>NC_058081.1:461174226-463645158 GCF_014858855.1 Bufo gargarizans | reverse complement strand
AAGATGATGGGAAGGACAGACAGCTCCCTTCGGCTGAGGTTGTGGGGCCTTGACTGCCTGAAACCTTGTGTGTGCCAATGGGTGATGTAGCGGTTGCTGGAGCAGGCTAGACCAATACATTGGAGCCACGGTTTTCCCAGGCCACTTTATGGCGACGGTGCATATGTTGATGCAGGGCCGTAGTGCCAACAATGGCACCCTGGCCATGCTTCACCTTCTGCCCACAGATTCTACATATGGCCATGTTCACCTCTTCCGGCGGCTTAAAAAAAACTGCCACACAACTCTACGCACTGACTGACTGATACCACCGCTGCCTTCATGAACCCATGCACTACTACTTCCCGGGCAGGTAGGCTCCCTCGAAGCAGGTGGTCTACACCAGGCACTTTTGGCTACCAACCTCCCACTGCTGCTACCCTGCTGACTCCCGGCCATGCTAGCAACTTGCTGGCTCCGCTGCTGCCTCACTCTACCGAGCACCTGAGCACAATGGAAGAACCCCAGGCACCCCCTGCTCTGAAGAGTTGAGGGTGTTGGGACTAGTTAGGTTTAGGAGTCCCTGCTCTGACTCCATTTATACACCCCAATGTATTTAAATCTAATTTAGCCTGTATTTCAGAAAAGTTTCTGCCAGTATTCAAACTCACGACCTTCTGTATTAGAGGCAAGGCACTGAACCACTCAGCTATAATAGCTGCATAGCCAGTCACTTAAAGGTGAGGGAGAAAAAATAAATAAAAATAAAAGACACTTCTACTGTACGTCTATTGAAACCTATACAGTAGAAGTCTCATATATATTTTTTTTTTATGTGACTGGCTATGCAGCTATATAGTGTAGTGGTTAAAGTAAGTTCTGGGCTGTGATGCAGAAGCTGTGAATTCAACTTCTTCAGAAATAGAGGCTAAGCTTAATTTAAATATATATAAATTTGTTTTTAGCCATAATATATTTACACAGAAATACAGGCTAAATTAGATTTAAATACACTGGGGTGACCCCAAGCACTGACTCCATATATGGACATAGCTATATGGAGTCAGAGCAGGGACTCCTAAGCCGCAGACTCACACTGAGGGATTTCCTCACTGTACAGTGATCTTCTGCATAGAAATAGAGGCTAAATTAGATTTAAATATACTGACTCGAGCACACGCGGTGTTCGGCCGAACTCTGTGATAGCACACTCGCTCCACACTAGCCCTTATTTTTTTCCACTTATACACAACACAAAAGTCTTTAAAACAAATAACGCTGACCAGCAAATTTATTTTTTGTTTTTTCCACTAATACATGCCACAAAACCTTTAGAACAGATAATTGCACCACTGAACGGCAAATATATCTTTTGTTTTTCCACTAATACAGTCCACAAAAGGCTTTAAAAACATTTAACTGCACCGCTGACCAGCAAATATATATTTTTTGTTTTTCCACTAATACACGCCAGAAAAGGCTATAAAACACATGACTGCACAGATGGCCAGTGAATATATTTTTTGTTTTTCAACTAAAACACGCCACAAAAGGCTTTAGAACAGATAACTGCACCGCTGAGAGTCAAATATATTTTTTTCTTTTTCCGCTAATACACGCCACACAAAGCTTTAGAACAGATAACTGCACTGATGAGCGGCAAATATATTTTTAATTTTTCACTAATGCACACCACAGAAGTCTTTAGAACAGATAACTGCACCGCTGAGCAGCAAATATATTTTACTTTTTCCACTAATACATGCCAAAAAGGGCTGTAATTTTAGCACGTCACCACACAACGGCTAATAAGCCTTTTTTCCCCACTAATACATTCCCAAAAATGCTTTAGAACAGATAAGTGCACCACACAAGGGAAAATGAGACATAGAAATATTTCCTTGTAATAAATCCTTTTAATGCCTGTATCAAACAGCACTCTAATAGAACGGTTTGATGGAATTACAGAGCTGTATAATGTCAATTTGGATCCCCAGTCAGTGCAGCAAGGTGTAGTCGTATTGTTCCTATTACCCAGGCTGTAACCTCCCCTACTGAACCCTGTTGTTCACCTTGAATAATCTTTCCCTGCACTTGTAAATCATTTTTTTTGTACAATGACATTTTTCTAACACTGTCCCTAGCACCTGCAGATGTCTCTCCCTGCACTAAGTACACTGGTAAATAGCAGAATCTAACATGGCTGCTGCTATTTATAGGGCTGTGACATCACAGGGCTGGATGCTGATTGGCTGCATGCATAGCATTATGGGTGATCCCAGCTTCCCAGAGTTCCATTCTCCATGTCCTCACACGTGCAGCAGCCATTTTAGGAAAAAATGTGGAAATTTGGCTTTGATGCAAATAAATTTTTTCCAGAAATCGGAACAAATTCCACTTCGCTAGCTTCAATTCGCTCATCTCTAGTTGCATATGCACAAAGTTTAAAAGCAGATCATACCCTGAACAGTTTAGAACAAGAGAACTGTAGGAAATATAAAACCTGTATGAATTTACAAAAAACATACCATAATTATTCTTCTGTTATGCAGCTTGCACATTTAAATTCAGAAGCTTGACAAAAAGTTATTTTAATTTTGTGTGCACATTTTTCACTGCTTGATTTCTTTTCATTTTCAATAATTGTATTCTTCTTCCTGCTTCCTGTATTCTAAAGATGCATTTTCTCTGTAATCAGTGAGTATATTTAAAAAATTAGAGGTTTGCAGATCTTTTTATTGAATGAAGTACCAAAATATGAATGCTTGGGTAGAATAATTAACTGTTTAGAGATTATTGCCAAAGTAATTGGCACAGTAAGAGAGCACTTAAAAGTTAAAAATATAGAGTAGAGTAAAATATAGATTAATTACATTTGATTTACAGTTCAATTAGAATTGATATTTAAACAGAGCACTCCTTCATGCTGTTAACATTTTGACATCATGAGACCAAGACAACACCTAACAATTGATTAACAGTACATCGTCATTGCAAGGCTTAGACCACACCACTAGGCATAGGTGACGATGACGTATTGCATGGGCCAGGGGAGCATCTACACTTGATGAGGGACCAGTGGGCCTCAGTGCTGTTCACTAATGAAAGTTAAATCATGCTGAGCAGAAATGTTGGCCACCAACGACATTGGAGACATCAAGGAGAATGCTATGCATCAGCCACTGTTGTCACTAAATGAGCCTTTGGTGGTGGTCATATTACAGTGTGGGCATGTGTCTAGTCAATACAGAACTGCCCTACACTCTGTGAATGGAACAGTGACAAGCCCATACTACTTTAATAACATCATGAATCCAGTCACTGTGCATCTACATGAACAACACAGGCCTAATTCTATGTTCATGGACGACAATGCGCCAGCTCACCGTGGTTGCATCATTAGGGAACGGCTGCAGAAGAATGGGGTACCTCAAATGGAGTGGCTGCACTTTCTCCAGACCTGAATTTCTTTAAAAACCTATGGGATCAGCTGAGTTGCCATGTAGAGGTTTGTAACTCTGTACCCAAGAGAACCTCACTGATCTGAGGGCAGCCCTTCAAGTAGAGTTGAATGGCATACCATGCAGACAATAAGTCAACTTATGAGCAGCATGACATATTGTTGTCAGGCTGTAATTGATGCTCATGGCCACATGACAAGTTATTGAGACATCAACATTTTTGTGAGGGTATACCCTCCACTGTTGTTGGCTTTTGTTTCAATAAATTGTTTGAGATTAGGAAATAACCATTGCATGTTTCTACTTAAATGCCTGACTTTTATGATATAATATTACTGTAGCATGAACTTTTTCTGTTTTTCATAAATTTCAACCCTAAAGTCAAATATCCCAAACTTTTTGGCGTGTATACTCATGTAATTGCTTACCTCATCTAATCTTCCCCATGCTTTTTTTTATTTTATTTAGACTCTTCCAGACCATTTTCACCATGTGAACAAAGCACTCTAATTTGTTAATACCATTTATGTAGTGCAATGTCGAAAAGTTAATTTAACCCCTTCTACCCTGGGCCAGTTTTCACCCTCCTGCCCGGGCCAGTTTTCACCTTCCTGCCCAGGCAATTTTTTGCAAATCTGACATATGTCACTTTATGTAGTAATAATTTGGGGAACACTTTTACTTATCCAAGCTAATCTAAGACTGTTTTCTCGTGACACATTCTACCAGTCATAAATTTGAGTCAATATATTTCAACTTTATTTATGAAAAAATCCCAAATTTACCAAAAATGTTGAACAATTTTCAATTTTTAAAATTGTTATTTGCTTTACTTTTGCTTTTTATGCTTTTAAAAACAGAAAGTGATATCTCATAGAATATGGGGCGTGGCTTGGCTGCTGAGGTGAATGGCCGCATGAGGTAGGAGCTCCTCTGCACTCTAGCTCCAAAAGCGGCAAAAAACCTACAAAAACCTCGAAATGGATTACTATTTTGGATCCAAAAGATTGAGACAATCAAGAAGCAGAAGAGCTAAAAATTCCGATCGTCATATTCGAAGGAATAGGTCATTTTCAAGTCACGACTGTGAAGACCGGGACGACGATGCAGTAATGTCGGACGCTTCATCGAGCTCCGGCTATAAGCATACCAGCGCTTCTGAGAAGAAATCGATGTATAGTACACCGATCAATTCGGAGAAGAAAATTCTACATATGCCTCCTACCACCCCGCTTAAGAAGGGGAAATCGAAGGAGAGACTTCAGAAAAACCTGAACACTGATTTCAGCCTGAACAAAGACCGGCCCGAATCTATTGCTGCCAGGACGGAGGAGGGTGCCCAAGCGCCTGATCCTAAAGCGACTCTGCAAACCTCCGATTCATTGGACGAAGAAGAATATGACCGAAAGGGAAATGTACATGATTCATCAGCACATGAGGATGATACACTGATGGGGACTCCTCAACGGCAAAAAATCAATATTCACCAAAAATCGAATCGGGACACAGTGAGTATTACTGTCATGCATGAACCTGTAACAGACCATTTTGCTGAATTCGAAGCTACTAATAAGGAACTTTCGGTCGACCTTATTAAAGACATGCTCCTAGCTTTAAGATTGTCGATTAATTCCGATCTAAAAAAGACTATATTGCCCTTCCAACAGGCTGTAGAGGAGTTAGGAGACAGGGTCTCCCATATGGAAAACAAAATGGGCGATTTTGCCGCATCGCAAAACGAGGTGATAGATCGGCATAACGAATTAGAGGACTGGGTCGATTTAATGCAACCAAAAATTACAGATTTAGAGGACCGTAGTAGGAGAAACAACGTGAAATTTAGAGGAGTCCCAGAAAATATCTCCAATAGTGACCTTATTCCACACATTCAGAGCCTGGTCAAGGAATTATTACCTCAAACTAAGGACTTTGAACTTTCAATTGACAGAGCGCATAGATTGCCTAAACCGCAGTATTTGCATAAGGACATTCCTAGAGACGTCCTCGCCAGATTTACTTTCTTCCATGTTAAAGAACAACTGCTAAGGGAAATGAGGAAAGACCCAATTCTACCAAAACAGTATACTGGACTTAAACTATTTACGGATCTCTTTGCAGCGACCATCAGAGCCAGAAAAGATTTTGCAGTTGTTACTAGAACCTTTTTGGCGAATAACATCAACTATAGATGGGGCTTTCCTGTAAAAATTCTGGTTTTTAAAGATGGAGTATTGCACGTATTGAAAACCCCAGACTCTGCATTAAACACCCTAAAGGAATGGAATCTACAAGTAGAGCGACCCCCAACCCACCGAGATAAGGCTGCTGGAGGAATGCAAGACAGCCGACACCCAGAAAAATCCTATGACCGCAGAGAACAAAGGAAATCACAAAGACAAAGGGAAAATCCTTGAGGAAACAACAGGGAGCATGACTCATGGCAGAGGAGAAATTACTTCATGTTTGCCAGGAGTAAACCCGCCCTATACATCCTGTTGATGACAATGGTTCATCCTTTTCTTTTTGCCCAAATAGCTATAGGGCGACACTTTTTTTTTTCGTTTTTGCTTAATGTTAATGTTTCCTATGATAATTGCTTGATTTTTTTTTGGTATTTTGGTATGCAGGAATCCACCATTACTCTGAGACTAATATCCACTTCTCCCTTTCTGAATCCGCTTGTTTAATAGCTGTAGAAGATGTAAAATTCATTGATTGCGATTCACATGGTGACCTAAAGGAGGTGAGATACTCAGCAATGCTTAATGTTTCAATATGGCCATTAATGTAACATCTATTAATGTAAGGGGCTTGAATTCCCCATTCAAACGTAACCAGCTGTGGGACGAGGCTTTGGGAAGGAAATGCGACATTCTGTATGCCCAGGAAACTCATATTGCAAAGAATAGCACCCCTCAAATAAGACACCAAAAATTCCCGAAAATAGTATACTCCACGTATAAGAAGAAAAAAAGTGGGGTCCTGATTGCGTTCAAAGACTCCATTTCGGTGGATATTAAAGAACAATATATCGATCCCGGGGGGAGATTTATAATACTCGTAGTTTTAATTGACAATGTACTGCTTACTTTGGTGAATGTGTATGCCCCCAATACTGGCCAAACAAAATTTGTAAGGAAATTACTTTAATGCGGTCCTTAATTCTGTCCTGGATACTACACATGGAGGAAGGTACAGAGACTCAGCGTTTCAGAAATTAGTGAATGATCTCTATGACATATGGCGACTCCAACACGTATCAGAACGAGATTATACTAATTTCTCAAATAAATGCAGTTCTTATTCTAGAATTGATTATTTCCTAGTTGAGCGACCACTCATTGATCTAGTATCCAGGACAGCTATTGGGAATATTATCTGGTCAGATCATGCCCCTATCGATCTTACAATATCAACTAAACAAAAACAAGTAAATGATTATGTCTGGAGAGTAAACCCGTACATTTTAAATAACGACAAACTAGCAGAATCGATAGAATCAGACCTGAAACAATATTTTGATATCAACGATACCCCAGATATGGACCCATATACAATTTGGAATGCACATAAGGCCAAGATTAGGGGCTCGTTCATGTCTTTGAGCTCCTACCTTAAAAAACAAAGAGAGGAGGACATGAAGGAATCCTTGACATTAATAAAAGATTTAGAGCTCAAAAATAAATCAAATCCATCATACGATCACTGCAGAACTTCAAAAGGCCAGATTTAAATTGTACAATCTCCTATTGTTTAAATATGAGAAGTCCTTGAGACAGACTAAAATTAAATTCTATTCCCATGATAATAAGGCTGGAGCTCTACTTGCCAGACGTTTAAAAAGCAAAATTCAGAAATCAAAAATTAGGCGTATAATTCATCCTATTACACGACAGGAAAAAATTGCCCCTAGAGACATTGCTAATTCGTTTAAAGACTACTATGAGGAATTATACAATATAGTTGAAGGCATCTCATCACCCGTAGAAGAGTCAAAAATTGCTGAATTTTTAGATACACTGGATCTACCTAAAATTACCCCAGAACAATATCAATATTTAAATCTCCCAATCTCTGTCATGGAAATTTCCAAGGCAATAAAGACATCCCCTAATCTAAAATCTCCAGGCCCGGACGGCTTTACTGCTGAATACTACAAAAAATTTAATAATTTACTCCTCCCGTATCTACAAAAGATATTTAATATTGCATTCAAATCAGGCAGATTTCCAGAAGATATGCTGAGAGCCACAATAGTAACTATTCCGAAACCAGGTAAAGAGGAATCTGAGGTCAAAAACTACAGGCCTATCTCACTATTAAATGTGGACGTAAAAATCTACGCGAAAGTAATAGCAGAAAGATTTCAGAATATTCTTCCGAAACTGGTCCATAAAGACCAGGTTGGCTTCTTGAAGGGACGGCAGGGCCCAGATAATACTCGACATATCATTTCATTGCTCCAACACTGAGAACGCCATACTACCCCAGCAATCTTTCTCACAGTTGATGCTGAAAAAGCATTCGACTGGATCAATTGGGCGTATGCGGAAAAATTCGGAATTGTTGGGGATATACATTCAGGTATCAGCAACCCTACAGCTACCATCTATGCTAATAATTCACTGTCAAAGCCGTTCAGAATTACCAATGGTACTCGCCAAGGTTGCCCCTTTTCCCCCCTCCTTTTTGTTTTAGCAATGGAACCTTTGGCAGCTGCTATTAGATCAAATCCTGACATATCAGGAATAAGATTGGGACATAGTGAATATAAGCTTGCTTTATTTGCTGATGACATTATCTTGACACTTACTAACCCTCAAACTTCACTAGATGCCTTTTTTAGAACTACCAAATCATTCAGTAACATCTCATATTACAAAATTAATCAGGATACATCCCAGGCCCTACCACTCAACATCAATCCGACCCTATTACATGAGCTTAAAAAGAGGCACACCTTAGACTGGCAAAAACATAAAATCACATACTTGGGCATACAGGTGTCGCATCCTTCATCTAAACTCTTCGAATATAATTATCCAAAAATAGCCTCTGATATTAATAAGGACATGGCTGAGTTCTCTAAAAATACTGTATCATGGCTGGGAAGAATAGCAGCTTACAAAATGCTGCTTCTACCAAGGCTTCTATACCTCTTCAGGTCACTACCGATTGCTATACCTGACTCATATTTTACATCTTTGAACTCTAAACTTCGACTGTTCATATGGGATCATAAAAAACCTAGGGTCGCATTTAGAACTATTATTGGTCATCAGAAAAAAGGGGGACTAGGAGTACCACATCTACAGTACTACTACTTCTCGGCTATCCTGGACCAATTGTCCCACTGGTGGTCAGACAACCCCGAGAAATTATGGGTAGAAATTGAACGTAAAATTTGTGGCCTCTATACAATGAGATCTAGATTGCTTGCCCCTATTCTGGGATTTTCCCCCTCTCCCCCACCTATCAATACTATTAGTATCTTGGACGAGATCAAAATAAGGAAGGGGAAATACCACTCGCCCCTAACTGATGTCTCCACTAGAATTCTTGCATGATCAAGTTCCTTTAGTCCCCATTACAGAATGGAAGGCTATTGGAGTTAACTCCCTCCAAGATTTCTTTGGAGAGGGAACGTTGATTTCCTTCTCGATGCTTAAAATCAAATTTAAACTTGAAAGGGATGACTTTTATAGGTTCTTGAATATCAGAGATTTTGTTAATACACGTAAAATAGTAGAGAAGACTCAATTATCCCATATGTCACTAGTAAAGGATTTATTCAAGAACAAAAAAGGAATCAGTATATTCTACACCCAATTAACTGAATCATTAAATGTGGTGACTAATAAACACATGGTAAAATGGGAGAATGACCTACAATCAAAGATACAACTACGTGAGTGGCATGCAACTTTTTCCAACATTCACAAATATTTTCAAAGCACTATCCATAGAGAAGTTCTATTTAAAACATTTATGAGATGGTACCATACCCCGTCCAAATTACACCTAATTTTCCCAGATACTTCAGACAGATGCTGGAGACAATGTGGGGAGAGGGGAACACTCCTACATACTCTCTGGGATTGTGAAATTATAAAACCTCTATGGAGAGCCACTGAAGTTCTTATTGAATCTGTTTTGAACATACATCTTGGTCTATCTCCACAGTTAGCATTATTGTTGATAGGCTTGGAGGATCTTCCAGAAGAAGCTAGATCGATCGTGGCACATTTGGTCATGGCTACCAAACTTGTCATTACAAGACATTGGAAGTCCATTGACACCCCACATATAAAAGAGGTCTGGCAAGTGGTAAACAATACCTGCTCATTTGAACAGACAATAGCACGGATTCATAATAAATCTTCCACATTCCACTACAGATGGGACGGGTGGATGGAAACTAATTACTATCGGTCCCAATTATGAGGGCTACTCCTGCAGAATTGTATTAGGATATTGTTAGATTGTTTTGGTTATTGTTATTTTATTTTTACACTAATATTGAAATGTGAATATCTTATTTTCATTTTCCCTACAACATTATTATTTTCTTTTGTTGTAATAATATGTTAAAAAATAATAAAAAGATTAAGAATATGTATTACTTAAAATTCCCCATATGTCTTTTTTATGTTGGTATAATTTTGTAAATTAAATTTTATAAAAAAAAAAAAAAAAAACAATAGCTGACCTTAGGGAGACCAGCTACAAAAGACACCATGGAGCCTCATTTAAGAGTCTCAACATAGCATTCCAAAGTGCAAAGCTCACTGGGAAACAGCAATATGCAAAATAACCATGGCGCCCCAGTTATGGCTCTTTAACCCAGTGAAAGCCAGATATCCCTCAAACAAAGGAAAACCAAGCAAACGGGGTATCCCCATTACAGAGAGAACCAACTCCACCATATTAAATGGCCCATATGTCAAGATCCAGCTTTTACTAGCCTTAAGTATGTGACAGGGGAAGACCTTAATGACTACTCAAACAAAACAATAGCTGACCTGAGGGAGACAAGCTACAAAATACACCATGGAGCCTCACTTAAAAATCTTAACACAGCAATCCAAAGTGAAAAGCTCTCTGGGAAATAGTAAGGTGCAAAATAAGGAAGGAAAACCAAGCAAAGGGGGTGTCCCCATTACAGAGATCACCAAATCCACCATATTAAGGGGCCCCTATATCAAGATTCAGCTCTTTTACGATGGCAGACCTAAGCAAGCAAGCCAGCCAGCCGTTTCAGGGTGTTGCCCCAATCAATGGGGAGTAGGATTTTGGCTAACTGGGAGCAATGCCTTGGAGACTACAAGCAAAATAATAGCTGACCTTAGGGAACCAGCTACAAAAGACATCTTAGGGCCTCATTTAAAAGTCTCAACACAGCAATCCAAAGTGCAAAGCTCCTTGGGAAAGAGTAATTTGCAAAATAACCGTGGAGCCCCAGTAAAAGAGCTAGATCTTGACATAGGGCCACTAAATATGGTGGATTTGGTGATATCTGTAATAAGGGACACCCCCTTTGCTTGGTTTTCCTTCCTTTGAGGGACATTGCTGTGTTGAGACTCTTAAATGAGGCTCCACAGTGTCGTTTGTAGCTGGTCTCCCTAAGGTCAGCTACTGTATTGTTTTGTTTGAGTAGTTTCCAAACCATTGCTCCTGGTTACCCAAATTCCTATTCCACACTGATGAGGGGCCACACCCTGAAACAGCTGTCTATGGATGGCTGGCTTGCCTGCTTAGGTTTGCCATGAGCTGGATCTTGACATAGGGGGCCACTTAATATGATGGATTTGATGATCTCTGTAAGGGGGACACCACCTTTACTTAGTTTTCCTTTGAGGGATATCTGGCTTTCACTGTGTTAAAGACCCATAACTGGGGCTCCATCGTTATTTAGCATTTTATTTGTTTAGGCTGTTAGAAGGCTTTTTAAGGTTCAGTTATGAAGTCACTTTGTGAGGCTTACATAGTAAAAACTACCCATAAATGACCCAGTTTTAGAAACTACACCCCTCAAGTTATTCAAAACTATTTTACAAACTTTGTTAACCCTTTAGGTGTTCCAAAAGAATTAAAGGAAAATGGAGATTACATTTCTAAATGTCACTTTTTTGGCAGATTTTCCGTTTCAATCCAATTTTTATTCTATAGAGCAGGCCGTTACGTATGTGGAAATATCTAATATGTGTACTTTTGCTTATTTATTTAAGTTTTACACAATAAAAGCATTTTTGAAACAAAAATAAATAATGTTTTAGTGTCTTCATAGTTTATTTTTTGGGGATAATTGTCTTAGGTAGGGTCTCATCTTTTGCAGTATGATGTAATGGCTTGATTGGTACTATTTTGGGGGGACATTTGCCTTTTTTATTGCTTGGTGTTGCACTCTTTGTGATGTTTTTTGGCACTGTTTTTCTTTTTTTACAGTGTTTACAGTTTCTACCTAATATATACATTCTATTGAGAAGGACTGTGCTGGAGAAGCATATCCTGACTAAAACAACATTGCATTTCAAGGCAGCTTTATTGTGACGCAATACAAGTCAATGGGAATGACTAAGCATTTTTCAGTCGCAATCAACCATCTGACAGAGCTAAATTGGGTTGTCATCAGTTCACTTTGCCTGATTTTTCCATCAAAGTCAGCTCTGTATAGTCCCTTTTCACAGCAATGGAAAATTACTAGTTTTGCAGATCACAGACTGGAAATTCCCTGAGTCTCTTAGTATGACCTGGCTGTACAATAACTCTTTCCAAAATTCAATGCAATACCAGTGCAAATGAACAGAATATATCATATAAAATGCAATTCAACAGTATAAAACAGTATAAGTATAAAAACAGCTGCATAAATCACAATGAAAGTTAACCATTCAAAGTGGAGCCTTCAAATTTGAAGCAGGATTTCTTCATGTGAATTACTAGGAGTTGGATAGCCTTCTCAGGAGATGGGGCCCTGACATGTTGCACAACTATGCTCAGGGAGCATGTTAGATGTCTTGTCATCTTTGGCTGCCATTGCTACAAATCTGTTATCTTTGGTTCCCTTCACCTGCTGCCTCACCACTGGTTTGTGCTTCTTATCATGAAGCTTGCACATAAGCTAATTGCTGGTATAGAATAGTTTTCTCATAGTCACACATTCCATTATGAATGTCTCATGATGGAGCATAGTACAAGAGGGAGAAGTCTGAGCAGGAGAAGAAGCAGCTTATGATAATGACAAGGACACTCCACTGCTTGGGGTTGGCTGTCACAAAGAAAACCTGAAGAAGTAGGACAGAATTTTACTGAATTAGAATACTGGCCAGTTCTATTTCCCCACAGGATCCGATTATGTTGCTTCATGAACTGTGGTACCTATGTGTTTGAACACCCACAGCTTATTTTAATCCTGCAAATCGTGCACACAACTACTGTATGGTTTTGTGTGGGCCTGGTGGAGCAAAAAAAACATAGAAGATTTGCTTGCCTAGAAGCAGTCGAGCTTGGGACATTTTGAGCCTACGCCCACAGTGTCAGCAACATCACCAGTTCAAAAGATTACCACTATAGAAGCAGATCTTTATTGCCACCCTTCTCTGCTGAAGTCTCATCCTCCTTTGCAGCCTGATCTGTCTCCCACTTTCTGTCTAACACACAATCACCATCATAGTACTCACCCTCCCTTCTACTTTTATCAGACTATGATATCTCAAGGTGGACTCTCTTCTGATTTCCTCGCTGCAACTGTTGCTACCAATGCCTATACCACGACTAATGTGGCAACAAATACCATCACCAGCAACACAGCTTGACTATCTGCCGGAGTGTTTTTAATTTATTTTATTATTTGCCTCCACGTCATCCTGCTTTGACTGAGAAGTCAGCTATCCAATCCCTAATATCATTCTTTTTCACCTCAATGGTACCATTAGGCCTTTCTGAAGCCAGGGACAACTGCGACCTACTGTACTACTACTACTTCTAGGCAGATAGCTGGTGCTGTTACTTCCCACATTCTGGCTTTGGGAGGACCAGGCCTGGGTCTTTAGTATTGAACCCTTCCATATTCCATACAGTTTATTATGAGGCCTAATGTAAACTCACCATATTTACTAAATGAAAAGTCATGGGTTTGGTACACAGTCACACAATTTATGGAAGGATGTAGAAAAATGCAAGCATGCTTTCGGTAACTTAAAGGCAGAGGCACAATGAAATGTCCATTCCCTCCTACAAACACTGTGAATACTGCTACTAAAAATTTACTTAGCAAATAATGCAGTACTGGCACCCGTAAAAATTATGTTTCATAAAATACCTTTTTCTACTCTAAAACACATGTTGCAAACTTTTAAAGGAAACCTGTCACCATGATTTTGCGCATAGAGCTGGGGACATGGGCTGCTAGATGGCCGCTAGCACATCTGCAATACCCAGGTCCCATAGCTCTCTGCGCTTTTATTGTGTTAAAAAACAGTTTTGAGTGATATGCAAATTACCTGATATGAGTCCTGTAGCCGGAGATGAGTCAAGCGGAAAGGAGCCCAGCACCGCCCCGCGTCCTCCGAATCTCCTCCTTGCCGGCTGACGTCACAGAGCTGGAGCGCCAAAATCTCGCGATGCGCGAGCTAGCGCATGCGTAGTTCGTTCCCTGTGATGATGCCAGTACAGGGAATGAACATGATGCCGACACTGCGCATGCGCTAGCTCGCGCATCGTGAGATTTCAGCGCTCTAGCTCTGTGACGTCAGCCGGCAAGGAGGAGATTTGGAGGACGCGGGGCGGTGCTGGGCTCCTTTCCGCTTGACTCATCTCCGGCTACAGGACTCATATCAGGTAATTTGCATATCACTCAAAACAGTTTTTTAACACAATAAAATCACACAGAGCTATGGGACCTGGGTACTGCGGATGTGCTAGAGGCCATCTAGCAGCCCATGTCCCCAGCTCTATGCGCAAAATCATGGTGACAGGTTTCCTTTATTGCAACTATTCTTCCCCCTGCCACAACAACACCAATATAATGATGCTGGTAAGGTGGTAATTTTTGTGTCTCTGAAGTAATGTTCATTTAATTTCACTGGTCTAAAAATTGTGTTATTGCCATAAAATGTTCTAGCTGCAATTAAATGTGTTTAAAAACACCAGACAGATAAAAAATGCACTGAAAAAAGTGTAATTGCTCAGCAGCAGAATGCTATTGGGGTGTTGTGCTGACAAAAATAATATTTAGAAAAAAATTTGGGGGAGAAAAACTGTCTACTTGCTCGAATGAGAAAATAAATATTTTTGTTTATTGCAGGTGGCTGATTTTTGTACTGCAGAACAGCAAGAATGAGGCTCTATTATTAAGTTCTGTGCTCTAGCTCCTCACTCCCTCAAACTGCTTTCCCTACACTGTCACTGTTACACCAGGAGAAGAGATGCTTGCTTGTGCCTCTGTATACAGTTTAAGTTTAAGTTTTTTTTGCCAAACGCTGCATATACCCATCCAGTCTTGTTAACATCTGAACACCCTGCCAATTAGCTATTAGAGAAGAAGGCAGCGCTCGTATGAGTGCTGCCTTCTCTTCACTGTTTATCTGCTTGCGTTCGCAATTGAAAGCAGGTGAAATTACAACACTGTCATCCATATTCACTTCAATAGGATGGCTCCTTCCTATTCAAGTGAATAGGAAGGAGCTGTAACATTGAAGTGAATGGGAGGACAGAATTGTATTTACACCTGCTTGCCGCTGCAGTTTATGACGTTGAGAATGTAAACAATAAAGAGAAGGCAGCACTTGTATGAGTGCTGCAGTCTCTTCAAACACCTGATCAGTGGGGGTGTCGGGAGTCGGTACCCCGCTGATCTGATATTGATGATTAGTCATCATTATAAAAAAGACAACCCTTTCAACAGCCATTGATGAATGAAATATGTTAGAAAGAATGTATTGTCTGCAGTTTTTACCATTTAAAGGGCTTCTGTCACCCCACTAAACCTTTTTTTTTTGCACTGGCGGCCGCTCCATCTTCAATGCGCCTGCGCCGGGTGTAGATGTGATGTCATCAGCGCAGGCGCATTGAGGATAGAGCGGCCGAGCGAGCGGCCGCCTCTCAGTGCGCCTGCGCCAATTGAAGACAGGTACGGCCGCGGTGCAGGCGCAAGATTTTAAATGCAAACAGGCAGGGCCAGCAGAGAACTATCCCATTCCCTGGCCCTGTCAATCACAATGTGGAGGGGGCGTCTTTACGATCGGAGGATGCGGCTGCTACCAGCAAGTAGCCGCCCTACTTGCTGGTAGCAAGGTAATTAGCATATTTTAAAAGCTTGTTTTAAACTAAATCTACAGGACCAAAATGATTAATTTGATCATGTAGCCATAAATCGCAGTATAGGGATTATAAGTAAGCAAAAAAAAAAAAAAAAAGGTTTAGTGGGGTGATAGAAGCCCTTTAAAACTATATATTCAAGCAAATTTCTGTTTCACCTATTTTTCTCTTGTAATTGTATGGTGGTGGCAACCATCTTGCTTGAACTGCTGCTCTAAGCTGCAAATAACAGTTCAGAGATAAGCTTTACAGCAACCACATGGGCATAATAAACCTCTGCTGTTTTAAGATTTGAACTGGTAATGTGATAAGGCTGACAAGACAACAATAATCAATCATTATTTGGGATGAGAAAACCAGTGGAAGTTTGGGTTCTCCGGGTGCGGCCGAACTTTAGGTCAAAGTTCAGGTTCGGGACCTGAACTTGACCCTGAAAACAGACCCAATTGAACTCAACGTCACTTTATTATTTTCCGTTATAACATGGTTAAAATGAAAAATAATAGCATATTTAAGACAGAATGCAAAAGAATATGGCAATTTAAGAGTTAAAATAACAAACAAAAACAACTTGCCTTAACCACTTAATTTTGCTGCCGTAGTGTCTATCTTCTTTCAGCAGGACCTGAAAAAGGACCTGCGATGACATCACCGCGCTTATCACGGGTTGAGTGCGGTGACATCATTACAGGTCATTCTATCTTCATTCAGCAGGACCTGCCCAAGGACCTGCAATGACATAACCGCGCTCACCACTTGGTGATTGTGGTGACTTAATCGCAGGTCCTTTTGCAGGTCCTTCTGAAAGAGGATAGAAGAATAGAAGACACTGCGGCAGCGTGATCAAGTGGATGAGATGAGTTGTTTCTTTTAACCCTAAATTGCCATACTGTTTAGCATTCTGTCTTAAGAATGCTATTATTTTCAGTTCAACCATATTATAACGGAGAATAATAAAATTACCCGAACACCAAACCCAGACTTCAGTGAAAAAGTATGAACCTGAACTTTGCAGTTGGGGTTCGCTTATCCCTAATCATTGCAAGAGTGGCATGTGCTACATACCTGTCTAGGATTTCACATTGTTGCTGTACAACCATGGACTATTTTGGAGGCAGATTTTGTTTACTTTTAAACTGCTTCTACTGACGTTATCATAGTCCTTTGGATTGTTGCTATTTTTGATATTTTCTAAATTTGACTCCTAGACTGAACTCTAGTTCTACCTTTATTTGCTTTGTTCTTACTTACGGGTTCAGCTGACTGCTCTCTAGTTCCTTCACTACTGCTGCATCCTTTTGCCAACTGCAACTACTCTGAGGACAGCAACCTGGGAATCTAAATGGTTAAATCCAATCACCCTTGTGGAAATCTCTGGTGAAGAACATGAGGATCTTGTAGATTCCAACCCTCACTTTAGTCAGTGTCAGACTTGTTGCTTCAAGTATCAAGGTTAATACAAGTATTTTTAAACATAGTCCTAACAAAACTAGGTAGTTGAAGATTACAATAACATTATTTGGCCTCTTGAATCTCATTTTTACCTCTTTCCTCCCACAGCAGGGCAGGTCTTTAAAGATGGCACCCGCTAATGAGCATAGCACTCTCCATATCAGGGTTACATATGAACATAGTGAAATTCTGATAGAATCCAATGCATTTGAGAGAAGCAATCTAATGGCTGCATGTTCATGTACAAAGTCATACACAACTCAAAATGGTATTAATGAAAATTACAGATTGCCCACAAAAAAAGAGCCCTTATACATATACATAATATGAAAAAAAAAGGAATAGGGGCAGAATTAGTGTTATATTCGAATTTCACAAATATTTAGAATATAGTGCTATATATTCGCGAAATCGAATATTCGTTTTTTTTTATGCTCCAGTCAGTGCCTGTTGCCGCTTCTGCCGACTTCCGTGCTCATGGAGCGTCCCCATCACCATGGGAACGTCTCCATATACTAGAATGTACTGTCGTATTTGAGAATTACGTTGAAATCGCAATTCGATTATTTCAAGTTATAATAATCAAATTGCGATTTCAACGTAATTCTCAAATCCGACAGTACATTCTAGTATATGGAGATGTTCCCATGGTGATGGGGACGCTCCATGAGCATGGTATATAGCATTACTAAGTTGAAATCACCATGCGATTATTTAGAGTTATATTAATCGCATTGCGATTTCAACTTGGACCTGGTTTACTATGGTTGGCTTCAATGGATTGGTAGAATTAGCGAATATGACGAATGTATTCGTCATATTCCACAAAACGAATATACGAATGTATTCATCATATTCCACAAAACGAAGATATTCTCCATCTTCGTTTTAGCTACCTATTCATCAACTTCGCGAATTCTAACAAGCATATAGGAAAGTTGACTATAGAGACAGCTAAGTTTAATTCGCTATGTGATTATATTACTTAGCTTTTTTTTTATAAATAGAATAATTATAATAATTATCAGGTATTATAATTATTCTATTTATAAAAAAAAAAGCTAAGTAATATAATTGCATAGCGAATTAAACTTAGCTGTCTCTATAGTAAACTTTCCTATATGCTTGCTAGAATTCGCAAAGTTGATTAATAGGTAGCTAAAACGAAGATGGAGAATATCTTCGTTTTGAGGAATATGACGAATACATTCGTCATATTCGCTAATTCTACCAAGCCATTGAAGCCAACCATAGTAAACCAGGTCCAAGTTGAAATCGCAATGCGACTAATATAACTCGAAATAATCGCATGGCGATTTCAACTTAGCACTGCTATATTCCATATTAGGCTAGAATTAACAAATATGGAATATAGCAGTGCTTAAGTTGAAATCGCAATTCGATTATTATAACGTGAATTAATCGAATTGCGATTTCAACTTAGTACTGCTATATTCCATATTCGTTAATTCTAGCCTAATATGGAATATAGCAGTGCTAAGTTGAAATCGCAATGCGATTAATATAACTCGAAGTAATCGCCTGGCGATTTCAACTTAGCACTGCTATATTCCATATTAGGCTAGAATTAACGAATCTGGAATATAGCAGCAACCATAGTAAAACAGGTCCAAGTTGAAATCGCAATTCGATTAATTCAAGTTATAATAATCGAATTGCGATTTCAACTTTTTACGTATATTCTTAATATTGCTATAACTTTGTCTTTTAGCATATTCGTAATATTGTTCTAACTTCGTCTTTTAGAATATGACGAATATTCTAAAAGACGAAGTTAGAGCAATATTACAAAATTTCGTAAAATACACATATAGACTGTAATTTAGCTAATATACTGCTATAGTAATTTTTTTAACAGTGTACATATTTTACAAAACATAAATTCAGAAGAGGCAAAAAAAATTAGAGAAAAAAAAATGATTATAGCACTATATTAGCTAAATTACAATCTATATGTGTATTTTACGAAATTTGGTAATATTGCTCTAACTTCGTCTTTTAGAATATTCGTCATATTCTAAAAGACGAAGTTAGAGCAATATTACGAAATTTCATAAAATACCGTAAAATACCGTTGCCTTATACTATTAAAAGAAAAAAATCGCAATACGCGATTAATTAAATCGCATATTATTCGCGATAATTGGAAAAATTACGAATATTCGATTTCGACGAATATAACACGAATATTCAATCGAATATTTCGCGAAATATCACGAAATTGAATATGGCACCTCCCGCTCATCACTAGTCAGAATATGGCGATTAGAGATGGTTTGATCCAAATAAATTTGTGGTCAATTACGTTAAAAACAGCTATTTCAAGGCTGCAGAGAGCCTTTATAGTGGTGTAGAAAACTGTGCCTTGCAGTAACACACATAGAGAGTCTTTGGTAGTGAGATAATCCTGTGAGTCCGTATGACATGCAGATAGCAGGTGTGACGCTTACAATCACTGCACACTTTACTTATTTGTGCAGTCACGGTCCAAAAGTGACCAAATAAGTCAGGTATGAACTCAGCCTTACTGGTCAATGTTAGCACCAAGAAGAAGTGCACTCCTTTTACATCGTCATCGGCTGATTCCACATAGCTGTCTACAGATCCTGTTCTATTAAATCCTTTTACAAGTAGACAGAGTGGAGAGGGTGTCAGAAGTAAGTTTGTGTTGATGTCACTGATTTTTTTGCCCTTCCTCTGATGCCTAAGAACAATAACTTACAAACGGATCCTGTCTGTGGAGCATCCAACTTCACTTGGTCAGCATTTGGTCAGTAATTTATCAGTATTGCTAATGCCCAAAAAAAAAACAGGAGTGGATCCAAAAGGAAGATGACATGTGAACTGAATAGTTGCATGTCTTCTGTGTTTTGTACCCACTCCTGCTTTTGGCTACCAAATCACAAGCCAATTTTTATTTTTTATTTTTTAACGGGGAGAAAAAACGTTTTTTTTAACAAACAGGATATTAACACACACAAAATACAACACAGAAGGGGCAAAACCACAAGATTTAAAAGACAAACTGGAAAAACAAAGTGCTTCCTCAATAAGAATGGATTGACAACCAATGTCGGGGTGACCAGGATAGTAATGCATACGAATCAAGAAATGTATGGGGTTATGGCTAATAACTGGAGGACAGTCCAGCAAACAAGCTGATTCCAGCTCATTCCATGATGAGCTGGGTTGCTGATAAGTAGATTCTAAAGTGCCTGAAACATTTGCGAGTAAAGACATTGGAATAAATTGTCCACTTTCTTCAACGTGACCTCGTCCTTTGATTTATGAATATCATTCTATAAAGTCTTGAAGTCCTCTGCGGGAATGGCATAATAAATGTCCATGCAAGGTTCTACGGACACAGAGAAAACAAGCTCAATTGACGACACTGATCCAGACACGTCATACCCGGTGCACATCGCTGCTAGCCAAGTAAGGTCCTGATAACTGATCACCAGTAGAGTTGAGCGAACAACTGGATGTTCGGGTTCGAGAAGTTCGGCCGAACTTCCCGGAAATGTTCGGGTTCGGGATTCGAACCCGACCCGAACTTCTTCCCGAACCCGAACCCCATTGAAGTCAATGGGGACCCGAACTTTTCGGCACTAAAAAGGCTGTAAAACAGCCCAGGAAAGGGCTAGAGGGATGCAAAAGGCAGTAACATGTAGGTAAATCCCCTGCAAACAAATGTGGATAGGGAAATGAATTAAAATAAAAATAAAATAAATAAAAATTAACCAATATCAATTGGAGAGAGGTCCCATAGCAGAGAATCAGGCTTCACGTCACCCACCACTGTAACAGTCCATTGTCATATATTTAGGCCCCGGCACCCAGGCAGAGGAGAGAGGTCTCATAACAGAGAATCTGGCTTCATGTCAGCAGAGAATCAGTCTTCTTGTCATAGCAGAGAATCATGCTTCACGTCACCCAACACTGGAACAGTCCATTGTCAGATATTTAGGCCCAGGCAGAGGAGAGAGGTCCCGTAACAGAGAATCTGGCTTCATGTCAGCAGAGAATCAGTCTTCATGTCATAGCAGAGAATCAGGCTTCATGTCACCCAACATTGGAACAGTCCATTGTCAGATATTTAGGCCCAGGCACCCAGGAAGAGGAGAGAGGTCCCGTAACAGAGAATCTGGCTTCATGTCAGCAGAAAATCAGTCTTCATATCATAGCAGAGAATCATGCTTCACGTCACACAACACTGTAACAGTCCATTGTCATAAATTTAGGCCCCAGCACCCAGGCAGAGGAAAGAGGTCCCGTAACAGAGAATCTGGCTTCATGTCAGCAGAGAATCAGTCTTAATGTCATAGCAGAGAATCATGCTTCATGTCACCCAACACTGGAACAGTCCATTGTCAGATATTTAGGCCCAGGCACCCAGGCAGAGGAGAGAGGTCCCGTAACAGAGAATCTGGCTTCATGTCAGCAGAGAATCAGTCTTCATATCATAGCAGAGAATCATGCTTCACGTCACCCACCACTGTAACAGTCCATTTACATAAATTTAGGCCCCGGCACCCAGGCAGTGGAGAGAGGTCCCGTAACAGAGAATCTGGCTTCATGTTAGCAGAGAATCAGTCTTCATGTCATAACAGAGAATCATGCTTCACGTCACCCAACACTGGAACAGTCCATTGTCAGATATTTAGGACCAGGGACCCAGGCAGAGGAGAGCGGTCCCGTAACAGAGAATATGGCTTCATGTCAGCAGAGAATCAGTCTTCATGTCATAGCAGAGAATCAGGCTTCATGTCACCCACCACTGTAACAGTCCATTGTCATAAATTTAGGCCCCGGCACCCAGGCAGAGGAGAGAGATCCCGTAACAGAGAATCTGGCTTCATGTCAGCAGAGAATCAGTCTTCATGTCATAGCAGACAATCATGCTTCACGTCACCCAACACTGGAACAGTCCATTGTCAGATATTTAGGCCCCGGCACCCAGGCAGAGGAGAGAGGTACTGTAACAGAGAATCTGGCTTCACGTCAGCAGAGAATCAGTCTTCATATCATAGCAGAGAATCATGCTTCACGTCACCCAACACTGGAACAGTCCATTGTCAGATATTTTAGACCAATCCTCAACTGAAACTGAGATCTCAGATAACGAGCAAGACAAATACCCCAAAACGCGGGGCCGTGGCCGGGGTGGCTACCGTGCTAGGCGCCGGGGCGGTCGATATAATACAAATCAATTCACCAATCAATCACAATGTATTCCACCTGTCCCACAGTCGTCCTCTTCCTCGCCTTTTTTAGACCAGGGGATGCATTACCCACTACGGAACCGTCCCAAACAACCCCCGGCAACACAACAGTACTAACTGATGACAGGCTGGTGATTAACCTGTCATCCCGTCCCCTGTCCAATACAGAGACTAGGGTCCTTAGACGTGGCCTATCGTTTGTGCCTACCACAGGTTTTGACTCATTCCGTTGGACCAAGGATCTCCACCTGTTTGCCCGGAAATTAAAGTGGCACAAGCACTTTCAGCTTAAAGATAAGAAAGAAAGCCGAGAACTAGGGATACCGGTGGAGATCCTTGGTGACGTCCGCTTTCTGTATAATTTGGACAATATACCCAGCAACCTAGAGGGCATAGGTCCCTTTACGGGCCTCAAAAACCGAAGCACCAAAATGCCACCAATAGGGGATATTTCGTGCATTGATGTCTTCCTGAAACATACCCTCTCTGAACTCTCTACCATGGACCCCATCTCTATGAGGTTCAATTGTAGTAAAGAAGAGAGGAGTGCACTCCGGGTCCTGGAAAAAGACAAACAAGTAACGATCAAACCCTCAGACAAGGGGGGCAACGTGGTTGTTATGGACACCTCAAATTACAAGGAGATGTGTTTAGCGATCCTCCAGGACAGCCAGGGGTATGAAGTCTTGTCCTGTAATCCCACCCCCAGATTCCAAAAAGAGTTGCTGGAAATACTTACAAAGGCAAAAATCGACAAGCTCATTAGTGCTGATGAATTTGAGTTCCTCTATCCCCTCCACCCAGTAATAGCAACGTTCTATTGCTTGCCTAAAGTCCATAAGGAGACTCTTCCTATCAAAGGGCGTCCTATCGTCTCAGGGGTGGGGAACCTGTCACAGAACGTAGGCATTTATGTAGATCACATCCTCTGCCCCTTTGTACAATCACTGCCCTCATATGTGAAGGACACAGGAGATCTCCTCACGAGACTGGAGAATATAGTGATTGAACCACACTGGCTCATGGCATCAATCGATGTCGAGGCCCTATATTCGTCCATCCCGCATGACAAAGGGCTCGAGGCTGCGGCACATTATCTGAGAGCAAGGGGCTTACAGTTTATTGCACATAATAACCTGGTTTTGAATCTACTCAATTACGTTCTCCGTAGTAATTTCTTCCTCTTCGACGGCCGTACCTACCACCAGCTCAGGGGCACCGCGATGGGCAGTTCATGCGCGCCATCCTACGCGAATTTGCTCCTGGGCTGGTGGGAGGAGACTGTGGTCTTCGGTGACACACCAAGACGGCACTCGGAGCACGTCGCCCTCTGGTCCCGCTACATAGATGATATTTTCATCTTGTGGAGCGGGCCAGAGGACGCCTTCACGGAATTTGTTAATAACCTGAACCAAAACAGTCTTAACCTTAGATTTACTTCCACCATCGTGCGGGACCACCTCCCGTTTTTGGATATTTCCATATCCAGGGGCGACAATGGCGGCCTACAGACCACCATTTATCGTAAGTCCACATCCACGAATTCCCTCCTTAGGTGGGATAGCTACCATCCAACCCTTTTGAAGCTCGGTATACCAGTTGGGCAATACCTGCGGCTCAAACGTAACTGTTCGGAAAAAGGTGAATTTAAGCGTCAGGCGAACGACCTGAGAAGACGTTTTCAGGAACGGGGTTACCCCGATAGGGCACTTAAAAAGGCCTATCAAAGAGCATGTGCCGAGACGCGTACTACCCTTTTACACCCCACTAAAAACTCTAGCACAGTCCCTCAAAAGTTGATACGGGTTGTGGGGACTTTCGACTCAGCAGCTACAAGAATAAGGGAAATCTTAAGTCGGAACTGGGGCACTCTCCTCATGGACCCAGATTTAGCTGCAGTCCTGAGCCCCCAACCCTCGGTTACTTTCAGGAGAGGAACCAACCTAAGAGATAGGTTGGTCAATAGTCACTATAGCCCACCAGAGAAACAACGTACATGGCTAGATAGCCCGGTCAAGGGCTGTCATAAATGCGGACATTGTAGCTTCTGCTCCTATCTCACCCAGGGTAAATCCTTTGCGCCGGACCCCACGGGTCAGTCTTACCACATACGTGATTTCATCAATTGCCGCACCACGGGTGTTATCTATCTTCTCACCTGTGAATGCGGCAAGAGGTATGTAGGTAAGACCAGTAGGGAACTGCGTAAGCGGATGGGGGAGCATATCGGAGATATCCGCAACGACAGAGATACGCCGGTGGCCAGACATGTCCACACTGACCACGGCGGACGTACCTCAGCCGTGACCTTTATGGGCATCGAACACGTCCAGAAACCTCTACGTGGGGGCGACTGGGACAAACGCATATTGCAACGTGAGTGCTGGTGGATTTTTAAACTTAAAACCACCAATCCCCATGGCCTCAACGACCAATTACAGTTTGGATGTTTTCTCTGATAGGCCCTCAGCCTTGTATTTGCCCTATGTTACAATATTCCCTCCATCAGTCTCTTCAAACGAGGTCTGGGAGAATGTAACGTTACTCATCCCACTCCCACTGGTGTCCCACTCTCGGTTACCATGGTTTTTCCCTGCCCCTTAATGTCCACTGTGTTGTCCTTAATGTAGGATCTGTGATCATGACCTTCCACACACATCCTATATTAAAGTGGTCTGTAGTAGCCGGACAGTGTATCTCTGCCTCGCTCCACCCACCTATCCTTTGAGCGAATTGCTGCATCTGCCCATCATGTGCCCACCCGATGTGTCCGCCCACGGCTCTCCAGCGTGTCCGCCCACATAAGGCACTGAATGGGTCAGCCTCAGCGCTCAAACAATCAATGACGCGCACTCACGTGACGCGCAACGCAACACGTGATACCTCGTCATCACAATGCGACCGCATCCCGTGCGCGCATGCGCGGATTAAATCTCCGCCCCCCTTCACTTTAAAACAACATCAGCGCCTCACATAGCGCTGCCAGACGCCACAGACCCGACCTCACACTAACTGCTTGATGCGGGCCCAGCCGGAAGTTTGCCATACGCACCCCAGGCTGCATGTAAGTAATGACACTCTCTGCCATTTGTATACTTAGATGCATATTAGTGTTTTGCCTGCCGGTCCTTACCTGTGTTAGGGGATCGGCATGCTTCTTCATCATCAGAGACGTGTCTAGCGGGCGCTCCCTTGTTTGTGTTCGTGTGTTACAGGTATTCCTGGACCCCTCTTTGCCACACGCATTCTGGGTATATAGTTACCTCACCGCACATCAACTAGTGGTTAGAGCAAGTCTGCGCTCTTTTCACCGCAACTGCCTATTATTATCCTCATACTAGATGCAGTTGAGGCTAACCCTAGTGTTAATACACCTTGTACCACGAGTGGTTTAATTTAGTTTGCCCTTTCTAGCGCGCCCAGCAATAACCTTGCCACCGTGCTACCAAGGACAACTACCACTTGTACTAAACCCCCGTCCCCTGATGATTCGAGGGGTTTATTATAATTACCTTACAGTATGTTCCACCGAAGAAACGCGTAGGGACAGGTGAACATACCCTACTCTTGGTACCCACGTTTCTCCATTTCACTTCACTAGGTGTCCTCCTCATCACCCCGGCAGGGTCTTACAGGGACCTTAGACCAGGGCGAGGTTCCGGACGGGACCACCCCTTGCGGGGCACGGATCCCGTGTTAGGCTGTCAGGGTCATATTAGGCCAAGTAGGGTGCAACAGGGATAGATCTACTCCCTGCAGTACTCCACAAACACATGACCCTGTCCAAGACAACCCTATCCCAAAGGACACCACTTCTAGGCGCTGAGAAAGGACCATCATTTCCGGTGACCTCCTGAACTTGCCGAATAAACGCGCCTATCAACCTGGCTCCGGTAAGATCCACCCATTGTCTTCTTACCATTATTAGGCATTGTCCTGGTGTCCATATCCCGGAACTCAGGACATTTGTTTATTCTCACCACCAAGTGTGACTCCCCTTGACCCTTGGGGCTCACTCTACGTCAATAAGGGTCAGCCCGAGGGGCCTCATCTGCCGCAATCCGCCTATTCGGCGGCTCATGTGTTAGTGGGGTCCCACGCGTGTTTGTCTGTTTCTGTTTGTAAGGGGTTTCATGTGTCTTTTAGTTGTACCATTAAAACTTGAATATTTTAGAATGTTACTGCCCCTTTAATTTTCAAATAATACGTTTTTCAGCAGTATCCAGGTGAGAGGTGCGGAAGCACCATTCTCCCTTGAAGGGACAACCCTTCCCCCTTTTTTGCATTTCAGATATTTAGGCCCAGGCACCCAGGCAGAGAAGAGAGGTCCCGTAACAGAGAATCTGGCTTCATGTCAGCAGAGAATCAGTCTTCATATCATAGCAGAGAATCATGCTTCACGTCACCCAACACTGGAACAGTCCATTGTCAGATATTTAGGCCCAGGCACCCAGGCAGAGGAGAGAGGTACTGTAACAGAGAATCTGGCTTCACGTCAGCAGAGAATCAGTCTTCATATCATAGCAGAGAATCATGCTTCACGTCACCCAACACTGGAACAGTCCATTGTCAGATATTTAGGCCCAGGGACCCAGGCAGAGGAGAGAGGTCCCGTAACAGAGAATCTGGCTTCATGTCAGCAGAGAATCAGTCTTCATATCATAGCAGAGAATCATGCTTCACGTCACCCACCACTGTAACAGTCCATTGTCATAAATTTAGGCTCCGGCACCCAGGCAGAGGAGAGAGGTCCCGTAACAGAGAATCTGGCTTCATGTCAGCAGAGAATCAGTCTTCGTGTCATAGCAGAGAATCATGCTTCACGTCACCCAACACTGGAACAGTCCATTGTCAGATATTTAGGCCTAGGCACCTAGACAGAAAAGAGAGGTCCCGTAACAGAGAATCTGGCTTCATGTCAGCAGAGAATCAGTCTTCATATCATAGCAGAGAATCATGCTTCACGTCACCCAACACTGGAACGGTCCATTGTCAGATATTTAGGCCCAGGCACCCAGGCAGAGGAGAGAGGTCCCGTAACAGAGAATTTTGCTTCATGTCAGCAGAGAATCAGTCTTCTTGTCATAGCAGAGAATCATGCTTCACGTCACCCAACACTGGAACAGTCCATTGTCATATATTTAGGCCCCGGCACCCAGACAGAGGAGAGGTTCATTCAACTTTGGGTTGCCCCGCAATATAATGGTAAAATGAAAATAAAAATAGGATTGAATGAGGAAGTGCCCTGGAGTACAATAATATATGGATAAGGGGAGGTAGGTAATGTCTAATCTGCACAAGGGATGGACAGGGCCTGTGGGATCCATGCCAGGTTCATTTTTATGAACGTCAGCTTGTACACATTGGCTGTACACAGGCGGCTGCGTTTGTGTGTAATGACGCCCCCTGCCGTGCTGAATACACGTTCAGACAAAACGCTGGCCGCCGGGCAGGCCAGCACCTCCAAGGCATAAAAGGCTAGCTCTGGCCACGTGGATAATTTAGAGACCCAGAAGTTGAATGGGGCCAAACCATCAGTGAGTACGTGGAGGAGTGTGCACACGTACTGTTCCACCATGTTAGTGAAATGTTGCCTCCTGCTAACACGTTGCGTATCAGGTGGTGGTGCAGTTAGCTGTGGTGTGTTGACAAAACTTTTCCACATCTCTGCCATGCTAACCCTGCCCTCAGAGGAGCTGGCCGTGACACAGCTGCCTTGGCGACATCTTGCTCCTTCTCTGCCTTGGCCTTGGGCTTCCACTTGCTCCCCTGTAACATTTGGGAATGCTCTCAGTAGCGCGTCTACCAACGTGTGCTTGTACTCGCGCATCTTCCTATCACGATCCAGTGCAGGAAGTAAGGTGGGCACATTGTCTTTGTACCGTGGATCCAGCAGGGTGGCAACCCAGTAGTCCGCACACGTTAAAATGTGGGCAACTCTGCTGTCGTTGCGCAGGCACTGCAGCATGTAGTCGTTCATGTGTGCCAGGCTGCCCAGGGGTAAGGACAAGCTGTCCTCCGTGGGAGGCGTATCGTCATCGTCCTGCGTTTCCCCCCAGCCACGCACCAGTGATGGGCCCGAGCTGCGTTGGGTGCCACCCCGCTGTGACCATGCTTCATCCTTATCCTTATCCTCCTCCACCTCCTCCTCATCCTCGTCCTCCTCGTCCTCCTCGTCCTCCAGTAGTGGGCCTTGGCTGGCCACATTTGTACCTGACCTCTGCTGTTGCAAAAAACCTCCCTCTGAGTCACATCGAAGAGACTGGCCTGAAAGTGCTAAAAATGACCCTTCTTCCTCCTCCTCCTCCTCCTGGGCCACCTCCTCTTCCATCATCTCCCTAAGTGTTTTCTCAAGGAGACATAGAAGTGGTATTGTAACGCTGATAACGGCGTCATCGCCACTGGCCATGTTGGTGGAGTACTATAAACAGCGCAACAGGGCACACAGGTCTCGCATGGAGGCCCAGTCATTGGTGGTGAAGTGGTGCTATTCCGCAGTGAGACTGACCAGTGCGTGCTGCAGCTGAAACTCCACTATGGCCTGCTGCTGCTCGCACAGTCTGTCCAGCATGTGCAAGGTGGAGTTCCACCTGGTGGGCACGTCGCATATGAGGTGGTGAGCGGGAAGGCCGAGGTTATGCTGTAGCGCAGACAGGCGAGCAGCGGCAGGATGTGAACGCCGGAAGCGCGAACAGACAGACCGCACTTTATGCAGCAGCTCTGACATGTCGGGGAAGTTGTGAATGAACTTCTGCACCACCAAATTCAGCACATGCGCCAGGCAAGGGATGTGCGTCAAACCGGCTAGTCCCAGAGCTGCAACGAGATTTCGCCCATTATCGCACACCACCAGGCTGGGCTTGAGGCTCACCGGCAGCAACCACTCATCGGTCTGTTGTTCTATACCCCGCCACAACTCCTGTGCGGTGTGGGGCCTGTCCCCCAAACATATGAGTTTCAGAATGGCCTGCTGACGTTTACCCCGGGCTGTGCTGAAGTTGGTGGCGAAGGTGTGTGGCTGACTGGATGAGCAGGTGGAAGAAGAGGAGGAGGAAGCTGAGTAGGAGGAAGTGGCAACAGGAGGCAAAGAATGTTGCCCTGCGATCCTTGGCGGCGGAAGGATGTGCGCCAAACAGCTCTCCGCCTGGGGCCCAGCCGCCACTACATTTACCCAGTGTGCAGTTAATGAGATATAGCGTCCCTGGCCGTGCTTACTGGTCCACGTATCTGTGGTTAGGTGGACCTTGCCACAGATGGCGTTGCGCAGTGCACACTTGATTTTATCGGAAACTTGGTTGTGCAGGGTATGGCACGGCTCTCTTGAAGAAGTAGTGCCGGCTGGGAACAACATACTGTGGGACAGCAAGTGACATGAGCTGTTTGAAGCTGTCTGTGTCCACCAGCCTAAATGACAGCATTTCATAGGCCAGTAGTTTAGAAATGCTGGCATTCAGGGCCAGGGATCGAGGGTGGCTAGATGGGAATTTACGCTTTCTCTCAAATGTTTGTGAAATGGAGAGCTGAACGCTGGCATGTGACATGGTTGAGATGCTTGGTGACGCAGGTGGTGGTGTTGGTGGTACATCCCATGTTTGCTGGGCAGCAGGTGCCAACGTTCCTCCAGAGGCGGAAGAAGAGGCCGAGGCGGCGGCAGCAGCAGAAGAGGCCGAGGCGGCAGCAGCAGAAGAGGTAGCAGGGGGAGCCTGAGTGACTTCCTTGTTTTTAAGGTGTTTACTCCACTGCAGTTCATGCTTTGCATGCAGATACCTGGTCATGCAGGTTGTGCTAAGGTTCAGAACGTTACTGCCTCGCTTCAGGCTCTGATGGCACAGCGTGCAAAAAACTTGGGTCTTGTCATCAGCACATTGTTTGAAGAAGTGCCATGCCAGGGAACTCCTTGAAGCTGCCTTTGGGGTGCTCGGTCCCAGATGGCGGCGGTCAGTAGCAGGCAGAGTCTCTTGGCGGCGGGTGTTCTGCTTTTGCCCACTGCTCCCTCTTTGCTACGCTGTTGGCTGGGTCTCACCACTGCCTCTTCCTCCGAACTGTGAAAGTCAGTGGCACGACCTTCATTCCATGTGGGGTCTAGGGCCTCATCGTCCCCTGCATCGTCTTCCACCCAGTCTTGAAACTTGACCTCCTGTTCAGTCTGCACACTGCAGAAAGACGCAGCAGTTAGCACCTGTGTTTCGTCATCATCAGAGACGTGCTGAGGTGGTATTCCCATGTCCTCATCATCAGGAAACATAAGTGGTTGTGCGTCAGTGCATTCTATGTCTTCCACCGCTGGGGAAGGGCTAGGTGGATGCCCTTGGGAAAAACTGCCAGCGGAGTCTTCAAACAGCATAAGAGACTGCTGCATAACTTGAGGCTCAGACAGTTTCCCTGGTATGCATGGGGGTGATGTGACAGACTGATGGGCTTGGTTTTCAGGCACCATCTGTGCGCTTTCTGCAGAAGACTGGGTGGGAGATAATGTGAACGTGCTGGATCCACTGTCGGCCAACCAATTGACTAATGCCTGTGCCTGCTCAGGCCTTACCATCCTTAGAACGGCATTGGGCCCCACCAAATATCGCTGTAAATTCTGGCGGCTACTGGGACCTAAGGTAGTTGGTACACTAGGACGTGTGGCTGTGGCAGAACGGGCACGTCCTCTCCCAGCACCAGAGGGTCCACTAACACCACCACGACCATGTCCGCGTCCCTTACTAGATGTTTTCCTCATTGTTACCGTTCACCACAATAAGAAAAATATTATTTGGCCCAATGTATTGAATTCAAATTCAGGCCTTTTTTTACAGACACCTATCACTATCTGGCTATCTATTTAGGTACCGTATTACACTAATAAAGGCACAGCAGTAACGACAGATTTAGCTGAATATAAATTTGAGGCCTAGTATTTAGGCGCTGGATGACAGGTATACGTTTACGGACAGAATTAGACTTGGAATTGCACAGTAGCGAGTGTGTGAAGTTATTGAGAATGACCCTATCTGCACCTTGAATCTTATATACCCCTTTAGGGATAGATTTAAAGTAGGCCTGACACAGCAGAAACCACTAATTTAGAGAATTGCAAAACTGGGAATCGTATTTCAACCCTGAACAAAAATATATCCTTTGCCAGACAGCAGACAGTATTACAATTGGCTGGCCACAGCTGAAACACCAGATTTAGGGTACTGCTATTTTGGTAATTGTATTTCACCCCTCAATAAAATAGCAAGCACAGCCAAGCCCCTGATGTAGGATATAGCAAAAAATAACCACACAATTGATGGTTAAATGCACTTGGTGACAGCTTTCCCCTGATGTGGGATATAGACAATAAATAACCCCACTATTGATGGTTAAATGCACTTGGTGACAGCTTGCCCCATATATAGGATATAGCCAAAAAACAACCACACTATTGATGGTTAAATGCACTTGGTAACATCTTGACCCTGATGTAGGATATATCCAAAAAATAACCACACTATTGATGGTTAAATGCACTTGGTGACAGCTGGAACCTGATGTAGGATATAGCCAAAAAATAACCACACTATTGAGGGTTAAATGCACTTGGTGACAGCTTGACCCTGATGTAGGATATAGCCAAAAAATAACCACACTATTGATGGTTAAATGCACTTGGTGACAGCTTTCCCCTGATGTAGGATATAGCCCAAAAATAACCACACAATTGATGGTTAAATGCACTTGGTGACAGCTTGCCCCTGATGTGGGATATAGCCAAAAAATAATCACACTATTGATGGTTAAATGCACTTGGTGACAGCTTGCCCCTGATGTAGGATATAGCCAAAAAATAACCACACTATTGATGGTTAAATGCACTTGGTGACAGCTTGCCCCATATATAGGATATAGCCAAAAAACAACCACACTATTGATGGTTAAATGCACTTGGTGACAGCTTGCCCCATATGAAGTATATAGCCAAAAAATAACCACACTATTGATGGTTAAATGCACTTGGTGACAGCTTGCCCCTGATGTGGGATATAGCCAAAAAATAACCACCCTATTGATGGTTAAATGCACTTGGTGACAGCTTGCCCCTGATGTAGGATATAGCCAAAAAATAACCACACTATTTATGGTTAAATGGACTTGGTGACATCTTGACCCTGATGTAGGATATAGCCCAAAAATAACCACACTATTGATGGTTAAATGCACTTGGTGACAGCTTGAACCTGATGTAGGATATAGCCAAAAAATAACCACACTATTGAGGTTTAAAAGCACTTGGTGACAGCTTGACCCTGATGTAGGATATAGCCAAAAAATAACCACACTATTGATGGTTAAATGCACTTGGTGACAGCTTGCCCCTGATGTGGGATATAGCCAAAAAATAACCACACTATTGATGGTTAAATGCACTTGGTGACAGCTTGCCCCTGATGTGGGATATAGCCAAGCAATAACCACACTATTGATGGTTAAATGCACTTGGTGACAGCTTGACCCTGATGTAGGATATAGCCAAAAAATAACCACACTATTGATGGTTAAATGCACTTGGTGACAGCTTTCCCCTGATATAGGATATAGCCAAAAAATAACCACACAATTGATGGTTAAATGCACTTGGTGACAGCTTGCCCCTGATGTGGGATATAGCCAAAAGATAACCACACTATTGATGGTTAAATGCACTTGGTGACAGCTTGCCCCTGATGTAGGATATAGCCAAAAAAAAATAACCACACTATTGATGGTTAAATGCACTTGGTGACAGCTTGCCCCTGATGTGGGATATAGCCAAAAAATAACCACACTATTGATGGTTAAATGCACTTTGTGACAGCTTGCCCCATATATAGGATATAGCCAAAAAACAACCACACTATTGATGGTTAAATGCACTTGGTGACAGCTTGCCCCATATGTAGTATATAGCCAAAAAATAACCACACTATTAATGGTTAAATGCACTTGGTGACAGCTTGCCCCATATGTAGTATATAGCCAAAAAATAACCACACTATTGATGGTTAAATGCACTTGGTGACAGCTTGCCCCATATGTAGTATATATCCAAAAAATAACCACACTATTGATGGTTAAATGCACTTGGTGACAGCTTGCCCCTGATGTGGGATATAGCCAAAAAATAACCACACTATTGATGGTTAAATGCACTTGGTGACAGCTTGCTTCATATATAGGATATAGCCAAAAAACAACCACACTATTGATGGTTAAATGCACTTGGTGACAGCTTGCCCCATATGAAGTATATAGCCAAAAAATAACCACACTATTTATGGTTAAATGGACTTGGTGACATCTTGACCCTGATGTAGGATATAGCCCAAAAATAACCACACTATTGATGGTTAAATGCACTAGGTGACAGCTTGCCCCTGATGTAGGATATAGCCAAAAAATAACCACACTATTTATGGTTAAATGGACTTGGTGACATCTTGACCCTGATGTAGGATATAGCCCAAAAATAACCACACTATTGATGGTTAAATGCACTTGGTGACAGCTTGAACCTGATGTAGGATATAGCCAAAAAATAACCACACTATTAAGGGTTAAAAACACTCGGTGACAGCTTGACCCTGATGTAGGATATAGCCAAAAAATAACCACACTATTGATGGTTAAATGCACTTGGTGACAGCTTGCCCCTGATGTGGGATATAGCCAAACAATAACCACACTATTGATGGTTAAATGCACTTGGTGACAGCTTGACCCTGATGTAGGATATAGCCAAAAAATAACCACACTATTGATGGTTAAATGCACTTGGTGACAGCTTTCCCCTGATGTAGGATATAGCCAAAAAATAACCACACAATTGATGGTTACATCCACTTGGTGACAGCTTGCCCCTGATGTGGGATATAGCCAAAAAATAACCACACTATTGATGGTTAAATGCACTTGGTGACAGCTTGCCCCTGATGTAGGATATAGCCAAAAAAAAATAACCACACTATTGATGGTTAAATGCACTTGGTGACAGCTTGCCCCTGATGTGGGATATAGCCAAAAAATAACCACACTATTGATGGTTAAATGCACTTTGTGACAGCTTGCCCCATATATAGGATATAGCCAAAAAACAACCACACTATTGATGGTCAAATGCACTTGGTGACAGCTTGCCCCATATGTAGTATATATCCAAAAAATAACCACACTATTAATGGTTAAATGCACTTGGTGACAGCTTGCCCCATATGTAGTATATAGCCAAAAAATAACCACACTATTGATGGTTAAATGCACTTGGTGACAGCTTGCCCCATATGTAGTATATAGCCAAAAAATAACCACATTATTGATGGTTAAATGCACTTGGTGACAGCTTGCCCCTGATGTGGGATATAGCCAAAAAATAACCACACTATTGATGGTTAAATGCACTTGGTGACAGCTTGCCCCTGATGTGGGATATAGCCAAAAAATAACCACACTATTGATGGTTAAATGCACTTGGTGACAGCTTGCCCCTGATGTGGGATATAGCCAAAAAATAACCACACTATTGATGGTTAAATGCACTTGGTGACAGCTTGAACCTGATGTAGGATATAGCCAAAAAATAACCACACTATTGAGGTTTAAAAGCACTTGGTGACAGCTTGACCCTGATGTAGGATATAGCCAAAAAATAACCACACTATTGATGGTTAAATGAACTTGGTGACAGCTTGCCCCTGATGTGGGATATAGCCAAAAAATAACCACACTATTGATGGTTAAATGCACTTGGTGACAGCTTGACCCTGATGTAGGATATAGCCAAAAAATAACCACACTATTGATGGTTAAATGTACTTGGTGGCAGCTTGTGCTGGCGCACCACAAGACACAAAATGGCCGCCGATCACCCCAGAAAAAAGTAAATGAAAAACGCTCTGTGCAGCCTAAAAACAGTAAGCAATTGAATAGCAGCAGTTCAATGATCCACAGCTGTAGATCGATCACTGAATTAAGTCTTTTGGAGGAGTTAATCACTGCCTAATCTCGCCCTAACGTCGCAGCTGCAACCTCTCCCTACACTGATCAGAGCAGAGTGACATGCGGCGCTACGTGACTCCAGCTTAAATAGAGGCTGGGTCACATGCTGCACTGGCCAATCACAGCCATGCCAATAGTAGGCATGGCTGTGACGGCCTCTTGGGGCAAGTAGTATGACGCTTGTTGACTGGCTGCTTTGCAGCCTTTCAAAAAGCGCCAAGAAAGCGACGAACACCGAACCCGAACCCTGACTTTTACTAAAATGTTCAGGTTCGGGTCGGTGTCACGGACACCCCAAAATTCAGTACGAACCCGAACTATACAGTTCGCGTTTGCTCATCCCTAATCATCAGCTTACCCAAACAACAACGTTTTTTTGGAACCAAGTCTCTACGATAGTTGTGAGGCCTCAGGGCCATTATACAGGAAGCAGTGGGAGGCAATTAAATGTCTTTGGTAACACCTCTAATAGATCGTCCTCTGTGTAAGTGCCGCAGAACCAACTTGGTCAAACAATCCGGTCCTCTGTGCTTGCCTTGGTGAGTAGAAGCTTTGATGAAATCTCTATGAGCACAGCCAGTGGATAGCTGTCCTTTCCTTTGAGTCCAGCTAAACAGGAAAATGTGGCTTTTAGGTTCAGCTCTGAGCCTACTTCAATGGCAAGACCCTTCTGCTTCTCGGCAGCTATGTGGGCAGAGAGGTCCTTCGAATACTCTTTCAGTCTAGTCCGGTCTATGAGAAATTATACATTGGTGTCACGCTGTACAGAGTCCATTGTTTTTGAAGGAGCAAAGCAGCCTGTGCCGGATCATGAGTTTCCTCCAAGGTGGTGCACTACGGGATTTTTCTTTTAGACAAGCTTCACAATGCAGACTGTCGACGTGCAGAGGTCAAGGTTCCGGAAGGATACCTCAAGCTGTGAAAATGAGTTCTCATTTGTGCCGATAACCTACTTCTGGCGGTTAACACCCCATTGGTTGGTGTTTGCATATCCTTACGATAAATGATGTTCTCGCTCACTGACTGTAAACAGAGATCTTGGCAGACAAACGTATCAAACTTTGCCACCATCTTTCTAGGCGCCACGTCTCCAGTCCCCTGACCAGCCAGATTTACTAGAATCTGTTCCAGGACATAAAGCACTGGAATGACATCATTCATCCCGTAGTCCTGGCCACTGACAAATACCATGGCCTCCTTAAAAGGCCTGTGCAAATGGCAGGTGTCACGTAGGAGCTGTCACTGGCTGACATCAAATTTACACAGGGGACTTCTCCTGTCCGCTTGTATAATCAAGAAATCATTGATGGCCTTTCGGTTGGAAACGTTGTATATCAGCCTATGTATCTCTGCAGCTGCAGCTCAAGGAGGGTGTACTTTGCGGTGTATGAGTGGCTGAATTGCATACAAAGTTTCCTGGCCATTTTAAGGATGTCTTGCAGATGGGTGGAAGACTTCAGGAACCACTTGACAACCAGATTGAAAACAGGTACCATGCAGGGTGCATGGCTTAGCCCTCCTTGATGCAGCCACACCATGTTCTTCCCATTGTTAGTCACCATGGTTCCGATTTTAAGTTGTCGCAGAGAAAGCCAGGATTCGATTTCTTGATGAAGGACACGGAGCAGTTCCTCCCCTGTGTGAATCCATTCACCCAGGCAAACCAGGTGCAAAACAGCATGAGAGTGATGAGATGGGTCGCACATGGCTTGAATATACTACATGTCTCCAACATAAATCTTGGATCTCTACTAGTGTTGAGCGAGCATGCTCAGCCGAATACCAGTTTGGCTCGAGCATCGCTATACTTGGCACATGGCAGTACTTGGCCGAGTACCGCATGTGCTCGAGCACAATGCTCGAGTCTCCTCCCTGCACGTTTTGCGGCTGATAAGCAGCCAATAAATGTGCAGGTAAGTACTGCCCTCCCTGTAATGCCAGTAGCCATGTTGGCTACTCCCTGTAGTGCCAGCAGCCACTAATTTTCATGTTGTGCCGTGCCCGCCTTACACCAACATGTGTCCCATAACATCACATGTGCCCTGACCAACACAGTCCGAATTATCCGCGTGCAGCACCAGTGAGTTATCAGTTGGTAGCTGGAAGAAGTGTAGCACTGCAGTGGGGAACAGGCAACAGGCCCCGCTAAGCTGATATGCTTAGGGGACAAACAGCACACTGCCACAGAGCTGTGGCAGGGGATAAGAGACCAGACTGAGCTGTGGCTCTCGCCACTCAACCTAGAACCAGGCATGGTTGTGTTTGATAATGGCTGTAACTCAGTATTTAGTGTAAGTAGGTATATGGCACCGCTCAATCAGTATTTGGCGGAAACAGTCACATAGCACCCCTCAAACATTATTTGGCAGAACAGGTATATGGCACCCCTCAATCAGTATTTGGCGGAAACAGGTATATAGCACCCCTCAATCAGTATTTGGTGGAAACAGGTATATGGCACCCCTCAATCAGTATTTTGTGGAAACAGGTGTATTGCACCCCTCAATCAGTATTTGGTGGAAGAAGGTATATAGCAATAGCACCCCTCAATCAATATTTAGTGGAAGAAGGTATATGACACCCCTCAATCAGTATTTGGCAGAAAACAGGTATATTGCACCCCTCAATCAGCATTTGGCAGAAACAGGTATATAGCAATAGCACCCCTCAATCAGTATTTGGTGGAAGAAAGTATATAGCAATAGCACCCCTTTAGTCAGTATTTAGTGGAAACAGGTATATGGCACCCCTCAGTCAGTATTTGTTGGAAACAGGTATACAGCACCCCTCAATTAGTACTTGGCGGAAACAGGAATATGGCACCCCTCAATCATTATTTTGTGGAAGTAGGTGCATTGAAGCCCTCAACCAGTTTTTTTGGGGGGCAACAGATATATCACACCCATTGCAATTAGTTACTCCAATAGCGTTTGTCCCTCTATCTAGCTGCGGTAAAGCAGCAGAACCGCTCACAACTGCTGCACAATACAAATAAACTATAATATAATTTCTATGTTAGAAAGTATATAAGTATATCACACCCCTCTATATCACACCTACCGATAGCACATCTATACCAGTCCTTAAAATAACTTTTGTGGCCATATTAGCTAGCGTTTGGTGTCCCTAACTGTCCCTGCTCCAAAATGCAACCTCTCCCTACACTGACAAAATACATAATGTAAAATTGCTGCCAGATTGGGTTCAGTTATAGGGTTGGGGGTGTGTCCATGTGCTGAAACATCTCAATTAGCTGTCCTGTCCCTAACCCTTTAACTCAATGTGTCATGAGTCAAAGTTCGGCTCTATGCAAAAAAATAAGGCACTTGCGAATATCACCATATGTTCGGCAAATCGCGAACGAGCAAAGTTCACCGCAAAATGAGATCTCTACTTATTAGTGTGCATTGGACGATGAAGAGGAGAAGGAGGAGGAGCAGGAGACGGTTGCCTTCACTACAGAGGGTAGTACCCATGAAAGTTTAATTCCATCTGTTTAGCGTGGAAGGGCAGAAGAGGAGGAAGAGGATGAAGAGATTGAGAGTCATCCTCCTGATGACGACAGCAAAGTCTTGCCCATTGATACTCTGTCACACATTGCTAACTTTATGTTAGGCTGCCTTTCCCACGACCAGTGCATTATACGCATTTTAGACAACACGGATTACTGGTTGTTCACCCTTCTCGACCCCCGCTACAAAGAGAACTTCTCATCTCTCATTCTTCTGGTGAAGAGGATGATCAAAACGGTGCAATACTAGAAGATCCTTGTTGAAACACTGCTCCAAAAATTTCTATCTGACAACACTGGCGGCAGAGTCCATAGTTACTTGGATAACTGAGGAGGGGAGACAAGGGGAACACACAGCAGTTCCAACAGAGGCAGGGCAATACTCTTCAAAGCCTGGGACAGTTTCATGACACCCTGCCAACAGACTGTGTCAGCATCCTTAATGATCCCTCAGTGCTTTACAACTACTGGGTGTCCAAGCTGAACACGTGGCACAAACTGGCGCTCTACACCTTGGAGGTGCTGGCCTGCCCCACCGCCAGCTTTTTGTCTGAGCGTGTATTTAGTGCTGCTGGTGGCATTATAACAGATGAGCGTATCCGCCTGTCAACTGAAAATGCTGATAGGTTGACTCTTATAAAAATGAACAACAGTCATGGAGGCACATCGTCCAGAATGAGTTACAAACGCGATCAAATGTTCGCGAACCGCAAGTTTGTGGCGGGCCCCATTCAATATAGTGGTCAGGCAAACCTGAAAAACCTTCAGGTCATTATTGCAGCCACCAAATACTTTAAATTAGGCGGTCACCATATAACAATTTTACTGTTTGCCAGTTAGATTACAGGCCCCAAAAATGATGCATTCACCGTACATAAATGATCAAGTGATTATGTGACTGGAGGTATATTAGACGGCCATTCAGTATCAATTTTACTGCAGGCCTGTGTAGTACAGGCCCCAAACAATAGGCATTCACCGGACAGAAAAGAACAAGTAATTATGTGGCTGGAGGTATTAGATGGTCATTAGATATCAATTTTACTGCAGGCCAGTACAAATAGATGTCAAATACATATATTTAAAAGAACAAAAAATATAGAATTGGATTAAAAACATGGCTAATGAACTCCCACTCTTGAAAAAACTCCAAATGATAATAGTTGAAATTCAATAAAACGTGGTTGTCACAGATGTTGAATTCCTCCGAGTCCCAAACATTAGGCATTCACCGGACATGCCGCTGTATTTACCTAAGACAGGGAACATTATTTGTTCTGGGTGGTGGTGGATATTTGTGGGCTGTCATTAGGAAATAACAGGTGTTCGTAACAGGTGTTGAATTCCTCCAAGATCCATGCCTCATTCATTTTTAGAAATATGAGGTATTCAACACTGTCGTGAGCTAGGCGAGTGCGCCTATCGGTCATGATCCCCCCTGCTGCACTGAATGTCCTTTCGGACAGGACACTCGACGAGGGGCAAGCCAAGAGTTCCATGGCAGATTGTGTCAGCTCTGGCCACAAATCAAGCCTGCACACCCAGTAGTCCAGGGGTTCCTTGCTTCTCAGAGCGTCCACATTGGCCGATAACCCAATGTAGTCGGACACCTGTTGGTCTAGGCTTTTCCTGAGGCTGGATCCGGAGGGCGGCTGTCGATGGGTTGGCTGCAAGAATGATCTCATATCCGAAGTGACCAAAACATCTTCAAACCGCCCCCTTCTTGCATACACTGTAGGATTGGTACTGTCTTCCTCAGACTCCTCCCCCTATCCACGGACAACACCAGGGATCCCATAACAGTTTAAAGCCTGCTTTTATTGGTCCTTCTCCTCCCCCCAGGCACCATCCTCCTCTGACTCCTCTTCAGACTCCTGCTGACTTGTCTCAGATGGAGTAGCACCCCCCCGGGAATTCATTCAGCATTGCGACTTCCTCATCTTCCTGCTCCTCCACGGCTTGATCAATGACACAACACAATGCACGCTCCAAAAATAAGGCATAAGGTATGATGTCACTGATGGCGCCTTGGCTGCAACTGACCAGTTTGGTGATCGGCCGCAGAAGTCTGCATGTGTTGCAAATAAGCTGCCACTGGCACGTTGAAATAAAAAGAAGCTCCCCAGAACCTAACCTGCTGCAGAGTTCGTACAGGTAGTCATTAACGGCACATTTCTGATGGTGCAGCCTATTAAGCATATACAAGGTGGAGTGCAAGCGCATCAGGCAGTCACAAATCAGACATCTGATGGGCAAATGGTGCCACCGCTGAACGTCAGCAAGATGAGCCATGGCCGTGTAAAATCTTCTAAAATAGCCAGAGATTTTTCTGGCCTGCCGCAAGACCTCCTGGAATTTGGCAATGAATCGCTGCACGACTAAGTTCAGGATGTGTGCTATGCACGGCACGTGTGTCATTTTGCTCGGTTTCAGCGCGCTCAGCAGATTGGCAGCGTTGTCGCACACCACTTTACCAACAGTCAAATTGAGCGGAGTTAGCCACTGATCGCCCTGTGCCCGCAGAGCTGAAAGCAGTGCAGGACTGGTGTGGTTCTTGGCTTCCAGGCATAACAGCTGCAGCACAGCATGTCAACGTCTCACCTGGCACGTCAAGTAGGTTCTAGGGAGCTGGGCGGGTGCAGGGGAAGAGGCGGTACCCGGCGTGACGTGAACGTACGCCCGAAGTGTGACGGGCAGCAGATAACCAACAACAACGTAGCTTGAACAGTTTAAAGACGTAAGCCTGAAGCGTAACAGGCAACAGATGATAAATTAAAACGTAAGCCTGAAACGTAACAGGCAACAGATGATGAAAATAAAAACGTAAGCCTGAAGCGTAACAGTCAACAGATGATAAATTAAAACGTAAGCCTGAAATGCAACAGGCAACAGATGTTGAAAATAAAACGTAAGCCTGAAGCGTAACAGGCAACTGATGATAAATTAAAACGTACGCCTGGAGCGTGACAGGCAACAGATGATACATTGCAATATGTGCGCTGCTTGAAGCGTGGCTGGCAACAGATGAGAGATTGACGTGAGCTTGAACGTGACAGGCAACAGATGATACACTTGAACAAACGTGAGCCTGAACCGTGGCAGGCACCCGACATGGTGGTACGTGAACATGAGCCTGGAGCGTGATAGGCTGAAAAAGTCAACAACACGTGAGTCTGAAAGTGTCAGGCCAATGGAAGAAGAAGGAGCGGACGCCTGGGTAGAACAGGCCGTGGATGGCAAGAGGCGAAGCCTGGCCGAAAACGTCCATTGATCCATAGGCCTGACACGTAACAGCAACAGTATGTTATTGACCGACATGACAGTGAAGCAAAACATGGTGACATGAACAAGACGTGACCTGAGCCGTGACTGGAGACAACCCGGTGTCTACGAAGTGACCCTGACGCTTGTGACAAGAAGGATTGGAAGTTGCATTGCAGCGTGGACTGAGAGACGGCGAGTGTGTGGGAAAAGAAGCAGTTACCGGCAATATCCGCGGACGTGGCGAAGTAGAAGTGCGATGGTTGGCTCAGACGGCACCAAAGAGAGCAACCTGGCTGACGAGCGCCGCAAGAGTGACGCTGAACCCGGGGTCTGCAAAATAATTGGTGACGTGATGGGGAGAATATGCAGACCAGAACGCGCCATGGTGTCCCACCCGTGATTTACGGACTCCCTTTTTTTTTTTTTATTGGATGTTGGCACAGAGAGGAGAATGAAATTTGGGACTAGGATGACCGACACCGTCTGTCATTCCTGGTGTTTGCACATAACCTCAGCAGGAGCCTGAGACCAGGGTGCAGTTCATGCTTAAATGTTTATGAACCTGATGTGCATGAGCTGCTGTGGTGACAGAGCAGCGTGGACGAAATGTGTGTTTGGGGTTGATTTTATATTTTTTTATTTTATTTTTTTACTTTATTGAACTAACAACCGCTGGCCGCCGGCCAGCAGCTGCGGTGGTGTGGAAGCGGCACCCCCGGCCCCCCGGCGCGGCCCCGGCTCGGGACGGACCCTCTCCCCTGAGTGACAGGACCGGGCCAGGAAAGTGAGCAAGCTGCGGTGGCGCCCGGAGCCACGAGGGGGAGCCTGACACGTGACACAGGCCGGGACGCCGACTCCGTTACCGAGGCAATGGAGACGCTGCACGGCGAACCTGTCTGGCGTCCCATGTGACCTCTGCATGCCGGCGCCGGAAGCGGGGACAGCGCTGGCCGCCTCGCCGGGAGTGGAAGGTGAGTGGTGAAAGCACCAGGTGGTGGAGGAGGAGCACGCCGGGGAGGGGGATTAGGAAGATAGCACTGAACTTACCCTGGCAGCTGGAACGAGTGACGAGCATCGGGGGGGGGGGAACTCGCAGAAACACTTACCTGTTGAGCAGCACGGCAGTAAAGGGCGTGACGTTAATGGCGGGAAAAGGCACCGAAACGCACGCAAATGAGGAGAGGGCGTGCCTCCTTTTAAGCGCGCCTACGCCCCTCCCACAAATGCAGGCTGACATGTCAGCCTTAAACTACTTGTCACTCTGTATGGCTGTGGTATCTCAGCAGAACTGCACACAACTTCTGCAAATTACAAATGCACTATACAGAAAGCATATTCTAGGTATATCACACCCCTGCCTCAATCAGTTTCTTTTGGGGGGCAACTGGAATATCACACCAGTTGAAATTATTTGTTCCAATAGCGTTTGTCCCTCTTTGTAGCTGTGGTATCTCAGCAGAACCGCACACAACTCCTGGACAATACAAATGCACTATAATATACTTTCTATGCTAGAAAGTACAGTGGATATAAAAAGTCTACACACCCCTGTTAAAATGTCAGGTTTCTGTGATGTAAAAAAATGAGACAAAGATAAATCATTTCAGAACTTTTTCCACCTTTAATGTGACCTATAAACTAAATTGAAAAACAAACTGAAATCTTTTAGGTAGAGTGAAGAAAAAATATAAAAATAAAATAATATGGTTGCATAAGTGTGCACACCCTTAAACTAATAATTTGTTGAAGAACTTTTTGATTTTATTACAGCACTCAGTCTTTTTGGTATGAGCCTATCAGCATGGCACATTTTGACTTGACAAGATTTGCCCACTCTTCTTTGCAAAAACACTCCAAATCTGTCAGATTGCGAGGGCATCTCCTGTGCACAGCCCTCTTAAGATCACCAGACAGATTTTCAATCGGATTAAGGTCTGGGCTTTAATCTTCTTCTGGTGAAGCCATTCCTTTGTTGATTGGGATGCATACTTTGGGTCGTTGTTATGCTGAAAGATAACGTTCTTCTTCATGTTCAGCTTTCTAGCAGAAGCCTAAAGGTTTTGGAACTGTTCATAATTCCCTGTAGCTTAACTAAGGCCCCAGTTCCAGCTGAAGAAAAACAGCCCCAAAGCATGATGCTGCCACCATCATACTTCACTGTGGGTATGGTGCTCTTTTGGTGATGTCCAGTGTAGTTTTTGCACAAACATATCATTTGGAATTATGGCCAAAAAGTTCAACCTTGGTTTCATCAGACCATAACACCTTTTTCCACATACTTTTGGGAGATTTTAGATGTGTTTTTGTAAAATACATGTTGTGGGTGTTTTTCTTCATAAGAAAAGGCTTTCGTCTTGCCACTCTACCCCATAGCCCAGACATATAACATATTTTCTCCACTTGATGATGACTGTCTTCACTGTGTTCCATGGTATATCCAATGCCTTGGAAATTATTTTGTACCCTTTTCCTGACTTATACCTTTTAACAATGAGATCCCTCTGATGCTTTGGAAGCTCTCTGTGGACCATGGCTTTTGCTGTTGGATGTGACTAAGAAAATTTCAGGAAAGACCAATTAGAGCAGCTGAACTTTATTTGGGGTTAATCAAAGGCACTTTAAATGATGGCAGGTGTATGCTGACTCCTATTTAACATGATTTTGAATGTGATTGCTTAATTCTGAACACAGCTACATCCCCAGTTATAAGAGGGTATGCACACTTATGCAAGCACATTATTTATTTATTTTTGTTTTGTTTTCTTCCCTCCACCTAACAGATATTAGTTTGTTTTTCAATTGTTTATAGCTCACATTAAAGGTGGAAAAAGTTCTGAAATTATTTATCTTTGTCTCAGCACAGAAACCTGACATTTTAACAGGGGTGTGTAGACTTTGTATATCCACTGTATATTATATGTATATCACACCCCTTAGTATGTCACACCTATCGATAGAACACCTATAACAGTCCTTAAAAGGACTTTTGTGGCCCTATTAGGTAGCTTTTGGTGTCTCTATACTCTCTAACAGTCTGTCCCTGCTTCACACAGCAACCTCTCCCTACACTTATAAAAGACTGAATGTAAAATGGCGGCCAGATCGGGTTTATTTATAGGGTAGGGGGGGTGTCCATGTGTTAAAATGTTTCAATTGATTGTCCTGTCCCACCTCATGGATGTGTCATGGGTCAAAGTTCGGTGCTATGCAAAAAAATAAGGCGCGTGCGAATAGCACCATATGTTCGCATGGTCGGTAAATCGCGAACGAGCAAAGTTCACCGTAAAATGACTGCCGGGCGAACCACAAGGCCATCTCTAAAGAACAAGGGCTGGATTGACCATGACTTCTTGAATTCACCAGAGGAAAGCTGATGAACATAAAGGCACTTTAAATGTGTTGTTTATAATGTACTGAATACACTGTATTCCCATGCACCCCTTCCACCACAAACAATGGTATATGGTTGAATCTTCCTTTTTTCATCCTCTTCCTCCTCTTCCATCATATCAACATGCTTATTCATCATATATAATGTGCTCACATATATGCCCTTTGCATATAATGTTTTACAGGGTCAGCTTACATGCAGGCCCTTACATAAAATTTTTTAGAGGGTCAGCTCAGCTGCAGGCCCTCGCATATAATTTTTAGAGGGTCAGTTCACCAGCAGGCCTTAACCTACAATCTTTTACAGGATCAGGTCACCAGCAGGCCCGCACCTAAAATCTTCTACAGGGTCAACTCACCTGCAGGCCCTTACCTACAGATGTAGCAGGGTTAGCACTCAAGCTCTTAACTCAAATTTCTTAACTCATCACCTTATCTTGAGACAAAATCCATTGAAAACCAATTGAAGGTGTTTGCTTAGATTAGATAACACAACTCCGAAATCTCAGAAAGCATCCATAATTATACCTAATAGGTAATTTGCGCGCAAGCTGCCTTGCTTGGATGTGGTGGCTGTAGCTGTTTCTCAGGCTCACTATTCGGAATCAAACCATGATTCCCCCGTTACCCATGGTCTACATGGCTTGGGCTAAAAAGAACATCAAAAGTTGATAGGGCAGACATCCAAATGGATTGTCGCCATCACTGGGATGTGCAATCGTCCCCAGGTTATCTAGAGTCACTAAAGTGGCAGCAGGCCCTCACCCATATTGTTTTAGATTGTCAGATGAGCAGGCTCTTGCTCCAAATGTTTTTGAGGGTCACCAGCAGGCCACCAATCATAATTTTTCAAGGCTGTGTATGATGTCCTCCTTTATGTGTAACAAAGGGTGTTTTGGAGTGCCGGTTCCTTGTAATTTTGTTGGCAGCCCTTTCACTTAGTGCATAGGCTTTGAGTGTAGGAGTCCCACTACATGAAAAATTGTACCACAATATGAATGACGCCCTCCTTTATGTGATATACAGGTTTTATCGGAGTGCCTCTTTTTTGTAATTTTTGGCAACACTTGCACTTTATATTCAAGTAAATATACAGGAAAGAATGTTTCCTATCAATTTTTCCTCTAAAATCTATTTTTTTCTTTGGTATTGTGCGTATTATTGTCTGTCTGTAAAAGTGGCGTACTATTCGGACAACATTCCCAGCAGCAACCTACGAGTACAAGATGCATCCAGGCTTCCTTCCCATGCTGTTCCAGAACCATTTCGGTGGTGCTTCCATCAATTTCTGACATTTTCCTATAGCCCAGGCACCCTCCCCTCTTCAGAGCAGGGGGTTCCTGGCTTAATGCTCAAGTTCTCCCATTGACTTCCATTACTTTTGGGTGTTCGGTCGAGCACCCGAACATCCCGATGTGTTCGGCCTGAGCGCGCGAGCACTATGGTGCTCGATCAACACTAATCTCTACATGAAAATAATGTATTTGGTGTAAATTGCGAGAGGGGCATATTTGGAGACATTGACTTCACAAGAGATACAGAACAGTGGAGTTTGCTTTGAAATAAAAAATTTCAACACTGCATAATTCAGCCCACACAGCAAAAGGAGGTGTACAGTCACCCATCAATTTTCCCCCAAAAATCCAGTTTCACGTAACACATTTCACCACTACGTAATTCGGCCCATACCTTAAAAGAAGGTATACAGTCACCCATATATTTAAAAATTACAAATGCACTATACGGAAAGTATATTCTAGGTATATCACACCCCTGCCTCAATCAATTTTTTTGGGTGGCAAATGTTATATCACACCAGTTGAAATTATTTGTTCAAATAGTGTTTATCCCTCTGTATAGGTGTGGTATCTCAGCAGGACTGCACACAACTCCTGCAAATTACAAATGCACTATACTGAAAGTATATTCTAGGTATATCACACCCCTGCCTCAATCAGTTTTTTTGGGGGGCAAATGTTATATCACACCAGTTGAAATTATTTGTTCAAATAGCTTTTTTCACTCTGCATAGATGGGGTATCTCAGCAAAACCGCACACAATTCCTGCAAATTAGAAATGTACTATATAGAAATCATATTATGTATTAAGTATATTCTAGGTACTGTATATCACACCCCTTCCTCAAGAAATACAGAGCACTGGAGTTTTCTTTGAAATTTAAAATTTCAACACTGTGTAATTCAGCTGACACAGCAAAAGGAGGTTTACAGTCACCCATCAATTTTACCCCAAAAAATCCTGTTTCACATAACACATTTCACCACTACGTAATTCGGCCCATACCTCAAAAGGGTAATTAGGCCCTCATTTTTTTACACTTTTACAGAACACAACAGGCTTTTCAACAGATAAGTGCAAAGCAGGACAGCAAATATATTTTTATTTTACAAGTAATACACGGCAAACTGGGCTGTAAAATATCTCACTGCACCACTGAACGGCAATTAGGCCCAAAGGCTTTTCAACAGATAAGTGCAATGATGAAAGACAAATATATTTGTATTTTGCCACTAATACACGGCAAACCAGGCTGTAACATATCTCACTGCACCGCTGAGCGGCAAAGATATTTTTCCTTTTTCCACAAATACAAGTAAAAAACGGCTGTCATTTTCACACTTCAGCACACAACAGCTAATACACCCTTTTTTTCCACTAATACATGCCCAAAAATGCTTTAGGACATATAACTCCACCGCACAAGGGCAAATAAAACTGAAATATTTCCTTGTAATAAACCCTGTTAATGACTGTATTAAACAGCACTTGCACCCTGAGAAGAACTGTTTGCTGGAATTGCAGAGCTATATAATGGCAATTTGGATCCCCAGTCAGTGCGGCAAAGAGTAATAGGATTGTTCCTATTACCCAGGCTGTAACCTCCCCTACTGAACACTGTTAAACATCAATGCTGTGGAATGATTCCTCCCCAGGCTCGGACTGGCCCACAGAGGTACAAGGGAATCCCCCAGTGGGCCCCTGAGCAAGGTGGGCCCCTAGTTACCCACCCCCTGCACAAGTGACACATAACACATTAGATTTACTGCACTACATACATATATTCAATGTATAGCACCTCAACCAGCCTATGTTCATATCAAAAACTTGTTAGATTATTTATTATATTTGAATGTATCCATATGGTGGGTCGCCAAAATAAATTTTACTGGTGAGCCCTAGGTACCCCAGTCTGACACTGTTCCTCCCTATCCTTTCCCTACACCTTGAATAATCTTTCCCTGCACTTGTAAATCATTTATTTAGCATAATTACGTTTTTTCTATCCCTAGCACCTGCTGGATACTGGAAAGTCACTGGAAAATGTCAGAATCCAAGATGGCTGAGGTTATTTATAGGGCTGTGACTTCAAAGGGCTGGCTGGCTGCTGATTGGCTGCATTCACGGTATTATGGGTGATCCCGCCTTCCCAGATTTTATTTTTCCATGTCCTCACACATGCATTAGCCATTTTAGGAAAAATGTGATTTGAATCGTTACCACGAAGAGCAAGGAAATTCACATATAATTTTTCCTGAAATTTCATAACAAATTCACTTTGTCAGCTTCAATACGCTCATCTCTAATGGTGATGCAAAGAAAAACATATTCTTTTCAATGTTTTTTATGTTAGTGTTAAAACACAAGAAAAAAAACTATATAAATTTGTTATTGCCATAATTATACTGACCTAAAGATAATAGGTCAGTTTTACTTCATACCCATAAAATTGTGGTAGAATTGCCCTTTTTTCCAATTACAGTACACCCCATTTGGAAAAAATTTTTTTAGCTTACCACTACTCCATATGCAATATTAAATGGTGCCATTAGCAAGTACAACTTATACTGCAAAAAACAAGCCCTCATATCGCTACATGAATGGAAAAAAAAAAAAATGTTATGGCCCCAGAGAGGTAGGGAGTGAAAAAAAGGAAAAAAAGAAAAAAAAAAAAAAAAAAGAAAAATCCTCCGGAGGTGAAAGGGTATGTCCTCCATACAGGTAGAAAATATTTTTAACACTGTTTATGCTAAATGTTATAATGATCAAACTTAGCACAAAGAAGGTCTGTAAATCAACTCAAATGTAACTAGAATACTTTTTTTAATTCTTATAAAATGCCCATTGGGTTGGTAAAGGCAACTCTACTTTAATTCTAGCACTTTTAAAATAAGGTATTTATGCCTATGCCCAATAACACACTGTTCGGACTTAATTCATCCAATGTACACATATTAGCAATGATTAGTAGAACATCTGTTACTGTATAATGAAGGATCATATGTTTGTAGAATCTAGCTTATCCTTACATAATCCACATTTTAATCAACTTGCAACACGTGTTTTCTGCAAGTGACTGTGTAAAGAAGCATTGTAATATAATAATGGCAGTAGTATTGGTACATCACTGTGTATTAATTAGTTTACTTGATAGATATTCTTATTAATAATACATTATTTAACCTCATAATTGTTTGTCACTTCAAGGGGTTGTCCGGGTTCAGAGCTGAACATACCTCCATTTTCACCCCGGCAGCCCCCTGACGTGGGCATCGGAGCAGTTCATGCTCCGATGCTCTCTTTTGCCCTGTACTAAATCGGGGCAAGGCATTTTTTGGAGATCCAGTGACGTACCGGTAAAACGGCTAGGGCTGCGCTAAAGCCCTCCCATCAGGGCCGGCAACGTCACCAAACACACTGCCGGGCAAAGTTTCTGCCCGGCAGTGTGTTTTTGAAAACAAAAGAGACCTTGCCCTGCGTGATTTACCGCAGGGCAAGGGAGCACATCGGAGCATGAGATGCTCCGATGCTAGCCTCAGGGGGGCTGCCTGGGTGAAAATAAGGGTATGTCCCAGTTCAGCTCTGAACCCGGACAACCCTTTTAAAGGGAGTCTGTCACCACATTTTAGCATGTTAGACCGATCAAATAGGGTTATGTGATACACCCAGAACATAAAAACGGTACCTTTGTTGTAGAAAACAGACTTTTCTTTTTGCCGAAAATGAACTTATAAGATTATGTTCTGAGCCCTCTCAAGTGCCTAGGGCGGTCTCTCAATCCTCAGGCAGCACCTCCTAAACGGCTCATAACCCCTCCCCTCCGTGTGCCTCTGCCGCCCATTTACTCCCCTCCCCTGTCCTTTTCCACTGCGGCTGTGCGGTCCAAATCGTAGCGGGCGCATGCGCAATGCGATGCCCGCTCCTGGCAGGGCATCACAATACCTACTGCGCATGCGCCCGCTACGATTTGGACCGCACAGCCGCAGTGGAAAAGGACAGGGGAGGGGAGTAAACGGGCGGGCAGAGGCGCACGGAGGGCGGGGTTATGAGCCGTTTAGGAGGTGCTGCCTGGGGCTCCGAGGATTGAGAGACCGCCCTAGACACTTGAGAGGGCTCAGAACATAATCTTATAAGTTCATTTTCGGTCCGTTTTCTACAACAAAGGTACCGTTTTTATGTTCTGGGTGGATCACATAACCCTATTTGATCGGTCTAACATGTTAAAATGTGGTGACAGACTACCTTTAAAGGGGATATCCAGCACTAAACATTTTTAACAGACCCCTTCAAAGTGGCTGGACGCTTGGTGGGGTTCATACAGTTGAAACCAGAAGTTTACATACACTATATACAAAGACAAATATGCATGTTTTTCTCAATTTCTGACATGTGATGGATGAATATTGGCCGGGATGATTGGCGAACGTGATCACGCAAATAAAATTAAATGTTTGCGAACCGCAAGTTCACGGCGGGCCCCATTCACTTTAATGGCAGGGGAACCTGAAAAACCTTCAGGTCATTATTGCAGCCACCAAATACTTACAAGAAGTGCACAAATTGTCCTACAACATGGACAGTCACATACCAGAGGGGGATTAATGGCAAAAATTCCCACAAAAAATATGTATTTTAATGAGGGGCCATTTTTATGTGTATTAAAGGGAAACTGTAAAAAAATGCGGCCTGCTGGAGCCCAGAAATGTTTTATTATAAGCCCCACGGGAGTACAGGCCCCAAATATTAGGCATTCGCCAGACAGAAAATATCAAGTGATTGTGTGGCTGGAGGTATATTAGACGGTAATTGGATAACAATTTTACTTCAGGCCAGTGGAGTACAGACCACAAAAATTATTCATTCAATGTACAGAAAAGAACAAGTGATTATGTGGCTAGAGGTATATTAGACGGTCATTGGAAATCAATTTTACTGCAGGCCAGTACAAAAAAAGTCAAATACTAGTGATGAGCGGGAGGTGAAATATTCAATTTCACGATATTTAGCGAATATTCGATTGAATATTCATCTTATATTCGTCAAAATCAAATATTCATCATTAATCTATTTATCGCAAATAATATGCAATTTAATTATTCGCGTATTGCGAGTTTTACTGTATAAGGTAACTTTCCTATTGGTTGGCTATCTAGAATTAACGAAGATAACGAATATAGCACTATATTCTCTATATTCGTTAAAGGGTTTCTACCATCAGAATTACTGTTATGTAGATGACTGACATTAGCGATCTACTAATGCCAGCACTATATAACAGTGTGTTTTTTACATTTGTCCCTGCAGCCGTTCTGCTAAAATACACACTTTTACAATATGCTAATGAGCCTCTAGGTGCTATGTGGCCGTAGATTCAGCCCCTAGAGGCTCAGTCTATTCACTTCTGTATTCGGCGCAGGCGCAGTGAGTGAAGGCCGCGATCCTGGTGCTGAATCTGCGCCCACATAGCACCTAGAGGCTCATTAGCATATTGTAAAAGTGTGTATTTTAGCAGAACGGCTGCAGGGACAAATGCAAAAAGCACAATGTTATGTAGTGCTGACATTAGCACATCTCTAATGTCAGTCAGATACATAACAGTAATTCTGATGGTAGAAACCCTTTAATTCTAGCAAGTCAATAGGAAAGTTTCCTATGGAGAGCTCTAAGTTGGATTCGCAATGCAAGAAAATTACTTTGCCTGTTTTTTGCAATAAATAGAATAATGACTCTGTATTCTATTTATTGCAAAAAATAGGCAAAGTAATATTCTCACATTGCAAATCCAACTTAGAGCTGTCCATAGACATCTTTCCTATTGGCTTGCTAGAATTAACGAATATAGAGAATATAGCGCTATATTCGTTATCTTTGTTATTAAAGAAGATAACGAATAATCGTTATCTTCATTAAGAACTTATTAATGAAAATAATGATTATTTGTTATCTTCAGTAATAATGAAAATATAGCGCTATATTCTCTATATTCGTTAATTCTAGCAAACCAACTATTAGAAACATTGCCTATACACAAAATTAAGTTGGATGCTCAATGCGTAATTTTACTCGCATTGCGCATCCAACTTTGAGAGTGGTCTAGATGACCGTGATTCTCACATCCGACAATACATACTAGCATGGAGGCGATCCCATGGTGATGGGGACACTCCATGTGCACAGGAAGTTGGCACTCGGCAGACGCGCCAACGGGCACTGACTGGAGTGGGCAACATGTAAGAAGAACTGCTTTTGGGAAGTGGGAACAATGTTAAAAAACAAACAAACAAAAAAAATATATTCAAATTAGCGAATATATAGCACTATATTTGAAATATTTGCGAATTAGCGAAGTGCTGATATTTGAGATTAAAATTTGCTAATCGAATATTTGCGCTCAACACTATCAAATGCCTATGTTTAAAAGAACTAAAAATATTACATTTTATTAAAAACATGGCTAACGAAATCCGATATGATAATAGGTAAAATTCGATAACACGTGGTCGTCACAGGTGTTGAATTCCTCCGAAGCCCTAAAAGATCATAATAGATCAAGTGATTATGTGACTGGAGGTATATTAGATGGTCAATGGATATATACATGTATTATACTGCAGGCCAGTGGACTACAGACCCCAAAAATGATTAATTCACCGTACAGAAAAGAACAATTGATAATGTGACTGGAGGTAAATTAGGCGGTCACCACATAACAATTTTAATGTTGGCCAGTTAGATTAGAGGCCCAAAAAATTATGCATTCACATTACATAAAAGATCAAGTGATTATGTGGCCGGAGGTATATTAGACGGTCAATGGATATCAATTTTACTGCAGGCCAGTGGACTACAGGCCCAAAAAATTATTTATTTACCGTAAAGAAAAGAACAATTGATAATGTGGCTGGATGCACATTAGGCGGTCACAGTATAAGGGTCCATTCACACGTCCGTTTTTTCTTTCCTGATCTGTTCCGTTTTTTCAGGAACAGATCAGGACCAGATCTGGACCCATTCATTTTCAATGGGTCCTGGAAAAAATCGGACAGCACAATGTGTGCTGTCCGTTTCCGTTGTTCCGTTCCGCATGTCCGTTTAAATATAAAACATGTCCTATTCTTGTCCTGAAAAATCGGATCCTGGTACAATACAAAGTCAATGGATCCGCAAAAAACGGATGACATTCGGATGTCATTCCGTATGTCATCCGTTTTTTGCGGATTCCGTTCCTGGAAACACATAACAAATTTTTTTTTTTTTTATTTTATTTTTTTTTTTCCAATTTTTTTTCAAAGAAATCCAAACAACTTTATTTGATTATTGAAATGTATACATGCTCCCGTTTTTTGCGGATCCGCAAAAAACGGATGACATACGGATGACATACGGAAACATTTTCAGGAACAACGGATCCGCAAAAAACGGACCGTTTTTCAGGATGGAAAAAAACAGGACGTGTGAATGGACCCTAACAGTTTTACTGTTGGCCAGTTAGATTACAGGCCCCAAAAATTATGCATTCACTGTACATAAAATATCAAGTGATTATGTGGCCGGAGGTATATAAGACAGTCAATAGATATACATTTTACTGCAGGCTAGTGGACTACAGGCCCCAAAAACTATTACTTCACCGGACAGAAAAAAACAGGTCATTATGTGGCTGAAGGTATATTAGACGGTCAGTGGATATCAATTTTACTGCAGGCCAGTACAAATATAGGTCAAATACATATGTTTAAAAGAACAAAAAATATCAAATTGGATTATAAACATGGCTAACGAAATCCCCCCTCTTGAAAAAAACACTAATGATAATAGTTGAAATTCGATAACACAAGGTTATCACAGGTGTTGAATTCCTCCGAGGTCCCAAACATTAGGTATTAGACAGAAATGGCCTTTTATGCCGCTGTATTTACCTAAGACAGGGACCATTATTTGTTCTGGGTAGTGGCGGATATGTGTGGGCTGGCACGAAGACATTCAATTAAATGTGGTCGTCACATGTGTTGAATTCCTCCGATATTCATGCCTCATTCATTTTTAGAAATGTCAGATAGTCTACACTGTCGTGAGCAAGGCGAGTGTGCTTATTGGTCACGATCCCCCCTGCTGCGCTGAACATCCTTTTGGACAGGACACACGACGAGGGGTACGCCAAAAGTTCCATGGCAAATTCTGAAAGCTCTGGCCACAGGTCAAGCCTGCACACTGTCATGGAACCATGAACCAGACGTACAACCGAGATAGGTGGAATAAGAAGGCTTTATTGAAAATCAAGCCGTAGCTAAAGTCCAAACGGATGGCTAAACTGAAGCAGGGTCTTGCGTAGACGGAGGTCAGGAACCAGGAGGGTAGTCAGACGTAGCCAGGATCAGGAACCAACGGGGTAGTCAGACGAGGCCAGGATCAGGAACCAGAAGCAGCAGCAGTCTTTGAAGCATGTGCACACAGGAGGACCAAGCAAGGAACTGAAGCCACAGACCTTCTATATATATGAGCTAGGCATCCAGCTCCTCCCAGTGGGAAGGAGGAGCCGCAGGGTGGGAGGCTACAAGAAACCCAGAAACCAAGATGGCCGCCAGCACATGTCAAACGAAGGAGAACAGTGAGAAGGTAAGACCATGACAGTACCTCCCCCTCAAGGGCCCCTCCTCCGCGGAGTAAGGAACGGTTTCAGAGGGAAGCGTGCGTGGAAGGCTCGGAGCAACGCAGGAGCATGGACATCTGTGGAGGGAACCCAGGAACGCTCCTCTGGACCATAACCACGCCAATGGACCAAAAACTGCAACCGACCGCGGACCAGGCGTGAGTCCAGGATATTGCTCACCCCATATTCCTCACGATTGCCCACTTGGACCGGACGGGGCCGAGGAACCGAGGAAGTGAAACGATTACACACCAATGGCTTCAACAGGGAGACATGAAACACGTTGGAGATCCGCATGCCAGGAGGAAGCGCAAGGGCATAGGCTACCGGGTTTACCCTGTGAAGCACTCGGAAGGGACCAACAAAGCGAGGCGCCAGCTTGGGAGTGGGCACTCGAAGGTTGAGGTTGCGGGTGGACAACCATACACGGTCTCCGACCTGGTAGGAAGGAGCGGGCGCTCGTCTGCGATTAGCCTGGAGTCTCTGGCGTTGCGCAGAGACCTCAAGGGACCTCTGGATCTGTACCCAAGAAGTACGTAGGACGGAAAGGTGATCCTCCACAGCCGGAGTATCCTGGGGAGAGAATACCTCCGGTAACACGGCAGGTTGGAACCCATAATTGGCCATGAAGGGAGACGTCCCAGAGGAAGAGTTCACCGCCGTGTTCCTGGCAAACTCAGCCCAAGGCAGGAGGTCAACCCAATTGTCTTGGTGATCGGAGACATAGCAACGAAGGAATTGCTCCAAGGCCTGATTGGATCGTTCTGCGGCCCCATTGGACTGAGGGTGGTAGGCCGAGGAGAAAGAGAGATGAATCCCCAACTGGGAGCAAAAGGCGCGCCAGAACCTGGACACAAACTGACTCCCCCGATCCGACACAATCTCCTTGGGCAAACCGTGCAACCGGAAGACCTCCCTGGCAAAAATCGAGGCCAACTCTTGTGCAGAGGGTAACTTCTTGAGAGGAACACAGTGGCACATTTTGGAAAACCGATCCACAATCATGAGAATGACCGTATGGCCTCGGGATGCAGGAAGGTCCACAATGAAATCCATCCCCAGGTGTGACCATGGACGCTCCCCGGTGGCTATGGGTTGCAAAAGGCCCAACGGAAGGTGCCGAGGGGACTTACTCTGGGCACAAACGGAGCATGCCGCTACATATGCGGCGATGTCGGAACGTAGAGAAGGCCACCAGAACAGACGTGAAACCGCCCAGGACAGCTGATTCTTTCCAGGGTGCCCCGCGGCCTTGGAGTTATGGTAGGTTCGCAACAACCGAGTGCGCAACTCCTCAGGCACAAAACATCTGCCGTTGGGTCTCCCAGAGGGAGCACCAGATTGAGCCGCCAAAATCTGCTCACCCAGAGGAGAGGTCAGGCTGGTGCGAATAGCAGCCAGGATCTGATTCGGGGGTATGACCGTAGTCGGAATCGACTCCTCCCCGGACAGCTCGGAGTACTGCCGTGATAAGGCATCCGCTCTGATGTTCTTGGAGCCGGGTAGGTAGGAGACCACGTAATTAAAACGTGACAAGAACAGAGCCCATCTGGCTTGACGTGGTGTCAATCTCTTGGCCTCAGAGAGGTAGGTCAGATTCTTGTGGTCCGTCAGGATGAGAACCGGAACCACCGAGCCCTCGAGCAAGTGCCTCCATTCTTTAAGGGCCTGCACGATGGCCAATAACTCCCTGTCACCAATCTGGTAGTTGCACTCCGCGGAAGACAGTTTCCGGGAGTAAAACCCACAAGGAAGCAGAGGACCCTCTGGTCCTACGCTGAGACAGGAGGGCGCCTACTCCCGTCTCAGACGCGTCCACCTCGAGGACAAAAGGCAACCCAGGGTTGGGATGCGACAGAATCGGAGCCGACACAAAGGCGGACTTTAGAGCCTCAAAAGCTCGGATGGCCTCGAGCGGCCAGACCTGAGGATTACTGCCCTTCCTGGTCAGATCCGTGAGAGGCTTGGCTAGCATGGAAAAGTCCCTGATGAACTTCCGATAATAATTGGCGAAGCCCAAAAAGCGCTGCAGGGCACGAAGCCCACTGGGCTGGGGCCACTGTAAGACAGCCGAAACCTTCTCAGGATCCATGGAGAACCCCTCAGCGGAAATGATGTAACCTAAGAAGGTTACCTGGGATCGGTGAAATTCGCATTTCTCAAGCTTACCGAACAGCTTGTTCTCTCGTAAGCGTTGCAACACTCGTCTGACATCCAGAATGTGGGCCTCCATGGATGCAGAATATACCAAGATGTCATCCAAATAGACCACCACACACTGCTGCAACAGGTCACGGAAAACATCGTTGATGAATTCCTGGAAGACTGCGGGCGCATTGCACAACCCAAAGGGCATAACCAAGGATTCATAATGACCGGTCCTGGTGTTAAACGCGGTCTTCCACTCATCGCCCGCCTTGATCCTTACCAGGTTATATGCCGCCCTCAGGTCGAGTTTGGTAAAGACCGTGGCCCCTTTGAGGCGATCGAACAGCTCGGAAATCAAGGGTATCGGGTAAGCGTTCTTGATCGTGATGCGATTGAGACCCCTGTAGTCGATGCAAGGCCTCAACTCACCGCCCTTCTTTTTCACAAAGAAAAATCCAGCCCCTGCCGGGGACGAGGATTTGCGAATGTGTCCGCGTGAAAGCGCCTCCCTCACGTACTCCTCCATGGCCTCATTCTCCGCTACCGACAGTGGATAGACTTTGCCACGAGGAGGAACGGCACCAGATTGTAACTCTATGGCACAATCGTATGGGCGGTGCGGAGGTAGGGCAACCGCACGCACCTTATCGAATACATCCCGGTACTCCTCGTATTCAGGAGGCAACAGAGAGTCCGAGGAAGTACACAGCAACTTGACAGGCCCATGGATGCAACTAGCCCCACACTGCGGTGACCACGAGAGGATCTCGGCCGATCTCCAATCGAAAGTCGGATTATGCTTCTGGAGCCAGGGGTACCCCAAGACCACCGAGTAGTGTGGAGACGAAATAACCTGGAGACAGACCGACTCTCTGTGAACGGCACCAATGGCCATCCCCACTGGAAGGGTCTCCTGAGTCACGTGTGGCGGCAGAAGGGGTCTGCCGTCTATCGCCTCAAGAGCCAGTGGGGAACCTCGAGGCTGCAGAGGAATGGAATTGGCGGCGGCGAACACACTATCAATGAACAAGCCACCAGCACCAGAGTCCACCAACGCCTGGGTCGTCACCGAGCCCCCGACCCAGGAGAGGACAACAGTAATCAGTGGTTTGTCAACACGGGAAACCGGGGACGAGGAGACTCCACCCAAGATCTGCCCCCGACAGGATCTCAGGTGCGAGCGTTTCCCGGACGGTTCGGGCATGCCAACCGAAAATGCCCACCGAGACCACAGTACATGCATCGGCCCTCGCGTCTCCGGAGTACCCTCTCCCCCTCGGACAGGCGAGCAACCCCCAGCTGCATGGGTTGACCCCCAGACCAGTCATCCCCAGGAGGCGTGGGAGGAGAGGGAGGCACGGGTGGGACAGCAAACGTAGGCGCCAATCTGTTAGAAGGCCTCCGCAGGCTCTCCTTAAAGGAAGGTCTCTCCCTGAGTCTGGTGTCAATCAAAATCAGGAAAGAAATAAGGGACTCGAGCTCCACTGGTAGGTCCTTGGCTGCAATCTCATCCTTCAAGGCATCCGAGAGACCATGAGAGAAAGCAGCGACCAGAGCCTCATTATTCCAGCCCACCTCTGCTGCCAGGGTACGAAACTCAATGGCGTATTCAGCTACGGATCGTGAACCCTGTCTGATGGACATAAGGAGCTTCGCAGCAGAGGCAGCACGAGCCGGCACATCGAATACCTTCCGAAGAGAAGCAACAAAACCGGAAAACTCGGCAACCACCGGATTGTTGTTCTCCCATAAAGGGCTGGCCCAGGCCAAGACCTTGTCCGAGAGCAGCGAGATCAAGAAGCCCACCTTTGATCTCTCAGTAGGAAAGGCATGTGGCAGCAACTCGAAATAAATGGCCACCTGGTTAAGGAAACCTCGGCACTGAGTTGGCTCTCCCCCAAAGCGCTGTGGAAGGGGGGCAGAACCGGTCATACCCCGAAACACCGCAGGTGCAGCAACAGGTGTCGGGGTAGACTCTGGCGCAACAACCGGAGCGGCAGTAGGAGCGGGCCCAGGAGCGACAACCGACCCATCGGCAACGGAAGCTAAATGAGCCGTGCGTTCAAGCAGGGTTTGTAACGCCACAGCGAACCGACCCAACAGGTGATCCTGCTGATCAAGTCTGGCAACCAGCGTAGGTAGCGAGGATGGCCCTGTACCGTCAGAATTCATGGCTTGGTCCTAATGTCATGGAACCATGAACCAGACGTACAACCGAGATAGGTGGAATAAGAAGGCTTTATTGAAAATCAAGCCGTAGCTAAAGTCCAAACGGATGGCTAAACTGAAGCAGGGTCTTGCGTAGACGGAGGTCAGGAACCAGGAGGGTAGTCAGACGTAGCCAGGATCAGGAACCAACGGGGTAGTCAGACGAGGCCAGGATCAGGAACCAGAAGCAGCAGCAGTCTTTGAAGCATGTGCACACAGGAGGACCAAGCAAGGAACTGAAGCCACAGACCTTCTATATATATGAGCTAGGCATCCAGCTCCTCCCAGTGGGAAGGAGGAGCCGCAGGGTGGGAGGCTACAAGAAACCCAGAAACCAAGATGGCCGCCAGCACATGTCAAACGAAGGAGAACAGTGAGAAGGTAAGACCATGACACACACCCAGTAGTCCAGGGGTTCCTCGCTTCTCAGAGTGTCCACATCGGCCGTTAACCCAATGTAGTCGGACACCTGTCGGTCTAGACGTTCCCTGGATCCGGAGGGTGGCTATGGATTGGTTGGCTGCAAGAATGATCTCATATCTGAAGTTAACACATCTTCAAACCGCCCTCTTCTTGCATGCACTGTAGGATTGGTACTCACAACTGTTTCTCTATGGGTGTAAATTCCTCTGCCAGTGTCCGCAGCAGCAGAATCCAGCATTGAAGCAAGGCCTGGAAATGCTGCATTCTGACAGCCCTCTGTGATGCTGGCAACATGTTCGCCATTTTGTGTTAGTACCAGGGGTCTAAGTACATTTCCACCCAGTACTGGTCGTTCCCCTTTATGCTTTTTTTACGGGGGTCCCTCTTCAAACACTGGAGCATGAAGTTCCCCATTTGCACTAAATTGGAAGCGGTGGAGTGGCCTGGCTCCTGCTTATCGCCCAGGAGACTGTCGTCCTCAGTCTCCTCCCCCCATCCACGGACAACACCAGTGATCACAATCTTTTTTTAAAGCCTCCTCTTCTTGCTCCTCCTCCTCCCCCAGGCACCATCCTCCTCTGACTCCTCTTCAGACTTCTGCTGACTTGTCTCAGATGGAGTAGCCCCCCTGGGAATTCATTCAGCCTTGCGACTTCCTCATCTTCCTGCTCCTGCTCCTCCACGGCTTGATCAATGCACAAAGGCGTAAGGTACGATGTCACTGATGGCGCCCTGGCTGCAAATGACCAGTTTGGTGATCTCATCAAATAGCCATGGAAGTCTGCATGTGTCGCGCATGAGCTGTTACTGGTGAGGTGAAAAAAAAAAAGAAGCTTCCCAGAACCTTACCTGCTGCAGTGTTCGCACAGGTAGTCGTTAACGGCACGCTTCTGATGGGGCAGCCTATCAAGTATATAGAAGGTGGAGTTCAAGCGCGTCGGGCAGTCACAAATCAGACATCTGATGGGCAAATGGTGTTGCCTCTGAAAGTCAGCAAGGTGAGCCATGGACGTGTAAAATCTTCTAAAATGGGAAGAGATTTTTCTGGCCTGTTGCAAGATGTCCTGGAATTTGGCAACAAATCACTGCACGACTAAGTTCAGGATGTGTGCCATGCACGGCACATGTGTCACTTTGCCCTGTTTCAGCGCGCTCAGCAGATGGCACCTTTGTCACACACCACTTTACCAACTGTCAAATTGAGCGGGTTAGCCACTGATCGGCCTGTGACTGCAGAGCTGAAAGCAGTGCAGGACTGGTGTGGCTCTTGGCTTCCAGGCACAACAGCCGCAGAACAGAATGGCAATGTCTCACCTGGCATGTAGAATAGGTTTTGGGGAGCTGAGGGGGTGCAGCGGAAGAGGCAGTAGCAGTGGAAAAGGAGGAGTCAGCCGAGGAGAAGACAGAGGATGAAATAGGAGGAGAGAAGAGGCAGGCCTGCATCACACGGGTGCCACGGATTGCATGCTTGATAAGTTTCATCAAGTGGGTAGTAAAAGCTATGTTCCTTCCTTTCCTCGTTTGCTAGACCACGTGTCTTTGGTCAGATGTTTTTTGGCTCCGGCACTGTGCCAGAGAGACATTCACTTGCCACTGAACATAGCCGAATAGCTCTGGGATGCCCTTTTGGGAGAAATATTTCCTCCCGGGGACCTTCCATTGTGTTATGTCAATGGCCACAAATTTTCTAAAGGCCTTCAAGTCCACCAGTTTATATGGCAGTAGTTGGCAGGCTAGCAGTTCCAACAAGCCGGCGGTCAGCCGTTGATCAAGAGGGTTTTCCAGCGTCATTAACTTTTTATTTTTGAAAATTTGGGCCACGGAAGCCTGCCTTTTGCCTGTTGAATGCAATGACGGCACGGTGGAAGGTAGAGTGGTGGAGAAATATTTCCTTCCAGGGACCTTCCATTGCAGTGTTCCCATGGCCACACATTTTCTAAAGGCATCTGAGTCTATTAATTTATATGGCAGTAGATCCGGGATAGCAGTTCTGACAAGCCAGCGGTCAGCTTTTGGGCAAGAGAATTATCTGACGTCATCATTTTATTATTATACGCCTGAACATTTGGGCCATGGAAGCCTAGGCTTGAGCCAGATGAATGCAACGATGGCACGGTGGAAGGTGCAGTGGAGGACAAATGGGAGGAGAGAGGAGAAGGAAAAGGGGCAGGACTTGGAGCACCGGGTGTGTGGCATTGTGGGTTCTGATGGTGTTGCTCCCACTGGGCTCGGTTATGGGAGGACAGGAGCCTTCTTAAGGCGGTCGTCCCTAGGTGAGTGTTGGGCTTACCGTGACTTATGCATTGACAGCACAGTCTACAGATGGCAATACTATTGTCAGCAGCTGACACTTTATAAAAAGCCCACACTGGGGAGCCATGTGCCGGCGTCCTGGGAGTAAAAATGGCCTTGCTGTTCGCCCAGCAGTCATTTCGCGAGAACTTTGCTTTTTCGCAGTTCGCCAAATGAGCGAACGTATGGCGATGTCCGCCGGCGCCATATTCTTTAACATTGTAAAAAACTTTGAACCATGACACATCCAACAGGTGGTACATGGCAGCCAATTGAAACGTTTCAGCACTTGAACATACCCCCTACCTTATTAAAAAAAAAAAGATCTGGCAGCCATTTTACATTAAGTCTTTTGCCAGTGTTGGGAGAGGTTGCTGTGTGGAGCAGAGACAGACTGTTAGAGAGTATAGAGACACCAAACACTAGCTAATAGGGCCACAAAAATCCTTTTAAGGACTGGTATAGCTGTTCTAGCGATAGGTGTGACTTAATGAGGGGTGCAGCTACACAGAGTGACAAACGCTGTTGGAACAAATAATTTTCACTGGTGTGATATACCAGTTGCCCCCCAAAAAAAACAGATTGAAGCAGGGGTGTTATATACCAATTATATACTTTCTATATAGTGCATTTAGGTAGTGCAGCATTTGTTTGCTGTTTTGCTGCGTTACAGCAGCTACATAGAGTGACAAACACTATTGGAAGAAATAATTTCTAATAGTGTGATATACCAGTTGCCCCCCTAAAAAACTGATTGAAGCAGGGGTGTGATATACCAATAATATACTTTCTATATAGTGCATTTAGGTAGTGCAGCATTTGTTTGCGGTTTTGCTGCTTTACCACAGCTACACAGAGTGACATACGCTATTGGAACAAATAATTTCTACTGGTGTGATATATCAGTTGTCCCCCACAAAAAAGTGATTAAATCAGAGGTGTGATATACCTATAATATAATTGTCATATAGTACATTTGTAATTTATCAATCGTATACTTTCTATAGTGCATTTAGGTAGTGCAGCATTTGTTTGCTGGTTTGCTGCGTTACTGAAGCTACACAGAGTGACAAACGCTATTGGAACAAATAATTTCTACTGGTGTGATATATTGGTTGCCACCCCAAAAAAACTGATTAAGTCAAGGGTGTGATATACCTTCTTCCACAAATACTGCTTTTCTATAGGGTCTTTAGTACAGGGTCATTTTGAAAATGACAGGCAGAGGAAGAGGCAGGCCATTCCGCAACGGTGGTAGGGGTCGGGCAGGTGCACCAGGCCGGAGCCTAAGTGGGAAGTTGCAGAAGGTGCAAGCGCTTACGTCAAAGGACGCACCAGACTTGGTTGAGTGGCTCACTCAGCCTTAGGCTTTTGCACACTCCTCATCCTTTCTATCTGCACCCTCTTTACTCTCTGCTATGTGCGCCCCTAAAGACACCACCACCACCATATCCCCTCCGCTCGAGTCAGAGGAATTATTTTCCCATTCTTTGCAAGACCATACTGATGCACAGACATTCTTGGCATCGGATTAGGAAGAGGAGGTATCAATGTTCGCCACCCAGCAGTCTGACGACAGTACCAAGATCATGGCAAGGAGGGTGAGCTCCGCTGTTGCTGTCTACTCCAATATCTCTAATGTCAGTGGTGGTGAAGGTGACGATGATGATGTGTTGATGGACGTCACGTGTGTGACCACAAGAGAGGAAGAGGAGGGGAGTTCAGAGGGAGAGACGGAGCAGCAGATAGGGAGGAGAAGGAGGAGAAGCAGGCAGAACTTATAGTTCACAGGAGCCAAAAAGCAGACTACTAATGTATCTGGAACGAGCCATCCACCATGCACGGTCACATCTGGCGCTCCCAGGACGCCGGCACATGGCTCCGCAGTGTGTGCTTTTTTTATCGTGTCCGCTGCTGACAATAGTGTTGCCATCTGCAGCCTGTGCTGTCGACGCATAAGTCGCGGTAAGCCCAACTCAACTAGGGATGACTGCCTTTAGAAGGCACCTGGCCTCCCATCACCAAGCCCAGTGGGAGCAACATCATCAGAACCCACAAAGTGCTCCATGTCCTGCCTCTTCTCCTTCTCCTCTCTCTTCCCATTTGTCCTCCACTCCACCTTCCACCATGCTGTCGTCGCATTAATCTGGCAAAAGGCTGGCTTCCGTGGCCCAAATGTTCGAGTGAAAAAAGATGATGACACCGGATAACCATCTTGCCCAACGGCTGACCGCTGGCTTGTTGGAATTGCTAGCCCGCCAACTACTGCCATATAAACTGGTGGACTCGGAGGCCTTTAGAAAATTTGTGGCCATTGGCACAATGCAATGGAAGGTCCTCAGAAGGAAATATTTCTACAAAAAGGGAATGCCAGCGCTATATGGCCATGTTCAGCGGCAAGCAAATGTATCACTGGCACACAGTGTCGGTTCCAAACACGGGCAGGGAAGGTACATAACTTTTACTGTCCACTCTTCTCCTCTTCCTACTCCATCCTTCATCTCCTCCTTTGGCTGACTCCTCCTTTTCCACTGCTACCGCCTCTTCCCCTGCACCCTCCAAGCTCCCCAGAACTAGAGTTGAGTGTACACCTGGATGTTCGGGTTCGACGGGTTCGGCCGAACTTCGGAAAAAAAGTTTGAGTTCGGAATCCGAACTCGAACCAAACTTGACCCCGAACCTGAACCCCATTGAAGTCAATGGGGACCCGAACTTTTGAGCACTAAAATGGCTGTAAAAATATCATGGAATCGACTAGAGGGCTGCAAATGTTGTCAAAATGTGGTTAAGAGCATGGAAAGTGCTCTGCAAACAAATGTGGATAGGGAAATGACTTAAAATTACATAAAATACTTAAAAATAAAAAATTATAATCTTGCTCTAGGAGGACCAGGTCCATATGGAGTAGGAGGTTGAGGAGACGGTGGATGTGGCGGTGTAGGTAAAAGTGGCGGTGGAGGAGGAAGAGGTAGCCTATACTGCTTTTTGGTTTAAAATTTATTTTTATATTTTTTTTTATTAAAACATTGGGAAATATAACCCTCCAGTCATGCTAAACACATGTTCAGACAATACACCGGCTGCAGGGCAGGCCAGCACCTCCAAAGCGTAAAGGGCAAGCTCAGGCCATGTGCCCATTTTGGAGACCCAGAAGTTGCAGGGGCTGACCCCTGTCAGTTAGTTCGTGTAGGCGTGTGCATACTTACTGCCCCACCCACCATGTTGCACGTCCCCGTGATGTTCATGATCCAATTTGATTTCTGCTCTATCAACTTTAGATGTTCTTCTATGCACCTACCATGGTGATTACGGGTGGTGGGGAATCAGGGTTCCAGGCCGGAGAGGGAGCATGAGAAAAAGAGACCAAATTTAAGGGAGATAAACTTATTTTAAAAATTTGGGATCAAGAAGAAATGTGGGAAAAGTTATTGAGGTGCAAATGTGGGACAAATTACAGAAGCCCAAATGTGGGACAAAAGAGTCAAGCGTATTTGTGGGAAAGCTATTGAGACGCAAATGTTGGCCAAAAGAGTATAGCGGAAATGTGGGACAAAGTATTGAAGCTTAAATGTGGTACAACTTGCTTAAGTTTAAGCATTGAATCAAAGGAGGTGGCGCACATCAATTAAAAAAAGCATTTCAGACATTTTATTCCCTCTCACCTATGCAGAGCAGGAGTTTATTCACGTCTAAAATTGCATAATGTCAACCCAAGAATGTAACAGAAAAATTACAGAAATTTATTAACCTGTCTACTTGGTAGAGCAGGGGTCTATGAGAGAAAACAATTGTTTATTGTCACCCGAAAATGTAAAATAAAAATTATTGAAATTTATTAAGCTGTCAACTAGGTAGAGGAGGGGTATATTACTCCAGAAAATTGGTGAATTTGACCCTAAAATGTAACTGACAAATGTTATTTTTTTTTTTTTTTACCGGTCTAATAGGTATAACAGTGGTACTTCACACCAAATAATTTCTGATTTTCACCAGAAAATGTAACTGACAATTATTTTTTTTTTGTTAACCGGCCTACTAGGTATAGCAGTGGTATATCACACCCAAAAATTTGTGAATTTCACCATAAAATTTAAGAGACAAATTGTTTTATTTTTTAACCTGTCTACTAGGTATAGCAGTGGTACTTCACACCCAAAAATTGTTGAACTTCAACTGAAAATGTAACTGACAATTATATATATATATATTTTTTTTAACCGGAATACTAGGTTTAGCAGTGGATCTATACACTCAAAAATTGGTGAATTTCACCAGAAAATGTAAAAAAAAATGTAATCGTCATTTGTCCCCTACTTGATTGTGCAGGGAAGGGATGGCTCACCTTGAACAGTAGTGGCGGCTGGGCACGACGTACTGTGGGACAGCCACCGCCATAAGGACTTTAAAACTATCCGTCTCCATTAGACGGAATTACAGGATTTCAAATGCCAGTAATTTAGAAATGCTGGCATTCAGGGCTAGGGATCGCGGGTGGGTAGGGGGGTACTTCATCTCCAGCGTTTGGGATATGGATAGCTTAATGCTTGTGTAAGACATTGTGGAGATGCTTGGTGACCCAGGTGTTGGTGTTGCTGGCAGATCTTCTGTTTGCGGGGTGCCAGGTGGCACTGTCACTCCAAAGGTGGATGAAGAGGCCACGGCTGCAGCAGAAGAGGAAGCAGGAGGAGCCAGAGACCTTTCTTGGTTTTTGAGGTGTCTACTCCACTGCAGCTTGTGCTTTGCAATTAAATGCCTGGTCATGAAGGTTTTGCTCAGGTTGAGAACGTTTATGCCTCGCTTCAGGCTCTGATTGCACAGAGTGCAAACCACTCATATCTTGTCGTCAGCACATTGTCTGAAGAACTGTCACGCCAGGGAACTCCTTGGAGCGGGCTTTGGTCTGCTCGGTCCCTTGCTGCGGTGGGCAGTAGCAAGCGTACTGTCTAGAGGACGGCCGCTCCGCTTTTGCACCCTCCTCCCTCTTCTGCTGTGCTGGTGGCTCTGTGCGACCACCACCTCTTCCTCAGAACTACATCGTCACTCGCATGACCTTGATTCCATGTAGGGTCGAGGACCTCATCATCCTCCACATCATCTTCCACCCAGTCTTCACCCCTGAATTCCTTGTCGGTCTGCACACTTTTGAAAGCCCCAGCAGTTGGCACCTGTGTTTCGTCATCATCCGAGATGTGCTGCGATGGTCCTCCCATGTACTCATCTTGAAAAATAAGTGGTTGGGCATCTGTGCACTTAATCTCTTCCACTTCTGGGGCAGGGCTAGGTGGATGGCCCTGGGAAACACTGCTAACAAAGTCATCAAAAAGCAGAAGAGACTGCTGCAAGACTTGATGCACAGACTGCTTGCCTGATTTGCAAGGGGGTGAGGTGAAAGACTGATCGACATCGGCTGCAGGTGCCAACTGTGGTCTTTCAGCAGGAGACTGGGTGGGAGACAATGTGAAGGAACTGGATCCACTGTCAGCAACCCAATCTACTATCACCTGTACTTGTTCAAGCCTCACCATTAGTAGAACAGCATTAGACCCGACCAAATACCGCTCCTGGTTTTGTTGTCTACTCGCACCTGAGGAAGGGGTTTCACTTGTGCGTGTAGCTGGCACAGATCGACCACGTCCTCTTCCTGCAACAGGAGCTCCACCAGCAGCACCACGACCGGGGCCACATCCCTTATTTGACGCTCTCCTCATATTTTTTGAATTGCACTAAATGGGTGTTTAATTTATAGTAGAAATTACCCCTGTACTTAGAGGTGGTATCTCACATGGCCTGAACCTCTGTAGGCCTGAAGTAAATATATCTTTGCACTAAATGGCTGTATTTCAAATGCCTCAAACCCTTGTATGCAGAGCTAGTATCTCAGAGGGCCTGAACCTCTGTAGGCCTGAAGTAAATATATCTTTGCACAAAAAGGCTGTATTTCAAATGGCTGTATTTCAAATGCCTAATTCAAACCCCTGTATGTAGAGGTAGTATCTCACAGGGCCTGAACCTCTGTAGGCCTGCAGTAAATATATATATTTGCACAAAATGGCTGTATTTCAAATGCTTAATTCAAACCCCTGTATGTAGAGGTGGTATCTCAGAGGGCCTGAACCTCTATAGGCCTGAAGTAAATATATCTTTGCAGATATGTCGATCAAATATAAATCACAAATTACAACTCCAACAACATGACTTTATACAAAATCAATAGTTTTATTAGTACTTAGTCACTAACCTCTGTAGGCCTGAAGTAAATATATCTTTGCACAAAATGGCTGCATTTCAAATGCCTAATTCAAACCTCTGAATGTAGAGGTAGTATCTCACACGGCCTGAACCTCTGTAGGCCTGAAGTAAATATATCTTTGCACAAAATGGCTGTATTTAAAATGGCTGTATTTCCAATGCCTAATTCAAACCCCTGTATGTAGAGGAGGTATCTCACAGGGCCTGAACCTCTGTAGGCCTGCAGTAAATATATCTTTGCACAAAATATCTGTATGTCAAATGGCGGTATTTAAATTGCCTAATTGAAACCCCTGTATGTAGAGGTTGTATCTCACAGGCCATGAACCTCTGTAGGCCTGAAGTAAATATATATTTGCGCAAAATGGCTGTATTTCAAATGCCTAATTCTAACCCCTGTATGTAGAGGTAGTATCTCAGAGGGCCTGAACCTCTGTAGGCCTGCATTAAATATATCTTTGCACAAAATGGCTGTATTTCAAATGGCTGAATTTCAAATGCCTAATTGAAACCCCTGTATGTAGAGGTGGTATCTCACATGCCCTAAATCTCTGTAGACCTGAAGTAAATATATCTTTGCACAAAATGGCTGTATTTCAAATGGCTGCATTTCAAATGCCTAATTCTAACCCCTGTATGTAGAGGTAGTATCTCAGAGGGCCTGAACCTCTGTAGGCCTGCATTAAATATATCTTTGCACAAAACGGCTGTATTTCAAATGGCTGTTTTTCAAATGCCTAATTCAAACTCCTGTATGTAGAGGAGGTATCTCACAGGGCCTGAACCTCTGTAGGCCTGCAGTAAATATATATTTGCATAAAATGGCTGTATTTGAAATGCCTAATTCAAACCCCTGTATGTAGAGGTGGTATCTCACAGGGCCTGAACTTCTGTATGCCTGCAGTAAATATAGCTTTGCAAAAAATGGCTGTATTTCAAATGCCTAATTCAAACCCCTGTATGTAAAGGTAGTATCTCAGAGGGCCTGAAGCTATGTAGGCCTGCAGTAAATATATCTTTGCACAAAATGTCTGTATTTCAAATGCCTATTTCAAACCCCTGTAAGTAGAGGTGGTATCTCACATGGCCTGAACCTCTGTAGGCCTGAAGTAAATATATCTTTGCACAAAATGGCTGTATTTAAAATGGCTGTATTTCCAATGCCTAATTCAAACCCCTGTATGTAGAGGAGGTATCTCACAGGGCCTGAACCTCTGTAGGCTTGCAGTAAATATATCTTTGCACAAACTGTCTGCATTTCAAATGGCGGTATTTCAATTGCCTAATTGAAACCCCTGTATGTAGAGGTTATATCTCACAGGCCCTGAACCTCTGTAGGCCTGCAGTAAATATATCTTTGCACAAAATGGCTGTATTTCAAATTGCTGTTTTTAAAATGCCTAATTCTAACCCCTGTATGTAGAGGTAATATCTCAGAGGGCCTGAACCTCTGTAGGCCTGCATTAAATATATCTTTGCACAAAATGGCTGTATTTCAAATGGCTGTTTTTCAAATGCCTAATTCTAACCCCTGTATGTAGAGGAGGTATCTCACAGGGCCTGAACCTCTGTAGGCCTGCAGTAAATATATCTTTGCATAAAATGGCTGTATTTCAAATGCCTAATTCAAACCCTTGTATGTAGAGGTGGTATCTCACAGGGCCTGAACTTCTGTATGCCTGCAGTAAATATAGCTTTGCACAAAATGGCTGTATTTCAAATGGCTGTATTTCAAATGCCTAATTCAAACCCCTGTATGTAGAGGTAGTATCTCAGAGGGCCTGAAGCTCTGTAGGCCTGCAGTAAATATATCTTTGCACAAAAATTCTGTATTTCAAATGCTTATTTCAAACCCCTGTAAGTAGAGGTGGTATCTCACATGGCCTGAACCTCTGTAGGCCTGAAGTAAATATATCTTTGCACAAAATGGCTGTATTTAAAATGGCTGTATTTCCAATGCCTAATTCAAACCCCTGTATGTAGAAGAGGTATCTCACAGGGCCTGAACCTCTGTAGGCCTGCAGTAAATATATCTTTGCACAAAATGTCTGCATTTCAAATGGTGGTATTTCAATTGCCTAATTGAAACCCCTGTATGTAGAGGTTATATCTCATAGGCCCTGAACCTCTGTAGGCCTGCAGTGAATATATCTTTGCACAAAATGGATGTATTTCAAAATCCTAATTCAAACCCCTGTATGTAGAGGTGGTATCTCAGAGGGCCTGAATCTCTGTAGACCTGAAGCAAATATATCTTTGCACAAAATGGCTGTATTTCAAATGCCTAATTCTAACCCCTGTATGTAGAGGTAATATCTCAGAGGGCCTGAACCTCTGTAGGCCTGCATTAAATATATCTTTGCACAAAATGGCTGTATTTCAAATGGCTGAATTTCAAATGCCTAATTGAAACCCCTGTATGAAGAGGTGGTATCTCACATGCCCTAAATCTCTGTAGACCTTAAGTAAATATATCTTTGCACAAAATGGCTGTATTTCAAATGGCTGCATTTCAAATGCCTAATTCTAACCCCTGTATGTAGAGGTAGTATATCAGAGGGCCTGAACCTCTGTAGGCCTGCATTAAATATATCTTTGCACAAAATGGCTGTATTTCAAATGGCTGTTTTTCAAATGCCTAATTAAAACCCCTGTATGTAGAGGTGGTATCTCACATGCCCTAAATCTCTGTAGACCTGAAGTAAATATATCTTTGCACAAAATGGCTGTATTTCAAATGGCTGCATTTCAAATGCCTAATTCTAACCCCTGTATGTAGAGGTAGTATCTCAGAGGGCCTGAACCTCTGTAGGCCTGCATTAAATATATCTTTGCACAAAACGGCTGTATTTCAAATGGCTGTTTTTCAAATGCCTAATTCAAACTCCTGTATGTAGAGGAGGTATCTCACAGGGCCTGAACCTCTGTAGGCCTGCAGTAAATATATAGTTGCATAAAATGGCTGTATTTGAAATGCCTAATTCAAACCCCTGTATGTAGAGGTGGTATCTCACAGGGCCTGAACTTCTGTATGCCTGCAGTAAATATAGCTTTGCAAAAAATGGCTGTATTTCAAATGCCTAATTCAAACCCCTGTATGTAAAGGTAGTATCTCAGAGGGCCTGAAGCTATGTAGGCCTGCAGTAAATATATCTTTGCACAAAATGTCTGTATTTCAAATGCCTATTTCAAACCCCTGTAAGTAGAGGTGGTATCTCACATGGCCTGAACCTCTGTAGGCCTGAAGTAAATATATCTTTGCACAAAATGGCTGTATTTAAAATGGCTGTATTTCCAATGCCTAATTCAAACCCCTGTATGTAGAGGAGGTATCTCACAGGGCCTGAACCTCTGTAGGCTTGCAGTAAATATATCTTTGCACAAACTGTCTGCATTTCAAATGGCGGTATTTCAATTGCCTAATTGAAACCCCTGTATGTAGAGGTTATATCTCACAGGCCCTGAACCTCTGTAGGCCTGCAGTAAATATATCTTTGCACAAAATGGCTGTATTTCAAATTGCTGTTTTTAAAATGCCTAATTCTAACCCCTGTATGTAGAGGTAATATCTCAGAGGGCCTGAACCTCTGTAGGCCTGCATTAAATATATCTTTGCACAAAATGGCTGTATTTCAAATGGCTGTTTTTCAAATGCCTAATTCTAACCCCTGTATGTAGAGGAGGTATCTCACAGGGCCTGAACCTCTGTAGGCCTGCAGTAAATATATCTTTGCATAAAATGGCTGTATTTCAAATGCCTAATTCAAACCCTTGTATGTAGAGGTGGTATCTCACAGGGCCTGAACTTCTGTATGCCTGCAGTAAATATAGCTTTGCACAAAATGGCTGTATTTCAAATGGCTGTATTTCAAATGCCTAATTCAAACCCCTGTATGTAGAGGTAGTATCTCAGAGGGCCTGAAGCTCTGTAGGCCTGCAGTAAATATATCTTTGCACAAAAATTCTGTATTTCAAATGCTTATTTCAAACCCCTGTAAGTAGAGGTGGTATCTCACATGGCCTGAACCTCTGTAGGCCTGAAGTAAATATATCTTTGCACAAAATGGCTGTATTTAAAATGGCTGTATTTCCAATGCCTAATTCAAACCCCTGTATGTAGAAGAGGTATCTCACAGGGCCTGAACCTCTGTAGGCCTGCAGTAAATATATCTTTGCACAAAATGTCTGCATTTCAAATGGTGGTATTTCAATTGCCTAATTGAAACCCCTGTATGTAGAGGTTATATCTCATAGGCCCTGAACCTCTGTAGGCCTGCAGTGAATATATCTTTGCACAAAATGGATGTATTTCAAAATCCTAATTCAAACCCCTGTATGTAGAGGTGGTATCTCAGAGGGCCTGAATCTCTGTAGACCTGAAGCAAATATATCTTTGCACAAAATGGCTGTATTTCAAATGCCTAATTCTAACCCCTGTATGTAGAGGTAATATCTCAGAGGGCCTGAACCTCTGTAGGCCTGCATTAAATATATCTTTGCACAAAATGGCTGTATTTCAAATGGCTGAATTTCAAATGCCTAATTGAAACCCCTGTATGAAGAGGTGGTATCTCACATGCCCTAAATCTCTGTAGACCTTAAGTAAATATATCTTTGCACAAAATGGCTGTATTTCAAATGGCTGCATTTCAAATGCCTAATTCTAACCCCTGTATGTAGAGGTAGTATATCAGAGGGCCTGAACCTCTGTAGGCCTGCATTAAATATATCTTTGCACAAAATGGCTGTATTTCAAATGGCTGTTTTTTAAATGCCTAATTAAAACCCCTGTATGTAGAGGAGGTATCTCACAGGGCCTAAACCTCTGTAGGCCTGCAGTAAATATATATTTGCACAAAATGTCTGTATTTCAAATGCCTATTTCAAACCCCTGTATGTAGAGGTGGTATCTCACAGGGCCTGAACCTCTGTAGGCCTGAATTAAATATAACTTTGCACAAAAACACTGTATTTCAAATGCCTAATTCAAACCCCTTTATGTAGCGGTAGCATCTTAGAGGGCCTGAACCTCTGTAAACCTGAAGTAAATATATATTTGCACAAAATGGCTGTATTTCAAATTCTTAATTTAAACTCTTGTATGTAGAGGTAGTATCTCAGAGGGCCTGGACCTCTGTAGGCCTGCAGTAAATATATCTTTGCACAAAATGGCTGTATTTCAAATGGTTGTATTTCAAATGCCTAATTCAAACCCCTGTATGTAGAGGTGGTATCTCAGAGGGCCTGGACCTCTGTAGGCCTGAATTAAATATATATTTGCACAAAATGGCTATATTTCAAATGCCTAATTCAAACCCCTGTATGTAGAGGTAGTATCTCACAGGCCCTGAACCAGTGTAATCCTGCAGTAAATATATCTTTGCACAAAATTGCTGTATTTCAAATGGCTGTATTTCAAATCCCTGATTCAAACCCCTGTATGTAGAGGGGGTATCTCATAGGGCCTGATCCAGTGTATGCCTGAATTCAATATTGGTGCACCAAATTGCGATATTTAAAATCTCTGAATATAACCCTGTTAAGGGTGTATTTTACAATGACATCGGCATCAAAGGTTGCCAACTACATTTTTTGTGCCCAAACGAGTGTTTGTTTAAAAACTGAATTTCACAGAAGTATATAAGCCTGTAATTTCACACATGCTGATGCTGCAAGGCCTGAAAATAGTGTTTTTTGTCAAAAGAGTGTGTTTTTCAAACCCCAGAAAATGATGGTTGTATTTCTACCTTAAATTGCACACTGACTAATACAGATGTTGTAATTGCCCAAAAAGTTTTTGTTTTTTTTTGCTAACAGAATGTGAAAGCTGTATATATTAAACTTGAATTTAACACTTGCAGATCTGGAAAATACTGTTTTTGAAAAAAAAGTGTGTTTTTCAAAACCCATAAAATGATGGGTGTATTTCTAATTTAAATTGCACGCTGACTAATCCAGATGTTGTCGATTGCCCAAAAATCTTTTTTTTTTGCTAACAGAATATAAAAGCTGTATATATTAAACTTGAATTTAACACTTGCAGATCTGGAAAATACCGTTTTTGAAGAAGAAAAAAGTGTGTTTTTCAAGCCCCAGAAAATGATGGGTGTATTTCTACCTTAAATTGCACATTGAATAATCCAGATGTTGTAGTTTGCCCCCTAAAAATGGTGATTTGCAATGTCCCAAAAGCTTAGATGCAGTGCTGGTGCACTGAGCATGCATAAAATGGCCGACACCGCCACCCACCTAACTAACATAATTCTAAAAGTTAGTATTTTTTGGTCAATGAGCTCAGGACAGGGTAAAACGATAGTGCCCTGCACCCACACAACTATTTTCCTGTAGATCGCAGAGTTAGATTCTCTCTGCTCTCCCTGAAATCACAAGTCCAGCAGCATCCTCTCCCTACACTTGTAACAGCAGAGTGACATGCAGCCCTACGTGACTCAAGCTTATATAGAGCCTGGGTCACATGCTGCTCTGGCCAATCACAGCCATGCCATTAGTAGGTATGGCTGTGATGGCTTCGTGGGGCAAGTAGTATGCCACTTGTTGATTGGCTGCTGTGCAACCTTTCAAAAAGCGCCAAGAAAGCGCCGAACACCGAACCCAAACCCAAACTTTGACGGAAATGTTCGGGTTCGGGGTCCAAAAATCCTAAAGTTCGGTACGAACTTTACAGTTTGGGTTCGCTCAACCCTACCCAGAACCTATTTGACGTGCCACATTGCCATGCTGTGATGTGGCTGTTGTGCCTGGAAGCCAAGAGCCACACCATCCTGCACTCCTTTCATCTCTGCAGTCACAGGCCAATCACGCGTTGACCACGTGTTTCAACTATTATCATTAGGGTTTTTTTCAAGAGGGGGGATTTTGTTAGCCATGTTTTTAATCCAATTTTATATTTGTAGTTCTTTTAAACATATGTATTTGACCTATATTTGTTATAGTCTTCAGTAAAATTGATATCCATTGACGGTGTAATCTTCCTCCAGCCACTTACCTACTTTTTCTTTTCTGTCCGCTGAAGCATAATTTTTGGGGCCTGTAGTCCACTGGCCTGCTGTAAAATTGATATCCAATGACTGTGTAATCTACCTCCAGCCACATACTTACTTGTACTTTTATGTATGCTAAATGCATAATTTTTGGGGCCTTTAGTCCACTGGCCTCCTGTAAAATTGATATCCAATGACCGTGTAATCTACCTTACAGCCACATACTTACTTGTTCATTACTGTACGCTGAATGAATAATTGTTGGGGCTTCAGAGGAATTCAACACCAGTGACGACTATGTGTTATCGAATTTCAACTATTATCATTAGAAGTTTTTTCAAGAGGGGGATATCATTAGCCATGTTTTTAATCCAATTTTTATAATTTTATCTCCTTTAAACATATGTATTTGACCTGTATTTGTACTGGCCGGCATTAAAATTTATATCCATTGACATTGCAATATAACTCTGGCCACATTATCACTTGATCTTTTCTGTCCGGTGAATTTCTAATGTTTGGGGCCTGTAGTCCAGTGGCCTACAGTAAAATTTTTATCCATTGACCGCATAATGTACCTCGAGCCATATAATTAGAATTTCTTTTATGTCAGGTGAATGTCTAATTTTTAAGGCCGATATTCCCATGGCCTAAAATAAAAAATTTCTAGGCTCCGACAGGGCACATTTCAGAGAATTTACCTTTAAGACGCAGAAAAATGTCCCCATATTTTTTGTTGGAATTTTTGTCATTGATCCCCCTCTAGTTTGTCGCTGTCCATGTTATAGGAATATTTGTGCACGTCTACTCAGTATTTGGTGCCTGCAAATATGAGCTGAAGGTTTTTCAGGTTCGCCTGCCATTAAATTGAATGCGGCCCACGCAAACTTGCAGTTCACAAACATTTGATGTTCGTTCATCACTACCTGGGACCGCCAGATATGAACGTGCATGGTGGAAGGCTCACTCCAGATACATTTGCAGTCTGATTTTTGTCTCCTATGCACTGCGAGCTCTGCCTGCTTCTCCTCCCTATCTGCTGCTCCATCTCTCCCTCTGAACTCCCCTCCTCTTTATCTCTTGTGGGCACCCACGTGACGTCCATCGACACATCATCATCGCCACCTTCACCACCACTGACATTAGAGATCTTGGAGTAGGCAGCAACAGCGGGGAACACCCTCCTTTGGCTGATCTGGTTACTGTCGTCAGACCGCTGGGTGGCGGCCATTGCTTCCTCCTCTTCCTCATCCAATGCCAAGAATGGCTGCACATCAGTAAGGTCTGGGAATGGATGGGAAAATAATTATTCTGACTCAAGTGGAGGGGCTAGGTTGGTGGTGTTTTTGGGGTTGCACACAGCAGAGATTGAGGAGGGTGCCAATACAGGGGATGAGGAGGGTGCAGAGGCGGAAGGCTGAATCAGCCACTCAACCATCTCTGGTGCGTCCTTTCATGTAATCACACACACCTTCTCCAACTTCCCTCTTAGGCTCCGGCCTGGTGCACCTGCCCGACCCCTACCACCCCTGCGGAATGGCCTGCCTCTTCTTCTGCCTGTCATTTTTAAAATAACCCTGTGACAAAGTCTGTATAGAAGAGCAGTATTTGTGGAAGCAGGTATGTAGAACCCCTTAATGAGTATTTGCTGGGAGCAGGTCTATCAAACCCCTTAATAAGTTTATTTTGGGGGAACAGGTATATCACACCAGTTGCAATTAGTTATTCCAATTGTGTTTGTCCCTCTGTATAGCTGCAGTATCTCAGCAAAACCGCACACAAATGCTGCACAATACAAATGCACTATATATAAATTATATTATAGGTATATCACACCCCTGCCTCAATAAGTTTTTTTGGGGGGAAACTGGTATATCACACCAGTTGCAATTAGTTGTTCCAATAGCGTTTGTCCCTCTGTATAGCTGTAGTATCTCAGCAGAACCGCACGCAAATGCTGCACAATACAAATGCATTATAGAGAAAGTCTATTATAGGTATATCACACCCCTGCCTCAATCATTATTTTTTTTTTTTTGTGGGGGGGGGGAGGGGGGGCAACTGGTATATCACACCAGGAAAGATTAAAGGACCTTAACATGTATAGCTTGGAAGAAAGACGAGACAGAGGGGATATGATAGAAACTTTTAAATACATAAAAGGAATCAACAAGGTAAAAGAGGAGAGAATATTTAAAAGAAGAAAAACTGCTACAAGAGGATATAGTTTTAAATTAGAGGGGCAAAGGTTTAAAAGTAATATCAGGAAGTATTACTTTACTGAGAGAGCAGTGGATGCATGGAATAGCCTTCCTGCAGAAGTGGTAGCTGCAAATACAGTGAAGGAGTTTAAGCATGCATGGGATAGGCATAAGGCCATCCTTCATATAAGATAGGGCCAAGGGCTATTCATAGTATTCAGTATATTGGGCTAGTATTCAGTATATTGGGCAGACTAGATGGGCCAAATGGTTCTTATCTGCCGACACATTTTATGTTTCTAGTTGTTCCAATAGCGTTTGTCCCTCTGTATAGCTGCGGTATCTAAGCAGAACCCCACACAAATGCTGCACAATACAAATCCACTATATAGGAAGTATATTATAGGAACATCACACCCCTGCCTCAATCATTTTTTTTGGGTGGGGCAATTGGTATATCACACCAGTTGCAATTAGTTGTTCCAATAGTGTTTTTCCCTCTGTATAGTTGTGGTAGGTGTCAGCAGAACCGCACACAAATGCTGCACAATACAAATGCACTATATAGAAATTATATTATAGGTATATCACACCCCTGCCTTAATAATTTTTTTGGGGGCAACTGGTATATCACACCAGTTGCAATTATTTGTTCCAATAGCGTTTTCCCCTCTGTATAGCTGCGAAATCTCAGCAGAACCGCACAGAAATGCTGCACAATACAAAGGCACTATATAGGAAGTATATTATATGTATATCACACCCTGCTTCAATCAGTTTTTCTGGGGGGGGGGGGGGGAAATGGTATATCTCACCAGTTGCATTCAGTTGTTGCAATAACGTTTGTCCCTCTGTATAGCTGCAGTATCGCAACAGAAATGTACGCAACTGCTGCACAATACAAATGCACTATAATATACTTTCTATGTTAGAAAGTATATTAAAAGTATATCACACCCCTCAGTATGTCACACCTATCGATAGCCTATACCTACACCTATACCATTCCTTAAAATGACTTTTGTGGCCCTTTAAAGCTAGCGTTTGGTGTCTCTAACAGTCTGTCCCTGATGGATGTGTCACGGGTCAAAGTTTGGCACAGTGCAAAAGAATATGGCGCCAGCGGACATCTCCATATGTTCGCATTTTCAGCGAACCGCGAACGAGCAAAGTTTGCCGCAAAAATACCGCCGGGCAAACCGCAAGGCCATCTCTATCTGACATGAAATCAGAATAAACCTTTTCTGTTTTTGGTCAATTAGGATTACAATGATTATTATCATTTGCCAAATGCCAGAATAATGAGAGAGAGAATGTTTTATGGATTTTTTGAATTACTTTCTGCAATGTCAAAAGTTTATATACACAAAGATTACTATGCCTTTAAACAATTCTGGATTGCCCATATGATGTCATGTGTTTGGAAGTTTCTGTTAGGTTTGTTGGCAACATCTGAGTTAATTAGAGACACACCTGTGGATATATTTAAATGCACACCTGAAACACACTGCTTCTTTGTGTAGCATCATGGGGAAGTCTTAAGAAATGAGCCAATATATCAGAAGATAATTGTAGACTTGCACAAGTCTGGCCCAACCTTGGGTGCAATTTCAAGATACCTGAAGGTGCCTCGTTCATCTGTATAAACAATTATACTCAAGTACAAACAAGATGGGAATGTCCAGCCATCATATCGCTCAGAAAGAAGACGGGTTCTTTGATCCAGAGATGAATGTGCTTTGGTCTTACATGTGCATATCAACCCGAGAACAAAACCAAAAGACCTTGTGAAGATGATGGCAGAAGCTGGTAAGATTGTGTCAATAACCACAGTGAAACGAGTACTGTATCAACATGGGCTCAAAGGCCACTCTGCCAGGAAGAAGCCCTTACTCCAAAAGAAACATAATAAAGCCAGATTAATGTTTGCAAATGCGCACAGGAGCAAAGAACTACATTTTTGGAGACATGTCCCGTGGTCTGACAAAACTAAAATGGAACTTTTTGGCCATAGTGACCATCATTACGTTTGGAGGAAAAAGGGAGACGCTTGGAAGTCTAAGCACACCATCCCCACTGTGAAACCTGGGGGTGGCAGCATCATGTTGTGGGTTGTTTTGCTGTAGAAGGGACCTATTAGACATCACTGCGTCCATAACAACCTGCTCTACGAAAATACCACATGACTTAACTCCTGAGGTGAACACCGTAAAAAAAAAAAACTATAAAAATGGTATCAAAAAAGAAATTTTTTTCACCTTACATCACAAAAAGTGCAATAACAAGTGATCAAAAAGTCATATGCACCCTAAAATAGAACCAATCAAACTGTTATCTCATACCGAAGAAAAAAAGCCCCTACATAAGACAGTCCCCTAAACACTAAAAAAAAAAACTATGGCTTTCAGAATATGGAGACACTAAAAAATCTTTATTTTCAAAAATGCTTTATTATGTAGAACTGAAACAAACAACCCCAAAAAGTTGTCATATATGGTAATGTTGCATCCGTAACAACCTGCCCTATAAAAATATCACATGATCTAACCTGTCAGATGGACATTGTATATAACAAAAAAATAAAAAAGGTGCCAATACATCTATTTTTTGCTACCTTGCCTCACAAAAAGTGTATTATAGAGCAACCAAAAATCATATGTACCCTAAAATAGTAAAATGTAATTTACAAAATGATCCAAACATGAAGTAGACGTATGGAAAATGTAAAGTAATAACTATTTTAGGAGGTATCATTCACTATCTGTTTTAAAAGCAGAGAAATTTAAATTTTAAAAATGGTGAATTTTTCCACATTTTTTGTAAATTTAGTATTTTTTTATAAATAAAAATGAAATATATTAACTCAAATTTACCACTGTCATAAAGTACAATATCTGACGAGAAAACAATCTCAGAATGGCTTGGATAAGTAAAAGTGTTTTAAAGTTATCACCACATAAAGTGACACGTCAGATTTGCAAAAAATGGACTGGTCCTTAAGGTAATAAATGGCAAGGTCCTTAAGGGGTTAAGGACAATGGTACCAAATATTAATGAAATGTATGTAAACTTTTGACTTTGCAGAAAGTAATAAAATGTCTTAAACATTATCTCTCCCTCTCTCTCCCTATTCTGTCATTTGGCAAATAATAATTATGGTAATCCCAATTGACAGAAAACAAGAAAGGTTTATTCTGATTTCATGTCAGATATTGATAAAAACATGCATATGTGTCTTTTTTTTATAGTGTATGTAAACTTCTAGTTTCAACTGTACTTACCTGGCCCCCACCACTCGATTCTGTCTGCATAACTCTATGGCTGCCTCTGTAAGTCCCGGGTCTCTGGGAAACAACATCCTGTTGATGGGGGTCATGAGACAACTGCAGCCAATAACTGTCACTTGTATGGCACATGACTGCTGCTGCCAGTGACTGGCTGCAGAGGTCATGGATGTCCATCAACAGGATGTTGAGCTCCAGTAACCCGTAACTTGTGGAGAAGGCCGTGGGGCGATGCAGCCAGAATCCAGCGGTGGGGACCAGGTAAGTATAAACTCCACCGTGGATCGAGCCACTCTGAAGAGGTCTGTCAAAAAAGTTTAGTGTTGGTTAACCTCTTTAACCCCTTCTACCCCAGACCAGTTTTCACCCTCCTGCCCAGGCCATTTTTTCCAAATCTGACATGTGTCACTTTCTGTAGTAATAACCTTGAAACACTCTTAGGTAGGGTCTAATTTTTTGCCGTATGAAGTGACGGTTTGATTGGTACTATTTTGGGGGGCATGCACCTTTTTAATCGCTTGGTGTTGCACATTATGTGATGTTAGGTGACAAAAAATGGCTTTTTGGCACTGTTTAATTTTTTTTTTTTTACGGTGTTCACTTGAGGGGCTAGGTCATGTCATATTTTTATAGAGCAGGTTGTTACGGACGTGGCGCGATACCTAATATGTCAACTTTTTAAAATTAATTTCACTTTAATACAATAAGAGCATTTTATTAACAAAAAAATATATGTTTTAGTATCTCCATATTCTGAGAGGTATATTTTTTTTATAAGGCAATTGTCTTATGTAGGGGCTCATTTTATGTGGGATGAGGTGACGTTTTTATTGGTACCATTTTGGGGGGCATATGCCTTTTTTATCGCTTGGTGTTGCACTTTTTGAGATGTAAGCTGCCAAAAATGGCTTTTTTGACACATTTTTATTTTATTTTTTAACATGTAATATATTTATAGAGTCAGTCGTAACGACTGACACTATAAATATATTACATGTTAAAAAATAAAATAAAAATGTGTCAAAAAAGCCATTTTTGGCAGCTTACATCTCAAAAAGTGCAACACCAAGCGATAAAAAAGGCATATGCCCCCCAAAATGGTACCAATAAAAACGTCACCTCATCCCACATAAAATGAGCCCCTACATAAGACAATTGCCTTATAAAAAAAATATACCTCTCAGAATATGGAGATACTAAAACATATATTTTTTTGTTAATAAAATGCTCTTATTGTATTAAAGTGAAATTAACAATACCTAACATGTGTGTTTTTTCTTTATTTTTTTCAGTTTTTTATTATAAAATCTAGGGAAAGGGGTGTTTTTTTCTCTTTTTGCTAGAAACATATTTTTTTTTAATTAAAAGCACTTTATTTCGGTCCCACTTTGGGACTTCAACTTTTGGGGGTCTGATCCTCTCTGCCATGCATTGCAATACATCTGAGTATTACACTAACAGGTTGCCTAAGAGACCCAGCCTGGGACTAAATCTCCTTGTCCCCTATAGAAGGCAGGTCTCCATGCCATGCAAGGCATTGGGCAGCCTGTGCATCAGGCTGCCTACTAACCCATCTGGTCCCTGCCACAGCATTGCAGGGACCCGAGGGGCTCCCTCACCCGCCGCAAACCCCTTCTGTGCTACGGTCAGCGCTGACCGTGGCATAGAAGGGGTTAATCCTCTGGCATTGGCTTTTACAGCGATGCAGGCAGATATAGCAAGGGCCTGGCTATCAGAGACTGCTGGGCCCCTGCAGTGATCGGGCGTGCACCACTCAATTGCCCGCACGATCACCATGACGTAATAGTACGTCCAAATGCGAGAAGTCACTTCGTACCATGAAGTACTATTACATCATGTGTAGGGAAGGGGTTAATGTTTGAGTCAGATTTTGAAAATTTGGTATATGTGGCTACAAGAAATGAGTGATTTTTTCAGAAATTTGATTTGCCGGTACGTCAAATTTTTTCGGAAATATTCTGTTTGAATATAATAACGGCAAATTTAGAAAAAAAAAATACCTTTTCATGGCTACAGACAGCCTTTATAGTGATGTAGAACACTGTGCCGTGCAGCAACACACATAGGGAGTCTGCTCTGGTAGTGAAATGATACTGTGAGTCAGTATGACAAGCAGAGGACAGAAGTCGCTCTTGGAATCACTGCACACTTCACTTATTTGGGCAGTCACGCCAAAACTGGGCCAAAACTGACCAAATGTCACGGGGTAGAGTCGTGGGTATAAAAATAGAGCGGAGGTGCACCCCCTGAGCTGCCACCCGGTCCCCTGTCCCTGCCTACTTGCACCACCCGCCCTAGGTGACGGGGGCGCAACTGGGAGACAGTCCTTGACCTGAGTAAGTGCAAGCAGAGAGATAGAAACAGCAGGGAAGCGGACAGCCAATGAGATGTAGCACTAGAGCGGACAGAGAGGTGGAACAAGCAAGGTACCACCAAAAACGGAAGGGCGAGGCGGGTCAACTAGCCGGGGTCAGTCCAGGAGGTCACGTCAGTACAAGAGAAGAGGCAAAGACAAAATCCAAAAGCAAGCCAAGGTCAAAATCCGAGAGGTAGCATCAAGGTTCAGGGAGCAGGCAGAAGAGGTGTCAGGAAGCAGATCAAGGGTCAAATCCAAAGGTAAGCTAACAATAATAATACACAGCCTAAGGGACCAAAATCACAGGCAACCTGTAGCCAACAGGTTGCCTGTATTTATTGTGGGGAGTGAGGGTCATGTGACGTGGCCAGTGTCACATGACCGACAGACAAACAAGTCGAGCACCGAGTGATCAGCTCGGCGCTCAAGGCAGACCTAGGAGCAGGGAGCCTCCCAGCTAGCAAAAGCTGCCCTGGGAACGAGGCTGAATACAGATCCTCACTCACGAAACTAAGCAGAAGGTCTGCGGCTGATGGGAGACTGAGTGCGCCTTCGGCACCCCGTTACACCAAATAACTCAAGTATGAACTCGGCCTTACAGGTCGATGTTAGCTCCAAGAAGAAGTGCACTCCTTTTACACCGTCGTTAGCTGATTCCACATAAAGGTCTACAGAACCTGTTCTATTAAACACATAAACAAGCAAAGCCCCCCCCCCCCGCGCGCCAGATCGGAGAGGGTGTCAGCAGTAAGTTTGTGTTGACTTCACTGATTATTTTGCCCTTCCTCTGATCCTTGAAAACAATAACCCCCATAAAACAGATCCTGTCTGTGGAGCATCCACCTTTACTCGGTCAGCAATTCAACAGTATTGCTAATGCCAAAAAATAGATCCAAAATAGAGATGACATTTGAACAGAATATTTGCATGTATTCTGTGTTTTGTACCCACTCCTGCTTTTGGCTACCAAATCATAAGCCAATTCTGATGGGACCATACAGCCCTTACAGCTGCTACACAGAGAGGATCCATTGTGTGTCTCATTTTTCCTTCCTTCTGACAGATCAGAAGAAGGGTCAAATAAATGATGATGTCCGCCAAGCCAAAAAGGCTAAATAATGGCCCAATCATGACGTGGTGAGATGGAACCAGCATTAGCAGATTGCCCCAATGACAGTCTGAAGGTGGCAGCAGCACAGAGTGGCAAGGTGATATAGTGTGGAGGTGGGTGGCAATACCAGTGCAAACTAACCATGGTAGGTAAAAGAAAGAGCACCTGACATCAGATGTGTGGCATCAGGCGGGTGGCAACATCAGAATAGTAGCTGAGGCAGGTAGCCAGAAGAAACCGGTCTCTTTTGTCAAAGTGTTGGTGTGGCACCATGGATGATCTAGTCTGATGCATCAGGCATTGGTGGGTGGAAACCCTGGCTGATTCACGCCTAATTGATGTTGACAAGGGTCAGTTTCTTCACATTTTGGGTGGACAGGCAAGTTCTCCTTGAGGTAACTATGGCCCCTGCCGCATTAAACACCCGCTCTAAAGCCACACTACTGGCTGGGCAGGACAGCTTTTCAAGGGCAAACTCGGACAGTTATGGCCACAATCCAGTTTGGTTGTCCAGTATTCCAGCTGATCTTCAATGGTGGCTGGAAGGGTGCACTCAAAGTATGCCACCTCTACTGGTTCAGGTTCTGCTGTATGTCTAGCTGGTGGTGAGTAGTTTCTTAACTAGAAACTAGAAAGCTGCTCATCAGCGACTGTAGACTCAGGCTACTGCTGATTGATCCGGTACTGCTCCTGCCACCCTACCCCTCCCCAGCAGCCATGGCAGGGGAACGTGAGCACACAGGGCCTCCCCAGTTAGACGTGCGAGAGGAGAGACAATGGTTCAGATAAGCAGCGGACAACTAACTACATAGAATGTCTCTGTAGTAGTTCAGTTTGTCCTCCCTCTCAGCGGGTGTAAAAAAGGTCCCCATTTTGGACCGGTAGTGAGGGTCCAACAAGGTGGAGAGCCAGAAGTCATCCCTCTGCTGAATAGTGACAATTTGACTGTCACTACTAGTGTTGATCACGAATATTCGAATTGCGAATTTTAATCGCGAATATCGGCACTTCGAGAATTTGCGAATATTTCGAATTTCGCAAAATATATTCGTAATTGCGAATATTCGATTTTTGTGGAAATACCAGCCCATGCGAATTTGTATGCGAAAATCTGTATGCGAATTTTATGCGAATTTTCGCAATCAAGAAAATAATGCCTGGAGATCATGAATTCGCGAATTCTCGAATATATGGCGAATATTCGCCCAAATATTTGCGAAATATCGCGAATTCGAATATTGCCCCTGCCGCTCATCACTATAAAGGACAAGTCCCAGGTCACTTCTCCAATTTAACAGCCAAAATCTCTGTGTAGAGATACCCTTAATGGCGCAGTTCTGAACTTCACGGCACACCATCCAGAAACATGATTTGTGAAGAACTACATACCTGGACATGTCCTCTTCCAGCTGTCAAGCTCAACTGACACAAAATGGTTCTGGTTTAGAACTTTGGATGTTCTGCACCTGTTGTGATGTCATGTGCTTTGTGATGTCATCATGGCTGCCTGTTGTTGTATGCAACAAATGCAGCCTACGTCTGCAGTTAAAGGGGTTATCCAAGAGTATAAAATTCCCCCCATATGCCCGGGCCCCCACACTGAATATACTTACCCCGCTCCCTGCGCCGCTCCTAGTCCCCGCACCGCCGCTGCTGCTTCTCCCCGTGTGCAGATGAAAACATCCGGTGTCGGGGGGAGCAGCCAATGGCAGGCGGGGACGAGCCTCCGTAGCATCGCGGGTAATGCTAAGGAGGCTCGTCCCCGCCCGTCCCCGCCTGCCATTGGCTGCTTCCCCCCCGACACCGGATGTTTTCATCAGCACACGGGAGAAGCAGCAGCGGCGGTGCGGGGACCAGGAGCGGCACGGGGAGCGGGGTAAGTATATTCAGAGTAGGGGGTCCGGGCATATGGTAGGAATTTTAAACTCTTTGATAACCCCTTTAAATTAATTATAAAATTATATAGTAATAGTCTGTGATTAATGTACCTACTGTTATTACTTATTGATCCCCTGCCATTCCAGTTATAATGCTTCACCATTCCCCTGCCGGTTTCTGCTTTCTGCTCCCTAAACAGCAGGACGACCCTTTTGTAACGTTTCTTTTACTTGCTTCTTTCTTCCATTTTTGGCTTTGGGTAAATGACCATGTCCATACAGTCCTTTGTTATTTATTAGCTGGGTGGGAGGAGCTATAAACTAGCTGGGTGTTATTATGGGCAGTGATAGGGGAGTGTCTATGTAACTAGATGGTGGGAGGAGCTATAAACTAGCTGGGTGTTATTATGGGCAGTGATAGGGCAGTGGCTATGTAACTAGATGGTGGGAGAAGCTATAAACTAGCTGGGTGTTATTATGGGCAGTAATAGGGCAGTGTCTATGTAACTAGATGGTGGGAGGAGCTATAAACTAGCTGGGTGTTATTATGGGCAGTGATAGGGCAGTGTCTATGTAACTAGATGGTGGGAGGAGCTATAAACTAGCTGGGTGTTATTATGGGCAGTGATAGGGCAGTGTCTATGTAACTAGCTGCTGGGAGGAGCTATAAACTAGCTGGGTGTTAGGGGCAGTGATAAAGGAGTGTCTATGTAACTAGCTGGTGGGAGGAGCTATAAACTAGCTGGTAGTTAGAGGCAGTGATAGGGGAGTGTCTATGTAACTAGATGGTGGAAGGAGCTATAAACTAGCTGGGTGTTATTATGGGCAGTGATGGGGCAGTGTCTATGTAACTAGATGGTGGGAGGAGCTATAAACTAGCTGGGTGTTATTATGGGCAGTGATAGGGCAGTGTCTATGTAACTAGATGGTGGAAGGAGCTATAAACTAGCTGGGTGTTATTATGGGCAGTGATGGGGCAGTGTCTATGTAACTAGATGGTGGGAGGAGCTATAAACTAGCTGGGTGTTATTATGGGCAGTGATAGGGCAGTGTCTATGTAACTAGATGGTGGGAGGAGCTATAAACTAGCTGGGTGTTATTATGGGCAGTGATAGGGCAGTGTCTATGTAACTAGATGGTGGGAGGAGCTATAAACTAGCTGGGTGTTATTATGGGCAGTGATAGGGCAGTGTCTATGTAACTAGCTGCTGGGAGGAGCTATAAACTAGCTGGGTGTTAGGGGCAGTGATAAAGGAGTGTCTATGTAACTAGCTGGTGGGAGGAGCTATAAACTAGCTGGTAGTTAGAGGCAGTGATAGGGGAGTGTCTATGTAACTAGATGGTGGAAGGAGCTATAAACTAGCTGGGTGTTATTATGGGCAGTGATGGGGCAGTGTCTATGTAACTAGATGGTGGGAGGAGCTATAAACTAGCTGGGTGTTATTATGGGCAGTGATAGGGCAGTGTCTATGTAACTAGTTGCTGGGAAGAGCTATAAACTAGCTGGGTGTTAGGGGCAGTGATAAAGGAGTGTCTATGTAACTAGCTGGTGGGAGGAGCTATAAACTAGCTGGTAGTTAGAGGCAGTAATAAGGGAGTGTCTATGCAAGTAACTGGGTGGGAGGAGCTATAAACTAGCTGGGTGTTAGAGGCAGTGATAGGGGAGTGTCTATGTAACTTGTTGGGTGGGAGGAGCTATAAACTAGCTAGGTGTTAGGGGCAGTGATAGGGCAGTGTCTATGTAACTAGCTGGTGGGAGGGGCTATAAATTAGCTGGTGTTATGGGCAGTTATAGGGGAGTGTCTCTGTAACTAGGTGGGTGGGAGGAGCTATAAACTAGCTGGGTGTTAGGGGCAGTGATAGGGGAGTGTCTATGTAACTAGCTGGTGGGAGGAGCTATAAACTAGCTGGTAGTGCTAGTGTGCCCCACCCCCAGCTGATTCCCCTTTAACACTAGTGCTGTCTTTAACACCCGCCAGCTGCCCCAGGCCCAGTTGCTCCTGGGGGGCCCCTTGAGCCCCGCTGGCCGGCTAATACAAATGAAGCACTTCCATTTTGGACCAGTAGCTGCGCACAAGTGCCTGATGCAATCAACCCTCTACCAAAGACTGATTGGGTGACTGAACACCAAAGGCGTTTGATTGGAAAAATTTTCAACAACGCATGGGACATGCCCAAGAAAAACGACAGAAGGACTACAACCAATCTGCCAAGGCAGAACCACTCAAAATTGGTGATTGTGTCTGGTTAAAAAATAACCATAGAACCAGCAAACTTGATAGCAAATGGGAGAGAGAACTTTACACCATTTCTGCTATTTTGAATCCAGAAACTGACACATATGAGATTACCCAAGAGGATAAATCCCGTGTAGTACACAGAAATCGCCTGAAATTGTGCCTTAAAAAGGACACGCCAGAAGAAACTTCTCAAGAAGAAGCTGTTCCAGAGGAAATTCAACCCATTGAGCCAGAACTGGAAAAACCAACTGAGCCAGAGGGAACAATACAGTCCTTGGGAAAATCACTGCTAGCTTCTGATCCTTTGCAATGGTACTCAACCCCATGGCTCAACATTCTTGTGCCTGCTAAAACTAATACCCCAACACTTCATCCAGAAACTGAAGTTGTCACAATTCAGGAAACCCCAATTTCCCCGGAAACAAGGTCTGAAGAATCACAGCCACTTCGGAGATCTGAGAGGAGTACCAGAGGACAACCACCAGTCCGTTATGGAGATTTCCTGCTCCAGCAGCCAAGAAGTTAAGCTCCCAGCCATGTTAATTCAGAAAAAGGACTAATTCTTGCTTATTGTGTTATATTTACCTTAAAGGACTTTTTAAGGGACTATTTGCCTGTTTTGCAACGTTCAAGTCCGCACCCAGAGATAGACTTTCACGTACCTGAGCCTCCGTGCTATTCCATTTTTATATTTATTGGTGCCCAGGGAACGGACTCATACCCTGTGAGCCTCCTGAGATGTTTATTGTGTTTTCCTTATCTTTATGGACTATTTTAGTTGCCGGTATATTAGCAGTATTCAGAGAAAAAATGTGTTACCCCATTTGATGCATTTCGTTGTTGCCTGAGATATGCTTGCCTAACCCATTTTATTCATAGGTACAAGAAGTACAAGAATGTGAGTTATGGCAATTTTTACCTATGCATGCATGCTTCTCCTTTTTATCTTTCAGGATGATACAACATCGAGTCAAGAATGTGTTGAGGTCGACTAACATTTTACCATGGGGGTATGCAGCGTCCCACTACGTGTGTGTGGGCACTGCTTAAAAGTACTTTTTCATCTTAACAATTGCATTGTACCGTAATATATAACTTTGCATTTGTGTAACTGCAAAAACCCTGTTAACAGGCCTATTAGGTGTAATTTATACATCCCACCACTAGATGGGGACAAAGTTCAGGTCCTATATATATCCAGGTCAGGCCTAGTGAGACAGTTCAGTGGATGATTAGTTCAGTTGAGACCACAAGTCAGTGTGAAGATCAGAGAGTGAAAAGTTGCAGATCCAGCTCGTCAGCTCTAAAGAAAAGTCTTAGTCCAGAAGAGGGACAAGAGAGAAGGACAAATTTAACTTCATCCAAAGGATAAAAGCCGTAGCCCAGGCACAAAGGACCTTTGGGATATTTTAGGTGAAGGATACCTTAGCCTCCGGAAACCTCACTAAGATTCCACTGACATTGAAGTAACCCATTGCTCCAAAACCACAAAACCTGACAAGCCTACAACAGTGGATTTGCAGAATTATCTCTGTATCATCTAAAGACTGCATAATTGTACTACTGCAACTGAAAGACATCCAAAGTAAAAGTTGTGAGTTGCATCTTACCACTGTCTACCTCATTATTACTACCTATGGTTGTACCACCATTAACGGTACTGGCGTCACGACAAAAACCATCAAGGGACTCAGCCGCAACAAGCACCCTAAGCACCCTTAACATCAAGGGCACCTCAACCACCATCTTGGCTGATGCTTCCTACCACAGAGCGTGCCCCGGAGGATTTCATGCTGTCCACCTCAACACTGTGCTGCCAGCCCAGGGAGGCTATCTGCTAACCGTGAGTAAACTGATGAACTGTGTATTATACCATTTGACCCCTCATCGGTCCACCGTGAACCTCACGTGACTGGCTGCACAGGCAAACAAGATAATGGCGCTACTTTGCAGGAAACTTACTAGAACCTATTGCTCAGACATCTCACCCAGTGGGAGGATGGTTCATCGGTCCAAACATTGTAAGATAACTATCAGACTGTGTAGAGCGGCGCCCTGGGATCTCACTGCACTTACTATTATTCCGGGGCGCTGCTCCGTTCTCCCGCTATGTCCCCCGGTATTTTTGCTGACTTGGTTATACTGGGAGGAGTCTGCCCTGTTTCTCCCTGGGCGTCTCCTTCTCCCAGGCTGTAGCGCTGTCCAATTGCAGTGCAGAGCTCACAGCCTGGGAGAAAAAAAACTCCCAGGCTGTGATCTCTGTGCTGCGATTGGGAGAAGGAGACGCCCAGGAGAACAAGGGCAGTCTCCTCCTACTATAACCAAGTCAGCGAAAAGACCGGGGGACATAGTGGGAGAACGGAGCAGCGCCCCGGAATAATAGTAAGTGCAGTGAGATCCAAGGGCGCCGCTCTACACAGCCTGATATCTTACAATGTTTGGACCGATGAAAGGTCCTCTTTAAATTCCCTAGGAAAGCTTGCGATAGGCTGGGAGCAAAAGGAAATGCATGTGCATCTTGGAAAGGTCTGGAGAGGCTGCTGACAGGATGAACAGGCCTGTAGTTCCTGGTCCTGCAGCAGCTGCCTCTATGTGTTTAGGAGACAATGTACTTTATTATCATGGAGCCCCTATAATCCTCGATCCTGCTGCAGCTGCCACCATGTGTTTAGGAGATGATACACTTTATTATAATGGAGTCTCCTATAGTTCCGGTCCTGCAGGAACTGCTGCCATGTGTTTATTATACAGTTTATTATCCTGGAGTTCCCTATAGTTCCCAGTTCTTCAGCAGCGCCCGACATGTGTTTATACAGTTTATTATCATGGAGTCCCCTATAGTCCCCAGTTTTTCAGCAGCTGCCGCCATGTGTTTAGGGGAAGATACACTCTTTTACAATGGTGTCTCCTATAGTTCTCAGTTCTGCAGAAGCTGCCGTCATGTGTTTAAAAGATGATACACTTTATTTTGATGGCGTACCTTGTAGTTCCTGGTCCTGCAGGAGCTGCCGCCATGTGTTTATACAGTTTATTATCATTGAGTTCCCTATAGTCCCCAGTTCTGCAGCAGCTGCTGCCATGTGTTTAGAGGAAGATACACTTTATTATAATGGAGCCCCCTATATTTCATGATCCTGCAGCAGCTACCACCATGTGATTAGGAGAAGATACACATTATTATAATGGAGTCTTCTATAGTTCCTGGTCCTGCAGCAGCTGCCACCATGTGTTGAGGAGAAGATACAGTTTACTATAATGGAGCCCCCTATAGTTCATAGTCCTGTAGCAGCTGCCTCCATGTGTTTAGGAGATGATACACTTTATTATTATGGAGTCTCTTATAGTCCCAGTCCTGCAGCAACTGCCGCCATGTGTCTATACAGTTTATTATAATGGAGTCCCCTATAGTTCTCAGTTCTGCATCAACTGCAACCATATGATTACGAGATGATACACTTTATTTTGATGGAGTTCCCTATAGTTCCTGATCCTGCAGCAACTGCCACCATGTGTTTAGGAGATAATACACTTTATTATAATAGATTCCTCTATACTTCCTGGTCCTACAGCAGCTGCCGCCATGTGTTTAGGAGACACTTTATTAAAATTGATTCTTCTATAGTCCCTGGTCCTGCAGGAGCTGCTGCCATGTGTTTATACAGTTTATTATCATGGAGTTCCCTATAGTCCCCAGTTCTTCAGCAGCTGCCACCATGTGTTGAGGAGAAGATACAGTTTACTATAATGGAGCCCCCTATAGTTCATAGTCCTGTAGCAGCTGCCTCCATGTGTTTAGGAGATGATACACTTTATTATTATGGAGTCTCTTATAGTCCCAGTCCTGCAGCAACTGCCGCCATGTGTCTATATAGTTTATTATAATGGAGTCCCCTATAGTTCTCAGTTCTGCATCAACTGCAACCATATGATTACGAGATGATACACTTTATTTTGATGGAGTTCCCTATAGTTCCTGATCCTGCAGCAACTGCCACCATGTGTTTAGGAGATAATACACTTTATTATAATAGATTCCTCTATACTTCCTGGTCCTACAGCAGCTGCCGCCATGTGTTTAGGAGACACTTTATTAAAATTGATTCTTCTATAGTCCCTGGTCCTGCAGGAGCTGCTGCCATGTGTTTATACAGTTTATTATCATGGAGTTTCCTATGGTCCCCAGTTCTTCAGCAGCTGCCACCATGTGTTAAGGAAAATATACAGTTTACTATAATGGAGCCACCTATAGTACCTGGTCCTGCAGCAGCTGCCTCCATGTGTTTAGGAGACAATGTACTTTATTATCATGGAGCCCCCTATATTCCCGATCCTGCAGCAGCTGCCACCATGTGTTTAGGAGATGATATACTTTATTATAATGGAGTCTCTTATAGTCCCAGTTCTGGAGCAACTGTTGCCATGTGTTTATACTGTTTATTATAATGGAGTCCCCTATAGTCCCCAGTTCTGCAGCAGCTGCTGCCATGTGTTTAGAGGGAGATACACTTTATTATAATGGACTCTCCTATAGTTCTCAGTTCTGCAGCAACTGCAACCATGTGTTTACGAGATGATACACTTTATTTTGATGGAGTTCCCTATAGTTCCCAGTGGCGTCGCTAGAGTACCCCCGTGTGCCCCCCCCCCAGCTGATTCCCCTTTAACACTAGTGCTGTCTTTAACACCCGCCAGCTGCCCCAGGCCCAGTTACTCCTGGGGGACCCCTTGAGCCTGCTGGTGGCCCCTTGAGCCCCGCTGGCCGGCAAATACTAATGAAGCACTTCCATTTTGGACCAGCAGCTGCCACCATGTGTTTAGGAGATAATACACTTTATTATAATAGAGTCTTCTATAGTTCCTGGTCCAACAGCAGCTGCCGCCATTTGTTTAGGAGACACTTTATTAAAATAGATTCTTCTATAGTTCCTGGTCCTGCAGGAGCTGCCGCCATGTGTTTATGCAGTTTATTATCATGGAGTTCCCTATAGTCCCCAGTTCTGCAGTATGTGCCGCCATGTGTTGAGGAGAAGATACACTTTATTATAATGGAGCTCCCTATAGTACCTGGTCCTGCAGCTGCCGCCATGTGTTTAGAAAACGATGTACTTTATTATATGTTGGATCAACAGCTATGTGTAGTTTTAGAATATTGAGCAGCAATAATCACTCTCTTTATAGTCACTATATGAAGAATCCAGACAAAAACAAACACCACAAAATAGCCACAAAATATTTATTGGAATAGCAATAAGCAACATTGTAATAAAATATTACTGGCCCTTTAATAAAATAAACAGGGATCACAGTGACTCTCAGGCCAGGACCGGAGGAGACCACAGAACTTGCTGCAGTCATTCGGACCAGTCCAACACTGTCCTGAGATGAGAGCCACCGGATCCAAAGATCCAGAGGAAGGCGAACAAACCCCCCGGAGATTTCTACCTCAGGGGGGAAAAAAATTCCTTCCTGACCCCAGATGTGGCGATCGGATAATTCCCTGGATTAGATCTGTCCTGCTGCATATTGCTGTATATATGTATGTAATATAAAGCTCCGGAGAGCTGACCCTGGAAGGAAAAAGACAACCTGCTCCTAAGAGCTTACAATCTAATATACAGTACATGCCCTGATTCTAAGAGCTTACAATTAGGGATGAGCGAACTCGAACTGTATAGTTCGGGTTCGTACCGAATTTTGGGGTGTCCGTGACACGGACCCGAACCCGGACATTTTCGTAAAAGTCCGGGTTCGGGTTCGGTGTTCGTCGCTTTCTTGGCGCTTTTGTGACGCTTTCTTGGCGCTTTTTGAAAGGCTGCAAAGCAGCCAATCAACAAGCGTCATACTACTTGCCCCAAGAGGCCATCACAGCCATGCCTACTATTGGCATGGCTGTGATTGGCCAGAGCACCATGTGACCCAGCCTCTATTTAAGCTGGAGTCACATAGCGCCGCCCGTCACTCTGCTCTGATTAGCGTAGGGAGAGGTTGCGGCTGCGACAGTAGGGCGAGATTAGGCAGATTAACTCCTCCAAAGGACTTGATTAACTGATCGATCTGCAGCTGTGGATCATTGAGCTGCTGATCCTCAATTGCTCACTGTTTTTAGGCTGCCCAGACCGTTTGTCAGTCACATTTTTCTGGGGTGATCGGCGGCCATTTTGTGTCTTGTGGTGCGCCAGCACAAGCTGCGACCAAGTGCATTTAACCCTCAATGGTGTGGTTGTTTTTTGGCTAAAGCCTACATCAGGGTGAAGCTGTCACACCAAGTGCATTTAACCAGCAATAGTCTGTTCATTTTTTGGCCATATACAAAATCAGGGGCAAGCTGCGCCTGTCACCAAGTGCATTTAACCCTCAATGGTGTGGTTGTTTTTTGGCTAAAGCCTACATCAGGGTGAAGCTGTCACACCAAGTGCATTTAACCAGCAATAGTCTGTTCATTTTTTGGCCATATACAAAATCAGGGGCAAGCTGCGCCTGTCACCAAGTGCATTTAACCCTCAATGGTGTGGTTGTTTTTTGGCTAAAGCCTACATCAGGGTGAAGCTGTCACACCAAGTGCATTTAACCAGCAATAGTCTGTTCATTTTTTGGCCATATACAAAATCAGGGGCAAGCTGCGCCTGTCACCAAGTGCATTTAACCCTCAATGGTGTGGTTGTTTTTTGGCTAAAGCCTACATCAGGGTGAAGCTGTCACACCAAGTGCATTTAACCAGCAATAGTCTGTTCATTTTTTGGCCATATACAAAATCAGGGGCAAGCTGCGCCTGTCACCAAGTGCATTTAACCCTCAATGGTGTGGTTGTTTTCTGGCTAAAGCCTACATCAGGGTGAAGCTGTCACACCAAGTGCATTTAACCAGCAATAGTCTGTTTATTTTTTGGCCATATACTACATCAGGGGCAAGCTGCGCCCGTCACCAAGTGCATTTAACCCTCAGTAGTGTGGTTGGTCAAGCTGTGACACCAAGTGCATTTAACCAGCAATAGTCTGTTCATTTTTTGGCCATATACTACATCAGGGGCAAGCTGCGCCCGTCACCAAGTGCATTTAACCAGCAATAGTGTGGTTATTTTTTGGCCATATCCCAGTCTAATTCTGTCACTAAATCCATACCGGTCACCCAGCGCCTAAATACTAGGCCTCAAATTTATATCCCGCTAAATCTCTCGTTACCGCTGTCCTGTTGTAGCTGGGAAAGTTATTTAGTGTCCGTCAAAGCACATTTTTTGTTCTGGGTTGAAGTACAATTCCCAATTTAGCAATTTCATAATTTAGTGGTTTCTGCTATATCAGAGCTATTTGAAATCTATCCCTAAAAGGGTATATAATATTCAAGGTGCACATTGGGTCATTCAGAATAACTTCACACACACCCGCTACTGTGTATTTTCAAGTCTAATTCTGTCACTAAACCCATACCTGTCACCCAGCGCCTAAATACTAGGCCTCAAATTTATATCCTGCTAAATCTCTCGTTACCGCTGTCCTGTTGTAGCTGGGAAAGTTATTTAGTGTCCGTCAAAGCACATTTTTTGTTCTGGGTTGAAGTACAATTCCCAATTTAGCAATTTCATAATTTAGTGGTTTCTGCTATATCAGAGCTATTTGAAATCTATCCCTAAAAGGGTATATAATATTCAAGGTGCACATTGGGTCATTCAGAATAACTTCACACACACCCGCTACTGTGTATTTCCAAGTCTAATTCTGTCACTAAACCCATACCTGTCACCCAGCGCCTAAATACTAGGCCTCAAATTTATATCCTGCTAAATCTCTCGTTACCGCTGTCCTGTTGTAGCTGGGAAAGTTATTTAGTGTCCGTCAAAGCACATTTTTTGTTCTGGGTTGAAGTACAATTCCCAATTTAGCAATTTCATAATTTAGTGGTTTCTGCTATATCAGAGCTATTTGAAATCTATCCCTAAAAGGGTATATAATATTCAAGGTGCACATTGGGTCATTCAGAATAACTTCACACACACCCGCTACTGTGTATTTCCAAGTCTAATTCTGTCACTAAACCCATACCTGTCACCCAGCGCCTAAATACTAGGCCTCAAATTTATATCCTGCTAAATCTCTCGTTACCGCTGTCCTGTTGTAGCTGGGAAAGTTATTTAGTGTCCGTCAAAGCACATTTTTTGTTCTGGGTTGAAATACAATTCCCAATTTAGCAATTTCATAATTTAGTGGTTTCTGCTATATCAGAGCTATTTGAAATCTATCCCTAAAAGGGTATATAATATTCAAGGTGCACATTGGGTCATTCAGAATAACTTCACACACACCCGCTACTGTGTATTTCCAAGTCTAATTCTGTCACTAAACCCATACCTGTCACCCAGCGCCTAAATACTAGGCCTCAAATTTATATCCTGCTAAATCTCTCGTTACCGCTGTCCTGTTGTAGCTGGGAAAGTTATTTAGTGTCCGTCAAAGCACATTTTTTGTTCTGGGTTGAAATACAATTCCCAATTTAGCAATTTCATAATTTAGTGGTTTCTGCTATATCAGAGCTATTTGAAATCTATCCCTAAAAGGGTAGATCATATTGAAGGTGCACATAGGGTCATTCAGAATAACTTCACACACACCCGCTACTGTGTATTTCCAAGTCTAATTCTGTCACTAAACCCATACCTGTCACCCAGCGCCTAAATACTAGGCCTCAAATTTATATCCCGCTAAATCTCTCGTTACCGCTGTCCTGTTGTAGCTGGGAAAGTTATTTAGTGTCCGTCAAAGCACATTTTTTGTTCTGGGTTGAAGTACAATTCCCAATTTAGCAATTTCATAATTTAGTGGTTTCTGCTATATCAGAGCTATTTGAAATCTATCCCTAAAAGGGTATATAATATTCAAGGTGCACATTGGGTCATTCAGAATAACTTCACACACACCCGCTACTGTGTATTTCCAAGTCTAATTCTGTCACTAAACCCATACCTGTCACCCAGCGCCTAAATACTAGGCCTCAAATTTATATCCTGCTAAATCTCTCGTTACCGCTGTCCTGTTGTAGCTGGGAAAGTTATTTAGTGTCCGTCAAAGCACATTTTTTGTTCTGGGTTGAAGTACAATTCCCAATTTAGCAATTTCATAATTTAGTGGTTTCTGCTATATCAGAGCTATTTGAAATCTATCCCAAAAAGGGTATATAATATTCAAGGTGCACATAGGGTCATTCAGAATAACTTCACACACACCCTCTACTGTGTATTTCCAAGTCTAATTCTGTCACTAAACCCATACCTGTCACCCAGCGCCTAAATACTAGGCCTCAAATTTATATCCTGCTAAATCTCTCGTTACCGCTGTACTGTTGTTGCTGGGCAAGATATTTAGTGTCCGTCAAAGCACATTTTTTGTTCTGGGTTGAAATACAATTCCCAATTTAGCAATTTCATAATTTAGTGGTTCCTGCTATATCAGAGCTATTTGAAATCTATCCCAAAAAGGGTATATAATATTCAAGGTGCACATAGGGTCATTCAGAATAACTTCACACACACGCTTCTGTGCATTTCCAAGTCTAATTCTGTCACTAAATCCATACCGGTCACCCAGCGCCTAAATACTAGGCCTCAAATTTATATCCCGCTGAATTTGAATACAATACATTGGGCCAAATAATATATTTGTTGTTGTGGTGAACCATAACAATGAGAAAAACATCTAGTAAGGGACGCGGACGTGGACATGGTCGTGGTGGTGTTAGTGGACCCTCTGGTGCTGGGAGAGGACGTGGCCGTTCTGCCACATCCACACGTCCTAGTGTACCAACTACCTCAGGTCCCAGTAGCCGCCAGAATTTACAGCGATATATGGTGGGGCCCAATGCTGTTCTAAGGATGGTAAGGCCTGAGCAGGTACAGGCATTAGTCAATTGGGTGGCCGACAGTGGATCCAGCACGTTCACATTATCTCCCACCCAGTCTTCTGCAGAAAGCGCACAGATGGCGCCTGAAAACCAACCCCATCAGTCTGTCACATCACCCCCATGCATACCAGGGAAACTGTCTCAGCCTCAAGTTATGCAGCAGTCTCTTATGCTGTTTGAAGACTCCGCTGGCAGGGTTTCCCAAGGGCATCCACCTAGCCCTTCCCCAGCGGTGAAAGACATAGAATGCACTGACGCACAACCACTTATGTTTCCTGATGATGAGGACATGGGAATACCACCTCAGCATGTCTCTGATGATGACGAAACACAGGTGCCAACTGCTGCGTCTTTCTGCAGTGTGCAGACTGAACAGGAGGTCAGGGATCAAGACTGGGTGGAAGACGATGCAGGGGACGATGAGGTCCTAGACCCCACATGGAATGAAGGTCGTGCCACTGACTTTCACAGTTCGGAGGAAGAGGCAGTGGTGAGACCGAGCCAACAGCGTAGCAAAAGAGGGAGCAGTGGGCAAAAGCAGAACACCCGCCGCCAAGAGACTCCGCCTGCTACTGACCGCCGCCATCTGGGACCGAGCACCCCAAAGGCAGCTTCAAGGAGTTCCCTGGCATGGCACTTCTTCAAACAATGTGCTGACGACAAGACCCGAGTGGTTTGCACGCTGTGCCATCAGAGCCTGAAGCGAGGCATTAACGTTCTGAACCTGAGCACAACCTGCATGACCAGGCACCTGCATGCAAAGCATAAACACCTTAAAACCAAGGAAGTCACTCAGGCTCCCCCTGCTACCTCTTCTGCTGCTGCCGCCTCGGCCTATTCTGCTGCTGCCGCCTCGGCCTCTTCCTCCGCCTCTGGAGGAACGTTGGCACCTGCCGCCCAGCAAACAGGGGATGTACCACCAACACCACCACCACCACCTCCGTCACCAAGCGTCTCAACCATGTCACACGCCAGCGTTCAGCTCTCCATCTCACAAACATTTGATAGAAAGCGTAAATTCCCACCTAGCCACCCTCGATCCCTGGCCCTGAATGCCAGCATTTCTAAACTACTGGCCTATGAAATGCTGTCATTTAGGCTGGTGGACACAGACAGCTTCAAACAGCTCATGTCGCTTGCTGTCCCACAGTATGTTGTTCCCAGCCGGCACTACTTCTCCAAGAGAGCCGTGCCTTCCCTGCACAACCAAGTATCCGATAAAATCAAGTGTGCACTGCGCAACGCCATCTGTAGCAAGGTCCACCTAACCACAGATACGTGGACCAGTAAGCACGGCCAGGGACGCTATATCTCCCTAACTGCACACTGGGTAAATGTAGTGGCAGCTGGGCCCCAGGCGGAGAGCTGTTTGGCGCACGTCCTTCCGCCGCCAAGGATCGCAGGGCAACATTCTTTGCCTCCTGTTGCCACCTCCTCCTTCTCGGCTTCCTCCTCCTCTTCTTCCACCTGCTCATCCAGTCAGCCACACACCTTCACCACCAACTTCAGCACAGCCCGGGGTAAACGTCAGCAGGCCATTCTGAAACTCATATGTTTGGGGGACAGGCCCCACACCGCACAGGAGTTGTGGCGGGGTATTGAACAACAGACCGACGAGTGGTTGCTGCCGGTGAGCCTCAAGCCCGGCCTGGTGGTGTGTGATAATGGGCGAAATCTCGTTGCAGCTCTGGGACTAGCCAATTTGACGCACATCCCTTGCTTGGCGCATGTGCTGAATTTGGTGGTGCAGAAGTTCATTCACAACTACCCCGACATGTCAGAGCTGCTGCATAAAGTGCGGGCCGTCTGTTCGCGCTTCCGGCGTTCACATCCTGCCGCTGCTCGCCTGTCTGCGCTACAGCGTAACTTCGGCCTTCCCGCTCACCGCCTCATATGCGACGTGCCCACCAGGTGGAACTCCACCTTGCACATGCTGGACAGACTGTGCGAGCAGCAGCAGGCCATAGTGGAGTTTCAGCTGCAGCACGCACGGGTCAGTCGCACTACAGAACAGCACCACTTCACCACCAATGACTGGGCCTCCATGCGAGACCTGTGTGCCCTGTTGCGCTGTTTCGAGTACTCCACCAACATGGCCAGTGGCGATGACACCGTTATCAGCGTTACAATACCACTTCTATGTCTCCTTGAGAAAACACTTAGGGCGATGATGGAAGAGGAGGTGGCCCAGGAGGAGGAGGAGGAGGAGGAGGAAGAGGGGTCATTTTTAGCACTTTCAGGCCAGTCTCTTCGAAGTGACTCAGAGGGAGGTTTTTGGCAACAGCAGAGGCCAGGTACAAATGTGGCCAGCCAGGGCCCACTACTGGAGGACGAGGAGGACGAGGATGAGGAGGAGGTGGAGGAGGATGAGGATGAAGCATGGTCACAGCGGGGTGGCACCCAACGCAGCTCGGGTCCATCACTGGTGCGTGGCTGGGGGGAAAGGCAGGACGATGACGATACGCCTCCCACAGAGGACAGCTTGTCCTTACCCCTGGGCAGCCTGGCACACATGAGCGACTACATGCTGCAGTGCCTGCGCAACGACAGCAGAGTTGCCCACATTTTAACCTGTGCGGACTACTGGGTTGCCACCCTGCTGGATCCACGCTACAAAGACAATGTGCCCACCTTACTTCCTGCACTGGAGCGTGATAGGAAGATGCGCGAGTACAAGCGCACGTTGGTAGACGCGCTACTGAGAGCATTCCCAAATGTCACAGGGGAACAAGTGGAAGCCCAAGGCCAAGGCAGAGGAGGAGCAAGAGGTCGCCAAGGCAGCTGTGTCACGGCCAGCTCCTCTGAGGGCAGGGTTAGCATGGCAGAGATGTGGAAAACTTTTGTCAACACGCCACAGCTAACTGCACCACCACCTGATACGCAACGTGTTAGCAGGAGGCAACATTTCACTAACATGGTGGAACAGTACGTGTGCACACCCCTCCACGTACTGACTGATGGTTCGGCCCCATTCAACTTCTGGGTCTCTAAATTGTCCACGTGGCCAGAGCTAGCCTTTTATGCCTTGGAGGTGCTGGCCTGCCCGGCAGCCAGCGTTTTGTCTGAACGTGTATTCAGCACGGCAGGGGGCGTCATTACAGACAAACGCAGCCGCCTGTCTACAGCCAATGTGGACAAGCTGACGTTCATAAAAATGAACCAGGCATGGATCCCACAGGACCTGTCCGTCCCTTGTCCAGATTAGACATTAACTACCTCCCCATAACCATATATTATTGGACTCCAGGGCACTTCCTCATTCAATCCTATTTTTATTTTCATTTTACCATTATATTGCAAGGCTACCCAAAGTTGAATGAACCTCTCCTCTGCCTGTGTGCTAGGCCTAAATATATGCCAATGGATTGTTGCAGTGGTGGCTGACGTGAAGCCTCATTCTCTGCTATGACATGCAGACTGATTCTCTGGTGACATGAAGCCAGATTGTCTGTTACGGGACCTCTCTCCTCTGCCTGGGTGCTGGGCCTGAATTTATGACAATGGACTGTTGCAGTGGTGGCTGACGTGAAGCCTGATTCTCTGCTATGACATGCAGACTGATTCTCTGCTGACATGAAGCCAGATCCTCTGTTACGGGACCTCTCTCCTCTGCCTGGGTGCTGGGCCTAAATTTATGAAAATGGACTGTTGCAGTGGTGGGTGACGTGAAGCCTCATTCTCTGCTATGACATGCAGACTGATTCTCTGCTGACATGAAGCCAGATTGTCTGTTACGGGACCTCTCTCCTCTGCCTGGGTGCTGGGCCTAAATATCTGACAATGGACTGTTGCATTGGTGGCTGACGTGAAGCCTGATTCTCTGCTATTAGAGTTGAGCGAACACCTGGATGTTCGGGTTCGAGAAGTTCGGCCGAACATCCCGGAAATGTTCGGGTTCGGGATCCGAACCCGATCCGAACTTCGTCCCGAACCCGAACCCCATTGAAGTCAATGGGGACCCGAACTTTTCGGCACTAAAACGGCTGTAAAACAGCCCAGGAAAGGGCTAGAGGGCTGCAAAAGGCAGCAACATGTAGGTAAATCCCCTGCAAACAAATGTGGATAGGGAAATTAATTAAAATAAAAATTAAATAAATAAAAATTAACCAAAATCAATTGGAGAGAGGTTCCATAGCAGAGAATCTGGCTTCCCGTCACCCACCACTGGAACAGTCCATTCTCAGATATTTAGGCCCCGGCACCCAGGCAGAGGAGAGAGGTCCCGTAACAGACAATCTGGCTTCATGTCAGCAGAGAATCAGTCTTCATGTCATAGCAGAGAATCAGGCTTCACGTCACCCACCACTGTAAGAGTCCATTTTCATAAATTTAGGCCCAGCACCCAGGCAGAGGAGAGAGGTCCCGTAACAGACAATCTGGCTTCATGTCAGCAGAGAATCAGTCTTCATATCATAGCAGAGAATCAGGCTTCACGTCAGCCACCAATGCAACAGTCCATTGTCAGATATTTAGGCCCAGCACCCAGGCAGAGGAGAGAGGTCCCGTAACAGACAATCTGGCTTCATGTCAGCAGAGAATCAGTCTGCATGTCATAGCAGAGAATGAGGCTTCACGTCACCCACCACTGCAACAGTCCATTTTCATAAATTTAGGCCCAGCACCCAGGCAGAGGAGAGAGGTCCCGCAACAGAGGATCTGGCTTCATGTCAGCAGAGAATCAGTCTGCATGTCATAGCAGAGAATCAGGCTTCACGTCAGCCACCACTGCAACAGTCCATTGTCATAAATTCAGGCCCAGCACCCAGGCAGAGGAGAGAGGTCCCGTAACAGACAATCTGGCTTCATGTCACCAGAGAATCAGTCTGCATGTCATAGCAGAGAATGAGGCTTCACGTCAGCCACCACTGCAACAATCCATTGGCATATATTTAGGCCTAGCACACAGGCAGAGGAGAGGTTCATTCAACTTTGGGTAGCCTTGCAATATAATGGTAAAATGAAAATAAAAATAGGATTGAATGAGGAAGTGCCCTGGAGTCCAATAATATATGGTTATGGGGAGGTAGTTAATGTCTAATCTGGACAAGGGACGGACAGGTCCTGTGGGATCCATGCCTGGTTCATTTTTATGAACGTCAGCTTGTCCACATTGGCTGTAGACAGGCGGCTGCGTTTGTCTGTAATGACGCCCCCTGCCGTGCTGAATACACGTTCAGACAAAACGCTGGCTGCCGGGCAGGCCAGCACCTCCAAGGCATAAAAGGCTAGCTCTGGCCACGTGGACAATTTAGAGACCCAGAAGTTGAATGGGGCCGAACCATCAGTCAGTACGTGGAGGGGTGTGCACACGTACTGTTCCACCATGTTAGTGAAATGTTGCCTCCTGCTAACACGTTGCGTATCAGGTGGTGGTGCAGTTAGCTGTGGCGTGTTGACAAAAGTTTTCCACATCTCTGCCATGCTAACCCTGCCCTCAGAGGAGCTGGCCGTGACACAGCTGCCTTGGCGACCTCTTGCTCCTCCTCTGCCTTGGCCTTGGGCTTCCACTTGTTCCCCTGTGACATTTGGGAATGCTCTCAGTAGCGCGTCTACCAACGTGCGCTTGTACTCGCGCATCTTCCTATCACGCTCCAGTGCAGGAAGTAAGGTGGGCACATTGTCTTTGTAGCGTGGATCCAGCAGGGTGGCAACCCAGTAGTCCGCACAGGTTAAAATGTGGGCAACTCTGCTGTCGTTGCGCAGGCACTGCAGCATGTAGTCGCTCATGTGTGCCAGGCTGCCCAGGGGTAAGGACAAGCTGTCCTCTGTGGGAGGCGTATCGTCATCGTCCTGCCTTTCCCCCCAGCCACGCACCAGTGATGGACCCGAGCTGCGTTGGGTGCCACCCCGCTGTGACCATGCTTCATCCTCATCCTCCTCCACCTCCTCCTCATCCTCGTCCTCCTCGTCCTCCAGTAGTGGGCCCTGGCTGGCCACATTTGTACCTGGCCTCTGCTGTTGCCAAAAACCTCCCTCTGAGTCACTTCGAAGAGACTGGCCTGAAAGTGCTAAAAATGACCCCTCTTCCTCCTCCTCCTCCTCCTCCTCCTGGGCCACCTCCTCTTCCATCATCGCCCTAAGTGTTTTCTCAAGGAGACATAGAAGTGGTATTGTAACGCTGATAACGGTGTCATCGCCACTGGCCATGTTGGTGGAGTACTCGAAACAGCGCAACAGGGCACACAGGTCTCGCATGGAGGCCCAGTCATTGGTGGTGAAGTGGTGCTGTTCTGTAGTGCGACTGACCCGTGCGTGCTGCAGCTGAAACTCCACTATGGCCTGCTGCTGCTCGCACAGTCTGTCCAGCATGTGCAAGGTGGAGTTCCACCTGGTGGGCACGTCGCATATGAGGCGGTGAGCGGGAAGGCCGAAGTTACGCTGTAGCGCAGACAGGCGAGCAGCGGCAGGATGTGAACGCCGGAAGCGCGAACAGACGGCCCGCACTTTATGCAGCAGCTCTGACATGTCGGGGTAGTTGTGAATGAACTTCTGCACCACCAAATTCAGCACATGCGCCAAGCAAGGGATGTGCGTCAAATTGGCTAGTCCCAGAGCTGCAACGAGATTTCGCCCATTATCACACACCACCAGGCCGGGCTTGAGGCTCACCGGCAGCAACCACTCGTCGGTCTGTTGTTCAATACCCCGCCACAACTCCTGTGCGGTGTGGGGCCTGTCCCCCAAACATATGAGTTTCAGAATGGCCTGCTGACGTTTACCCCGGGCTGTGCTGAAGTTGGTGGTGAAGGTGTGTGGCTGACTGGATGAGCAGGTGGAAGAAGAGGAGGAGGAAGCCGAGAAGGAGGAGGTGGCAACAGGAGGCAAAGAATGTTGCCCTGCGATCCTTGGCGGCGGAAGGACGTGCGCCAAACAGCTCTCCGCCTGGGGCCCAGCTGCCACTACATTTACCCAGTGTGCAGTTAGGGAGATATAGCGTCCCTGGCCGTGCTTACTGGTCCACGTATCTGTGGTTAGGTGGACCTTGCTACAGATGGCGTTGCGCAGTGCACACTTGATTTTATCGGATACTTGGTTGTGCAGGGAAGGCACGGCTCTCTTGGAGAAGTAGTGCCGGCTGGGAACAACATACTGTGGGACAGCAAGCGACATGAGCTGTTTGAAGCTGTCTGTGTCCACCAGCCTAAATGACAGCATTTCATAGGCCAGTAGTTTAGAAATGCTGGCATTCAGGGCCAGGGATCGAGGGTGGCTAGGTGGGAATTTACGCTTTCTATCAAATGTTTGTGAGATGGAGAGCTGAACGCTGGCGTGTGACATGGTTGAGACGCTTGGTGACGGAGGTGGTGGTGGTGGTGTTGGTGGTACATCCCCTGTTTGCTGGGCGGCAGGTGCCAACGTTCCTCCAGAGGCGGAGGAAGAGGCCGAGGCGGCAGCAGCAGAATAGGCCGAGGCGGCAGCAGCAGAAGAGGTAGCAGGGGGAGCCTGAGTGACTTCCTTGGTTTTAAGGTGTTTACTCCACTGCAGTTCATGCTTTGCATGCAGGTGCCTGGTCATGCAGGTTGTGCTCAGGTTCAGAACGTTAATGCCTCGCTTCAGGCTCTGATGGCACAGCGTGCAAACCACTCGGGTCTTGTCGTCAGCACATTGTTTGAAGAAGTGCCATGCCAGGGAACTCCTTGAAGCTGCCTTTGGGGTGCTCGGTCCCAGATGGCGGCGGTCAGTAGCAGGCGGAGTCTCTTGGCGGCGGGTGTTCTGCTTTTGCCCACTGCTCCCTCTTTTGCTACGCTGTTGGCTCGGTCTCACCACTGCCTCTTCCTCCGAACTGTGAAAGTCAGTGGCACGACCTTCATTCCATGTGGGGTCTAGGACCTCATCGTCCCCTGCATCGTCTTCCACCCAGTCTTGATCCCTGACCTCCTGTTCAGTCTGCACACTGCAGAAAGACGCAGCAGTTGGCACCTGTGTTTCGTCATCATCAGAGACATGCTGAGGTGGTATTCCCATGTCCTCATCATCAGGAAACATAAGTGGTTGTGCGTCAGTGCATTCTATGTCTTTCACCGCTGGGGAAGGGCTAGGTGGATGCCCTTGGGAAACCCTGCCAGCGGAGTCTTCAAACAGCATAAGAGACTGCTGCATAACTTGAGGCTGAGACAGTTTCCCTGGTATGCATGGGGGTGATGTGACAGACTGATGGGGTTGGTTTTCAGGCGCCATCTGTGCGCTTTCTGCAGAAGACTGGGTGGGAGATAATGTGAACGTGCTGGATCCACTGTCGGCCACCCAATTGACTAATGCCTGTACCTGCTCAGGCCTTACCATCCTTAGAACGGCATTGGGCCCCACCATATATCGCTGTAAATTCTGGCGGCTACTGGGACCTGAGGTAGTTGGTACACTAGGACGTGTGGATGTGGCAGAACGGCCACGTCCTCTCCCAGCACCAGAGGGTCCACTAACACCACCACGACCATGTCCACGTCCGCGTCCCTTACTAGATGTTTTTCTCATTGTTATGGTTCACCACAACAACAAATATATTATTTGGCCCAATGTATTGTATTCAAATTCAGCGGGATATAAATTTGAGGCCTAGTATTTAGGCGCTGGGTGACCGGTATGGATTTAGTGACAGAATTAGACTTGGAAATGCACAGAAGCGTGTGTGTGAAGTTATTCTGAATGACCCTATGTGCACCTTGAATATTATATACCCTTTTTGGGATAGATTTCAAATAGCTCTGATATAGCAGGAACCACTAAATTATGAAATTGCTAAATTGGGAATTGTATTTCAACCCAGAACAAAAAATGTGCTTTGACGGACACTAAATATCTTGCCCAGCAACAACAGTACAGCGGTAACGAGAGATTTAGCAGGATATAAATTTGAGGCCTAGTATTTAGGCGCTGGGTGACAGGTATGGGTTTAGTGACAGAATTAGACTTGGAAATACACAGTAGCGGGTGTGTGTGAAGTTATTCTGAATGACCCAATGTGCACCTTGAATATTATATACCCTTTTAGGGATAGATTTCAAATAGCTCTGATATAGCAGAAACCACTAAATTATGAAATTGCTAAATTGGGAATTGTATTTCAACCCAGAACAAAAAATGTGCTTTGACGGACACTAAATATCTTGCCCAGCAACAACAGTACAGCGGTAACGAGAGATTTAGCAGGATATAAATTTGAGGCCTAGTATTTAGGCGCTGGGTGACAGGTATGGGTTTAGTGACAGAATTAGACTTGGAAATACACAGTAGCGGGTGTGTGTGAAGTTATTCTGAATGACCCAATGTGCACCTTGAATATTATATACCCTTTTAGGGATAGATTTCAAATAGCTCTGATATAGCAGAAACCACTAAATTATGAAATTGCTAAATTGGGAATTGTATTTCAACCCAGAACAAAAAATGTGCTTTGACGGACACTAAATATCTTGCCCAGCAACAACAGTACAGCGGTAACGAGAGATTTAGCAGGATATAAATTTGAGGCCTAGTATTTAGGCGCTGGGTGACAGGTATGGGTTTAGTGACAGAATTAGACTTGAAAATACACAGTAGCGGGTGTGTGTGAAGTTATTCTGAATGACCCAATGTGCACCTTGAATATTATATACCCTTTTAGGGATAGATTTCAAATAGCTCTGATATAGCAGAAACCACTAAATTATGAAATTGCTAAATTGGGAATTGTACTTCAACCCAGAACAAAAAATGTGCTTTGACGGACACTAAATATCTTTCCAAGCAACAACAGTACAGCGGTAACGAGAGATTTAGCAGGATATAAATTTGAGGCCTAGTATTTAGGCGCTGGGTGACAGGTATGGGTTTAGTGACAGAATTAGACTTGGAAATACACAGTAGCGGGTGTGTGTGAAGTTATTCTGAATGACCCAATGTGCACCTTGAATATTATATACCCTTTTAGGGATAGATTTCAAATAGCTCTGATATAGCAGAAACCACTAAATTATGAAATTGCTAAATTGGGAATTGTACTTCAACCCAGAACAAAAAATGTGCTTTGACGGACACTAAATAACTTTCCCAGCTACAACAGGACAGCGGTAACGAGAGATTTAGCGGGATATAAATTTGAGGCCTAGTATTTAGGCGCTGGGTGACAGGTATGGGTTTAGTGACAGAATTAGACTTGGAAATACACAGTAGCGGGTGTGTGTGAAGTTATTCTGAATGACCCTATGTGCACCTTCAATATGATCTACCCTTTTAGGGATAGATTTCAAATAGCTCTGATATAGCAGAAACCACTAAATTATGAAATTGCTAAATTGGGAATTGTATTTCAACCCAGAAGAAAAAATGTGCTTTGACGGACACTAAATAACTTTCCAAGCTACAACAGGACAGCGGTAACGAGAGATTTAGCAGGATATAAATTTGAGGCCTAGTATTTAGGCGCTGGGTGACAGGTATGGGTTTAGTGACAGAATTAGACTTGAAAATACACAGTAGCGGGTGTGTGTGAAGTTATTCTGAATGACCCAATGTGCACCTTGAATATTATATACCCTTTTAGGGATAGATTTCAAATAGCTCTGATATAGCAGAAACCACTAAATTATGAAATTGCTAAATTGGGAATTGTACTTCAACCCAGAACAAAAAATGTGCTTTGACGGACACTAAATAACTTTCCCAGCTACAACAGGACAGCGGTAACGAGAGATTTAGCAGGATATAAATTTGAGGCCTAGTATTTAGGCGCTGGGTGACAGGTATGGGTTTAGTGACAGAATTAGACTTGAAAATACACAGTAGCGGGTGTGTGTGAAGTTATTCTGAATGACCCAATGTGCACCTTGAATATTATATACCCTTTTAGGGATAGATTTCAAATAGCTCTGATATAGCAGAAACCACTAAATTATGAAATTGCTAAATTGGGAATTGTACTTCAACCCAGAACAAAAAATGTGCTTTGACGGACACTAAATAACTTTCCCAGCTACAACAGGACAGCGGTAACGAGAGATTTAGCGGGATATAAATTTGAGGCCTAGTATTTAGGCGCTGGGTGACCGGTATGGATTTAGTGACAGAATTAGACTGGGATATGGCCAAAAAATAACCACACTATTGCTGGTTAAATGCACTTGGTGACGGGCGCAGCTTGCCCCTGATGTAGTATATGGCCAAAAAATGAACAGACTATTGCTGGTTAAATGCACTTGGTGTCACAGCTTGACCAACCACACTACTGAGGGTTAAATGCACTTGGTGACGGGCGCAGCTTGCCCCTGATGTAGTATATGGCCAAAAAATAAACAGACTATTGCTGGTTAAATGCACTTGGTGTGACAGCTTCACCCTGATGTAGGCTTTAGCCAGAAAACAACCACACCATTGAGGGTTAAATGCACTTGGTGACAGGCGCAGCTTGCCCCTGATTTTGTATATGGCCAAAAAATGAACAGACTATTGCTGGTTAAATGCACTTGGTGTGACAGCTTCACCCTGATGTAGGCTTTAGCCAAAAAACAACCACACCATTGAGGGTTAAATGCACTTGGTGACAGGCGCAGCTTGCCCCTGATTTTGTATATGGCCAAAAAATGAACAGACTATTGCTGGTTAAATGCACTTGGTGTGACAGCTTCACCCTGATGTAGGCTTTAGCCAAAAAACAACCACACCATTGAGGGTTAAATGCACTTGGTGACAGGCGCAGCTTGCCCCTGATTTTGTATATGGCCAAAAAATGAACAGACTATTGCTGGTTAAATGCACTTGGTGTGACAGCTTCACCCTGATGTAGGCTTTAGCCAAAAAACAACCACACCATTGAGGGTTAAATGCACTTGGTGACAGGCGCAGCTTGCCCCTGATTTTGTATATGGCCAAAAAATGAACAGACTATTGCTGGTTAAATGCACTTGGTGTGACAGCTTCACCCTGATGTAGGCTTTAGCCAAAAAACAACCACACCATTGAGGGTTAAATGCACTTGGTCGCAGCTTGTGCTGGCGCACCACAAGACACAAAATGGCCGCCGATCACCCCAGAAAAATGTGACTGACAAACGGTCTGGGCAGCCTAAAAACAGTGAGCAATTGAGGATCAGCAGCTCAATGATCCACAGCTGCAGATCGATCAGTTAATCAAGTCCTTTGGAGGAGTTAATCTGCCTAATCTCGCCCTACTGTCGCAGCCGCAACCTCTCCCTACGCTAATCAGAGCAGAGTGACGGGCGGCGCTATGTGACTCCAGCTTAAATAGAGGCTGGGTCACATGGTGCTCTGGCCAATCACAGCCATGCCAATAGTAGGCATGGCTGTGATGGCCTCTTGGGGCAAGTAGTATGACGCTTGTTGATTGGCTGCTTTGCAGCCTTTCAAAAAGCGCCAAGAAAGCGTCACAAAAGCGCCAAGAAAGCGACGAACACCGAACCCGAACCCGGACTTTTACGAAAATGTCCGGGTTCGGGTCCGTGTCACGGACACCCCAAAATTCGGTACGAACCCGAACTATACAGTTCGAGTTCGCTCATCCCTATCTGCTATGATATGAAGACTGATTCTCTGCTGACATGAAGCCAGATTGTCTGTTACGGGACCTCTCTCCTCTGCCTGTGTGCTAGGCCTAAATATATGCCAATGGATTGTTGCAGTGGTGGCTGACGTGAAGCCTGATTCTCTGCTATGACATGCAGACTGATTCTCTGGTGACATGAAGCCAGATCCTCTGTTACGGGACCTCTCTCCTCTGCCTGGGTGCTGGGCCTAAATTTATGAAAATGGACTGTTGCAGTGGTGGGTGACGTGAAGCCTGATTCTCTGCTATGACATGCAGACTGATTCTCTGGTGACATGAAGCCAGATCCTCTGTTACGGGACCTCTCTCCTCTGCCTGGGTGCTGGGCCTAAATTTATGAAAATGGACTGTTGCAGTGGTGGGTGACGTGAAGCCTCATTCTCTGCTATGACATGCAGACTGATTCTCTGCTGACATGAAGCCAGATCGTCTGTTACGGGACCTCTCTCCTCTGCCTGGGTGCTGGGCCTAAATTTATGAAAATGGACTCTTACAGTGGTGGGTGACGTGAAGCCTGATTCTCTGCTATGACATGAAGACTGATTCTCTGCTGACATGAAGCCAGATCCTCTGTTACGGGACCTCTCTCCTCTGCCTGGGTGCTGGGCCTAAATATCTGACAATGGACTGTTGCATTGGTGGCTGACGTGAAGCCTGATTCTCTGCTATGATATGAAGACTGATTCTCTGCTGACATGAAGCCAGATTGTCTGTTACGGGACCTCTCTCCTCTGCCTGTGTGCTAGGCCTAAATATATGCCAATGGATTGTTGCAGTGGTGGCTGACGTGAAGCCTGATTCTCTGCTATGACATGCAGACTGATTCTCTGGTGACATGAAGCCAGATCCTCTGTTACGGGACCTCTCTCCTCTGCCTGGGTGCTGGGCCTAAATTTATGAAAATGGACTGTTGCAGTGGTGGGTGACGTGAAGCCTGATTCTCTGCTATGACATGCAGACTGATTCTCTGGTGACATGAAGCCAGATCCTCTGTTACGGGACCTCTCTCCTCTGCCTGGGTGCTGGGCCTAAATTTATGAAAATGGACTGTTGCAGTGGTGGGTGACGTGAAGCCTCATTCTCTGCTATGACATGCAGACTGATTCTCTGCTGACATGAAGCCAGATTGTCTGTTACGGGACCTCTCTCCTCTGCCTGGGTGCTGGGCCTGAATTTATGACAATGGACTGTTGCAGTGGTGGCTGACGTGAAGCCTGATTCTCTGCTATGATATGAAGACTGATTCTCTGCTGACATGAAGCCAGATTGTCTGTTACGGGACCTCTCTCCTCTGCCTGGGTGCCGGGGCCTAAATATCTGAGAATGGACTGTTCCAGTGGTGGGTAACGGGAAGCCAGATTCTCTGCTATGATATGAAGACTGATTCTCTGCTGACATGAAGCCAGATTGTCTGTTACGGGACCTCTCTCCTCTGCCTGGGTGCTGGGCCTAAATTTATGAAAATGGACTCTTACAGTGGTGGGTGACGTGAAGCCTGATTCTCTGCTATGACATGAAGACTGATTCTCTGCTGACATGAAGCCAGATTGTCTGTTACGGGACCTCTCTCCTCTGCCTGGGTGCCGGGGCCTAAATATCTGAGAATGGACTGTTCCAGTGGTGGGTGACGGGAAGCCAGATTCTCTGCTATGGAACCTCTCTCCAATTGATTTTGGTTAATTTTTATTTATTTAATTTTTATTTTAATTAATTTCCCTATCCACATTTGTTTGCAGGGGATTTACCTACATGTTGCTGCCTTTTGCAGCCCTCTAGCCCTTTCCTGGGCTGTTTTACAGCCGTTTTAGTGCCGAAAAGTTCGGGTCCCCATTGACTTCAATGGGGTTCGGGTTCGGGACGAAGTTCGGATCGGGTTCGGATCCCGAACCCGAACATTTCCGGGATGTTCGGCCGAACTTCTCGAACCCGAACATCCAGGTGTTCGCTCAACTCTACTTACAATCTAATATGCAATTCAAGCTCTGCTCCTAAGAGCTTACAGTCTAGTATACAATGCATGTCCTGCTCCTCGGATCTTACAGTCTAATAGAACAATAGAAACCCTGCTCCTCAGAGCTTACAATCTAATATACAGTACATGCCCTGATCCTAAGAGCTTACAATCTAATATACAGTACATGCCCTGATCCTAAGAGCTTACAATCTAATATACAGTACATGCCCTGATCCTAAGAGCTTACAGTCTAATATGCAATACAAGGTCTGCTCCTCAGAGCTTACAATCTAATATACAACACATGTCCTGCTCCTCGGATCTTACAGTCTCTTACAACAATAGACATCCTGCTCCTCAGAGCTTACAGGCATCCTCAACCTGCGGCCCTCCAGCTGTCATAAAACTACAACTCCCACAATGCCCTGCTGTAGGCTGTTCAGACATGCTGGGAGTTGTAGTTTTGCAACAGCTGGAGGGCCGCAGTTTGAGGATGCCTGGACAATCTTACAGACCTGAGTGAAGAGCTACATTCCTGGGCTTGTTTTCTTCAAATGCTTCACACTGGATGTTGGATGTGTCGTCTTCAAACTGAAATGAACCGAGATGATTCTGGTTTAGAACCTTGTGCATTCTACACCCATTGTGATGTCACTTGGTGCCTATGATGTCATGTGCCCTGGTTGCCATGTGGTATCTATGATGTCATGTGTCTTGTGATATTGTACGGCTTATAGCTATTCCTCCTGACTTGCCCATACATATGAGGACATCCATACACATTGAAGGAGTTGTCTCACTTCAGTAAATAATATTTATTATGTTGAGGAAGTTAATACAAGGCACTAATGTATTGTTATTATCCATATTGCCTCCTTTGCTGGCTGGATTCATTTTTCCATCACATTATACACATCTCATTTCCATGGTTACAACCACCGCTGCAATCCATCAGTGGTGGTCTTTTCTGCATAATATAGGAAAAAGCACTAGCCTATGTGCGCTCCTATGGTCCTGGCCACCAGAGAGGCCGTTGCTTTTCTCTATAGTGTGCAAATATTGTCGTAACCATGGAAACGAGCCGTGTATAATGTGATGTCTCGATCCTCTGTCTTATATTCCTCATCACCCTGTAGGTCCTCTGGCTGCTCCTGCTCCTCCTGCTCCTCCTCTCCTGTCACCTATGTATCAAAACCACCCATTTCGCTACACATTGCTTGTGCCACAATGTACTCCTTCTTCACCAGTCCAGCCCTCTAAGGGCTCATGTGGTAGTGAGATCTAGGCGCCACGTCACCTGACCAGCCAGATTCACCAGCATATGTTCCAGGACATGAAGCAGTGGAATGACATCGTTCATCCTGTAGTCCTGGTGACTGACAAATAACGTGGCCTCCTCAAAGGGCCTAAGCAAATGGCAGGTGTCACGCATGAGGTGGAAACGTTGCATATCAGCCTATGTTGGGGGATGCGGTGTACGAGTGACTGAAGTGCATGCAAAGTTTCCTGGCCATGTTTAGGATGTCTTGCAGATGGGTGGAAGACTTTAGGAGCCGCTTGACAACCAGATTGAACACGTGTGCCATGCAGGGCACATGGCTCAGTCCTCCTTGATGCGGCACTAACACAATGTTCTTCCCATTGTCAGTGACAACGTTTCCGATTTTCAATTTGATTTCTTGCTAAAGGACACGGAACAGTTCCTCCCCTGTGTGACTTCATTCTCCCAGGGAAACAGCGTGACACCGCCGTGCCCTGCACATATGGTATGCTGGAGGGGCACTGTGAATTGTCCCTGCAGTGGGGGCTGAGGACACGGTGGAGGATGAGGAGGCAGAGGCAAACATTGTCACAGGACTAACAGTGTGGAAACGTGGAGGCGGAAGCGGCGTCACCTGGCCAAGATGCTGGTGTGGCTGTGCTGGAACCACATTGCCCCAGTGGGCCGTAAAGGACATGTATTGTCCCTGACCGTAGTTACAGCTCCACATGTCGGCACTGTCATGCACTTTGGCAGACACCAACAGGCTTAAGGACTGGCCTACCTTCTGTTCTACATGTGTGTGCAGAGCTGGTACCGCTTTTTTGGCACAGAAATGATGGCTTGGAACTCTCCACCTTGGCTTTGCACAAGCCATCAGTTCTATGAAAGGGAGGGAGGGGCTGCAGCACCAGCCACTTGGACAGGAGCACGTTCAGCTTCTGCGCCGTACTGTTGTCTATTGGCAGTCGCTTCAGTGATCGATTGCTGATGGAATAAGTGACAAGGAGGAGGAGGAGCAGGAGCATCAGGACCAGCAGATGATGGGAAGGATAGACAGCTCCCTTCGGCTGAGGTGTTGTAGCTTTGACTGCCTTAAACCGGGTGCGTGCCAGTGGGTGACATAGTGGTTGCTGCGGCAGGCTGGACAACAAAATCGGAGCCACGGTTCTCCCAGGCCGTTTTACGGCGACGCTGCATATGGTGTTTCAGGGCCGTAGTGCCAACATTGGCATCCTGGCCACGCTTCACCTTCTGCTTACAGATTCTACATATGGCCATGTTCACCTCCTCCGGCGGCATAAAAACCACACCGCCGGGAACCGCGGAGTAGGTGATTTTACTCTCAACACTATGCACTGACTGCTACCGCTGATGCCTCCTTGAACCCCTGCACCCCTACTTCCCAGGCAGGTATGCTCCCGCGAAGCGGGTGGTCTACCCCAGGCACTTTTGGCTCCGAACCTCTCACTGCTGCCACCTGCTGACTCCCGGCCACGCTAGCGACTTTCTGGCTCCGCCGCTGGCTTACGGGCAATCTGCCACCCTCTTTTCCAGATGATTATGATGAAGCTCCCAAGTGCGATCAGCTTCATGATCATCATTGCATACTGTCTGCACATCACTGATGTCCTCCTCAGCCGTCTCTGGGTCAGGAACGTGACCGCTCGCAACACCAGCTCCCACACAACTCCTCATCACCAGGGCCGTTTCTAGGGGCGGGCGGGACGGGCGGGACGGGCGGCCGCCCGGGGCGCTGTCAGAAGCAGGGGGCGCCCGTTGAGGTAAAAAAATAAAATAAAAAAAAATTCGTTAAAGGATCGGGCGGCCGGCCGGCGGCGCCCCTCATGCTGCGCCTCCTGAGCGGCCGGCTCAGTGCTGCGCAGCCTGCCTGCGCTGCAGACTGCTGAGTTGTTAGTGTAGTGTGGCCGAGCTCTGTTCGGTCCGGCCCGGGGTACAGGAGCATTTGTTTCCTGTACCCGGCCGGACTGAAAGGAAGTGCACACTAAGTGAGCACTTCCTGTCAGCCGGGTACAGGAAACAAAAGCTCCTGTACCGCGGAGCGAACAGAGCTCGGCCACGCTACATTAGAGGTGACATTGACAAGGGGGAGGAAATGAGAGTGAGGGGGGGGGGGGGGGAGTAGTAGAATGAGACTGAGAGTGACAAGGGAGGGGGAGGGGGGGAGTAGTAGAATGAGAGTGACAAGGGAGGGGGGGGAGTAGTAGAATGAGAGTGACAAGGGAGGGGGGGGGGAGTAGTAGAATGAGAGTGACAAGGGGGGTGGGGGGAGTAGAATGAGAGTGACAAGGGGGGTGGGGGGAGTAGAATGAGAGTGACAAGGGGGGGGAGAAGAGAGTGACAAAGGGGGGGGAGAAGAGAGACAAAGGGGGGGGAGAAGAGAGACAAAAGGGGGGGAGAAGAGAGTGACAAGGGAGGGGGGGGAGAAGAGAGTGACAAGGGAGGGGGGGGGGAGAAGAGAGTGACAAGGGAGGGGGGGGAGAAGAGAGTGACAAGGGTGGGGGGGGGGGGAGAAGAGAGTGACAAGGGAGGGGGGGGAGAAGAGAGTGACAAGGGAGTCCCCAGAGCCAGACTGCAGCCAGAGACCAGATCATCTAATTGTCCTGGTGGTAAGTAGACAATGCAATATGTGTATTATTTAATTGTTTAGTTATTAATACTACATTTTGCGGACCGCACATTGCCGGCACTAAGAGAATATGCCTATTCTTGTCCGTTATTGGGGACAAGAATAGGACATGTACTATTTTTTTTCAGGTTCGGAATTGCGGATCCGGGTCCGCAATTCCGGATCTGATAAGGGGGGGGGGGGGGGCGGGGGTGCCAATTTTTATCTTGCCTAGGGCGGCAAAAATCCTTGCACCGGCCCTGGTCAGACTTACTGACGTCACGCGCCTGATCCTCCCACTAGGCGGCGCAGGCGCGTGACATACAGTGACTGAGTGAGCGCCGCACTGCCTGCCTGTTACCGCCCGCCCTGAGCCCCTGAGCAGTGCTGATGCCTGCTGTGAGGCGAGTGATGGTCTGGGGGGGCATTAATTACAATGGGGGGAATTAATTACAATGGGGGGGCCACTGTGGGAGACATGAAAATGGGGGCCACTGTCACTGTGGGGGACATTAAGTTTAATAAGGATCACTATGGACATTATTTAGAATGGAGGCTGCTGTTGGTGTCATTACTCATTATAACTGTATAATGTCTGATAGGCCTAGTCCTGAGCTGAGTTATATTACCCTGCCCATGCCCTGTATAATAATGTACCCATCCCTGATACCCCTTAGTTATATTACCCCGCTGGAGTAATATAACTAAGGGGTATCAGGGTACATTATTATACAGGGCAGGGTAATATAACTCAGGACTAGGCCTATCAGACATTATACAGTTATAATGACATCCACAGCAGCCTCCATTCTAAATAATGTCCATAGTGATCCTTATTAAAAATAATGTCCCCCCACAGGCAGGCAGTGCGGGCGGCGGCGCTCACTCACTGTACCTCACGCACTGCGTGAGGTACAGTGAGTGAGGTCAGCACCGCCGCCCGCACTGCCTGCCTGCCTGCCTGTTACCGGGGGGGGGGGGGGGGAGTTTTTTTGACACTCGCCCTGAGAGAAATTTTACCTAGAAACTGCACTGCTCATCACTATTTGCCCGCCTAGCAGAGGAAGCAGCGGATGTCTCCTCCAGTTCTCAGCTGGGCAATAGCTGCTGACTGCCCTCTAGTAAAGCTTCGTCACTGAAAAGTGGAGCCGAGCCTACGACATATAATACTTCTCGAGTTTAGGGAACTGAAAATGAGAGAGAAAGGTGAAGGACAAGTGGGGGCACAGGAATGGCTTCCGGGTCATGTCAATTATGCGTCATGTCAAAGGAACCCACCGACTCTTGGCTGGGGGTTCCTGATGTCACTTGGGTCGAAATGGATGGATCAACTATTCAAGAACCGTTGGGTTGCTTGTCAAGACACGACCCCTAGATGACACTGGGAGCTCAGGCCTCTTGCTGCGACCCTTGCTGCCATGCCCCCTTACTCTGCTGCGACCTCTTCCTGCACCAGAAACATTTAGGCCTCTGCCACTCCCCTGTGCAGGGCCTGGCACTTCTCTGTCTGACATACTGTTAGATCAAATAACCAAATGTTAGATCAAGTATTTTTTATTTTGCCACTAATGCATGGCAAACAGTGCTTTGCTATATATCACTGCATCGCTGAATGGCAATTGGGCCCTAATTATTTTCTACTTTTACACAACACAAAAGGCTTTTTTAACAGATAAGTGCAAAGCAGAACAACAAATATAGTTTAATTTCACTGCTAATACACGGCAAACAGGGCTTTAAAATATATCACTGCACTGCACAAGGGCAAATATATTTTTCTTTTGACACTTATACATGGCAAAAAGGGCTTCACAACATATAACTGCACCGCACAAGGGCAAATAAGTCGTAGTCTAGAAATATTTCCTTGTAATAAAAGCTGTTAATGGCTGCATCACAGCACTTGCACCGCAATAACAAGAATGGTTTGCTGGAATAACAGAGCTGTATAATGGCAATTTAGATCCCCAGTCAGCGCACCAAGGTGTAATAGGATTGTTCCTATTATCCAGTCTGTAACCTCCCTTACTGAACCCTGTTCTACACAAATGCTGTGGAACGATTCCTCCCTATCCTTTCCCTGCATTGATAAATCATTTTTTCACCACACTCAAGTCCATGCTATCACTGTCCCTAGCATCTGCAGACATCTCTCCCTGCACTAAGTATGCTGGTAAATGGCAGAATCTAAGATGGCTGCCGCTATTTGTAGGGCTGTGACATCATTTGGCTGGTTGGCTGCTGATTAGATGCATGCATGGCATTATGGGTGATCCTGCCTTCCCAGAGTTTCTTTCTCCATGTCCTCACATGTGCAGGAGCCATTTTAGGAAAAAATGTGATTCGTTACCGTGAAGAGTGAGAAAATTTGGCTTTGGTGCAAATCAAATTTTTCATGATATTCGGATCGAATTCCACTTCGTCATTCGAGTTCAATATTCAAGAATCACAAATAAATAGATTTATAGTTCATAACTTAATTTTACAACCACTATTTCTTCATATTTCCTATATAATTCTGTATTCACACAGGAATAAAAGAAAGTAAAATGCAAATTAAAATAGCTATTTGCATATTCATATTATTTTCAATTTAATGTATTTCAGTGAAATAATATATTCCTCTACGTTTATCATTTCGTTAAACTACAACATAATGCATTTCATTTTCTTCCCGAACATAAAACACTGATGTCTCATTTAATCCTGTTGATCTGTCTTTTTCATTATTTCCAGTCATCTCCTTTGTTGTATGTGACCATTGTAGAGAGTTAACTATATCACTCCCACAACTTCTTAAAACAAAAAGTAAATGAACCATGGGCGGACATACCGTCTGTGCAGCAGGGGCTGCACAGGGGCCCAGCAAGGGAGGGGGCCCATCCCAGTGCCAGCAGAGGCATTTATTTATTTTTTAATGTCATATTTTTCATTCCCTTCCTCTGCCAACAGGGTAACCTGGGCACCTTTGAGGGGAGGTCAGGAGGGGGCAGAGTTTTGGGTGAGTGGGTGGGGTCTTATTAGCACTTACTGCGAATCTCCTGCCCGTTTGTCTACACTCCATAGCTGAAGGACCTTCGATGACATCATAGTCATGTGATCTTTTCAGCAGTGGAAGTGGAGTTAGGACCTGTGATGAGGTCACAATCATGTGACCAATGCAGAAAGAGGCAGTTCTCAGCAGTGGAGACCTGTGATGCCATTGAATGAATGTCAGAGAAATGCTGGGAGATGTGATTCTCCCCATTATACCTCCTCCCCGCTAAGTGGGAGGGAAATATGTTATTTAACTGGGGCTGTATGTTAATGGGGCTGGAGGGAGGGAAGGGGTGTCAGTTACATAGGACTGTATGTTATAGAAGACTATAAGAAATATATGTTTTTAAGGCTAATTTCACACTAGCGTTCATAGGTCCGTTCGTGAGCTCCGTTTGAAGGAGCTCATGAGCGGACCCGAACGCCTCCGTCCAGCCCTGATGCAGTCTGAATCAGTCTGGCGGCGTTCAGCCTCCGCTCCGCTCGCCTCCGCACGGCCAGGCGGACAGCTGAACGCTGCTTGCAGCGTTCAGCTGTCCGCCTGGCCGTGCAGAGGCGAGCGGATCCGTTCAGACTTACAATGTAAGTCAATGGGAACGGATCCGCTTGAAGATGTCACCATATGGCTCAATCTTCAAGCGGATCCGTCCCCCATTGACTTTACATTGAAAGTCTGAACGGATCCGCTCAGGCTACTTTCACACTTAGAATTTTTTCTAAGTTATTAATGCAGACGGATCCGTACTGAACGGAGCCTCCATCTGCATTAATATGATCGGATCCGTTCAGAACGGATCCGATCGAACGCTAGTGTGAAAGTAGCCTTACATGGGACTGTATGTTATAGAAGATTGGAGGGAGATGACTGGTGTTATTTACATAGGACTGGATATTTTAGAAGACTGGAGGGTAAGGAAAAATGTTTTTTATATAAGATTATGTGTTGGAGGAGGTTGAAGGAAGGGATTTAAGTTATTTCCAGGTGACTGTGTGTTATAGAGAACTGTAAGGAAGATAAGTTGTTTACATGGGACTGTAGGGAGAGGACTGGTGGTATTTACATGGGACCTCATGGTATAGAAGACTGAAGGGAGAGTAGTAAAGTTATTTACATGGGACTGCATGGTATAGAAGACTGTAAGGAAGATAGGTTATTTACATGGGACTGCATAGTATAGAAGACTGTAGAGAGGACAGGCATTATAATTTATGGGGGCACTACATAGATGATTATAACTCTGCGGGAGGTATTATAATTACAAGGGACACTGCAGGGAACATTATAAATACTGTGGGCAGTGGAGAGCATTACAAGTACTGAGGGCTTTACAGGTCCTTCTCAAAAAATAAGCATATTGTGATAAAGTTCATTATTTTCTGTAATGTACTGATAAACATTAGACTTTCATATATTTTGGATTCATTACACACAACTGAAGTAGTTCAAGCCTTTTATTGTTTTAATATTGATGATTTTGGCATACAGCTCATGAAAACCCCAAATTCCTATCTCAAAAAATTAGCATATCATGAAAAGGTTCTCTAAACGAGCTATTAACCTAATCATCTGAATCAACTAATTAACTCTAAACACCTGCAAAAGATTCCTGAGGCTTTTAAAAACTCCCAGCCTGGTTCATTACTCAAAACCGCAATCATGGGTAAGACTGCCGACCTGACTGCTGTCCAGAAGGCCATCATTGACACCCTCAAGCAAGAGGGTAAGACACAGAAAGAAATTTCTGAACGAAAAGGCTGTTCCCAGAGTGCTGTATCAAGTCACCTCAGTGGGAAGTCTGTGGGAAGGAAAAAGTGTGGAAGAAAACGCTGCACAACGAGAAGAGGTGACCGGACCCTGAGGAAGATTGTGGAGAAGGACCGATTCCAGATCTTGGGGGCCCTGCGGAAGCAGTGGACTGAGTCTGGAGTAGAAACATCCAGAGCCACCGTGTACAGGCGTGTGCAGGAAATGGGCTACAGGTGCCGCATTCCCCAGGTCAAGCCACTTTTGAACCAGAAACAGCGGCAGAAGCGCCTGACCTGGGCTACAGAGAAGCAGCACTGGACTGTTGCTCAGTGGTCCAAAGTACTTTTTTCGGATGAAAGCTAATTTTGCATGTCATTCGGAAATCAAGGTGCCAGAGTCTGGAGGAAGACTGGGGAGAGGGAAATGCCAAAATGCCTGAAGTCCAGTGTCAAGTACCCACAGTCAGTGATGGTCTGGGGTGCCATGTCAGCTGCTGGTGTTGGTCCACTGTGTTTTATCAAGGGCAGGGTCAATGCAGCTAGCTATCAGGAGATTTTGGAGCACTTCATGCTTCCATCTGCTGAAAAGCTTTATGGAGATGAAGATTTCATTTTTTTAGCACGACCTGGCACCTGCTCACAGTGCCAAAACCACTAGTAAATGGTTTACTGACCATGGTATTACTGTGCTCAATTGGCCTGCCAACTCTCCTGCCCTGAACCCCATAGAGAATCTGTGGGATATTGGGAAGAGAAGTTGAGAGACGCAAGACCCAACATTCTGGATGAGCTTAAGGCCGCTATCGAAGCATCCTGGGCCTCCATAACACCTCAGCAGTGCCACAGGCTGATTGCCTCCATGCCACGCCGCATTGAAGCAGTCATTTCTGCAAAAGGATTCCCGACCAAGTATTGAGTGCATAACTGAACATAATTATTTGAAGGTTGACTTTTTTTGTATTAAAAACACTTTTCTTTTATTGGTCGGATGAAATATGCTAATTTTTTTAGATAGGAAATTTGGGTTTTCATGAGCTGTATGCCAAAATCATCAATATTAAAACAATAAAAGGCTTGAACTACTTCAGTTGGTGTGTAATGAATCTAAAATATATGAAAGTCTAATGTTTATCAGTACATTACAGAAAATAATGAACTTTATCACAATATGCTAATTTTTTTAGAAGGACCTGTATAGAAGTGCCTTATAGATTATAAGAGGTTCCCTATAGGGAGGCCATATTAGTACTGAGGGCACTGTAGGGAGCCTTATTACCACTGGGGAAACTATTTGGGGGTGGCTTCCGCCTGGCAGTGAGCCCGGTGATGTCACTGGCACTAATGGACATGCTTTAGCGCTGACTTAGCCTGTAAAATGGCCAGGGCAGCGCTAAAGCCACCCATCAGTGCCGTTCTGTGTTGGGCCAATGTTCATATATGCCTGCATTATTGAGAAAAAAATTATAATATTTGAATATATGCAATTGATCCTCTAGGAGCAAAGGGGGCATTACCATTACACCTAGAGGCTCTGCTGTCTCTGCCTACTTTGCTGCTCCCTGTCTACTTTCACAGGGCCTGGCAGTGAAAATGTAATCCAACCGGGCCATGTTAAAGTGCAGAGGGCGCGGCAGTTACAGAGAGCGTGGAGCCTCTAGGTTTAATTGTAGCGCCCCCAGTTTGTATATAATAAAACATAATTTTTCTCAGCAATGCGGGCACATAAGAACATGGGACCAACACAGATACCTTCAGCTGCCAAGCGCACATGTAACAGGACAATCCTTTAATTGTCCAAGTGTATGAGGGAGTCCTGAGGAATAGCTGAAGGCCTAAGGAGCATTTTACCATCAGTTATGAACTTCATTGGGAGAGAAAGCTGGCACTAAAGTGCCTAGGACAGCATCAAATCTAAATATGGACCTGGCTCCACAGCAGTAGCAGGATGTAGTGTCACACATCACACTGCTGGTCCGTGTATGAGGAGGAGCGGTGCGGCCGGGAATCTGATGTGCTCTTCCTCCTACACAGACCAGCAGAGCAATGTGTGACACTACATCCTGATACTGCTGTGGAGCGCCAGTGGTGAACTGTGATCATGAGGAACTAGATGAGTATATTTTTTTTAACTTCATGTGAATGGGGCACATATCTGACCATTACTACTGTGAGGGGGCACATATCTGGACATAACTACTATGTACTGGCACAAAGGGGGAATAATTACTATGTGGGGGCATTAAGGGTACTGGGTGTGTATAGTTATGCTTTGGGTAGAGTTAGAGGCGTGACCTAGTATGAAAATAATATATATATATATATATATATATATATATATATATATATGTATATATATACAGGGAGTGCAGAATTATTAGGCAAGTTGTATTTTTGAGGATTAATTTTATTATTGAACAACAACCATGTTCTCAATGAACCCAAAAAACTCATTAATATCAAAGCTGAATATTTTTGGAAGTAGTTTTTAGTTTGTTTTTAGTTTTAGCTATTTTAGGGGGATATCTGTGTGTGCAGGTGACTATTACTGTGCATAATTATTAGGCAACTTAACAAAAAACAAATATATACCCATTTCAATTATTTAGCCTGCCATCCATGGATTCTGTCAGTGTTTTGATCTGTTCACCATCAACATTGCGTGCAGCAGCAACCACAGCCTCCCAGACACTGTTCAGAGAGGTGTACTGTTTTCCCTCCTTGTAAATCTCACATTTGATGATGGACCACAGGTTCTCAATGGGGTTAAGATCAGGTGAACAAGGAGGCCATGTCATTAGATTTTCTTCTTTTATACCCTTTCTTGCCAGCCATGCTGTGGAGTACTTGGACGCGTGTGATGGAGCATTGTCCTGCATGAAAATCATGTTTTTCTTGAAGGATGCAGACTTCTTCCTGTACCACTGCTTGAAGAAGGTGTCTTCCAGAAACTGGCAGTAGGACTGGGAGTTGAGCTTGACTCCATCCTCAACCCGAAAAGGCCCCACAAGCTCATCTTTGATGATACCAGCCCAAACCAGTACTCCACCTCCACCTTGCTGGCGTCTGAGTCGGACTGGAGCTCTCTGCCCTTTACCAATCCAGCCACGGGCCCATCCATCTGGCCCATCAAGACTCACTCTCATTTCATCAGTCCATAAAACCTTAGAAAAATCAGTCTTGAGATATTTCTTGGCCCAGTCTTGACGTTTCAGCTTGTGTGTCTTGTTCAGTGGTGGTCATCTTTCAGCCTTTCTTACCTTGGCCATGTCTCTGAGTATTGCTCACCTTGTGCTTTTGGGCACTCCAGTGATGTTGCAGCTCTGAAATATGGCCAAACTGGTGGCAAGTGGCATCTTGGCAGCTGCACGCTTGACTTTTCTCAGTTCATGGGCAGTTATTTTGCGCCTTGGTTTTTCCACACGCTTCTTGCGACCCTGTTGACTATTTTGAATGAAACGCTTGATTGTTCTATGATCACGCTTCAGAAGCTTTGCAATTTTAAGAGTGCTGCATCCCTCTGCAAGATATCTCACTATTTTTGACTTTTCTGAGCCTGTCAAGTCCTTCTTTTGACTCATTTTGCCAAAGGAAAGGAAGTTGCCTAATAATTATGCACACCTGATATAGGGTGTTGATGTCATTAGACCACACCCCTTCTCATTACAGAGATGCACATCACCTAATATGCTTAATTGGTAGTAGGCTTTCGAGCCTATACAGCTTGGAGTAAGACAACATGCATAAAGAGGATGATGTGGTCAAAATATTCATTTGCCTAATAATTCTGCACCCCCTGTACATATTGTAAACATATTCACAAGATGTTTTTTATTTGCACATACACTCACCTAAAGAATTATTAAGAACACCTGTTCTATTTCTCATTAATGCGATTATCTAGTCAACCAATCACATGGCAGTTGCTTCAATGCATGTAGGATTGTCCTGGTCAAGACAATCTCCTGAACTCCAAACTGAATGTCAGAATGGGAAGAAAGGTGGGCTACAACAGCAGAAGACCCCACCGGGTACCACTCATCTCCACTACAAATAGGAAAAGGAGGCTACAATTTGCACGAGCTCACCAAAATTGGACTGTTGAAGACTGGAAAAATGTTGCCTGGTCTGATGAGTCTCGATTTCTGTTGAGACATTCAAATGGTAGAGTCCGAATTTGGCGTAAACAGAATGAGAACATGTATCCATCATGCCTTGTTACCACTGTGCAGGCTGCTGCTGGTGGTGTAATGGTGTGGGGGATGTTTTCTGGGCACACTTTAGGCCCCTTAGTGCCAATTGGCCATCGTTTAAATGCCACGGTCTACCTGAGCATTGTTTCTGACCATGTCCATCCCTTCATGACCACCATGTACTCATCCTCTGATGGCTACTTCCAGCAGGATAATGCACCATGTAACAAAGCTCGAATCATTTCAAATTGGTTTCTTGAACATGACAATGAGTTCACTGTACTAAAATGGCCCCCACAGTCACCAGATCTCAACCTAATAGAGCATCTTTGGGATGTGGTGGAACAGGAGCTTCGTGCCCTGGATGTGCATCCCTCAAATCTCCATCAACTGCAAGATGCTATCCTATCAATATGGGCCAACATTTCTAAAGAATGCTATCATATCAGCACCTTATGGAATCAATGCCACGTAGAAGTAAGGCAGTTCTGAAGGCAAAAGGGGGTCCAATACCGTATTAGTATGGTGTTCCTAATAATTCTTTAGGTGACTGTATATGTTTATATTTGTATGTGTGTTGTTTTTTTTTGGGGGGGGGGCAGGTAAATCCTCTGCACAGGGGCCCTTTGCTGCCTGTGTCCGCCCCTAAAATGAACCCAATTAAGATAAGTAAACCAGTGACAAAGCACAGTGGAATGAATAGAAATGTAATTTCATGTCAACAGGTCTCTTCAAAATGTGTCCCTAACCTGCATGCAAAATTCTACTGCTAATCCCCTGTGTACAATCCAGTTTCATGGTTTCTAAGATTTCTTAACAAAAGCGCCCAGCCTCACCCTGTGGAGAACTCTTATTGCCTTGATTGCATTTTAACAGAAGGTCGAAAAGACCTTGATTTGAAAAACACAGAATTTTAATTGGCTAGACTGTATGGAGGCTTCATGAGAGAAGTGCCAGTCATTCTCAAGCATGATTATTTGATTATAGGTAGCATTCCATGTTTTTATTGCTTTTTAAAGTATTTCACATATCACAACATTAGAATTCCTGCTGGGCTTTTTACAGATTTATGCAGTAGCAGTTACAAACGGAAAACACTTTCTTTTCTTTTACTGACATCCCAAAGTGCTAGAGTATGAATGCTGAACGTGCAACCAGGTACCAGAAAATTGATTTTCACTCAGCAGAGTTCCTTTTTATCACCTGGAAAAGTATTACCGTATGTATATAAATTCAGGAACAAGAAGTAATTAAAATACATTCCATATTTTAAGACTGATTTTAGTCAACAACAAGACTTGCTTCTGTGAAGAAAAAAAAGCATAATATTTGTGATGAGCAAATCAGTTTGTAATGAACTAGGTTTAAACCAAACTTTGCGAAAAAAAAATTCACCAGAAGAAGGCTAAGCTTTTCAGGTTTGCTTCGGACGAATACAGTAAAACCGCGCACAGCACAATTTTAATGTACAGGTCAGCAGGTAAAAGCATGTGGGAGGAAGTAGAAGTTGATGGATCTTACAGTGTCTGAGGGACAATGTACAGTCACATTTAGGGTCCATTCACACATCCGTATGTGTATTGCGGATTCACGGATCCACAAAACACGGACACTGGCAATGTGCGTTCCACATTTTGCGGATTGCACATCACCGGGACTATAATAGAAAATGCCTAACTTGTCTGCAATTGCGGATAAAGTTGAGCGAACCCGAACTGTAAAGTTCAGGTTCGTACTGAACTTTAGGTTTTTCGGCACTCGGACCCAAACCCGAACATTTACTTTAAAGTTCAGGTTCGGTGTTCGGCACTTTCTTGGCGCTTTTTGAATGCCTGCCCAGCATCCAATCAACAAGCGTCATACTACTTGCCACAAACGGCCATCACAGCCATGCCTACTATTGGCATGGCTGTGATTGGCCTACTGCAGCATGTGGGCAGTCTCTATTTAAGCTGGAGTCACGTAGCGCCGCCCGCCACTCTGCTCGGATTAGTGTAGGGAGAGGCTGCAACTGCTGTGAGGGAGAGATCAGGGAGAAATCTTATCAAGAACAGTTTTTTGTACTCAGCGATCTACAGCAAATGTGTTTTGGTGGTGCAGTGCACAATTTTTTTAAGTCTGCCCTGAGCCAACTATTGCTGAAAACAAACTTTTTTTTCTTCAGTTAGTCAATATCAATACATGATTGGCAGCCATTTTATGCAACGATAGTGAACCAGCACAGGATATCTACATGTCTGCAAGTCCAGAAATACAGCTTTTTGCTTACTGGGGTTAAAAAAAAAATACATCTGTTAAATATAGTGCACATCTTGGATTGCACGTGCATAAGTGACTGTCACATTTAGGCCATGAATACGGCTTTGGCATACTGGGGCATACTGGGGTGAAAAAAGCCTCTGATATACTGCACATCTGGGATTACACATGCATAAGTGACTGTCACATTTAGGCCAGAAATATGGCTTTTTGGTTACTGGTGTGAAAAAACGTTCACGTTCTGTTGTTTGTCTGTCATCCCTGAACTAATTCCAAGCTAGGGATTGCTGTCCAGTTGTCCTCTGTCATTAGGACTCGCAAGGCAAGTAGGCAGGGCCAGGGGTAAGGGTGGAGCGCAGTGGTCACTTCCCTCCCCCCTGTGTGTGTGTGTACGCAACCGTTACAGAATAACAGGCCTACTGAAACCACTGTACCATGAATCCTCTAGTGACACTAACTGAGCATGTGTCATACCTGACGCAGAGGTTGCAGGAGCTAGGGGAGAAGATTCTTTCCCTCGAAATAGGACAAGACGCTGCTGCTCCTCAGGCCTCTAGTCCGAACTTGAGCCCTCATATGGAGCCACCAATCAAGCTTCCAAGCCCTTCTCTGGAGTTCGGAGGAAGTTTCACTCCTTTAAGGAGAGCTGTAAATTGTATTTTAGTTTACGCCCCTTGTATTCCGGGTCGGAAAGCCAACAAGGGCATTGTTATTTCCCGCTTACAGGGGGATCCCCAGGAGTGGACCTTTTCTTTACCCCCTGATGCTAGTTGTTTAACCACGGTAGAGTTTTTTTTTCAGGCTCTGGGTACCCTGTATGATGAACCAGACAGGGCCCTGGTAGCCGAAACTGTGCTAAAAGCATTGGTTCAAGGCAACCTCTCTGCCGAGAAGTATTGCCCCCAATTTAGAAGGTGGTGTGTTCCCTCAGGGTGGAACAAGCCAGCTCTTAAGTGTCAATTCAGGTCAGGCCTATCTGATAATCTAAAAGACCTACTAGTGAGTTATCAGCTCCCTGAAACTCTTGAGGAGACTATGACGCTAGCAGTCCGACTCGACCGACGTGTGAGAGAAAGACGACAGGAACGACAGTTCTCTTCTCAGATACTGGTCCAGTCTGAGGGTTGCACCAGGAGTGGTATTGAGGTCTCCTCTGAAGAATCTATGAAAATTGGGATGACCAGAGAGGATCAGCGCCGCAGACATGGGATCTGTTTCTACTGTGGAGATCCTGACCATTGGATCAATCAGTGTCCAAAGAGGATACTTTCTGATAAGGCTTCCAAGACAAGACCATCAAGGGACCAGGTACTCCCTGTTATTACTAAGAGTAAGCTTTTAGTCCCTATAACCATTTCTCTGGGTTCTAATAAGTGGTCGGGTCAGGCCTTTATAGATTCGGGCTTAGCGGCCAGCTTTATTGACCAGGGCTATGCTACTAGACAGGGTATTCCAATTTTTGTTTTACCTACACCCATCCATATCATGGCCATCGACTCCACTCCCCTGGTGGGGGGTACTGTGAGGTCATGTGCCTCAGAGATTTCCTTAGCTGTCGGAGTGTGCCACTTAGAGAAATGTTCCCTGTTAGTCCTAGAGAACTTAGCAGTCGAGGTGGTATTGGGGATGCCGTGGCTCCAATTTCACAATCCTACTATTGATTGGACCAGAGGGGAACTGGTGAGTTGGGGATCTGAGTGTGGCTCGTGTTTGTCTAGAATACAGGTTGGGTTTTCTGTGGAGTCTGAGGTATTACCCGCAGTCATAAAGGAGTATGCTGATGTGTTCTCGTCGTCGTCCACGGAGGCTCTTCCTCCCCATAGACCTTATGATTGTGCCATAGTCCTGGAGAAGGGGGCAAAGTTTTCTAAGGGGCATATTTACAATCTTTCCAAACCTGAACGTGAGGCCATGGAAGATTACATTAAGGAGAGTCTCATTAACCCTTTGAGGACCATAAGATTACCGTCAGCAATATAAAAATAATTATATTTTTTTCCATTTAAGAATGTATTTGAACAATAAATAAAACTATTTCCACACTTATGTAATTTTTGGGGGAGAAGTTATGACACGGGACAAATGTGACTATTTAGGTTACTTTTAATGGTAGGCCAAAAGAAGCTAAATTTGTTTGTTACGGCAACTGAAGTTCGTACACTTCAGTCGCTGTAACTAAGCCATTTCATGAAACAACTGGCAAAAAGCTAGATCCATTTGTTGATAAGAACTTATATTTTGACTCAAAAAAAAAAAAAAAAGGATTTTACGTTCTTAATCAGATGATACAGGCAATAAAAAAAATGGGACAAATACGTCCCTTGGTCCTCAAAGGGTTAAGGGGCACATTAGACCCTCAGTTTCTCCTATGGGGGCGTTTTTTTTTCTTTGTTAAGAAGAAGGATGCTGGTCTTAGACCCTGTATAGTTTACCGGAAATTAAATGAGATCACTATCCGAAATACTTACTCCCTCCCATTGATTCCGGATTTATTTAACCAGGTATTAGGGGTGGCCTGGTTTTATAAGATTGATTTAAGAGGAGCATACAATTTAATATGAATCAAGGAAGGGGATGAATGGAAAACAGCATTCAATACCCCGGCTGGTCACTTTGAATATCTTGTTATGCCTTTTGGACTCAGCAATGCCATGGCTGTGTTCCAAAATTTCATGAACGATATTCTTAGGGAGTTCTTGGGAAAATTTGTCATTGTATATCTCAACAACATTTTGATATTTCCCCCTGATTTTAAGAGTCATGTGTTTCATGTTAGACAGGTGTTGGAGGTGTTGAGAGACAACCAATTATCTGCTAAACAGGAAAAATGTGTTTTTGGGGTACAGGAGATTATATTTCTCGGACATGTTCTGACTCCCCACACCATAAAGATGGATCCTAGCAAAGTTTTAGCTATTAAGGGGTAAGACCATCATCCTTAAAGGCCTTCCAATGTTTCTTTGGATTCGCTAACTACTACCGTAAGTTCATAAAGAATTTCTCGGTAATTGCTAGACCACTGACCGACCTCACTAAAAAAGGGGCGGATCTGGAAAATTGGTCTACTGAGGCCTTATTTTCATTTGAAACCCTAAAGGAGGCTTTCAGTAGCGCTTCTGTTCTAGCCCAGCCAGATTAGGAAAAACCTTTTATCGTGGAGATGGATGCTTCTGAGGATGGGGCAGGAGCAGTCCACTCGCAAGGTCCTGCTACCCTCACTAACCTGAGACTTTGTGCTTTTTTTTTCCAGAAAGTTTTCCCCCTCTGAGAGAAATTATGACATAGGAAATCGGGAGTTACTGGCTAATAAGTGGGCATTTGAAGAATGGAGACATTTTCTTGAGGGGGCAAAACATTGTGTTACCGATCATAAGAACCTAATGTTTCTCGAGTCAGCTAAAAGGTTAAATCCCTGTCAGGCTAGATGGGCATTGTTTTTTACTCGCTTTAATTTTTCCATAACTTTCAGACCTGGAAGTAGAAACGTGAAGGCCGGCGCACCCTCTCGGAGTTTCTGTGCGTACCAGCCTACAGAGACTCCACCTGAAACCATTTTACCAGCTAAGGTCTTCGTAGCAGCCTTGTCTCAGGACATCATGACTCTCATCAAGGCTGAACAACACCTAGCTCCGCCATCCACTCCTACAGATAAGTTGTTTGTTCCCGTACAGTTTTGTCTCCAACTGCTGGGTGAGTGTCATGACTCTGTTTTTTGTGGACATCCGGGCATTGAGGGCACTCAAGAGCTGGTTTCCAGATTATTCTGATGGCCTACTTTAACTAGAGACGTCAAGTCTTATGTTTTGGCCTGGAAGGTTTGTGCGAGGTCTAAGACCCCTAGGACTCGCACAGCTGGGGACCTACGACCCTTACCCATTCCCAGTAGACCCTGGTCTCATATCTCTATTTTATCACTGATCTGCCACCTGCAGAGGGTAAGACTGTGGTTTGGGTAGTGGTCAATAGATTCAGCAAGATGGCTCACTTTATTCCCCTGCCTAAACTCCCGAGTGCAAAGACCCTAGCATCTTTGTTTGTGGAAGAAATTGTATGTTTCCATGGCATTCCAGAAAATATTGTATCTGAGAGGGGTGTACAGTTTTTGTCCAAGTTTTGGAGGGCCTTCTGTCTGAGATGCTGGATTTTTCTGTCCTTCTCATCTGCTTATCACCCTGAAAGTAATGGACAGACTGAGCACCTCAGTCAGTTGGTAGAAAAATTTCTCAGGGCATATTAGGTTGCAGATGATCAACAGTTGTGTGTGAAATACCTTCCGTTAGCCAAGTTTGCTCTGAATAACCATATAAATTCCTCTGCTGGGGCCTCTCCTTTTTTTTGTAACTATGGCTTTCATCCTGATTTTCTTTCTGGGTCATCCGTCTCCTCGTGTAATCCCGAGGCGGGTGAGATCTCCTCAAAACTGTGCAGAGTATGGGCTCGGGTTCAATCGAACCTGGAAAAGGCTCAGGATACTCAAAGAGTCAAGGCCAAAGGGAGACGCTCCACAGGGTGAACTTTCAGGTGGGTGATAAGGTGTGGTTGTCCTCTAAAAATCTTTCACTCAAAGTTGCTTCAAGAAAGTTTGCTCCCCGCTTTATAGGGCCGTACAAAATCGTAGAGGTGATTAATCCTGTATCATTTAGGTTAGACTCGTTAGACTCATTCCAAATTCACTATGTATTTCACAAGTCCCTACAAAAAAAATACATCGAACCTGTTGTACCGTCACAAGCCGCGCCTCTTCTGTTTAAGGATTCTGTGGAGTATGTGGTATCTAAAATTGAGGATGTCAGGAGAGTGCGTAATTCCTTGCAGTATCTGGTGCACTGGAAGGGCTATGGACCTGAGGAGAGGTCTTGGGTACCAGCTAGGGAGATTTTTGCCCCTAGACTGGTTAAGAAATTTCATGAGAATCATCCCGAGAAGCTGTCACCAGAGTCCTTGGGTCCGGTGGCCCCGCGTAAAAGGGGGGGTACTGTCACGGCGCCATCTAGGAGGCGGGCATGTCCGGAGCGCGCACGCATCATCAGTGCATCCAGCGTCACCCGCGCTCCTGATAATACTATGTGTGCATCTATCTGCATTCATGCTAATGGTTTTAGGGCTGTAGTCTGTGTGGAGTCATGTGATGCTGGCCACTTCACATGACCCCTCTAGCTCCCTATTTAAACAGGCAATCTGCTTGCCACAGATTGCCTGTTATTTAGGTTCCACCTGTGATTGTGTCTTTCCTGGCGTACTTACCTCCTGCTGAATTCCTGACGATCCTCTGCCTGCTCCTTGTGTACTTTGCTGCTCTCCTGGTATTCTGACCCCGGCCTCCTCCTGATGATCCTCTGCTGACTCCTTTGGTACTTCACGACTCTCCTGGTATTTATGACCCCGGCTTCTCCAGACTATTCTCTGCTTGCTCCATTTGTACTTTGTAGCTTTCCTGGTATTGACTCGGTCTGTTCACGTTCTGTTGTTTGTCTGTCATCCCTGCACTTATTCAAAGCTAGGAATTGCTGTCCAGTTGTCCCCTGTCATTAGGACTCGCAAGGCAAGTAGGCAGGGCCAGGGGTAAGGGTGGAGCGCAGTGGTCACTTCCCTCCCCCCTGTGTGTGTGTGTACGCGACTGTTACAATGGCTTTTTGGTTACTTGGGTGGATAAAGACTCTGATTTACTGCACATCTGGGATTACATGTGCATAAGTGACTGTCACATTTTGGCCAGAAATACGGCTTTTTGGTTACTGGGGTGAAAAAGCCTCTGATATACTGCACATCTGGGATTACACATGCATAAGTGACTGTCACATTTAGGCCAGAAATACAGCTTTGGCATACTGGGGTGCAAAAAGCCTCTGATATACTGCACATCTGGGATTACACATGTATAAGTGACTGTCACATTTAGGCCAGAAATACAGCTTTTTGGTTACTGGGGTGAAAAAACCCTCTAATATACTGCACATCTGGGATAAGACGTGCATAAGAGTGTCACATTTAGGCCACAAATGCCGCTGTCATATAGAGTTTAAAATAAAAAAATGAGTGCAATAGTCTACATCAGGGTCTTTATTGGCAGTTAATTATTTTTAACAGACTTAACCACTTTTTACTTTGCTTTGTAAACGCTGTGGCAAAGGCTATGAGGCAAACATCTAATAAGGGACTCTGTCATGGTCGTGGTGGTGGTGTTGGTGATGCCTCTGGTGCAGGGAGAGGACATGGCCGTTCTGCCACAGCTACACGTCCTACTGAACCTACTACCTCAGGTCCCAGTAGCCGCCAGAATCTACAGCGATATTTGGTCGGGCCTAATGCCGTTCTCAGGATGGTAAGGCCTGAGCAAGTATAGGCGCAAGTCAATTGGGTGGCCGACAGCAGATCCAGCACGTTCACATTTTTTCCTACCCAGTCTTCTGCAGAAAGAGCACAGGTGGCGCTGAAACCCATGCCCATCAGTCTGTCACATCACCCCCGTGCATATCGAGGAACCTGTCTGAGCCTCAAGTCATGCAGAGGTCTCTTTTGCTGTTTGAAGACTCTGCTGTCAGGGTTTCCCAAAGGCATCCACCTAGCCCTTCCCCAGGGGTGGAAGACTTAGAATGCACTGACGCACAATACTTATGTTTCCTTATGAGGCCATGGGAATACCACCTCAGCATGTCTCTGATGATGACGAAACACAAGTGCCAACTGCTGCGTCTTTCTGCAGTGTGCAGACTGAAAAGGAGGTCAGGGAGAAAGACTGGGTGGAAGACGATGCAGAGGACAATGAGGTCCTAGACCCCACATGGAATGAAGGTCGTGCCACTGACTTTCAGAGTTCGGAGGAAGAGGCAGTGGTGAGACCGAGCCAACAGCTTAGCAAAAGCGGGAGCAGGGTGCAAAAGCAGAACAGCCGTCGCCAAAACAGTTCGCCTGCTACTCGCCACCGTCAACAGGGACCGAGCACACCAAAGGCAGCTTCAAGGAGTTCCCTGGCATGGCACTTCTTCACACAATGTGCTAATGACAAGACCCGAGTGGTTTGCACGCTGTGCCATCAGACCCTGAAGCGAGGCATTAACATTCGAAACCTGAGCACAACCTACATGATCAGGCATCTACATGTGAGACACGGGCTGCAGTGGAGTAAGCACCTTCAAAACCAAGGAAGGGCTCAGGCCCCTCCTGCTTCCTCTTCTGCTGCTGCCTCAGCTTCTTCCTCCGCCTCTGGGAGAACGTTGGCACCTGCTGCCTAGCAAACAGAGGATGTGCCACCAACAACACCACCTCCTTCACCAAGCATCTCCACTATGTCACACGGAAGCGTTCAGCTCTCCATCTCACAAACCTTTGAGAGAAAGCGTAAATTCCCACCTAGCCACCCTCGATCCCTGGCCCTGAATGTCATCACTTATAAACTGCTCGCCTTTGAAATGCTGTCATTCAGGCTGGTGGATATGGACAGCTTCAAACAGCTCCTGTCGCTTGCTGTCCCACAGTACATTGTACCCAGCCGCCACTACTTCTCCAGGAGAGCCGTGCCCTCCCTGCACAACCAAGTATCGGATAAAATCAAGTGTGCACTGCGCAACGCCATCTGTGACAAGGTCCACCTAACCACAGATACATGGACCAATAAGCACGGCCAGGGACGCTATATCACCCTAACTGCACACTGGGTAAATGTAGCGGCGGCTGGGCCCCAGGCGGAGAGATATTTGGCGCACGTCCTTCCGCCGCCAAGGATCGCAGGGCATAATTTTTTGCCTCCTCATCCTACTCGGCTTCCTCCTCCTCTTCTACCACCTCCTCATCCGGTCAGCGACAGACCTTCACCACCAACTTCAGCACAGCCAGGGGTAAATGTCAGCAGGCCATTTTGAAACTGATGTGTTTGAGGGACAGGCCCCACACCGTGCAGGAGTTGTGGCAGGGTATAGAACAACAGACCAAAAAGTGGTTGCTGCCAGTGGGCCTCAAGCCCGGCCTGGTGGTGTGCGATAATGGGCAAAATCTCGTTGCAGCTCTGGGACTAGCCGGTTTGATACACATCCCTTGCCTGGCGCATGCGCTGAATTTGGTGGTGCAGAAATTCATTCACAACTACCCCGACATGTCAAAGCTGCTGCATAAAGTGCGGGCCGTCTGTGCACGCTTCTGGCGTTCTCATCCTGCCGCCGCTCGGCTGTCTGCTCTACAGCGTAACTTCGGCCTTCCTGCTCACCGCCTCATATGCGACGTACCCACCAGGTGGAACTCCACCTTGCACATGCTGGAGAGACTGTGCGAGCAGCAGAAGGCCATAGTGGAGTTTCATCTGCAGCACGCACGGGTGAGTCACATTGCGGAACAGCACCACTTCACCACCAATGACTGGGCCTTCATGCGAGACCTGTGTTCCCTGTTGCGCTGTTTCGAGTACTCCACCAACATGGCCAGTGGCGATGACGCCGTTATCAGCATTACAATACCACTTCTATGTCTCCTTGAGAAAACACTTAGGGCAATGATGGAAGAGGATGTGGCCCAGGACGAGGAGGAGGAAGAGGTGTCATCTCTAACACTTTCAGGCCAGTTTTTTAAAAGTGGCTCAGAAAGAGGATTTTTGCAACAGCAAAGGCCAGGTACAAATTTGGTCAGCCAGGGCCCACTACTGGAGGAGGAGGAGGATGGGGATAAAGCATGTTCACAGCGGGGTGGCATCCAACGCAGCTCCGGACCATCACTGGTGCATGCCTGGGGGGATACGGAGGATGCAGACAATACGCCTCCCACAGAGGACAGCTTGTCCTTACCTCTGGGCAGCCTGGCACACATGAGCGACTACATGCTGCAGTGCCTGCGCAACGACTGTAGAGTTAACCACATTTTAACGTGTGCTGACTACTGGGTGGCCACTCTGCTGGATCCCTGTTACAAAGACAATGTGTCATCCTTAATTCCCTCACTGGAGCGTGATCGGAAGATGCGTGACTTCAGGCGCACGCTGGTAGACGCGCCCCTGAGAGCATTCCCGACTGACGCCAGGGGACAAGTGGAAGCACAAGGCGAAGACTGGGGAGGAAGAAGAGGTCGCCAACGCAGCTGCGTCGGCTCAAGCACCTCAGAAGGAAGGGTTAGCATGGCCGGCATGTGGAAAAGCTTTGTCACCCAACCGCTTGCCCTGTATGCCTTGGAGGTGCTGGCCTGTCCTGCATCCAGTGTACTCTCTGAACGTGTATTTAGCACGGCAGGAGGCATCATTACAGACAGAGGCAGACGCCTGTCTACAGCCAATGTGGACAAGCTAACGTTCATTAAAATGAACCAGGCTTGGATCCCACAAGACTTGTCTGTACCTTGTGCAGAATAGACATTTATACCACCATCAAACATACATTCTTGTACTCAAGTCAAGTGCAATGATTCTTTGTTTTCTTTTTTTTATTTGTCCCAATATTTTGGGGGCTACCTACCCTAATAAAAAATATGAAAAAAACTTTGTTGGCTACCTCCTCCTCCATTGCTGCCTCCAGCTACAACACCACATTCACCGCCTCCTCGACTCCATATCTACCTCCTTCTCTGAGTTGCAGGTTAATTTTAAGTTATTTCCCTATCCACATTTGTTTGCAGAGCAGTTGCCATGCTCTTAAGAACATTTTACTGCCTTTTACATCCCTCTAGCCTTTTCAAAGTAAATTTCAGAGCCATTTTAATTTAAAAAATTGAAAAAAATCCCTAAATTGAAAAAAATCTTATTTTCAATTGTTGGTTGACATTTCACCATTTTTGGTGTATACCCCTGCTTTGCCTGGGTGACAGGGGCCTAAATCTCTCAAAATCGTCTGTTCTATTGCTGGGAGACATGAACCCCCTTTTGCCGTGAATTAACCCCTGCTGTGCCTGGGTGACAGGGGCCTAAATCTCTCAAAATCCTCTGTTCTATTGCTGGGTGACAAGAACCCACTTTTGCCGTGAATGAACTCCTGTTGTGCCTGCGTGACAGGGGCCTAAATCTCTCTAAATCCTCTGTTCTATTGCTGGGTGACAAGAACCCCCTTTTGCCGTGAATGAACCCCTGCTTTGCCTGGGTGACAGGGGCCTAAATCTCTCAAAATCCTCTGTTCTATTGCTGGGTGACAAGAACCCCCTTTTGCCGTGAATGAACGCCTGCTGTGCCTGGGTGACAGGGGCCTAAATCTCTCAAAATCCTCTGTTCTATTGCTGGGTGACATGAACCCCCTTTTGCCGTGGATAAACCCCTGCTGTGCCTGGGTGACAGGGGCCTAAATCTCTCAAAATCCTCTGTTCTATTGCTAAGTGACATGAACCCCCTTTTGCCGTGAATGAACCCCTGCTGTGCCTGCTGACAGGGGCCTAAACCTGTCAAAATCCTCTGTTCTATTCCTGGGTGACATGAACCCCCTTTTGCCGTGAATGAAACCCTGCTGTGCCTGGGTGACAGGGGCCTAAATCTCTCAAAATCCTCTGTTCTATTGCTGGGTGACAAGAACCCCCTTTTGCCGTGAATGAACCCCTGCTGTGCCTGGGTGACAGGGGTCTAAATCTCTCAAAATCCTCTGTTCTATTGCTGGGTGACATGAACCCCCTTTTGCCGTGAATGAACCCCTGCTGTGCCTGGGTGACAGGGGCCTAAATCTCTCAAAATCCTCTGTTCTATTGCTGGGTGACATGAACCCCCTTTTGCCGTGAATGAACCCTGCTGTGCCTGGGTGACAGGGGCCTAAATCTCTCAAAATCCTCTGTTCTATTGCTGGGTGACATGAACCCCCTTTTCCCGTGAATGAACCCCTGCTCTGCATTGCTGACATGGGCCTAAATCTCTCAAAATTGTCTGTTGTATTGCTGGGTGACTTGAACCCACTTTTGCCGTGAATGAACCCCTGCTCTACATTGCTGACAGGGAACTAAATTTAGTGAAAACATCTATTACTGATCGGAAGATGCGCGACTACAAGCGCACTCTGATAATAGCATTCCCACCTGACAGAGGGGGCACAGTGGAAGCACAAGGCGAAGGTAGAGGAGGAGGAAGAGGTCGCCAACGTAGCTGGGGCACCACCAACACCTGAGAAGGCAGGGTTAGCATGGTCAAAATGTGGAAAAGCTTTGTCATCCTTGGAGGTGCTGACCTGCCCTCTAGCCAGTGTACAGTGTGAACGTGTGTTTAGCAAGGCAGAGAGTATTATCACAGGCTGCAGCCAATGTAGACAAGCTCACGTTTATTAAAATGAATCAGGCACGGATCCCATAGGACTTGTCCGTACCTTGTGCAGAATAGACATTTATACCAGCCTCAACCATCCATTCTTGTACTCAAGTGCACTTATTCTTTGTTTTATTTTGATATACAGTACAGACCAAAAGTTTGGACACACCTTCTCATTCAAATAGTTTTCTTTATTTTCATGACTATGAAAATTGTAGATTCACACTGAAGGCATCAAAACTATGAATTAACACATGTGGAATTATTTACATAACAAAAAAGTGTGAAACAATTGAAAATATGTCATATTCTAGGTTCTTCAAAGTAGCCACCTTTTGCTTTGATTACTGCTTTGCACACTCTTGGCATTCTCTTGATGAGCTTCAAGAGGTAGTCAACTGAAATGGTCTTCCAACAGTCTTGAACGAGTTACCAGAGATGCTTAGCACTTGTTGGCCCTTTTGCCTTCACTCTGCGGTCCAGCTCACCCCAAACCATCTCGATTAGGTTCAGGTCCGGTGACTGTGGAGGCCAGGTCATCTGGCGTAGCACCCCATCACTCTCCTTCATGGTCAAATAGCCCTTACACAGCCTGGAGGTGTGTTTGGGGTCATTGTCCTGTTGAAAAATAAATGATGGTCCAACTAAACGCAAACCGGAAGGAATAGCATGCCACTGCAAGATGCTGTGGTAGCCATGCTGGTTCAGTATGCCTTCAATTTTGAATAAATCGCCAACAGTGTCACCAGCAAAGCACCCCCACACCATCACACCTCCTCCTCCATGCTTCACGGTGGGAACCAGGCATGTAGAGTACATCCGTTCACCTTTTCTGCGTCGCACAAAGACAAGGTGGTTGGAACCAAAGATCTCAAATTTGGACTCATCAGACAAAAACACAGATTTCCACCGGTCTAATGTCCATTCCTTGTGTTCTTTAGCCCAAACAAGTCTCTTCTGCTTGTTGCCTGTCCTTAGCAGTGGTTTCCTAGCAGATATTCTACCATGAAGGCCTGATTCACACAGTCTCCTCTTAATAGTTGTTCTAGAGATGCGTCTGCTGCTAGAACTCTGTGTGACCTGGTCTCTAATCTGAGCTGCTGTTAACCTGCGATTTCTGAGGCTGGTGACTCAGATGAACTTATCCTCCGCAGCAGAGGTGACTCTTGGTCTTCCTTTCCTGGGGCGGTCCGCATGAGAGCCAGTTTCTTTGTAGCGCTTGATGGTTTTTGTGACTGCACTTGGGGACACTTTCAAAGTTTTCCAAATTTTTCTGACTGACTGACCTTCATTTCTTAAAGTAATGATGACCATATTACAAATTCTAACAGTCTATTCAGTAGGACTATCAGCTGTGTATCTACCTGACTTCTCCACAACGCAATTGATGGTCCCAACCCCATTTATAAGGCAAGAAATCCCACTTATTAAACCTGACATGTCACACCTGTGAAGTGAAAACCATTTCAGGTAACTACCTCTTGAAGCTCATCAAGAGAATGCCAAGAGTGTGCAAAGCAGTAATCAAAGTAAAAGGTGGCTACTTTGAAGAACCTAGAATATGACATATTTTCAGTTGTTTCACACTTTTTTGTTATGTATATAATTCCACATGTGTTACTTCATAGTTTTGATGCCTTCAGTATGAATCTTAAATTGTCATAGTCATAAAAATAAAGAAAACTCTTTGAATGAGAAGGTGTGTCCAAACTTTTGGTCTGTACTGTATGTCCCAATATTTTGGGGGATACCCCAATTTAAAAATTAAAAATAACACAATTCAGTGTTGGCTACCTATTCCCCCTTCACCGCCGCTTCCACCTACACCGCCACGTCAACCTACACCGCCACATCCACCCATCCACCACCTCCTCAACCTCCTACTCCTAGATCCAGATTGTTATTTTTAATTTTTCTGTATTTTATGTTATCTTAAGTCATTTCCCTATCCACATTTGTTTGCAGAACAGTTGCCATGCTCTTAAGCACATTTTGATGCCTTTTGCAGCCCTCTAGCCCTTTCCAGGACTATTTTAGAGCCATTTTAGTGCCCAAAAGTTCGGGTCCCCATTGACTTCAATGGGGTTCGGGGTCAAGTTCGGGTCCTGAACCCGAACTTTTTTTTCAAGTTCGGCCGAACCTGCCGAACCCGGACATCCAGGTGTCCGCTCAACTCTAATTGCGGACAAGAATAGGACATGTTATATTTTTTGGGGAACGGAATTGCGGATCCGGAAGTGCGGATTTGGAAATGCGTATCCGGACAGCACATAGTGTGGCCCCATAGAAATTAATGGGTCCGCAATTCCGTTCCGCAAAATGCGGAACAGAACTGCGGATGTGTGAATGGCCCCTTAAGCTTCAATTCTTTTGTGTGGAACAGTGAACAGAAATGCTAGAAGGAAAAATAATTGTGTAGAATAGGGAAAGGCAGGGAGAGGTTTCAGCCAAATGAGAAGTAAGGAGCTGAATGTGCCTTCCTGTCACGGCTTGGTGGTATTTTCCCGTGACACTTTCTCCGTACATGATGGTTGCCAGTGGAAACATGTTGTTTGTTATGCATGTGTGTGCACTTCCCCTTTAAGGCTGTTTCCCTTCCCTTCTGGTGAGCACGGTGTTAAGGTCTGTGCTAGGTGGAGCTGGGTGTGGCCTGTTGGCTCTTATAGTCTTGGTGTTGAGAGCCTGAGGTGAGATTCACTTCAGCCTTTATTGGGGCTGGATGCAATGCTCCTTTCTGGGCATTTCCAGCTTTCCTGTCCATGAGGGCCACCTTGTGGGACATCGAAGTCCTTGCCTATGTCTAACCCTCTCTATTGTTGCTATGTGTGGTGCTGCACTTATGAGTTGATGTTTGTCTAGCTGTTTGTTCTATGTATGGTTTGTCTATGGTGTGGATTATCCTGCATGGTTGCTAAACATGTCCTGTTTGTTGTACCTCTGGAAGGGGGTCCCTGGGGTTCCCCAGAGAGGGAACTACAAGACAGCAAGTTGTGGCTTCCAGTAAGTAATCTTATCATTCTGTTGTCTGTGGTCATCTGGCCACAGGACACTTACCTGCCGTTCTTTTGTTGCTTTTTGTCTCCTCCTTGTTACTAGGCCTGTGGGAGACTCCGATTTATCCGTGTTGTGGATGAATTGGCCGTTTCTTATTCCTGACTTCCATATTGCAGGGACCGATAGGGTCCGTCGGCCCAGGTTCCGATGCATGAGCCCTCCTACCATCTGGGTTTGCAAGGACCTGCAGGTGAGCTGACCCTGTAAAACATTCTATGGGAGGGCCTACAGGTGAGCTGACCCTGTAAAATATTGTAGGTGAGGGCCTGCTGGTGAGCTGACCCTCTAAACAATTATATGCGAGGGCCTGCAGGTGAGCTGACTTTGTAAAAGATTTTAAGGGAGGGTCTACAGGTGAGTTAACCCTCGAAAAGATTGTAGGCGAGGGTCTGCTGGTGAGCTGACCCTCTAAAAAATGATATGCAAGGGCCTATAAGTGAGCTGACCATGTAAAACAATATATGCAAGGTCCTGCAGGTAGAGTTGAGTGGACACCTGGATGTACGGGTTCGGCCAAACGTCACAAAAAAGTTTGAGTTTGGGACCCAAACTTGAAGTCAATTAGGACCCGAACTTTTGAGCACAAAAATGGCTGTGAAAATGTCATGGAAAGGGCTAGAGGGCTGCAAATGCCAGCAAAATGTGGTTAATAGCATGGCAAGTGTTTTGCAAACAAAAGTGGATAGGGGAATGACTTTAAATAACACATAAAAATAATAACCGTGATCTAGGAGGACAAGGTCCATATGGAGTAGGCGGTTGAGGAGGCGGTGGATGTGTAGGTGGAAGCAGCGGTGGAGGAGGAGGAGGTACACTGCTTTTATTTTTTTAAATTGGGGTAGACCCCAAAATATTGGGAAATATAACCTGTGATAACCCCCTCCAATCATGCTAAACATGCGTTCAGACAATACACTGTTCAGGCCAGCACCTCCAAGGGTAAAAGGCAAGCTCAGGCCATGTGCCTAATTTGGAGACCCAGAATTTGAAGGAGGCAGACCTATCATTCTGTACATGTAGGCGTGTGCATACATACTGCTCCACCATGTCGCACGTCCCCGTGATGTCCACAATCCAATTGCATATTTTCTCCTTCAACTTTCAATGGTTTTTTTTATGCGCCTACCATGGTGATCACTAGTGGTGGGGATTCAGAGTTCCAGGCCGAAGAGGGAGCCTGAAGAAAGGAATCGTAGCATAAGCTTCCAAGTTAAGGAGGGGGCGCGCGGCAATTACCCATTCGGGGAGGTAGTGATGATAAATAAATAAATAAATAAATAACAATACAGGACTCTTAAGATGCCCTGTTATTGGAATGATTAATCCAAAATTATAGGGAATATCACTGTGGTATTTTGGATTTGGAAACGTTAGCCAGGAGAGGCCCTGCTGCCGCTTTGTTGACTTCTGCCTGATCGCATGTCCCTGTGACGTCTACCATCCATTTGGATATCTTCTCTATCAACTTTCGATGTTCTTTTCTGAGCCTACCATGTTGATCACGGTTATCGGCGAATCAGGGTTCCACACCGGAGAGGGAGCGTGAGAAAGAGAGACCACATCCAAGGGAGATAAATGATCGAGCGTAAATATGGGAAAAGTTATTGAAGTGCAAATGTGGGACAAATAATTGAAGCACAAATATGGGACAAATTATTAAAGCGCAAATGTGTGACAAATTATTGAATTGCAAATGTGGGACAACTTGTTAAAGTTTAAGCATTGAATGAAAGGAGGTGGCGCACATTAATTAAAGAATAATTTCTTAAATTCTATTCCCTGTCACCTATGCAGAGCAGGGGTTTTTTTCACGTCCAAAATAGTAAAATATTAACCCGAGAATGTAACAGAAAAATTTGTGAAATTTATTAACCTGTCTACTTGGTAGAGAAGGGGTCTATCACACCCCAAAATTGGTGTATCTCTCCCGAAAATGTAACAGACAAAGTAGTGAAATTACATAAAATAAAATACGTACAAATCAAAAGAAAAAATATTTGATTTATGAGGTGGAGGTCCATATGGAGAAGGAGTTTGAGGAGGCGGTGGACGTAACGGTGTAGGTGAAAGCAGCGTTGGAGGAGGACGAGGTAGCCAACACTGGTTTTTGGTTAAATTTTTTAAAAAATTTTTATTAGGGTACACTCCAAAAGAGTGTGAAATATCCAAAATACAAGAATGAGCAATTGTGCTGCGGTATAACAATGGCTAGTTAAGGCCGGTATACATGTCTATTCTGCACAAGGTACGGACAAGTCCTGTGGGATCCATGCCTGGTTCATTTTAACCATCCCAGGACTGCTGAACGCAGGATTGCGTCCTGGCGGCGGCCCTGTTATTCCTCCTGGACGCGCCGGCGCGTCCTCTTGCGAGACGAGAGATTTCCTGTGAACGCGCGCGCACACAGGAGCACGAGTTCACAGGAACTGGAGGTAAACGAGTGCATCATTTGCTGGCAGGCTGTAGATGCGATTTTTTTAACCCCAAAAAGGTATATTAGACGCTGTTTTGATAACAGCGTCTAATATACCTGCTACCTGGTCCTCTGGTGGTCCCTTTTGCTTGGATCGACCACCAGAGGACACAGGCAGCTCTGTAAGTAGCACCAAACACCACTACACTACACCCCCCGTAACTTATTAACCCCTTATTAACCCCTGATAACCCCATATAGACTCCCTGATCACCCCACTGTCATTGATCACCCCCCTGTAAGGCTCCATTCAGACATCCGTATGTGTTTGGCGGATCCGAGGATCCGCAAAACACATACGGATGTCTGAATGGAGCCTTACAGGGGGGTGATCAATGACAGGGGGGTGATCACCCCATATAGACTCCCTGATCACCCCCCGTCATTGATCACCCCCCTGTAAGGCTCCATTCAAACGTCCGTATGTGTTTTACGGATCCGCGGATCCACGGATCCGTGGATCCGCAAAACACATACGGACGTCTAAATGGAGCCTTACAGGGGGGTGATAACCCCATATAGACTCCCTGATCACCCCCCTGTCATTGATCACCCCCTGTAAGGCTCCATTCAGACGTCCGTATGTGTTTTGCGGATCCAAGGATCTGCAAAACACAGACACCGCAGATCCACAAAACACGGACACCGGCAATGTGCTTTCCGCATTTGCGGATCCGCACATTGCCAGAACTATATAGAAAATGCCTTTTCTTGTCCGTAATTGCGGACAAGAATAGGACATGTTCTATAGGCTCTACAAAAAACACAGTGTTCGCCCGATCAGGCCTGATCTTGTGCTCTCACTTGCGTTCAGTCCACCCCATCGCAGTGAAAGAAATTTTTTTGATCACTGCAAAAACACCGTAAAATCGCTGCGGTGCTATAAAAAGATCACTTTTGAGGGGCATGGCGAGTTCATAGAAGATTTTTATTTATTTTTTGGCACAAGTTAGCGGAAATTTATATTTATTTATTTTTTCTTACAAAGTCTCATATTCCACTAACTTGTGACAAAAAATAAAATCTTACATGAACTCTCCATACCCCTCACGTAATCCAAATGCGTAAAAATTTTTAGACATTTATATTCCGGACTTTTTATCACGCTTTAGGGCCCCTAAAATGCCAGGGCAGTATAAATACCCCACAAATGACCCCATTTCGGAAAGTAGACACCCCAAGGTATTCGCTGAGTCCATGAAAGATTTAACTTTTTGTCACAAGTTAGCGGAAAGGGAGACTTTGTAAGAAAAAAAAAGAAAAAAACAATTTCCGCTAACTTGTGCCAAAAAAAAATAAACTTCTATGAACCCGCAATGCCCCTCACGGAATACCTTGGGGCATCTTCTTTCCAAAATGGGGTCACATGTGGGGTATTTATACTGCCCTGGCATTTTAGGGGCCCTAAAGCGTGTGAAGAAGTCTGGAATATAAATGTCTAAAAATGCCCTCCTAAAAGGAATTTGGGCCCCTTTGCACACCTAGGCTGCAAAAAAGTGTCACACATTTGGTATCGCCGTACTCAGGAGAAGTAGGGCAATGTGTTTTGGCGTGTATTTTTACATATATCCATGCTGGGTGAGAGAAATATCTCTGTAAAATGACAACGTTGTATAAAAAAATTGGAAAAGTTGACTTTTAGAGAGATATTTCTCTAGCCCAGCATGGGTATATGTAAAAATACATCCCAAAACACATTGCCCTACTTCTTCTGAGTACGGCGATATTACATGTGTGACACTTTTTTGCAGCCTAGGTGCCCAAAGGGGCCCAAATTCTAAAAAGCACCTTTAGGATTTCACAGGGCATTTTTTACGCATTTGGATTCCAAACTAATTCTCACGCTTTAGGTTCTCTAAAATGCCAGGGCAGTATAACTACCCCACAAGTGACCCCATTTTGGAAAGAAGACACCCCAAGGTATTTCGTGATGGGCATAGTGAGTTCATGGAAGTTTTTATTTTTTGTCACAAGTTAGTGGAATATGAGACTTTGTAAGAAAAAAAATAAAAAATCTTTTTCCGCAAACTTGTGACAAAAAATTAAAACTTCTATGAACTCACTATGCCCATCAGCGAATACCTTAGGGTGTCTACTTTCCGAAATGGGGTCATTTGTGGGGTGTTTCTACTGTCTGGGCATTGTAGAACCTCAGGAAACATGACGTGCTCAGAAAGTCAGAGCTGCTTCAAAATACGGAAATTCACATTTTTGTACCATAGTTTGTAAACGCTATAACTTTTACCTAAACCAATAAATATACACTTATTGCATTTTTTTTATCAAAGACATGTAGAACAATAAATTTAGAGAAAAATTTATATAGAAATGTGTTTTATTTTTAAAAATTTTACAACTGAAAGTGAAAAATGTCATTGTTTTTGCAAAAAATTTCGGTCAATTTCGATTAATAACAAAAAAAGTAAAAATGTCAGCAGCAATGAAATACCACCAAATGAAAGCTTTAATAGTGAGAAGAAAAGGAGGTAAAATTCATTTGGGTGGTAAGTTGTATGACCGAGCAATAAACCGTGAAAGTAGTGTAATGCAAAATTGTAAAAAGTGGTCTGGTCATTAAGGGGGTTTAAGCTAGGGGGGCTGAAGTGGTTAATGAACGTGAGCTTGTCCACATTGGCTGTGGACAGGCGGCTGTGCTTGTCTGTGATAACGCCCCCTGCCGTGCTAAACACACGTTCAGTTAATACACTGGCTGCATGGCAGGCCAGCACCTCCAAGGCGTAAAGGGCAAGCTCAGGCAATGTGCCCAATTTGGAGATCCAGAAGTTGAAGGGGGAAGACCCGTCATTCAGTACGTGTAGGCGTGTGCACACATACTGCTCCACCATGTTGGTGAAATGCTGCCTCTTGCTTAGACGTTCAATAGGAGCTGGTGGTGCTGGTCGCTGTGCCGTGCTGACAAAAATTTTCCACATTTCGGCCATGCTAACCCTGCCTTCTGAGGTGCTGGCGGTGCCCCAGCTGCATTGGCAACCTCTTCCTCTGCCTTCGCCTTGTGCTTCCGCTGTGCCACCACTGTCCGGTGGGAATGCCACCAGCAGCGCATCTACCAGCATGCACTTGTTCTCGCGCATCTTACGATCACATTCCAGTGACGGAATTAAGGACGGTATGTTGTCCTTGTAATGGGGATCCAGCAGCGTGACCACCCAGTAGTCAGCACAAGTTAGAATGTGGGAAACTCGGCGGTCGTTGCCGAGACACTGCAGCATGTAATCGCTCATGTGTGCCAGGCTGCCCAGAGGCAATGAAGAGCTGTCCTCTGTGGGAGGTGTATGGTCTGTGTCCTCTGTATCCCCCCAGCCACTCACCAGTGATGGCCATGAGCTGGTCTGGGTTCCACCCTGCTGTGAACATGGTTCCTCCTCCTACTCCATCTCCTCATCCTCCACCTAGTCATCCTCCAGAACTGTGCCCTGGCTGGAAAATACTGTACCTGGCGTTTGTGGGTGCAGGAACCCACCCTCAGAGCCACTTGTGAATGACTGGCCGGAAACCCTACAAAATTATCATTCTTCCTCCTCCTCCTCCTCCTCCTGTGCCACATCTTCTTCCATCATCGCCAGCAGCGTTTTTTCAAGGAGGCATAGAAGTGGGATAGTAATGCTGAGAATGGTGTTATAGGCACTGGCCATGTTGGTGGAGTACTTGAAACAGCGCAACAAGGAACACAGGTCTCGCATGGAGGCCCGGTCATTGGTGGTGAAGTGGTGCTGTTCCACAGAGCTACTCACCTGTGCGTGCTGCAGCTGAAACTCCACTATTGCCTGCTGCTGCTCGCACAGTCTGGCCAGCATGTGCAAGGTGGAGTTCCACCTTGTGGGCACGTCGCATATGAGGCGGTGAGCGGGAAGGCCGAAGTTACGCTGCAGCTCTGACAGGCGAGCAGCAGCAGGATGAGAACGCCAAAAGCTCGCACAGATGGCCCACACTTTATGCAGCAGCTCTAACATATCGGGGTCATTTTTAAGGAATCTCTGCACCACCAAATTCAGCACATGCGCCAGGAAAGGGATGTGCATCAAATCGGCTAGTCCCAGAGCTACTACAAGATTTCGCCTATTATTGCACACCACCAGGCCGGGCTTGAGGCTCACTGGCACCAACCACTCATCTAATGCTCCGATGCTCTCCTCTGACCTGTGCTAAATCGCGCAGTGCGCGGGCTTTTATGCTTGCAATAACACACGGCCGGGCAGAAACTTCCGCCCCATAGTGTGTTCGGTGATGTCACCGGCTCTGATGGGCGGGCTTTAGCGCTGCCCTAGCCATTTTACTGGAAGCCCCATGGAGAGCACTGGTACGTCACCGAACCTCCAAAAAATGCCTTTGCTCTGCGTGATTTAGCGCAGGGCAAAGGAGAGCATTGGAGCATGAATCGCTCTGATGCTCAAGTCAGGGGGGCTGCTGAGGTGAAAATGGCGGTATGTCCGAGTTCAGCTTTGAACCCAGACAACCCCTTTAAAACTGCCTGCTGTCGTTTACCCCTGGCTGTGATGAAGTTGGTGGTGAAGGTGTTATGCTGACCAGATGAGGAGCCGGTAGAGGATGAGGAAGCGAAGTAGGATGAGGAAGCAACAGGAGGCAACTGAAGCACCCTGCAATCATTGGTGGTGGAAGGACATGTGCCAAACTGCTATCTTCCTCAGGCCCAGCCATCACTGCATTTACCCAGTGTGCAGTTATGGAGATATAACATCAATGACCGTGCTAACTGGAATCCGTATTCAGGTGCACCTTGCCACAGATGGTGTTGCGCAGTGCACACCAGTTTTTGTCCCCCACTTGGTTGTGCAGGGAAGGGATGGCTTGCCTGGAAAAGTAGTGGCGGCTGGGCACAACGTACTGTGGGACAGCCAACACCATAAGGCCTTTAAAACTATCCGTCCACCAGACGAAATTACAGCATTTTAAAGGCCAGTAATTTAGAAATGTTGACATTCAGGGCTAGGGATCGCGGGTGGGTAGGGGGGTACTTCCTCTCCAGTGTTTGGGAGATGGAGAGCTGAACGCTTCCATGTGACATTGTGGAGATGTTTGGTGACCCAGGTGGTGGTGTTGCTGGCAGATCCTCTGTTTGCAGGGTGGCAGGTGGTACTGTCACTCCAGAGGTGGATGAAGAGCTGATTTGCAAGGGGGTGAGGTGAAAGACTGATGGACATTGGCTGCAGGTGCCAACTTTGTCTCCCATCCAGTCTCCTGCTGAAAGATCATTGTGAATGAACTGGAGGCACTGTCAGCCACCCAATCCATTATTGCCTGTACTTGTTCAGGCCTCACCATTCGTAGAGCCGCATTAGGCCCGACCAAATACCGCTGCAGGTTCTGTCGCCTACTCGCACCTGTGGAAGGGGTTTCACTTATGCGTGTAGCTGGCACAGATTGACCACATCCTCTCCTTGCAACAGGAGCTCCACGAGCAGCACCACGACCTGGGCCACGTCCCTTATTTGACGCTCTCATTATATTTCTCATTGGGTGTTTTAATTAATAACAGAATAGAACAACAGTATGTAAAGGTTGTATCTCACATGTACAGATACAGAATAGGCCGCAATTAAAGTTTTGTGCACAAAATGGCTGTTTTTCAAATAACTGAATATAACCACTATATCTAAAGTGTGTATCTCACAATGACATATGCAGCAAAGGCTGCAAAATTTACTTTTTTGCCCAAAATGGGTGTTTATTTAATAACTGAATTTGTCAGCAGTATATAACCCTTGAATTTCACACGTGCTGATGCTGCAAGGGCTGTAAAATTGTTCATTTTGCCAAAAAAGTGTGTTTAAAAAAAAAAAAGAAAATTATGGCAATATTTATTGCTTAAATTGCACACTGACTAATCCTACAAATGCACCAGATGTTGTATATTGCCCAAAAAGTTTTTTTTTAAACCAGATTATTAGTGCAGTATTTCAAGCTTGGATTTGAATGTCACAAAAGCTCAGATGCAGTGCTGGTGCATTGAGCTTGCATAAAATGGCCGTCGCCCACCTAACAGACGGATACAATGTATTTTTCTCTGTCATTGGGCTCAGGGCAGGGTAAAAAGATTGTGCACTGCACCCACACAACTAAATCTATCTAGATCGCTGAGTTAAATTGGAGTTCTGATCACAGATTTTGGCCTATTCTCTCCCCACCAGTAGCATCCTCTCCCTACACTAGTAACAGCAGAGTGACGTGCAGTGCTACGTGACTCCGGCTTATATAGAGGTTGGGTCACATGTTGCACTTATTACAGTAAATAAGCCTTGATATCTCTGGAGACTGAACTTTTTACTCTCCAAACAGAGGCAGCACCCCCTTTTCTTTTGAGTGGATTTTACATGGATCAGCTTTTCAGCGTATTTTTTTGTACAGCCCATTTATATATTTGTATAGTTTAATCATGTCCCCTCTTTTGCGTGGGATCTTCAATCAAGATGGCTGCGGCGACCTCTTCAAGCTTAAATAAATTATGCATGTTTTTTTCTTTATTTTTTTTCTCATGCCATTTCAGAGAAAATTGATTTGTTACCACAAAGCACAAGGACATTCTGCAGCAAATCAAATTGTCCCTGAAATTTGGATTGAAGTCCATTTCAGATACTTTGATTCGCTCAACCCTACTTATCACTTATGATATTATTACCAGTCAAATACTCCTGTATATAATTCCATAAGAGTCTTTCAAACACTTTTCCCACAACAGAAGTTAAGCTTAATGGTCTATAATTATCTATGGAGGAAATTGATCCCTTTTTGAATATAGACATCGCATTTGCCTTGCCCCAGTCACTTGGAATTGTACCAGTCCCTAGAGAATCTCTAAAAATTATAAACAGGGGCACAACAATAATTAAACTAAGTTATTTAGGAACTCGTGGGTGTAATCCACCTGGACCTGGAGATTTGCTCATATTCATCTTATTTAGCTTAGATTAGACCATATATAAATTTAGACAACTGAGTGTATTACTTAATGTACTAACAGCCCTGGTACCACAGATATCATCTCCTTTCTATTCTTTTGCATTTACAGAGTTAAATAAAAAAAACATTTAGTAACTCTGCATTTTCCTTATCTTCAGTGACTACCCCTCCTTTACCATGATTTAGGTGACGTAGGTGCTCTGACCTTGGTTTTTTAGCATTTATATATTTAAATTTTTTAGATATTTGTTTTCCTCTCTTTAACCACCTGCCATTGATTTTGTATTGTTGATGATTTTTCCCTCTTTTTTTTTAATATATTTTATTAAGCCCTTTGTAAATTTCAAAGGCTACAGCTGACCCATCAGATTTATATTTTTTAAATGCCCTTTTTTATTTTATTTCCCCTTTTACAATAGCCGTAAGCCATGTGGGGTTCAATTTTAGTCATAACCCAGCATGTACGTGATCAGTACCCCAATACAAGGGGTGGCACACAAAAGTATCTGTGTATGATAACTAGAGATGAGCGCATCAAAGTTGATGAAGTGGAATTTGATTTGAATTTCAGTAAAAATTTGATTTGCACCAAACCCAAAAATCCTCACGCTTCGTGGTAACCAGAGATGAGTGAATTTTAATTTGGCGGTTGGCTGAATTTTTTGGGAACAATTTGGTTCGATCTGAATTTATTTGCGGTAAATTGCATTAAAAAACTGCTATTTCCTGGCTGCAGAAAGCCTTTATAGTGGTGTAGAACACTGTGCCTTGCAGTAACACGTATAGGGAGTCTGCTTTGGTAGTAAAATAATACTGTGAATCCGTATTACAAGCAGATGGCAGGCGTCGCTCTTAGAATCAGTGCTCAATTCACTTATTAGGGCAGTAACGGGAGCCAAAACTGACCACATAACTCAAGTATGAACTTGATGTTAGTGCCAAGAAGAAGCACACTCCTTTTACACTGTCAGTCGTCAGCTGATTCCACATAGATGTCTACAGAGCTTGCTCTATTAAATGCTTATACAAGTAGATCCCCCCCAACAGAGTGGAAAAGGTGTCGGCAGTAAGTTTGTGTTGACGTCACTGATTATTTTGCCCTTCCTCTGATCCATCAGAACAATAACTCACAAAAAAATAGATCTTGTCTTTGGAGCATCTGTGTCATGGAACCATGAACCAGACGTACAACAAGAGATGAGTGGAAATAAGAAGGCTTTATTGAAAATAAAGCTGTAAGGCAAAAGTCCAAACGGATGGCTAAACCGAAGCAGGGTCTTGCGAAACCAGGGATCAGGAACCAGAAGGGTAGTCAGACGAAGCCAGGATCAGGAATCAGCAGGGTAGTCAGACGAAGCCAGGATCAGGAATCAGCAGGGTAGTCAGACGAAGCCAGGATCAGGAACCAGAAGCAGCAGCAGTCTTAGAAGCATGTGAGCACAGGAGGACCAAGCAAGGAACTGAAGCCACAGACCTCCTATATATATGAGCTAGGCATCCAGCTTCTCCCAGTGGGAAGGAGGAGCCGCAGGGTGGGAGGCTACAAGAAACCCAGAAACCAAGATGGCCGCCAGCACATGTCAAACGAAGGAGGACAGCAAGGAGGTAAGACCATGACAGTACCTCCCCCTCAAGGGCCCCTCCTCCGCGGAGTAAGGAACGGTTTCTGAGGGAAGCGTGCGTGGAAGGCTCGGAGCAAGGCAGGAGCATGGACATCTGCGGAGGGAACCCAGGAACGCTCCTCTGGACCATAACCACGCCAATGGACCAAAAACTGCACCCGGCCGCGGACCAGGCGTGAGTCCAGGATATTGCTCACCTCATACTCCTCACGATTGCCCACTTGGACCGGACGAGGCCGAGGAATCGAGGAAGTGAAACGATTACACACCAGTGGCTTCAACAGGGAGACATGAAACACGTTGGAGATCCGCATGCCAGGAGGAAGCGCAAGGGCATAGGCTACCGGGTTTACCCTGCGAAGCACTCGGAAGGGACCAACAAAGCGAGGCGCCAGCTTGGGAGTGGGCACTCGAAGGTTGAGGTTGCGGGTGGACAACCATACGCGGTCTCCGACCTGGTAGGAAGGAGCGGGCGCTCGTCTGCGATCAGCCTGGAGTCTCTGGCGCTGCGCAGAGACCTCAAGGGACCTCTGGATCTGTACCCAAGAAGCACGTAGGACGGAAAGGTGATCCTCCACAGCCGGAATATCCTGGGGAGAGAATACCTCCGGTAACACGGCAGGTTGGAACCCATAATTGGCCATGAAGGGAGACGTCCCAGAGGAAGAGTTCACCGCCGTGTTCCTGGCAAACTCAGCCCAAGGCAGGAGGTCAACCCAATTGTCTTGGTGATCGGAGACATAGCAACGAAGGAATTGCTCCAAGGCCTGATTGGATCGTTCTGCGGCCCCATTGGACTGAGGGTGGTAGGCCGAGGAGAAAGAGAGATGAATCCCCAACTGGGAGCAAAAGGCGCGCCAGAACCTGGACACAAACTGACTCCCCCGATCCGACACAATCTCCTTGGGCAAACCGTGCAACCGGAAGACCTCCCTGGCAAAAATCGAGGCCAACTCTTGTGCAGAGGGTAACTTCTTAAGAGGAACACAGTGGCACATTTTGGAAAACCGATCCACTATCATGAGAATGACCGTATGGCCTCGGGATGCAGGGAGGTCCACAATGAAATCCATCCCCAGGTGTGACCATGGACGCTCCCCGGTGGCTATGGGTTGCAAAAGGCCCAACGGAAGGTGCCGAGGGGACTTACTCTGGGCACAAACGGAGCATGCCGCTACATATGCGGCGATGTCGGAACGTAGAGAAGGCCACCAGAACAGACGTGAAACAGCCCAGGACAGCTGATTCTTTCCAGGATGCCCCGCGGCCTTGGAGTTATGGTAGGTTCGCAACAACCGAGTGCGCAACTCCTCAGGCACAAAACACCTGCCGTTGGGTCTCCCAGAGGGAGCACCAGATTGAGCCGCCAAAATCTGCTCACCCAGGGGAGAGGTCAGGCTGGTGCGAATGGCGGCCAGGATCTGATTCGGAGGTATGACCGAAGTCGGAATCGACTCCTCCCCGGACAGCTCGGAGTACTGCCGTGATAAGGCATCCGCTCTGATGTTCTTGGAACCGGGTAGGTAGGAGACCACGTAATTAAAACGTGACAAGAACAGAGCCCATCTGGCCTGACGTGGTGTCAATCTCTTGGCCTCAGAGAGGTAGGTCAGATTCTTGTGGTCCGTCAGGATGAGAACCGGAACCACCGAGCCCTCGAGCAAGTGCCTCCATTCTTTAAGGGCCTGCACGATGGCCAATAACTCCCTGTCACCAATCTGGTAGTTGCACTCCGCGGAAGACAGTTTCCGGGAGTAAAACCCACAAGAAAGCAGAGGACCCTCTGGTGTTCTACGCTGAGACAGGAGGGCGCCTACTCCCGTCTCAGACGCGTCCACCTCGAGGACAAACGGCAACCCAGGGTTGGGATGCGACAGAATCGGAGCCGACACAAAGGCGGACTTTAGAGCCTCAAAAGCTCGGATGGCCTCGGGCGGCCAGACCTGGGGATTACTGCCCTTCTTGGTCAGATCCGTGAGAGGCTTGGCTTGCATGGAAAAGTCCCTGATGAACTTCCGATAATAATTGGCGAAGCCCAAAAAGCGCTGCAGGGCACGAAGACCACTGGGCTGGGGCCACTGTAAGACAGCCGAAACCTTCTCAGAATCCATGGAGAACCCCTCAGCGGAAATGATGTAACCTAAGAAGGTTACCTGGGATCGGTGAAATTCGCATTTCTCAAGCTTACCGAACAGCTTGTTCTCTCGTAACCGTTGCAACACTCGTCTGACATCCAGAATGTGGGCCTCCATGGATTCAGAATATACCAAGATGTCATCCAAATAGACCACCACACACTGCTGCAACAGGTCACGGAAAACATCGTTGATGAATTCCTGGAAGACTGCGGGCGCATTGCACAACCCAAAGGGCATAACCAAGGATTCATAATGACCGGTCCTGGTGTTAAACGCGGTCTTCCACTCATCGCCCGCCTTGATCCTTACCAGGTTATATGCCGCCCTCAGGTCGAGTTTGGTAAAGACTGTGGCCCCTTTGAGGCGATCGAACAGCTCGGAAATCAAGGGTATCGGGTAAGCGTTCTTGATCGTGATGCGATTGAGACCCCTGTAATCGATGCAAGGCCTCAACTCACCGCCCCTCTTTTTCACAAAGAAAAATCCAGCCCCTGCCGGGGACGAGGATTTGCGAATGTGTCCGCGTGAAAGCGCCTCCCTCACGTACTCCTCCATGGCCTCATTCTCCGCTACCGACAGTGGATAGACTTTGCCACGAGGCGGAACGGCACCAGATTGTAACTCTATGGCACAATCGTATGGGCGGTGCGGAGGTAGGGCAACCGCACGCACCTTATCGAATACATCCCGGTACTCCTCGTATTCAGGAGGCAACAGAGAGTCCGAGGAAGTACTCAGCAACTTGACAGGCCCATGGATGCAACTAGCCCCACACTGCGGTGACCACGAGAGGATCTCGGCCGATTTCCAATCGAAAGTCGGATTATGCTTCTGGAGCCAGGGGTACCCCAAGACCACCGAGTAGTGTGGAGACGAAATAACCTGGAGACAGACCGACTCTCTGTGAACGGCACCAATGGCCATCCCCACTGGAAGGGTCTCATGAGTCACGTGTGGCGGCAGAAGGGGTCTGCCGTCTATCGCCTCAAGAGCCAGTGGGGAACCTCGAGGCTGCAGAGGAATGGAATTGGCGGCAGCGAACACACTATCAATGAACAAACCACCAGCACCAGAGTCCACCAACGCCTGGGTCGTCACCGAGCCCCCGACCCAGTAGAGGACAACAGTAATCAGTGGTTTGTCAACACGGGAAACCGGGGACGAGGAGACTCCACCCAAGATCTGCCCCCAACAGGATCTCAGGTGCGAGCGTTTCCCGGACGGTTCGGGCATGCCAACCGAAAATGCCCACCGAGACCACAGTACATGCATCGGCCCTCGCGTCTCCGGAGTACCCTCTCCCCCTCGGACAGGCGAGCAACCCCCAGCTGCATGGGTTGACCCCCAGACCAGTCATCCCCAGGAGGCGTGGGAGGAGAGGGAGGCACGGGTGGGACAGCAAACGTAGGCGCCAATCTGTTAGAAGGCCTCCGCAGGCTCTCCTTAAAGGAAGGTCTCTCCCTGAGTCTGGTGTCAATCAAAATCAGGAAAGAAATAAGAGACTCGAGCTCCACTGGTAGGTCCTTAGCTGCAACCTCATCCTTCAAGGCATCCGAGAGACCATGAGAGAAAGCAGCGACCAGAGCCTCATTATTCCAGCCCACCTCTGCTGCCAGGGTACGAAACTCAATGGCGTATTCAGCTACGGATCGTGAACCCTGTCTGATGGACATAAGGAGCTTCGCAGCAGAGGCAGCACGAGCCGGCACATCGAATACCTTCCGAAGAGAAGCAACAAAACCAGAAAACTCGGCAACCACCGGATTGTTGTTCTCCCATAAAGGGCTGGCCCAGGCCAAGGCCTTGTCCGAGAGCAGCGAGATCAAGAAGCCCACCTTTGATCTCTCAGTAGGAAAGGCATGTGGCAGCAACTCGAAGTAAATGCCCACCTGGTTAAGGAAACCTCGGCACTGAGTTGGCTCTCCCCCAAAGCGCTGTGGAAGGGGGGCAGAACCGGTCATACCCCGAAACACCGCAGGCGCAGCAACAGGTGTCGGGGTAGACTCTGGCGCAACAACCGGAGCGGCAGTAGGAGCGGGCCCAGGAGCGACAACCGACCCATCGGCAACGGAAGCTAAATGAGCCGTGCGTTCAAGCAGGGTTTGCAACGCCACAGCGAACCGACCCAACAGGTGATCCTGCTGATCAAGTCTGGCAACCAGCGTAGGTAGCGAGGATGGCCCTGTACCGTCAGAATTCATGGCTTGGTCCTAATGTCATGGAACCATGAACCAGACGTACAACAAGAGATGAGTGGAAATAAGAAGGCTTTATTGAAAATAAAGCTGTAAGGCAAAAGTCCAAACGGATGGCTAAACCGAAGCAGGGTCTTGCGAAACCAGGGATCAGGAACCAGAAGGGTAGTCAGACGAAGCCAGGATCAGGAATCAGCAGGGTAGTCAGACGAAGCCAGGATCAGGAATCAGCAGGGTAGTCAGACGAAGCCAGGATCAGGAACCAGAAGCAGCAGCAGTCTTAGAAGCATGTGAGCACAGGAGGACCAAGCAAGGAACTGAAGCCACAGACCTCCTATATATATGAGCTAGGCATCCAGCTTCTCCCAGTGGGAAGGAGGAGCCGCAGGGTGGGAGGCTACAAGAAACCCAGAAACCAAGATGGCCGCCAGCACATGTCAAACGAAGGAGGACAGCAAGGAGGTAAGACCATGACAATCTGCCTTCACTCGGTCAGCATTTGGTCAATAATCCATCAGTATTTTTATGCCCAAAAAAACAGGAGTGGATCCAAAACAGAGATGACAAGTGACCGGAATATTTGCAAGTCTTCTGTGTTTTGTACCAAGTCCTGCTTTTGACTACTAAATCATAAGCCAATTCTCATGAGCCCATACAGGCCTTACAGTTGCTACACAGACAGGATTGGTTGTGCATCTCATTTTTCCTTCCTTCTGACAGATCCGAAGAAAGGTCAAATAAATGATGATGTCAGCCAAGCCAAAAGACAAAATAGTGGACCAGTAATGAAGTGGGGAGGTTGGGAACAGCATAAGAAGTCCACAGAGTGGACCTATGACATAGTGGTGAGGTAGAAGCAGCATGAGGAGACCACAAAGTGGCCCAATGACAGGGTTTGGAGGTGGAAGCAGCATGAGGAGGCCACAGAGTAGCACAACGACGAGAGATTGTGGCTGTGTCAGCAGCATAAGGAGGCCAGAGTAGCACACCGATGAGAGATTGTGGATGTGGCAGCAGTATGAGGAAGCCACAGGGTGGCACCACGACGAGAGATTGTGGAGGTGGCAGCAGCATGAGGAGGCCACATAGTAGCAATAGGACAAGAGATTGTGGATTTAGCAGCAGCATGATGAGGCCACAGAGTGGCATGGCGACAAGAGATTGTGGCAGTGGCAGCAGCATGAGGAGGCCACAGAGTAGCACAACAACGAGCGATTGTGGAGGTGGCAGCAGCATGAGGAGGCCAATTCAGCTCTGCACAATTTAATAATACACGTTCTCTGGCACAAAAGGCTTGGCAAATTGATTGTCCGGGAATTTCCATCGAAGGCTGGGATAATATATTGGCTTTAGGGGTCACTATTTCAGAAGACTTAAAGGTAGGCAAGCAATGTCATATAGCAGCAGAAAATGCTTGCAGAATGCTTGGGTGTTTAGAAAGAGGCATTAACAGTAGAAAGAGGGAGGTTCTTATGCCGCTCTACAGAGCACTAGTGATACCTCATTTGGAGTATTGTGCGCAGTACTGGAGACGATATCTCCAGAAGGATATTGATGCATTGGAGAGAAATCAGAGAAGAGCTACTAAACTAGTACATGGATTGCAGGATAAAACTTACCAGGAAAGTCATTCTACAAGAGCCATCTCAGCTTCATGGGCACAAAGATCTTCAGCCTCTCTAGAGCAGATTTGTAGGCCGCAACATGGAAGAGGGCTCATACTTTTACTAAGCTTTATAAGCTGGATGTTTCCTTAAATAAGCATGGATGTAAAGTCCATTGTGCTGTTGTTCCTCCCTAAGTATTTTTTCTTTATTAGTTCTATCACCAGTAATCAGGTTTTCACAGGACATATTTTTTTTTAATGATTTTTTTTTCTGTTATTTAATTCCTTTATCCCTGGATTTCTGTTTAAAACACACTGGTGATGGAGGGAAGGGGTGGTGATTTAAACCTTTATTTTGCTGTCCTATCATGAAGTCAGTCTCAGGATGTGCTGTCATGGAGACTTCCAGGAAACCAGATTACTGCTGAGTGTAATACTCACTTACTATAACTGAACATTATCTTGTGTTTAATAACACTGGTATAATAACGACTTTATTGCTGTAAAATGCTTTTTCTATAACTAAACATTATCTTGCAGTAATATGGAAGTAATATGTTTAATTACATGAGTATAATAATGGCGCTATTGCTGTAAAATACTTTTGCTATAACTGAATGTAATCCTGCAATATGATACAATGTATTTAATAAAACGGGTATAAATAATGGCATGATTTTGCAACAACAGAACATGCTCAATTGTTCAATGTTTGCATCAGAATGCTATTGTGGTGCTGTCAATTAGCCTATGATCTGTAGTAACAAAGTTAAAAACAAAACAAAAAATAAAATAAAAAAAACAACTGTCTGTGTGTTCATATACAGACAAAATTAGGTCAGTCTCTGAGCAAATAAGGTCATAGCCTGTTTCCACTTTCTCCAAGTGTCATGTGATCCTCTATCATGCACAGTAAAATGGCACTTTGCTCCAATTTTTTATGCAATTTGTCCTAAATGATTGGTAAAAGCATTGGGAATTTTGAATCAATTTGCTCATCTTTAATGTAAAGGCTTATCTCAAGTACATGTTCCACATCTTTTTTTTTCAATCTGGACTCTTCTTACCTGTTTTCAAGATACAAGCATTTCTTGTTGTTGTATCCAACCAAACCCATAATGCACTTCCTCTTTCTCAGCAATAGCTCCAATTTTGCCTGTAAAAATGCTCAGCTAGTTTTTAGATCTTTCCACCCAGCTAGTTACATAGACACTCCCCTATGACTGCCCCTAACACTGCCCCGCTAGTTTATAGCTCCTCCTACTGAGCTAGTACCAGACATTTATCACTGCCCCTGTTGCTGCTTTGACACACCCACGGACATCACTTCACAAGAAAAAGCTACATGGACATAGTCATGTGATGACAGCCCAAAACAGGAGATGGAAGCAATAACATTGCAATAAGAACATGACATACTGCAGCTACCATCATAAATTATTATTTTAAAGAGTATTGATACAAACCAGAAAACCCCTTTAAGGTCTACTGCTGCCACTAAGTAAAACAGGTTCCTGGACTGAAATTTGTCAAGATCAGTGCATCCAAAAATCATGTACAATGATTTCCAAAGGCATCACATTTAAAGCAGCAGGTGATTGAGGAATCCTCATTTCAGACTATCTTCACATATTAATTGTGCCTGGCCATTTTTTATGCTGGAGCCAGACACAACTGATATATAATATGTGCACAGTACTACAGTATGCAGATCTGGCATCACTCCACTGATTGCACCAGACAGAAAAACTGAGCATGCAGCATCACAACTAATGTGTCGGATGTATGAGACTGATCCCATAGAAAGCAATTGGATCAGTTCTGGCTCAGTTTCCCTCCCTGTTTTGTGCTTCACATCGAAGGGGAACTGAGCCGCATAGCTGGATATATAGTATGTGTAGGGGTCCTAACAGGGAAGGGTCAGGTATGCTCTGTAGTATATGTTGTGGCATTTCTAGGCTTGTTCCAAAGCAAGGAGAATAGTGTTTCTATGTCTTTCTAATAATAATAATCTAACCGGATATGTCAGAACAAATCTTAGAAAAATTATTACACCAAAAGAGTAGTTAAGGCAACATTCACACGACGATGGCCATGAAAAACAAACACTCTACCAGTTTTTGCATCCATTTTAAAAAACTGCCATAAAAATGGATGATTTGCATTGAACTTTTTAAAAATTTAAATCCCAACCCTTGCAGTATACATATTAGTAGCCCCCAGCAGTAATAATATCCTTCATAGTGGCCCCTAGCAAATGAGCCTCTAGGAGCAATGTGGAATTGCTTTTACACCTAGAGGCTCATCTCTATCTGCAACTGCTGCACCCTGAACACTTTGATTGACAGGGCTGGCAGGCTTGATCAAGTTTTGACTGCCTGGCCTTGTCAATCAAAGAGCAGAGAGCTTAGCAGTTGCAAAGAGAGTTGAGCCTCTAGGAGTTATGGCAATGTTCCCTTTTGCATATATTAAAATTAAATTTATCTCAGCTGCCAAGCACACATGCATCTTCTGACAGATGCCCTTTAATAATGTCTCCATTGTGGCTCCAAGCAATAATTATGTCCCCCATAGTGGCCCCAAGCAATAATGTCCCCCATAGTGGCCCCCGGACAAAATAATGTCCCCTAGAGATGGCCTTACGGTTCACCCAGTGGTCGTTTTGTGGTGAACTTTGGGCATTCACGATTCGCCGAACATATGGTGATGTCCGCTGGCGCCATATTATTTTGCATTGCGCCAAACTATGATCCATGACACAACCATCAGGTGGGACAGGACAACCAATTGAGATGTTTCAGCACATGGACACACCCCCACTCTATAAGAGAACCCGATCTGGCAGCCATTTAACATTCAGTTTTTTTTCCAGTGTAGGGAAAGGTTACTTTGTGGAGCAGGGACAGACTGTTAGGGACAAAAAACGCTAGCTAATAGGGCCACAATAGTGTGATATACTTATAATATACTTTTTACCATAGAAAGTATATTATAGTGCATTTTTCTTTATTGTGCAGCCGTTGTGTGTGGTTCTGCTGCAATACCGCAGCTATATAGAGGGACAAACGCTATTTGAACAACTAATTGCAATGGATGTGATATACCTGTTGTCCCAAATAAGCAGGGTGGTGTGATATAACAGTTGTGGCAAAAAATAATAATTGAGGGGTGTGATTTACCTGCATCCACAAAATACTGATTGAGGCTTGCGATATACCTGCTTCCACAAAATACTGATTAAGGGGTTTGCTATACCTGTTTCCACCAAATATTGATTGAGGCCTGCATTATACTTTACCTGCTTCCACAAAATACTAATTAGGCTTAGGCTCATGTACACAAATTTAAAAAATGTTTGCGTTCTGTAACGGACCGTTTCAGCAGACAAGGGGTTAAAATCCGTTTAGGCGATATGCCCCTTTCTGGGAACACAGGCACAGCTACTGCAGAACACCAAACTCCCGAACTGGATACAAAATAGCACTCCAAACTGGAACCTCGCGAATAGCTGCTGGCAGACGAACAGGAAAAGCATACAATCGGCTTACACTCCTGGCAATCAGTCTCTAACAGCATACAGGGAATCCCCCCAATAACGAGACAAGACTCCGTGTTGAGGGTCAGCAGTGGTCTGACTGTACTTCAGATACAGCCTCTTTTATTCATAAAAAACAAACATAGTACTGCCCACAGGGTTTTGAAATCCAACCAATCAATATGTTACAACACACACAATGCAAGTACAGCAACCAATCGTTCCCGCCCCCTAGAGGACCAGAAGGGAGACTGCGACACAGAACAGATACAACACATCCCCACAATGCATCATGGTTTCCTCCTCTCTGTCCCAGAGACAGCCGAGGGCAATCCAATTATCTCTCAGGACAAAGGGGAGATCGCCAATACACATGTGGAGACAACAGGACAGACATCACCATTTAAACACACAATGGGACAATGGGACAATAGAACCACACCCAGCATATTCCTCCCAAGCTGACAAGTTACACTTATTATAAATTGTTACAACTTTGTGAGGTTACATCGTCCATACATATAACTTACATCAATTTAAACAGTATAACTTGGGGGACAAACCTATCCAAAATTCACTTGAATAGGTTCAGGGGTTCAAAAGTTAGCATGGGCCATAATCCTGAGGCAAGAGGCCTTCGAACAGCTCCCTCCAAAACACTGTGGCGAGGTTGGTTTCGCCACACGTTCTATATACGAAACTATTAATTTCAATGGATCTGCAAAAAAAGAAGGTACTCTGTATGCCTTCCATTACCGTATTTCCGTTTTTCAGTTCAAAGATAGAACATGTCCTATTATTGTCCTCATAATGGACAAGATTAATACCGTTCTATTAGGGGCCAGCTGTTCCGTTCAGCAAAAAATGGAATGCACACGGACGTCATTCGCATTTTTTGCGGATCTGTTTTTTGCAGACTTCAGAATACTGAAAGCCAAACGGTCATGTGCAAGATGCCTAAGGGGTTTGATATACCCGTTTCCACCAAATATTGATTGAGGCCTTTGTTATACCTGCTTCCACATATACTGCTCTTCTCTAGAGACTTAGACACAGGGTCATTTTGAAAATGACAGGCAGAGGAAGAGACAGGCCGTTCTGCAGAGGTGGTAGGAGTCGGGCAGGTGCACCAGACCGAAGCCTAAGTGGGAAGTTGGAGAAGGCGCATGTGATTACTTCAAAGGGCGCACCAGAGTTGGTTGAGTAGCTCACTCAGCCTTCCGCTTCTGCACCCTCCTCATCCTCTGTATCTGCACCCTCCTCACTCTCTGCTATGTGTACCCCCATATACACCACCACCACCATAGTCCCTCCAATCGTGTCAGAGGAATTATTTTCCCATCCATTCCCAGACCTTACTGATGCGCAGCCATTCTTGGCATCGGATGAGGAAGAGGAGGAAGCAACGGCCGCCACACAGCAGAATGACAACAGTACTCATATCAGCCCAAGGAGGTTGGTCCCCACTGTTGCTGCCTACTCGGAGATCTCAAATGTCAGTGGTGTTGAAGGTTATGATGATGAAGTGTTGATGGACGTCACGTGGGTACCCACAAGATTAAAAGGTGGGGATTTCAGAGGGAGAGACGAAGGAGAAGGAGGAGCAGCAGGCATGGGTCGCAGGGCACAGTAGGCAAAAAGCAGGCTGCAAATGTATCTGGAGCGAGCCATCCACCATGCACGGTCACTTCTGGCACTCCCAGGACGCCAGCACATGGCTCTGCAGTGGGGGCTTTTTTATGTGTCAGCAATTGACATATAGTGTTTCCATCTGCAGCCTGTGTGGTCAATGCATACAGTGCCTTGCTAAAGTAATCACCTCACAACCTGAAATTAACATGAATTGTTTGAGGATTTGAATCATTTAATTTACAGAACATGCCCACAACTTTGAAGATGTTTGTGTTTTTTTATTTTTTATTGTGAAGCAAAGAACAAATAGGACAAAATAATAGAAAAAGTAAATGTGCATAACTATTCACCCCCATAAAGTCAATACTTTGTAGAGCCATCTTTTGCGGAAATCACAGCTCCAAGTCGCTTTGGATAAGTCTCTATGCCACATTTTACCACTGGGATTTTTGCCCATTCCTCCTTGCAAACCTGCTCCAGCTCCTTCCAGTTGGATTGTTTGCGCTTGTGAATAGCAATCTTTAAGTCCGACCACAGATTTTCTATTGGCTTGAGAACTGGCATTTGACTAGGCCATTCCAACACATTTACATGTTTCCCCTTAAACCACTCAAGTGTTGCTTTAGCAGTTTGTTTGGGGTAATTGTCCTGCTGGAAGGTGAACCTCCGTCATAGCCTCAAATCACGCAAAGAGTGGTACAGATTTTGGTCAAAAATATCCCTGTATTTAGCAGCATCCATATTTCCCTCAACTCTGACCAGTTTCCCAGTCCCGGCTGCTGAAAAATATCTCCACAGCATGATGCTACCATGTAGCACTACCATGTTTCACTGTGGGGATGGTGTTCTTTGGGTGATGTGATGTTTTGGGTTTGCGCCAGACATAGCGTTTTCTTTGATGGTTGAAAAGTTCAATTTTAGTCTCATCAGACCAGAGCACCTTCCTCTATACATTTTGGAAGTCTCCCATATGCCTTTTCTCAAACTCAATGTGCCTTTTTGTTTTTAGCTGAAAGTAATGGTTTTCTTCTGACCACTCTGCCATAAAGCCCAACTCTATGGAGTGTACGGCTTATTGAAGTCCTATGTACAGATACTCCAGTCTCTGCTGTGGAACTCTGAAGCTCTCCAGGGTTACCTTAGGTCTCTGTGCTGACTCTCTGCTTAATGCCCTCCTTGCCCGGTCTCTCTTGGCAGGTTTGATGTTCTGCCATGTTCTTTCCATTTGGTTATGATAGATTTGATGGTGCTCCTGGGGTAATCAAAGATTTGGATATTTTTTTCTAACCTTACCCTGACTTGTACTTCTCAACAATATTGTCCCTTACTTGTTTGGAGAGTTCCTTGGTCTTTATAGCAGTGTTTGGTTAGTGGTGCCTCTTGCTTAGGTGTTGCAGCCTCCGGGGACTTTCAGAAAAGGTGTGTATATGTAATGACAGATAATGTGACACTTACTGTAGATTGCACAAAGGTAGACATCATTTTACTTTATGTGACTTCTGAAGCTAATTGGTTGCACCAGAGCTATTTATGGACTTCCTAACAAAGGGGGTGAATACATACGCACATGCAAATTTTCTGTTTTCTATTTATAAGCAATAGTTTAATTTATATATTTTTCCAATTTCACTTCCCCAACTTAGACTATTGTGTTCTGATCTATCACATAAAATTCAGATTAACAAAACATTGAACTTAAGCCTGTAATGTAACAAAACACGAAAAATACTTTGAATACTTTTTCAAGGCACTGTATGTCGCGGTAAGCCCAACACTCACCTAGGGATGACCGCCTTAAAAATGCATCTGGCCTCCCATCACCAAGCCAAGTGGGAGCAACGCCGTCAGATCTCACAAAGCCACACTCCCGGCTTTCCACATCCTGCCTCTTCTCCTTCTCCTCTTTCCTCCCATTTGTCCTCCACTCCACCTTCACCGCACCGTCATCGCGTTCATCTGGCATAAAGCAGTCTTCCGTGGCCCAAATGTTCGAGCGCAAAAAGTTGATGACGCCGGATAACCATCTTGCCCAACAGCTGACAGCTGGCTTGTCGGAACTGCTAGCCCGCCAAATAAGGCCATATAAACTGGTGGACTCAAAGGTATTTGTTGCCATTGGCACACCGCAATGGAAGATCCCGGAAGAAAATATTTCTCCCAGAAGGGCATCCCAGAGCTGTATGGCCACGTTCACCGGCAAGTGAAGATATCTCTGGCACACCATGACACGAGCAGGGAAGGTACATAACTTTTACTGCCCACTGGGTGTCATGCCCTGCTCAGGCTATGTGCGGAGGTCTGCCAGGTTAGCAGCGCGTGTGTAGCCTTTTTGTTTTTGTTTTGGAATTGAGCTATATCCGCCTCCCTTCAGGTGCACTGGGTGGGGTCGTTGGTTTGAGTTTAAATTACGCCCACTCCCAGTGTCCTGTGCGGGTTATAGCTTCTATCTGGCTCAGAGGAAGGAAGGATTTTCTGTTCCTGCTCAGTAAAAGATAAGTTGGTTTTGTTTTCTTGTGGTTGTCTGTCTAGGCCGTTAGAGAGACGCCTGCCCCCTCCAGGTCTGAAGGAGCAGGCTGCCTCTTTCCTCCTTTCAACATCTTAGGGATTCTAGGGAATCTTCAGCCCAGGCACGAGGACACTTTATTCCCACCTTCAGGGTCTGAACGTGGGCATAGAAGTCTAGGGAGAGCTGGTAGGGATTTGTCAGGAGGTGACCTCTATCCCCAGCTTCTTGCCTAGACACTTGTTTTCTTATATCCTGTGTATCTTGTATCCTGTCTGCCATGACATTATAACCCGCCAATACTTTGACTGCTATTTCTCAGCTGTTTTGAGATGGAGTCAATTGATGCGCTAGTTGATCGCATCCAGGGATTATCCCTAGAGGTTGTGGATCTGCGTAATTCGGTCACACGGTGTCAGAATGCACTGGCATCAGGTGCAATAGGAGGAAGTCAAATTTATGCAGAACCTAAAGTCACTCTCCCTGATAGATTTGCAGGGGTTGTGGATGACTTTATCCGCTTTAAAGAGTCATGCAAGTTGTATTTTCGGCTGCGTCCATCTTTGTCTGGTGATGAGAGTCAGAGGGTAGGGATAATCATTTAAAGGGGACTCGCAATCCTGAAGAGTAGAATGTCCTACCAGGATATTTAGCTGCGGGGGCAGATCTCCTGGGTACTGCTCAGAGAGGTAATAGAAAGTGAAAACGAAGGGGAGCAGTAACAATATTAAAACTTAACTTTTACTAGGTATATTCCCCCAATTGGGGGGTAAGAGACCCCTTACAAACACAAATAACAAAAAGACAGACAAGACCCCTATAGAGGGGGTTTATATGGCGGTATCGTGCAACATAGGTGATACTGCACACCTAGATAGGTCTCGTCCCCTCCCAAAGAAGCCTGTAGAGATTGTCACACAGACCTGTGGTGGAGGGACTGAGTAATCCCAATTGTCTGCCTCCAAATTAGAAACAGACACAATAAAATGGAAAGTTCTTACCAATTTATTTTGGGTCTCGCTTAGTGTCCACATATACGTGGGCTAAGGCAGGAGCAGGTCGCTTGTGGCAGGTAGGTCCTTCGTCCGGTATTCAGGTAAACGGAGAAGGGCGTCAGGGATATCCAATCGGTGCGGTATCAGAGTGGTATCAAGAAAGAGACTCACCCTAGTACCTCCCTGCTTGGCCTGACCTGGCCCTAGTGACCTAACACGGGGTCCGTGCCCCGCAAGGGGTGGCCCCGTCCGGAACCTTACCCTAGTAAACAAACCCTAGATGACCCTAACGAAGGGTGACTAGGGAAAGGTTGTTTAACTTAAAGGCAGGTGAACATAAGTAAAAATTGTCAAATGTAAGGATACTGAGGACTGGGACGCACATATAACTGCACGTATCCAAGGATATGTATACGTGTCCCGACGCGTTTCCTTAATATAACATATCTGAATGTATCCACTATTATAATGAGCTAAGACCCCAAAATCATCAGGGGACACGGGGCTTAGTAATGTGGCTCATGTCAGTCAAATAGTTGCCACTGTAATAGATATCCCAGTGAATCAACAATGTGGGGGGTAATGGGTTAAACGATACCCTCCAAGGTAGAGACTGAGGACCAAGTGAGGCATATGAAAAACATTACTGCTGGAGCGGTCTCACAAGTCTCCAGGGTAAGTGGCCCACAGGTTCAGTGTGCCATCATGTGAGGTGTATGATGGCACACTGAACCTGTGGGCCACTTACCCTGGAGACTTGTGAGACCGCTCCAGCAGTAATGTTTTTCATATGCCTCACTTGGTCCTCAGTCTCTACCTTGGAGGGTATCGTTTAACCCATTACCCCCCACATTGTTGATACACTGGGATATCTATTACAGTGGCAACTATTTGACTGACAGGAGCCACATTACTAAGCCCCGTGTCCCCTGATGATTTTGGGGTCTTAGCTCATTATAATAGTGGATACATTCAGATATGTTATATTAAGGAAACGCGTCGGGACACGTATACATATCCTTGGATACGTGCAGTTATATGTGCGTCCCAGTCCTCAGTATCCTTACATTTGACAATTTTTACTTATGTTCACCTGCCTTTAAGTTAAACAACCTTTCCCTAGTCACCCTTCGTTAGGGTCATCTAGGGTTTGTTTACTAGGGTAAGGTTCCGGACGGGGCCACCCCTTGCGGGGCACGGACCCCGTGTTAGGTCACTAGGGCCAGGTCAGGCCAAGCAGGGAGGTACTAGGGTGAGTCTCTTTCTTGATACCACTCTGATACCGCACCGATTGGATATCCCTGACGCCCTTCTCCGTTTACCTGAATACCGGACGAAGGACCTACCTGCCACAAGCGACCTGCTCCTGCCTTAGCCCACGTATATGTGGACACTAAGCGAGACCCAAAATAAATTGGTAAGAACTTTCCATTTTATTGTGTCTGTTTCTAATTTGGAGGCAGACAATTGGGATTACTCAGTCCCTCCACCACAGGTCTGTGTGACAATCTCTACAGGCTTCTTTGGGAGGGGACGAGACCTATCTAGGTGTGCAGTATCACCTATGTTGCACGATACCGCCATATAAACCCCCTCTATAGGGGTCTTGTCTGTCTTTTTGTTATTTGTGTTTGTAAGGGGTCTCTTACCCCCCAATTGGGGGACTCGCAATCCTGGGCCTTTTCTCTGCTTCTCTGCCGTCTGGTTCTCTAGCCCTCCGGTCAGTGGAAGAATTTTTTAAAGCCTTGGGATTCATTTATCATGATTCAGATCGGGTCTCGATGGCGGAATCTAAATTGAGTAATTTATTACAAGGTGAACATACTGCAGAGGCTTACTGCGTTAAGTTTAAGAGATGGGCTACCGAGTCAGAGTGGAATGACCCCGCGTTACGTAGTCAGTTTTGTCAGGGGTTATCTGAGAGATTGAAAGATGCCGTAGCTTTTCATGACTACCCGGATACATTGGAGAATGCTATGTCTTTGGCAGTACGGTTAGATAGACGTATTAGATCTATCTCTGGTGTGTCTACTATGGCTTTACCTCAGTATCTATCAGATTTTGTGGATGTCTTTTCGGAGGGTGGGGCTCAGGAATTGCCCCCTCATCATGACTATGATTGTCCAGTTAATCTCATCCCAGGGGCTAAGTTGCCAAAGTATCGGCTTTACAATCTTTCTCAACCTGAAAGAGAGGTCATGCGGAAGTATATTGCCGAGAGTTTGGCAAAAGGTCATATTAGGCCATCTAAGTTTCCGGTGGCAGTGGGTTTATTCTTTGCAAAGAAAAAGGATGGATCCCTGAGACCTTGTTTGGATTTCCAGGAATTGAACCGTATTACGGTCTATGATCCGTATCCCCTTCCTTTGATCGCCGATCTTTTTGATCAGATTGTTGGAGCCAAGGTGTTCTCCAAGTTGGATTTAAGAGGGGCCTACAATCTGAACAGAATCAAGGAGGGGGATGAGTGGAAAACGGCCTTCAACACGCACGAGGGTCATTTCCAGAATCTGGTTATGCCTTTTGGGTTAACATCCGGAAGGTTCTGGAATGTGACCGACCGATGAATCATAAAGCTTTAACACGGTTTTTGGGGTTTACTAATAATTATAGAAAATGTATCTTGAACTATTCTACCATTGTGAAACCTCTGACCGATATGACTAAGAAGGGTGCAGATGTCTCTGTCTGGTCAGATGAGGCATTGCAGGCCTTTTCCGGCTATTAAGGAATGTTTTGCATCTGCTCCCATTCTGGTGCAGCCCGATGTGTCTCAGCCATTCGTGGTGGAGGTTGATGCATCAGAGGTGGGGGTTGGAGCAGTGCTGTCGCAGGGTTCATCCCCTGGCAGAAAAATATAACGGGTGGTCCCTAGGGGGAGAAGGTGCAAGGGCACTCCCCCGGGTAAACTGCTCGGTAATAGGAACTAAGTGAAACAAAGGGGCAGTAACGTATTAAAACCTAACATTTATTAGGACAATTAAGATCCCAGGACTGGGAAGAAAAAAACCCTACCAGACAAACAGTACAAACAACGGCAGGGAACCTGGGTTAACAGGTTACCAGGTGATCAAGTCCACATTGACGCCTCTGGGTGGGGCGGGGGTGGGACTATATGATCAATGAACATACACAGTGTTGAGGCCACGGCGGTGTACCAAAAGGTCTAAAGACATGCCAATAGGCAGAAAAAAAGGGTGGATCTTACCGGTGGTGGACGATCAGGACCGTCTAGTCCAGTACCCAAGGGGAGGATGTTCTCATGTTTGAATACGTCCTCCAGTGGGTTGTACCTTGGTGCAGGAGGGCCGCAGGGAGAGTCAGTCCCTGTTTATGCCCTACTTAACCTGTTGTGCCCTAAGGTAAACCTCCTAACACGGGGTCCTATCCCCGCAAGGGGGGGCCATGCGGAACCTAACCCTAAATAGATGACCCTAGGTGACCCTGTCAGAACAGGGGAGGTGGCCCTATTAGGGGCTTGAAACACCCAGGGTGTATCGTAAAGATAGCAATGGTGGAGAACTATTATGAAGATATACTCAAAGTCCCTAAAGGTTTCATATGGGAATATATCCTACTATAAAGGAAAAAAGCCTGTACTTGTGGAAGACCCCTTAACTCATCAGGGGACAATGGTCTCAGGTAGAGAGAGAGACCCCACTCCCAAACCAGCTGAATGGTTCTAACAGATGGGGGGGGGGGACAGAATTAAGGTTATGCAGACTTAGAAGGACATATTTAGTCCAAATCAACCCAGATACCTGCAAATGGAGAACAACAAAAAGGATCCATTCAGGTTGAGGAAATGGCTGCGACTCTTACTGATGGCATATATTCATAAGGAATATATCAAAACGTGGTGGGAGATCCAATCTCTTGATAATTATATAAAAAATTCTATTGTTCCGAGCGGCTTGAGAATTTATATACGACCAGCGGCACGGATCAGTACACCAGACCTATTGGTCAAATGGGAAACTGAAGCCACAGCAAATTCCGTTAGATTCATGCGATTACTACTGGAACAAGAAAAAAGCAATATTGAACAACTAGAAAAGAGAAAAATAGATCTAACAGAGTCAGCATTAAAATTTAAGGACCATATTGATTTCTCTAAGAAAGAACTTGAACTACAAAACAATATTGAAAAATTTAGAACTAATCTAGTTGAAAGAAAACATAGACAATTTACAAATGATCTAACTGAATTTAGAAATAACACAGCATATAGTACCGCTGGGGTGGGCCAAGGAGGTTCTATTTCCGACACGTCGGCCTCTGAACCAGAGAGCTCAGATCCTGAGTCCTCTACTTATCGACCACAATACCCCTTTCCAAGATCTAATTGGAGAGGTAGGGGTCGATATAGGGGACTTAATAGATATTCTGCCCCTAGGTCTAATTGGAGGAACGATCAATTCACAGGTGGTCACCCGTCTAGATCATGGGGACCCCGAAATCGAGGAGGATTGGGAGACAGAGAGAGGACAAGTCAGGAACAACCAGAACAGGAGGGATATACTTCTGGGCCCTCCTCCTCTTTTACTATGCCAACTCTGACACCTCCTCCCACAACTACCAATGTAGCTTTTTTAGACCAAACCCAACCAAATACCTACTCCCTAAGGGACCGTCCAGCGACTCAGTCGCATATCAACAAAAGATAGATTGGTCATCCATTAATGATACCCTAATTATAAACTTGTCAGGGAAAATCTTATCTGTGGATGAGATGTCTATATTAAGGAAGGGACTCACATATGTGCCAACTACAAGATTTAACTGCTTTGATTGGATTAAGGATATACAATTATTTGCCAGGAAATTGCGTAGGCATAAAATTTTTGTATCATCTGATAAAAAGAGATGTCAGGAATTGGGTGTAGAAATGGGGGACCTCGAGGGAATTGACACCCTTGTACATCTTCTAGAGGAAAATGAACGACTCAAGGGTCATGGCCCCTTTACCACCTTGAGAAATAAGAGTGTCAAGATGCCACCCAAAACATTGAACGATGCAAACATAGACATCTTTTTAAAATCAGTCACACGGGACCTAGAAAAAATGGTCGATATTACTTCTGATAAAAACTACACTCAAGTGGAAATGAGTATGAATAGGGACATCATAATTAAATCATCCGATAAGGGGGGGAATATTGTCGTTCTCTCTCTACAACAATATAGAGATATGTGCCTCTCATTGGTCTCAGATAAAAACAACTATGAAGTACTGAGAGGAGATCCTACTGATAGGTTTCAGATTGAATTATCCCAGATTTTACAAGAAGGTTTAGAAAACAGGTGCATTGACCGGAAAGAATTTGAATACCTATCATCTACTGCCCCCAAAATAGCCACCTTCTACGGTCTTCCAAAAATACATAAGGGCACAAGTCCCCTAAAAGGACGTCCCATAGTTTCAGGTATTGAGAGTTTAACCCATCACGCCGGCATATATATTGACAAAGTTTTACGTCCCTTTGTGTCCACACTTCCTTCATATCTACGGGACACAACTGACCTACTGCAAAGAGTTGAGGGTGTCATCATAGAACCTGAGAGTTGGTTCGCCTCAATAGATGTAGAAGCCCTCTATACCTCCATCCCTCACAATAAGGGCTTAGCAGCGGCAAAATATTTTTTAGATTCTAGATCTGTTGATGTACACCAACATAATCAATTTACCCTCCAGCTTCTCAATTTTATTTTGACTCACAATTATTTTATTTTTGACGACCGCTTCTACCACCAGCTCAGGGGTACTGCGATGGGTAGCCCATGTGCACCCACGTATGCCAATCTACTCCTGGACTGGTGGGAGGACACTGTCGTTTTTTGTGAATCTATGATATCCTGGACCAGATACATCACACTCTGGTCCAGATTCATAGACAACATTTTTCTTCTGTGGTCCGGGACAATGAACGAGTTCCAGCAATTCATGGATATACTTAATTCCAATCACATTGGATTATTTTTTACTTTTGAAATACACCGCAACACTATCAATTTTCTTGATGTATGTCTAGAAAGAGACGAACACAATCACATCAAGACGACTCTCTTCAGAAAAAAGACCTCGACTAATAGTCTCCTACGTTGGGAGAGTTTTCACCCTACCCCCCTCAAAAGGGGTATTCCAAAGGGTCAGTTTTTAAGGGTTCGTAGAAACTGTTCAGATGATAAAAACTTTACAAATGAGGCTTTTAAGCTTTTTGACCGGTTTAAGCAGAGGGGTTATCCAGATCCTTGCTTATACCAAGCATGGGATTGGGCCAACTCTAAAAATCGTACAACTTTATTACATCCACAAATTAAGAAAACTAATGTTCAAGAACCAATAAGAATAGTTAGCACTTTTGACTCAGGGTCCAGACAGGTTCGGGACATTCTAAACCGCTATTGGGCACTATTAAAAACGGATCCTGATCTAACACAGGTATTATCCGAAAATCCAGCGATAACCTATAGACGGGGACGGAATGTTGGTGATACATTAGTCCACAGTCACTTTGAGCCCCCAGAAAAAAGTACTTGGCTATCTAATAGACAGATTGGCACATTTAAGTGCGGCAAGTGTAAAGCCTGTACATTTATATCTCCAGGCAAGACTTTTTCAAATAGTCAGGGTGATCGGACCTATTACACTCGCAATTTTGCGAACTGCAATACTTCTGGGGTCATCTATATGGCTCAATGTGACTGTGGACTTAAATACATAGGTAAAACTAAAAGGATTTTCAAAAAACGAATCCTGGAACATGTTGGGGACATTCGCAATAAACGAGATAAACCAATTCCAAGACACATCTGGAACAAACATGCAGGGTCTGTTAAAACCATACATTTCTCAATGATTGAGGTTATAAAAACGTCCAAAAGAGGCGGGGATCTAGACAAACTACTAAAACAAAAAGAATCAAGGTGGACCTTCAGGCTCAATACTGTCACACCGGTAGGTTTAAATGAATTCATAGATTATGCGTGCTTTATATAAGTCGTTTTATTTATCTTCTAGGATCATCATATCCTCCTTATCTCAATATAATATTTATGGTGGGGCATTTTCTTGATAATGTACCCTGATTATATATATGCCAATTACCCTCTTATAATATAATATAAAATATAAATAGGCTACAAATACAAACAGAAATCAATGGGACCTGCCTATTGCTCCCCTTTTATGGGTATTGTGACTTTTATTCTAATTGGCAGGACTTTTCGATCATCTGACCGGCCGGCTTCAGTAGTCACCTGATCCATACTTCGATCACATGACTACGGCTGACTTCAGACGCGATGTTGCGTCTTCTTCATAGTGGATGACGCGGCTAGGGCGTGGCGTCCTATGTCAGACGCCACTCTACGTCAGACGCGATGATGGGTCCCTCTCCGATTGGATGACGTGGTCGCGATCCAGCGTCCTACGTCAGACGCCAACCCAACCCCACGTGACTTCAACCCGGAAGTAAGGTTTATAAGGCAGAGACGCCGGCAATACCTCGCCGCCTGCCTACCGGACGTCATCCTACGCTGGTCCTCATCATGCCTTTACCGACAACATCACGACTCATGGACACTATCAATGGTCCATCCTTCTAGCCATAACGGGCGCGCAAGTATTATTATATAATATCTGATACCACTGTCTTTTGCATCTTATGATGTGGTTCGGTATTTCATTTTGAGTTTAAGATGTTAGGATTATCTGCACTCTACATCTTATTATGCACACTGTTTTGGTGCTAATTATTAGGCATGTTCCCATTGCAGTTTGACTGGGTTACTGGCCTTATATACGAATTGGTATACCCCAGTCAGGCCTTTTCTATGCAGCACGAGACATATATATGAATCTGGGTTATCACTGAATTATAGCACCCGGTTTATGGTTATAATATCCATTATCTCCTGTTGCAGGATTTGTTCTGATCCTCCGATAGATTATTTGATCAGTCATCTTATGTTTCATAATTCTCCTGGTACTATCTAGGAGATAAGTAGTTAAATTGGATAGGAGAAAAATAGTAAAACAAGATAAAAAATATTTTTATGTATATATTATACTTAGATTAATTTTTTCTGGTGATAGGCACTTTTTTTGTCTCAAATATGTCCCCTGATGAACCTGACACCAACCAGGCGAAACGCGTAGGGACTGTATTGGACTTTTGACTTCTCTCACACATTTAATTCACCTTATATCTTTAATATTGGGGTGCCTTCTGTCTATAAGTCTGGGTATTCTACTAGATACCCTAAAAATTAATTATTTTTATTATTTTTTGTACTTTAGCCCAGGTACCTCTTCAGGGTCCCCCCTATAGGTATCCATCCCTTGACAGGGTCTAACCAGGGACACCAGGAGGCACGAGAAACGGGATCGCCCCTATCGGGGAGGCTATTCCGTATATAGGTAGGGCAGGTACACTAGGGCCAGATATAGGGATATTTTCCCACTAGGTCCTATTAATACCTACTAACTAATCTGCTAACATCCTCTGACCCTAGATTTTGTTTTTCTTTTCTTTCTTCTATTTCATTTATGATTAAGAGGGTGTATTGACATTTTATATTGAAAAGATTAAAAGTTATATTTTAGAATGATGGTATTACTGTGATTCCTTGTGTCTTTGACCACATTCTACCATAGTTTCCCCTGAACAGGCATATGTTCAATCTGTAATTAAAATGATGGTATGTCAAGTTGGTTTATTACTGTATCACATGGAGAGCGTGTGGCCTTTGCCATGGGGTGCGACAGGGCAGAGAAATGTACCGCCAATCTGCTGGCATCTGTCAGCGCGACTGAGCTCGCTGTTTAGTTCAAATGGAAGGAGAGGGATGGCTGTGCGCATGCGTGATAGGCGTGGCCGCCGTCCACGTGATGAGGTGTACGTCACCTGACGCGGCGAACCACATACCTATTTGTGCATGCGCACCTGCCATGAGGGCAGCCTACAGTATTTGCAGCCCACTTCAATGACATCACTGCGCACTCATAGGCGTCATTGCATGAGGGCATGATCAAGGAGGAGCGCAGCGTCGGCTGTCCAAGGGAGGTAGCGGGAGTGGGAGGAGTTGTGCTTAAAACAAAGCGGCTCCTACAGCTACATTCCTTCTAGTACTGGAGAGTAGGGATGAGCGAACTCGAACTGTATAGTTCGGGTTCGTACCGAATTTTGGGGTGTCCGTGACACGGACCCGAACCCGGACATTTTCGTAAAAGTCCGGGTTCGGGTTCGGTGTTCGTCGCTTTCTTGGCGCTTTTGTGACGCTTTCTTGGCAATTTTTGAAAGGCTGCAAAGCAGCCAATCAACAAGCGTCATACTACTTGCCCCAAGAGGTCGTCACAGCCATGCCTACTATTGGCATGGCTGTGATTGGCCAGAGCACCATGTGACCCAGCCTCTATTTAAGCTGGAGTCACATAGCGCCGCCCGTCACTCTGCTCTGATTAGCGTAGGGAGAGGTTGCGGCTGCGACAGTAGGGCGAGATTAGGCAGATTAACTCCTCCAAAGGACTTCACTTGATTAATTGATCGATCTGCAGCTGTGCATCATTGAGCTGCTGAAATTCAAATGCTCACTCACTGTTTTTAGGCTGCCCAGACCGTTTGTCAGTCACTTTTTTCTGGGGTGATCGGCGGCCATTTTGTGTCTTGTGCGGTGCTGCGACCAAGTGCATCCAAGCTGCGACCAAGTGCATTTAACCCTCAATGGTGTGGTTGTTTTTTGGCTAAAGCCTACATCAGGGTGAAGCTGTCACACCAAGTGCATTTAACCAGCAATAGTCTGTTCATTTTTTGGCCATATACTAAATCAGGGGCAAGCTGCGCCTGTCACCAAGTGCATTTAACCCTCAATGGTGTGGTTGTTTTTTGGCTAAAGCCTACATCAGGGTGAAGCTGTCACACCAAGTGCATTTAACCAGCAATAGTCTGTTTATTTTTTGGTCATATACTACATCAGGGGCAAGCTGCGCCCGTCACCAAGTGCATTTAACCCTCAGTAGTGTGGTTCGTCAAGCTGTGACACCAAGTGCATTTAACCAGCAATAGTCTGTTCATTTTTTGGCCATATACTACATCAGGGGCAAGCTGCGCCCGTCACCAAGTGCATTTAACCCTCAGTAGTGTGGTTGGTCAAGCTATCACACCAAGTGCATTTAACCAGCAATAGTCTGTTCATTTTTTGGCCATATACTAAATCAGGGGCAAGCTGCGCCCGTCACCAAGTGCATTTAACCAGCAATAGTCTGTTCATTTTTTGGCCATATACTACATCAGGGGCAAGCTGCGCCCGTCACCAAGTGCATTTAACCCTCAGTAGTGTGGTTGGTCAAGCTATCACACCAAGTGCATTTAACCAGCAATAGTCTGTTCATTTTTTGGCCATATACTAAATCAGGGGCAAGCTGCGCCCGTCACCAAGTGCATTTAACCAGCAATAGTCTGTTCATTTTTTGGCCATATACTACATCAGGGGCAAGCTGCGCCCGTCACCAAGTGCATTTAACCCTCAGTAGTGTGGTTGGTCAAGCTATCACACCAAGTGCATTTAACCAGCAATAGTCTGTTCATTTTTTGGCCATATACTAAATCAGGGGCAAGCTGCGCCCGTCACCAAGTGCATTTAACCAGCAATAGTCTGTTCATTTTTTGGCCATATACTACATCAGGGGCAAGCTGCGCCCGTCACCAAGTGCATTTAACCCTCAGTAGTGTGGTTCGTCAAGCTGTGACACCAAGTGCATTTAACCAGCAATAGTCTGTTCATTTTTTGGCCATATACTACATCAGGGGCAAGCTGCGCCCGTCACCAAGTGCATTTAACCAGCAATAGTGTGGTTATTTTTTGGCCATATCCCAGTCTAATTCTGTCACTAAATCCATACCGGTCACCCAGCGCCTAAATACTAGGCCTCAAATTTATATCCCGCTAAATCTCTCGTTACCGCTGTCCTGTTGTGGCTGGGAAAGTTATTTAGTGTCCGTCAAAGCACATTTTTTGTTCTGGGTTGAAGTACAATTCCCAATTTAGCAATTTCATAATTTAGTGGTTCCTGCTATATCAGAGCTATTTGAAATCTATCCCTAAAAGGGTATATAATATTCAAGGTGCACATAGGGTCATTCAGAATAACATCACACACACGCTACTGTGCATTTCCAAGTCTAATTCTGTCGCTAAATCCATACCGGTCACCCAGCGCCTAAATACTAGGCCTCAAATTTATATCCCGCTAAATCTCTCGTTACCGCTGTCCTGTTGTGGCTGGGAAAGTTATTTAGTGTCCGTCAAAGCACATTTTTTGTTCTGGGTTGAAGTACAATTCCCAATTTAGCAATTTCATAATTTAGTGGTTCCTGCTATATCAGAGCTATTTGAAATCTATCCCTTAAAGGGTATATAATATTCAAGGTGCACATAGGGTCATTCAGAATAACTTCACACACACGCTACTGTGCATTTCCAAGTCTAATTCTGTTAGTAAATCCATACCGGTCACCCAGCGCCTAAATACTAGGCCTCAAATTTATATCCCGCTGAATTTGAATACAATACATTGGGCCAAATAATATTTTTGTTGTTGTGGTGAACCATAACAATGAGAAAAACATCTAGTAAGGGACGCGGACGTGGACATGGTCGTGGTGGTGTTAGTGGACCCTCTGGTGCTGGGAGAGGACGTGGCCGTTCTGCCACATCCACACGTCCTAGTGTACCAACTACCTCAGGTCCCAGTAGCCGCCAGAATTTACAGCGATATGTGGTGGGGCCCAATGCCGTTCTAAGGATGGTAAGGCCTGAGCAGGTACAGGCATTAGTCAATTGGGTGGCCGACAGTGGATCCAGCACGTTCACATTATCTCCCACCCAGTCTTCTGCAGAAAGCGCACAGATGGCGCCTGAAAACCAACCCCATCAGTCTGTCACATCACCCCCATGCATACCAGGGAAACTGTTTCAGCCTCAAGTTATGCAGCAGTCTCTTATGCTGTTTGAAGACTCCGCTGGCAGGGTTTCCCAAGGGCATCCACCTAGCCCTTCCCCAGCGGTGAAAGATATAGAATGCACTGACGCACAACCACTTATGTTTCCTGATGATGAGGACATGGGAATACCACCTCAGCATGTCTCTGATGATGACGAAACACAGGTGCCAACTGCTGCGTCTTTCTGCAGTGTGCAGACTGAACAGGAGGTCAGGGATCAAGACTGGGTGGAAGACGATGCAGGGGATGATGAGGTCCTAGACCCCACATGGAATGAAGGTCGTGCCATTGACTTTCACAGTTCGGAGGAAGAGGCAGTGGTGAGACCGAGCCAACAGCGTAGCAAAAGAGGGAGCAGTGGGCAAAAGCAGAACACCCGCCGCCAAGAGACTCCGCCTGCTACTGCCCGCCGCCATCTGGGACCGAGCACCCCAAAGGCAGCTTCAAGGAGTTCCCTGGCATGGCACTTCTTCAAACAATGTGCTGACGACAAGACCCGAGTGGTTTGCACGCTGTGCCATCAGAGCCTTAAGCGAGGCATTAACGTTCTGAACCTGAGCACAACCTGCATGACCAGGCACCTGCATGCAAAGCATGAACTGCAGTGGAGTAAACACCTTGAAACCAAGGAAGTCACTCAGGCTCCCCCTGCTACCTCTTCTGCTGCTGCCGCCTCGGCCTCTTCTGCTGCTGCCGCCTTGGCCTCTTCCTCCGCCTCTGGAGGAACGTTGGCACCTGCCGCCCAGCAAACAGGGGATGTACCACCAACACCACCACCACCACCTCCGTCACCAAGCGTCTCAACCATGTCACACGGCAGCGTTCAGCTCTCCATCTCACAAACATTTGAGAGAAAGCGTAAATTCCCACCTAGCCACCCTCGATCCCTGGCCCTGAATGCCAGCATTTCTAAACTACTGGCCTATGAAATGCTGTCATTTAGGCTGGTGGACACAGACAGCTTCAAACAGCTCATGTCGCTTGCTGTCCCACAGTATGTTGTTCCCAGCTGCCACTACTTCTCCAAGAGAGCCGTGCCTTCCCTGCACAACCAAGTATCCGATAAAATCAAGTGTGCACTGCGCAACGCCATCTGTGGCAAGGTCCACCTAACCACAGATACGTGGACCAGTAAGCACGGCCAGGGACGCTATATCTCCCTAACTGCACACTGGGTAAATGTAGTGGCAGCTGGGCCCCAGGCGGAGAGCTGTTTGGCGCACGTCCTTCCGCCGCCAAGGATCGCAGGGCAACATTCTTTGCCTCCTGTTGCCACCTCCTCCTTCTCGGCTTCCTCCTCCTCTTCTTCCACCTGCTCATCCAGTCAGCCACACACCTTCACCACCAACTTCAGCACAGCCCGGGGTAAACGTCAGCAGGCCATTCTGAAACTCATATGTTTGGGGGACAGGCCCCACACCGCACAGGAGTTGTGGCGGGGTATAGAACAACAGACCGACGAGTGGTTGCTGCCGGTGAGCCTCAAGCCCGGCCTGGTGGTGTGCGATAATGGGCGAAATCTCGTTGAAGCTCTGGGACTAGCCAATTTGACGCACATCCCTTGCTTGGCGCATGTGCTGAATTTGGTGGTGCAGAAGTTCATTCACAACTACCCCGACATGTCAGAGCTGCTGCATAAAGTGCGGGCCGTCTGTTCGCGCTTCCGGCGTTCACATCCTGCTGCTGCTCGCCTGTCTGCGCTACAGCGTAACTTCGGCCTTCCCGCTCACCGCCTCATATGCGACGTGCCCACCAGGTGGAACTCCACCTTGCACATGCTGGACAGACTGTGCGAGCAGCAGCAGGCCATAGTGGAGTTTCAGCTGCAGCACGCACGGATCAGTCGCACTACAGAACAGCACCACTTCACCACCAATGACTGGGACTCCATGCGAGACCTGTGTGCCCTGTTGCGTTGTTTCGAGTACTCCACCAACATGGCCAGTGGCGATGACGCCATTATCAGCGTTACAATACCACTTCTATGTCTCCTTGAGAAAACACTTAGGGCGATGATGCAAGAGGAGGTGGCCCAGGAGGAGGAGGAGGAGGAGGAGGAAGAGGGGTCATTTTTAGCACTTTCAGGCCAGTCTCTTCGAAGTGACTCAGAGGGAGGTTTTTGGCAACAGCAGAGGCCAGGTACAAATGTGGCCAGACAGGGCCCACTACTGGAGGACGAGGAGGACGAGGATGAGGAGGAGGTGGAGGAGGATGAGGATGAAGCATGGTCACAGCGGGGTGGCACCCAACGCAGCTCGGGTCCATCACTGGTGCGTGGCTGGGGGGAAAGGCAGGACGATGACGATACGCCTCCCACAGAGGACAGCTTGTCCTTACCCCTGGGCAGCCTGGCACACATGAGCGACTACATGCTGCAGTGCCTGCGCAACGACAGCAGAGCTGCCCACATTTTAACCTGTGCGGACTACTGGGTTGCCACCCTGCTGGATCCACACTACAAAGACAATGTGCCCACCTTACTTCCTGCACTGGAGCGTGATAGGAAGATGCGCGAGTACAAGCGCACGTTGGTAGACGCGCTACTGAGAGCATTCCCAAATGTCACAGGGGAACAAGTGGAAGCCCAAGGCCAAGGCAGAGGAGGAGCAAGAGGTCGCCAAGGCAGCTGTGTCAATGCCAGCTCCTTTGAGGGCAGGGTTAGCATGGCAGAGATGTGGAAAACTTTTGTCAACACGCCACAGCTAACTGCACCACCACCTGATACGCAACGTGTTAGCAGGAGGCAACATTTCACTAACATGGTGGAACAGTACGTGTGCACACCCCTCCACGTACTGACTGATGGTTCGGCCCCATTCAACTTCTGGGTCTCTAAATTGTCCACGTGGCCAGAGCTAGCCTTTTATGCCTTGGAGGTGCTGGCCTGCCCGGCGGCCAGCGTTTTGTCTGAACGTGTATTCAGCACGGCAGGGGGCGTCATTACAGACAAACGCAGCCGCCTGTCTAGAGCCAATGTGGACAAGCTGACGTTCATAAAAATGAACCAGGCATGGATCCCACAGGATCTGTCCGTCCCTTGTCCAGATTAGACATTAACTACCTCCCCTTAACCATATATTATTGGACTCCAGGGCACTTCCTCATTCAATCCTATTTTTATTTTCATTTTACCATTATATTGCGAGGCTACCCAAAGTTGAATGAACCTCTCCTGTGTCTGGGTGCCGGGGCCTAAATATATGCCAATGGACTGTTCCAATGTTGGGTGACGTGAAGCCTGATTCTCTGCTATGACATGCAGAATGATTCTCTGCTGACATGAAGCCAGATTGTCTGTTACGGGACCTCTCTCCTCTGCCTGTGTGCTGGGCCTAAATATATGCCAATGGACTGTTGCAGTGGTGGCTGACGTGAAGCCTCATTCTCTGCTATGACATGCAGACTAATTCTCTGCTGACATGAAGACAGATTCTCTGTTACGGGACCTCTCTCCTCTGCCTGTGTGCTGGGCCTAAATATATGCCAATGGACTGTTGCAGTGGTGGCTGACGTGAAGCCTCATTCTCTGCTATGACATGCAGACTGATTCTCTGCTGACATGAAGCCAGATTCTCTGTTACGGGACCTCCCTCCTCTGCCTGGGTGCTGGGCCTAAATATATGCCAATGGACTGTCGCAGTGGTGGCTGACGTGAAGCCTCATTCTCTGCTATGACATGCAGACTGATTCTCTGCTGACATGAAGCCAGATTCTCTGTTACGGGACCTCCCTCCTCTGCCTGGGTGCTGGGCCTAAATATATGCCAATGGACTGTTGCAGTGGTGGCTGACGTGAAGCCTCATTCTCTGCTATGACATGCAGACTAATTCTCTGCTGACATGAAGACAGATTCTCTGTTACGGGACCTCTCTCCTCTGCCTGTGTGTGTGCTGGGCCTAAATATATGCCAATGGACTGTTGCAGTGGTGGCTGACGTGAAGCCTCATTCTCTGCTATGACATGCAGACTAATTCTCTGCTGACATGAAGACAGATTCTCTGTTACGGGACCTCTCCCCTCTGCCTGTGTGTGTGCTGGGCCTAAATATATGCCAATGGACTGTTGCAGTGGTGGCTGACGTGAAGCCTCATTCTCTGCTATGACATGCAGACTGATTCTCTGCTGACATGAAGCCAGATTCTCTGTTACGGGACCTCCCTCCTCTGCCTGGGTGCTGGGCCTAAATATATGCCAATGGACTGTTGCAGTGGTGGCTGACGTGAAGCCTCATTCTCTGCTATGACATGCAGACTGATTCTCTGCTGACATGAAGACAGATTCTCTGTTACGGGACCTCCCTCCTCTGCCTGTGTGTGTGCTGGGCCTAAATATATGCCAATGGACTGTTGCAGTGGTGGCTGACGTGAAGCCTCATTCTCTGCTATGACATGCAGACTGATTCTCTGCTGACATGAAGACAGATTCTCTGTTACGGGACCTCCCTCCTCTGCCTGGGTGCTGGGCCTAAATATATGCCAATGGACTGTTGCAGTGGTGGCTGACGTGAAGCCTCATTCTCTGCTATGACATGCAGACTGATTCTCTGCTGACATGAAGCCAGATTCTCTGTTACGGGACCTCTCTCCTCTGCCTGTGTGTGTGCTGGGCCTAAATATATGCCAATGGACTGTTGCAGTGGTGGCTGACGTGAAGCCTCATTCTCTGCTATGACATGCAGACTAATTCTCTGCTGACATGAAGACAGATTCTCTGTTACGGGACCTCTCTCCTCTGCCTGTGTGTGTGCTGGGCCTAAATATATGCCAATGGACTGTTGCAGTGGTGGCTGACGTGAAGCCTCATTCTCTGCTATGACATGCAGACTGATTCTCTGCTGACATGAAGCCAGATTCTCTGTTACGGGACCTCCCTCCTCTGCCTGGGTGCTGGGCCTAAATTTATGACAATGGACTGTTGCAGTGGTGGCTGACGTGAAGCCTGATTCTCTGCTATGACATGCAGACTGATTCTCTGCTGACATGAAGCCAGATTGTCTGTTACGGGACCTCTCTCCTCTGCCTGGGTGCTGGGCCTAAATATATGCCAATGGACTGTTGCAGTGGTGGCTGACGTGAAGCCTCATTCTCTGCTATGACATGCAGACTGATTCTCTGCTGACATGAAGACAGATTCTCTGTTACGGGACCTCTCTCCTCTGCCTGGGTGCTGGGCCTAAATATATGCCAATGGACTGTTGCAGTGGTGGCTGACGTGAAGCCTGATTCTCTGCTATGACATGCAGACTAATTCTCTGCTGACATGAAGACAGATTGTCTGTTATGGGACCTCCCTCCTCTGCCTGGGTGCTGGGCCTAAATATATGCCAATGGACTGTTGCAGTGGTGGCTGACGTGAAGCCTCATTCTCTGCTATGACATGCAGACTGATTCTCTGCTGACATGAAGCCAGATTCTCTGTTACGGGACCTCCCTCCTCTGCCTGGGTGCTGGGCCTAAATATATGCCAATGGACTGTTGCAGTGGTGGCTGACGTGAAGCCTCATTCTCTGCTATGACATGCAGACTAATTCTCTGCTGACATGAAGCCAGATTCTCTGTTACGGGACCTCTCTCCTCTGCCTGGGTGCTGGGCCTAAATTTATGAAAATGGACTCTTACAGTGGTGGGTGACGTGAAGCCAGATTCTCTGCTATGGGACCTCTCTCCAATTGATTTTGGTTAATTTTTATTTATTTAATTTTTATTTTAATTCATTTCCCTATCCACATTTGTTTGCAGGGGATTTACCTACATGTTGCTGACTTTTGCAGCCCTCTAGCTCTTTCCTGGGCTGTTTTACAGCCTTTTTAGTGCCGAAAAGTTCGGGTCCCCATTGACTTCAATGGGGTTCGGGTACGGGACGAAGTTCGGATCGGGTTCGGATCCCGAACCCGAACATTTCCGGGATGTTCGGCCGAACTTCTCGAACCCGAACATCCAGGTGTTCGCTCAACTCTACTGGAGAGGGTAATAGACATAACCTCCAGCATGGGACCTAGGAGGGGGGCATTGTTGGCAGTCAGACCCCTGAACCTACATAGGGTACATTAACTTTTATAAGAGGTGATAGTAACCGCTACTCAATCAGATAGGGTGACTGATTATAATAACACTTGTTCGTGACAGATGAGAGAAGAGACAGAGAACAACCCACAAGTGGAAGGGGTGAATACATAGTGGAGCGGGGGCATATAGACAGATAGCTGGTTTGGGAGTGGGGGCTCTCTCTCTACCTGAGACCCTTGTCCCCTGAAGAGTTAAGTGGTCTTCCACAAGTACAGGCTTTTTTCCTTTAGAGTAGGATATATTCCCATATGAAACGCGTAGGGACTTTGAGTATATCTTCATAATAGTTCTCCACCATTGCTATCTTCACGATACACCATGGGTGTTTTAAGCCCCTAATAGGGCCACCTCACCTGTCCTGACAGGGTCACCTAGGGTTATGCCCTAGGTTTAGGTTCTGGATGGGGCCACCCCTTGCCGGGATAGGACCCCTTGTTAGGAGGTTTACCTTAGGGCACAACAGTCCAAGTAGGGCATAAACAGGGACAGACTCTCCCTGCGGCCCTCCTGCACCAAGGTAAAACCCACTGGAGGACGTATTCAAGCATGAGAACATCCTCCCCTTGAGCACTGGACTAGATGGTCCTGATTGTCCACCACCGGTAAGATCCACCCTTTTTTTCTGTCTATTGGCATGTCTTTAGACCTCTGGCACACCGCCGTGGCCTCAACACTGTGTATGTTCATTGATCATATAGTCCGCCCCCCGCCCCGCCCAGAGGCGTCAATGTGGACTTGATCACCTGGTGACCTGTTGTTGTTTGTACTGTTTTTCTGGTAGGGTTTTTCTCTTCCCAGTCCTGGGATTTTAATTGTCCTAATAAACGTTAGGTTTTAATACGTTCATCCCCTGGCAAATGGGTTCCGTGTGCTTTTTTTTTCCAAGAAGCTCTCGGTTGCCGAGAGGAATTATGATGTAGGAGATAGGGAATTGCTGGCCATCAAATTGGCCTTTGAGGAATGGCGTCACTGGTTGGAGGTGGCGTCTCATCCCGTTACAGTATATTCGGATCTTAAGAATTTGGCTTACCTGCAATCTGCCAAGCGTCTGAATCCTAGACAGGCCAGATGGTCACTGCTCTTTGCCAGATTCAATTTTATGGTTACTTTTTGCCCGAGGGTTAAAAACTTCAAAGCTGATGCGCTGTCTCGCAGTTTTCCTGGGGGATGTGATTCAGAGGATCCTGCTCCGATTTTGGCTGATGGGTTGGTGGTTTCCGCTCTGTATCCCGAATTGGAGATAGAGGTGTTGGGAGCCCAGGAGGGGGCTCCTGGTTCTTGTCCCCCAGGGAGGTTGCTTGTTCCTGATGGACTGCGATACAAGGTATTCAAGGAACATCACGATAATGTCCTTGCTGGACATCCTGGTGGTAAGTCCACCTTTGATCTTGTGTCCCGGAGGTTCTGGCGGCTCGGGTTACGTAAGAGTGTTGAGGATTGCGTAGCAGCTTGTGAAACCTGTGCAAGGTCAAAGGTTGCTCATACTTGACCTGTTGGTTCACTTCTTCCTTTGTCTAGTCCATCTCGTTCTTGGACACACTTGTCTATGGACTTTATTACGGATCTGACGAGTTCCTCCGGGAAAACAGTAATTTTGGTGGTTGTTGACAGTTTTAGTAAAATGGCTCACTTTGTATCGTTAGCTAGTCTGCAGAATGCCAAGACTCTTGTTCGGAATTTTGTTGATAATATCGTGAAATTGCATGGCATTCCCTCAGATGTGGTTTCTGATAGGGGAACTCAGTTTGTCTTCAGGTTTTGGAGGGTATTCTGCTCTCGGCTTGGCATTCAACTTTTGTTCTCTTCGGCTATTCATCCGCAGTCAAATGGGCAGACAGAGCTAACTAATCAAAACCTGGAGACGTACTTGAGGTGCTTTGTGGCTGAGAATCAGGAGGACTGGTCCTCATTCTTGTCCCTAGCAGAGTTTGCTTTGAATAACCGTAGGCAGGAGTCCACGGGTAAGTCGCCATTTTTTGGCGCATACGGTTTTCATCCTCAGTTTTGTACTTTTTCTTGGACTAGTTCCTCTGGGATGACAGAGGAGGAGAGATTTTCTTCTGCCTTGTCTTCTATCTGGTGGAGGATCCAGGTGAATTTGGAGAAGATGGGTGAGAGGTATAAGCAAATGGCTGACAAGAGACGTATAACTGGTCCGAACCAGTGTGTGGGTGTTCTAGTGTGGTTATCTACTAAAAATATTAAACTGAGAGTACCATCTTGGAAACTGGGTCCAAGATTTATTGGACCTTACAAAATATCTGCGGTGGTCAATCCAGTAGCGTTTCGTCTGGATCTTCCGCAGACTTGGAGGATCCATGATGTGTTCCACAAGTCTTTACTAAAGAAATATGGAACCATCACCATTGCCTCTTCCCCCTGTTCTGGTTGATGGAAATTTAGAGTTCGATATCTCCAGGGTTCTCGACTCAAGAGTTCTTCAGGGTTCCCTTCAGTATCTGGTAGACTGGAGGGGATACGGCCCTGAAGAGAGGATGTGGGTTCCGGCTGTGGATGTTAGTGCCAGCCGACTGGTGAGGGCTTTTCACAGATCCCACCTGGATAAAGTTGTGCCGAGGTGTCCGGAGGTCATCCGTAGAAGGGGGGTACTGTCATGCCCTGCTTAGGCTATGTGTGGAGGTCTGCCAGGTTAGCAGCACTTGTGTAGCCTTTTTGTTTTTGTTTTGGAATTGAGCTATATCTGCCTCCCTTCAGGTGCACTGGGTGGGGTCATTGGTTTGAGTTTAAACTATGGCCACTCCCAGTGTCCTGTGCGGGCTATAGCTTCTGTCTGGCTCAAAGGAAGGAAGGAAGGATTTGCTGTTCCTGCTCAGTAAAAGATAAGTTTATTTTGTTTTCTTGTGGTTGTCTGTCTAGGCCAGGCATGTCCAAACTGCGTCCCTCCAGCTGTTGCAAAACTACAACTCCCAGCATGCCCTAATAGCTACAAGCTTCCCAGGCATGCTGGGAGTTGTAGTTTTGCAACAGCTGGAGGGCCGCAGTTTGGACATGCCTGGTCTAGGCTGTTAGAGAGATGCCTGCCCCTTCAGGTCTGAGGGAGCAGGCTGCCTCTTTCCCCCTTTCCCCATCTTAGGGATTCTAGGGAATCTTCAGTACAGACACAAGAACACGTAATTCCCACCTTCAGGGTCTGAACGTGGGCATAGAAGTCTAGGGAGAGCTGGTAGGGATTTGTCAGGAGGTGACCTCTATCCCCAGCTTCTTGCCTAGACACTTGTTTGTTTATATCCTGTGTATCTTGTATCCTGTCTTCACTGGGTGAATCTTCTGATGACCATCAATCATGTAATTTGTTGCTCCCGTGTGGATTTGGTCTTACCGCTAAGGATTGCATGCAGGCCTGCCTCTTCTTCTCCCCTCCTACTCCATCCTCCATCTCCTGCTTGGCTGACTCCTCATTTTCGACTGCTACCACCTCTTCCACTGTACCCCCCAAGCTCCCCAGGATCTATTTGATGTCCCAGGTGAGACGTTGACATGCTGTTGTGCCTGTAAGCCAAGAGCCACACCGATCCTGCACTTTCAGCACTGCGGTCACAGGCAGATCAGTGGCTAACCTTGCTCAATTTTACAGTTGATAAAGTGGTGTGTGACAATGGTGCCAATCTGCTGAGCACCCTGAACCAGGGCAAAATGACACAGATTCCGTGTATGGCACACGTCCGGAACTTAGTCATGCAGCGATTCGTTGCCAAAAACCCTGGGTTCCAGGATGTCCTGTGGCAGGCCAGGAAAATCTCTGGCCATTTTAGAAGATCTTGCGCAACACTGTAGCGGAAGTAAAAGAAGTATGCGGCACTCACCGAAGCACGTAAATATGTATCTCTTTATTCAGTCCTCAGCATTCGGACGAACAAGTGGGGTTGTGAGGCGGACACGCTCCTGCAGATGAATGGCGGCTACGGCCGTTTCGCGCAATGTGTAGCGCTTCTTCTGGCCGCTGATCGTCAGGGCGCAGTACTGCGCCATATATAAGCGACGCCCGTCAGCCGGCATCATGTGCAGCAGCTGTGCGCCGTCAGAAGAGTGACGTAAAAACAAATCAATGTGATCGAGGGGGAGAAGGAATACACCCAAATACAAACATAAACACAAAAGCGCAATTAACATGTTCGGCAGCAATTACTGATTATACAAGCAGAAATCGTTCCTAAGGACATCAATGTTAGATTAGAAACAGCATGGGTGCAGAAGGGACAGAATCCAAAGGGATGGTTATCTCAACGGGCCATGGGATCCATAGGGGATAAACCAAACACCCCACTGTAACTATGTTTTAACTTGCCCCATTATTGAAGGAATACGGACATGTCGTTCCTATCGTTGAGTCCGGCGGCGCCAGTAGCTTTAGTGCGGAGGATCCATCTTGCTTCCCTCTGCAGGAGTAGTCGGTGTCGATATCCTCCCCTGGGGATGGGTCGGACCTGTTCCACTCTCGCAAAGGAAAGACAACGGGGATGACCGTCATGCGCGTCCCTAACGTGCTCAATAAGGCGGGGACACCCTTTACCAGAACAAATGGAATTCACATGCTCCCGTATCCGTTCGAAGAGCGGGCGAATGGTTTTGCCTATATAATACCTATTACAAGGGCAAAATACGGCATACACGACGTATGGCGTGCGACATGTTAAGAAATCACGCACCGTATGCTGAACCCCTCCTATCAGTAGCCATTTACTGCACATGTTTAATGCGCAAAACGAACAATGCCCACATTTATAATTACCCTCAGGTTTTTTTACTGGTGAGCCATGTCTCCGCCTTAGGTGTGCAGAATACACAGATATATTTGTAAATGCGTGGAAGGATGCACACCAGCAATTTTCCATGCAACTTATGGGTCTCGTATTGACCCGGGACGAAGCGGAATATACCGCAGTAACAGAGGAATTAAGCAGAGCGAGAGGAATTACAGAGGAGATTGTTGGAGTCTCAATTTACCAACTTTTAAAAACGACTAAATAAAAAGTTGCTGGCCACACAGATGGAAATTAAGGAAAAGAAACGAGACAAGTTCATTAGAGACAAAAATGATTACGAACTGGATCGAGTTTTTGATTGGGGCAAAAAGAGAATACGCCCTAAACGGACCCCACGACGAGGACGCAACAATTTCTGGGCAACCGATTCAGATTCAAGTCTCTCAGAGGGAAATGGGATCCACTCACCCACTAACCCCTCCCCTTTAGAAGGAGAACGAGAAGGGGGCGTGGCAGGCGCACAGGAAGAACCAAAAATACCACGCAAGTCGACGAGGCGGAGACGCCAGGTCTCGTGGCGACAATAGAAGAAGATGATACCCGCACCAGCACTGCTGATATAGTGGTGAACCTCACGGACATTGAACTCCCCCCGGGCTGCATCCCACTCCTCAATTGTGGACTGGGATTCAGCCTAGCTGAGCAGTTCAGCCCTGTGGACTTCGAGATCGACCTATTTTTGTCGATCCGTAAACTATTTTTGAAGAAACTGTTTGCTGAATCTCCCTTTAAAAAAACGTTGCACCTTTGCCTGGAGAGATCCCGGCGACAATCACAGGGACTGACTTTCATCTTAAGGGTCGTTTCAGTGAAGAGGAGATACAGTGCATCCACTTCTTGGCCAATATAGAGACAGACACCTTAGACAGTGGTGGCCATGAGGTGGATACATATACCGGTGGCATCGGGTCCACCTTCCTTCCTCCCATGCCGGCTGGCTCCGCCATTGACCTGTTCCACAAACGGGTGCTGAGAGATATATGTGCGCTGATTTACCCAGCAGCACCCCCGAACGTTACCGGGGAAGAATATTGAGCCCTTTTGTGGTTAAAACAACAGGACGGCATCATTATTAAGCCGGCCGACAAGGGAGGGAATGTGGTCCTGATGACCAGGGAATATTACATGGAGGAGGCGGGGAGACAATTGGGGGACAGCGATGTATATTTTAGACTAAAGGGAGACCCGGTACCAGCAATACTAGATAAACTTCGGGTATTCATTGAGAAGTACATAGTAGCTGGTTTCCTGCCTAAAGGCATGGCCAATCGACTCATCCCTCCTCATCCCAAAACTCCGGTCTGGTACTTTGTACCAAAAATCCACAAATCACTGACCCGGCCCCCGGGTCGCCCCATAGTAGCCGGGGTCGGGTCAGTGACCGAACCACTGTCTGGTTACGTGGATTGGCTCCTTAGGCCTCTTCTTTTGGGGACCCCGACATATCTCAAGGACACCGGGGACTTCCTCCGAGCACACCAATATTTCGAGTGGCGGAGGGAGTTCTGCCTGGTGTCCTTGGACGTCGAAGGTTTGTACACCAGAATCCCGCACGACCTGGGACTCCGGGCTGTCAACACTGTCCTGAATAGAAGTGACAAAGACCCTATGTTCAAGAGCTTTGTCATGGATACACTTGACCTCATCCTCACCAGCAATGTGTTCCAGTTCGACGGCCAATGGTACCGCCAGGTACTAGGTACCGCAATGGGCACACCCGTGTCGTGCACATTTGCGAACCTGTACCTGGCGGTATTTGAAGATACCTACGGTTCATGCATTTATTTTTACGTTATGTGGACGATATCTTTCTGGTCTGGTCAGGCAGCGAGGAGTCGCGCCGCAATTTTGTGGAGTACCTTAACACGCACAACAGGATGAATATGCGCTTCACCCTGAATTTTGGGGGTGATTCGCTAGACTTCCTGGATGTGCGTGTGACAGTCAAGGATGGTGTACTACACACCACGGGCTTCCGTAAGCCCACCGCGACTAACTCACTGCTTCACCAGACCAGTTATCACCCACCCTCGGTCAAAAAAGCCGTCCCATACGGACAATTCGTCCGGCTTAGGAGGATCAATGATACCGAAGAAGGCTTTCACAGGCAAGCTAATGAGCTAAGTCATCGACTTGTGGATCGGGGTTACCCACCAGGGGGAGTCTCGGCGGCCTTACGTAAGACTGCCGCACTTGACCGTAACACGTTGCTGGTAGAAAGGAATAGGAAAACTGAATCACCCCGCTTTGCCTTTGCTTTTAAATATAGTCCAGCTGCAGATATCATCAAGCGAGTAATACAAGATAATTGGGACCTCCTGAAGGGAGATCCAGCCTTAAGCAACCTCTCCAGTCAGCGACCATTGGTTACCTTCAAAAAATGCGCAACCCTCAGGGATAAATTGGTGAACAGTGTATTCTGCACACCTAAGGCGGAGACATGGCTCACCAGTAAAAAACCTGAGGGTAATTATAAATGTGGGCATTGTTCGTTTTGCGCATTAAACATGTGCAGTAAATGGCTACTGATAGGAGGGGTTCAGCATACGGTGCGTGATTTCATAACATGTCGCACGCCATACGTCGTGTATGCCGTATTTTGCCCTTGTAATAGGTATTATATAGGCAAAACCATTCGCCCGCTCTTCGAACGGATACGGGAGCATGTGAATTCCATTTGTTCTGGTAAAGGGTGTCCCCGCCTTATTGAGCACGTTAGGGACGCGCATGACGGTCATCCCCGTTGTCTTTCCTTTGCGAGAGTGGAACAGGTCCGACCCATCCCCAGGGGAGGAGATCGACACCGACTACTCCTGCAGAGGGAAGCAAGATGGATCCTCCGCACTAAAGCTACTGGCGCCGCCGGACTCAAAGATAGGAACGACATGTCCGTATTCCTTCAATAATGGGGCATGTTAAAACATAGTTACAGTGGGGTGTTTGGTTTATCCCCTATGGATCCCATGGCCCGTTGAGATAACCATCCCTTTGGATTCTGTCCCTTCTGCACCCATGCTGTTTCTAATCTAACATTGATGTCCTTAGGAACGATTTCTGCTTGTATAATCAGTAATTGCTGCCAAACATGTTAATTGCGCTTTTGTGTTTATGTTTGTATTTGGGTGTATTCCTTCTCCCCCTCGATCACATTGATTTGTTTTTACGTCACTCTTCTGACGGCGCACAGCTGCTGCACATGATGCCGGCTGACGGGCGTCGCTTATATATGGCGCAGTACTGCGCCCTGACGATCAGCGGCCAGAAGAAGCGCTACACATTGCGCGAAACGGCCGTAGCCGCCATTCATCTGCAGGAGCGTGTCCGCCTCACAACCCCACTTGTTCGTCCGAATGCTGAGGACTGAATAAAGAGATACATATTTACGTGCTTCGGTGAGTGCCGCATACTTCTTTTACTTCCGCTACAGTGTTGCACTTGATACCGTCTTTTTGCTGAGCACCACGTATGAAGCAACCAGCTACACTGCTGTCACTCTAGCCTGCATCAAGGACCGAAGCTTTTACCTGTTGTTAGCAGTGCCGCCGTGTTTTACTCTTGTCCATTTTAGAAGATCTTACCTGGCCATGGCTCGCCTTGCTGACGTACAGCGGCGACCCTACTTGCCCGTCAGACGTCTTCTTTGTGACAGCCCGACGTGCTGGAACTCCACCTTGTATATGCTTGATAGTCTGCTCCAGCAGCAACGTGCCGTTAACGACTACCAGTACAAACTCTGCAGCAGGACAGGTTATGGGGAGCTTGGTTTCTTTTCACCGTGCCAGTGGCTCCTCATGCGCGACGCATGCAGACTTCTGCGGCCATTTGATGAGATAACCAAAGTGGTCAGTCGCAGCCAGGGTGCCATAAGTGACATTGTATCTTACGCCTTCTTTCTGGAGCATACATTGCATTGTGTCATTGATCAAGCTGTCGAGGAGAGGAGCTGGAAGATGAGGAAGTCGCAATATTGAATGAATTTCCAGGGGGGCTACAAGTCAGCAGTAGTCTGAAAAGGAGTCAGAGGAGGATAGTGGCTGGGGAAGGAGGAGGAAGAGCAAGAAGAGCAGGGTTTGAGGGGGACTTTAAACTTTTTAGGGATCCCTGGTGTTGTCCGTGGCTGGGGGGAGAAGACCGAGGACAACATTCTCCTGGGCGATGAGCAGGAGCCATTTATTTCAAATGGGGCCTTCATGCAGTTTTTGAAGTGGGACCCCCGTATAAATTCTGGTACCAATTCTAACGCACCTGCAAGAAGAGGGTGGTTTGAAGATGTGTTGGTCACTTCGTATATAAGAACACTCTTGCAGTTAACCCATCGAGAGCCGCCCTCTGGATCCAGCCTCAGGGAAAGCCTAGACCGACAGGTGTCCTAGTACATCGGGTTAACGGCTGATGTGAACGCTCTGAGAAGCGAGGAACTACTGGACTACTGAGTGTGCAGGCTTGACCTGTGGCCAGAGCTGTCACAATTTGCCATGGAACTCTTGGCTTCCTCCTCATCAAGTGTCCTGTCCGAAATACATTCAGCGCAGCAGGGGGGATCATGACTGATAAGTGCACTCGCTCACGTCAGTGTGGACTACCTCACATTTCTAAAAATGAATGAGGAATGAATCTCAGAGGAATTCAACATTTGTGACGACCACGTGTAATTGAATTTCCTCATGCCAGCCCACACATATCCACCATCATCCAGAACAAAGAATGGTCCTTTTGTCTGGTGAATGTCAAATTTTTGGGGCCTCTACTCCAGTGGCCTACAGTAAAATTTGTATCCAGTGATTGCCTAATGTACCTCCAGCCACTTCATCACAAGTTTTTTTTTTTTTTTTTTTTCCTGTCAGGTGAATGCCTAATTTTTGGGGCCTGTGCTGGCCTACAGTAAAATTTTTATCCAGTGACCTCCTAATGTACTTCCAGCCATATCATCTTTTCTGTCATGTTTATGGCTCATTTTGGGGCCTGTACTCCCGTGGCCTAAAATGCATTTTTTTCTAGGCTCCAACAGGGCTCATTTTTGAGAGTTTCCCTTTAAGACGCATAAAAATGGCCCCTAATTAAAATACATATTTTATTTGTGGGAATTTTTGCCAATGACCCCCCTCTGGTATGTCACTGTCCATGATGTTGGACTATTTGTGCTCTGCTAGTAAGTATTTTCTGGCTGCAAATATGACCTGAAGGTTTTTCAGGTTCGCCTGCCATTAAAGTCAATTGGGCCAGCCGCAAACGCGCGGTTCGCGAACATTTAAACGCGAACGCGCATTCACAAACCGTCCCGGCCAATATTCGTCCATCACTAATGTCCCCCATAGCGTCCCCCCGAGTTGTCTCCAGCAGTAATAATTTGAAACATTTTTTTCGCCATGAAAAAAAAAAAAAACAACCAACCAACTCAACCACTTGCACATAATGTCCTTCTGTATCCTGTGAGGAGGGAGTGTACGGGTGTTTAAAAATGACCCCATTGATTTGAATGGGGTCCTTCAGGCTATAAAAACAGCCACAACTAGGATATGCCAAAACGAACAAGTGGAAAATGGTATAAAAGGTATAAATTTATTGATAAAATACAAAAGATTGAGCTACTACAGAGTTGCAAGAGTACGGAGAAGCACAGGGTCACAGACACCACAATACACCTGAGTGTCTATGAATAATGACACATGGACAGGTACAATGATAAGGTACTAATATGCGTTCAAAAATGACCAAAATGGCCAGATATGGTATCTCTACACAATACCTGTAGATGAATTATACAAGTAACCCTGCTAGGTACAGGGAAAAACCCAGTGAATCTACACATAGTATTGAAACCATGGAAAACAGACCATGGGAGTAAGAATACTCAAGTAAAGATGACAATGAAACCAATAGATACTATGGATATGTAAGGAGACTCACTATGGATGCGTGCAGAGGTCCCCAGCAACAATGTGGAAAGGGAAATACCGGCTTAGAACGTACCTGAAGACATGGTGGTGAATGGGCGTAAGGACCCTGGGCGCACAACCTCGACACGCGTTTCGCCCTACGGCTTCGTCAGGAGGTATTGAATGATGTATAGACAGGGTATATATAAGGAGAGGTGGGTGGGTGGAGGAAAATTACCTCTATATGGTACACCTGTGGTCCACATGTCTGGGCGCGGAAGGCTCCATGATGCTAGACGCCATCTCTCGGCGCATCCACGTCATCGCGCGAGCGCGAAAATAGGACGTAATGGAGCACGTCCAGATGGCGCCGCGCAGCGCATGCGCAGTCCGCGGCCCTGTGGAACGCAGGTGGCCCGCAACCGGTAGTGCGTGGGTAAGGAGACAGGAAGTGTCACAGTCATGTGACTGGCTGTGACGGGGTACCAAAGAGGACACTGGACGCATCCATACCGAGTCCCACACAACCTAAACTGACAATGCACGTGATAAATGAGTCAACCAGTATAGTGCATAAAGTCAGCCGTGTGTGTGTGGGGGCGGGGCAGAGCACATCCATAAACAAATGGTTGCTCTAGCCCGTCCACACAGACCACAGCTGATACAAAGACAGTGCACAACGGACCATGTAATTATGGGCAAAATCTCATCTACCCTAAAATGACGTGTAAAACAAGAAGAAATACATAAAATAAAGTGACTAAAAAACATGATGTGTTATACATTGTATAGAAATTTACAAATATATATGTAAAAAATATGTACAATATAAACAATAAATAAATCCATAATTTGATAATAAAAATTCATACATATTTTATGGTTGTAATCAGATGTTGATTGTATATTCAGAATCCATGATCTAAACAACATAATTCGATAAGCCTACCTATAAGTGAATGGTCATAATTAATATATTTAGAGTTAAATGGCCATCAAAGTATTAGTAGATCCATGCATTACTAGATAAAAAATCAATACATATTTCATGATTCAATATCGAATACCCAATCAACATCTATAATTCAAGCAACATGATTCAAAAACATAATTATAATTAAATAGTCATGATACATATAATGAAAATTAAGAGAACCATAAAAAGATATAAAGCTTGAATGTAATATTTTGGACAATAATAATACACAAAAAATGCAAAATACAAATAGTGACCACCAATGAAAAATGGATGTGATTATATGGTGAATGAATAAATTACATGTACTGAGGCAGTGATATATCAAATCACCCGCCCCTGCAATTAGTGAGAGTCAAGATTTGGGCGGGGGACAGAAAGGTCGGCAATGCGGGCGGCAAAAAGGCCGCCGGCGGGGTCGACCGAAAAGTCACCCACCCAAAAAGGGCCCCGACATCTACAGTTGAAAAAAAGGGGGCCAGAAGTGACCCAAAAAGGAACGATCCAGACCAAGCTGGGACTCGAAGGTATCCACATAATCAAAAAACAATATAAGACCCGCCAGCAGGATAAAAACCATGTTGCAACCCTGGATGTTAGGGCAATAGGATCGCTGTGCTGAGGGATGATGTCCTGCATGTGTCCGATGGTACAGTATCCGACATTATACCACATGACGATCGCATTCTCCCATGGTTGATGACGACCTCCCTTACCACCGAACCCCACAAAGGAACTGGGTGTATGAATCTCAAAAAGAAAGGAAAACAAACATATAGTATTATAGTCATAAAGACATATATTGAAATACAAAAATATATACCCTGTGATTAAAATTTGCGCGCTATTCATAGAAAGGAAGAAAAGCTGCTAAACTCATTGAGGCCGTGGGGTGTGACGGTATCTAGGGTGACAATCCACTTGGTTTCTCTACGCAGCAATGCCAATTTGATGTTGCCGCCTCTGGATCCCAAGTGGATTCTGTCGATGCCCCTAACTGTTAGTCCCCCTGGGTCGGATCTGTGGAATTTGTGAAAATGTCTTGGGACTGCTTGTAGCGAGTCCCAGTCTTTTTCAGGTGTGCCTGCCGCTGCCCGAATCCTGCAAATGTGTTCCAAGACTCGAACCTTAAGCGCTCTTTTGGTCATACCAATATAAAACAAATTACAGGGGCAAGTGATCTGATATATCACTGCCTCAGTATTGCAATTAATATGGTGTACGATAGTGTAATTCTTTGAACCAGAAGAGTCGCAGAAGGCGGTAGACCGGATCATGTACTGACAAGCAGTACAGGATCCGCAGGAGAAAGAGCCCCAATTTGGGCCCTTACTCCCAAAGATACCGCCGGCAGGTTTGGGCACATAGTGACTCTTGGTGAGAATGTCGCGTAAATTGCGCGACCTTCTCCAAGTAATCTGGGGGTACGCCGGAAGGCTTACAGCCAGATCACCGTCAGTCTGCAGGACTGGCCAGTGCTTGCGAAGGGTGTATTGTATAAACTTCCACTTGCTGTTAAAGGGGGTAATGAATCTCACATTGGTATCTTTTTTGATTTTTGGTTTCGACCTACTCACCAACAGAGAGTCTCTAGATGTTTTTTTGGCTCTCTCATAACCCCTCTGGATAGTGTTGAACTGGTATCCTCTTTCGAGAAATCGTTGTGTCAGGGCCGAGGCCTGCTGGTCGAAATGCTCTTCGCTGGAGCAAATCCTGCGAGTTCTCAGGAATTGCCCTGTAGGAATTGCCTGTATCGTGTTTGGATGGTGAGCAGAGGAGGCGTGGAGAAGGGCATTGACAGCTGTGGATTTCCTGAATAGATCAGTAGACAGATATCCATCAGGACCTTTGATAATCATTATATCTAGAAATTCAACGTTTGTGAGGCTATATTTCCAGGTAAGTTTAATATTGCGGGTATTTGTATTGAGAGGGGCCAGGAAATCTTCTAGGGCAGGAATGGTATCATGCCATAAGAAGAATACATCGTCTATATACCTCGACCATAGGAGTGCGGCATCATATCCAGGTGTTTCATGAACCAGCTCTCTCTCCCACAGCCCCAGGAACAAGTTTGCATATGAGGGTGCACATGATGCCCCCATTGCTGTGCCCTGGAGCTGTAGGAAGAGGCGGTCCTTAAAAAGAAAATAATTGTGCGTCAATGTAAATTCTAATAACGCTAGGATAAATTCAATCAGATCGTTATTGTAGTCAGTCATGACTAAAAAGGATCTAGATGCTCGCACTCCCTGGTCGTGGTATATAGACGTGTATAGCGATTCAATATCGCAAGTGACAAGAACCGCATCCTGATCGACGTGAATACCATTCAATCGCCTCAGCATATCTGTCGTATCTTTTACAAAAGATGGGAGAATTTCCACACTCTTTTGAAGAAAGAAGTCAATTAACTTCCCTATGTTGGTACACAGACTACCGATCCCTGAGACGATCGGGCGTCCAGGCGGATGGGTGCGGTTCTTGTGCACCTTGGGGAGCAAATAAAGGGTTGGTTTGACGGGAAAGTCAATCCTCAACCCTTCCATCATTTTTAGGGTGATAATACCCTGGTCGTAAGCATCCCTTAAGATGTCATCTAATTCCTTCTTGAAGACCAAGGTGGGATCTTTCTCAATTTTTCTATAACATTGTTTGTTATTCAACTGTCGAAAGGCTTCCTTTTCATACATCTGCACAGGCCATATCACGACGTTACCCCCTTTGTCAGCAGGTTTTATAACTACCTCTTTAAGATTTTGGAGTTCACGCAGTGCTTGTCTCTGTGAGCGTGTCAGATTGTCACCCCTGATGTGTGGGTGATCAATATTGAGATCACGTTTAACAAGCTTCACAAAGACATCCACTGCGGGACATAATGTTTTAGGGGGAAACGTCTGCGAGCGCCTGTGCAGATGTATGGGGGATCTACTGGATGTAATTTCTACCTGGTCATCCAGAAGGGATTCTAAGTCTCTAATCGCTTGCCTCTCAACTGGAGACAGGGAGGCAGTCGCTTCCTGACCACGATTAAAATATTTTTTGAAAAGTAATTTGCGGGCAAACAGTTCTAAATCTTTGACTACCTCAAAGTAGTCAAATCTACCAACTGGAGAGAAGGATAGACCTTTTTGTAAGACCTCTTGTTGTACTGGGGTAAGACTAATGGTAGAAAGATTTATTACCTTTAGTTCTTTGCTCTCTTCCCTCGGCCATTCCCGTTCCAGTGTTTCCGCTTTTGTACTGGAGTGCGGAGGTTGTAGCCTGCCCTGTCGGGATCTGGGCCACGAGTAGTGGCCGGGCGTCCTTCTAAAAAAGGCCCACCACATTCTTCCTCGGATAAGGATGATACTAGGGACTGGGATCGTGAGCGGGATTCGGGTCTGAGGTTCGTACGTTGCCACTTGAACACTTTGTTATGCTGGTAGTCTCCCAGATCTCTCTGGAATTTTTTTGTTTTGATCGACTGGATTTCTCTTTCCCACTTAACTAGATCTTCCTCAAGACCTCTGTCAAAGGTCTCCAAATCCTCCTTAGTCAACAGTTGGTGGATGTTGTCCTTATGGCTGTCAATGTCCTTCTCCACAGCCTCCAAAGATCTCCGATCTGCCCCAATCAATAATTCAATTAGGGTTTGTGAACATTTTGTGAGAGTTTCCTCCCATTTTGCAATAAAAGAGGGATCCTCACCCTCCAAGGTTGGAAAAATCTGGATCCGAAGTCCCCGTGGTATAATATTTCTATTAAGATAATTCTCCAGGGAGGCTTTATTCCACCACAACTTGGTACGTTTTTTAAGGCCCTTTCTGAGCTTATGCTTTAATTCCTTGCTATCACATTTCTCCGCATCTTGCACTGTAGTGTCACCAAACACTGATCCCAATTGTGACATCCAATCTTTGTCACGTGATCGATAATCCATGTATGAGGAATTGCCTATAAATATATATTCAATACTATTAACCTACAAAAGGCCACCTGTCAACTAGACAGCTACAAATACCACTTGTATAACATCCAAGGTAAACCAAAACAAACAAGTGGAAAATGGTATAAAAGGTATAAATTTATTGATAAAATATAAAAGATGGAGCTACTACAGAGTTGCAAGAGTACGGAGAAGCACAGGGTCACAGACACCACAATACACCTGAGTGTCTATGAATAATGACACATGGACAGGTACAATGATAAGGTACTAATATGCGTTCAAAAATGACCAAAATGGCCAGATATGGTATCTCTACACAATACCTGTAGATGAATTATACAAGTAACCCTGCTAGGTACAGGGAAAAACCCAGTGAATCTACACATAGTATTGAAACCATGGAAAACAGACCATGGGAGTAAGAATACTCAAGTAAAGATGACAATGAAACCAATAGATACTATGGATATGTAAGGAGACTCACTATGGATGCGTGCAGAGGTCCCCAGCAACAATGTGGAAAGGGAAATACCGGCTTAGAACGTACCTGAAGACATGGTGGTGAATGGGCGTAAGGACCCTGGGCGCACAACCTCGACGCGCGTTTCGCCCTACGGCTTCGTCAGGAGGTATTGAATGATGTATAGACAGGGTATATATAAGGAGAGGTGGGTGGGTGGAGGAAAATTACCTCTATATGGTACACCTGTGGTCCACATGTCTGGGCGCGGAAGGCTCCATGATGCTAGACGCCATCTCTCGGCGCATCCACGTCATCGCGCGAGCGCGAAAATAGGACGTAATGGAGCACGTCCAGATGGCGCCGCGCAGCGCATGCGCAGTCCGCGGCCCTGTGGAACGCAGGTGGCCCGCAACCGGTAGTGCGTGGGTAAGGAGACAGGAAGTGTCACAGTCATGTGACTGGCTGTGACGGGGTACCAAAGAGGACACTGGACGCATCCATACCGAGTCCCACACAACCTAAACTGACAATGCACGTGATAAATGAGTCAACCAGTATAGTGCATAAAGTCAGCCGTGTGTGTGTGGGGGCGGGGCAGAGCACATCCATAAACAAATGGTTGCTCTAGCCCGTCCACACAGACCACAGCTGATACAAAGACAGTGCACAACGGACCATGTAATTATGGCCAAAATCTCATCTACCCTAAAATGACGTGTAAAACAAGAAGAAATACATAAAATAAAGTGACTAAAAAACATGATGTGTTATACATTGTATAGAAATTTACAAATATATATGTAAAAAATATGTACAATATAAACAATAAATAAATCCATAATTTGATAATAAAAATTCATACATATTTTATGGTTGTAATCAGATGTTGATTGTATATTCAGAATCCATGATCTAAACAACATAATTCGATAAGCCTACCTATAAGTGAATGGTCATAATTAATATATTTAGAGTTAAATGGCCATCAAAGTATTAGTAGATCCATGCATTACTAGATAAAAAATCAATACATATTTCATGATTCAATATCGAATACCCAATCAACATCTATAATTCAAGCAACATGATTCAAAAACATAATTATAATTAAATAGTCATGATACATATAATGAAAATTAAGAGAACCATAAAAAGATATAAAGCTTGAATGTAATATTTTGGACAATAATAATACACAAAAAATGCAAAATACAAATAGTGACCACCAATGAAAAATGGATGTGATTATATGGTGAATGAATAAATTACATGTACTGAGGCAGTGATATATTAAATCTACCGGTTGCGGGTCACCTGCGTTCCACAGGGCCGCGGACTGCGCATGCGCTGCGCGGCGCCATCTGGACGCGCTCCATTACGTCCTATTTTCGCGCTCGCGCGATGACGTGGATGCGCTGAGAGATGGCGTCTAGCATCATGGAGCCTTCCGCGCCCAGACATGTGGACCACAGGTGTACCATATAGAGGTAATTTTCCTCCACCCACCCACCTCTCCTTATATATACCCTGTCTATACATCATTCAATACCTCCTGACGAAGCCGTAGGGCGAAACGCGCGTCGAGGTTGTGCGCCCAGGGTCCTTACGCCCATTCACCACCATGTCTTCAGGTACGTTCTAAGCCGGTATTTCCCTTTCCACATTGTTGCTGGGGACCTCTGCACGCATCCATAGTGAGTCTCCTTACATATCCATAGTATCTATTGGTTTCATTGTCATCTTTACTTGAGTATTCTTACTCCCATGGTCTGTTTTCCATGGTTTCAATACTATGTGTAGATTCACTGGGTTTTTCCCTGTACCTAGCAGGGTTACTTGTATAATTCATCTACAGGTATTGTGTAGAGATACCATATCTGGCCATTTTGGTCATTTTTGAACGCATATTAGTACCTTATCATTGTACCTGTCCATGTGTCATTATTCATAGACACTCAGGTGTATTGTGGTGTCTGTGACCCTGTGCTTCTCCGTACTCTTGCAACTCTGTAGTAGCTCCATCTTTTGTATTTTATCAATAAATTTATACCTTTTATACCATTTTCCACTTGTTCGTTTTGGTTTACCTTGGATGTTATACAAGTGGTATTTGTAGCTGTCTAGTTGACAGGTGGCCTTTTATAGGTTAATACAACTAGGATATGTCCTATTTTTGAACAGCCCCATAGGACAAAAAAAATAATAATAAAGACTCCATCTAAAGTCCAGTTTTCAATGTCGAGTGAATACAGCCTAAGTCTTTGTACAAACTTTGATCAGATGTTGTTGGATGTGTATAGGAAGTTAATTCAACCATGCCTGGGATAAACTCATGTCTTTCCTAAGATACTATAAATACAAAATAATATAAGGGCATACTAGATGGACAATGTAGTCTTTTTCTGCCATGAGTCTTCTATGTTTCTTTGGGTATTAGATTGTTTCAGACCAGTGATGAATGGAAAACAGATATGACCATGGGTGTCCCTGTTGAACAAGTGACCAATGCAGTATAATGGCTACATATAGGGACTAACCACTGCACATATAACTTAGAAAAGCTCACTGCATATAAAACAAAAAAAATAGAAAAACTTGACCCCCAGAAGAAGGCACAATGATTTATACTCTATCCAATATATTCTATATGAGGACCTCTGTATCTTTGGAGTTGTTACCTTCTGTCCTTTTCATGTCATTTGTGCTAAGGGCTCAACTTAGAATTTATCTAGATGGTATGCATTTGATCGATGAATCTTTCATTATACATGCACTTTACTTCTGTCCAGTGGTCTGTAATATATCAAGATGGTGTTTTTCTCTGTTCCCTATCCTCCTTTTTAATGGCAATACATGCAATATTTATTATGTAACAATAAAGTATTTTTTTTAGAATTGGTTGTCTATAAGCTCAAGTTTTTCTAGTTTTTTTGTTTTATACACAGTGATGAATGGGTAAAGAATTGGTTTGTTTTAGGTTCTCTGTGTTTTTCAAAAAAAATTGTTTTGGGGAGAGAGATATGATATGCAAATTTGCATCTATTTTTCCCAGACAGTCAGAGCAGTGTTCCCTGGCATACAATACTCATAATGCATATTTTGTGGTCTCCTTAATGATAGAGAACACCCAAAGATTACCTCCTAAGGTCAGTAAACCAAGCAAAGCACATTTTTCTTGTCTCCATTTGCTTGTCTCATTGGCAGACATGTAAGCTTGGGTAGTTCTCTTATTTCACTTTCAGTTCAGTATTAGTTTTGAGGGTCTCTCTCTGGTTCACCTGAAATGAATCCCAAAATGGTAAAGTGAATTTGCTCATTCATAAAGGTGTTGTCTGTTTTTGCTACATTGATGACCCATATTCGGGTGAATAGGGAGAAACCATCCCATTGAAATTAATGGGATGGTGGAGTTGTAATTACACCTGCCTGCTGTCAGCATCTCAACGGGGAGAACACAGAGCTCATATGCGTGCTGTATTCTCTTCAAACAGATGATCAGCAGGGTGCCAGCAGTTGACCCACACCAATCTAATATTGATTACCTATCGTAAGGAGAGGTCATCAATAGAGTTAAAGCAGACAACACTTTAAATTCTGTGAAGCCAAAATATTCTACAATTCATTTCGGACAAATAAAGAGACATCTACACATGAAAAACGTAGCATATCTTTCCCATTGCTCAGCCTCCTAAACATACTTACTTACATATGTGGCAAAACTACGAAAACAGTTAATTTCTTATCAAGTTTGCAAACTTTACATAATCAATAACAATCGTACCCTATGACCAATCCACCAGATCTATCAATTTTTTCATCTTTCATATTCCTTTTAACTCTTTCCTTCTAAACACATAAGCATTCCTCACATCCCATAATACTTGTTTACTTTACTTTCTCCGAAACATCATTACAACATCAAAAGTCAACCATGTCACTCCAGTCAGTTCTTTACATAACTTTCCTAACCTCTTAATTACTTCTCTAGCATACATACAATGCCCCAAAAATATGTACTATGTTTTCCTTCCCTCTACATGTCTTGGACAGTCCTTGCTCCTTACAAGTCTTCTCTTCTTCTGGAACTCTCTCACTGGTAGCACTCCATGTAACGTCTGCCACACTATATCACTCTGCCTATTAGTCATGCCATTCATTTTAACCTTTTTACATACATTCTTCTCGCCAGATTTATATTACATTCAAATCTGTTTTCCCTCACTTGTCACTAACTTGTTATCTTTTAACACTCTAACCTCCTCGTCACACAGCTCAAATTTTGTCAGAAACTTCACAACCCAAACATACCATACCAGACTCTCAAAAGCAATTGGCTTACATAAATCTCTTTCACCCCACTTTAATCTAAACAAATGATTTCCAAATAAATATCTGTACATACAAGTGTACTTGCTATCCTTCTCGATAGCTTTCAGAATAAAAATTACTATATTCACACCAAAGGAACCCAAACCTCCCATCTCTATCTTCTTCACTAGAACTTTTCTCCTTGCTCTCTCTGACCAGGAGAAAACATGTATCCTGGAGGGAAAACATACGCTGTGTACAAAAAGTTTTGGCAATATTACACTCTTAATTACTAAAAGCTTTCCAAAAAGGACAAACTACGCAAGAAGAGTAATCTATTTTAGATTCTACTCCCATAATTTCTGCATGAAATGTATTCATATGCACTTTACATAATTTCTGCATGTCTCTTAACCGAAAATCACTTATCAACCCCAATAAAGCTTCCCCTGACACATCCACTGTTTCTTTGCTTATATCACAATTGATATCCCCCACTATTATTACAGACTTTCTACCCTGGATTAAAAACTTAATTTTATCAAACACAATTTTACACTTCCCGGTCGGAGCATACACATTAATAACACAAAATTTAACCCCATGGAAAACCAAATTTGTTGAAATAAATCTTCTTTCTACTATAATCAAATAACTGTCCGGGGATATCTGGTTTTCTTTGGTCAAAATTATTCCTCCTTAATAATCTTATCAAGCACGCATTCTTGTAAACAAAAAAATAGAAGCATTTTCCTGAGCTAAAAAATCCAAAATGGTCCTCCTTGCTTTATTCTTGAACATTCTAACGTTCTGTGATATGACATCTAAACTCATAATTAGAAATAAAGATTAAACCAACAAAAAAGTCATTTGTTTCTATATTGTTTTACCACTTTACCAATTGTTCATAGCCTCTTCAACCTTTTCTACCAATACTTGGTAGCAGTTTTGGCTTTCACTACCACTTTCTTCACTCCTTCCACTTCTTGATTTTGTATTTTTTTTTAATTGGTTTCTCTTGATAGGGGCCGCTTCCATTTCTTCCTCCTCATTGGATTCTGACCTGCTTCCTGCTCTTCTGCTCTTTCTACCCCCATCCTGAATATTTAGACGGAGGATCAAGGGATGCACAGGACTGACTGCCTTCTCTATCAAGTCCTCCAGTTATCTTATGGATGGTGTCTCAGACACTTCTCTTTTCGTCTCTGGTCTTCTGCCAAGCAGTTTTACTTTCCTCCCATCCACCTTCACACTCCTTCCTACAGTTGCCACATTTGTATAACTCTTCCATTCCACCTCCTGTTTTCTGAATCTTTCCTGCCTCCTGGAGGCTGCCAGAGGAAAGCCCTTGTACTTTACATTATCAAGACACATATCACAAGTTTTTGGTTGAATATATTTACCTGCTGTGTGTCCCTCCTGTTTACAATTCCTGCAAACAACACCATTTTAAACGCAGTGTGACCAAACACATAACATTTCCAGCAATTTTGAGGCTGTCCTGGGTAAGACAAGAAGCCTCTGTTGCCAGATATATTAAAGTTTGCCGGTCGGTGCTTGACACTTGACAATATTTCAAGCATCTCTCCTCAGTTTGACTTTAAACCTATATTTGTAGTTAAAGATGCCTAACACATTTTTCTGTTGCTCACCTCCCTTCATATACTCACAATACTGTTTGAGATAGTTTATCAGCATGTTCACATCCATGAAGGGGTTATACACATGCACTATTATTTATTTTTGAACCATGGAAAACAAGGCTTCAACTGTTATGTTACTCATCATGGAGTCTGTTGCATTGTTCCTCATCCACTCATATGTAGTCAAAGCAACCGCTTCATCAACAAAAGTAACATCATATGTTCCTGGTTTCTGAAAATCTTGAACACTAAAAAATGTCTTCTCTTACCGCACCAGTTTTCCCTTCAATGAGGTCCCGTAAAACATACACCACGTTGTTATTTTCACTAATGGTATCCACCTTTACACGGATTGTGCTTCTCAAAGCCATATTTTTTCAATTGTTTTGTCGGTATGAAACCACAGCAAAGCACTCCCTTGCAGGAATACCTGGAAAACTCCCAGAGATCTATTACCTGGATCAATTACACTTCATCACAAGCCAAAGACTGAGAAGCACCTGCCTGCTCTGTACAAGAAGCATTTCTCAGAGCAAAACAGATAGAAACTGCTTTTTCTATTTTGAGGGGAATTCTGGGTGGGTACTATTTCTATTATAAAGACTAATTTAATTTATGTGATTATTATTATAGGCTAGGCAACACTCTCTTGGTTTCTGGGAGAAAAACAAAATGATAAATTGGCATGTCTAGCATCTGTTGGCATCAGATAGGCTTAGGAAAACAAATATGAATATCTTTCCCAAAAACAAAGAAGGGCATTGCCTGGCCTACAATACCTTGCAAATGTACTATACATATTAGGTGCTCTCCATAATGAGATGGAGTACCCCCACTAGACAATGCATATATATTTCTGAGAAACAACAAGTAGCATATTGGTTTTTCTCTTCTCTCTCTGCAAATTGACTAAAATGAATTATGAAAAATTCAGGGTTGTAAGTTTCTGAACTTTTCGGGACAAATTCCGATCCAGTAGAAGCAATTCACTCATCCTAACTTCAAAAATTTCTTTTTTCCTGAATTCTATACTGAATGCTATATCTAAAGTCAGAAAATATATTTTTCTGTAAATATTTCCTGTCAATTAGTACATTTTTTTTTTCATTTGTTGGATCAGTATTTTAAGTAAATACTTTGAAGTGGATGTTTCAACCTAAATTTCTTTATTTATTTTATTTTTTATAAACAATTTTTATTGTTTTTTAAATTATCCATACATATGGTTTCAACCTTAATTTCTAGTTCCTTCCACTTTGAATTGTACTGGAGTAGCTATAAAGGCACATCTCAACCTTCGGTATGAATTATAGGAGATTGCCTTTACTAAAATGATCTGTTACAGTATCAGAAGCCCATTAACAGCATATTCCACATTCTGAGCACTTATAATACTATTTCTTTTAGATCTATTTGTCAAAAGAATAAACCCCATTAAAAAGCAAAAATTATAAATAAATAAAAAATACTGAAAAAAGGCTAATAGTTATCTTTCATATATAATCGTCAAACTCCCAAGAACTCACAATGTTTCTGTATGTTTTCATCATATTAAGTGTCTGTACATTCTGTTACAAAAGATAGTTTCATACTGTTATAACTGTTGCCTTCTACCATTTTACATTTAACAGATTGACCTTCTGCAATGACCTTATGAGAGAGTTTCTCTTGCCTAAAGTTTGACTTAAATTTTAGATTAATTTTGCTTGAAATGCTACATATAATAACTGTAGAACACTCTTATCTGCACACCACATTAGAACAAATGTCTTGCAAAGGGATAAGAAAAGCAATTGCTACCAAAATACTAAGTCATTTTTTATTAATGTGATGTCAGTGACAAATTTGTCCAGAAGCAACTGCTTCAAATTAATATAAGAGTATTATGCAGCCTTGTTTCCAAATCTCTGGAGTTCTCAACTGCATGCTACAAACTTACAAGATTGCCTTGCGAAAGAGAAAAATGACAAGTAAGGTGAGTGGTCAAAGAATGATTTCCAAGTAAAGTATTTCCACAGCACTTATCTAAAATAAAGAACTATATTGTAAATATGAAAGAACAATTTAATTGAATACAAGCCTAAGTTCTTAACTCAAAACATCAGTGTTTATCCACACTTGAAGCAATTGCACAAAACAGCACGTAACTTTGCAGTCTTGGTGTTAATTCACACACAATGGAAAGTTCATATAACACAAGTCACCTTGCCTCCAGTAGTCAGGGCCGGTGCTATCATAAGGCAGACCAAGCGCCTGCCTTAGGGTGCACCCTGGGGGAGGGCGGAAAAATGAACCTTATTTTTTTTTAAATCACTTACTTGTGAGTTGAGCCGCTGGCCCCAGCCTGCGTGCGCTGTGGCCCCGGCCCTCACTCACAGAGTGGCACGGGCCCGAAAACACGTTCACGGGGTCAGGCCAGGGAGGTGTGACTGGCGAGCGGCGGCGGGCGGCAGCAGGGACTGGAGATGACTGTGTCTGAGTCTGACTCACACACAGCCAGATTGCCATAGCAGCAGGACAGGTAGGTAGGTGATCACTGATGAGCGCACTAGCGCCAGAGTGCACGGCATAAATGTGTTTTAAAAAAATTATTACACAAACAACAATTATAAATGGAGAGGGGTGGATGGTGACCGTGACATGATGGGAGGGGGGACAATGCCTGTAGTCTGTGACATGGGGATGGGGCCAGGGCCGGCTGGAGGGGATGATGTGCCTTGAAGGGGGGGGGGGAGAAATGTGACACAATAGGGGGTAATGATGTGATTATAATGTGACACAAAGGGGGTGATGTGACATGGTTTGGAGGGGGAGAAATGTGACATTGAGGGGGTGAAATTTGACATGGAAGGGGAGAAATATGACATGGGGGTGATATGACAGAGGGGATTATGTAAAAAGGAGGGGAAGAAATGTGACATGGAGGGGGAGAAATGTGACATGGGGCATGATGGCTTACATGGGGGGCTGATGGCTGACATGGGGGGCTAATGGCTGACATGGGGGGCTAATTTCTGACATGGGGGCATGATGGCGGACATGGGGGGTTGATGTCTGACATGGGGGTCTGATCTGAGGCATTAGGGGTCTGATCTGAGGTCTGATTAACATTGGGGGTCTGAATGCTGGTCTGACCTGAGGTGTAATGGAAAATATTTTTTTCTTATTATCCTCCTCTAAAACCTAGGTGCGTCTTTAGAGGGTGAAAAATACAGTCCTCAAACCAGGAATTGTCTGGAGCAGAGAGAAGATACCAGGACCACACAGAGGAGTAGTCAGCGGCTGCAGACGGGACCAGGGCCAGGTGAGCTGAGAGGGGGGTCCTTCTGCGTGCGTTCTGTATTTTTCTCACACCCATCAATTGCAAGAGCTGTTATCGTCTGAAAGTATGAGCAAGAATAGGACTTGCTCTGTAATTTGCAGAACAGTTACAAAAATTCAGCCCCAAAGAAATGAATGGGTCAGAAAATGGCGGTTGTGTGCATGCGCTATTTGCCTTCTTATGGTTCTTTACATTGATTTTTGGTTTGTTTGTTTTTTAATTGTGCCTTTTATCTTGCTTATTTTGAAGCCATATTTACATAAAACATGAAAACCTCTCTACTTTCACATGGCCGAACTATTGGAGCATTTTAACATCTGTATTATGGCTGCACCAAACGGACAACAATGGGTTAACTGAACCATAGAGTTCAACTTCTGGGGCGGGGGGGGGGGGGGGGGCGCCAAAATGTAGCTTTGCTTGTGTTGACAAAAATCCTTGCACTGGCCCTGCCAGTAGTCCACAGCAGGTTTTAGGGGGCCTGTTTCCCCAGCATGCGGCTCTCAGCCCTCCAGCACGGCACAAAGCCTCAGATCCCCAAAACAAAGACATCTCTGCTGAGCCCAGCTGCCTATTTAAGCCAGGTGCTTCTAAAACCCGGACCGACACTTAAACTCCGGTCCGGTATTTGACCTCATCTGGCTGGAAACCAGCCGCACGTGCTGGGAGGAAAATACCTGTCTTGCCAGACACAACTCCTCACTGTGTCACATACCCCCTGCTTTTGTTCAACCCTAAGGGGGTGGACACACACGCCAGACAATGCACCCAGACAGGGCATCCGTGTTTCCCTGCAAACAGCCTACTCTGTGTTCTACAGGGCATTCCTGTCTTTGGCCTGGCTCATCCACTTGAGAGGGGAGTGGTCGGTCACCAGGCAGAACTTTCTCCTCAACAAATAGTAGTGGAGAGACTTGAGTGCCCACTTGATAGCCAGGCACTCTCTCTCCACTATACTGTACCTGGTTTCGGCTGGGGTGGGCTTGCGGCTTAGAAAGACAATGGGATGCTCCTTCCCATTGACTTCCTGAGATAGTACAGCACTAGGGCCTACTTCTGAGGCATCCGGACCGTTTGTACCACAAACTCCTTCTTGAAGTCGGGCGTCATCAAAACTGGTGACCCACACAGGGCCGAACCATCACTGATTTTCGTCCCTTCAAGAGCCCTGTCAAGGGTGCGGCTAGACTAGCACAGTGGAGAATAAACCTCATGTAATAGCCCACCATTCTCAGGAATGACTTTGCCTAGTGGTGACAGGTCGGGGCCAATTTTGTATTGCCTTTATTTTGTTCACTTGGGGTTTGATGACTCTGCGTCCAATGACATACCCCAGGTACTTAGTCTCTTCTAACCCTATCACACTTTTTTGGGGTTAGGCCAGCTTTCCGAAGGGAGTCCACTACAGCCTTCACTTTGGGTAGGTGACTTTCCCAGTCGATACTATGGATGACAATATCATCCAGGTAAGCCGAAGCGAACCTACGATGTGGACGAAGCACAATGTCTATTAGTCACTGAATAGTGGCGTAGGCGCCATGCAGACCAAAGGCTAAGACCTTATATTGATACGGCCCCTCAGGCGTGAGGAAGTCAGTTTTCTCTTTGGCAGCCTCCATTAAGGGCACCTGCCAGTACCCTTTTGTGAGGTCCAAAACAGAAAAATATTGGGCATGTCCTAACCTCTCGATAAGCTGATCCACCCGGGTCATGGGATACGCATCGAAGTTGGAAACCTTGTTAAGTTTTAAAAAGTCATTACAAAACCGCAACGTCCCGTCCAGCTTTGGTATGAATAATATAGGACTGGCCCACTCACTTTTTGACTCCTCAATGACGTCTAGCTGCAACATTAGCTGCACCTCCTCCGATATGGCTTGTCGCCGAGCCTCTAGTACCTGGTATGGTTTTAATCAGACTTTTGCCTGAGGCTCTGTGACTATGTCATGCTGGATTATGGAAGTACATCCAGGGAGGTCCAAGAACACATCTGTGTTCCGACTAACGGACTCCATGGCCTCCTGAGTCTGTTTAGAGGAGAGGCTGTCATCAATTTTTACTGTGGCAGCCGCCTCTCTTGCATTAGTCAGAGGGGCCGGTACCCCTTCTCCTAGAAAACCCGGACACAGGCTGTCTTCTGTACAGTTTTCCCTATTTTTACACGGTTTGAGTAAATTCACATGGTAAACCTGCTCCGGATTTTGCCACTCTGGCTGGTGTACCTTGTAGTTTACATCTCCAATTTTCTTGAGTACCTTGTAGGGCCCCTGGCACCTAGCCAGGAACTTACTGTCCATGGTCGGCACCAGAACCAAAACACAATCACCCAGGTTAAAGATCCAGACCAGAGCCTGCCGTTTATAGAACTGACTCTGGGCTCGCTGAGCTGAATTCATATGCTCCCTAACAAGAGGCAACACTGTCTCTATCCAATCTTGCATCTGGGTAATGTACTCAATGACACTTTTATGTGGAGTGGGTTATTGTTGTTCCCATGCCTCTTTGGCCATGTCCAAGAGACCATGAGGGTGTCTGCCATATAGCAGTTAAAAGGGTGAGGACCCAGTAGAGGCCTGGGTTACCTCTCGCACTGCGAACATGAGATAGGGCAGAAGGAGGTCCCAGTCCTTCCCATCTTTAGACACTACCTTTCAACATATTTTTTTATGTTTGGTTAAACCGTTCTACCAGACCGTCCATTTGCGGATGGTAAACGGACATCCATAGTTGATTTATGTGCAGCAACTTGCAGAGTTCCCTCATCACCTTGGACATAAAATGGGGTCCCTTGGTTGGTCAGAACTTCTTTAGGTAGTCCCACTCGGGAAAACATCTTCATTAACTCATTAGCTATGAGTTTGGCTGAGGTATGTCGCAGTGGCACTGCCTCCGGGTACCGAGTGGCATAGTATAGAATGACTAAGATGTGTTGATGCCCTCTGGCGGACTTCGATACTGGGCCTATGAGGTCCTATGAGGATAATCAAGAGAGGTACTAGGGGACGACGGAAATGTGGCTGGGGGCTAGTTACCTGGCAGGTCGGGCAAGACTTACAAAACTCCTCCACTTCTTTGAATATGCTGGGCCAGTAAAACCGCTGTATAATACAATCCTGAGTTTTCTGCAGCCCCAGGTGACCCCCGGGAACGTGTTGATGGAATATATCTAACACAAGCTTGCGATAAGCCTTGGGGACCACCAACTGTTCAATAGGCTCACCCCGTAGTTGGTTTACCCGATACAACATATCCTGATGAACCACAAAACGGAGAAACACTGACTCTGCCCCAGGTTGTTGTGGTTCACCATCTACTATTAGCACATTTTCCCAGGGACGGCATAGGGTTGGGTCCTGACGTTGAGCGGTTCCAAAATGATCCCCGGAGTTATTGAGGTCTGCCAATTCAGGACCCGGCGGCAAGTCCTACACGTCTCCCGCCATCACACTTAGCGGGTTGTCTCCCCCTCTTCCACCAAAGTGGCAGTCACCCCTATTGCTGGCCCTTCGGTCTCAGGTTCCCATGGTTCTGGACTCCCTCTGAGCTGGGCCACTCTCCTAGGGTTACCCCTGTTTCATGGGTGCCAGTTACTCTCATAGCAGGCCACAGCGCTGGGAAGCCTGGGAAGTCTCTCCTTATTATAAGTTAGTAGTGTTAATTTTTAAGGCAACTGGCACTTTGTGAGTCCATCTGCCAGCCCCTCTGGTTAGAGACACCAGGACAGGGGGATAAGCTTTTAAGTCTTCATGGATGCACATGACCCCGACTTTCCGGCCAGTATACTCTGCTGACCGTACCAGGGGGGCCCTTACTTGGGACACCAGACTCCTTGAGTCCAGCAGAGCCTCCGCTGGAGTGTCTTCTACCTGTACCTGGCACAGGTGGTTTAGAGTTTTTGGGGTAGCTGCTACACACAGCTTCCACTGCCTTCCAGGCATATAGCGACTGATGGTAGCCAAAGTTAGTATCCATGGGTTTCACCTGATGGGGACAGTCAGCTCTTACATTGACAGGCTCTTGACACTGCCAGCAGACTATCGGAGCCAGGTCCGTAGAGGGTACACCCCGGGTGGGTTTGGTTGGTACAAGTCGCCAGGTCTGGGATGGAGATTTACCGGGTTTGACTGTCCCTCTCCCAAAAGAACCCCCTGTAACAGTCTTAGTAGCATCATAGCGCTCCACCAGGTCCACCATTTCTAGGGCATTGCCAGGAAACAACTGACTGATCCAGTGCTGTAGAGGGGGTGGCAGAGCCCTCCAGATCATATCAGCCAATAGTCTACCCAGCATAGCCGTGGGACTCAGCACATCAGGCTGTAGCCACTTTTGCAAGAGGTGGAGTAAGTTATAATACTTCTGGGTCCTTGCAGGCTCAGTCAGATTAAACCCCCACTGATGTACCCGCTGGGCCAGGACCAACACATTCACCCCCAGTCTTGTCAAAATCTCACTCTTTAACTTTGGGTAGTCAGCCGCTTGATTGTCCGGCGAGTCAAAATACACCCGCTGGGAATCGGATGCCAGGAATGGAGCGACGACCTAAGCCCACTTATCATGGAATAGCTTGTCCCTGATGGCCACTTTCTCGTTCATGGCCAGGTAGGTTTAAATGTCATCTGTGGGGGGTCATCTTAGGAATCGTGGCACAGACTGCTTTCCGGGCATCGTGGACGCTCGGGGGTTGTACCACTTGTCCCAGCCCAGGCCCCTCCAGTGGGGCAGGAGGAAAAAGCGAGACAAAGGCTTGCCCGCAGAGCCGCTAGCTGTTCTCAGAGTCCGACGAATGCTGTCACATGGATGTACTTCCATAATCCAGCATGACATAGTAAGGTGGGCAGGTGTGGAATCCAGCATGACATAGTAAGGTGGGCAGGTGTGGAATTCCCTTTCCACCCTTGCGGGGCTCTTTGTACATGATGGCTCGCTTCACTCTGTCCATCTTGGATCCCCCAAACGAAGCAAAACACTGTCCTGGTGGTGGCCCTGGAAACGGTGTGTCTGCTGTTTGCTCAGATAAGTCCTTTACTTTATTGTGTTTGCTTGCTGGGTTGATTCTAGGTCACCCTGACTCCCTCCGTATTAAGTGCAGGGAGCCGGTGGTTGTGTCTCCTCACTATTATAGGGTTTTCAGGTGTCACACAGGCTTAGGTATGTGGGCATGCAATCGTCTACCATCGAGACCCTTGTATGTGCATAGCAGTCAGGGAGAGCTCATAGGGTTTTATAGGGCTCACCTATAAGCTCCTTAGTTTGGGATCAAGCTAGTCGCTCTTTATTAGTTCCAGCTATCTGAAAATCTCATCCATGACATATGGAGACTACCTAATATGCAGAGTACGTGTGGGAAAGATATTTAAATTATACAAATCTAATGCCAGCAGATGTTGTAAATTATAATTTGCATATGTTTCCCCAGAAATAAAAAGGAGCATTGTCTAGCCTACTATAGTCATTATATGGAGTGGAACAGGCACTCTATCATCTCAAGCTGCAGAGAAGTATTTCTATAGGTAGATGTTAATGTTTCAGAAATGCAGTATTTTAACAGAGAGTGTGCTCCAGAAATGCACCTCCATGTCCCCTCGGGGGGAGAAACCCACTCCTCCCTCACCTTCTCAGAAATTACAACTGTAAATAATAGATAGTCCCACAGTTAATACTAACAGACAAAACACACCATCCTAAAACAACAAAACACACCACCCTGAAATGAAGTAATAGCGTCTAAACGAATCACCTATATCGATATCAACAAGGAAACACCTATATCGATAGAAACAAGCACCAATAAGGCAGCAAAATCTCCACAAAAATACCACTGTGCTTTGTATACATCTAAACCCAAGAAATACAAACGAACAAAAGCAGATTACTAGCAGAATAAAGATATCACCTCTAAGTTGAAATAGACTTTCAAACCGTCAAACATCTACCCCCTCTCCTTTCCTTTACTATATGTACCAGATAATCACCACACAGAAAAACACAAAATACTAAAAAACATAAATAGTCCTCTAAAATGACATACAGTCTCACCCCCATCAGAATTAAAAGAAAAATACACAACCTTGAACACAGAAAACAATGTTTAAATGCATCACCTAGAGGCATACAAGCAGGGACACAAAACGCACCAGAAACGCAAAACGTATCTGCGTTTTTTTTTAAAACATTGAACCTAAATAGATCTACATGACAGAACTGGACTACCGATAGAATGAGCAAACCCTCTACAAGCTAAACTTTATACCCAAACAAACTCAGCTGTTTTCATCAAATATACCACACACACAGCGACACACCATATATCCATTCATTTTTTCACTACAAAGAGTTCATTTTTTCACTATAAAGAGTTTATTGTTCCCTATTTTTTCACCAATACCACTACCAAGGAGAAGGACCCATTTAATATGGGAATCTGTTTTACCTTTTACCCAACCCCAATTAGTAACATGGCCACACCCCTAAAGTGGGTATAAAAAGACGCATACACCAGGGATTATGCTGAGCCACTGATGAAGCAGCCAGCTTCGAAACCCGTCTGGCCTACTGCATTATCTCTAGAGAAACCGCATCATACCACACAAACTTTGAGATTTAGCAGTATCAACTGACAGTGCGCCAAAAAGGTTTGAACTCCGGCCAGACTACGGTCACGTGGGACGCCCGGAAGCAAGCCACAGTCTACAGGACTGGCCAGAGAATGCCGCCCCAGCACGCCGACCCAGGCCGGGGATACGGTAAATTATCTGAAACTACGAGACCAGGTGAAATACTTTTTTACACAATAAAAAAGGCTCCCCCAAACCACAACAGATCCAAATAAGTAAAGTGGATCACAGTGTATCCCACCTTGTGTAAACACCCAGAGAGTGGAACTCACCCCACCTCATACAGCTGGTATCTCTACATGGGAGATTTACTTGGATACTATATATACCCCTTCATCTGCAATCTGACTATTTTTACTATTTTTCATTTTTTAATAATTCTTATCCTTTTCAAACCCTTTTTTTACTTTTAACCTATTTTTAGGGATAACAACAATAAAGAGCAAGGTATTGAAAGGTATACGTCCCTATACTTAATATCAGAACAAATATTTAATGGAGAGGATGTTAAAATGGAGCAAAAATTATAAATTATTTATTAGTGCTAATCGTGGAAAATAGAGTGGGGTGAAAACCTATATTTATAATAACAAGGCACTATGCCCGTGCCATCTATCCAAAATAAGGTACCAATTCTTGTAAAGGCAGTGACCTTCACTACTGTGGTGTATTAGAGGAACACTGTAGGTATCAATTAAAGATAAAACTGACTTATCAATATATATATATACAAAACCACCACACTAGTAGTCGGATACGGTACTCCGAAAGGCAAGGTACTGCCTATTAACTAGATGTGTGCTGGTGGAATGGATACTGAAGATGTGGCATATCCTCTGGGAGATGTAACGCATTCAAATTCCCAGAATCAATGAAGGAGATGCCACACGCAGAATGCAACCTATCTGATCAGTGCCTGGTGTCTCACTGGACAGTGGCGGTTAGTGAGAGGAGCAGCAGTGCACTATGCCGTCCCTCACATCCTAGCCCCCTGTAAGTGCATAGGCAACGCAGCTCAATGCTGGTGTTGGTAATAGTGTATTCCAACACACAGCCGACCTGAACACACTGAGCTACGGCTCTACGCGTTTCCGTGCAACTGGTTGGTGCACTTCATCAGGAGCCAAAGTAGCTAAACTGGGAATCGGCGTACTACATAAGTATTTAGCTAAGTAGCACCGAATCCTGGTGGTGGAGACGGTGTGCTGCTTTACACAAACATAGCCCCGTCACTGTAATGGCCGCGAAGCGGCCAGCCAGACGCCGTGATTTAAAGGACAAACACCACGCCCCCTTAAACATGCCTCCTATCACCAGCCAATCCACCGCATGAATCTTCATACTGGGTTGGTCAGCTGACGACAGAGGAGGAACAAGGATGTGTTCAGGAGGTCAGCGCACTAGTGCTGCATCGTAACAGTGTAGCAGGGAATTAGAACAGTGACCTTGTATATGCATCGACAGCAGTGATAAAAGAGCAAACAGGGGATCATAAAACTCAAGCAATCATTAGCAGAAAAACAGTGACAAAGACAATGTGGAGGTGGCAAATGGTCAAGTATAGGCTTATGACCAGAATGTAAATGATCATAAGATAATTTAGTCAATCTTATATACCACTGATGGAAAGAAAATATCTACATTTACCCATATAGAGCAAATTAGGTAGCCTCTCCCAAAAAAATTATATGTATATAAGTACACAGGAAAGACAATAACATATAAAGCTTCTCCAAGTACTAAGCAACACTTCACACATGTCAATATCCTCTACAAGAGAGAGATAAGGAGAAGTGTATGGAGAAGTATAATGATGGTGCAGAGGGTCAAGTGGTAACAATTATGTTCTTGAACGGATAAAAGACAGATCAAATAAACGGAACAAAGGAAATGGCATCATTGAGACCATTGGGTTTAATGGTCCCAAGTAGGGATGAGCGAACTCGAACTGTATAGTTCGGGTTCGTACCGAATTTTGGGGTGTCCGTGACACGGACCCGAACCCGGACATTTTCGTAAAAGTCCGGGTTCGGGTTCGGTGTTCGTCGCTTTCTTCGCGCTTTTGTGACGCTTTCTTGGCGCTTTTTGAAAGGCTGCAAAGCAGCCAATCAACAAGCGTCATACTACTTGCCCCAAGAGGCCATCACAGCCATGCCTACTATTGGCATGGCTGTGATTGGCCAGAGCACCATGTGACCCAGCCTCTATTTAAGCTGGAGTCACATAGCGCCGCCCGTCACTCTGCTCTGATTAGCGTAGGGAGAGGTTGCGGCTGCGACAGTAGGGCGAGATTAGGCAGATTAACTCCTCCAAAGGACTTGATTAACTGATCGATCTGCAGCTGTGGATCATTGAGCTGCTGATCCTCAATTGCTCACTGTTTTTAGGCTGCACAGACCGTTTGTCAGTCTCATTTTTCTGGGGTGATCGGCGGCCATTTTGTGTCTTGTGGTGCGCCAGCACAAGCTGCGACCAAGTGCATTTAACCCTCAATGGTGTGGTTGTTTTTTGGCTAAAGCCTACATCAGGGTGAAGCTGTCACACCAAGTGCATTTAACCAGCAATAGTCTGTTCATTTTTTGGCCATATACAAAATCAGGGGCAAGCTGCGCCTGTCACCAAGTGCATTTAACCCTCAATGGTGTGGTTGTTTTTTGGCTAAAGCCTACATCAGGGTGAAGCTGTCACACCAAGTGCATTTAACCAGCAATAGTCTGTTCATTTTTTGGCCATATACAAAATCAGGGGCAAGCTGCGCCTGTCACCAAGTGCATTTAACCCTCAATGGTGTGGTTGTTTTTTGGCTAAAGCCTACATCAGGGTGAAGCTGTCACACCAAGTGCATTTAACCAGCAATAGTCTGTTCATTTTTTGGCCATATACAAAATCAGGGGCAAGCTGCGCCTGTCACCAAGTGCATTTAACCCTCAATGGTGTGGTTGTTTTTTGGCTAAAGCCTACATCAGGGTGAAGCTGTCACACCAAGTGCATTTAACCAGCAATAGTCTGTTCATTTTTTGGCCATATCCCAGTCTAATTCTGTCACTAAATCCATACCGGTCACCCAGCGCCTAAATACTAGGCCTCAAATTTATATCCAGCTAAATCTGTCCCTAGTGCTGTAGCTGGGCGAGTTATTTAGTGTCCGTTCAAGCACATTTCTTGTTCTGGGTTGAAATACAATTCCCAATTTAGCAATTTCATAATTTAGTGGTTCCTGCTATATCAGAGCTATTTGAAATCTATCCCAAAAAGGGTATATAATATTGAAGGTGCACATTGGGTCATTCAGAATAACTTCACACACACCCGCTACTGTGTATTTCCAAGTCTAATTCTGTCACTAAACCCATACCTGTCACCCAGCGCCTAAATACTAGGCCTCAAATTTAAATCCCTCTAAATCTCTCGTTACCCACCGCTGTACTGTTGTTGCTGGGCAAGATATTTAGTGTCCGTCAAAGCACATTTTTTGTTCTGGGTTGAAGTACAATTCCCAATTTAGCAATTTCATAATTTAGTGGTTTCTGCTATATCAGAGCTATTTGAAATCTATCCCTAAAAGGGTATATAATATTGAAGGTGCACATAGGGTCATTCAGAATAACTTCACACACACGCTTCTGTGCATTTCCAAGTCTAATTCTGTCACTAAATCCATACCGGTGACCCAGCGCCTAAATACTAGGCCTCAAATTTAAATCCCTCTAAATCTCTCGTTACCCACCACTGTACTGTTGTTGCTGGGCAAGATATTTAGTGTCCGTCAAAGCACATTTTTTGTTCTGGGTTGAAGTACAATTCCCAATTTAGCAATTTCATAATTTAGTGGTTTCTGCTATATCAGAGCTATTTGAAATCTATCCCTAAAAGGGTATATAATATTGAAGGTGCACATAGGGTCATTCAGAATAACTTCACACACACGCTTCTGTGCATTTCCAAGTCTAATTCTGTCACTAAATCCATACCGGTGACCCAGCGCCTAAATACTAGGCCTCAAATTTAAATCCCTCTAAATCTCTCGTTACCCACCGCTGTACTGTTGTTGCTGGGCAAGATATTTAGTGTCCGTCAAAGCACATTTTTTGTTCTGGGTTGAAGTACAATTCCCAATTTAGCAATTTCATAATTTAGTGGTTTCTGCTATATCAGAGCTATTTGAAATCTATCCCTAAAAGGGTATATAATATTGAAGGTGCACATAGGGTCATTCAGAATAACTTCACACACACGCTTCTGTGCATTTCCAAGTCTAATTCTGTCACTAAATCCATACCGGTGACCCAGCGCCTAAATACTAGGCCTCAAATTTAAATCCCTCTAAATCTCTCGTTACCCACCGCTGTACTGTTGTTGCTGGGCAAGATATTTAGTGTCCGTCAAAGCACATTTTTTGTTCTGGGTTGAAGTACAATTCCCAATTTAGCAATTTCATAATTTAGTGGTTCCTGCTATATCAGAGCTATTTGAAATCTATCCCAAAAAGGGTATATAATATTGAAGGTGCACATTGGGTCATTCAGAATAACTTCACACACACCCGCTACTGTGTATTTCCAAGTCTAATTCTGTCACTAAACCCATACCTGTCACCCAGCGCCTAAATACTAGGCCTCAAATTTAAATCCCTCTAAATCTCTCGTTACCGCTGTACTGTTGTAGCTGGGAAAGTTATTTAGTGCCCGTCAAAGCACATTTTTTGTTCTGGGTTGAAGTACAATTCCCAATTTAGCAATTTCATAATTTAGTGGTTCCTGCTATATCAGAGCTATTTGAAATCTATCCCAAAAAGGGTATATAATATTCAAGGTGCACATTGGGTCATTCAGAATAACTTCACACACACGCTACTGTGCATTTCCAAGTCTAATTCTGTCACTAAATCCATACCGGTCACCCAGCGCCTAAATACTAGGCCTCAAATTTATATCCCGCTGAATTTGAATACAATACATTGGGCCAAATAATATATTTGTTGTTGTGGTGAACCATAACAATGAGAAAAACATCTAGTAAGGGACGCGGACGTGGACATGGTCGTGGTGGTGTTAGTGGACCCTCTGGTGCTGGGAGAGGACGTGGCCGTTCTGCCACATCCACACGTCCTAGTGTACCAACTACCTCAGGTCCCAGTAGCCGCCAGAATTTACAGCGATATATGGTGGGGCCCAATGCCGTTCTAAGGATGGTAAGGCCTGAGCAGGTACAGGCATTAGTCAATTGGGTGGCCGACAGTGGATCCAGCACGTTCACATTATCTCCCACCCAGTCTTCTGCAGAAAGCGCACAGATGGCGCCTGAAAACCAACCCCATCAGTCTGTCACATCACCCCCATGCATACCAGGGAAACTGTCTCAGCCTCAAGTTATGCAGCAGTCTCTTATGCTGTTTGAAGACTCCGCTGGCAGGGTTTCCCAAGGGCATCCACCTAGCCCTTCCCCAGCGGTGAAAGACATAGAATGCACTGACGCACAACCACTTATGTTTCCTGATGATGAGGACATGGGAATACCACCTCAGCATGTCTCTGATGATGACGAAACACAGGTGCCAACTGCTGCGTCTTTCTGCAGTGTGCAGACTGAACAGGAGGTCAGGGATCAAGACTGGGTGGAAGACGATGCAGGGGACGATGAGGTCCTAGACCCCACATGGAATGAAGGTCGTGCCACTGACTTTCACAGTTCGGAGGAAGAGGCAGTGGTGAGACCGAGCCAACAGCGTAGCAAAAGAGGGAGCAGTGGGCAAAAGCAGAACACCCGCCGCCAAGAGACTCCGCCTGCTACTGCCCGCCGCCATCTGGGACCGAGCACCCCAAAGGCAGCTTCAAGGAGTTCCCTGGCATGGCACTTCTTCAAACAATGTGCTGACGACAAGACCCGAGTGGTTTGCACGCTGTGCCATCAGAGCCTGAAGCGAGGCATTAACGTTCTGAACCTGAGCACAACCTGCATGACCAGGCACCTGCATGCAAAGCATGAACTGCAGTGGAGTAAACACCTTAAAACCAAGGAAGTCACTCAGGCTCCCCCTGCTACCTCTTCTGCTGCTGCCGCCTCGGCCTATTCTGCTGCTGCCGCCTCGGCCTCTTCCTCCGCCTCTGGAGGAACGTTGGCACCTGCCGCCCAGCAAACAGGGGATGTACCACCAACACCACCACCACCACCTCCGTCACCAAGCGTCTCAACCATGTCACACGCCAGCGTTCAGCTCTCCATCTCACAAACATTTGATAGAAAGCGTAAATTCCCACCTAGCCACCCTCGATCCCTGGCCCTGAATGCCAGCATTTCTAAACTACTGGCCTATGAAATGCTGTCATTTAGGCTGGTGGACACAGACAGCTTCAAACAGCTCATGTCGCTTGCTGTCCCACAGTATGTTGTTCCCAGCCGGCACTACTTCTCCAAGAGAGCCGTGCCTTCCCTGCACAACCAAGTATCCGATAAAATCAAGTGTGCACTGCGCAACGCCATCTGTAGCAAGGTCCACCTAACCACAGATACGTGGACCAGTAAGCACGGCCAGGGACGCTATATCTCCCTAACTGCACACTGGGTAAATGTAGTGGCAGCTGGGCCCCAGGCGGAGAGCTGTTTGGCGCACGTCCTGCCGCCGCCAAGGATCGCAGGGCAACATTCTTTGCCTCCTGTTGCCACCTCCTCCTTCTCGGCTTCCTCCTCCTCTTCTTCCACCTGCTCATCCAGTCAGCCACACACCTTCACCACCAACTTCAGCACAGCCCGGGGTAAACGTCAGCAGGCCATTCTGAAACTCATATGTTTGGGGGACAGGCCCCACACCGCACAGGAGTTGTGGCGGGGTATTGAACAACAGACCGACGAGTGGTTGCTGCCGGTGAGCCTCAAGCCCGGCCTGGTGGTGTGTGATAATGGGCGAAATCTCGTTGCAGCTCTGGGACTAGCCAATTTGACGCACATCCCTTGCTTGGCGCATGTGCTGAATTTGGTGGTGCAGAAGTTCATTCACAACTACCCCGACATGTCAGAGCTGCTGCATAAAGTGCGGGCCGTCTGTTCGCGCTTCCGGCGTTCACATCCTGCCGCTGCTCGCCTGTCTGCGCTACAGCGTAACTTCGGCCTTCCCGCTCACCGCCTCATATGCGACGTGCCCACCAGGTGGAACTCCACCTTGCACATGCTGGACAGACTGTGCGAGCAGCAGCAGGCCATAGTGGAGTTTCAGCTGCAGCACGCACGGGTCAGTCGCACTACAGAACAGCACCACTTCACCACCAATGACTGGGCCTCCATGCGAGACCTGTGTGCCCTGTTGCGCTGTTTCGAGTACTCCACCAACATGGCCAGTGGCGATGACACCGTTATCAGCGTTACAATACCACTTCTATGTCTCCTTGAGAAAACACTTAGGGCGATGATGGAACAGGAGGTGGCCCAGGAGGAGGAGGAGGAGGATGAGGAAGAGGGGTCATTTTTAGCACTTTCAGGCCAGTCTCTTCGAAGTGACTCAGAGGGAGGTTTTTTGCAACAGCAGAGGCCAGGTACAAATGTGGCCAGCCAGGGCCCACTACTGGAGGACGAGGAGGACGAGGATGAGGAGGAGGTGGAGGAGGATGAGGATGAAGCATGGTCACAGCGGGGTGGCACCCAACGCAGCTCGGGTCCATCACTGGTGCGTGGCTGGGGGGAAAGGCAGGACGATGACGATACGCCTCCCACAGAGGACAGCTTGTCCTTACCCCTGGGCAGCCTGGCACACATGAGCGACTACATGCTGCAGTGCCTGCGCAACGACAGCAGAGTTGCCCACATTTTAACCTGTGCGGACTACTGGGTTGCCACCCTGCTGGATCCACGCTACAAAGACAATGTGCCCACCTTACTTCCTGCACTGGAGCGTGATAGGAAGATGCGCGAGTACAAGCGCACGTTGGTAGACGCGCTACTGAGAGCATTCCCAAATGTCACAGGGGAACAAGTGGAAGCCCAAGGCCAAGGCAGAGGAGGAGCAAGAGGTCGCCAAGGCAGCTGTGTCACGGCCAGCTCCTCTGAGGGCAGGGTTAGCATGGCAGAGATGTGGAAAACTTTTGTCAACACGCCACAGCTAACTGCACCACCACCTGATACGCAACGTGTTAGCAGGAGGCAACATTTCACTAACATGGTGGAACAGTACGTGTGCACACCCCTCCACGTACTGACTGATGGTTCGGCCCCATTCAACTTCTGGGTCTCTAAATTGTCCACGTGGCCAGAGCTAGCCTTTTATGCCTTGGAGGTGCTGGCCTGCCCGGCAGCCAGCGTTTTGTCTGAACGTGTATTCAGCACGGCAGGGGGCGTCATTACAGACAAACGCAGCCGCCTGTCTACAGCCAATGTGGACAAGCTGACGTTCATAAAAATGAACCAGGCATGGATCCCACAGGACCTGTCCGTCCCTTGTCCAGATTAGACATTAACTACCTCCCCATAACCATATATTATTGGACTCCAGGGCACTTCCTCATTCAATCCTATTTTTATTTTCATTTTACCATTATATTGCGATGCTACCCAAAGTTGAATGAACCTCTCCTCTGCCTGTGTGCTAGGCCTAAATATATGCCAATGGACTGTTGCAGTGGTGGCTGACATGAAGCCTGATTCTCTGCTATGACATGCAGACTAATTCTCTGCTGACATGAAGCCAGATTGTCTGTTACGGGACCTCTCTCCTCTGCCTGGGTGCTGGGCCTAAATTTATGACAATGGACTGTTGCAGTGGTGGCTGACGTGAAGCCTGATTCTCTGCTATGACATGCAGACTGATTCTCTGCTGACATGAAGCCAGATCGTCTGTTACGGGACCTCTCTGCTCTGCCTGTGTGCTAGGCCTAAATATATGCCAATGGACTGTTGCAGTGGTGGGTGACGTGAAGCCTCATTCTCTGCTATGACATGCAGACTGATTCTCTGCTGACATGAAGCTAGATTGTCTGTTACGGGACCTCTCTGCTCTGCCTGTGTGCTAGGCCTAAATATATGCCAATGGACTGTTGCAGTGGTGGGTGACGTGAAGCCTCATTCTCTGCTATGACATGCAGACTGATTCTCTGCTGTCATGAAGCCAGATTGTCTGTTACGGGACCTCTCTGCTCTGCCTGTGTGCTAGGCCTAAATATATGCCAATGGACTGTTGCAGTGGTGGGTGACGTGAAGCCTCATTCTCTGCTATGACATGCAGACTGATTCTCTGCTGACATGAAGCCAGATTGTCTGTTACGGGACCTCTCTGCTCTGCCTGTGTGCTAGGCCTAAATATATGCCAATGGACTGTTGCAGTGGTGGGTGACGTGAAGCCTCATTCTCTGCTATGACATGCAGACTGATTCTCTGCTGTCATGAAGCCAGATTGTCTGTTACGGGACCTCTCTGCTCTGCCTGTGTGCTAGGCCTAAATATATGCCAATGGACTGTTGCAGTGGTGGGTGACGTGAAGCCTCATTCTCTGCTATGACATGCAGACTAATTCTCTGCTGACATGAAGACAGATTCTCTGTTACGGGACCTCTCTCCTCTGCCTGTGTGTGTGCTGGGCCTAAATATATGCCAATGGACTGTTGCAGTGGTGGCTGACGTGAAGCCTCATTCTCTGCTATGACATGCAGACTGATTCTCTGCTGACATGAAGCCAGATTCTCTGTTACGGGACCTCTCTCCTCTGCCTGTGTGCTAGGCCTAAATATATGCCAATGGACTGTTGCAGTGGTGGCTGACGTGAAGCCTCATTCTCTGCTATGACATGCAGACTAATTCTCTGCTGACATGAAGACAGATTCTCTGTTACGGGACCTCTCTCCTCTGCCTGGGTGCCGGGGCCTAAATATCTGAGAATGGACTGTTCCAGTGGTGGGTGACGGGAAGCCAGATTCTCTGCTATGGAACCTCTCTCCAATTGATTTTGGTTAATTTTTATTTATTTAATTTTTATTTTAATTAATTTCCCTATCCACATTTGTTTGCAGGGGATTTACCTACATGTTGCTGCCTTTTGCAGCCCTCTAGCCCTTTCCTGGGCTGTTTTACAGCCGTTTTAGTGCCGAAAAGTTCGGGTCCCCATTGACTTCAATGGGGTTCGGGTTCGGGACGAAGTTCGGATCGGGTTCGGATCCCGAACCCGAACATTTCCGGGATGTTCGGCCGAACTTCTCGAACCCGAACATCCAGGTGTTCGCTCAACTCTAGTCCCAAGCCTAAAGATCCATTGTGACTCCTTTTGTAGGAGAATCCGGTCTAAATCCCCACCTCGCGGTGTTCTCTTCACCATATCAATGCCCTGAAATTTAATAAAGGAAGCATTTCCACTGTGGCATTCAACCACATGGCGAGCGATCGGTGTATCCTGGGATTTGTTGATATCAGACATGTGTTCCCCTATACGTCGTCTTAGCTCCCGTATCGTTTTCCCAACGTATTTCAGGCCACATTTACATGTCATCAAGTAGACCACGGCAGTCGATTTACAGTTCATAAATGGTCTAATAAAGAAAGTTTTGTCAGATACGTTACCGGTGTATGATTTGTTCTTATTAATGTAACCACAGAACTTACACGTCCCACAGGGGAAGATACCTGAAACAGGGTTATGTAACCAAGTATGTTGTTTCGGACTCTGATACATACTGTGAACTAAGATGTCACGTAAGTTCTGGCTACGATGGAAAGTGATTGCTTGTTTATCAGGGATTAGGTGACCAATATCCGTGTCGGATCTGAGAATATCCCAATGTTCTGATAGTACATGACGTACTTGATCATGAGCACTATCAAATGTCGCAATGATCCGCACATTATCAACCCCTTGGGGATTTTGTTTGGGGGATAATAGCGAATCTCTATTCAAGCTCAAGGAATGTTGGTAGGCTTGTTTTAGTAATTTGGAGGGATATCCTCGAGATAGGAATCTGTCCTGCAAGTCAGCAGCAGCTTTTCTAAAATCCGACAGTTGGGAGCAGTTCCTACGGGCTCTTAAATATTGCCCCTTAGGAATGCCTCTTTTGAGAGCTTTGGGGTGACCACTTTCCCATCTCAATAAACTGTTTGTAGCAGTAGATTTTCTATACAGGGAGTGCAGAATTATTAGGCAAGTTGTATTTTTGAGGATAATTTTATTATTGAACAACAACCATGTTCTCAATGAACCCAAAAAACTCATTAATATCAAAGCTGAATATTTTTGGAAGTAGTTTTTAGTTTGTTTTTAGTTTTAGCTATTTTAGGGGGATATCTGTGTGTGCAGGTGACTATTACTGTACATAATTATTAGGCAACTTAACAAAAAACAAATATATACCCATTTCAATTATTTATTTTTACCAGTGAAACCAATATAACATCTCAACATTCACAAATATACATTTCTGACATTCAAAAACAAAACAAAAACAAATCAGTGACCAATATAGCCACCTTTCTTTGCAAGGACACTCAAAAGCCTGCCATCCATGGATTCTGTCAGTGTTTTGATCTGTTCACCATCAACATTGCGTGCAGCAGCAACCACAGCCTCCCAGACACTGTTCAGAGAGGTGTACTGTTTTCCCTCCTTGTAAATCTCACATTTGATGATGGACCACAGGTTCTCAATGGGGTTCAGATCAGGTGAACAAGGAGGCCATGTCATTAGATTTTCTTCTTTTATACCCTTTCTTGCCAGCCACGTTGTGGAGTACTTGGACGCGTGTGATGGAGCATTGTCCTGCATGAAAATCATGTTTTTCTTACCTTGCAGACTTCTTCCTGTACCACTGCTTGAAGAAGGTGTCTTCCAGAAACTGGCAGTAGGACTGGGAGTTGAGCTTGACTCCATCCTCAACTCAAAAAGGCCCCACAAGCTCATCTTTGATGATACCAGCCCAAACCAGTACTCCACCTCCACCTTGCTGGCGTCTGAGTCGGACTGGAGCTCTCTGCCCTTTACCAATCCAGCCATCTGGCCCATCAAGACTCACTCTCATTTCATCAGTCCATAAAACCTTAGAAAAATCAGTCTTGAGATATTTCTTGGCCCAGTCTTGACGTTTCAGCTTGTGTGTCTTGTTCAGTGGTGGTCGTCTTTCAGCCTTTCTTACCTTGGCTATGTCTCTGAGTATTGCACACCTTGTGGTTTTGGGCACTCCAGTGATGTTGCAGCTCTGAAATATGGCCAAACTGGTGGCAAGTGGCATCTTGGCAGCTGCACGCTTGACTTTTCTCAGTTCATGGGCAGTTATTTTGCGCCTTGGTTTTTCCACACGCTTCTTGCGACCCTGTTGACTATTTTGAATGAAACGCTTGATTGTTCGATGATCACGCTTCAGAAGCTTTGCAATTTTAAGAGTGCTGCATCCCTCTGCAAGATATCTCACTATTTTTGACTTTTCTGAGCCTGTCAAGTCCTTCTTTTGACCCATTTTGCTAAAGGAAAGGAAGTTGCCTAATAATTATGCACACCTGATATAGGGTGTTGATGTCATTAGACCACACCCCTTCTCATTACAGAGATGCACATCACCTAATATGCTTAATTGGTAGCAGGCTTTCGAGCCTATACAGCTTGGAGTAAGACAACATGCATAAAGAGGATGATGTGGTCAAAATACTCATTTGCCTAATAATTCTGCACGTAGTGTAGAGACCCTGCAGGACGTGTATGAGAGACTTTTGCGCGCGCACAAGTAGAACAAGAAGACACAAAATCCATTACATCCTGACGCAACCTTGGCCACCAAAAACGACAAGACAATAGCTCCAAGGTTCTTAATCCAGCAGTTGAAGATAGATTTTTAATAAATGGGTCAATGGAAAAGTACACAATCCAGCTAGAGAGTCAACCCTTCTATATGACAGTTACTTCAATATTTATTTTATTTAATATCTCAACACACATACTGATTGTCCATGGTGGGTACCACCACACATCTGGCTATGTGGGTTTAGTTGTGGGCGGGGACAATGTCCCTATTATGGACGACCCTATACTAAACCCTTTGCCCAGGGACGGCCCCTAATGGTGGGGACTCCCTGTCCTCGAGCCTAAGGCTAACAGCTCCTATGTAGCCCTCGCTGTTAGAAAAAAACCTATCAGTGGGGGTCCTCTATGGACAGCAAAACAAACACAAAGTTAGTGCGCCATGTATACAACCCTAATGATATGTAAACATCAAAAGGTACACAACGCACCGGACCAACTTATTAAAAAACACCCTGTTATATGGATGTTTATGGTCACCCAGATATATGGACCAAACCAATACACTAAAACACCAACGCGTTTCCCCCACGGTGTGGGATCATCAGGGGGTGAATGGATCTTTCAGTTTAATTGGATAATGTAGTATAGAAGATGCTGCAACAAATCGGCAGCATATAGCCTATATATCACACTGAGAGAGTAGAGGCCCAAGTAATGAGACCACTCTATCGGTGACTCTTTATCACCCTCCTCAGTGTGATGATGTCTGTTACCGCATAGATAGCAGTTAGGACTGGACCTATTAATATTGCACGATATTGTTATTAGGAGGAATTGAAGGGAGCATCAAATATAGTCTACCGCTTATACACGGTCATTAAATACAAAGATGCAGGGCTTCAGAGTGGGTTTCTGTGATAAGAAAACAGAAAAAATACATATGTATAGTTGTATGGCATATTCAGCACTGACTCATCACCTGATAGTTGCGTACCCACCACCGCGCTAATCACACAGCACTTATGGGTGACTCACTCTGTCCAGGTATTTTGATGTCAGTCCTTATGTGGGATGCCAACAGGGCACAGATCACGTAGTATGGGACGAGCGTCCACGTATGATATAGACATACAGCTGAAAAAGTGAGACACATATATATATATTTGTTTCAGTGTCTCCAGTCAATATTAGAGACCACCACCATACGACTCTCATAATTATACACGTAGCACTACCTCGGATAAGTCCTTGGTTACGTAAGTGTAAGCCCACAGATATGGCTAATTGATAGATGAAACCTAAGCATTAAAGACATTAAATGGTAAGCAAGGATATATCGGTATATCTTAAGCCGACTCAACACAGTCTTCCATGGTTACTCACAATTAGGTTGTACTCAGACCAGGTCCTCCCTTTCTGTTCCTTTTGGGGTCCAGAACCTCTGTCTAGCTGTCCCTCCCCATCTTATAGCACCTCTAATTTCCTCTAGTGTTTAACCGCCTCTGGACCGCCTAACGCAGATGTGCGGTCCGGAGGCGGCAGCCCTGCGCACGACGACGCATATACGCGTCATCTCGCGACGGCCGGGATTTCCTGTGAACGCGCACACACAGGCGCGCGCGCTCACAGGAACGGAAGGTAAGCGAGTGGATCTCCAGCCTGCCAGCGGCGATCGCTCGCTGAAAGGCTGGAGATCTGATTTTTTTAACCCCTAACAGGTATATTAGACACAGTTTTGATAACAGCGTCTAATATACCTGCTACCTGGTCCTCTGGTGGTCCCTTTTGTTAGGATCGACCACCAGAGGACACAGGCAGCTCAGTACAGTCGCACCAAACACCACACTACACTACACCCCCCCCCCGTCACTTATTAACCCCTTATAAACCCCTGATCACCCATGATCACCCCATATAAACTCCCTGATCACCCCCCTGTCATTGATCACCCCCCTGTCAGGCTCCGTTCAGACGTCCGTATGATTTTTACGGATCCACGGATACATGGATCGGATCCGCAAAACACATGCGGACGTCTGAATGGAGCCTTACAGGGGGGTGATCAATGACAGGGGGGTGATCACACATATAGACTCCCTGATCACCCCCTGTCATTGATCACACCCTGTAAGGCTCCATTCAGATGTCCGCATGTGTTTTGCGGATCCGATCCATGTATCCATGGATCCGTAAAAATCATACGGACTTCTGAATGGAGCCTTACAGGGGGGTGATCACCCATATACACTCCCTGATCACCCCCTGTCATTGATCAGCCCCTGTAAGGCTCCATTCAGACGTCCGTATGATTTTTACGGATCCATGGATACATGGATCGGATCCGCAAAACACATGCGGACGTCTGAATGGAGCCTTACAGAAGGGTGATCAATGACAGGCGGGTGATCACCCATATACACTCCCTGATCACCCCCTGTCATTGATCACCCCCCTGTCATTGATCACCCCCCTGTAAGGCTCCATTCAGACGTCCGCATGTGTTTTGCGGATCCGATCCATGTATCCATGTATCCGTAAAAATCATACGGACGTCTGAATGGAGCCTCACGGGGGGTGATCACCCATATACACTCCCTGATCACCCCCTGTCATTGATAACCCCCCTGTAAGGCTCCATTCAGACGTCCGCATGTGTTTTGCGGATCCGATCCATGTATCCATGGATCCGTAAAAATCATACGGACGTCTGAATGGAGCCTTATAGGGGGGGTGATCAATGACAGGGGGGTGATCACCCTGATCACCCCCTGTCATTGATCACCCCCCTGTAAGGCTCCATTCAGACGTCCGCATGTGTTTTGCGGATCCGATCCATGTATCCATGGATCCGTAAAAATCATACGGACGTCTGAATGGAGCCTTACGGGGGGGTGATCAATGACAGGGGGGTGATCACCCTGATCACCCCCTGTCATTGATCACCCCCCTGTAAGGCTCCATTCAGACTTCCGCATATGTTTTGCGGATCTCATCCATGTATCAGTGGATCCGTAAAAATCATACGGACGTCTGAATGGAGCCTTACCAGGGGGGTGATCAATGACAGGGGGGTGATCAGGGAGTCTATATGGGTGATCACCCCCCCTGTCATTGATCACCCCCCCTGTCATTGATCACCCCCCTGTCATTGATCACCCCCCTGTCATTGATCACCCCCCCCTGTAAGGCTCCATTCAGACACTTTTTTGGCCCAAGTTAGCGGAAATATATATATTTTTTTGTTTGTTTTTTCTTACAAAGTCTCATATTCCACTAACTTGTGTCAAAAAATAAAATCTCACATGAACTCACCATACCCCTCACGGAATCCAAATAAATAAACATTTTTAGACATTTATATTCCAGACTTCTTCTCACGCTTTAGGGCCCCTAAAAAGACAGGGCAGTATAAATACCCCACATGTGACCCCATTTTGGAAAGAAGACACCCCAAGGTATTCCGTGAGGGGCATATTGAGTCCATGAAAGATTTAAATTTTTGTCCTATGTTAGCGGAAAGTGAGACTTTGTGAGAAAAAAACAAAAAAAAATCAATTTCCGCTAACTTATGCAAAAAAAAAAAAATTCTATGAACTCGCCATGCCCCTCATTGAATACCTTGGGGTGTCTTCTTTCCAAAGTGGGGTCACATGTGGGGTATTTATACTGCCCTGGCTTTTTAGGGGCCTGAAAGTGTGAGAAGAAGTCTGGGATCCAAATGTCTAAAAATGACCTCCTAAAAGGAATTTGGGCACCTTTGCGCATCTAGGCTGCAAAAAAGTGTCACACATCTGGTATCGCCGTACTCAGGAGAAGTTGGGCAATGTGTTTTGGGGTGTCATTTTACATATACCCATGCTGGGTGAGAAAAATATCTTGGTCAAATGCCAACTTTGTATAAAAAAATTGGAAAAATTGTCTTTTGCCAAGATATTTCTCTCACCCAGCATGGGTATATGTAAAATGACACCCCAAAACACATTCCCCAACTTCTCCTGAGTATGGCGATACCAGATGTGTGACACATTTTTGCCACCTAGGTGGGCAAAGGGGCACACATTCCAAAGAGCACCTTTTGGATTTCACAGGCCATTTTTTACAGATTTTGATTGCAAGGTACTTCTCACACATTTGGGCCCCTAAATTGCCAGAGCAGTATAACTAACCCACAAGTGACCCCATTTTGGAAAGAATTGATCACCCCAAGGTATTCCGTGAGGGGCACGGCGAGTTCCTCGAATTATTTATTTTTTTGTCACAAGTTAGCGGAATATGATGATTTTTCTTTTTTTTTCTTTTTTCCTTACAAAGTCTCATATTCCACTAATTTGCGACAAAAAATAAAAAAATTCTAGGAACTCGCCATGCCCCTCATGGAATACCTTGGGGTGTCTTCTTTCCAAAATGGGGTCACTTGTGGCGTAGTTATACTGCCCTGGCAATTTAGGGGCCCAAATGTATGAGAAGAACTTTGCAATCAAAATGTGTAAAAAATGGCCGTCGAAATCCGAAAGGTGCACTTTGGAATATGTGCCCCTTTGCCCTCCTTGGCTGCAAAAAAGTGTCACACATATGGTAACGCCGACATCCAAATTTATATATGGATGTCGTTTTTTTTGCAAAATTTTACAGCTGAAAGTGAAAATGAAATACCACCAAATGAAAGCTCTATTAGTGAGAAGAAAAGGAGGTAAAATTCATTTGGGTGGTAAGTTGCATGACCGAGCGATAAACGGTGAAAGTAGTGTAGTGCAGAAGTGTAAAAAGTGCTCTGGTCATGAAGGGGGTTTTAGCTAGCGGGGTTGAAATGGTTAATCTACAGGTGTCATCAATTGCTGCAGACAAGCGGTGTGGGCGTGCGTTCCAGCGTGGAACGCACCCCGCCGCCGCAGCTTCCGATATCCGGTGCCTTGTAGAAAGAGTGTATGGTCTGAAACGTGCGTTTCACAGTGGAACGCACGTACGCACATCCGCCCGTTCACATGGCCATTTCTGGTTGGTTCTCGTCACTGTTACTTTATGTGGAGCGCAAGATACATCCGGTATTTGAACCGCATCTAGCTCACTATCTCGCTTTGTCAGGTCAGGTGCATACAGTGAAGGGAATTATCCTACCCCCTCATGTTATACTTGAAACGGAGATTAATATTAATATTTGATATGGCAGGGTCAGTTTATTTGTGATATACCAGCCCTTTCACTGAGGATAAAGTGGGTCTCCATTTTTTATATATACATGTATATAAAAACATCTTATATGACGTGTATATAGTGACTTGTTTTGTGTGTGTATCGGTCATAGTCATACACCCTCTAGACATTTCCAGAGGAACCACAAGATGGGGTTAGGGCAAACAGTAATATATGAGATGATGTCATTATGGTTATGTAAAAGTTCAACCCTGTAAAGATGCATCAGAGGGAACAGAAGTATACACAGTGAATCAATTGTCATTCCTGTGTTTCATATTTCGGCGCTTTGCGCACCAGGTCCAGTTTAGGGGACAGTCCGATCACTAGAGCCTCAAAAGCTATAAGGGATATATACATACACACACATATAGGGAAGGGGGAGGGTTGCTTTACTACCCGGGTGCCCAGCAAGTGCCGAATTATGATGTTCCTTTAATAATTCAAAACGCAGGTTCAACGGTACAAACAATTTCTCTGAGGGGCAAGAGACAGGGGCATCCCCCTGGGCCTCTAACACTTTCCCCTCCAGAGCATAGTGTACTGCAGAGACAACCACTCCTCTTTGTAGAATGGGTACCGGATCACTCACATTTCCCCCTCCAGGGAAACAACGAGATAGTGCATCAGCCTTGGTATTTTTGCCCCAGGACGATAGGTAATAACAAAGTTAAACCTGGTAAAAAATAGCGACCACCTAGCTTGTCTAGGGGTGAGACACTTAGCTGATTCGAGGTACAGAAGGTTTTTGTGGTCCGTAATCACAGTGACGGGGTGGATTGCCCCCTCTAAAAAGTGACGCCATTCTTCAAACGCTAGTTTAATAGCTAATAGTTCCCTATTGCCAATATCGTAGTTCTTTTCTGCTGCAGATAGTTTTTTAGAAAAGAAAGCACAAGGACGCCATTTGCCAGGAGACGGACCCTGAGACAGCACAGCCCCCACTCCCACCTCTGATGCATCGACTTCAACAATAAAAGGCTGGGAGACATCAGGTTGGACTAGTACAGGTGCCGAGGTAAACCTCTCTTTTAGAGAGGAAAAAGCAATTTTAGCAGCGTCAGACCATTTAGAAAAATCAGTCCCCTTCCTAGTCATGTCAGTAAGCGGTTTTACAATAACTGAATAATTTTTAATGAATTTCCTATAGAAATTTGCGAAGCCCAAGAACCGTTGCAGTGCTTTGAGGTTCTCAGGAAGATCCCAATCTAAAATTGCCTGGACCTTCCTAGGATACATACGGAAACCTGAAGCAGATAATAAATAACCTAGGAATTGTATCTCCTGAACCGCGAAGACACACTTTTCAATTTTAGCATATAATTTATTAGTCCGTAGGACCTGCAGTACTTGTCTGACATGCACCTCAGACGAATAAATTAAAATATCATCTAGGTATATTACCACAAACATGCCGATAAGATGACTAAAAATGTCATTAACGAAATGTTGGAAGACAGCAGGAGCATTGGTCAGACCGAAAGGCATGACTAGATTTTCATAATGCCCCTTAGGGGTGTTAAAAGCTGTCTTCCACTCATCCCCCTCCTTGATACGAATAAGATCAAGTTTGGAGAACCACCTAGCACCCGCAATCTGATTAAACAGGTCAGGAATGAGAGGAAGAGGGTATGGGTCTCGGATGGTTATCCGGTTTAATTCGCGAAAATCTAGGCAAGGACGCAGGCCCCCATCTTTCTTTTTAACGAAGAAAAACCCTGCAGCCACGGGTAAAGAAGAGGGTCTGATGTGTCCCTTAGCCAAGCTCTCGGAGATATAATCTTTCATGGCTTGTCTCTCCGGACCCGAAAGATTATATAACCTGGTCTTGGGTAATTTTTCGCCGGGAATAAGGTTAACCGGGCAATCATAAGGACGGTGAGGTGGTAACTTCTGACAACCCTTTTCAGAAAAAACGTCCTCAAAGTCCGAAACAAATGTAGGTAGGGTAGCTATGGAGGCGACTAAGCAATTGCTATTTAAGCAATTTTCTCTGCAATGCTCACTCCACTCCAATATCTCCCTGGCCTGCCAATCCACCACTGGATTGTGCGCTACCAACCAGGGAAGACCCAGCACCACCTGAGTGGGAAGCCCCTCCAGAACATAACATGAAAGCATCTCGTTATGGTGGTCCCCTACCCAAAGGTGTAAGTTATGGACAATGTGGGTGAGGTTTCTCTGAGACAGAGGAGCAGACTCAATAGTGAAAATGGGAATAGGTCTCTGTAGCGTACAGAGAGACAAACCCATAGTGTGGGCAAAATGGGCATCTATCAAATGTACTCCTGCTCCACTGTCTAGAAAAAAAGAAATAGTCTCCGTCTTAACTCCAAAAACAACAACCGCTGGCAACACAAATTGCGATGTTCGTATGGAGGAAACATATACACCCCGGCTGACATGCTCCACACAGCCTGGGGTTAGTCATTTTCCGACGGTCTTTTGTTTTTGAGGAAAGAAGGACAGACATTAATGAAATGACCCCTCTCCCCACAGAAAAAACAAACCCCACGCCTACGGCGAACCTAAGGAGGATGGACCTGATGAGTAGTTCCTCCTAGCTGCATAGGCTCGTCTAAGTCCATACAGACTAACTGCTGCTTGGGAGGGGTTAGCTGGAGGACCGACACCTTCAATCCTGCCACCTCCAAAGACAGGCCATGAAATTGCTTTGACAAAGCAGCAATTGGATCCATACTGGATTCTAAGTCGGTAAAAAAAAAAATTTTTCTTTTTTTACCTACACAAAATAAGGGCCAGATATAATGTAATGACCGGCGTCACGCACAGGGAGGGAAAAAGGAAGGTCCTGCCCAAGGGAGAGGGAAAGGTGGTGACCCCTGACTCACCTTGCAGCTGGCACCTGACTGCCCTGACGTCCCTAGACGGGTTCCTCACACGTACGCCGATCACGTGCCTAAACCCTGGCTTTCCCTAAGATGAGCCCTAGGTAGTGAAAGGGTCGGTGGGATCACTAGTCCGCACCACTGACACTAAGAGGAAAACACCAAGGAGAGGACAGACAATACAGACAAACATATAATCCCAGGTGGGCGACAACAGCAGACCACAAAGGCCCAACAGGGATCCGGAGGGTAATGTTTGGAACAACAACCAGGGAACGCAGCAACACAGCTCCAGTGGGTCAGTATAGAAGTCCAGGCAGGAAGCTCTATATCTGGCAACCAGAGAAGTGGGAGAGGGGAATATAAGGAGGTTGGGAGTGCTGGACAAGGAACAGCTAAGGAGAAAGAGCTACGGATCCCTGAATGAGCCAAAAAGGGTTGCAAAGTAAACCCAGAAAGCTACCATAAAGAAACAGCCCTATCTTTCTACATAGAGCGCGCAGCCAACCGCTGCGACTTCCTGACCCCGGGTATAACGGAGTCAGGCGTGGTTCTTGACACCCTCGTGACAATTGCACACTGACTAATCCAGATGTTGTATATTGCCAAAATAGTGGGCTTTTTACTAACAGAATATGAAAGCTGTATATAACGTTTGAATTTCATACATCCAGATGCAGCTAGGGATGTAAAATAGTGTAATTTGCAAAAAAAAAATGGGTGAAAAATTATGCCTGTATTTCTAGCTAAAATTGCACACTGACTAATCCTGCAAATGCATCAGATGTTGTATATTGCAAAAAAAAAAGGGATATATATTTTTTTTTTTTACAACCAGATTATTGGTGCAGTTTTTCAAGCTTGGATTAGAATGTCACAAAAGCTCAGATGCTGTGCTGATGCACTGAGCTTACATAAAAAAACCGCCGCCACCGCCCACCTAACTAACAGACAGATAAAAGTTGTTGTTTTTTTGGTCAATGGGCTCAGGGCAGGGTAAAAAGATTGCGCCCTGCACCCACACAACTAATTGTATGTAGATCGCTGAGTTAGATTCTCTCCTATTCTCTCCCTGAAATCACAAGTCCAGCAGCATCCTCTCCCTACACTTGTAACAGCAAAGTGACGTGCAGCGCTACGTGACTCAAGCTTATATAGAGCCTGGGTCACATTCTGCACTGGCCATTAGTAGGCATGGCTGTGATGACTTCTAAGGTCAAACAGTTAAACGCTTGTTGATTGGCTGCTCTGCAGCCTTCCAAAAAGCGCAGAGAAAGTGCCGAACACTGAACCAGAACCCAAACTCTTACTGAAATGTTCGGGTCCGGAGTCCAAAAATCCTAAAGTTCGGTACGAAACCGAACTTTACAGTTTGGGTTCGCTCAACCCTACTAATAAGCCCTTTTTTGCTGCCACTACTACATGCCAAAAAAGCTTTAGAACATAAAACTGCACATCTGAACTGCAAATAATACTTTTTTTTGCCACTAATACACGCCAAAAAGGGCTGTATTTTTTTTCACTTTATCACAAAACAGCTAATAACCCCTTTTTTGTTGCCACTACTACATGCCACAAAAGCTTTAGAACATATAACTGCGCATCTGAACGGCAAATAAAACTTTTTTTTGCCACTAATACATGCCAAAAAGGGCAGTCATTTTCTCATTTCACCACACAACGGCTAATAAGCTCTTTTTCCCCCCACTAATACGTGCAAAAAAAAGCTTTAGAACATATAACTACACCACTGAACGGCTAACAATATTTTTTTTGCCACTAATACACGGAAAAAAGCGCTGTCATTTTCTCACTTTACCACACAACAGCTAATAAGGCGCTTTTTCCACTAATACACGCCAATAAAGTCTTTAGAACATAACTGCACCGCTGAACGACAAATAATACTTTTTATTGCCACTAATACACGCAAAAAAAGCTTTGGAACATATAACTGATAACAGGAGTCGTCCCAAAAGATTTGAAATTAGCAAATGTTGTGCCCATTCACAAGAAAGGTAGTAGAGAGGAATCGGGCAACTATAGGCCAGTAAGCCTGACATCAATAGTGGGGAAATTAATGGAAACCATACTTAAGGATAGGATTGTGGAACATCTAAAATCCCATGGATTGAAATATGAAAAACAGCATGGGTTTAATTCAGGGAGATCATGTCAATTTAACCTTATTGATTTTTTTGATTGGGTGACTAAAATAATAGATGGCGGAGGTGCAGTAGACATCGCTTATCTAGACTATAGTAAGGGTTTTGATACTGTCCCACATATCAATAAACTGCAGTCTTTGAGCTAGGACTCCCAAATTGTTGAATGGATTAGGCAGTGGCTGAGGGACAGACAACAGAGGGTTGTAGTCAATGGAGTATATTCAGACCAAGGTGTTGTTACCAGTGGGGCACCTCGGGGATCTGTTATGGGACCCATATTGTTTAATATCTTTATCAGCGAAATTGCGCAAGGTCTCAATGGTAAGTTGTGTCTTTTTGCTGATGACACAAAGATTTGTAAAAGGGTTGATGTTCCTGGAGGGAAACACCAAATAGAAAAAGATTTAGGAAAACTAGAGGAATGGTCAGAAATCTGGCAACTAAAATGTAATGTTGATAAGTGCAAGATAATGCACCTAGGGAATAAAAAACCCAAGAGCAGAATATAAAATAAGTGATACAGTCCTAAACTCAGTATCTGATTAAAGGGATTTAGGGGGTCATTATTTCAGAAGACTTAAAGGTATATACAGAAACAAAAAAAGACAAAAAAAGAGCGGCTAGAGTGCAGTATGTCTGAACTAAAAATAATAGGAAATGGTGCGTATTGCGCTTACCGGATCCTGTTGTGAGGAGTCACAACAGCTATAGAAGCATTGCTGGTGTTTGCCCTCACCGGCTTAAGGGGATGCCTTGCTGCTGCCTGGTCCCCTCCTGTCTCGTTTCCATGAGCTTTAGGGCTAGTCGATTAGAAGGTTGAAGAAAATTAAGACCACTTTCCCGCGCTGTAGGCATATAGATCGATCCGCACGATGGCTTGGATGTTTTTTTTCTTTTTATTTAATGATAATAAAGCTGTCTATGCGTTTCAAGGGCATACAGCTCTCTTCCTCAGGACAGTATGCTATACAGGTTATCATTAACTAAAAAGAATAAACATACAAGACTTAAAGGTAGGCAGAAAATGTCATAGAGCAGCAGGAAATGCTAGCAGAATGCTTGGGTGTATAGGGAGAGGCATTAACAGTAGATAGAAGGAGGTGCTCATGCCGCTCTACAGAGCACTAGTGAGACCTCATTTGGACTATTGTGCGCAGTGCTGGAGACCATATCTTCAGAAGGATATTGATACTTTGAAGAGAGTTCAGAGAAGAGCTACTAAACTAGTGCATAGATTGCAGGATAAAATTTACCAGGAAAGGTTAAAAGGACCTTAACATGTATAGCTTGGAAGAAAGACGAGACAGAGGGGATATGATAGAAACTGTTAAATACATAAAGGGAATCAAAACTGTAAAAGAGGAGAGAATATTTAATAGAAGAAAAACTGCTACAAGAGGACATTGTTTTTAATTAGAGGGGTAAAGGTTTAAAAGTGATATCAGGAAGTATTACTTTACTGAGAGAGTAGTTGATGCATGGAATAGCCTTCCTGCAGAAGTGGTAGCTGCAAATACAGTGAAGGAGTTTAAGCATGCATGGGATAGGCATAAGGCCATCCTTCATATAAGATAGGGCCAGGGGCTATTCATAGTATTCAGTATATTGGCCAGACTAGATGGGCCAAATGGTTCTTATCTGCCAACACATTCTATGTTTCTGTGTTTCTATGTAACTGCACTGCTGAACAGCAAAAAATACTTTTTCTTTGCCACTAATACACGCAAAAAAGGGCTGTAATTTTCTCACTTCACCACTCAACAACTAAAAAGCCCTTTTTTTTGCCACTAATGCACGCCAAAAAGGCTATAGAACATATAACTGCACCACTGAATAGCCAAAAAGCTTTAGAACATATAACTGCACCACTGAACAGCAAATAATACTTTTTTTGCCACTAATACACACCAAAAAGAGCTTTAATTTCCTCAATTCACAACACAACGGCTAATGAGCTATTTTTTTACCCAATACATGCCAAAAAAGCTTTAGAACATATACCTACACCGCTAAACGGCTAATAAGCCTTCCCCACACAAAGGCTAATAAGCCCTTTTTCCCCCTTATACACGCCAAAAAAAGCTTTACAATGTAAAACAACTTTTTTTTTGCCACTAATACATGACAAAAAAGGCTTTATAACATGTAACTGCACCGCTGAATGGGCAATAATACTTTTTTTTGCCACTATTGCATGCCAAAAAGGGCAGTAAGTTCCTCACTTCACCACACAACGGCTAATAATCCCTTTTTTCCCACTAATACATGCCAAAAAAAGCTTTAGAACATATTACTGCACCGCTAAGCAGAAAATAATACTTTCTTTTAACACTAATACACACCAAAAAAGGCTTCAGAACATATAACTGCACCGCTGAATGGCCAATAATACTTTTTTTTGCCACTATTGCATGCCAAAAAGGGCAGTAAGTTCCTCACTTCACCACACAACGGCTAATAAGCCCTTTTTTCCCACTAATACATGCCAAAAAAAGCTTTAGAACATATTACTGCACCGCTAAGCGGAAAATAATACTTTCTTTTAACACTAATACACACCAAAAAAGGCTTCAGAACATATAACTGCACCGCTGAATGGCAAATATAACTTTTTTGGGCGTGTATTAGTGGCAAAAAGACATGTAATTTTCTGACTTCACCACACAACTGCTAATAAGCCCTTTTTTTCCCCCAACTTTTACACTCCAAAAAAGGCTTTAAAAAGTATAACTGCACCGCTGAACGGAAAATTATCCTTTTTTTGCCACTATTACAAGCCAAAACGGCTTGCAGTTTTTTCACTTCACCACACAACTGCTAATAAGCCTTTTTTTTTTTCACGTATACACGCCAAAAAGGCTTTAGAACATATGACTGCACTGCTGAACGGCAAATAAAACTTTTTTTTTGCCACTAATACAAGCCAAAAAGGCCTGTAATTTTCTAACTTCACCACATAAAGGCTAATGAGCCCTTTTTTTCCCACTTATACACGTCAAAAAAGGCTTTAGAACTTGTAACTTCACCACTAAACAGCAAATAATACTTTTTTTTACACTAATACATGCTAAAAAGGGCTAAAAGTTTCTAACTTCACCACACAATTGCAATAAGCTGTTTTTTTCCCCCACTAATACATGCAAAAAAGCTTTAGAACTTAGAACTGCATCGCAGAACGGCTAATAATACATTTTTTTTGCCACTAATACACGCAAAAATGCACTGTAGGTTTCTCATTTCACCACTCTTCTGCAAATATTACAATTTTTTTGGCCACTAATACACGCCAAAAAGGGCAATAATTTTCTCACTCCACCACACAACAGCTAATAAGCCCTTTTTTCTACCCACTTATACACATCAAAAAAGGCATTCGAACATATAACTGCACTGCTGAACGCCAAATAATACCTTCTTTGCCACTAATACACAGCAAAAAAGGCTTCAGAACATAACTGCAGAGCTGAACAGCAAATAATCATTTTTTTGCCACTAATACACGCCAAAAAGGCCTGTAATTTTCTGACTTCACCACACAACCGCTAATAAGCCCTTTTTTCTCCCCACTTACAAAAAAGGCTTTAGAACGTATAACTGCACCCCTGAACGGCAAATAAATATTTTTGCCACTATTACAGTACATGCCAAAAAGGGCTGTAATTTTCTCACTTCACCACACAACGGCTAATAAGCTCTTTTTTTTCCCATTAATATACGCCAAAACAGCTTTAGAACACATAACTGCACCGCTGAACGGCAAATAATTTTTTTTTTTGCCACTAATACATGCCAAAAAGGGCTGTCTTTTTCTATTTTCACCACACAACAGCTAAGAAGCTCTTTTTTTCTGCTAATACACGCCAAAAATTACTTTAGAACATAATACTGCACCGCTAAACCGCAAATAATACTTTCTTTTGCCACTAAACATGCCAAAAAAGCCTTTAGTACATAATACTGCACCGCTAAACTGTAAATAATACTTTTCTATGCCACTAATACTGTACATGCCAAAAAGGGCTATATTTTTTTTCACTTTACCACAGAATGGCTAATAAGCCCTTTTTTCCCACTAATACATGCCAAAAAAGGCAGAGATGTCGCGAACATAAAATTTTTCGTTCGCGAACGTGAATTCTTGCAAATGTTTTCGAACGGGCGAACCGCCATTGACTTCAATAGGCAGGCAAATTTTAAAACCCACATGGACTCTTTCTAGCCACAGTAGTTTCCCCCAACTTTTACACTCCAAAAAGGGCTTTAAAAAGCCACAGTAGTTTCAAGGGGACTAACACCTGGACTGTGGCATGCCGGAGGGGGATCCATGGCAAAACTCCCATGGAAAATGACATAGTTGACACAGAGTTGGGTTTTAATCCATAAAGGGCATAAATCACCTAACAATCCTAAATTTTTTTGAACAACGTGGTTTAAAACATCCAGTGTGTGTATATGATCAGGTATGATGTTGTATCGATCAGGTAGTGTAAGGGTTACGCCCGCTTCACAGACATTGACAGACCAAACTCCCCTTTTAATGCACTGCAAACAACCACAAACAGTCCATTTGTCCAACTGCAAACTCCCCATTTGCACAAGGTTGGATACCAAGCTAGCCATGTCCCATTGATGTCATTGAAGGTATCTTCCTCCACCCAGCCACGTACAACACCAAGGGTCCCCGAAAGGTGAATTGAATTGATTTTCTCGATCGGGGAGATGGTTAAAAAAAAACGCTGGCTCCCTCCCCTTTGTTTGAATCCACGGTCACTGCGTCTGTGCCGTGCAATTTACTGTCATACCCGATATGAGTGGTATTTTCCGTAGTACTATTCTCATCAGTTTAATCCCTGTTACGTCCCCAATCTAGGGTCCATTTATTGAATAGATTTTTCGAACGGGGAGATGGTTAAAAAAACGCTTGCTCCCTCCCCATTGTTTTAATCCACGGACACTGCGTCTGTGCCGTGCAATTTACTGTCACACCCGATAAGAGTGGTATTTTCTGTAGTACTATTCTCATCAGAAAACCTATAAAGTCTCACACATATATAGTAAATCAATCTTTATTAATTAAAAGAGAAACGTAAATAGTACAATGATGCGATTACATATAGTGATAAAAATGCAGGAGGATAATGTGAAAAGTACAACAGAGACACCATCAATCCTCAAACTGTAAATACAGATGGTACATAGGGGCTGAGTAAGGAAGTTGCATGTCTATACTGATGTGATAAATAGTAAAAATACATATGAGTAATCACACAGGAGATAACCAACAATGTTGAACATTGTTAGGAGCCATCATCTCTAATTCCTCTCCTGGTCAGTATGGGCTGCTCCTGTGTCTTTTTGTATTGCTTGTTGCATGTGGGTCAGTACTTGGTCACAGTCTTGTGCTTTGCACACTGTGCTGACCTCCTTGCAACATTTTTGCGATATTTGTGATTGCTTTGTGACATGTGGTGTTCAACATTGTTGTTTATCTCATTGTGTGATTACTCATATGTATTTTTACTATTTATCACATCAATATAGACATGCAACTTCCTTACTCAGCCCCTATGTACTATCTGTATTTACAGTTTGAGGATTGATGGTGTCTCTGTTGTACTTTTCACATTATCCTTCTGCATTTTTATCACTATATGTAATCGCATCATTGTACTATTTACGTTTCTCTTTTAATTAATAAAGATGGATTTACTATATATGTGTGAGACTTTATAGGTTTTCTATTAATCAACACACATATTACTTTATTTGCTAGCTTCAACATTTTTTGGTTGTTTGTACTATTCTCATCAGTTTAATCCCTGTTACGTCCCATATCAGGGATTGCCTTTTGTGAAAAAAATTATAGGCCGGGTACCTTCGACTGCCTTCACAGTGACAGACCAAACTCTGATACACCAAACTGAATTGATTTTAGGAACCATGAGATGGAAAAAGCAGCTTGGTCAGTCCTCTTACTCCCAAGTTGGGGCACTGCGCTGGCACAGAGCAATGTGCTGTGACACCCGATATGAGTGGTGTCTTAACTAGTACTATTCCTATCAGTTTAATCCCTGTTATGTCCCATATCAGGGATTGCCTTTGTGAAAAAAAATTTAGGCCGGGTACCTTCGACTGCCTTCACAGTGACAGACCAAACTCTGATACACCAAACTGAATTGATTTTAGAAACCGGGAGATGGAAAAAGCAGCTTGGTCGGACCTCTTACTCCCAAGTTGGGGCACTGCGCGTGCACGGAGAAATGTGCTGTGACACCCTATATGAGTGGTGTCTTAACTAGTACTATTCCTATCAGTTTAATCCCTGTTACGTCCCCTATCCGGGGACGTGTGTCAAATTGATTAACCATTGTTTAATTAACAAACCATTACGACATCCTGAAATAATTTAGTTCTGAGCTCTGGTCTGATCATAATGAAGCAACGGCCTTATCATCTGGGGTGTGGCAACATTGCCAACACATTCATAGAGTTGATGATTGTTTCATTGTGATACGCAAGCCCCTTCACCACAACAAGGTAATGATCACGAAGGGGAATTGACACTTGTATGTGCCTTTTTTTGTTTTTGTTTTGTTTTTGCAGCCACAGTGCAGCACCAGAGGCCAGAAAAATAATGGTATTGTTGCAGCTGCTGTTGTAGCAGCGGCCGGAAAAATTGATGTTTTCCAGGCAGAAAGGTGACTAAAACATTGCGGCTTGAACCCTAGTTGGTGGTGGAGAATTCACGAAAGCCATCCGGTATGCAGACATTAAATACAGCAGCGTGGGGACCATTTTGAGGCCAAGGCATGTCATCAGGCCTTTTTTTAGTCAAACGTATCCCCCACTGTTAGTCCCTTCAGGATCCATGCCTCATTTATCTTAATGACACTTTTTGACCGAGGCGACTTCTCTTGTCAGTGACAATGCCTCCTGCTGCACTGAAGGTCCTTTCTGACAGGACACTTGAAGCGGGGCAGGCCAGAAGTTCTATCGCAAACTGGGATAGCTCAGGCCACAGGTCAAGCCTGCACACCCAGTAGTCAAGGGGTTCATCGCTCCTCAGAGTGTCGATATCTGCAGTTAAGGCGAGGTAGTCTGCTACCTGTCAGTCGAGTTGTTCTCTATGGCTGGATCCCGAAGGGCTGTGGCGATGTGTAGGACTAAAAAAAGCTCCATCAACAACACATCTGTAAAGCGTCCTGTCCTTGCCGCCGTGGTCGTGGTAGGAGGAGGATTACTTTCACCTCTTCCCCAGTTAGATTCCCGTTGTGCTGTGACATCCCCCTTATAAGCTGTGTAAAGCATATTTTTTAGTTTGGTTTTGAACTGCTGCATCCTTTCAGAATTTCGGTAATTTGGTAACATTTCCGCCACTTTCTACTTATACCGGGGGTCTAGTAGCATGGCCACCCAGTACAGGTCATTCTCCTTCATCCTTTTTATACGAGGGTCCCTCAACAGACATGACAGCATGAAAGACTCCATTTGCACAAGGCTGGAAACCGAGCTACTCATTTCCAGTTCCTTGTCCTCACTGATGTCATTGACGGTCTGTTCTTCCCGCCAGCCACGTACAACACCACGGGTCCCAGATAGGTGACAACAACGAGCACCCTGGGATGCCTGCTGTGTTTGGTCTTCTTCCTTCTCAAAGCCACATTCATCCTCTGACTCCTCTTCCTCATACTCCTCTTGCAGCGTTGCTGCAGGTCCGGCAAGCGATGATGACAAAGCTGTTTCTGGTGGTGATGGTGACCACAACTCTTCCTCTTCACGCTCATCTACAGCCTGATCCAGCACTCTTCGCGGGGCACGCTCCAGGAAGAAAACAAATGGGATGAGGTCGCTGATGGTGCCTTCGGTGCGACTGACTAGGTTTGTCACCTCCTCAAACGCATGAGCCTACAGGCATTGCGCATGAGCGTCCAGTAACGTGGCAAAAAAATTCCCAGCTCCGCAGAGGCTGTCCTAGAACCCCGGTCATACAAATACTCATTGATGGCTTTTTCTTGTTGGAGCAGGCGGTCGAACATTAGGAGTGTTGAATTCCAACGTGTCGGGCTGTCGCAAATCAAGCGCCTCAATGGCATGTTGTTTTGGCGCTGAATTTCTGAAAAGTGCGCCATGGCCGTGTAGGAACGCCTGAAATGGCTACACACCTTCCTGGCCTGCTTGATGACGTCCTGTAAGCCTGGGTACTTAGACACAAAGCGTTGTACGATGAGATTCAACACATGTGACAACTTGCCCAAATTCAATGCCGCCAACAATTGCTTGTCACACACCACTTTGCCGATCTCCAGTTGGTGCGGGGTCAGCCACTGATCCACCTGTGCGTTCAGGGCGAACAGGAGTGCTGGTCCGGTGTGGCTCTCTGCTTTCAGGCAAGTCAACCCCAAGACAGCGTGACACTGTCGTATGCGGGATGTGGAATAGCCCCTGGGGAGTTGGGGGGATTCAGTTGATGTGCAGCCAGAAGCCGCAGCAGAAGAGGACTCAGCCGAGGAGGTGATCGAAGAGGATGGAGTAGGAGGAGTAGAGGAGGTGGCAGTAGGCCTGCCTGCAAGTCGTGGCGGTGTCACCAACTCCGCTGCATAGCCATGCATTCCATGCTTGGCAGCCGTCAGCAGGTTGACCCAATGCACAGTGTACGTGATGTACCTGCCCTGACCGTGCTTTGCAGACCAGATATCAGTGGTCAGATGGACCCTTGCCCCAACACTGTATGCCAGAGATGCCATGACTTCCTTTTCAATAACTGAGTAGAGGTTTGGGATTGCCTTTTTTGAAAAAAATAAATTGTCCGGGTACCTTCCACTGTGGTGTCCCAATAGCGACAAATTTTTTGAAAGCCTCAGACTCCACCAGCTGGTATGGTAAAAGCTGGCGAGCTAAGAGTTCCATCAAGCCAGCTGTCAACCGCCGGGCAAGGGGGTGACTCTGTGACATTAGCTTCTTACGCTCAAACATTTCCTTGATAGACACCTGACTGTGGGCAGATGAGATGGAACTGCTGAAGGTGAGAGGCGGAGTGGTGGGTGGTTGAGAGGGGGCAAGGAGGACAGCAGTGGTTGACGTGGCTGAAGATGCTGGACCAGGAGGAGGATGGTGGCTTTGAGTTTGTGTGCTTCTTATACTCATGTGTTGATCCCATTGGCGTTTGTGATGTGAGATCATATGCCTTCGCAAAGCAGTTGTACCGAGGTGGGTGTTGGACTTCCCACGACTCAGTTTCTTTTTGCACAGGTTGCAAATGGCATTGCTGTTGTAAAAAAAAATGCCATACTGCTGAGCTTTGCAATGATGGCATTCTGGTGGTGGCAACAGCATGTGTTGATTTCCATGCTGTCTGGCTGACCCTGGGTCCCGATTCATGCTGTCTGACTGTGCCTCTAGCTCCTTGTGACGACCTTCCCCTGCTTCCAACTCGTCTCCTCCTTCTCTCTGTCTCCCTTTCTGAACTTTCCCTCTCTTCTTCTTTTCTTCGAGCAGGCACCCAAGTGGCATCCACGGACACATTATTATTCATAACGGGACCAAACCTGGGTAAGGTTTATCACAAATTATTTACAAATGTCCACGAAGGCATTGAACCTATCTTGCCCCAGGTGAAAACATTAAAACTTCACTTTTATTATTGATAGGATTAAATGTTTGCTTTGAACCTTTATTTAATTTTAAATGACGAACCAAAACACATAGAAACATTAAAAATACAGCGACCACTCTACTGTGCTGTCAGATACTACTCAGTGATCAAGGGAGAGAGAAAGTGTGCTGACTCTCACCCTGTCACTTCCAGGCAGTTTACTGCCTTAAAGGGCTTCTGTTAGCCCACTAAACCGTTTTTTTTTTTTTTTTTTGGGTTAATAATAATCCCTACATTGCGATCTCCCTATACATAAGCTAAATAGTCATTTTTGTTCTGTAGATTTTGTTAAAAAGCAATTTTTATAATATGTAAATTACCTTGCTATCAGCAAGTAGGGCGGCTACTTGCTGGTAGCAGCCGCATCGTCCTTTCATAATGACGCCCTCTCCGCTGTGTGATTGACAGGGCCAGGGAACGGGATCGTTCTCTGCTGGCCCTGTTTGAATTCAAAATATCGCGCCTGCGCCGTACCTGCCGCTCTCTCGGCCGCTCCATCCGCAATGCGCCTGCGCCGGGTGTAGATGTGACGTCATCGGCGCAGGCGCATTGAGGATGGAGCGGCCGAGAGAGTGTGCCTGCGCCGATTAAAGACAGGTACGGCGCAGACGCGATATCACAGAGAAATAATACATTTAGTTTTTTTTTTATCTGCAAGGTATTGTGATTTGTGAGTGACACCCTGTAACGGTATGAGTGGTGGCCTAGCCAGTAGCCACAGTACAGTCTGTGGGCCAGACACACACTGCCTTGCAACTGCGATTATATCACAGAGAAATAATAAATGAATTTTTTTTTTTAACTGCAAGGTATTGTGACACCCTGTATGAATGGTGTGCACACAGTACAGTCTGTGGGCCAGACCGTCACTCACTGGCTTGCAACTGTGATTATATCACAGAGAAATAATAAATTGACTTTTTTTTATCTGCCAGGTATTGTCTGTGACACCCTGTATGAATGGTGTGCACACAGTACTGTCTGTGAGCCTGCAGCCTCTCACACATGGGCAGGCAACTGCAATATATATATATATATATATATATATATATAAAAAGCAGACTGATGTACCAGCCCTAGCTAACGCTTTCCCTATTAGATTAGCAGCAGCACTGTCCCTCCTCTCACTAAGAATGCAGCTTCCGAATGAATCTAAAATAGATGCTGTCCAGGAGGTGGGAGGGTCTGGGAGGGAGGGTCTGTAGCTGATTGGCTGCAATGTGTCTGCTGACTGTGAGGTACAGGGTCAAAGTTTGCTCAATGATGATGTATAGGGGCGGACCGAACATCGTATATGTTTGCCCGCCGTGGCGAACGCGAACAAGCCATGTTCGTCCTGAACTGTTCACCGGCGAATAGTTTGGGACATCACTACCGCTGAATGGCAAATAATACTTTCTTTTGCCATTAATACATGCCAAAAAAGGCTTTAGAACATATAACTGCACTGCTGTATGGCAATTAATACCTTTTTTTGCCACTAATACACACCAAAAAGTTATATGATTTTCTCACTTCACCACATAACTGCTAATAAGCCCTTTTTTGTTCCACTTATACACATCAAAAAAGGCTTTAGAAAATTTAATTGCACCGCTAAATGGCAAATAATACTTTTTTTCCCTACTAATACATGCCAAAAAGGGCTTTAGAACATATAACTGCACCGCTGAACAGCAAATAATCCTTTTTTTTTGCCACTAATACATGACAAAAAAGGCTTGAGAACATATAACTGTGCCGCTTAATGGCAAATGAGCCCTTTTTTCCTACAAATACACACCAAAAAAGGCTTTGGAACATATAACTGCACAGCTGTAGAAATATTTCCTGGTGATACACCCTATTAATGGTTGTATCACAAAGCACTTGCACCCCAATAAAGAGAACGGTTTGCTGAAATTACAGAGGTATCATCTATTGCAAACCTGAAAGCAACAGTAAAATGGCAATTTGGATCCCCAGTCAGTGCAGCAGTGGTTGTTCCTATTACCGAGGCTGTACACTCCCCTATTGGACCCTGTTTTCCTTTAATACTGTGGAATAATTCCTCCCTGTCCTTTCCCTACACATCTAATGCTCTTTTCCTGAACTTCAATTTAGCTAAATAAAACTTTTCAAGTCTTTACTAGCACTTTCCCTACCGCCTGCTGACATCTCTCCCTGCACCTAGTAAGCTGTAAAATGGCAGAATCCAAGATGGCTGATGTTATTTATAGGGCTGTGACATCACAGGGCTGGCTGCCTATTGGCTACATGCATGGCATTGTGGGTGATCCCTCCTTCCCAGAATTCTTTAATCCATGTCCTAACATGTGCAGCAGCCATTTTAGGAAAAAAATTGATTTGTTACCACAAAGCGTGAGGAAATTCGGATCGAATTCTACTTCGTCAACTTCGATTTGCTCATCTCTAGTGACAGTTAAGCGGACGGTCCACTATGGAGGTCAATGTTAAGGGGCAGATTGCTGTAGAGCCCACTGTTAAGGGGGCAGGGTGTTGTGGAAATCACTGTTAATGAGATGGGGTACTGTGGAGGTCATTGTTATGTGGGCGGGATACTGTGGAGGTCACTGTTAAAGTGGCGGATGCGTGGAGGTCTCTGATAAGGGGGCAGGGAACGGTGGATGTCACAGTTAAGGGCATGGTCTGCTATGGAGGTCAGTCTTAATGGGAGGGATGCTGTAGAGGTCACTGTTAATGGGAGGGGTGTTGCGGAGGTCACATTTTAAGGTAACGGAGCTCTGTGGAGATCACTGTTAAGGGGCGGGGAATGGTGGAGGTCACAGTTAAGGGAACTGTAACCTATGGTCAATTTTAAGGGGCGGGTGCTGTAGAGGTCACTGTTAAGGAGCGGGCACTGGTGGTGGTCACTTTCAAGGGGGTGGGGTGCTGTGGAACTCACTGTTAAAGGGGCAGGCTGCTGTGAAGGTCAGTGTTAAGGGGTGGGGTGCTGTGAAGGTCACTGTTAAGGTGGATGGGTACTGTAGATGTCATTGTTATAGGGGATACTGCTGATATTTTTTTTTACAATACTCACAAACATTAAATAAAATGATGAAATATACCCGTGTGAAGCCGGGTCCTTCTGCTAATATATATAACTCTAATAAAGGGCTTTTGCCCTGAAAGAGCTAGTTGCAAATGTAAGGGTTGAAGGCACAACTGTATGAAGGTAACACAGCTCTCATACTCACTTTTGTTGACAGTGGTTTAGACATTAATGGCTGTGTGTTGGGTTATTTTGAGGTCACACTAAATTTACACTGTTATTTAAGCTGTACACTGACTACTTTACATTGTATCAAAGTGTCCTATCTATCGTGTTATCCCATGAAAAGATACAATAAAATATTTACAAGAATGTGAGGGGTGTACTCACTTTTGTGAGATACTGTATCTAATATGGTTGCATTACCTATTCTGTTCCATTTGCTCAATTCACAAACCAGTCATGTGATCTTACATCACATTGATGGTCACATGCTTCCCCCTTCCCTGAGCTGCATTGTCCATCGATGTGAAGTCCACAGTCAGCATTGAGCGCATGGCTGGGAATCAGCTGTGTGCTCCTCCTCCGACTCAGCATCAGCACTATGTGTGACATTACATAGTGCTGGTGGGGAGCAATGGATGCTTAGGTGAATGATGAAGCGAGGAGAAGATGGCTCCCTGCTTCACCATTACAATCATCTGTCTCTGCATTCAATAGACACACAGACAGCTGAGAGAGACACATAGCTCAGCCGAGTAGTATCCAACAGAGCGCTAATACACAGTAGGGACAAGTCATAGATGAGGAGGCAGGCAGAGGAGGCAGTAAAGCGGCATCAATGGAGGTAGGGAAATGCGAGGAAAGGCAGTGCAGGGCTGTGGACATAGGAGAGGGGCATGCACATAGACAGAGGCAGCCCCTCCCTGACTCTGCCATGAAATGCTAACATCACGTCGACAGGCAGTGCAGCTCATGGAGGGGGGGTTTAGAATGTGACCTGTCGATGTGACGTCAGCAAGACAATATACCAGTTCCCATGACTGGTTTGTAAAGTTAAACTGTTCAGAATAGGTAATACAACCATATTAGATATATGTTAGTATGGTCAGGGTATGTGTTTAATGTAACATAAAAGTTGCCAGAAGCCTGACTAAGGGTCCATTCACACGTCCGTTTTTTCTTTCCTGATCTGTTCCGTTTTTTAACACTGTCCCTTACTTTAGCTGCTTGCTTTCTGTCCCTTCACTACTGAAAGCTGATGGGCGGTGCTACACGTGACTCCAGCTTATATAGACTGGGTCACATGATGCACAGGACAATTACAGCCATGCCATTAGTAGGCATGGCTGTAATAGCTTCTAAGGGCACACAGCTTAAAAGCCTTTCAACAAGCTATATTAAATGCCCGAACACCGAACTTGAACCCAAACTTTTCCGGCAAAGTTCTGGTTTGGGTCTGGGTACCAAAAATCGTAAATTTCGGTACGGACTTTACATTTCAGGTTTGCTCAACACTAGTGATAATTAGTGATGAGCGAGCAAAACTTGTTCGCCTCGAGCATCGCTATGATCGGCACATGGCGGTACTCGGCCGAGTATCACATATGCTCGAGCGCCATGCTCGAGTCTCCTTCCCACACATTTGGTGCCTGCTATGCAGCCAATAAACATGCAGGCAAGTATTGCCATCACTGTAATGCCAGTAGCCATGTTTTATACTGGCATTACAGTGATTGGCTGGCCGGAACAGCTCATCAGGTGCTATATAGCACCCGGTCACGCGGGTTTGGCTCATTGCGAGTCAGGGAGAGCTGCAGTTAGGAAAGGACAGAGAGTGTAAGGGGAATTTGATCACAAATTACTCATTTTAAAAACGTTTCAAATACCCAAAAGTCCTTTTAACCCTTTCATGACCAAGGGTCATTGATGCCCCAATGTCCAGGTCAAAATTTACAGTTCTGGTATGCACTGTTTTAAATAATAATATCTTTACAAGTGCTTTGCATATCATAACTGTTTTGACTTTATTTTTTCCAAGACACATAGGGTAAATATTTTATTGACTGATTTAATAAATTACTGTGTTTTTTTATTTATTATTATGAGCAGAGAAATAGTGAAAAAAGTCATTTTTTTAACTTTTTTTGTTGTTAATTTGGCCACTACACTCCCTTGATTAGTAGTACAAATACAAATATTGATACCAAAATATATTACCTTACTGATCAGGACATATAGAATATCTGAATTGTGTATGTCGGCCATTCCCAGGGTGTGCTGGCATACATACATAATTCCTCTGGGTAGCATTCTTATATGCTTCCGGCATATGTAAAAAAAACAGTGAACTCTCATCTTCCTGAAGCCTGGGTCACCTATGATATAGATGGACACTTTTATTACCACTACTCTGTGAGGCCAGCTATAAAAGGTCATAAAGGCTATACCAGGCCCAGCTCATCCTGTCCTTTAAGATAAGATCAGCTCGCTGTCAAGCCTGCCTGGAGCGTGACGTCATTAATTTCCAGGTCTGGTTTGAGGAGCGCTAATAGCCCTTAATTAGCTCTGGGCATAAAACCAGTCCACTTTCATATTTCATTTATGAATCAACTTATGCCCTTTCTGACACCAGATCCAGGCTCTACAGAGTATTGTGGTTAATTGGGTATCAAATTGTCACGGCTGTTTGTGAGCAACAAGAGTATACACAGAACAAAGAGCTACTGACCGGACCCAAACTAGGGAAGATAAAGGGTGACCCCTGTCAGACCCTCAAAGCTCTCCCTATGCTGCTAAAGCACATGCCCGGATCCAAATGGTGGAACGAGGCATGCCCGCGTACCTAAGACTGATGACCACTGTAACCCCTACAATAGTGGAAGGGGCACGGCCACCGGTGCCCTGCTCAGTATATAGAGGGAACCGTGGCCACCTCAGATCCAGTCAGAAAATAACCAGGTACACAACAATGTCTGCACACTTAGCTGAAGGAGCTGCAGCCGCAGAGAAGACGGATCCAAGGACAGCTTGCAATATCTGGAGTGCTTGCTGCAGCAGAACACAGGTCCAGTGAACTGATAGCTTACAAGTGAAGATACTCAGGCAAGAGCTACAACTGAAATGAAAAATATAATCCACACCCTATAATAGGAGGAGGGGTGATTTAAAGGCAGGGAAATCAAATGCAGGAGGAACAGCTGGGAGTAAAGACCTCATCACAGGGGTGGAGAAACATTGCAGTGAGAACTCCTCCAAGCTCTAAGTGACAGTACCCACCCCTCCACGGGTGGACTCCGGACACCCAGGACCCACCTTCTCAGGATGAGCCCTATGAAATGCCCTGATGAGGCGAGTGGCTTTAATGTCCGACACCGGAACCCACATCCTCTCCTCAGGACCATAACCCTTCCAATGAACGAGGTACTGAAGAGAACCGCGGACAATGCGAGAGTCCACAATTCTGGAAACCTCAAACTCCAGATTGCCATCAACCAAAATCGGAGGAGGAGGCAATAAGGAGGGTACCGTGGGCTGGACATATGGTTTTAAGAGAGATCTGTGAAATACATTATGTATCTTCCAAACCCGTGGAAGATCAAGACGGAAGGCAACAGGATTGATGACTGACAAAATTTTATAAGGCCCAATAAACTTGGGACCCAATTTCCAGGAGTGAACCTTCAGTTTAATATTTCTTGTAGACAACCACACCAGATCACCCACATTCAGGTCCGGACCAGGCACACGTCTCTTATCAGCCACACGCTTATACTTCTCACTCATCTTTCTAAGATTACTCTGAATATTTTGCCAAATGGTAGACAAAGACAAGGAAAATCTCTCCTCCTCAGGTAAACCAGAAAGAGCCCCTCCCGAGAATGTCCCAAACTGCGGATGGAACCCATATGCACCAAAGAATGGTGACTTATCAGAAGATTCCTGACGACGGTTGTTCAAAGCAAACTCAGCAAGAGGGAGAAAAGAACACCAATCCTCCTGGTTCTCTGCCACAAAACAGCGCAAATATGTCTCCAGATTCTGATTGAGGCGCTCAGTCTGACCATTCGACTGCGGGTGAAAAGCAGAAGAGAAGGACAGCCGAACCCCCAGGCGGGAACAGAAAGCCTTCCAGAACCTGGACACAAACTGCGTGCCTCTATCGGAAACAATATCAGAGGGAATGCCGTGCAATTTAACAATATGGTCGACAAAAGCTTGCGCCAATGTTTTAGCATTGGGTAAACCAGGGAAAGGAACGAAATGAGCCATCTTGCTAAAACGGTCCACGACCACCAGGATCACCGACTTCCCCGAGGAACGAGGAAGATCCGTGATAAAGTCCATGGACAGGTGTGTCCAAGGACGGGAAGGTATGGGTAACGGGAGAAGGGGACCTGAAGGTCGTGAACGAGGGACCTTAGCGCGAGCGCACATCTCACAAGCAGCCACAAAACCCTCCACCGACTTACGAAGAGCCGGCCACCAAAATCTCCGAGCAATGAGATCTACCGTGGCTCTACTCCCGGGGTGACCAGCAAGAACCGTATCATGATGCTCCTTGAAGAGTTTGTGACGTAGCTCAGGAGGCACAAACAACTTCCCAGTAGGACAACGGGCAGGTGCCTCAGTCTGGGCAGCCTGGACCTCGGCCTCCAAATCGGAATATAGAGCAGAAACAACTACCCCCTCCGCCAAAATGGGACCCGGGTCCTCTGAGTTTCCTCCTCCCGGAAAACAGCGAGAGAGAGCATCAGCCTTCACATTTTTGATCCCAGGGCGGAATGTAACGACAAAATTGAATCTGGAGAAGAACAGAGACCATCTGGCCTGTCTCGGATTCATACGCCTGGCCGACTCCAAGTATGCCAGATTCTTATGGTCGGTAGAAACGGTGATAGGGTGCCTGGCCCCCTCCAACCAATGGCGCCATTCCTCGAAAGCCAACTTGATGGCCAACAACTCCCTATCTCCCACATCATAGTTTCTCTCTGCCGGGGAGAGTTTTTTTTAGAGAAAAAGGCACAGGGTCGGCATTTGGCAGGAGAAGGGCCCTGGGACTAAACTGCACCCACACCCACCTCGGAAGCATCCACCTCAACAATAAAAGGTAAGGAAACATCGGGATGCACCAAGATGGGAGCAGACGCAAAACTCTCTTTAATCTTAGAAAAGGCTGCAAGCGCCTCCTCCGACCAAGAGGAAAAATCCGCCCCCTTTTTTGTCATGTCAGTGAGGGGTTTGACAACAGAGGAATAATTCAAAATGAACTTTCTGTAGTAGTTCGCAAAACCCAGAAAGCGCATCAATGCCTTCTGATTCTCAGGAAGCTCCCACTCAAGTACAGCACGGACCTTCGCTGGATCCATGCGAAAACCAGAAGCAGAGAGGAGAAAACCCAGAATTGAATCTCCGGTACCATAAAAAGACATTTCTCCAGCTTGGCGTACAATTTATTTTCCCGCAGAATCTGCAGAACCTGAAAAAGATGATCCTGATGGGTCTGAACATCAGGGGAAAAAATCAAAATATCATCAAGATACACCAATACAAATTTCCCCATTAAATGGTAGAAAATACTATTAACAAAATGCTGAAAGACGGCCGGAGCATTCATCAGGCAGAAAGGCATAACGACTTTCTCGAAATGCCCGTTAGGGGTATTAAAGGCCGTTTTCCATTCACCCCCCTCTCTGACCCTGACCAGGTTGTACGCGCCTCTCAAATCCAATTTGGAAAAGACCTTGGCCCCAACAATTTGGTTGAAGAGGTTCGGGATCAGAGGAAGGGGATAGGGATCGCGAATCGTGATACGGTTCAGCTCCCTAAAATCTAGGCAAGGTCTCAGAGAGCCATCTTTTTTTTTAACAAAAAAAAAACCCGCGGCAACAGGTGACTTTGAGGGACGAATATGCCCCTTATCGAGACTCTCGGAGATATAGGTTCGCATTGTGATTCTTTCCGGTTGTGAGAGATTGTAGAGGCGTGCTTTTGGCAGCTTGCCGCCGGGAATGAGGTTAATGGGACAGTCAAACTCCCGGTGAGGAGGTAGCACCTGAACACCGCTCTTGGAAAACACGTCCGAGAAATCAGAGAGAAATTATGGCACAGTTTTAGTAGACACCTCTGCAAAAGTCGCTGTGAGACAATTCTCTCTACAAAAGTCACTCCACTCATTTATTTGCCTTCCTTGCCAATCAATAGTGGGGTTATGTCTAGTGAGCCAGGGTAACCCCAAAACTAGAGGAGAAGGCAATCCGTTAAGGACAAAACAAGATATATCCTCCACATGAGTGTCACCTACAGCTAGCCGGATATTGTGAACAATGCCCTTCAGAGATCTCTGCGAGAGTGGAGCAGACTCAATAGCAAAAACAGGTATATCCTTTTCTAATGTGCAAACCTGAAAACCATGCATGGCTACAAATTGAGTGTCAATAAGATTGACAGCTGCTCCACTATCGACAAAAATCTCACAAGAAATGACTTTGCTCTCTAGCGCCACCCTGGCAGACAGGAGAAAACGGGAACTGCAGGTCAGAGGAAAAGCATCAATTCCTACATCAACTTTGCCCAAAGTAGCAGATGAAGCAGAATTTGATGATTTACCTCTTGAGGTTTTTCTCTTATTATCGCTCTTAGTACAGTTCAGGAATCTCCTAGACGGACAAACATTTGCCAAATGACCTATGCCTCCACAACAAAAACACACCATATTCTGAGGACTAAATCCTCTTTTATCAGGGGCAAGTCGATCTAGCTGCATGGGCTCCTCCTCAGAGGGGAGCGAGACAGGATGAGGCCCCCTGAACACTGAATGAGTCCGCACCATTGCCCCTAGACTGACAATGGCTGGACAGAGAGGTCTTGTTTCTTTCTCTTAGACGCCTGTCAAGGTGTACCGCCAATGACATGGCAGACTCTAAGGATGTTGGTCTCTCATGAAAAGCAAACGCATCTTTCAATCTCTCTGAGAGACCATGACAGAACTGACTCCGGAGTGCAGCATCATTCCAACCTGAATCAGCTGCCCATCTCCGAAATTCAGAACAATAAAGCTCCGCAAACAGTTTGTTCTGGCATAAAACACGTAAGTTCGATTCGGCCAGAGCAACAGATCCGGATCATCATATATCTGCCCCAGGGCCACAAAAAATCTTTCCACGGATCGAAGGGAGGGATCCCCTGATGCAGCGAAAAAGCCCAAGTCTGAGCATTACCCCTGAGCAGGGAGATGACAATCCTCACCCTCTGCTCCTCCTTACCAGAGGAGTGGGGACACAAGCAAAAATGGAGTTTGCATGCCTCTCTGAAGCGAACAAAATTCTCACTGCCCCCGGAGAACGTTTCCGGAAGTGAGACCTTTGGTTCGCAACAGACTCCATGAGCCGGAGCAGAGCCCAATGCTTGAAGCTGAGTCATAGATTGACGGAGATCCGCTACTTCCAAAGAAAGACCCTGCATGCGGTCAACCAGGTCAGAAAGGGGATCCTTGTCAAAAAGGACGGTTTTGGTGGATTATAATGGCACGGCTGTTTGTGAGCAACAAGAGTATACACAGAACAAAGAGCTACTGACCGGACCCAAACTAGGGAAGATAAAGGGTGACCCCTGTCAGACCCTCAAAGCTCTCCCTATGCTGCTAAAGCACATGCCCGGATCCAAATGGTGGAACGAGGCATGCCCGCGTACCTAAGACTGATGACCACTGTAACCCCTACAATAGTGGAAGGGGCACGGCCACCGATGCCCTGCTCAGTATATGGAGGGAACCGAGGCCACCTCAGATCCAGTCAGAAAATAACCAGGTACATAACAATGTCTGCACACTTAGCTGAAGGAGCTGCAGCCGCAGAGAAGACTGATCCAAGGACAGCTGGCAATATCCGGAGTGCTTGCTTCAGCAGAACACAGGTCCAGTGAACTGATAGCTTACAAGTGAAGATACTCAGGCAAGAGCTTCAACTGAAATGAGAAATATCCACGCCCTATGATAGGAGGAGGGGTGATTTAAAGGCAGGGAAATCAAATGCAGGAGGAACAGCTGGGAGTAAAGACCTCATCACAGGGGTGGAGAAACATTGCAGTGAGAACTCCTCCAAGCTCTACGTGACATCATCACAGGGGTGGAGAAACAGAGCAGTGAGAACTCCTCCAAACTCTAAGTGACATCATCACAGGGGTGGAGAAACAGAGCTGTGAGAATGTCTCAAAGCTCTGGTAGTGACACAAATATGACTAGAGGATGTGATTCTGTAGCTGACCTATGGGTGGTAGAAGAACTACAGGTCCCAGCATTACCGTGTGTGGTCTCATTCTGTATGTAAATAAATAAGGATCGCAAATATGTATTCTGTATAAAAATATGCCGATGTATCAGGGAGATACGGGCTTAAGTATAATCCTCATTGTAGGAACTGAACTTTGATGGGGTCATAAAACACTTGGAGGCCAATCCCTAGGCTTCACAGTCACTCTGCTGCCATTGGCTGACAGGAGTAAGTCTCCTGCCCATGGGAGAGTTCATAAAAATCTGTGCACAAGGACAGAGGAGAGAGACCCATGGAACATCACCAGACACTTAATTGGACATTGACGGCATATCCCTGTATCAGAAGAACTTTGAGGGTCTCCCCTGATACATACTGAAAAGGGGTTTGCAAGGATTCAGAAAGGACATATGAACGACCATCTGAAACCCTCCAGAGAAACAAAGTATTCTTTCATCTTTTTCCCTTTCATTTGAACTGTCGTTGCAGTGTCCCAGGGGGTCAGTAGTGTGTCTTTGGGTATGCTGGGCTTTGTAGTGCAGAGTAACCCACTAACCTGGGATTCACTGACGTCTTCAATCTGGGCAGATACTGGAACAGGCAGTACGTAAATGTTCGTGACGCCAGTGTCAATTAAACGGTGACACGCCGTGTAATGTTATGTGGAATAATGGAGTAACCACGTGATAGCCAACCAAAACTGGAACTTTACTGGTTTTCAGTAATAATCATGCATGGACATAGGTGGAAACGCAGTTCCCTTGAAGACAGTTGGTTTATAGGAGTTACAGACAGGCCGGCTATAGCAAGGTGATTTGCAGAGGGTTAAACACAGGACTTGTAGTACAGGAGGCTTGCACTCTATTCCTGACTGATCCTGAAACATGTGACTTATTCTCCAAGGTCTGATGCCCTAACTCTGGCGTATCCTTGAATCTGTCTTTATCAAGTACCTCCTCTGTTACCTTGAGTACCTCTTGCTGATTAGACTCGCCTTCTGTTGTATTCTGGGTCTTCAGGCTGTTTAACTATGCCCTTCTTGCTTCTATGAATACGGACTCAGGAGGGGAACCTTCTCCTCAGAACTGGAACCCGGTTACAGGGCTTACTCTACCCTCTCAGCACTGAGTCTAGAAACTTCTGCCTTCCTGAGCTAGGCCCTAGCCTATTTATACTGAACTGGGGGCTCCCTCTGCTGGCTGTGACAAGGATTGCCGGTAACCGGCCTGACTGGCTTAAAGGGAAATACACATTCCAATCTAGCAGTGTCGGGTAGCCTACCCGTATGCTGCACACCCCCAGACTTTAACGTGAGTAAGGCCTCGTACTCACACACATGCCTGAACCAACATAAGCTGATGCATAATTTAAACATTACATTATAAATATGATAAACAACTATTTCACACAGAAAATATAACATTGACGACTTAATGAACAAATGACGCAAGGAAAAAGGGCGTCTTCTTTCTTCTTAGGCACGGCCGCTGACCTGGCACAGCGGACTTAAGGTGAACCAGGTTAGTCTATTTTTCTTGACTGACGTATAATAAGGAACTACACAGGGTTTCCCCGTGGGTGTAGAACAGGCAAGGGCTCACGTGGAGGAGTCCATTCTTGCGCACAAACGTCAAGCAGGCTATTTCTAGTAACAACTGTTCGGGAGGAGACACCACCAGCATAGTCAAAGTCTCCTAAATGGACTGGCGGACGTCCCCTGGTCATCCGGGTGGACCTTCTCAACACAGGGGTTTCCTCTTCCCTTAGCACCGAGGTAGAAGAGAGAGTAGCAACAGGAGGATCTCCATCCGTGAGACCTTGGTCAGGAACAACAGGAACAACAGGATCCACTAGAGGGGGAACTGGATCCGGGGCATCTTGAACCGGCTCTTCTGGAAGTAAAGGTACAGTAGGTGCCGGAGCGGGCACCAACAAGTTCAACCATGGTGTAAGAAGCCAATGCATGGGATCAGCGTCATACCTTAGATTACGGACAGCCTGCATAGGATCCTTGGGCTGTATTGATGACTCTGACACAGGGGGTTCAGATATAGAACTCTCGGCACTGGGTTCTGGTGTCAGACAGAGCTTTAACCGGTTTCGGTGTACAATTTGGGATCCCCTGCCTTCCCGGGTGATCTCATAAGTGTGAGTTCCAACATTTGGGATTGCAGTGACAACATAGGGACTTTGCTCCCATTTACTGTCCAGTTTACTGGTACGGCGGTTATTTTTTAACCATACCACAGCCCCTATTGTCAAGGGTTCTGCATGGGCTGCTTGGTCATAGTCTCTCTGCTGCCGGTCTCTAGCATAGTCCATACGTTCCTGAACAATAGCTTGGGCCGTATTCAATCGCCTTTGGTGTTCAGCAACCCAGTCGGTATTAGGTAATGGGTTGATGCAATCAGGTACGAGTACGTCCAAGGAGTGATCAGCAGGCAATAACCCTTGGCGCCCAAACATCAAATAAAAGGGGGTATACCCGGTGGAACAGTGTATGGTATGATTGTACGTGAACATGAGCTGTGGCAACAGATTAGGCCAATCTCCCCTGGTTTCAGGAGGCACGGTCCTCAGCATCTCTATCAAGGTCTGATTCATTTTTTCACATAATCCATTACCTTGCGGATGGTAGGCCGTCGTCCGGATCTTCTTACAGTTGTGCAGGCGGCACAGTTCCTGGAACAGATGGGACTCAAAGGCAGGACCTTGATCGGTGAGGATCTTTTCTGGACAACCGTAGGGCAGGAGGAAGTGTTTCCAGAACAGTTCGGCTGTAGTCTTGGCCGTCTGGTCTCTCACAGGCACCGCTACAACAAACTTAGTGAAATGGTCAATAATAGTCATAGCGTACACATACCCTGAGCGACTAGGCTCCAGTTTCACATGGTCGATGGCGACAAGTTCAAGAGGACGAGTACTTACAATGGGTCTCAGTGGTGCCCTCTGATCATGGTGTTCACCTCGTTTCAAGGTACAGGCTACACACTCCCGACACCACTTCTCCATGTCTTCTCTCATGCCCACCCAGTAAAACCGCTGGCGGATATTTGCCTCAGTCTTTTGGACCCCAAAGTGACCGGATTGATTGTGGTACATCTCCAACACCATACCTGCATCTCGTCGGGGTATGAGAATCTGATGCACTCTTTCGTTGGACACTGGGTCTAGGCTTCTCCGTAGCAACAGGCCCTTTTGTATGAAGAGCTGATGGCGCTGTCTCCACAGCTTGATGAGCTCAGGATCTGTACTCTTACGCTGAATCCTCTCAGGGGCTCTGCCACTGGTAATGAAGTCCAACAATTCACCCAGCACTCTACTTTCAGACTGTAGTTTCACCCACCTTTCTTCTTTGAGTTCAGGCCTACTGGAGGGTGAAGGAACTGCAGCTCTGTCACTGGTAGCCCGAGCCTGATCCTGTTGAGCAAATTTATGGTAGAAGGCCGGCATTTCTACATCTTCCCAAGCATCTCGCACATCATCAGGAGCTGTCTCTGTGGGAAGCCTGGATAAAACATCAGCATTGTCATTAGTACGTCCAGCACGATATTTTACAGAGAAATCATAGTTGGCGAGGCGAGAGGCCCATCTTTGCTCCAAAGCCCCCAATTTAGCTGTATTTAGATGTGCCAGAGGGTTATTATCAGTGAATGCAATGAATGGGGTAGCGGCTAGATAATCTTTGAATTTCTCCGTCACTGCCCACACTAATGCCAGGAACTCTAGTTTGAAGGAACTATAATTCTGGTCATTTTTCTCAGCTCCTTTCAGGGAGCGGCTTGCATAAGCTATCACTCTTTCTTTTCCCTCTTGGATCTGGGCCAACACAGCCCCCAGGCCTCGCTTGCTAGCATCGGTATACAGATGGAAGGGCTTGCTGTAGTCTGGATAACCTAACACGGGAGGCTCGGTCAGTTTCTTTTTTAACAATTGGAACGCTATCTCTCTTTCCTCATTCCATTCAACGGGCACAGGAGTTCTAGGACTTTTCTTGGGCTGCCCCCTCAAGAGTTCTTGGAGAGGATCGGCTATTTGAGCAAAATGGGGGATAAAACGTCTATAGTAGCCGGCAAAACCGAGGAAACCCCTCACCTCTTTGACGGTAGTGGGGACCGGCCAGTTACGGACAGCCGCTAACTTATCAGGGTCAGGTTGCACGCCCTCTCCGCTTACCACATGCCCCAGGTATCTTACTGCAGGTTTGAGCAAGTGGCACTTGGATGGCTTTACCTTCAGGCCATATTTGATAAGGATTTCAAATACCTCTGCTAAATGTTTCAGATGGTCTTTATATGTTTTTGAGTACACAATGACGTCATCTAGATACAGCAGCACTGTTTCGAAGTTTTTGTGACCCAAACACCGCTCCATTAGTCTCTGGAAAGTTCCTGGGGCATTACATAACCCGAACGGCATACAATTGAATTCGAACAGGCCCATGGGAGTGGTGAAAGCAGTCTTTTCCCTATCTGCCGGGGCCATGGGTACTTGCCAGTAGCCACTGGTCAAGTCCAATGTGGAGAAATAGGCAGCGGAACCCAGAGCAGTTAGTGACTCCTCAATGCGGGGCAGTGGGTACGCGTCTTTGTGGGTTATTTGATTAATTTTCCTATAGTCCACGCAGAAACGGATACCACCATCCTTCTTCTTTACAAGGACCAGGGGTGCTGCCCACGGGCTACGACTGTCCCGGATTACATTAGAGTCTTTCATCTCTTGGATCATTTCTTTTACAGTCTGATATGAAGTAGGCGGTAAGGGTCTGTATCTCTCCTTGATAGGAGGATGAGAGCCAGTAGGTATGGTGTGTTGTATGGCACTAACCTCTCCATAATCAGTAGCATGTTTACTGAAGGCCTGGTGGTGCTCTTTGACAAGCTGTAGTATCCCTTCTTGTTGACGTTGGGGGGTAGTCTCGTCCCCGACATGTAGCTCTTCCCACCAGGGTACTTGTGACTGGGGCACCAGCGGACATCCGCTGACTGCAGCTGGCGGCTTTTCTGCCACTGGAAGACGGATGATGTCTTGGAAGAACACCTGAGAAAGCTGGGCAACAGGGTAATGCTTAGTAAGCGCAACAGGATGATCACTCAGGTTAATCAGACGGACAGGTACTTTACCTTGGGAGACGTTCACCAGGCACTTGGCAGCTCTCACATAAGAGTAGTTCTCTATCTGGATTGGTTCCACCAGGGCTGGATAATCTTGGCCTTGGACTCCCAGGACAGCACGACACCATAAAAGAGTTTGAGAATTAGGAGGCAGAGTCACAGGCTTATTATCACGGATCCTGGCAGTACAAATTTCTCCTTTCCCGTTAGCAAACCTCTGCTGGGCACTTAACACAGTGATAGTCTTTTGAATCACCCTCTTGGATGCAGATGAAGCAGTGGGCAGAGTCTGGTGTAATACGGCAAGTATTTCTGAATAACAGTTTTTGAAGACATTGGTGCCTAGAATGACAGGATTTCCTCCTCTGTCGCCGGCCTGTACTACTATCACCCCCTGTTGAGGCAAGGTTGCTTCTCCCACCTGCAGGGTGGGTTCCCAGTATCCATGAATCTTTACTGGTTTGCCATTGCTGGCGATAATCTCTACCCAGGATTCAGGCGGCTGGGTCAATTGGTTGGTGTCCCAGAATCTTTCAAAGGCGGGCAGCTGAATAGTAGTGACCTGAGACCCAGTATCTAATAGGGCTTCAAAGGGGACCCCGTTGATCTCTACATTGATTTTAGGATGGGATCCTACATACCGTGGCATCCAATTTGGATCCTTTAGACCTAGTGTTCTACCTCCCGAGGGGTGGTCCTCAGCCTCAGGGGTTGCCCGTTTAACTGCCAGCTTGTGGATTCTGTGTGTCCCACCTTTTTGCAGTATGTACACACAGGCCGCTTGCGATCCCTATTACGCCTCCCAGGATCCCTGGGGTGAGTCTCTTGGTATGGAGGTGGGAATGGCTTAGGAGGTGACAGGAACTCTTCTTCTGACATTATGGGTTTTTCCCATTCCTCTATTTTTCTGCACACTCTCTCTAGGCTTTTAGTGAGGTGATTTACTTGCTCTGTCAGCATGGCGATAGTATCGGTAGCTGCAGCTTGAACAGCTTGACCGGCCTCAGCTCGGTTAATGATAAGCGGTTTTGACCTGCAGGCTGATAACTCAGGTGGTGTGCTCAACTCTGTAGATACTGCTGACCCCAGAATTTTTATAGCCAGTTCTTTAAAGTCCAGAAAGGTACTGTTAGGGTGTTGGGCGGACAGCATCTTTAATTGGGTCCTTATTTGCTCACTAGACACTCCGGTAATAAATTGTTCCCTCAGGGTCTGATCCTGGTTATCAGCTTCCTTGGGATCTATCTGGATTACAGCCCCCAAAGCCTCCTGAAGTGATAGGGCATAGTCACGGAGGGACTCACTGGACTTCTGTTTCTTGCCAAAGAAGTGCATCTTTATCTCTGAGGCAGTCCTCGTTTCAAAAGTGGCCCTGAGGCGGGTGAATATCTGCTCTAGAGTACTCCGTTCCGCAGCAGGCCAGGATAATACCTCTCTGCGGGCAGCCCCCTCCAGTTGCGCTAGCAAGATTTCCATTTGCTGATCGGCATTTATGGGGTACAGTTTGAATAAGGCCAGCAACTTTTCTTTAAAGTCTCTTAGGGTATGAGCCTCTCCGTTATAGCGGGGAAACCATGGGGCCCCAAAATAGTAAGGCATGGTAAAGGGCATCATGCTGGGGGCTATAGGATGATTAGGAGCCGCAAGCTCTCCCGGGTCCGGCCGCTCGGCAACTCCCGGATCTGACATGTTAACTTATTACGAGGTGGCTGCTGGTGACTAAAGGGGCTGGAACAATCCCCTTCCCTCCGGATACAAGTTCTTACCGGTATCGCCGGGTGTGCGCAGGCCAAATCTCGAGAGACTCCGGACTTCCTGAGACCGCGGTGACGTAGAAGACACAGGGCCGCGGCGGTGCGATGATGATGAGGGGCGGGATCTTCGGTGTCTTTGAAGGGATCCACCCACGGAGGTCCTCAGCAGCGCGGGAAACTTCACTCCAGGCGGCCGAAGCAGGGTTGTTGAGAAGTTGATAAATTGTAATCCACAACCACGATTTTCTTTTCCTGGGGGTAGCGCAACACAGCACAGCGCTTCCGATTCCCCCCAGGCACAATTGTAATCCTCCGACTTGGGAATAAAGGGTACAGTCCTTGCAATACGGTGGTGGAATAGTTAAAGCACACAGTTCACACTTCTCTGCACTTCAGAAGTATGCGGATCCTGTTCGTGATGCCAAAAAGAGCGATACAGTGTCCCAGGGGGTCAGTAGTGTGTCTTTGGGTATGCTGGGCTTTGTAGTGCAGAGTAACCCACTAACCTGGGATTCACTGACGTCTTCAATCTGGGCAGATACTGGAACAGGCAGTACGTAAATGTTCGTGACGCCAGTGTCAATTAAACGGTGACACGCCGTGTAATGTTATGTGGAATAATGGAGTAACCACGTTATAGCCAACCAAAACTGGAACTTTACTGGTTTTCAGTAATAATCATGCATGGACATAGGTGGAAACGCAGTTCCCTTGAAGACAGTTGGTTTATAGGAGTTACAGACAGGCCGGCTATAGCAAGGTGATTTGCAGAGGGTTAAACACAGGACTTGTAGTACAGGAGGCTTGCACTCTATTCCTGACTGATCCTGAAACATGTGACTTATTCTCCAAGGTCTGATGCCCTAACTCTGGCGTATCCTTGAATCTGTCTTTATCAAGTACCTCCTCTGTTACCTTGAGTACCTCTTGCTGATTAGACTCGCCTTCTGTTGTATTCTGGGTCTTCAGGCTGTTTAACTATGCCCTTCTTGCTTCTATGAATACGGACTCAGGAGGGGAACCTTCTCCTCAGAACTGGAACCCGGTTACAGGGCTTACTCTACCCTCTCAGCACTGAGTCTAGAAACTTCTGCCTTCCTGAGCTAGGCCCTAGCCTATTTATACTGAACTGGGGGCTCCCTCTGCTGGCTGTGACAAGGATTGCCGGTAACCGGCCTGACTGGCTTAAAGGGAAATACACATTCCAATTTAGCAGTGTCGGGTAGCCTACCCGTATGCTGCACAGTGATTATTTATATTGTTATTATTATTCTGTAGATTTATAGTCATTTTCATTAGATTTGTATGCACTGCTTTTTACCGCTTATTAAAGATTATAAAATCTAAATAGCCAAGTCTTCCATATTCTAAGCTGCTGAACAACGTACCTTGCCTTTGAAGAGACGTTACCAGGTAGTTAGTTAAATTGCATTTAGGAATTGTAGCTGGGGGTGATTGACTGCGGTTGGTCAGTAAGTGATATCCGGTTCATCCACTGATCTGTGTGATAGTGAATGACCCGGATAGTCGGCTCGTGGACCGGGAACCCACGTGGTGGCAGTTATCGAAGTGTAGTGGGGGGTGTTAGCCGAATGAGGTCTCTGTGTGTGCGCAGACTCCGTCACAGACCACTACGTCACAGCTGTGGGATCCGGAGCGGTCGGATCCATAGTTCATGACATTTTCTGGTGGCAGCTTACGGGATTCTGTATGCTTAGAATATTAGTGCATGAAGTTATGTCCATAACTCTGTACTAAAGGATTGAAAAATTCTGAAAGACGAAGCACAGTATTAGTTTTGATAGAATAATAATTCACGACAGTACCCTCCCCTCTCTCTTGTTTTCTGTCCTATCTTTTATTTGGCAATAATGTCCGAATCCGTGAATTATAACGTCATGAGTGTGGCTGATATCACAGCTCTGTGTGAGCACAAAGGCATCCAAGTATATGGGAAAAATAAGACTGTCCTTATCCAGGAGTTATGTGCACGGAGGAGTCAAGAGTCATCCCTGCAGGATTCAGAGAATGGAGGACACTCAGGGGCCCCTGAGCCAGGTGACCCCTTCCAGAATGAGGATGATGAACTGGGAGGAGGACAGCCTGCTAGGGGCTTGCAGTCCTCTAGCTGGACATAACTCTGTCTCTATGCCATCCCAAAATGGTCTAGACCAACTAATGCTCAGTAAGGCTACTTTCACACTTGCGTTTGATCGGATCCGTTCTGAACGGATCCGATCATATTAATGCAGACGGAGGCTCCGTTCAGTACGGATCCGTCTGCATTAATAACTTAGAAAAATTTCTAAGTGCGAAAGTAGCCTGAGCGGATCCGTTCAGACTTTCAATGTAAAGTCAATGGGGGACGGATCCGCTTGAAGATTGAGCCACATGGTGTCATCTTCAAGCGGATCCGTTCCCATTGACTTACATTGTAAGTCTGGACGGATCCGCACGCCTCCGCACGGCCAGGCAGACAGCTGAACGCTGCAAGCAGCGTTCAGCTGTCCGCCTGGCCGTGCAGAGGCGAGCGGAGCGGAGGCTGAACGCCGCCAGACTGATGCAGTCTGAGCGGATCCGCATCCATTCAGACTGCATCAGGGCTGGACGGAAGCGTTCTGCTCCGCTCGTGAGCTCCTTCAAACGGAGCTCACGAGCGGACAGCAGAACGCTAGTGTGAAAGTAGCCTAACCCAGACTTATATTTTCGGCTGCTGGACGCACGTCGGGCAGAGCGCAAGGCTGAGCGCGAGGCTGCAGAACGGGAAGCTGTCTGCAGGCATGAACTGGACATGCCCCGAGTACAGCTTCAGGGGTCCGACCGGCATGCTACATCCACAGGCCCATCCCTGATGGTTAAGCCAAAACTGCCTGTGATGGAGTCTGAGAACTGTGACATTGATCTTTTCCTGCATGCTTTTGAAACCTCATGCCAGCAGTACCAGGTACCAGAGCCACAGTGGGCGGGACATCTAATGTCCGCACTGAAGGGCATAGCTATGGAGGCCCTGGTTGGACTACCATTAGCAGAGCGTACCAGTTACGCGGTCATCAAAAAGGCTATTCTGGTCAAGTACCAGCTGACTCCAGAGACTTACCGTTTACGGTTCCGGTCCCTGCGGAGAGGGCCCGGAGATACTTTTATGGACCATCTGGGCAAGTTGCAGACCACCTTCCAACAGTGGTCTGATCCCCTCACAGAGGACACCAAGCAGTCCCTGGCGGATCTGATGGTCCGAGAACAGTTTGTCTCCAATTGCCCCACGGATGTGCAAAAATATGTATGTGAGCAAAAGCCGAAGAGTGCGCGAGAGGCGGCCAAGCTAGCCGATGAATACGTCGCCATGCCCAGAACTCGGGCATTCAAAGACACTCTGTCCCGCCTGGGAGGAACCTCTTCATCTGCTTCTTCCTCCCAGCCAGCTTTGTTGGTTCCTGTCCAGCGACCTTTTCACAGGCCTGCACAAAGACCTGAAGGAGTCAAGCCAGCACCGACAGACGTGCGCAAGTGCTATGCGTGCGGCAAGACAGGACACCTCAGCCACTCGTGCCCGGAGAAGAAGACAGCACCCCCTGGCAAGCTTGCCCGCAACCCATCATCTGTGCTGTTGATGAATGGAGCTGCAAAACACACCGCAGACAACCTACAGTCGGTTACTGTGGGCAACCGGTGCACCACAGGCTTCCGCGATACAGGAGCCGAAGTCACACTAGTTCGGCCTGAACTAGTGGATTACGCAGACCTTATTCCCGGCAAAAGCCTCACCATGACGGGAGTTGGGGGGTGAGCCCTAATGTTCTTCTAGCTCGTGTTTTCCTTGATTGGGGGGCTGGGAGTGGAGTAAGGGAGGTGGGAGTCTCTGCGGAGATCCCCACAAATGTTTTATTAGGCACTGACCTAGGACGATTGGTCTTGTGCTACGTGCCCCCTGGAAGCACACAGGACTCACCCGTCCCTATGGAGGTCCCTGGACATACCGAGGTACTGTGCAAGGATGTTTGCGTAACATCAGATAACCTTGGGGATGGACCTCGGGAGGTGGGGTGTGTGGGAGCAGTTCTCCTATGACAGGAGATGTAGAGGGGATGGCGGGTGTATGTACGCAGGTAGCGGACATGTGTTTAACTGATTCAAGTTGTGCAAATGTTAAATGTGATGACATTATTGTGCCTGTGTTGCCCGTCACTCGCAGGGCTGCAAAAGCCGCAGCGGAACACTCCATTGGGGAAGAGCAAGTGGAAGTGTCCCCTTCCACCGGTTCGGACCCCGTGGACTTAACCGCGTCAGAGCCTCAGCCACTGTCCCTGTTTGCCACAGGACAGATGGCTGGGACTTGTAGTGCCGCCTTTGAGCAGGCCCTGCGAGATGACCCTACCTTGGAGCAGCTAAGAGGGTTAGCTGCCAGCCCTCCCACTGAGGGAAACAAATACCGAGTGTGTTGGGACAATGGGAAACTGTATAAGGAGGGTCACTCAAGAGGCAGCTCATTATACCTGTAGGAAAATACAGGTGAACCATATGGTAGCCAGCCTTTACCACCCACAAACAAACGGCCTCTGTGAGCACTTCAACGGGACGTTGAAGCAGATGCTGAAGACGTTCGTGGAGGCGCAAGGGAATGACTGGGAACGATATCTACCTCACCTGCTATTTGCCTACAGAGAGGTTCCCCAGGAGTCAACCGGGTTTTCGCCCTTTGAACTCCTGTATGGTCGACGAGTAAGAGGTTCCCTAGACCTAATCAGAGAGTCTTGGGAAGGCAAGGTTGTCGGAACTGAAGTCTCTGTAGTAGACTATGTCCTCAGGTTCCGAGACAAAATGGAGTCGCTTGTAGGTCTGGTACAGGAGAATATGGTGCAGGCCCAAAGCAAACAGAAGCAGTGGTATAACCGCACTGCCTGAGAGAGAATCTACCAGGAGGGGCAGAAGGTCTATGTCCTGCTGCCAATGCGGCAGAACAAACTGCAAGCTGCATGGGAAGGGCCGTACCCCATTGTCAAATGTCTAAGTAAGGTCAATTATGTGGTGGGCCTTGGAGAGGGAGGTAGGAGACAAAAGACGTTTCATGTCAACATGCTCAAGGAGCATCACGAGAGAACGTCACATGTTATGCCGGTTTGCAGCCTGCCCGAAAGGGAGGAGGCCGACCCCCTACTAGATCTGCTAGCTGACACTCGAGAGTTGGAGGTGGACTTAACCCTCAACCCTCAACTCTCGTCCCAGCAGAGATCTCAGCTCTTAGAAGTGTTGATGGCTCACCATGACACTTTTACAGGGAAACCCGGGAGAACACACCTTGCAGTCCATCATGTGGACACAGGTACACATGCTCCCACAAAGCAGTCCGCCTACCGTGTCTCAATGGAGGTCCAGGCAGACCTCAGGAGGGAGATCGAGGAAATGAAGCAGCTCGGGGTCATTCAGAAATCCCACAGCGCTTGGGCCTCACTGGTGGTTCTGGTCCCGAAGAAAGATCAGACAACCAGGTTCTGTGTGGATTATCGGAAACTGAATGCCATCACAACCTCGGATGCTTACCCCATGCCCAGGATTGATGAACTGTTAGATAAGTTGGCAGGAGCCAGCTACCTGACAATCATGGACCTGAGCAGGGGGTATTGGCAGATTCCCCTGACCTCGGAGGCTCAGGAGAAGTCGGCCTTCATCACCCCTTTCGGCTTATACGAATTTACTGTAATGCCGTTTGGGATGAAGAATACGCCAGCCACCTTTCAAAGGCTTGTGAATGACTTGCTGGATTGACTAGAAGAATGTGCTGTCGCCTATTTAGACGACATTGCCGTGTATAGCCCCACGTGGAAGGAGCATCTGGTGCACCTGTCGCAAGTACTGGACAAACTTGCTGCGGCTGGACTAACTGTAAAGCCTAGCAAGTGCCAGCTGGGCATGAATGAGGTCACTTACTTAGGCCACAGAGTAGGAGGAGGCACACTGAGGCTTGAAATAGAGAAGGTGAAAGCCATTACGAGATGGCCAACACCTCTCACCAAGAAGCAGGTCATGTCTTTCTTGGGAACGGCCAGGTACTATAGGAAGTTCATCCCGAACTATAGCGCCCTGGCCAAGCCTCTGACAGACTTGACCAAGAAGAAGCTGCTCAGGATGGTGTCATGGACGCCGGAATGCGAGCAAGGCTTCCAGGCCCTGAAGGATGCACTAGCCAGTGCTCCTGTGCTTCAGGCCCCAGATTTCACTCGGAAGTTTGTGGTCCACACGGATGCTTCCGCCTTTGGTCTGGGTGAAGTCCTGAGTCAGGTGAACCAGGCCGGGGAGGAGCATCCTGTACTATACCTGAGCCGTAAGTTACTGGCCAGGGAGACCAGCTACTCCACAATAGAGAAGGAGTGTTTTAGCTATTGTGTGGTCCCTGCAAAAGCTACAACACTACCTGTATGGACGCAGTTTCACAGTGATCACCGATCACAATCCCCTCAGCTGGTTGGCACGTCTCGCAGGAGACAATGCGAAACTGCTGAGATGGAGCCTGATTTTGCAGCAGTACAATTTCACCGTGCAGCACAGAAAAGGTAGTTTACATGGAAATGCCGACGGATTGTCGCGGCAGGGAGAATCGGCCGGAGACGGCTGGGTTGCTGTGGAATAGGCTTGTGGCCATTTCCCCAGGCAACCTTTTAAAAGAGGGAGGTGTGCCGGCATACATACATAATTCCTCTGGGTAGCCATCTTATATGCTTCTGGCATATGTAAAAAAAACTGTGAACTCTCATCTTCCCGAAGCCTGGGTCACCTATGATATAGAGGGACACTTTTATTACCACTAGAGTTGAGCGGACACCTGGATGTTCGGGTTCGAGAAGTTCGGCCGAACTTCCCGAAAAATGTTGGGGTTCGGGATCCGAACCCGATCCGAACTTCGTCCCGATCCCGAACCCCATTGAAGTCAATGGGGACCCGAACTTTCGGCTCTAAAAAGGCTTTAAAACAGCCCAGGAAAGGGCTAGAGGGCTGCAAAAGGCAGCAACATGTAGGTAAATCCCCTGCAAACAAATGTGGATAGGGAAATTAATTAAAATAAAAATTAAATAAATAAAAATTAACCAAAATCAATTGGAGAGAGGTCCTATAGCAGAGAATCTGGCTTCACGTCACCCACCACTGGAACAGTCCATTCTCAGATATTTAGTCCCAGGCACCCAGGCAGAGGAGAGAGGTCCCTTAACAGAGATTCTGGCTTCATCTCAGCAGAGAATCAGTCTGCATGTCATAGCAGAGAATCAGGCTTCACGTCAGCCACCACTGCAACAGTCCATTTTCATAAATTTAGGCCAAGCACCCAGGCAGAGGAGAGAGGTTCCGTAACACAGAATCTGGCTTCATGTCAGCAGAGAATTAGTCTTCATATCATAGCAGAGAATCAGGCTTCATGTCACCCACCACTGCATCAGTCCATTTTCATAAATTTAGGCCCAGCACCCAGGCAGAGGAGAGAGGTCCCGTAACAGACAATCTGGCTTCATGTCAGCAGAGAATCAGTCTTCATATCATAGCAGAGAATCAGGCTTCACGTCAGCCACCAATGCAACAGTCCATTGTCAGATATTTAGGCCCAGCACCCAGGCAGAGGAGAGAGGTCCCGTAACAGACAATCTGGCTTCATGTCAGCAGAGAATCAGTCTTCATGTCATAGCAGAGAATCAGGCTTCACGTCACCCACCACTCTAACAGTCCATTTTCATAAATTTAGGCCCAGCACCCAGGCAGAGGAGAGAGGTCCCGTAACAGACAATCTGGCTTCATGTCAGCAGAGAATCAGTCTTCATGTCATAGCAGAGAATCAGGCTTCACGTCAGCCACCAATGCAACAGTCCATTGTCAGATATTTAGGCCCCGGCACCCAAGCAGAGGAGAGAGGTCCCGTAACAGAGAATCTGTCTTCATGTCAGCAGAGAATCAGTCTTCATATCATAGCAGAGAATCAGGCTTCACGTCAGCCACCAATGCAACAGTCCATTGTCAGATATTTAGGCCCAGCACCCAGGCAGAGGAGAGAGGTCCCGTAACAGACAATCTGGCTTCATGTCAGCAGAGAATCAGTCTTCATATCATAGCAGATAATCAGGCTTCACGTCACCCACCACTGCAACAGTCCATTTTCATAAATTTAGGCCCAGCACCCAGGCAGAGGAGAGAGGTCCCGTAACAGACAATCTGGCTTCATGTCAGCAGAGAATCAGTCTTCATATCATAGCAGAGAATCAGGCTTCACGTCACCCACCACTGCATCAGTCCATTTTCATAAATTTAGGCCCAGCACCCAGGCAGAGGAGAGAGGTCCCGTAACAGACAATCTGGCTTCATGTCAGCAGAGAATCAGTCTTCATGTCATAGCAGAGAATCAGGCTTCACGTCACCCACCACTGCAACAGTCCATTTTCATAAATTTAGGCCCCGGCACCCAAGCAGAGGAGAGAGGTCCCGTAACAGAGAATCTGTCTTCATGTCAGCAGAGAATCAGTCTGCATGTCCTAGCAGAGAATCAGGCTTCACATCAGCCACCACTGCAACAGTCCATTGTCAGATATTTAGGCCCAGCACCCAGGCAGAGGAGAGAGGTCCCGTAACAGAGAATCTGTCTTCATGTCAGCAGAGAATCAGTCTGCATGTCATAGCAGAGAATCAGGCTTCACGTCACCCACCACTGCAACAGTCCATTTTCATAAATTTAGGCCCAGCACCCAGGCAGAGGAGAGAGGTCCCGTAACAGACAATCTGGCTTCATGTCAGCAGAGAATCAGTCTTCATATCATAGCAGAGAATCAGGCTTCACGTCAGCCACCATTGCAACAGTCCATTGTCAGATATTTAGGCCCAGCACCCAGGCAGTGGAGAGAGGTCCCGTAACAGACAATCTGGCTTCATGTCAGCAGAGAATCAGTCTGCATGTCATAGCAGAGAATCAGGCTTCACGTCAGCCACCACTGCAACAGTCCATTTTCATAAATTTAGGCCAAGCACCCAGGCAGAGGAGAGAGGTTCCGTAACACAGAATCTGGCTTCATGTCAGCAGAGAATCAGTCTTCATATCACAGCAGAGATTCAGGCTTCACGTCACCCACCACTGCATCAGTCCATTTTCATAAATTTAGGCCCAGCACCCAGGCAGAGGAGAGAGGTCCCGTAACAGACAATCTGGCTTCATGTCAGCAGAGAATCAGTCTTCATGTCATAGCAGAGAATCAGGCTTCACGTCAGCCACCACTGCAACAGTCCATTGTCAGATATTTAGGCCCAGCACCCAGGCAGAGGAGAGAGGTCCCGTAACAGAGAATCTGGCTTCATGTCAGCAGAGAATTAGTCTGCATGTCATAGCAGAGAATCAGACTTCACGTCACCCAACATTGGAACAGTCCATTGGCATATATTTAGGCCCCAGCACCCAGACAGAGGAGAGGTTCATTCAACTTTGGGTAGCCTTGCAATATAATGGTAAAATGAAAATAAAAATAGGATTGAATGAGGAAGTACCCTGGAGTACATTAATATATGGTTAAGGGGAGGTAGTTAATGTCTAATCTGGACAAGGGACAGACAGGTCCTGTGGGATCCATGCCTGGTTCATTTTTATGAACGTCTTTTTGTCCACATTGGCTGTAGACAGACGGCTGCGTTTGTCTGTAATGACGCCCCCTGCTGTGCTGAATACACGTTCAGACAAAACGCTGGCGGCCGGGCAGGCCAGCACCTCCAAGGCATAAAAGGCTAGCTCTGGCCACGTGGACAATTTAGAGACCCAGAAGTTGAATGGGGCCGAACCATCAGTCAGTACGTGGAGGGGTGTGCACACGTACTGTTCCACCATGTTAGTGAAATGTTGCCTCCTGCTAACACGTTGCGTATCAGGTGGTGGTGCAGTTAGCAGTGGCGTGTTGACAAAACTTTTCCACATCTCTGCCATGCTAACCCTGCCCTCAGAGGAGCTGGCCGTGACACAGCTGCCTTGGCGACCTCTTGCTCCTCCTCTGCCTTGGCCTTGGGCTTCCACTTGTTCCCCTGTGACATTTGGGAATGCTCTAAGTAGCACATCTACCAACGTGCGCTTGTACTCGCGCATCTTCCTATCACGCTCCAGTGCAGGAAGTAAGGTGGGCACATTGTCTTTGTAGTGTGGATCCAGCAGGGTGGCAACCCAGTAGTCCGCACAGGTTAAAATGTGGGCAACTCTGCTTTAGCATGTAGTCGCTCATGTGTGCCAGGCTGCCCAGGGGTAAGGACAAGCTGTCCTCTGTGGGAGGCGTATCGTCATCGTCCTGCCTTTCCCCCCAGCCACGCACCAGTGATGGGCCCGAGCTGCGTTGGGTGCCACCCCGCTGTGACCATGCTTTATCCTCATCCTCCTCCACCTCCTCCTCATCCTCGTCCTCCTCGTCCTCCAGTAGTGGGCCCTGTCTGGCCACATTTGTACCTGGCCTCTGCTGTTGCAAAAAACTTCCCTCTGAGTCACTTCGAAGAGACTGGCCCGAAAGTGCTAAAAATGACCCCTCTTCCTCCTCCTCCTCCTCCTCCTGGGCCACCTCCTCTTCCATCATCGCCCTAAGTGTTTTCTCAAGGAGACATAGAAGTGGTATTGTAACGCTGCTAATGGCGTCATCGCTACTGGCCATGTTGGTGGAGTACTCGAAACAGCGCAACAGGGCACACAGGTCTCGCATGGAGGCCCAGTCATTGGTGGTGAAGTGGTGCTGTTCTGCAGTGCGACTGACCCGTGCGTGCTGCAGCTGAAACTCCACTATGGCCTGCTGCTGCTCGCACAGTCTGTCCAGCATGTGCAAGGTGGAGTTCCACCTGGTGGGCACGTCGCATATGAGGCGGTGAGCAGGAAGGCCGAAGTTACGCTGTAGCGCAGACAGGCGAGCAGCGGCAGGATGTGAACGCCGGAAGCGCGAACAGACAGCCCGCACTTTATGCAGCAGCTCTGACATGTCGGGGTAGTTGTGAATGAACTTCTGCACCACCAAATTCAGCACATGCGCCAGACAAGGGATGTGCGTCAAACCGGCTAGTCCCAGAGCTGCAACGAGATTTCGCCCATTATCGCACACCACCAGGCCGGGCTTGAGGCTCACCGGCAGCAACCACTCGTCGGTCTGTTGTTCTATACCACGCCACAACTCCTGTGCAGTGTGGGGCCTGTCCCCCAAACATATGAGTTTCAGAATGGCCTGCTGACGTTTACCCCCGGGCTGTGCTGAAGGTGTGTGGCTGACTGGATGAGCAGGTGGAAGAAGAGGAGGAGGAAGCCGAGAAGGAGGAGGTGGCAACAGGAGGCAAAGAATGTTGCCCTGCGATCCTTGGCGGCGGAAGGACGTGCGCCAAACAGCTCTCCGCCTGGGGCCCAGCTGCCACTACATTTACCCAGTGTGCAGTTAGGGAGATATAGCGTCCCTGGCCGTGCTTAATGGTCCACGTATCTGTGGTTAGGTGGACCTTGCTACAGATGGTGTTGCGCAGTGCACACTTGATTTTATCGGATACTTGGTTGTGCAGGGAAGGCACGGCTCTCTTGGAGAAGTAGTGGCGGCTGGGAACAACATACTGTGGGACAGCAAGCGACATGAGCTGTTTGAAGCTGTCTGTGTCCACCAGCCTAAATGACAGCATTTCATAGGCCAGTAGTTTAGAAATGCTGGCATTCAGGACCAGGGATCGAGGGTGGCTAGATGGGAATTTATGCTTTCTCTCAAATGTTTGTGAGATGGAGAGCTGAACGCTGCCGTGTGACATGCTTGAGACGCTTGGTGACAAAGGTGGTGGTGGTGTTGATGGTACATCCCCTGTTTGCTGGGCGGCAGGTGCCAACGTTCCTCCAGAGGCGGAGGAAGAGGCCGAGGCGGCAGCAGCAGAAGAGGCCGAGGCGGCAGCAGCAGAAGAGGTAGCAGGGGGAGCCTGAGCGACTTCCTTGTTTTTAAGGTGTTTACTCCACTGCAGTTCATGCTTTGCATGCAGGTGCCTGGTCATGCAGGTTGTGCTAAGGTTCAGAACGTTAATGCCTCGCTTCAGGCTCTGATGGCACAGCGTGCAAACCACTCGGGTCTTGTCGTCAGCACATTGTTTGAAGAAGTGCCATGCCAGGGAACTCCTTGAAGCTGCCTTTGGGGTGCTCGGTCCCAGATGGCGGCGGTCAGTAGCAGGCGGAGTCTCTTGGCGGCGGGTGTTCTGCTTTTGCCCACTGCTCCCTCTTTTGCTACGCTGTTGGCTCGGTTTCACCACTGCCTCTTCCTCCGAACTGTGAAAGTCAGTGGCACGACCTTCATTCCATGTGGGGTCTAGAACCTCATCGTCCCCTGCATCGTCTTCCACCCAGTCTTCCTCCCTGACCTCCTGTTCAGTCTGCACACTGCAGAAAGACGCAGCAGTTGGCACCTGTGTTTCGTCATCATCAGAGACATGCTGAGATGGTATTCCCATGTCCTCATCATCAGGAGACATAAGTGGTTGTGCGTCAGTGCTGTCTATGTCTTCCACCGCTGGGGAAGGGCTAGGTGGATGCCCTTGGGAAACCCTGCCAGCAGAGTCTTCAAACAGCATAAGAGACTGCTGCATAACTTGAGGCTCAGACAGTTTCCCTGATATGCATGGGGATGATGTGACAGACTGATGGGGTTGGTTTTCAGGTGCCATCTGTGCGCTTTCTGCAGAAGACTGGGTGGGAGATAATGTGAACGTGCTGGATCCACTGTCGGCCACCCAATTGACTAATGCCTGTACCTGCTCAGGCCTTACCATCCTTAGAACGGCATTGGGCCCCACCATATATCGCTGTAAATTCTGGCGGCTACTGGGACCTGAGGTAGTTGGTACACTAGGACGTGTGGATGTGGCAGAACGGCCACGTCCTCTCCCAGCACCAGAGGGTCCACTAACACCACCACGACCATGTCCACGTCCGCGTCCCTTACTAGATGTTTTCCTCATTGTTATCGTTCACCACAACAACAAAAATATTATTTGGCCCAATGTATTGTATTCAAATTCAGCTGAATATAAATTTGAGGCCTAGTATTTAGGCGCTGGGTGACAGGTATAGATTTACTGACGGAATTAGACTTGGAAATGCACAGTAGCGTGTGTGTGAAGTTATTCTGAATGACCCTATGTGCACCTTGAATATTATATACCCTTTTAGGGATGTATTTAAAGTAGGCCTGATACAGCAGAAACCACTTAATTAGGAAATTGCTAAATTGGGAATTGTATTTCAACCCAGAACAAAAAATGTGCTTTGACGGACACTAAATAACTTGCCCAGCCAGAACTGTACACCAGTAACGACAGATTTAGCGGAATATAAATTTGAGGCCTAGTATTTAAGCACTGGGTGACAGGTATAGATTTACTGACAGAATTGGACTTGGAAATGCACAGTAGCGTGTGTGTGAAGTTATTCTGAATGACCCTATGTGCACCTTGAATATTATATACCCTTTTAGGGATGTATTTAAAGTAGGCCTGATACAGCAGAAACCACTAAATTAGGAAATTGCTAAATTGGGAATTGTATTTCAACCCAGAACATAAAATGTGCTTTGACGGACACTAAATAACTTGCCCAGCCAGAACAGTACACCAGTAACGACAGATTTAGCGGAATATAAATTTGAGGCTTAGTATTTAGGCGCTGGGTGACAGGTATAGATTTACTGACAGAATTAGACTTGGAAATGCACAGTAGCGTGTGTGTGTGAAGTTATTCTGAATGACCCTATGTGCACCTTGAATATTATATACCCTTTTAGGGATAGATTTAAAATAGCTCTGATACAGCAGAAACCACTAAATTAGGAAATTGCTAAATTGAGAATTGTATTTCAACCCAGAACAAAAAATGTGCGTTGACGGACACTAAATAACTTGCCCAGCCAGAACAGTACACCAGTAACGACACATTTAGCAGGATATAAATTTGAGGCCTAGTATTTAGGCGCTGGGTGACAGGTATAGATTTACTGACGGAATTAGACTTGGAAATGCACAGTAGCGTGTGTGTGAAGTTATTCTGAATGACCCTATGTGCACCTTGAATATTATATACCCTTTTAGGGATGTATTTAAAGTAGGCCTCATACAGCAGAAACCACTAAATTAGGAAATTGCTAAATTGGGAATTGTATTTCAACCCAGAACAGAAAATGTGCTTTGACGGACACTAAATAACTTGCCCAGCCAGAACAGTACACCAGTAACGACAGATTTAGCGGGATATAAATTTGAGGCCTAGTATTTAGGCGCTGGGTGACAGGTATAGATTTACTGACAGAATTAGACTGGGATATGGCCAAAAAATAACCACACTATTGCTGGTTAAATGCACTTGGTGTGACAGCTTGACCAACCACACTACGGAGGGTTAAATGCACTTGGTGACAGGCGCAGCTTGCCCCTGATGTAGTATATGGCCAAAAAATGAACAGACTATTGCTGGTTAAATGCACTTGGTGTGACAGCTTGACCAACCACACTACTGAGGGTTAAATGCACTTGGTGACGGGCGCAGCTTGCCCCTGATGTAGTATATGGCCAAAAAATAAACAGACTATTGCTGGTTAAAGCACTTGGTGTGACAGCTTCACCCTGATGTAGGCTTTAGCCAAAAACAACCACACCATTGAGGGTTAAATGCACTTGGTGACAGGCGCAGCTTGCCCCTGATGTAGCTTATGGCCAAAAAATAAACAGACTATTGCTGGTTAAATGCACTTGGTGTGACAGCTTCACCCTGATGTAGGCTTTAGCCAAAAAACAACCACACCATTGAGGGTTAAATGCACTTGGTGACAGGCGCAGCTTGCCCCTGATGTAGTATATGGCCAAAAAATAAACAGACTATTGCTGGTTAAATGCACTTGGTGTGACAGCTTCACCCTGATGTAGGCTTTAGCCAAAAAAACAACTACACCATTGAGGGTTAAATGCACTTGGTGGCAGCTTGTGCTGGCGCACCACAAGACACAAAATGGCCGCCGATCACCCCAGAAAAATGTGACTGACAAACGGTCTGGGCAGCCTAAAAACAGTGAGCAATTGAGTATCAGCAGCTCAATGACCCACAGCTGCAGATCGATCAATAATCAAGTCCTTTGGAGGAGTTAATCTGCCTAATCTCGCCCTACTATCGCAGCCGCAACCTCTCCCTACGCTAATCAGAGCAGAGTGACGGGCGGCGCTATGTGACTCCAGCTTAAATAGAGGCTGGGTCACATGGTGCTCTGGCCAATCACAGCCATGCCAATAGTAGGCATGGCTGTGATGGCCTCTTGGGGCAAGTAGTATGACGCTTGTTGATTGGCTGCTTTGCAGCCTTTCAAAAAGCGCCAAGAAAGCGTCACAAAAGCGCCAAGAAAGCAACGAACACCGAACCCGGACTTTTACGAAAATGTCCGGGTCCGTGTCACGGACACCCCAAAATTCGGTACGAACCCGAACTATACAGTTCGAGTTCGCTCATCCCTAATTACCACTACTCTTTGAGGCCAGCTATAAAAGGTTATAAAGGCTATACCAGGCCCAGCTCATCCTGTTCTTTAAGATGAGATCAGCTCGCTGTCCAGCCTGGCTGGAGCGTGACGTCATTAATTTCCAGGTCTGGTTTGAGGAGAGCTAATAGCCCTTAATTAGCTCTGGGCATAAAACCAGTCCACTTTCATATTTCATTTATGAATCAACTTATGCCCTTTCTGACACCAGATCCAGGCTCTATAGAGTATTGTGGTTAATTGGGTATCAAATATGACTAGAGAATGTGATTCCGTAGCTGACCTATGGGTGGTAGAAGAACTACAGGTCCCAGCATTACCGTGTGTGGTCTCATTCTGTAGGTAAATAAATAAGGATCGCAAATATGTATTCTGTATAAAAATATGCCGATGTATCAAGGAGATACGAGCTTAAGTATAATCCTCATTGTAGGAACTGAACTTTGATGGGGTCATAAAACACTTGGGGGCCATCCCTAGGCTTCACAGTCACTCTGTGCCATTGGCTGACAGGAGTAAGTCTCCTGCCCATGGGAGAGTTCATAAAAATCCATGCACAAGGACAGAGGAGAGAGACCCATGGAACATCACCAGACACTTAATTGGACATTGACGGCATATCCCTGTATCAGAAGAACTTTGAGGGTCTCCCCTGATACATACTGAAAAGGGGTTTGCAAGGATTCAAAAAGGACATATGAACGACCATCTGAAACCCTCCAGAGAAACAAAGTATTCTTTCATCTTTTTCCCTTTCATTTGAACTGTCGTGATTATTTATATTGTTATTATTATTCTGTAGATTTATAGTCATTTTCATTAGACTTGTATGCACTGCTTTTTACCGCTTATTAAAGATTATAAAATCTAAATAGCCAAGTCTTCCATATTCTAAGCTGCTGAACAACATACCTTGCCTTTGAAGAGACGTTACCAGGTAGTTAGTTAAATTGCATTTAGGAATTGTAGCTGGGGGTGATTGACTGCGGTTGGTCAGTAAGTGATATCCGGTTCATCCACTGATCTGTGTGATAGTGAATGACCCGGATAGTCGGCTCGTGGACCGGGAACCCACGTGGTGGCAGTTACCGAAGTGTAGTGGGGGGTGTTAGCCGAATGGTAATACCCCGGTCACGTGAGGTCTCTGTGTGTGCGCAGACTCCGTCACAGACCACTACGTCACAGCTGTGGGATCCGGAGCGGTCGGATCCATAGTTCGTGACAAAGTGTCTCTTGCTGATTGTGTACTGTAGACTTAGGCCTCAGGTGTGGCCTCATAGGTGCGTATGTAGTTATGCAGCACTACACACTCCTTGATAACCACATTGACATTTTGTGGTGCCAGCTGTATTGCCGACTGGAAAACCCGCCATTTATTAGAAAAAATACCAAATGTGCACTCCACTAACCTTCTGGCTCTACTTAACCGATAATTAAAAATACGCCTCTTGGCATCCAAACCGTGTCAAGGAAAAGGACGCATCAGGTGGCTAGAAAGGGCAAATCCCTCGTCCCCTACAACCACATAAGGAGCTGGTGGCCCAGTAGAGCCAGGAAGGTTTACTGGCTGTGGTACGTCCAGTTGGTTGGACTGAAGCCAGCGACGCATTCTGGAAGCCCTGAAGATGTGAGCATCTGCAGAACTTCCATAGGACCCAATATCTACAATTATAAACCTGTAGTTTGTGTCAGCCAAGGCCAACAAAACTACAGAGATTATAATTATAGTACTGGGACCCTGAGTTTGGTGGCTTCTTAACCCGTATGTGCTTCCCATCAAGGGCACCAATACAATTTGGAAATTGAGCCCTCTCCAGGAAGCCATGGGCTATATCAAGCCACTGCTGCCCGGTTGGTTGTGGCAGCACTGAAGCCTTCAGTGTCAACCAAATGGCGGCACATGTAGCCTGTACCAATGTCAGCAATTGTGGAGGTGCCCATTTGAAAATCAAAATGTAACAATGAAAAATAATTTCCAGTCGCCAGATATCTGTAAAGAAAAAAAAATATATATTAAACACTTTCATAGCATATGTTTATAAATCTACCACATTACTTGACATTATTTTATGGCAATGTGGCTGGTAAGTCTAAATGAAACAAGCACATAGTGGTATATATTTTAAACCTATGCTTTATAGTCTTAGATTAAACTAAATGCAGAATAGCATTTAGCTTCATAAAGTTCTAGACAATTAACATATACACACAGGTGAAGTGTCCTCATCATTACAGGCTGCATTTGAATTATTAACCCCTGCGGAACTGGATTCTGGTGTGACTAATCAAACCACACACAGTTTATCAATAAAAATAAACAAGTTTAAATACAGGTCTACAAAATTTACGTACTTAGGCATATAAGATGAAAAGTTTTGAACACATAGGCCATTGACCTAACAACTATGTATGTCATTCAAGTATTAGTCAGAGAATATATATATAGTCTTACCTTAAAGTAATAATAAGACGTTCTTCAGATGACACACTGTATATTGGTGTCCTGGAAAGTTAAGGAAGGCCTCAACTCCTCCAACAGCCGATCAAAGGTAGACACGGACATGCGGCAATAATTGTAGAACTTTGGGGGGTGCGCACGGAGATCAGTGTACAAGCCAACAAAGAGACCTTTGCTGGCCCGCTGCGAAAGTATAGGATGCACCCATTTACGCTTCCTCCGCGGCTCCTCCTCAATCATTTCTGGCTGCTCTCCAAAACAGCGGGGGACCAGCCAGTGCAAAAAGACATGGTCAGTTGATGACAGGGTGAAAGTGGACATCCTTCAAAGGATAATCCAATAACAAAAACACACACCAACCACACAAAAACCACTCCACAAAAAAATGGAGCTGTCCAACAAAACACTGCATCCTGGGGCTATTTATATTGTCTTTGCAGTTACAGGTGATTCTAGTGGATGGATCAGTTTTTTTTCACGCGTGTCAAAAACGCATGCCACACACGCGTGAAAAATGCAAGAGCGCCACGCAATTGCATACTAAACTGACAGCAGTCGCATGAAAAATCAAAAGCTTTTCACTGAACGCACCCGGCCAAAAAACATGACGCCCATGTGAAAGAGGCCTAAGGCCCCTTTCACACGAGTGAGTTTTCCGCGTGGGTGCAATGCTGTCACGGTTGAGGATGGGGAAAACCCTCAGCCGTGCGGTATCAGAAGGCGGATGGTCAATGCCAGGACAAGACAGGAATCAGGGAGCAGGTCACCTCCTATACATCCCTAATTCTGACCCTGTCTCCTATCCGTATGAGCCAACCCTGATGGTAGTAGGGCTAATACTCCGTAACCTGATATTCCTGCTAGCCCTCAGGGTGGCCCTGGACTAGGAGCAGGGTAAGACGACCTGTTCCTCCTAGACACGGAGGAACAGGAGTCTTACTGGCCAAGCTACATAGAAAGGGGAGCACAAACAGACATATGGCAATGACAGGTAAGTGAGACTAGTACCACACTTACCTGCCACAGACACGCAACCTGGAACCCATGTACAAGTGCTGCTGTCCACAACAACACAAAGGACACAGCACACAACAGACATCACACGGGAACCCAGGAAACCATATGCTGCAATAACAAAGAGACCAAACAAACATCTTCTAAACACCATACATAAACCTACACTTCACCTGTTGCCGCGGGTTGGCCTGGCCTGGCATTGACCATCCGCCTTCTGATACCGCACGGCTGAGGATTTTCCCCATCCTCAGCCGTGACAAATGCGTGACGTGAACGCATAGCACCCGCACTGAATCCTGACCCATTTATTTCAATGGGTCTGCGTACATGAGCGTTGTTTTTCACGCATCAGTTCTGCGTTGCGTGAAAATCGCAGCATGTTCTATATTCTGCGTTTTTCACGCAGCCCTGGCCCCATAGAAGTGAATGGGGCTGCGTGAAAAACACATTGCATTCGCAAGCAAGTGCGGTTGTGATGCGTTTTTCACTGATGGTTGCTAAGGCCCCTTTCACACGGGCGTTGCGGGAAAATGTGCGGGTGCGCTGCGGGAACAATGTCAATGGCTAATCTTGCCTTTCGTGGTCATAGAGAAATAATTACCGAGGTCAACAATGGGAATTTTCTCTCCATTATAGAGCTGCTCACGGCGTATGACCCTGTTTTAAAGCAACTCCTCCAGTTACCCCAAAAATCAGTAAAATACTTAAGTCCTAGAATACAAAATGAAATTATACACATACTTTCAAATAAGGTCCGGAACATCATTGTGTCAGAAATAAAACAGGCACAGTTTTTTTCAATTATAATGGATACTACACAGGATATACTAAAAGTTGACCAAATGAGTCAAATATTTAGATATGTTTCTGTGGAAAGAGATGAAAGCCAGAGAGCAACTAGTGTTGAGATCAAAGAGGTTTTCCTAGGGTTTCATGCCGTTGAGGACCAGAGCGCTGCAGGACTTGAACATGACATTCTCTTGCATAGAGAGCAACGGCCTCAATACAACAAAATGTCATGGCCAGGGGTATGATGGTGCAGTGACAATGTGTGGGGTGTATTCAGGTGTGCAGGTAGAACTGGCAGAAAAGTGGGGCATCCAGACGCAGTTCGAAAACATGAGAGTAAGAAAAGTGAAGTGTCACTTTGATGAATTTTCAATAGATGAAAGGTTGCAGGTTCCTGAACAATGTTTTAAAACCGCTGTGTTTTATAGGTATTTAGACATTGTGACCAACCAGCTGTCTAATCGATTTGCTGGAATGAACAATGTCATGCAGATATTTAATATACTTCAGCCTACAGTCCTTGCCTCTGAAACTGATGATGATTTGTTCAAAGCTGCTTCACAGCTACAGGAATGCTACCCAGAGGACATGTCACCAGCTTTCCCAGAAAAGCATCTGAGCTTCCGTTCAACATTTCAGTAAGAGATTTAGAGATGCTCCACTGTAAAGGACCTTTCTCACCTTCTATTAGTTGAAAACTGTGCCTTGTCAGCCAATTTACAAGATGTGTACATAGCGTTGCTACTGTTCCTCACCATTCCAGTTACAGTTGCAAGTGCAGAAAGGTCCGTTTTTAAAATTAAAGTTAAGAAAAAATTACTTGAGAAGCACCATGTCACAACAGAGACTTTCTGGCCTAGCTCTGTTAAGTATTGAAAATGAGAGCGCAAGAAAACTTAACATTGAAACCATTGTGGACAACTTTGATGAAATGAAAGCATGGCAGCGTCAATTTTAAAAGGTATTTGTAAGTCATCAGTTCTGCCTTGCGTTTGGCCCTTAGTTTTGCTTGCAGTTTTGAGTTTATACTAATCTTTGTTGCATGGTTTAAAAGTTTTGCACTAACCAAGTGATTTAACAGTTTATTCTTTTATCTTGCTTTATTGTTACTAAAAAGTTCTAATGCATGGTTGTTCTTTAGTTACTTTCTGCAGATTAGTCATCTCGTTGTGTCGTGACTGTTTATTAAAAAGTTTTACCCCTTAAGCACTTATGACGTACCGGTACTGCATGTTTCCCGAGTCCTTAAGGACCCATGACGTACCGGTACGTCATAACTTTAAAACTAACTTGCGGCACAGAGGGGGTTAATAGGAACAGGATGTCTGCAGAAATCATTCAGCGGGCACTCACTGTATTACTCATACAGTATTGGAATGAATCATACTGTATTACTCTAGAACAGGGCTGGCCAACCTGTGGCTCTCCAGCTGTTGTAAAACTACAACTCCCACCATGCTTTGCTGTAGGCTGATACCTGTAGGCAGTCTGGGCATGCTGGAGTTGTAGTTTTGCAACAGCTGGAGAGCCTCAGGTTGGCCATCCCTGCTCTAGAAGTATTGGAATGCATTGTAAAGGATTAGACCCCCAAAAGTTTAAGTCCCAAAGTGGGAAAAAAAATAAAGTTAAAAAAGTTGAAAAAATATATAGTTTCAAGTAAAAAAAATAAATAAAAAAGTTTCAAGTAAAAATAAACAAAAACATTTTCCCCAAATAAAGTAAAACTAAAATTGGTAACAAATAGGAAAAAAAAAGTATACATATTAGGTATCACCATGTCCGTATCTACCGGCTCTATAAAAATATTACATGACCTAACCCCTCAGGTGAATACCGTAATAAGATTTAAAATAAAAGCTGTGCTAAATAAACCATTTTTTGTCACCTTACATCGCAAAAAGTGCAAAAGCAAGTGATCAAAAAGTGACACACACCCCAAAATAGTGCCAATAAAACCGTCATCTAATCCCGCAAAAATCATAAAATGAAAAATGAAATAATTGTGGAAAACTTACATTAAAAAAAAGTATACATATTAGGTATCGTTGCATCTGTGACAACCTGGTCTATATAAATATCACATGATCTAACCCGTCAGATGAATGTTGTAAACAACAAAAAATAACGGTGCCAAAACAGCTACTTCTTGTTACCTTGCCTCTCAAAAAGTGTAATATACAGCAACCAAAAATCAAATGTACCCTAAACTAGTACCAACAATGCTGCCACCCTATCCCGTAGTTTTTAAAAAGGGGTCACTTTTTTTCGAGTTTCTACTCTAGGGGTGCATCAGGGGGGCTTCAAATGGGGCATGGTGTAAAAAAAAAACAGTCCAGCAAAATCTGCCTTCTAAAAACCGTATGGCATTCCTTTCCTTCTGCACCCTACCGTGTGCCCGTACAGCAGATTACGACCACATATGGGGTGTTTCTGTAAACTACAGAATCAGGGCCATAAATATTGTGTTTGGTTTGGCTGTTAATGCTTGCTTTGTAACTGGAAAAAAATTATTAAAATTTAAAATCTGCCAAAAAAGTGAAATTTTGAAATTGTATCTCTATTTTCCATGAATTCTTGTGGAACACCTAAAGGGTTAAGGACATTTGTAATATCAGTTTTAAATAGAAGTAGACATATGGGGAATGTAAAGTAATAACTATTTTTGGAGGTATTAATCTGTATTATAGAAATAGAGAAATTGAAATGTAAATTTGCAATTTTTGTACACATTTTTTGAAAATTTTGTATTTTTTTTTATAAATAAAAATTAATTTTGACTTCACTTTACCAGTGTCATGAAGTAAAATATGTGACGAAAAAAATGTCTCAGAATGGCCTGGATAAGTCAAAGCGTTTTAAAGTTATCAGCACTTAAAGTGACATTGGTCAGATTTGCAAAAATTGCCCAAGTCCTTAAGGTGAAATAGGGCTGAGTCCTTAAGGGGTTAAAGAATAATTTAATGTTACAGAGGTTGAAGGCATCACGTTTGAATTAACCAAGTTGGAAGTTACCAATGTTTGTCTTGCAATCCTGTTTCATGAGTTCTTTTCTTCCAGCATAGAGTTCCGTCGTCAGGGCTCTATGCCGGAAGAATCCCGATCAGTTTTATCCTAATGCATTCTGAATAGAGAGAAATCCGTTCAGTATGCATCAGGATGTCTTCAGTTCCGGACCGGAACGTTTTTTGGCCGGAGAAAATACCGCAGCATGCTGCGCTTTTTGCTCCGGACAAAAATCCTGAAGACTTGCCGCAAGGCCGGATCCGGAATTAATGCCCATTGAAAGGCATTGATCCGGATCCGTCCTAAAGCTAAACGTCGTTTCGGCGCATTGCCGGATCCGACGTTTAGCTTTTTCTGAATGGTTACCATGGCTGCCGGGACGCTAAAGTCCTGGCAGCCATGGTAAAGTGTAGTGGGGAGCGGGGGAGCAGCACACTTACCGTCCGTGCGGCTCCTGGGGCGCTTCAGAGTGACGTCAGGGCGCCCCAGGCGCATGGATGACGTGATCGCATGGCACGTCATCCATGCGCATGGGGCGCTCTGACGTCATTCTGGAGCGCCCCGGGAGCCGCACGGACTGTAAGTATACCACTCCCCCGCTCCCCACTACTACTATGGCAACCAGGACTTTAATAGCGTCCTGGCTGCCATAAAGCATTTTGAAGACGGATCCGTCTTCAAATGCTTTCAGTTCACTTGCGCTTTTCCGGATCCGGCGTGTAATTCCGGCAAGTGGAGTACACGGACAACGCAAGTGTGAAAGAGGCCTAAGCTTCTTCTGTTACTTGGCTGAGCTACATAGGAATTGTTTAATATATAGACTGATATGCAATATTTAGAATAAAGTGGTAAGTTATTGCTGTTTCTTTTTTCTGCAGGTTCAAAATTCATTTATCTTGCATTAGCAAATAAAATATTGTTTTGAACCAGCGGAGAATTTCAGTAAGTTGAAAGTTTTTAGTTTTTTTTTTCTTAGTCCATTTGTACAATAATTGCCATGGTAGAGGCAATGGAAAAAGGATGGAAAATAAATATCTTTTAAATTGATCATTGAATGAAAATAAGCTTCATAGACTAGTTTACACACTAAAATTAAATTTCTTGCATTAATGTGTCTGCCTTTCTTTATTATTTATTTGGACTATTGTTGGTCTACACCAAACTGTTAATGTCCCTAATAAAATTGTTTTTGGTGGAGTATGTATGAATAATTTTTTTCATTCTGCGTGCTTATAATGACATATAATGTACATACCTCCCAACTCTTGCCCCTGGCAAATTGCGCAGAGGTAGAGCTTGGCAGGAAAGCAGGTTTGCCATCCAAAATCGGCCTGTCCCGCACAAAGTGGAACTGTTGGGAGGCATGTTGGGCGAATTTTAGGGGAGGTGGGGGCAGGTTAGGGGGGCAGCAACGGGGAGAGGGACCCATGGATCAGTTTTGCACCGGGGCCCCATGGATTGTGTGTATGCCACTGTGTGACTCCCTAGCTGTGCTCCCAGTTCCAGTTCTGTATGTGCATCTGGATTGCTCATAATATTAACCTTGGCTTACTTTTGACCACTCTCTGCCTTGTGTTTTTGGTACTTTGTTTCCTGTATGGTTCTGATCTCGGCTTGGCTATTTGACTGCCCTTTGTCTCTCGATTTTGTACTGTAATCAACCTCCTGGTTTGGACCCATTACTATACCACTCTGCTTTTGTCTGGTTGTATCTCTGTGTGTCGTCTGTCTTGCACTTAAGTAGGGTAGAGAACGTCGACAAGTTTCCACTTTCCGACTAAGGCTTGCATTGCAAGTAGGCAGGGTAAGCGGATGGGGTCCCAGTTAGGGTTCACTGTGTCTTCCCTACTGACTGTGGTAACAATCAGCTGTTCATCAGTAAGAAGAAGAAGGTCTAAACACACTGCTATGAGTTAACTGCTGGTCCCATCTAATAAAAAAAATGCAAAAAACAAAACACATATCAATAATACAGCATATATGAATATAAGGAAATTAAAGAAAAAAAAAAAAAACATTGATAGGTCTATAAAGCTCCCGGCTCATCCAATTTCATCTACAGTACAAAAAAAAAAAGAGAAAAAAAGAGAATATCCTTCTATTACATACACTCATTGTGGTCTGATTAGACACCGGCTTCTGTGCACTCCTCCCACCTGTGCTGTAATTTTAAATATAATGAAATACAGGACATTGAATTTTATGGTGAGTGCCACACTTATTTTATTTTTCTATCTGGAAATTGGATATCTGCACAGTGTAGAACACCACCTGTACTCTCTGCTGAAAGAGTAAGCTCTATAGCTGCCTGGCAGTGCCAATGCCTTTCTCCCAGTGATTATTTCCAGTTGGCAGACTTTGAGAGGGGGCACCTGACTGGACTAAGAAGTAGGATTGCTGTTTCAACAAATTGCCCATCCTCTAGGCCGTTGTTACCTATGTAGCTGTTAGGACTTGTTGAGAGCAGGGGTTAGTGCATGCACATACTTCAAACAGCCCAAGACAGACCACCAGTAAAAAGAATCAATTAATCCACCTACCACAAGCAGCTTCCACAGTTTCATTGTCCACTATCCAGATAGGTGGTACCATCATTATACAATTCTAGGTTTCTTTTCTGAATTAAAACAGAATAAAAATAATACAGTAATCATACTGACCTAGAGAATGAAGAAAGCAAGTGAGTTTTACTGCATAGTGAACACTGTAAAAGCAAAACCCATAAAACTGTGGCAGAATTACATTCTCCCCCCCCCCCCCCCCCAATTCCACTACACTAAATCCTATGCTATATTAAATGGTGACATTAGGAAGTACAACTTGTTCTGCAAAAAAACTAATGACTATGTGAATTGAAAAATAAAAAAATCTATGGGTTCACCAAGAAGACAGGGAGTAAAACAATGAAAACGCAAAAATGGAAAATCGTTCCGTCAGCAGGAGTTTAATAAAAATCCCAACAAATGCAACATTTCTAGGAGAAATTAAAAGTAATGTTGCACTAAAACAGCATAGTAGTTAATAATGACAGTGTATTCACATTTTTTCTTTGCTAACTTTATGCAATTATAAATAAATAAGAAGTTAATTTCTAATAAAAAACAATATATCATTATCCAGCAATTTGCATGTAATATTTCCCAAGAAGTTTTAATTTACACGCTAAAAATATGTATTATTAAACTATAAGAGTGTCATTTTACAAGTCTGCAGTTATTACTAATCCTCTAATATCAAGCATAGTTTAGAGCTCATTGTGAAAAAGTATATTATTTGCAGCACAAGCTGTACATTGTTATCATGCGTTGTGTGTAGGCTTTGAGGTCATTTCTTTCCCTAACAAAGTGAAAAAGCTAAGAAATGGCAAATGTAGTTCTGAACATTGGAAACCATTTTTAAATTTCAAGGCACAAACAATGCTATAATATGGAAAGTGTCAGCTCAAAAACATTGTTATATCTATTGTTCTATTGCACATAGGGCAAATCAAATTATCCATTAAATCATCCATACCAGACCAATCTGTTAGTTAGCAACAGTGGAGATTATTAATTGCTCATGCTGCTAGGATTCAAAAATTGCAGCCAGAAAAATTTGGAAAACCTGAGGGTGCATAAACTGAAAATGAAGCAGACGCCAGGTCTTGACTTGTGTTCTGGCAACGCTGACCTTTACTAGAAGGCTGGGTAGCCTGTGACTAATAGTGAACTCATTACTGCATCTATTGTCTTGCTAATCTTTTTATGTTTTTTAATTAATTGTAATAAGTTAACCTTTTGGAAGTATAGAGGTGCTTGAGACATTGTCTGATCCTAAGGGGGAGAGTCAATATACTGGACTTCAGTATCCCTCACTGTGCTTTAGGAACTTGGCCTTAAAAGGATGAGATGCAAATGAGAATCAAACACTACAATCCATGGGGAGTTATGGAAACAGCCAAGCCTTCTACTGTTGAAAGTCACATAGGTGAGACACTTAGAGCTTGCTTCAGAATGACAATGTACCACATATCAACAAGATGTGTGATCTGTGGGGTTTCAGCCACTGGACCCCACCAATCATGAGAACAGGGATTCCATGTCTCCCATTTGAAAGGGACGGGCTAAATAAAATGAATTTCCTCTCCTGTGTCTAGGTTTATAAGATGCTTTTCTGGGGCAACCCCTTTTAATATAAAATATGGGTAGCATATCCTGTTGGTTTACTATAAATGTCCTGTTTTGAATTTCCTTTTGAAATTTGTATGACAATCCATAGGATAACTGTGAGGAATCTTAAATTGCCTAAAGTCTTGTATGTTTGTATAAGAAACCTCCATCATAATTGTAGTCAAGTAAATTTATAATACATCTCTAAATATCTCTATTTATCATTAGCTATAAACTAACATATTGACTGTATTACACATGAACTTCATAATAACCCATCACATCCTTTAGGCTGCCCTCACAGAGCATAAAGTACCGAACTCCACCATCCAGCAGCACGAGCACAACATTATGAACACGGCTTGCCTATTTACCTGGCCATGAACAAGGTCTTAGGATTGAATCAAAACATTGGCCAAATTCTATTAAATTGCTGGAGGGACCAATAAATATTTTCTGAGTGACATAGTGATCAGAGTCAGAAGGGCTGACCAAAACTACTCTCATCAGAAATCTGTGGTCTGTCACAAATCAAATTCATTTAGAATTTTCAAAAATTCATTTTCCAAGCAAAGACAACGTTTTTGAGATTCAATTTGTGCAAATCGCTCAAAATGACATCCACCAAAATATATATGACAGTAAAGTAATGAAGATGGAGGATCACATGACCGTGGACTCTGGTCTATGGCTCACCCATAATGCTATGCAGTCAGCCTCAACCAATCAGGAGGAACAATAACAGACATGTGTCTTAGTCGACTTAAACATTGTCCAATTTCACTTTTGTTAAAAAAAAAAAAAAGGTCCAAAGTTTCTTCATTTTAGTGTGCTGCAGGGACAGTGAATGGATTTGGAAGAAGATATACTGTATATATATGTATATTTTTTGTGGGAAAAAATTCAGTAAAACCTGTAATTATACATTATTTTAACAGTGACCTCCACAGTGCCCACCCCTTTAAAAACAGTGACCTCCACAGTGCCCGCCCCTTTAAAAACAGTGACCTCCACTGTGCCTGCCCCTTTAAAAACAGTGACCTCCACTGTGCCCGCCCCTTTAAAAACAGTGACCTCCACTGTGCCCGCCCCTTTAAAAAGAGTGACCTCCACTGTGTCCGCCCCTTTAAGCAATAAAGAAAAATGGCTGGGTTGTTATGAAAACCTGGAGTAAAACTGTGTTTATGGCAGTTGTGATTTGAAGAGAAAGACTTGCAGGCTTGTATTGGCTAATGTGGGTAATTTTTTGGGAATATCTCAGGAATAGATTTGAGCGGACACCTGGATGTTCGGGTTCAATCGAACTTCACAAAAAAAGTTTGAGTTCGGGACTCGAACTTGACCCCGGACCCGAACCCCATTAAAATCAATGGGGACCCGAACTTTTGAGCACTAAAATAGCTCTAAAAAAGTCATGGAAGGGCTGCAAATGGCAGCAAAATGTCGTTAAGAGCATGGCAAGTGCTCTGCAAACAATTGTGGATAGGGAAATGACTTTAAATAACATAAAATACATAAAAATAATAATCTCGATCTAGGAGGATGAGGTCTATATAGAGTAGGAGGTTGAGGAGTCGGTGAATGTGGTGGTGTAAGTGGAAGCGGTGGTGGAGGATGAGGAGGTAGCCTACACTGGTTTTTGGTTTAAATTTTATTTATTTATTTCTTTTGTTTTAATTAGGGTACATAACCTGTGATAACCCCCTCCAGCCGTGCTAAACAAGCATTCAGACAATACACTGGCTGCATGGCCGGCCAGCACCTTCAAGGCGTAAAGGGCAAGCTCAGGCCATGTGCCCAATTTGGAGACCCAGAAGTGGAAGGGGGCAGACCCATCAGACAGTACGTGTAGGCGTGTGCACACATACTGCTCCACAATGTCGCACGTCCCTGTGATGTCCACGATCCAATTGGATATCTGCTCTATCAACTATCGATGTTCTTTTCTGCGCCTACCATGTTGATCACGGTTAGCGGTGAATCAGGGTTCCACGCCGGAGAGGGAGCGTCAGAAAGGGATACCACAACCAAAGGAGGTCAATGGCTGCAATGTGATCAAGCTGAAATGTGGGACAAGTTATTAAAGTGGAAGGATCGAATGAAAGGGCCAATTAAAGACAAATTTTGGAAATTTAAGTCCCTGTCACCTATGCAAAGCAGGGATTTATTCACGGCAAAAATGGGTTAATGTCACCCACCAATGGAACAGAAGATTTTTAAAAATTTCGGGCCCTGTCAACTATGTAGAGCAGGTGTTTATTCACGGCAAAACTGTGTTCATGTCACCCACCAATTGAACAGATGATTTTGCAAAAAATAGGTCCCTGTCACCTATGCAGAGCAGGGGTTTGTATACAGCAAAATTGGTAAAATGTCACCTGACAATGTAACAGACAATTTTTATTTTTTTTATTCAGGTCCCTGTCACCTATGCAGAGTAGGGGTTTATTCACGGCAAAACTGTGTTCATGTCACCCACCAATAGAGATGACGCGAACATAAAATTTTCCGTTCGCGAACGGCGAACAAGAATTTATGCAAATGTTTGCGAACAGGCAAACCGCCATAGACTTCAATAGGCAGGCAAATTTTAAAACCCACAGGGACTCTTTCTGGCCACAATAGTGATGGAGAAAAAGTGAAAAAGTTGTTTCAAGGGGACTGACACCTGGACTGTGGCATGCCAGAGGGAGATCCATGGCAAAACTCCCATGGAAAATTACGTAGTTGACGCAGAGTTGGGTTTTAATCCATAAAGGGCATAAATCACCTAACATTCCTAACTTGTTTGGAATAACGTGCTTTAAAACATCCAGTGTGTGTATACGAACAGGTATGATGTTGTATCGATCAGGTAGTGTAAGGGTTACGCCCACTTCACAGTGACAGACCAAACTCTGACAGACCAAACTCCCAGTTTAACGCACTGCAAACAACCACAAACAGTTGTCAATAGTTGACACACTCATGACATAAATTTTATTCCTCTATGCGTCAATCTTGGTGTAGTGATGACTGTGCTCGTGCGCACGTTCGGGAAATTGCAGGCGATGACGGTTTTTCAAAGCCTATACATAGTAACATAGTACATAAGGCCGAAAAAATACATTTGTCCATCCAGTTCAGCCTGTTATCCTGTAAGTTGATGCAGAGGAAGGCAAAAAAAAAAAAAAACTGTCAGGTAGAAGCCAATTTCCCCCACTTTAGGGGAATAAAAAATTCCTCCACTCAGGCAATCAGAATAACTCCCTGGATCAATGACCCCTCTGTAGAAGCTATAGCCTGTAATATTATTACGCTCCAGAAATACATCCAGTGTTTTACCATTTAGTATGTACGGGTGACTTGCATTATTCCTTCCCATGTGCATAACTTTACATTTGTCAGTGTTAAACCTCATCTGCCATATATCTGCCCAAGCCTCCAATCTATCCAGATCCCTCTGTAGTAGTATACTGTCCTCTTCAGTGTAAATTACTTTACACAGTTTAGTGTCATCTGCGAAAATTTATACTTCGCTATGCAAGCCTTCTACAAGATCATTAATAGATATGGTCGTGCTGAGGTAGTTCAGTGACAATTAAGTGACCCAGAAAACAATGATTCTGCAGAGTGGGCCCATTGTTGGCCTAGTAGGCTTTAATGATCACCTTAGATGATCGCACAGAAAATTAATGTTTTTTCTATGCAAAATTATCCAGCCGATTACTTTTGGTCTGTTCACAATGAAGCAACGACCTTATCATCTGGGGTGTGTCAACATTGCCAACACACTCATAGAGGTGATTGCTTCATTGTGATACGCAAGCCCCTTCACCACAATAAGGTAACAATCACGAAGGGAAATTGACACATAATTACATGCACTTCATACGTTTCAAAGGCTTTTATCGACAATTACATGACATTTATGCAAAAAGTCATTATTTGCAGTGTTGGCCCTTCTTTTTCAGGACCTCTGCAATTCGACTGGGCATGCTCTCAATCAACTTCTGGGCCAATTCCTGACTGATAAGAATCCATTCTTTCATAATCACAACTTGGAGTTTGTCAGAATTAGTGGGTTTTTATTTGTCCACCCACCTCTTGAGGATTGACCACAAGTTTTCAATGAGATTAAGACCTGGGGAGTTTCCACGCCATGGTCCCAAAATGTCAACGTTTTGGTCCCCGAGCCACTAAGTTATCACTTTTGCCTTATGGCACGGTGCTCCATCGTGCTGGAAAATGCATTGTTCTTCACCAAACTGTTGTTGGATTGTTGGAAGAAGTTGCTGTTTGAGGGTGTTTTGGTACCATTCTTTATTCATGGCTGTGTTTTTGGGCAAAATTGTGAGTGAGCCCACTCCCTTGGATGAGAAGCAACCCCACACATAAATGTTCTCAGGATGCTTTACTGTTGGCATGACACAGGACTGATGGTAGCGCTCACCTTTTCTTCTCCGGACAAGTCTTTTTCCTGATGCCCCAAACAATCGGAAAAAGGCTTCATCGGAGAATATGACTTTGCCCCAGTCCTCAGCAGTCCATTCATCATATTTTCTGCAGAAGATCCATCTGTCCCTGATGTTTTTTTTGGAGAGAAGTGGCTTCTTTGCTGCCCTTCTTGACACCAGGCCATCTTCCAAAAGTCTTCGTCTCACTGTGTGTGCAGATGCGCTCACACCTGCCTGCTGCCATTCCTGAGCAAGCTCTGCACTGGTGGCACTCCGATCCCGCAGCTGCATCCTCTTTAGGAGACGATCCTGGTGCTTGCTGGACTTTCTTGGACGCCCTAAAGCCTTCTTGACAAAAATTGAACCTCTTTCCTTGAAGTTCTTGATGATCCTATAAATTGTTGATTGAGGTGCAATCTTAGTAGCCACAATATCCTTACCTGTGAAGCCATTTTTATGCAACGCAATGATGGCTGCACATGTTTCTTTGCAGGTCACAATGGTTAAAAATAGAAGAACAATGATTTCAAGCATCACCCTCCTTTTAACAGGTCAAGTCTGCCATTTTAACCCAATCAGCCTGACATAATGATCTCCAGCCTTGTGATCGTCAACATTCTCACCTGAGTTAACAAGACGATTACTGAAATGATCTCAGCAGGTCCTTTAATGACAGCAATGAAATGCAGTGGAAAGTTTTTTTGGGGATTAAGTTAATTTTCATGGCAAAGAAGGACTATGCAATTTATCTGATCACTCTTCATAACATTCTGGAGTATATGCAAATTGCTATTATAAAAACTTAAGCAGCAACTTTTCCAATTTCCAATATTTATGTAAATCTCAAAACTTTTGGCCACGACTGTACACATGCCTGAAAAAATTGGTATTGTTGCAGCCACTGCTGTAGCAGCGGCCGGAAAAATTGATGTTTTCCAGGCAGAAAGTGTACTACAACATTGTGGCTTGAACCCTAGTTGGTGGCAGAGAAGTCACGCAAGTCATCCGGCATGCAGAGATTAAATACAGCAGCGTGGGGACCATTTTTAGCCCAAGGCATCTCATAAGGCCTTTAGTCAAATGCATCCCCCACTGTCAGTCCATCGGGATCCATGCCTCATTCATCTTAATAAAGGTGAGGTAATCTAGACTTTTTTGACCTAGGTGACTTCTCTTCGTTCTCAGTGACAATACCTCCTGCTGCACTGAATGTCCTTTATGACAGGACACTTGAAGTGGGGCAGGCCAGAAGTTCTATCGCAAATTGGGATAGCTCAGACCACAGGTCAAGCCTGCACACCCAGTAGTCAAGGGGTTCATCGCTCCTCAGAGTGTCGATATCTGCAGTTAAGGCGAGGTAGTCTGCCACCTGTCAGTCGAGTCGTTCTCTGAGGGTGGACCCCGAAGGGCTGTGGCGATGCTTAGGACTCTCTGCATGTCCTCCATCAACAACATGTCTGCAAAGCATCCTGTCCTTGCCGGCGTGGTCGTAGTAGGAGGAGGATTACTTTCACCTCTTTCCCTGTTAGATTCCCGTTGTGCTGTGACATCACCCTTATACGCTGTGAAAGCATACTTTTTAACTTGTTTTGGAACTGCTGCATCCTTTCCGACTTCCGGTAATTTGGTAATATTTCAGCCACTTTCTGCTTATACCTAGGGTCTAGTAGTGTGGCCACCCAGTACAGGTTGTTCTCCTTCAGCCTTTTTATACGAGGGTCCCTCAACAGACATGACAGCATGAAAGACCCTATTTGCACAAGGTTGGATGCCGAGCTACTCATGTCCCGTTCCTTGTCCTCACTGATCTCATTGAAGGTCTGTTCTTCTTCCCAGCCATGTACAACACCACGGGTCCCAGATAAGTGACAACGAGCACCCTGGGATGCCTGCTGTGGTTGGTCTTCCGCCTCCTCAAAGCCACATTCCTCCTCTGACTCCTCTTCCTCAGACTCCTCTTCCAGCGTTGCAGCAGGTCCAGCAAGCAATGATAATAAGGCTGTTTCTGGTGGTGATGGTGACCACAACTCTTCTTCTTCACGCTCATCTATGGCCTGATCCAGCACTCTTCGCAGGGCACGCTCCAGGAAGAAAACAAATGGGATGAGGTCGCTGATGGTGCCTTTGGTGCGACTGACTAGGTTTGTCGCCTCCTCAAAAAGACACATGAGCCTACAGGCATTGCGCATGAGTGTCCAGTAACGTGGCAAAAAAATACCCAGCTCCGCAGAGGCTGTCCTAGCACCCCGGTCATACAAATATTCGTTGACGGCTTTTTCTTGTTGGAGCAGGCGGTCGAACATTAGGAGTGTTGAATTCTAACATGTCGGGCTGTCGCAAATCAAGCGCAACATACTGGCGGAAAATGAGTCTCCCCTTGAAAGCGATGAGAGACTCATCAACCGGGATCTCCCTTTCAGGTACATAGGCTTAAAAAAATTTGGCCCCAAAGTGATTGATGACCAGCCTGATTTTGTAGAGGCGGTCATAGGCAGGATCACCTTGGGGGGGACATGCTGCATTATCTGCATAATGCAGGCATTTCCGGATGGCCTCAAACCGGGAGCGTGTCATGGCCGTATTGTAAAGTGGGGTCTGGTAGAGGACATCCCCACAGTAATGCCTGACACTGAGTTTTTTGACTAGGCCCATGTGCAGCACGAGGCCCCAAAATGTCCTCATCTCGGCTGCACTGACCAGAGTCCAGCCACCGGCCCTAGCCAAAAAGGAGCCCGGTTGTTGAGCAATGAACTGTTGGGCGTAAAAGTTTGTTTGCTCCACCATCAGGTTCACAAAGTGGTCACTGAAAAAAAGACTAGAATAGTCATATTCAGTGAAGCCCACTGTGAGAATATGGATTCCTGGTTGGCCAACAAAATCAGGAATCGCAGGCTCAAAATGCTTTGGGGTACACCATGCAAGTTCACCCGTAGGGGGCTCCGGTTGACTCAACTGGTGGGCCGGAAAACTAGTATGAGCCCCAGAGCTGCTCGTACTAGTGTGGGCCACAGGGTCCCTAGCATGGCGGTCCCCTTGCTACGCCTGGCGGGGTCTCCGCCTCCTTGGGGGCTCATCATCATTGCTAGATGATGAGGAGGACACGGATGACAAAAGGACAGTGTGGTTATTCTCGTCCTCACTGGGGCTCTCGGACTCAGAGTCAAGCTGGGCGTATGCCTCCTCGGGCGAGAACATCCGGCGGGCCATAGGGGAGTGTGTGTGTGTGTGCGTGCGTGGAAATATTTATTAGGTGTGCGTGTGTGGGGGGGCATGGGTGTTCACGCACTTACCCTAAACCTAACAGAAAAAAATAAAATAAATAACAATAAAAAATGGCCAAAAAATGTGAAAAAAATAAAATAAAATTCAAACTCGCTGATCAGCTGTCCGAAGCTGATCAGCAGTGGGATGTGCGATGCGCTAACAGCGTCCAGACGCTAAGAGTGCTGGCCACAGTTAGCGTACGCAAAAAATGAAAAATAAAAAAATAACTGCTTGCGCCCAATAAAAAAGTTGGGGTGCGGCAGGGGGGGCAAGCTGTAGCACCCCTGGGGGGGTGGGGGGGGGGGGGTCTAGGGTCACACAGACCCCAGACACCCGATTTTGGGTGATGCAACAAAAAACTTTTTATTTTATTTTTTTCCACTAAACTTTCCCTGCCTAATCTAACCCTTCCCTAACCTTTCCCTAAATACCTTTTAGTGCCAGATGGCACTGTGGAGGGTCAGAAGGGAGTGCTGGGGGTGCTGGGTCAGGAGATCGATGCAGCGCTCCTCTCTCCTCAGCTCCCGGACACAGAAAGGAGGAGGAGAGGAGCATTTGCAATAATTTGAACCGCCCGCCCGCACCTGCAGCCAATCAGAGCTGATCCTGAGAGGGGATGTCACCATCACTCCTCAAGATCGCAGGATGGTAATTGGTGGTGTATTATCACACCACCAATCACCATCCTGTTCCGGTTTATCGGGTCCCCAGAGACCCGAATAACCCAGAAACGCAGCAAACCGCAGTTCTGAATTGACCTGCAGTTTGCTGCGATCGCCGACATGGGAGGGTCACAGGACCCCCCGTGCATTGTCCCAGGGTGCCTGCTCAATGATTTGAGCAGGCACCCAGTTCTGATCACCGGCATCGCTGGGGGTGATTGGAACTACACATGAATTACCGGTACGTCATGTGTCCTTAAGTACCGGGACATCATGATGTACCAGTAAGTCATGTGTCCCCAAGAGGTTAAAGGGGCAGTCACTGTTAAAGGGGCAGTCACTGTGAAAGTCACTATTAAAGGGGCTGTCACTGTGAAAGTCACTTTTAAAGGGGGTGTCACTGTGAAAGGGGCTGTCAAAGGGGCTGTCACTGTGAAAGTCACTGTTAAAGGGGCTGTCACTGTTAAAGGGGCTGTCACTGTGAAAGTCACTGTTAAAGGGGCTGTCACTGTGAAAGTCGCTGTTAAAGGGGCGGTCACTGTGAAAGGGGCTGTTAAAGGGGCTGTCACTGTGAAAGGGGCTGTTAAAGGGGCTGTCACTGTGAAAGGGGCTGTCACTGTGAAAGTCACTGTTAAAGGGGTGGTCACTGTGAAAGTCACTGTTAAAGGGGCGGTCACTGTGAAAGTCACTGTTAAAGCTGGCGGTCACTGTGAAAGTCACTGTTAAAGGGGTGGTCACTGTGAAAGTCACTGTTAAAGGGGCGGTCACTGTGAAAGTCACTGTTAAAGCTGGCGGTCACTGTGAAAGTCACTGTTAAAGGGGTGGTCACTGTGAAAGGGGCAGTTACTGTGAAAGTCACTGTAAAAGGGGCGGTAACTGTGAAAGGGGCTGTCATTTTGAAAGTCACTGTTAAAGTCACTTTTAAAGGTGTGGTCTTTGTTAAAGGGGTGGGCACTGAGGAGGCCAATTTTAAAGCGTCGGGCACTGTGAAGGTCACTGTTATGGGGAAAACTGTGGATATCTTTTTGCGACACACGGAAACATAAAGTGAAATAGATTAAATATACCTGTGCAAAGCGCGTCCTTCTGCTAAAATATATATATATATATTCTCTTAGGCTACTTTCACATTAGTGTTAGATGCGGTTTCCGGATCCGGATCTGTCTGATAAATGCATTGAAATACTGGAGCCATCTCTCCAGTGTCATACGGAAAAACGGATTCTGCATTTTTTTTATACATTTTTAAAGGTCTGCACATGCGCAGACTCAGAACCCGCATCCGTTTTTCTGGAGCACTTGGTACCGGATCTGGCATTAATACATTTTAATGGAAATTAATGCTGGATACGGCATTCCAGCAAGTGTTCCAGAATTTTGGCCAGATAAAATACCGTAGCAAGCTGCAGTATTTTCTCTGGCCAAATAACGTAAGAGTGACTGATCTGAAGACATCCTGATGCATACTGAACAGAATGCTTTCCATTCAGAATGCATTAGGACAAAACTGAAGCAATTTTTTTCCGGTATTGAGCCCTTAGGACGGAACTCAATACCGGAAAACTTTAACGCTAGTGTGAAAGTACCCTTATATATAAATAAAAATGAGTTTCTGTCTGAACGTCTGTCTGTTCTTTATGTGGGACCAAACGACTTGACCGATCTTCACCAAGTTTGACACACAGGTACATCAGGTGTCCGGGAAGGTTTTAGAGTAGGTCTTAGCTCTCTAGGGCGTACCGTTCCTGAGATATTCCCCAAAAAATTACCTGCATTAGCCAATACAGCAAGCGTTTCTCTTCATATGCCAACTGCCATACACACGGTCACGTGCCTCTTATCACCCAATAGAAGTTTGCAGGCCCTTAGGCCCCTTGCAGATGAGCATGTCTGGATTAGGTCCGGACAGAGGCAGATTGACAACTCATGGGGCCACCGGGCAATAGGGGATTATGGGGCCCCTGTGTCCCCGCCCACCCTCAAGCCACATATCTCACCGCCCACATCACCTATATCAATATGTAAATCTCAGAGAACACTTTTACCTTATGTTATCTGTAGTGTTACATGGGACTGCAAAAATACCCTACTTTTACACTAGCGTTTTTTGCTGTATCCGGCAGGTTTCAGCAAAAACACTTCCGTTACCGTTACTGATAATACAACCATCTGCATCCATTATGAACAGATTCGGTTGTATTATCTGTAACATAGCCAAGATGGATCTGTCATGAACTCCATTGATAGTCAATGGGGGACGGAACTGTTTTCTATTGTGTCAGATCCGTCTTGCTCCACATTCCGGAAAGCAAAATGCAATATGTTGGGGTTTGCGCTCCGGTCTGATAACGCAACTAAACAGAACTGAATGCATTTTGGAGAATTCCGTTCAGTTTTGTCCCCATTGACAATGAATGGGAAAAAAACAGAAGCGTTCTTTTCTGGTATTGAGACCCTATGACAGAACTCAATACCGGAAAACTTTAACGCTAATGTGATAGTAGCCTTATAATAAAAAACAATTGGAGGAGAAGATAAGACACAGGTCACAGTAGTGAGCCAGCTCTACATATAGGAGAATACAGCACCACATACCTCTTACATCCAGTGACATCTCCTGTCATGTAGATTTTCTCTTTTCTCTTCTCCTCCGTTTGACCCATACCACCATGACAAATTCTTTCAGCAGCATCTCGTCTCTACAGAGTTTGTTACTCAGACATGTTAGATTTCTCATAATTGGGGTCATTTATCAAACTGGTGTATAGTATAATTGGCTTAGTTACCCAAAGCAACCAATCAGATTCCACCTTTCATTCTCAAAATGAGCTGTCTAAAATTAAAAGTGGAATCTGGTTGCAACTAATCCAGTTCTACTTTACACCAGTTTGATAAATGACCCCCAAATGTCCCTATGGTGTCTGCAGCAATTATAATGTCCCCTAGAGTACCCCCAGTAATAATAACATCCCGTATTGTGCTCCAGGTAATAATACCTGTATAGTGTCCCTGAAAAAAAAAAAATTCACACTAATATGTCCTTGTAAAAGAAATGCCCCTATAGTTCCTACCCGAAAGCTACTTCCCCCACACAGCAGTAATTGTCCCCCACAGTAGTAATTGTCCCCCACACTGCCCCCACAGTACCAATTGTCCCCCACACTGCCCCCACAGTATTAATTTCCCCCACATTGCCCCCACACTGCCCCCACAGTACCAATTGTCCCCCACACTGCCCCCACAGTATTAATTTCCCCCACGTTGCCCCCACACTGCCACCACAGTATTGATTCCCCCCCCCCAGACTGCCCCCACAGTAGTAATTTTCCTCCACACTGTCCCCACAGTAGTAATCTTTCCCTCACACTGCCCCACAGTATTAATTGTCCCCCACACTACCCCCATGTAGTAATTTGCCCCCCATTGTCCCTTCAGTAATATGAATCCTCGCCTCCTCTGACCCCCAGTAATGTCCCCCAAAGTTGGCTTGGTACACAAAAAACATAAAAGTCAATACTTTCCTGTGTCCTAGACTCCTGGCGCTCACTCGTAGATAGGTAGGCACGCGGTGCACGTCACTGTGCTGCGTCCCGACACAGGTGCGTGATGGTGTTATTGCGCCCGCCTGCGTCGGGAGTACTACTGCATAGGCTTAGCGGTGATCGGCGGGGCAGGGAACTATGCACTCCTATGCCCCGTCGTATTTTGTGGGCTTTTGGGTCGGCTATGAATCCCCCAGCGATGCCGGACCCGGGGCTCGCATTCAGGATTGGTTCGGGCCGGGCCCCTCCTGAGTCCTACTATCCTATAGGTAATATGGCGATTCGTGCCGGGCCCGGGTGAATAACCTTGCAGTCCGTGCACGTTATGTTATGTGCACAGCTACAGCGGGGCCCCATCCCGGCCGGGCCCTCAGACCATGTCCGAAATTCCCGACCGGTCAGTACACTCCTTGGTCCGGATGCTTTGCGAATGTGTTCAGTGAAAAAAGCGTGATTTTGCAAACAAAGTCATTCAATTTTGTCTGTCATTGCGTTTAGTTGCGTTTTGCACACGCGTGATAAAAAACTGAACATATACAAACAACATCTCTTAGCAACCATCTGTGAAAAACGCATCGCATCCACACTTGCTTGCCGATGCGATTTTCACACAGCTCCATTCAATTCTATGGGGCCAGCGTTGCGTGAAAATTGCACAATATAGAACATGCTGCGATTTTCACGCAACACACATGAAAACTAACGCACATGTACACAGCCCCTAAGGCCGAGTTCACACTGGCAAGATTTCCGTGCGGGTGCAATGCGGGAGGTGAACGCATTGCACACGTACTGAATCTGGACCCATTCATTTCTATGGAGCTGTGCACATGAGCTGTGATTTTCACGCATCACTTATGCGTTGCGTGAAAATCGCAGCATGCTCTATATTGTGCGTTTATCACACAATGCAGGCCCCATAGAAGTGATTGGGGCTGAGTGAAAATTGCAAGCATCCGCAATCAAGTGCGGATGTGGTGCGATTTTCACGCATGGTTGCTAAGATGACAGTCTATTCACTGTATTATTTTCCCTTATAACATGGTTATAAGGGAAAATAATAGCATTCTTTAATACAGAATGCTTAGTAGGTGGTCAATTGAGGGTTAAAAAAAATTAAAATATTAACTCACCTTCTCCTCTTGATAGCGTAGCTGCCGTTCTCTTCTTACTTCTTTAATCATGAGATGCCAGCTAAAGGACCTGTGGTGACGTCAGATCACATGGTCCAATCACATGATCCATCACCGTGGTGATGGACCATGTGATTGGACCATGTGATCTGACGTCACCACAGGTTCTTTAGCCGGCAGCTCATGATTAAAGAAACACCTGCGGTCTCAATGTAAACGGTACACTCCCGCCACATACACAATAACACAACAAATGAGGAGTGCATATCACACCAATATAGAATAATAAAAATCTATTTTATTTAAGTATTAATTAAAATGTACATGATTTGTAATACATATATGTAAACAGGCGGGGACCAACCACAGTCCTACATCATCCTGCTGTCAACCCAATAGCAATAGTCATTATAAAAATATCTCAAATATACAGTGAAAGAAATATAAACAATATCCTAATGGATGTGATCAATCAAAGGACATGATATATATATATATATATATATATATATATATATATATATATAAATGCGTATGTGCCCCAATATACAGTACAGACCAAAAGTTTGGACACACCTTCTCATTCAAAGAGTTTTCTTTATTTTCATGACTATGAAAATTGTAGATTCACACTGAAGGCATCAAAACTATGAATTAACACATGTGGAATGATATACATAACAAAAAAGTGTGAAACAACTGAAAATATGTCACATTCTAGGTTCTTCAAAGTAGCCACCTTTTGCTTTGATTACTGCTTTGCACACTCTTGGCATTCTCTTGATGAGCTTCAAGAGGTAGTCACCTAAAATGGTTTTCACTTCACAGGTGTGCCCTGTCAGGTTTAATAAGTGGGATTTCTTGCCTTATAAATGGGGTTGGGACCATCAGTTGCGTTGTGGAGAAGTCAGGTGGATACACAGCTGATAGTCCTACTGAATAGACTGTTATAATTTGTATTATGGCAAGAAAAAAGCAGCTAAGTAAAGAAAAACGAGTGGCCATCATTACTTTAAGTCAGTCCGAAAAATTGGGAAAACTTTGAAAGTGTCCCCAAGTGCAGTCACAAAAACCATCAAGCGCTACAAAGAAACTGGCTCACATGCGGACCGCCCCAGGAAAGGAAGACCAAGAGTCACCTCTGCTGCAGAGGATAAGTTCATCCGAGTCACCAGCCTCAGAAATCGCAGGTTAACAGCAGCTCAGATTAGAGACCAGGTCAATGCCACACAGAGTTCTAGCAGCAGACACATCTCTAGAACAACTGTTAAGAGGAGACTGTGTGAATCAGGCCTTCATGGTAGAATATCTGCTAGGAAACCACTGCTAAGGACAGGCAACAAGCAGAAGAGACTTGTTTGGGCTAAATAACACAAGGAATGGACATTAGACCAGTGGAAATCTGTGCTTTGGTCTGATGAGTCCAAATTTGAGATCTTTGGTTCCAACCACCGTGTCTTTGTGCGACGCAGAAAAGGTGAACGGATGGACTCTACATGCCTGGTTCCCACTGTGAAGCATGGAGGAGGAGGTGTGATGGTGTGGGGGTGCTTTGCTGGTGACACTGTTGGGCATTTATTCAAAGTTAAAGGCATACTGAACCAGCATGGCTACCACAGCATCTTGCAGCGGCATGCTATTCCATCCGGTTTGAGTTTAGTTGGACCATCATTTATTTTCCAAAAGGACAATGACCCCAAACACACCTCCAGGCTGTGTAAGGGCTATTTGACCATGAAGGAGAGTGATGGGGTGCTGCGCCAGATGACCTGGCCTCCACAGTCACCGTACCTGAACCCAATCAAGATGGTTTGGGGTGAGCTGGACCGCAGAGTGAAGGCAAAAGGGCCAACAAGTGCTAAGCATCTCTGGGAACTCCTTCAAGACTGTTGGAAGACCATTTCAGGTGACTACCTCTTGAAGCTCATCAAGAGAATGCCAAGAGTGTGCAAAGCAGTAATCAAAGCAAAAGGTGGCTACTTTGAAGAACCTAGAATATGACATATTTTCAGTTGTTTCACACTTTTTTGTTATGTATATAATTCCACATGTGTTAATTCATAGTTTTGATGCCTTCAGTGTGAATCTACAATTTTCATAGTCATGAAAATAAAGAAAACTCTTTGAATGAGAAGGTGTGTCCAAACTTTTGGTCTGTACTGTACATGAAAGCTACACTACCGAGGTCCAGAACTAACAAGTCTAACTACCGGGCGGTGCACTAAGTAATAGGGGTACATACCAAAAAAGCTGGGGCTGACACCAGTGCAATGGCACTCCTCGACGTGCGTTATGCGTGTTGTTCGCTTCCTCAGGAGGAGTTATTGACCAGGGGAAAGGGAATGAATTAAGAAGGTGCCGCATACCAATCAGATATCCGACTTTATGTCATGTGATGTATCACAAGACTACACGTCACCGAAGCGGCGCATGGCACGCCACGTCAAACTACTTTCACCCTTCACCTGAGAACGGCGGAGGAGAGGGCGGTCACACATCATTGATGCTGATCGCTGTCGCCACCACCAACCTACCCTCGAGAGAAAGGGCGGAAGCGGACACGTGGGCCGAGCAGTCATGCGCACAGGTGACACTGATGTATCAGTATAGTATTAGATACACAGCCCAGCAGACAGTATCACACAGGATAGTATTAGATACACAGCCCAGCAGACAGTATCACACAGGATAGTATTAGATACACAGCCCAGCAGACAGTATCACACAGGATAGTATTAGATACACAGCCCAGCAGACAGTATCACACAGTATAGTATTAGATACACAGCCCAGCAGACAGTGTCACACAGGATAGGATTAGATACACAGCTCAGCAGACAGTATCACACAGGATAGTATTAGTTACACAGCTCAGCAGACAGTATCACACAGGATAGTATTAGATACACAGCCCAGCAGACAGTATCACACAGGATAGTATTAGATACATAACTTAGCAGACAGTATCACATAGGGTAGGATTAGATACACAGCTCAGCAGACAATATCACACAGGATAGGATTAGATACACAGTTCAGCAGACAGTATCACACACAAAAGGATCAGATACACAGCTCAGCAAACAGTATTGCACATTATAGGATTAGATACACAGCTTAGCAGACAGTATCACACATGACAGGATTAGATACATAGCTCAGCAGGCAGTAGCACACAATATAGGATATTAGATTCACAGCTCAGCAGACAGTATCACAAAGGATAGGATTAGATACACCAGCTCAGCATATAGTATCACACAGGATAGAATTAGATACACAGCTCATCAGACAGCATCACACAGGATAGGATTAGATACACAGCTCAGCAGACAGTATCACACAGGATAGGAGTAGATACACAGCTCAGCAGACAGTATCACATAAGTTAGGAGTAGATACATAGCTCAGCAGACAGTATCACACAGGATATGATTAGATACACAGCTTTACAAGGATTAGATACACAACCCAGCAGATAGTATCACATAGGATAGTATTAGATACACAGTTTAGCAGACAGTATCACACAGGATAGGATTAGATACACAGCTCAGCAGACACTATCACACAGGATAGGATTAGATACATAGCTCAGCAGACAGTATCCCTCATGAGAGGATTAGATACACATCTCAGCAGAAAGTGTCACACATGACAGGATTAGATACACAGCTCAGCAGACAGTGGGGCGAGGTGCTGTAGAGGTCATTGTTATGGGGATACTTTCAATATCTTTTAACACACAAAAACATTAGATGAAATATACCCGTGCAAAGGGGAATGGTTTGGGAAAACAGGTATTTTCCTCCCCTCCTGTGCTGCTAGTCTGATTTGAAGTCAAGTGGGGTCAAATACTGGACTGGATTTTAATTGCTGGTCTGGGTTTTTGGCAGAACCTGGCTGTCCTTAAATAGGCAGCTGGGCTCAGCAGTAGGATCTCTGTGTTGGGATCTGAGGCTTGGCTAGGTTAGGTTGGAGGGCTTAGACCCATGGACCAAGGAAACAGGCCCCCTAAAGCCTGCCGTGGAATGCTGGAGGCAGAACTGACATCAAGGTGACTTGTCTTATATGAACTTTCCAATTTGTGTGAAGTAACACCAAGACGTACTTTCCATTGTGTGTGAAGTAAACACCAAGACTGCACCAAGTAACGCATTGTTTTGAGCATTTTCCTCAAGCGTGAATGAAACCCTGAAGTTTTGCGTTAAAAATAGTGTTGAGCGCGAATATTCGAATCGCAAATTTTAATTGCGTATATTGCCACTTCGAGAATTCGCAAATTTATCACAAATATTGTCACTTAGCAACATCCCTAGCAACCAATAGGAAAGTTGCCTACTCCTTGATGGCGAATATTCTAATCACAAATTTTTATCACAAATATATTACATTGCCAATTTTCGCATTCAAGAAAATAATGACTAGAGATCACAAATTCTCAAATTTGCTAATTTATGGCGAATATTCGACCAAAAATTCACGAAATCTAGCAAATTCAAATATTGCCTATGCCCCTCATCACTAGTTAAGAACTTGTCTTTTGCCTCTGTACTGCGTCCGCTTAGGCTACTTTCACACTAGCGTTCGATCGGATCCGTTCTGAACGGATCCGATCATATTAATGCAGACGGAGGCTCCGTTCAGTCTGCATTAATAACTTAAAAAAAAATTCTAAGTGTGAAAGTAGCCTGAGCGGATCCGTTCAGACTTTCAATGTAAAGTCAAGCGGATCCGTTCCCATTGATTTACATTGTAAGTCTGAACGGATCCGCTCGCCTCCGCACGGCCAGGCGGACAGCTGAACGCTGCAAGCAGCGTTCAGCTGTCCGCCTGTCCGTGCGGAGGCGAGCGGAGCGGAGCCTGAACGCCGCCAGACTGATGCAGTCTGAGCGGATCCACTCCATTCAGACTGCATCAGGGCTGGACGGAGGCGTTCGGGTCCGCTCGTGAGCTCCTTCAAACGGAGCTCACGAACGGACCTATGAACGCTAGTGTGAAAGTAGCCTTACCTATCTACCAGAGCAAAACCCTACAATATATATATATATATCTAATCTATAAAGCTGAGTGTATGTATATATGTATGTCCACTAAAGGAATCCACACTGTTGCATTTACAATCACAAAATTTGGCACATAGGTATAGCAGGTATCCGGGAAGGTTTTCGACTGGGTCTCAGCTCTCTAGCATGTACCGTTATTGAGATATTCCCAAAAAATGCAACTATGCCACATCACATGACCTACATTAGCCAATAGAAGCCTGCAGGTCTTTCTCTTTATATCCCAACTGTCATACACATTGTCACATGTCCCTTATCAGCCAATAGAAGCTCGCAGGTCCTCCAGTCTCCACATGCACACAGTTTTACACCAGTTTTCCATAACAACCCAGCTATTTTCCTTCACTGCTACAGATCAGCTTTAAAGGGGCAGGGCGCTCTGGATGACAATGACAAGGATTGAAAAAATGAAGTTATAAATCAACTTCTCTCAGCTACAGGGGTAGGAGGGATCGGGACTCTTTCTGCAGCTCACACTCAGACAGCACAGTGCTGCTATCTGAGAGTGAGCTGTTCAAAAGGACATCCAGCCTGTACAGGCTCTGCGCCAGACGGAGGACAGGTAGTCTGAAAGCTGGACTGTACGGCCTAAAACTAGACCTCTGGTAACCCTAGGGCAGGCATCCTCAAACTGCGGGAACGGATCCAGCTGTTGTAAAACTACAACTCCCACAAGGCTTATACCTGTAAGCTGTTCGGGCATGCTCGGAGTTGTAGTTGTAGTTTTGCAACAGCTGGAGGGCTGCAGTTTGAGGATGCCTGCCCTAGGGGCAGGCTGCTGTGGAGGTCACAGTTAAGGGGATGGTCTGCTATAGCGGTCAGAGTTGCAGATTGCTATAAAGGCCACTATTAAGGGGGGCGGGCCCCTGTGGAGGTCACTGTCAAGGGTGTGGTGTGCTGTGAAATTCACTGTTAAAGGGGAAGGCTGCTGTAAAGGTCAAAGTTTATGAAGTGGGCTGTTGCGGAGGTGCAATTTTAAGAGACAGGGCACTGTGGGGGCAGGGGGTCAGTGTTAAGGTGTGGGGGGCTGTGGAGGTTACTGTTAAGGGTGCGGGGTACTTTAGATGTCACTGTTATAGTGGATAGGGTTGATATCTTTTAACGACACACACAAATATTAAATTAAATAGATTAAATATGCCCGGGTCCTTCAGCTAGTATATATATACTAGACATTAAGCCCATTACGGGTGCTAGAACAGTAGTACATAAACATCAGTATGGACAGTATGGATATTAAATGGCAAGGGAACTTGACCACACTGACTGCTGGCACTGACTGGTGGCTGTGGCTGATACTGTTGGCAATAACTGGTGGCTGAGACTGGTGGCTATGGCTGGTGGCTGTGGCTGAGACTGCTGGCAATAACTGGTGGCTGAGACTGGTGGCTATGGCTGGTGGCTGAGACTGGTGGCTGTGATTGCTGGCTGTGGCTTGTGGCTGAGACTGCTGGCAGTGACTGGTGTCTGTGGCTGAGACTGCTGGTTGTGGCCGAGACTTCTGGAACTGACTGGTGGCACTGACTGGTGGCTGTGGCTGATACTGCTGGCAATAACTGGTGGCTGAGATTGGTGGCTATGGCTGGTGGCTGAGACTGGTGGCTGTGGCTGAGACTGCTGGCAATAACTGGTGGCTGAGACTGGTGGCTATGGCTGGTGGCTGTGATTGCTGGCTGTGGCTTGTGGCTAAGACTGCTGGCACTGACTGGTGGCTGTGGCTGAGACTGCTGGCAATAACTGGTGGCTGAGACTGGTGGCTATGGCTGGTGGCTGAGACTGGTGGCTGTGATTGCTAGCTGTGGCTTGTGGCTGAGACTGCTGGCACTGACTGGTGTCTGTGGCTGAGACTGCTGGTTGTGGCCGAGACTTCTGGAACTGACTGGTGGCTGTGGTGGAGACTGCTGGCTGTGGCTTGTAGCTGAAACTGCTGGCGCTGAGTGCTGGATGTAGCTGAGAACAGGGGCGGACATACTGCATGTGCAGCTGGTTCGGTTGCACAGGGGCCTAGAGCAGGAGGGGGCCCTTCTTACCGACGGCAGGGGGAGATGAGCGCTTCCATTGTGGAAGCGCTTATCTCTATTCATCTGTATCGCTGTCCTTAGGATGGCGATACAGATGGATGCTGCGGTGGGGCAGAGGAGAGGTGTTTCCCTTCCCCAGTCCTCTCATAGGTTGCAGGCCTAGTGCCTATAGACTGTCTGAGCCACACAGCGCGTGACACAGGCCGGAAGAGGCCTGCATCACATTGCTGAAAGCAGCAAGGAGGTAAGTATATGTGTTTATTTTTATTTTTTTATTTACACTTTGCTAGAGGCCCTATCTGGACCTCATGGGGGCATCTACTGGGCCTCTATCTTATGTACTGGCACACATGTGGGGAACTATGGAGTAGGAGGAGCACTATGGGGTCCTATTTAAATATTGACACACATGAGGGGCACTAAGGAGGGGGAGGAGCACTATGGGGGGCCCTACATTGTTTACTGGCACACATGGGGGGCACTATGTAGGGGAAGGAGCACTATGGGGGGCCATATCGTAGTTACTGGCACACATGGGGGGAACTATGGAGGGGAGGAGCACTATGGGGAGCCCTATCTTACATACTAGCATACATGGGGGGCACTATGGAGGGGGAGGATTAATATGTGGGCTCTATCTTATATACTGGCACACATGGGGGGCACTATATAGGGGAAAGAACACTATGGGCGTCCTATCTTATATCTGGCAGACATTGGGGGCATTATGGAGGAGAGGAGCACTATGGGGAGCCCTATCTTATATACTGCCACACATGGGGGACACTATGGAGGGGGAGGAGCACTATGGGGGCACTATCTTATATACTGGCACACATGGGGGCACTATGGAGGGGGAGGAGCACTATGGGGGCACTATCTCATATACTGGCACACATGGGGTGCACTATGGAGGGGGAGGAGCAATATGGGGGCTCTATCTTATATACTGACACACATGGGGGGCACTATATAGGGGAAAGAACACTATGAGGGGGTCGTAACATATACTGACACACATGGGGACCACTATGGAGAATGGGGGAAAATGAGCACTATTGGGGTCATTATATGGGGGCATTATGCTGGCACACATTATGGGGACATTTTATACTGGCACATTGTCAGTCACCATAGGGACAAGGGGAGGTGCACGATATAGGAGTATTTTATACTGGCGCAAATTATAGGGCACTATAGGGATTTTGGCTCAACTGGGGGCACTAAGAGTTTTTTGGGCACACAGTAAGGGGTATTGACACACATTATGAGGACATTATGAGGGTACTATGGGGACATTGGCTCTACAGGGGGGCACTAAGAGGAGGTATTTTTTATACTGCCACACACCAGGGCACTTTTATGTGCTGGCATACATTATAAGGGGGCATTTTTCTACTATTGCACAAAGAGTTATAAAGAGAATTATTACTACCAGGGGTAGTTGAGGGTTGAGGGACTATGAGGGACTATGAGGGACTATGATGAACTTAAATACTAGTATGAGCAGTGGGGACATTATTACTGTAGGGGCACTATTACTACTATGTGTTGTCTGGTAGATTATTATTTCTATTGGTGGGATTTTGGGGAGCACTGTTACTTTGGTGGGCACCCTGGCATGGTATCAGCCAGTAGTGTAGCGTAGGGGGGGCGTGGGGGCCGTTGCCCGGGTGCAAAATTGCAGGGGGCGCCAGGCAGCAATCACTTCAATGAGGGCCACAGGAGCCTATGGCTCCGCCCCCTCTATTCTTTCTCATAGGCTTCAGGATAGTGTCCTGAAGCCTATGAGGCAATAGAGCATTCGTAGTGACTAGAATGGAGTTGCCCCTGGGAGGTATGATATCAGATAAAGAGGCGGAGGCGGCATGTTACAGGGGTCTGAAGAGAGGGGTGGGGGGTAATATTATTTACATGGGACTGTATGCTGGAGTGGCTGAAGGCAGGGGTGGTGGTAATATTTTAAATGGGACTGTATGCTGGTGGAGCTGAAGGCAGGAAGAGTGATGAATTTTACATGGGACTGTTTGCAAGAAGGTCTAGAAGGCAGGGGGAGTGATGTATCTTACATGGGACTGTATGCTGGAGGGTCTGAAGGCAGGGGGAGTTTTGTATTTTACATGGGACTGTATGTTAGAGGGGCTGAAGGTGGGGAGTGATGTATTTTGCATGGGACTGTATGCTGGAGGGTCTGAAGGCAGGGAAGTGATTTGTCTTACATGGGATTGTATGCTTGAGGGGCTGAAGGCAGCAGGGGGTTGTATCTTACATGGGACTGTATGTTGGAGGGGCTGAAGGTGGCAGGATGTTGTATCTTACATGGGACTATTCTGGAGGGGCTGAAGGCAGGGGTAGTGATTTATCTTACATCGGACTGTATGCCGGAGGGGCTGAAGTGGGCCATAATTATTACTATAAGGGTCCATTCACACATCCATAGTATATTGCGGATCCGCAATACACATGGCCGGCACCCCTACAGAAATGCCTATTCTTGTCCTTAGAGATAAAATGGGTCCACACCCATTCCACACAATTGCGGATCGGATGCGGATCCATTCTGCGGACGTGTGAATGTTGCCTAATACAGAAGAGGCCATAATTATTACAATAACACTACAGAGGGGCCCATTATGATGTTATTAATAATAATTACACAGAGGGGGCCATTATATATCATAATTATACAGAGGGCATTATACTTATGGGCACTACGGGTGAGGGGAGGTCTGTTATCTGGGGATGAAAGTAAAGTGAGGAATCTAAAAAAAAAATCTGTGAAACTCTGCAGAGACGCTGCTGAAAGATGGTGTCATGGCGGTATTATCTCCGAATGAAAACGCTGAGGAAAGTCTACATCACAGAAGATGTCACCATGGGCGTCCGCAGAAATTTTTCCAGGGGGGGGCATAATTTTATTGACATCCATGCTCTGCTTGTTTCTGAGAATGTAATGAAGAGGAGGGGCATATTCATTATCACAAAGTATAATAACGCATGAGCTGTGCAGTGGCGGATCCAGAGCCTGGTCTCGGGAGGGGCACTTCCAGATTATTTTCTGTCCGCCGCCACAAAACAATGGTGCTTATAGAACAGACTACACAGTGTAGCGGTATACTGTATATTGTGGGGCACAGTGTAGCGGTATACTGTATATTGTGTGGCACAGTGTATGCTATATGTGTATAACAAACATATTTCACATGAAAACTTACAATTACTTGGCTTGGCCCTTGGGGATCTCGGACACCACTTCAACACTTGGCTGGGGGGCTCGGCGGAGCTGATGTTGTGTTTTATCCTAATGAGAAAGATTTCATAATAAGGATTTGGAGAAGGGGCAGAGGAATAGCAGAGCAGGGAGAGGATCATGCTGCTACTAGGGGGTCATACCATGTGGGAGTAATAAAGCCCACCATAATGTCCCCCAATAGAAATAATTCTCCTTATAATGTGACAGTGCAAAAAATACCACCTTGCAATGCCTCCAGTTGAGCTAATGTCCCCATAGTGCCCCATAATGTGCCAGTATAAAATACCCCTATATAGTGCCCCCAGTAAATGCCTCCATAGTGCTCCCCCCTTCCTCCTAGTGCCCCCAATAATGTACCAGTATAAAATGCCCCAGTAGATGCCCTCAGTGTCCCCATAATTTGCAAGTATAAAATACCCCTTCTTAGTGCCCCTGTAGATGACCCCATAGTACTCCTCTCCCCCCTTCCTCATAGTACCCACCATAATGTGTCCCAGTATAAAATTCTACTGTACAGAGCCTCCCATATAAAACACCCCTTCTTCATGGCCTCAGTAGATGATCCTATAGTGCCCCCAATAATGTGCCAGTAATAACAGCCCCCATCATGTGCCAGTAATAACAGCCCCCCATCATGTGCCAGTAATAACAGCCCCCATTATGTGCCAGTAATGACAGCCCCCATTATGTGCCAGTAATGACAGCCCCCCATTATGTACCAGTAATGACAGCCCCCCATTATGTGCCAGTAATGACAGCCCCCCATTATGTGCCAGTAATGACAGCCCCCCCATTATGTGCCAGTAGCCAGAGACCCCTATTATGTGCCAGTAGCCAGAGACCCCCATGATGTGCCAGTAGCCAGAGACCCCCATTATGTGCCAGTAGCCACCAGTATTGTAAACAAAAAAAATAATAAACACTTATACTTCCCACGCTTCCCACGCTGTGAATTCTGGGGCCTCACATCCATCTACTACATTATCTGTACTCAGAGAGTTATCACTGTGTTATCTGTAGTGTTACATAGGACTGCAGGTGACATCTACTGCATTATCTGTACTTGAGAGTTATCACTGTTATCTGTGGTGTTACCAAGGACTGCGGGTGACATCTACTACATTATCTGTACTCAGAGAGTTATCACTGTTATATGTGGTGTTATGTAGGACTGCGGGTGACATCTTCTACATTATCTGTACTCAGAGAGTTATCACTGTTATCTGTGGTGTTACCAAGGACTGCGGGTGACATCTACTACATTATCTGTACTTAGAGAGTTATCACTGTTATCTGTGGTGTTACCAAGGACTGCGGGTGACATCTACTGCATTATCTGTACTCAGAGAGTTATCACTGTTATATGTGGTGTTATGTAGGACTGCGGGTGACATCTTCTACATTATCTGTACTCAGAGAGTTATCACTGTTATCTGTGGTGTTACCAAGGACTGCGGGTGACATCTACTACATTATCTGTACTTAGAGAGTTATCACTGTTATCTGTGGTGTTACCAAGGACTGCGGGTGACATCTACTGCATTATCTGTACTCAGAGAGTTATCACTGTTATATGTGGTGTTATGTAGGACTGCGGGTGACATCTACTACATTATCTGTACTTAGAGAGTTATCACTGTTATCTGTGGTGTTACCAAGGACTGCGGGTGACATCTACTACATTATCTGTACTCAGAGAGTTATCACTGTTATATGTGGTGTTACATAGGACTGCAGGTGACATTTACTGCATTATTTGTAAAAAAAGAAAAAGAAGGGGAGTGCCCCCATGTTGGGGGTGGGGGCTGGGGGCTCAATACTTGCTGGCAACCCACGCTACGCCACTGGTATCAGCTTAGCACAATTATTTTTGGGGAATATTATGTGTCAGGGGTGCAGTTATTTTTTAGGACACTGTGTGCCAAATATTATTGAAGGGGAACTATCTGTGCGTAACTAGTATATGGAGCACAGCAGGCACAATATTAGATGGGTGTTTATTAGGTGGGAGGATGATTGAAAATTAGGAAACTAAGATGTCTGTCAAGTCCTGCAGAGAGAAGAGATGACTGAAAAAAATTCATCATGGCAGTCTGGTCAGAAGGAGAAGATGAGGACAGAGAACATCTACATCAAAGAAAACGTCACTGGATGTAAGAGGTATCTGGACCTGTATTAGACTACTTTCACATCTGAGTTAGTGATTCTGGCAGGCGCTTCCGGCAGAGAACAGCCTGCCGAAATGGTCCAGCACTGCTTAATGCAAACAGAATGTCCGCCGGCCCAATTACCTATAATGTGGTCTGGCAGAGATCTGGCCACAATCTGGCAAAAATTCTGAGAATCAGAGGGACACAAACTGCTGCATGCCTGAGTTTGTGTCCGGCTGATACCTTGCATTCTCTGCTGGATCAGGTGGCCGGAGCGTAGTGCCGCAGGTGTGAAAGTTGCCTTACCCTGTATGTTTTGTATTGATATAAGTAATGTTAGGATGGAATTGGTTATGTTGAAAACTTGGCTTGGAGGGGAGGGGGCCCAGGCACATTCTTTGCACAGGGGCCCTCTGCTGTCTGTGTCCACCCCTGGAGAATGCTGGCACTGACTGGTGGCTGTGGTGGAGAGTGCTGGCTATAGTTGAGAATGCTGGCACTGACTGGTGGCTGAGACTGGTGGCTGTGGCTGGTGGAACTGAATGATGGTTGAGATGGCTGGCACTGACTGGTGGCCGACACTGCTGGCACTGTGACTAGTGGCTGTACGACTGGCACTGACTTCTAGTAACGACTGGGGGGTCAGACTGCTAACAGGGGCTCCTCTCTTAATGGCTGTTTAGTCTATTTAAAAAAAAAAAAAAAAAACATTTTTTGGGTCCCAGACCCACTTGGTTCTTGAAGATCCAGTGGGTCTGATGGCTTACAATACACTGCAGTACACTATATAGTGTACTGCAGTGTATTGAACTCACACTAAGGCCTCATGCACACGACATTGTGCATAACGTTCCATTCTTTACGGATCCTTGGTTCCGTTTTTTATTCCGTTGTGTTTCCGTATATACTCCATTTCCGTTCCATTTTTGCGGAAAAGCATGTCCATATTGTTTCAGTATACGATAAGTTTTGCGACAGTATCCTGAGAAATTTCATGGGTTCTGTCGTATGTCTCTGAACAGCTTTGACATGTTGCTAGCGTCTCTGCGCCCTGGTCTCAGCCACCAGGACAAATATGAGGCGCTGCATTTCTCCAGAGGAGCAGCTCATAGTGACGTTGAGATATGTATATTTATTACAATGGTTATCAAAATAATTTGTTCATATTAATCTTGATATTAAGTGTGTTAGACTCACTTTGTTATGTGTAAATATCTGTGGTCATTAACTGAACTGTAGTAAAGTAGAACTGCCTTAGTTGCCCATAGCAAACATTTATATCAAACCTTTAAGTTTGGACAGCTCCTTTATAAAAAACAATGTCTAATGCAGGGATGTCCAACCTGTGCCTCCCCAGCTGTTGCAAAACCACAACTCCCAGTATGCCCAGTCTGCCTACAGCTATCAGCCTACAGCAGGACATGATGTGATTTGTAGTTTTACAACAGCTGGAGAGCCGCAGTTTGCCCATCCACGGTCTAATGTATGTATTTGATATGGGCAACTAAGCATGGTATACTTTACACTATTAGTGACTCCAGTAGTGGCTGCTTTATTATTATTTTTTTGTGTCTTCCTTCAGGTTTCTGGCAACTGGCAATTCATTTGCTTCTCTGCATTTTGAGTTCCTGTTGGGAGTGTCAACTATTTCTGGGATTGTTCATCAAACATATGAAGTGATTTGGCAGCGACTCCGGGAAGTGGTGATGCCAGAGCCCAAAGCTGAGGTTGTATTGGATCTGAATTGATGAGGGCTTTCATCTTGATGCACCGTTTCCAAACTGCATGGAGGCACTGGATGGCAAACACATTTGTGTTAAGAAGCCGTCTCACCCAGGGTCCCTGTACTACAATTATAAGCAATACCTTTCCATTGTGCTGTTGGCTTTAGCTGACACTTCATATAAGTTTATAATTGTGGAGGGGGGGATGTGGCTCTTGTTCTCTACATCGTATCCTCCAGCACCCAGAGCCGTCTTGAGAGTGGCCAGAGATACCCCGCTGTGCTCTTTGGAGGCAGACACGGCCATCTCACATCATTCTAAAGCTTGCATCTAGCTTGCATCATTCTCAAAGTGAAGCATTTCTAAGTGCACTAGAGATATTCAGGAGACTAACTTAGAGCTTTCCACTGTAACAGATCTTCAGCTGTGTTTTTGGTGGCAACTCAGACACTCTGCTTCAAAACAGGTAAGGAATTTGTTAGACAGGTTTTTGCTATTGTCTGATTGCAAATGAGCATAGGGCCATAAAGGTGTTACATTTGTTATTGGGGAAGAAGCTTTTGTGGGAGTATATGTATATATAGCAACATAGTGTTAGCTTGCCTAATTATAAATTGCATAATTCTCAAGTTTGCATCTAGCTTGCATCATTCTCAAAGAGCAGCATTTCTAAGTGCACTAGAGATATTCAGGAGATACTCAGGAGGTAATCTGGAGGTGGATACAATCTAAAAAGTATGTTTTGTTTGTTTAAAATCTTTTCTCTCTTTAAAATGGCAGACCTGGTTCAGTGCAGGAATTGTTGTGCTTTTGTTTCATGTTTCACTCTTCGGAGGTTTGGATGCTGTCTGATCTGTAGACAGCTCTCCGTAATGCAGCAGGAAATCTCATTTTTGAAAGCTGAGATTTGTAAATTAACTGTTAAACAAATTCAGGCTGGGAATGTTGCAATGCAACTGCCACAGAGGCCCCCTAGAACTGGAAGATGGGTTACTGCAGGTTCTGGTAGACTTAGAGTTGTTTATAGAAGACAATAAGACATGTCCCACAGTCTGTGGCTCTCCATAATTAATTTGTAGCACTTTCATAGTGCAAGAGCAACATGGGGGATGGCTCAGACACATTGAGTGAGGAACAATCATCTCCTATGCCTAAGGTATGTAACACTGCAGCTAAAGACAAAAAAGGATAAGGTGAGGACTGATAGTAAGCAGCTGTTGGTAGGCGATTCAATCATAAGAGGTGGGAAGTTTGAGGAAAATGGTTTTGTCAGATGTCTCCCTGGTGCTACCGCTAGCAGGGACAGACAACGTATCCTTAATATTGTTAAGCAAGCAAAGCAGGAAAGCATGGTCTTGTTACCAGTGGGGTACCTCAGGGATCTGTTCTAGGAACATTATTGTTTAATATCTTTATCAGCGAAATTGCAGAATGCCTCGATGGTAAGATGTGTCTTTTTGCTGATGACACAAAGATTTGTAACAGGGTTGATGTTCCTGGAGGGATACACCAAGTGGAAAAGGATTTAGGAAAACTAGAGGAATGGTCTAAAATTGAAATTTAATGTTGATAACAAGATAATGCACCTGGTGCGTAAAAACCCAAGAGCAGAATATAAAATCAGTGATACAGTCCTAACCTAAGTATTTGAGGAAAGGGATTTAGGGGTCATTATTTCAGAAGACTTAAAGGTAGGCAGACAATGTCATAGAGCAGCAGGAAATGCTAGCAGAATGCTTGGGTGTATAGGGAGAGGAATTACCAGTAGAAAGAGTGAGGTGCTCATGCCGCTCTACAGAGCACTAGTGAGACCTCATTTGGAGTATTGTGCTCAGTACTGGAGACCATATCTCCAGAAGGATATTGATGCTTTGGAGAGAGTTCAGAGAAGAGCTACTAAACTAGTAAATGGATTGCAGGATAAAATTTACCAGAAAAGGTTAAAGGACCTTAACATGTATAGCTTGGAAGAAAGATGAGACAGAGGGGATATGATAGAAACTTTTAAATACATAAAGGGAATCAACACTGAAAAAGAGGAGAGAATATTTAAAAGAAGAAAAACTGCTACAAGAGGACATCGTTTTAAATTAGAGGGGCAAAGGTGTAAAAGTAATATCAGGAAGTGTGATATATTCAGATACTGCGCTAAGGGACATATATATTATTGCAATATAAGGAAAAACAAGATAAAGAGGAGGAGCCAATAAACGATTTCAAACATACTGATCTAAAACCGAAATCAAAATATAACCCTTTACAGGAATACTCCTCGGCACTAAACAGCTTTATGAATCAGGTAACAAGGGACATAAGAAAAATCCATTACCCCAAAAAAAAACAATACATGTGCAATATTTCGGAGGAAGAAAAGAGAGCTATCTCCACCATGCAGAAAAACCACAACATCATTATACGCCCAGCAGACAAGGGGGGAGGCATAGTCCTAATGAATATTGAGGACTATAAGGGGGAAGCAGAAAACATTCTAAGTGACATAAGAACATATAAAAAACTAAAAAACAACCCCACTGATTCCTTCAAAAAACAACTTAAAGGGCTGGTTCAAAAAGGGAGAGACATAGGGATCCTAAACAAAAAAGAAGCTGCGTTTATAAATAATGATCACCCAAAAATTGCTGTACTATACCACAATCCCAAAATACACAAAAATATGGAAAAACCACCAGGGAGACCGATAGTGTCCGGCATAGATTGCCTCACTAGCCCGCTGTCTAGATATATTGATCAACAATTACAACCATATGTACAGCTACTCCCCACTTACCTCAAAGACACCCAACACACTCTACAGATCCTAAACAATATAGAATGGAAAAATAAATATATAATTGGCACACTGGACGTGAAATCTCTATATACCGTGATAGAAAATAAAAAAGGAGTAGACGCCGTTCAACATTTTCTAAAAACAAAAGGAGAAATGCCAGAGGCACAAATAAACTTCCTGGGAGAATGCATCATGTTCATTTTAACAAAAAACTATTTTTTATATAATGGGAATTTTTACCTCCAGACGTGGGGGACCGCGATGGGGACGAGATTCGCACCGGGGTTCGCAAACCTATATGTTGGGTGGTGGGAACAGCAATTCATCCACCCAGGTGGCACCCCCCGTGCGGGTCTCGTCCTCTGGCGGCGTTTTATCGACGATATTATTTTTATATGGGATAGGGGAGAGACAAAGCTGCTGGAATTTTTAAATGACATCAATAAAAATGAGTTTTATTTGGAATTTAGTTCAGTATACAGCAGAAAAGAGATCAACTTTTTGGATCTATCTATATATGTAGAAGGGGAAAAACTACTCACCAAAACCTACAGTAAACCAACAGATGGCAACAGCTTTATTTCCATGAACAGCTGCCACCTCCCCAAATGACTGGAAAACATCCCACGCAGTCAATTCATGAGATTAAGAAGAAATTGCACAGAAATAGGGGAATATGAGAGAGAGGCAGAGATACTACAGAAGAAGCTGGAACACAAGGGATATGACACAATAAAATTGGCAGCACAAAAATCTGAAATAAATCGACTAAATAGGCAGACCTTATTAACAGAAAATAAAAAGAACTTGACAACTCCAGAGACTGAAAATAATACAAAAATACCACCCATCATTACACCATACAGCAACCAGGTACCACTATTCAAAAAAATAATAAAAAAACACTGGGACACCCTCAAGGAGGACAAAATAATAGGAGAATTTATCCCCAAAGACCCCAAATTTGTTTTCCGAAGGGCACAAAATGTGGGGAATATAATTGCATCCACAGCTAAATGTACAGAAACAAAGACAGAGGCAAAAAACCAAAAACAACAAGAATGGAAGAAAAAAAGCGGTTTCCATCCGTGCAAAATGTGCAGAGGATGCAAGATATCAAGAAATACGAAAACAATAACACAAATAAATAATACGGAGGGAACCTATCAAACAATTTATCACCTGCAACAGTAAAGGAGTCATCTACACTTTAACATGCCCCTGCAACAAAATCTACGTAGGGCGCACCAAGAGAACCCTAAAGAAAAGAATAGGTGAACATATATACAATATAAATAGAAAATATGAAGGTCATCCTTTATCACGCCACTACAGTGTAAAGCATGGTGGCAAATTTGCCGGGTCCTATTGTTGCAGGGTTGAAATAATACAACCAAACAACAGGGGAGGGGATTACATTAAAGAAATGTCCAGAAGAGAATCTAAATGGATATTCAATATGGACACCCTAATACCCAGTGGTTTAAATGCAGAGATAGAACTGTTCGCGTTTGAATGACTGGTGATAATTACATGCAGGATCGGCAGTGAAGGGGTTAAAATTCTGGAGAAGCGCCCATAAAAAGGGAGCGTGAGCAGCCAGGTAACACTCCCTGAGGAAGAACAGCGTCTGTTCAAAACGCGTCGGTGTAAGAGATACCTGGTACTGGTGGTCAATGCATGACCGCTGTAAGTGACGTCACTCACAAGCTCCAAGTGAGCGCGAACCACTCCTCCATACACACCTCCACTTGCGGCAGCAACGTGCCACCGGCCGGGGCACGAGGAGGCACGCTAACCCAAAATACACCTGGACCATTCCTGATCACCAGCAAAATTAAAAACAGAGACAGAAAGCAAAGAAGAATAATAGAAGGAAATAAACTTCGACATCAAGTACGGGGATACGGACAAAGGCACACATACTGAAGCCGACATTTCAGGTACACTGTTTAAAACCAGCCAAGCGCCTGTATGTTGATACACCTTCATGTGCCAGTAACCATATATCTGTAATACCTGTACACCAACTTGCAATAATATATATGTCCCTTAGCGCAGTATCTGAATATATCACATTGTCTTTACCTTTGCGGCAGATCTTTGTGGTTCTGTCGCGATACCGCTGCTCCCACATATAGCAATCACTGAGCGCCACCTTAGCAACTCTTCTCTTTAATATCAGGAAGTATTACTTTACTGAGAAATTAGAGGATGCATGGAATAGTCTTCCTGCAGAAGTGGTAGCTGCAAATACAGTGAAGGAGTTTAAGCATGCATGAGATAGGCATAAGGCCATCCTTCATATAAGATAGGGCCAGGGGCTATTCATTGTATTGAGTATATTGGGCAGACTAGATGGACCAATGGTTCTTATCTGCCGACACATTCTATGTTTCTATGTGGATATCGGGGCCTATGGGAGCACTGCAGATGCGTGCATTTTCAGTTCTTCCAGACTGAGTGAGCAACTTAATGGCAACCAACTTTCCCTCCCAGAGCCCAGATTGCTGCCATGTTCTGCGGGTTTCCCGGCTCCATTTGTAATTGTGGCTCATGAATAGTTTGCTTTGGCCCCACATGCAACCCTTCCCCAGACGCAATCTGGATGAGAGGCAATGCATATTTAACTATCGACTGACTAAAGCCCATCAGTATGTAGAGTGTGCGTTTGAAATACTCATGAAGAAGTATATTGCCGGAGAGTGCCACCCTTGTTATTAAAGCTTGTGTGATCCTGCATAACTTCATAAGGATTCATGATGCTCCCTTAGATGCTGGTTTGGAGGAGTCTAAAACCTATTCTTCCACAGAATTAGAACAGACTTGTCATGAACGGCCTGAATCTGCAGGACTTGCATTAATTTACCAGCCCTGAGGGATCATTACCGTGGCAGATGGACGTAGTTCTTTGAAGACAATGATGTCATCTGGAATCTGACCATTGTAGTATTTTGTTATTTTATAGTCAGTGGTTTTATTTTTTTTATTATAGTAGATAGTGTAGGGACTCGCAAGACAAAAAGGACCCTTGACGTGGTTTTGCGGGCTGGGGTGTATTGTAGTCAAAACTGTTAGACCAAAAGTACCCAATATTTTATGTACAATGACAATGTACATGATTGTGTTTAACATCAAAAGTGTCTAATGTTTTGCCTACATAAACCTTCAAATACCTCTTTATACCTAATACATTAACAAATATATTGTAGTCCAGAATAACATGTTTATATGAGTGTGAGTGCTAACTTTTTCCATGATCTATCCTTCTCTTTTCTTAGGTTTGCATGGATAACACATTATGGTGGATTACAATTTTCCTGCTTGGGATTGTCACACATTGAAGATGTCACCTATCTATATATGTTTGAATATTGATTTAACAATAGAGACTATACTTTTTGTAAAATCATATGGTTTGGAAATAAATATTAACTATGTGTTTGCATTGTCACATGTGACCCTTGAGGTTTGAAATAAATTATTGTGTAATATTTCTTTTTTTTAATTTAAAATAAAGAGATCCACACAAGATTGGATTGTTCAAAGTTTTTATCATAAAAAAAATAAAAATATAAAGGCTTCACATTCAGCCATAACTTAAATGTCCAAAATAAATTAAACACAAATCAAGGTTCAAAAAGCTCTCGGGTGAAAGGGCCACAAACTTGCCCTGGAATAACACCCACATCACCAGGTAGATTGTGTTTTCGCCGCCAACAAGTTTGGGGGTCCTGTGAATACAGGGGCATAGGAGGACTGCTAGGGCGAATATGAGTTTGTGGCATGCTCGGTCCCGGATGGGGCTCAATAGACAAGGCAATCAGTTGCTCCTTCATGGCATCAACAAAGCAAAGTAGTTCCAGTGTGTCTGGTTTGAAGGCCATTATAGAGGCCACCGATGCTATCAAAATCATATACATGGTTGTTTTATATTGGGGCCAGCCTTGGATCAGGGTAGCTGGGCCACCAAGCATCCACTCCTCCTTACCTTCCTTCTCTCTCTCAAATACTGGATCACCTGGCTGTCAACCACTGCTCGAGTATCTGAGCGAGATGAAGGATTGGCCCTAGCCCCCTTCTCCGCTGACCTTGCCTGGCCTGTGCTTCTGGACTGGAAGCGGTAACTCCTCCAGCTTCCACACCAGAACCTTCTCCCTGCAGTTGGTGAGTGGGCAGCTCCTGTGTGCTTACCGTAATAGGAGCTTGGTCCTCCTCATGGGAGCTGCTGGAATTGTGCCCTTCATCCTCAAAGTTGTCAATGGTGCTGAAATCTTGAAAGAATGAGGATTAGTACATGATTCTTCTTGTGGAAGCATCACACATTATATCTTCATAAAAAAACTTATGAATATATAACTACTTTGCAGCAAACACAGGTAGTATATACTTACTTAATTCCAAAATGGGCCGCAGAAATGTCGGGTATACATATATGGTATTTTACGCAAACCGCCATCACCACTATAACCCTTTTGCTAGGATTAATTCACGGCAAAATTGGTCACGACATTAATGCCATATTGTCTTTACTCTTTGAACTGTTAAAACACTACATACAAAAAAATAAATTATAATTAGTGTTGATCGAGCATGCTTGGCCTAACACTTGTTTGGCTCGAGCATCTCGATGCTCGGCACATGGCGGTACTCGGCCGAGTACAGCATGTGCTGGAGCGCCATGCTCGAGTATCCTCCCCTCACGTTTCTTGGCTGATACGCAGCCAATAAACGTGCAGCTAATTACTGCCCTCACTGTAATGCCAGTAGCCATGTTGGCTACTGGCATTACAGTGATTGGCTGGCCGGACACGCATCATCGGTGCTATATAGCATCCAATGACACATGTTCGGCTCATTCGTAGTCAGGGAGAAGCAAGGGACAGAGAGTGTAGAGAGTGTGCGCATCCCTAAAATATCAGTGACATCCAGTGTACTTTTTCCGTAGACGGTGTCCGCTGCGGACAGTTAAATTATACGCAGCGCATCTCCTGTTTAAAGTGTGCGCATCCCTAAAATATCAGTGACAACCAGTGCCAGTGTATTTTTTCCTTAGACACTGTGAACATTGACATTTCCTGTGGTACCTGTCCTGTATAACGTTTCCTCATCAGAAATACCTTTGTAATTTTTTTTGTGCATGCATTTCCAAATCCTACGCTACTGTATGTGTGACATATTTATAAGCATATATCACATTTAAAATGAAGATGGCGAGCAATATGGGACGGGGAAGTGGCCGTGATGCTGATGATGCATGCAGAGGCCGTGACCCTGGGCGCGTTGAAACTGTGCCTGCTGCCAGAGCACAAGAAAAAACAGTCATCCACGATACCTAGCTTCATGTCCCAGTTTGCAGGGCGGCGGAGGACAATGGTTGGATGTTTTGCAGCAGATAATGCTTCCAGTCGGTTAATCACCACCCTGTCTTCCTGCAAGTCCAGTCTCAGTAGCAAGGAGTCTGGTCAACACAATCCTCACCTTGATCCTTCTTCATCCCACCATGTACAGTCTGGCCAAACAAGTGATCCCACACTCGGATATTCCGATGACCTCTTTTCATCGCCATTTTCATCGCCATGCTTGAAGAGGGACATGAGATCTTATGCCCTAAATCCCAACCTCTTGAGCACCCACAGTCACAAGAACATGACATGTTTAATGAGGTGGATGATGATGAGACACAGTTGCCAATGAGTCAACCGCAATTAGTCTCTCAAGAGGTTGATGAAGAGGATGAGACACAGTTGTCAATCATTAAAGTTGTGGTTAGGTCAACAAATCAGGAGTATGAGCAGAGTGAGGAAGTGAAAGAGGAGGTGGTGGATGATGAGGTCACTGACCCAACCTGGGAAGGAGGAAAGCCAATCGAGGACAGCAGTACAGAAGCAGAGGGATCTGCAGCACCGCAGCAGGCTGGAAGAGGCAGTGGGGCGGCAAAAGGGAGAAGGCGGGATACACCACACAGTCCCGCAACTGTTCCATGGAGCACCCCCTTGCAGAAAACTCCCTTCCCAAGGGTTAGATGTTCCACAGTATGGTGCTTTTTTGAGTAAAGTGCGGACAACAAAAGAATAGTAGTTTGCAACCTGTGCCATACGAAAATGAGACGGGGCGTGAACACTAGCAACACTGGCATCAAAGCACCGTAATAAGTAGGACAAACACCTGGGTCCACAATCTGTGTCTGCGGGTCACACTACTGCCTCCTCTTCCCCTATGTTACGTGCTGGCCAATTCCCTGTTGAAGGGCAGGCCAGGATGCCTTCCGCCCTGCACCTGGACCTTCGCAAGGACCATCAGCGACCACATCCACTTCCATCTCCCAGCACAGCATCCAAATATCCCTACCCCAGACCTTTGAACGCAAGCGCAAATACCCAGCCACCACCCACAGGCAATAGCACTAAATGTGCAGCTTTCCAAAATACTGGCCCTGGAAATGTTGCCATTTGGGCTTGTGGACACTGAGGCCTTCCGCAGCCTGATGTCGGTGGCCGTCCTTCGTTACCCAGTCCCCAGCCGCAACTATTATTTAATGTGTGCCATGCCAGCCTTACACCAACATGTGTCCCATAATATCACACGTGCCCTGACCAACGCAGTTACTAGGAAGGTAAACTTAAACACAGACACATGGACAAGTGCATTCAGCCAGGGACGCAAAATTTTCCTGATGGCATACTGGGTGAATGTTGTGGAGGCCGGGAGCGAGTTGTACCCTGGGATGGCACAGGTGGCACCAACGCCAAGGATTGCGGGCCCTACATCGATCAATGTTTCCGCCACCACCAACATTAGTGGCTCCAACCCCCACTTCTCCTCCTCAGCCTTCTCCTCCACTTCCACCTCTGAACTCTCATCTTGCAGCACCAGTCAGCCATCAGTCAGTAGCTGGAAGCAGTATAGCACTGCACACCGCCGCAGAGCTATGGCAGGGGATAAGAGACCAGACTGAGCCGTGGCTCTCCCCACTTAACCTACAGCCAGGCATGGTTGTGTCTGATAATAACCGTAACTTGGTGGCAGCTTTGGAGATCTGCAAGCCCAGACAGATTCCATGCCTAGCCCACGTGTTCAACCTTGTGGTTCAGTGGTTTCTCAAAACCTACCCCAATTTGCCTGAGCTACTGGTGAAGGTGCGCCACGTGTGTGCACATTTCCGCAAGTCATCGACAGCTTCAGCCGGTCTGTCAACACTGCAGTAGCACTTGAAATTGCAAGCTCACCGGCTGTTGTGCGACGTGAGCATGCACTGGAACTCCACGTTCCACATTTTGGCCAGGCTTTGTGAGCAGCAGAGGGCAGTACTTGAATACTAGCTGCAACATGGTCATTGCCTTTCCAGTCAGCTTCCGATATTCACAAGCGATGAGTGGGCATGGATGTCTGACCTCTGTGAGGTTTTAAGAAACTTTGAGGAATCAACACAGATGGTGAGTGGCAATAACGCTATTTTCAGCGTAACCATCCCACTTCTGTGTCTACTCAAACGCTCGCTACTCACAATTAAGGATGACACTTTGCATGTGGAAGAGGTGGAAATGGGGGAAGACATTACACAGAATGATAGCCAGACCACCCTCAGTTTGTCTTCTCAGTGTGAATTGGATGATGAAGAGGAGGAGGAGTCTATTGCCTCTGCTACAGAGGGTAGTACCTATGGAAGTTTAATTCCATCTGTTAAGCATGGGTGGGCAAAAGAAGAGAACGAGGATGAGGAGATTAAGAGTGATCTTCCTGATTACGACAGCAAAGTCTTGCCCATTGGTACTCTGGCACACATGGCTGACTTTGTGTTAGGCTGCCTTTCCCGCAACCCGGGCGTTTTACAAATTTTAGACAACACAGATTACTGATTGTTCATTTATCTCGACCACCGCTACAAAGAGAACTTACCAATCTTTCATTCCTCAGTTGGAGAGTATGAGCAAAACGGTGCATTACCAGAAGATCATTGTTGAAAAATTGCTCCAAAAATTTCCATCTGACAATGCTGGTGGCAGAGTCCGTTGTTCATTGGTTAACTGAAGAGGGGAGACAAGGGGAACACTCAGTAGTTCCAACAAAGGCAGGGCAACATTATCCAAAGCATGGCACAGTTTCATTACACCCCGCCAGCACCCTCACCCTGGTGCGCGGCCTAGTGTTACAAGTGCAGCACGCCAGACCTGCAGGGTATGAGCGACAGTGAGGTCACAGTATGGGCAATCGAGGGTTACTCACTTTTCTGAAGAGAACCCTGGGCAGGCATGCGACAGTGAAGGAGAGGTAGACACTAGTTCCTTTGGGGCACACTCTGGATGTAGAGACCTGGCCTGATGTTGGGTGAGGTGCCCTGGATGTTGCAGGTGTTTTTAGTGCCTGAGGCAAGGTCCCTTTAAGGATCGTGACGCCAGTGCCTGTAACGGTGGCACACCGATTTGTAGGAGGATTAATTGAGTATGCAGTTGGTAAACCAAACGTTGCTTTACTTTAGGAAACAGTCCAACTTTATACATACAGTTGCAGTAGATGAAAATAATGCAGTCCTTTCTAGTACAAGTGCACAGCAGGTTTACTTCACAATATGGCAGGTATAATCTTGCAAGATACTTGGAGGGCAAACAGTTAATGCTTTGCAGTACAAGGCTGCTCTATCCCCTCAGCTATTCTAGCTGGCTGGATCCCAAGGCCCGGATGCCTAATTGCTGGCTTGAATCCTTGGTATATAATCCTTCCTCCAGTATTGGCACTTGCTCTATATTAAACACTTCTGCCCATCAGGTTACTTAGCTGTACTTGTGGTATTGTCCTTGCTGTGAGGGATACTGCAGGTTGCTCCCAGGAGGTGCTCTCCTACTACTGGGGTGTCTCATCTGTGTTGGTTGGATTACTGGTCTCCAGGCAGGCTGTACTCTTCCTAGCCTCCTAGTGCAGCTAGAAACCAGGACTATCTAGCTGCATGTCAGGAGGAGGCCCTCAGCATATCTTGGGCTGGTGCCTTCTCACTTCTGTCTTCACAGACTCCTGACTATGACCTAACCCCTCCCTGTCTGGGCCTGGACATTTATACTAGGGGCTCCCTATCTCCCTCTAGTGTCTGGAATGTTAAATTACACCCAACTAGGCCTGATAAGCATATAACAGGGAAACCATACATGTAAAAACACATTGAAAATACATTACAATGCATAGATTAATACAATATCACTGTCCCTTGTGAGTAGAAGTAACACGCTACCCAAATGACCCTTGTGTAGTGCCCACTCCTACCTAGTGGGACACTACACAAGGAGGGAAACATTTTGTAAGATGGTGTAAGAAGGAATACATAGCAGACTGTGTCAGCGTCCTCAATGATACCTCAGTCCCTTGCTACTGGGTGTCCAAGCTGGACACATGGCACAAACTGGCGCTCTACGCCTTGGAGGTGCTGGCCTGCCCTGCCGCCAGCGTTTTGTCTGAGTGGGTATTTATTTCTGCTGGTGGCATTATAACAGATAAGCATATCCGCCTGTCAACTGAAAATGCAGGCAGGTTGAATCTTATAAAAATGAGCAAGGCCTGGATTGACCATGACTTCTCGACTCCACCAGAGGAAAGTTGATGAACATAAAGTCATTTTAAATGTGTTGTTTATAATGTACTGAATATACTGTATTCTCATGCACCCCTTACACCACAATTTGGTTTAATCTTCCTTTTCTCATCCTCCATCTCCTCTTCCATCATATTAACACATGCTTATCTGTCACATATAATGCTCTCGCATATATGCGCTTAGCATATGATGTTTTATAGGGTCAGCACACCAGTAAGCCCTCACCTACAAAGTTTAAGAGGGTCAGCTCACCAGCAGGTACTTGCATATAATTTTTTTAGAGGGTCAGCTCACCAGCAGGCCCTCACATATAATGTTTTACAGGGTCAGCTCACCAGCAGGCCTTCACCTACAATCTTTTACAGGGTCAGCTCACCAGCAGGCCCTCACCTAAAATCTTTTACAGGGTCAGCTTACCTTCAGGCCCACAGCTAAAATCTTTTACAGGGTCGGGGGGGCGGAGCCTGCACCAGAGACTGATGGTTGTGTGAAGTGCAGCTCTCCTGCCAGCATAACCCTCATAGCACATTTATAACAGCTTACTGGACCACACAATGGTCAAGATCAGTGGCCAGAAACCCGCAGACCAGACGGGACATAATCGCTCCTTGAGCCAACCAGGAGAAATTGAGAAATGTATAAAAAAGGCTGCCGCTGCAGCTGTAAGCAAGGAGCCCAAGATGGCACCCAGAACCCCGCGCTCAAGCCACAAGCAGGCTGCGGCTGCAAGCGGTGATAAGGTAGGGGAAGATCCCAATGAAATAGACTGCCTACCAATCTCTAGAGCTTACCTTAAAGAAGCTCTGGCAGACGCCCTGGGACCCCTTAGCCTTGACCTCTCCCCTCTATTAAGGAAGATGTACGCCACATAGGCCGGAGGGTGGAACCAATAGAGGAAACCCAGGCCGCAATCCTATATCACCAAAACAAGGTGACTTTCAGCTTATCACTAGCTCAAAACCATATTAACTCCTTTTACACTGCCATGGAAGATCAGGAGAACAGGAGTAGATGTAACAAATTACACTTCCGAGGTATTCCTGAAGCAATACCTGCAGTTGACATCCCTGAAACGGTGATCCAGATCTGCCTAAAACTACTGGGGCCAGACTCTGCACATGAAGTGATAATTGAGAGGGCACATAGAGCTCTCCGCCCTAAGCCGCAAGCCACAGAACCCCCCAGAGATGTGATTTGTAAATTTTTACATTTCCCAGTTAAGGAAGCCATACTGGCAAGCGCCAGAAACTCCAACTCAGTAGAATGGGAGGATAATGCCATTACCATTTTTCAGGACTTAGCCCAATCTACACTTAGGAAACGCAAGGTGGTGAAACTGCTTACAGATTGGCTGCGTCATCACAAAATCATTTACCGTTGGACTTTTCCAATTGGTCTTTTATTCATCCATGATGAACGCCGCATCCACATTTCTTCCTACAGTGACCTGGATAAAGCCTATGACCTCCTCCAAATCTCCCCATTGCCCATGGAAAATTGGTAAATGGTCCAGAACCTAACCGCATTACCTGACTTATCTAAAGTGCCATCCTGGGAGCTTCCTCACACCCCAAAGCTTCAAAGGCCCAGAAGAGGGAACTTTTCATCTACCCCCAAACGCCTATCTCTTGTAGATAAGTAACCAACTTCCAGCCATCTTCACTTTGAAAAGAGAGCCCTATGACCTACAACACGGGACTGTTTTGCTACTACTCTTTTAATATTGTATGCTCCACACCACGCTGCTTTCATTACTGAGTGGAGATAAAGGAGCCCATATTTTTGCATTGTCCAGCTAGATGCTATCTCCACTCGGTATGGGACAGCGAGAAAGTGAGGATCCCTCCCACTTGTCCTTCATCTAGGGCAATTCCATAGTTAGGGAGTACACAGTACACTGTATTACCCATAGTGTATTATACTTGCGTCCCTTAATGTATAACGAGTGGAGCACTCACTCCTGTACTTTTACTGCCTTTAATATCTCACTAAGCTCTCTTTCCTAGTTAGGCCAGAGGAGGCCTACCCCCCCCCCCCCCCCACACACACACACACTCATTTAGAATATCCTCAATAATGGTGGACTTCCAGAAATACATAGCTCCTCAGGTCCCCCCAATACTAGTAATTTCCAGTATCAGTGGTTCCAAAGAGGGAAATGCTTCAAGGTATTCTACCTCCCCCCCCCCTCATGTTGCCTAATCAGAGAGGCTCTGCTGCTAAGTCCTCTCTTGAATGGCAAAAGAGCCGTCAATTTTGTTTTCTATTTCATTTTATGTTTTACACTTTTGTTGTTTTGACAGGTACCAACGACTAGCTTTATTATTCATCTATGTGTATGATAATGGGATTGTGCAAATAAAGAACATACTGATTTGTCGCCGTCCGGAAGGGTGGCTAGGGACGTCCTTTTCTCGAGGTGGCACCCTCCCCCCCCCCTCCTTTTAACGGTTGGTTATTGCATTTTTACCAAACTACCCATAGCCCCCCCCCCCCCTATACCCCTCTACATACTCGTACATGTCTGACCTCAGACTAGTATCATATAATGTCAAGGGGTTGAGATCTCCTTCAAAGAGATGCCAGATCTTCTCCCTTCTGAACAAAGAGAAGTGTTCAATAGTTTTCCTCCAGGAAACTCACTTCAAGCATGATAAATATCCCAACCTCTCCTAATCTAAATTCCCCAGCTGGTACCATTGCAGGGCTGGAGGTGCCGCCTCGAGGGGAGTTAGCATAGGCTTCCACAGAGGACTATCCTTTCAATACAAGTCCCACGTCCAGGATCCAGAGGGTAGATACCTCCTCCTCAAAGGCCTGGTGGGACAAACTATGTTCACATTTGTGAACATTTACGCTCCTAATACAGACCAAATTAGCTGGCTCATTACCCTCTTCTCACTAGTAGAAACCCACAGAGAGGGATTCCTGATAATGGCTAGAGACTTTAACTTAGCCTTCAATCCACTTATTGACACCTCCTCAAAAAAATCCCCTGTCTCATCAAAAGCACTCAAATTACTACAAACAAAACTCTATAACTTAGGTCACCTAGATATATGGTGCTGCCTTAACCCTGAGGCACTAGACTACTTCTTCTACTCCTCAGCAAACAATTCATACAGCAGGATAGACTATATCCTAATACCAAAAGAATATTTACAATCCTGCCCATCCTCCTGGATAGACGACACAACCCTGTCTGATCACTCCCCAATATTCTGTGATATCCGTCCCGTTGCCAGGTCTAGTAGGCACAAAAGTTGGAGGTTCAATGAGTCTTTGTTGGGCAACACCAAACATAAATCCCAAATATCCTCCTTCCTAGAGGAATATTTCTCAACCAATAACACTCCAGGAATATCTCCACGGGTCCTCTGGGATGCCCATATAGCCTACATTAGAGGCAGACTAATTAGTCTCTGCTCCTTCCTTAGAAAGAAATCTGAGAAAAAACTCACTACTCTGCTATCGAAAATTCATGCGTTAGAAAAGGCTCATAAGCAATCACTACTTGCTCAGCAACTCTCGGAACTTTCCTCTCTCAGAACTGAACTAAAAAACCTTTTTAATGAACGTTCAGCCAAGTTTTTCTTGTCTGCCCAACAAAAAGTCTTTGCCCATGGCAACAAGGCATCGAAATTTATGATGCAAAGAATAAAACAGAGAAGAAATTCCCGCTATGTTCAGAACAGTAAATCCCCTCAAGGTACCCAATTATTTAAAGCAGAAGAGATTGCTGAACAATTCAGACTATTCTATGAGTCACTTTACAATCTCCAATCCCCTGAACTTCCAAACCCTTCTCTGGGAAGAGAGGCCAACATTGACTCCTTCCTAGACACTCTCAGCCTCCCGTCTTTAGCCTCAGTGCGCCTGCGCCGATGACGTCTTCTCTTTCGGGTTTAGAGGTGACGTCATCGGCGCAGGCGCACTGAGAGAGTGCAGAGGAATTGAGCGTCCTTCTCTCAGAGCGCCTGCACCGAATGAAGACACGTAAGGAGCAGGCGTGGGATTTGAATTGCAGACAGGGCCAGCCGGAGGAGGAGAGCGCTCGCTGGCCCTGTCAATCAACTGGAGGAGGGGGCGTTTTTTTAAAAGGAGGATGTGGCGGCTACCAGCAAGTAAACGCCCTACTTGCTGGTAGTGAAGTACTTTGCACATTTAAAAGCTTGATTTTTTATAAAACAAAGCCACAGAACAAGGTAAGAGCCCTATATATTAAATAGTCGTACAATAAGGATTTTAATATGCCCAAAAAAAGGACGTGAGGGGAAGGATAACACCACCAAGATCTTAAACGCCCTATATTATGCTTCACATAAATCCACCCCGCTAGTCCTGATTGGCACGGACGCCGAAAAAGCATTTGACAGAGTTGATTGGACATACATTAGGTTGACTCTCTCTAAATTTCAAATACCAGACCCTTACATTAATGCTGTGTTCTCTATGTACTCTTGCTCATCGGCGTCCGGGTCGGTCAACAGGATCTTATCCTCCCACTTCTCAATCAGAAACGGAACGAGACAGGGCTGCCCACTCTCACCTCTCCTATTTGTCTTGGTGATGGAAACACTCCTACAAGCCCTTAGACAAGACAACGAGATCAGGGGCCTAATGGTTGAGGGCTGTGAATTTAGGTTAGCGGCTTTTGCAGACGACTTACTGACCCTTACAACAAATCGACGCAAATCCATGCCTATAATATTGTAACGGATCACCTGGCACCCCGACTGAGTACCTCCGTTGCTAGATGCTCCTACTGCTTTCCGAGGACTCCAAGCACTCCACTTGACACCGTACGCACTGCAGACCCCACGAACCACCGTAGCTTGGTTGGGGTCTCACCGTCCTCCACCCACGCTGGACCTACGACAAGGCTCCAGGTTCCAGTGGGTGAACCTCTCCTACAGTCAGAGAGCAGGAACAGCTCTTACAAGAGCTAGTAGTTATGCCAGGGGAGTATAGCAAATCTTCAGCGTATAGCAATCCCCCAGTTTGATCAGTTATCCAAACACCAGTCTCAACATGATGAAGGATAAAACAGGAACCCTTTATTGAGGGCTACTCGCCCGTATTTATGCAGGTCCATATCTGGTGGACACGCCCCCTGGGTACCAGAATGGAGACTGCGACACACCGAACAGATACAGCACATCCCCACAATGCATCATGGTTTCGTCCTCTCTGCCCCAGAGACAACCGAAGGATGATCCAATTATCTCTCAGGACAAAGGGGAGATCGCCAATACACATGCGGGGACAACAGGACAGAAATCACCAGTTAAACACACAATGTCACACCCTCCCAGCAACCACAGACATTTAACATATTCCCAGATAGCTCAAGTCTGAGTGCATATCATTAGGTGAATGGCACTCAGACCACACGAATACAATTAAACTAGCCATCTGGGTACCCTCACATAATAAAATACAATTCCAAAGACAGATTTAAGCTGTGCGGCCGGCCTGTGTTCTTTAAAGTTAGTATGGGCCATAATCCTGAGGCAAGAGGCTAGCAACCAGCCCCCTCCAAAACACCGTGGCGAGGTTGGTTTCGTCACACATCTCCCCCTTCCAGGGAAGACTAACCAGATACCTGACCTCACGGTCAGTACCTGAGTTAGTCTGGCAGTCCAACCACAACCCCATACTGGACCTGTTGAATTTTGGGGCCTGGCTCTGTTCCTTATGTCCCCAGCTGTTGAGTGGGCATCTGCGACTCTTTGCTGCCTTGTGGTTCTCCAGCTTGGAGCTGTAGGTACTTGGTGGGCAGAGGCCGACTGCACTCTGCCCAGATGCCAGCTCTTCCGCTGGGGTAGCCTGTGGGAAGTCCGGCTGTGGAGAAGAGGATAGGGGAGGGCAGAGGCCGACTGCGCTCTGCCCAGAGGCCAGCTCTTCCGCTGGGGTAGCCTGTGGGAAGTCTGGCTCTGGAGTAGAGGATAGGGGAGGGCAGAGGCCGACTGCGCTCTGCCCAGATGCCAGCTCTTCCGCTGGGATGGGATCAGGAAATCCTATCCCCAGGACCTTGTTGCAGATCGGCTGTGGAGAGGAGGAATCGCTTACCTCCTCCTCCAGGCATTCCTGCAGGGTTGGTGGGGGATCTGAACCGGCCGTCCAGTATCCTGGTAGGCCTGGTGCAGAGACCGCGGTCCCATCTGCACCATCGAAGTTAGGGGTGCTGTCCCCCTGTGGTTGGGGATAGAGACCGGTTGTCTCTTCTCTCTTTACAACACACTGCTGCTGGGGAGTCAGACCGACTGTCTCAACTCTCTGTAACGCTGCCTGGTGCTGGGTAGTGGGTGCGAACATCTCCACTCCTAGTAATGCTGGTTGCTGCAGGGACAGGGGACTGACAATCTCCTCTCCCTGTGATCCTGTCTGCCGCTGGGGAGAGAGACCGGTTGTCATCTCTCCCTGTAAGTTAAGCTGTCGATGGGAAGTCAGACCGACTGTCTGGACTCCAGGTAATGCTGGCTGTAGTTGGGGATCTGGGCCAGCTACCCAGCATCCCTGTAGGGCCGGTGGAGAGACTTCGGTCCCATCTCTACCTGCCGTCGGGACGTCTTCCCAGAACCAGTCAATGAAGTTCCCTACTTTGGGAGTTGGTAGGGAAGCAGGGGGTATCGCCGGCAAGTCTTCCCAGTTGTAGGAGGGCAGATCTGGCTCTACTTGTCGAGTAGGTTGGGGATGAACAGCGCTGAGCAGGTGTTGGTAGGTCTGCTCCAGCTCCCACTCCCTTGTTACCAGGTGGATCATGTCTTTGCTCACCTCCCTTCCGTCAGCATAATCATGCATGCCCATCCGGTAGTCGTAGATGTCCCAAAACCTAGACTCCTCCGTGCTGCCAAGATCAATGTCCTCCTCCAAGGCATCCCATAGTAACCCAGGTCCATCATAATCCTCACCCTCGGGTCTGTCGTGCTCAGCCATCCAGGGGGAATGTTGAATGACATGCCACCTTAGGGCCTGGTAAGCGTCCTCTAGCCAAAGCTCCTTACATACCAGGTTCTGGAGCTCTGTTACCCAGTCATCCAGGGGCTGCTCTCCCAAGAGACCCATCCGCATCGCCACACGCTTTTGTAGCCGCTGCTCATAACTGGGGAGACTCTCACCTCGCCGCCGCTGGGCATTTTCCAGGGCATCATACCAGACTTCCTTTCTGTCTGCATCCCTCCAGTCCGGGTCATCATCCTCCTCGTAGTGGAACGCTGTTCGAAGACTAGCCGATTCCATCCTGCTGTAGCCAGGGGCGCTGTACGGATACTAGCGTTGCCCTCAATATACTCCACGAACGGTGTCTCCGAGCTGCTTCTCCTCACACTAGGACGCCATCCCACTGCTTGCCACCAATGTAACTGATCTCCTAGCACCCCGACCGAGTACCTCCGTTGCTAGATGCTCCTAGTGCTTTCCGAGGACTCCAAGCACTCCACTTGACACCGTACGCACTGCAGACCCCACGAACCGCCGTAGCTTGGTTGGGGTCTCACCGTCCTCCACCCACGCTGGACCTACGACAAGGCTCCAGGCTCCAGTGGGTGAACCTCTCCTACAGCCAGAGAGCAGGAACAGCTCTTACAAGAGCTAGTAGTTATGCCAGGGGAGTATAGCAAATCTTCAGCGTATAGCAATCCCCCAGTTTGATCAGTTATCCAAACACCAGTCTCAACATGATGAAGGATAAAACAGGAACCCTTTATTGAGGGCTACTCGCCCGTATTTATGCAGGTCCATATCTGGTGGACACGCCCCCTGGGGACCAGAATGGAGACTGCGACACACCGAACAGATACAGCACATCCCCACAATGCATCATGGTTTCCTCCTCTCTGCCCCAGAGACAACCGAGGGATAATCCAATTATCTCTCAGGACAAAGGGGAGATCGCCAATACACATGCGGGGACAACAGGACAGAAATCACCAGTTAAACACACAATGTCACACCCTCCCAGCAACCACAGACATTTAACATATTCCCAGATAGCTCAAGTCTGAGTGCATATCATTAGTTGAATGGCACTCAGACCACACGAATACAATTAAACTAGCCATCTGGGTACCCTCACATAATAAAATACAATTCCAAAGACAGATTTAAGCTGTGCGGCCGGCCTGTGTTCTTTAAAGTTAGCAACCAGCCCCCTCCCAAACACCGTGGCGAGGCTGGTTTCGTCACAAATATTATCAAAGCTTAACCACTTTTGATCCCTATGCAATTTCAAAGTAAATCACTACAAGTCCCAAATACTACTTGTTGGCCTCTCTCCCCCAACTCTTTCATCCCTGCAGACAAATTCTCCTTTTAATTGGCAAACCGAACAATTGACATACCTGGGTGTGAAACTTTCCCCCCACCTATCAGATATATTCAAGCTGAACTATAAACCTTTACTACTATCTATGCTTGCCCAGCTGGACTCATTGGACTTTCCTTATCTCTCTTGGTTCGGGAGAAAGAATATCCTCATGTCCTTGGTGATACTGATGCAGGTACTCCCCATTGAGATCCCCAAATCTTACTTTATTTCCCTAAACAAACATATTCGCAAATTCATATGGCAGGGAAAAAAAAAACACGTATCTCTTTTGATAAACTAACCAAGCCCAGAGCTAAAGGGGGAATTGGGCTACATGACCCTGAGATGTACATGAAGGCTATCCAGCTTTCAAGAGTTGTAGACTGGGTGAGAGGCCCAATTCATAAGCTCCTGGCTCATATTGGAAAATGCCTTGTTACCTTCCCCTGTTCGGGCCCTTCTGCTGGCTGACAGACCACCTCTTGCATCCAGCTCAATTCCTAATTGTCATGGTCTTACCTTCTTACTGTTCTCCTTCGTTTGACATGTGCTGGCGGCCATCTTGGTTTCTGGGTTTCTTGTAGCCTCCCACCCTGCGGCTTCTCCTTCCCACTGGGAGGAGCTGGATGCCTAGCTCATATATATAGGAGGTCTGTGGCTTCAGTTCCTTGCTTGGTCCTCCTGTGTTCACATGCTTCTAAGACTGCTGCTGCTTCTGGTTCCTGATCCTGGCCTCGTCTGACTACCCCGTTGGTTCCTGATCCCGGCTTCGTCTGACTACCCTGCTGGTTCCTGATCCAGGCTTCGTCTGACTACCCTTCTGGTTCCTGACCTCTGTCTACGCAAGACCCTGCTTCGGTTTAGCCATCCGTTTGGACTTTTGCTTACGGCTTGATTTTCAATAAAGCCTTCTTATTTCCACTTATCTCTTGTTGTACGTCTGGTTCATGGTTCCATGACATTAGGACCAAGCCATGAATTTTGACGGTACAGGGCCATCCTCGCTACCTACGCTGGTTGCCAGACTTGATCAGCAGGATCACCTGTTGGGTCGGTTCGCTGTGGCGTTGCAAACCCTGCTTGAACGCACGGCTCATTTCGCTTCCGTTGCCGATGGGTCGGTTGTCGCTCCTGGGCCCGCTCCTACTGCTGCTCTGGTTGTTGCGCCAGAGTCTACCCCGACACCTGTTGCTGCGCCTGCGGTGTCTCGGGGTATGACCGGTTCTGCCCCCCTTCCACAGCGCTTTGGGGGAGAGCCAACTCAGTGCCGAGGTTTCCTTAACCAGGTGGGCATTTATTTCGAGTTGCTGCCACATGCCTTTCCTACTGAGAGATCAAAGGTGGGCTTCTTGAGCTCGCTGCTCTCGGACAAGGCCTTGGCCTGGGCCAGCCCTTTATGGGAGAACAACAATCCGGTGGTTGCCGAGTTTTCCGGTTTTGTTGCTTCTCTTCGGAAGGTATTCGATGTGCCGGCTCGTGCTGCCTCTGCTGCGAAGCTCCTTATGTCCATCAGACAGGGTTCACGATCCGTAGCTGAATACGCCATTGAGTTTCGTACCCTGGCAGCAGAGGTGGGCTGGAATAATGAGGCTCTGGTCGCTGCTTTCTCTCATGGTCTCTCGGATGCCTTGAAGGATGAGGTTGCAGCTAAGGACCTACCAGTGGAGCTCGAGTCTCTTATTTCTTTCCTGATTTTGATTGACACCAGACTCAGGGAGAGACCTTCCTTTAAGGAGCCTGCGGAGGTCTTCTAACAGATTGGCGCCTACGTTTGCTGTCCCACCCGTGCCTCCCTCTCCTCCCACGCCTCCTGGGGATGACTCGTCTGGGGGTGAACCCATGCAGCTGGGGTTTGCTCGCCTGTCCGAGGGGGAGAGGGTACTCCGGAGACGCGAGGGCCGATGCATGTACTGTGGTCTCGGTGGGCATTTTCGGTTGGCATGTCCGAACCGTCCGGGAAACGCTCGCACATGAGATCCTGTCGGGGGCAGATCTTGGGTGGAGTCTCCTCGTCCCCGGTTTCCCGTGTTGACAAACCACTGATCACTGTTGTCCTCTCCTGGGTCGGGGGCTCGGTGACGACCCAGGCGTTGGTGGACTCTGGTGCTGGTGGTTTGTTCATTGATAGTGTGTTCGCTGCCGCCAATTCCATTCCTCTGCAGCCTCGAGGTTCCCCACTGGCTCTTGAGGCGATAGACGGCAGACCCCTTCTGCCGCCACACGTGACTCATGAGACCCTTCCAGTGGGGATAGCCATTGGTGCCGTTCACAGAGAGTCGGTCTGTCTCCAGGTGATTTCGTCTCCACACTACTCGGTGGTCTTGGGGTACCCCTGGCTCCAGAAGCATAATCCGACATTCGATTGGAGATCGGCCGAGATCCTCTCGTGGTCACCGCAGTGTGGGGCTAGTTGCATCCATGGGCCTGTCAAGTTGCTGTGTACTTCCTCGGACTCTCTGTTGCCTCCTGAATACGAAGAGTACCGGGATGTATTCGATAAGGTGCGCGCGGTTGCCCTACCTCCGCACCGCCCATACGATTGTGCCATAGAGTTACAATCTGGTGCCGTTCCTCCTCGTGGCAAAGTCTATCCACTGTCGTAGCGGAGAATGAGGCCATGGAGGAGTACGTGAGGGAGGCGCTTTCACGCGGACACATTCGCAAATCCTCGTCCCCGGCAGGGGCTGGATTTTTCTTTGTGAAAAAGAAGGGCGGTGAGTTGAGGCCTTGCATCGATTACAGGGGTCTCAATCGCATCACGATCAAGAACGCTTACCCGATACCCTTGATTTCCGAGCTGTTCGATCGCCTCAAAGGGGCCACGGTCTTTACCAAACTCGACCTGAGGGCGGCATATAACCTGGTAAGGATCAAGGCGGGCGATGAGTGGAAGACCGCGTTTAACACCAGGACCGGTCATTATGAATCCTTGGTTATGCCCTTTGGGTTGTGCAATGCGCCCGCAGTCTTCCAGGAATTCATCAACGATGTTTTCCGTGACCTGTTGCAGCAGTGTGTGGTGGTCTATTTGGATGACATCTTGGTATATTCTGAATCCATGGAGGCCCACATTATGGATGTCAGACGAGTGTTGCAACGGTTACGAGAGAACAGTCTGTTCGGTAAGCTTGAGAAATGCGAATTTCACCAATCCCAGGTAACCTTCTTAGGTTACATCATTTCCGCTGAGGGGTTCTCCATGGATCCTGAGAAGGTTTCGGCTGTCTTACAGTGGCCCCAGCCCAGTGGTCTCCGTGCCCTGCAGCGCTTTTTGGGCTTCGCCAATTATTATCGGAAGTTCATCAGGGACTTTTCTATGCTAGCCAAGCCCCTCACGGATCTGACCAGGAAGGGCAGTAATTTCCAGGTCTGGCTGCTCGAGGCCATCCGAGCTTTTAAGGCTCTAAAGTCCGCCTTTGTGTCGGCTCCGATTCTGTCGCATCCCAACCCTGGGTTGCCCTTTGTCCTCGAGGTGGACGCGTCTGAGACGGGAGTAGGCGCCCTTCTGTCTCAGCGTAGAACACCAGAGGGTCCTCTGCTTCCTTGTGGGTTTTACTCCCGGAAACTGTCTTCCGCGGAGTGCAACTATCAGATTGGTGACAGGGAGTTATTGGCCATCGTGCAGGCCCTTAAAGAATGGAGGCACTTGCTCGAGGGTTCGGTGGTTCCGGTTCTCATCCTGACGGACCACAAGAATCTGACCTACCTTTCTGAGGCCAAGAGATTGACACCACGTCAGGCCAGATGGGCTCTGTTCTTGTCACGTTTTAATTACGTGGTCTCCTACCTACCCGGTTCCAAGAACATCAGAGCGGATGCCTTATCACGGCAGTACTCCGAGCTGTCCGGGGAGGAGTCGATTCCGACTTCGGTCATACCTCCGAATCAGATCCTGGCCGCCATTCGCACCAGCCTGACCTCTCCCCTGGGTGAGCAGATTTTGGCGGCTCAATCTGGTGCTCCCTCTGGGAGACCCAACGGCAGGTGTTTTGTGCCTGAGGAGTTGCGCACTCGGTTGTTGCGAACCTACCATAACTCCAAGGCCGCGGGGCATCCTGGAAAGAATCAGCTGTCCTGGGCTGTTTCACGTCTGTTCTGGTGGCCTTCTCTACGTTCCGACATCGCCGCATATGTAGCGGCATGCTCCGTTTGTGCCCAGAGTAAGTCCCCTCGGCACCTTCCGTTGGGCCTTTTGCAACCCATAGCCACCGGGGAGCGCCCATGGTCACACCTGGGGATGGATTTCATTGTGGACCTCCCTGCATCCCGAGGCCATACGGTCATTCTCATGATTGTGGATCGGTTTTCCAAAATGTGCCACTGTGTTCCTCTCAAGAAGTTACCCTCTGCACAAGAGTTGGCCACGATTTTCGCCAGGGAGGTCTTCCGGTTGCACGGTTTGCCCAAGGAGATTGTGTCGGATCGGGGGAGTCAGTTTGTGTCCAGGTTCTGGCGCGCCTTTTGCTCCCAGTTGGGGATTCATCTCTCTTTCTCCTCGGCCTACCACCCTCAGTCCAATGGGGCCGCAGAACGATCCAATCAGGCCTTGGAGCAATTCCTTCGTTGCTATGTCTCCGATCACCAAGACAATTGGGTTGACCTCCTGCCTTGGGCTGAGTTTGCCAGGAACACGGCGGTGAACTCTTCCTCTGGGACGTCTCCCTTCATGGCCAATTATGGGTTCCAACCTGCCGTGTTACCGGAGGTATTCTCTCCCCAGGATATTCCGGCTGTGGAGGATCACCTTTCCATCCTACGTGCTTCTTGGGTACAGATCCAGAGGTCCCTTGAGGTCTCTGCGCAGCGCCAGAGACTCCAGGCTGATCGCAGACGAGCGCCCGCTCCTTCCTACCAGGTCGGAGACCGTGTATGGTTGTCCACCCGCAACCTCAACCTTCGAGTGCCCACTCCCAAGCTGGCGCCTCGCTTTGTTGGTCCCTTCCGAGTGCTTCGCAGGGTAAACCCGGTAGCCTATGCCCTTGCGCTTCCTCCTGGCATGCGGATCTCCAACGTGTTTCATGTCTCCCTGTTGAAGCCATTGGTGTGTAATAGTTTCACTTCCTCGGTTCCTCGGCCCCGTCCGGTCCAAGTGGGCAATCGTGAGGAATATGAGGTGAGCAATATCCTGGACTCACGCCTGGTCCGCGGTCGGTTGTAGTTTTTGGTCCATTGGCGTGGTTATGGTCCAGAGGAGCGTTCCTGGGTTCCCTCCGCAGATGTCCATGCTCCTGCTTTGCTCCGAGCCTTACACGCACGCTTCCCTCAGAAACCGTTCCTTACTCCGCGGAGGAGGGGCCCTTGAGGGGGAGGTACTGTCATGGTCTTACCTTCTTACTGTTCTCCTTCGTTTGACATGTGCTGGCGGCCATCTTGGTTTCTGGGTTTCTTGTAGCCTCCCACCCTGCGGCTTCTCCTTCCCACTGGGAGGAGCTGGATGCCTAGCTCATATATAGGAGGTCTGTGGCTTCAGTTCCTTGCTTGGTCCTCCTGTGTTCACATGCTTCTAAGACTGCTGCTGCTTCTGGTTCCTGATCCTGGCCTCGTCTGACTACCCCGTTGGTTCCTGATCCCGGCTTCGTCTGACTACCCTGCTGGTTCCTGATCCAGGCTTCGTCTGACTACCCTTCTGGTTCCTGACCTCTGTCTACGCAAGACCCTGCTTCGGTTTAGCCATCCGTTTGGACTTTTGCTTACGGCTTGATTTTCAATAAAGCCTTCTTATTTCCACTTATCTCTTGTTGTACGTCTGGTTCATGGTTCCATGACACTAATCCCCTGATCCGAAATACTCTAAAGGTCTGGAGGTGGTTCTCAGCCAGTTCTGGGGCCTTAACACTCCCCTCCCCCCTTATGCTTATAAAATATGTTATTGCCTTAGCTCCCAAAGAGCTGAAAGAGAGTTGTCCAATCCCATTAAGGTCATCTGAGGTCGCAATTTCAAAACTGCTAGATCAGGATGGTTGTATGCTTCCGGACCTTGAAATCTGCAAGATGCTCAAAACACATATCCAGAACCCTATTCTTATGCGCTTCCTTAGATCAGAATCACTCCTCCTTGCAAAGAAGACTCCACCTTCACGTGAGTCTAACTGGTTCAAGAGGATGATAGGAAACTCGCTGTATCCCCCCCAAAACCATATCCACAATATACAAACATTTAAAATCACCTCCCTCTCTAGCAAAACCTGCTATAATTAGTATTTGGGAGAAAGACCTACAGCGAACTCTGACATCTTCTGAGATTACAAAAATATTAATCACCCCTCATAAGATCTCCAGATGCATCCATATACAAGAAAATAGCTACAAAGTCCTAACAGGATGGTACAGGACTCCAGTCCAGATAAGACATGTTTATATAATACTAGTGCCTCTGATGTTTGCTGGAGATGTCACAAAGAAAGAGGCTCCTTCATCCACATCTGGTAAGCTAATCAAACCCTGGTGGCTCAACATAATCAAACTAAGCAACCAGATCTGCCAGACTTCCTTCCCCTGCACCCCCAAATTAACTTTACTATCTCTGGGGATTGGGGTGTAGGCCCTCATAGATCATCATTCTTCTCCCTTATGATAGCAGCTGCCAGATTACTCCTACCAAAACATTGGCTGTCCTCCGAGAGTCCCAGTGTGGAACATTGGGTTAACAAAGTGGACCAGATCTACAGGCTAGAAGAAATATCTCACTGGGAGTCTTGCTCTAGATCCACCTTTCTCCAGATCTTGACTCCCTGGAGGATCTACAGAAGATTCTCTTAGCATTCACCCCTTACTCGCACCCTAACCCACAAACCAAAATTAAGATGTTTGTGCACTAGAAAATCCCTAACTCATAACACATTATCTGTGCCTAGGTATTCATGTAATACTGTTATCTTAAACCAGTACAATTGCTTAACCCTGTTTGCTACCTGTCCTGACTGGGCTATGCCGGCCACGTTTTGTACATGCTAGTCCTATTTGTGACAGTTTCATTCCAATATTAAACCTGTGATGTTATTTTATAATGTCCATAGCTATTTACAAACATATGAAAAAAACAATAAAAATTGTCAATATAAAAAAAATAATAAATCTTTTACAGGGTCAGCTTACCTGCAGGCCCTCACCTAATTATACCTAATAGGTAATTTGCACGCATGCTGCCTTGCTTGGATGTGGTCGCCGTAGCTGTTTCTCAGGCTCCCTCTCTGGAATGGAACCATGATTCCCCCGTTACCCATGGTCTACATGGTTTGGGCTGAAAATAACATCGAAAGTTGATAGGGCAGACATCCAAATTGATTGTCGTCGTTACGGGGACTTGCGATCGGCCCCCAGGTTTTCTAGAGTCACCAAAGTGGCAGCAGATCCTCGCCCATAATGTTTTAGATGGTCAGATCAGCAGGCCCTTGCTCCTAATGTTTTTGAGGGTCACCAGCAGGCCATCAATCATAATTTTTTAATGGTGTGTATGATGCCCTCCTTTAAGTGTAACAAAGGGTGTATTGGAGTTCCTTGTAATTTTTGGCAGTGCTTTTAGTTAATGCATAGGCTTTATGGGTGTAGGAGTCCCACTACTTGAACAATTGTACCACTATGTGAATGAGGCCCTCCTTTATGTGATATACAAGTTGTATCAGAGTGCCTCTTCCAGCACTTGCACTTTATATACAAGTAAATATACAGGAAAGAATGTTTCCTAACAATTTTTCTCTCAAATCGATTTTATCTTCGGTTTGGTGCGTATTATTGTCAGTCTATAAAAGTGGCGTACTACTAGGACAACATTGTTCCCAGCTGCGACCTGGGAGTCCAAGATGCATCCAAACATCCTCCCCATGCTGTTCCCGAAACATTTAGGTGGTGTTTCCATCATTTTCTGACCTTTTCCTATGAACCAGGCACCCTCCCCTCTTCAGAGCAGGGGGTGCCTGGATTAATGCTCAGGTTCTCCCATTGACTTTATCCCGATGTGTTTGGCGATAGCACCCAAGCACTTTGGTGCTCAATCAACACTAATTATAATATACATATGTCCAAAAAAAGAATATTAGTTCATAATATAAAATACTAGAATGGCACAGTAGATTTTGAAAAAATGCCTACATTACTGGGGGCTGACCTTTATATACTTTGGAAGCATGTACATGTGATTTGCTGCATCTAAGGGTCCATTCACACGTCTGTAGTACATTGTGGATCCGCAAATTGCGCATCCGCAATACACCCGGCCGGCACCCCCATAGAACTGCCTATTCTTGTCCGCAATTTCGGACAAGAATAGGATATGTTCTATTTTTTTCCGGAGCCGTGGATCGGAAGTTCGGGGGCGCGCTCCGGAAATGCGGATGCGGAGAGCACATAGTGTGTCCATTCCTGCCTCATTGAGAATGAATGGGTCCGCACCTGTTCTGGATATTGCAGAATGGACGTGTGAATGGACCCTAAACATAATATTCAATTACTGATATGCTTTACAATGGAGGCAAAAAGTGAGTAGTGTATAATACACAACATAAACTTCCTACAAATTCTGGTATTTTACACGTTTAACCCCTTCACGACTGCAATCCGTATATATACGTGATAGCTGCACATGCCCCGTGCAGCTATCACGTGTATAGACGTCATTGCAGTTCTTTAATCCAAGCGCTGCAAAGCGATTGGATTAAAGCTTCTGCCCGTGTCCTGCTGCTGTCACGGACAGCATACAGTCTAGTAATGCCGGCAAGGGACCAATCAGAGTGGTCCCTTGCCGGCAATCGATCCGATTGGTTAGTCTGTGCAGACTAACCAATCGGATCGCGGCAGTGTTAAAATGCCGGTTTCAGGCTCTGATCTGCGCTCTGCAGATCAGAGCCTGAAATCAGGTAATGTGTCCTGAAGCCCCCGATCTGTGCCCCCTTCTTGAAGCCCCCGATCTGTGCCCCCTTTTTGGGTGCCTCCAACCCCCCACCACCACCATTGTGAGCCCTGCCTCTGCCATCGGTCCCTGCCCCCCCATCCATGTATCCTGCCCCTGATGCTGTCCACCCCCTCCTGCCCCGATCTGTAATTTGTGAATGCTGCCCACCCCCTCCTGCCCCGATCTGTAATTTGTGAATGCTGCCCACCCCCCGCTTTTCCAGCACTGCCCCCTGCCCCCGATCGGTCCCCCCTTCTGTGTGTGATGGTGGCGGCTCCATTCCTGAGCCGCCGCCATCAGCAGCGTGTGTCAGCTCTATGCTGACACTGCTGTAACCCCATAGATGCCGCAGTAGCGGCATCCATGGAGTTAATAGAGGGAGGGGGCTCCCTCTCTCAACCATCAGGGCTGCAAAGGCGTCCGGTTGCCATGGCATAGGGGTCCGGTGCTGCCACCTACAGGGCATCTGATTGTATTATACTTTGCAATGCAAGAGCATTGCAAAGTATAGTACAACCATCAGACCCACTGGATCTTCAAGATCCAAGAGGGAACTGATAAAAAAAAAAAAAAAAATGTAAAAAAAACAAACAAAAAAAAACATATTAGATGTCACCGCATCCGTAACGACCATCTCTATAAATATATCACATCATCAACCCCGTCCAATAAACACCATAAAAAATAAAAACGGTGTAAAAAAATAAGCCATTTTTGTCACCTTACATAACAAAAAGTGCAACACCAAGCACTCAAAAAGGCGTGAATGGCCCAAAATAGTTCCAATCAAACCATTACCTCATGCCGCAAAAAATGAGCCCACATTTAAGACAATCGCCCAAAAAATAAAAAAGCTATGGCTCTCAGACTATGGAGACACTAATGGTATTATTGTGTAAAACTTGAATAAATAAGAAAAAGTATACATATTGGGTATTGCCACGTCCGTAACGATCTGCTATATAAAACTGTCACATGACTTAACCCTTCAGATCAACGCTGTAAAAAAAAAAAATATGTTCCAAAACAGCCAATTTTTTGGCCACCTTGCCCCATAAAGTGTAATATTAAATGATCAAAAAATCATATGTACCCAAAAATGGTACCAATAAAAACCTCAACTCTTTCTGCAAAAAACGAGCCCCTGGACAAGACGATCGGTAGAAAAATAATAAACATATGGCGTTCAGAAAACCAATCCAGCAAAATCTGCCTTCCAAAAACCATACAGTGTTCCTTTCCTTCTGCACCCTGCCGTGCGCCTTTACATCAGTTTACGACCACATGTGGGGTACCAATATAGATTGACTCAAATTTATGACTGTCATGAAGAACAATGTGTCACGAGAAAACAATCTCAGAATGGCTTGGATAAGTAAAAGTGTTCCAAAGCTATTAACACATAAAGTGACGCATGTCAGATTTGTAAATTTTGACCTGGACACTGGGGCATCAGTGACCTTTGGTCATGAAAGGGTTAATATCCAAACAAGTACTGAGGGGAATGTACTTCTTTGCAATAAATTTATACACCTCTGGATATTTCCCTTCATAGTTGTGCTGATAATTACACAATGATAATGCTGCCAGTGTTATCCAATATATTCCAGAACTGTAAAGGGTTAAAATAGCATCCAAAATCAATATAATGCTATATGACCCCCGGCAGCGCTGGGAGGTCAGGCCGGGAGGTGTGCTCCAGACTCGCAGCATGATCAATGCTCATCTGCAAGGGCCCTATAGCTAAGCTGCTGCACATTGGGAAGGCAGGCCTATTGTGTAATTATCAGCACAACTATGAAGGGGGACATCCAGAGTGCCCTTTACTAAGCTGCTGCATAAAATGTAACTTAAGCATGAGTAGTCTTACCTAAGTCACGCTGATTTTTTGAATTTGCCTTCTACCATTGGCTGGCCATCATATGTTGTGCCACCTTCTCCCATGCCCGCTCCTTGGTTACACGGTCATGGTAACCGTCACACCGCGTGTCCTAGATTTAGGGTCGCTCTTGGATCTGTGTGATTAGCTTCTCCACATCCATCTTCACTTTTCTGACATGCAGCTACTGAAGGCCTCAGGGACTTTCCAGGTCATGTGATCTGCCAATATTTGTAAACAAGAAGCACATGGCAAAAGTAGGCTGGCCTAAACCTAAAGAACAGTAGTGTTGAGCGCAAATATTCGAATTGCGAATATTTATTGCGAATATCCCAACTTAGAGAATTCAAGAATATAGCGAATATAGTGATATATATTAGTTTTTCGAATATTTGCAATTTTTTTCTTACTTGAAAAATCGGCAATGTAATGATTGTGTAATATGTGAATATTGCGCAATCAATACAGGCATGGGTCAAAAATGAATATACAGGGTGGGCTATTTATATGGATACACCTTAATAAAATGGGAATGGTTGGTGATATTAACTTCCTGTTTGTGGCACATTAGTATATGTGAGGGGGGAAACTTTTCAAGATGGGTGGTGACCATGGCGGCCATTTTGAAGTTGGCCATTTTGAATCCAACTTTTGTTTTTTCAATAGGAAGAGGGTCATGTGACACATCATACTTATTGGGAATTTCACAATAAAAACAATGGTGTGCTTGGTTTTAACATAATTTTATTCTTTCATGATTTATTTACAAGTTTCTGACCACTTATAAAATGTGTTCAATGTGCTGCCCATTGTGTTGGATTATCAATGCAACCCTCTTCTCCCACTCTTCACAAACTGATAGCAACACCGCAGGAGAAATGCTAGCACAGGCTTCCAATATCCGTAGTTTCACGTGCTGCACATCTTGTAAGTGGGCATGGATGTCTGACCTCTGTGTCTACTGAAACGCTCGCTGCTCACAATGAAGGAGGATGCTTTGCATGTAGAAGAGGTGGAAATCGGGGAAGACAGTACACAGGGTGATAGCCAGACCACCCTCCGTTCGTCTTCTCATCGTGAATTGGATGATGATGAGGAGGAGAAGAAGCAGGAGATGGTTGCCTCCGCTACAGAGGGTAGTACCCATAGCAGGTTTATTCCATCTGTTCAGCATAGATGGGCCGAAGAGGAGGAATAGGATGAGGAGATTAAGAGTCATCCTCCTGATGAGGACAGCAAAGTCTTGTCTGTTGGGACTCTGGCACACATGGCTGACTTTATGTTATGCTGTCTTTCCTGTGACCTGCACGTTATACACATTTTGGCCAACACCGATTACTGTTTGTTCACCCTTCTTGACCCCTGCTACAAAGAGAACTTCTTATCTATCATTCCTGTGGTGGAAAGGACTAGAAAAATGGTGCAATACGAAAAGGTTCTTGTGGAAAAATTGGTCTAAAAGTTTCCAGCTGACAACGCTGGCAGCAGAGTACGTAGTTCCTTGGGGAACACACAGCAGTTCCAAGGCCCGGGACAGTTTCATGACACCCCACCAGCAACCTCACTCTGATGCGCGGCCTACTGTCACAAGGAGAGAAACGTTTTGGAAGATGGTGAAGGAGTACGTAGCAGACCATGTCAGCTTCCTCAATGATCCCTCTGTGCCTTACAACTATTGGGTATCCAAGCTGGACACATGGCATGAACTGGCGCTCTATGCCTTGGAGGTGCTGGCCTGCCCTTCTGCCAGTGTTTTGTAGGGGGGGTATTTAGTGCTGCTGGGGGCATAACTGATAAGCGCATCCAACTGTCAACTGATATGCTGACAGGCTGACTCTTATCAAACTGAAAAAGGCCTGGTTTGCCCCTGCTTCTAATGTTTTAGAAGGTCAGCTCAGCAGCAGGCCCTCAACCATAATTTTTTTGATGGTCAGATCAGCAGCAGGCCCTCAACCATCATTTTATAGATGGTCAGCTCAGCAACAGGCCCTCAACCATAGTTTTTTCAATGGTCATCTCAGCAGCAGGAACTCGCCCCTAATGTTTTAGAGAGTCAGCTCAGCAGCAGACCCTCACCCCTAATGTTATAGATGGTCAGCTCAGCAGCAGGCCCTCAACCATAATTTTTTCAATGGTCAGCTCAGCAGCAGGCCCTCAACTATAGTTTTTTTGATGGTCAGCTCAGCAGCAGGCCTTCAACCATAAATTTTTCAATGGTCAGCTCAGCAGCAGGCCCTCAACCATCATTTTATTGACGGTCAGCTCAGCAGCAGACCCTCAACCATAGTTTTTTCGATGGTCAGCTTAGCAGCAGGCATATGCCCCTAATGTTTTAAGAGTCAGCCCAGCAGCAGGGCCTCACTGATAATGTTTTAAATGGTCAGATCAGCAGCAGGCACTAGTCGCTAATGTTTTAGAGAGTCAGCTCAGCAGCAGACCCTCACCCCTAATATTTTAGATTGTCAGCTCAGCAGCAGTCCCTCACTCATAATGTTTTAGATGTTCAGCTCAGTAGCAGGCCCTCGCCCATAATTTTTTCCATGGTCAGATCAGCAGCAGGCCCTCGCCCCTAATGTTTTAGATGGTCAGCTCAGCAGCAGGCCTTTGCCCCTAATGTTTTAGATGGTCGACTATGTGTGGAGGTCGGCCAGAATAGCAGCACATCTTTAGTGTTTGTTTTGGAGTTGTGCTGGATTCGCCTCCCATCAGGTGCACTGGGTGGGGTCATTAATTTAAATGGCTCTCATTTCCAGTGCTCTGAGCGGGTTATAGAAATCAGTCTGGCCTAGGAAGCAAGCAAGGAAGGTTTTCTGTCCCAGCTCTGTTAAGATAAGTGTGGTTTGCTGTTTTTGTTGTGTTGATATCTTCTCTCCCATCCAGGTTCTGTGCGAGCAGGCTGCTCCTATTTCCCCTTTTCACCATCTCAGGGAAGTTAGGGTGTATTAGCCTAGGCACGAGGACACATCATTCCTACCACCAAGGTCTGCCTGTGGGCTGAGCAGTGCAGGGAGAGAGGTCAGGGATTAGCTAGGAGGTGACCCTTCCCCTGCTTCTCGCTCAGAGCCTGTTTGTTGGTTTTTCTGTGTGTCTGAGTGCTTGTCCGCCGTGACATTATAACCCCCCAAACTTTGACTGTCATTACTCAGCGGTTTTGTGATGGCGTCAATTGAAGCGTTAGTTGACCGCATGCAATGGCAATCCCTAGAGGTTGCGGAGCTACGTGGTTCGGTCACACGGTGTCAGAATGCTCTGGCATCAGGCGCAGGTCAAATTTGTGTAGAGCCTAAAGTGGCTCTTCCTGATCGATTTTCAGGGGGAACAGTATATGTTTTAGAGAATCCTGCAAATTGTATTTTCGGCTGCGTCCATCGTCGTCAGGTGATGAGAATCAGAGGATAGGAATAATCATTTCTCTGCTTAAAGGGGACTCGCAATCCTGGGCCTTTTCTCTGCCACCTGGTTCTCGGGCCCTCCGGTCGGTGGAGGAATTTTATAAGGCTCTGGGATTAATCTACGATGACCCAGATCGGGTCTCGATGGCAGAATCGAGGTTACGTAATTTATTTCAGGGTGAACATACTGCAGAGGCTTACTGTGTTGAGTTTAGGAGATGGACTACGGAATCAGAGTGGAATGATCCTGCGTTACGTAGTCAGTTTTGTCAAGGGTTATCTGAGAGATTAAGGGATGCCCTTGCTTTTCATGAATACCCAGACTCTTTGGAGAATGCCATGTCTTTAGCAGTACGGTTAGATAGACGTATCAGAGAAAGGTGTAGGGCTCCCTCCGTGCAAGGGATCCCTTCTGCGAGTGGTTTCCTCTCTACTACCTCCCCGGGTGATGTTACAGGTAAGTCTGGGATAGCGGAGGAACCCATGCAGCTGGGTCAGGTTTCTTGCCCTTTCTAATAGTAGAGACTTTAGGAAATTGCACAAACTGTGTTACTATTGTGGAAAGAGTGGTCATTTTATTTTTGCTTGTTCTTATGTTAAACCGCAGGTGGAAGTGAGAAAGAAAGAAAAAAAAAACTTCCCTTTCACTTGGTAGCGTGAATGGTGTGGTGGAGCAGGCAGGTATGCAAGCTCCCTGCAGTTCCCGTTTTCTCCTTCCAGCTGTGGTGGCTCTAGAGTCAAGAATTTTTTGTTGTTGAAGTATTCCTTGATTGTGGTGCTGGGGTAAACCTAATTGACTCTCTTTTTCTTCAAAATCTAGGACTAAGTACATGCACTTTAGAGAATGATATTTGAGTTTTTGCAATTGATTCTTCCCCTCTTTCTCAAAGGAGTCTTACTCACATTGTTCATGGTATTCACTTAAGAGTGGGTGATGCACATGTTGAAATTTTTTCTTGTTTTGTCATGAAGGATTTGCCAGCTCCTATAGTTTTGGGGTTGCCATGGTTGATTAAACATAACCCAATTATAGATTGGCAAGCGAGACAAATCATTGGTTGGAGTGAGTTTTGTTCGGATAATTGTCTTGGCACATCTATCTCTGGGGTGTCCACTACGATTTTACCTCAGTATCTCTCAGATTTTGCAGATGTCTTTTCGGAGGGTGGGGCTCAGGAATTGCCCCCTCATCGAGACTATGATTGTCCAGTTAATCTCATCCCTGGGGCTAAATTGCCAAAATCTCGGCTTTACAACCTTTCTCAACCCGAAAGAGAGGTCATGCGAAAGTATATCGCCAAGAGTTTGGCAAAAGGTCATATTAGGCCATCTAAGTCTCCGGTGGCAGTAGGCTTGTTCTTTGTAAAGAAAAATGATGGATCGCTGAGACCGTGTTTGGATTTCCGGGAATTGAACCGTATTACGGTCCGGGATCCATATCCCCTGCCTTTGATTTCTGACCTTTTTGATCAGATTGTGGGAGCCAAGGTGTTCTCCAAGTTGGATTTGAGGGGGGCCTACAACCTGATCAGGATCAAGGAGGGGGATGAGTGGAAAACGGCCTTCAATACGCACGAGGGTCATTTTGAGAATCTGGTTATGACTTTTGGGTTGACGAATGCGCCAGCAGTATTTCAGCGATTCGTCAATGAAATTTTTCATCACCTGGTGGGGAGGTTCGTGGTGGTTTATTTGGATGACATTTTAATTTATTCTCCTGATCTGAAGACCCATCAGGATCATGTGAGACAGGGTTTGACGATCCTTCGGGAGAAAAAATTATATGCTAAATTGGAGAAATGTTTATTTTCGGTGCAGGAGCTTCCGTTCTTGGGATATCTGCTTTCTGACTCTGTTTTCGTATGGACCCCGAAAAGGTCCGGGCGGTTCTGGAATGGGACCGACCAGAGAATCAGAAAGCTTTGATGTGGTTCTTGGGGTTTACTAATTATTATAGGAAATTTATTTCAAACTATTCCACCATTGTAAAACCTCTCACGGATATGACTAAGAAGGGCGCTGACGTCTCTGTCTGGTCGGATGAGGCATTGCAGGCCTTTTCGGCTATTAAGGAGCGTTTTGCGTCTGCTCCCATTCTGGTGCAGCCCGATGTGTCTCAGCCATTCATTGTGGAGGTTGATGCATCTGAAGTGGGGGTTGGAGCGGTACTTTTGCAGGGTCCATCTCCTGGCAAATGGGTCCCGTGTGCTTTTTTCTCCAAGAAGCTCTCGGTCGCCGAGAGGAATTATGATGTTGGAGATAGAGAGTTGCTGGCTATCAAGTTGGCCTTTGAGGAATGGCGTCACTGGTTGGAGGGGGCGTCTCACCCCGTTACAGTATATAAAGACCATAAGAATTTGGCTTACTTGCAGTCTGCCAAGCGTCTGAACCCTAGACAGGCCAGATGGTCACTGTTTTTTACCAGGTTCAATTTTGTGGTTACCTTTCGCCCAGGGGTTAAGAACGTCAGGGCAGATGCCTTGTCTCGCAGCTTTCCTGGGGGAGCTGATTCAGAGGATCCTGCTCTGATTTTGGCAGATGGGGTGGTTGTCTCCGCTCTGTACCCCGAATTGGAGATGGAGGTGTTGGGAGCCCAGGAGGGGGCTCCTGGTTCTTGTCCCCCAGGGAGGTTGTTTGTTCCTGAGGGCCTGCAATACAAGGTATTTAAGGAACATCACGATACTGTCCTTGCTAGGCATCCTGGTGGTAAGTCGACCTTTTATCTTGTGTCCCGGAGGTTCTGGTGGCCCGGGTTACATAAGAGCATTGAGGATTACATGGCAGCTTGTGAAACCTGTGCTCGGTCAAAGGTTGCTCATATTCGACCGGCTGGTTCACTTCTTCCATTGTCTATTCCGTCTCGTCCCTGGACGCACTCGTCTATGGACTTTATTATGGATCTACCAAGTTCCTCCGGGAGAACAGTAATTTTGGTGGTAGTTGACCGTTTCAGTAAAATGGCTCACTTGATATCTTTATCTAGTCTGCCTAATGCCAAGACCCTTGCGCAGATTTTTGTGGATAATATTGTGAAATTGCACTATATTCCTTCGGATGTGGTCTCCGATAGGGGCACGCAGTTTGTCTCCAGGTTTTGGAGGGCATTCTGCTCTCGGCTTGGCATTCAACTTTCATTCTCTTCGGCTTTTCATCCGCAGTCGAATGGACAGACAGAGCGTACTAATCAAAACCTGGAGACCTACTTGAGGTGCTTTGTGGCTGAGAATCAGGAGGACTGGTCCTCATTCTTGGGAAGAAAAACAAACAAACCAGCACCTCCAAAATAAGTAAATTTGAGAGCGCAGGTGCACGCTACCTTGGCTGAAACACAATTGGATTAGTAGAACTACAGGTAACAGCACACTGCTAGTCAATTGCACAAAGATATAAGCAAACACTGAAAAAAATAATAGCTGCTTGGTGGCCATACTTACTGCAAGTGCAGTTAGAAGCTCTTTGCGCATAAAAATGATCAAACATATGTCGAGCCTATCTACCAGACGTCAAGGTGGCTTCTAATCAGATGGGTCCTGACATGCCTCGCCTGGGCTTACAGCCTACAATCTGGGCAAAGTAGTACCAAGCTGTATCCTACACATTCCACTCCCAGGCTGTGAGCCTGCAGTATGGGCAAAGTAGAATACAGCTGTACAAGCTATCTAATTAAAAGCATATGGTAAATGGGTGGTGGTGCACGGTTCAATCTCACCACCAGGGGCGCCACCCTTCCAGTGGCAGTGACTATAGGGAAGAAAAACAAACGAACCAGCACCTCCATAATAAGTAAATTTGAGAGCGCAGGTGCACGCTACCTTGGCTGAAACACAATTGGATTAGTAGAACTACAGGTAATGTGCTTTTAATTTGATAGCTTGTACAGCTGTATTCTACTTTCCCCATACTGCAGGCTCACAGCCTGGGAGAGGCATGTGTAGGATACAGCTTGGTACTACTTTGCCCAGATTGTAGGCTGCAAGCCCAGGAGAGGCATGTCAGAGTAGGACCCATCTGATTAGAAGTCACCTTGGCGTCTGGTAGATGGGCTCGACATATGTTTGATCAATTATATGCGCAAAGAGCTTCTAACTGCACTTGCAGTAAGTATAGCCACCAAGCAGCTATTATTTTTTCAGTGTTTGCTTATATCTTTGTGTAATTGACTAGCAGTGTGCTGTTACCTGTAGTTCTACTAATCCAATTGGTCCTCATTCTTGTCTCTAGCAGAATTTGCTTTGAATAACCGTAGGCAGGAGTCCACGGGTAAGTCGCCGTTTTTCGGCGCATACGGCTTTCATCCTCAGTTTGGTACCTTTTCTGGGACTGGTTCCTCTGGGATGCCAGAAGAGGGGAGATTTTCTTCTGCCTTGTCTTCCATATGGCGGAAGATCCAAGGGAATTTGGAGAAGATGGGTGAGAGGTATAAGCGAATGGCTGACAAGAGACGTGTGACTGGTCCAGACCTGTGTGTGGGTGATCTGGTATGGTTGTCCACTAAAATTATTAAGTTGAGAGTGCCATCTTGGAAACTGAGTCCAAGATTTATCGGTCCGTACAAAATATCTGCAGTGATCAACCCAGTAGCGTTTCGGCTGGATCTTCCGCAAACTTGGAGGATTCATGACGTGCTCCACAGGTCTTTACTGAAAAAATATGTGAAACCGGTGGAACCATTGCCATTGCCTCCTCCTCCTGTTCTGGTCGATGGAAATTTGGAGTTCGAGATCTCCAGGGTTCTCAACTCTAGAGTTCTTCGGGGTTCCCTTCAGTATCTGGTACACTGGAGGGGATACGGCCCTGAGGAGAGGATGTGGGTTCCTGTCAGTGCCAGCCGACTGGTGAGGGCTTTTCATAGAACCCATCCGGATAAGGTTGGTCCGGGGTGTCCGGAGGTCACCTGTAGAAGGGGGGGGGGTGTACTGTCATGCCCGGCTCTGACTATGTGCGGAGGTCGGCCAGAATAGCAGAATAGCAGCACGTCTTTAGTGTTTGTGTTGGAGTTGTGCTGGATCCGCCTCCCATCAGGTGCACTGGGTGGGGTCATTAGTTTAAATGGCTCTCATTTCCAGTGCTCTGAGCGGGTTATAGAAATCAGTATGTTGTGTTGATATCTTCTCTCCCATCCAGGTTCTGTGCGAGCAGGCTGCTCCTATTTCCCCTTTTCACCATCTCAGGGAAGTTAGGGTGTATTAGCCTAAGCACGAGGACACATCATTCCTACCACCAAGGTCTGCCTGTGCGCTGAGCAGTGCAGGGAGAGAGGTCAGGGATTAGCTAGGAGGTGACCCTTCCCCTCATTCTCGCTCAGAACCTGGTTGTTGGTTTTTCTGTGTGTCTGAGTGCTTGTCCGCCGTGACACAGGGCCATGGCCATAATGTTTTAGATGGTCAGATCAGCAGCAGGCCCTCGTCCCTAATGTTTTAGATGGTCAGCCCAGCAGCAGACCCTCACCGATAATGTTTTAGTTGGTCAGCTCGGCAGCAGGCCCTCGCCCCTTAAGTTTTAGATGGTCAGCTCAGCAGCAGGCCCTCGCCCATAATGTTTTAGATCAGGCATGCTCAACCTGCGGCCCTCCAGCTGTTGCAAAACTACAACTCCCATCATTCCCGGACAGCCAACAGCCTACAGAAGGTGAAGGTGGGAGTTGTAGTTTTACAACAGCTGGAGGGCCATAGGTTGAGCATCCCTGTTTTAGATGGTCAGCTCAGTAGCAGGCCCTTAACCATAATGTTTTAGATGGTCAGCTCGACAGCAGGCCCTTAACCCTAATGTTTTAGATGGCCAGCTCAGCAGCAGGCCCTCGCCCATAATGCTTTAGATGGTCAGCTTAGCAGCAGGCCCTCGCCCATAATGATTTAGATGGTCAGCTCGGCAGCAGGCCCTCACCCATAATGTTTTATATGGTCAGCTCAGCAGCAGGCCTTCGCCCATAATGTTTCAGATGGTCAGCTCAGCAGCAGGCCCTCGCCCATAATGTTTTAGATGGTCAGCTCAGCAGCACGCCCTCACTCATATTTTTTTCTATGGTCAGATCAGCAGCAAGCACTTGCCCCTAATGTTTTAGAAAGTCAGCTCACCAGCAGACCCTCGACAATAATTTTTCAATGGTCAGCTCAGCAGCAGGCCCTCCCCCATTAATGTTTTAGATGGTCAGGTCAGCAGCAGACCGTCACCCCAAATTTTTTAAATGGTCAGCTCAGCAGCAGGCTGTCGCCCCTAATGTTTTAGAGGGTCACCAGCAGGCCCTTGCTCATAATGTTTTTGAGGGTCACCAGCAGGCCATTAATCATAGTTTTTCAAGGGTTTGTATGATGCTCTCCTTTATGTTTAATAAAGGGTGTATTGGAGTGCCAGTTCCTTGTAATTTTTAGCAGCCCTTTTACTTAGTGCATAGGCTTTATGAGTGTAGGAGTCCCACTACCTGAACAATTCTACCACAATGTGAACGAGGCCCTCCTTTATGTGATATACAGGTTGTATCGGAGTGCCTCTTCCTTGTAATTTTTGGCAGCACTTGCACTTTATGTACAAGTAAATATAAAGTTTCCTATCAATTTTTCCTCTAAAATCGATTTGTGCATATTATTGTCAGTCTATAAAATTGCCATACTACTCGAACAACATCATTTCCAGCAGCGACCTGGGAGTACAAGATGCATCCAGACATCCTCCCCATGTTGTTCCCGAACCATTTCAGTGGTGTTTCCATCAATTTCTTACCTTTTCATGTGAACCAGACACCCTCCCCTCCTCATAGCAGGGGGTGCCTGGTTTAATGCTCGGGTTCCCCCATTGACTTCCATTGTGCTTGGGTGCTCGGCAGAGCACCTGAGCATCCCGAGGTGTACTACTGGTGCACCCAAGCACTTTGGTGCTCGATCAACACTAGTTAACATATAAAAGTAATCTTATAATTATAAGTGTTACATGGCATTACTGTATATTGTCAGGAATCATAATTTGTTCCAAATCTTACTGTAAATGTCAGACTAATATGTACCGTAGGCCCTTAAAATCAATGAAACACATTTAACATCAATATATATTATAGGAGAGGCTCACTGGCTTCACCGGAGCTCAACCTGCTGCCCACCCTGCAGTACTTTTTAATCACAAAAATAACAAATTGACTGGCTCACGGTAATTTGCGTCAACAGACAACAGTTACACCAGTATATAGTAATTTTCATCGACCTTTACTAACATACAAAACATACATACAAATCAAATCATGCACAATAATTGTTGAACTGTCCCTTAAAATGCGGAGCTCACGCAACTGCAGTTTTGTTATAATTCGTTCTTTCCAGGCATGTGATCTATCATATAAAGAGATAGAAAAAATCATTAAAATAGTCTTTCTTTTCACTTGTGTTATGATTAACATACTCTTTGCTGAATGACTGAATTGTGTCCCTTTAGAGTATGGTGTTTTATTGCACATTTTGTTGGTTTGTTCAGTACTGTCCAGTTAAGGTATTGATTAACAGTACGTGCATATGTACACTCTGCTCCAAGTGTCCAGTTTGATTTGTTACACACTACTGCGTGTTACTCACAGTTGCCGTTGGTCTATATGTTCTCCTGTTCAGTCGCAGCTGATTTCACCACTGCCGCTGTTACACGCCATGTGTGTTACTCACGCGATCATCGATTCATAGCGATAGACAAAGGCCATAGTTCTGATAAGAAGTTGGCGTCCCGACAGTCTTGCTGCGCACGCAAGAGACATACGCTCTGGGGAGAGGTTGAGCTGACAATCAGAGCGGAGGCATATGTCGGCAGAGATCACATGAGTAACACACATTGCATGTAGCAGGGGCAGCGGTGACATCAGCTAGTACAGCTACAAATAAACAGGAGGACATATAGACCAACGGCAACTGTGAGTAACACGCAGTAGTGTGTAACAAATCAAACTGGACACTTAGAGCAGAGTGTACATATGCACGTACTGTTAATCAATACCTTAACTGGACAGTACTGAACAAACCAACAAGATGTGCAATAAAACACCATACTCTAAAGGGACACAATTCAATCATTCAACAAAGAGTATGTTAATCACAACACAAGTGAAAAGAAAGAAAAATTCATTAAAATAGTCTATCTCTTGAGATGATAGATCACATGCCCAGAAAGAATGAATTATAACAAAACTGCAGTTTAAAAAAAATAAATAAAATGCACAATACTTGCACGAGCTCAGCATTTAAAGGGACAAAAATTATTGTGCATGATTTGATTTGTATTTATTTTTGGTATGTTAGTAAAGGTTGATGAAAATTACTATATACTGGTGTAACTGTTGTCTGTTGTGGCAAATTACCGTGAGCCAGTCAAATTGTTACATTTAACATCAACCAGTCTTTTGACTTTCAGAAAAGAAATGTTATTTATTTTATTAAAACAACATGGAAATGTCAAGACTGAAGTATTCAGCAGGAGGAAATGGTCTGTATCCTGCATAATCATATCCTTTGGGAATAGAGTCTTGATTAGAAGCTGATTTCAGAGCACCTTGATTAGGAGGATGGTTAGGTGTTTCATTTCAATTTATAAGAGTGGAACCAATTTATTTTAGTAAAGATTGCATAACCTTCAGTGTAGAATTTATACTTATGCGTTATTCATTCTTGGCCAATTCAAGACATTCATGCTCCTTTTCAGTTATTGCTGCATGTTTATAGCCACAAGAAGCAAATTGACTTGTTGGAATTAATTTGTTGGATTCCAGTAAGACCCCAGATGACATAAGAAGGCTTAGGATTGCAAATTAAAATCAGAAATCTCTCAAGCATTCCCAGACACATATCTGTTGCTGTCTTCTACAGCACAACAACACACTTGTAAAATATAAGGATGGAAAATAATAGAATTTATTTTGAAGGAATCTGGATGAGCATATGGGTATATCTACCTAAAAAAGCAAGCTTTATATATGTATTTAGTATTTAACATGCCAAACACATCGGGATGTTCGGGTGCTCGAACAAGCACCCGAGTATAATGGAAGTCAATGGGAGAACCAGTGCATTAAACCACCCTCCCCACCTTCTATAATGAGGGGAGGGTTCCTGGTTCATAGGAAAATGTCAGAAATGAATAGAAACACAACCAAAATGGTTCTGTAAAAGCATGGGGAGGATGTCTTGGACTCGCAGGTCACTGCTAGGAACGATGTTGTCCGAATAGTACGCCACTTTTAAAGACTGACAATAATACGCACAAAACCGAATAAAAAAAATTTAATTTATAGGAAAAATTGATAGGAAACATTCTTTCCTATATATTTACTTGAATAAAAAGTTTAGGTGCTGTCAAGAATTACAAGGAAGAGGCACTCCAATACAACCTGTTTTTTTACATAAAAGAAGGGCCCTTATTCACATTGTGGTACAATTTTTCATGTAGTGGGAAACCAACACTCATAAAGCCTATGCACTAAGTGAAAAGGCTGCCAACAATTACAAGGAACCAGCACTCCAATACACCCTTTATTAGACATAAAGGAGGGCATCATACATACCCTTTTAAAATTATGATTGATAGCCTGCTGGTGACCCTCAAAAACAGTTAGATCAAGGGCCTGCTGATCTGACCATCTAAAACATTATGTGTGAGGGCCTGCTGCCAGTTTGGTGAATCTAGTTAACCTGGGGATGATCGCATGTGCCCGTAACGGCAACGATCCCTTCGGATGTCTGGCCTATCAACTTTCGATGTTATTGTCAGCACAAACAATTGTAACTATGGGTAACGGGGAATCAGGGAGGGAGCCTGAGAAACAGCTACGGCTGCCACATCCAAGCAAGGCAGCATGCACACAAAGTACCTATTAGGTATAATTAGGTGAAAGCCTGCAGGTGAGCTGACCCAGTAAAAGATTTAAGGTGTGGGCCTGCAGGTGAGCTGACCCTGTAAAAGATGTTAGGTGCAGGCCTGCTGGTGAGCTGACGCTGTAAAAAATTATAGGCGAGTGCCTGCTGGTCAGCTGACCCTGTAAAACATTATATGCTTGGTCCTGCAGGTGAGCTGACCTTCTAAAAAATTATATGCGAGGGCCTTCAGGTGAGCTGACCCTGTAAAAGATTTGAGGTGCGAGCCTGAAGGTATGCTGACCCTCTAAAAAATTAAATGCAAGGGCTTTCAGGTGAGCTGACCCTGTAAAACATTTGAGTAGTGGGCCCGCTGGTGAGCTGACCCTGTGAAAAATTTGAGGTGCGGGCCTGCTGGTGAACTGACCCAGTATAAGATTGTAGGTGAAGGCCTGCTAGTGAGCTGACCCTCTAAAAATTGAATGCAAGGGGTTTCAGGTGAGCTGACACTGTAAAAGATTTGAGGTGCAGGCCTGCTGGTGAGTTGACCCTGTAAAAGATTTGAGGTGCGGGCCTGCTGGTTAACTGACCCAGTAAAATATTGTAGGTGAAGGCCTGCTGGTGAGCTGACCCTCTAAAAAAAATATATGAGAGGACCTGCAGCTGAGCCTCCAAAAAATTATATGCGAGGGCCTGCAGCTGAGCTGACCCTCTAAAAAAAATTATATGTGAGGGCCTGCAGGTGTGCTGACCCTGTAAAACAATATATTTGAAGGGCATGTTTATATAATGGAAGAGGAGGAGGATGAGAAAAGAAAGATTCAACCATATACCCACTCCTCGCTTGTGAATAGCGAAAGCTGACTGGAAAGGCAACAACCATGTTGCAGCTGGTATTCCACTACTGCCCTCTGCTGCTCACAAAGCCTGGACAACAAGTGGAATGTGGAGTTCCAGCGCATGCTCACATCGCACAGCAGCCGGTGAGCTGGCAATTTCAAGCTCTGCTGCAGCATTGACAGACCAGCTGAAGCTGTTGGTGACTTGCGAAAATGTGCACACACCTTCACCAGTAGCTCAGGCAAATTGGGGTAGGTTTTGAGAAACCGCTGAACCACAAGGTTGAAGATGTGGGCAAGGCATTGGATGTGTCTAAGCTTGCCAAGCTCCAAAGCCGCCACCAAGTTATGGCCAATATCAGACACAACCATGCCTAGTTCTAGGTTGAGTGGCAAAAGACACAGCTCAGTCTGGTCTCTTATCCCCTTCAACAGCTCTGTGGCGGTGTGATGTTTGTCTCCTAAGCATGTCAGCTTCAGCACGGCCTGTTGCCACTTCCCCACTGCAGTGCTACACTGCTTCCAGCTACTGTCTGATGACTGACTGGTGCTGCACATGGATAATTCTGAGGAGGAACGGGACAAGAATGTGGAGGTGGAGCCACTAATTTAGGTGCTGGCGGAAACCCTCATTTACGTGGGCTGGCTATCATTGATGTCAATAGCATTTGTGCCATCCCAGGGTATTACTCGCTCCCAGCCTCCACAACATTCGTCCAGTGTGCCGTCAGGAAAATGTAGCGTAACTGGCCGAATGTACTTGTCCATGTGAGCGTGGTTAAGTGGATCTTCGCAGTAACTGCATTGGTCAGGGCACATGTGATTTTACGGGACACATGTTGGTGTAAGGTGGGTATGGCAATAGTGGCGGCTGGGGACTATGTAACGTGGGACAGCCGCCAACATCAGGCTGTTGAAGTCCTCAGTGTCCACAAGCCTAAAAGGCAACATTTCCAGGGCCAGTAATTTGAAAAGCTGTGCATTTATTGCTATGGCCTGTGGGTGGCTGGGTATTTTCGCTTGTGATCAAAGGCCTGGGGTAACGATATTTGGATGCTGCACAAGTGGATGTGGTCGCTGATGGTGCAGATGCAGGGCGAGAGGTGGTGATTAACTGACTGGAATCATTATCTGCTGAATTCCAACTGACCACCTGCTCACACTGGGCTGACTTCAAGAGTGGTGTCTGGGACCCCCCTGTAAACTGGGACATGAAACTAGGTATCTTGGATGATTGCTTTTCTTGTGCTCTGGCAGCAGGCACAGATTCTCCGCGCCCAGGGCCACGGCCTCTGCGTGCAACAAAGCCACTTTCCCGTCCCCTAATGCTCACCTTCTTTATTTTAAATATGATATACGGTATTATTGAAAGTATGTCACATGTACAGTAGAGTAAGATTTGGAAGTGTATGTGCAAAAAAAAATTTGCAACCGTATTTGTGATGAGGAAACGCCAAGTACCACAGGTAATGTCACTGTTCACAGTGTCTACAGAAAAACTGCACTGGAAGTCTGCACTGGATGCAGTGTACACAGTCTACGGAAAAACGGGATGTTAGTGATATTTTAGGGTTGCAAACACTTGAAACAGGAGATGTGGCGCGGATAATTTAACTGTCTGCAGAGGACACTGTCTACAGAAAAAGTGCACTGGATTTGACTAATATTTTAGGGATGCGCACACTTGAAACAGGAGATGTGGCACAAATAATTTAACAGTCCGGAGGTGACACCGTCTACGGAAAAACTGCACTGCATGTCACTGATATTTTAGGGATGCACACACTTAAAACAGGGAATGTGGTGCGGATAATATAACTGTCCACAGAGGGCACCATAAGTAATTTGTGTACTAGAAGTACAAGTAATTTGTGTACTAGAAGTCACAGATATTATAGGGATGCACACACTTTAAACAGATGTTGTGGTGTGGATAATTTAACAGTTCGCAGCGGACACCGTCTACATAAAAACTGCACTTGATGTCACTGATATTTTAGGGATGCGCACACTTTAGATAGGAAGTGTGGAGCAGATAATTTAACTGTCCGCAGCAGACACCGTCTACTGAAAAAGTGCACTGGATGTGCACACACTTTAGACATAAGGGGATTATTGGTGACCCTCTTTTGGGCCCCAGCAAACTATCCTTTTCCCCATAATACCTCCATCTTTTACCTTCTTTTGACCTGCCTCTTACCAATAAAACACAGAGACTTGGGTCGGAGTTAATTCGGCCACAGCAGCCGTTATTTATTAAACAAAAAATACAAATATATATTAACAATGCATTACCCCAGACGAGGGAGGTCCTAGAAGCCCCAAAATGTATCCATCCAAAACAACCACCAACTGGACAATCCACCTTGCCTCCAGCCATAAACACCCAGCTCGGAGCCACCAGCTGATGGATGCCTCGCCGATTAACCGAGTGCCCAATCCTGAGAGTCCCGCCCTACCATTGAGGCCCTCTCATTCTCAAGCACCAACCCATTCCACCAGCTCCGAGGACCTCCCTCTGCCAACAACGCGCAACTTGACCACTCAAACCTCATGCTTGCGCGTTCCTCCACATCACCAGAGCCCTTTCAATTCCACCCTGCAGTCCCAGAGACCACAGATCAATCCCAACCGCATTCAGGTGAACGCTATCCACCCTCCAAAAACCACCCAGGCACGACTCAAGATCCACATGCCTAAAAGCCACGAACCGTCCAATCGCCCTGTTCACCTTAATGCAAGCCCTGTTCACACCTCCAACAGACCGCGCCTCCCGCCACTGTTTTCTAGGCACAATATCCGACCACACCGTCACCATTTTCGGAAACAATGACCAATGCCGTAAAAGGTCAAATTTGACATCCCTAATCAATTCCCTCGCCGATCTAACCCCCAAATCATTGCCCCCAACATGGAGCACTAAAATATCTGGGGCTCCGTCTAACAAAACGATGCACTTCCTTCAGCACACTGCCCCACAACATACCTCTAGATCCAAGCCACTTCACAACTGCGACATCCCTGCCAAACCCCAACTGCCGCCCGTTTTCCCGAACATCTGCCCTCAACGCCCCCCAGAAAACAAGCGAATGTCCAATGATCCAAACCAGCGCAAGACTGGAGCCTGCAATAAAAACGCAAACAAAAGAAAACACATTACTATTCAAGTCACCACTACTCCCCTTACAAACTACCCAAACGCACATATGACCTGAACCTAATGGATTCCCAACGCCCTATTGTTTTAATAACTTTGTCACTTAACCCCAACCTAGCCGCTTCAGTTGCTGCCCCAATCCTGAAGGAGTGACCCGTGAAATCTGCTGGGTCCACCCCCGCCCCTACCAGACACTTTTTAAACACCGCCACAAATTGAAACCTGGAAAGAAATGACCCATCACTATGCCTCAGCAATGGTCCACCCTCAAAATACACCCCTTCCCTATACACTCGCAAACATCTCACTGGACACAACAAGCACTCTGGTAACAAAAAAAGTGTAACATACCGCCCCCTACCGTCCATATCAGTTTTGGACGACCGCAACCAAACAACCACCCTGTCCTGTAGCAGATCCACATCCTCCCCATACAGTCCCCCCGCAACTCTGACACTTCTAGACACCAATTCCCCTAAACGGAAAGCCCCAAAAAAGGCTAAGGAAAAAGCCAACTGAAACAAGCTAACCTCCCCAACGGAACTGCCAATCAACTCAACCTGTCTACCAATCTTCAACAGCAAGGAGAACGACACTGGCCTCCTACGATCCTCCGTCCGCTGACCCCTCCTCCAGCCCCTCAATACCTGCCACACCAAAAAAGCCTTTGTCACATCCACCATGCCCCGTAGCTTGAAACCAAATGCCAGGCCTGCCACACACTTATTCAACTGCGCCACCGACCAACCTTGCTCTTTTCCGTTCCCCAGGAACAACAATAAAGGAATCTCCCCCTCATCTACCCTTATCCCCAAAACAGCACACCACTGCTCCCATTCTCTCCAAGCCTTCCCGTACGCAGCCCAGGAACCCATGCTCAAAGACGCTCGCAACAACCCCGCTACAGTACCTCCAATAGCCCCCACAGCGACCCCGGGCACTCCAGGCCTTCCGCTTCCGCCTCCGGAGCCAACTGCCGAAATCGTTCCCACTGCAAACGAGAACGAGCATCCGCAATGTTGTAAGAAACCCCGGGCACATGAACCGCAACCACCCATGCATTGAACGACAAACAAAGCAACACAAGATGCTGCAACAGGCGAACCACGGGTGGAGACAAAGCCATCAAACCATTGATCACCTGTACCACACCCATGTTATCACAGTGAAACCGCACCTTCCTGTTCCTAAATCTATCCCCCCACAACACCATTGCCAGTACTATGGGAAACAGCTCGAGGAGACACAAATTCCTGACCCACCCCCGCTCAACCCAAGACTCCGGGCAATGATCCGCACACCACTGACCGTGACAATAAGCCCCAAACCCCACCTTTCCAGCCGCATCTGTAAACAATTCAAAATCAAAATTATGCACCACCTCGCCCATCATTAACGTCCTACCATTAAAATCCCGCAAAAAACCAGACCAAACCTCCAAATCCCGTTTTTAACTCCCGCCCCAACCTAATAAAATGATGTGGTGCAACCATCCCCGCCGTAGCTGCCGCTAACCGACGACAAAACACTCGGCCTATAGGCATGATTCTACATGCGAAGTCCATTTTCCTTAACAGCGACTGCAGATCTCGCAACCGAACCTTCGCAGACTGCCTCGCCCGCTCGACTCCTGCCCGCAAATCAACCACCTTCTCCTCTGGAAGCCGACATTCCACCTTTCCGTATCAATTACAATGCCCCAAAAACTTAATTCTGTCACCGGGCCAACCGTCTTATCCACCGCTAACGGCACCCCAAAATCCGCAAAAACTGACTGCAAAGTCGCCAACAAAAGAGAACAAACACGCGAGCCCGACGGTCCCAAACACAGAAAATCATCCAAGTAATGGATAATGGATGAACACCCAGTCACATCCACCACCACCCATTCCAAGAATGAACTAAACGCCTCAAAGAACGCGCATGACACGGAACAGCCCATAGGCAAACATCTATCCACAAAATACCCGCCCGTCCCAAAAACAACCCAACAGATGTAAACTATCTGGGTGAACCGGGAGTAACCGAAAAGCCACCTTGATATCAGCCTTAGCCAACAATGTCCCAGGACCCAGCTTCTTAACCCATGCCACAGCCGCATCAAATGACGTATAGACCACCGAACTAATTTCAGGATCGATACCATCATTGACCGACGCCCCCTTAGGAAAAGACAAGTGATGTATAAGCCTAAACTTGTTAGGCTCTTTTTTAGGCTCCAGTCCCAGCGGCGACACCCTCAAGCCATCTAACGGCACTCCCTCAAATGGCCCATCCATCCTGCCCAAGGCAACCTCCTTTGCCAACTTTTCAGAGACTACCTCAGGAAACTCCAAAGCCGAGCGCAAATTTCTTTGTGGTACCACCACAGGCAATGGGTTAGACGGAATACGAAACCCCTCCAAAAAAACGCGTTTTAACAATTCCGCCGCCTCCTACCTAGAATACCTATTTAAGTACCACTCCATCCTTCCCACCCGAAAGTCTGACCCTTTTGCAGCCGAGTCTGACCCTCTGTGTTTCCCGCCTCTGAAGCACCGGTTCGCCCCGTGGTTACCCCCGCAATTTGTGCACTCATGCTTAAACTTGCATTTTGCGCCAAACCTGCAGTTACCGTCATTAAAGAGGAAACACAATACCCTGGCAGACGCTGCTGACACCGTAGACTGTCCCGATGACGCAGCACGCACCGTTTTCTGAAAAACTGAACTGGATGTCACTGATATTTTAGGGATGCACACTCTTAAAACAAGAGATGTGCTGCTGATAATTTAAATGTCCGCAGCGGACACATCTACAGAAAAACTGCACTGGATGTCACTGATATTTTAGGGATGTGCAAACTTTAAAAAGGAGATGTGGCATAGATAATTTAACAGTCCTCAGGGGACACAGTCAACGGAAAAACAGCACTGGATGTCACTGATATTTTAGGGATGCGCACACTTGAAACGGGAGATTTGGCGCAGATAATTTAACGGTCCGCAGCGGGCACAATATATGGAAAAAGTGCGCTGGATGTCACACATATTTTAGGGATGCACACACTTTAAACAGGAGATGTGACGCGGATAATTTAACAGTCCGCAGCGGACACTGTATACTAAAAAACTGCACTGGATGTCACTTATATTTTACGGGTGAGAAAACTTTAAAAAGGAGATTTGGCACAGATAATGTGGAAAAAGTGTACTGGATGTCACTGATATTTTAGGTATGTGCACACTTGATAAATGAGATTTGGTGCGGATAATTTAACTGTCCGCAGCAGAGACCATCTATGGAAAAAGTGCACTGAATGTCACTAATATGTTAGGGATGCGCACACTTGAAACAGGAGAAGTGGCGCGGTAAATTTTAAATGTCTGCAGGAGACACAGTCTACGGAAAAACTGCACTAGATGTCACTGATAATTTAGAGATGTGTACACCTGAAACAGGAGATGTGGTACAGATAATTTAATTGTCTGTATGGGGCACTGTCTACTGAAAAACAGAACTGGATGTCACTGATAATTTAGAGATGCGCACACTTGAAACAGGAGATGTGGTGCGGGTAATTTATCTGTCCGCAGCGGCACCGTCTAAAGATAAAGTGTACTGAAAGTCACTGATATTTTAGGGATGAGCACACTTAAACCATGAGATGTGGCGCGGATAATTTAACAGTTTCCAGCGGATACAGTCTACACAAAAACTTCACTGGATGTCACTGATATTTTAGGGATGTGCAATCTTAAAACAAGAGATGTGCTGCTGATAATTTAAATGTCCGCAGCGGACACATCTACGGACAAATTGTACTGGATGTCTCTGATATTTTAGGGATGCACACACTTTAAACGGGAGATGTGGCGTGGATATTTTATCAGTCTGCAGCGGACACTGTCTACTGAAAAACAGCACTGGATATCACTGATATTTTAGGGATACACACACTTTAGACAGGAGATGTGCGCGGATAATTTAATAGTCCGCAGGAGACACAGTCTAAGGAAAAACCGCACTGGATGTCACTGATAATTTAGGGATGCGCACACTTTAAAGAGGAGAGGTGGTGTGGATAATTTAACAGTCCGCAGCGGACACGTCTACAGAAAACTGCACTATATGTCACTGATATTTTAGGGATTTGCACACTTTAAAAGGGAGATGTTGTGCAGATAATTTAACATTCCACATGGAACACAGTCTACGGAAAAACTGCACTGGATGTCACTGATATTTTAGGGATGCGCACTCTTAAAACAAGAGATGTGGCGTGGATAATGTAACTGTCCACAGCAGACACGTCTACAGAAAAAGTACACTGGATGTCTCTGATATTTTAGGGAGGCACACGCTTTAAACAGGAGATGTGGTGTGGATATTTTATCAGTCTGCAGCGGACACTGTCTACTGAAAAACGGCACTGGATATCACTGATATTTTAGGGATTCACAAACTTTAGACAGGAGATGTGGCGCGGTTAATTTAGCAGTCCGCAGGAGACACAGTCTATGGAAAAACTGCACTGGATGTCATTGATAATTTAGAGATGCACACACTTGAAACAAGAGATTTGGCGCGGAAAATTAAACTGTCCACAGAGGACACCGTCTACTAAAAAACTGCACTGGATGTACTGATATTTTCGGGATTTGCACACTTTAAACGGGAGATCTGGCGCGGATAATTTAACAGTCCACTGCGGACACCATCTACGGAAAAACTGCACTGGATGTCAATGATATTTTAGAGATGCGCAGACTTTAAACAGAAGATGTGGTGCGGATAATTTATCTGTCCACAGAGGACATTGTCTCTGGAAAAAATGCACTGGATGTCACTGATATTTTAGGGATGTGCACACTTGAAACAGGAGATGTGGTGCAAATAATTTAACTGTCTGCAGCCGTCACCATCTACGGAAAAAGTGTACTAGAAGTCAATGATATTTTAGGGATGACTGAGCACACTTGAAACAGGAGATGTGGTGCGGATTATTTAAAAGTTCTCAGCGGATACCATCTACAGAAAAACTGCACATGATGTCACTATTATTTTTGGGATGTGCACACTTTAAACAGGAGATGTGGCGCGGATTATTTAGCAGTCTGCATCGGACACCGTATACTAAAAAACTGCATTGGATGTCACTGATATTTTAGGGATGAGAAAACTTTAAGCAGGAGATGTGGCGCAGATAGTTTACCTGTCCACAGGGGACACTGTCTACGGAAAAAGTGCACTGAATTTCACTAATATTTTAGTGATGCACAAACTTGAAACAGGAGATGCGGCGCAAATAATTTATCTGTCCGCAGCAGACACCGTCTAAAGATAAAGTGCACTGAAAGTCACTGATATTTTAGGGATGCACACACTTGAAACAGGAGATGCGGCGCAAATAATTTATCTGTCCACAGCGGATACCGTCTACAGAAAAACTGCACTGAATGTCACTGATATTTTAGGGCTGCGCACACTGTAAATAGGAGATGTGGCACGGATAATTTACCAGTCTGCAGCGGACACAGTCTACAGAAAAAATGTACTGGATGTCACTAATATTTTAGGGATGCGCATACTTTAAACGGGAGATGTGGCGTGGGTAATTTAACAGTCCGCAGCTGATACTGTCTACTTAAAAACGGCACAGGATGTCACTGATATTTTAGGAATGCACAAACTTTAGACAGGAGATGTGGCGCGGATAATTTAATTGTCTGCAGGGGACACCGTCTACGGAAAAACTGCACTGGATGTCACTAATATTTTAGGGATGTACACACTTGAAACAGGAGATGTGGCGCAAATAATTTAACTGTCTGCAGCGGACACTGTGTACAGAAAAAGTGTACTGGATGTCACTGATATTTTAGGAATGCACACACTTTAAATAACAGGTCCTTGAAGCTTTGCTATTGCTGCATCTGCCACTCCCTCTCCATTTAAATTGACAAGGCTTGGCAAGATGACGTTTCACTGTCTGACCTTGTCAATCAAAGTACAGAGGGTGCAGCAGTTGCAGATAGAGATGAGCCTCTAGTAGTAATGGCAACACCCCCATTACTCCTAAAGGCTCACTTGCATATATTAAAGGGTTTTTCCAGGCTTGAAATATCAATGACCTATCCTCAGGATCCTTAATTTTAGATCGGCGGGGTTCCAACACCCGACACCCCTGCCGATCAACTGTATGAAGAAAAGGCATGTGACGTGCACGAGTGCTGTCTTATGTCTCTCTTCCTGCTTACTGCTGCTATGCTGCTGTGTCTCTGGCAAGCAGGAAGAGAGACAGGATATGGCACATGCTGACAGCCTGGCTCACCTCAGTGGCAAACCTCTTAATGGGGGATGGATTTACGGGGTGCTGAAACTAATCACAATCCTAATCCCAATCTCAGGTTTAACCCCTTAGGCCTATTTCACATGTCCGTGGAACACGGACCGTGTGATACCGGCTTGGATTTGTTCTAAGTGCAGGAGCGCACGGCGTCATTGGTTGCTCTGACGCTGTGCGCTTCTTGCTGCCGCCGCTGTACAGTAATACAGTGGTATGATCTATACCAGTGCATTACTGTACTGCGGTTGCAGCAGGAAGCGCACAGCGTCATAGCAACCAATTGCGCTGTGCGCTTCTGCACTCAGAAGAAATCCAGGCCAGTATCACATGGTCGCGTTCCACGGACGCGTGAATGCAGCCTTATGGACAGGGCTCATTTTCACCTTAAGGACGAGGCAATTTTTTTTGCAAAGCTGACCAGTGTCCCTTTATGTGGTGATAACTTTGAAACACTTTGACTTATCCAGGCCATTCTGAGACAGTTTTTTCGTCACATATTGTATTTCATGACACTGGCAAAATGGAGTAAAAAAAAAAAATGTATTTATAAAAAAAATACCAAATTTGCTATTTTTTTTTAAATTTTTCAAGATTTCACTTTTTGGGCAGATTTTCCATTTTTATATTTTTTTTCCAGTTACAAAGCAAGGGTTAACAGCCAAACAAAAAATATTTATGGCCCTGATTCTCTAGTTTACAGAAACACCCCATATGTGGTTGTAAACTGCTGTACGGGCACACGGCAGGGCACAGAAGTAAAGGAATGCAATACGGATTTTGGAAGGCAGATTTAGCTGAACTGTTTTTTTGACACCATGTCACATTTGAAGCCCCCTAATGCACCCCTAGAGTAGAAACTCCCAAAAAGTGACCCCATTTTAAAAACTACACCCCTCAATGTATATAAAATGGATTTTACAAACTCTGTTAACCCTTTAGGTGTTCCACAAGAATTAATGAAAAATAGAGTTACAATTTGTAAATTTCACTTTTTTGGCAGATTTTCCATTTTAATAATTTCTTCCAGTTACATAGCAAGGGTTAACAGCCAAATAAAACTCAATATTTATGGCCCTGATTCTGTAGTTTGCAGAAACACCCCATAGGTGGTTGTAAACTACTGTACGGTCACACGGCAGGGTGCAGAAGGAAAGGAATGCCATTCTATTCATGAATTTTCAATGCAAATGGTTTTTAAGCTGAAGAACAAGGCAGATTCTTCTCATTTGCATGTCTTTCCTTTACATGACAATACTGTATAGAAAGGTTATTGAATATTATGTATGTTAGTACGTGGGAAATGTATGTAGCTATTAAAATAGGCAGGTCAGGAGTGGTGAAAGGTCCTCTTTAAATAGAATATAGTTGGAACTCACACCCACTTTCATAACACTCGGACTATTATCTAATGCAAACTATATATTAAAAAAATATATACTGTAAATTAAATTGTATTACGTGGTAATCCATATAATAAAATGTTAGTACTCTAAAAACTTATGTCGACATATAGCAATAATCAGCAGGGCTTTCATGGTACACTGAAAAAATAAGTAAACAATATAATATATACAAAAAATTCCATATATTGATATATGTTGATAAGATATTGCATACTGTATATATATTTAATGTAATGTCACATCGAGATGAATTTTTTTTCCCCAACAAGTGCAAGCTTTATGCTCAATGTGGCTTCAATAGTGAACTGTTGCATTGGAGACCTTTAGGCTATTCTTCTATATAGTTTAAAACTCAATTTGGATATTTTGATAGTCTATAATGTAATATCTAATTAGTTGTGATTGTGCACCTTGCCACCTCCCATATGATTTCCTCTTGTATGGAGAGATTGCAGTGTGCCTCACCAGCAGCCATGATCTCGCCATGTTGGTGTCATAGCTGTAGTGCGTAAACACACTGCATACTGCAACTTTGCTGCAACCCCCCCCCCCCCCTTACCCTTGGGTAATGGAGAATGGGGAGTCAAAGAGACCTATCCTGACCATGTTTGCTGGGGTGCTGCCTTGCCATGTGTTACGACTCCTGGTCCCATGGCACTGTTAGAGATATTCTTAGTTTCCATGTGTGGAGGTGCCTGCTGTGAGAGCCATCCCAAAGAATTTGTGGATAAAGGGGTGTCACAGTGCGGTTCACTGTGACGTAGTTTGCTGTGCAGGCTGGCTGCACGCCGTTTGCGTACTGGCTGCAGTGTTCCATGTAGGATGGTTGCGGTATCTAGTGTGAACCTGCCCCTGTGTGTATGTTTACCCCCTTTGGCTGTATCGTCTCGCTGTGGCTATGTCAGGTTGGTTGCGCTCTTGTGTACTGGCTGCTGTGTTCCATGCATGCTGGTTGCTAGGGGCAATGTCCTGTAGTGCAGCTTGGTATGCTGTGGTTTCTGGTTACCCCTGACCTGATACCTTCCTGTTTGGTTCTAATGGGGTTAACCTCCCCTGGTCGGTTCCTGGGTGGGTCCTTTCAGGTGTGCTCATTAAGCTGCTATTTATACCTTTGAGAGTGTTTAGGTCAGTCTTGGTCATTCTGTCTTTGTTTTGTCTTGTGGTTGCTTCACCCTTCTGCTCAGTTAGGTCAGTCTTGGTCAGTCTGTTCTGTCTTGTCTTGTGTGTATTTCACCCTTCTGCTCTGTGTAGTCTGTCTGTCTGTGTTGTCTTGCCAGGTTTTGCCCTTTGCTGCTGTCCCAAGGGGTTCTACCATCTACACCTCGGTGTGTCCCACCTGGTTCTGTATTGCTGTCCTCTGACCCTGTACCTTTCCTTGTATCTATGTCATGTATCGGTATAGCCTAGCAGAGCTTATCTGTGTCTGAGCCTAGCAGAGCTTATCTGCGTCTGATCTATGTCCTGTTATTGTCTGTCTGGCAGTCCTTACTGCTTCTGTTGTTCCGTTCATGTATTGCCTAGCAGAGCTTATCTGCGTTTGATCTATGTTCCTGTTATTGTCTGTCTGGCAGTCCTTGCTGTTCCTGGTGTTCTGTTCATGTCTGTCCATATCCGCCTTCGGAAGAGGGTTCCAGTGTTCCCCAGAGGGGAAATGCCCTTGTGTCTGAATGTCCATTCTCTGTCTCTGTGCAGCTCTGCCTGGGGCGGCTTAGCTTATATTGCTTGCAGTGCAGGTAACTGCTTCTGCCTCTGTTCTATTATTCCTGCCTGTCTGTTGTGGACTCTATGTATTGTTGGTACCTTGTCTGGTATCTGCATGCTGCCTGATCCTACAGCCACTGGTTTACGCTGTGGAGAAGCCCCTGGCAACTACTTTCGGCCCAAGCCTATCCTCACCATCTGAGGCTCTAGTGAAGACCAGGTAGCTATTTAGTTATGCCCCCCAGAGTATTGCTAGTCAGTGGCTCAGTGGGTTCACACCTACTGATTCGTTTCAGTACATTGAGGTCTTCTGTTATAATCATTGTCATGTGCCATGTTTCCTTTGTTATAAGTTTTGTGTTCTGTGGTCCTTAGCCTGTTTTCATTGTATCCTGCTTGCCTGATGTCTCAGAGGTTCCCCTTGGGACCTCCGACACGTGACATGGGGGTTGGTGAATCAAAAGGATCTGTCCTGACCATGTAGCTAGTGTGCTGCCTCTCTATGCTGCCACAAAAAACATTGACCCAGTGGGCTATGAAAGTTATGTCATGTACTGTCCTTCCCTGTAACATCTGCTCCAAGTGTCCACCGTGGGTGTGGAGTGAGGCTTGCCGCACACAAGGCATAGCATCTTGCTTATAAAGGTAATTAGTCCATCTGTAATGTTATCAGACAATTATCATTTATCCATAAGGTTTTAGTTTTTTTTTTAAGCATTGGAAATTAAAACACAACTTGTACTGGGGTGGAAGGGAAAAAAGTTGTAGGAAGAAGAGGGAGGAAAAAAAGGGGGGGGGGCAAATAGATATATCTGCTCATGTTGATATTATGAGATGTTGAACTGCATGCAGATTTGTCAAGAGTACTATTGGATAGTTTCATACAGTTGTGCTCATAAGTTTACATACCCTTGCAGAATTTATGATTTCTTAAGCATTGTTCAGAGAATATGAATGAAAACAGAAAAACTTTTCTTTCACTCATGGTTAGTGGTTGGCTAATGCCATTTATTGTCAATCAACTGTGTTTACTCTTTTTAAATCATAATCACAACACAAACTACCCAAATGACTCTGATCAAACGTTTACATACCCTGTCGATTGGCTATTAAAGGTAACCATCTTCATCTGATCTGTTAGCTTGTAATTAGTGGGTGTGTATAAAAGGTCAATGACGGGGGCGGAGCTAGCGCCGGATGAAGATGGTCGCATAGCTCCGTGCTCCGGGAAGAGATTCGTCCCTGACGCCTGCAAACATTAGCTTACAGAGACGGAGATGGTGAAGATCGGGAACAACAAGCATGTGGACACCCCTGCTCTCCCTAAAACTCAGATTGCAGGAGGCGAAATGGAGAAATTTTTAAAGAAAGCCGCCGCTACCGTGGCCGCCAGAGAACCCAAGATGGCGCCGACGCCGCAGGCTAAAGCTCCGAAGCGCGCCCCTGCTCCATCGGAGGGTGAGAGTGACTCTGATGAAGCGCAGGCCAGCTCCGATCTCCCTGTCACAAGGAAATATCTAGACCGCGCTCTGAGCAGAATGATGGAGCCGATACTAGCGGAACTGTCGGCCTGCAGGAGTGAAGTGAGACAAATAGGGGATAGGGTGGAGAGTCTAGAGAATCATCAGGCAGAAATCCTGCACCACCAGTCTGCTGTAACGGACTCTTTCCGCCGCTGCGCCCTTTACTTGAATGACAGCCACTGCTCCCTGGAGGACCAAGAGAACAGGGGGCGCCGGAACAACCTCAGATTCAGGGGTGTACCAGAGTCGGTCACCCCAGGAGAGGTCGCAGCGTCCATTACTGAAATCAGCAGATCGCTGCTGGGGCCTGATTCTTCGCAGGAGATAATCATAGAGCGGGCACACAGGGCCCTCAGACCCAAGCCCAAGCCGGATGAGCCGCCCAGGGACATTATTTGTAAGTACCTGAACTTTCAAGTTAAATCAGCTGTCCTGGAGGCCGCACGTGCCCACCCTGATCTGGCATTTGAAGGATCCAAGATAGAAGTTTTTCAGGACTTAGCTCCGTCTACATTAAAGAAGCGTAGAGCCCTTAAACCCTTAACGGATTGGTTGCGCTCCAAAAAGGTGCTCTATCGTTGGTCTTTCCCTTTTGGTATATCCTTCTCATACGCAGGAAAGAGAGTGAACATCTCGTCTTACACAGACCGGCCTTTGAGACCCTGAACGTGCCGCCAATGCGGATTGAGAATTGGGAACTTTTTCAAGACCTCGGCACTTTACCTGAGATACCCAAAGTGGCTCCATTTGAGATACTACGCACGCCAAAGTCATTCCGTTCTAAGAAAAGGGGTCATCATCTCACACCGAGAAGTCTCTCACAAGACCACTAGAGGGACCTGTTTGTATGCAGTATAGTTGCTATAAGTAATCCTGTCTCTCTAAATTGCCTACCTCATTGCTAGGTTTTCACGCTTTCATTGTTAGCGTAACGTCTTTTAGCCTACACCTTGGCGTTCAAGGTTCCGTTAGTTCTTTATTGCACTATGGCCTGATTCCGTCCTATCGTCGCGCATTCTAGGGCGTTAAACGATCTCTTAAACGGTCTACAGACCAAGTTACCCCCACTAGATCTAGACATTAAGTACTATGTCTATGCTTGTATCCTATGTTTGTTTACTATGTTATGTTTTATTCCTTTTTTTTCCCCCAACTCAAGGTACTCGACTAATATGTCAGACAGGATCGTCTCTGCTTCACGAGCGACACCTATGGTGCAAGAGATAAGGGTCCACAGTGGTTCCAGTGCGTCTCCTGGGGGGAGGCCATCACGGCTCCGAGGTAAATTCGTGCACACAACACACTATGGCTGACATCTCAGTGGCCTCTTACAATGTCAAGGGCTTTCACTCCCCATCTAAACGGAGCCAAGTCTTTGCCATTCTGAGAAAAGCCGGGGCGGGGGTGGTGTTTCTCCAGGAGACGCACTTACGTTTCAATCACTACCCAGACATGCGGTTTTCGCACTACTCCAACTGGTACCACTGCGGGAGTAACTCCTCAGCCTCCTGTGGAGTTAGTATAGGGCTTCAGAGGAGAATCCCCTTCAAATTTGTCAGCCAGAGTTTGGACCCAGAGGGCAGATATATCCTTCTTAAGGGTTCTATAGGGCCACAGGTATACACCTTTGTCAACCTATATGCCCCCAACACCAGCCAACCTCGTTGGTTTTCTGACATCTTTCCCATCATAGAGGCTTTTAAGGAAGGTATAGTAATTGTTGGAGGTGACCTAAACGTCGCTCTCTATCCCCAATTAGATATCTCCACACGTAAATCCTCTCACTCTAAAAATTTCCTAAAAAATATAAGGAATACCCTTTGGGATCTACACCTAGTTGATGCCTGGCGGTCCCTTAACCCAAATACTCTAGATTTCACATTCTTCTCTCTGACACACAGCACTTATCACAGACTAGACTACCTGTTCATTTCTAAAGTACACTTACATCTGTGCAGAGAAGCACCCATAGGTGCCATTCACATCTCAGACCACTCCCCAATCTATCTCTCAGTTAAGGCCCCCAGATCGACACCTTTGTGTTTCAACTGGCGCTTAAATGAAACGTTACTAGGATTTCATGATTCGGTAGACCGGATTTCCAAGCAAATTGCCGAATATTTTTCCCTCAACAAGAGTTCTGATGTATCGGCCAACACACTCTGGGACGCACACAAGCCTGTAGTTAGAGGGCATTTTATTAGCTTGGGCACGCACCTCAAGAGAGTGAGAGAAAGAGAAATAGATGACACCCTGAAAAATATCCAGATACATGAGTCAAGTCATAAAGCTCAATCCTCTGATGTTCTTCTTCAGAAACTATCTGAATATAGGGCAAAACTTAGATCCCTGTTAGCCACTAGAGCCGCCAAATATCATATGAGTTCACAACACAAATTTTTCGCCCATGGGGATAAGGCCACCAAGTTTGTAATGAGCAGAATCAAGGGGAGGAGATCTACAAACTTTGTTCACCAACTTTCAACACAGGAGGGGACCCCCATCTTCTCAGTCGAGCAGATTGCCGCCCAATTTTGTTCCTTTTACAATGACTTATATAACCTACCCTCATCAACGGCCCCTGAAGATTGCGCCTCTGTGATCTCTTCCTTTTTGGAAACAGCTAAACTCCCTAGGATTGACCCTGACCAGGAATCATGCCTAATAGCCCCCTTCTCCCTAACTGAGTTAAAGGATGCAATGAATCAAATGCAGTCAGGGAAAAGTCCAGGTCCGGACGGCCTACCGCTGGCCTATTACAAAACATTTCAGGCAATACTCCTCCCTCACCTCTTGGATGTGTGTAATCAGACTCTTAAGGGGATCCCACTGTCAAGAGATATGACAGCGGCACATATCACTCTCATTCCCAAAGAGGGGAAAGACACCAGACTGTGCTCTAATTACAGGCCCATCTCCCTCCTAAACATAGACCTCAAGCTCCTGGCCAAGATGTTAGCCAACAGACTAGCTATCATTCTTCCTCACCTTGTCCACGGAGATCAGGTAGGCTTCATCCGCAACAGAGAAGGGAAGGATAACACTTCAAGGGTTATTAATACCCTCTGTCATGCTAAACGACTCTCCTCCCCTCTGCTTTTACTCAGCACAGATGCTGAAAAAGCATTTGACAGAGTCAACTGGTCATACCTAAGACAGGCTCTAGCGGGATTTGGCCTACCTGACCTCTACATCAAGGCAGTCTTCTCGATGTATGAAAAAGCTACAGCCTCAGTCCTAGTTAATGGCACCACATCACCTTCTTTTGCCATTAGGAACGGGACACGCCAGGGCTGCCCCCTATCGCCTCTCCTATTCATCCTGGCCTTGGAGCCTCTCTTGGCGAACATAAGATTGGACCGGGAGATCCGGGGTCTATGTTTGGGAGGCAGGGAACAGAAGATTGCCGCCTTTGCGGACGATGTCCTCGTAATGACAACTAACCCAAAAACATCCCTTCCTAGACTCCAGACACACCTTAAGGCGTATAGCCTAATGTCTGATTTTAAAATTAATGCCAACAAATCCTTAGTCCTTTGCCTAGGTATTCCCCAATCGACCCATCTCCTACTAATGAAGGACTCCCCATTCAACTGGTCATCTCCTAACATCACGTATTTAGGGATCAAAATTAGCCCAGACATAACGGAGCTTTTCTCCCTTAACTATATTCCCTTGAGGAAGTCTATCTTTGATTCTATTGATAACCTGGCTCGTGCCAATCCAACTCTCTCCTGGTTTGGGCGAAAGAACCTCCTCTCCTCCCTGATACTCCCCAGACTTACTTACCTGCAACAGGCTCTCCCCATCTCCATCCCCAAACAATACTATGTCTCGATAATGAGGAAGTTTAGTTCTTTCATCTGGAATGGGAAGAAGGCGAGGCTCTCCCACTCTCTTCTTATTAAGCCCAGGAATGCGGGAGGGATAGGCTTACCAAGCCCTGAGCTATATGGGAAGGCTATTCTCCTCTCTCGAGCACTAACTTGGCTGAACCCCCCCCCAGTACTCTGTAGTGGCCCAGATAGAAATAGACATACTGAACATACCAGCTAGGTCGCTTTTACTAGGTCAGGAGACCACTCTTCCCGGCCATACGTCCGCATATCCGATTATCCGGGCCACATTGGAAGCGTGGAAATGGCTGTCGCATACACACTGCTCCATCCCTTTCCCCTCGCCCACACTGACGGTATCGGACGCACTGAACACGGCCCCCCTCGCGTTAAGAAAGGCCACTTCACCAGGATTGTTGTCCTCTTCGATACCACTAATATCCATAGCTCTCCCGACTGGAGAATGGATGGACTCTAGGGACACGAATGCTCTACTTAATCCCCACCCACGGGATTTCATCCAGGTAGTTTACCTTAGGGCTTATTTAAAGCAACACATCAAGGTAGGGGACCTCCTCCGTCCCTTGGTCTGGTTTGAAGCCTTGTCTGCCTCACAAGCATTGCCCAGAAAGCTTACCTCACAGCTGTACGGCAAACTACGCCTACCCCCTATGCTAGCTAAGCCCTCTTTTGTCAAGCAATGGGAATTAGATCTAGGTATCACAATACCCTTTGAGTCTCTACCCAGATTTCTTGACTCCCCCCATGGTGTCTCCCGCTGTGTTAGGATCCAGGAAAATAGTTATAAAATCCTCACAAGGTGGTACAACACTCCGGACAAGACATCGAGATATGCTGGATCGGGCTCTGACGCATGCTGGAGATGCCTTGGGGAGAGGGGTACCTTCCTCCATGTTTGGTGGACCTGTCCCCCCATACAGAAGTGGTGGAGCGACATTTTCGCTTCCGCAAATAAGGTCTGTGGAACAAAGCTCCAACCCTCCCCGCAAATTGCCCTTCTCTCACTCCCTCGGGGTACCGGGAAGGCCAAACCACCATTTGTATTTACGCAGATGATCTTAGCGGCCCGCCTTCTGCTCCCCAAATTCTAGCTCCAGACTACGGTCCCAACCTTAGATCAGTGGATGCAGAAAATTGATCAGATCCATAGATTTGAGGAGCTATCCTCGTGGGAATCCCGTACACATCTGGTCTTCCTTAAAAAATGGTCATTGTGGGCAATCTTCAGATCCCCCAAACCCTAGATCTCTCAATGGAACCCGTTGGGGGCTCTGACCCTATAACTACTGAACATAGATCTCTAATGTCCTATACGTCAACCTGATTACATGTACCCCAAGCATAGGCGTCAAACTGTCTTATCGCCAGGGTCTCATCATCTCTCTTGGTATTAATTGATTGATTTTATTGTTACCTCACTTAGAGTAAATATTGCTCTCTTTTGTCAATAGTGATTGACGGCCTTGTATATTTGTATACTATGCTTATGATGATCCTTCCATGTATTTGACATGTGCCTACTCTTGTAAGTCGAGGCCTGCGAGCCTACACCTTGATACTTGTCCCTCTTGTTATATTGTATAACCTACAATAAAATATTAAATAAAAATAAATAAAAAAATCTTGACTCCTGACAGATCCTTGCATCTTTTATCCAGTGCTGTACTGATTTTCTTTGGTTTCTAAGTCATGGGGGAAAGAAAAATAACTGTCAAAGGATCTGCGGGAAAAGGTAGTTAAACTCTATAAAACAGGAAAGGGATATAAGAAAATATTAGTTTAGAATATTAGAAATAGAAGTTTGGTGTTGAAAGGTATGTCTTCAGGAAAAAGGAGCAGTAGGGAAATCTCTGGCAAGCATCTCAGGGAGGCTATTTTATTAGTAGTGTCAGTAAGTACTGACCAAAAAGGTGTTTCTTTGGCCCAGGACCACCACATGTGGAAGTAAGACCCATTAGCTTGGTCATATTTTCAGCATTTAACAGGGTATAAATTGTGCATCTTGTGTATTCTCTCTGGAGTCATATACCATCTAGCCAAGTGAAACCACTTTCCTGTATACATTTACCTCGGGACATCATTTTAGAAGATCTCAGGAGTGTTTTAAGTTGGATTTCAGAGAACAATGTCTGTAAGTCACTTTCCCATGCTTTTATATAGGAAAGGTTCGATTTGATTATGTGTTGCGATAAAAGAGTATGATAAAAGAATGAGAGGAGTTTTTTAGAAGGTGCTGTTTGTTGTATGTACAGTACCATAGATTCAAAGCAAGATGATGATCTTTAAAGTCAGCATGTTTCAGTAAGGATTTAAACACCTGTTGGAGGGTAAAATGGCCCAGAAAAAGTGAAGGGGTTTGAATAATCGTTTTAGTATCCTCTAGCAACGGTAGTAAACCTTGGGTTAGAAGTGAATGAACGGGTAGCATTGACTATGCATCCTATATTTGACACAAACTTATGGATGGGGTTTAGCGATTTCCATATGTTCCATGTGTTCAATGTGAATAGTTGGGAAATATTTGGTGGCAAAGATGGAGGACAGCTGAAGAAGATAAGGCATCTAAGGGGTAGTTGGGCTATATGTTACTCAATAGCAACCCAATATTTATGTTTCGGTTGACAAGTCCAGTCAACAATTCTGGCTAAGTGAACAGATTTATAGTATAAGGGTCCATTCACACATCCATATGTGGTTTGCAGATCCACAAATCCGTGGATCTGCAAAACACGGACACCGACAATGTGCGTTCCACATTTTGCAGACCACACATCGCCGGCATTATAATAGAAAATACCTAATCTTGTCCACAATTGCTAACAAGAATAGGACATGTTCTTTTTTTTTTTTCGGGAACAGATTGTGGACCCGGAAGTGCATTTCCGGATCCAGACAGCACATTGTGTGGCCCCATAGAAATGAATTGGACCACAATTTAGTTCCGCAAAATGCACCCGGCCTATGCCATCTACAGCCTGGAACACCATATGAATTTCATAGAGTTTCCTAACTGAAACAAAGAATGAAATTGGCATGTGTATAAGAAGAGTTAGAAAATATATTACATTTAAACTGTGTGCAAATGTACCCACACACGGATTTTGGCCTGCTATGACCATTGAAAAATATTTTCCTCTGCTACACTGCGTATTGTGAGACAAATACTCTAGATGCTGCTGTGTGTTCTCAAACCTTTACCTCACAAAAGCTATTAAATTTCAGCTGTGTGGATATGCACCCATATCAGTGAAAAATATTTGAAAAATAAAATTAATTTGAACTGTGTGGAGATGAAATGACACAGATCTTTGCCTGCTATGTCACGTTATCACTCACAGATGTTAAACTCTGCTACTCTTTGCATTGTAATAGACACATATCCTATTTTCACAAAGTTAAAAGGTTTGGCCACTTTCTGCTTTTTGTTGACCGGTGTGTTTGTGAGATGATTATATGACACCTACTAATATAGCATGTGTTGAAATTCTGCACCATTTTCTATATTTCATAAGGTACACATATGGTCTTTTGTACTGTCCACACAAAGTTCTTGTCCATAAGATGGCAACTGTCACCAGGTAAATCACCTCCATGTGATGTTTTCGCTATTCAAATACACTGCACTTGCACTAAACACCAGAATAAATACAGATAGCAGGTGCAGTGTATCTGAATGGATGAGACATCACATGGAGGTGATTTGCCCGGTCACATGACCCTTCATCAGCAGCCATTTTATGGACAAGACCTCTTTGTGGAAAGCACAAAATACTTTGTGCACCTTTTGAAATATAGAAAACTGTGCAGAATTTCAACAAAGGCTATCTTAGTAAGTATCATATAATCATCTCATGAACACATTGGTCAAAGATAATGATAAAGTGGCCAACAAAAAAACGAAATCAACAAAAAATATAAATTACTATGTGGAGAAGTCCTGACACTGAGTTTGCACTAGTATTTCAGGAATTTTCACAGATTATAAAATGCTATATCTATGCTCTGGATGGTGGATGTGCAGTACAGTTTTGAAATAATCACTCCCCCCACCCCCAATAAAGGTATTTCTGTTAAAATATAAAAAAAGTTAAGGTGTTTCTTGTCCTCCTTATGACACTGCAGGACAACTTGTGTGAGAATGCAGAGTACAAAGAAGAAGCACTATGTAAACTTTGGTCTCTGGCTTGCTCTAAAAGAGCCTAGAAAACTTCTCCCTTAGAAGGGAGGGTAAGATAAAAGGGTAAGATAATAGCAGCACGTGGCCTTAACAATCGTGGCAGTAGTAGCAGCATACCATGGAACATGCAAGGCAGTAGAGCTGCTGTTTATGGGTGGTAGTATTAATAGTAGCTTATGTGTAGTGTTAATAGTGGTGTCAGTAGGTGATTAGCAGCGAGGAGTAGCAGCTATATGGTACATGTTGGGAAGCAGGCAGACAGCCGGTAAAAAAAAGGAGAGACAACATCCCTGCTCCCCCCAAAAATTGGACTGACATTTTCTTTTCTGACCAAAACCATGAGATGTATTTGCCCATTCACAGGAAAAACTAGGTTTCATTCATAGAATACAGCATAGTCAGACAATCAGAGAAAGGTTCTCATGGTCATGAGAGCCAATCAGAGAAAAGTTCCCACACTATTATGCAATTTTTTTATGCTACACTGTTCTGTTGCCCCTCTGTGCCACCTGTTCTGTTTTGGCACCCTGTATGCTAATCAAAAGAGATGGCCTTGCGGTTTGCCACAGCGGTTGTTTCGCGGCAAACTTTGTTTGCAGTTGGCAGAACGGGCGAACATATGGCGACGTCCACCGGCACGGTACTTTTTGACATTGTGAAGAACTTTGACCAATGACACATCCATCCATCAGGTGGTAAAGGACAGCCAATTGAGATGTTTCAGCACATGGACATACCCCCTACCTTATAAATAAACCCGATCTGGCCGCCATTTTACATTCAGTATTTTGCCAGTGTAGGTAGAGGTTGCTGTGTTGAGCAGGGACAGATTGTTAGGGACACCAAATGCTAGCTAATAGGGCCACAAAAGTCCTTTTAAGGACTGGTATAAGTGTGCTATTGATGGGTGTGACTTACTGAGGGTTGTAATATACTTATAATATCCTTTCTAACAAAGAAAGTATATTATAGTGCATTTGTATTGTGCATCAGTTGTGTGCGGTTCTGCTGCAATACTGAGTGCCAAACGCTATTGGAACAAATCATTTCTACTGGTGTGATATACGAGTTGCCCCCCAAAAAACTGATTGAAGTAGGGGTGTTATATACCAATAATATACTTTCTATATAGTACATTTGGGTAGTACAGCATTTGTTTGCAGTTTTGCTGCATACCACAGCTACAGAGAGTGACAAACACCATTGAAACAAATAATTTCTATTGCTGTCATATACCAGTTGCCCCCCCAAAAAACAGATTGAAACAAATGTGTGATATACCAATAATATACTTTCTATATAGTGCATTTAGGTAGTGCAGCATTTGTTTGCAGTTTTGCTATGTTACCACAGCTACAGAGAGTGACAAACGCTATTGGAGCAAATAATATCTACTGGTGTAATATACCAGTTGCCCCCCCAAAAAACTGATTGAAGCAGGGGTGTTATATACCAATAATATACTTTCTATATAGTGCATTTGGGTAGTGCAGCATTTGTTTGCGGTTTTGCTGAATTACCACAGCTACACAAAGTGACAAACGCCATTGGAACAAATAATTTCTACTGGTGTGATATAAAAGTTGCCCCTCCAAAAAACTGATTGAAGCAGGGGTGTTATTTACCAATAATTAGAGTTGGGCGGACACCTGGATGTTCGGGTTCGACGGGTTTGGCCGAACTTCACAAAAATGTTCGAGTTCGGGACCCGAACTTGACCCCGAACCCAAACCCCATTGAAGTCAATGGGGACCCGAACTTTTGAGCACTAAAATTGCTGTAAAAATGTCATGAAAAGGGCTAGAGGGCTGCAAATGCCAGCAAAATGTGATTAAGAGCATGGCAAGCGCTCTGCAAACAAAAGTGGATAGGGAAATGACTCTATATAACATAAAATACGTAAAAAAATAAAAAAAATAATAATCTTGATCTAGGAGGACCAGGTCCATATGGAGTAGGAGGTTGAGGAGGCAGTGGATGTAGCAGTGGAGGTGGAAGCGGCAGTAGAGGTGGAGGAGGTAGCCTACACAGTTTTTCCGTTTTAATTTAATTAAATTTTTTAAATTAGGGTACACCCCAAAACATTGGGAAATATAACCTGTAATAACCCCCTCCAGTCATGCTAAACACACGTTCAGACAATACACTGGCTACAGGGCAGGCCAGCACATCCAAGGCTGTAATGGGCAAGCTCAGGCCATGTGCCCAATTTGGAGACCCAGAAGTTGCAGGGGCAGACCCATCATTCAGTACGTGTAGGTGTGTGCATACATACTGTTCCACCATGTCGCACGTCCCCGTGATGTCCACGATCCAATTGGATATCTTCTCTATCAACTTTTGATGTTCTTTTATGCGCCTACCATGGTGATCACGGGTGGCATGGATTCAGGGTTCCAGGCCGGAGATGGAGCCTGAGAAAGGGATACCACATCCATGGGAGGTCATTGGATGAAATTAAATGTAATCGAGCTAAGTTAAGGAGGGGGCGCACGGCAATTACCCGGGGAAGTAGGGACGATAAATAACAATACAGGACTCTTAAGATGCCCTGTTATTGGAATGATTAATACAAAATTATAGGTAATGTCACTGTGGTATTTTGGATTTTGAAACGTTAACCAGGAGAGGCCCTGCTGCCGCTTTGTTGACTCTAGATAACTTCTGCCTGATCGCACGTCCCTGTGACTTCCACCATCCATTTGGATATCTTCTCTATCAACTTTCGATGTTCTTTTCTGAGCCTACCATGTAAAGAATCAGGGTTCCACGCCGGAGAGGGCGTGTGAGAAAGAGACCACATCCAAGGGAGTTTAATTGTTTCAAATTAAATATGATAGAGTGTAAATATGGGACAAAGTATTGAAGTGCAAATGTGGGACAACTTGTTAAAGTTTAAGCATTGAATTAATGGAGGTGGTGCTCATCAAGTAAAGAAGAATTTCTGAAATTTTATTCCCTGTCACCTATGCAGAGCAGGGAGTTGGTAAAATGTCACCGGACAATGTAACAGACGATTTTTAGAAATTTATGTTCCTGTCACCTATGCAGAGGTGCCCCCGAGACGTCCACCAGCCATTTGAATGTCTTCTCTATCAACCTTCGATGTTCTTTTCTGAGCCTACCATGTTGATCACAGTTGTCGGCGAATCAGGGTTCCAAGCAGGAGAGGGAGCGTGAGTATCACTGGGCTCAGGGCTGGGTACAATATTGTAGCATAGCACCCTCAATTATCGCTGTAGTTTGCAGATTGTACAACACCAGAATTCTGCTCTAATCTGTCCCTCACAGCAGCAGCAGCTTTCCCTACACTGACAAGAACAAAGTGACATGCGGCGCTATGTGACTCCAGCTTATATAGAGGCTGGGTCACATGCTGCACTTGGCCAATCACAGCCATGCCATTAGTCAAAAAGTCATGGAAAGGGCTAGAGGGCTGCAAAAGGGGTTAAGAGCATGAAAAGTGCTCTGCAAACAAATGTAGATAGGGAAATGACTAAAAATAACATAGAAAGCGCAAAAATAAAAATATAATAATCTTGATCTAGGAGGAGGAGGTCCATATGGAGTAGGAGGTTGTGGATGTGGCAGTATAGGTGGAAGCAGCGGTGGAGGAGGAATAGGTAGCCAACACAGTTTTTTGTTTTTTTATTTTATTTTAATATTATTATTTTTTTTTTTTAATTTGGGTAGACCCCAAAACATTGGGAAATATAAAAAATAAAACAAAGAGAAAGTGCGCTGGAGTACAACAATGGGTGGGTGAGGCCGGTATACATGTCTATACTGCACAAGGTACTGACAAGTCCTGTGGGATCCCTGCCTGGTTCATTTTAATAAACGTGAGATTGTCTACTTTGGCTGTGGACAGGCAGCTGCACTTGTTTATGATGATATCGCCGTTTGCTCCTTTGTCTCGTTCTCACAACCGAAAACGACCGCCAGAAGTACAATCGGAAATCCTTGGTGCAGTGTGCTTCGATGTGTGCGCAATTCCTCCAAAATAACGTCACAGAGACGTTCTCAAGTAGGATCCAATAATGTGCCTGTTTCCAACAGCTAGGCGTGGTTTATTTATACAAGAAGATGGGAGGCAGTCTTACAATCATGACCAATAGGGAGACAGGTTATGTTATGAAATGATTGGCTGGAAGGTGGTCTTACAATCATGACAAATGGGGAGACAGGTTATGGTATGAAATGATTGGCTGGCGAAGATGTGAATGATCATGCAAACTTATGTTTGCGCGTTCGCACACTTGCTCGCGCTCTTTCCGTTGCCGCACTTATCCTCGTGGATGAAGAAACCTTTGTTTGACGGTCCCCATCCCTCCCGACTCAGCCGGCGCCATGACAGTGGTATCCTGCAGTAATACCAGGCCGGGAACAAATCAGCTACAGTTCGGGACGACCAGACCATCGTGCGAAAGTTTCTGTGTGATGTGAATGCGAACAACTCTGCGCATCCCCACAGGATAGATGGCGACTATATGGCAAACAATAATTTTTCCACAACAGTGATAACCCCTCCTGCCGTGCTAAACAAACATTCAGACAAAACACTGGCTGCAGGGCAAGCCAGCACCTCCAAGGCGTAAAGGGCAAGCTCAGGCCATGTGCCAAATTTGGAGACCAAGAAGTTGAAGGGGACAGACCCATCAGTCAGTACGTGTAGGCGTGTGCACACATACTGTTTTACCATGTTGCTGAAATGCTGCCTCCTGCTAAGACGTTCCATATCAGCTGGTGGTGCTGGTTGTTGGAAATGTGACAAAACATTTCCATATTTCGGCCATGCTAACCCTGCCTTCTGAGGTGCTGGCGGTGCCCCAGCTGCGTTGGTGCCTCTGCCTCCTCCACAGCCAGGGCCGATGCAACCATATAGGTAAACTAGGCATTGGCCTAGGACGCTGGCCTGCTGGGGGCGCCCTGGTGGGCTTCCCCTGACTGGGGCTGCAGCCCTGGGCGAGCGGCTCTTGAGCCGCCCCCAGCGCCGTTACAGGGGGCCAGGAAGTGGAGTTCCTTCTTAAATATGGCAGAGCAGGCATCTGCTTACCCTGATGGCAGGTGCCTGCTCTGCCAGTAAATTACTGGAGGAGAGGAGGCGGGCGGCAAGGGAGGCTGTTCTAGCAGCTCCCCTCTCCTCCCTCGCGTGCCCTCTGTGATGCCGGAATATGATGTCATTTTGGCCCCGGCATGCCAAATGGTGTGCTGGAGGACTGAGGAGCTGCACCACACTGGACCCCCAGGGAGGTGAGTGTTTAAGTGTTTGACTGAGTGAGTGTCTGCCTGTGTATTTATGTCAGTGAGTGAGTGTATGTATGTCTGTCTTTCTGTCAGTAAATGTAGGTATGTCTGTCATTGAGTGTCTGTGTGTATGTCAGTGAGTGAGTGTATGTCAGTGAGTGTGGATGTCTGTCGGTCAGTGTCTGTGTCTGTGTGTTTGTCAGTGAGTGTGTGTATGTTTGTCAGTGAGTATATGTGTTTGTTTGTCTGCCAGTGAGTGAGTGTCTGTCAGTGAGTTTCTGTGTGTGTGTTTCAGTGGATAGGTGTATGTCTGTCAGTGAGTGTCCATCAGTGAGTGAGTGTGTGTCTGTCAGTACGTATGTCTGTCAGTGAGTTTCTGTGTACGTTATTCAGTGAGTGTCTGAGTGAGTGTCTGTCAGTGTGTGTGTGTGTCTGTCAGTGAGTGAGTGACATGAGGGGGCGGCAAAATGGATCTTTGCCTAGGGCAAAAATCCTTGCACCGGCCCTGTCCTCAGCCTCCACCTTGTGCATTCACTGAGACCCCGCTGTCAGGTGGGAATGCCATCAGCAGCGCGTCTACCAGCGTGCGCTTGTAGTCGAGCATCTTCCGATCAGTAACAGACGTTTTTACTAAATTTAGTTCCCTGTCAGCAATGCAGAGCAGGGGTTTTTCACTGGCAAAAATGGGTTAATGTCAACCATCAATGGAACAGACAAAATTTAGAAATTTAGGTCCCTGTCACCTATGCAGAGCAGGGGTTTGTATATGGCAAAAATGGTAAAATGTCACCCAAGAATGTAACAGACGATTTTTAGAACTTTAGATCCCTGTCACCTATGCATAGCAGGGGTTTCTTCACGGCAAAAATGGTAAAATGTCCCCCAAGAATGTAACAGACGCTTTTGCAGCCTGCTCCCTCTTTTGCTGTGCTGGTGCCTCTGTGCGACCATCGCCTCTTCCTCCAAACTGCACACATCACTCGCATGACCTTGATTCCATATGGGGTCTAGTACCTCATCATCCTCCACATCATCTTCCAACCATTCTTTACCCCTGCCCTCCTTGTCGGTCTGCAGACTGCAGAAAACCGCAGCAGTTGGCACCTGTGTTTCGTCAGAGACGTGCTGTAGTGGTCTTCCCATGTCTTCATCCTGAAACATAAGTGGTTGAGTATCAGTGCACTCAATCTCTTCCACTTCAGGGGCAGGGCTATGTGAATGGCCCACAGAAACCCTGCCAGCAGAGTCATCAAAAAGCATAAGAGACTGCTGCATGACTTGGGGCTCAGACTGCTTGCCTGATTTGCAAGGTGGTGAGTTGAAAGACTGATGGCCATGGGCTGTAGGTGCCAAATCTGAGCTTTCAGCAGGGGACTGGGTAGGAGAAGATGTGAAGGAACTGGAGGCACTGTTAGCCACCCAATCTACTATCACCTGTACTTATTCTGGCCTCACCATTCGTAAAGCCGCATTCGGCCTACCAAATAATGCTGAAGGTTCTGTTGCCTACTCACATCTGAGGAAGGTGTTTCACTTGTGTGTGTAGCTTGCACAGATCGAGCACGTCCTCTACCTGCAACAGGAGCTCCACCAACCACAGCAGCACCACGACCGGAGCCACGTCCCTTATTTGACGCTCTCCTCATTCTTTGCGTTCACCCACCAAACTGGTTTATGTCAGGCGACAATGTAACTGCCAATTGTCAACAATTAAGTTCACTGACAGTAAGGCTGTGCAGGTGTCATAAAGAGAAAAAAAATCGTTGAGGTCACACAACAGTGTGACAGTTGAATTTAATACAAATACTTCACTGTCAAAAAAAAATTGAATTTGTCGAACAGCAATGTAACAGCAGTATGTACTGGTTTTATTTGACTGACAGGAACGCAGCGTAGGCCGCAAATGTACTTTGTAGCAACAAAAATTTGAATTTTTCAATAAAAAATGTAACTGCAGTACTTGGCGGTCAAAAATGCAGCACAGGGCAAAAATGTACTTTGTTGCCCCCCAAAAAAGTGTTTTTTTTTTGTTTGTTTTTTTTAACCATAAATGAAACAGATGGATTTAACTCAGATTATATTTCACTCTCATAAATGAAGCACAGGGTTTTTCTTAACATAAAAAATTGTGGATATGTCACCCCTACAATGGAACAGATGGATTTGCTGAATTTATGCGCCTGCCTGTCACATATGCAGTGCAGGCCTCAGAGGTACTTTGCAAAAAAAAAAAAAAGTAAATATGTCACCCCACAATGGAACAGATGGATTTAACAGATTATAGTTCACTCTCAGAAATGCAGCACTGGGGTACTTTACAGAAAAACTCAGACGGTATTATTTTCCCTTCCGCCGGCACATATGCAGTGCAGGTGCACTTTAAAAATGGGTATATGTAGGCCACTGAATTACAAGAACAGGATTAAATGATTGTACCTGGCACATATGCAGTGCTGGTGCACTGCTGTTGCACAAAATGGCCGCCGATGCCCACCTAACTAACAGACGGATTAAAACTTTTTTTTTTGTCTCACTGGGCTCAGGGCAGGGTACAAAAATGTTGCATTGCACCCCCAAACAAAAAACGCTGTAGATTGCAGACTTCACACCAAGTGCAGCTATCAGAGTATTTCCTAATCTCTCCTTCACAGCAGTAACATCCTATCCCTACAACTAATAAGAGTAGAGTGACGTGCGGCACTACGTGACTCCAGATTATATAGATGCTGGGTCACAAGCTGCACTTGGCCAATCACAGCCATGCCATTAGTAGGCATGGCTGTGATGGCTTCTAAGGGCACACAAGTTAAACTCTTGTTTTTTTTGTTTTTTTTTTATTTATTTTTTATTTTCCAAAAAAAAAATTATATACAGCAATCTTCTATTTCAATATAACAACGATAAAGTGAAAGTACAGTAATAGTTTCATCTAGACCTGTATTAAGTTTCCATTTTAATTATAAACCCCCCCTATCCCTCCCTCCATTCCCCCCCTTTTCCTTTCCTTTTTCTTTCCACGGGGCTGCCGTATCTGCATCTTTAATATTGTTATTATTTCCGATTGCCGGTGACCCCCTCTTCTCCTCCACAAAGCCGCCGTACCCACGTAAACTGTCATTATTTCCAGTTACCCCAGATACGCAGCCAGGTTGCCTTTTTCCATGCTGTTTGGGCTAGAGTGTATTCATACTGCCTAACTCTGTTCATCCACTCCAGCCACTCCTGAAAACTGGGGTACTTCATGGTGCCCCAATGTTTCACAATTATTATTTTAGCTAGGGCAATGCCCCGAAACCACAGTATCTGCTCTGTTTTATTTTCATCTGTCTTTGGGAGTGTACCCAAAATGGCATAATCAATGCATGCCTGGTATTTCATTGGGGAGTGGTCCTGCAATTTCCGAAATATTTTTATCCAATATTCATTTATCCCTGGGCATTCCCACAACAGATGTTTATAGTCTCCTCTGTCTTTGTTACATTTATAGCAGTTCTGTTTCCTATCTTTATAAATGGTATGCAGTAATGCTGGTGTATAATAGAGACGGTGTATAATTTTCAAAAGAATCCATGCATGAGCGGGTGAGACGGTCGATCTTTTAATGTTTCTATACACAGTATTCCAAATAATAGGTTCCCCTCTATGTAGGTCTCTTTCCCATTTAGCTTCGCCCCTAAATGTGATCAATTTTGTGTGTTCATATTTTAACTTAGCGTATATATGTGATATGGAAGTGTTAAATGTCGTATCTAGACAAAAATCTAAAAAAGTATTCCTTACTATCTTCAGATAATTCTTATTCTCCGTGTATTGTATAGCGTGACGTACTTGTTCATATCGAAATTTATCAGTAAATCCTAATGTGATGTCTGGTAATATTTCATTTAAGGGCTTAATCAGTCCCTGATGAAAAAATTGTGCAATTAAATATATCCCATTTTTTTCCCAATATTCAACGTGACCTAGTTGCATAACTTGTGGTAAGTGTGCATTCCCCCACAGTGGGGTGTACTGAACTGCTTCAGATACACCCACCATATCTCTAATTTGTTGCCAGATATACCCGAGCATTCTGCAAAACGGATTTGTTATTGTTTTCTTCTTAAAAATACCAGTTTCAAGAATATGAAAAAGATCCGACCATGGTCTACAATGCTCCCCAAAAAGAAGACAGATGCATTTATTCCTCCGATTCCTCACACACCATCTCAGTTGGGCAGCTAAATAATATCCTTTTAAGAAAGGGATGGACATTCCACCCTCTTCTTTATACAGATACTGAATCTTAATTCTGACTCGTTTGCGGCCCCAAATCAATTCTTTAAAGAGGGTCTCCAACTTATTGAAAAATTTGTCTTCTATCGTGATTGGACTGGCATTAAAGACATACAGTAACATTGGTAATAATGTAATTTTAATAAGCGCTATTTGGTTAATTTGTGACAGAGGGAGCTTTAGCCATGTTCTAATTTTTTCCCTAACTTTATCTATTATTGGGAGTATGTTCAGTTTCAGATAGTGTTCCAGTTTGGTCCCTATCTGGATACCCAGGTACATTAGGGAGTCTGCTGGGGTCAATATACTAACCCGAAAATTGTGGCCCCGTGGAACCGGGCGTCTCAATGGGAGAAATTTAGATTTTTCCCAATTTATGTCGTATCCAGATAGTGATCCAAACTCATCCAGACTGTCCATAACCCTGGGCAAGTTTATATACCCCTTTCCCAAAAAGAGCAGCATATCGTCCGCATATAGACTGATTTTGTCAGCTTCCCCCTCGCACCCGAAGCCAGATATTTCCTCATCTGTTCTAATTTTACATGCAATTGGCTCCAGGAATAGCGAGAAGAGCAAAGGGGAAAGGGGGCAGCCCTGGCGTGTTCCTCGGGTCAGGGGAAAGGGGGCAGAGTACTCACCATTAATTCGGACCCTCGATACCGGGTTTTGGTACAGAATGCGAACCCATCTGGAGAAATACTCGCCTATCCTCACCCGTGATAATACTTTCCTTTTTTTTTTTTTGAACAATAGATTTTTATTAAGGTTTACATAAAATAACAAAAATAGGTTACAATTGCATGAATACAATCACATGAATACATTCTTAGCAGAGGTATTTTTAGGCTCTTGTGAAACTTCTTTTAGAAAATTAGAAATTACACTTCATAAGACAGATAAACTGATACCAGCAATAAGAAATGACATCGCAGGTACTTCACATAACAGAATATTAGTGTACAGGTAACACAACACGATTAGAGCGTTATAGCCTAATAGACGCATTGGGGGGTATCTTGCACTTATTGTCATTCAGCCACATATCCCAGTTTTTTAGAAAGGTAAGTTTCGAATTCCTAGAGGAAGCCCAAATTCCTTCGTATAAACAGCAATTGTCTAGTGATCTAAGAATTCTCTTGATATTGGGGAGATCACCGGCTTTCCAGCAGGCAGCAATTTTTAGGCGGGTAACAAATATTAGATGACTAACAATGGATCTATAATGTTGAGGGAGTTCAATTAGGCCTACAGATAAAAGAGCCATCTTAGGAGAGAGAGTGATTTGGGAGCCTGCTAGATGAGATATTAATTCAAAAATTGAGATCCATAAACAATTAACTGCTGGGCAGTCCCACCACATGTGTAGGTATGTACCAGGGGCATTACCGCATCTCCAACATGCTTGCGACATTTCAGGAAATATTTTATTCAAGTACATTGGGGTTCTGTACCATCTGTATAGAATTTTCCTCGCTCCTTCTAAATGGTCTGAGCATTTGGAGAGCTTAGATACAGAGGTGAAGGTTTCCCCCCATTCCGCTTCTGTGAGAACAGAGCCCAACTCAGAGTTCCACAAGTCCATGATGTGTTGTAATGGATTTGTGCTAGAATCTTTCAGTAATTGATATCCTTTCGTGATACCTTTATCCAGTCTATGTGTCATATTGATCCAGTCCATTAGCGAATGGTTTTGTGAGGTAAATTGAAAATTTCTTGGGGATTGAAGTAGATGTCTTATTCTAAGGTATTTATAGAAATCTGAGTTGGGAATGCTGAATTCTCTATGAAGATAAGCAAAGTCAACAAAAACTTCATTAATTCTCAATTGACCAATATCTGTAATACCGGAGGCTATCCAGTTACCAATCCGAAGGTCTGGTATGGCTAATTCACATATTTCTAGAGGTAGGGAAGAGATTGAGGAAGTAACTAATTTTTCTGTTCTAGCAATGACATACCAGATGCTAAAGATTGCATTCAGGGTTGATAGTGAAGAGGCATGTTTAATACCAAAGACCGCTGTGGCTGAGAGCCATAAGTTTAAGTCATGGGCACCCATTATATTTTTCTCCAGTACAACCCATCTTTTAGAGGTATCATTTTTAATCAAGTATCTCATTTGATCAAGTATGGAAGAGGCATAGTAGTGTTTAATAGAAGGGGTGTTAAGTCCGCCTGTTTTAAGTGATCTTTGAAGGATGAGACCTTTCACTCTGGGTTTAAATTTCCCCCATATATGTCGGTTGAGTAAGGTTTGTAGTTTTGATAAGTATCCTTTGGGAATGGCAATTGGTATATTACGAAACATATAAATAATTTTGGGTAATATCATCATTTTAATTGCTGCTATTCTCCCCAACCATGAAAGAGAGTCCATTCTTAGGTTGTTTAAGGAGTCACTTATCTTATTATATAGTGGCCAAAAATTAACTTTGAATAGTTTACTAGTAGGGAATGCAAGCTGGATGCCTAGGTATGTCAATGATTCTGCAGCCCAGGGGTATTTGTATGAGTTGGAGATTAAGTTTTTGGTAGTTCTGGATAAACCCAGGTCAAGAATTTGGGACTTGTTGATATTAACTTTATAGAAGGACGCTTTGCCAAATTTAGTAATTATATTGTTAATAGCATTTAATGCAGTTGCAGGGTTTGATGTTAAGATTAGCACATCATCTGCAAAAAGACCTATGCGATGATCTGTGTTCCCCACCGTTAACCCTTTAATGAGAGGGGAGGATCTGATATGTTGCGCAAAGGGTTCCATTGCAAGGGCAAATATTAAAGGGGACATGGGGCACCCTTGTCTAGTTCCATTCTTAATATTGAATGGAGCAGATAAGAAACTAGATGAGTAAATAGAGGCGCTAGGGTTGGAGTATAAGGACATTACCGCAGACAGGAAAAAATCACCAAATCCAAATTTTTTCAAGGTTGCATGAATGTATTTCCAATGTATCCTGTCAAACGCCTTCTCCGCGTCCAAGGAGAGGAGCAAAGAAGGCGTCCGTGTAGAGTGTGCTATATCTAAAAGATCTATGAATCTCCTAGTGCCATCTGATGATTGCCTGTTGGGGACAAAACCAATTTGGTCATTAGCTATTAATGTAGGAAGGATACCAGATAATCTTTTTGCCAGAGTTTTCGCAAAAATCTTTATATCTGAGTTTAGTAGCGATATAGGCCTAAAGTTAGCCGGCTTGTCTGCAGATTTACCAGGTTTGGGGAGCGTAATTATCAGTGCGTTTAACATATCTTTGGGGATCGACTCCTGTTCTGCTATTAAGTTGAAGGATCTATTCAGAAAGGGGTTTAGGATGTGCGAGAAAATTTTATAGTATTCATTTGTAAGTCCGTCCGGACCAGGAGATTTATTGTTTTTTAGGGAGTGTATTGCTTCAGAAATTTCCTGATGTGTGATTTTAGAGTTAAGGGATTGATTTTGGGCTGGAGTTATGGAAGGAAGTGATATACTAGTAAGGAAATCATTAATATATTCAGTAGTCGGTTGGACAATGTCAGGCGCTTTCTCCAGATTATATAAATTTTCATAATATTTGGCGAATTCCTCTGCTATATGCTTGGGATTATATAATTTTTGGTCTTGACTGTCATATAAGAAGGGGATTCTTGATTTAATTTCTCTTTTTTTAATTCTATTAGCTAAAATCTTTGACGCTTTATTACCTTGAGAGTAGTGGTCTGAATTGACTTTACGCAAATGGAATTCATGTTTTTCGTGTAAATGGAGATATAAATGGTGTCTGGCTGTTTTTAATTTGCTGATAATTTTAGGGTCTAACGAAATCTTAGAAGAATCCTCTAGGTTTTTGATATCAGCTAGTAATTTATCAAGAGTTTTCCGTCTATTCCTCTTTTGGATAGCCGCATGTTTCAACAGAACACCCCTTATAAATGCCTTGTGCGCACTCCATAATGTAATATCTGAAACCAGCTTATTGTCATTGGATTTAAAATATTCTTTTAATGAATTTTCTACTTCTGTACGAATAGAAGAATTTTGGAGTAAGGAGTTATTGAGTCTCCATGGGGAATATATTCTATTACTATATTTATCATCCAGAGTAAGAGTGATAAACGCATGGTCAGACCACGTTATATTAGAGATTGACACTTCTAACACTTTTTGAAGGAGCCATTTATCTGATACAAAGAGGTCAATTCTAGAGTAAGTATTGTGTGGGTGTGAGAAGAAAGTAAAATCTTTTTCATTAGCATGGTGAACCCTCCATATATCCAGAAGACCCTCTTGGAATAAGAAATCTCTGAGGTGTGAATTCTTTTGAGAGGGAAGAGGAGAAGGCAGCCTATCAATTGAGGAGTCAGGACACATATTGAAGTCGCCACAAATCAATAGAGAGCCTTGCTTAGAATCCTGAGCTATTTTGACAGTACGTTTGATAAAATTGATCTGATCAGCATTAGGGGCATATAAATTAACTATTGTGTATCTAGAGTTGTTTACATCGCATATAATGATGATGTATCTGCCCTCTTCATCAATTATTGTATTATGACACTGGAAGGCAACAGAATTTTTGAAACCTATAATCACACCTTTTCTTTTATTTGAAGCTGATGAGAAAAAGATGTGTGGAAAGGAGGGGTGAGAAAATCTGTAGGAGTCTTCCTTATTAAGGTGGGACTCTTGAATACAGATGATGTCAGCTCCTTGTTTCCTCACCTCATTCCAACATGCTGACCGCTTAAATGGGCTATTAAGACCTTTAACATTTGCAGAGAAGATTTTTATACCTTTGCTAGCCATATTGATTTCTCATACAATATGCTAATATTTCTAACCTGAGATGATTAATAATTAGTGTGTGAGTGAAATAGTGAAGTACACTTATGTTACCGTAAAGAAATTGAGGGGAACGTAGATTTGAATCTTTGACTTCCTTTGTTTGAGGTAGACCTTTTTTGTGTAACCTTATAAAACAATAAGATAAAACATGGAAAAAAAAAAGGATTAATAAATAACAGAAACATAACAATGGTCTAACAGTGACCACAAGTAGTGATGTATCTCACTTAGTATGGGAGGCGTTAGGAAAACAGTGGATTAGGGAATGTGAACACAGAGATGTAATATGTGTTCTCAGAGGTAGAGCATCAGGGTGTGGAACCCCATAAGAATAGCATAATAGTAGTATAGCCAAACAAATATAACATGGAAGGATACTTATGGTATCAAAGAAAGTGTCCCGCACAAGTTTCACAGAGGATTTCTTCCCACTTTGGTCCATTCTGGAGTCAGGTTAAGGTGGCTTCTGTCAGAGGAAGGTCTATTAGAAGGAGAGTTCATTGCTTTGTCTCTTTCTTTGTCTTTATCTTTGGCTTTGGCGCCCTCCGGTGGCACAGAGATGTTCCATTTGGCAAAAGCTACTGACGCTTCCTGTGGAGAAACTAGGACATTTGATGAATTTTGGTATCTCACAATCAGCTTGACAGGGAAACCCCATTTGTAAGGAATATTGTTGTTCCTTAATGCTTTGGTGTACACTTGGAACTCGCGTCTCCTGCTCAGTGTCGCTGGTGATAAGTCAGTGAATAGGAGGACATTACAAAATCTTTCAGGGATATCCGTCCTCTTTTTTTGAGCTTCTCTCATTAGGGAGTCTTTTAGGTGATAAAAGTGTATTCTGGCAAGAACATCTCTGGGAATAGAGGCTGGAAGAGCTTTGGGTTTGGGAACCCGGTGAACCCGGTCTATTATCAACTCTGGCCCTGGAGTGTCTGGCAGATATGCCACTATGAGGTCCGCAATAAAGTCCTGCAACTGAGAGTCCAGAACACTTTCAGGAATGCCTCTGAATCTAATGTTGTTTCTTCTGGAGCGATCCTCCAGATCAGCGATTTTAAGTTTCATGGTGGCTATGTCATCTTCAACCGCATTATGATTATCAACTAGTGAGTTATGCGCTGAGACAAATTCCTCCATTTTTTCTTCCAAATGTGCAGTTCTTTCTCCTATAGCGACTATGTCTGCATGAATAACAGAGATTGTCTCTTTAAAGTCGCCATGAATAGATCGTTTTAGATCTGACAGCATGTCCTGCATTGCATTGACTGTTAATCCAGGATCTATGCCTGGTGACGCAGGGTAAGTATCAAGGGGAGGACTGTATGGCTGCTGTTCACTCACCCTCTTTTGTTTTTTAGGTTCCTGTGAGGAAGGAGAGTCGGATCCTGCTGAAGAGGGAGACCCTGGTGAACGCTGACTGAGCGCCGCTGCAGAGGACGGGCAGGGCGCTCCCTCCGTGTGGCGGGAACCGGCGCCATCTTGTGAAGACCCAGGAGCTGGATGGAAGAATGCCGTCATTTTCTGAGGCTGCGAACCTTTCTTCCTTCCTCTGGTCATCATCGGAAGGGGTACTGGAGCGAGGTCCGTTCTGGGGTAGGTAAGTATCTTCAAATCTTAGAAATATAGCTGCTTTGTGCCGCTGTCGGAGTTCCACAGCCGGAGCTCAGGCACTATGCGACCTCTCCTCCCGGCATCCGGCCACGCCCCCCAATACTTTCCAAAGGAAGGGCCACTCCACCCTGTCAAAGGCCTTAGCTGCATCAAGGGACAGGATGGAGCAGTCCCCCCCATCCCCCGTCTGGATGTTCAAGAGCGCCCGCCTTATATTGTCCTGTATATTTCTTTTGGGAATGAACCCGGTTTGGTCTACATGGACAACTTTATGTATGACAGTTTTTAATCTGTTGGCTAACAATTTGGCAAGAATTTTATAATCTGTGTTCAACAGGGAGATGGGGCGATAGGAAGCAGGTAACAGCGGATCCTTCCCCTTTTTGGGGATCAATGTGATGGTGGCTTCCATCCATGAGGGGGGTAGGGAACCTATTGTCCAAGATTGATTTAGTACCTCCAACATTGGGGGAAGGATCGTTCCCTCATGTTGCCGATATACTTCAAATGGGAAACCGTCCACCCCTGGGGATGTATTGCCCTTGATGGAGTACAACGCAGTCTGTAGCTCGGTCAGTTGTATAGGTCTATTTAACCAGTCAATGTCTTGTTGGTCAAATTCAGGGATATCAATGTTATCCAGATATTGATCTATTTTTCCTCCCTGATTTTGGGACCCGGCTTGATATAATATAGAAAAATACCTAGTGAATTCCTTTAGGATGTCATCAGGGTCTCGTAGGATGTTCCCTGCCTCTGTCCTAATTCCAGTGATATTGGGACCTCCCCTTTGATTTTTTACTATCATAGATAATAATCTGCTTGGCTTGCCGGACTCGCTAAAACTCCTCAATCCTGAAAAGAACATTTTATTTTGTGCTTTTTTGTATAAATTTTGTTTATATTCCTCCTGTACCTTTTTAAGTTGGAGTTGTTTTTCTATGGTATTTACAGAGATAATCTCATTCATTATCTGGTTGAGCCTCCCTTCTATTTCTTTTTGGGTTTGGGCGAAAAGATTTTTCTGTTTCCTGATTTCATGTGAATATATACCCCGGAGGTATGCCTTAAGCGAGTCCCAAACCATATGGATATGTGTTGAATTAACATTCTCCCTCCAAAAGAGTTTTATTTCTTCATTAATCTTATCTAGATCTCTTATCAATGTCATCCAGTGGGGGTTGAGTTTAAAGATTCTATTTTGGTTTGGTTTCTTAGGGCTGTCCAGTATTACCATGACCGGGCTATGGTCAGAGATGCCATGACATTTGTAATTCATTTTTTTAACCCTATTAATGAGCCCGGGGCTGGCGAGTGCCAGATCAACTCGAGACATGGACCTATATGTGTTACTAAAGCAAGAAAATACCTGCTTATTTCCGTAGAGAGATCGCCAGATATCGACCAGTGCCATCTCCGTACAGATTCTAGATAGCACTGTACTTGATCCCAGATTTGATTCATAATTAGTTATGGTGGAAATCCTATCTTTTTTGATGTCCATGACCGAGTTGAAATCGCCCATCACCAGCACCGGGCACTCCTCTCGTGCTGCAATGTATTCCATCAATTTACATAATATAGTAGTAGTAAAGGGGGGCGGGATGTATATAAATGCTATGATTATCCTTTGCCCCTGCCAATAGCAGTGCAAAAAGATGTACCGGCCTTCTTGATCAATTAGCTGTTCTATTGGGTCATAGTCTACCTGTCTATGAACATACACACTAATTCCCCTGGAGTATATAGAGTGGCAGGAGTGATATTCATGAGAGGCCCATCTCCTTCCGCCCAGAGTTGCTACCTTCTCACCTGTAAGGTGTGTTTCTAACAGGGCCACTATCGCTGGTAAGTGTCTAGAGACTAAATCGAACACTGCGCACCTCTTAATTTTATCCGCGAAACCGCGGATATTCCATGTCAATATACTAGACATTTTAGAGAATATAGCAACACTGAGCGGAAGGGCAGGGGAGCCACCAACAACATATCCTCAACACAACGACAGACCCCCGCGGAAAGAAATCCCCTCCTCCAACCCCCCCCCCCCAAAGCCCCGACCCCCCGACCCTCCCACCTCCCCAAACCCCCCACCCATTCTGTCCCTCGAGTCGCAAACTGTGACTCATAGGACTCTGACCATAGACTATCCTCCCTCCTCCCCCACACCGTCGACCCCCCCAGCTTCCTCTCGATGCATCACCGGCTTATTATTTAATTCCCTTTGAGTCCATCCAATCAGTTGCGTCATTTGGGTTAACAAAAAAAAGAACGGTCTCTTTATATACAACCCGTAGTTTCGCGGGGTACAGCATGGAGTATTTCACTTGCGCTTGTATCAGTCTCTTTTTCACATCTTTGTATTCCCTTCTTTTATCTTGCGTGACCTTCGAAAAGTCCGGGTATATCTCTATATTGGAGTCGCTATATTTCACCGTTTGTATCTCTCTTTTCCACCTAAGGATATAATCCCGCTCTCTCGAGGAGGTCATCTTAATTAATAATGGCCTTGATGCTGACCCTGGTGGGGGTTTTCTGGTTGGGATGCGATGTGCTCTCTCCACTATTGGTGTTACCGCTGCCTCTGCTGTTGTTACATTATCTGATAGCCATTTTTGGATAAAGCCCCTGGGGTCGTCTTTTTCCACTCCCTCCGGAAAGCCCACCATTTTGAGATTATCTCTCCGGGATCTGTCCTCCAGATCTGCCATTTTCCCCTTTAGTGCCTTATTGTCGCTTTCTAATATTTCTATCCTTTTTTTAACCTGGGTGGATTCTTTTTGTAGCTCTGTAGTCAGGGTTACATACTCCTTAACACGTTGCCTCATTTTATTTAGGTCGTCTCGAATTACTGAGATATCGGTCTGTACTGCTGCCACCGTCGTTGTCAACGTGTTTAATGATTGATTGGTTGTTCTAACTGCCTCCAGTATGCCCGCTAATTTGCGATCGATATTGTTCATCTGGTTATCTGCTTCAGATGGCTGACTTTCTCCCGCCCTGTTTAGAGAGTTCCCACTCTCTTCATAATCCTCCGTTTGTAGTGTTTGTTTCTGGTTACTCCTCGTTTTAGTTGGTGGGGGTGGTGATTTGAGATATTTATCTAACTGTGTCCTTACAGTGCCCCCTTTGGGAGATGATGTGCCAATAGATTTTCTATTGGGAATTTTGGGGGCCATTTTCCCTTTTTTTTTTTTCCCCCCCCTCCCCTCTCTTGGCACAGTCTGCCTACGATCTTCAACGGTCCTCCAACAGCTAAATGGATCTTATATACTCGGGTATCCGGAGCTCAAAGAGATGACAGAGCGGTTTTCAATATATAAATCATCCAGTGCAGTACATAGTCCAGAAACAGTACGGAGATGACGTTAATATCTACTCATATAGCATCCAGGGTAAAGCCTCTTGACTTTATCGCAATCAAAGTGGCTTCACAAAGGCGTCCACTGCGATCTGTAGAGCGGCTTAGAGTGAGAAAGAAGGAGAATTGACGTGGCAGCAGTATTAGTAGCGAATAGCTACCTTTTTCATAGTCCGCCAACTCCCCCACTCCCCACAACTACCCAGCAGGCAGAGCAAACCCTGGTGGGCAAAGCAGGACACAAACAAACAAACACTCTGCAAACGGCCGCACCAAGGTAGTGGCACAAAGACACTCAAGGTACCCAGAGACAGAGGGACAGGGATGACGACCAATCACTCACTGTTCGATTTCACAGCACAAGGGGAACGTGTGGAGCCTGGAGCAGCATGGAACAGGTAGGGACCCGGACGGCAGCGTCAGGTATGGAGAGCATGTAGAGCCTGGAGCAGCGTGGAGCAGGTAAGGACCCGGACGACAGCATCAGGTATCAGCTCAATAAGCGTAGCCGCGGTGCCCTGTGCAGCCTAGGGCCGAGCCGGCGTGGCAAAGCGGTAAAGTACTTTAGAGCCCGGCGTCCGGAATCCAACAGAAGGAAGGTGGGCTTAGCGGTGTCTTAGCGGCGGCATCGAGGGTCAGAGCTGGAGCCGGCGTTGGGGGTAGGGCGGACCGCTGCACGCACGTTGCCTACGTCATGCTGCCGCGCCTCTCAAAATGGCTGTATTTCAACAAGCGCCATTAAATCGCCGAACACTGAACTCGAACCCAAACTTTTATGAAAATGTTTGTGTTCGGGTGTGGGTACAAAAAACCCTAAAGTTTGGTACGAACCAGAACTTTACAGTTCGGGTTCGCTCAACCCTAGTTACTGCATCTACACAGAGTTAAAAACACTATTTGAAGATTTATTTATTTACTGGTGTGATTAACCAGTTGCCCCCCAAAAAAATTGATTAAAGCAGGGGTGTGATATACCAATAATATACGTTCTATATAGTGTATTTAGGTAGTGCTGCATTTGTCTATGGTTTTGCTGCTTTACCACATCTACACAGTGTGGAATACACTATTTGAAGAAATAATTTCTACTGGTGTGATTAACCAGTTGCCCCCTAAATAAACTGATTGAAGCAGGGGTGTGATATACCAAAAATATATGTTTTATATAGTGCATTTAGGTAATGCAGCATTTGTCTGCGGTTTTGCTGCGTTACCACATATACACAGAGTGAAAAACACTATTTGAAGAAATAATTTCTACTGGTGTGATTTACCAGTTGCCCCCCCCCAAAAAATTGATTGAATCAGGGGTACTATAAACCAATAATATACTTTCTATATAGTGCAGCATTTGTCAGAGGTTTTGCTGCATTACCGCATCTACACAGAGTGAAAAACACTATTTTGAGAAAAAATTTCTACTGGTGTGATATACCAGTTGCCCTCCCAAAAAACTGATTGAGGCAGAGGTGTGATATACCTTCTTCCACAAATACTGCTCTTCTATAGGGACTTTTGTGACAGGGTCATTTTGAAAATGACAGGCAGAGGAAGAGGCAGGCAATTCCGTAGGGGTGGTAAGGGTCGGGCAGGTGCACCAGGCTGCAGCCTAAGAGGGAAGTTGGAGAAGTTGCAGAAGGTGCGCATCAGACTTGGTTGAGTGGCTCACTCAGCTTTCCGCTTCTGCACCCTCCTTATCCTCTCCATCTGCACCCTATCCACTCTCTGCTGTGTGCACCCCAAAAGACACCACCTCCAACTCCATATCCCCTCCGCTTGAGTCAGAGGAATTATTTTCCCATCCATTACAAGATCTTAGCGATGCGCAGCCATTATTGGCATCAGATCAGAAAGAGGAGGTATCAACGGTCGCCACCCAGCAGTCTGACAACAGTACCCAGATCAGCCCAAGGAGGGTGGTCCCCGCTGTTGCTGCCTACTCTGAGATCTTAAATGTCAGTGGTAGTGGAGTTGACAAATCCAATGATTTTTTTTTTTTACGGTGTTCACCTGAGGGGTTAGGTAATGTGATATTTTTATAGAGATGGTTGTTATAAATGCGACAATACCTAATATGTCTACTTTTTTACTTATTTATTTCACTTTAACATAATAATAGCATTTTTGAAACAAAAAAAATCATTTAGTGTCTCCATATTCTGAGAGCTATTTTTTTTTTTTATCTTTTGTGCGATTCTCTTACATAGGTAGGGTGTTATTTTTTGCTGGATGAAGTGATGGTTTGATTTGTACTATTTTGGGGGGAATACGCAATTTTGATCACTTGGTGTTGCAATTTTAGTGATGTAAGGCAACAAAAATTGCTTTTTTTGGCACAGTTTTTTTTTTTTTTACAGTGTTCACCTGAGGGGTTAAGTCATGTGATATTTGTATAGAGCTGGTTGCTACGGATGTGGAGATACCTAATATGTCAACTTTTTTTTATTTATTGCACTTTAACACAATAATAGCATTTTTGAAACACAAAATGATGTTTTAGTGTCTCCATACTCTGAGAGCAATAGTTTTTTTGGATGATTGTTACATGTAGGGACTCATTTTTTGCGGGATGAGATGACGGTTTTATTGGTAACATTTTGGGGGTTATACGCCTTTTTGTTTGGTGTTACACTTTTTGTGATGTAAGGTGACAAAATGGCTTTCATATTTTTTTATGGTATTAATCTGACAGGGTATATCATGCAATATTTATAAAGCCGGTCATTACGGACGTGGCGCTACCTAATATGTGTGTTTTTATTATTTTTTTAAATTATAAAATCAGGGGAAAGGGGTGTTTTTTTTGTTTGTTTTTACTTGAAACGTAATTTTTCTAATTAAAACCACTTTTTGTAACTTTTTAATAAAAAAACTTTATTTCTATTATTTCTATTTTCTGTTCAATTTGTGGGGATCTGATTTCCCCTGCAATGCATTACAATACATCTGTATTGTAATGCATTGCCTGTTAGTGTCTTACACTGAGTACGTTTATTTAAAAAAGGTCCGATGGACCGCTGATTGTCTCTTAGTGACATGTGCTACTAGTGTGTCATCTTAAAACATAACGTTTATTTCTCATCATAAAATCATTTCTCTAATTTTCATGTGAATTAAAACTATTAGCTGCGCTACCCTCGAGACTGCTAATAGACAAATAAACATGTTTGTGGTGCAGTATGATCTGTAGCGGTACGGAACAATACTGTCCATACACTTTATACTAGAAACTTCTAGGTAGTACAGCTATTATGATGCAGCCAGATCCAGGGTGCGCACACTGCTTAAAAACATATCACATGCTGCCCCCCCCCCCACCCCGAGTAATACAGGTTGCCTGGGGCTGGATCTCCTCAGCTTCCATAGAAGGCAGGTCCCGATGCCTTGCAAGGCATTGGGTAGCATCTGCAAGGCATCGGGCTGTCTTCACCCATCAGGTCCTCGCCACAGCAGCAAAGGGACACGATGGACTCCCACACCCGCCGCAAATACTATGCCGCGGGACCGCCTGACTGTGATGGCAGCATAGTTAGGAGCTCTCCGTGTCTGATCCACTAAAGCACCAGCATATACAAGCTGACAGACGGCAGCATGGTGAAGATCGGCAACACTAGAGCTGGGGACACCTCCGGTGCCAGCAAACAGCAGAGCAATAGCGGAGAAACGGATAAATTCCTCAAAAAAGCGGCAGCCACCGTGGCGGCCAGAGAAAGCAAGATGGCGCCGAACCCGCCGAGCAAGGCGAGCGGACAGCCGAAACATCTGAGGGAGAAAGCGACATAGAAGACTCCCACGGCAAGACCGCACTCCCCATAACTCGCCGCTTCTTGAAGCAGTCTCTGTGTAAAGCTATGGAGCCGATACTGAACGAACTCACAGCTATGCGTCAAGATATCCACCATATTGGCGATCGTGTAGTCTCACTGGAGACGCAACAGGCCGCAATGATCAATCATCAAACAGCGACTGCGTCCTCCCTGCATAAGTGCCGCACTTACCTTAATGACCTCCAAAACGCAGTGGAGGATCAAGAAAATAGGGGACGCAGGAATAATCTGCGCTTCAGGGGGATACCGGAGACCGTTGCGGCAGCAGATATTCCAGGAGCGGTAACTGCTATATGCTGCTCCCTGCTTGGCACCGACAGCCAGGCACATATAATCATTGAGCGCGCACACCGGGCACTCAGACCTAAACCCAAGGGATCAGAACCGCCTAGAGATGTTATTTGCAGGTTCCTAAATTTCCAAGTAAAGGCCGCGATCCTAGAGGCAGCTAGGACCCATGAGGAACTTTCGTACGAAGATTCCAACATCTCGATCTACCAGGACCTGGCGCCGTCAACATTGAAAAAACGAAGATCACTGAAGCCCTTGACGGACTGGCTCAGGCTGAATAAGACCCCTTATAGGTGGTCCTTTCCCTTTGGGATATCGTTCTTCTATGCAGGCCGTCGCCTCAACATCAATAAGTTTGCTGACCTTATGGAGGCATATGATCACCTGCAAATCCCACCACTGGACATTGCGAATTGGGAGATGTATCAAGACCTCACGGAACTCCCGGAACTCCCGAAGATTTCGCCATTTGAGCTTCCACGGACGCCGAAAGCCCAAAAGTTCAAGCGGAGGAACGCCCAACTTACACCATAGAGACTGTCCTCATAATGTAACGACATGCTCTAATTGCTCTATTCTACTCGCTGACCTCTCTCTGTACATCCCATTCTAATCCTCCTGCTTACTATCCAATCCCTTCCTATCCTTTAATCTCAGCGAAATACTTAAGTTTAACCTCTTATCCTACACCCATCTCATCCCCCCACCCCCCCTCCTCATTCTCTTCTCTTTTCTTCCTCATTTTCTGACAAGCTTATCCATTGTCTGTCTATTAGTCACATTTGACTAGCATTCTGTGCTTAGAGGATCACAATAGGGTTGACTAACCATTTCCCCCTTTGTGACCCTTGTGACCCTTGTGTCACTTATTGTTCAATCCCATCTCAGTGGGTACCGTTACTTGAGACTTCTCAACCATGTTCTTTTCTGTTTTGTTCATTTTCTTTATATTGTTTTGAAGGTACATGTATTGTCTATCCTAAAGACCCAAAAGAAGCAAGAACTCCCTCTGGGACCCGGACTCGCTCGGCCTTCACCTTGCACCCTCAGTAATAGTACGCTCTCCTGGGGAAGAAAGGTCACTCAGCAAGGTAACACATTGTACAACACATATCATGGCTGACCTATCATTTGCGTCCTACAATGTCAAAGGCTTTAATTCTCCATCTAAACGGAGTCAGGTTTTCTCATTGTTACGCAAATCGGGGGCCAATGTCCTACTTCTCCAGGAGACGCACTTTAAATTTAATCATTACCCCAACCTATCACATGGCCACTTTTCCCAGTGGTATCACTGTGGAGGTAACTCCTCTGCCTCAGGTGGCGTGAGTATTGGGTTCCAGAGGAGAGTTCCCTTCCAGTACATCTCACACCTACAGGACCCTGACGGCCGCTACCTACTGGTCAAGGGTAGTATTGGTCCCCAGGTATACACATTCATCAACCTTTATGTACCAAACACTGGTCACTATAGCTGGTTCTCCAAGGTTTTCCCCATCATTAAATCCTTCGCAGAAGGTCTGGTCGTAGCAGGAGGAGACCTCAATGCTACTTTAAACCCTCAATTAGATTCGTCAGCCTCAAAATCAGCTCTGACGCTTAAAACTCTCCGTTACATTAGAGAAGGTTTATGGAACCTTCACCTAATAGATGTTTGGCGCACATTATATCCCACAACAACCGACTATACGTTCTACTCTTCCGCACATGGGACATACAAACGCTTGGATTACCTATTTGTTTCTAAGCAACATCTTCAATTCTGCCACAATCCCCAAATAGGATCTATCCACCTTTCTGACCACATCCCTATATCCCTTTCAATATCAGCCCCTGTACCTAAACAGAATAAATTCACGTGGCGCCTAAACGAATCTCTTTTAGGGAATCCGAAAACTAGGGATAAGATCGCTGAGCTTCTTGATGAATACTTTACCCTAAATAAAGACCCAGATATTTCAGCCTTATCCTTATGGGATGCACACAAGCCTTTTATACGGGGACACTTCATTAGTATAGGGGCTTACCAAAAAAAAAGAAAGAAACAAAAAGCTAGACTACCTATTCCAGAAAATAAAATCCCTGGAATCACAACATAAACGCTCCTTCTCTGTCTCACAACTCCAAGAGTTATCTGATACTAGAGCAGAGCTGAAAGCCATGCTACAACATTCTGCAGCTAAACTATTCCTGAATTCTCAACACAAATTTTTTGCTCACGGGGACAAAACATCCAAGCTCATGATGAGTAGGATAAAAAATAGGAGATCGACAAATTACATTCACCAGATAGAATCCCCCCAAGGTTTGCCTTTATATTCTTCCAAAGAAATAGGCGCCCAATTTCGGGAGTTTTACGAAACTCTCTATAATCTGCCCCACACAATAACCCCAGAGGACCTGACAACCACCCTCAACTCCTTCCTAAACTCACTCCCCTTGCCAACTATTTCTGAAGACCAGAAAGAGAAATTGGCCTCCCCTTTCACCTTAGAGGAATTGGAGACTGCATTAAAACAGACCCCCTCAGGAAAAAGCCCAGGCCCTGATGGTCTTCCGGTCCAATATTATAGAACATACCAACAACGCTTACTTCCTCACCTACTAGAGGTATGTAATTTAGCCTTGCAAGGGGAGAAGCTTTCCAGGGACATGACGCTAGCCCACATTACTTTGATCCCTAAAGAAGGGAAGGATCCTAAGCACTGCGCTAACTACAGACCCATTTCCCTCCTCAATATCGACCTTAAATTATTAGCAAAATTGTTGGCTAACCGCCTTGCAGTTTTCCTCCTATCAATAGTACACGGGGATCAGGTGGGCTTTGTCAGAGGCAGGGAAGGTAGAGACAATACGGCTAGAGTATTGAATATAATACAGTTCTCCACCGTTCGGTCAAAACCGCTTTTACTGTTAAGCACGGATGCAGAAAAAGCGTTCGACAGAATTAGCTGGTCTTTTCTGCGAAGCATCCTGACCCGATTTGGCCTACCTGATCCCTTTGTGCAAGCCACCTTTGCAATGTATGCCCAAGCCTCGGCCTCTGTTCTGATTAATGGTGACCTATCAGACCCATTTTCAATTCAGAACGGTACTAGACAGGGGTGCCCACTATCCCCCCTGCTATTCGTCTTGGCCCTGGAACCGCTCCTACTAAAATTGAGAACTGACTCGGGGATCCGAGGAGTAACACTGGGAGGTACAGACCACAAAGTTGCTGCCTTTGCGGATGATATTATGATTATGACATCCAACCCGAAGGAATCACTACCTGCAATCCAAAAACATCTGGATATATATAGCACCCTTTCCAATTTTAAAATAAACAAACAGAAATCACTAGTAATCTGTATAGGAATCCCCCAATCAACTCAAAGAAGCTTAGAAAGAGATTCCCCTTTCAACTGGTCCTCCCCTACCATAACATATTTAGGGATTAAAATTAGTCCTAAACCCTCTGAGTTATTCTCATTAAACTATACTCCATTATTAGATGATATTTCCCATAGCATAAATAAACTAGATATTCCAACCATCTCCTGGTTTGGTAGGAAAAACCTGCTTATGTCCTTGATACTTCCTCGCCTTACCTATCTACAACAGGTTCTGCCCATCCCAGTCCCCAAAACTTACTATAATTCTCTGAAAAAACTATTCCTATCCTTTATTTGGAGAGGAAAGAAGCCTAGATTGTTGTACAAGCTGCTATCACGTTCTAAGTGTTTTGGAGGCATTGCACTACCAGACCCAGAGTTATATGGAAAGGCAGTTTTACTATCTAGAGCAATAGATTGGCTTAGATCTGATAACGCAAAGCCCTGGGTCGTGATAGAGCAAGAGCTGATTCGCAAACCATTTAGATCTCTTCTATTAGCTCAGGGAAGCTCGTGTATGTTACCCTCCTCACCATATCCTGTTATTCAGGCCACCATCAATGCGTGGAAGTGGCTCCAGTCCTCCCATTGCTCAATTCCTTTTCCTTCCCCTCTTCTCTCCATCAGGGACATCTTGGGAACTGCTTTACCCGCAGTAATTTAATGTACTCCAAGGGATTGAGGGATTCATCCATCCCAATCCTTTCCTTCTTTGATATTAATGGCTCCTTACTCCAGCCTAAAGAGTTCCAAAAAGTCTTCAATGCCGACGGCTTACATATCTCCTCCACATCATACGTACATGCATACCTCTCACAACACATTTCAAAGAGTGACCTCTTTCGCCCATTGCAGTGGTCAGAGATTCTTATCTCGGACGCTGTTCCCCCAAGAAGATTAATCTCACAACTATATAAAAGAATCAACATACCATCGCTTTTCACCAAACCGGCGTTTATCCGGCACTGGGAAAAGGATCTGGGCCAGGAAATTCCCTTTTCCGTCTTGTCAAATGTCTTGTCATCCCCACACCAACTATCTAGATGTGTGTGCATACAGGAAAATGGATACAAGATCCTTACCAGATGGTACAAAACACCGGATATTACAGCCCTGTATTCGCCTACAGCCTCTGGTATATGTTGGAGGTGTGGTAAAAATAGAGGAACTTTTTTCCACATTTGGGGGGATTGCCCAATCATCATGACCTGGTGGAGAGAAATATTCCAGATTGGTAACTCAATCTGCAAGACAAAAGTACAACTATCTGCGAGCAGAGCCCTCCTTAACCTCGATATAACTAAGGAAGTACATCCTACGCCTTTTCTTTTCAAACAGCTCTTGACAGCAGCCCGACTGTTAATCCCTAAATACTGGTTGTCTACCTCACCTCCCCCCATAGAGCAATGGAAATTAAAGGTCGACCAAATCTTCCGTTTTGAGGAAATTTCCTCATGGGAAGCGAGAAACCACCCGAAATTTCAACGCCAATGGCATCTGTGGCAAAAGTTTAGGCACCCAAGCTACTCACAGTGATATTTTCACAATCTCTTTCATTAATATATCTCCCTATGTCTGTAGTTCTTTTGGTCACCAATGCCACTGATACAGAAATTTCCCGAATGGTGCTATATGTCTATATAGTATTAGAAACATAGAAAAGTGTACTATGGCTGTATCTTGTGTGAAATATGTTCTGACTTCTTTGTAAATGCAACATGCCCTGCGAGGCATGATAGTATCTCTACTTGTACCTTGTTGCGTTATATAAAATAAAAAATATAAATTAAAAAAAAATAAAAAATACTATGCCGCGGTCAGTGCTGACCGAGGCATAGAAGGGGTTAATCTGCCAGCATCGGCTTTTACAGCAATTCTAGCGGATACAGCAGGGGCCCAGCTATCAGGAACTGCCAAGCCCCTGTGGTGATCAGGTGTGCACTGGTCCGGTGCCAGTCCGATCTTCATGACTTAGTAGTACATCAAAATGTGCCACGTCACCTGCCGCCATTACATACTATTACGTCATGTGTCAGGAAGGGGTTAAACTCAAATTTGGTGTTGCCGTAATCATACTGAGCCGCAGAATTAGGACGTCATGTCATTTTTAGTACACAGTGAATGCCGTAATATCAAAACCCAAAAAAACCTTGTCGGAATTGTGGGCTTTTTTCAATTTAACCCTACATAGAATATTTTTCCAGTACAAGACTTTATAAAACTAAATTGTGCCAATAAAAAATTAAACTTAGGGCTCATGCACAAAAGCGCATGTGCCCCTTGTCCGTAAACAGCGGGTCTGCCATATACAGGCACTGGTGTGTGCACTCTGTATCACTGATGAAGACCCATTGACCTGAATGGGTCAGCAATCCTCAAGCAATGGAGAGATGCGGAGAGGAGGAAAGTATCAGTGCTTACATGGGATTTTGGTCCGTACCTCTGCACCCCAAATTTTTTTTTTAGGTGCAGTCCACATCTGCAAATGGCTTGCACACATACAGTGCCCGTTCTTTGCTGACCACTCTTTTAATTCCACAGCACGGAGCTAACATGCTTGTGTGCATGAGCCCTTATAATGCAAAAGCCCTCGTATGGCTATTTGAATGGAAAATTTTTAAAAGTTATGGCTATTGGAAGGTGGGGAGACAAAAATGAAAATGCACAAATAAAATAAAAAATGGGTTAATTAAAGGGGACTTGTCAGCTCTTCTGGCAAGTCTGCTTTAGTAAATGCTTGTATTACCAAGGAATAACAAAAAAATTACAATTACAGATCACTTTTTCTTAGAACTCTGTATTGTGCTATTCCTGAAAAATAATAGCTCTGCCATTAACCTTCTCAAAGATGTGTTTCTTTACACACTCGAGGAAATTTATCAAAAGCGGTGCAAAGGAAAACTTGCTTAGATGGCAATAACAACCAATCAGATTCCACCTTTCTTATAATTTTGGTATTTGATTGGTTGCTATGGCCAACTAAGATAGTTTCCATTTGCACCAATTTTGATAAATCTCCCCCTCTGACCCCTCACCTCTGGACAATGTCTGTGTATAATGACATACTCCATCGGCAGGGAAGAAGCTAGTGTCTGAGAAATTATACCCTTTGAGATATTTACTATAACAAGCATGTCAGGAGGGCAGGCAGGTACTTTTTATGTTTCATATCCTGAACAAGTAACTAGAGTTGAGCGGACACCTGGATGTCAATGGGGACACAAACTTTTCAGCACTAAAATGGCTGTAAAAATGTCATGGTAAGGGCTAGAGGGCTGCAAATGGCATCTAAATGTGGTCAAGAGCATGGCAAGTGCTCTGCAAACAAATGTGGATAGGGAAATGACTTTAAATAACAAAAAATACGTAAAAATAAAAAATAAAATTCTTGATCTAGGAGGACCAGGTCCATATGGAGTAGGAGGTTGAGATGGCGGTGAATGTGGCGGTGTAGGTGGAAGCGGCATTGGGAAATATAACCTGTGATAACCCCCTCCAGTCATGCTAAACACACGCTGAGACAATACAATGGCTGCAGGGCAGGCCAGCACCTCCAAGGCATAAAGGGCAAGCTCAGGCCTTGTGCCCAATTTGGAGACCCAGAAGTTGAAGATGGCAGACCCGTCATTCAGTACGTGTAGGCGTGTGCACACATACTGCTCCACCATGTTGGTGAAATGCTGCCTTCTGCTAAGACGTTCCATATCAGCTGGTGGTGCTGGTTGTTGTGGCTTTTCCACATTTCGGCCATGCTAACCCTGCCTTCTGAGGTGCTGGCGGTGGCCCAGATGTGCTGGCGACCTCTTCCTCGTCCTCTGCCATCGCCTTGTGCTTCCACTGTGCCCCCGCTGTCACGTGGGAATGCCACCAGCAGCGCGTCTACCAGCGTGCGCTGGAACTTGCGCATCTTATAATCACGTCCACCTCGTCATCCTCCCGAACTGTGCCCTGGCTGGACAATTGTGTACCTTGGGTTTGTGGGTGCAGGATCCCACCCTCGGAGCCACTTGGGAATGACTGGCAGGAAACCATTTGAAATAGACCCTCTTCCTCCTCCTGTGCCACATGCTCTTCCATCATCGCCAGGAGCGTTTTTTCAAGGATACATAGAAGTGGCATAGTAACACTGAGAACGGCATTATCGGCACTGGCCATGTTGGTGGAGTACTCGAAACAGCACAACAAGGAATACAGGTCTAGCATGGAGGCCCAGTCATTGGTGGCGAAGTGGTGCTGTTCCGCCGAGCGACTCACCTGTGCGTGCTGCAGCTGAAACTCCACTATCGCCTGCTGCTGCTCGCATAGTCTGGCCAGCATGTGCAAGGTGAAGTTCCAACTTGTGGGCACGTCGCATATGAGGCGTTGAGCGGGAATGCCAAAGTTACGCTGCAGCGCTGACAGACAAGCAGTAGAAGGGTGAGAATGCCGAAAGCGTGCACAGACGGCCCGCACTTTATGCAGCAGCTCTGACATACGTAATTTTTAAGGAATCTCTGCACCACCAAATTCAGCATATGCGCCAGCAAGGGATGTGCGTCAAACCAGCTAGTTCCAGAGCTGCTACGAGATTTCGCCCATTATCGCACACCACCAGGTTGGGCTTGATGCTGACTGGCACAAACCACTCATCGGTCTGTTGTTCAAGGCCCGTCCAAAGCTCCTGTGCGGTGTCGGGTTTGTCCCCCAAACAGATAAGTTTTAAAACTGCCTGCTGTCATTTACCCCTGGCTGTGCTGAAGTTGGTGGTAAAGGTGTTACGCTGACCGGATGAGGAGCTGGTAGAGGATGAGGAAGCAGAGTAGGATGAGGAAGCAACAGGAGGCAAACTGAAGCGCCCTGCAATCCTCGGTGGTGGAAGGACATGCACCAAACTGCTATCCGCCTCAAGCCCAGCCGCCACTGCATTTACCCAGTGTGCTGTTATGGATATATAACGGCCCTGACCGTGCTTACTGGTCCATGTATCCGTAGTCAGGTGCACCTTGCCACAGATGGTGTTGCGCAGTGCACACCTGATTTTGTCCCCTACTTGGTTGTGCAGGGAAGGGATGGCTCGCCTTGAAAACTAGTGGCGGCTGGGCACGACGTACTGTTGGACAGCCACAGCCATAAGGTCTTTAAACTTATCCGTCTCCACCAGACGGAATGACAGCATTTCAAAGGCCAGTAATTTAGAAATGATAGCTTTCAGGGCTAGGGATTGCGGCTGGGTAGGGGGGTACTTCCTCTCCAGCGTTTGGGATATGGAGAGCTGAACGCTTCCAGGTGTTGGCGTTGCTGGCAGATCCTCTGTTTGCGGGGTGACAGGTGGCACTGTCACTCCAGAGGTGGATGATGAGGCCGCGACTGCAGCAGAAGAGGGAGCAGGAGGAGTCAGAGACCTTTCTTGGTTTTTGAGGTGTCTACTCCACTGCAGCTCGTCCTTTGCACTAAAATACCTGGTCATGTAGGTTGTGCTCAGGTTGAGAACGTTTATGCCTCGCTTCAGGCTCTGATTGCACAGCGTGCAAACCACTCGTGTCTTGTCGTCAGCACATTGTCTGAAGAACTGCCACACCAGGGAACTCCTTGGAGCAGGGCTAGGTGGATGTCCCTGGGAAACCCTGTTAACAGAGTCATCAAAAAGCAGAAGAGACTGCTGCATGACTTGGGGCTCAGACTGCTTGGCTGATTTGCAAGGGGGTGAGGTGAAAGACTGATGGACATCGGCTGCAGGTGCTAACTGTGGTCTTTCAGCAGGAGACTGGGTGGGAGACAATGTGAAGAAACTGGATCCACTGTCAGCAACCCAATCTACTATCGCTGTACTGTACTCGTTCAGGCCTCACTATTCGTAAAGCAGCATTAGGCCCGACCAAATACTGCTGCAGGTTTTGTTGCCTACCTGCACCTGAGGAAGGGGTTTCACTTGTGCGTGTAGCTGGCACAGATCAACCACGTCCTCTCCCTGCAAAAGGAGCTCCACCAGCAGCACCACGACCTGGGCCACGTCCCTTATTTGATGCTCTCCTCATATTTTTTTAATTTAGGATCTTGCCTTAAAGTGGTGTTTAATTAATAGTAGAATAGAACAACAGCATGTAAAGGGAGTATCTCACAGGGCCTGAACCAGTGTAGGCCTGAAGTAAATATTTCTTTGCCCAAAATGGCTTTATTTTAATTGGCTGTATTTCAAATGCCTGATTCAAACCCCTGTACGTAGAGGGGGTATCTCACACGATCTGTACCACTGTAGGCCTGAAGTAAATATATCTTTGCCCAAAATGGCTGTATTTCAAATGCCTGATTCAAACCCCTGTATGTAGAGGGGGTATCTCACAGGGCCTGAACCACTGTAGGCCTTAAGTAAATATATCTTTGCACAAAATGGCTGTATTTCAAATGGCTGTATTTCAAAACCATGAATCAAACCCCTGTATGTAGAGGGAGTATCTCACACGGTCTGAACCACTCTAGGTCTGAAGTAAATATATATTTGCCCAAAATGGCTGTATTTCAAATGCCTAATTCAAACCCCTGTATGTAGAGAGTATATCTCACACGATCTGAACCACTGTAGGCCTGAAGTAAATATATCTTTGCACAAAATGGATGTATTTCAAATGGCTGTATTTCAAATGCCTGATTCAAACTCCTGTATGTAGAGGGAGTAACTCACACGGTCTGAACCACTGTAGGCCTGAAGTAAATATATCTTTGCACAAAATAGCTGTATTTCAAGTGGCTGTATTTCAAATGCCTGATTCAAACCCCTGTATATAGAGGGGGTATCTCACACGGTCTGAACCACTGTATGCCTGAAGTAAATATTTCTTTGCCCAAAATCGCTGTATTTTAAATGCCTGATTCAAACCCCTGTATGTAGAGGGGGTATATCACACGGTCTGAAACACTGTAGGCCTGAAGTAAATATATATTTGCACAAAATGGCTGTGTAATGGGGCGCCAAAGGCACACTCGGTCTCCCATCAGCCACAGACCTGCTACTTAGCTTCGGGAGCGAGGATATTGTCTCTGATAGAGAATATCTTCTCTGATAGAGGCGTTCAGTTTGTTTCTGGTTTCTGAAGAGCTTTTTGTCGAAGATGTGACATCTCTTTATCCTTTTCGTCTGCTTTCCATCCACAGACCAAATGGGCAGACGGAACGGTTAAATCAGGGAGTGGAGCTTTTTCTAAGGTGCTATGTATCACATAACCAACTCTTATGGGTGAGATACCTCCCGTTGGCAGAATTCGCTATTAATAATCAAGTTATTTTTTCCACAGGGGTGTCTCCTTTTATTTGTAACAGTTGTTTGCATCCTCGCTTTTGTTCTAGTCCCTCTGCATCCTCACTCAACCCGCAGGCAGATTCTTTTACCTCTAGACTGTGCACAGTCTGGGCACAGGTTCAAACAAATCTGGAAAAGGCCCAGGAAACCCAGTGTAAACATGCCAATAAGAGATGTTCCAAGTGGGTAAATTTTGTACTCGGCGATAATGTGTGTTTGTCGACTAAGAATCTTGCTTTGAAACAGTGTTCTAGGAAATTCTCTCCGCGTTTCATTGGACCATACAATATTATTGAAGTTGTTAACCCAGTGTCCTTTAGACTTAAGCTACCCGACTCCATTTGTATTCATGATGTGTTTCATAAGTCGTTGCTTAAGAGATATGTGTCACCAGTGGTTACGGTTAAAAACCCTCCTCCACCTGTGGAGGTTGAAGGTCAGGAGGAATTCATCACCTCTAGAATTATTGATGTTAGAAAGGTTAGGAACTCCTTTCAATACCTGGTCCACTGGAAAAACTATGGACCTGAGGAGAGGTCTTGGGTCCCAGCTACTAAGATCCACGCTCCGAGGCTCATCAAGAAGTTTTATGACGAGCATCCTGGGAGATTTGTACCCAAGGGCTTGGGTCCGGTGGCCCCTCGTAAAAGGGGGGGTACTGTAACGGGGCGCCAAAGGCGCAATCGTTCTCCCGTCAGCCTGCTGCTTAGCTTCGGGAGTGAGGATCTGTGTTCAGCCTCGTTCCCAGGGTGGCTTTTGCTAGCTGGGAGGCTCCCTGTTCCTAGGTCTGCCTTGAGCGCCGAGCTGATCACTCAGTGCTCGACTTGTTTGTCTGTCGGACATGTGACGCTAGACACGTCACATGACCCTCACCCCCCACTATAAATACAGGCAACCTGCTGGCTACAGGTTGCCTGTGATTTTGGTCCCTTAGGCTGTGTATTATTATTGTTATTTAGCTTACCTTTGGATTTGACCCTTGATCTGCTTCCTGACAACTCTTCTGCCTGCTCCCTGAACCTTGACACTATCTCTCGGATTTTGACCTCTGCTTGCTTTTGGATTTTGTCTTTGCCTCTTCCCTTGTACTGACGTGACCTCCTGGACTGACCCCGGCTAGTTGACCCGCCTTGCCCTTCCGTTTTTGGTGGTACCTTGCTTGTTCCACCTCTATGTCCGCTTTAGTGCTATCTCTCATTGGCTGTCCTCTTCCCTGCTGTCTCTATCTCTCTGCTTACACTTACTCAGGTCAGGGACTGTCGCCAGTTGCGCCCTGTCACCTAGGGTGGGTGGTGCAAGTAGGCAGGGACAGGGGACTGGGTGGCAGCTCAGGGGGTGCACCTCCGCTCTATCTTTATACCCGCGACTCTACCCCGTGACAGTCGGCCACTACAGGCCCCAAAAATTAGCCAACAAGCGTTTACCTGACAGCAAATAACTTTGTATTCTGTGGCTGGAGGTACATTAGGCATTCACAGGATAAAGAAGTAATTGTCGGCCACTACAGGCCCCAAAAATTTGCCAACAGGCGTTCACCTGACAGCAAAGAACTTTGTATTCTGTGGCTGGAGGTACATTAGGCATTCACAGGATAAAGAAGTAAGTGTCGGCCACTACAGGCCCCAAAAATTAGCCAACAGGCATTCCCCTGACAGCAAAGAACTTTGTATTCTGTGACTGGAGGTACATTAGGCATTCACAGGATAAAGAAGTGTCGGCCAGAACAGGCCCCAAAAATTAGGCATTCAATGGACATAAAAAGCATTTTATGCCGCTGTATTTACCTAAGACAGAGACCATGAATTGTTATGGGTGGTGGCGGATATTTGTGGACTGTCATTAGGAATTTGCATCAAACATGGTCTACTGGTCACATATGTTGAATTCCTCCGAGATCCATGCTTCATGCATTTTTAGAAATCTATGGTAGTCAACACTGTTGTGAGCTAGGTCAAGATCACCCCCTGCTGCGCTGAAGTCCTTTCAAGCCTGTCCACCCAGTACTCAAGGGGTTCATCACTTCTCAGAGCGTCCACATCGGCCGTTAACCCGATGTAGTCGGACACCTGTTGGTCTAGGCGTTCCCTGATGCTGGATCCGGAGGACAGCTATCGATGGGTCAGCTGAAAGAATGATCTCATATCAGAAGGACCAACACATCTTCAAACCGCCCTCTTCTTGCAGGTGCTGTTGGATTGGTACCCGCAACTGTTTTACTGTGATTGGAAATTCCTCTGCCAGCGCCCGCAAAAGCAGAATGCATCATTTCTCGAAGCAAGGCTGGGAAGTGCTGCATTCTGACAGCCCTCTGTGATGGTGGTAACATTTCCGCCTTTTTTTGTTTGTACCGGGGTCTAAGTACGTTGCCACGCAGTACTAGTCCTTTCCCTTTTTGCTTTTTATTCGGGAGTCCCTCTTCAAACACTGGAGCATGAAGGCCCCCATTTGCACTAAACTGGATGAGGTGTAGTGACCTGGCTCCTGCTCATCATCCAGGATAATGTCGTCCTCGTTCTCCTCCCCCAGCCACAGACAACACCAGGGATCCCAGCACCACCCTCCTCTGACTCCTCTTCAGATTCCTGTTGTTGACTTGTCTCAGATGGAGTAGCCCCCCTGGGAGTTTATCCAGCATTGCGACTACCTCATCTTCCTGCTCCTGCATCTCGATGACTTGATCAATGACACAACGCAATGCACGCTCCAGAAAGAAGGCGTAAGGTACGATGTCACTGATGGCACCCTGGCTGCAACTATCCAGTTTGGTGATCTCATCAAATGGCCGCAGAAGTCTGCATGCGTTGCGCATGAGCAGTAGTGATGTCCCAAACTATTCGCTGGCGAATAGTTCCCGGCGAACATAGCTTGTTCGCGTTCGCCGCTGCGGGCGAACATATGCGATGTTTGGTCCACCCCCTATACATCATCATTGAGTAAACTTTGACCCTGTACCTCACAGTTAGCAGACACATTCCAGCCAATCAGCAGCAGACCCTCCCACCTCCTGGACAGCATCCATTTTAGATTCATTCGGAAACTGCATTCACAGTGAGAGGAGGGAGAGTGTAGCTGCTGCTGATTCAATAGGGAAAGAGTTAGCTAGGGCATTGTTCTGTGTCCACAGCCTCATCTGCTGTAAGGACAGCGTCCTGACAGCACCCAAAAAGGCCTTTTCAGAGCTGGTACATCAGTGTGCTTTTTTATTTTTATTTATATATATATATATATATTTTGCAGGTGCCTGGCTGCCCGTGTGTGAGAGGCTGCAGGCTCAGTCATAGACAGCACTGTGTGCTCAGTGCACACCATTCATACAAGGTGTGACAGAAAATACCTCGCAGATGAAAAAAAAAAAAAATTTAATATTTTTCTGTGACATAATCACATTTGCAAGCCCGTGTGTGTCAGGCCAACACATACTGTACTGTGCCCACTGCCCACCACTTATATAGGGTGGCACAGTACCTTGCACGCATAGTAATACTTATCTAATAAAAATTGACAGGCAGAGGCAGGCCACGCCGCAGGGGCCGTCGTGTTTGTGGTGCTGTGATTTCCACTGGCCCTGGAATAATACCCAGTGTTCAGAGGCCACGTACCCTGAACCCAAAAAATTCAGAGCAAATAGTTGACTGGCTTACACAGGACACCCAATCTTCAACAGCTTCCGCTAAGAACCTTGACGCACCATCCTCCTTCAGCTCAGCTTTGGTCACCTGCTCTCAAGTTAACACTCTCCCGCCCGCTGCCACCACCACCACCACTACCACCACAGCCACCACAGCCGCTTCCCTTGATCCCTCAGAGGAGTTATTTACACATCAGTTGGATGAAATTAGTGATGTGCAACCATTTTTGCCAGGGGATGTAGATAACAGGGATATGTCTCAGTCAGGCAGCATTACACACATGGACGTACACTGTGATGATGATGATGATGTTGTACCCGCTGCTGCTTCCTTTGCTGATGTGTCAGATACAAGTGAAGTGGTTGATGATGTGTCCGTGGATGCCACGTGGGTGCCTGCTCGTAGAGAAGAAGAAGAGGGGGAAAGTTCAGAAGGGGAGACAGAGATAAGGAGGAGACGAGTTGGAAGCAGGGGGAGGTCGTCGCAAAGAGCTAGTGGCACAGTCAGACAGCATGTATCGGCACACGGGGTCAGCCAGACAGCACGCCAATCAACGCATGCTGTTGCCACCACCAGAATGCCGTCATTGCAAAGCTCAGCAGTGTGGCTTTTTTTTGTGTGTCTGCCTCTGACAACAGCGATGCCATTTGCAACCTGTGCCAAAAGAAACTGAGTCGTGGGAAATCCAACACCCACCTAGGTACAACTGCTTTGCGAAGGCACATGATCGCACATCACAAACGCCTATGGGATCAACACATGATGATGAGTAGAAGCAGCACACAAACTCAAAGCCACCATCCTCCTCCTGGTCCAGCATCTTCAGCCACGTCAACCACTGCTGTCCTCCTTGCCCCCTCTCAACCACCCGCCACTCCGCCTCTCACCTTGAGCAGTTCCATCTCATCTGCCCACAGTCAGGTGTCTGTAAAGGAAATGTTTGAGCGTAAGAAGCTAATGTCACAGAGTCACCCCCTTGCCTGGCGTCTGACAGCTGGCTTGGTGGAACTCTTAGCCCGCCAGCTTTTACCATACCAGCTGGTGGAGTCTGAGGCCTTCAAAAAATGTGTCGCTATTGGGACACCACAGTGGAGGGTACCTGGACACATTTTTTTTTCTAATAAGGCAATCCCAAACCTCTACTCAGTGATTGAAAAGGAAGTCATGGCATCTCTGGCATACAGTGTTGGGGCACGGGTCCATCTGACCACTGATACCTGGTCTGCAAAGCATGGTCAGGGCAGGTATATCATCTACACTGCGCATTGGGTCAACCTGCTGACGGCTGCCAAGCATGGAATGCGTGGCTCTGCAGCGGAGTTGGTGACACCGCCACGACTTGCAGGCAGGCCTCCTGCCACCTCCTCTACTCCTCCTACTCCATCCTCTTCCATAACCTCCTCGGCTGAGTCCTCTTCTACTGCGGCATCTGGCTGCACATCAACTAAATCCCCCCAGCTCTCCAGGGGCTATTCCACATCCCGGATACGACAGTGTCACGCTGTCTTGGGGTTGACTTGCCTGAAAGCAGAGAGCCACACCGGACCAGCACTCCTGTCCACCCTGAACGCACAGGTGGATCAGTGGCTGACCCCGCATCAACTGGAGATCGGGAAAGTGGTGTGTGACAATGGAAGCAATTTGTTGGCGGCATTGAATATGGGCAAGTTGTCACGTGTGCCGTGCATGGCACATGTGTTGAATCTCATCGTACAACGCTTTGTGTCTAAGTACCCAGGCTTACAGGACGTCATCAAGCAGGCCAGGAAGGTGTGTGGCCATTTCAGGCGTTCCTACGCGGCCATGGCGCACTTTTCAGACATTCAGCGCCGAAACAACATGCCAGTGAGGCGCTTGATTTGCGACAGCCCGACACGTTGGAATTCAACACTCCTAATGTTCAACCGCCTGCTCCAACAAGAAAACGCCGTCAATGAGTATTTGTATGACCGGGGTGCTAGGACAGCCTCTGCGGAGCTGGGAATTTTTTTTCCACGTTACTGGATGCTCATGCACAATGCCTGTAGACTCATGCGTCCTTTTGAGGAGGTGACAAACCTAGTCAGTCGCACCGAAGGCACCATCAGCGACCTCATCCCATTTGTTTTATTCCTGGAGCGTGCCCTGCGAAGAGTGCTGAATTAGGCTGTAGATGAGCGTGAAAAGGAAGAGTTGTGGTCACCATCACCACCAGAAACAGCCTTGTCATCATTGCTTGCCGGACCTGCGGCAACGCTGCAAGAGGAGTATGAGGAAGAGGAGTCAGAGGAGGAATGTGGCTTTGAGGAGGAGGAAGACCAATCACAGCAGGCATCCCAGGGTGCTCGTTGTTGTCACCTATCTGGGACCCGTGGTGTTGTACGTGGCTGGGGGGAAGAACAGACCGTCAATGACATCAGTGAGGAGGAGGAACGGGAAATGAGTAGCTTGGCATCCAACCTTGTGCAAATGGGGTCTTTCATGCTGTCATGTCTGTTGAGGGACCCTCGTATAAAAAGGATGAAGGAGAACGACCTGTACTGGGTGGCCACGCTACTAGACCCCCAGTATAAGCAGAAAGTGGAGGAAATGTTACCAAATTACCGGAAGTCAGAAAGGATGGATCAGTTCAAAACCAAACTAAAAAATATGCTTTACACAGCTTATAAGGGGGATGTCACAGCACAACGGGAATCTAACAGGGGAAGAGGGGAAAGTACGCTTTACAGATGTGTTGTTGATGGAGGACATGCGGAGCTTTTTCAATCCTACACATCGCCACAGCCCTTTGGGATCCAACCTTAGAGAACGACTTGACCGACAGGTGGCAGACTACCTCGCCTTAACTGCAGATATCGACACTCTGAGGAGCGATGAACCCATTGACTACTGGGTGTGCAGGCTTGACCTGTGGCCTGAGCTATCCCAGTTTGCGATAGAACTTCTGGCCTGCCCCGCTTCAAGTCTCCTGTCAGAAAGGACCTTCAGTGCTGCAGGAGGCATTGTCACTGACAAGAGAAGTCGCCTCGGTCAAAAAAAGTGTTGATTACCTCACCTTCATTAAGAAAAATGAGGCATGGATCCCGAAAGGACTGACAGTAGGGGATACATTTAACTAACAAAAGGCCTGATGACATGCCTTGCTGTATTTAATGTCTGCATACCGGATGACTTTCGTGAATTCTCCGCCACCAACTAGGGTTCAAGCCGTAATGTTTTAGTCACCTTTCTGCCTTAAAAACATCAATTTTTCCGGCCGCTGCTACAACAGCGGCTGCAACAATAACATTGTTTTTCAGGCACGTGTACATGCCTAATTTTTCTGGCCTCTGGTGCTGCACTGTGGCTGCAAAAACAAAACAAACAAAAAAGGCACATACAAGTGTCAATTCCCCTTTCGTGATCGTTACCTTGTTGTGGTGAAGGGGCTTGCATATCACAATGAAGCGATCATCACCTCTATGAGTGTGTTGGCAATGTTGCCACACCCCAGATGATAAGGCCGTTGCTTCATTATGATCAGACCAAAAGCAATCGGCTGGATGTTTTTTCATAGAAAAAACTTACCTTTTTTTATTTTATTTTTTTAAGTTGTATGGGTGGGTTTTTAATACATAAAATAAAAAAAATCATAATAAAGTCTCTTAATAGTTTATTAGAAATAATGCAGACAATTTAAAAAATACCCATCAATTCCAATACAAATCAAGTACAAAGCTCAGAACTAAATTATTCCAGGATGTCGTTCTGGTTCGTAAATTTGACAATGGTTAATCAATTCGACACACGTCCCCGGATAGGGGAAGTAACAGGTATTAAACTGATAGGAATAGTACTAGTTAAGACACCACTCATATAGGGTGTCACAGCACATTGCTCCGTGCACGCGCAGTGCCCCAACTTGGGAGTAAGAGGTCCGACCAAGCTGCTTTTTCCATCTCCCGGTTCCTAAAATCAATTCAGTTTGGTGTATCAGAGTTTGGTCTGAAGGCAGTCGAAGATACCCGGCCTAATTTTTTTTTCACAAGAGGCAATCCCACCCTGATATGGGACGTAACAGGGATTAAACTGATGAGAATAGTACTACAGAAAATAGCACTCATATCGGGTGTGATAGTAAATTGCACGGCGCAGACGCAGTGACCGTGGCGTGGATTCAAACAAAGGGGAGGGAGCCAGCGTTTTTTTAACCATCTCCCCGTTCGAAAAATCTATTTAATAAATGGACCCCAGATTGGGGATATCACGTAACAGGGATTGAACTGATGAGAATAGTACTACAGAAAATAGCACTAATATCGGGTGTGACAGTAAATTGCACGGCGCAGACACAGTGACCGTGGCGTGGATTCAAACAAAGGGGAGGGAGACAGCGTTTTTTTAACCATCTTCCCGTTCTAAAAATCAATTTAATAAATGGACCCCAGATTGGGGACGTCACGTAACAGGGATTAAACTGATGAGAATAGTACTACAGGAAATACCACTCATATCGGGTGTGACAGTAAATTGCACGGCGCAGACACAGTGACCGTGGTGTGGATTCAAACAAAGGGGAGGGAGCCAGCAATTTTTTAACCATCTCCCCGTTCGAAAAATCTATTTAATAAATGGACCCCAGATTGGGGACGTAACAGGGATTAAACTGATGAGAAGAGATAACTACAGGAAATACCACTCATATCGGGTGGGACAGTAAATTGCACGGCACAGACACAGTGACCGTGGATTCAAACAAAGGGGAGGGAGCCAGCGTTTTTTTAACCATCTCCCCATTCGAAAAATCAATTCAATTCACCTTTCCGGGACCCTTGGTGTTGTACGTGGCTGGGTGGAGGAAGAAACCTTCAATGACATCAACGGGACATGGCTAGCTTGGTATCCAACCTTGTGCAAATGGGAAGTTTGCGGTTGGGCAAATGGACTGTTTGCGGTTGTTTGCAGTGCATTAAAAGGGGAGTTTGCTCTGTCAATGTCTGTGAAGCAGGCGTAACCCTTACACTACCTGATCGATACAACATCATACCTGATCGTATACACACACTGGATGTTTTAAACCACGTTGTTCAAAACAATTTAGGATTGTTAGGTGATTTATGCCCTTTATGGATTAAAACCCAACTCTGTGTCAACTATGTCATTTTCCATGGGAGTTTTGCCATGGATCCCCCTCCGGCATGCCACAGTCCAGGTGTTAGTCCCCTTGAAACAACTTTTCCATCACTACTGTGGCTAGAAAGAGTCCCTGTGGGTTTTAAAATTCGCCTGCCTATAGAAGTCAATTGCGGTTCGCACGCTCGCGACCATTTGTAGAAATTCGCGTTCGCCGTTCGTGAACGGAAAATTTTATGTTTGCGACATCTCTAATGAGCAGCCACTAGCTTGGTGAAAAAAAAAAAAAGCACTCCATAACCTGTCCTGCTGCACGGTTTGTACAAGTAGTCGTTAACTGCATGTTTCAGCTGGAACAGCGTATCAAGCATATACAAGGTTGAGTTTCATTGGGTCAGGCAGTCACAAATAAGACGCCTGATGGGCAGGTTGTGTCGCCAATGAATGTCAGCAAGACGAGCCATGCCCATGTAAGATCTTCTGAAATGGCCAGAGATTTTTCTGGCCTGCTGCAAGACGTCTTGGACCCCAGGGTATTTAACAACAAATCGATGCACGATCAAGTTCAGGACATGTGCCATGCATGGCACGTGTGTCATTTTACCCTGTTTTAGCGCGCTCAGCAGATTGGCACCATTGTCGCACACCACTTTACCAACTGTTAAATTGAGCAGGGTTAGCCACTGATCTGCCTGTGAACACAAAGCTGAAAGGATTGCAGGGCCGGTGTGGCTCTTGGCTTTCAGGCACAACAGACGTAGCACAGCATTGCAACGTCTCACCTGGCATGTCGAATAGGTTCTGGGGATCTTGGGGGGTGCAGCGGAAGAGTCGGTAGCAGCAGAAAAGGAGGAGTCAGCCGAGGAGGAGAGAATGGAGTAGGTGGAGGAGAAGAAGAGGCAGGCCTGCATGCAATCCGTGGCAGTAAAACCAAATCTACATGGGTGTCACGGGTTACATGCTTGACTGCCATCAGAAGGTTCACACAGTGGGCAGTAAAAGTTATGTACCTTCCCTGCCCGTGTTTGCTAGACCAGATGTATCTTGGCACCGACACTGTGTGCCAGAGATACATTCACTTGCCGCTGAACGTGGCCATATAGCTCTGGGATGCCCTTTCTGGGAGAAGTATTTTCTTCCTGGGACCTTCCATTGCAGTGTTCTAATGGCCAGAAATTTTCTAAAGGCCTCAGAGTTCACCAGTTTATATGGCAGTAGTTGGCAGGCTATCAGTTTCGACAAGCCAGCGGTCAACCGTTGGTCAAGAGGGTTATCTGGCATTATCATTTTTTTACGCTCGAACATTTGGGCCACGGAAGCCTGCCTTTTGCCAGATAAATGTGAGGATGGCATGATGGAAGTTGGAGTAGAGGACAATTGGGAGGAGAAGGAGAAGAGGCTGGACTGTGAGCGCCTGGAGTGTGGCTTTGTGGGTTCTGATGACGTTGCTCCCACTGGGCTCAGTGATGGGAGGCCAGCTGCTTTATTAAGGTGGTCATCCCTATGTGAGTGTTGGGCTTACTGTGACTTATGCGTTGACTGCAAAGGCTGCAGATGGCAATACTATTGTCAGCAGCGGACACGTTAAAAAAAGCCCATACTGCAGAGCCATGTGTCGGAATTCTGGGAGTGCCAGATGTGACCATACATGATTGACGGCTCACTCCTGATACATTAGCAGTCAGTTTTTTCCCCTCCTGTGCACTGTAAGTTCTGCCCTCTTCTCCTCCCTATCTGCTGGTCCATCTCTCCCTCTGAACTTCCCTTCTTTTCCTCCCTTGTGGGCACCCACGTGACGTCCATAGACACATCATCACCGACGTCACCTTCCCCACCACTAACATTAGAGATCTCGGAGTAGGCAGCAACAGCGGGGACCAACCTCCTTGGGCTGATCTGGGTACTGTCGTCAGACTGCTGAGTGGCGGCCGTTGCTACCTCCTCTTCCTAATCCGATGCCAAGAATGGCTGCGCATCGGAATTGTCTTGTAATTGATCGGAAAATAATTCCTGTGACTAAAGCGATGGGTATATGGTGGTGGCGGTGTTGGTGTCTTTGGGGGTGAACACAGCAGAGAGTGAAGAGGGTGCAGATAGAGAGGATGAAGAGGGTACAGAAGCAGAAGGCTAAGTGAGCCACTCAACCAAGTCTGGTGTTTCCTTTGACGTAATCAAACACACCTTCTGCAACTTCCCCATTTGGCTCCGGCCTGCTGCTCCTGCCCTACCCCTACCACCCCTCTGAAGGGACTGCCTCTTCCTCTGCATGTCATTTTTAAATGACCCTGTGACAAAAGTCTCTAGAGAAGCGCAGTGTATGTGGAAGAAGGTATATAACACCCCGCTTCAATCTGTTGTTTTGGGGGGCCACTGGTATATCACACCAGTTATAATACTTTTTTTCCAGTATCGTTTGTCACTGTGTGCAGCAGAGGGAACACAGCAAAACAGGCAAAAATTCTGCAGTACTCAAATACACTGGTTTGAAAGTATATTGGTATATAACACCCCACTTCAATCAGTCGTTTTGGGGGGCGACTGGTATATCACACCAGTTAAAATTATTTTTTCTAATTGCGTTTGTCACTCTGTAGCTGCAGTATCGCTGCAGAACCGCTCACCAGTCACAATTCTGCACAATACAAATCCACTATAATATGCTTTCTATGTTAGAAAGTATATTATAAGTGTATTATACCCCTATATACTGCACATCAATCAATAGCACACCTATACCAGTCCTTAAAAGGACTTTTGTGGCCCTATAAGCTAGAGATTTGTGTCCCTAACAGTCTGTCCCTGCTCCACATAGCAACCTCTCCCCACACTGGCAAAAGACAGAATGTAAAATGGCAGCCAGATCAGGTTTATTTATAAGGTAGGGGGTATGTCTATGTGCTGAAACTTTTCAATTGGCTGTCCTGTACAACCTGATGGATGTATCATGGGTCAAAGTTCTTCACAATGTAAAAGAATATGGCGGGAGCAAATATCTGCATATGTTCGCATGTTCAGCAAACCGCGAGCGAGCAAAGTTCGCCGCGAACTGACCGCCGGGCGAACCGCAAGGCCATCTCTACAAATCAACCAGCCCTGTATCTCACATGAATCCAGTTATCTCCCCAATCATTGCTCTGCTAGATTTATATCAAACTGACAGCTCATAAGGACTGTCATTTCTGCAGCAGCTCAGGAGGCGTGTCCATGCTCTCCCTATCACAGCTCAGGAGCCAGTTAAAGGATGAAAATTAGCATTTTCGGCCATCTCAGTAAGCAAGAAAAATAGCAAACAGCAGGTGGCGCTATACAGATACATTTTGTTGAATAACTCAGTGGTTATGCTATTTTTTCAATTACATACAATTACAACAGTATTAAGATCAAGGTGCTAGTTTGGAACTTGTATAATATTTTTTGTGGTACTATCCCTTTAACTAATGAAAGCCACACTGTATATCCATTCTTCATTGTTAATGGTTGTGCGGCACCTTCAATACCACTCGGCTATTAACAATGTAAAACCAGCTATATACAGTGCCGTCTTCATTAGTTAAATAAAAGGCAGCTGTGGCCTTCTCTTCCCTTTTGTTATAGTTATTTTCTGTAGTTAATATTTAGAAGAAAAGAACAGCGAAAAAAGGTGACAATGTAATGAAACTTGTAATGGAATATCTACAATTAATAGAGGAAAACACAATCCTGAATGAATGAAACGTTTCCGTGACATTTAGAAGCAACCATGCTGTTCGGAATGTATGGCTGCTAAACCTTCCCAAGAGTAAGATATACTTAGTCCACAGGGCTTCTGCAGCTCTGACTGGCACACTGAAATTATGAACACCCAAAATAAAGAAATAAAACTGTGCTCACAATACTAGTGTTTAGAAGGTTAGTGTTTTATACATAATTTTTATTTCTTTTTTTTGTATCAGAGGTTTGGATTTTTTCCAGGACCAGCCTTAACCCTTTCTACCCCGGGCCAGTTTTCACCTTCCTGCCCAGGCCATTTTTTGCAAATCCGACATGAGTCACTTTATGAGGTAATAACTTTGGAACACTTTTACTTATCCAAGCCATTCTGAGACAGTTTTTATACAAATTCTTCATGTTAATATTTTTTTTTTTCTTGCAACACAGCAAGGGTCAACAGCAAACTAAACCTCAATATGCATTACTTTGATTCTGCAGTTAACAGAAATACCCCAGATGTGGTGGTAAACTGCTCTATGGACACGTGGCAGTGGTCAGAAGGAAAGGAGCACCATATGGATTTTGGAGGCAAATTTTGCTAGAATGTTTTTTAGGCACCATTTTGTATTTGAAGAGACCCTTCAAAATAAAATTTTGCTTTAGCCCCACATTTTTCATTTTCCCAACTGGTAACAGGATTTGTTACCTATTTTCTCCTGAATACAGCAACACCCCATATGTGGTGGTAAATTGATTTGGAGGCACATGGCAGGATTGATTCAGAACGGAAGGAGCACCATATGGCTTTTGGCGCAGATTTTGATGGATAGGTTTATGGGTGCCATTGGTTTTGTGTGGAGGCTCATTTTTTGTGGGATGAGATGATGGTTTGATTGGTACCATTTTGGGGTACATGAGACTTTTTGAGCGCTTGGTATTAAACTTTTTGCAAGGCAAGGTGAAAAAAAATGACTGTTTTTGCATAGTTTTGCAAAAAAAATTACAGCATTAACCTGAGGGGGCGTATAATGTGATATTTTTATAGAGCAGGTTGTTACAGACGCGGCGATACCTAATATGTTTATCATTTTTATTTTTGTTAAGTTTTGCACAGTGAAATCATTTTTGAACAGAATAAAATCTTATTTTTGTGTTGCCATTTTCTGAGAGTCCTATTTTTTTTATTTTTTGGGTGATTGTCTTAGGTAAGGGCTCATTTTCTGCGGGACAGTTTGACAGTTTGATTGGTATCATTTTGGGGTACATAAGACTTTTTGATCACTTGGTATTGCACTTTTTGTGAGGCAAGGTGATCAGAAAATGGCTTTTTTTCACACTGTTTTTATTTTTAATTTCTTTACAGCGTTCACCTGACGGGGTGGATCACGTGATATTATTATAGAGACAGTCGATACAGACGTGGCAATACCTAATATGACTTTTCTTTTTTTACCCAATTTTTGCAATTTTTTTTTACTTTATTTAATGGGGCAACTACAGTACCCTGAAAGATTAGCAACATTAGGGTTATTTACTTTAGAAAAAAGACGACTGAGGGTAGATCTAATTACTATGTATAAATATATCAGGGGACAGTACAGAGATCACTCCCATCATCTATTTATCCCCAGGACTGTGACTGTGACGAGGGGACATCCTCTGTGTCTGGAGGAAAGAAGGTTTGTACACAAACATAGAAGAGGATTCTTTACGGTAAGAGCAGTGAGACTATGGAACTCTCTGCCTGAGGAGGTGGTGATGGTGAGTACAATAAAGGAATTCAAGAGGGGCCTGGATGTATTTCTGGAGTGTAATAATATTACATGCTTTAGCTACTAGAGAGGGGTAGTTGATCCAGGGAGTTATTCTGATTGCCTTATTGGAGTCGGGAAGGAACTTTTCCCCCCTAAGTGGTGAAAATTGGCTTGTACACCGCAGTTTTTTTTTTTGGATCAACTTGCAGGATAACAGGCCGAACTGGATGGACAAATGTCATTTTTATGCCTGTTATACTATGTTACTATGTTTATTTTGGGAAAAGGATGCTTTTTATTTTACTTTAAACTTGTATTTTTATTTATTATGCAAAACAATATATTAACTTTTTTTTTTTTTTTGCCCCTGCTCCCAGAGGCTCCGTTCTCCCACCTCTGGCCACGCCCTGCTACACTAGATTGACAGGGCCAGGCAGCGTTGGTCTCCCACTGCTGGGCCTGTCTACCGTGTAAATCCTGCACCTGCACCATCCCTTTCAGTATTCGTCACAGGTGCAGTGAGTGAATGGCGCCTGCGCCGAATACTGAACGATGCAAGATTTCCCCAGCACACAGTAACGGGGACATAGATAAAAGTAGGAATAGGCTAGTTAGGTTCAACTGGCATTAGCACATCCCTAATGTCAGCTAGTTTAACCACTTTCCGTCCGCCCATAGGATATAAACGTCCTATGGGTGGATCTCTATTTCTGAATGGATGTTTTAAAATGTCTGTTCAGAAACTGCAGCTGCACGTTAAACGTGCAGCTGCTGATCGGGTTGCCCGCTGTCAGTGACAGCAGCCAACCCAGAGAGAAGGCAGGGACAGTGCCCAGGTGTCCCTGCCTTCTAGATCGCTGCATACACAGCGCTCACCGAGCACTGTGTATGCAGAGCAGGAAGCGCTATGCGCTTCTTGTTCCGGCCCGGCGGTCATGTGACCGCCGGGACCGGAGAGTGTAGGAGCTGTGTGAGGTCTTTCACAGACCTTGATCAGCCCTGCACTGAGGCTGTACAGCGCTGTATTATATTTTTATTATAAATTTCAATGTATAACAGTAGGTAACAGGATACCAAGGTATAGGCTCGCAGGCCACGCTAATGTAATATTAAGTACAGAGTAGGTACATGTCAGATACAACAGTGATGCGCCGTCCATGGTTTGGCACGTGGGACAAACACAATCAGTCTTGAGCGAGGCATAAAATGGAGGAGGCAGATGCCGAACTGAGAAGGCAGGAAGAGCTGGCGTGGAGATATATGAGTCTGCAACGTGAGGTAGGGATGTCTCTCGTACGGAGTGCTAGCTGGTAGTGCTAAGTGGTTACAGATATGCGTTGCAGTCTATTTAGTCATAAATAGGGTACATTATGGTTTGGGAGATCTATACTTAGACCATAGGGACCATTTTTTGAGAAATATCATGTGGGTGCATGATTCCCAAGAAGATAGTTCCTCAAACCTATGGATCTGGTCAACTTTTTGGATCCATTGTTTAGGGAGTTGAAGGCGGGCTGCTAGTAGCATCTGTGTAAATACAAATGGGGGTTTAGCGTCCCCCTTAACTTGGGAGAATGACAGGAGGGCAATTTGGGGAGACGGTGGAATTGAGGTGCCGCAAACTTCGTTGGCAACTGAGAAGACCTTGCCCCACTATTTATGGATAAGGGGGCAGGTCCACCAGATATGAAGAAAGGTTCCTCTCTCCCCAAGGCACCTCCAGCAGGCGTCAGAAGCAGACCTAGTGTATCTTGATGTTTTATCTGGCGTATTGTACCATCTGGTTAGGATTTGCCCAGTAACATAGTTTTGAGGTGGCAGCAGTATGAGGAGACCACAGAGTGGTGAAGTGGCAGGAGCATGAGGAGACTACAGAGTGGCCCAGTGACAGAGTGGGGAGGTTGGGGACAATACCAGTGCTAGCTGAATATAGTGGGTGTCAGTAGGAGAACCTGGCAGTAGGTGTGGCATCAGGACGGTGGCAGCATCAGAATAGTAGCTGAAGCAGGTAGCCAGAAGAAACAGGTCTCTTTTGTCAAAGTGTTGGTGTGGCACCATGAATGATCTAGTCTTATGAATCAGGCACTGGTGTTTGAAAATCCTGGCTGATCAACGCCTGATTCATCTTTACAAAGGTCAGTTTCTTCACGATTTGAGTGGACAGCCAAGTTCTGCATGAGGTAGCTATGGCCCCTGCCGCAATAAACACCCGCTCTGATGCCACACTGCTGGCCGGGCAGTAAAGCTTGTCCGGGGAAAACTCAGCTAGATGCAGCCACAAATTGAGTTTGGCTCCCCAGAACTCCAGGGGATCTTTGATGTGGGGTAGCAGGGTGCACTCCAGGTATGACCCAACCTGCTGGTTAAGGTTCTGTTCTATATCTAGCTGTTGAGTAGTTTCTTCAGTAGGTCGGTGAAGAAAACTGCTCATTAGGGACTCTAGACTTAAGTTGCTGCTTATGGAGCTGGTACTGCTCCTGCCTCCCCCCCCCCCCAGCAGCCATGGAAGTGGAACGTCGGCGCAGAGGGCCCCCTGGTCAGACCTGTATGAATATGGGCAATGAAGCACATAGGCAGCAGCCAACTGACTACATAGGATGTCTTGATAGTAGTTCAGTTTGTCCTCCCTCTCAGCGGGTGTAAAAAAAAGGCCCCCATTTTGGAATGGTAGCGAGGGTCTAACATGTTGGAGAGCCAGTAGTCATCCCTCTGCCAAATGGTGACAATTTGGCTGTCACTATGCAAGCAAGTGAGCATGCATCGGGCCATTTGCGCAAGTGACTCAGAGGGACTCCCTGCCTCTATCTCCACTACATACTGCCACGGTGTGTCTGGGTCATCTGCCTCATCTTCCTCATCTCCCTCTTGCTCCTCTCACTGTTCCTGCTCCTCCTGCTCCCCCTCACCTTTACCTTTGTAGAAAAACCACCCATTTCCCTACACATTGCTTGAGTTTGAATGTCTTCTTCCTCCTCCTCTAGTTCAGCCTTCACAGGGCTCATGTGGCCATGAGATGTAGTCGCCATGTCTCCTGTATCCTGGCCAGCCAGATTTAGCAGCATCTGTTCCAGGACATGACTCAGTTGAATGATGTTGTTCCTCCTGTTGTCCTGGCAGCCTCCTCAAGGGCCCAAGTAAAAGGCAGGTGTCATGAGCTGCCACTGGCTAACATCGAAGTTTCACAAGGGAGTACCTCTGTCCGCCTGTATCATCAATAAATTGTTTAGATCCTTTCTCTGTTCATATAATCGGTCCAACATATGGAGGGTGGAATTACAATGGGTGGAAACGTTGCATATCACCCTATGTTGGGGGACGCCGTTCTGCCACTGTAGCTCAAGGAGGGTGTGCTTTGCAGTGTACAAGTGGCTGAAGTGCATGCAAAGCTTCCTGGCCATTTTCAGGATGTCTTGCAGATGGGGTGAAGATTTCAGGAACCACTTTACAACCAGATTGAACACTTGCACTATGCAGGGCGCATGGCTCAGCCCTCCCTTGAAGCAGCACTGACACAATGTTCTTCCTGTTGTCTGTTACCATAGTTCAGATTTTGAGTTGTCTAGGAGAAAGCAAGGATTTGATTTCTTGATGAAGGACTCGGAGCAGTTCCTCCCCTGTGTGACTCCATTCGCCCAGGCAAACTAAGTGCAGAACAGCGTGACACCGCCATGCACTGCACATGTGGTTTGCAGAAGGGGCACTGTGAATTGTCCCTGCACTGGAGGGTAAGGAATCATTGAAGTATGAGGAGGCAGAGGCGGACATTGTCGCAGGACCAACAGTGTGATAATGTGAAGGTGGAAGCGGAGTCACCTGGCCAAGTTGCTTATGTGGCTGGGCAGGAATCACATTTACTCAGTAGGCCATAAAGGTCAGATATTGTCCTTGACCATAGTTACAGCTCCACACGTCGGCACTGCCTTTCACTTTGGCAGACGCCGACAGGCTCAATGACTGGCCCACTTTCTGTTCTACATATTTGTGCAGGGCTGGTACTGCCTTTTTGGCAAATAAATGATGGCTTGGTACTCTCCATCTCGGCTCGGCACAAGCCATCAGCACCAGCAATTTGGCCAGGAGCATGTTAAGCTTTTGCGCTGTTGGATGAGTGCACACATACTGTTGTCTCTTGGCAATCACTTTGGTGAACGATTACTGACAGAATGACTGATGAGGAGTAGGAGGAGGAGGAGCAGGAGCATCTGGACCAGCAGATGATGGGAAGGACAGACAGCTTCCTTTGGCTGAGTTGGTGGAGCCTTGACTGCATGAAATTGGATAAGTGCCACTGGGTGATGTAGCGGTTACTGCGCAGGCTGGGCCACCACATAGGAGCCACTGTTCGCCCATGCCATTTTATAATGATGCTTTATGTGTTGAAACAGGGCCGTGGTGTCAACATTGTCACCCTTGACACACTTCACCTTCTGCCAACAAATTCGGCAAATGGCCATGTTCAACTACTACGGCAGCCTAACCAAAAATTGCAATACCGCCGAGTATGGCACTTTTCCCCCAACACTCCACGCTGACTGCCTTCTACTGCTACCTCAGTGAACCCCTGCACTGCTACTTTCCGGGACGGTAGACTCCTGTGAAGCAGGTGGTCTACCCCGGGCACATTTGGCTCCCGACCTCCCACTGCTGCCAACCTGGCTGACACGCTGACACCCTGCTGGCTCAGCCATTGCCTCACGCGCAAACTGCCACCCTCTTCTTATGATGATGATGACCCTTCTTCACCAGGATACCAAGTGCAATCGGCTACATCATCAGCCGCTACTGTCTGCACATTGCTGATGTCCCCCTCAATGGGCTCAGGGCCAGGAGCCTGACTGCTCGCAACACCTGCTCCCACGCGACTCTCATCATCATTACTGACCCCCCTAACGGAGGAAGTGGTGGATGTCTCCTCCAGATCTTGGCTGGCCAGTAGCTGCTGACTGTCCTCTAGTAGCTCATCCTCACTGAAAAGTGGACCCGAGCCTACAGCATATAATACTTCTTATGCTGAGGGAACTGAAAATGAGAGAGGAAGGTTCAGGACAAGTTGGGGCACAGGGCCTGCTCCTGGGCCATGTCAACTAAGCGTTGTGTCAGAGGAACCCACCAACTATTGGCTAGGGGCGTCTGATGTCACTTGCGACCAAGTCAACCATTCAAGCACCGCTTGGTTGCTGGTCAAGACACGACTGCTAAATGACATTGGGAGCTCAGGCCTCTCACTGCGACTCCTGCTGTCCCCCCCTTCTTCTGCCTGCGACAGAAAAATTTTGCCCACTGCCTGTTCTCTTTGAAGGGCCTGTCACCTGTTTGTCTAACATACTGTATAATAAAAGAATTCAATTAAAATAATACCCCCCCCCAAAAAAGGCTGTAAGACAATTAAGACATATATATATATATATATATATACATTTTTTTTTTTTTCTGATCAATAAACTCCCCCCTAAAAAAAAGTATCACAATTCACCACAGAAGGTCAATTAAGACATATTATTTTTCCTAAAACGACGCCCCCAAAAAATAAATATAACAATCAGAATTCACCTCAGAACGGTTAATGGGACGTACGTATATTTCCTTTTTCTATACCACATAAATGGCTGTAGTATAATGTAACTTCACAGCTGAATTGCAATTATGAATTTTTTTTTTCCTTTTTTATCCTATTTCTAAATCGCAAAATAAAAATATAACAATCACATTTCACTACAGAATGGCTAATGGGACATACATATCTTTCCTATTAATACACCACATAAATGGCTGTAGTACAATATACTTCACCGCTGAACGGCAATTAGGACATATTTTTTTTATAATCAATAAAGCCCCTAAAAATAAAAATAAAAAAAAATTCACAGCAGAACAGCAATTAAGATGGATTATTTTTCTTATTTCTACACCCCAAAATAAGAAATACAAACCGGATTCCAAAAAAGTTGGGACACTATACAAATCGTGAATAAAAACTGAATGCAATGATGTGGAGGTGCCAACTTCTAATATTTTTTTCAGAATAGAACATAAATCATGGAACAAAAGTTTAAACTGAGAAAATGTACCATTTTAAGGGAAAAATATGTTGAATCAGAATTTCATGGTGTCAACAAATCCCCAAAAAGTTGGGACAAGGCCATTTTCACCACTGTGTGGCATCTCCCCTTCTTCTTACAACACTCAACAGACGTCTGGGGACTGAGGAGACCAGTTTTTCAAGTTTAGAAATAGGAATGCTCTCCCATTCTTGTCTAATACAGGCCTCTAACTGTTCAATCGTCTTGGGCCTTCTTTGTTGCACCTTCCTCTTTATGATGCGCCAAATGTTCTCTATAGGTGAAAGATCTGGACTGCAGACTGGCCATTTCAGTACCCGGATCCTTCTCCTACGCAGCCATGATGTTGTGATTGATTCAGAATGTGGTCTGGCATTATCTTGTTGAAAAATGCAGGGTCTTCCCTGAAAGAGATGACGTCTGGATGGGAGCATATGTTGTTCTAGAACCTGAATATATTTTTCTGCATTGATGGTGCCTTTCCAGACATGCAAGCTGCCCATGCCACACGCACTCATGCAACCCTATACCATCAGAGATGCAGGCTTCTGAACTGAGCGTTGATAACAACTTGGGTTGTCCTTGTCCTCTTTGGTCCGGATGACATGGCGTCCCAGATTTCCAAACAGAACTTTGAATCGTGACTCGTCTGACCACAGAACAGTCTTCCATTTTGCCACACTCCATTTTAAATGATCCCTGGCCCAGTGAAAATGCCTGAGCTTGTGGATCTTGCTTAGAAATGGCTTCTTCTTTGCACTGTACAGTTTCAGCTGGCAACGGCGCATGGCACGGTGGATTATGTTCACTGACAATGGTTTCTGGAAGTATTCCTGAGCCCATTCTGTGATTTCCTTTACAGTAGCATTCCTGTTTGTGGTGCAGTGCCGTTTAAGGGCCCGGAGATCACGGGCATCCAGTATGGTTTTACGGCCTTGACCCTTACGCACAGAGATTGTTCCAGATTCTCTGAATCTTCGGATGATGTTATGCACAGTTGATGATGATAGATGCAAAGTCTTTGCAATTTTTCGCTGGGTAACACCTTTCTGATATTGCTCCACTATCTTTCTGCGCAAAATTGTGGGAATTGGTGATCCTCTACCCATCTTGGCTTCTGAGAGACAGAAGCTCTTTTTATACCAAATCATGTTGCCAATTGACCTAATTTTGTGTTAATTGGTCTTCCAGCTCTTCGTTATGCTCAAATTTACTTTTTCCAGCCTCTTACTGCTACTTGTCCCAACTTTTTGGAGATTTGTTGACACCGTGAAAATTTTAATCAACGTATTTTTCCTTTAAAATTATACATTTACTCGGAATAAAACGTTTGATCTGTCATCTACATTCTATTTCAAATAAAATTTTGACATTTGCCATCTCCACATCATTGCATTCAGTTTTTATGCACAATTTGTTTAGTGTCCCAACTTTTTTGGAATCCGGTTTGTATAACAATCACAATTCACTGACGAACGGCTAATGGGGCGTACGTATATTTCCTTTTTCTGCACCATGTAAATGGCTGTAGTACAATGTTACTTCACCGCTGAACGACAATTAAGACATATATACAGGTCCTTCTAAAAAAAATTGCATATTGTGATAAAGTTCATTATTTTCTGTAATGTACTGATAAACATTAGACTTTCATATATTTTAGATTCATTACACACCAACTGAAGTAGTTCAAGCCTTTTATTGTTTTAATATTGATGATTTTGGCATACAGCTCATGAAAACCCAAAAATTCCTATCTAAAAAAATTAGCATATTTCATCCGACCAATAAAAGAAAAGTGTTTTTAATACAAAAAAAGTCAACCTTCAAATAATTATGTTCAGTTATGCACTCAATACTTGGTCGGGAATCCTTTTGCAGAAATGACTGCTTCAATGCGGCGTGGCATGGAGGCAATCAGCCTGTGGCACTGCTGAGGTGTTATGGAGGCCCAGGATGCTTTGATAGCGGCCTTAAGCTCATCCAGAGTGTTGGGTCTTGCGTCTCTCAACTTTCTCTTCCTAATATCCCACAGATTATCTATGGGGTTCAGGTCAGGAGAGTTGGCAGGCCAATTGAGCACAGTAATACCATGGTCAGTAAACCATTTACCAGTGGTTTTGGCATTGTGAGCAGGTGCCAGGTTGTGCTGAAAAATGAAATCTTCATCTCCATAAAGCTTTTCAGCAGATGGAAGCATGAAGTGCTCCAAAATCTCCTGATAGCTAGCTGCATTGACCCTGCCCTTGATAAAACACAGTGGACCAACACCAGCAGCTGACATGGCACCCCAGACCATCACTGACTGTGGGTACTTGACACTGGACTTCAGGCATTTTGGCATTTCCCTCTTCCCAGTCTTCCTCCAGACTCTGGCACCTTGATTTCCGAATGACATGCAAAATTAGCTTTCATCAGAAAAAAGTACTTTGGACCACTGAGCAACAGTCCAGTGCTGCTTCTCTGTAGCCCAGGTCAGGCGCTTCTGCCGCTGTTTCTGGTTCAAAAGTGTCTTGACCTGGGGAATGCGGCACCTGTAGCCCATTTCCTGCACACGCCTGTACACGGTGGCTCTGGATGTTTCTACTCCAGACTCAGTCCACTGCTTCCGCAGGTCCCCCAAGGTCTGGAATCGGTCCTTCTCCACAATCTTCCTCAGGGTCCGGTCACCTCTTCTCGTTGTGCAGCGTTTTCTGCCACACTTTTTTCTTCCCACAGACTTCCCACTGAGGTGCCTTGATACAGCACTCTGGAAACAGCCTATTCGTTCAGAAATTTCTTTCTGTGTCTTACCCTCTTGCTTGAGGGTGTCAATGATGGCCTTCTGGACAGCAGTCAGGTCGGCAGTCTTACCCATGATTGCGGTTTTGAGTAATGAAGCAGGCTGGGAATTTTTAAAAGCCTCAGGAATCTTTTGCAGGTGTTTAGAGTTAATTAGTTGATTCAGATGATTAGGTTAATAGCTCGTTTAGAGAACCTTTTCATGATATGCTTAATTTTTTTAGATAGGAATTTTGGGTTTTCATGAGATGTATGCCAAAATCATCAATATTAAAACAATAAAAGGTTTGAACTACTTCAGTTAGTGTGTAATGAATCTAAAATATATGAAAGTCTAATGTTTATCAGTACATTACAGAAAATAATGAACTTTATCACAATATGCAAATTTTTTTAGAAGGACCTGTATATGTTTTTTTTTTTTTTTTTTTTCTGATTAACAACCCCCCCTCCACAAAAAAAATCTAATAATCACAATTCACCCCAGAAGGTCAATTATATTAAAGCTTCTAGTAAAAGTTTCTCAAAATAAAGTTTAAAAAAAAGTTCAAAATAGGGAAAAAAGAAAAGTAGACATATTAGGTATGGCCGGGTCGGTATCAACCTGCTCTATAAAAATATCACATGACCTAAAATAAAAACTATGCTAAAAAACATTTTTTTTGTCACCTAACATCACTAAAAGTGCAACACCAAGCGATCAAAAAGGTGCATGCCCCCCAAAATAGTACCAATCTAACCGTCACCTCATCCCACAAAAAATTAGCCCCTACCTAAGACAATCACCCAAAAAAATTAAAAAGCTATGGCTCTCAGACTATGGAAATACTATGTTTTTTTATTTCAAAAATGCTTTATGCTTTTATCATTTTTACCTTAAGGACCAGGCCATTTTTTGCAAATCTGACCAGTGTCAATTTATGTTTGAATAACTTTAAAACACTTTTACTTATCCAGGCCATTATGAGATTGTTTTTTTGTCACATGTTGTACTTCATGACACTGGTAAAATGGAGTAAAAAAAGATTTGCACATTTCCAAGTCATCATTTCTCTACTTCTGTAATACCTCCAAAAATTATTAATTTACATTCCCCATATGTCTACTTCATGTTTGAATATTTTTGGGAATGCTATTTTATTTTTTGGGGGACGTTACAAGGCTTAGAAGTTTATAAGCAAATCTTGAAATTTTCCAAAACCCACTTTTTAAGACAACTTTTGGTCTGAAGTCACTTTGTGAGGCTTACATAATAGAAACCACCCAAAATTACCCCATTTTGGAAACTAAACCCCTCAAGGTATTCAAAACTGATTTTACAAACTTTGTTAACCCTTTAGGTGTTCCACAAGAGTTATTGGCAAATGGAGACGAAGTTTCAGAATTTAGATTTTTTGGCTAATTTTACATTTTAATCAATTTTTTCCAGTAACAAAGCAAGGGTTAACAGCCAAACAAAACTCAATATTTATTGTCCTGATTCTGTAGTTTTCAGAAACACCCATATGTGGTCGTAAAATGCTGTATGGCCAAACGGCAGGGCGCAGAAGGAAAGGAGTGCCATATGGTTTTTGGAACGCAGATTTTGCTGGACTGTTTTTTTTTTTTACACCATGTCGCATTTGAAGCCCCCCTGATGTACCCCTAGAGTAGAAACTCCATAAAAGTGTATAATATAATTTAATTAATTTTTTAAACTACAATATCCTTCTTTAAACAAACAAAAAAAAAAACATTTTAGTATCTCCATAGTCTGAGAGTCAAGTTTTTAGGCTATTGTCTTAAGTAGGGGCTAATTTTTTGCGGGATGAGAGGACGGTTTTATTGGCACTATTTTGGGGTGCATATGACTTTTTGATTGCTTGCTATTATACTTTTTGTGATGTAAGGTGACAAAAAAAAGCAATTTTTAGTCACCTTACATCACAAAAAGTGCAATAGCAAGCAATCAAAAAGTCATATGCTGTGGACCCCAGACACCCGATCAGGGTGATGCGGCCAAAAAAAAATGTTTTTCTCCTAAACTCTCCCTAATCACCCTGCCTAATCTAAGCTGTCCCTAAACCTGTCCCTAGGTACCTGTGAGGGCTCATATGGAGAGCGCTGGGCACAGATGAGGGGTGCTTGGGGTGCTGGGCTCCACAAGGCTCCTCTCTCCACGCTCCAGGATGCAGTGTGGAGGAGAAGACAGAGCTGGGGGAAGTCAACCGCCCAACCAGCCCGTGCAGCCAATAGGAAGCGATCCTGAGAGGTGATGTCACCATCGACAGCCGCCTTCCGGATCCAGCTTCCGGAAACGCCTAGACCGACAGGTGTGCGACTACATCGGGTTAACGGCCGATGTAAATGCTCTGAGAAGCAAGGAAACCCTTGACTACTGGGAGTGCAGGCTTGACCTGTGGCCAGAGCTGGCACAATTTTCCATGGAACTCTTGGCTTGCCCTTCGTCCTGTCCGGAAGGATGTTCAGCACAACAGGCGGGATCACAGCCAATAAGCTCACTCGCCTAGCTCACGACAGTGTGGACTACCTCAAATTTCAAAAAATGAATGAGGCATGGATCTTGGAGGAATTCAACACCTGTGATGACCATGTTTAATTGATTTTCCTCATGCCAGCCCAAACATATCCGCCACCACTAAGAACAAATAATGGTCCCTGTCTTAGGTAAATATAGCGGCATAAAATGCCTTTTCTGTCCTGTGAATGCTAATGTTTGGGGCCACGGAGGAATTCAACACCTGTGACGACCACGTGTTATCAAATTCCAACTATTATCATTAGTTTTTTTTTCAAAAGGGGGGATTTTGTTAGACATGTTTTTAATCCAATTTTATATATGTATTTGACATGTATTTGTTTTGGCCTGCAGTAAAATTGATATCCAATGACCGTCTAATATACCTCCAGCCACATAATCACTTGATGTTTTCTGTCCGATGAATGCCCAATGTTTGGGGCCTGTACTCTACTGGCCTGCTATAAAATTGATATCCAGTGACCGTTTAATATACCTCCAGCCACATAATCACTTGATGTTTTCTGTCCGGTGAATGCCCAATGTTTGGGGCATGTACTCCACTGGCCTGCAATAAAATTGATATCCAATGACCGTTTAATATACCTCCAGCCACATAATCACTTGATGTTTTCTTTCCAGTGAATTCATAATTTTTGGGGCCTGTAGTCCACTGTCCTGCAGTAAAATTGATATCTATTGACCGTCTAATATACCTCCAGCCACATAATCACTTGATCTCTTTTGTCTGGTGAATGCATAATTTTTGGCTCCTGTAATCTAACTGGCCAACAGTAAAATTGTTATACGGTTACCGCCTAATGTACCTCCAGCCACATTATAAATTGTTCTTCTCTGTACGGTGAAAGAATAATTTTTGGGGCCTGTAGTCCACTGGCCTGCAGTAAAATTGATATCCATTGACTGTCTAATATACCTCCAGCCAGATAATCACTTGTTCTTTTCTGTCCAGTGAATGCCTAATGTTTGGGGCCTGTACTCCCGTGGTCAAAAATAAAAAACATTCATGAGGCTCCTCTCTCCACGGTCCAGGATGCAGTGTGGAGGAGGAGACAGAGCTGGGGGAAGTCAACCGCCCAACCAGCCCGTGCAGCCAATCGGAAGCGATCCTGAGAGGTGATGTCACCATCACCTCTCAGGATCTAAGAATGATGATTGGTGGTGTATTATCACACCACCGATCACCATCCTATTCCGGGTTATCGGGTCACTAGAGACCCAAATAACCCAGAAACGCAGCAAATCGCAGGTGTTTCAGGTTCACCTGCCATTAAAGCAAATGGGCCCCTCCGCAAACTTTCTGTTCACGATAATTTTATCGCGTTCACGCAATTGCGTTTGTGAATCGTCCCGGCCGATGTTTTTCCATCACTAGCTGTTAACCATTGCTTTGTTACTGTATTTTTTTTTTATTAAAATGGAAAATCTGCCAAAAAGTGAAATTCAGAAATTTTGTTTACATTTTTCTTTAATTCTTGCGGAACACCTAAAGGGTTACCAAAGTTTTTAAAATCAGTTTTGAATACTTTGAGGGGTGTATTTTCCAAAATGGGGTCACATTTTGGGAATTTCTACTCTAGGGTTGCATCAAAGGGGCTTTAAATAGTCTCATTGTGCCTATAATCCAGTCCAGCAAAATCTACCCTCCAAAAACCATATGGTGTTCCTTTCCATCTGCGCCCAGCCTTGTGCCCTTATAGCAGTTTACAACCACTTGTTGGGTGTTTCTGTAAACTGCAGAATCAGAGTAATAAATATTGAGTATTGCTTTGTTAGCGTAAAAAAATGGATTAAAATGGAAAATCTACCAAAAAAGTGAAATTCGGAAATTTCATCTACATTTTCCTTTAATTATTGTGGAACAACAAAATGGTTAACAAAGTTTTTTTAACATCAGCATAGTTTCCTAAAATGTGGTCACTTTTTGGATTTTGTACTCTAGGGGTGCATCAGGCAGTCTTCAAACGTGATATGGCAACTTAAAATTATCCCATTGAAATCTGCCTTCCAAAAACCATATTACATTCCTTTCCTTCTGCGCCCTGCCGTGTGCCCATACAGCAGTTTACAACCATATATGGGGTGTTTCTGTAAGCTACAGAATCAGGGCAATAAATATTGAGTTTCTTTGGCTGTTAACCCTCAATGTGTTAAAGAAAAAAAATGATTAAAATGGAAAATCTGCCAAAAAAGTGAAATTCTGAAATTTCATTTACATTTTTCTTTAATTCTTGTGGAACACCTAAAGGGTTAAGAAAGTTTGTTAAATCAGTTTTGAATACCTTGAGGAGTTTAGTTTCTAAAATGGGGCCATTTATGGGTGGTTTATATTATGTATTCCTCACAAAGTGACTTCAGACCTTAACTGGTCTTTAAAAAGTGGGTTTTGGAAATTTTATTAAAAAATTCTAGATTTGTTTCTAAACCTCTAAGCCTCTTAACGTCCCCAAAAAATTAAATGTCATTTATAAAATGATCCAAACATGAAGTAGACATATGGAAAATGTAACGTAATAACTATTTTAGGAGGTTTCACTATCTGTTTCAAAAGCAGAGAAATTGAAATTTTGAAAATTGCAAATGTTTTAAAATTTTTGGTAAATTTGGTATTTTTTTATAAATAAAAATGAAATATTTTGACTCAAATTTACCACTGTCATAAAGTACAATATGTGATGAGAAAACAATCTCAGAATGGCTTGGATAAGTAAAAGCATTTTAAAGTTATCACCACATAAAGTGACACATGTCAGATTTGCAAAAAATGGCCTGGTCCTTAAGGTGAAAAATGCAGGGTCCATAAAGGGTTAAGACATATTTTTTTTCCTATAACTACACCCACCACAAAAAAGAAATATAACAATTACAATTCACCGCCGAACGGCTAATGGGACGTACATATATTTTCTGTTTCGACACTGCATAAATGGCTGCACTACAATGTAACTTCACCGGTGTGTGGCAAATAAGACATATAGTCACAATAATCATATTGTACAGCAGAACGGCAATTAAGACATATTCTTTTTCCTATTTCTACACCCCAAAATAAGAAATATAACAATCACAATTCACTGCAGAACGACTAATGGGAGGTACGTATATTTCCTTTTATTACACCACGTAAATGGCTGTAGTACAATCTAACTTCACAGCCGAACGGCACTTATGACATCTATTTTTCCCCTTTTTTTTCCATATTAATACAACCCCCAATTTTTTTAAATGTAAAATCAATGCAGAACGGCTAATAGGACGGATATCTTTCCTATTAATACACCCCGTAAATGGCTGTATCACACAAAATTTTCACCCCTTTCACAAGAAAGATTTGCTGAAATTAGTGATGTATTATATAGTGCAAACAACCTAAAAGCAGCAGTATAACACCAATTTGGATCCCCAATTAGTGCAGCAAGGAGTAGTAGAATCACTCCTATTACCCAGGCTGTACACTCTCCTATTGTACCCTGTTCTCCTTTTATATTGTAGATAATGTCTCCCTATGTTTTCCCTACACCTTGACTAATCTTACCCTGTACTTGTAAATCGATTTTTTAGCACAATAAAGTATTTTCTAATACTCTCCCTAGTGCCTGCTGACGTCTCTCTCTGCACTAGGTACACTAGAAAATGGCAGAATCCAAGGTAGCTGAGGATATTTATAGGGCTGTGACATCACAGGGCTGCCTGGCTGCTGATTGTCTGCATGCATGGCATTGTGGGTGATCCCTCATTCCAAGAGTAAATTAGTAACATAGTACATAAGGCCGAAAAAAGACATTTGTCCATCCAGTTCGGCCTGTCATCCTGCCAATCCCAAAAAAAAACTGTGAGGTAGAAGCCAATTTTTCCCCACTTTAGGGGAATAAAAAATTCCTTCCCAATCAGGCAATCAGAATAACTCCCTGGATCAATGACCCCTCTCTAGTAGCTATAGCCTGTAATATTATTACACTCCAGAAATACATCCAGGCCCCTCTTGAATTCCTTTATTGTACTCACAATCACCACCTCCTCAGGCAGAAAGTTCCATAGCCTCACTGCTCTTACGACTTCTTTGCTCCATGTCCTAACACATGCAGCAGCCATTTTAGGAAAAAATGTGATTTGCTACTACGAAGCGTGAAGAAATTTGGATTCGGTGTAAATCAAATTTTTCTAGAAATTCGGATTGAATTCCACTTCATCAACTTTGATTCGCTCATCTCTAGTCATAAAATACAACTGTGGGAAATATATATATATATATATATATATATATATATATATATATATTAGATAGTGGGATCCAACAAGGATCAAAAAAGTGTGTTTCCCGCAATATATCTAGAAACTCCATGGCACTACACAGCATAAAATGATAAATGTGCACTATTCATCCACATCCATGCAACGTTTCAGTCCTATCACAGTACCTTTTATATTTAAATATCTTTACTAGAATAAAACAAGTCAAATTAAAATTTTAAATACAAAATCAAAATATAATATTATACTTTTATCCCCCATACACCACCAATTGCCCCAAACCCCCACCGTTGCTGTGCGTCTTACATATCTTAGTCCACTTCTCTTGAGCATTTATTTGCCTGTATAGAATCTTAAAAAAAAAAAATACATCTGGCATATATCGTGAAAACCAGACCCGGGTGATCAAGAGTCTGGCCAAAAATATTCTACCTAACAAAATCTTTATATATTTATGGCAGCATAACGTAGAAAGATCACTCAATATAAAACATTCTACCTTAAAAAGAATCTGTAACTTCAGTTTATGAGTAAGAAAGTTATTTATACCATTCCAATATTCTTTTAAATTTTGGAGAGGACCAAAGCATGTGTAGATGATCGGCACCCGGTACCAAAATGTGATTAAAATTGTGACATAATAAACTTAAATTAAGAACAAAAAAATTCCCATCCCTCTAGTTGAATACTAGCACAATCAAATCCCCAGGCCCATGTCCTGGTGATTGTATTTTAGAAAAACGTGCCTTAAGAATTATTTTATAAATATGTGCGATCTTCAGTCTCTTTTCTGAATTCCCTATCAACTCATTAAATATGGTAAAAGTATCTATTTCTAAAAGTCATTTATCCTTTGAACTAGAAAGTGCCGACCGCAAGTGAAAATATCTAAATCACAACAAATTATCCATCCTTTGTGCTAAATCCAAGAACAACAATATCTCTCTATTTTTTACCACCTGTGTAACATACAATATGCCATTCTTTTGTCAAAACTGATTCCCGGCTATTCAACCTAAAACATGAAAATAAAAATTATACCAAATAGGAGTGATTTGAAGCAATCCTTTTACCCCCAAACACAATATAATACAGATCGGATTCCCAAAAAGTTGGGACACTAAACAAATTGTGCATAAAAACTGAATGCAATGATGTGGAGATGGCAAATGTCAATATTTTATTTGTAATAGAACGTAGATGACAGATCAAACGTTTAATCCGAGTAAATGTATCATTTTAAAGGAAAAATACGTTGATTCAAATTTTCACGGTGTCAACAAATCCCAAAAAAGTTGGGACAAGTAGCAATAAGAGGCTAGAAAAAGTAAATTTGAGCATAACGAAGAGCTGGAAGACCAATTAACACTAATTAGGTCAATTGGCAACATGATTGGGTATAAAAAGAGCTTCTCAGAGTGGCAGTGTCTCTCAGAAGCAAGGATGGGTAGAGGATCACCAATTCCCACAATGTTGCGCAGAAAGATAGTGGAGCAATATCAGAAAGGTGTTACCCAGTGAAAAATTGCAAAGACTTTGCATCTATCATCATCAACTGTGCATAACATCATCCGAAGATTCAGAGAATCTGGAACAATCTCTGTGCGTAAGGGTCAAGGCCGTAAAACCATACTGGATGCCCGTGATCTCCGGGCCCTTAAACGACACTGCACCACAAACAGGAATGCTACTGTAAAGGAAATCACAGAATGGAATACTTCCAGAAACCATTGTCAGCTAACACAATCCACCGTGCCATCCGCCGTTGCCAGCTGAAACTGTACAGTGCAAAGAAGAAGCCATTTCATATTTTTTTTTAATTTAAAATTTTTATTTTCATAACGTAACAAGGTACATTAATATAGATTCGCACATCTTGCAAGGTGTGTAGCAGGAGAATAGAAGTCATTACATCAAATATAGATCATGTCATACAGTGAGTAGAAGGTAAAAGACTACACAAAAGTGGCATTCTCAGTAGACTGGACGTTGCATAGAATAGGCAATCGCGATTACAGAAGAGTGAGAGTTTCATAATAGAACTTCAAAAGGTACATTAATATTGATGTGTCCATCGTACAAGGCGTTCGACAGGAATGTAGACGCAATTACGTAAAACGTACTGCACGCCACCCAGGTGAAATGCAAGGGAAGGGAAAACACCTAATAAATGTCAAATAAATACCAATTACACAAGGCTTTCGATCATTCAGACAAGTCCACCACGGTATATTAAGCAGGCAAAAGGTAGGTAGTCGCGTATATTGAGAAACAGAACTTCCATTTTAATGAGTCTGGGGACATTGTAGCCACATGGTTTGGTCAATTTTAAGGTAGCCCTAATGGTAAGGTGTAATATGTAATAGCCTCTCGTAATAGTAGCAAAAGGTAGGCCAACGAAGGATCTAGACTCCCTGTGTGATAATGCTAAGCTAGTGCAGGTCCTCTAACTCACTCTGAACAGAGGAATAGGACTTACGTATAGCTCGGATGTCTGCTCTTCTGCCATAAGTGCCATTGTTGTCTAAATTTCGAATGGTTCCTAGCTTCCCAGGAAGAGATCTCCTCAAATCGGAAGATCTGATCAACTTTTAGTTTCCAGTGCTCTATCGAGGGAATTGCAGAAGAGAGCCAGTGTTTTGGGATTAGCAGTCGAGCTGCCATCAAAAGCTGTTTGAAGAGGAATGGCATAGGGCGATCTGTCTGTTCACTTCAAGATTGAGAAGGGCCCTACTCGCAGACACCGGTATTTTAGTTCCACATATCAAATTGCTAACCTGAAATATTTCCTCCCACCATACCTTAATGAGTGGACAAGTCCACCAGACGTGGAAAAAGGTTCCCCTATCCGCACTACACCTCCAGCACGTGTCATCGGCCGTTACTGAATACAATGAGGTAATATCAGGCGTTTTGTACCATCTGGTCAGGATCTTATATCCATTCTCTTGTATGCGAACACACCTGGATGAGCAGTGCGGAGAGGACAACAGATCTGGTAATATGGAATATGACAGTTCATGTCCCAAATCCCTTTCCCAATGGCGAACAAAAGCTGGTTTGGCAGGGATCGAAGGGGTGTTCAGCCTCCTGAAAATTTGCGAAATCAGTTTCTTTGGTGGGGTTGGGTTGGAGATAAGGGCCTCGGACCAAAGTAGAGGGCGGTAGATGTCCCCAATTGTGACATGGTGAGATATGAATGCGCGTATATACGACGTGGAGGAGATATGTCTACGAGCAACATCAAAGACAGTTTGAAACTCTTTAAGTTTGATTAAAGACCCGTCAGACTTGAAGAGAGATCGGATCGGCAGCATGGACTCCCTCAGATCTCTTGGAGTACTTTCTACTACATCTGGTATGGCCGTCCCTAAAATATCACTGATGGACAGGAGGGGCGAGGGGAAGGGGATGGAACAGTGAGAGGCCTGAAACCATTTCCATGTATTCAAAGTTGCTTGAATTATAGGAAATGATGGCAAGGAGGGTATATTAGAAGCATTCTTATTACCAAGCAATAAGGATCTAAAGGGTTTGTTTACTAGTTCCTGCTCCATTTCAACCCATGGTTTTGTGCTACTAGGTCTAAGCCATTCTATTATTCTTGACAACAGGACCGCTCTACCATATAACTCTGGGTCTGGTAAGGCAATGCCCCCGAAGCATTTCGGGCGTGAGAGCAGCTCATAAGATAATCTTGATTTCTTCCCTCTCCAAATGAACGAGCGGAATAGCTTTTTTAGGGTGATATAATAGGTTCTAGGGACTGGGATGGGAAGAACCTGTTGCAGGTAAGTAAGGCGGGGGAGTATCAGGGACATCAGTAGATTTTTTCGGCCAAACCAGGAAATAGTTGGGATATCCAAGTTGTCTATGCTGGAAGAGATGTCTCTTAATAACGGGGTATAATTTAGTGCAAACAGTTCTTTGGTATCTGAACTAATTTTAACCCCCAGATATGTCAAATATGGGGAAGACCAATTAAAGGGAGAATCTTTTTTTAGGCCTTCTTGGGTCGATTGAGGGATCCCCACACATATCACCAGCGATTTCTGTTTGTTAATTTTGAAGTTAGAGATAGAGCCGTAGGTATCAAGAAATTTTTGATTTATGAGTATTGAGTCCTTGGGGTTGGAAGTCATGATCAGAATGTCGTCCGCAAATGCGGCCACCTTATGATCCCTGCCTCCCAACCTGACACCTCGAATTCCTTCGTCTTCTCTCAACTTCATGAGAAGCGGTTCCAAGGCCAATATGAAAAGCAAAGGAGAGAGGGGACAGCCTTGCCTAGTGCCATTTTTGATGGTAAAGGGGTCTGACAGATCTCCATTAATCAGAACAGAAGCCGAGGCCCGAGCGTACATTGCGAAAGTGGACCGTACAAAGGGATCAGGCAGGCCAAATCGGCTAAGGACATGTTTCAGGAAAGACCAATTAATTCGGTCGAACGCTTTTTCTGCGTCCGTGCTCAGCAGGAGCAGAGGCTTAGACCGGACCGTAGAAAACTGCATTATATTTAATACTCTGACTGTATTATCCCGTCCCTCTCTACCTTTGATAAAGCCTGCCTGATCCCCGTGCACTAATGAGGGAAGGAGGGTCGATAGCCTGTTAGCCAATAATTTCGCTAGCAACTTCAGGTCAATGTTGAGAAGGGAAATAGGTCTATAATTGGCACAATGTTTGGGGTCCTTCCCCTCTTTAGGGATCAGGGTAATATGGGCCTGGGTCATATCCCTGGATAAATTTTCCCCTAGTAGGGTCAAGTTACAGACCTCAAGCAAGTGGGGGAGTAAGCACTGTTGGTATGTTCTGTAATATTGGACAGGGAGGCCATCAGGGCCTGGGCTTTTGCCTGAAGGAGTCTGTTTTAGTGCGGAGGTAAGTTCTGGGAGAGTGAAAGGAGCTGTAAGCATCTGTTTCTGGTCATCAGTGACTGCTGGTATTGGAAGTGACTCTAAGAACGATGACACCACAGAAGCATGTGCCTCAGGGGGGAGCGTTTGGGGTAGGTTATAAAGGGATTCATAGAACTCCCTGAATTGGGCACCTATGTCTTTGGAAGAGAATAAGGGGGCACCTTGCGGGGATGTTATTTGATGAATATAGTTTATGGCTCTTCTATTCCTAATTCTGCTCATCATAAATTTTGAGGTTTTATCTCCATGGGCGAAGAATTTGTGTTGTGAATTTAAGAAGAGTTTAGTTGTAACATCGATTTCAGTTCAGCTCTGTAACCGGATAACTCCTGGAGCTGTAGAGCGGAAAAGGAGCGTTTGTGTAAAGACTCTAACTGTTTTATTTTTTGGCAAACGAGATCTAGTTTCTCACTCCTCTGCTTCTTTTGGTAAGCGCCCAAACTTATAAAATGCCCTCTAACAAAAGGTTTGTGGGCATCCCAAACTGAAAGGGGAGAGATATCAGGGTTCTTATTTAAGCTGAAGTATTCCTTGAGGAGTCCTGCAATTTTATCTCTAGTATCTGGATTCCCTAGGAGGGTCTCATTTAAGCGCCATCTGAATTTCTGCTGCTTGGAGGTAGGCGCTGAGACTAATAGTGAGATGGGGGCATGATCGGATAAATGAATGGATCCTATCTGCGGGTCTCGGCAAAATTGGAGGTGTTCTTTAGACACAAAAAGATAGTCCAGGCGCTGATATGTGCCATGGACCATAGAGTAGAAAGTGAAATCAGATGTATTGGGGAAGAGAGTGCGCCAAACATCTATGAGGTGGAGATTCCAGAACCCTTCTCTAATGTACCTTAAAGTTTTGAGTGCTAAGGCCGATTTTGAAGTTGAGGAGTCTAACTGAGGGTTCAGGGTAGCATTGAGGTCCCCTCCCACTATGGTTAGGCCTTCCGCAAAAGATTTAACAATAGGAAATACCGTGGAAAACCATCTATGGTGGCCGGTGTTTGGAGCATAAAGGTTAACGAACGTGTAGGACTGAGGTCCAATGGTACCCTTAACTAGTAAATAGCGACCATCAGGGTCCTGCAGGTGGGAAATGTAGCAAAAAGGAACCCTCCTCTGGAACCCAATACTCACTCCCCCTGAGGCAGAGGAGCTGCCGCCACAATGGAACCATTGTGAATAGTGGCCATGTGATAGGTTGGGGTAGTGATCAAATTTGAAGTGCGTCTCCTGGAGGAGTAGGACAGTAGCTCCCGATTTGCGTAACAATGAGAAAACCTGACTCCGTTTTGATGGAGAATTAAAGCCTTTGACATTGTATGACGCAAATGATAAGTCAGCCATTAGGTTTTGTGTGTTGTGCATTACCTCGCTGAGTGTCCCTCCTCCTCCAGGAGAACGCAGCTCTGTTGGACAAGCAGAATGAAGTTTGGGTGAGCAGAGTGGAGACCAGAGGAGGCTCCTGCGTCAGACATAACCTTGGTGCACCTGATTCATGTACCTTCATAACAAAATAAACAGAATAAACAAAATAAACATAACAGTAAGTAACAGAATACCCTACGTTTTCGTAGGTCAAGTATGTGGGCATAGGGGGAAAACGGTCTACTGACCCAATAGGTGATCTCCATCAATAAGGAGTCTAGACCTGAGCAAAAATTGAGCAATTATTAAACAATATGCTATGGGTAAAGTTTGGGGAACAACAACATTCCTATATGACAGGAGCACAGTAGGAGATGCTTGAGGAGGAGAATAAACATATGATAGAGTGGAAAGAACAGCACTCTACTAAGCTAGTGAAAGAAGAGCATAACTTGCTATTACTAGAAGATAACTCATTAGGCTTGGTTGAGTCTCTTTAGTGTCATCTGACGGCCTCTCTTCCCGGATCTCTGTGCTTTAGGGGTCCGCTGCATGACAAAAGGAGTGATGGTGGGGACTTCAGGTAATCCGGCTAGATCCTGGAACAATTCCCAGTTCTCCACTTGCAAAGATGGTATTTGTAGCTGTTCATAAAGATTTTCTAACTCCAGGTAAGAGGAGATATTATGACGCTGTCCCTCCGGTTAAATGAGATACCAAAAGGAAAGTTCCACTTGTACTGTATTTTCTGGGAGCGCAGCCAATCCGTCAGGGGTTTCATGGCTCTGCGTTTTCTGAGGGTGGAGGGAGCCAGGTCTTGAAAGACTGATATCTGTGCGCCCTCATAGGAGAAATCAGGGCGATTTCTTGCTGCATCTTGAATCGCTGTTTTAATTTGGAAGTTCAAAAACTTGCAGATAATGTCCCTAGGAGGTTCTTCTGGCTTGGGCTTGGGACGCAGGGCTCTATGAGCACGTTCTATTACAATTTCTTGCTCAAAGTCCGGGCCCATAAGCTGCGAACAAATCGACATAATCATGGAGGTTACGTCACCTGACTGTGCCGCCTCAGGGACCCCTCTGAAGCGTAGATTGTTCCGGCGCCCCCTGTTCTCCTGGTCTTCCAGGGCATTGTGCAGGTCGTTCAAGTAGGTACCGCATCTTTGAAAAGCGGCTGAGGTGGCTTTTTGATGTTCTAGGACTGAGGCCTGGTGTGCTTCTAGCACCTCGACTCTGTCCCCCACTTGTCTCATATCCTGGCGAAGCGCAGCGATCTCATCCAGCACCGGCTCCATAGCTTTACAGAGGGCATGTTTTAAGTAGTGCCTGGTGATAGGGAGCGAGCCCTTGCTCTGCGGCTCCTCTGTGTCACTTTCTTCCTCTGATCGGTCTGGCGACCGCGCTAAGCTTTTCTGTGGAGGTTCAGGCGCCATCTTTGATTCTCTCGCAGCATAAGCTGAGGCTGCCTTCTTTAGGAATTTGTCCATTTCTCCCGGCGTAGCCTGCACTTTGCCAGCTGCAGAATGATCTCCGGTTCTTGCGTTCCCGATCTTCACCATTTTCAGCTCAATTCAGGTCTTATGATAGCTAATATCGCTGTTTGTAGAGATCGGTGTTCTCAGAGCTCAGGGAAGTGCGGCCATCTCAGACCGGCGCAAGCTCCGCCCCCCCCAGAAGAAGCCATTTCTAAGCAAGATCCACAAGCTCAGGCGTTTTCACTGGGCCAGGGATCATTTAAAATGGAGTGTGGCAAAATGGAAGACTGTTCTGTGGTCAGACGAGTCACGATTCGAAGTTCTTTTTGGAAATCTGGGACGCCATGTCATCCGGACCAAACAGGACAAGGACAACCCAAGTTGTTATCAACGCTCAGTTCAGAAGCCTGCATCTCTGATGGTATGGGGTTGCATGAGTGCGTGTGGCATGGGCAAATTGCACGTCTGGAAAGGCACCATCAATGCAGAAAAATATATTCAGGTTCTAGAACAACATATGCTCCCATCCAGACGTCATCTCTTTCAGCGAAGACCCTGCATTTTTCAACAAGATAATGCCAGACCACATTCTGCATCAATAACAACATCATGGCTGCGTAGGAGAAGGATCCGGGTACTGAAATGGCCAGTCTGCAGTCCAGATCTTTCACCTATAGAGAACATTTGGCGCATCATAAAGAGGAAGGTGCAACAAAAAAGGCCCAAGACGATTGAACAGTTAGAGGCCTGAATTAGACAAGAATGGGAGAGCATTCCTATTTCTAAACTTGAGAAACTGGTCTCCTCAGTCCCCAGACGTCTGTTGAGTGTTGTAAGAAGAAGGGGAGAATCCACACAGCGGTGAAAATGGCCTTGTCCCAACTGTTTCGGGATTTGTTGACACCATGAAATTCTGATTCAAAATATTTTTCCCTTAAAATGGTACATTTTCTCAGTTTTAACTTTTGTTCCGTGATTTATGTTCTATTCTGAATAAAATATTAGAAGTTGCCATCTCCACATCATTGCATTCAGTTTTTATTCACGATTTGTATAGTGTCCCAACTTTTTTGGAATCCGGTTTGTAGTACTCCAAGACTTAAATAAAAACTTTTTAACCTCTCTATAGTCCTGATTCCCATCAATAAATTGGCCAGATTCTAGTAGAGTAAATATATTATTAGAGGATCTCCTCACCAAAGTCATAAACAATGTACTTTTCTGCCATTCACGATACAAGCATAACATATCATTGTGTAAAACTAAAATAAATAAAAGTATACATATTAGGTATTTCCGTGTCCGTGACAACCTGGTTTATAAAAATACCACATGATCTAACCTGTCAGATGAATGTTGTAAATAACAAAAAATAAAAACGGTGCCAAAACAGCTATTTCTTGTTAACTTGCCTCACAAAAAGTGTAATACAGAGCAACCAAAAATCATATGTACCCTAAACTAGTACAAACAAAACTGCCACCCTATCACGTAGGTTCTAAAATGGGGTACATTTTTGGGAGTTTCTACTCTAGGGGTGCATCGGGGGACTTCAAATGGGACATGGTGTCAAAAAAACTGTCCAGCAAAATCTGACTTCCAAAAACCGTATAGCATTCCTTTCCTTCTGCGCCCTGCTGTGTGCCCATACAGTAGTTTACGACCACATAAGGGGTGTTTCTGTAAACTACAGAATCAGAGCCATAAATATTGAGGTAGATTTCTCTATGCAGGAATTGGAAGTGACAAAACATTTTCTAGTAACTCTTCCAATTCCTGCATAGAGAAATCTACCTCAAATGCTTCCCTTTGAACATCGGTCATGACTGGAAAGGAGATAGCATCCAAATTGGAATCCATAATTGTATCCTGTCCATTAAGTATTTTATGAATAGTTAGACAAATATTATCTATCTGTTTTTTTCTGCACATGATTGGAAATCACTCTGGACAGCAGTTTTCCCAGGCGCTCCTGACGCTTTAAAATATTTTTGAGTTTTGTTTGGCTGTTAACCCTTGCTTTGTAACTGGAAAATATTTATTAAAATGGAAAATCTGCCAAAAAAGTGAAATTTAGAAAATGTATCTCTATTTTCCATTAATTCTTGTGGAACACCTAAACGTTTGTAAAATCAGTTTTGAATACCTTGAGGGGTGAAGTTTCTAGAATGGGGTAATTTTTGGGCGGTTTCTATTATGTAAGGCTCACAAAGTGACTTCAGACCTGAACTGAACCGGGTTTTGGAAATTTTTTGAAAAATTTCAAGATTTGCTTCTAAGCTTCTAAGCCTTGCAACATCCCCAAAAAATAAAACGTCATTCCCAAAATGATCCAAACATGAAGTGGAAACATGGGGATTGTGAAGTAATAAGTATTTTTGTAGGTGTTACTATGTATTATAGAAGTAGAGTAATTGAAACTTGGAAATGTGAAATTTTTTCCAAAATTTTGGTAAATTTATTTTTATTTTTTAATAAATAAAAATGATTTTTTTTTAACTCCATTTTACCAGTGTCATGAATTACAATATGTGACGAAAAAACATTCTCAGAATGGCCTGGATAAGTCAAAGAGTTTTAAAGTTATCACCACATAAAGTGACCCTGGTCAGATTTGCAAAAAATAGCCTGGTCCTTAAGGTGAAAATATGTGGAATTCCTAAGAATATAAGAGTTTGATCTCAAACTAGTAACCAATGGAATCAAATTAAGGTGTATAAATTACTCAATCTTGGGAGATATAGTCATGCCCAAATAATGAAAATAATCAGAAACATTCAACTTAGTGAAAGAACCCTTATTAGCAGGTACAAAGTCCAGTGGCATAACAGTAAAATACAATTAATAAAATAGTTTTTGAACAGTTAATATCGAAACGTGATACCCCACCGAAGAAGTTAACCATTTGGATGAGTCTTGGAAGTGTTGTATTTGTATGTTCTATAAAAAATAAGACATCATTTGCATATAAGGATATACGATTTTCCATCCCTAGTATTCCAAACCCTTTGTTTTTAACATCCTGTCTAACGGCCAAAGGCTCTCTATAAATATCAAATAGCAATGGAGATAATTGGCAGCCTTGACAAGTACCCCTATTCAAGTTGAAGCTAGATGTCACAATCCCATTAACATTCAGCCTTGCCAAGGGAGATTTATATAGTAATTTAATCATATTTATAAATCTATCTCCAAAAGCCATTCTACCCAAAACCTTCCAGCCTGTCAAAGGCCTTAGAGGCATCTAAAGACAGATGGAATGGGAGGACCCTCCAGGGGACTGAATGTTCGCGAACAAACAATGGAGATTATAATGGGTACCCATATTTGGAATAAAACAATTCTGATCTGGATGTATAATAGAGGAGATGACCTTGGAGAGCCTGGTAGACAGAATTCTTGAGAGAAGCTTCATATTCGTATTTAGTTGTGATATAGGTCTATATGACCCCAGATCTAAGGAGTTCTTACCTTTTTTCGGGATTAATATTATTATAGCTCTGTCATTGATTCTGGTAGACTCCCATCCTCCAATAATTCAGCAAATACCCTAAAAAACCTAGGAAGAATAATTTCCTTATAATTATGGAAAAGTTTGTATGGGAAACTCTCTAATACGGGGGAAGAGTTACTAGAAAATGTTTTAATTGTCACTTCCAATTCCTGCATAGAGAAATCTACCTCAAATGCTTCCCTTTGAACATCATCCGTCATGACTGGAACGGAGATAGCATCCAAATTGGAATCAATAATTGTATCCTGGCCATTAAGTATTTTATCTATCTGTTTTTTCTGAACTTGATTGGAAATCACTCTGGACAGCAGTTTTCCCAGGCGCTCCTGACTCTGTAAAATATTTTTGACCCTAAAATAGAGTTGAGCGGACACCTGGATGTTCGGTTTCGGCTGAACTTCACAACAAAGTTTGAGTTTGTGAAGTAAATGGGGACCCGAACTTTTGAGCACTAAAATGGCTGTAAAAATGTAATGGAAAGGGCTAGAGGGCTGCAAATGGCATCAAAATGTGGTTAAGAGCATGTCAAGTGCTCTGCAAACAAATGTAGATAGGGAAATTACTTGAAATAACATAAAATAAGTACAAATACATAATGGAGTAGAAGGTTGAGGAGGCGGTGGATGTGGCGGTGAAGGGGGAAGTGGCAGTGGAGGAGGAGGAGGCAGCCTACACTGCTTTTTGCTTTCAAATTTATTTTTCTTTATTTTTTAAATTAGGGTACACTCCAAAACATTGGGAAATATAACCTGTAATAACCCCCTTCAGTCATGCGAAATACACGTTCAGATAATATACTGGCTGCAGGGCAGGCCAGCACCTCCAAGGCGTAAAGGGCAAGCTCAGGCCATGTGCCCAATTTGGAGACCCAGAAGTTGAATGGGGCAGACCCATCAGTCAGTACGTGTAGGCGTGTGCACACATACTGCTCCACCATGTCCACGATCCAAATGGATATCCTCTCTATCAACTTTCAATGTTCTTTTATGCGCTTACCATGGTGACGGGGAATCAGGGATCCAGGCCGGAGAGGGAGACTGAGAAAAGCATACCACATCCAAGGGAGGTCAATGGATGAAATTAAATGTAATCGAACGGAAATGTGGGACAAAGTATTGAAGCATAAGCTTCCAAGTTAAGGAGGTGGCGTGCAGCAATTATCCACTCCCGACTCGGGGAGGTAGTGATGATAAATTACAATACAGGACTCTTAAGATGCCCTGTTATTGGAATGATTAACCACCTCCCGACCGCTGTACGCGTATATGCGTCCGGGAGGTGGTTGCTTTATTCCTCCTGGACGCATATACGCGTCTTCTCGCGAGACGCGAGATTTCCTGTGAACGCGCGCGCACAGGCGCGCGCGCTCACAGGAACGGAAGGTAAGCGAGTGGATCTCCAGCCTGCCAGCGGCGATCGCTCGCTGGCAGGCTGGAGATCCGAATTTTTTAACCCCTAACAGGTATATTAGACGCTGTTTTCATAACAGCGTCTAATATACCTCCTACCTGGTCCTCTGGTGGTCCCTTTTGTTAGGATCGACCACCAGAGGACTCAGGTAGGTCAGTACAGTCGCACCAAACACCACACTACACTACACTACACCCCCCCCCCGTCACTTATTAACCCCTTATAAACCCCTGATCTTACCTGATCACCCCATATAAACTCCCTGATCACCCGCCTGTCATTGATCACCGCCCTGTCATTGATCACCCCCCTGTCAGGCTCCGTTCAGACGTCCGTATGATTTTTACGGATCCACGGATACATGGATCGGATCCGCAAAAAGCATCCGGACGTCTGAATGGAGCCTTACAGGGGGGTGATCAATGACAGGCGGGTGATCACCCATATACACTCCCTGATCACCCCCTGTCATTGATCACCCCCCTGTCATTGATCAACTCCCTGTAAGGCTCCATTCAGACGTCCGCATGATTTTTACGGATCCGATCCATGTATCCATGTATCCGTAAAAATCATGCGGACGTCTGAATGGAGCCTTACAGGGGGGGTGATCAGTGACAGGGGGGTGATCACCCTGATCACCCCCTGTCATTGATAACCCCCCTGTAAGGCTCCATTCAGACGTCCGCATGCGTTTTGTGGATCTGATCCATGTATCCATGGATCCGTAAAAAATCATGCGGATGTCTGAATGGAGCCTTACAGGGGGGTGATCAGTGACAGGGGGGTGATCACCCTGATCATCCCCTGTCATTGATAACCCCCCTGTAAGGCTCCATTCAGACGTCCGCATGCGTTTTGTGGATCCGATCCATGTATCCATGGATCCGTAAAAAATCATGCGGATGTCTGAATGGAGCCTTACAGGGGGGGTGATCAGTGACAGGGGGGTTATCACCCTGATCACCCCCTGTCATTGATAACCCCCCTGTAAGGCTCCATTCAGACGTCCGCATGCGTTTTGTGGATCCGATCCATGTATCCATGGATCCGTAAAAAATCATGCGGATGTCTGAATGGAGCCTTACAGGGGGGGTGATCAGTGACAGGGGGGTGATCACCCTGATCACCCTCTGTCATTGATAACCCCCCTGTAAGGCTCCATTCAGACGTCCGCATGCGTTTTGTGGATCCGATCCATGGATCTGTAAAAAATCATGCGGATGTCTGAATGGAGCCTTACAGGGGGGGTGATCAGTGACAGGGGGGTGATCACCCTGATTTCCCTGATCACCCCCTGTCATTGATAACCCCCCTGTAAGGCTCCATTCAGACGTCCGCATGCGTTCTGTGGATCCGATCCATGTATCCATGGATCCGTAAAAAATCATGTGGATGTCTGAATGGAGCCTTACAGGGGGGGTGATCAATGACAGGGGGGTGATCAGGGAGTCTATATGGGTGATCACCCCCCTGTCATTGATCACCCCCCCCCCCCCCCCCCCCCTGGTAAGGCTCCATTCAGACATTTTTTTTGGCACAAGTTAGCGGAAATTTTTTGTTTGTTTTTGTTTTTTCTTACAAAGTCTCATATACCACTAACTTGTGTCAAAAAATAAAATCTCACATGGACGCACCATACCCCTCACGGAATCCAAATGCGTAAACATTTTTAGACATTTATATTCCAGACTTCTTCTCACGCTTTAGGGCCCCTAAAAAGCCAGGGCAGTATAAATACCCCACATGTGACCCCATTTCGGAAAGAAGACACCCCAAGGTATTCCGTGAGGGGCATATTGAGTCCATGAAAGATTGAAATTTTTGTCCTAAGTTAGCGGAAAGTGAGACTTTGTGAGAAAAAAACAAAAAAAAATCAATATCTGCTAACTTATGCAAAAAAAAAAAAAATTCTAGGAACTCGCCATGCCCCTCATTGAATACCTTGGGGTGTCTTCTTTCCAAAGTGGGGTCACATGTGGGGTATTTATACTGCCCTGGCTTTTTAGGGGCCCGAAAGTGTGAGAAGAAGTCTGGGATCCAAATGTCTAAAAATGCCCTCCTAAAAGGAATTTGGGCCCCTTTGCGCATCTAGGCTGCAAAAAAGTGTCACACATGTGGTATCGCCGTACTCAGGAGAAGTTGGGGAATGTGTTTTGGGGTGTCATTTTACATATACCCATGCTGGGTGAGAAAAATATCTTGGTCAAATACCAACTTTGTATAAAAAAATGGGAAAAGTTGTCTTTTGCCAAGATATTTCTCTCACCCAGCATGGGTATATGTAAAATGACCCCCCAAAACACATTGCCCAACTTCTCCTGAGTACGGCGATACCACATGTGTGACACTTTTTTGCAGCCAAGGTGGGCAAAGGGGCACCTTTCGGATTTCGCAGGCCATTTTTTACACATTTTGATTGCAAGGTACTTCTTACACATTTGGGCCCCTAAATTGCCAGGGCAGTATAACTACGCCACAAGTGACCCCATTTTGGAAAGAAGACACCCCAAGGTATTCTGTGGGGGGCACGGCGAGTTCCTAGAATTTTTTATTTTTTGTCACAATTTAGCGGAAAATGATGATTTTTCTTTTTTTTTTTTCTTTTTTCCTTACAAAGTCTCATATTCCACTAACTTGCGACAAAAAATAAAAAATTCTAGGAACTCGCCATGCCCCTCACAGAATACCTTGGGGTGTCTTCTTTCCAAAATGGGGTCACTTGTGGGGTAGTTATACTGCCCTGGCAATTTAGGGGCCCAAATGTGTGAGAAGAACTTTGCAATCAAAATGTGTAAAAAATGCCCTGCAAAATCCGAAAGGTGCACTTTGGAATATGTGCCCCTTTGCCCACCTTGGCAGCAAAAAAGTGTGACACATCTGGTATCGCCGTACTCAGGAGAAGTTGGGCAATGTGTTTTGGGGTGTCATTTTACATATACCCATGCTGGGTGAGAAAAATATCTTGGTCAAATGCCAACTTTGTATAAAAAAATGGGAAAAGTTGTCTTTTGCCAAGATATTTCTCTCACCCAGCATGGGTATATGTAAAATGACACCCCAAATCACATTCCCCAACTTCTCCTGAGTACGGCGATACCAGATGTGTGACACTTTTTTGATGCCAAGGTGGGCAAAGGGGCACATATTCCAAAGTGCACCTTTCGGATTTCACCGGTCATTTTTTACAGATTTTGATTGCAAAGTACTTCTCACACATATGGGCCCCTAAATTGCCAGGGCAGTATAACTACGCCACAAGTGACCCCATTTTGGAAAGAAGACACCCCAAGGTATTCCGTGAGGGGCATGGCGAGTTCCTAGAATTTTTTATTTTTTGTCGCAAGTTAGTGGAATATGAGACTTTGTAAGAAAAAATAAAAAAAATAAAATCATCATAATTTTCCGCTAACTTGTGAAAAAAAATAAAAAGTTCTATGAACTCACTATGCCCATCAGCGAATACCTTAGGGTGTCTACTTTCCGAAATGGGGTCATTTGTGGGGTTTTTCTACTGTTTGGGCATTGTAGAACCTCAGGAAACATGACAGGTGCTCAGAAAGTCAGAGCTGTTTCAAAAAGCGGAAATTCACATTTTTGTACCATAGTTTGTAAATGCTATAACTTTTACCCAAACCATTTTTTTTTTGCCCAAACATTTTTTTTTTATCAAAGACATGTAGAACAATAAATTTGGCAAAAAATTTATATATGGATGTCGTTTTTTTTGCAAAATTTTACAGCTGAAAGTGAAAAATGTCATTTTTTTGCAAAAAAATCGTTACATTTTGATTAATAACAAAAAAAGTAAAATTGCCAGCAGCAATGAAATACCACCAAATAAAAGCTCTATTAGTGAGAAGAAAGGGAGGTAAAATTCATTTGGGTGGTAAGTTGCATGACCGAGCGATAAACGGTGAAAGTAGTGTAGTGCCGAAGTGTAAAAAGTGCTCTGGTCATGAAGGGGGTTTCACCTAGCGGGGCTGAAGTGGTTAATAAACAATTATAGGGAATGTCACTGGGGTAATTTGGATTTGGAAACGTTAACCAGGAGAGGCCCTTCTGCCACTTTGTTTACTCTAGATAACTTCTGCCTGATGGCACGTCCCTGTGACGTCCACGATCCATTTGGATATCTGTTCTATCAACTTTCGATGTTCTTTTCTGAGCCTACCATGTTGATCACGGTTATCAGCGAATCAGGGTTCCACGCCAGAGAGGGAGCGTGAGAAAGGGAGACCTCATCCAAGGGAGGTCAATAACTGCAATGGGATGAAGCGGAAATGTGGGACATGTTATTAAAGCAGAAGGATCGAATGAAAGGGCCAATTAAAGACAAATTTTAGAAATGTAAGTCCCTGTTACCTATGCAGAGTAAGGGTTTTTTACCCACCGATGGAACAGATTATTTTTTTTAAAAATTGGTCCTTGTCACCTATGTAGAGCAGGGGTTTATTCATGGCAAAAATTGTAAAATATCAACCCAAGAATGTAACAGAAAAATATGTGAAATTTATTAACCTGTCTACTAGGTATAGCAGTGGTATATCACACCGAAAAATTGGTGAATTTCACCTGAAAATGTAACAGACAAATTAGTGATTTTTTTTTTTAACCTGTCTACTAGGTAGAGAAGTGGTATATCACACCCAAAAATTTGTGAATTTCACCCGAAAATTTAACAGACAAATTAGTTAAATGACATAAAATACGTACAAAAAAAAAAAAAAAACTTGATTTATGAGGTGGAGATCCATATGGAGTAAGAGTTTGAGGAGGCGGTGGACGTAGAGGTGTAGGTGGAAGCAGCAGTGGAGAAGGACAAGGTAGCCAACACTAGCTTTTGTTTTTAATTTTTAATTTTGTTAATTTTAATTAGGGTACACTCTAAAAGAGTGTGAAATATCTAAAATGTAAGAATGAGCAATTGCGCTGTAGTATAACAATGGCTGGTTAAGGCCGGTATACATGTCTATTTTGCAGAGGTACGGACAAGTCCTGTGGGATCCATGCCTAGTTCATTTTAATGAACGTGAACTTTTCCACATTGGCTGTGGACAGACGGCTGTGCTTGTCTGTGATAACGCCCCCTGCCGTGCTAAACACACGTTCAGATAATACACTGGCTGCAGGGCAGGCCAGCACCTCTAAGACATAAAGGGCAAGCTCAGGCCATGTGCCCAATATGGAGACCGAGAAGTTGAAGGGGGCAGACCCGTCATTCAGTACGTGTAGGCGTATGCACACATACTGCTCGAACATGTTGCTGAACTGCTGCCTCCTGCTAAGACGTTCCATATCAGCTGATGGTGCTGGTTGTTGTGGCGTGCTGGCAAAGCTTTCCCACATTTCGGGCATGCTAACCCTGCCTTCTGAGCTGCTGGAGGTGCCCCAACTGGTTAGCGACCTCTTCCTCCTCCTGTCAGGTGGGAATGCCACCCGCAGAGCGTCTACCAGAGTGTGCTTGTACTCGAACATCTTACGATCACGGTCCAGTGAGGGAATAAAGGACGGTACGTTGTCCTTGTAACGGGGATCCAGCAGCGTGGCCACCCAGTAATCAGCACAAGTTAGAATGTGGGCAACTCGGCGTTCATTGCGGAGACACTGCAACATGTAATCGCTCATGTGTGCCAGGCTGAAAGGCAATGAAAAGCTGTCCTCTGTGGGAGGTGTATCGTCTGTGTTCTCTGTATCCCCCCAGTCACGCACCAGTGATGGCCATGAGCTGGTCTGGGTGCAACTCTGCTGTGAACATGCTTCCACCACCTCCATCTCCTCCTCCTCATCCTCCAGAACTGTGCCCTGGCTGGACAATTGTGTATCTGGAATTTGTAGGTGCAGAAACCCACCTTTGGAGCCACTTGTGAATGACTGGCCGGAAACCCTATGAAATGATCCCTCTTCCTCCTCCTCCTCCTGTGCCACATCCTCTTCCATCATCACCATCAGCGGTTTTTTTAAGGAGGCATAGAAGTGGGATAGTAAAGCTGAGAACTGCGTTATCGGCACTGGCCATAATGGTGGAGTACTCAAAACAGCGCAACAAGGAACACAGGTCTCGCATGGAGGCCCAGTCATTGGTGGTAAAGTGGTGCTGTTCCACCGAGCGACTCACCCGTGCGTGCTGCAGCTGAAACTCCACTATCGCCTGCTGCTCGCACAGTCTGGCCAGCATGTGCAAGGTGGATTTCCACCTTGTGGGCACGTCGCATATGAGGCGGTGAGCAGGAAGGCCGAAGTTACGCTGCAGTGCTAACAGGCGAGCAGCAGCAGGGTGAGAATGCCGAAAGCGCGCACAGACGGCCCACACTTTATTCAGCAGCTCTGACATATCGTGGTAATTTTTAAGGAATCTCTATACCACCAAATTCAGCACACGCGCCAAGCAAGGTTTGTGTTGAAAACCGGCTAGTCCCAAAGCTGCTACGAGATTTTGCCCATTATCGCACACCACCAGGCCGGTCTTGAGGCTGACTGGCACCAACCACTCATCGGTCTTTTGTTCAAGGCCCGTAAGGCACGTCCACAGCTCCTGCACGGTGTGGGGTTTGTCCACCAAACAGATAGGTTTTAAAACTGCCTGCTGTCGTTTACCCCTGGCTGTGCTGAAGTTGCTGGTGAAGGTGATACGCTGACCAGATGAGGAGTCGGTAGAGGATGAAAAAGCGGAGTAGGAGGAGGAAGCAACAGGAGGCAAACTGAAGCGCCCTGCAATCCTCGGTGGTGGAAGGACATGCCGCAAACTGCTATCCGCCTCAGGCCCAGCCGTCCTGCATTTACCTAGTGTGCTGTTATGGAGATATAACATTCAAGACCAGGGATCGCGAGTGGGTAGTGGGGCATTTCCTCTTCCGCTCCAGTGTTTGGGAGATGGAGAGCTGAACGCTTCCGTGGGACATTGTAGAGATGCTTGGTGACCCAGATGGTGGTGTTGCTGGCAGATACTCTGCGGGGTGTCAGATGGCACTGTCACTCCAGAGGTGGATGAAGAGGCCGAGACTGCAGCAGAAGACGAAGCAGGAGGAGCCAGAGACCTTTCTTGGTTTTTGAGGTGTCTACTCCACTGCAGCTCGTGCTTTGCACTTAGATGTCTGGTCATGCAGGTTGTGCTCAAGTTAAGAAGGTTTATGCTTTGCTTCAGACTCTGCTTGCACAGTGTGCAAACCACTCATGTCTTGTCATCAGCACATTGTCTGAAGAACTGCCATGCCAGGGAACTCCTTGGAGCTGGCTTTGGTGTGCTCGGTCCCTTGCTGCGGCAGACAGTAGCAGGCGTACTGTTTAGAGGATGGCCGCAACGTTTTGCACCCTGCTCCCTCTTCTGCTCTGCTGGTGGCTCTGTGCGACCGCCGCCTCTTCCTCCGAACTACACAGGTCACTTGATTGACCTTGATTCCATGTGGGGTCGAGGACCTCATCGTCCTCCACATCATCTTCCACCCAGTCTTCACCCCTGCACTCCTTATCAGTCTGCACACTTTCAAAAGCCACAGCAGTTGGCACCTGTGTTTCGTCATCATCCGAGACGTGCTGCGATGGTCCTCCCATGTATTCATCTTGAAACATAAGTGGCTGGGCATCGGTGCACTCAATCTCTTCCACTTCTGGGGCAAGGCTAGGTTGATGGCCTGGGAAACCCTGCTAACAGAGTCATCAAAAAGCAGAAGAGACAGCTGCATGACTTGGGGATCAGACTGCTTGACTGATTTGCAAAGGGGTGAAAGACTGATGGACATTGTCTGCAGGTGCTAACTCTGATCTTTCAGCAGGAGACTGGGTGGGAGACAATATAAAGGAACTGGAGGCACTGTCAGCAACCCAATCTACTATTGCCTGTACTTGTTCTGGCCTCACCATTCGTAGAGCCGCATTAGGCCTGACCAAATACCGGAGAAGGTTCTGTTGCCAACTCGCACCCGAGGAAGGTGTTTCGCTTGTGCGTGTAGCTTGCACAGATCGACCACATCCTCTCCCTGCAACAGGAGCTCCACCAGCAGCACCACGAACGGGGCCACGTCCCTTATTTGACGCTCTCCTCATTTTTCTCAAATTTAGGATCGTGCCCAAAATGAGTGTTTTTTTTATCTAACGCGTGTATCTCACAATGACAGATGCAGCAAAGGCTGCAAAATTACGTTTTTTGCCCTAAATAGGTGGGGGGGTTTTAATAGCAGAATAGAACAACAGTATCTAAAGGGTTTATCTCACAATGACATATGCAGCAAAGGATGTAAAATTAAGATTTTTGCACTAAATTTGCGTGTCATTTTAATACCAGAATATGACAGCAGTATATAACGCTTGAATTTCACACGTACAGATGCAGACAAGGCCGCAAATTAAGTATTTTGCCCAATATGTGTTTTTTTTTTATACCAGAATAGCACAGCAGTATCTAAAGCATGTATCTCGCACGTACAGATGCAGACAAGGCCGCAAATTAAGAATTTTGCCTTTAAATGGGTGTTTTTTTTATACCAAAATAGCACAGCAGTGTCTAAAGGGTGTAAGTCACATGTACAGATGCAGACAAGGCTGCAAAATTAAGATGATTGCCCTAAATGGGTGTTTTTTTAATACCAGTATAGCACAGCAGTATCTAAAGCGTGTATCTCACACTGACAGATGCAGACAAGGCCTAAAATTAAGTATTTTGCCCAAAAAGGGTGTTTTTCAAAACCCAGAAAATAATTAAAGTATTTAAAGCTTGTTTTAACAACAACAGAAGTAAAGTACTTTTCCCAAAAAGGGTGTTTTTTTTTTTTAAATAACAGAATATGACAGCAGTATATAACGCTTGAATTTCACACGTACAGATAGAGCAAGGGCTGTAAAATTGAGTATTTTGCCCAAAAATTGTGTTTTTTTAAAACCCAGAAAAATAAAACTATATTTCTAGCTTAAATTGCACACTGACTAATGCGGCAGAGGCCCAAGATGGGTGTTTTCTAAAAGCCAGAAAATTATTGAAGTATTTCAAGCTTGTTTTTAACAATCACAGATGCAGCAAAGGCTGCAATATTAAGTATTTTCCCCAATATGGGTGTATTGTTTACTAACAGAATATGACAGCTAGTGATGGACGAACATCTGCCGGGACTGTTCGCGAATGGGATCACGTGAACGCGATCAAATGTTTGTGAACCGCAAGTTTGCGGCGGGTCCCATTCATTTTAATGTCAGGTGAACCTGAAAAACCTTCAGCTCATATTTGCAGCCAAGAAATAATTTCTAGAAGTGCACAAATAGTCCCACAACATGGACAGTGATATACCAGATGTATTATTCGAATTTGCGATCTCCATTAATATTTTTTTTCAATGCACGATATTGGCAATATAATTTTCGCATACGCGCAGGCGCAAATACACTATACAGTACCCAAATGCACTATAAAGAAAGTATATTGGTATATAACACCCCACTTCAATCAGTTTTTTGGGGGGAAGACTGGTATAGCACACTAGTGGAAATTATTTGTTCCAATAACGCTTGTCCCTCTATATACCTGCAGTATCGCAGCAGAACCACACACAACTGTCGCACAATACAAATGCACTATAATATACTTTTTATGTTAGAAAGTATATTATAGGTATATCTCACCCTTTTTTTTTTTGGGGGGGCAACAGGTATATCACACCAGTTGCAATTAGTAATTACAATAGCGTTTGTCCCTCTATCTAGCTGCGGTATCTCAGAAGAACCGCACACAACTGCTTCACAATTCAATTGCACTATAACATACTTAGTATATTATAACATTGTACAAGGAAGGCAATCCATTAGAATATACATGAAGATAAAACATAACCTTTATTAATTTTACTATGAGTCTCCTTACACGTCCGTAAGTGTTTTGCGGATCCGCAAAAACACGGACACCAGCAATGTGCATTCCACAATTTGTGGACCACACATCGCCGGCACTATAATAGAAAATGCCTAATCTTCTCTGCAATTGCGGACAAGAATAGGACATGTTCTAATTTTTTGTGGAAACGGAAGCACAGATGCGGAAGTGCGGATCCGCAAATGCGGATGTGGATCCGCAAATGCAGATGCGAACAACACATTCCGTCCTCATTAATTTTGCGGATGTGTAAATGTAAAAGATATTCCTCAATATGAAAATAATTAAATTATTAAAGTTAAGCAAAAAGCATAGATGTGGTAGGCAATAACAAGTTCTCGGCGGCACCAAATCCGGGGGGTTCCAGTGCACATTCATGAATCCAGGAGGGAAAGCAAAAAAACATCCATCTCTGGGCTAGATGATGATGTGGTATTGAAGGACAGGGTGGGCAAAGAACTGTCCCTGACATTGCCCTACAGGGGGGTGCTATTCTGCCCCTGATAGCCTAACCACAGACCACCCATCCTGATAAGAGTGACCCCATCTGGAACCTTACCCTATATAAAAATGGCCTAGTAAGCCCCTAGCCCCTAGGCCCCTGACTTCCAGGTGATCACTATATAGATTTATGTGTTTTTGACTCATTATAAAAGTATATTATAAGTATATTGCACCCCTCTGTGTATCACACCCATCGATAGCACACCTATACTAGAGCTTAAAATGAATTTTGTGGCCCTATTAGCTAGCGTTTGGTGACCCTAACAGCCTGTCCCTGCTTCACACAGCAACCTCTCCCTACACTGGCAAAACACTGAATGTAAAATGGCGGCCAAATCAGGTTTATTTATGAGGTAGGGGGTATGTCCATGTGCTGAAATGTCTCAATTGGTTGTCCTGTACCACCTGATGGATCTGTCATGGGTCAAAGTTCTTTACAATGTAAAAGAATATGGCGGGCGCAAAATTCTCCATATGTTCGCATGAATCACAAACACGTAAAGTTCGCTGCGAAACGACCGTCGGGCGAACTGCAAGGCCATCTCTAATGACAGCAGTATATAACGCTTAAATTTCACGCATACAGATGTGTAATGACCGGCGTCACGCACAGGGAGGGAAAAGGGAAAGCCCTGCCCAAGGGAGAGGGAAAGGTGGTGACCCGTGACTCACCTTGCGGCTGGCACCTGACTGCCCTGACGTCCCTAGACGGGTTCCTCACCCGTGTGGCGATCACGTGCCTAAACCCTGGCTTTCCCTAAAATGAGCCCTAGATAGTGAATGGGCCGGTGGGATCGCTAGTCCGCACCACTGACACTAAGAGGGAAACACCAGGGAGAGGACAGACAATACAGACAAACACATAAACCCAGGTGGGCGACCACAGCAGACCCCAAAGGTCCAACAGGGATCCGGAGGGAAACGTTCTGGACCAACAACCAGAGAACGCAGCAACACAGCTCCAGTGGGTCAGTATAGAAGTCCAGGCAGGAAGCTCTATATCTGGCAACCAGAGAAGTGTGAGAGGAGAATATAAGAAGGTTGGGAGTGCTGGACAAGGAACAGCTGAGGAGGAGGAGCTACGGATCCCTGAGTGAGCCAAAAAGGGTTGCAAAGCAAACCCAGAAAGCTACCATAAGGAAACAGCCTTATCTTACATAGAGCGCGCAGCCAACCGCTGCAACTTCCTGACCCCGGGTATAACGGAGTCAGGCGTGGGTCTTGACACCCTCGTAACAGTACCCCCCTCTCTACGAGGGGCCTCCGGACACTCAGGACCAGGTCTCTCAGGATGAGAGGCATGAAAAGCCCGAACTAGCCTGTCGGCGTTTACCTCAGACGCAGGAACCCACATTCTTTCCTCGGGACCATAACCTCTCCAATGCACCAGATATTAAAGAGAGCGGCGGACCCGACGAGAATTAACAATTTTTGATATCTGAAACTCTAGATTACCATCCACAACAACAGGAGGGGGTGGCAGCGGTGACGGTTCTAGAGGTGGAACATATTTTTTGAGTAACGACTTATGAAAGACGTTATGGATTTTAAAAGTCTGAGGTAGCTCCAGGCGAAAAGTCACGGGGTTGATGATGGCTACAATTTTGTAAGGGCCAATGAACCTAGGACCCAGTCTCCAAGAGGGAACCTTCAATTTAATATTCCTAGTAGACAACCACACATAGTCATTCACTCCTAGGTCCGGACCTGGCGACCGTCTCTTATCAGCCATGCATTTGTATTTACCTCCCATATTTTTCAAGTTAGCTTGCACCTTCTGCCATACCGATGAAAGAGACGACGAAAACCATTCCTCTTCGGGAACCCCAGAAGACCCCCCCTCTTTGAAAGTACAGAATTGGGGATAAAAACCATATGCACCAAGAAATGGTGACTTGCCAGTGGATTCCTCACGACGATTATTTATGGCAAACTCAGCTAACGGTAAATATGATGACCACAACTCTTGGTTTTCAGACACAAAACATCTTAGATATGTCTCAAGGTTTTGGTTGGTACGCTCAGTCTGTCCATTCGACTGAGGATGGAAAGTTGAGGAAAACGACCCCGTGAAGCTTCACAATTTCACTGATGAATACCTGAGCAAGAGTCTTAGCATTAGGCAGTGCGGGTAACGCAATGAAGTGTACCATTTTGCTAAACCTGTCCACTACTACCAAAATAACTGTTTTACCCGCAGGTAAGTCAGTGATAAAATCCATTGACAGATGTGTCCATGGTCTATTGGGAATGACGAGTGGTAATAGAGACCCTGCAGGACGTGTATGCAAAACCTTTGCGCGCGCACAGGTAGAACAAGAAGACACAAAATCCAATACATCCTGACGCAACCTTGGCCACCAAAAACAACGAGACAATAGCTCCAAGGTTGCTTTACTACCCGGGTGCCCAGCAAGTGCCGAATTATGATGTTCCTTTAATAATTCTAAACGCAGGTTCAACGGTACAAACAATTTCTCTGAGGGGTAAGAGACAGGGGCGTCCCCCTGGGCCTCTAACACCTTCCCCTCCAGAGCAGAGTGTACCGCAGAAACAACCACTCCTCTTTGAAGAATGGGAACCGGATCACTAACATTACCCCCTCCAGGGAAACAACGAGATAGAGCATCAGCCTTGGTATTTTTTGCCCCAGGACAATAGGTAATAACAAAGTTAAACCTGGTAAAAAATAGCGACCACCTAGCTTGTCTCGAGGTACAGAAATTTTTTGTGGTCTGTAATCACAGTGACAGGGTGGACTGCCCCCTCTAAAAAGTGACGCCATTCTTCAAATGCTAGATTAATAGCTAACAGTTCCCTATTGCCAATATCGTAGTTCTTTTCTGCTGCAGATAGTTTTTTAGAAAAGAAAGCACAAGGACGCCATTTGCCAGGAGACGGACCCTGAGACAGCACCGCCCCCACTCCCACCTCTGACGCATCAATTTCAACAATAAAAGGCTGAGAGACATCAGGTTGGACTAGTACAGGTGCCGAGGTAAACCTCTCTTTTAGAGAGGAAAAAGCAACTTTAGCGGCGTCAGACCATTTAGAAAAATCAGTCCCCTTCCTAGTCATGTCAGTAAGGGGTTTTACAATAACTGAATAATTTTTAATGAATTTCCTATAGAAATTCACGAAGCCCAAGAACCGTTGCAGTGCTTTGAGGTTCTCAGGAAGATCCCAATCTAAAATTGCCTGGACCTTCCTAGGATCCATACGGAAACCTGAAGCAGATAAAAAATAACCTAGGAATTGTATCTCCTGAACGGCGAAGACACATTTTTCAATTTTAGCATATCATTTATTCGTCCGTAGGACCTGCAGTACTTGTCTGACATGCGCCTCATGTGTTCTCAGATCAGACGAATAAATTAAAATATCATCTAGGTATATTACCACAAACCTGCCGATTAGATGACTAAAAATATCATTAACGAAATGTTGAAAGACGGCAGGAGCATTGGTCAGACCGAAAGGCATAACTAGATTTTCATAATGCCCCTCAGGGGTGTTAAAAGCTGTCTTCCACTCATCCCCCTCCTTGATACGAATCAGATTGTAGGCCCCCCTAAGATCAAGTTTGGAGAACCACCTAGCACCCGCAATCTGGTTAAACAGGTCAGGAATGAGAGGAAGAGGGTATATCTCTCGGATGGTTATCCGATTTAATTCGCGAAAATCTAGGCAAGGACGCAGACCCCCATCTTTCTTTTTAACGAAGAAAAACCCTGCAGCCACGGGTGAAGAAGAGGGTCTGATGTGTCCCTTAGCCAAGCTCTTGGAGATATAATCTTTCATGGCTTGTCTCTCTGGACCCGAAAGATTATACAACCTGGTCTTGGGTAATTTTGCGCCGGGAATAAGGTTAACCGGGCAATCATAAGGACGGTGAGGTGGTAACTTCTGACAACCCTTTTCAGAAAAAACGTCCTCAAAATCCGAAATAAATGTAGGTAGGGTAGTTATGGAGGCGACTAAGCAATTGTTATTTAAGCCATTTTCTCTGCAATGCTCACTCCACACCGATATCTCCCTGGCCTGCCAATCCACCACTGGATTGTGCGCTACCAACCAGGGAAGGCCCAGCACTACCGGAGTGGGAAGCCCCTCCAGAACATAACATGAAAGCATCTCGTTATGGTGGTCCCCTACCCGAAGGTGTAAATTATGAACAATGTGGGTGAGGTTTCTCTGAGACAGAGGAGCAAAATCAATAGCGAATATGGGAATAGGTCTCTGTAGCGTACAGAGAGACAAACCCATAGTGCGGGCAAAATGGGCATCTATCAAATTTACCCCTGCTCCACTGTCTAGAAAGAAAGAAATAGTCTCCGTCTTAACACCAAAAACAATAACCGCTGGCAACACAAATTGCGATGTACGTATGGAGGAAACATATACACCCCGGCTGACATCCTCCACACAGCCTGGGGTTAGTAGTTTTCCGACGGTCTTTTTGTTTCTGAGGAAAGAAGGACAGACATTAATGAAATGACCCCTCTCCCCACAAAAAAAAACAAAAAACACTCCTACGGTGAACCTCAGGAGGACGGGCCTGACGAGTGGTTCCTCCTAGCTGCATAGGCTCGTCTAAGTCCGTACAGACTAACTGCTGCTTGGGAGGGGTTACCAATTGCTCCGGTTTTTTCAAACTGTCCCTAAGGCGTCTATCAATTCGGATAGAAAGCGACATAACCGCATCAAGGGAAAAGGGGGTCTCATATAATGCAAGCGCGTGCTTAACCCTTTCGGTTAACCCAGAGCAGAACTGACTCCTGAGAGCCGGGTCGTTCCATTGGGTATCCGTAGCCCACCTACGGAAGTCACAGCAATACTCCTCTACCGGCCGCTCTCCTTGTAGGAGTCTCCGTAATCTTGATTCAGCCAGTGTGACTCGGTCAGGGTCGTCATATATGAGACCCAAGGCCCCGAAAAACTCATCCACTGACCGAAGAGCCTGGGAATCAGTGGGTAAAGAGAACGCCCAGTACTGCGGGTCCCCCTGCAGCAGGGAAATAACAACCCCCACCCGCTGTTCTTCATTACCAGAGGAGTAAGAGCGCAGTTTAAAATATAATTTACAGGCCTCACGGAATGTCAAAAACTCGTCCCTTCCCCCAGAAAATCTGTCAGGGAGAGAGACCTTGGGTTCCGCAACAACCTGGTTACCAGTAGCAACCGCTGGGCTTGCGGTCAGTTGTAATTGCTGCTGTTGCTGGAGGACCGACGCCTTCAATCCTGCCACCTCCAAAGACAGGCCATGAAATTGTTTGGACAGAGCAGCAATTGGATCCATACTGGATTCTAAGTAGGTAAAAAAAATATATATATATTTATATTTTTTTACCTACACAAAATAAGGGCCAGATATAATGTAATGACCGGCATCACGCACAGGGAGGGAAAAGGGAAAGCCCTGCCCAAGGGAGAGGGAATGGTGGTGACCCCTGACTCACCTTGCGGCTGGCACCTGACGTCGCTAGATGGGTTCCTCACCCGTGTGGCGATCACGTGCCTAAACCCTGACTTTCCCTAAAATGAGCCCTAGATAGTGAACGGGCCGGTGGGATCGCTAGTCCGCACCACTGACACTAAGAGGGAAACACCAGGGAGAGGACAGACAATACAGACAAACACATAAACCCAGGTGGGCGACCACAGCAGACCCCAAAGGTCCAACAGGGATCCGGAGGGAAACATTCTGGACCAACAACCAGAGAACGCAGCAACACAGCTCCAGTGGGTCAGTATAGAAGTCCAGGCAGGAAGCTCTATATCTGCAACCAGAGAAGTGTGAGAGGGGAATATAAGGAGGTTGGGAGTGCTGGACAAGGAACAGCTGAGGAGGAGGAGCTACGGATCCCTGAGTGAACCAAAAAGGGTTGCAAAGCAAACCCAGAAAGCTACCATAAGGAAACAGCCCTATCTTACATAGAGCGTGCAGCCAACCGCTGCGAATTCCTGACCCCGGGTATAATGGAGTCAGGCGTGGTTCTTGACATCCTCGTGACAAGATGCAGCAAGGGCTTTAAAATTGAGTATTTTGCCCAAAAAGGGTGTTTTTTTTAAAACCCAGTAAAATAAAACTGTATTTCTAGCTTAAATTGCACACTGACTAATGCTGCACTAAGGCACCAGATGTAGGATATTGATAAAAATGGGTGTTTTTTAAACTCATTATTATTGCAGTATTTCAAGCTTGGATTTGAATGTCACAAACGCACATATGCAGTGCTAGTGCACTGAGCTTGCATAAAATGGCCGCCGCCACCCACCTAACTAACAGATGGATAAAAGTTAATTTTCTCTGTCATTGGGCTCTGGTCAGGGTAAAAAGATTGTGCACTGCACTCACACAACTAAATCTATGTAAATCGCTGAGTTCAATTGGAGTTCTGATTAAAGATTCTGTCCTATTCTCTCTCACATCAGCAGCAGCATCCTCTCCCTACACTAAGCACAGCAGAGTGACGTGCAGCACTACGTGACTCCAGCTTATATAGAGCCTGGGTCACATGTTGCACTGGCCAATCACAGCCATGCCATTAGTAGTCATTGCTGTGATGGCTTCTAAGGGCACAGAGTTAAACGCTTGTTGATTGGCTGCTCTGCAGCCTTTCAAAAAGCGGCAAGAAATCATTGAACACTGAATGTTCGGGTTCGGGTTCAGGGTCCAAAAATCCTAAAGTTCGGTACGAACCCGAACTTTACAGTTCGGGTTTGCTCAACCCTACCCTTAAAGAATAGCCTCTGTTGAGCCTTCTCCAACTGAAAGTCACAATAGTCTTGACTAGCCCTCTGCATAGCTTTCCTATTTTCATCTGACTAATTCCTATAGAAAGAATGTGTAGCATGCCGAGTTTCACTTTTGGTATGGTCAGTGATATTTTATGTGATTTGATTAAGACAACAACTTTGTAAGTACAATAAAGTGCGACTATTTTTATCTATAAGCGGTGTGCACTATGCATGCCTCTGTTCTTAAGGCTACAGCGCTGGAATAATGGTCAGAAACAAGCATTGCGGTACCTGCATTCAGCACTGAAGTATATTGCCATAACAAGAGAAGTGTGAACACCCGTGGGCTAAGAGACAGCATGCACACTTTATTAGTTGTGTTTGCGCAGATCCGCTACCTTTTTTATTTTGCTATTTAAAAATAAGTGTTTTTCCTCATTGTGGAGGAAAGCACTCAATGGTTATTACCATCTCGTGTCCCCCAGTTATAGGAGACAGATGCCAATACTAGTGGGCAAAGGGCTCATTGGTTAATGCAGGCTCCGGTCACTTTTTCCACTTTTCCACTATAACTGGGACATCCAAAGGAGCCCGTTACAGAATAAAACAGCCCAGGGGCATTGTACTATGCACTTGAAGAGCTCTTTCCAAAAATACCCGTCGATCATGTAATTGCCGGGTCCTCCTTTATTCACTGTATAACGCTTATTGAGCACTATGTACTGAGGAAAGACAGAACAGGTAATACGTCACTTCTGTCTTCTGCTTGGATTCTCCAGCTGTAACTGACCGCCAAGGATCCGACCTGCTTCTGCTAGATTCTGAGCCTCATACTGTGCTGTACAGGACCACGGCTATGGTTGAAAACACAGCTGATAGCATAGGCAGACAATCGGCTGTGTTTCTGTCCAGCAGGGCGGTGGCCATTAACTGTGGAAGTGCATGCCTCATGTGTCCCGCGGATTGTGCGCCCATACTTTAGAATATTGTTGGCATAACCCGCTATTGTCATTGAGACTATCCAACAATATACAGTAATGTGCATGGGAAGCTGTCAACTCTACCAACATGCACTGTTTTCCTTAAGTGATTGTCTCTGGTGTGGGTAGTAAATCCAAAAACCTGGGATATAAAATGAGTAACTAGGTTTTTAAGTAATTGAAATGGGCCTGAAATCCTATACCAGGGACCCCATGGGTCTGTTAAGCAAATTCATGGTATCATTTTGGATAAGAGCTCATGGTCGGTCACATTTTCTGCAGTCAAAGGCTGTACAAAGTAGTGATGAGCGGCAGGGGCAATATTTGAATTTGCGATATTTCACAAATATTTAGTAGAATATTTGTCATATATTCGCAAATTGAAGATTTATTGATTGTGGAAATCGGCAATGTAATATTTGTGTAATACGTGCACAATACAGGTGTGGGTCACTTTTGCTACATTTTCCAAGCTGCTAGAAGTTTCCTGAGACTGGAGAAAATGGTCGGCACGGCAGAACATTAAAAATGGCTTTATATGCAGAGAGAGTGCTCTAATATATTCGCGATTGAGCTGATCGGCAATTAATGATGCACATATTTTGGCGCAATACTTTAAACTTCACATTTTAGCAGGTCTGACTACATATTACTGATTAGTGCATTTGACATTGCTTCCTTCTCATTGGTCCACAAGCAAGAAGCAGAGAGGGATCATGGGTTCAGATGGAAAAAAATGTCAAATATTCGATATAACGATATAACGAATATATAGCACTATATTCTAAATATTTGCAAATTCTCAAAGTGGCGATATTCGCGATAAAAATTTAAAAACATAAAGATAGATAAAAAACATCACAGCACTATGTATAGCATGTATGTATGGACAGCAGAACCTATCAGCTACACTATATCTCCCTCTAACTATCTGTATTATATATAAGCTATCTATCTAATGTAATGAGTGGAAAGCACAAAGCGCAGCAATGACACTGCTATTTCTCTCAGAACTTAAAAAAAAAATCTGAAAATGGCTGCTGGTGAGGTTCTTATATAGTAAGGCCGAATGCACACGGCCGTGGAACACTATGACGCCGTGCGATCCTGCTGTCAGCAGGAATCCAGGCCGGGATACCACGGACCTCTTACGGCCGTGTGCTTTTGGCCTAAGAGGTAGGCAACTTTCCTATTGGTTGCTAGGGATGTTGCTAAGCTCAAACACAGACATCGCAGTCTTCTTATTGGCCCACAAGCAAGATGCAGGGAGGGATCATGGGGTCAGATGAAAAAAATCTAGAATATTCGAAAATACGAATATATATATCACTATATTCTAAATATTTGCAAATTCTCAAAGTGCTGATATTAGCAATTAATATTCGCTATTCGAATATTTACGCCCAACACTAATGCCAAGTACACAATGCCTTCTCCATTGCTGAGTTTTTCATTAAATTTACAAGGGATTTATTCTTGTTTAAAGAGTTATTCCCATCTCTAGCTAATATCGGAAAAGCCCAGGGGTCAGGGTGGATGGAGTTATGGAAACAGCCAAGTGAAGTACGCCATTTCCATAACTCCTGAGGTACAGAAACTGGGTAGCCTGCAGTGCTGTGCTGTTTGTGTAGCAATTAGGGATGAGCGAACTCGAACTGTATAGTTCGGGTTCGTACCGAATTTTGGGGTGTCCGTGACACGGACCCGAACCCGGACATTTTCGTAAAAGTCCGGGTTCGGGTTCGGTGTTCGTCGCTTTCTTGGCGCTTTTGTGACGCTTTCTTGGCGCTTTTTGAAAGGCTGCAAAGCAGCCAATCAACAAGCGTCATACTACTTGCCCCAAGAGGCCATCACAGCCATGCCTACTATTGGCATGGCTGTGATTGGCCAGAGCACCATGTGACCCAGCCTCTATTTAAGCTGGAGTCACATAGCGCCGCCCGTCACTCTGCTCTGATTAGCGTAGGGAGAGGTTGCGGCTGCGACAGTAGGGCGAGATTAGGCAGATTAACTCCTCCAAAGGACTTGATTAACTGATCGATCTGCAGCTGTGGATCATTGAGCTGCTGATCCTCAATTGCTCACTGTTTTTAGGCTGCACAGACCGTTTGTCAGTCTCATTTTTCTGGGGTGATCGGCGGCCATTTTGTGTCTTGTGGTGCGCCAGCACAAGCTGCGACCAAGTGCATTTAACCCTCAATGGTGTGGTTGTTTTTTGGCTAAAGCCTACATCAGGGTGAAGCTGTCACACCAAGTGCATTTAACCAGCAATAGTCTGTTCATTTTTTGGCCATATACAAAATCAGGGGCAAGCTGCGCCTGTCACCAAGTGCATTTAACCCTCAATGGTGTGGTTGTTTTTTGGCTAAAGCCTACATCAGGGTGAAGCTGTCACACCAAGTGCATTTAACCAGCAATAGTCTGTTCATTTTTTGGCCATATACAAAATCAGGGGCAAGCTGCGCCTGTCACCAAGTGCATTTAACCCTCAATGGTGTGGTTGTTATTTGGCTAAAGCCTACATCAGGGTGAAGCTGTCACACCAAGTGCATTTAACCAGCAATAGTCTGTTCATTTTTTGGCCATATACAAAATCAGGGGCAAGCTGCGCCTGTCACCAAGTGCATTTAACCCTCAATGGTGTGGTTGTTATTTGGCTAAAGCCTACATCAGGGTGAAGCTGTCACACCAAGTGCATTTAACCAGCAATAGTCTGTTCATTTTTTGGCCATATCCCAGTCTAATTCTGTCACTAAATCCATACCGGTCACCCAGCGCCTAAATACTAGGCCTCAAATTTATATCCAGCTAAATCTGTCCCTAGTGCTGTAGCTGGGCGAGTTATTTAGTGTCCGTTCAAGCACATTTCTTGTTCTGGGTTGAAATACAATTCTCAATTTAGCAATTTCATAATTTAGTGGTTCCTGCTATATCAGAGCTCTTTGAAATCTATCCCAAAAAGGGTATATAATATTGAAGGTGCACATAGGGTCATTCAGAGTAACTTCACACACACCCGCTACTGTGTATTTCCAAGTCTAATTCTGTCACTAAATCCATACCGGTGACCCAGCGCCTAAATACTAGGCCTCAAATTTAATTCCCTCTAAATCTCTCGTTACCCACCGCTGTACTGTTGTTGCTGGGCAAGATATTTAGTGTCCGTCAAAGCACATTTTTTGTTCTGGGTTGAAGTACAATTCCCAATTTAGCAATTTCATAATTTAGTGGTTTCTGCTATATCAGAGCTATTTGAAATCTATCCCAAAAAGGGTATATAATATTGAAGGTGCACATAGGGTCATTCAGAATAACTTCACACACACCCGCTACTGTGTATTTCCAAGTCTAATTCTGTCACTAAACCCATACCTGTCACCCAGCGCCTAAATACTAGGCCTCAAATTTAAATCCCTCTAAATCTCTCGTTACCGTTGTCCTGTTGTAGCTGGGAAAGTTATTTAGTGCCCGTCAAAGCACATTTTTTGTTCTGGGTTGAAGTACAATTCCCAATTTAGCAATTTCATAATTTAGTGGTTCCTGCTATATCAGAGCTATTTGAAATCTATCCCAAAAAGGGTATATAATATTGAAGGTGCACATAGGGTCATTCAGAATAACTTCACACACACCCGCTACTGTGTATTTCCAAGTCTAATTCTGTCACTAAATCCATACCGGTGACCCAGCGCCTAAATACTAGGCCTCAAATTTAATTCCCTCTAAATCTCTCGTTACCCACCGCTGTACTGTTGTTGCTGGGCAAGATATTTAGTGTCCGTCAAAGCACATTTTTTGTTCTGGGTTGAAGTACAATTCCCAATTTAGCAATTTCATAATTTAGTGGTTTCTGCTATATCAGAGCTATTTGAAATCTATCCCTAAAAGGGTATATAATATTGAAGGTGCACATAGGGTCATTCAGAATAACTTCACACACACCCGCTACTGTGTATTTCCAAGTCTAATTCTGTCACTAAATCCATACCGGTGACCCAGCGCCTAAATACTAGGCCTCAAATTTAATTCCCTCTAAATCTCTCGTTACCCACCGGTGTACTGTTGTTGCTGGGCAAGATATTTAGTGTCCGTCAAAGCACATTTTTTGTTCTGGGTTGAAGTACAATTCCCAATTTAGCAATTTCATAATTTAGTGGTTTCTGCTATATCAGAGCTATTTGAAATCTATCCCTAAAAGGGTATATAATATTGAAGGTGCACATAGGGTCATTCAGAATAACTTCACACACACGCTTCTGTGCATTTCCAAGTCTAATTCTGTCACTAAATCCATACCGGTGACCCAGCGCCTAAATACTAGGCCTCAAATTTAAATCCCTCTAAATCTCTCGTTACCCACCGCTGTACTGTTGTTGCTGGGCAAGATATTTAGTGTCCGTCAAAGCACATTTTTTGTTCTGGGTTGAAGTACAATTCCCAATTTAGCAATTTCATAATTTAGTGGTTTCTGCTATATCAGAGCTATTTGAAATCTATCCCTAAAAGGGTATATAATATTGAAGGTGCACATAGGGTCATTCAGAATAACTTCACACACACGCTTCTGTGCATTTCCAAGTCTAATTCTGTCACTAAATCCATACCGGTGACCCAGCGCCTAAATACTAGGCCTCAAATTTAATTCCCTCTAAATCTCTCGTTACCCACCGGTGTACTGTTGTTGCTGGGCAAGATATTTAGTGTCCGTCAAAGCACATTTTTTGTTCTGGGTTGAAGTACAATTCCCAATTTAGCAATTTCATAATTTAGTGGTTTCTGCTATATCAGAGCTATTTGAAATCTATCCCTAAAAGGGTATATAATATTGAAGGTGCACATAGGGTCATTCAGAATAACTTCACACACACCCGCTACTGTGTATTTCCAAGTCTAATTCTGTCACTAAATCCATACCGGTGACCCAGCGCCTAAATACTAGGCCTCAAATTTAATTCCCTCTAAATCTCTCGTTACCCACCGGTGTACTGTTGTTGCTGGGCAAGATATTTAGTGTCCGTCAAAGCACATTTTTTGTTCTGGGTTGAAGTACAATTCCCAATTTAGCAATTTCATAATTTAGTGGTTTCTGCTATATCAGAGCTATTTGAAATCTATCCCTAAAAGGGTATATAATATTGAAGGTGCACATAGGGTCATTCAGAATAACTTCACACACACGCTTCTGTGCATTTCCAAGTCTAATTCTGTCACTAAATCCATACCGGTGACCCAGCGCCTAAATACTAGGCCTCAAATTTAATTCCCTCTAAATCTCTCGTTACCCACCGCTGTACTGTTGTTGCTGGGCAAGATATTTAGTGTCCGTCAAAGCACATTTTTTGTTCTGGGTTGAAGTACAATTCCCAATTTAGCAATTTCATAATTTAGTGGTTTCTGCTATATCAGAGCTATTTGAAATCTATCCCTAAAAGGGTATATAATATTGAAGGTGCACATAGGGTCATTCAGAATAACTTCACACACACCCGCTACTGTGTATTTCCAAGTCTAATTCTGTCACTAAATCCATACCGGTGACCCAGCGCCTAAATACTAGGCCTCAAATTTAATTCCCTCTAAATCTCTCGTTACCCACCGGTGTACTGTTGTTGCTGGGCAAGATATTTAGTGTCCGTCAAAGCACATTTTTTGTTCTGGGTTGAAGTACAATTCCCAATTTAGCAATTTCATAATTTAGTGGTTTCTGCTATATCAGAGCTATTTGAAATCTATCCCTAAAAGGGTATATAATATTGAAGGTGCACATAGGGTCATTCAGAATAACTTCACACACACGCTTCTGTGCATTTCCAAGTCTAATTCTGTCACTAAATCCATACCGGTGACCCAGCGCCTAAATACTAGGCCTCAAATTTAAATCCCTCTAAATCTCTCGTTACCCACCGCTGTACTGTTGTTGCTGGGCAAGATATTTAGTGTCCGTCAAAGCACATTTTTTGTTCTGGGTTGAAGTACAATTCCCAATTTAGCAATTTCATAATTTAGTGGTTTCTGCTATATCAGAGCTATTTGAAATCTATCCCTAAAAGGGTATATAATATTGAAGGTGCACATAGGGTCATTCAGAATAACTTCACACACACGCTTCTGTGCATTTCCAAGTCTAATTCTGTCACTAAATCCATACCGGTCACCCAGCGCCTAAATACTAGGCCTCAAATTTATATCCCGCTGATTTTGAATACAATACATTGGGCCAAATAATATATTTGTTGTTGTGGTGAACCATAACAATGAGAAAAACATCTAGTAAGGGACGCGGACGTGGACATGGTCGTGGTGGTGTTAGTGGACCCTCTGGTGCTGGGAGAGGACGTGGCCGTTCTGCCACATCCACACGTCCTAGTGTACCAACTACCTCAGGTCCCAGTAGCCGCCAGAATTTACAGCGATATATGGTGGGGCCCAATGCCGTTCTAAGGATGGTAAGGCCTGAGCAGGTACAGGCATTAGTCAATTGGGTGGCCGACAGTGGATCCAGCACGTTCACATTATCTCCCACCCAGTCTTCTGCAGAAAGCGCACAGATGGCGCCTGAAAACCAACCCCATCAGTCTGTCACATCACCCCCATGCATACCAGGGAAACTGTCTCAGCCTCAAGTTATGCAGCAGTCTCTTATGCTGTTTGAAGACTCCGCTGGCAGGGTTTCCCAAGGGCATCCACCTAGCCCTTCCCCAGCGGTGAAAGACATAGAATGCACTGACGCACAACCACTTATGTTTCCTGATGATGAGGACATGGGAATACCACCTCAGCATGTCTCTGATGATGACGAAACACAGGTGCCAACTGCTGCGTCTTTCTGCAGTGTGCAGACTGAACAGGAGGTCAGGGATCAAGACTGGGTGGAAGACGATGCAGGGGACGATGAGGTCCTAGACCCCACATGGAATGAAGGTCGTGCCACTGACTTTCACAGTTCGGAGGAAGAGGCAGTGGTGAGACCGAGCCAACAGCGTAGCAAAAGAGGGAGCAGTGGGCAAAAGCAGAACACCCGCCGCCAAGAGACTCCGCCTGCTACTGACCGCCGCCATCTGGGACCGAGCACCCCAAAGGCAGCTTCAAGGAGTTCCCTGGCATGGCACTTCTTCAAACAATGTGCTGACGACAAGACCCGAGTGGTTTGCACGCTGTGCCATCAGAGCCTGAAGCGAGGCATTAACGTTCTGAACCTGAGCACAACCTGCATGACCAGGCACCTGCATGCAAAGCATGAACTGCAGTGGAGTAAACACCTTAAAACCAAGGAAGTCACTCAGGCTCCCCCTGCTACCTCTTCTGCTGCTGCCGCCTCGGCCTATTCTGCTGCTGCCGCCTCGGCCTCTTCCTCCGCCTCTGGAGGAACGTTGGCACCTGCCGCCCAGCAAACAGGGGATGTACCACCAACACCACCACCACCACCTCCGTCACCAAGCGTCTCAACCATGTCACACGCCAGCGTTCAGCTCTCCATCTCACAAACATTTGATAGAAAGCGTAAATTCCCACCTAGCCACCCTCGATCCCTGGCCCTGAATGCCAGCATTTCTAAACTACTGGCCTATGAAATGCTGTCATTTAGGCTGGTGGACACAGACAGCTTCAAACAGCTCATGTCGCTTGCTGTCCCACAGTATGTTGTTCCCAGCCGGCACTACTTCTCCAAGAGAGCCGTGCCTTCCCTGCACAACCAAGTATCCGATAAAATCAAGTGTGCACTGCGCAACGCCATCTGTAGCAAGGTCCACCTAACCACAGATACGTGGACCAGTAAGCACGGCCAGGGACGCTATATCTCCCTAACTGCACACTGGGTAAATGTAGTGGCAGCTGGGCCCCAGGCGGAGAGCTGTTTGGCGCACGTCCTGCCGCCGCCAAGGATCGCAGGGCAACATTCTTTGCCTCCTGTTGCCACCTCCTCCTTCTCGGCTTCCTCCTCCTCTTCTTCCACCTGCTCATCCAGTCAGCCACACACCTTCACCACCAACTTCAGCACAGCCCGGGGTAAACGTCAGCAGGCCATTCTGAAACTCATATGTTTGGGGGACAGGCCCCACACCGCACAGGAGTTGTGGCGGGGTATTGAACAACAGACCGACGAGTGGTTGCTGCCGGTGAGCCTCAAGCCCGGCCTGGTGGTGTGTGATAATGGGCGAAATCTCGTTGCAGCTCTGGGACTAGCCAATTTGACGCACATCCCTTGCTTGGCGCATGTGCTGAATTTGGTGGTGCAGAAGTTCATTCACAACTACCCCGACATGTCAGAGCTGCTGCATAAAGTGCGGGCCGTCTGTTCGCGCTTCCGGCGTTCACATCCTGCCGCTGCTCGCCTGTCTGCGCTACAGCGTAACTTCGGCCTTCCCGCTCACCGCCTCATATGCGACGTGCCCACCAGGTGGAACTCCACCTTGCACATGCTGGACAGACTGTGCGAGCAGCAGCAGGCCATAGTGGAGTTTCAGCTGCAGCACGCACGGGTCAGTCGCACTACAGAACAGCACCACTTCACCACCAATGACTGGGCCTCCATGCGAGACCTGTGTGCCCTGTTGCGCTGTTTCGAGTACTCCACCAACATGGCCAGTGGCGATGACACCGTTATCAGCGTTACAATACCACTTCTATGTCTCCTTGAGAAAACACTTAGGGCGATGATGGAACAGGAGGTGGCCCAGGAGGAGGAGGAGGAGGATGAGGAAGAGGGGTCATTTTTAGCACTTTCAGGCCAGTCTCTTCGAAGTGACTCAGAGGGAGGTTTTTTGCAACAGCAGAGGCCAGGTACAAATGTGGCCAGCCAGGGCCCACTACTGGAGGACGAGGAGGACGAGGATGAGGAGGAGGTGGAGGAGGATGAGGATGAAGCATGGTCACAGCGGGGTGGCACCCAACGCAGCTCGGGTCCATCACTGGTGCGTGGCTGGGGGGAAAGGCAGGACGATGACGATACGCCTCCCACAGAGGACAGCTTGTCCTTACCCCTGGGCAGCCTGGCACACATGAGCGACTACATGCTGCAGTGCCTGCGCAACGACAGCAGAGTTGCCCACATTTTAACCTGTGCGGACTACTGGGTTGCCACCCTGCTGGATCCACGCTACAAAGACAATGTGCCCACCTTACTTCCTGCACTGGAGCGTGATAGGAAGATGCGCGAGTACAAGCGCACGTTGGTAGACGCGCTACTGAGAGCATTCCCAAATGTCACAGGGGAACAAGTGGAAGCCCAAGGCCAAGGCAGAGGAGGAGCAAGAGGTCGCCAAGGCAGCTGTGTCACGGCCAGCTCCTCTGAGGGCAGGGTTAGCATGGCAGAGATGTGGAAAACTTTTGTCAACACGCCACAGCTAACTGCACCACCACCTGATACGCAACGTGTTAGCAGGAGGCAACATTTCACTAACATGGTGGAACAGTACGTGTGCACACCCCTCCACGTACTGACTGATGGTTCGGCCCCATTCAACTTCTGGGTCTCTAAATTGTCCACGTGGCCAGAGCTAGCCTTTTATGCCTTGGAGGTGCTGGCCTGCCCGGCAGCCAGCGTTTTGTCTGAACGTGTATTCAGCACGGCAGGGGGCGTCATTACAGACAAACGCAGCCGCCTGTCTACAGCCAATGTGGACAAGCTGACGTTCATAAAAATGAACCAGGCATGGATCCCACAGGACCTGTCCGTCCCTTGTCCAGATTAGACATTAACTACCTCCCCATAACCATATATTATTGGACTCCAGGGCACTTCCTCATTCAATCCTATTTTTATTTTCATTTTACCATTATATTGCGATGCTACCCAAAGTTGAATGAACCTCTCCTCTGCCTGTGTGCTAGGCCTAAATATATGCCAATGGACTGTTGCAGTGGTGGCTGACATGAAGCCTGATTCTCTGCTATGACATGCAGACTAATTCTCTGCTGACATGAAGCCAGATTGTCTGTTACGGGACCTCTCTCCTCTGCCTGGGTGCTGGGCCTAAATTTATGACCATGGACTGTTGCAGTGGTGGCTGACGTGAAGCCTGATTCTCTGCTATGACATGCAGACTGATTCTCTGCTGACATGAAGCCAGATCGTCTGTTACGGGACCTCTCTGCTCTGCCTGTGTGCTAGGCCTAAATATATGCCAATGGACTGTTGCAGTGGTGGGTGACGTGAAGCCTCATTCTCTGCTATGACATGCAGACTGATTCTCTGCTGACATGAAGCCAGATTGTCTGTTACGGGACCTCTCTGCTCTGCCTGTGTGCTAGGCCTAAATATATGCCAATGGACTGTTGCAGTGGTGGGTGACGTGAAGCCTCATTCTCTGCTATGACATGCAGACTGATTCTCTGCTGTCATGAAGCCAGATTGTCTGTTACGGGACCTCTCTGCTCTGCCTGTGTGCTAGGCCTAAATATATGCCAATGGACTGTTGCAGTGGTGGGTGACGTGAAGCCTCATTCTCTGCTATGACATGCAGACTGATTCTCTGCTGTCATGAAGCCAGATTGTCTGTTACGGGACCTCTCTGCTCTGCCTGTGTGCTAGGCCTAAATATATGCCAATGGACTGTTGCAGTGGTGGGTGACGTGAAGCCTCATTCTCTGCTATGACATGCAGACTGATTCTCTGCTGACATGAAGCCAGATTGTCTGTTACGGGACCTCTCTGCTCTGCCTGTGTGCTAGGCCTAAATATATGCCAATGGACTGTTGCAGTGGTGGGTGACGTGAAGCCTCATTCTCTGCTATGACATGCAGACTGATTCTCTGCTGTCATGAAGCCAGATTGTCTGTTACGGGACCTCTCTGCTCTGCCTGTGTGCTAGGCCTAAATATATGCCAATGGACTGTTGCAGTGGTGGGTGACGTGAAGCCTCATTCTCTGCTATGACATGCAGACTGATTCTCTGCTGACATGAAGCCAGATTGTCTGTTACGGGACCTCTCTGCTCTGCCTGTGTGCTAGGCCTAAATATATGCCAATGGACTGTTGCAGTGGTGGGTGACGTGAAGCCTCATTCTCTGCTATGACATGCAGACTGATTCTCTGCTGTCATGAAGCCAGATTGTCTGTTACGGGACCTCTCTGCTCTGCCTGTGTGCTAGGCCTAAATATATGCCAATGGACTGTTGCAGTGGTGGGTGACGTGAAGCCTCATTCTCTGCTATGACATGCAGACTGATTCTCTGCTGACATGAAGCCAGATTGTCTGTTACGGGACCTCTCTGCTCTGCCTGTGTGCTAGGCCTAAATATATGCCAATGGACTGTTGCAGTGGTGGGTGACGTGAAGCCTCATTCTCTGCTATGACATGCAGACTGATTCTCTGCTGACATGAAGCCAGATTCTCTGTTACGGGACCTCTCTCCTCTGCCTGTGTGTGTGCTGGGCCTAAATATATGCCAATGGACTGTTGCAGTGGTGGCTGACGTGAAGCCTCATTCTCTGCTATGACATGCAGACTAATTCTCTGCTGACATGAAGACAGATTCTCTGTTACGGGACCTCCCTCCTCTGCCTGGGTGCTGGGCCTAAATATATGCCAATGGACTGTTGCAGTGGTGGCTGACGTGAAGCCTCATTCTCTGCTATGACATGCAGACTGATTCTCTGCTGACATGAAGCCAGATTCTCTGTTACGGGACCTCTCTCCTCTGCCTGTGTGTGTGCTGGGCCTAAATATATGCCAATGGACTGTTGCAGTGGTGGCTGACGTGAAGCCTCATTCTCTGCTATGACATGCAGACTGATTCTCTGCTGACATGAAGCCAGATTCTCTGTTACGGGACCTCTCTCCTCTGCCTGTGTGTGTGCTGGGCCTAAATATATGCCAATGGACTGTTGCAGTGGTGGCTGACGTGAAGCCTCATTCTCTGCTATGACATGCAGACTAATTCTCTGCTGACATGAAGACAGATTCTCTGTTACGGGACCTCCCTCCTCTGCCTGGGTGCTGGGCCTAAATATATGCCAATGGACTGTTGCAGTGGTGGCTGACGTGAAGCCTCATTCTCTGCTATGACATGCAGACTAATTCTCTGCTGACATGAAGACAGATTCTCTGTTACGGGACCTCTCTCCTCTGCCTGGGTGCCGGGGCCTAAATATCTGAGAATGGACTGTTCCAGTGGTGGGTGACGGGAAGCCAGATTCTCTGCTATGGAACCTCTCTCCAATTGATTTTGGTTAATTTTTATTTATTTAATTTTTATTTTAATTAATTTCCCTATCCACATTTGTTTGCAGGGGATTTACCTACATGTTGCTGCCTTTTGCAGCCCTCTAGCTCTTTCCTGGGCTGTTTTACAGCCTTTTTAGTGCCGAAAAGTTCGGGTCCCCATTGACTTCAATGGGGTTCGGGTTCGGGACGAAGTTCGGATCGGGTTCGGATCCCGAACCCGAACATTTCCGGGATGTTCGGCCGAACTTCTCGAACCCGAACATCCAGGTGTTCGCTCAATTCTAGTAGCAATTATTGACTTATACGGGAGTTATGGAACTATTTATGTAACACAGCCAACCCCTAGCCATTGTCTTCAAGGATTATTCCAATCTTATCTATAAAAGACTGAGATCAGAATAACCTTTTAATAACAACTTATACAACTAGCTCATGGGCATAGTAATTAGATGTTGCTTTGTGCATACTTATGCTAATCAGTTCCTCAGCTTTTGAAAGTGGAGGGGTCAAGGTCAGTAACTTACACACAGCACATCTGCATACACACTGGACAAACACGTCCTGCTACACAGCTAATATGTATACACACAGCACTGCTATACAACTGACATAAACACACAGCACTGCTATACACACACCTAACAAACACAGCCTGCTATACAACTGACATAAACACACAGCACTGCTATACACACACCTAACAAACACAGCCTGCTACACAGCTAATATATATACACACAGCACTGCTATGCACACACCTAACAAACACAGCCTGCTACACAGCTAATATATATATATACACAGCACTGCTATGCACACACCTAACAAACACAGCCTGCTACACAGCTAATATATATATACACACAGCACTGCTATGCACACACCTAACAAACACAGCCTGCTACACAGCTAATATATATATATATATACACACAGCACTGCTATACACACACCTAGCAAACACAGCCTGCTACACAGCTAATATATACACACACAGCACTGCTATACAACTGACATAAACACACAGCACTGCTATACACACACCTAACAAACACAGCCTGCTACACAGCTAATATATATATTCACACAGCACTGCTATACACACCTAACAAACACAGCCTGCTACACAGCTAATATATATATACACACAGCACTGCTATGCACACACCTAACAAACACAGCCTGCTACACAGCTAATATATATATATATATACACACAGCACTGCTATGCACACACCTAACAAACACAGCCTGCTACACAGCTAATATATATATATATATATACACACAGCACTGCTATACACACACCTAGCAAACACAGCCTGCTACACAGCTAATATATACACACACAGCACTGCTATACAACTGACATAAACACACAGCACTGCTATACACACACCTAACAAACACAGCCTGCTACACAGCTAATATATATATTCACACAGCACTGCTATACACACCTAACAAACACAGCCTGCTACACAGCTAATATATATACACACACAGCACTGCTATACACACACCTAACAAACACAGCCTGCTACACAGCTAATATATACACACACACAGCACTGCTATACAACTGACATAAACACACAGCACTGCTATACACACACTTTATATTCCAGTATCTCTCTGTCTCACACACAAACATGCACAATCTTCTCTGCACTTACAACACAGTAGTTTCTTCCTGTTTGTGGTCCCTCCCATTGGTGACATCATCAAATGTCCTTTAGATTCCAGTGATTGGATTTTTCACCTCACCACTAAGGGTAGATGTACACCTCTCTTATTTATCCAGCATAGTATTGTATGAGCCAATTAGTTTTTTGCCTCAGATGTCAGAAAGGCTAGGTGCCTCACTGCCTTGGTGAGTCTGGAAATTGCAGTGTGATAAAACACATTCCCAAGGGACGATCTCTGGAAGGGGTCAACATTTTTTGAAGCGGATATAAGAGGGTTAAATAAAGATGTCATAAAAAATTCCGACCTGTTAAACTGTAATGACCCATACCTATTGGATTGGTGAGATTAATACAATTCTTATACTTTATATACAATTTCACTATTGATCGCAATCATACGGTATGTACCGTAGTTGGTGTCTCAGATGTTTTATCCATGGTGTTTTGGGCCTCTTAGAGCTCTGCACAATGTGCAATTTCTATCCTGGTCACTAAAGATGAGCGGCAGGAGCTATTTTCGAATTTGCAATATTTCATGAATATTTTGTAGAACATTTGTCATGTATTTGCGAATTTCGAGAATTCAAGATTATTTATTGAATGTGAAAAATTGGCAACGTAAAAATCGCATAATGCAAATTCGTAACATGAAATGCAGGCGTGGGTCATTTTCGTTACATTTTTCAAGCTGGTAAAAGTTTCCTGAGACTGGAGAAAATGATTGGCAGAACATTAGAATAGCTTTATATGCAGATAGAGTCAAGTGCCCCAATCTGTTTGCGATTGCGCTAATCGGCAGTGATTGCGTGCAACTTCGGCAGTGACTACGTGCAACTTCACATTTTAGCAGGTCTGACTACAGATTACTGATTGGTGCACTAAGTATTGTGAATTTGACATTGCTTCCTTCTCATTGGCCCACAAGCAAGAAGCAGAGATGAATCATGTGTTCAGATGGAAAAAAAAAAGTCAAATATTCGATATAACGAATATATAGCACTATATTCTAAATATTCGCAAATTCTCGAAGTGGCGATATTCGCAATAAAAATTTGCTTTTCGAATATTCGTGTTCAACACTACTGGTCACCCATTTTTGTTTCCTACATGTAGTCTGTTATTTATTTGACATATGTATTATATACGTTATATTTGCATTATTTACACCTTTGCTTTTGAGGAAGGTTTTCCTTGACTTGTGATTTCTGTAGAATGCACACAGATGACTTCTGGGGAAATCCCATAGTGACATTCTTCTGCACAGCACAGATTTTGTCAGATGACCCGTGAGTTACCTACTGAGTGTCAGCAGAGCTCCTGCTCTCCCCTTTTCCCTACACATCCTAGGGTCAGCAGGAGCCTGCAGGCAGCCCCCTCTCCCTCCTCACTATAGCCAGTTGCTGTGGAGCACAGGCAGAGGGAGGGGGAGCTGCAAGGAGCGAGACAACAATAAGCATCCCTAGGTTGCCTAGCATCCATGCTACAGTGAATAGGCTCTGCTCCACCATGGTTGTCCAGCACTAATACACAGAAGTGTCTCAGTCGGCTCTGCTCTAAAGGGCTTACTTTTTACAGGCAGCATCTATTCACAACAGGCTGCCCCCTAAAGTGCTCATTTTCAATGGACCATCCATGAAAAAAAAAAAAAAAACAGGATGTTTTTCAGCCCTGCGTAGTTAATCTGCATTCAGTGTGAGGCACAGATCTGCTGTGTGCTTACTCCTTTCCGTTTTTAGCTTTTCCCCTTCAGATCTCTGGAGCTGGTGCATGAGCTGTCAATACCGGAGGGGGGACCGGAGGGGGGGGATTCTGCCGCCACAAGACGCGGATCCCATTTCTTAAATATTAATTCTCCCAGCCTGGCGGAATGTATCATTACAGTCAATGCACCTGGTAGGGGGTGGGGGGCACCACGGGACTATTCCATTTGCAAGGAAGAGAGGAGATTGAGGGGGGAATGTCAGAGATGTGTTCACCAAAGAAGCCAAATGTTGGAAACAAGGCATTATTGCATTTAACATTTTGTCATCACAAAATGATCGTGTGGATATTGCTGCTTCATTCATTCATCCAATGGTAAGAGCTATGCGTTATCTTTCATTATTATTTGTTTTATAAGATATGTATGTATGTCCAGGAATGGATGACTGAGCACTGGATAATGGTATCATTAATATATATATATATATATATATATATATATATATATACACAGTATAGTAGTATACCTTGCAAGTATCATCCTTGCTGGAATACATGATCAGTGACACAGACGATGCATTCTGCCATTAATTGACTGCATGTGTCCATGTACTGTGAGCACCTTCAATGAACATTTACCACTCATCGGATGACATAAAACAAAGAAGGGCACAATTATGGAAGGAGTCAGATGCATTTCTCATGTGTGGTTACCACATCATGGCTGTGCCCATAGATCTCTTGCAGATTGATGTAGAGATGTAACATCCATAAACAGCATTCTAGGAGGCATCCATACATTGCATAGGAACGCTTCAGCACCACGGACAGCTCGCTTATTTACTATGCTTTATGTGCTTTCTCTTTATTGTCTCGGTGCCTCTATTCAGTCTGGTTGTAAGAACAAAAGGGCTCTTTGTATTTTTAGTTTCTCCTTTTACATCTGCCATATTCCCCCCACCTTCTTCTCCTGGCCAACTGCAGTGATTCTGAATCCTGCTGAAGCAGCGAACACTATGGAGAGTAGAGAATACTTGAGCAGGCAGGATGTGCTGTGTAGCTACATTACATTGCCAGATCATTAATGTGCTGAGCTCTTTATTCCACCGGTTAATTAATGCTGCCATGCATATTCCTTTAATTAAGGTTGCAAATAGTATTGTGGGCAGTAGGGCACATTGCACTGTACTGTGGAGTATGGCTGCTGCCATGTTGAAATGTTCTATTATGGAAATGAGACCACCATTTGCAGTGGTTGTCCAGTGGTTATGATGTGAGCGTGATGTGCACAAGCTGACACTGCATTTTTGTGGCTGCAAAGTACCCATAATAGACAATGGCTAATACACAAGTATTAACCTTATGAAATACCACTATGCCACTTTGAGAAACCTTGACGGGGTGTGCGGGCTCTGGTATGTTCTTGATAGAAGAATATATTGGCAAAAGCCTCATTTTAATATCAGTGTGAGGGTTTAGCCTTATATTGTTAATTACATTTTCCATTGCAGTGCACCATTTTTTCTTTGTAAATGTTTGCTTTATATAGCCAATTACATCCACACATTCAGCTCCCCCGTTTAGGATGTTTCTGTGGCACATGTGGTCCGCTACTGTCATCCTCTATTGTATGCATTTTTTGCTGGGGATTGCTGTTAGCAACGGATCACATAGGCATGGATTTGCTCCCCCTGATTATATATGCCCAACATGTTGTTTCGACCATCTTTCTGCCTTTTATGACCATGTTATTTTGTTATTTTGCCTGTACATCTATTAATTACTCTGATAATAGTTACCTTATATCTGGTGTTTTATAGCAATTTAGCATCAAGCTCTTTTGAACGTGTAGCTTTTGTAAGTCACTTCTGCCTTACATGACATTTTGGTGAGTATCAAATAAGTTACATATATACCCATTTGTTAAGCAAATTCTATGGCTTGCCATGCCATTAATATAGCACGCCTATGCTACTTGCGTAGTGAACTGCTCCTACACTTTATATTAGATTGGCCAAGCTATGTGAATAGTATAGAGTGTTGTGGTGCACTATGTTCATTGCATAGAATACAAACTGCCCATTTAACACATGCTATGTCTGAACTTCCACTAACTAGACGTCATCCAAATAAACATATGCAATATGTTTGTTACAAATCATTAAGCAGACAAGTTTAGTAAAAGCCCCAGAATGTGTCTATAAAAAAATGTTCACTATGGGGAGATTTATCAAGACCGGTGCTGATATCCCCTGCACTGTCGAAGGAAATGTCTAATTTATGATGAGGTGTAAACCTCATCATAACTTAGGGATATCCTCCAGCAGTGTGTGTGCCTAAACAGAACTTTATGTCAGCTCTGAGCTGATGTAGATTATTTTCTTCATTTGGACCAGAAAATGGGCATAAATGAAGATAAATTTGTTGAGGCTGATGGCCACACCCCATCCCACAACCCATCCTTGGTACACCCCCTTTCTGGATGCCACACCCCATCCTTGGTATGTCCCCTTTCTGGATGCTACACCCCATCCTTGGTATGCCCCTTTCTCAAAAGTGGAGAAGGTAACGTAAAACTGCCTTTTTAAAAAGTTGCATTTAAAAAGTCATAAAAAGTTGCTTACAACTTTTTATGCCACTTTTCTGGTGCAGAGATATAATAAATCTCCCCCAATGTATCTATACTATAAGATCATAGATAGATAGATAGATAGAGTGGAGACAGTTTATAGATTTCCATTGGCCAAAATTTAGTTTTTTGTTTCATTACTACACATTACTAAGTAAGTTATATACTTACAGAATATTTAAATCAGTCTACAGGGGGTTTAGCATAATAATGATGTCATAATTGTCATAGTTTTTGACATGATGGGCTAGGCCACGCCAGGCTAGGCCTTCTCCAGCATTTCAAGTGTAAAAAAATTACATACGAAAATGTTTTTCAGAGTACGGTATGATGAGCTACAAGGTTAGTCGGACCTCATCTTGTTAATAGACCTGAAAAGTATTCAACCCCTCAAATACTAAACACCATGTGACTGGATGCATAATTTAATTTGTCTCTCAAATAGGAAATCAATTGCAAGAGTTACAAGCAGGATTTAGAACACTTTCACACATATTTTAGTCAGTATTTTTCATTAATTTGTAATACAAAATCTTGAGCGAAACAATAGAGAAAAAAGAGAGAAATACACTAATGGAAAATGAAAAAAGAAGATCTGGGAAACGTAATGTGATTGAACTAAGATTGACACACCAAGGTGGTGCACCCCTTATTTTGGGTTCTGTAGAAGGGTATATGTTGAGGCAGGGTCTCATTAAAGTGGTTTTCCAAGACTTTAATACTGATGACCTATCCTCTGGATAGGTCATCAGGATCTCTCATCAATGGGGGTCTGACACCTGGAACCCCCTACAATCAGCTGTTTGAGAAGGCAGGGGCTTTCACAGTAGTGCTGTGGCCTTCTCCAGCTTTTCCTAGGCCTTGTGATGACATGCTCATCTATCACATGGCCTAGGTGTAGCTCAGCCTCATATGGGGCTGAGCTGCGATACCAAGCACAGCTACTATACAACGTGTGGCCCTGTGCTTGGTGAGCATGTAGAAGGTGGTGCCTGAGTCCTGGTTGACAGATCCCCACTGACCAGATATTGATGACCTATCCAGAAGATCACTATCGGAAGACCCTTTTAATACTGGGTAACATATTCCCTTTCTGCGATACAGTCTGCCACTCTGTAATGGTCATTTAGATGCTGGATATCCTTCTGTGCTATGTCATTCCACATCCAACTTGGACCTGTAGCTCAGCTGAAGTAGTTGTTGGCTGCTGTGCATGGGAGATCTATTGCCCCATCCGTTGCCAGACATTGTTGAAGGGAAATATCTGCAATTGATCTGGCTAGGGGATTTGTTGGATATGCTAAAGAGCAAGTTGTGTATTGTGGGTAGTGTGTGGGCAGGCATTATCTTGTTGTAACCCGTTTCTTAAAAAAGGCAGTAGGACTGGTTCCACAGTCTTGGACATACTGTACAGAAGACTAGTCAATGTACCATCCAACGTGGTATGGTAGCTAATGGTTTTGCTCCAGCGTGTCTTCACACTATGGATGATTGCAGTAAGTGTTCTCCATTATAGTACCAAGTCAGAATCTGCTTTCATCTCCGAACACAATTTTTTTTACTATTCACACCTCCAATGGGGTCCCTTGTTGCACCAGTGCAAACTCTGTTGGCGAACATGAGAGGTCAGTGTCAAACGAGCTTGTGGAATGTGTGAATACAGTCCGGCTTCAAGTAGGTTTCTTATGTCCCGGATGTCAATGCAGTAGCTATTGCAGAACCAATTTGTAATGCTGTTAGACAACAAAATTACAGTGATTTATTTAATTTTTTTCAGGTAGTGTATTTGCATGCACTCCTGGTTATGGCTTACAAACACTTTTGAAAAAAAACAGACCAAAGTATGCAAATGTTAATGTAGCCTAACTCAAAAGTATGTTACCTGTGTACAGTCAAGTTGTTCCAAGCAGCTTTTATGCTACAATTTTGTTTACAATTTTTGACTATTTTTTTTTTCACTGTCTTTTTTGCACTAGACAATAGGCCTAATAATAAGTTGAGAATTCTGGTTCTGTACAAATCACTTTTCAGTAGACATGGCATTATCATCACAGGCAGCATTACAATGACAGATAACACCTCAAAATAGATATCACAGGATACACTATTAATAAAACATGATATCACAGCTTATCAGCACCTTCCTGATCAATTCACGTCACAGAGCATGTCTAGAAAAATCTCCCTTAGAAGTCAATGGGGTCAGCTCCTATCCATTATGTCTATTGTCTGTGGCTGCTCTCAAAGTACAGAAAGTGAGCATATTTTAGTGGCCATTGCGAAAGCTTATTTTAGTTATATTTTTTGTTAGTTCTTTAATATATATAAGGCCATTAATTTTTTTTTTTAATCACAAAAAATAAAATAAGTGTGACATAAAAAGTTGATTTAATCCCTTCTAACATGTGACTTAATAGTGCATGCGTGTAACAGTTTCTCACAAGTCTGTCATATAGCTTTTTTTTTCTGAACCTACAACAAAACACAACAGAATTGTCATGATTTTAGATACATGTTTGGAAAAATGTTTGTGTGAATTATCTTTAATAATTTTTATTAGGTCTTGATTGGATTATAGATCCAGTCTTTGAAGTCATAACCAAGTGTAGATTAAAAAAAGAGAAGTTGATTATCTTTATTTCTTTATGATCCAGGTCTAGTCTGGCCTCAAATTGCATTACAAACTAATCAAAATATAAACACACATGAACATGGGCAATCCTGTGTAAATATTCATGTTTGTTGAAAGTGTTGAAATTTGTTTAACCAGTTCAGCACAGGGGGTTTACCAAGCCTATCTTAGTGGATTTGTTTTATTTTTGCATTGTCACATGTCAATGAGACATAGCTTTTTAAAATGTTATTGAATATAGAGGATCATTTACGCTTAGAAATACTCCTATATTATGCATATTTAAGGCTCAGATTGCAGCACAAAGGTTGTTTGCGCCGCAGTCTGCGACTTTTCCCCGCCCACTAAAATGTGTTGTGGTGTAGGAGGGAAAGAGGATGGACCGGCAGGCCTATCTCATTCATCATTTTCATTTTATCATCTCATTCATCAAAATGGTCTAAATGTAAGCCAGCAAGAAAGCTGACTTACATTTAAACTGTCACTGGACATAACATTATGTAGAGGAGTGTGGCCAGCCTAGGGTTGAGCGGTAAACCGGTGTCAGCGATATACAGCGGTATTAAGAAGCAGCGATATGGCGATATTGCTGTTTCCTAATAACTGTAGTATTTTGTGACATCAGAGAAGTGGTCACATGTGCGCTGACCGCTTCTATCTCTGTGTCCGCCCGCCCCTGCATTCTGCATAACAGTACCCACAAAAACATTGCTGCCTGCAGCAGCCATCCCCAGCTTCTCCTAGCTCCCCATATGCATGTCTCTGCCCACCAACTTTGGAATCGGATAACAGTAGAGGTGAACACAAGAGCCAGTGAAAAGTTTGATTGAGGGGTGAAAAGTCTCTCCAACTCCCACACAAAGAGTTTGGCCTGCGAGGAGTGAGAGAGATGAGACCTTAAACAGAATAGAATAGAACCGGCCCGGGTGTCATACATAAAGGTGCTATGTCTGTCTGTCTTCTGTGGCCCTGTGGATTGGCCCTTCCTTCCTGCCTGCAAGCTACAGTCTGCACACTGATCTATAAGAGCAGGCATTAGAGAATAATGAGTCCTCATGAGTCCCCCATACTTGAACAACATGACATTACTGTATGGTGGTCACAAGATAGGGCTGAAATGATTACTCGATTGAATTGAATAATTTGACACAAAAAATCCTCAATGTAAATTTTAGGCATCGAGGATTCGTTTGTGTTATGTGACCACGGAGCTGGAGTGAAGCGCTTGCTGTTACTTACCGCTGCGTGGTCCCCCCGGCCCGTACCACGCTGCACTATGACCCAAAGCTTGGTGACATCAGGACAGGAGTGCAGCACGCCGAGAAGAAGACGGAGGAGCTGTGGAGCTGAGCCCCTACAGAAAAGGTAAGTACTGGCCACTCCATGTCCACAACTTCACTGCAAGAAACAGAAAAGTAGGAGGGAGCACACTACATAGAGGACTTAAAAGTGGAAAAGATAGGAATGAATCATTTCACAGCATCTTAGTGCAGGGAGAGACGTCAGAAGGTGCTAGGGACATTTATAGGAAAGTGATTTACAAGGGCATGGAGTGATTATTTGGGGATCCAAATAGTCATTAGACAGCTCTGTCATTCCAGATTTTTGTTATTGGGCTGCAAGTGTTATGTTGGAAAGCCTTTGGTGGCTCACATCGTAGTATCTTATTCAGTACGACAAGAAAAATATGTACGCATTTCATTTCTGCAGTTATTTCTGTTGAAAGTGTATAGGGGCGTATTACAGTAAAAAAAAAACATATATATGCACTGCACTTTTGCAGTTATTTCTGGTCAAAGCATATAGGGGCGTATTACAGTAAAAAAAGAAAAATATATTCTCAGTGCATTTCTGCAATTAATTCTGGTCAAAGAGTATAGGGGCGTATTTCAGTAAAATAAGAAAAATATATATGCACTGCACTGTTGCAGTTATTTCTGGTGAAAGCGTATAGTGGCCAATTTCATTCCAACAAGAAATATATACTCTCAGGTCACTTCAGGACACTTCGGTGAAAGCATATAGGGGCGTATTTCAGTAAAATAAGAAAAATATATATGCATTGCACTATTTAATTGTTTTCTGGTTAAAATGTGTAGTGGCCTATTTCATTCCAACAAGAAATATATACTCAGGTCACTTCTGCAGTTATTTCTGGTGAAAGCCTATAGGGGCGTATTACAGTAAAAAATAAATATATATATATATATATATATATATTCTCTGTGCATTTCTGCAGTTAATTCTGGTGAAAGTGTATAGTGGCCTATTTCAGTCCAACAAGAAAAATATATGCTCAGTTCACTTCTGCAGTTATTTCTGTTGAAATAGTATAGGGACAATTTACAGTAAAAAAAATAATATATATATACACTTTTCACTGGTGCACCTATTTGTGGCAAAAGTGTTCAGTGGCCTATTTCAGTACAAAAAGAAAAATATTTTCTCAGTTCACGTCGGCGGTTAGATGTGTTGAAAGCATGGCTGGAAGTCAGCAGGGTGGCAGCAGTGGGAGGTCGGGAGCCAAACGTGCCCAGAGTAGAACTTCTGATTCGCAGCAGCCTACCTGCCTGGGAAGTAGTGGTGCAGGGGTTCACGGAAGTAGCGCCTGTAGCAGTCAGTCAGTGCAGCGGTTATATGTATTATTTTGTATTTCAGCACAAACAGAAAAATACATTCTCAGTTCAGGTCAGCGGCGGTTAGATGTGTTGAAAGAGTTTAGTGGCCTATTTCAGTACAAACAGAAAAATGCATTCTCAGTTAACGTCAGCGGTTATATGTGTTGAAAGCTTGGCTGGCATTCAGCAGGTTGGCAGCAGTGGGAGGTCGGGAGCAAAACGTGCCCGGGGTAGAGCACCTGCTTCGCAGCAGCTTACCTGCCCGGGAAGTATTGGTGCAGGGGTTCACGGAAGTAGCTTTATTGACGTATTTCGGTTGAAAAACTAAATGTATTCATCGATCAGCGCTGCAGGTATATATGTGGTTAAATCTCCATGATGTCTTCACACTTTCCAAATAATCCTTTCAAAATAATCCTTCAGCGGAGCGAATAGATTCTGTATGACCAGGATGCTCCATGACCTTCCCAGGAGCTTGTATTCAGCGATGCTGTTATATTTGGTAAAATCTTGTGCGATTTACTTTGGTGGAGAAAAAATTTGTATTCAGCGTTAAGCGCTGCAGTTATATGAGGTAAAATATTTTTTTTAATTATTTTGGTGGACAAAAAATATTGTATCCAGCATTAAGTTCTGCACTTATATGAGGTAAAATATTTTAAAAAATATTACGGTGGACAAAATAGCTTGTATTCATTGTGCCGCTCTGTGGTCTGCTCATGCTGCTGCCACCTCCAGACCCTGTCATTGGGCCACTCTGTGGTCTCCTCATGCTGCTTTAACCTCACCACTATGTCATAGGTACACTCTGTGGACTTCTCATGCTGTTCCCACCCTACCCACTTCATGACTGGTCCACTATTTTGGCTTTCGGCTTGGCTGACATAATTTAGTTTACACTTCTTCTGATCTGTCCGAAGGACGGAAAAACAAGATGCACAACGGATCATGTCTGTGTAGCAGCTGTAAGGCCTGCCAAAAGCAGGAGTGGATAGAAAGCACAGAAGACATGCAGATATTCCATTCACATGTCATCTCTGTTTTGGATCCACTCAGTTTTGCCAAGAGTGTGCAAAGCTCAAAGCAAAAGGTGGCTACTTTGAAGAACCTTGAATATGGCATATTTTCAGTTGTTTCACACTTTTTTGTTATGTATATAATTCTACATGTGTTAATTCATAGTTTTGATGCCTTCAGTGTGAATCTACAATTTTCATAGTCATGAAAATAAAGAAAACTCTTTGAATGAGAAGGTGTGTCCAAACTTTTGGTCTGTACTGTACCTATAATTTACCTTCTAACATAGAAAGTATGTTAGAGTGCAATTGAATTGTGAAGCAGTTGTGTGCGGTTCTTATGAGATACCGCAGCTAGATAGAGGGACAAACGCTATTGTAATTACTAATTGCAACTGGTATGATATACCTGTTGCCCCCCCCCCCCCAAAAAAAAAAAATCTGATTGAAGGGTGAGATATACCTATAATATACTTTCTAACATAAAAAGTATATAATAGTGCATTTGTATTGTGCAGCAGTTGTGTGCGGTTCTGCTGAGATACCACAGCTATATAGAGATACAAACACTATTGGAATAAGTAATTGCAAAAGGTGTGACATACCTGTTGCCCCCCCAAAAAAAAATTATCTGATTGAGGGGTGCGATATAACTGCTTTCACAAAATAATGATTGAGGGGTACAATATACCTGCTTCCAACAAATATTGATTGAGGCCTGCAATACACAGGCTTCCACAAAATACTGAATGAGGGGTGCAATATACCTGCTTTAACCAAATATTGATTAAGGCCTACGATACACCGGCTTCCACAAATTACTGATTGAGGGGTGCGATATACCTGCTTCTACCAAATATTGATTATGGGGTGCTATACACCTGTTTTCACAAAATACTGATTAAGGGGTGTGATACACCTACTTCTACAAAATAATGATTATGGGGTGCGATATACCTGTTTCCACAAAATACTGATTAAGGGTTTCTCTATACCTGCTTCCACAAAATACTGATTATGGGGTGTGATATACCTGCTTCCACCAAATAATGATTGAGGCCTGCGATACAGCTGCTTACATAAAATACAGATTGAGGGGTGCGATATACCTGCTTCCACCAAATATTGATTGAGGCCTACGATACACCAGCTTCCACAAAATACTGATTGAGGGGTGCGATATACCTGCTTCTACCAAATATTGATTGAGGCCTACTATACACCGGCTTCCACAACATACAGATTGAGGGGTGTGATATACCTACTTCCACAAATATTGATTCAGGGTTTCTATATACCTGTTTCCACAAAATAATTATTGAGATGTGTGATATGCCTGCTTCTACAAAATACTGAATAAGGGGTTCTGTATACCTGCTTCAACAAAATACTGATTGAGGGGTGCAATATACCTGCTTCCACAAAATACTGAATAACGGGTGCGATATACCTGCTTCCACAAAATACAGATTCAGGGGTGTGATATACCTGCTTCCACCAAATATTGATTGAGGCCTACTATACACCGGCTTCAACAAAACAGTGATTGAGGGGTGCAATATACCTGCTTCCACCAAATTTTGATTCAGGGGTTCTATATACCTGTTTCCACAAAATACTGATTAAAGGGTGCGATATACCTGCTTCAACAAAATAATGATTAAGGGGTTATCTATACCTGCTTCCACAAAATACTGAATGAGGGGTACGATATACCTGCTTCCACAAAATACTGATTAAGGGGTTTGATATACCTGCTTCCACAAAATATAGATTGAGAGGTGTGATATACCTGCTTCTACCAAATATTGATTCAGGTGCTCTATATACCTGTTTACACAAAATACTGATTGAGGGGTGCAATATACCTGCTTCTACAAAATACTGATTAAGGGATTCTATGTACCTGCTTCAACAAAATACATATTGAGGAGTGCAATATATCTGCTTCCACAAAATACTGATTAAAGGGCTTCTGTCACCCCACTAAACTGTTTTTTTGTTTTTTGTTTTTTGTGTACTTATAATCCCTATACTGCGATTTATCCATACATAATGTGATTAATCATTTTGGTTCAGTAGATTTTGCTAAAAACGTACTTTTATAATATGTAAATTACCTGTCTACCAGCAAGTAGGGCAGCTACTTGCTGGTAGCAGCCGCATCCTCCTATCATAATGACGCCCCCTCCGCATGTTGATTGACGGGGCCAGCGAACGGGATAGTTCTCTGCAGGCCCTGTTTGCATTCAAAATCTGGCACCTGTGCCGTACCTGTCTTCAATCGGCGCAGGCGCACTGAGAGGCGGATGCTCGCTCGGCTGCTCCATCCTCAATGCGCCTGCGCCGGGTGTAGATGTGACGTCATCGGCGCAGGCGCATTGAGGATGGAGCGGCCAAGCGAGCGTCCGCCTCTCAGTACGCCTGCGCTGATTGAAGACAGGTACGGCGCAGGCACCGGATTTTGAATGCAAACAGGACCAGCAGAGAACGATCCCGTTCCCTGGCCCTGTCAATCAACATGCAGAGGGGGCGTCATTATGATAGGAGGATGCGGCTGCTACCAGCAAGTAGCCGCCCTACGTGCTGGTAGACAGGTAATTTACATATTATATAAGTACATTTTTAGCAAAATCTACTGGACCAAAATGATTAATCACATTATGTATGGATAAATCGCAGTATAGGGATTATAAGTACACAAAAAACTGTTTAGTGGGGTGACAGAAGCCCTTTAAGGGATTCTATATACCTGCTTTCACAAAATACTTATTGAGGGGTGCAATATACCTGCTTCAACAACATACAGATTGAGGAGTGCAATATACCTGCTTCCACAAAATACTAATTAACGTGTTTGATATACCTGCTTCCAAAAAATACTGATTAAGGTATGCAATATACCTGCTTCCACCAAAAATTTATTCAGGTGTTCTATATATCTGTTTCCACAAAATACTGATCGAGGGGTGCGATATACCTGTATCAAACAAATATTGATTGAGGCCTGCGATCCACCGGCTTCCACAAAATACTGTTTAAGTTGGTTGAGTGGCTGGTTGGTTCAGTGGCTCACTCAGCCTTCAGCTTCTGCACCCTCCTCATCCTCTATATCTGCACCATCCTCACTCTCTGCTATGATACCAACACCACCACCTTAGCCCCTCCACTCGAGTCAGAGGAATTATTTCCCCATCCATTCCCAAACCTTACCTATGCACAGCCATTCTTGGTATCAGATGAGGAAGAGGAGGTAGCAACGGCCGCCACCCAGCAGTCTGACAACAGTACCCAGATCGGCCCAAAGAGGGTGGTCCCCACTGTTGTTGCCTACTCAGAGATCTCTAATGTTAGTGGTGGTGAAGGTGACAATGATGACGTGTCGATGGACGTCATGTGAGTGCCCACAAGAGATGAAGAGGAGGGGAGTTCAGAGGGAGAGATGGAGCAGCAGATAGGGAGGAGAAGGAGGAGAAGGAGGCAGAACTCGCAATGCACAGGAGGCAAAAAGCAGACTGCAAATGTATCTGGAGTAAGCCATCCACCATGCACGGTCATATCTTGCACTCGCAGAATGCAGGCACATGGCTCCGCAGTGTGGCCTTTTTTTTAACCTGTCATCTGCTGAAAATAGTATTGCCATCTGCAGCCTGTGCTGTCAATGCATAAGTCACGGTAAGCCTAACTTTCACCTAGGGACGACCACCTTAAGAAGTCACCTGGCCTCCAATCACCGAGCCCAGAGGGAGCAACGCCTTCTCCTCTCTCCTCCCATTTGTCCTGCACTCCACCTTCCACCGTGCCATTGTCGCGCTCATCTGACAGAAGGCAGGCTTCAGTGGCCCAAATGTTTGAGCGTAAAAAGTTGATGACACCAGATATGGAGGCCTTTAGAAAATTTGTGGCCATTGGCACACCGCAATGGAAAGTCACCAGAAGGAAATATTTCACCCAGAAGAGCATCCCAGAGCAAATGGCCACGTTCAGCAGCAATTGAATATATCTCTGGCACACAGTGTCGGTGCCAAGATACATCTGACCACAGACATGTGGTCTGTGGTCTAGCAAACACGGGCAGGGAAGGTACATAACTTTTACTGCCCACTGGGTGAACCTTCTGACGGTCGTCAAGCATGTAACCCGTGGCACCCATGTGGATTTGGTGTTACCACCACGGATTTCATGCAGGCCTGCCTCTTCTTCTCTCCTCCTTCTCCTCCTTGGCTGACTCCTCCTTTTCCACCGTTGCACTCCCCAAGCTCTCCAGAACCTATTTGACATGCCAGATGAGACATTGCCATGCTGTGCTGTGGCTGTTGTGCCTGGAAGCCAAGAGCCACACCGGTCCTGCACTCCTTTCAGCTCTGTGGTCACTGATTGGCCTGTGGTCACAGGCCAATCAGTGACTAACCCCGCTCAATTTGACAGTTGGTAAAGTGGTGTGCGACAACGGTGCAAATCTGCTGAGCACACTGAAACAGGGCAAAATGACACACGTACTGTGCATGGCACACGTCCTGAACTTAGTCGTGTAGCGTTTCGTTGCCAAATACTCCAGGGTCCAGGGCGTCTTGCAGCAGGCCAGAAAAATCTCTGGACATTTTAGAAGATCTTACATGGCCATGGCTCGCCTTTTTGACGTTCAGCAGCGACACCACCTGCCCGTCAGACGTCTGATTTGTGACAACCCGACGAGCTGGAACTCCATCTTGTATATGCTTGATAGGTTGCTTCAGCAGCAATGTGCCATTAACGACTACCTGTACGAACTCTGCAGCAGGACTGGTTCTGGGAGCTTGGTTTCTTTTCACCGCGCCAGTGGCTGCTCATGAGCGATGCATGAAGTCTTCTGTGGCCTTCTTTCTGGAGCGTTCATTGCGTTGTGTCGTTGATCAAGCCGTTGAGGAGCAGGAGCAGGAAGATTAGGAAGTCGCAATGCTGAATGAATTCCCGAGGGGGCTACTCCATCTGAGACAATGCAGCAGGAGTCTGAAGAGGAGTCAGAAGAGGATGGTGGCTGGGAAGAGTAGGAGGAGGAGCAAGAAGAGCAGTCAGGAGCAGGGGGACATTTCGGGAATCCCTGGTGTTTTCCGTGGCTGGGGGGAGGAGACCGATGACCACTTTCTCCTGAGTGATGAGCAGGAGCCAGGCCGCTCCACCGCTTCCAATTTAGTGCAAATGGGGGCCTTCATGCACCAGTGTTTGAAGAGGTTACCCTGTATAAAAAAGCATAAAGGGCAATTACCAGTACTGGGTGGCAATGTACTTAGACCCCCGGTACAAACACAAAATGGTCAACATGTTACCAGCATCACAGAGGGCTATCAATACAACATTTCCAGGCCTTGCTGCGAAAGAGATGCTGCATTCTGCTGTTTCGTGTACTGGCAGAGGAATTTCCACCCACAGGAAAACAGGCGTGGGTACCAATACTATCGCGCCTGCAAGAGGGTAGTTTGAAGATGTGTTGGTCACTTCAGATATGAGATCATTCTTGCAGCCAATCCATCGAGAGCTGCCCTCTGGATCCAGCCTCAGGAAAAGCTTAGACCGACAGGTGTCCGATGTGGAAGCTCTGAGAAACGAGGAACTCCTGGACTACTGAGTGTGCAGGCTTGACCTGTGGCTAGAGCTGGCACAATTCGCCATGGAACTCTTGGCTTGCCCCTAGTCAAGTGTCCTGTTCGAAAGGATGTTCAGTGCAGCAGGAGAGATCGTGACCGATATGGGCCCTCTCTTAGCTCACAACAGTGTGGACTACCTCACATTTCTAAAAATGAATGAGGCATGGACTTTGGAGGAATTCAACACCTATTATGACCACGTGTAATTGAATTTCATCATGCCAGCCCACACATATCTGCCACCACCCAGAACAAAGAATGGTCCTTCTCTTATGTATATATAGCGGCATTAAAAGCCTTTTCTGTCAGGTGAATGCCAAATTTTTGGGGCCTCTACTCCAGTGGCCTGCAGTAAAAAAAATTATCCAGTGACCACCTAATGTACCTCCAGACACATAATCACAAGTTCTTTTCTGTCAGGTGAATTCCTAATTTTGGGGCCTGCACTGGCCTACAGTAAAATTGTTATCCACTGACCGTCTAATATACCTCCAGCCACATAATCATTTGTTCTTTTCTGTCAGATGAATGTCAAATTTCTGGGGCTGTACTCCCCTGGCCTACACTAAAATTGTTATTCAGTGACCACCTAATGTACCTCCCGCCGCATAATCACAAGTTCTTTTCTAACAGGTGAATGCCTAATTTATGGGGCCTGTACTGGCCTACAGTAAAATTGTTATCCACTGACCGTCTAATATACCTACAGCCACATAATCACTTATTATTTTCTGTCAGGTGAATGCCTAATTTTTGGGTCCTGTACTCCACCTGCCTACAGTAAAATTGTTAATCAGTAGTGTTGATCACGAATATTCGAATTGTGAATTTTTAGTGCGAATATTGGCACTTTGAGAATTAGCGAATATTTAGAATATAGTGATATATATTCGTAATTTCTAATATTCGAGATTTTTTTTTAAATTAGTACACATGATCCCTCCCTGCTTCTAGCTTGTGGGCCAATGAGAAGGCTGCAATATTTTTGACTTTTGGAGTAGTGTTGCTTTCCAATTTTCGTAATGCAGATTTTTATAGTACATTTTTCAATTGCCGATTTCCGCAATCAAGAAAATAATGACTGGAGATAACGAATTCTCAAATTCAGAAATATATGGCGAATATTCGCCCAAATAATTGCAAAATATCACAAATTTGAACATTGCCCCTGCCGCTCATCACTATTAATCAGTGACCGCCTAATGTACCTCCAGCCACATAATTACTAGTTCTTTTCTGTCAGGTGAATTCCTAATTTTGGGGCCTGTACTGGCCTACAGTAAAAATTTTATCCAGTGACCGCCTAATGTACCTCCAGCCAAATAATCACAAGTTATTTTCTGTCAGGTGAATGCCTAATTTTTGGGGCCTGAACTGGCCTACAGTAAAATTGTTATCCATTGACCGTCTAATATACCTCCAGCCACATAATCACTTGTTCTTTTCTGTCAGGTGAATGTCAAATTTTTGGGGCCTGTACTCCCCTGGCTTACACTAAAATTGTTATTCAGTGACCGCCTAATGTACCTCCAGCCACATAATCACAAGTTATTTTCTATCAAGTGAATGCCAAATTGATGGGGCCTGTACTGGCCTACAGTAACATTGATATCCACTGACCGTCTAATATACCTACAGCCACATAATCACTTATTCTTTTCTTTTAGGTGAATGCCTAATTTTGGGGGCCAGTACTCCACTGGCCTACAGTAAAATTGTTAATCAGTGACCGCCTAATGTACCTCCAGCCACATAATCACTTGTTCTTTTCTCTCAGGTGAATGTCTAATTTTTGGGGCCTGTTCTCCACTGACCTACAGTAAAATTGTTATCCACTGACCGTTTAATATACCTCCAGCCACATTATCACTTGTTTTTTTCTGTCAGATGAATGCCTAATTTTTGGGGCCTGTACTGGCCTACAGTAAAATTGTTATCCACTGACCGTCTACTATACCTTCAGCCACATTATCACTTGTTCTTTTCTGTCAGGTGAATGCCTATTTTTGGGGGCCTGTACTCCACTGGCCTACAGTAAAATTGTTATTCAGTGACCGCCTAATGTACCTCCAGCCACATAATCACTTGTTCTTTTCTATCCGGTGAATGCCTAATATTTGAGGCCTGTACTCCACTGGCCTGCAGTAAAATTGTTATCCACTGACTTCCTTATATACCTCTAATTTTTGGGGCCTGTACTCCACTGGCCTACAGTAAAATTGTTATGCACTGACTGTCTAATATACCTCCAGCCACATAATCACTTGTTCTTTTCTGTCCGATGAATGCATAATGTTCGGGGACCGTACTCCCGTGGCCTAAAATAAAAAATTTCTAGGCTCCAGCAGAGCACATTTTTGAGAGTTTCCCTTTAAGACGCATAAAAATGGCCCCTGATTAAAATACATATTCTTTGTTGGAATTTTTGCCATTGATCCCCCTCTGATATGTCACTGTCCATGTTGTAGGACTATTTGTGCACTTCTAGTAAGTATTTGGTGGCTGCAAATATGACCTGAAGGTTTTTTAGGTTCGCCTGCCATTAAAGTGAATGGGGCCACAAAAGCATGGCTTGCGAACATTTGATCAGGAATGCGCGTTTGTGTTCGTGACACGTCCCAGCTGATGTTTGTCCATCACTACTGCAGGAGAATGTGCTTAATTTATGACAATGAAAATGCCAGCCTTGATAATTCTCCCCCACAATATATTGGTTCATGCCCTTAACATGGCCTTATAGGCATATTACCATGGCAGTCTTTGGGTTTTTAGAAACTTTTCACCACCCTAATTTTGTATCACTGGGCACTAATTTCCTATGTCCAATCACCTATATGCTGCAGTTGCTGTTGACCACAACATCTGTGGGGTTAATGCATCAGTACTGTCCTACTGCGTCTTGCCTGGAACCACTGCCTACAACAGTGTCATCAGGTGCTAGCACCCTGAAACTACATCTGCCATATAAAATGGCACAGAATAAATAGCAGCATACTGATCCAAAGCATAGAGGCGGTCAATTACCAAAAAAATGCTTAAAGCCCAAAAACTATGTTGTATAATAACAATAGACCATCAGGAACAAGACACACTCTTTCTCATCATTGCACATAAATATTGAGTGCGCTGGAGAATGCTCTCTCTATGAACTTTCTTAATTGCATTATGCATAGACAATGGGTATTTTTTTAAGAAACTGAAAAGAGCCTCTTACTTGTTTTGTAGTGAAGGTTTCTAGATCGTCTTATTCGGCTGTGTTGAAATTATATATTATTTCCGTCATTTTATGGCAAGGTAAAACTTTAAAAGGATATGATCACAGTGTCATCACCTGCACTGCTCATAGCTACAAGATCATCTTTGAGATGTGGTGAGTTATCTCATAAGAAAATGATTCATGGAAAGTTTTTGAAATAATTAAAAAAATCTTACTCTGAATTAAACAGGTAATTCACAGGTTTGATGGACACCTTGCTGCTGTAAAATATGCACAAAGAATGGTGTTTATTGGTAGGTACCATGCAAATAGAAGACATGGAATGCTTGGAACAATGACTGAATTGTTATCAAAAGCAAGATAGCATGTGTTTCAAAAATGCAATATCTAAGGAAATTAAATCTAAGGATTACATCAAGGAAAAATATAGAAAAAAAGATGCATAAACTGTGTAATGCTCCGCCCCATTTTGTTCATTTGTCCTTAGTGAAGGGGTGGTAAACCTTCCAGTGCCTTCAAACTTAATTGTCTGGTAATTTTATTTAATTGCATTGTGTGCTGATGGGGGCCTGATAGAATGTCATTGAAAGCCTCTTGGGGTCCCCTAGGCCTCAGATTTTTCAGCCACAATCTTTAAAACTGCTATAATATAATTGCTAATTGTCCACTTAACAAAAGCAATAAATTACAGAATCAGTTAATCTTTTCAGGCAATCCTTTACAGAAAACTAGTATCATGTCTTGTGTGTCAGTTTAAGGCCTCTTGCACATGAACGTGTGCGCACCATGGCCATGCTGCGGCCCGCAATTTGCGGGCCACAATGCACGAACACCGACCATGGGGCAGCCGCAGTGGATCGCGGACCCATTCACTTTAATGGGTCCACGATCCGCCCGTACCGCAAAAAGGACATGTTGTATCTTTTTTGCGGAACGGAAGTACGGGACGAAACCCCACGGAAGCACTCCGTAGTGAAGTGAAGAACCATGCGGACAATTAGCCTACAGCTGTCTTTCATTTCATAATGAAGACCGCACAGTATAATTCTTCTTCAATGTTAATGAACATGCAATACTTTTAAATAGGGTCTGTTACTGGTATGGGGTTTGGCTGATTAGCGCACAAAGTGCATATTATTGCTGTTCTGGCCTAAAATCTCCTGTAGGTTAGTTGACAGTAAACACAGGATATTATTCAGCTCTTGACACCTCCAACTCCAGCACCCGCCTGCCCTACAGGTGGGAGCCTTCTACTGCCATCTGCTTTTCCTCCTTTTCCACATCATCTAATATCGAGGAGAATATGTCATCATGAATATCATGGATAATAATATGAAGGATAATTTGTAAGAAGCAAAGCCAGCAAAAGATGAGGATGGTCATCATTAGGACCTGCCCCCCCCCAAGGGGTGCAGAGGGGATGGTATTGGTTTGCATGCTGGCACCAGAATAATAAAGGCTTCAATTAGTGTTGATCGACCACCATAGTGCTCGGGGACTCCGGCTGAACACCTCGGGATGCTCGGGTGCTCTACCAAACACCCGAGCACAATGGAAGTCATGCTCTGAAGTCATGCTCTGAAGAGGGAAGGGTGTCTGGTTTATAGGAAAAGTTCCTAAATTGATAGAAACACCACTTAAATGGTTCGGAAACAGCATGGAGTGGATGTCTGGCTGCATCTTGGACTCCCAGGTCACTGCTGAGAACGATGTTGTCCTAGTTGTACGCCACTTTTACAGACTGACAATAATACGCACCAAACCAAAGATAAAATCGATTTTAGACAGAGTAAAAAATGTTAGGAAACCTTATTTCCTGTATATTTATTTTGTATTTAAAGTGCAAATGCTGCCAGAAATTACAAGGAAGAGACACTCAGATACAACCTGTATATCACAAAAAGTAGGGCCTCATTCACATTGTGGTACAATTGTTCAGGTACTAGGACTCCTACACTCATAAAGCCTATGCACTAAATGAAAGGGCTGCCAAAAATTACCGGCGCTCCAATACACCCTTTATTAAACATAAAGGAGGGCATCATACACCCTTGAAAAATTATGATTGATATTCTGCTGGTGAGCTGGCCCTCTAAAAAATTATATGCGAGGGCCAGCTGGTGAGCTGACCCTATATAAGATTTTAGGTGCAAGCCTGCAGGTGAGCTGACCCTGTAAAATATTGTAGGTGAAGGCCTGCAGGTGAGCTGACCCTCTAAAAAATAATATGCGAGGGCCTGCAGGTGACCCTGTAAATTATTTTAGGTGTGGGCCTGCTGTTGAGCTCACCGTGTATAACATTATATGTGAGGGCCTGCAGGTGAGCTGACCCTGTAAAAGATTGTAGGTGAGGGCCTGATGGTGAGCTGTTCCTTTAAAAAATTACATGCCAGGGCCCTGCAGCTGAGCTGACCCTATAAAAGATTATAGGTGAATGCCTGCTGGTGAGCTGACCCTCCAAAAAATTATATGCGAAGGCCTGCAGCTGTGCTGACCCTCAAAAAAATTATATGCTAGAGCCTGCAGGTGAGCTGACTGTGTAAAAGACGTTAGGTTCGGGCCTGCTGGTGAGCTGACCCTGTAAAATATTTTAGATGCGGGGCTGCTGGTGAGCTGACCCTGTAAAACATTATATGCGAGGGACTATAGGTGAGCTGATCCTGTAAAAGATTGTAGGTGAGAGCCTACTGGTGAGATGACCCTCAAAAATATTATATGCAAGGGCCTGCAGCTGAGCTGAGCTTGCAAAAGATTGTAGGTGTAAGCCAGCTGGTGAGCTAACCCTCTAAAAAATTATATGCAAGGGCTTAAAGCTGTGCTGACCCTCAAAAAAATATATGTGAGGGTCTGCCGGTGAGCTGACCTTGTAAAAGATTTTAGGTGCGGGCCTGCTGGTGAGCTGACCCTGTAAAAGGTTTTAGGTGTGGGCCTGCTGGTGAGCTGACCCTGTAAAACATTATATGTGAGGGCCTACAGGTGAGCTGACCCTGTAAAAGATTGTAGGTGAAAGCCTGCATGTGAGCTGACCCTCTAAAAAATTATATGCGAGGGCCTGCAGGTGAGCTGACCCTGTAAAAGATTTTACGTGTGGGCCTGCTGTTAAGCTGACCCTGTATAACATTATATGTGAGGGCCTGCAGGTGAGCTGACCCTGTAAAATATTGTAGGTGAGGGCCTTATGGTGAGCTGTTCCTTTAAAAAATTATATGTGAGGGTCTGCAGCTGAGCTGACCCTGTAATAGATTGTAGGTGAATGCCTGCTGGTGAGCTGACCCTCTAAAAAATTATATGCGAGGGCCTGCAGCTTTGCTGAACCTCAAAAAAATAATATGCTAGATCCTGCAGGTGAGCTGACCCTGTAAAAGATGTTATGTGTGGGCCTGCTGGTGAGCTGACCCTGTAAAATATTTTAGATGGGGGGCTGCTGGTGAGCTGACCCTGTAAAGCATTATATGTGAGGGACTACAGGTGAGCTGACCCTGTAAAAGATTGTAGGTGAGAGCCTGCTGGTGAGATGACCCTCAAAAATATTATATGTGAGGGCCTGCAGCTGAGCTAAGCTTGCAAAAGATTGTAGGTGAAGGCCTGCTTGTGAGCTGACCCTCTAAAAAAATTATATGCGAGGGCCTGAAGCTGGTGAGCTGACCCTGTAAAACATTATATGCTAGGGCCTACAGGTGAGCTGACCCTATAAAAGATTGTAGGTGAGAGCCTGCTGGATAGACGACCCTCAAATAAATTATATATGAGGGCTTGCAGCTGAGCTGACCCTGTTAAAGATTGTAGGTGAAGGCCTGCTGGTGAACTGATACACAAAAAAATTATATGTGGGGGTCTGCCGCTGAGCTGACTCTCAAAAATATAATATGCGAGGGCCTGTAGATGAGCTGAGCTTGTAAAAGATTGTAGGTGAAGGCCTGCTGGTGAGCTGACCCTCAAAAAAATTATATGCGAGGGCCTGAAGCTGTGCTGACCCTCAAAAAAATTATATGCGAGGGCCTGCAGGTGAGCTGATCTTGTAAAAGATTTTAGATGCAGGCCTGTGGGTGAGCTGACCCTGTAAAAGGTTTTAGGTGTGGGCCTGCTGGTGAGCTGACCCTGTAAAACATTATATGCGAGGGCCTACAGGTGAGCTAACCCTGTAATAGATTTTAGGTGAGGGCCTGCTGGTGAGCTGACCCTCTAAAAAAGTATATGCGAGGGCCTGCAGCTGAGCTGACCCTGTAAAATATTGTAGGTGAGGGCCTGCCGGTGAGCTGACCCTCTAAAAAATGTTATGCAAGGGCCTGCAGCTGAGCTGACCCTCTATAAAATTATATGCGATGGCCTGTAGTTGAGGTGAACCTGTAAAGCATTATATGCAAAGGGCATATATGTGAGGGCATTATATGTGACAAATAAGCATATTGATATGATGGAAGAGGAAGAGGAGGATGAAAAAAGAAAGATTTAACCATATACCCTTGATTGTGGTGGAAGGGGTGCATTGGCATACAGTGTATTCAATACATTATAAACTACACGTTTGAAGTGCCTTTATGTTCAGCCGCTTTCCTCTGGTGGAGTCGAGAAGTCATGGTCATTGTTGCTCAAGGAACTATGGACTCTGCAATTTTTCAACAAGGACCTTCTGGTATGGCACTGTTTTGCTCATCCTCTCCACCGGAGGAATGAGAGATGAGGAGTTCTCTTTGTATTGGGGGTCAAGAAGGGTGAACAACCAGTAATCTGTGTTGTCTAAAATGCATATAACGTGCGGTTCGCTGGAAAGGCAGCCTAACATAAAGTCAGCCAGGTGTGCCAGAGTACCAACAGGCAAGACTTCGCTGTCATCAGGAGGATGACTCTCAATCTCCTCATTCTCTACCTCCTCTTCTGCCCACCCATGCAGAACTTCCATGGGTACTACCCTCTTTAGAGGAGGCAACCGTCTCCTCCTCCTCTTCATCGTCCGAATTGTGCTGAGAAGACGAACTGAGGGTGGTCTGGCTATCACCCTGTGTAATGTCTTCCCCCATTTCCACCTCTTCCACATGCAAAACGTCATCCTTAATTGTGAGCAGTGAGCGTTCGAGTAGACAGAGAAGTGGGATGGTTACGCTGATAATAGCGTTATCGCTGCTAACCATCTCTGTTCTTTCCTCAAAGTTTCTTAAAACCTCACAGAGTTCAGACATCCATGCCCACTCCTCGCTTGTGAATAGCAGAAGCTGACTGGAAAGGCGACAACCATGTTGAGGCTGGTATTTCAGTACTACCCTCTGCTGCTCACAAAGCCTGGCCAACATGTGGAACATGGAGTTCCAGCGCGTGCTCACGTCGCTCAACAGCTGTTGACGACTTGCGGAAATGTGCACAAACACGGCACACCTTCACTAGTAGCTCAGGCAAATTGGGGTAGGTTTTGAGAAACCGCTGAACCACTAAGTTTAAGCCGTGGGCTAGGCATGGGATGCGTGTGAGCTTGCAAAGCTCCAAAGCAGCCACCAAGTTACGGCCATTAAGAGTGGCGAGAGATATTTCACATATATTTTTGCGATGAACACACTTTACACTGGAGATGTGGCGCAGCTAATGTCACTGTCCACAGCAGACACCGTCTATTGAAAAAGTACACTGGATGTCACAGATATTTTTTAGATACGAACACTTTACACTGGAGATGTGGCGCAGCTAATGTCACTGTCCGCAGCCGACACCGTCTACGGAAAAAGTACACTGGATGTCACAGAATTTTTGGGATGTGCACACTTTACACTGGAGATGTGGCACAGCTAATGTCGCTGCCTGTAGCAGCCTAACTATTGTACGCTATTTAGCGCAGGATGCACTAAAAATAGATATTGCTGCCACACACAATAGTCCCTAGAAGGACTTTTGGGTTTGTGAAATGTTTTGGTGGTAAAAATATTCTTAAATCACTCCCTACACTGTTTGTCCCTTCCTCAGCACAGCTCTCCCTGATTAAGAATAAGCTACGGCGTAGCAGCCAAGAAACGTGTGGGGCGGAGACTGGTGTTCGGCCGAGCATGCTCGATAATCACTAGCTTCCATCTTATTGGTATTGAAATTCATTAATGGCTGATGTAGGAGTAAATAAATGTATGAATAAACTAGATGGTGTCGTTTCTGAAGAAACCACAGGATGTTGGCTCCACATTGCACTTTTGGTGACTCTGGCTTTCATATTGTAAGAATAACAGCTTTTTACATTTTCTCATTGAAGTCAATAGGGAAAATCTGATAGGTTGTTTGTGGATTCACTCACATTTTGAGTTTCCCAGATCTGACAAAAAAAAATTAGTTGACCCTATGACTAAGTGACCCAAGTTTGGTGAGTTTAACTTCAGAGCTGTTTGAGTAGCGAAAGTTGAACATTTTCCAATCAAAGCCTATGGGAAAAAAATGGGGTCTTTGAGGGGCCGCCCCAGGGGCATGGACGGTGGGATTGCTTAACAAAGCACAAGCAGCCTACACTGCTATGAGCCCAAGAAATGTACAAAGTTTCTCATTGTATTCATAAAACTGTGGAAGGAGTAGCACTCTATTGAAAATCAATGAGAGAAATTTGATTGGTTGTTGGTGAATCCACCCACTTTTTATAACCTTGAAATGGAAACAACCAATGACCACATTTGTGATATATGAGGTTCTTGACATCAATAATGTGAGAATGGCAGCATTTTTAGTTTTTATCATTAAACAAAAATCTTATTGACTGTTTGGCTCTGCCCACTATTTAAATTGGAATTCCAGTCACCCCGTGACCGAATGTACCAAGTTTGAAGACCCTGCCATTAACAGTGTAAGAATGGCAGCAATTTAAATATTCCCATTGAATAGCAATAGGTAATATTTGATTGGCTGTTTTAAGCTCTGCCTAGTTTTCTGAATTGTAACCCCAGTCACCCAGCCATGGTCTGTGCCAAGTTTGGGGCCTCTAGCTTTAAAACTGTAAGAATGGCAGTATTTGAAATTTTTACATTGAATTCAATAGGTTAAATCTGATTAGCTGTTTTAGGCTCCACTCACTTTTCCTAAATTTAGATCGCAGTCACCCAGTGAGTAATTGTGCCAAGTCTTGGCCTCTTGGCATTTAAACTGTGAAAATAGCAGCAGTTTATCTGTTTTTCATTAAGGTAAATGGCTGAAATATAATTGGCTGTTGTTGCCCCACCCTTTATTTTCTAATTGTGAACCACAGTCACCCAGTGACTAACACTTTAAGGTTTGGGAATTATGGCATTTAACGTGTAAAAATGGCAGCAGTTTTATTTTTTTGTACTGAAAATCAATGAGTGAAATTTTATTGGTTGTTGGTGGCTCCGTCCACATTTTCTAACCTTGAAGTTGAAACACCCAATGACCACATTTGTGATATTTGAGGTCCATGACATCAATAATGTGAGAATGGCAGCATTTTTAATTTTTCCCATTTAAAAAAAAAAAAACTGATTGGTTGTTTTTGGCCCCGCCCACTTTTCAGAATTTTAGTCCCAGTCCTCCAGTGACCATCTTTGCCAAGTTTGAGGACCCTGCCATTAACAAAAAATAAATAAATATATATATATATACCCCAGTCACCCAGTGACCCACAGTGCCAAGTTTGGGTATTCTGGCTTAAATACTGTGAGAATGGCAAGCTTTTTACATTTTCTCATTGAAGTCAATAGTTAAAATCTGATTGGTTGTTTGTGGCTCCGCCCACTTTTTAGAGTCCCCAAAATGTGACAGAAATTTTCAGGTTGACTCCCTAAATTTTCATTGTCCATTGCTATCTCTGCCCTCTTTGGGGTGTCCTCCCAAAATGTACCCTTTTATTCGGGTTGACACCAACAATATTTGGTCCAAGTTTGGGGAGTGTAGCTTCAAAACTGTGCGAGTGGGAGCGATTAGAAAATTTTCCCTGTTAAAGTCAATTGCAAAAAAGGGGGCTTTGTTGGTCCGCCGCAGGTTCCCGGAGGGTGGGATCGCTTATTAAAGCACAAGCAACTTACGTCACTATAGGTCGAAGAAGTGTGGAAAGTTTGGCGTTTGTAACCCCAAAACTGTAGGAGGAGTAGCATATAGAAAAAGGGGGGCGAAGAAGAATAATAAAACGGAATAAAAAGCTGAAACAATTGAATAACAGGATGTTACAGAAGAAAAGAATGTTACAGAATACAGGATGTTACAGGCTTTTTCAAGCCAAGATAATTATAAATCCTACAGCGAAGAGCTTTAGATTGTGAGAATCACAAGACCCAGACCTACATTTGATGCATAGTATGTCCCTGAAATATTAAAAATGAAGGCACAGTCACAGTTTAGAAATTGCCCTTCAAATTTGAGGTGGCTAGAGTGGAGTTTCAATGAATGTCAATGGTATGGCGTGAGTCGCAAACAAATGGTCATATTGTGAAAACTATTAGGACTATGGCTTAGCCGTGGACATTTTTAGTGGCAGCAGCTGAACGTTTTGATATAAGATTTGTGCAGGTGGGCTTGAAAATGAGGGAGTGGTGGAAGTTTAGAAATCATGTCCTGATTTTTCAGCTCACACTCTAGCTTTTGTAAGCTCCAACTCTAGTTTTGAACATTCCTCCATTCATTCCTAAGGGACCAATTTCACCAAAAAAACACTGATATTTTGTGAACCATTCAGCAAAGCGTTCCACAAAGTAATAGCACACCAATCGGGAACAATCCACACGTTTCGGTATATTACCGTCTATGTAGTGTAAAAACTGTGGGAGGAGTTAGGATGGTCAATTTGGCTATGATAAGAATATATATATATGTGAGAGAACAGTAAGTGGTCTTGCCATGCAAGAACACGTAATAATAAGCTGAAACAATTGAAGAACGGGGTGTTACAGGCTTTTTCAAGCCAAAATAAATTAAAATGACGCAGAATAAGTCTCCCTGCACTCTCCCTCTCCAATATTCTTCTATTAATCATTTTCAGAAACACTTTCCCTAGTGCAGGCATGGCCAACCTGCGGCTCTCCAGCTGTTGTAAAACTACAACTCCCACAATGCCCTGCTGCAAGCTGATAGCTGTTGGCAGTCTGGGCATGATGGGAATTGTAGTTTTGCAACAGCTGGAGAGCCTCAGGTTGGCCATTCCTGCCTTAGTGCATGAGCTCTTGCCACGTCTCTTCCTATTCTCATCTAATAATGGCGGAGACTGGGCAGGATGAAGGATTTATAGGGCTGTGACATCACAGGGGATGGCTACCTGCTGATTGGCTGCACTGCATTATAGGTGATCAAGCATTCCCAGGCTTCTTATATTAACTCTGTAACATGTGCAGCCACCATTTTAGGAAAAACTAATTTGTTACCACTAAGCGCAAGGAAAATCAGATTTGTTGCAAATCAAAGTTTTCCTAATCTTCGGACCGAATTCCTCATTAAATGCTTTGTTTCGCTCAACACTAACTGTCAAATACATGCCACATATTACCATTATATACAATGCATTCAAAAAGTTTTTACCCTTCATTCTGCACCATATACCGCTAATGACAAGGTAAAAATAGCATGTTTGAAATCTTTAATTTATTGACAAGAACAAGGACAACTAACATCTTGCATCCACATACTGTAAGTATTCAGACACTTTATTCAGTACTTAGTTGAAACACTTTTGACAGAGATTAAAACCTCCAGTCTTCTTGGGTATGATGCAATAAGATTTGCACACCTGGATTTGGGAATTTTCTGCCATTCTTCTTTGCAGACCCTCTCACGCTGGGTTCACACCTGAGCATTCGCGATGGAGCGCTCTGTATGCACGATTGTACGGGCATTTGCAATCGCGCATACAGAGACAAGCGAACGCCCATTGTCGCGCATTCCCGAAAGTCTATGTACGGGAACGCGCGACAAGACGCCTCAAAGAAGCTCATGTACTTCTTGGGGCGTCGGGCGTTTTACAGCGCGATCGTACGCGCTGTAAAACGCCCAGGAGAGAACCATGCCTAAACCGTTATTAGGTTGGATAGGAACTTTTAGTGGACATCCATTTTCAGGTTTCTTCAAAGATCTTTGGGTTCAAGGTGGCTTTGACTCGGCCATTCAAGGACATCCACGGAGTTGTCCCTAAGCCACTTCTTTGTTGTTTTGGCTGTGTGCATGGGCTAATTGTCTTGTTGGAAGGTGAACTTTCGGCCTAATCTGAGATCCAGAGCATTTTGGATCAAGTTTTCATTGAGAACATCTCTGTACTTTTTTCTCCTTTCAGCTGTTCCTCAACTCTATCCAGTATCAGCCGATGATAAACACCCTCGCAGCATGATGCCATTATGCTTCACTGTAGGGATGGTTTTGGGTAGGTAATAAGCAGTGCCTGGTTTCCTTCAGACATAATGCTTAGAATTAAGGTAAAAAAAAATCAATATTGCTTTCATCAGGCCAGAAACTCTTGTTTCTCCCAGTCTGAGAGTCCTTTAGCAGTTTTATTTTAATTTTTTTTATTTCAGGCTTTTACCAAGGAGAGGCTTCTTTCTGCCCACTCTGTCATAAATCACTGATTGGTGGATTGCTGCAGTAATGCCTGACGTTCTACAAGTTTCTACAACTTGCACACAGAATCTTTGAAGCTCAACCAGAGTGACCATTGAGTTTTTTAATCACCTCTCCTACAAAGGTCTTTCTCCTCTGGTTACTTAGGGTACTTTCACACTTATGTTATTCTTTTCAGGCATAGAGTTTCGTCCAAAGGGCTCTATGCCGGAAAAGAACTAATCAGGCATAGCCCAATGCATTCTGAATGGACAGAAATCCATTCAGTTTGCATCAGTATGCCTTCCGTTCAGTCACTGTCAGGCGTTTTGGCCAGACATAATACCGCAGCTGCACCTTTCTATACAGTTTTGTCATGTAAACTAATTTGCATAAACATGGGCATATTGGAAAGACATGCAAATGAGCAGAATCTGCCTTGTTTTTCAGCTGAAAAAACATTTGCATGGAAAAATCAAGCAAAAAATTAGCGATTAGAATATTTGTGATCGACACTACCCATGAACAATGCCATCTATTGGATTCATATTTTTGTCATAAGACACAGAAGTGGGATGGTTAAGCTGATACTAACACTATCGCCGCTTGTCACAATCTGTGTTGATTTCTCAAAGTTTCTTAAAACCTCACAGAGGTCATGCCCACTCCTCGCTTGTGAATAGCAGAAGCTGACTGGAAAGGCAACGACCATGTGGCAGCTGGTATTACACTACTGCCCTCTGCTGCTCACAAAGCCTGGCCAACGCGTGGTACGTGGAGTTCCAGTGTGTGCTCACGTCGCACAACAGCCGGTGAGCTGTCAATTTCCAGCTCTGCTGCAGTGTTGACAGACCGGCTGAAGCTGTCGATGACTTGCGGAAATGTGAACACAGGCTGCGCACTTTCTCCAGTCGCTCAGGCAAATTGGGGTGGGTTTTGAGAAACCGCTGAACCACTAAGTTTAAGATGTCGGATAGACATGGGATGTGTGTGAGCTTGCCGAGCTCCAAAGCCGCCACCAAGCCATTATCAGATACAACCATGCCTGGTTCTAGGTTGTGTAGTGAGAGCCACAGCTCAGTCTGGTCTCTAATCCCCTGCCATAGCTCTGCGGCACTGTGCTGTTTGTCCCCAAAGCATATCAGTTTCAGCACCGCCTGTTGCCGTTTCGCCACTGCAGTGCTACATTGCTTTCAGCTACCGACTGATGGCTGACTGGTGCTGCACGTGGATAATTCGAAGGTGGAAGAGGAGGAGGGGTAGAGGAGGAGAAGTGGGGGTTTGAGCCACTAACGTAGGTGCTGGCCTAAACCCTGATCAATGTAGGGCCCGCAATCCTTGGAGTCAGTAGCAACTGTGCCATCCCAGATTGCAACTCGTTCCCAGCCTCCACAATGTTCACCCAGTGTGTGCCGTCAGGGAAATGTAGCGTCCGTGGCCGAATGCACTTGTCCATGTGTACGTGGTTAAGTGGACCTTCCCAGTAACTGCGTTGGTTAGGGCACGTGTGATGTTACGGGAAACATGTTGGGGTAAGGCGGGCATGGCACACCGTGAAAAATAGTGGCGGACGCCGACATCAGACTGCGGAAGGCCTCAGTGTCCACAAGCCTAAATTGCAACATTTCCAGGGCCAGAAATTTGGAAAGTTGCACATTTAGTGCTATTGCCTGTGGCTGGGTATTTGCGCTTGCGTTAAAATGCCTGTGGTAAGGACATTTGTACGCTGCGCTGGGACACGGAAGTGGATGTGGTCGCTGAAAGTGTTGAGAGAGCATTATGATGGATCATGTGACGGACCATGTGATGAGCACAGTGACGTCATCACAGGTCCTTTTCCTCAAAGAAGAAGACAGAAGAGAAGCCGGGCTGCGTGAATAAGTGGATGAGGTGAGTTAAATTTTTTAATATTTTTTTTAACCCCTCCATTCTGTATTAAGAATGCTATTATTTTCCTCTATAACCATGTTATAAGAGAAAATAATAATGATCAGGTCCTCATCCCGATCATCTTCTAGCAACCATGCGTGAAAATCGCACCGCATCCGCATTTGCTTGCAGATGCTTGCGATTTTCACGCAGCCCCATTCACTTCTATAGGGCCTGCGTTGCATGAAAAATGCACAAAATAGAGCATGCTGCGATATTCATGCAAAGCACAAGCGTAAAAATCACCGCTCATGTGCACAGCCGAAAAGAAATGAATGGGTCTGGATTCAGTGCGGGTGCAGTGCTTTCACCTCATGCATTGCACCCGCGTGGAAATCTCGCCTGTGTGAAAGAGGCCAAACAGTGTCCCTGTGTAAATAGTGACCCCCAATACAGGGAGTATAGGCCGGTGGTGTGGCCCGGTGCAGTCTCTTTACTCTATTACACCAGGCCCGCACACAGCAGTATTCATATGTAAAGTGTAGGCAATTTATATGTAAAGTGTAGGCAATCCATATGTAAAGTATAACAATCCTCTGCGGTAGCGCAATCCACTTAGTACTCACTATGAAACTCCCATACTAGCAGGCAGGCTGTCCGGTCACTCACTTTGTCACGCACATGCTCCTCCCACTTTATTAATTAAGTAGCATGCGCGCGACGAAGTGAGTGACCGGCCAGCCTGCCTGCTAGTATGGGAGTTTCATAGTGAGTACTACGTGGATTGCGCTACTGCAAAGGATTGCCTATACTTTACATATGGTTTGCCTATACTTTACATATGGATTTCCTACACTTTACTTATGAATAGTGCTGTGTGCGGGGCCCGGTGTAATAGAGTACAGTGACTACACTGGGTCCCGCCACAATTCCAACAGCAATTGCCAGCCTCCAGCCTCTCCTCCCTCCCCACTGATACATCGCAGGACACGCTGTCCAGCATTGCGGCCTGCGATGTATCAGTGTTAGCAAAGTAAAAATGGCAGCATTCGCCCCATAAGACGCACTGCCATCTCCCCTCGCTTTTGGGGGGAAAAAGAGTGTCTTATGGGGTGAACAATATGGTAAATCCACATTTATAGCATTTTCATGCCCAGTAACAATTTAAAGGGTGTTGTGTATCTCAGATAATTACATGCTTGTATAATGACCCACTTAGCAAGTGATGGTGAAGAAGAAGAAGAAGAAGAAGAAGAAGAAGAAAATCCCTTTATTGTCCCTCAGTGGGGAAATTTTGGCATAATACCCTATTTACTTGTATTCATAGCAGACTAGATTTCGCCCTATTTTTTTACTTGCTACTAAGTATAAAACGTTTATAGTACGAAAAACATTAAATAGGCAGTGCTGGTGTGTGCGCGCAAAACACTAGCGCAACTAATAAAAAAAAGAGCTTGTGTCACTGCTTAGACATTAAGCAGTAGACATATACAACTCTTATATACATACCGACAATACTGTGTCTCCCACTGTAGTGTTTTAAGTATTAACTATACACTTTTAGGATGATTCTAATAAACAAAATAGAATAAAAGTTACGTTTTATACTTAGTAGCCAGTGAAAAATAGGGCGAAATCTAGTCTGCTATGACTACATGTAAATAGGGTGTGTCTCAGATCAACCTTTCTAGTACTTCTTCTCAATAATGTCTTGACCCAGAAACAATATTTAGTCCCTCAAACAATTAGTAAAATTGTGTGACTATTGTATAACATGACATTCAGCTATCTATTAATTATATCTCTGATGTTGCCAGCAGCATCCATTTTTCATATACCATTGGTTATATTAGTCAGTTCCATTTTTAGATTTGTAATGAATACACATGTGTAACGAATATAGTAATTATACCCATGGTAGTGTAACCAAAACAAACCTCATATTTCAAGCTATATAATACATTTCTCGTAAATGGTAACTATCTGCCTTACATTAACATAATCATATATTGTAGAAGGCTTCTTTTCACTGTAACTGCTTGAAAATATAAGCATTTATTCTCGAGCCAATGACACCTTGTTCTAGCAGTAGTTTACTAATGGAGAAATAATGGATATTTACAGAACTATAATTAGTTTCAAAAATGTAAGTCATTGCATATGGTATTGTGAACATACTCACATAATCTTAATATTTTCCAACATACGCACACACATAGCAGAAAAGGAAATATGGATTTGGCGCATACTTATTAATCAATAGTGATGAGCGGCAGGGGTCATATTTAGAGTTGAGCGAACACCTGGATGTTCGGGTTCGAGAAGTTCGGCCGAACTTCCCGGAAATGTTCGGGTTCGGGATCCGAACCCGACCCGAACTTCGTCCCGAACCCGAACCCCATTGAAGTCAATGGTGACCCGAACTTTTCGACACTAAAAAGGCTGTAAAACATCCCAGGAAAGAGCTAGAGGGTTGCAAAAGGCAGCAACATGTAGGTAAATCCCCTGCAAACAAATGTGGATAGAGAAATGAATAAAAATAAAAATAAAATAAATAAAAATTAACCAATATCAATTGGAGAGAGGTCCCATAGCAGAGAATCTGGCTTCACGTCACCCACCATTGTAACAGTCCATTGTCAGATATTTAGTCCCAGACACCCAGGCAGAGGAGAGAGGTCCCTTAACAGAGAATTTGGCTTCATGTCAGCAGAGAATCAGTCTGCATGTTATAGCAGAGAATCAGGCTTCACGTCACCCACCACTGTAACAGTCCATTGTCATATATTTAGGCCCAGGCACCCAGGCAGTGGAGAGAGGTCCCGTAACAGAGAATCTGGCTTCATGTCAGCAGAGAATCAGTCTGCATGTCATAGCAGAGAATCATGCTTCACGTCACCCAACATTGGAAAAGTCCTTTGTCATATATTTAGGCCCCGGCACCCAGACAGAGGAGAGGTTCATTCAACTTTGGGTTGCCTCGCAATATAATGGTAAAATGAAAATAAAAATAGGATTGAATGAGGAAGTGCCCTGGAGTACAATAATATATGGTTAAGGGGAGGTAGTTAATGTCTAATCTGCACAAGGGATGGACAGGTCCTGTGGGATCCATGCCTGGTTCATTTTTATGAACGTCAGCTTGTCCACATTGGCTGTAGACAGGCGGCTGCGTTTGTCTGTAATGACGCCCCCTGCCGTGCTGAATACACGTTCAGACAAAATGCTGGCCGCCGGACAGGCCAGCACCTCCAAGGCATAAAAGGCTAGCTCTGGCCACGTGGACAATTTAGTGACCCAGAAGTTGAATGGGGCCGAACCATCAGTCAGTACGTGGAGGGGTGTGCACACGTACTGTTCCACCATGTTAGTGAAATGTTGCCTCCTGCTAACACGTTGCGTATCAGGTGGTGGTGCAGTTAGCTGTGGCGTGTTGACAAAACTTTTCCACATCTCTGCCATGCTAACCCTGCCCTCAGAGGAGCTGGCCGTGACACAGCTGCCTTGGCGACCTCTTGCTCCTCCTCTGCCTTGGCCTTGGGCTTCCACTTGTTCCCCTGTGACATTTGGGAATGCTCTCAGTAGCGCGTCTACCAACGTGCGCTTGTACTCGCGCATCTTCCTATCACGCTCCAGTGCAGGAAGTAAGGTGGACACATTTTCTTTGTACTGTGGATCCAGCAGGGTGGCAACCCAGTAGTCCGCACACGTTAAAATGTGGGCAACAGCGCAACAGGGCACACAGGTCTCGCATGGAGGCCCAGTCATTGGTGGTGAAGTGGTGCTGTTCCGCAGTGCGACTGACCCGTGCGTGCTGCAGCTGAAACTCCACTGTGGCTTGCTGCTGCTCGCACAGTCTGTCCAGCATGTGCAAGGTGGAGTTCCACCTGGTGGGCACGTCGCATATGAGGTGGTGAGCGGGAAGGCCGAAGTTACGCTGTAGCGCAGACAGGCGAGCAGCAGCAGGATGTGAACGCCGGAAGCGCGAACAGACGGCCCGCACTTTATGCAGCAGCTCTGACATGTCGGGGTAGTTGTGAATGAACTTCTGCACCACCAAATTCAGCACATGCGCCAAGCAAGGGATGTGCGTCAAATTGGCTAGTCCCAGAGCTGCAACGAGATTTCGCCCATTATCGCACACCACCAGGCTGGGCTTGAGGCTCAACGGCAGCAACCACTCGTCGGTCTGTTGTTCTATACCCCGCCACAACTCCTGTGCGGTGTGGGGCCTGTCCCCCAAACATATGAGTTTCAGAATGGCCTGCTGACGTTTACCCCGGGCTGTGCTGAAGTTGGTGGTGAATGTGTGTGGCTGACTGGATGAGCAGGTGGAAGAAGAGGAGGAGGAAGCTGAGTAGGAGGAGGTGGCAACAGGAGGCAAAGAATGATGCCCTGCGATCCTTGGCGGCGGAAGGACGTGCGCCAAACAGCTCTCCGCCTGGGGCCCAGCTGCTACTACATTTACCCAGTGTGCAATTAGGGAGATATAGCGTCCCTGGCCGTGCTTACTGGTCCACGTATCTGTGGTTAGGTGGACCTTGCCACAGATGGCGTTGCTCAGTGCACACTTGATTTTATCGGATACTTGGTTGTGCAGGGAAGGCACCGCTCTCTTGGAGAAGTAGTGGCGGCTGGGAACAACATACTGTGGGACAGCAAGCGACATGAGCTGTTTGAAGCTGTCTGTGTCCACCAGCCTAAATGACAGCATTTCATAGGCCAGTAGTTTAGAAATGCTGGCATTCAGAGCCAGGGATCGAGGGTGGCTAGGTGGGAATTTACGCTTTCTCTCAAATGTTTGTGAGATGGAGAGCTGAATGCTGCCGTGTGACATGGTTGAGACGCTTGGTGACGGAGGTGGTGGTGGTGTTGGTGGTACATCCCCTGTTTGCTGGGCGGCAGGTGCCAACGTTCCTCCAGAGGCGGAGGAAGAGGCCGAGGCGGCAGCAGCAGAAGAGGCCGAGGCGGCAGCAGCAGAAGAGGTAGCAGGGGGAGCCTGAGCGACTTCCTTGTTTTTAAGGTGTTTACTCCACTGCAGTTCATGCTTTGCATGCAGGTGCCTGGTCATGCAGGTTGTGCTAAGGTTCAGAACGTTAATGCCTCGCTTCAGGCTCTGATGGCACAGCGTGCAAACCACTCGGGTCTTGTCGTCAGCACATTGTTTGAAGAAGTGCCATGCCAGGGAACTCCTTGAAGCTGCCTTTGGGGTGCTCGGTCCAAGATGGCGGCGGTCAGTAGCAGGCGCAGTCTCTTGGCGGCGGGTGTTCTGCTTTTGCCCACTGCTCCCTCTTTTGCTACGCTGTTGGCTCGGTCTCACCACTGCCTCTTCCTCCGAACTGTGAAAGTCAGTGGCACGACCTTCATTCCATGTGGGGTCTAGGACCTCATCGTCCCCTGCATCGTCTTCCACCCAGTCTTGATCCCTGACCTCCTGTTCAGTCTGCACACTGCAGAAAGACACAGCAGTTGGCTCCTGTGTTTCTTCATCATCAGAGACGTGCTGAGGTGGTATTCCCATGTCCTCATCATCAGGAAACATAAGTGGTTGTGCGTCAGTGCATTCTATGTCTTCCACCGCTGGGGAAGGGTTAGGTGGATGCCCTTGGGAAACCCTGCCAGCGGAGTCTTCAAACAGCATAAGAGACTGCTGCATAACTTGAGGCTCAGACAGTTTCCCTGGTATGCATGGGGGTGATGTGACAGACTGATGGGCTTGGTTTTCAGGCACCATCTGTGCGCTTTCTGCAGAAGACTGGGTGGGAGATAATGTGAACGTGCTGGATCCACTGTCGGCCAACCAATTGACTAATGCCTGTACCTGCTCAGGCCTTACCATCCTTAGAACGGCATTGGGCCCCACCAAATATCGCTGTAAATTCTGGTGGCTACTGGGACCTGAGGTAGTTGGTACACTAGGACGTGTGGCTGTGGCAGAACGGCCACGTCCTCTCCCAGCACCAGAGGGTCCACTAACACCACCACGACCATGTCCGCGTCCGCGTCCTTTACTAGATGTTTTCCTCATTGTTATCGTTCACCACAACAACAAAAATATTATTTGGCCCAATGTATTGAATTCAAATTCAGGCCTTTTTTTACAGACACCTAACACTATCTGGCTATCTATTTAGGTACCGTATTACACTAATACAGGCACAGCAGTAACCACAGATTTAGCTGACTATAAATTTTAGGCCTATTATTTAGGCGCTGGGTGACAGGTTTACAGGCAGAATTAGACTGGGATATGCACAGTAGCGTGTGTGAGAAGTTATTGAGAATGACCCTATCTGCACCTTGAATCTAATATACCCTTTTAGGGATAAATTTAAAGTAGGCCTGATACAGCAGAAACCACTAATTTAGAGAATTGCTAAATTGGGAATTGTATTTCAACCCAGAACAAAAACTGTGCTTTGACGGACACTAAATAACTTGCCCAGCCACAGCAATAACCACAGATTTAGCTGACTTTAAATTTGAGGCCTATTATTTAGGCGCTGGGTGACAGGTATACGTTTACGGACAGAATTAGACTGGTATATGCACAGTAGCGTGTGTGTGAAGTTATTGAGAATGACCCTATCAGCACCTTGAATCTAATATACCCTTTTAGGGATAAATTTAAAGTAGGCCTGATACAGCAGAAACCACTTATTTAGAGAATTGCTAAATTGGAAATTGTATTTCAACCCAGAACAAAAACTGTGCTTTGACGGACACTAAATAACTTGCCCAGCTACAGCAATAACCACAGATTTAGCTGACTATAAATTTGAGGCCTATTATTTAGGCGCTGGGTGACAGGTATACGTTTACAGACAGAATTAGACTGGGATATGCACAGTAGCGTGTGTGTCAAGTTATTGAGAATGACCCTATCAGCACCTTGATTCTAATATTCCCTTTTAGGGATGGATTTAAAGTAGGCCTGATACAGCAGAAACCACTAATTTAGAGAATTGCTAAATTGGGAATTGTATTTCAACCCAGAACAAAAACTGTGCTTTGACGGACACTAAATAACTTGCCCAGCTACAGCAATAACTACAGATTTAGCTGACTATAAATTTGAGGCCTATTATCTAGGCGCTGGGTGACAGGTATACGTTTACAGACAGAATTAGACTGGCATATGCACAGTATCGTGTGTGTCAAGTTATTGAGAATTAACCTATCAGCACCTTGATTCTAATATACCCTTTTAGGGATAAATTTAAAGTAGGCCTGATACAGCAGAAACCACTAATTTAGAGAATTGCTAAATTGGGAATTGTATTTCAACCCAGAACAAAAACTGTGCTTCGACGGACACTAAATAACTTGCCCAGCTACAACAATAACCACAGATTTAGCTGAATATAAATTTGAGGCCTATTATTTAGGCGCTGGGTGACAGGTATACGTTTACAGACAGAATTAGACTGGGATATGGCCAAAAAATAACCACACTATTGATTGTTAAATGCACTTGGTGTGACAGCTTGACCAACCACACTATTGAGGGTTAAATGCACTTGGTGACAGACTCAGCTTGCCCCTGATGTAGTATATGGCCAAAAAATAACCACACTATTGATGGTTAAATGCACTTGGTGTGACAGCTTGACCAACCACACTATTGAGGGTTAAATGCACTCGGTGACAGGCTCAGCTTGCCCCTGATGTAGTATATGGCCAAAAAATAACCACACTATTAATGGTTAAATGCACTTTGTGTGACAGCTTGACCCTGATGTAGGATTTAGCCAAAAAACAACCACACTATTGAGTAGAGTTGAACGAACACCTGGATGTTCGGGTTCGAGAAGTTCGGCCGAACTTCCCGAAAATGTTCGGGTTCGGGATCCGAACCCGATCCGAACTTCGTCCCGAACCCGAACCCCATTGAAGTCAATGGGGAGCCGAACTTTTCGGCACTAAAAAGGCTGTAAAACAGCCCAGGAAAGGGCTAGAGGGCTGCAAAAGGCAGCAACATGTAGGTAAATCCCCTGCAAACAAATGTGGATAGGGAAATGAATTAAAATAAAAATTAAATAAATAAAAATTAACCAAAATCAATTGGAGAGAGGTCCCATAGCAGAGAATCTGGCTTCCCGTCACCCACCACTGGAACAGTCCATTCTCAGATATTTAGGCCCCGGTACCCAGGCAGAGGAGAGAGGTCCCGTAACAGAGAATCTGGCTTCATGTCAGCAGAGAATCAGTCTGCATGTCATAGCAGAGAATCAGGCTTCACGTCAGCCACCACTGCAACAGTCCATTGTCATAAATTTAGGCCAAGCACCCAGGCAGAGGAGAGAGGTCCCGTAACAGACAATCTGGCTTCATGTCAGCAGAGAATCAGTCTTCATATCATAGCAGAGAATCAGGCTTCACGTCACCCACCACTGTAAGAGTCCATTTTCATAAATTTAGGCCCAGCTCCCAGGCAGAGGAGAGAGGTCCCGTAACAGACAATCTGGCTTCATGTCAGCAGAGAATCAGTCTTCATGTCATAGCAGAGAATCAGGCTTCACGTCACCCACCACTGTAAGAGTCCATTTTCATAAATTTAGGCCCAGCACCCAGGCAGAGGAGAGAGGTCCCGTAACAGAGGATCTGGCTTCATGTCAGCAGAGAATTAGTCTGCATGTCATAGCAGAGAATGAGGCTTCACGTCAGCCACCACTGCAACAGTCCATTGGCATATATTTAGGCCCAGCACCCAGGCAGAGGAGAAAGGTCCCGTAACAGACAATCTGGCTTCATGTCAGCAGAGAATCAGTCTTCATGTCATAGCAGAGAATCAGGCTTCACGTCACCCACCACTGTAAGAGTCCATTTTCATAAATTTAGGCCCAGCACCCAGGCAGAGGAGAGAGGTGACGTAACAGAGGATCTGGCTTCATGTCAGCAGAGAATCAGTCTGCATGTCATAGCAGAGAATCAGGCTTCACGTCACCCAACATTGGAACAGTCCATTGGCATATATTTAGGCCCCGGCACCCAGACAGAGGAGAGGTTCATTCAACTTTGGGTAGCCTCGCAATATAATGGTAAAATGAAAATAAAAATAGGATTGAATGAGGAAGTGCCCTGGAGTCCAATAATATATGGTTAAGGGGAGGTAGTTAATGTCTAATCTGGACAAGGGACGGACAGATCCTGTGGGATCCATGCCTGGTTCATTTTTATGAACGTCAGCTTGTCCACATTGGCTGTAGACAGGCGGCTGCGTTTGTCTGTAATGACGCCCCCTGCCGTGCTGAATACACGTTCAGACAAAACGCTGGCCGCCGGGCAGGCCAGCACCTCCAAGGCATAAAAGGCTAGCTCTGGCCACGTGGACAATTTAGAGACCCAGAAGTTGAATGGGGCCGAACCATCAGTCAGTACGTGGAGGGGTGTGCACATGTACTGTTCCACCATGTTAGTGAAATGTTGCCTCCTGCTAACACGTTGCGTATCAGGTGGTGGTGCAGTTAGCTGTGGCGTGTTGACAAAACTTTTCCACATCTCTGCCATGCTAACCCTGCCCTCAGAGGAGCTGGCATTGACACAGCTGCCTTGGCGACCTCTTGCTCCTCCTCTGCCTTGGCCTTGGGCTTCCACTTGTTCCCCTGTGACATTTGGGAATGCTCTCAGTAGCGCGTCTACCAACGTGCGCTTGTACTCGCGCATCTTCCTATCACGCTCCAGTGCAGGAAGTAAGGTGGGCACATTGTCTTTGTAGCGTGGATCCAGCAGGGTGGCAACCCAGTAGTCCGCACAGGTTAAAATGTGGGCAACTCTGCTGTCGTTGCGCAGGCACTGCAGCATGTAGTCGCTCATGTGTGCCAGGCTGCCCAGGGGTAAGGACAAGCTGTCCTCTGTGGGAGGCGTATCGTCATCGTCCTGCCTTTCCCCCCAGCCACGCACCAGTGATGGACCCGAGCTGCGTTGGGTGCCACCCCGCTGTGACCATGCTTCATCCTCATCCTCCTCCACCTCCTCCTTATCCTCGTCCTCCTCATCCTCCAGTAGTGGGCCCTGGCTGGCCACATTTGTACCTGGCCTCTGCTGTTGCCAAAAACCTCCCTCTGAGTCACTTCGAAGAGACTGGCCTGAAAGTGCTAAAAATGACCCTCTTCCTCCTCCTCCTCCTCCTCCTCCTCCTGGGCCACCTCCTCTTCCATCATCGCCCTAAGTGTTTTCTCAAGGAGACATAGAAGTGGTATTGTAACGCTGATAACGGCGTCATCGCCACTGGCCATGTTGGTGGAGTACTCGAAACAGCGCAACAGGGCACACAGGTCTCGCATTGAGGCCCAGTCATTGGTGGTGAAGTGGTGCTGTTCTGTAGTGCGACTGACCCGTGCGTGCTGCAGCTGAAACTCCACTATGGCCTGCTGCTGCTCGCACAGTCTGTCCAGAATGTGCAAGGTGGAGTTCCACCTGGTGGGCACGTCGCATATGAGGCGGTGAGCGGGAAGGCCGAAGTTACGCTGTAGCGCAGACAGGCGAGCGGCAGCAGGATGTGAACGCCGGAACCGCGAACAGACGGCCCGCACTTTATGCAGCAGCTCTGACATGTCGGGGTAGTTGTGTATGAACTTCTGCACCACCAAATTCAGCACATGCGCCAAGCAAGGGATGTGCGTCAAATTGGCTAGTCCCAGAGCTGCAACGAGATTTCGCCCATTATCACACACCACCAGGCCGGGCTTGAGGCTCACCGGCAGCAACCACTCGTCGGTCTGTTGTTCTATACCCCGCCACAACTCCTGTGCGGTGTGGGGCCTGTCCCCCAAACATATGAGTTTCAGAATGGCCTGCTGACGTTTACCCCGGGCTGTGCTGAAGTTGGTGGTGAAGGTGTGTGGCTGACTGGATGAGCAGGTGGAAGAAGAGGAGGAGGAAGCCGAGAAGGAGGAGGTGGCAACAGGAGGCAAAGAATGTTGCCCTGCGATCCTTGGCGGCGGAAGGACGTGCGCCAAACAGCTCTCCGCCTGGGGCCCAGCTGCCACTACATTTACCCAGTGTGCAGTTAGGGAGATATAGCGTCCCTGGCCGTGCTTACTGGTCCACGTATCTGTGGTTAGGTGGACCTTGCCACAGATGGCGTTGCGCAGTGCACACTTGATTTTATCGGATACTTGGTTGTGCAGGGAAGGCACGGCTCTCTTGGAGAAGTAGTGGCGGCTGGGAACAACATACTGTGGGACAGCAAGCGACATGAGCTGTTTGAAGCTGTCTGTGTCCACCAGCCTAAATGACAGCATTTCATAGGCCAGTAGTTTAGAAATGCTGGCATTCAGGGCCAGGGATCGAGGGTGGCTAGGTGGGAATTTACGCTTTCTCTCAAATGTTTGTGAGATGGAGAGCTGAACGCTGGCGTGTGACATGGTTGAGGCGCTTGGTGACGGAGGTGGTGGTGGTGGTGTTGGTGGTACATCCCCTGTTTGCTGGGCGGCAGGTGCCAACGTTCCTCCAGAGGCGGAAGAAGAGGCCGAGGCGGCAGCAGCAGAAGAGGCCGAGGCGGCAGCAGCAGAAGAGGTAGCAGGGGGAGCCTGAGTGACTACCTTGGTTTTAAGGTGTTTACTCCACTGCAGTTCATGCTTTGCATGCAGGTGCCTGGTCATGCAGGTTGTGCTCAGGTTCAGAACGTTAATGCCTCGCTTCAGGCTCTGATGGCACAGCGTGCAAACCACTCGGGTCTTGTCGTCAGCACATTGTTTGAAGAAGTGCCATGCCAGGGAACTCCTTGAAGCTGCCTTTGGGGTGCTCGGTCCCAGATGGCGGCGGTCAGTAGCAGGCGGAGTCTCTTGGCGGCAGGTGTTCTGCTTTTGCCCACTGCTTCCTCTTTTGCTACGCTGTTGGCTCGGTCTCACCACTGCCTCTTCCTCCGAACTGTGAAAGTCAGTGGCACGACCTTCATTCCATGTGGGGTCTAGGACCTCATCGTCCCCTGCATCGTCTTCCACCCAATCTTGATCCCTGACCTCCTGTTCAGTCTGCACACTGCAGAAAGACGCAGCAGTTGGCACCTGTGTTTCGTCATCATCAGAGACATGCTGAGGTGGTATTCCCATGTCCTCATCATCAGGAAACATAAGTGGTTGTGCGTCAGTGCATTCTATGTCTTTCACCGCTGGGGAAGGGCTAGGTGGATGCCCTTGGGAAACCCTGCCAGCGGAGTCTTCAAACAGCATAAGAGACTGCTGCATAACTTGAGGCTGAGACAGTTTCCCTGGTATGCATGGGGGTGATGTGACAGACTGATGGGGTTGGTTTTCAGGCGCCATCTGTGCGCTTTCTGCAGAAGACTGGGTTGGAGATAATGTGAACGTGCTGGATCCACTGTCGGCCACCCAATTGACTAATGCCTGTACCTGCTCAGGCCTTACCATCCTTAGAACGGCATTGGGCCCCACCATATATCGCTGTAAATTCTGGCGGCTACTGGGACCTGAGGTAGTTGGTACTCTAGGACGTGTGGATGTGGCAGAACGGCCACGTCCTCTCCCAGCACCAGAGGGTCCACTAACACCACCACGACCATGTCCACGTCCGCGTCCCTTACTAGATGTTTTCCTCATTGTTATGGTTCACCACAACAACAAAAATATTATTTGGCCCAATGTATTGTATTCAAATTCAGCGGGATATAAATTTGAGGCCTAGTATTTAGGCGCTGGGTGACCGGTATGGATTTAGTGACAGAATTAGACTTGGAAATGCACAGTAGTGTGTGTGTAAAGTTATTCTGAATGACCCTATGTGCACCTTGAATATTATATACCCTTTTAGGGATAGATTTCAAATAGCTCTGATATAGCAGAAACGACTAAATTATGAAATTGCTAAATTGGGAATTGTATTTCAACCCAGAACAAAAAATGTGCTTTGACGGACACTAAATAACTTTCCCAGCCACAACAGGACAGCGGTAACGAGAGATTTAGCGGGATATAAATTTGAGGCCTAGTATTTAGGCGCTGGGTGACAGGTATGGGTTTAGTGACAGAATTAGATTTGGAAATGCACAGTAGCGGGTGTGTGAAGTTATTCTGAATGACCCTATGTGCACCTTGAATATTATATACCCTTTTAGGGATAGATTTCAAATAGCTCTGATATAGCAGAAACCACTAAATTATGAAATTGCTAAATTGGGAATTGTATTTCAACCCAGAACAAGAAATGTGCTTGAACGGACACTAAATAACTCGCCCAGCTACAGCACTAGGGACAGATTTAGCGGGATATAAATTTGAGGCCTAGTATTTAGGCGCTGGGTGACAGGTATGGGTTTAGTGCCAGAATTAGACTTGGAAATACACAGTAGCGGGTGTGTGTGAAGTTATTCTGAATGACCCAATGTGCACCTTGAATATTATATACCCTTTTAGGGATAGATTTCAAATAGCTCTGATATAGCAGAAACCACTAAATTATGAAATTGCTAAATTGGGAATTGTATTTCAACCCAGAACAAGAAATGTGCTTGAACGGACACTAAATAACTCGCCCAGCTACAGCACTAGGGACAGATTTAGCGGGATATAAATTTGAGGCCTAGTATTTAGGCGCTGGGTGACAGGTATGGGTTTAGTGCCAGAATTAGACTTGGAAATACACAGTAGCGGGTGTGTGTGAAGTTATTCTGAATGACCCAATGTGCACCTTGAATATTATATACCCTTTTAGGGATAGATTTCAAATAGCTCTGATATAGCAGAAACCACTAAATTATGAAATTGCTAAATTGGGAATTGTATTTCAACCCAGAACAAGAAATGTGCTTGAACGGACACTAAATAACTCGCCCAGCTACAGCACTAGGGACAGATTTAGCGGGATATAAATTTGAGGCCTAGTATTTAGGCGCTGGGTGACAGGTATGGGTTTAGTGCCAGAATTAGACTTGGAAATACACAGTAGCGGGTGTGTGTGAAGTTATTCTGAATGACCCAATGTGCACCTTGAATATTATATACCCTTTTAGGGATAGATTTCAAATAGCTCTGATATAGCAGAAACCACTAAATTATGAAATTGCTAAATTGGGAATTGTATTTCAACCCAGAACAAGAAATGTGCTTGAACGGACACTAAATAACTCGCCCAGCTACAGCACTAAGGACAGATTTAGCGGGATATAAATTTGAGGCCTAGTATTTAGGCGCTGGGTGACAGGTATGGGTTTAGTGCCAGAATTAGACTTGGAAATACACAGTAGCGGGTGTGTGTGAAGTTATTCTGAATGACCCAATGTGCACCTTGAATATTATATACCCTTTTAGGGATAGATTTCAAATAGCTCTGATATAGCAGAAACCACTAAATTATGAAATTGCTAAATTGGGAATTGTATTTCAACCCAGAACAAGAAATGTGCTTGAACGGACACTAAATAACTCGCCCAGCTACAGCACTAGGGACAGATTTAGCGGGATATAAATTTGAGGCCTAGTATTTAGGCGCTGGGTGACAGGTATGGGTTTAGTGCCAGAATTAGACTTGGAAATACACAGTAGCGGGTGTGTGTGAAGTTATTCTGAATGACCCAATGTGCACCTTGAATATTATATACCCTTTTAGGGATAGATTTCAAATAGCTCTGATATAGCAGAAACCACTAAATTATGAAATTGCTAAATTGGGAATTGTATTTCAACCCAGAACAAGAAATGTGCTTGAACGGACACTAAATAACTCGCCCAGCTACAGCACTAGGGACAGATTTAGCGGGATATAAATTTGAGGCCTAGTATTTAGGCGCTGGGTGACAGGTATGGGTTTAGTGCCAGAATTAGACTTGGAAATACACAGTAGCGGGTGTGTGTGAAGTTATTCTGAATGACCCAATGTGCACCTTGAATATTATATACCCTTTTAGGGATAGATTTCAAATAGCTCTGATATAGCAGAAACCACTAAATTATGAAATTGCTAAATTGGGAATTGTATTTCAACCCAGAACAAGAAATGTGCTTGAACGGACACTAAATAACTCGCCCAGCTACAGCACTAAGGACAGATTTAGCGGGATATAAATTTGAGGCCTAGTATTTAGGCGCTGGGTGACAGGTATGGGTTTAGTGCCAGAATTAGACTTGGAAATACACAGTAGCGGGTGTGTGTGAAGTTATTCTGAATGACCCAATGTGCACCTTGAATATTATATACCCTTTTAGGGATAGATTTCAAATAGCTCTGATATAGCAGAAACCACTAAATTATGAAATTGCTAAATTGGGAATTGTATTTCAACCCAGAACAAGAAATGTGCTTGAACGGACACTAAATAACTCGCCCAGCTACAGCACTAGGGACAGATTTAGCGGGATATAAATTTGAGGCCTAGTATTTAGGCGCTGGGTGACAGGTATGGGTTTAGTGCCAGAATTAGACTTGGAAATACACAGTAGCGGGTGTGTGTGAAGTTATTCTGAATGACCCAATGTGCACCTTGAATATTATATACCCTTTTAGGGATAGATTTCAAATAGCTCTGATATAGCAGAAACCACTAAATTATGAAATTGCTAAATTGGGAATTGTATTTCAACCCAGAACAAGAAATGTGCTTGAACGGACACTAAATAACTCGCCCAGCTACAGCACTAAGGACAGATTTAGCGGGATATAAATTTGAGGCCTAGTATTTAGGCGCTGGGTGACCGGTATGGATTTAGTGACAGAATTAGACTGGGATATGGCCAAAAAATAAACAGACTATTGCTGGTTAAATGCACTTGGTGTGACAGCTTCACCCTGATGTAGGCTTTAGCCAAAAAACAACCACACCATTGAGGGTTAAATGCACTTGGTGACAGGCGCAGCTTGCCCCTGATTTAGTATATGGCCAAAAAATGAACAGACTATTGCTGGTTAAATGCACTTGGTGTGACAGCTTCACCCTGATGTAGGCTTTAGCCAAAAAACAACCACACCATTGAGGGTTAAATGCACTTGGTGACAGGCGCAGCTTGCCCCTGATTTTGTATATGGCCAAAAAATGAACAGACTATTGCTGGTTAAATGCACTTGGTGTGACAGCTTCACCCTGATGTAGGCTTTAGCCAAAAAACAACCACACCATTGAGGGTTAAATGCACTTGGTCGCAGCTTGTGCTGGCGCACCACAAGACACAAAATGGCCGCCGATCACCCCAGAAAAATGTGACTGACAAACGGTCTGGGCAGCCTAAAAACAGTGAGCAATTGAGGATCAGCAGCTCAATGATCCACAGCTGCAGATCGATCAGTTAATCAAGTCCTTTGGAGGAGTTAATCTGCCTAATCTCGCCCTACTGTCGCAGCCGCAACCTCTCCCTACGCTAATCAGAGCAGAGTGACGGGCGGCGCTATGTGACTCCAGCTTAAATAGAGGCTGGGTCACATGGTGCTCTGGCCAATCACAGCCATGCCAATAGTAGGCATGGCTGTGATGGCCTCTTGGGGCAAGTAGTATGACGCTTGTTGATTGGCTGCTTTGCAGCCTTTCAAAAAGCGCCAAGAAAGCGTCACAAAAGCGTGAAGAAAGCGACGAACACCGAACCCGAACCCGGACTTTTACGAAAATGTCCGGGTTCGGGTCCGTGTCACGGACACCCCAAAATTCGGTACGAACCCGAACTATACAGTTCGAGTTCGCTCATCCCTAGTCATATTCAAATTTGCGATATTTCGCAAATATTTTGCAGAATATTTGTCGAATATTCTCAAATTTGAATATTCGTTATATATTCAAAAAATAATTTTACTTGAAAATATGCAATCAATATAGGCGTGGGTCAAAAACGAATATATAGCACTATAGAATATAGTGTTATATATTAGTTTTTCAGAATATTCAATTTTTTTTTCCATTTAAAGTCATGATTCCTTCCCTGCTTAAGTTGCTTAACCCCTTCACGACTGCAATACGTTTATATACGTGATATTTGCACATGCCCCGTGCAGCTATGACGTCTATAAACGTCAAACCAGCTATTTAATCCAAGCGCTGCAAAGCGCTTGGATTAAAGCTTCTGCCCCTGTCCTGCTGCTGTCACGGACAGCATGCAGTTCCGTAATGGCAGGAAGGGACCAATTCGAGTGGCCCCTTGCCGGCAATCGATCCGATTGGTTAGTCTGTGCAGACTAACAAATCAGATCGCGGCAGTGAAAAAATGCCGGTTTCAGGCTCTGATCTGCGCTCTGCAGATCAGAGCCTGAAATCAGATAGTGTCCTCGTGCCCCCCCTATCTGTGCCCCCCAATCTGTGCGCCAAGCCCCCCTTGTGTCCACCTGCCGCTCATCTCCTGATGCGGTCCTCCGCCCCCTCCCCGCCCCATTCATTCTCCCCGCCCCTCCTGCCCCAGCCTCCCTCAATGTTGCTGCCAGATCGGCCATACATCCCCCGCCCCCCCCCCCTTTCCAGCGCTGCCCCCGGTCCCCGGGTGCTGTGTGTGATGGCGGCGGTTCCATTCCTGAGCCGCCATTAGCAGAGCGTCAGCTCTATGCTGACACTCTGCTGTAACCCCATAGATGCCGCGGTTGCGGCATCCATGGGGTTAATAGAGGGAGCTCCCTCTCTCAACCATCGGGGCTCCCTCGCTGCCATGGCAACCGGACGCTTTGCAAAAGCGCCCGCTGTTGCCACCTACAGGGCATCTAATAGTATTATACTTTGCAATGCAAGAGCATTGCAAAGTATAGTACAGCCATCAGCCCCACTGGATCTTCATGATCCAAGAGGGACTTGATAAAAAAAGAAAGTGAAAATAATAAAAATGAAAAAAAAAAATTTAAATAAAAAAAAAGAAATTGCCTTTTCCTATAAAAAATGAAAAAATACACATATTAGGTGTCACTGCATCTGTAACGACCGTCTCTATAAATATATCACATGATCGACGCCGTCCGATAAACACCATTAAAAAAAGCAGTGCCAAAAAAGCTATTTTTGTCACCTTACATCACAAAAAGTGCAACAGCGAGCAATCAAAAAGGCTTATGACCCTCAAAATAGTACCAATCAAACAGTCACCTCATCCTGCAAAAAATGAAAATGATACCTTTTTTAAGACAATCGCCCAAAAAGTAAAAAAGCTATAGAGACACTAAAACATCATTTTTTTGTTTTCAGAAATGCTATTATTGTGAAAAACTTAAATAAGTAAGAAAAAGTATACATATTAGGTCCGTAACAATCTGCTCTATAAAACTATCACATGACCTGAAATCAGGCAAGACCACCTGTGTGCCCCCATGCACCTGACTATTTCATTGCCCTCCATATGCTGCTATTGTCCCCACATTGTCCCTTTTCACCCCCAGATGCCCCCTGCAGCCTGATCTTCTGTGCCGGCTCTGATAGCAGCAGCTCCGGAATGGAGCCGCTGTCATCAGCATAGAGTGTTGTAAAAAATGGTGGTGGAAAAAAATGGTGGTGGAAAAAAAATTAAAACTGTCAATTTGCTATTTTCTGACACTTCAAAGCCCCAAAAAAGTTATAAAAAGTGATCAAAATGTCACACACACTTCTAAATGGTATAACTGAAAATTACAGATCATAACTGAAAATAATTCCTCACACAGCTCTGTATAAATAAATATAAAAAAGTCATTGGGGTCCGAATATGGTGATAAAAAAAAAGGTAACCAGTCAATTTTACTGCATAGTGAATTCCCTAAAAAACAAAAACCATAAAACTGTGACAGAATTGTATTTTTTTTTTTTTTTTTTTAGTTTTTTAGAATTCCTCCCTGTTTGGATTTTTTCCTGCTTCCCACTACAATGTATGTAACTATAAATGGTGCTATCAGAAAGTACAACTTTTCCCGCAAAAATAAGCCCTCAAAGGCTATGGAAAAAATAAAATAAAATATGACTCTGGGAAGGTGGAAAACAGAAATGCAAAAAAAGAAAATTGCAAGGTCCCATAAGGGTTAAAAAAGGATGCTTAGTTTTTGGTCTCCTATCCTACTAATTCTTCCAGTCTACAGATTGGTTGAACCCTGGGTTTTTAACATATCAAGTGTTGGAGGGTCTGGGTTTCTCCATTTGAAACACATTAAGACCTTGGCTGCTATGAGAAGTTTAATGGCTATGTTATTCACTCCAGGACGAAAAAAAATGTTTAGTGAGCCAACGTTATGTGTGGTAGATTTGTGGAAGCCAGCCAAAAGGGTCTGATCTTAGGATAATGCCACCATAAGGTCTCTTTCACACGAGCGTGGCGTGTGAGGGCCCGATAAGGTGCGGGTGTGTTGCGGTAAAATGCGCGATATTTCAGCGCGAGTGCAAAGCGTTTTAATGCGTTTTGCACGCGTGTGAGAAAAATCACCATGTTTGGTACCCAGACCCAAACCCAGACTTCATCACAGAAGTTCAGGTTTGGGTTCGGTGTTGTGTAGATTATATTATTTTCCCTTATAACATGGTTATAAGGGAAAATAATAGCATTCTTTATACAGAATGCAAAGTAAATTAGGGATGGAGGGGTTAAAAAAAAATGATAACTTACCTGCTCCATAGCTGCCGGTGTCTGTTCTATCTTCAGGACCTGGCAAAAGACCTGTGGTGATGTCACTATGGTCCAATCACATGGTTCATCACCATGGTGAGGGACCATGTGATTGGATCATGTGATGTGACATCACCAAAGGTCCTTAGCCGGCAGCTCAACATTACAGAAGAAGACAGAGATCCGCAACTACGCAATCAAGTGGACTCGGTGAGTTATCATTATTATTATTTTTTTAACCCCTCCATCACTATTTTACTTTGCATTCTGTATTCAGAATGTTATTATTTTCCCTTATAACCATGTTATAAGGGAAAATAATACAGATCAGGTCCCCAGCCCGATCATCACCTAGCAACCATGCGTGAAAATCGCACCACATCCTCACTTGCTTGCGGATGCTTGCGATTTTCACACGGCCCCATTCACTTCTATAGGGCCTGTGTTGCGTGAAAACGCAGAATATAGAGCATGCTGTGATTTTCACGCAACGCACAAGTGATGCATGAAAATCACAGCTCATGTGCACAGCCCAAAATAAATGAATGGGTCAGGATTCAGTGCAGGTGCAATGCGTTCACCTGACGCATTGCACCCAGACAGAATACTCGCCCGTGTGAAAGGGGCCTAAGAGTGAAAATAATTTAGAGCTTCCAACACATCTCCAGAATACCTCAAGTGATATTATGTCCTCCTCTGCCAGGAACTAAGATGCTCTGTACCTCCTGTTATTAAATTTTATTATATGAATTTACTTGTATGCAGATATATTGAGAGAAGTCTTGGAAGTAAGACAGGAGGTTGTCTATCTCCTTCTTATTCAAGGAGGCAACTAATTCACAGGCAAGGATGAACCAAGATTTTACAACAGAGTGTTACAGGAGTATATCCTAGTACTAATTCATTATTAAAAATAAAAATATATTGAGGGAAACAAAAATAAATAAAAAATCTCTTTCTCATGCACATAAAGCTACATGCACACGACCGTATGTGTTTTGTGGTCTGCAAAATCTGGAGCCACAAAAAAAACGGATGACATTCCGTATGGCATCTGTTTTTTTGCGGATCTGTTTTTTTTTTGCGGATCCATTGTAATAATGCCTATCCTTGTCCGCAAACTAGAAAAAAATAGGACATGCACAATTTTTTTTGTGGGACAACGAAACGGACATACTGATGCGGACAGCACACGTTTTTTTGCGGACCCATTAAAATGAATGGGTCAGCATCCAATCCACAAAAAAAAAAATAGAACGGACACGGAACAACATCCATGATTTAAAGGGGATGTGTGATCAGAAAAGGACTTATGTTTAAATCACATTTTTTTTATTTAACATATTTTTTTTTAATTTGCTGATGTTATTTTTAATTTTCCATGTCAATAAACATATTTAAACAAAAATCATAAAATTTGCCATTTTTCACACTGGCTACTAAGCCTAATAATAGGTGCCCAGCTGTAATTCTAATCTAGCCTGTAATGATCACCTCTGTGTGATGAGACAGGATCCACCATTCCGAATAGGTGATTGTCAGAGTTTATCTATTCTTTCCTTGACTACGACCTCTGCACAGGTCACAGAGCCTGCCTAGAATACTCTCTCATAGAAGTCAATGAGGTCCCCACCAGACCATTTTGTCTATGGCTGTCACGAGGGTGTCAAGAGCCACGCCTGACTCCGTTGTACCCGTGGTCAGGAGGTCGCAGCGGTTGGCTGCACGCTCTATGTCAGATAGGGAAGTTTCCTTATTGTAGCTTTCTGGGTTTGCTTTACAAACCCTTTTGGCTCACTCAGGGATCCGTACCTCCTTCTCTCAGCTGTTCCTTGTCCAGCACTCCCAATCCTCCTTATATTCCCCTCTCACACTTCTCTGGTTGCCAGATATAGAGCTTCCTGCCTGGACATCTATTCTGACCCACTGGAGCTGTGTTGCTGCGTTCTCTGAGTGTTGCCTTAGAACGCTACCCTCCGGATCCCTGTTGGACCTTTGTGGACAATTGTTGCCGTCCACCTGGGTGTTTGTGTTTGTCTGTGTTTGTCTGTCCTCTCCCTGGTGTTTCCCTCTTAGTGCAGTGGTGAGGACTAGCGATCCCACCGGCCCGTTCATTATCTAGGGCTCATTTCAGGGAAAGCCAGGGTTTAGGCACGTGATCGCCGCACGGGTGAGGAACCCGTCTAGGGACGTCAGGGCAGGCAGGTGCCAGCTGCAAGGTGAGTTAGGGGTCACCACCTTTCCCTCTCCCTTGGGCAGGGCTTTCCCTGTTTTTCCTCCCTGTGCGTGTTGCCGGTCATTACATTATATCTGGCCCTTATTTTTGTGTAGGTAAAAAATAAAATAAAATTTTTACCTACTTAGAATCCAGTATGGATCCAATTGCTGCTCTGTCCAAACAATTTCATGGCCTGTCTTTGGAGGTGGCAGGATTGAAGGCGTCGGTCCTCCAGCAACAGCAGCAATTACAACAGACCGCAAGCCCAGCGGTTGCTACTGGTAACCAGGTTGTTGCGGAACCCAAGGTCCCTCTCCCTGACAGATTTTCTGGGGGAAGGGACAAGTTTTTGACGTTCCGTGAGGCCTGTAAACTATACTTTAAACTGCGTCCTTACTCCTCTGGTAATGAAGAACAGCGGGTGGGTGTTGTTATTTCCCTGCTGCAGGGGGACCCGCAGTCCAGGGCGTTCTCTTTACCTACTGATTCCCAGGCTCTTCGGTCAGTGGATGAGTTTTTCGGGGCCTTGGGTCTCATATATGACGACCCTGACCGAGTCGCACTGGCTGAATCAAAATTACGGAGACTCCTACAAGGAGAGCGACCGGTAGAGGAGTATTGCTCTGACTTCCGTAGGTGGGCTATGGATACCCAATGGAACGACCCGGCTCTCAGGAGTCAGTTCTGCTCTGGGTTATCCGAAAGGGTTAAGGATGCGCTTGCATTGTATGAGACCCCCTTTTCCCTTGATGCAGTTATGTCCCTTTCTATCCGTATAGATAGACGCCTTAGGGACAGGTTGAAAAAACCAGAGCCATTGGTAACCCCTCCCAAGCAGCAGTTAGTCTGTACGGACATAGACGAGCCTATGCAGCTAGGAGGAACTACTCGTCAGGTCCGTCCTCCTGAGGTTCGCCGTAGGCGTGGGGGTTGTTTTTTTTGTGGGGAGAGGGGTCATTTCATTAACGTCTGTCCTTCTTTCCTCAGAAACAAAAAAAACGTCGGAAAACTACTAACCCCAGGCTGTGTGGAGGATGTCAGCCGGGGGGTATACGTTTCCTCCATACGTACATCGCAATTTGTGTTGCCGGCGGTTATTGTTTTTGGTGATAAGACAGAGACTGTTTCTTTCTTTCTAGACAGTGGAGCAGGGGTAAATTTGATAGATGCCCATTTTGCCCGCACTATGGGTTTGTCTCTCTGTACGTTACAGAGACCTATTCCCATATTTGCTATAGATTCTGCTCCTCTGTCTCAGAGAAACCTCACCCACATCGTTTATAATTTACACCTTCGGGTAGGGGACCACCATAACGAGATGCTCTCATGTTATGTTCTGGAGGGGCTTCCCACTCCGGTGGTGCTGGGCCTTCCCTGGTTGGTAGCGCACAATCCAGTGGTGGATTGGCAGGCCAGGGAGATATTGGAGTGGAGTGAGCCGTGCAGAGAAAATTGCTTAAATAGCAATTGCTTAGTCGCCTCCATAACTACCCTACCTACATTTGTGTCGGACTTTGAGGACGTTTTTTCTGAAAAGGGTTGTCAGAAGTTACCACCTCATCGTCCTTATGATTGCCCGGTTAACCTTATTCCCGGCGCAAAATTACCCAAGACCAGGTTATATAATCTTTCAGGTCCAGAGAGACAAGCCATGAAGGATTATATCTCCGAGAGTTTGGCTAAGGGACACATCAGACCCTCTTCTTCACCCGTGGCTGCAGGGTTTTTCTTTGTTAAAAAGAAAGATGGGGGCCTGCGTCCTTGCCTAGATTTTCGTGAATTAAATCGGATAACCATCCGAGACCCATACCCTCTTCCTCTCATTCCTGACCTGTTTAACCAGATTGCGGGTGCTAGGTGGTTCTCCAAACTCGATCTTGGGGGGGCCTACAATCTGATTCGTATTAAAGAGGGGGATGAGTGGAAAACAGCTTTTAACACCCCTGAGGGGCATTATGAAAATCTAGTTATGCCTTTCGGCCTGACCAATGCTCCTGCCGTCTTTCAACATTTCGTTAATTACATTTTTAGTCATCTAATCGGCAGGTTTGTGGTAATATACCTAGATGATATCTTAATTTATTCGTCTGATCTGAAAACACATGAGGAGCATGTCAGACAAGTACTACAGGTCCTACGGACAAATGAATTATATGCTAAAATTGAAAAATGTGTTTTTGCCGTTCAGGAGATACAATTCCTAGGTTATTATTTATCTGCGTCAGGTTTCCGTATGGATCCTAGGAAGGTCCAGGCAATTTTGGATTGGGATCTTCCTGAGAACCTCAAAGCACTACAACGGTTCTTGGGCTTCGCGAATTTCTATAGGAAATTCATTAAAAATTATTCGGTGATCGTAAAACCCCTTACTGACATGACTAGGAAGGGGACTGATTTTTCTAAATGGTCTGACGCCGCTAAAGTTGCTTTTTACTCTCTAAAAGAAAGGTTTACCTCGGCACCTGTACTAGTCCAACCTGATGTCTCTCAGCCTTTTATTGTTGAAGTCGATGCATCAGAGGTGGGAGTGGGGGCTGTGCTGTCTCAGGGTCCGTCTCCTGGCAAATGGCGTCCTTGTGCTTTCTTTTCTAAAAAACTATCTGCAGCAGAACAGAACTACGATATTGGCAATAGGGAACTGTTAGCTATTAAACTTGCGTTTGAGGAGTGGCGTCACTTTTTAGAGGGGGCAGTCCACCCCGTCACTGTGTTTACGGACCACAAAAATCTGCTGTACCTCGAATCAGCTAAGCGTCTCACCCCTAGACAGGCTAGGTGGTCGCTATTTTTTACCAGGTTTAACTTTGTGATTACCTATCGTCCTTGGGTAAAGAATACCAAGGCTGATGCACTATCTCGTTGTTTCACTGGAGGGGGTAATGTGAGTGATCCGGTACCCATTCTACAAAGAGGAGTAGTTGTCTCTGCGGTACACTCTGCTTTGGAGGGGAAGGTGTTAGAGGCCCAGGGGGACGCCCCGGTCTCTTGCCCCTCAGAGAAATTGTTTGTACCGTTGAACCTACGTCTCGAATTATTAAAGGAACATCATAATTCGGCACTTGCTGGGCACCCGGGTAGTAAAGCAACCTTAGAGCTATTGTCTCGTCGTTTTTGGTGGCCAAGGTTGCGTCAGGATGTATTGGATTTTGTGTCTTCTTGTTCTACCTGTGCGTGCGCAAAAGTTTCACATACACGTCCTGCAGGGTCTCTATTACCACTCGTCATTCCCAATAGACCATGGACACATCTGTCTATGGATTTTATCACTGACTTACCTTTGTCTGCGGGTAAAACAGTGATTTTGGTAGTAGTGGACAGGTTTAGCAAAATGGCACACTTTATTGCGTTACCCGCACTACCTAATGCTAAAACTCTTGCTCAGGTATTCGTCAGTGAGATCGTGAAGCTTCACGGGGTCCCCTCCGATGTTGTTTCGGATCGGGGAACCCAGTTTATTTCTAAATTTTGGAAAGCTTTTTGTTCCCGTTTGGGGGTTCACTTGTCCTTTTCCTCAGCTTTCCATCCTCAGTCGAATGGACAGACTGAGCGTACCAACCAAAACCTGGAGACATATCTAAGATGTTTTGTGTCTGAAAACCAAGAGTTGTGGTCGTCATATTTACCGTTAGCTGAGTTTGCCATAAATAATCGCTGTCAGGAATCCACTGGCAAGTCACCTTTTCTCGGTGCATATGGTTTTCATCCCCAATTCTGTACTTTCAAAGAGGGGGGGTCTTCTGGGGTTCCCGAAGAGGAACGGTTTTCGTCATCTCTTTCATCAGTATGGCAGAAGGTGCAAGCTAACTTGAAAAATATGGGAGGTAAATACAAATGCATGGCTGATAAGAGACGGTCGCCAGGTCCGGACCTAGGAGTGAATGACTATGTGTGGTTGTCTACTAGGAATATCAAGTTGAAGGTTCCCTCTTGGAAACTGGGTCCTAGGTTTATTGGTCCTTACAAGATTGTAGCCATCATCAACCCCGTGGCTTTTCGCCTGGAGTTACCTCAGACTTTTAAAATCCATAATGTCTTTCATAAGTCGTTACTCAAAAAATATGTTCCACCTCTAGAACCGTCACCGCTGCCACCCCCTCCTGTTGTCGTGGATGGTAGTTTGGAATTTCAGATATCCAAAATTGTTAATTCTCGTCGGGTCCGCCGCTCTCTCCAATATCTGGTGCACTGGAGAGGTTACGGTCCCGAGGAAAGAATGTGGGTTCCTGCGTCTGAGGTAAACGCCGACAGGCTAGTCCGGATTTTTCATGCCTCTCATCCTGAGAGACCTGGTCCTGAGTGTCCGGAGGCCCCTCGTAGAGAGGGGGGTACTGTCACGAGGGTGTCAAGAGCCACGCCTGACTCCGTTGTACCCGGGGTCAGGAGGTCGCAGCGGTTGGCTGCACGCTCTATGTCAGATAGGGAAGTTTCCTTATTGTAGCTTTCTGGGTTTGCTTTACAAACCCTTTTGGCTCACTCAGGGATCCGTAGCTCCTTCTCTCAGCTGTTCCTTGTCCAGCACTCCCAATCCTCCTTATATTCCCCTCTCACACTTCTCTGGTTGCCAGATATAGAGCTTCCTGCCTGGACATTTATTCTGACCCACTGGAGCTGTGTTGCTGCGTTCTCTGAGTGTTGCCTTAGAACGCTACCCTCCGGATCCCTGTTGGACCTTTGTGGACAATTGTTGCCGTCCACCTGGGTGTTTGTGTTTGTCTGTGTTTGTCTGTCCTCTCCCTGGTGTTTCCCTCTTAGTGCAGTGGTGAGGACTAGCGATCCCACCGGCCCGTTCATTATCTAGGGCTCATTTCAGGGAAAGCCAGGGTTTAGGCACGTGATCGCCGCACGGGTGAGGAACCCGTCTAGGGACGTCAGGGCAGGCAGGTGCCAGCTGCAAGGTGAGTTAGGGGTCACCACCTTTCCCTCTCCCTTGGGCAGGGCTTTCCCTGTTTTTCCTCCCTGTGCGTGTTGCCGGTCATTACAATGGCTCATCTAGCTACCATAAAGCAATTTTCTTAATGCTTTCTAAATGCTGCTAAGAGCAGCTCAGGCAAGATGTCTGCCACCTTAATCATGTTTCGGAAATAGAATTAAAAAAATCTGCAATCAGAAAATAGAAACAGATTCGAAAAATGGATATGTGTTGATTAGTGTTGAGCGATTGAAGTTCACGAAGTGGACTTTGATCTGGATTCCATATGAGATTTCAAACTGGATCTTCAAGCAAGATGACCACAGCGAGCTCTTCGCTATCAAATGGATAAGGTGTGCATTTTTTATATATTTTTTTTTTTCAGATTAACCCTGACAGCCGCCAATGGTCATCTCAGCTAGGGCTGCAGTAAACGAATATTTTAGTAATCGAGTATTCTATTGATTATATTTCTGGATTCATAGAGTAATCTAATAAGAAAAACCTACTTAAAATAACGTACGTAATTGGGCATGTATAAAGTTATTGGTTTGAAGGGGTTAATGGAAACACCTTGGCATTAGGTATGTATAAAGTTATTGGTTTGGAGGGGTTAATGGAAGCACCTTGGCATTAGGCATGTATAAAGTTATTGGTTTGAAGGGGTTAATAACTTTATACATGCCTAATGCCAAGGTGCTTCCATTAACCCCTCCAAACCCAATGGGCATGTATAAAGTTATTGGTTTGAAGGGGTTAATAACTTTATACATGCCTAATGCCAAGGTGCTTCCATTAACCCCTCCAAACCCAATGGGCATGTATAAAGTTATTGGTTTGAAGGGGTTAATAACTTTATACATGCCTAATGCCAAGGTGCTTCCATTAACCCCTCCAAACCAATAACTTTATACATGCCCATTGGGTTTGGATGGGTTAATGGAAGCACCTTGGCATTAGGCATGTATAAAGTTATTGGTTTGTAGGGGTTAATGAAAGCACCTTGGAGGTGCCTTCATTAACCCCTCTCTAAACCAATAACTTTATACATGCCAAGGTGGTGCCTGCAGCCTCCATTAACCACTCTCTCTCCATCTGCCTTTCATTTCAATATCAATTTACAGTGAGTGCCCCCGATTCCCCCCTGGCGTGCCTCAAGTGCTGTTAACTTAAATTACCTAATGGCACTGGCACTAGTGAGGAGGGCACATCCGCAGACACATGGAGTCCGAGACCGTCTTCATCCCAGCACGCACTGGGACCTTACGTGAAGTCAGACACACATCATTAGCCGGCGCGATGATGATGTATGAGAGCAACTGCGCATTACGCAAAGTCCTGCCTCTCTGGCCTCCGGAGGACACGGAAGCGGTGAGTGAGACTCTTAATTTCACTCCTGCTCCATGATCATGTGATGTAACGATTACTCGATGCAGGGAAACTGCATCGATGAATTTTTTGACTCGATTTAATCGAGTTATTCGAATAATCGTTTCAGCCCTAATCTTAGCTCTCAATGGTCATCTGGCGCCTCTTCATAACTGTGGTAAATCCACCGTCATTTCTAAATGTAAGCCTGCTTCCTAGCTGTCTTACATTTAGACCTTTGTTATGCCGAAAACAGGTTGGGCGCGAATATTCAAATCGCAAATATTAATCGCAGAATATCGTCACTTTGATAATTCGCAAATATTTAGCATATAGTGATATACATTCGTAATTTTTAATATTCTAGATTTTTTTTCATCTTCTTGCTTGTGGGCCAATGAGAAGGCTCCAATGTCTTTGTCTGAGCTTAGCAACATCCCTAGCAACCAATAGGAAAGTTGCCCCCCCTTACTATATAAGAACCTCCCCAGCAGCCATTTTCTACAGTTTTTCAAAATTCTGAGAGAGACAGCAGTGTCATTGCTGTGCTCGGTGCTTTCCACATTACATTAGATAGATAGTTAGCTTATACATATAATACAGATAGTTAGTGGGAGATAGTCAGTGTAGATTATATCCTGATATAGTGTAGCTGTTGCAGTGCAGGGTGTTAGGTAGTGTAATAGGTTCTGCAGTCCATACATACATGCAGACCTGCTAGAATGTGAAGTTTCATGTATTGCGCCAAAATATTTGCATCATTAGTGCCGATTAGGGCAATCACAAATATATTGGAGCACTCTATCTGCATATAAAGCCATTTTTAATGTTCTGCCGTGCCAGCCATTTTCTCCAGTCTCAGGAAACTTCTAGCAGCTTGGAAAATGTTGCATTACATTGCTGATTTTTCGCAATTAAAAAAATAATCTTTAATTCGCAAATTAGCAAATATATGACGAATATTCACCCAAATATTTGTGAAATATTGCAAATTCGAATATAGCCCCTGCCGCTCATCAATACTGGCCCGTTCCCTTCCCCACCCACGTCACACCCACAGTTTTAGACCTGGCAGGGAGAAGGAGCAGACTGCAGAACAACTAATCATTGCAAAGCAATCTGCGCCTGAAATATGCCTAATTTAGGCGTATTTCAGATTGATAAATGACCCCCTACATTCCTATATTTTTATTTTGGGCACATAGCGAAACTTGAATGAGGAGTTAATTTGTTTAGTCCTATTCCACAAACAATATTTTTGATACACTTTTATTTTATAATAAGCAGAAATAAAAAATTCCTTCAGGTAGCCCTTCTTGGAGATTCTGTGGTGCAAGGTGTGAGACAGTTCCTCAAAATCATCATATTCAGTACAATTTCTTCCTATTCTCTGGTACTGTCCAAATGTAATTTTTTTTAACCATTTACGCAAATTGCCACTAGTAAATTACAAGTAGCTGTTCACATCTACTGTTTTAAATAATATTTTTGTATTAATTGTACCTTTTTATTATTATATTTAATAAATCTGCACCATTTTGCACAATTTCCTTTGCTGGGCTATTTAAATCATAGATGTTGCACTTCATGCAACTTGTTTGTATAGATTCAGTCTATAGCAGGTTGTAGATTTTGTGAATAGTGGATTTAAGCCAATTCTGTCTTTTTTGCTGAAACTTCAGTTTGCTATAACCATGCTCAAGCATTTCACAGATGGTGTAATGTTTTATTTTCTAGGTTTTATAAAAAAACTAATTGTAAAAACCACCTTTATTGATAAGGCAGAGATCATGTTGTAGCGTGAAACATTAAAAGGTTTCTGTCATGAGAAAAATCGTTATGTAGTTGACTGACATTAGCGATGTGCTAATGTCAGCAGTACATACCAGTATGATTTATAACTCCCTGCCTGCCGCCATTTCCTCCAAATAAAGACTTTTCAAATATGCTAATGGCCCTCTAGGTGCTAGTGGGGCGTTGCTGCAGCACCTAGAGGCTACGTCTTCTAACCCTTTAGCATGCCCATGTACAGTTGATTGACGTCCAATTTCTCCTCAGTGTCCCGTAAAGGCGCAGTGAGGAAGCCAGCAGCAGGAGCGCGTCCTTCACTCACTGCGCCTGCGCCGAATACTAAATGGAACGGTGCAGGCGCGGGATTTACGGGACACTGAGGAGAACTTGGACATCAATCAACTTTACATGGGCATGCTAAAGGGTGATAAGACGTAGCCTCTAGGTGCTGCAGCAACACCCCACTAGCACCTAGAGGGCCATTAGCATATTATAAAAGTCTTTATTTTGAGGGAACGGCGGCAGGCAGGGAGTTATAAAGCATATTGTTATGTACTGCTGACATCAGCACATCGTTAATGTCAGTCAGCTATATAACGATTTTTCTCATGACAGAAACCCTTTAAATGCCCCAATATTTTTCCCACCAAAATAGCGGAATAATCAAATTGAAAATAAAGGTATAACGCCATAATGTGGGGAAGAGAATGTGGTCAGCAAATTCATAGAAATATGCTAACAAAGTCCTGGTTCAGTTTTAACCTATCTGATTCCTGCTGGTCATTACAGTACCCTTGTGTCCACAGGTTGTCAGCAAAGGATAACGACGTAGAAGAAGCAAGAAGCAATAAAGTAATACATTAATCATGAAACTATTTTTGCATAACCCGAAGGCAAGCATTTTTGCAGAGAATAAAGATGATGATTTCCTTTTTAACCTTGGCTAAGGCTACTTTCACACTAGCGTTTTTACTGGATCTGACAGGGTTCAGCAAAAACGCTTCCATTACTGATAATATAACCGTCTGTATCCATTATAAACGGATCCGGTTGTATTATATTTAACATTGCCAAGACGGATCCATCATGAAAGTGAATGGAGGACAAATCAATTTTCTATTGTGTCAGAGAAAATGGATCTGTCCCCATTGACTTGCATTGGGGGTCATGCCGAATCTGTCTTGCTATGTAGTTGTAAGGTAGTATGAGCGAACATAAACTTATCCTACAAAAAAAACATGCTGTCACTCAGCTCCATAAATGAAGAAATTCAAAAGTTATGGTTCTCAGAACTTTAAGACACAAAAGCTAATTTTTTTTTAAGTTTTCTTTTGTGCAAAAGTAGAAAAGCATAAGAAACCTATACATACAGTCATGATCAAAAGTTTAAAACCACTTGAAAAATGGCAAAAAATCATATTTAGCATGGCTGGATCTTAACAAGAAATGGGAGTGAGACAAAACATTTTTTGAACATTCAATTTAATGAAAACAACGAATACACCGAAAGAGGCTGTTTTTCAGCTGATCAAAAGTTTAGGACCACACCTCCCCAAAAAAAACTAACCTCCCCCCCCCAAAAAAAAAACTGAAATCCAACTTCCAAACATGTACTCAGTAATGAGTAGCTCCGCTGTTATTGTTTATCACTTCCAAAATTTGTTTCGGCATGCTTGATGCAAACGTTTTTTATGAGGTTAGTGGGATCATTTCTCCAAGTGGTGAAGACGACCGCACGAAGGCCATCTAATGTCTGAAAATGTTGTCCATTTTCGTAAACTTCCCTTGCCATCCATCCCCAAAGGTTCTCAATTGGATTTAGATCAGAGGAACACGCAGGATGGGCCAAAAGAGTGATGTTATTATCCTGGAAGAAGTCCCTTGTCCTGCGGGAATTGTGTACTGTAGCATTGTCCTGTTGAAAAACCCAGTCGTTACCACACAGACGAGGGCCCTCAGTCATGAGGAATGCTCTCTGCAACATCTGGACATAGCCAGCGGCCGTTTGACGCCCCTGCACTTCCTGTAGCTCTATTGTTCCACTGAAAGAAAAAAGCACCCCAGACCATTATGGCGCCCCCTCCACTGTGGCGCATAGAAAACATCTCATGTGGGATCTGCTTGTCATGCCAGTAATGTTGCAAACCATCAGGACCATCAAGGTTAATTTTTTACTCATCAGAGAATAAAACTTTCTTCCACCCTTAAATGTCCCATGTTTGGTGCTCTCTTGCAAAGTCCAAACGAGCAGTTCTGTGGCGTTCAAGGAGGCAAGGTCTTTGAAGACATTTTTTTGTTTTAGAAGCCCTTCAGTCTTAGATGCCGTCTGATGGTTATGGGGCTGCAGTCAGCACCAGTAAGGGCCTTAATTTGGGTTGAGGATCGTCCAGTGTCTTGACAGACAGACAATTGGATCCTCCGGCTCAATGCTGATTATTATTTTTTTGGGGTCTTCCACTTGACTTTTTTGTTCCATAACCCTCAGGATCATATTAACAGTGCACACTACAATAGAGTCTGTATGTCCAGCAGGAGTGTGGATGCAGCTAAGCAGCCTTCAAACTGGGCTGGATCTCCAGTGAGTCCACCGATATAATATTACTATTTATAGTGCAGACGCAGCTGATAAATTTTAAAAGTGTGTAGTTTATATTGGTGCATTATTTTAAGGATAAACAAATAAATGTTACATTTTAAACACTTTCACAACACGTGTTAACCTAGAGACAATTAATGGTCCCAGTAACCAACTGTAAATATTATTAATAACCATCCTCTCTGTTTTCTATTATTGAGCCAGTTACTGACCCACATACAGACATTTTCTCCCAGTCTGAGCATTCTCATTTTATATACTAACCTTTTAGGTGGTACAGTGTCAAATACTTTGGAGAAGTCCAGATATACAACATCCATTGATTCGCTGCTGTCAAGTCTAGAACTTACCTCCTCATAGAAACTGATTAAATTTGTTTGACACGACCGATCCCTCATGGAGCCATGCTGATATGGCGTTATTTGCTTATTTTCATTGATAGGCCTACATAGAAATGCCTAAAGGAGAGCAGCATTGCATTTAACAGTGCAATATGTAATGCTCTAATCAAGTCACTCATCCCCTTCCTATTTTGTTATGCTGTGGCCTTGTGCTAAAATAATAAAAAGTTGTTTTTCCCTACCATTCTACACTCAATTCCCCATAATGTAAAAGTGAAAACAGAATTTTAGACATGTTTCTAATTTTATTGAAAAAAGAACAAATTTAATTTTGCATGGACATAAGTATTCAGATCTTTTGCTATGATATATGAAATTTAGCTTTGGGGGCCTCCCATTTCTCTTGATTATATTTGAGCTGTTTCTACACCTTGATTAAGGTCCACTTATTGTAAATTCAGTTTATTGCACAAGATTTGGAAATGCATAGCGCTGTCTATTTAAGGTCGTACAGTTGACAATAGAATTCAGACCAAAAACCAAGCAAGGTGGAAGAAAAAACTGCCTGTAGAGCCCCGAGACAGGATTAGGTGGAGACACAGATGTGGAGAAGTCACGATCATTTTTTACTTCACTGAAAGTGAGAACAGTGGCCTCCATAATTCTTAAATGGAAGAAGTTTGGTACAACCAGGATTCTTCCTAGACCTGGTTGCTCCAGCAAACAAATAATTGTGGGGGAAGTTGGCTTGTTAAGAAAGGTGACCAAGAACCTATTGGTCACCCTGGCTGAGCTCTAAACATTCTCAGTGCTAATGGGAGAAACTGCCAGAAGGTCAACCCTTATTGCAGCAGTCCACCAATCTGGACTTTATGGCAGAGTAGATGAGTCAGGGACAGGAATCATCTCAGGTTAATTTGCATATGTTTCAAATCTTTTTTTTTTTTTTTTTTTTACACAATAAAAGCACACAGAGCTATGGGGACTAGGTATTTTGGATGTACTAGCGGCCATATAGCAACCCATCTCCCCAGCTCTATACACAAAATCCCGGTGACAAGTTTTCCTTTAAGCACTCAGCCAAGACAACACAGGAATAGCTTATGGACAACTCTGTGAATATCTTTGAGTGGCCGACCCAGAGCTTGACTTGAACACAATCAAATATCTTTGGAGAGACCTAAAGAGGGCTGTCTACGAACAGTCCCCAACCAACCTAACAGAGGATATGCAGAGAAACTCAACAGAAAATCCCCAAATCCAGGTTTGCAAACCACATGGCATCAAACCCATGAAGACTGGAGGCTTTAATCGCTGCCAAAAACTTCACGTGAGAAGCAAAATGTCCATCATGCTGGCTAGTGGAAAGAATACTGCTAATGCTTGCCCATTTGTCTGTAAAACTTTTATGAGTTTATTTCAATAAAATAAGCATTGGATTTTATTGGTGCCATACAAATGCTCTTCTTTTGGATGAATATTGTGTATATTTACTATGTTATAGTATAAAGCACCATCACATGGCAGAGAAAAGTGAACTATAGTACATGCATAATTGATTGTATAGAGGGTGTCGTGCCAATGGTTTGTTTCAACACTTTTAGATTGGAAAACTTTGCACCGATTGCTATATGCTGCTGAACCTTTTTAGCTTTTCAAGAATTTTGGTTGAGTTGTCAGTACAAATTTGAAAATAATGTTGACAACATGTTGACAACATGGCTTGTAGGATTTGATGTTCTAGGATTTATTGGCAACAATATTTTGTGTTTGAGGTCATCTACCAGCAGGAATTATTGGGGCTCTTGTATTCTTGGCATCTTGTAGGGTGACATAATTATGGCAATGCTTGCCAGATGGTGAATGCTGTTAAATGTTTATCTAGTGAATGCCAGAAAGATTTTCCATTCTTTATGTGACTCTTTCATATATGTTTTTGTATTAGAATAGATTCATCAATTTCTTTTTATAAAGTGTACACCGAGTTTTCATGTGGTCTTTATTAAAAATTGCATAAATCAATTGCACTGTATGGTTTATCTAAGATTAAATCTGTGTATGGAAGGCTTAGCTGTGTGCTCTAAATTATATTGCAGATTTTGCTTAGAACAGCATACGATGATCTTTTAATAAAGGTCATTTTACTTTTTGCCAGTACATATATATATATATATATATATATATATATATTTATTTATTGCCTTCATAAGTCCCCTAATTAGGAAACAGAGTCCACTTGTGTATAATTTATTCTCAATACAACTACAGCTGTTCTGTGAAGGCCTCAGCGGTTTATTAGTGATTATTCATAATCAAACAGCATCATAAAACCTAGGGAACACACCAGACAGGTCGGGATCAAGTTGTGGAGAAGTATAAAGCAGAGTTAGGTTATAAAAAAAAAAAAAGATTCCAAGCTCTGAACATCAAACAGCATTAAAATGTACTGCATTATTTGTCTCACCTGAAATCATGTGAGACAAATTTTGCCTACATGGAGGCAATACATTTTAATGCTGTACACAGAACCAGCATTAAAAAACAGAAGTGGCATGTTTATTAAGACCGGCGTTTTACACAACAGTCTTAATAAAGGCCCAAGGATGGCAGTGGTTTCCGCTGAAGTTATGAAGAAATGTAGGCCTCTCCATAACTTCAGCGCATACAGAGCCAGTTCTAAATGTAAGACAGCTTCCCAAGATCCCTGCAGATCAGCTGTTTGAGAAGGCACTGACACTCCTGTAAGTGCCACTGCTTTCTCAAAGCTCACCAAGCACGGCGGCGTAAATTGTACAGCAGCTGTGCGTGGTATTGCATTCAGTCCTATTCAATTGAATGCAGATGACCTGCTCCTAGGCCACATGACTAGGGTTGAGTGAACCCGAACTGTAAAGTTCGGGTTCGTATCGAACTTTAGGATTTTTGGACCCCGGAACCGAACCCGAACTTTTCTGTAAAAGTTTGAGTTCAGGTTCGGTGTTCGGCGAGTTAATTGCGCTGTTTTTTTTTTTGTTGTAAATTCTTTATTTTTCTAAAATTTTTATAGTAAAAGTAAGAATGGTGCATAAAGCAACAGTGATACATATACTTTTGGTCATATACAGAGTTATACAAAAGAGTATTTTCGGCATCACATATTAAGGCACAGGTTTCAATTGCAAGTAGCGTGAACTTATAAAGCCTAATCTTACAGATATGAAAGTTGAGGTCAATACTTACAAGTCTATGACAAATAAGGTGACATTGTAGATAGCCTGAGGGTGCCTTCGAACAAGATCACATTTTTATAATGGATGCCCCGTGGTAGATTATCAAAAGGATCATGTATCACGAAAACAAGGACATAAGAGATTATAAATTAAAACAAAAGAGGAACAGAAATAGGGGTCACATCATATATCATCTAAAACCTTCCTTTTTTAGAAAGCGATAATATATCTATTATTCTCTGGAAGGGTGTGCCAGATAAAGAGTTGCAGGAAATTGTTGTTTGACAAATATGGGCCATCATATATTGAGTCAAAAGTTAGACACATTTAACACCATGGGTGCTAATATAGGTACAAAGGCAGAATTGAAAGATAAAGAAATATCATGAACCTGAGTCATCTGTAAGTTTTGGTACAATTTTAGGTTTGTGTTTCCACTTTATAAAAGTCTAGCCAAGGTTGCCATGTCGCTAGAAAGGTTTTTCTGCATCCCTTATCCCAACCCACCAATTCCTCCATAATGAACTCTGTCTCATAATGATCTCATAATGAGATTTGGTGAACTCTGTCTATCCACTCCTTAAGGGTAGGGGGTTCTGAAGCCCTCCACTTGGTGGGTATGATATATTTTGCTGCTGCAATCAAGTGTGCAATTAGGCAGTTGACTTTGGGTTTAAAATCATTCTGTGGTTTCCACAGTAAAACCAATTCCGGTGTAAGGGTTAAGGGTTTCTTACAAATGTTATTGATAGTGTCTTCGACACTCTTCCAAAACACTTTAATTTTGTCGCATATCCACCAAATGTGAGACACAGTTCCTGCTTCTGCCATACACCTCCAGCATTTATCATTAGGTGCAAGTCTGATGCTGTAAAGAAAGCTAGGGGTTCTATACCATCTTGAAATAATCTTGTATGAGTTTTCCTGCAGGCGGACACACCTGGAAAAACCATGTGAGTGTCTAAGAATAAAGTTGACATCCTCATCAGACAAGGATACCCGGAGTTCCTTTTCCCATATTCGAAGAAAGTAGGGTCGGGTACGAGAGAGATCTAAAGTTAATTTAGAGTATACTTGAGATAGTATCTTGGGCCGAGGAGAGGGGAGTAAAGTATAGTTTTCTACCCAAGTTGGATCTGGAAGAGTTGCGTAAAGGTCCTTAAATTTTCTACATGTGAGAGTGATATCCATGTCAACAAGGTCCAACCTTATGTGTCTAGGGATGTGCATTAAAGTATTCTGAAGAAATTCAGATAAATCTGTGGCTTTTCCTAGTTCAGAAATTTTAATATTAGAAAGGCAAAGCCAGGCTTTATGGAGTCCACCTATTCTCGGATTAAGGAAAGCCGGTAGCACCGAAAGAGGGGCTAAAGGGGGCAGTAGATTAGCTGAAAGGTTTAAGTCACTAGTACCTCCACAGTATTGTAGCATGCATCGAGTGATGTCACGGAGTGGTTTACTTTTGCTAAGTGTAGGGGCTTTAACCCATAAAATATGTATATTTTCTTCTCCCAATAAAGCCTTCTCTAAGTCAGCGTGCTGAGCAGTATTATTGAATCTAGCTAGGTCTATCCACCTTTCTAGCTGGATGGCTAGTAGGTTTTGATATCTGGTAATGATAAGCCTCCTTTTGTTTTTTTCCTTATAACAAGGGAATAAGCCAACCGTGGTCTTTTGTTTTGCCAGAGATAGGTGGTAAAAAGGCTTCAGAAATCTGATAAGAATTTATTAGAAAGCGGGAAAGGGAGACATCTCAAAGTGTATAATATTTGGGGTAATACGTAAGTAGTAAGCAGATTTTTCCTGCCTACCCAGGAAAGAAAAGGGAGTTTGACTGAGTTCAGGAAAGATTTTACTTTGGAGAAAAGTGGTACATAATTAAGCCTAAAAAGTTTTTTTGGATTTGCTGGCAACATAATACTTAAGTGTTTGATAGCTTCCATGGGCCACTGGAATGAAGTGGAAGACTTAATTTCCTCCATGTGTTGCTTATTGCCTGAGATATTCAATATCTCTGATTTATCATAGTTAACTTTAAAATTCGAGATTTCGCCATATTCTGCTAAGATCTTCAGAATTTCCGGGATAGCTTCTTTGGGGTTGGTTATGTTAATTGCGCTTTTTGAAAGGCTGCAAAGCAGCCAATCAACAAGCGTTTAACTTGTGTGCCCTTAGAAGCAATCAATGCCATGCCTATTAATGGAATGGCTGTGATTAGCCAGTACAGCATGTGACCCAGCCGCTATATAATCTGGATTCACGTAGCGCTGCACATCACTCTGCTCTTATTAGTGTAGGGATAGGATGCTGCTGCTGTGAGGGAGAGAATAGGAAAGAATCTTTTATCAGAAGTGCTTGTTTAACTCAGCGATCTACAGCAATCTTGTTTTGTGGGTGCAGTGCACCATTTTTTTACCTTGCCCTGAGCCCAGTGACAAAGAATAATAACTTTTATCCATCTGTTAGTTAGGTGGGTGTCGGCGGCCGTTTTCTGCAAGTTTAGTGCACCAACACAGCATATGTGCTTTAAATACTGTAATTATATTCTGGGTTTAAAAAAATCACCAATTTTGGGCAATACCCTACATCTGGGGCCTTTGCTGCATCATTTGTCAATGTGAAATACTGCCATAATATTCTGGGTTTAAAAAAACTGCAATTTTTGGCAATACCCTACATCTGGGGCCTATGCTACATTTGTCAGTGTGAAATACAAGCGTTAGATAATGCTGTTATATTCTGTTATTTAAAAAAAAAAACTAATTTGGGGAAAAATACTAAATTTGTGGCCTTTGCTGCATCTGTCAGTGGGAAATACAAGTATGAAATACTGCAATAATATTCTGGGTTAAAAAAAAACACCCATTTTGGGCAATACCCTACATCTGGGGCCTTTGATGCATTTGTCAATGTGAAATATAACCTTGAAATACTGCCATAATATTCTGGGTTTAAAAAAACACCCATTTTTGGCAATACCCTACATCTGTGGCCTTTGCTGCATCTTTTTAGTGTGAAATACAAGCTTGAAATACTGCATTAATATTTTTTTTATATATATATTTTTTTAGTTTGCCCTGAGCCTAGTGACAAATAAAAATAACTTTTATCCGTCTGTTAGTTAGGTGGGCGTCGGCAGACATTTTCTGCAAGTTCAGTGCACCAACACAGCATATGTGCTTTAAATGTTGTAATTAAATTCTGGGTTCAAAAAATCACCTATGTTTGGCAATACCCTACATCTGAGGCCTTTGCTGCATTTGTCAATGTGAAGTACAAGCTTGAAATACTGCAATAATATTGTGGGCTTAAAAAAAAACTAAAATTTTTGGCAATACCTTACATCTGGGGCCTTTGCTGCATTTGTCAGTGTGAAATACAAGGCAGGGGACGTGGTTGATCTGTGCCAGCTACACACACAAGTGAAGCACCTTCCTCAGGTGCAAGTAGGCGACAGAACCTTCAGCGTTATTTGGTCGGGCCAAATGCGGCTCTACGAATAGTGAGGCCAGAACAATTACAGGCGATAATAAATTGGGTTGCTGACAGTGCCTCCAGTTCCTTCACATAGTTTCCCACCCAGTCTCCTGCTGAAAGATCAGAGATGGCACCTGCAGCCCATGTCCATCAGTCTTTCACCTCACCCCCTTGCATATCAGCAAAGGAGTATGAACCCCGGGTCATGCAGCAGTCTCTTCTGCTTTCTAATGATTCTGCTGGCAGGGTTCCCCAGTTCCATTCACATAACCCTGCCCCAGAAGTGGAAGAGATTGAGTGCACCGATGCTCAACCACTTATGTTTCAAGATGAGTACATGGGAGGACCACCGCAGCACGTCTCGGATGATGATGAAACACAGGTGCCAATTGCTGTGGCTTTCTGCAGTGTGCAAACTGACAAGAAGGGCAGGGGTGAAGACTGGGTGGAAGATGATGTGGAGGACAATGAGGTCCTCAACCCCACATGGAATCAAGGTCATGCAAGTGACTTGTGTAGTTCAGAGGAAGAGGTGGTGGTCGCACAGAGCCACCAGCACAGCAGAAGAGGGAGCAGGGTGCAAAAGCGGAGCGCCCGTCCCCTAGACAGCATGCCTGCTACTGCCCACCACAGCATGGGACCAAGCACACCAAAGACAGCTCCAAGGAGTTCCCTGGCTTTGCAGTTCTTCAGACAATGTGCTGACGACAAGACAGGAGTGGTTTGAACGCTGTGCAACAATCAGAGCCTGAAGCGAGGCATGAAAGTTCTCAACCTGAGTACAACCTGCATGACCAGGCATCTAAATGCAAAGCACAAGCTGCAGTGGAGTAGACACTTCAAAAACACAGAAAGGTCTCTGGCTCCTCCTGCTTCCTCTTCTGTTGCAGTCTCTGCCGCTTATCCACCTCTGGAGTGACAGTGCCACCTGCCACACCACAAACAGAGGATCTGCCAGCAACGCCACCACCTGGGTCACCAAGCATCTCCAAAATGTCCCATGGAAGCATTCAGCTCTCTATCTCCCAAACACTGGAACTGAAGAGGAAGTACCACCCTACCCACCCACGATCCCTGGCCCTGAATGCCAGCATTTCAAAATTACTGGCCTTTGAAATGCTGTCATTCCATCTGGTGGAGAAGGAGAGTTTTAAAAGCCTTATGGCGGTGGCTGTCCCACAGTACGTTGTGCCCAGCCACCACTACTATTCCAGATGAGCCATCCTTTCCCTGCACAACCAAGTGAGGGACAAAATCAGGTGTGCACTGCGCAACACCATCTGTGGCATGGTCCACCTAACTACGGATACGTGGACTAGTCAGCACGGTCACAGACGTTATATCTCCATCACAGCACATTGGGTAAATGCAGTGGCGGCTGGGCCTGAGGCGGATAGCAGTTTGGCACATGTCCTTTCACCACCAAGAATTGCAGGGCACTTCTCTTTGCCTCCTGTTGCTTCCTCCTCCTACTCTGCTTCCTCATCCTCTACCGCCTCCTCATCCGGTCAGTGTAACACCTTCACCACCAACTTCAGCACAGCCAGGGGGAAAAAACAGCAGGCAGTTTTAAAACATATCTGTTTGGGGGACAAACTCCACACAGTGCAGGAGCTGTGGACGGGCATGGAACAACAGACCGATGAGTGGTTGGTGCCCGTGAGCCTCAAGCCCGGCCTGGTGGTGTGTGATAATGGGCGAAATCTCGTAGCAGCTTTAGGACTAGCCAGTTTGATGCACATCTCTTGGCTGGCGCATGTGCTGAATTTGGTGGAGCAGAGGTTCCTTAAAAATTACCCCGATATGTCAGAGCTGCTGCATAAAGTGTGCGCTATCAGCATTCTCACCCTGCTGCTATTCGCCTGTCAGTGTTGCAGTGTAACTTCGGCCTTTCTTTTCACCGCCTCATATGCAACGTGCCCCAAGGTGGAACTCCAGCTTGCACATGCTGGCCAGACTGTGCGAGCAGCAGCAGGCGATAGTAAGGTTTCAGCTACAGCACGCATGGTCCTCCATGCGAGACCTGTGTGCCTTATTGCGCTGTTTTGAGTACTCCACCAACATGGCCAGTGCCGATGACGCCATTCTCAGCGTTACTATCTCACTTCCATGACTTCTTAAAGGAAATGCTTCGGGCGATGATGGAAGAGGATGTGGCACAGAAGGAGGAGCAGAAGGAGGAAGAGCGATCATTTCATAGGGTTTCTGGCCAGTCATTCACAAGTGGCTCCGAGGGTGGGTTCCTGCACCCACAATTGCCAGGTACATAATTGTCCAGCCAGGGCACAGTTCTGGAGGAGGTGGAGGATGAGGAGGAGGAGACGGAGGAGGAGGAACCGAGTTCACCGCAGGGTGGTACCCAAACCAGCTAATGGCCATCACTGGTGCATGGCTGGGGGGATACAGAGGACACAGACGATACACCTCCCACAGAGGACAGCTTTTCATTTCCTCTGGGCAGTCTGGCACACATGAGCGGTTACATGCTGCAGTGTCTCCACAATGACCACCGAGTTGCCCACATTCTAACTTGTGCTGATTACTGGGTGGCCACGCTGCTGGATCCCCGTTACAAGGACAACGTACCGTCCTTAATTCCATCAGTGGAGCATGATCGTAAGATGCACGAGTACAAGTGCACGCTGGTAGACGCGCTGCTGGTGGCATTCCCTCATGACAGTGGGGGCACAGTGGAAGCACAAGGCGAAGACAGAGGAGGAGGAGGAAGAGGTTGCCAATGCAGCTGGAGCACCACTAGCACCTCAGAAGGCAGGGTTAGCAAGGCCAAAATGTGGAAAAGCTTTGTAAGCATGCCACAACAACCAGCACCACCAGCTGATATCGAACGTCTTAGCAGGAGGAAGTATTTTAGCAACATGGTGGAGCAGTATGTGTACACACACTTACACGTACTGAATGATGGGTCTTCCCCCTTCAACTTCTAGGTCTCCAAATTGGGCACATGGCCTAAGCTTGCCCTTTACGCCTTGGAGGTGCTGGTCTGCCCTGAAGCCAGTGTATTGTCTGGACGTGTGTTTAGCACAGCAGGGGGCGTTAGCACAGACAAACGCAGCCGTCCGTCCACAGCCAATGTGGACAAGCTCACGTTCATTAAAATGAACCAGGCAGGGGCGTGGCTAGGCTGCCGAACGAGATGGCTGCCTGAGTGAAGAGCTCCTGCACCTCTGCTACTATAATCTAGCCTGCTCGTTACTACCCACTGCAAAAACATTAACAGCCTACCTCCCCAGATGCTTTACGCCTCTGCAGTCACGATGGGGAAATCGAAGAAGCACCTGCAGAAGCTGCAGGATGGGAATCTTGAGAATTACTTTGACTGGGGAAGGACTAAAGATGGCGCCGATAGTACAGACAGGCTGGCATCGGGATCTCCCGTCAGCGCGATGTCACCAGCGCTCGCAGCCCGCTCACCCTCCCCACCGATTCTACCAGGTAGCACTGACCTGCTACAAGTGTCTCCCCCGTCGCTTCCACCGACTCCAGAGGAAGCCAGAGTCCTGCAGCACCGAATACAGGGGATCCAAGATGGCGCCCGTTCCCTGGCGCGGCAAGAACAGCCGCTCAGCCTCCAAAGCCAGCAGACGATACAGCGGCAGCTGAGTGAGTACACCCCGTACAGTACTGAGCCCCTGGACCCATTTCAATCGCTCCCTACCTCAGATAAGCCAGTCACTGAAGATTCGCTTAAGACCATGCTTCTTGCCCTGAAGTCTTCCCTGCAGGCAGACATAGCGGGACTGATTAACCCTCTATCCGCCAGGCTACAGACCACAGAAGATAAAATACAGCATGTAGAGGTGAAGATGGGCGAATTTGCCGAATCACAAAACGCCATAATAGATGCCCACAACGCCATGGCTGATGAGCTGGAGGCTATTAAATGGAAAATGGCGGATCTAGAGGACCGTTCCAGACGGAACAATGTCAAATTCAGGGGCATTCCTGAGGATGTGGCCCAACAAGATCTGCAAACGTACCTAAAAGGGTTAATAAAAGCTCTACTGCCACAGATCCCAATCCCTGATATGATTATTGATAGAGCTCACAGGCTTCCCAAACCTCCACACCTGGGCCCTAATATACCGCGGGATACTTTGGCGCGGATTCACTTCTTCCATACCAAAGAGGCTATCATGGCGGCAGCAAGAAATAAAACTGCACTGCCTGTGCCATACCAGAAGATTAAACTATTCACAGACCTCTCCATGGTCACTCTTCGCCGACGCAGAGCACTTCAACCTATAACTGCAGTCCTTAGAGATAATGACTTTCCATACAAATGGGGCTATCCTCTAAAGATCCTCGTCCGCAAGAATGGACAGACGCACGCCATTAAAACCTTGGAAGAAGGAAAGCAATTACTCCATCTATGGCAGATTCCAATGTCTTCCAGCAATGTGGGATCTGACCCCACCACCAAGGCCTCCGAGGATCCACTTATAAGGGAGGGCTGAACCCTGGAGCCTAGTAATTAAGAACTTCTACAAGTGAATAGTTTTGTTCTTCATCATATCGGGACTCCCTGTGTTTTCATGTTCGGGCGCTGAACCAGCATAGTCTATATGAATGGGTGCAGGTCCCTCTGACACCTTCACCCTTTTGAATTTACCTCAATCTAGTGTTGAACTTTCGCCCTGTTTTCGCCTAGACGGTTATATCCGTCTTGTTCAATACCCACTAAGCCTTAGACGAATACTTAAGCTTCATTCGTTGTTTGTTATTCTCTCCTCCCTCCCTCTCTCCTTCCTCTCTTCCCCTTGTTGTTGAACCACAGGTGCCAGCAATCCTTGTCTCAGTGATATTGAATTCTAACACGGTGTTCACACACTGCAATCTGAATTGGTAGTTCCCTCTTGACATCATGGGTCTTAAAATCATGTCCCTTAATGTTAAAAGCTTGAACTGCCCTCAAGAAAAGGTCATATATGTGGAAAGAAGCTTTAGCAGCTAATGTTGATGTTTTGTGTATTCAGGAGACCCATCTACTGCAAGCAGATGCTGACAGAGTGTGCCATCGCCTATTTCCTGAGGTCCTGCACTCACACTGTAACAAGAAAAAGAGAGGTACCCTGATTGCGGTGAAAAACACTGTCGCCTACACTCATATTAAATCTAAAATTGACCCACAAGGTCGATACATTATCCTGGTCTGCTCCATTAATAACATCATATATACGCTAGTTAACCTATATGCCCCAAATTCACACCTGTTAGCTTTTTTACATAAACTGATGCGCAACGTGAACAGGCTTAAACAGGGGAAATTGGTTATATGCGGGGATTTCAACACTGTTCTACATCCCAATATTGATTCCTCATTTTCCGCCAGACGCTCTGATGCGGGTGTTGCCACTTTCCTGCACTCTGAGGGTCTCACAGACGTGTGGAGAGCACAGCACAGCCTTGAGAGAGACTATACCTTTTTCTCCCCAATACATTTGTCTTACTCGAGAATAGACATGTTTATGGTAGACCACACAACCTTACTTCGTACTATTTCAACTGATATTGGCCTCATTAAATGGTCTGACCATGCCCCGATTACTATCACCCTAGAGGAGCAGTTTCAATCCACCAGACCCCCTATCTGGAGGAATAATACATTTCTCTTTAATAACCCAACCCATGTCTCTGAGCTTTCTGCACAGTTGGATGAATTCTTCCAAATTAACAAAGGTTCGGTTTCTAATAAATTTATCTTATGGCAAGCCCATAAGGCGTATATACGAGGCTCTCTAATTAAACTGAACTCTGTTGTGAGGAAGCGCAGAGAACGGGATATCACACAAACCTTAGAATGTATCGCCAAACTGGAGCCAGCTAATAAACCGGCCCCAACATATCTGTGCTCTAATGAGCTTAGAGAGGCACGTAGCAAGCTTAGTAGCCTACTTCTTCAAAACTATGACAAATCTCTCTTAAGACTTCGCTCTAAATACTATCACCAAAGCAATAAAGCTGGAAGACTTCTAGCACAACTAAAATCTCAACAATCAAAATCTAAGATTCCACATTTGCTACATCCCGAAAATAAAGCAAAACTGACAGACCCCCGAGACGTTGCTAACCAATTTAAATTGTACTACCAGTCGCTTTATAATTTAAAGGAGTCTACTCCTCTTCCCGGCGATTACTCTACGTTAGTGGAAAATTTCCTCACTCACGCATCTCTCCCGACTCTCTCTCCGACACAATTACAGTCCCTCAATGCACAATTCTCGCTAGCTGAAATTGATAAGGTCATCAAATCCCTGAAGATAGGTAAGTCCCCTGGTCCTGATGGACTCTCTAATGAATATTTTCGCCACTTCCAGAGCACTCTTGCTCCCTACTTGCTTGAAATATTCCAGTTAGTGCAAGACGGCCATTCCTTTCCCCCAGACATGGTGGAAGCACTAATAGTTACTATCCCGAAACCAGGGAAAACCCCAGACGTTCCTCAGAACTTCCGCCCCATATCGCTGCTTAACTCTGACGTAAAAATGTTTGCCAAAATTATTGCCAATAGATTAGCTCCACTCCTCCCCTCTCTGATTCACCCTGACCAAACTGGGTTTGTGAGTGGCCGACTAGCGTCTGATAACACTAGACGGATTGTTGACTTATTCAATTATGCTGAGGTGCATAGCCTCCCAATGCTTGCGGTTACATTAGATGCGGAAAAGGCATTTGACCGCCTGCATTGGGACTACGCATTTTCTACTCTCCGCCAGATGGGTTTTTCAGGACAGATTCTGCAGTCTATCTACAGCTTATATTCCTCTCCATCAGCAAAAGTCTGGTTTAATGGGGTGGTGTCAGACCCGTTTAAAATTACCAATGGAACCAGACAAGGATGCCCCCTATCCCCCTTATTGTTTATCCTGGCACTGGAACCCCTAGCACAATCCATAAGGAACTCAATAGCCGGAATGGATATAGGTGGCAGATCCCATAAGATCACACTTTATGCGGATGATATTATCCTTACATTAACCAACCCCTGTAACTCGTTAGACGCTGCTATAGACATTATCTCACACTATGGGTCTCTTTCCTATTATAAAATCAATAGCGCCAAATCTCAAGCTCTACCTATCAACATCCCGCCGGATGAGGTTGCCTCCCTGAAATCCTCCCAAGGCTTAGACTGGCAAACTTCGGAAATCCCATACCTAGGGGTTAAGATAACCTCTCCGTGTTCCTTGCTTTACAATAGAAACTACCTCCCCCTTCTTGATACCATGATAAAAGACCTTGGCAGTTTTTCTATGAAGGCTCTATCCTGGGTAGGTAGAGTGGCATTGTTTCAAATGATGACACTCCTCAAAGTCATTTACATATTTCGTGCCCTCCCAATCCCAATCCCTATGACATTCTTTAAAAAAGCACAGATGACCTTGGGTAGATACATTTGGGGTCCGACCAAGCCGAGAGTAGCACGGACACTATTATCCAAAAAGAAGCAAGTGGGCGGACTAGGTCTCCCAGATATTAGAGATTATTTTCAAGCGGTGGCACTCTCCTTTGCCCGTGAATGGTGGTCCCCAGATATCAGTAAAGCCTGGATCCAGATTGAACAACACGCCATAAAAAGAGCTTCATTGAGAGACTACCTGATTCATCTGTTGTGGAACCCAGCTAGGCCAGGGGAGGGTCTACTGACAATGAGACTAGCTAGTAGCCTGTGGTCTTCCATACATAAAACACAAAGCGATAGTGTGGCCACTCTCCTCCCACAAGCCACTTTAGGAACAATAGAACTGACTATCCCTGACATTAACTTGACAGTCTGGCGAGAGAGGGGTATCACTTTTGTCTCTCAGATCATGTCGAATGGCTCTCTTCTCCCCTTTGAATCCATTCATAGCCTGTTCGCGTTGCCGCATACAGAATTTTATAACTTCCTTGGAATTAGACATTTCATTGCCAAGATCACGCAGAATCCACCCTCCATAAACTCTGATATATGGAGACTGTTCCGCTCTCCGTCTCTTTTTAAAAAGCATACTACATGTTATGTGTATGATGTTTTAGGAGAAAAGGCTACTTTTACCAAAACTTTACCCATCACAAAATGGGAAGCAGAATTGGGGAAAACCTTTCTAGATGAACATTGGTCTCAAGCCATTAGATTCCTTACCTCTAATTTCAAATGTGTCTCCCACTATGAAGCAGGGCTGAAGACCCTCTTGCACTGGTACTTCACTCCACAGAGACTAAACAAGATTTACCCTTCATCCTCCCCCCAATGTTGGAGGGAATGTGGAGCTAAAGGCTCATTGCTCCATATCTTATGGACATGCCCCATACTTACCCCGTACTGGCGCAGTGTTTTTGGCCTGATCACGGAGATAACCTCTCAGGTTGTTAACCCCCGGCCTGAACTGGCTCTTTTATTTTTAGGCATACACGATATACCCCCTGGATGCAGGAACCTTGTTGGACACATACTACTTAGTGCTAAATTAGTTATCACACGGTACTGGAAACAAACAGCTTCACCAACTATAGCAGAGGTTATTCTAGAGATTAACAGATCCTGTAGATATGAAAACCTAATACCTGCCTCTATTCTACCGCTGAAATCTAGGTTGCTCACTTGGAGCCCATGGCTCAATAACTCTAATTATTCAACCTGAACTATAGAAGATTCCTAGGCCTGAATTGAAACTTAAGTGTAGCAATATGAACAAGATAGAAGGGCCCTTTGAATCAGGACAAACTGAGATTAGATTGCCTCACTCCCCCCTCTTTCCTTCCTGGTCTTCCCTCTTCCCTCTCTACCCTCTATATTTTGTTATTAAGGTCCAAATGTTGAGGACCCTGCTCTTATACTACTATGCAAACTGCAAACCATTGATGTACCTGAATGTTTTTTCAGCAAGCCTATTGTGTAGGCGTATATAGTCATGTTTTCTAATCTTGCGAATTATGGCTCACTCGCCAACCATTGAAAACACCAATAAAAAAGATTTACTCTAAAATGAACCAGGCATGGATCCCACAAGACTTATCCGTACCTTGTGCAGAATAAACATGTATATCGGCCTCACCCAGCCATTGTTATGCTACAGCGCAATTGCTCATTGTTATATTTTTGATATTTCCCACTCTTTTGGGGTGTACCCTAATTTTAATAAATAAATAAATTAATTAATGAATTAAAACAAAAAGCAGTATTGGCTACCACATCCTCCTCCACCGCCGCTTCCACCTACATTTTAGCAATTTTGCCGTATACAAACTTCTGCTCTGTATAGGTGACTGGGACCTTTTTTTTTTTGTAAAATTATCTGTTGAATTGGTTGGTGACATGAACACAGTTTTGCTGTGAATAAACCCCTGCTCTACATAGTTGATAGGGCCCATTTTTTTTTTTAATTGTCTGTTCCATTGGTGGGTGACATAAACCCATTTTTGCCAATGAAAAGCCCCTGCTCTGCATAGGTGACAGAGACTTAAACTTCTAAAATTTGTCTTTAATTGACCCTTTCATTCAATCCTTCTTAAATTTCTTGTCCCACATTTCATCTCGATCACATTGCAGCCATTGACCTCCCTTAGATGTGGTATCCCCTTCTCACACTCCCTCTCCAGTGTTGAACCCTGATTCACCGCTAACCACGATTAACATGGTAGGCGCAGAAAAGATGGAAAGAAGGAAAGTTGAAAGAGAAGATATCCAATTGGATCGTGGACCTCACAGAGATGTGCGATCAGGCAGAAGTTATCTAGAGTCAACAAAGCGGCAGCAGGGCCTCTCCTGTCTAACGTTTCCAAATCTAAAATGCCCCAGTGACATTCCCTATAATTTTGTATTAATCATTCCAATAACAGGGCATCTTAAGAGTCCTGTATTGTTATTGTTATTGTCACTACCTCCCTGAGTCGGGAGTAAGTATTTGCCACACGCCCCCTCCTTTACTTTGATGCTTCTGTTTTAACAACTTGTCCCACATTTCCGCTCAATCACATTGAATTTCATGCATTGACCTCCCTTGGATGTGGTATCCCTTTCTCAGGCTCCCTCTCCGGCAATGAACCCTGATTCCCTGTTACCCATGATCACCAAGGTAAGCACATAAAAGAACATCGGAAGTTTATAGAGAAGATATCGAATTGGATCGTGAACATCACAGGGACGTGCGAGATAGTGGAACATTATGTGTGCACACGCATACACGTACTGACTGATGGTTCTGCCCCCTTCAACTTCTGGGTCTCCAAATTGGGCACATGGCCTGAGCTTGCCCTTTGCGCCTTGGAGGTGCTGGCCTGCCCTGCAGCCAGTGTATTGTCTGAACGTTTGTTTAGCATGGCTGGAGGGGATTATCACAGGTTATATTTCCCAATGATTTGGGGTGTACCCTAATTTAAACAAAAATTAATTTATTAATTAAAACAAAAAAACAGTGTAGGCTACCTCCTCCACTTCCGCTTCTACTTCCACCTACACCACCACATCCACCGCCTCCTCAACCTCCTACTTCATATGGACCTCGTCCTCCTAGATTAGGTTATTATATATTTTTTTCTGTATCTTATGTTATTTTAAGTCATATCCCTATCCACATTTGTTTGCAGAGCACCTTCTACTCAAACTTTTTTGTGAAGTTCGGCCGAACCCATCGAACCCGAACATCTAGGTGTCCGCCCAACTCTACACATGACACATGTGTCATTACTTGGCCTAAGAAAAGCAGTTAAAAGGCCATGGCACTTACAGGAGCATCAGTGACTTCTTAAACAACTGATCAACGGGGATCTTGGGTGTCGAATCCCCACAGTTCAGATACTGCTGACCTATATAGGTCTCAGATAGGTCATCAGTATAACAATTGAAGAAAACCCCATTAAATGCTAACGATCTCAGGCAATTTAATAGCTAAGTGAGTATATCTCCATGGTTGTGGGAGTTTGTCAGGTCTCAAACGGAAGGTGAAGGAGCGCAAGGTCTCTAACATCCACCAGCTCTGTGATGTCGTCATTGATTAGTGGAAGAGGATTCCAGTGGCAACCTGTAAAGCTCTAGTAAACTCCATGCCCAAGAGAGTTAAGGCAGTCCTGGAAAATAATGGTAGCCAAACAAAATATTGACACTTTGGGCACAATTTGGCTATTTTGACTTAGGGGTTTTGTTGCCAGCGGTTTAGATATTAATGGCTGTATGTTGAGTTAGTTTGAGGGCACACCAAATTTACACTGCTATACAAGCTGTACACTGAGATACTGTATTTGAGGGATGGAATGGTGACTATCAGGTGTGTTTGCTGGCAGGCTAATGTCAGGTCAACTTATGGCAACTAGTTGTACATCACAGATTCCTGCAAAAACAGGGGAAAATACATTTTGTTTGGAAATAACTTTCATTACATTTTTGGAAGCACTTAGGTTTTGCCCCTTTTTTATAGAAACCACTTCCTATTTACTATTTGTAATTGCGCATCTCAGTGTGTTAAAGCCATATTACTGAACATGAACATTGCTGCAAGATAATAAGTGGATGGGCTACAACAGCAGCATATGCAGTTCACATCAGAAACACAAATTGCAGTCAAATCCAAGTTTTAGTAAACGCCTGTCATTCCTTTAAAAAAGTGATCAATAATTTTACTGGAATGGAAATAAATATAATATGGCACTCATAACACCATTACTATAGCTGTGTTACTGAATATGTACATACATTGCTGTCACATATGCACTTCACATCAGTAATGTAAATTACAGTATAACTGTGCGACTGAAGGCAACTGCATCACAGCGTCAAGTTCAAAATACATTTATCATCACTGCAAAAATATTCCATTGTCACACCCGAGTGTTAGTGAAGGGACAGAATTACAGCATCAGAGCATGTAGTTCAAACAAGACCAAGTTTCAAGAACTGCAAAAAGTGCATATTACCCTTGTAAATTCTCAAAACCAAATGAGGTGTGTTTGTGGAACGGGAGGGAATCGGGACATTTAGTCGCACCGCTATCTTTAAATTACAGATAAAGCTATTTTGCTAGTACTGGTTAATAATCGGGGTGTGTACCTAACCAATAAAATTCATTTAGAGGCCTCATAATAAAATGTCTGGAAAACAGAAGAGTGCAAAATCAAAGTCCCATGCCTCGTCTTTCCAAAGTCACAATGTGGGTAGCAGTATCAAACATCCAAGTAGTAGTAGTAATAGTAGTAGTAATTGACAGTTCTCATTGGCTTCTGAAAGGTACAAGGTTATTATTAAGGACAAGAGGATAAGATTGTGTACTGGATGGCTCACTGTTCCTCTCAGTCACTGCAGGATGATATGGAGGTCATCTCTGAGTCTGACACCATTCCTTTGAGCCAGGGGGGACAGCATTTCTTCTGCTCCTCCTCCTTGGAACCACAATCCTTTCAGTTGCATCCTCTTTTTTCCTAAAAAGAGGCAAAAATAAACCACAATGCACTTCAGAAGATTGTCAAGATAGTCTCTGTGTTCATAAGCTGTGTGAGAAAAGTCAGCATTTGTACTGCCATGAGAAGAGGATTCAGAGGGGAACCCATGAATAGCTATATTAGTGGTGGTAGAAGTGACACCGTGGTGTGGCGGTAGGGGCAGTGGTAGTGACAGTCACTCAGGGAAAATACAGAGCAGGGAATCGGGACGGGGACAAGAAGCTTACAATGACAAATCACAGTCTGATAAAAGTGATAGGAAAGGTGAGGACTCTGATGATTGTGTGTTGGACAGAACCTGGGAGCTGGATCAAAGTGCTGAGGACATCAGAGAAGGAGGGTGGGGGCAGCAGCAACAATAAAGAACAGAGGCAACATATGACCAGAATCTAACAAAGAACTGCCAGGGCCAGATCTGCTTGTGTTGGTTGGTGATTCTGATACTGTGGCCACAGGACAGACCTAAGCCAAGTCTGGCTGTCGCTAGTGTTGATCACGAATATTCTAATTGCTATTTTTTTATCACAAATATCAGCAATTCGAGAATTTGCGAATATTTCGAATATAGTTCTATATATTCATAATTTCTAATATTCAAGATTTATTTTTATTTTTTTATCAGTACACATGATCCCTCCCTGCTTCTAGCTTGTGGGCCAATGAGGAGGCTGCAATATCTTTGACTTTAGGAGTAGTGTTGATTGTGAATTTTCGTAGTGCAAATTTTTGTAATGAGAATCAATGAGATCGTGAAAACTAAGATCCGATGGTATATTCCAACCCCCAGGCATTGCCATGGTAACGGGGACTCTTGTCGGGGAGCAGTATACCAAAGTGGAACAACTGTACAGATTTAAAAAAAATATATATATGTTTTTTTTAGAATATTCATAATATTCAAAAACAAGAATATATAGTAAATATTTAAAAAAAACAAATATAGAGCAATTTAGCTAATATAGTACTATAATCTTTTTTGTCTAATAGTCGTACAACTATAAAAAAAAGATTATAGCACTAAATTAGCTAAATTGTTCTACATTCATTTTTCTTGTTTTAGAATATTATGAATATTCGAAAAACGAATATATAGCACTATATCGAATATATTAGTTTTTAGAATATCCTTTTTTTTAAAATCTGTACAGTATTTCCACTTTGGCATATTCCTCCCCGACAAGCGTCCCTGTTAACATGGGAACGCCTGGGGGTTAGAATATACCATTGGATCTGAGTTTTCATGATCTCATTGACTCTCATTACGAAAATTTGTATTATGAAAATTCACATTACAAAAAAAAAATGCAAACAACATTACTCCTAACGAATATTTGAATTTGCGAATATCCGACAAATATTTTACGAAATATTAGCAAAATATTGCGAATTTTAATATGACCCATGCCGCTCATAACTAGCTGTCGCTAGCTCTGTGGCAGTTTTTTTCCACAGTGCCGGAAGACAAATGCATTGAAGTGGGCAAGATCTGCATGTTCAAACACAATAATAAGTACCATGGCTCCAGTGTAGCACAGGCTGCGGCATCACCAGCTAGCGCAATAAGAATATCTTCTTTCTCCTGGTCTCCTTTGCTGATTGTCATCATCACTTACTACTTCTGCCGCTCAGACTACTCCTCTTCCTTCTCTCTTCTGTTGTCAGCCATCAATAACAGAATGTGTTGCTAGGAAACAACTCTTCATGCTCAGCAATCCCAATATCGAAGGCTTAACTCCCACCTGGCCAAGTTTCTGGTGGTTCAGTCTCTGCCATACCACTTAGAAGAGTCTGCTGCCTTTAGGGAGCTGATGTCATGTGCTCAGCCTTGCTGGAAGATATCTAGCCAGCATTATTTCTCTAAAAAAGCCATCCCTTCCTTGTACTCTGACACGACAGAGAACATAGTCCAGTCCTTGCAATTCTTGCTGTGCAGCAAGGTGCACGTCACTGTGGAAACCTGGAGTAGCTGTTAGAGGCAATACATGTCTTTCAAGGCTCACTGGGCCAATGTTTTTAACTTCTAGGCAGCATCACAGCAAGAAAGTCAGATCCTACTGACGCCTCCACATATGTGTTGGTCTGGTTCTCACACCAGCTGCTTATTCACCTCCTTTCACATGGACATCCACCCATCCCTATCACATGTCTAAAGCCATAGTACTATGTAAAGACATATGTTATCAGAAAATAGCTTTTTTTGTAAAATGCTGGGCATTTTAAAAAATTTGTCAAGTCAATTTTTATGTGTAAACAACATTTTTTATTTGGTCACAATATTCTGGTACCATTTGTGGGAATATTCAACTTCTTAACTTTTTATTCTTTTTTGGGGGGTAGGATAAACATACACAGGAATTTTAGCATATTTTTATTTTGGGAATATGCAACTTTTTTCTTTTGCTTTTTTGGGTGGGATACACATACACAGGAATTTTAGCATTGTTTTTTATATTTTTTTATATTTATGGTGTTCATTATTTGGGTTACATAATGTGATACATCTAAGTTCACATTGTTTTGGATGCAGGTGATTATCAATGTTATACAGGTTTTTTTCTCCATGTTAAAGTCTTTTTACTGTGAAAAATATCTCACTAGGGGACTTATACCTGTGACCCTTTGAACACTTACATAATATGTACTACATATGTAGTGCAGTGTATTATGCCTGTCAATAAAATGTGCCTCTGGGAGGGCATAATAAGTGTTCACACTTGGTAGACTTTAGGCCTTTGCATGGCCTTAAGCTGCCATAGCAACCATATTTACCCGGCAATTGTATTGCGTTAGAGTCAATAAGTGACAAAGGGTGCTCTCTCCTTCTGTCTAACAATCGAGATGCTATGGACAAAATTGCATTTGGTATCTGCGGGGTTAATGACTTGGCAGTGCTTTAGCACTACTTTAGAATTTAGCGGTGACTGCCATTGTGTAGTAACAGGCAGTTACTGTTTCAGATTTTCAGCACCATAGGGAGATGGACATTAGTTTAGGAAACCTCTATATTTATACAGGCTGGTAATAGTCAGCATGGAGACATGCAGAATCTTACCAGCCTACTGTGTATGGAATTTGTTAAAGATGGTGAACCAGTGTTTTACTAAGCTTAGCTGTCACTAACTTACATTTCATTAACCCTGCAGATACCAAATACAATTTTGTTATGCCTTTAGTTATGGCAGCAATACTAGTGACAGATCCTACAAAATATAACTAACTTTAGAGGAGACAAGCCCGGGATCGCAAGATCAACCAAAATGGTGTGCAACCAGCCAATACACAGATAGTCATCCCCTGTGATGTCAAAGCTCAGGTTTTAATGATGACCATCCTCATCTTTTGCTTGCTTTACTTCTTCCAAATCTTCCTTCAAAGTCTCCATGTCCTAGAAAATTCAGCAAAATGCAGAGAGGAGGAGCTGGATGTTCCTGATTACATATTCTCATCGATATTAGATGATACAAAAAAGGAGGGAAGGCAGATGGTAAAAGAAGGGCTCCCACCTGTAAAGCAGGAGAGTGTTGGGTTTGAAGAAGTGGGTACAGCCCCTGTTTAAATGTTCCATGCGGTCATTAACAATTAACAGTATGGCTGCAACCTACCCACAGCGCGGCCAACTCCATGTGGTCATACCCTAAGACACAGCGGCCTAAGTATACCTGATTTATAGTGAATTGTGACCAATTAGTTCATAACAAATCAATTTTGTTGTGGAACTTTGGTGAAGCTGCCGAATCAAATTTTTCAAAACTTCATTCATCTTTATTTATTAATGCACTGGAGTACATTTTTCTTTAAAGTCCTCACTACATCACATTAAAATAAATCATCTTATTTCCAATATATTTTTAAAACTTAAGCAAATGCTACTCAGTATCAGCTTGTTTCAGACAGCACAATGAAGAGGCTTCAGTGTTTACCTAGGTAGAGTGTCTGTGCGAGGGAATGTGGCTGCATTCCCATTATTGTGCTGGACTCTCTGAAATATTTGTCAGATTTAAGAAGCTGCATAGTGGCTCATACTTATTGATATGTGTCTCAGTGTGTTTATTTGTATGCTTTCCTTGCTTCTGAATCACTTACACTATACATCACTTACTCAAATTTGGGGGATGTTTCAGGGCTAACAGATTCCCTTTAATGGCAGGGACTTCTGTTTTTCTCATTAGTCATTTGTTTTGATTACTTGTTATATTATATGTAGGTTATTTCCCCAATTGTAAAGCACTGCAGAATATGTTGGTGCTACGAAACTTAAAATTATATTGATATTAAGAAAAAAATACAGAGCCAAAGCTAAAATGCTTAGAAGAGAATAGAGTTAACGTGAGTGCAGGAAGGAGGAAATTACTAATACTTCAGAAAGGATGCTTTATACATTGAAGGTCAATGCTAACAAAATGGAAACCTTTTAGCAATTTACAAAGCTATTACCATGCAGTATATGGCATAATCCGTTCCTCTTTATGAAAATGGGAAAATGCCTCTGAGATGCAAAGAGTCTACGTATTATTATTATTATAGATCTGATAGCAGGAAATCAGATACTGTACTCCGATGAGCAATTAGACAGTGTAGATGTGGTTAGTGTTTTTTGAGTGCTATTAGATTATTTTGTGTTGAGAATTATAGCATATAAACACGGGATTATTTTAAATCAGGGGACTCATTTGAAAATCCTCCCTTCATCTGTATACGATAATGCTTTGGATTGGTTTTAAATCTTATTTTTTATATATTTACAATGAAATGTTGAGATGTATGAGTAATATTCCTGCTGTAACTTTTCTAGAGCAGGTCTATAAAAAAAATAAAAATAAAGGATCTAAATGGTTAATATGGGCAAGACCACCAACATCATTTTACTTTTTTCAATCTTACAATCAGTGAGTGTACAGATGAGTTCTTACTTTAGACCGGGGTGTCCAAACTTTTTTCAAAGAGTGCCAGATTTGATGAAGTTAACATGTGTGAGGGCCAACTATTTTGCCTGACATTCTTTGAACCATTAAAATTAAATGTAAATTAACATTTTCATTTGACTCACAGGCTCTTGTAAAACATTGCTGTTGTGACATTAAAACAGCATCAAGTTGCTTCAACTTTTCACTGCGGTCGCGCCCTGTTAGCTTGTCACTATGTCTGTCACATGTGCTATGTCTCGACTGGTAGTGTCTCTTGACATTAAATTCCTTATAAACAGCCACAGTCTTTTGGCATATCAGACAAACATAGTGATTTCAGTGAAAAAATATTAAACTTTCCACCTGTCCTGGAAGCGGCATTCCTCACTGTCAACTTTTTGTTTCTTATTTGTAGATGCCATTAAAAAAAATGCCCAGAAGGGGAGAAGTTATGTAGAGAGTACTAGGAGCACATTCCGATAATCAAATTATAGCACAGTACCGGACAGTGATGGGTTAATGAAGGGTATCACAGCTTGATACCACAGATTCCTATTATGCTCCCTTGTCTGCTTTATTATACAATTATCCTGAGCCTGAGTTTACAGCCCTGCCTGCCTGTCATTATGTTTTTTTTTCTTCAATAGGCTCAGTAGCCCTTATGGTTGCCCTTGTGGCTATGTGTGGAGGCACAGGGAGAAGGAAAGGCCAAATATAGATCTTATAGCCCCCCCTCCCCCGTGAGACCTGGGGTCTTTCTCAGCGGGACTTGATGTTATCAGACGGTGCAGGGAGAAGGAAAGCCCACATATATATCTTACAGCTGCCCCCAGTTTATCCCCGAGCACTGCTCAGGACTCCTTAGATCTCTTACCACGGGACTTTACGTCAGCAGCCGTCACAGGGAGAAGGAAAGCCCAAATATTGCAACCCCTGAGATCTTGCGAGATTAGGGCTTTCCTTCTCCGTGAGCCCAAATCTTGCGAGATCTCGGACATCGCAAAATTTGGGCTATCCTTCTCCCTGAGATAGCTGATGACATGAAGCCCCGTGGTGAGAGATCAAATGAGTCCTGAGCGTTGCTCGGGGACTCACCTGGGGGGCTGTAAGATCTATATTTGGCCAACTTAGCTTTGGGGCCTTATCAGTCCGGTAGGTGGGCCGCTATTGGCCCATGGGCCGGACTTTGGACATGCCTGCTTTAGACTGTGTACACATTGCTTTGTATGGAGACAAGCAGACTCTTTGTGGCTCTGTATTCTGGAGTTATAGACACTCTTTGTAGTGGGGAACCCACTTATAGTCATGTCTTTCAAGACTGGTATTACTATGGAAACAACCTTGGATTACATAAAGGTTCCAAAGTTTGTGACTTTTAACTTAAATTATTTCAATGTCATACCAGTGATATTATCTCACAGGTGCCTGTGCATATTCATATTTATATGCACAGGCACACAATACCAGTATGCCACTATATTATAATGTAATGTATTTTTGAATTAAAGCCCCTTTTTTGTAAATGGGAAATATGTAAAAATATATGCACAGTATGCCACTTGTCATAAAAGTCTGAGAGAATAAATACAACTTTTTGCATAATAGATTAGTGACTATTTAACTTTAATAGCTCTGCTGTACAGAAAAAAAATAGGGTGTTGCAGAATTTTGGTAACTGCAGAATTTGCATTTCGTACGAGAACTTTTCATTGGCTACTAGGAGCCACCCTCAGTATGGGAAAAACACCCTATTATTTCCCTGTTAAAACCCTACGTTTTTTGACTACTTAATTTAATGTTCTGTACCTTACTGAATTTGTTTATATACTGGCCCTGCAACAACTAAATTGCTAGCTTGTATCTGTAATTGCTTTTTGCCAGACACATACTCTAAGTTTGCAAGCTGAGCACAGAAAGGCATATCTGGCTTGTGATCAAGCCCAGAGATTGAAGGAACTGCCCAAATCATGCTCCTGATTTGCTCACAGCCTGTCTGTCAGCCTCTGGATCAATCGGGCAAGTCCCCTCCCCCAAGATAAAATGACGCTGGCACCGCTTTGCACAATTTGTCTGACGCGAATCACCAAAACTTTATACTAGTTTGGCAGCAGAATTTTTGTGAAAGTCGTAATAAGGTTGATTAGTTCATAATCGATTCAATCATCTGTACCTCAATCCCTTACATAAAATTTAAGACAACAGAGAGTTGTTTTTAAGATGTAAGTGAGTACCAGTAAGTCCTTCATATGTGTGCATATTCTTACAAGTGTAATACTTTTAGGTAGTGTAACTTGAAGCTCTTGTTCCTCAGTGTAGGATCATGTTACAAGGCTGAGCTCTTAACTTACATGCCTTTATAAGTCTGATGTCCAGCACTTTTGATTGATTATAACTTGATTTTATCGAGTGACAGTTTACAGACAGCTTGTTTTAGAGCATGATGAGCTCTGAGAACTGGCACTGTTTTCTGGGAAATGCAGGGAAAGATTTAATATGATTGATATCTTGTTGACTGAAATCCCTGTTCTTTCAGGGTTAAGAGGCCTACCAGGGACTCCTGTTCAGTGATTTATATACCTCTGTATGCACTCTAATACAGGAAAACTGTCAATCACTGATTAAAGCCACCCACTGGACTCCTAGGCATTAAAGGGGCATCAACTTACAATTAACACTAAATCTTTTCCTACAAAACTAAATATCAATCTACTTTTCTCCGTTTCCTCTATAGCATGCTACTGCCAGAACAGACTGCATATCCACCATGACAGGTTTCCTTTACTTTGACGACTTTCTGACTAAGAATATTATTGTTAGGGCGACTTTTCCTACTGATGATACTAATGGGAAACATTCACATTCTAAGTATAAACTGACTCTTCAGCAATTCTTGTGAATTAAGGCCCCTTTACACAGGTTGAGAAGCCAGCAGAAAATCGCTAACCGGCATTCATAGGTAATCATAGGCAACGGTTGTTAGCCATGTAAAGGTGCCTCTGATTACCCAATGAACAAGTGGAATGCTAGTTTGTTGGTTAATATGCTTGCTTGTGCAGGCATATAAATCTTGTTTTGCCGGCAGCAGATCATACTGTCTAACCAGCACTCTGTTGCTGACAAACAACGATTCTAAATGGGGATGAGTGATGGCATTAACAATTGTTCCTCCCCATACTGTGGAGGAGATTGCTGCATATAAATGCAGCTGTCTCCTTAACTGACGGGCAGATGCTTGCAAGGAAGGAATGCTTCCTTCCTGACAATCGTCTGCTAAATTGTGTAAAAGCACCTTTAGATTTAAGATCTAGACTATCTCACTGACCTATTCTGAATGAAATATAAGGTTCTGAATAGTACAGAGCTGAACACTTAATTACCCTTTTTGCAGATGTTTAGCTAAGGTGATTTCCCTCAAGGAAAATTAACAATTGTTAAAGGATGATATGGTGACATGTTGGATCTGAGTTAGGGCTAGTTCATATCACCGTTTAGCTTTCTGTTTTTCTGATCTATCAGAAGAACACAAAAAAAATATGGATCAGTTATTTTGAGCATGTGTTATGTTCAGTTAGCATTAGTTTGCACTAAAATAACTGATCCATCTTTTTTGATCATTAGTTATGATGATCAGTTTGTATCAGCTTGTGTCACTTCCGTCAGAGATCAGTTATTTTTGACAGGATAAAAAGTACTGCATGTAGGACTTTTTCTCCTGTCAACAGTAACTGAACTCTGAAAAAGTGACAAAAACTGATGCAAATGGATCATAATTGGTGTTCAAAATAATGGATCATTTTTTTCTTTATTTTTCTGCTCTTCTGATGGATCATAAGAACGGAAAGCCAAGTGGTGATGTCAACTCAGACTTAAAGGGGTTCTCCGGGAATTAAGAAAATGAAAATATGCAAATATTACTTTATTATAAATATATTCCCAACTACCTTTCATTAGTTATAATGGCTCCTTTTGTCTAGGGAGCAATGATTAGGAGAAACAAAATGGCCGCTGTCCTATTAGTGCATACAAAGCCTGTCCTAATCACACAGGAGGACAAGTTACTTCACAACACTGAGGTAAAGAGTTGTCTCATCCTCCTCTACTACTTGTCAGGGATTATGATTCTGAATACAGATGAGAATATCTTCACCTGAATCTTTGTAGGAATGGAGTTCATGAGGAGACATGAAGTAAAGAGAGACAGGACAAACTGTGGTAATGTGGGGCTGTGGTAATTGATACTGCATACAAGTGCAGCTGCTCATTAGCTAAATCTACTCATGAACTCCATTCCTACAGAGATTCAGCTGATGGCCATATTAAACTTTATTTGTGATGATAATCCCTGACAAGTAGAGAGAAGGAGGAGGATGAGGCAGCTCTTTAGCTCAGTGTTGTGAAGTAACTTGTTCTCCTGTGTGATCCTAACCTATTAGTACAGGATTTGCTTGTACTAATAGGACAGCGGCCATTTTGTTTTTCCAAATGATTGCTCCCAAGACAAAACTAGCCATTATAACTAATGTAAGGTATTTGTGAATATATTTATAATAAAGTAATATTTAAGTATTTTCATTTTCTTAATTCCTGGAGAACCCCTTCAATATACTCACTAAAGAATCCTGGATTCTCCAAAAAACAAAGGAAGCAGATATTGCAATAACGCAATCTTGAATGGTTGGAAGACTCGGTATTAGACATGAGAAAACATTTTGTGATTCAGATTGCTAAATTTTTAAAAACATTTGGTTTGGACATAAATCGATTCTACCAGAACCAGTGAAAGAGAGAAAGAGAGAGTTTTGTAAGCCAGGCAATGTGTCTCTGTGTTTCTGGGAAAGATTCTAAGTAAGCCTATCTGATGCTAGCAGATATAAGATGTGCTAATTTTCATATATTTTCCCAGAAACTCAGAGAAACATTGACTGGGTTATAACACTCCTCATGCATACTCAGCTCCCTCTATGAGAAAAATAGTGCTCCAAACAAGGCCTCTCAGGCAGCCAAGCAAAGCTTCTTTGCTCAACTCTTTTAAAGGTTAGTTACCCAGAATGAGCTATATTTGTGGTATGAAACAGTTTTCCATTTAGAAAGGAGACTAGATTACATAGAAACATAGAAACATAGAATGTGTCGGCAGATAAGAACCATTTGGCCCATCTAGTCTGCCCAATATACTAAATGCTATGGATAGCCACTGGCCCTATCTCATATGAAGGATGGCCTTATGCCTATCCCATGGATGCTTAAACTCCTCCACTGTATTTGCAGCTACCACTTCTTCAGGAAGGCTATTCCATGCATCCACTACTCTCTCAGTAAAGTAATACTTCCTGATATTACTTTTAAACCTTTGCCCCTCTAATTTAAAACTATGTCCTCTTGTAGCAGTTTTTCTTCTTTTAAATATTCTCTCCTCTTTTACCTTGTTGATTCCCTTTATGTATTTAAAAGTTTCTATCATATCCCCTCTGTCTTGTCTTTCTTCCAAACTATACATGTTAAGGTCCTTTAATCTTTTCTGGTAAGTTTTATCCTGAAATCCATGTACCAGTTTAGTAGCTCTTCTCTGAACTCTCTCGAAAGTATCAATATCCTTCTGGAGATATGGTATCCAGTACTGAGCACAATACTCCAAATGAGGTCTCACTAGTGCTCTGTACAGCGGCATGAGCACCTCCCTCTTTCTACTGGTAATCCCTCTCCCTATAGACCCAAGCATTCTGCTAGCATTTTCTTCTGCTCTATGACATTGTCTGCCTACCTTTAAGTCTTTTGAAATAATTATCCCTAAATCCCTTTCCTCAGATACTGAGGTTAGGACTGTATCACTGATTTTATATTCTGCTCTTGGGTTTTTACATCCCAGGTGCATTATCTTGCACTTATCAACATTACATTTTAGTTGCCACATTTTTGACCATTCCTCTATTTTTCCTAAGTCCTTTAAGTCCTTTTCCATTTGGTGTATCCCTCCAGGAACATCAACCCTGTTACAAATCTTTGTGTCATCAGCAAAAAGATACACCTTACCATTGAGGCCTTCTGCAATTTCGCTGATAAAGATATTAAACAATATGGGTCCCAGAACAGATCCCTGAGGTACCCCACTGGTAACAAGACCTTGGTCTGAATATACTCCATTGACTACAACCCTCTGTTGCCTGTCCCTCAGCCACTGCCTAATCCATTCAACAATATGGGAGTCCAAGCCCAAAGACTGCACTTTATTGATAAGCCTTCTATGTGGGACAGTATCAAAAGCCTTACTAAAGTCTAGATAAGCAATGTCTACTGCACCTCCTCCATCTATTATTTTAGTCACCCAATCAAAAAAATCAATAAGATTAGTTTGACATGATTTCCCTGAAGTAAACCCATGCTGTTTTTCATCTTTCAATCCATGTGATTTTAGATGTTCCACAATCCTCTCCTTAAGTATGGTTTCCATTAATTTCCCCACTATTGATGTCAAGCTTACTGGCCTATAGTTGCTCGATTCCTCCCTACTACCTTTCTTGTGAATGGGCACATTTGCTAATTTCCAATCTTCTGGGACGACTCCTGTTGCCAGTGATTGGTTAAATAAATCTGTTAATGGTTTTGCTAGTTCACCGCTGAGCACTTTTAATATCTTTGGGTGTATCCCATCAGGCCCCTGTGACTTATTTGTATTAATTTTAAACAGTTGAACCTCTTCCTCTGTAAAGACACATGCATCAAAAGATTCATTAGTCTTCTTTCCTAACTGAGGTCCTTCTCCTTCATTTTCCTTTGTAAAAACTGAACAGAAGTATTCATTGAGGCAGTCAGCTAGTTCTTTATCTTCTTCCATATACCTTCCTTCTTTTGTTTTTAATTTGGTAATTCCTTGTTTTAGTTTCCTTTTTTCATTTATGTATCTGAAGAATGCCTTATCATCTTTTTTCCCTGACTGAGCTAATTTCTCTTCTGCCTGTGCTTTAGAAGTTCTTATAACTTGTTTGGCCTCTCTCTGCCTAATCTTATAAATTAGCCTGTCATCCTCGTTTTTTTTTTTATAATTCCTAAATGCTATCTTTTTGTTTTTAGTGATTTTGGCCACTTCTGCTGAGTACCACAGTGGTCTCTTCCTTTTTTTTCTTTTACTGACAAGCCTAATGCAATTTTCTGTTGCCTTCAATAGTGCCACTTTTAAGTAGTCCCATTTCTCCTGGACTACAATGGAACTGTTTCAGTCTGATAGGGACTCTTATACCACTAATCTAATTTTTGAAAAGTCAGTTTTTCTAAAATCTAAAACTTTTGTTTTTGTGTGGTGTGACTCAGTCACTGTACTTATAGTAAACCACACTGACTGGTGATCACTAGATCCCAAGCTTCCCCCTACAGTAATATCAGATACCAAATTCCCATTTGTGAAAACTAAATCTAAAATGGCCTCCTTCCGGGTTGGCTCCTGAACTACTTGCTGTAGAGATAATCCCAGTAGGGAATTTAGAATATCTGTACTCCTGGCAGAACTAGCTATTTTGGTTTTCCAGTTTACATCTGGAAGATTGAAGTCTCCCATAATGATAACTTCCCCCTTCAATGTGTATCTCTTTTACAGAGATGCATTTTGGAGATATATAAGCAGAGTCATAGAAAAAAAATCTTTATTATAAAAATGCAATGATTGAACAGTTTTAGACTGCCACTAAGAACCTGGGAAAGTTGGTCTATGAAGCACAAGAACATGTATATAGACAAAAGAGATGAGTAAATTAATTTGGAATTTATCCTAAATTTAGTTTAACTGTTTTTTTTTTATTGGATTTTAACTAGAGATGAGCAAACTTCAAACTTGCTTTGGGTCCGATTCATCAAACCTTTTGAAAAGTTAAATTCAGACCCAAATCAATTCTAGACTAGTCAAATACACTCCAATTACGCTAAGAATTGTTATATTCACATTACATTTAGCTCTCTGTTCTTCTGATCTGTCAGAGGCACAGAAAATTAAAAAGAAAGTTGAGCATCAGTTGTGTTTAATTTGTATAAATTTACGGTAAAAATAATTCATACGTATTTTTTTGAACATTAATTGGAGATTTTCCTAGCTACTGTAACGGAAAATATGGATTTTATTGAAGACAGGAGGCTCCCATTGTGCATTAACTTTCTTTACTACTCCCATTAGCAGCAAGAATAAGTATTACAACAGTTGAAAGTTTTTTCAAAACAGGTAGTAAATATGTAAATGAGGAAGTCCAGGTAGCCAATCAGTGATCCCCTTAGTGTATAAATGATGGTGCTGGTATAGATTCTGCCTCTTTCTTGATGTCTTGAGATGTAGTAAGTAGAATTAAATGGATCTTGAGTATAAACAGAATGTAGAAGAAATCTGGAGGGAACAAAACCGGAGTAACAGGAACATTCGAAGGTCGCTGAAGGATTGAGGAAATTGAAGATATTCTAGTATGCTATGAAAAACACAAAATATATACGATTAGGGTTGGGTTAATAGGGGGGGACAATGCTCGCCTCCTGTCTTCAATAAAATCCATATTTTCCGTTACAGTAGCTAGGAAAATCTCCAATTTTATTGCGACAGGAGGCTCCCATTGTGCAAGTTTAAAGCTAAAATGTATATCCGAAGTCACAATATATAGTTTATATGATAGACATGGATACATGAGAATCTGGTTTATAATAAAAGGTTTTAAAAGTGGATTCTGAAGACCAATCCGCGGCCTTCAAAATCTCAGAGAGGGAAGCTCCTTTTTGGAATGCTTTAGTGGAAACCGCCCCTCTAAGAGAATGTGGGCCAAAGATTGCTGTGTCGATTCCTGCCATTTGCATGGTCAGTTTAATCCATCTCGCTAATGTAGGGGAAGATACTGGAAGATGTGGTTTGCAAAAGGAGATAAGGAGTTGGGACGATTGAGGAGAGCGTAAAGATTGGGTCATGGATTCGTATGTTTTTAAACAACGGACGATGCATAGTTTATTGTTAGAAGGAAAAGCCGGGTAAGAGACCGTATGAAGATTGGTTTTGGTTCTTCTGGTGATTTGGAAGGTTACACCGTTAGGGGTGAAGAATCTGTGAGAAATGTCTAAGGCTCTGACATCTGAAACCCTTTTAATGGATATGAGACATAAGAGGGTCGTGATTTTGAAAGAGAGTAATTTTAATGGGAGATGTTCATTATCTTCCCATGTGGAAAAAAGATTTAGGAGGGAGGTAACATCCCAAGTGGAGTGATATCTAGGTCTCGGGGGGTTTCTAAAGCGAATACCTTTCATAAGTTTACAAACCAAGGGATGTTTGCCCACGGGGATTGAATTAATAGGGGCGTGTTCCGATGATATTGCAGAACGATAGAGGTTTATGGTCCTATAAGCTTTCCCCATATTAAGAGATTCGGAAAGAAAATTTAATATGTGGGTAACAGGTGCATGAATGGGATCCAGATTCCGTTGAGTGCACCAATGAAGCCAAATTTTCCAGGCTGATCTATAAGCCTTTTTGGTACCCGGGGCCCATGCGTCGGATAGGATGTCGATAGCAGATTGTGAAAGGTCGTGATCGATTGTTTGTTGCCTGAAATCAGCCAAGCTATCAATGTTAGGTGTCCCGAAAGTATTAGAGGGTGTAGGTGACCCGAAGGGTCTCGGAGTAGATCTTGTGGAGAGGGAAGAATTCTCGGGATATCTATCGTCAGACTGAGTAGTGTGGGAAACCATGTTTGAGACGGCCACCATGGGGTGATGATCACTAGTGTGGATTTCTGAGTGATTGTCTGAAGTAGAACTCTGGAGATTAGTGCAAAGGGGGGAAAGGCGTAAAGGCGTCCTTGTGGCCAACTTTGGCGGAGAGCATCTAGGGCTAAGGCTTCTGGATCTGGGCGCCAACTGAAGAAGGTGGGAAGTTGGGTGTTCAGTCGTGATGCGAATAGATCTATGAGGAGGGGACCCCATAGATTTGTTGATTTGTTTGAAGATGAGCGGGCTCAATTGCCAGTTGCTGGAATCCGTAAGGTATCGGGAATTCCAGTCGGCAACTGAGTTTATTAGACCTGGAAGGTATTCTGCTTTTAAAATGATATCCCTGTCTAGACAGAAGTGCCAAAATTCTTTGGCAATGTCTGTTAGTGTCTTGGAGGTAGTGCCCCCTAAACGGTTGATGTATTGAACTGCCGCAATATTGTCCATACGTAGAAGGATGCAGCAGTGTGATTTGTCTTTCGCGAAACTTTTCATGGCGAAAAAGGCGGCTAGTAATTCCAGACAATTGATGTGTAGCTGGGATTCTGAACCTGACCATTTCCCTCCTGTGGAATAAGGACCACAGCGAGCGCCCCATCCCGAAAGGCTGGCGTCTGATTCCAGAATCAGATCTGGTAGGGAATTGAATATCATCTTCCCATTCCATATCTGAATGTGTTGAAGCCACCAAAGCAGTTCTTCTTTGGCTTCCGAGGATAGTGGGACTTTGTCTGAATATTGTAGGCCCTCCCTTAAATGTTGAGCTTTTAGACGTTGTAGGGCTCTGTAGTGTAGTGGGGCGGGGAAGATTGCTTGTATGGAGGCCGACAGAAGGCCTACAATCCGAGCAATGGTTCGTAGTGAGACTAGATGTTTGTTTAGTATTGAACGGATTTCTTTTCGAATCAAAGTGAGTTTTTTGGTAGGAAGACTCAGTAGAGCAGAGTCGGTGTTGATGTTGAATCCCAAAAATTCTACTTCTTTGGATGGGGATAGGATGGATTTTTTGTAATTGATTAGAAAACCTAGACTGGTTAGAAGAGAAATGGTCCATTGTGAATGGGTAAGAATTAAAGAGTGATTGTGCCATAATTAAGATATCGTCCAAATATATGATTAGACGTACCCCTCGGGATCTTAGGGATGATATCACTGGATTCATTAATTTGGTGAAACACCAAGGGGCTGATGATAGGCCAAATGGAAGGCAAGTGAATTGCCATTTTTGGTTGTTCCAGAAAAATTGTAGAAAAGGTTGATGGAGAGGATGTATGGGTACGGTGAGGTACGCGTCCTTGAGATCTATTTTTATTAGCCAGTCTTGAGGGAGTAATAGGTCCCTGAGAAGGTGAATTCCCTCCATTTTGAAATGGTGATAAGTTACGGAATCGTTGAGGGTTTTCAAATTTATGACCGGTCTGTGACCTCCGTCTTTCTTTTTCACTAGGAAGATGTTGCTGATAAAGCCTGGGGATAGAAGGGGTACTTGAATGATAGCTCTCTTGTGGAAAAGATCTAGTATCTGACTCTATGAGGTCTTGATCTAGAGTGGAGAAATGGTTGAGGAATGTGGTTCTGTGAGGGAGAGGATTGGAAATCTATCTGATATCCTGAGATGGTGTTCAGGATCCATGAGTCTGAGGTTAGAGAAGACCATGTTTGGAAAAAATGTTTCAGTCTTCCCCCTAGAGGAATGTGGGGATAGTTTGGGGTAAAAGAGCTTACCTGATGATGGTCTGGATCTAGGGAAACCTCGTTGGCCTCGGGTTCTCCATGGGCGTCCTCTGGTAGGGAAAAATGGTGTAGTGGATGGTGTGAAGGTAAAAGGTCTGTCTTGTTGGAAGGGGGCCTGTTGAATTTGTCTGAATTGTGTATTTCGGCTGGGAAAGCGGCCCCTGCCTTTCCCAGCCCTGCCATTTTGGGTTGACCCACTTTCTTTAAGGATGTCTTGGCCTTGTCAAGAGAGGAAAATACTCCTACAAATTTCCCTATCTCCTTGATAAGGGAATCTCCGAACAGGAGGCCCTCAGCCGACTCATCAGGGTCTGAATTGGCCAGATGAGAGAGTTGTGGGTCTAATTTCATTAGTATGTTGCGTTTTCTTTCCGCACTCAGGGCAGAGTTAGCATTTCCAAAGAAACAGATGGCTCTTTGGGCCCAGCCCAGCCGGTTGGCCTGTAATAGCGGATTGCTCAGATAGATCTAATATTTTTGTGAGGGGCCCCAATAAATCTAGAAGTTTATCTTGGCAAATTTTAAATGATCTGTCCAGACCTCTTTTGGGGTTTTTACCCGTTTTATTTAAGTATTTAAAAATGATAGGGTCTAGCTCAGGAGTTAGGGATTTTTTATGTGGTAGAGTTGGTCTTGGACATTCTGCTTTTAATTTGTTTTTAGAGGATCTATCCAGGGATTTATTGACCCAGTGCATTAGAAATTTTGAAATTTGGGGTTGGGGAACCCATTCTCCAGATCTAGGGTGTTTTATCTGGTCGGGGTTAAAGAAAGGGATACCCTGACTATCTAAAATTAAAGATTCTGGTATTTGGCTGGTTGAAGGGGATTCTTCAGGGTCCTCGGGATAGTCATCCTCATAATAAAATGGGAGTTCATCTTTCAGTATTGAATCTGAATCATCTGATGATGCAGAGGACGATATATCTTTGTAAGAGATGAACTTAGCCCTCTTACTGGCTGTCATAACCCGGCTATTGTTAGTCTCCTCCCGGGTGGAGGGTCTTTTGTGGGGATTTTCGCCACCATTATCTTTTCCGCAGGTTTTGTGCGGACATTCTTTAAAATTTTGACCCTTTCCCAGTGTATAGGATTTTGGGTCTTCTGTAAATTTTCTCTTTTTGGCTGATTTGCCCGGTTGTTTAACACCTTTGGCCAGTTCCGTAATTGAATCTTCCGCTGAGAGGAAGTTGTCGGTTGGGGTAGATGGATAATTTTGAGGGGACCTTTGGTTCACTACTAGGGAAATGGATTTAGTAATGGAGTCCTGAATGGATACCATGGCTGATTGTATCGCCACAGATACAGATTTTGAGACGGATTGATCCACCATTTGTTGGATAGAATCCAAAATTAATACCTCATATCCAATGGGAATGGGTTGAATGGATTGGGTATTAGTTTGTTCCTCAGAAGGATTCATATTGCTAAATAAGTGTATATGAAATGGGAGAGAAAATGGGGAAAAATTCAGTGTTTTATATCTGTATGAACACAAGTACGCGCACTCAGGTACATATACTTAGTCAGCATAAATATATACAGACCAGTATAAGCCCCTGAATGCATGCACAGTAAAAATATTAATTATACTTACAATTATATAGATGAAGTAGATATATGAAGGAAAGTGTGTATATATATATGTGTATATGTAATCGTTGTTTTATTGTGAGGAGGAGCAAACTGTACGGACGTGCTTTATCACTGTGAGGTGATTTAGCTGCGCTGAGGAGATTTGAAAAGCGCGCGCAATCACCTCACAGACCAGAGAGTGGAGCGCTCGAAGTCTCGCGATACACGAGACTTCGGCTAGAATAGAAGGAAGTGGTGTCTGGGGACTGAAGGAGGAAACGGAGGTGAGATTTGTGGATACAGTAATGGGTGGACGGCCGGAATGTGTATGTAAAGGCGCACAGGGAAGATTTATTCAGTCAGTCAGTCAGGAAAAAGCAATACCGCAATGACAAGCGGTGACTGGAGATACGGAACCTGACTGGGGAAATGCGGCAGTAAAGTACCGCATGTAAATATGGTAGATAAAGATAAAATTACATATTAAGCATTTGAAAAAACATAAATGGTACTAATACATATCTTTCCTTGGTTGGGAGCAGCAAGAAAGAGGCAGAATCTATATCAGCACCATCATTTATACACTAAGGGGATCACTGATTGGCTACCTGGACTTCCTCATTTACATATTTACTACCTGTTTTGAAAAAACTTTCAACTGTTGTAATACTTATTCTTGCTGCTAATGGGAGTAGTAAAGAAAGTTAATGCACAATGGGAGCCTCCTGTCGCAATAAAATTATAATTAGAGATGAACGAATCGAAGCTGACGAAGTGGAAAAATTTAGATTTGCACCAACGCCATATTTCCTCGCGATCCATCGTAACGAATCACATTTTTTTCCTAAAACGGCTGCACGTGTAAAGACATGGAGCAAAGAACTCTCGGAAGGCCAGATCACCCATAATGCCATGCATGCAGCTAATCAGCAGCCAGCCCTGTGATGTCACAGGCCTATAAATAGCCTCAGCCATCTTGGATTCTGCCATTTTCCAGTTTACTTAGTGCAGGGAGAGACATCAGCAGGCGCTAGGGACAGTGCTAGAAAAAACTTTGTTGTGCAAAAAAAAACTATTTACAACTGCAGGGAAAGATTATTCAAGTTGTACAGAAAGGATAGGGAAGAATCATTCCACAGCATTTATGTTTAACAGGGTTCAGTAGGGGAGGTTACAGCCTGGGTAATAGGAACAATTCTATTACACCTTGCTGCACTGACTGGGGATCCAAATTGACATTATACAGCTCTGTAATTCCATCAAACCGTTCTTATTAGGGTGCAAGTGCTGTTTGATACAGGCATTAACAGGGTATATTGCAAATAAATATTTCTATGTCTTATTTGCCCTTGTGCGGTGCAGTTATATGTTCTAAAGCATTTTTTTTTGGCTTGCATTAGTAGGAAGAAAAGGGCTTATTAGCCGTTGATTGGTGAAGTGCTAAAATTACAGCCCTTTTGTCACATATTAGTGGCAAAAGTAAAATATATTTGTCGTTCAGCGGTGCAGTGATATGTGGTGTTTATTAGTGGCAAAAGAAAAAATGTATTTCCGTTTAGCTTTGCAGTTATATTTTTTAAAGGCTTTTGTGGTGTGTATTAGTGGAAAAAGAAAAAATATATTTGCCATTCAGTTATATGTTTTAAAGCCTTTTGCAGCGTGTATTAGTGGCAAAAGAAAAAATATATTTGCCAATCTTTTATATTTGTATAAAAGACAAAAATATATTTGTCTTTTATGCGTTCAAATATGCAAATTGAGGAATAAAAAGCTTTCTCTAGTGTAAAAAAAAAAAAGATTGGTAAATATTACATTATTTACCCCCAGCACCCACACCAACACTTTCACGTGTTTTCACTCAGAGATTTAAAACAGTACTCTTTGAATTACAAAACACGTGTTGTATACTTATATTGCAATTTTTGAAAACCACACCAATAATTGAACTGTCTGGAGATGCCCCGTCCTTTCAGCATACTATTTATGGTGTTTTCACTGAGATTTAAAACTGTACCCTATGTGTTTCTACGTCTGTAAAGTGTACAAATGTACACGGTGTACACTTGTGTTGCTATTTTCGTTAAACAAACGTAATGTGTTAAATACTTTTGTGTTAATAAAGACAAAAGTATTATAGCAGTGATACCGTTTTAACACAAATATTTTTCTGGGTAACATAGTACCACGCTGTTTTGTCTATACATCATTCCTAAAACAACAAACACTTGAACTGTCTGGAGATGCCCTAAAAAACAGTTCACCCTACTATTTCTGGCGTTTTCATTTAGACATTTAAAACACTATGGGGCATATTTATAAACAGAGTTTTAGATACTGGTCTTAATAGACCCCTAAGCTGGCGGTGGATCCACCAAAGTTATGAAGAGGCGCAGGTCTCTTCATAACTTTGAATAATTATATATAACAGGTACTCTATCATTCAGAACTGCATTGAGTGTCTGTACACACAATGATATAGAAATAGTGTATAGATGATGTATATTTTTGCATGTGACCACCCTCCTAAGCTCACAATGTCACATATTTGAGTATAATATAATAAAGGGTATTTGCCACACCAATTAATTGCATAAAATATTATATAGATTAAAGCATATAACTGCAATTATTAATAACGCAATTTTGATAAGACGGTAGAGTAAATAATATTAAAAAGGGATTATATATAAGAAAGAAGAAAAAAATGTATATATAAAAATAATAAAAAATAAATAAATTGATTGTGATTGTGATGATAAAATAGTGAGAATGTGTGTATATATATATATATATATATATATATTTGTATATATATATATATATATATATATATATATATATATATATAATGTAGCAAAAAGAAGGCAGCAATCCAGATGATTGTGAAAAAGTGGACGGTTTATTCACTCATCAGCGACGTTTCAGCTCTCACATTGGAGCCTTTTTCCAGCTGGAAAAAGGCTGCAATGTGAGAGCTGAAACGTCGCTGATGAGTGAATAAACTCCAGGCTGTTTTAGATCCTTTGACATTGGGGATTGTAGAAATCTCACCCCGATTTAGTTCCTGCCACACTGTGTTCCACGGTTTGCGGTAGTATTATTTTCTTTAGTGGATTATCTTTGCCGTGTATGGTGTGAACTTTTAGTATACAAGAAGCTTCTTTAGAATTACATTGATTTATTCCTCAGAGGGGTTTCGGAGCTTACTCGCTTCTTCTTCAGTGGTACAAAATTTCTACAACACAACGCATTTAGCATGGATGGATATGATGCAGTGAATAAAAAACATACACCAGCTTCTCATCAGTCAGCACTGCAGCATAATGCTTACTGTAGGGGGAAAAGGCTGGCAATAAGCCTAGAGAAACTTCAGGTTTAGAGAAAAAAATGGTATTCCTGTTCAAATAGGAAAAAAAATGTTCTTGTAGGTAGATGCTTTTGAAATTCTGCGTTAGTTGTAGCTGTATTATAAGGCACTGCCTAGCACACCCAGCCTCTACTTCTCAATCCCTGGCTGAAAGTTTTCCCTAGCTTTCCCTAGTCTACAGAATTATTCTACTTTCTAGTCTTTCCCCTCACTGTCCCTGATACTACAATAGAACTATCAATAGATACTACAATAGAACTATCCACCCCCATTCACAGCCCAATAAAGAATGAGGGCCCCTCCCTGCCTCTTGCTCCACTTATTGGCTTATCTGTGATTTGTGTCTGCCTCTGAGCCAATCAGGGGAAGATCTCTCCTCCACTTTTTCTCAGGGTCATGTAAGCATCCTTCTTCTTCACCCTCATGCTTTTTCCTGCCATGTGCATTGTACTGGATTCATCCGAAGTGAACCTGAAAAGCTTCAAGGTCGTCATTATAAACAGATCCTCATTTGCTCATGATGCTAATTTTTACTTGGAAATTTATCCCTCAACCAATTACAATTTCCACCTGTCCTATCAGTTGGAATGGAGAAATGTCCTTATACTCTATGTTGGTCTTTGATAAGTAACATCAGAGTATGTGAGATTCAATCTGCTATTTTTAATGTTTCCTGGTTCTTACCATCCTGTGTCATGTAAGTGTTTTAATAATGGCTCTTGTGTCCCTTGCTGCTTATTAAAGTGTGCATGGATGACTATATTTTGACTAATGATATTGCAACATCCGTGCCTCTGGTGGAACTTTATTTGTAGTTCACCCCTGTAGTAATACATGATAAGAAAGGGCTAATTCATGCTAGGAGTTGTGTTATTACATTGTAGAGGCCATATTGTTATTATACACTGAGCTCCTGTATGATAGAAGAAATGGAAGGGAGTTTTGATGACTCCAGACATTGTATCATATGTTTCTATCCTTGACTATAGTTAAGCAAAATCAGTCCAATTTTGATCTGCACAGGTAATCAACCAATTGGAGTTTTTTTCAGGATATTGGGGATAGTGCAATAATATTATTGCTATCGGGCATAGATTTTACAAATATTGCACTTCCGTCAGTAGGAGTGACATAAGGAGGTGGCCTGTTTTGTTGTTGTAGTATTCTCCTAAAATCACTGCCATGTGTGTAATATGTCCACAATTATGTTTTTATAATAATTCTTGAAATAATAAAGATTGGTGTTATGATACATATGTGTATGTTTTGGTTGACTTTTTGCATGTTGACACACATGTTAAACTACTGGTGTTTTTGTTAATATCAGTGTTTCTAGGTCTTTGCCAATATCAACAGCAAAATATAAAATGGCTTTAGCAGGCAACACACACTCTGACTAGCTTTGTATTCAGCTCATGGATTTAGGCACTCTGGTTCCAATCACCTATAAATGAGGATGGCTAGAACTGTAGTTATCACCACAGCCTCCTTTCCACATGGCACAGTCTGCACAGTCTCTATAAGGTCATGTTATCTCTCTTCCTTGCGACTCAAAGTACCGTCTATCTCAGTCATCTCAGCTGCTGACTGGTCTTTAGTCCAAGCCTGGGCTCATCAACAGTCCAAGGTTGCTTCTGGGACACAGGAGCTAGGCAGTACCTTTCAATCCCTATGCTCTGATCTCAAGTTCTCAGCGGTGCAATACGAGTGTTATCCTCACTAGGCAGTGTAGGCACCCTACTCACTAAAATATCTCACCTCCACTTCTAGCTAGCTGCACGCTATAACATCAGTGTCTGTCAGCTCTGTACAGCTGTCTGTTCTATGTCAAATGCATCTTCTGTCTGCCAGAGGCTTCCCTACATTCTTATTTATCCTTCTTGGAAATATGCAGCTAGCATGGGAATACCAGAGGTTTTGTCCTCACCCTGACCCAATTACTTAGACAAACTAGTGCCACATAACTAAGTTAGCTAACTCTTTTACTTCCACCATCATGCCCAAATATAATACAGTATCATACATTTATAGCAGCATACAGTCCCATATCTGAAAGTATGTTTCTCACTGTCCCGTGTGTGGCTCTTCTGCAATGTCCATAGCATCCTGCCAAGAGTGGTCATACATTGTTACATAAAGCTGCCAGTATGCTTCTGTTACAGAAAGGTCCAGAACGCACAATCCCTCTCTCACATGGAGTGTGATTCCCACAAGGGACACGCTCATGTGAAAGAGCCTATACACTATATGGCTCTGTCAATCAAAGTCCAGAGAGTGTGAGTGCAGCAGAGAGAGCAGATCTTCTAGGATTAATGGCAATGCCCCAACAAATAAAACAAAAATTCTCAGCTTTGCACTGGACACATAGGGGAAGATTTATCAAACTGGTATAACAGAAAACTGGCTTAGTTGGCCATAGCAACTAATCATATAAAAAAAAAAAAATATTAAAGGTGGAATCTGATGGGATGCTATGGGCAACAAAGCCAGTTTTCTTTTTCACCCGTTTTGATAAGTCTTCCCATAGTCCTTATGTTTCTGTGCTATAGATCCATTTGTAGTCCATTTGTTGCCATATAGTGCCCCTATAAATCACTGTACTACTGTTACAAGCAACAGAGGTGTCCCTGTTGCTTTACGTTCACGTAGCCACTGATTTTGAGCAATTGTTATACTTGTATATGAATCTTGATTTGTTTATCGCCAGCTTTGTCTGGTTATTTAGGGTGAAGTTGCTAGTGGCTAAGATGGATGACACATGGACAGCAGAAAATGGACACATGGACCAAACACAGATCCATCACGGGCTTTTTAATGGAGGCATCATTGACCATCTTTTCACTGATTTAAGCACAAACACTGACATGTGAATAAGGCTTTACAGATATTTTGTGCTTTATTCTGTATTATGGGACCTGTAGTTCTATCTTGTTCTAGTCTAGAATGACTTCTGTATTTCCTGGATTGGTATCTTAACTATCTCTTGTTATGATGTTGCATTATCCAGACTGATTTGGATTCAGATTTGGTTTTGCTTTGCCTCTGTGCCATCTCATTTATCCACAACCTACCTGTATGCCATACACTTACCATCCACTCCATTGCTGGATCGTCTCCTCCTACTATGTCCCACAGCATTTGATTCTTGTCATCCACTGGTGAGTTTGCTTTCTGCCAGTGTTACATGCTTCACATGTGTTGGTTGTGTTACTTTTGTTACTGTCTGCTTGTGTAATTCAGTCCTACTGCAAGTCCACAGGCCATCTGAGTAACAATAGTAATTGTTAGGAGTTTAGAAATATGACGGCCATAGGTGAAGTCCAATTCTGTGGTATTGTCCGCAACCAGTGTTTACAATGACACAGATATTCTCCACTAGAAACAATGTTTTCAGTAATGGTTCCATAATATGATGGAAAATCCATGATTTTCTTATCTCTTGAATTTCACATAAATTTGACAGAAGCTAACTCTAAATTCTTCAAAATAGAAGTAACCTATGTACGGACAGACTCATATGCCTGCAGTACTCATAGATTGTATGTAACCATAATAAAAGTCTGTAAAATTGGTTAAGCATGTGTAGAAAGCAAACATGAAAGCTGCCAAGTCTACACAGAACATGCTATTTTCATTGACAATTTGTGAAATTTGACATTTTTACTGTTCTATTCTTAGTTCTCATGCATATATGTAAGCAAAGTCAGGCATCAGACATATAAATGGAATTCACACAAAATGTGCCAAGTTTATAAATAGCTATTTGATGCTTTAATAGGCTGTTGGCGTTCACTAATTATATATGTTGAGAATGCACTTGCCTAATTATATCCGACACAGACAATAATGAAAATTAAGCAGATTATATTTTTTTTTTTTGTTCTACACTTAACCTTTTGGTCTGGCGAGTCAAGAGCCAAAACAAGAAATGTTACTTCAAAAGCTAATCAATAAAAACTATCACTAGACCATAGCTATGCTAAAACTAAGATTTAATAATACACAATACTTTGGGTCCATTACCTCTGTCTTGTTACAGCCTCTGTGTATTATGTATATTAGATAAGTGACATCAGTACAATAGTGTGTAATAACACACATTTATTTTATCTCCAGTTCAGCAGTATATGCTCCAATCCATATTTAGAGAACTATGGGATTAAACTGGCTTAGTTCCCCAAAACAACCAAGGAGATTCCACCTTTCATTTTTCACAGCCCCTTTGGAAAATGAAAGGTGGAATTTTATTGGTTGCTATATGCAACTAAGCCAGTTCTACTTTACACCAGTTTGATAAATCTCCCCCCCCCCCCCCCCAAAGGTTAATATTCTTCCCACATATTCTTTGAAGTCTATATTCCATTAAGGACCTAGTTGTTGGTTGGATCTTTTGATCTATTTTGCTCATTACGATGCAAGGCACTTTCTTTTTTTATAATTTGATATACCTATACATTTTGACCTTTAATAGTCTACTGTAGGTCAAGGTGGTGTGCAGCTGTTCATGGTTTGGTGTAATTTGTAGTATTAACTACCATAAGAATTATTTGTTGCCTAGCTTACATTATAGATTTGCCTGTCAGATTTTTTTTTATTTCTACAGTACATGTCTTTTTGTGCAATTAATACAGTACATCTACTATATGTCACGGACATTCTCGTGGCAGGTACCAGAAGATCGTAGAGACTGGCAACTCGTGGGTTAAATTGACAAGTTCACTGTGGATCTAATTGTGTATGTCTTTTGGTGAATGCCACACCTCTTGCTTCAGGTGTTGCTTGTTGGTAAACTACCTTTCCCATAAGTAGCAGCTTCTCCCTCTTGGAGGTGCAGTTTATAGATTTTGTTCCTGCCTTCTAACTAGCTGGTCGGTTGTGCTCTGTGGAGCTTCTGGAGTTGCCAGTTTTCTACTTTCAGACAAGTCTTGTCTGTTCTTATTGTTTTGTGTTTTTTAATATTCCCTGTTGTTTGTTTGTATCTGGGGCTGAGACAGAGACTTCAATTTGTCCATCTGAGAATGGGTTGTCTCTGGTCCTAACCTCATTCTAGGGCATTATAGGGATATAAGGGCCTAGGTATCCAGCATATGAATATTCTTACCTTCAAGGTCTATTCCTATTGATAGGTTGTTAGGGCCCGGATTAGGGTTGTTTAGGAGGTGACCTATTTCTTCCCTAGTTTCCAGGCCCAGTTAATGTTCCCCTTCCCTCCTGTGTTTAGAGTGGAGTTTTTTCCCCACACTGATCCTGACACTGTACACAGTCGAGTCACTTTTGATGCGCGCATTGCGATACTCATGAAGAAATGTTTTGCTAACTGGCTTGGGTAAAAGGGGCACTTAGAGTTACAAAAGCAATTGTTTACTGGAGTTCAAGCCAGGGGGGGAAGTATTTCTGAAACTGCACAGTTTTTGAACTGTTTGTGTGCTATTGAGGTGAAAGTGTATGGTGAGTGGATAAATGGCACCATTGCAAATAAGTGATTTGGCAATTAATGTAGGCTACGAAAATGTGTGCAGGCAGACTGAAATGCTATAGTAAAGCAGCTCACCAACAAATTGAACCAGTGGCTTACTGGACGTGTATCTAAAACAAAAGTTTAGCCAATCCTACTACTGCATATGGGGCTTAGAACCTGATGGATGGATGACCACTGCACCTCTACTAAAAAGTTGCATCGGTAGAAAATATGTCACATTTTGTGGCAGTATTGGAATTGAGCCTCTGCTGATTAACAAAGCGCTGCCTTCACTATAGAGTCACATTTTTTGCCTCACTAAACGGATGGACATTGGGGTGTCAGATGAGAAACATCAGAGAACAAACACCCTGAAAGTATTGATAGAACACAAGCTGGTGGTGGCAGAGTTATGGTCTGTGAAAATCTTTAGATGGATTCTCTGGGCCCACTCATTATCACAACCGGCGTACCGATCACATACGTGACGCAAAGGGAGGGAAAAGGGAAGGCCCTGTCCAAGGGAGAGGGAAAGGTGGTGACCCCTAACTCACCTTTGGGCTGGCACCTGACTGCCCTGACGTCCCTAGACGGGTTTCTCACCCGTACACCGATCACGTGCCTAAACCCTGGCTTTCCCTAAGATGAGCCCTAGGTAGTGAATAGGGCGGTGGGAACACTAGTCCGCACCACTAACACTAAAGGAAAACACCAAGGAGAGGACAGACAATACAGACAAAACATATAATCCCAGGTGGGCAAAAACAGCGAACAACAAAAGCCCTACAGGGATCCGGAGGGTAACGCTCTGGAAAAACAACCAGGAATCACAGCTACACAGCTCTAGTGGGTCAGTATAGAAGTCCAGGCAGGAAGCTCTATATCTGGCAACCAGAGAAGTGGGAGAGGAGAATATAAGGAGGTTGGGAGTGACAGACAAGAAACAGCTGAGGAGAAGAAGCTATGGATCCCTGAGTGAGACAAAAAGTATTGCAAGACAAACACAGAAAGCTATCATTAAGAAGCAGCATGATCTTTAGACATAGAGCGTGCAGCCACCCGCTGCGACTTCCTGACCCCGGGTATAACGGAGTCAGACGTGGCTCTTGACACCCTTGTGACACTCATCCATGTGAAAGACACTCTCAATCTGTTTGGGTATGAATGAATCAATCCTTCAAAATCACATACACCCATTTATGGCGATTGTCTTCCATGAGGAAGATGGGAACTTCCAGCAAGACAATGCAACATGTCACATGGTTAGAAATGTCTGACATTGGTTGGAAGAGTATGACCAAGACTTCCAAGACATCCTTGATTGTCGCGTTCGCTCTGTTGAGCCTTCCTCACGCATCTTCCAACAGTTGTGGGATGCACTGCAGTCAGCATGGCTCCAGATACCTGTGACAATACCCCCAGCCCATCTATCTGCAATCTGTGCTGTACATTTGTAGATTATAAGCTCTTGCGGGCAGGGTTCTCTCTCCCTCTATACCAGTCTGTTAATAGTTTCTTGTTTACTGTAGTTTTATATTTTGTACATGTAATATAACCCCCTCTCGACGTACAGTGCCATGGAAAAAATATCACTTTCAAATAAATAATAATAATGATAATAATGAGCGGAGGTCACTCTGGTATAAGCTGGTGGTCATAAAAATTTGATTTGACTGTGCATATTTATACTTTATAGCAGCTCCTGTCCCACTTGTCTAAGCCAGTCTGTATTATCTCCTTTATAATTATAATCTCTCCTTCTCTATATGTTGTTTTCCTAGAAATTTAGTCCAAGCTGTTTGTTGATTGTGGAGTTGATTGAAAGTTGCTAATCACATAGCATTGGAAACAATGATTTATATTTTGGGCTCAATTATTAAGAATTCCTGAATCAAAAATGTGCATTCAGTATTGTATGTTTTCTATAGAATAACTGCAGGTGAGTTGACAAATGTGTTGCTAAGTAACAAAAGCCAATGAACCTTGATGCAGAGTCATGCTAGAATCACTCTATCTCCGTATATATATATATATTTTACCCGTGGGTGTGATATCCAAGTTAAGAACGGAATTTATGATTTTTGAAGGGATTTAAATATTAACATATCAATTAGATTACAAATGTTTACCCAGCAAATAATTATAAACATGTCAATATGCCAAAAGAGACCTTTTAGAGTATGTGCTAAATATACCGCTCCAGTGTTTCCATACTCGCTCTCCCTGATCCTAGCTAGTCTCAACACATAGAAGATGCCTAAAGATGCCTACACCATCAGGGCACAACTGAAGCCAATTATTGGCTGAGAAGCCATCTGCAATAATTTCCTTCTTGTATTAGGAAGCAGAGATCATAGGGGGTTTGTACCTATATAACTGGATGACTTGTTGAATATGCATTTGGCAGCTAAAGGGATCTGGGTTGGTCCCATGTTTTGTGCTGCATTGCTGAGAAACCCCTTAAAGACCAGGTCTATTTTATTTTTTACATTTTTGATTTTTCCTCCTCATGTTCCAAATTTTTTGGCAGGACAAGTTGCATTTTTAAATTGCCACAAAGTATCTACACTTAGATAAGTAGCGTTGGGCAGATATATAATGGACAGTGTGGCTGAAGGATTACTACACTGTCTAAAGCCTGTGGCCTATATAACAACCAATATAAATTCCAGTGTGATACACAGACGCTAAATATTAGCGATAACACGAGGGGCTCCCTATAATTTCTACTCAATCCCCAGTGGAGAGTACCTGGGCGTAGATGAAAGTAAAATAGGAGAGATCTCTGTGTTGCTGAAAAATCATTGCAACATGGCATTCAGTAAGCAATGTGAGCAGGGAAGATATATATATATATATATATATATATATATATGTGTTGTGTACACTAACACAAAAAGTTGATGTGGCTGAAGTTAAGCTACCTTGTCTTATAAGTTGTCGGTCAGCTACTTGTTGTATGTGCAGCAATCAGCATATCAATAAGTGCCACACATAAATGCGTAATATAATTAAGTCAGCACCAGGAACTCCCTTATGTTCCTCCTCCACCCCCAATAGTTACTGTGTACAATAATAAATGGACGTGAGTCTCCATATAATATAGAGTTTGTGGTAATACGCATATAGATACTACCATGTGATAAGCAATAAATACACCACACAGGGTAGAATAAAAAACTGTTTTTAATAAGCACACAGAGATATAAAGCATTGACTCTGTCCCTCACCTTATAAATTAGATTACGCTAATACTTTGCCAGTCCCTGATAGTTTTGAACATACTGTATATGGTCTGTTGGTCTTCAGCTTTGGGCTTTAGATGTACCAAATAAAGATGTAGTTTTATGTGTAATTAATTGTTAGGACCCCTAAAAGGATTTTCTGGGGTCTAACGACCATTGTATAAGTTTATGTTTCCATCCCGAGGGTCCTAACTAAGGCCTAGTTTTGTGGTAAAAAAAATAAATAAAAATTCCACCATGTTTTTGGGGGTTTTGACATCATAGCATTTACTATGCACCAAAAATTTCCCGATGTTCTTATTCTGCGGCTAAATCTGAATGTGACAATACCAAACTTGAATTTTTTTTTTTTTTTTACTACTCGGACCCGAACGCAGCCGTCCAGCCCTGATGCAGTCTGAATGGAGCGGATCCGCTCAGACTGCATCAGTCTGGCGGCGTTCAGCCTCCGCTCCGCTCGCCTCCGCACGGACAGGCGGACAGCTGAACGCTGCTTGCAGCGTTCGGGTGTCCGCCTGGCCGTGCGGAGGCGTGCGGATCCGTGCGGATCCGTCCAGACTTTCAATGTAAGTCAATGGGGACGGATCCGTTTGAAGATGCCACAATGTGGCTCAATCTTCAAGCGGATCCGTCCCCCATTGACTTTACATTGAAAGTCTGGACGGATCCGTACGAGGCTATTTTCACACTTAGCTGTTATATGGTAAAAATAATGCAGACGGATCCGTTCTGAACGGAGCCTCCGTCTGCATTATTATGATCGGATCCGTTCAGAACGGATCCGCCCGAACGCTAGTGTGAAAGTAGCCTAAGGGATTTTTTTTTTATGTAACGAACTGTAGTTTTTATTGATACCATTTTTGCAGTATATACAACATTTTCATCACCATTATTCTTTTTTTGGGGGGGGAACAAAATAAAATAAAAATAAAAATTATATTACGGTGTTCACCGCACAGGAATTTTTGCAAATATTTTAATAGTTCAGACATGTAAAATTGGGAAACGGGGGTGATTCAAACTTTTGATATACTGGTGTGTGTTTTGTTACAAATTTTTAAAAACTTTTTTCACTTTTTTTAAAATTTCCATTAGCCCCCACAGGGGCCTCATACATTGGATATTTTCACCCCCTCTCCTATTCACCCTAATAGAGATCTATTAGGGTGAATAGGATTTTTACTCCCTCCATTTTGAGCCAGCTCATTATGGAGAATGCATTGGCAGACCTGGATTTCTTCAGAAGAGTCCAAGCTGCCATTGCAACCGATCGGAAGGCCTGCATTCACAGGAGCTTTTTCAATTTGAATTTATTTCTAGTCGGGACAGATAGCTGATCGTTTGGCCAACAGCTATTAAATGTGTACAGCTGCTCTAACAATTAAGTCATGTCTGCAAACTTTGCAAACCCCATTCATGGAAGAAATATTTGCACCTATTTTGGGAGCGGCCCTTTGCATAGAGTTAGTTGGATCTAACATCTTCCCTACATTTCAATCTGCCTCTCATCTCCCTGCATGTGCTGTCTAAAAGACAAACAGTCTGTTGCCCATAACAACCAATAATAGCAGAGCTTTTATTTCACTACAGTGCTTCTTACTATTCTGTAGACTTATGTTTACCTACCTATGGCTCTGAAACGTCTGCAAAACTACAAATTCCATCATGTTCCAACAGCCTGCAGCCATCAGGGCATGATGAGAGTTTAAGTTTTACAACAGTTAGAGAGGCACAACTATTTTTTTAATTCATTTCCAATTTGCCATATTTTTCCAAAAATTTGTTTTTCACCCAAATCAATTATGCTCTGAATGCCCTGAAAATAGGCATGCACAAGACTAACGTGTTTTTATGGATTTATGAAATATATACGTGTTGTCTGGTGGATACTCTTTAGCAGAACAGAGCAGACAAAATTGTCCTTTGTTTTCTATTATGGAGGCCGCCTAGTATATGTGAGGTGTATTGTAGGTTAGAAAAACACTTCTTCTTTTGGTTTCTGGGAAAATATATGCAAACTATCATGTCTAACACCTGGTGGAATAAGGACGACTCAGATTTATTTTCCTATTTGCTAGAAAAAGTTAATTTGAATATCTTTCCCTGAAACCCAACAATATGCAAATGTGCTTTCCAGCAGAAGAAAAATCTGCTAAGTAGCATATATACAAAACAGAGATACAAAAAGCAGTGTTCCCTATCCTATAGTACTCCTCACACAGGGCACTCCCCTTACTCTCTCTCTCTCTCACTGAAATGCAGGGAAGATGAGAGGCAACAAAAAGCAGCGCCTCAGCAGTTACAGTAGGGCTCATGCGCACAAACGTTTTTTGCATTCCGTATACGGAATTTTGCTGTCCACATCTGTTGCTCTGTTCCATGACCCTGCAAAAATTATGAGACATGTCCTAGTCTTGTCCGTTTTGCGGACAAGAATAGTCATCTCTATAATGGGTCTCCTGTTCCATTCCGCATATTGCAGAAGGCACACGGGCGGCATTTTTTGCAGATCCGCAATTTGCAGACCACAAAAATGGAACGGTCGTGTGAATGAGCCCTTAGTGTATAGATTTTAATAAATGCTTACTCAAAAACACATTACATATCCTTTATTAGAACTTTCCCAAACCATGTAAGCTGTACTTCACAAACCCCAGTGTTTGAAGTGGGATCCTGAAGAGTATATGTACTAAGGCTACTTTCACACTAGTGTTTTTGCTGAATCTGGCAGGGTTCAGCAAAAACGGTTACATGACTGATAATACAACTACCTTCATTTGTTATGAACGGATCCGGTTGTATTATATTTAACATAGCCAAGACAGATCCGTCATGAACTCCATTGAAAGTCAATAGAGGACAGATCTGTTTTCTATTGTGGCAGATTGTGGCAGAGAAAACAGATCCATCCCCATTGACTTGCATTGGGGTTCATGCCGGATCCATCTTGCTCCGCATCCCAGGACTGAAAGAAAACTACAACATGTTGCAGTTTGGGAATTCAACTAAACAGAAAGGAATGCATTTTGGAGCATTCCATTCTGTTCAGTTCAGTTTTTCAGTCAAGTAAACTCCATTGAAGAGCTGAAACGTTGCATTGGGCTGAAACAAAGGATCCACTCTTTTTCACTAAGGCCTCGTTCACACTTCAGTGTTTGGTCAGTGATTTCCATCAGTGATTTGTGAGCCAAAACCAGGTGCAGCTCTAAACATAGAACAGGAGCAGATCTTTCCCTTCTACCTGATGTCTGTGGAGGCTCCACTTCTGGTTTTGGCTCACAAATCACTGATGGAAATCACTGACCAAACACTGAAGTGTGAACTAGGCCTAAGACTGGTGTGCTGCCTTGCTATTTGGATAATGCTATTTGAGGATTTTGTGGTCTGGAATTCTACAAGGATTTTGCACCTGGCACCCTGTGGAGTGCTGCTATTTCCTTACTTCGGTTTTTGGTATATATATATATATATATATATATATACATATTGTCCTGCTTTTAATGCCATTATTGTGATATGGTATTGAAGGGGCTGATATTGTATTGTACCACTATTTCCAAATGAATAGAAGAACATATTAATGAGGTTTTGAATATTTATATATATTGACATAAATTTGGATTATGTATTCTTTATCTGTAGTTCTGTTCAAAAAGAAGATGAAGATTATGAAGATGCACCATCTAATAAAACATGGCTGTTGACGGGAAAATTCCACGATAATGATGTTACATCTATTCTAAACGGACTTTTAAAGGGTTATGACAACAAGCTCAGGCCTGATATTGGAGGTATGAAGTATTCAGGAGTACTGTTCAACAAGTAATATGATTAACAAAAAATGCTAGGTTATGTAATACATTCCATTACTTGTGCTACATGAATTATTTTTGCTTGTCTAGGAAGGTTTGTCAGTTATATCTGATCGATAGATTACAGGTGGACAACTCAATATGCAGGCTAGCATAAGATAATAAAAAAAAAATCCAAACACAAATAAATGGGAAAGGGGGGATTTATCATGAGGGGAATATTTTAAGTCAGTTTTTCTAGAGTTTGTGGGTGTGCCTACGAATACAGTGTGAATAGAACCCAAGGGTCCTTTTTCACGGGCTGATACACAGGGCAGTAATAAGCATTAATAAACTGTTCATTCCTGATAAGTGCTGAATAAAGTGAGGAATTCAAAGCAGAATTTGGTCAGAAATTTAGGAAAACTTTGAATCGAAACAAATCAAAATTTTCTTGTGCTTTGTTGAATCAGTTTTTCCTAAAACGGTGCCTGCAAGTGTTAGGGAAGCTAAGTGTAGAGGATACAAACCCGGGAATGCAAAATCACTTATAATGCTGTGCAGCCAGCTAATCGGCAAGTAGTCATCTCCTAAAAAAAAAAATCCCTTGTGGTCCCTATAGGGACATTGTTGCTGAAAACCATTAATAGAAGAATATTGGACAGGGAGAGTGCAGGGAGACTTATTCTGTGTTGGTTTTATTTATTTATTCCTACATATACTTATTCCTACATCAGCCATGAACTAAGATATGCAATTCAATACAAATAAGATGGAAGTCTTTATTATTCCAGTGCCAGCATGCCAACCAATACCAGCCAGTCTGCACCCTTTAGGGGGGTCAGGTCTTAATGATGACCATCCTCATATTTTGCTGGCTTTATTTCTTCCAAATCATCTTTCAAAGTCTCCATGTCCTAGAAAAGTCAGTAAAATTCAGAGAGAGGAGGAGATGGATATTCCTGATGACATATTCTCATCAATATTACATGATGTGGAAAAGGAGGAAAAGCAGATGGCAGAAGAAGGGCTCCCACCTGTAGGGCAAGAGAGCGCTGGGTTGGAGAATTGGGTATGCCAGAGCTGGTTAATATTCTGTGTTAACTGTCAACTAACCTGCAGGAGATCGCAGGCAAGAACAGCAATAATATGCGTATTGTCCCTCCACCTAAACAGCCAAACCCCATGCCAGCAACAGCCCCTGTTTAAAAGTGTTGAGCGGCCATTAACAATGAAGACTGACTATACAGTGCAGTCTTCATTAAAGTGTAATGGACATTTTTTTTTTATTTGATGGTTTATAAGAGCTAGGCATATTTACCTGAGTTAGTCTGTCAACGATTGCCAAAAGATCTGTAATTACCTTATAATAACAGCTTTCATTAATGTCCTCTGTCGCTTTCCACTGGTTCTTAAAAGACCATTTTTAGGGCTTTTCTGTCTTCCCTTTAGTGTAAACAGAAGACAGAAGGGTGATGCCTTGTTACAGGAAAACATGTCTCTTAGCCAGAAACTCAGCCTGATGACCACAGAAATATGCCTAATAATTGGATATAGTGTATATTGATCTCCAGTGGTCTTCACCCATTCAGTGATATCGGTATGGCCAGCAGCCATTTGGTCATTGTTTCCTTTGTTAGCATATCCAAGGCCGGAAGGGCACATTGTAAAAGCAGTTGAACAACATTCTCTTGGCCAATAGATGGGAGAAGATATTTAGGTGGTCACAGGGTGGGGTCTATGGTGGGGGGCTGGAACACAGGAACATATAGGTAAAACTTGGGAGTCGGGCTCTCTCTTCTCTTCCTGGACCCCCCTAAGATCGACAGTACTTCAGGAGCGAGCTAAGTTATATGTGAGTTTATGTGTGTATGTATATAAGTATAATATCCCAGTAGACTTTATATGTGTACATATAGATAATTGTGGTCTGCAATTGTATTACCAGTAGATTATATATGCTGTTTATGCATAAATCTCTATATGTACATGTGCTAATGGTCAGGTACTGGATGTGGGTTGGTTAGAAGAGTAGATCCAGTAGACTTCATATTGGTGGACTCTGGATATACTTTATACACATACACATTATTAGCCACGTTGCTTTGCATCCAGGGACGTCAGGAACGGAAGCAGCTGTGTGTGGTGGTGTTCTCTACTGTCTTATTTGTAGTGTCTGTATCTTTATGCATAATGTCCTTTGCTTTGTCATCTCTATGTTACAAGTAAACTATTTTTATATATAAGTATCTGCAAGGGTTGTATGTTACTCCTGGGGTGTATGAAGGACTGGAGGGGTGTATATAATACACAGAACAAGCAGGTTTTATAGGAAACAAAGACAACAGTCTAGGAGTAGAATAGAAGGGACGGAATACGGAGATATATATAAATCGCTAATTTCCGATAAGCAAAATTCCCTTCATCATGCCTGCATTAGGATTCAGAGTAAGGAAGAGTGTTTCTCAGTAATCCAATCTGATTGGCTGGAAGGAAGCTGTTGGCTAAACCAAGTGTGTATGTGAAGTGAGTGAAGGCAGTTTTGGCCACAGAGAACTGGCAGAGGAGCCATTTGAGAAGATCCTCATATTGTAGCGATCAAAACAGCTGTAACTAAGGGAAAAACTCAAGGAATACAGTGGCACGTGAAGAAAGTAAAGATTGTTTCATGCATAATGCTGCAGCAGCAATAACATATTCTAAAATGTACTTGTTGATGGAAACATGACAGTTACACTTTAATAAATGATAGGCAGCTTCAGGCTAATTAGCCACATGGTTCTTCACCACAGAATGGCCGCAACTCTCCTGCAGCGCGGACGCTCCATGTCGCCAAACACTAAGGCAGAGTGGCCTGGGTATACCTGATGTATAGCGATATGTGACAAATTAATTCGGAACAAATCAAATTTATTGGCGAAGTTGCCTAATCAAACCTTTGCCCATCTCTATTCCTGATCATTGCCAGCTCAATTAAGCTATATCTGCATAGAACAATCATCTCTTTGTATGGGGATAAATAATCACTACTATAATCGTTTGCCTCTAAACAGATTAATTGGTTCAGTAGGGGCAAGAGAGAAGGGAATAGGCCTTCATAGGGTAGTATAATAGAATTGATTTGTTTTCAAAACAGGAAGATTATACTCACCATTGTGTGTTGTGCAATCCTAAGCACAGCACTAGTAGATTACCTTTATTCCCTTCTAGCCCAACCTACAGTATGCAGTTTTCACCCTTCTGCACAGGCCTATTTTAGCAAATCTTACATGTGTCACTTTATGTGGTAAAAAATTTGGAATGGTTTTACCAATTCTGAGGTTATTTTCTGGTGACACATTGTATGTTTCTGATCAATTTGGGTCAACATTTTTTTCCTTTATTTATAAAAAAATTCACAATTTACAGAATATTTGAAAAAAATTCACAATTTTCTAAATTATAATTTCTCTATATTTAAGATAGAATATCTGAAGAAATAGTTATCGATCAACATTCCCCACATGTCTACTTTATGTTGACACCACTTTGCAAATTTTATTTTGCTTTTTTATGATGTTAGAAGAATTTTAGAAGCAATTTTTAAAATTTTCCCAAAAAATGTCCAAAACCATTTTTTTAAGCACCAATTCAGTTATAAAGTGATTTTGAGGGGATAACATAATAGAAAGCACCCATAAATGACCCCATTTTAGAAACTACACCCCTTAAATTATTAAAAACTTATGTAACTTTGTTAATCTCTTATGTTATTTTACAGGGATCAAATGAAAATGGAGGTGAAATTTAAAAATTAATTTTATTAGCATATTTTTTTATGTTAGTCCATTTTTTCTTGCATCAATAATTAACAGCAAAATAAACCACAATATGAATTTCCTTGATTCTGCAGTTTAAAAACTTCTCTAAGGGCACAACGCAGTGGTCAGAATGGAAGGAGAGCCATATGGTTTTTGGAGGGCACATTTTGTTGAAACTGTTTTTGGGTACAATGTTGTATTCAAAGAGATCCTGAGGTATCCCTACAGTGGAATCCCCAAAAAGTGACCCATTTTGGAGACTGCACCACTAAAGGAATTTAGTAAGGGGTGTACTGAGCACTTTGACCCCACAAGCCCTTTACAGAATTTAGAAACACTTGGCTGTGAAAAATAAAAAGTATAATTCTTTAAATAATATTCTGCTTCAGTCCCAAATTTTTCATTTTCACAAGGGGTAACAGAAGAAAAATCACCCCATAATTTGTTATCCATTTTCTTCTGAATATGGTAACACTCGATATATGGTTGTAAACTGGTTTTGGACACAGGACTCGGAAGGGAAGGAGCGCCATATGGCTTTTGTAGAGCAGATTTTGATGGATTGGTTTATGGGCACCATGTTTATGGGCACCATGCACAATCTCTGGGGTACCAATACAGCTATTTTCTGACAACCATATGTTTTTTTCTGTGTGAGCAGAAAAAAGAAATGCAGCAATTCTTCCATCAATTTTTTGGGTTTTATTACTGTGGAGGAAATGACACATCATGTGGAGGAAATGACACATTATCTTTATTTTACCGGTCAGTACAATTACAGAGATGCCAATTGTATACAGTTTTTTTCTTATTTTTTGCCACTTTGCAATTTTTTTTATAAATATGGCTTTTAGAAAATGGTAATGAAAAATTACCATTTACTAAAAGCCATATTTATAAAAAAAAAAATGCGGGATTGTCTTAGGTGTGGGCTCATTTTTTTGCAAGATGAGATGATGTTTTCATTGGTACCATTTTGGGGGACATACGATTTTTTTATCACTCAATATTATGCATTTTGTATAGTGAGATTACGAAATATGACTGTTCTGGCAATGTTTTTATTCATTTTTTTTATTTAGTTATTTTAATTTAGTTATTTTAATTTAGTTATAGTTCATTAAGTTTTAAATAGTAAAAGCATTTTTGAAAATAAAAAATCTTGTTTTTGTGTTGCCATTTTCTGAAAATCATATTTATTTATTTATTTTAGGTCATTGTCTAATTAAAGGGGCTCATTTTTAGTGTGATGTTTGATTGGTACCATTTTTGGGTACACACAACTTTTTGATTGCTTGGCATTACACTTTTTGTGATTCAAGCTGACCATCCATGTATACAACAGGGGCTCGGATGTCAGGACAGCTGTACTCGCCTGATCATAGCACCATATATGTATGGTGCTGGGCAGCAAGTCACGTCTCTCATTTCCAAACATACAACAACATGGTCAGGAAAGGGTTAAATACAATGGTGCTGCCAGTGTTGCCTAGGTCCTCAGTGTACGGGCGGTGGGGGCAACCCTCTTGAGGAACAACAAGTACTTTCAAAGTGGGGGTGCAGGAAAACTACACACAACAACATTCAGACACCTCCAGGCGCAGATACAACCAAAGATAGATGAATTAATCCTTTTGTTATGATAATCTCTGTAACAATGGGTTTTGGTGTACCAAGACTCATTTGTCAATGTAATAAATAGCAACTATGTGCGTAACTTGATAACCAGTTTTTAGAGATAAATCTATGGCTATGAACACAATGGAGAACACTAGTTCACAAGAAGTATTCTTATAGACATATTGGGGATATTTATCAAACTGGTGTAAAGTAGAACTGGCTTAGTTGCCCATAGCAACCAGATTCCACCTATCATTTTCCAAAAGAGCAGTTCAAAATGAAAGGTGTAATCTGGAATCACCACTTTGATAAATGACGCCCATTGTGTGTACACATGTGTGCACAGGACATTGCACTCTGAATTGTCATCAATATAAAATTGCTATTTAATAATTTAATGTATAAATGTCCAAAATAAATAAATCATGATAAAAAAAAATTGTAGTTAAAATTATTAAGTCATTCAAAATGGAACCTAACTGACAGACCACAAAAGTACATATGAATTGACAAAATGAGATAATTGCACACCTCGATCAGGTGTCCTGAAAATACATGATATGACAAATAATAATAGTAATAAATACTTGCAATTTTTTTTTTTTCTAAGTCACAAGTGTCACTAGTTTATGTAACCCAAGCTGTTTCATGACAAACTAAATTAAAGTAAATGCAAGTAAAGATGTCAAAAAAGAACAAAGAAATGTACAGTATATGTCATTCCTCCTGGTAGCATGCAACGTTTAGGTAGTGACAATATAAAATTACAACAAGAATAGATTCACTTCTTACTCACAGGGCATCCCTTTACACAGGATGATGTTCTGTTGACAGACTATGATTTTATGTATTATATAAATGTTTTGCTTATTTGTTGGGTGATCAGCAGAACGTTTACATGGGGCAATTATTGACAATGAGTTCTCTTGCAAATGCTTATTTCCAGTAATTGGCTTGATTATCCACCCATCTAAATGGAGCTTTAAGAAAGGACAATTCATGAAATGGCTCTACAACTGTTCAAAATGTGATGGAAGTAGATATATGTTCTGACAAATAACGGTTGAATGAATTATGTCAAATTGAGCGACATGTATTGTGTGGGATATATAGTGTTGATATAATTAAACTTTTTCTTTTTAACAGTAAAGCCAACAGTAATACATACAGACATGTATGTTAACAGTATCGGACCAGTAAATGCTATCAATATGGTGAGTGTTGTTTTTATTCTTTCATATGCTGAAACCATATAATATTTTCATCCAAAATTTTAAAACCAAGCCCCTACAACTGCAAAACCATGTACATGTATTTGTATGAGCCTCATCCCCGCATATCAGCATGCGAGTGCGCGGTGGTCATCACTTGAGTGGTAAAGACGTAAAACAGATACGAAAAAAAATACAGAATGATGTTTAGCATTGCATTCTGCCTTTATAAAAAAAATATTATATTACCGGTAATTAAACCATACATTTTGGGGTAAATATGGACATAACAATTTATCCCACAAAAAACACTGCATTAAATAGCTGAGTAGACAAATATAAAAACATTATGGATAACAGTATGTCCTGAGACAGAAAGGGGAAAAAAATAAAATTCTTGTTGTCCTCAAGACTTAAATTTGCAGTTCCTAACTAATTCATGCACCAGAAGTACACAACTTAGGCTACTTTAACACTAGAGTTTTTGCTGGATCTGGCAGGGTTCAGCAAAAATGATTCCGCTACTGATAATACAACCATCTGCATCCGTTATGAACAGATCTGGTTGTATTATCTATAACATACCCAAGACGGATCTGTCATGAACTCCATTGAAAGTCAATGGGGGACATATCCGTTTTCTATTGTGTCAGATTGAAACAGAGTAAGGCCTCATGCACACAGCCGTTGTGCAGCCGTTCTGTGCATTAGGGACAGCAATTTACGGTCCCCAATGCACTGGCAACGTCCGTGTGGCGGCCGGGACGGATGGAAACGCATTCAACTTGAATCGGTCCGTGATCCTTCTGCACCGCAAAAAAATAGAACATGTTCTATTTTTTTTGCGATGATGAGGCACAGAAATAACACCACGGAAGCACTCTGAAGCGCTTCTGTGGGGTTCTGTGCCTTTGTTCCGCACAGCAGCTCCGGTTTGCTCTCTGGTATCGGAACGGAATGCATTTTGGAGCATTCTGTTCTGTTCAGTTACGTTTGGTCAGACACCGGCAGCCGGTTAGCACACCTGTCTGCCCTGCCGCACTCCACGAGTAAGGCCATGCGACCATCTTGATAAACAGAATCTGGGTCGTCTGGGACTACTAAGTCCTATTATGTCTGCACCACTCCAATATATAGCCCCTCTCTGCATCTGCCAAACCACACAGATTGCCTGTGATTAGGGGTTTGCACTCTACCCTAGACCCTTGTCCCCTGACGAGTTAAGGGGTCTATCATAGTTAGTAGTTCTTCTCTAACGAAACGCGTAGGGACTTCGAGCATTTACACAATTTTTCCACCGCTATCTTTATAGCTTACCCGGGCCTATTGGCCTTGATTGGGTCATTTCCCTGTCTCCACAGGGTCACATAGGGCTATCAATTCTAGGGTTCGGTTCGGGACAGGGCTACCCCTTGCGGGGATAGGACCCCGTGTTAGGAGGCACTTTAGGGTATATTAGGCCAAGTAGGGCATTAACAGGGTCACACTTTTCCCTGTGGCCCCTCGGCATAAAGTGACCACCAACGGGAGGACGCATCCAGATGTGAGAACACCTTCTCCTGGGTATTGGACTCATCGGTCCCCCCAGTCCACCACCGGTAAGACCCACCCTTATTTTCGCCTCTTGGCATGATTATAGACTACAGCATACGGCCATGGTCTTCTTTTTCGTTAATGTTTATAGGTCATAGGTCCACCTTCCGCCTCACAGAGACGTGCACTTTGGACCTGACCACTAGGTGACCTGTTCCACAGGTTCCCTATTGTTGCGTGTTTTGTTTGTCTGGTAGGGGTCCTCCCCTCACAGGGATCTTTAATTATCCTAATAAAAGTTAGGTTTTAAAACGTTACTACCCCTTATTCTTACAGTTACGTTTTGTCCCCATTGACAATGAATAGGGACAAACGGAATTATTATTTTTTTCCAGTATTGAGACCCTCTGATGGATGTCATTACTGGAAAATACTAACGCTAGTGTGAAAGTAGCATTGGTCCACTGTGTAGTGGACATAGCTGGTTAGTACACTGCTGTGCCAATTCAGTTTAGTGGTAAAAATATACTGTACAATGGATGGTGCTATGTTGTTTGGTCACCTACTTATGATGCTGGAACTACTTCAGAACAGCTAAAAACCTGAGAAGTGGGGTGTTGAATACCTGCCAATCAGATATTGATGGACTATGCTGAGGATAGGCCATCAATATAAAAATCCTATTGCAATTTTATGTGTTTACAATTATTATTATTATTACAATTATCTATTTGCAATTATTATTATTACAATTATTTATCTTTCTTTTTATCTATCTATCTATAATTACTATTTCAGGAATATACCATTGATATATTCTTTGCACAAACCTGGTATGACAGACGCTTGAAATTTAATAGCACTATAAAAGTGCTTAGACTCAACAGTAACATGGTTGGCAAGATTTGGATTCCGGACACATTTTTTCGCAACTCAAAGAAAGCTGATGCTCATTGGATAACTACTCCTAATAGGATGCTCAGGATATGGAATGATGGAAGAGTACTTTATACACTCAGGTGTGAGATTGTTTATTTTTTTAATTAGTGTTTATTTTGTGTTTTATTCAATCTTTGCGTTAATGTGATGAATATCAAATATAAGCTTATGTATATGCAGTCATTTCAGGAGCTTATGCGGCTGCAGTCAGCATATTTATGACTGCAAATAGGGAAACACCAAATGTGTCTCCACTCATACTGTGCCTGAGCAATAGCTTAGAAATAACAGAACACCTTAGATAGTTACACAATGATAAGACAACAGTACAATTTTTCTAGAACATACAGTGTAGACCTAAGCAAAGTTATATAGAAATGTATTCTATAAAGTTTATGTATAATGTCATAATAGAGGATTATGTTTGCTTCTCTACTGAGTTGCCTGACATTGTGCCTCATAAGTTATTTTGATATCAGGTTTTAGAAATGTAGAGGACCTGTCTACCTCTACTGAGATGTCTTTTTTTAGCAAGTAATTGTACTACACAATAAATAAAAATAGTGTAACATCTATTCTTCGGACTATATGTTGTATAATTTCTCTATTATTCCTACTAGAAGTGTATGAATAAATTGCCATCTGGCACTCTCCAATCAGTACTGTGCATGGGCATGCCTGTTTGACAGAGGGTTGGTAATATATTGATATACTTCTAGTCTGAATAAACTAGGAATGACACAATATACAATTAAATAAATAAAAAACAGAAGCTTAATGATTATTATTGCAAGGGGAAAGCAATTAGTTACTAAGACAGATGTTTTTAGGAGAGGCGACAGGTCCTCTTTAAACAGGGGGACAGGGGAGTATTGAAAAAAAATAAAAATAAAAACATGAAAAACCTTAATAGCAGAGCTAGTTGTTTGTGGGTTTTCCAGTTCTTTCAACAAATGACACTCATTTCTTATCAAGAAGACACCGTTTTATCATTGATAAATTAGACTCAAATTTGAGGCAATCATTACAAGGGTATTCCCATCTTAAAAGGTCATGACATATCGCTAGGATATGCCACAATATCATGATTGGTGGGAGATCAGATCTTTGGCACCTCCACCAATAATGTGAATGAAGGATGAGTGAGATCTCACTGGCCTTTTCCTGTGTGGTGGTGCTCCCATCCACCCATCGTGTTACATTTCCCTTTATAATGAGTAGATATGATTGCTGAAATGAAAGAATAAACTGAGAAGTAGGGATGAGCGAACTCGAACTGTATAGTTCGGGTTCGTACCGAATTTTGGGGTGTCCGTGACACGGACCCGAACCCGGACATTTTCGTAAAAGTCCGGGTTCGGGTTCGGTGTTCGTCGCTTTCTTGGCGCTTTTGTGACGCTTTCTTGGCGCTTTTTGAAAGGCTGCAAAGCAGCCAATCAACAAGCGTCATACTACTTGCCCCAAGAGGCCATCACAGCCATGCCTACTATTGGCATGGCTGTGATTGGCCAGAGCACCATGTGACCCAGCCTCTATTTAAGCTGGAGTCACATAGCGCCGCCCGTCACTCTGCTCTGATTAGCGTAGGGAGAGGTTGCGGCTGCGACAGTAGGGCGAGATTAGGCAGATTAACTCCTCCAAAGGACTTGATTAACTGATCGATCTGCAGCTGTGGATCATTGAGCTGCTGATCCTCAATTGCTCACTGTTTTTAGGCTGCACAGACCGTTTGTCAGTCTCATTTTTCTGGGGTGATCGGCGGCCATTTTGTGTCTTGTGGTGCGCCAGCACAAGCTGCGACCAAGTGCATTTAACCCTCAATGGTGTGGTTGTTTTTTGGCTAAAGCCTACATCAGGGTGAAGCTGTCACACCAAGTGCATTTAACCAGCAATAGTCTGTTCATTTTTTGGCCATATACAAAATCAGGGGCAAGCTGCGCCTGTCACCAAGTGCATTTAACCCTCAATGGTGTGGTTGTTTTATGGCTAAAGCCTACATCAGGGTGAAGCTGTGACACCAAGTGCATTTAACCAGCAATAGTCTGTTCATTTTTTGGCCATATACAAAATCAGGGGCAAGCTGCGCCTGTCACCAAGTGCATTTAACCCTCAATGGTGTGGTTGTTTTTTGGCTAAAGCCTACATCAGGGTGAAGCTGTCACACCAAGTGCATTTAACCAGCAATAGTCTGTTCATTTTTTGGCCATATACAAAATCAGGGGCAAGCTGCGCCTGTCACCAAGTGCATTTAACCCTCAATGGTGTGGTTGTTTTTTGGCTAAAGCCTACATCAGGGTGAAGCTGTCACACCAAGTGCATTTAACCAGCAATAGTCTGTTTATTTTTTGGCCATATCCCAGTCTAATTCTGTCACTAAATCCATACCGGTCACCCAGCGCCTAAATACTAGGCCTCAAATTTATATCCAGCTAAATCTGTCCCTAGTGCTGTAGCTGGGCGAGTTATTTAGTGTCCGTTCAAGCACATTTCTTGTTCTGGGTTGAAATACAATTCCCAATTTAGCAATTTCATAATTTAGTGGTTCCTGCTATATCAGAGCTATTTGAAATCTATCCCAAAAAGGGTATATAATATTGAAGGTGCACATTGGGTCATTCAGAATAACTTCACACACACCCGCTACTGTGTATTTCCAAGTCTAATTCTGTCACTAAACCCATACCTGTCACCCAGCGCCTAAATACTAGGCCTCAAATTTAAATCCCTCTAAATCTCTCGTTACCGCTGTACTGTTGTTGCTGGGCAAGATATTTAGTGTCCGTCAAAGCACATTTTTTGTTCTGGGTTGAAGTACAATTCCCAATTTAGCAATTTCATAATTTAGTGGTTTCTGCTATATCAGAGCTATTTGAAATCTATCCCTAAAAGGGTATATAATATTGAAGGTGCACATTGGGTCATTCAGAATAACTTCACACACACGCTTCTGTGCATTTCCAAGTCTAATTCTGTCACTAAATCCATACCGGTGACCCAGCGCCTAAATACTAGGCCTCAAATTTAAATCCCTCTAAATCTCTCGTTACCCACCGCTGTACTGTTGTTGCTGGGCAAGATATTTAGTGTCCGTCAAAGCACATTTTTTGTTCTGGGTTGAAGTACAATTCCCAATTTAGCAATTTCATAATTTAGTGGTTTCTGCTATATCAGAGCTATTTGAAATCTATCCCTAAAAGGGTATATAATATTGAAGGTGCACATAGGGTCATTCAGAATAACTTCACACACACGCTTCTGTGCATTTCCAAGTCTAATTCTGTCACTAAATCCATACCGGTGACCCAGCGCCTAAATACTAGGCCTCAAATTTAAATCCCTCTAAATCTCTCGTTACCCACCGCTGTACTGTTGTTGCTGGGCAAGATATTTAGTGTCCGTCAAAGCACATTTTTTGTTCTGGGTTGAAGTACAATTCCCAATTTAGCAATTTCATAATTTAGTGGTTTCTGCTATATCAGAGCTATTTGAAATCTATCCCTAAAAGGGTATATAATATTGAAGGTGCACATAGGGTCATTCAGAATAACTTCACACACACGCTTCTGTGCATTTCCAAGTCTAATTCTGTCACTAAATCCATACCGGTGACCCAGCGCCTAAATACTAGGCCTCAAATTTATATCCCGCTAAATCTCTCGTTACCGCTGTACTGTTGTTGCTGGGCAAGATATTTAGTGTCCGTCAAAGCACATTTTTTGTTCTGGGTTGAAGTACAATTCCCAATTTAGCAATTTCATAATTTAGTGGTTCCTGCTATATCAGAGCTATTTGAAATCTATCCCAAAAAGGGTATATAATATTGAAGGTGCACATTGGGTCATTCAGAATAACTTCACACACACCCGCTACTGTGTATTTCCAAGTCTAATTCTGTCACTAAACCCATACCTGTCACCCAGCGCCTAAATACTAGGCCTCAAATTTAAATCCCTCTAAATCTCTCGTTACCGCTGTACTGTTGTTGCTGGGCAAGATATTTAGTGTCCGTCAAAGCACATTTTTTGTTCTGGGTTGAAGTACAATTCCCAATTTAGCAATTTCATAATTTAGTGGTTTCTGCTATATCAGAGCTATTTGAAATCTATCCCTAAAAGGGTATATAATATTGAAGGTGCACATTGGGTCATTCAGAATAACTTCACACACACGCTTCTGTGCATTTCCAAGTCTAATTCTGTCACTAAACCCATACCTGTCACCCAGCGCCTAAATACTAGGCCTCAAATTTAAATCCCTCTAAATCTCTCGTTACCGCTGTACTGTTGTTGCTGGGCAAGATATTTAGTGTCCGTCAAAGCACATTTTTTGTTCTGGGTTGAAGTACAATTCCCAATTTAGCAATTTCATAATTTAGTGGTTTCTGCTATATCAGAGCTATTTGAAATCTATCCCTAAAAGGGTATATAATATTGAAGGTGCACATTGGGTCATTCAGAATAACTTCACACACACGCTTCTGTGCATTTCCAAGTCTAATTCTGTCACTAAATCCATACCGGTGACCCAGCGCCTAAATACTAGGCCTCAAATTTAAATCCCTCTAAATCTCTCGTTACCCACCGCTGTACTGTTGTTGCTGGGCAAGATATTTAGTGTCCGTCAAAGCACATTTTTTGTTCTGGGTTGAAGTACAATTCCCAATTTAGCAATTTCATAATTTAGTGGTTTCTGCTATATCAGAGCTATTTGAAATCTATCCCTAAAAGGGTATATAATATTGAAGGTGCACATAGGGTCATTCAGAATAACTTCACACACACGCTTCTGTGCATTTCCAAGTCTAATTCTGTCACTAAATCCATACCGGTGACCCAGCGCCTAAATACTAGGCCTCAAATTTAAATCCCTCTAAATCTCTCGTTACCGCTGTCCTGTTGTAGCTGGGAAAGTTATTTAGTGCCCGTCAAAGCACATTTTTTGTTCTGGGTTAAAGTACAATTCCCAATTTAGCAATTTCATAATTTAGTGGTTCCTGCTATATCAGAGCTATTTGAAATCTATCCCAAAAAGGGTATATAATATTCAAGGTGCACATTGGGTCATTCAGAATAACTTCACACACACGCTTCTGTGCATTTCCAAGTCTAATTCTGTCACTAAATCCATACCGGTCACCCAGCGCCTAAATACTAGGCCTCAAATTTAAATCCCTCTAAATCTCTCGTTACCCACCGCTGTACTGTTGTTGCTGGGCAAGATATTTAGTGTCCGTCAAAGCACATTTTTTGTTCTGGGTTGAAGTACAATTCCCAATTTAGCAATTTCATAATTTAGTGGTTTCTGCTATATCAGAGCTATTTGAAATCTATCCCTAAAAGGGTATATAATATTGAAGGTGCACATAGGGTCATTCAGAATAACTTCACACACACGCTTCTGTGCATTTCCAAGTCTAATTCTGTCACTAAATCCATACCGGTGACCCAGCGCCTAAATACTAGGCCTCAAATTTAAATCCCTCTAAATCTCTCGTTACCGCTGTCCTGTTGTAGCTGGGAAAGTTATTTAGTGCCCGTCAAAGCACATTTTTTGTTCTGGGTTGAAGTACAATTCCCAATTTAGCAATTTCATAATTTAGTGGTTCCTGCTATATCAGAGCTATTTGAAATCTATCCCAAAAAGGGTATATAATATTCAAGGTGCACATTGGGTCATTCAGAATAACTTCACACACACGCTTCTGTGCATTTCCAAGTCTAATTCTGTCACTAAATCCATACCGGTCACCCAGCGCCTAAATACTAGGCCTCAAATTTATATCCCGCTGAATTTGAATACAATACATTGGGCCAAATAATATATTTGTTGTTGTGGTGAACCATAACAATGAGAAAAACATCTAGTAAGGGACGCGGACGTGGACATGGTCGTGGTGGTGTTAGTGGACCCTCTGGTGCTGGGAGAGGACGTGGCCGTTCTGCCACATCCACACGTCCTAGTGTACCAACTACCTCAGGTCCCAGTAGCCGCCAGAATTTACAGCGATATATGGTGGGGCCCAATGCCGTTCTAAGGATGGTAAGGCCTGAGCAGGTACAGGCATTAGTCAATTGGGTGGCCGACAGTGGATCCAGCACGTTCACATTATCTCCCACCCAGTCTTCTGCAGAAAGCGCACAGATGGCGCCTGAAAACCAACCCCATCAGTCTGTCACATCACCCCCATGCATACCAGGGAAACTGTCTCAGCCTCAAGTTATGCAGCAGTCTCTTATGCTGTTTGAAGACTCCGCTGGCAGGGTTTCCCAAGGGCATCCACCTAGCCCTTCCCCAGCGGTGAAAGACATAGAATGCACTGACGCACAACCACTTATGTTTCCTGATGATGAGGACATGGGAATACCACCTCAGCATGTCTCTGATGATGACGAAACACAGGTGCCAACTGCTGCGTCTTTCTGCAGTGTGCAGACTGAACAGGAGGTCAGGGATCAAGACTGGGTGGAAGACGATGCAGGGGACGATGAGGTCCTAGACCCCACATGGAATGAAGGTCGTGCCACTGACTTTCACAGTTCGGAGGAAGAGGCAGTGGTGAGACCGAGCCAACAGCGTAGCAAAAGAGGGAGCAGTGGGCAAAAGCAGAACACCCGCCGCCAAGAGACTCCGCCTGCTACTGACCGCCGCCATCTGGGACCGAGCACCCCAAAGGCAGCTTCAAGGAGTTCCCTGGCATGGCACTTCTTCAAACAATGTGCTGACGACAAGACCCGAGTGGTTTGCACGCTGTGCCATCAGAGCCTGAAGCGAGGCATTAACGTTCTGAACCTGAGCACAACCTGCATGACCAGGCACCTGCATGCAAAGCATGAACTGCAGTGGAGTAAACACCTTAAAACCAAGGAAGTCACTCAGGCTCCCCCTGCTACCTCTTCTGCTGCTGCCGCCTCGGCCTATTCTGCTGCTGCCGCCTCGGCCTCTTCCTCCGCCTCTGGAGGAACGTTGGCACCTGCCGCCCAGCAAACAGGGGATGTACCACCAACACCACCACCACCACCTCCGTCACCAAGCGTCTCAACCATGTCACACGCCAGCGTTCAGCTCTCCATCTCACAAACATTTGATAGAAAGCGTAAATTCCCACCTAGCCACCCTCGATCCCTGGCCCTGAATGCCAGCATTTCTAAACTACTGGCCTATGAAATGCTGTCATTTAGGCTGGTGGACACAGACAGCTTCAAACAGCTCATGTCGCTTGCTGTCCCACAGTATGTTGTTCCCAGCCGGCACTACTTCTCCAAGAGAGCCGTGCCTTCCCTGCACAACCAAGTATCCGATAAAATCAAGTGTGCACTGCGCAACGCCATCTGTAGCAAGGTCCACCTAACCACAGATACGTGGACCAGTAAGCACGGCCAGGGACGCTATATCTCCCTAACTGCACACTGGGTAAATGTAGTGGCAGCTGGGCCCCAGGCGGAGAGCTGTTTGGCGCACGTCCTGCCGCCGCCAAGGATCGCAGGGCAACATTCTTTGCCTCCTGTTGCCACCTCCTCCTTCTCGGCTTCCTCCTCCTCTTCTTCCACCTGCTCATCCAGTCAGCCACACACCTTCACCACCAACTTCAGCACAGCCCGGGGTAAACGTCAGCAGGCCATTCTGAAACTCATATGTTTGGGGGACAGGCCCCACACCGCACAGGAGTTGTGGCGGGGTATTGAACAACAGACCGACGAGTGGTTGCTGCCGGTGAGCCTCAAGCCCGGCCTGGTGGTGTGTGATAATGGGCGAAATCTCGTTGCAGCTCTGGGACTAGCCAATTTGACGCACATCCCTTGCTTGGCGCATGTGCTGAATTTGGTGGTGCAGAAGTTCATTCACAACTACCCCGACATGTCAGAGCTGCTGCATAAAGTGCGGGCCGTCTGTTCGCGCTTCCGGCGTTCACATCCTGCCGCTGCTCGCCTGTCTGCGCTACAGCGTAACTTCGGCCTTCCCGCTCACCGCCTCATATGCGACGTGCCCACCAGGTGGAACTCCACCTTGCACATGCTGGACAGACTGTGCGAGCAGCAGCAGGCCATAGTGGAGTTTCAGCTGCAGCACGCACGGGTCAGTCGCACTACAGAACAGCACCACTTCACCACCAATGACTGGGCCTCCATGCGAGACCTGTGTGCCCTGTTGCGCTGTTTCGAGTACTCCACCAACATGGCCAGTGGCGATGACACCGTTATCAGCGTTACAATACCACTTCTATGTCTCCTTGAGAAAACACTTAGGGCGATGATGGAACAGGAGGTGGCCCAGGAGGAGGAGGAGGAGGATGAGGAAGAGGGGTCATTTTTAGCACTTTCAGGCCAGTCTCTTCGAAGTGACTCAGAGGGAGGTTTTTTGCAACAGCAGAGGCCAGGTACAAATGTGGCCAGCCAGGGCCCACTACTGGAGGACGAGGAGGACGAGGATGAGGAGGAGGTGGAGGAGGATGAGGATGAAGCATGGTCACAGCGGGGTGGCACCCAACGCAGCTCGGGTCCATCACTGGTGCGTGGCTGGGGGGAAAGGCAGGACGATGACGATACGCCTCCCACAGAGGACAGCTTGTCCTTACCCCTGGGCAGCCTGGCACACATGAGCGACTACATGCTGCAGTGCCTGCGCAACGACAGCAGAGTTGCCCACATTTTAACCTGTGCGGACTACTGGGTTGCCACCCTGCTGGATCCACGCTACAAAGACAATGTGCCCACCTTACTTCCTGCACTGGAGCGTGATAGGAAGATGCGCGAGTACAAGCGCACGTTGGTAGACGCGCTACTGAGAGCATTCCCAAATGTCACAGGGGAACAAGTGGAAGCCCAAGGCCAAGGCAGAGGAGGAGCAAGAGGTCGCCAAGGCAGCTGTGTCACGGCCAGCTCCTCTGAGGGCAGGGTTAGCATGGCAGAGATGTGGAAAACTTTTGTCAACACGCCACAGCTAACTGCACCACCACCTGATACGCAACGTGTTAGCAGGAGGCAACATTTCACTAACATGGTGGAACAGTACGTGTGCACACCCCTCCACGTACTGACTGATGGTTCGGCCCCATTCAACTTCTGGGTCTCTAAATTGTCCACGTGGCCAGAGCTAGCCTTTTATGCCTTGGAGGTGCTGGCCTGCCCGGCAGCCAGCGTTTTGTCTGAACGTGTATTCAGCACGGCAGGGGGCATCATTACAGACAAACGCAGCCGCCTGTCTACAGCCAATGTGGACAAGCTGACGTTCATAAAAATGAACCAGGCATGGATCCCACAGGACCTGTCCGTCCCTTGTCCAGATTAGACATTAACTACCTCCCCATAACCATATATTATTGGACTCCAGGGCACTTCCTCATTCAATCCTATTTTTATTTTCATTTTACCATTATATTGCGATGCTACCCAAAGTTGAATGAACCTCTCCTCTGCCTGTGTGCTAGGCCTAAATATATGCCAATGGACTGTTGCAGTGGTGGCTGACATGAAGCCTGATTCTCTGCTATGACATGCAGACTAATTCTCTGCTGACATGAAGCCAGATTGTCTGTTACGGGACCTCTCTCCTCTGCCTGGGTGCTGGGCCTAAATTTATGACAATGGACTGTTGCAGTGGTGGCTGACGTGAAGCCTGATTCTCTGCTATGACATGCAGACTGATTCTCTGCTGACATGAAGCCAGATCCTCTGTTACGGGACCTCTCTCCTCTGCCTGGGTGCTGGGCCTAAATTTATGACAATGGACTGTTGCAGTGGTGGCTGACGTGAAGCCTGATTCTCTGCTATGACATGCAGACTGATTCTCTGCTGACATGAAGCCAGATCCTCTGTTACGGGACCTCTCTCCTCTGCCTGGGTGCTGGGCCTAAATTTATGACAATGGACTGTTGCAGTGGTGGCTGACGTGAAGCCTGATTCTCTGCTATGACATGCAGACTGATTCTCTGCTGACATGAAGCCAGATCCTCTTTTACGGGACCTCTCTCCTCTGCCTGGGTGCTGGGCCTAAATTTATGACAATGGACTGTTGCAGTGGTGGCTGACGTGAAGCCTCATTCTCTGCTATGACATGCAGACTGATTCTCTGCTGACATGAAGCCAGATCCTCTGTTACGGGACCTCTCTCCTCTGCCTGGGTGCTGGGCCTGAATATATGCCAATGGACTGTTGCAGTGGTGGGTGACGTGAAGCCTCATTCTCTGCTATGACATGCAGACTAATTCTCTGCTGACATGAAGCCAGATTGTCTGTTACGGGACCTCTCTCCTCTGCCTGTGTGTGTGCTGGGCCTAAATATATGCCAATGGACTGTTGCAGTGGTGGCTGACGTGAAGCCTCATTCTCTGCTATGACATGCAGACTGATTCTCTGCTGACATGAAGCCAGATCCTCTGTTACGGGACCTCTCTCCTCTGCCTGGGTGCTGGGCCTAAATTTATGACAATGGACTGTTGCAGTGGTGGCTGACGTGAAGCCTGATTCTCTGCTATGACATGCAGACTGATTCTCTGCTGTCATGAAGCCAGATTGTCTGTTACGGGACCTTTCTCCTCTACCTGGGTTCTGGGCCTAAATTTATGAAAATTGACTCTTACAGTGGTGGGTGACGTGAAGCCTGATTCTCTGCTATGATATGAAGACTGATTCTCTGCTGACATGAAGCCAGATTGTCTGTTACGGGACCTTTCTCCTCTGCCTGGGTTCTGGGCCTAAATTTATGAAAATTGACTCTTACAGTGGTGGGTGACGTGAAGCCTGATTCTCTGCTATGATATGAAGACTGATTCTCTGCTGACATGAAGCCAGATTGTCTGTTACGGGACCTTTCTCCTCTGCCTGGGTTCTGGGCCTAAATTTATGAAAATTGACTCTTACAGTGGTGGGTGACGTGAAGCCTGATTCTCTGCTATGATATGAAGACTGATTCTCTGCTGACATGAAGCCAGATTGTCTGTTACGGGACCTTTCTCCTCTGCCTGGGTTCTGGGCCTAAATTTATGAAAATTGACTCTTACAGTGGTGGGTGACGTGAAGCCTGATTCTCTGCTATGATATGAAGACTGATTCTCTGCTGACATGAAGCCAGATTGTCTGTTACGGGACCTTTCTCCTCTGCCTGGGTTCTGGGCCTAAATTTATGAAAATTGACTCTTACAGTGGTGGGTGACGTGAAGCCTGATTCTCTGCTATGATATGAAGACTGATTCTCTGCTGACATGAAGCCAGATTGTCTGTTACGGGACCTTTCTCCTCTGCCTGGGTTCTGGGCCTAAATTTATGAAAATTGACTCTTACAGTGGTGGGTGACGTGAAGCCTGATTCTCTGCTATGATATGAAGACTGATTCTCTGCTGACATGAAGCCAGATTGTCTGTTACGGGACCTTTCTCCTCTGCCTGGGTTCTGGGCCTAAATTTATGAAAATTGACTCTTACAGTGGTGGGTGACGTGAAGCCTGATTCTCTGCTATGATATGAAGACTGATTCTCTGCTGACATGAAGCCAGATTGTCTGTTACGGGACCTTTCTCCTCTGCCTGGGTTCTGGGCCTAAATTTATGAAAATTGACTCTTACAGTGGTGGGTGACGTGAAGCCTGATTCTCTGCTATGATATGAAGACTGATTCTCTGCTGACATGAAGCCAGATTGTCTGTTACGGGACCTTTCTCCTCTGCCTGGGTTCTGGGCCTAAATTTATGAAAATTGACTCTTACAGTGGTGGGTGACGTGAAGCCTGATTCTCTGCTATGATATGAAGACTGATTCTCTGCTGACATGAAGCCAGATTGTCTGTTACGGGACCTTTCTCCTCTGCCTGGGTTCTGGGCCTAAATTTATGAAAATTGACTCTTACAGTGGTGGGTGACGTGAAGCCTGATTCTCTGCTATGATATGAAGACTGATTCTCTGCTGACATGAAGCCAGATTCTCTGTTACGGGACCTCTCTCCTCTGCCTGGGTGCTGGGCCTAAATTTATGACAATGGACTGTTGCAGTGGTGGCTGACGTGAAGCCTGATTCTCTGCTATGACATGCAGACTGATTCTCTGCTGACATGAAGCCAGATTCTCTGTTACGGGACCTCTCTCCTCTGCCTGTGTGTGTGCTGGGCCTAAATATATGCCAATGGACTGTTGCAGTGGTGGCTGACGTGAAGCCTCATTCTCTGCTATGACATGCAGACTAATTCTCTGCTGACATGAAGACAGATTCTCTGTTACGGGACCTCTCTCCTCTGCCTGGGTGCCGGGGCCTAAATATCTGAGAATGGACTGTTCCAGTGGTGGGTGACGGGAAGCCAGATTCTCTGCTATGGAACCTCTCTCCAATTGATTTTGGTTAATTTTTATTTATTTAATTTTTATTTTAATTCATTTCCCTATCCACATTTGTTTGCAGGGGATTTACCTACATGTTGCTGCCTTTTGCAGCCCTCTAGCTCTTTCCTGGGCTGTTTTACAGCCTTTTTAGTGCCGAAAAGTTCGGGTCCCCATTGACTTCAATGGGGTTCGGGTTCGGGACGAAGTTCGGATCGGGTTCGGATCCCGAACCCGAACATTTCCGGGATGTTCGGCCGAACTTCTCGAACCCGAACATCCAGGTGTTCGCTCAACTCTACTGAGAAGGCATTGCAACACTTAGATATTGTTGTTGATCCTGCATTCTAAACCTCAGAAGAGGTTCCAAGAATCACTACCACTGATCAGATGGCATGTTCTAGTCTCCATTGTCAGGATTCACGTCATCTCAAATTTTCAGCATCAATACCATTAACCTCACTGAATTGAGGTTAATGGTTAATTCACCATAAAAATTAGCGATACAAAAATTTGTGATAAACACTACTCTTAAAGTCAAAGATATTGCAGCCTTCTCATTGGCCCACAAGCAAGAAGCAGTAAGGGTTCATAGGTACTGATGAAAAAATAACTTGTATATTTGAAATTACGAACATATAGCACTATATTCAAGATATTCGCAAATTCTCGAAGTGCCAATATTTGCGATAAAATTTGTGATTTGAATATTTGCAATCAACACTACTCATGAGTCTCCACTTGATATAGTAGCTCGAACACAAAACACAAGACATGCCAGAAGATGCCTGCTCAGTCAATCACTGGCTGCAGCCAATGGCTATGTAGGCCTGTGTAGGAATTTCCTTCATGTTATGCTGGGACCAGAAAGAGGAGACCAGCAGGGAATTTTTAAGCTTCAGAACAGCAGTGGCAGCGGCTTTTATTTTAATCTACCCCTTTAAAAAAAAAAAAATAATGTATCCTGCTGGACAACCCCTTAAAGTGAATGGGACAGGCAGTTGTAATTACAGTGCTGCTACAAAAGGGACTGTAAATATTTTATGATATCTTTGCATGGGACAACACTGAAGATATGATACTTTGATACAATGTGAAGTAGTCAGTGTATGGCTTGTATTACAGTGTAAATTTGGTGTGCCCTCAAAATAACTCAACACACAGCAATCAAACAGCTGGCAACCAAAGTGAGTACACCCCTAAGTGAAAATGGGCAAATTGTGCCCAAAATGTGGCATATTTTGTGTGGCCACCATTATTTTCCAGCACTGCCTCAACTCTCAGTGAAATCCTCTTCTACTCCTCCATGACGACATCATGGAGCTGGTGGATGTTAGAGACTAGGCGCTCCTCCACCTTCCATTTGAGGATGCCTCACAGATGCTTAATAGGGCTTAGGTCTGGAGACATGCTTGGCTACCTTTACCCTTAGTTTCTTTAGAAAGGCAGTGGTCGTTTTTGAGGTGTGTTTGGGGTTGTTATCATGTTGGAATACTCCCATTCAGCCCAGTTTCTGGAGGGAGGGGATCAGGCTCTGCTTTAGTATGTCACAGTACTTGATGGCATTTATGGCTCCCTCAATGAACTGTAGCTCCCCACAGCCAGTAGCACTTATGCAGAACCAAACCATGACACTCCCACCACCATGCTTGACTGTAGGCAAGACACACTTGTCTTTGCACTCTTCACCTGGTTGCTGCCACACACTCTTGACACCATTTGAATGAAATATGTTTATATTGATCTCATCAGACCACAGGACATGGTTCCAGTAATCCATATCCTTAGTCTGCTTGTCTTCAGCAATCTGTTTGTGGGCTATCATGTGCATAATCTTTAGAAGAGGCTTCCCTCTGGGACAACAGCCATGCAGACTAATTTGAGGCAGTGTGCGGCGTATGGTCCTGCATCAATGCTGGCTGCACTCATACATCTATTTTGAAAAGACAACCTCTGGCGTTGAGCACATACACTCAACTTCTTTGGTTGACCATGGCAAAGCCTGTTCTGAGTGGAACCTGTCTTGTTAAACCAATATATTGTCTTGGCCACTGTGCTGTAGCTCATTTTCATGGTTTTAGAAATCTTCTTATATCCTCAGCCATCTTTATGTATGTAGAACAACAATTTATATTTTTTTCATATCCTCAGAGAGTTCTTTGCCATGAGTTGCCATATTGAACTTCCAGTGACTAGTATGAGAAAGTGTGAGAGTGATAACACCAAATTTCACACACCTGCAACCCTTTCACACCTGAGACCTTGTAACATTAATGAGTCACATGACACCTGGGAGGGAAAATGGCTAATTTTCACTTAGGAGTATACTCACTTTTGTTGCCAGCGGTTTGGAGAATAATGGCTGTGTGTTGAGTTATTTTGAGGTCACACCAAATTTACACCGTGATACAAACTGTACACTGACTACTTTACATTGTATCAAAGTGTCATATCCTCTGTGTTGTCCCATGAAAAGATATAATAACATATTTACAAGAATGTGAGGGGTGTACTCACTTTTGTGAGATACTATATATCAGGACACTGCTAATGTGATATTGGCTTATAAACGTAATATTCAAATATTTAGTCGGTATTAATGTAATTAGATCTCCAATAGTTAACTTGCTGTGCACTGTCTGTCAGTTCACACTTCAGTTCAGTGAGTGTCTATCATTTGTCATTCTATTATTTGCTGTTCCTTAATTTAGCAGTAGACAGAGAAATTAGTAATACATTTAATTATGTCTCTCTTTCTGTATATCTATATATACATCTACCTACATATTGCAATTTTTAGACAGTACATAAAAACGTAGTCATCTGTTCCAGAAATACCATCTATTGAAGTATCATATTTGCCATAAAAAATGTATTGCAGGCATTTCAGATTGTCTAAAGGCCAAAATATGTAACATTTAAATAACTATTTAATTAGAATTATTTGTATGGAACAGAATTTTACCTTAGTTAAAGGAAAAATGTCAGCAAATCATCTACTGCTTAAAACTTTTTTTTTTTTTTTTTTATGTTAAGCATATTGAGGGTCATTTAAACACCAGTCTTAATAACCCCTATAACTGGCGGTGGATCCGCAGAAGTTATGAAGAGGCGCATCCATCTCCAGTCTAAATATAAGACATCTTCTGTGCTGTCTTACATTTAGACCATTTTCTACGCCTAAAACAGGCATAGAAAATGATGACTGAGACGGGCCTACTGGCCATTCACTTCCTTGTCCATGTCATCCCCACTTTTTTAGACTTGGTGTGAGTCAATAAAAGTCAAAGATTATGTGCCAGAAATAAATATGGATAATAAATTACCCTCATTGTTTATATATTTTTATTTTTTTAAATCTTCCATGCCATTATCTATAATAAGAATAAACCTTGAGACTTTAAAGGATGATTTGGAAGACGTAAAGCCAGCAAAAGATGAGGATGGTCATCATTAAGACCTGGCCCTCCTAATGGGTGCAGACAAGATGGTATTGGTTGGCACACTGACACTGGAATAATAAAGGCTTCCATCCTATTGGTATTGAACTACATATCTTAGTTTATGGCTGGTGTAGGAATAAGTAAATGTAGGAATAAATAAAACTGATGCAAAATAAGTCTTCCTGCACTCTCCCTGTATTCTCCTTGCACTCTCCGTGCACTCTCCCTGCCTTCTCCCTCTTCAAGACGCTTCGGTTAATCATTTTCAGAAACACTGCCGATAGAGCATGAGAGCTTACCACATCTCCCCTTTTTGCTCAGCTCACAGAATAATGGCGGAGACTGAGTAGGATGAGGGTTTTATTAGCTATGACATCACAGGGGATGGGTATAAGCAGATTGGCTGGCTGTACAACATTATGGGTGATCTTGCATTCCCGGGCTTCTTACTTTCACTTTATAACATGTGCAACTGCCATTTTAAGAAAACCGATTAGTTACCGCGAAGCACAATGAAATAAAAATTTGTTGGGAATCGAAGTTTTCCTAAACATCGGACGAAATGTGGCTTCAAATGCTTCATTCAACACTAATGCAGACAGTATGTGCACACTTTGCCCATGTGATTTTTGTAAAGCAAATTTCCAAACCATAACAAATGTACAGGAAATATCAAAACATATTGACAATAAGAAAATAAAAACATTAAAAAATTATTTTTTATATTTAAATGTAACCACTAGAAAAATATAGGTTATGTATTTCCTTTATTGAGGTTGTCTCATCATAAATATGAGACAATATGGGAGAAACCCACAGAATGCATAAATTACTTCAGTATCTAAAGTATTTACCAAATTCAATTCTGCAAGAAGGGGCACTATAGTTAAAATGAAGTCTCCCTTTTGTTGTTTGAATATTCCACTGTTCTCTAGCCCTATACCCTGTACCATTGACCACTTGCCCTTTGGCTAATTTGGTCATCTTTGTTTACAAATGCTGCAAACTATCCAATGGATGCTACAAAAGCCTTGGGACCTGATCTGCCAAAAGTCAGAATATCAAGTGATTAAAAAGTCATATGTACCCCACAAAAATGAGCTCTCACACAAGAATATTGCATTAAAATAAATAAAAATATATATAAAAAAATTATATATATATATATATATATATACATATATATATATTTATAAATGTGGTATTTTTGTGATCATACTGACTAGCAGAATAAATATAACATTTCATTTTTTTTTTTTTGCGCACGGTGTACTCTGCAACAACAAAACCCGAAAAGCAATGGCAGAGTTGCCGCCTTTTCTTTATCCTGCTTCCCTGAAAACCAAATAAAAAGTGATCACTTGTGGGGTCTAAATGGTCATTCCACCCCATGATAAATAATTTGAGGAGACTATCTTCCAAAAGGGGGTTACTTATAGGGGGTTTCTCCTTTACTGGCACCTCAGGGGCTCTGCAAATGTGATGTAGTGCCCGAAAACCATTCCCGCAAAATTTGTGTCCAAAAGCCAAATGGCGCTTCTTCCCTTCTGTGCCCTGCCATGTCGTCAGCTTATGACACCCCCACATGATTATGCAGGAGTGTGTGGTGATGTCATCACACTCAACGCAGGTCATTCAGCAGGCCTTTTCCACTCGAGAGGAGCGGACTGCCACTGTGCGAGCAAATTGATGAGGTGAATGAATTTTTTTTCTTAAACCCAAATGGCCATAATGGTCTAGCGTATTACTGTTTTTAATGTCCGTTAGACGGGTGCACTTCTGTCTAAGCAGTTGTTAAAAATGGTCCCATTGATTGATAGGCTGAATAGCATTTTAACAAGGCAATTTGTGACAAATTAATTTGTAACTAATCAAATTTCTTGTCAAAATTCGGCGAAGCTGGCAAATCGCATTTTTCAAAACTTCACTCATCTCTAGCTGGCAGTTGTAGTTTTCAAAACTAGAGAGCAACAGATTTATCCAGATTGAAATTAATAGAGCTTCTATCCTTCTTCTGTCAGTTGTGTAGAACATCCGTCATTTCAATATAAATGACAGAAAATGGGAATTTCTGAATAAATACGGAGTGCTTAAGATATAATACAGGCATTTCATTCCACAAAAATACGTGTCAAACATGTCCTGGTAAAGTCTGATAAAAATGTATGGAATAGTAATCAGTGACAATGACTCAATTCACTTGTGCTATATTACATCCTAACCCTGGTTTTCTTGTGGAACCATTCTCAGGTGAATTGCTGCAGTTCATTTTCATATTCAGAGCACAGATTTTTTTTATTTTTTTTATTTAGTCATTAAACCTCTTTGCACCCATCTTTAGGGTAAGGCCACATGATGAGTTTTCTGCATGCAGTTTTGGAAGCTAAAGCCAGGAATAAATAAAAAAAAAAAAAATTTAATCTGTCCTGTCCAGATATTTTAAAAGCAACAAAGTATATATTTTTTTATGTTTTAATGTTTAAATATCAATTTATATAAATGTAAAAAACATTTTAATTTCTGCATTAGTCCCCTAAAGGGGTTGTCTCACTTCAGTAAGTGGTATTTATCATGTAGAGAAAGTTATTACAAGCCACTTACTAATATATTGTTATTAACTATATTTATTGTTATTATCGATATTGCTTCCTTTGCTAGATCGTTAAATTTTTCCATCACATTATACATTGTTCGTTTCCATGGTTACAGACCACCCTGTAATCCATCAGTGGTGGTCGTACTTGCACACTATAGGAAAAAGCATCAGCCTCTCTGGTGGACCATGGGAGCGCACATAGGCTGGTGCTTTTGCTATATTGTTCAAGCACAACCATCACTGATAGATTGCAGGGTGGTCTGTAACCATGGAAACAAGCAGTGTATGATGTGATGGAAAAATGAATCCAGTTAGCAAAGGAAGCAATATGGACAATCACAATACATTAGTAAGTGGCTTGTATTAACTTTCTCTACATGATAAATGCCACTTACTGAAGTGAGACAAACCTTTTAAGGGCTCATGCACACGAACGTGTGCAGGCCTCAAACAGTGGGCCCACAGTATATGGGCCCCAGCCGCTTGTGCACCACATCACAAATAAAAGATGCGGTGCAGAACGGAGGCCCGGGACCCCGCAGAAGCACTATGAAGGGCTTCATTCATGTACACTTTGCTTCTAGGACTATGTTGGAGGGGCTGAAGGGAGGGAGGGGTAATGTGATTTACATGTGGTTGCATTGGAGGAGCTGATGTTATTTACATGGCACTGTAATATATATATATATATATATATATATATATCAGCTGCATAGTACATATGTACAATTATGCTCAGCACTGTTACTGTACATATAATTTATAAATATACTCAGTATATTATCTATAGTATTATCTGAGACTGAGCATAATTATATATATATAGTAACAGCACTGAGCATAGTTATATATATGCACATGTACTATGCAGCTGTATAGGCCTGCCATACTGTCTGTATTTTTAACTTAATACTTCTTTAACTGTACCTAACCTGGAGCCTTGGCTGGCCTAGTGCCACTTCTTGATTGAATCTGCTGGTGGAGGACCAGAGGCTGAAGAGACTGACACCCTGGATTCTGTGCCACTGCAGTCAGTGAGAGAGCAGAGAGACTGGAGAGACTAAGAAAATTGCACCCGCCGCGCTCTTTTAATCCCGCTTGAAGTAATGGATGCACACAGCAGTGCTGCCTGTGACGTCATCTCACACAGCGCACTGGTCTGGGGGCGTTCTGGACATGCTGCTAGGCCCTGCCCTTTATAGCTTACAGGGCAGCCGAGCCTGCAGCCAGAGATAGCCTGCAGCCAGAGATTAGCAGGAGCGCAGTAGCACTTTTAACCTAAGGGGCCTTGCACATAGTCCAAGGGGCAAATTTTGTAATGACCTGATGCTGCCTTTCTGGCTTAACAAAGTCGCAAATTATGGCTAATGCCAATTCACGCTATAATTTGCAATTTGCAAAGTGGTGAAAATAGTTAGTGAGTCTGGTGGTGGCAGAACCATCCACAGACCAATAGAAACTGGCAAAAATTATTGCCTGGCCCAAATGTACACTAACACAGTTGGCATAGGTTTTATAAAGTATCACTCAATAAATATGATTTCTAGTCTTAAAGGGGTTCTCAAGGAATTAAGAAAATGGAAATACTGAAATATTTATTAAAAATATGTTCTCAAATGCCTTTCATTAGCTATGGCTCATTTTGTCTAAGGAGCAATCATTAGGAGAAATAAATTGGCCTCCGTCCTATTAGTACACACAAAACCTGTCCTAATTACACAGGAGGACAAGTTACTTATCCTTCTCTCTGCTCTACTTGTCAGGGATTATGATCCTGAATACAGGTGAATCTCTGTGGGAATGGAGATGATGATGAGACATGAGAGGAGGTTAGGGGTGGCTAATGAGGATCAGCACTTGTTTACAGTCTCCATTACCACATATCTATATCAGTCTGTCCTGTCCATCCTCTGTGTACTTCATGTATCCTCTGAACTAAATTCACCAGAGAATCAGCTAAAGTTGTTGTCAGCTGTATTCAGGACCATAATCCCTGACAAGCAGAGCAGAGAAGAGGATGATGCAGCTCTTTACCTCAGTGTTGCAAAGTAACGTTTCCTCTTGTGTGATTAGGACAGGTTTTGTGTGTGGGCATAGTAAGTTTTTAGAATTTCTATATCATTGGGCATAGGGTTAAATACTTTTTAGTGTATTTGAAACTCTATGCAAGTATAATATGTTATAGCTATATAACCGATTAAACACTTTACAAAATCGCTAAAAATACAAGTCTTTGTGTGTATTTGTTATTGCTTCATATGATGCTAAATCACAAATCTAAAGTAATACAGGCTTCTAACATGTAATTTTATGAATGTGCTTGTAGGCTTACCATAGATGCTGAGTGTCAGCTTCAGTTGCATAACTTTCCAATGGATGAGCATTCCTGTCCTCTGGAATTTTCAAGCTGTAAGTATTACAAACATGCAATGGAATGTAAACTCATTATTTGTCACAGTACTCAGTTATGACGAACCCCATAATTCTACAATTTCCTAAAGGGCCCATAGTATAGCAACCTCTAAACTGTAGTATGGAATGAATTAGAGCGCCATGTAGGAGAGTTTCTTTATAAAGTAGAATCCACATAGTAGTGTTGCAAGGATTCTATTGTACTGTACATTAGAGAGTGAGGCTGTGTATTATGTACTAGGAGCTACTGTATACAAAAAACTAAATATTATTACAATATAAAAATAAACAATATGCAACATATGGAGGAGACAGGTCAGGCCAATCACATATTGATGCCACAAAATAGGTATGATAAGTATATTTCCCTGCTGTGGGGCCTTATAAAAAAAAAAAAAAAAAAAAGCAGATATATGGAAATACAATATATGGAAACTCTTGTGAAGAGCGGAATAAGCGGAATATAAAATCAGTTAACGTAAAAGATATTCCCAGACAACACTTTCTTTCTCTACTACGTATATAGAAAGCCAACCAGTGATTCTGATGCATTCTTTTAATTGCATTGAAGATGGTTACCCGAAAGAAGAAATCATTTATCAGTGGAAGAGAAGCTCAGTTGAAGTTGGAGATGTGCGATCATGGAGACTTTATCAGTTTTCATTTGTTGGGCTGCGAAACACAACAGAAGAGGTGAAGACAACGTCAGGTAGGCAAAAATATCATAGCATGTGCAATATTCAAATTACTTTTAGAATTGAATAAACTTGAATTCAATTTGTATATTGTACCCAATGTACAATTTGCACAAGCTCACCAAAATTGGACTGTTGAAGACTGGAAAAATGTTGCATGGTCTGATGAGTCTTGATTTCTGTTGAGACATTCAAATGGTAGAGTCCAAATTTGGCATAAACATAATGAGAACATGAGAATATCCATCATGCCTTGCTACCACTGTGCAGGCTGGTGGTGGTGGTGTAATGGTGTGGAGGATGTTTTCTGGGCACACTTTAGGCCCCTTAGTGCCAATTGGCCATCGGTTAAATGCCACGGGCTACCTGAGCATTGTTTCTGACCATGTCCATCCCTTCATGACCACCGTGTACCCATCCTTTGATGGCTACTTCCAGCAAGATAATGCACTTTGTCACAAAGCTCAAATCATTTCAAATTGGTTTCTTGAACATGACAATGAGTTCACTGTACTAAAATGGCCCCCACAGTCACCAGATCTCAACCCAATAGAGCATCTTTGGGATGTGGTGGAACGGGAGCTTCGTGCCCTGGATGTGCATCCCTCAAATCTCCATCAACTGCAAGATGCTATCCTATCAATATGGGCCAACATTTCTAAAGAATGCTATCAGCACCTTGTTGAATCAATGCCACGTAGAATTAAGGCAGTTCTGAAGGCAAAAGGGGGTCCAACACCGTATTAGTATGGTGTTCCTAATAATTCTTTAGGTGAGTGTATATTGGAGGGCACTTTGCTATCTGGTATTGCACAGAATATTTATATAAAATACATATATTTATCATTAGAGTTGAGTGGACACCTGGATGTTCGGGTTCGACGGGTTAAGCCGAACTTCACAAAAAAGTTTGAGTTCGGGACCCGAACTTGACCCCGAACCCCAATGAAGTTAATGGGGACCCGAACGTTTGAGCACTAAAATGGCTGAGGGCTAGAGGGCTGCAAACGGCAGCAAAATGTGGTTAAGAGCATGGCAAGTGCTCTGCAAACAAATGGATAGGGAAATGACTTCAAATTACATAAAATACATAAAAATAAATAAAAAATAATAATCATGATCTTGGAGGACGAGGTCCATATGGAGTAGGAGGTTGAGGAGGTGGTGGATGTGGCGATGTAGGTGGCGGCGGCGGTGGAGGATGAGGAGGTAGCCTACACTGCTTTTTAATTTTTATTTATTTTTTGTTTAAATTAGGGTACACCCCAAAACATTGGGAAATATAACCTGTTATAACCCCCTCCATCTGTGCTAAACAAACGTTCAGACAATACACTGGCTGCAGGGCAGGCCAGCACCTCCAAGACATAAAGGGCAAGCTCAGGCCATATGCCCAATTTGCAGACCCAGAAGTTGAAGGGGACAGACCCATCAGTCAGTACGTGTAGACGTGTGCACACATACTGCTCCACCATGTTGCACGTCCCTGTGATGTCCACGATCCAATTGGATATCTGCACTATCAACTTTCGATGTTCTTTTCTGCGCCTACCATGTTGATCACGGTTATCGGTGAATCAGGGTTCCACGCCAGAGAGGGAGTGTGAGAAAGGGAGACCACATGCAATGGAGGTCAATGGCTGCAATGAGATCAAGCTGAAATGTGGGACAAATTATTAAAACCGAAGCTTCCAAGTAAAAGAGGGGGGCGAGTAGCAATTACACACTCCCGACTCGGTGAGGTAGTGACGATAAATATCAATACAGGACTCTTAAGATACCCTGTTATTGGAATGATTATTAAAAAATTATAGGTAATATCTCACTGGGGTATTTTAGATTTGGAAATGTTAGGAGAAGCCCTGCTGCTGCTTTGTTAACTCTAGATAACTTCTGCCTGATCGCACGTTCCTGTGATGTCCACAATCCAATTGGATATCTTCTCTAGCAACTTTCAATGTTTTTTTCTGCGCCTACCATGTTGATCATGGTTAGCGGCGAATCAGGGTTGCACGCTAGAGAGGGAGTGTGAGAAAGGGAGACCACATCCAAGGGAGGTCAATGGCTGCAATGTGATCAAGCTGAAATGTAGGACAAGTTATTAAAGCGGAAGGATCAAATGAAAGGGCCAATTAAAGACAAATTTTGCAAATTTAATGACCTGTCACTTATGCAGAGCAGGGTTTTTTCATCGACAGAAATGGGTTAATGTCACCCACCAATGCAACAGATGATTTTTAAATTTCGGTCCCTGTCACCTATGCAGAGCAGGTGTTTATTCACGGCAAAAATGATAAAATGTCACCCAAGAATGTAACAGAAAAATTTGTGAAATGTATTAACCTTTCAACTAGGTGGCTGTGCTTGTCTGTGATAAAGCCCCCTGCCGTGCTAAACACACTTTCAGATAATACACTGGCTGGAGGGCAGACCAGCACATCCAAGGTGTAAAGGGCAAGCTCAGGCCAGGTGCCCAATTTGGAGACCCAGAAGTTGAAGGGGGCAGACCCGTCATTTAGTACGTGTAGGCGTGTGCACACATGCTGCTCCACCATGTTGCTGAAATGCTTCCTCCTGCTAAGACGTTCCATATCAGCTAGTGGTGCTGGCTGTTGTGGCGTGATGACACAACTTTTCCACATTTCGCCCATGCTAACCCTGCCTTCTGAGGTGCTGGTGGTGCCCAAGCTGCATTGTCAACCTCTTCCTCATCCTCTGCCTTCCTTCTCCTTGTGCTTCCACTGTGCCCCCGCTGTCAGGTGGGAATGCCACCAGCAGTGCGACTACCAGCATGTGCTTGTACACATATTTTATGATCATGCTCCAGTGATGGAATTAAGGATGGTACGTTGTCCTTGTAACGGGGATCCAGAAGCAAGGCCACTCAGTAATCAGCACAAGTTAGAATGTGGGCAACTTGGCGGTCGTTGCGGAGACACTGCAGCAAGTATTCACTCATGTGTGCCAGACTGCCCAGAGGCAACAACAAGCTGTCCTCTGTGGGAGGTGAATCGTCTGTGTCCTCTGTATCCCCTCAGCCATGCACCAGTGATGGCCATGAGCTGGTTTGGGTGCCAACCTGCAGTGAACATGGTTCCTCCTCCTCATGTCCTCTTCCTCATCCTCCACCTCATCATCCTCCAGAACTGTGGCCTGGCTGTTTAATTGTGTACTTTGGGTTTGTGGGTACAGGAACCCACCCTCGGAGCCACTTGTGAATGACTGGCCGGAAACCCTACGAAATGATCCCTCTTCCACCTCCTCCTTCTTCTGTGTCACATCCTCTTCCATCATCACCAGAAGCGTTTTTTCAAGGAGGCATAGAAGTGGGATGGTAACGCTGAGAACGGCGTTATCGGCACTGGCCATGTTGGTGGAGTACTCGATACAGCGCAACAAGGAAAACAGATCTTGCATGCAGGTCCAGTCATTGGTGGTGAAGTGGTGCTGTTCTACAGAGCGACTCACCTGTGCATGCTGCAGCTGAAACTCCACTATTGCCTGCTGATGCTCGCACAGTCTGGTCGCATATGAGACGATGAGCGGGAAGGCCGAAGTTACACTGCAGCGCTGACAGGAGAGCAGCAGCAGGGTGAGAATGCCAAAAGCACGCACAGATGACCCACACTTTCTGCAGCAGCTCTGTTGCTGGCAGATCCTCTGTTTGCGGGGTGGAAGGTGTCACTGTCACTCTGGAGGTGGATGAAGAGGCCGAGACTGCAGCGGAAGAGGAAGCTCGTGCTTTGCACTAAGATTCCTGGTCATGCAGGTTGTGCTCAGGTTGAGAATGTTTATGTCTTGCTTCAGGCTCTGATTGCACAGCGTGCAAACCACTCATGCATTGTCATCAGCACATTGTCTGAAGAACTGCCACGCCAGGGAACTCCTTGGAGCTGACTTTGGTGTGCTTAGTCCCTTGCTGCTTTGGGCAGTACCAGGCGTACTGTCTAGGGGACGGCGGCTCCGCTTTTGCACCCTGTTCCCTCTTCTGCTGTGCTGGTGGCTCTGTGCGACCACCGCCTCTTCATCCGAACTACACAGGTCACTCGCATGACCTTGATTCCATGTAGGGTCGAGGACCTCATGATCCTTCACATCATCTTCCACCCAGTCTTCACCCCTGCCTTCCTTGTCGGTCTGCACACCTTCGAAAGCCCCAGCAGTTGGCACCTGTGTTTCGTCATTATCCGAAACGTGCTGCTGTGGTCCTCCTATATACTCATCTTGAAACATAAGTGGTTGGGCATCGGTGCACTCAATCTCTTCCACTTCTGGAGCAGGGCTATGTGGATGGCCCTGGGAAACCCTGCTAGTAGAGTCATCAAAAAGCAGAAGACTGCTGCATGACTTCGGGCTCAGACTGCTTAGCTGATTTGCAAGGGGGTGAGGTGAAAGGCTGATGGACATCAGCTGCAGGTGCTTACTCTGATCTTTCAGCAGGAAACTGGGTGGGAGACAATGTGAAGGAACTGTATCCACTGTCAGCAACCCAATCTACTATCGCCTGTACTTGTTCTGGCCTCACCATTCGTAGAGCCGCATTAGGCCCGACCAAATACCGCTGAAGGTTCTGTCACTTACTAGCACCTCAGGAAGGTGTTTCACTTGTGTGTGTAGCTGGCACAGATTGACCACGTCCTCTCCCTGCAACAGGAGCTCCACCAGCAGTACCAGGACCGGGGCCACGTCCCTTATTTGACACTCTCCTCACATTTCTCAAATTTAGGATCTTGCCCAAAATGGTTGTTTTTTTAATACCAGAATAGAACAACAGTATCTAAAGCGTGTATCTCACAATGACAGATGCAAGGCCGCAAATTCAGTATTTTGCTAAAAATGGGTGTTAAAAAAAAAAAAAAAAAAAGATACTAGTAGCAGTATCTAACGCGTGTATTTCACACTAACATATGCAGCAAAGGCCTCAAATTTAGTATTTTGCCCAAAATGGGTGTTTTTTATAACAGAAAATTATTGCAGTATTTCTAGCTTATATTTTACACTGACTAATGCAGGATAGGCACCAGATGTAGTTTATTGCCAAAAATGGGTGCTTTTTTTAAACCCAGAAAATTATTGCATTATTTCAAGCTTTTATTTTACAATGACTGATGCAACAAACGCCTCAAATTTTGTATTTTGCACAAAATGGGTGTTTTTAAAACCCAGAAAACTATTGCAGTATTTCAAGATTATAATTCAAACTGACAAATGCACCATAGGCCCCAGATGTAGGATATTGCCAAAATGGGTGCTTTTTTAAACCCAGAAAATTTTTGCAGTATTTCAAGATTGTATTTCACACTGACAAATGCTGCAAAGGCCACAGATATAGGGTCTTGAAAAAGATGGTTGATTTTTTTTTTTTAAATCCAAAATATAATTGCAGTATTTCAAGCTTGTATTTGACTGTCACAAATGCTATTATGCTGTGCTGGTGCACTGAACTTACATAAAATGGCCGCCGCCACCCACCTAACTAACAGACGGATAAAAGTTAGTTTTCTGTCACTGGGCTCAGGGCAGGGTAAAAAGATTGTGCACTGCACCCACAAAACAAAATCTAGGTAGATCGATGAGTTAACAAGCACTTCAGATTAAAGATTCTTTCCTATTCTCTCTGTCACAGCAGCAGCATTCTATCCCTACACTAGTAACAGCAGAGTGATGTGCAGCGCTACGTGACTCCAGCTTATATAGAGGCTGGGTCTCATGCTGCACTGGCCAATCACAGCCATGCTATTAGTAGGCATGGCTGTGGCGGCTTCTAAGGGCACACAAGTTAAACGCTTGTTGATTGGCTGCTCTGCCGAACAATGAACCCAAACTTTTACTGAAAGGTTCGGGTTCGGGTCGGGGGTCCAAAAATCCTAAAGTTCAGTACGAACCTGAACTTTACAGTTCGGGTTCGCTCGACCCCATTTATTATCACAAATACTTATAAAACAAAAATAAAAATAAAATCAGATATGATAATAGTGGCAAAAGTCCATGTACATAATTATATCCTATATTCTAATCGTGTTGGTTTGCAGTCTCACGACAAACAGAATTTTTTATTGTGAGGGTGCAAATCTGCACTCAATCTAGATACTCAATTGGCTTATTCATGAAACAAACCACTCTACAATTGGTTAATAAAAAGATAAAAATAAAATATAAAATAAAGATGTCATTATCAGATGTCAAATATCCACAATGTTCAGGTAAAATAAATTGTAATCATCCTTTTCATGATCTTGCAACTACCATGTAGTGGACAAATGTCCAATCTAAATTTATATTTGTAAATATATATTTAGTAGTCACGCTAGTTGTTGTGAGACTGCAAACCAACATGATTAGAATATATGATATAATTATGTACATGGACTTTTGCCACTATTATTATATCTGATTTTATTTCAATTTTATATGTATTTGTGATAATAAATATATTTATGCAACACCAAATAGCAGAGTGCCCTCCAATATATACATCCTGTTAGCACTTCAATACCAACGGTGGGTGTGTAGTGAAGTGTGCACCTGGACCATAATTTTAGGCTGGTTGACCCACTGTGACCTTGATAGATTCATTGTTTAATAAACATGATATGCCGTACCAGACAGGTTGCCTGGTTTAATGGGGTTGATCATGCTGCCAGAGCCTCTTTAAGAGGTCTTTAAGGCTGAGATGTTAGATTCATTAATAGCTGTCAATAACAATTTTATAATATATACATGTAGAAACCACAAACTGCTTTAATCACTAATGAATAATAATGGCCATTTCCATCTTTATCTGTGCAGCCTTATTGTTTAATTTCACAAGCTATCATAGAACTTCATACCATTAATATGGTGATGTTGATTTATTTCGCACATTTTGCATAAAGTAATAACTGTTTCACTGTGAGAAAAGGGAGACTTTGAAATATTTAGATAATAGGCAAGTAAGAAAATGTTTGAGATTGCATATTTCCTCCAAAGTACTGGAGATGGGGTTTGTGCCACTTTAAATATTGCTGAAAAACGGCTTTTATTAAAAAATACCAGATATTTCTTCTTCATTTGGAAATCCATTCAGCAATGTCTTTGAAATTCATTGTTTCTCTGAAGTATAAATCTGAATATAAATTGCATTGTTCTGTGCACTGGGGTGTTAAATCCTTCTAGCAGCAGGTGTGCTAAGAAATTAGTCAATATTCAAAATTCTGCAAAATCCAAGATGATGTACATGCATCAAATCTTTTGTGTTATCTTTTAAAATGCATTGATGAACAAGTTGAGTCAGGAAGGACAATATCCACTTAAAATGTCCATTGTGAACAAGGTACTAAATGAATAATCGTGACAATTCCCTGAGAATCAGCTAATGTGATAATATAGACAGGATCAGCTATAACATTAACACAAGATGAATAATATTATCTAAGTAAAGTGTCACTTGTCAAGGGGGAATATATTACGCAGAAAATTAATAGTTACCATAGTTCTTAAAGTTGATGGGGGAATTGGCTTGACTTTTTGCCACATTTATCAAATGTTGCTTGTTGTCCAGTTTTCCTATTCTACCTTTCTACTGGAGTGGGATTGCGCCCTTTTTTGCGAGTCAAACATTTTTGTGCAAGTAAGTCCTAAAAATGGCAAAAGCCTCATTTTGTGACTTTTTGAAGCGAAAATTCAGGAGTGAATGCATGATAAATCAGGGCCAATGTGTTTAAAGCAGGAAAAATTAAGAAGCAGAAGATTCTGAGCAACTCTGACAAAAGCCAAATTATGGTGGTAGACAGCTGGATTAGAGCATCTCCAAAATGGCAATTCTTGTGGCTTGTTCCCGGTATGCTGGAGCAGTTACCTACCACAATTGCTTCAAGGACAGACAAGAGATGGGCCAGCAACAGGGCCATGGGCACTTATTCATTGATGCACAAAGGGAACGATAGCTAGCCCATCTAGACTAATCCTACAGAAGAGCTTGGTTGCAAATCTACCATGTTTTCATATTTCTGATGGTTCTATAAGAGTGTAATTTTTGCATTGTTATGTGTATTGCCTGTCTACACCCTAGATGTCATGTTGGGTCCCTCCTGATGACCTCCCGTTGAGACAGCACTATGTAACTTACTGCCTATACATCTATTACCGGGATGAAGGGAGACACTCCCTGTAGTGCCCTGATTATGTCCTTCTCTTCTGTGGGTCAACTAAAAACTACCAAAGGTGCACCTCACTCAGGTATTTAAGGACTTGAGCTTGAGATGTGAGAGATCTTCAGAGAAACCTAGATGCAGACTCTAGTGGGAGCTGATGCTGAGGCCAGTACCCTGAAGGACACAGGAGGAAATGGTACCAATAAAACCATCATCTCATCCCTCCAAAAATAGCCCCTACATAAGACAATCCCCAAAAAGGGAAGAATAAACTATACCTCTCAGAACATGGAGACACTAAAACATATTTTTTTTTGTTTCAAAAATGTAATTATTGTATTAAAGTAAAATAAAAATTTACATATTAGGTATTGCCATGTCCATAACAACCAGCTCTAAAGAAATATCAAGTGACTTAACCCCTCAGGTGAACACAGTAAAAAAATAAAAATAAAAACAGCCAAAAAATTCAATTTTTTGTCACCTTACATCACAAAAATTGCAACACAAGCAATCAAAAAGGCATATGCCCTCAAAATGGTACCAATAAAACCGTCACATCATCCCACAAAAAAAGATCCCCTAACTAAAATAATATCTCGCAAAAAATTAAAAAACTATAGCTCTCAGAACATGGAGACACATTATATATTTTTTTTTGCTTTCTGAAATGCAATTATTGTGTTAAAGTGAAATAAAAAATAAAAAGTATATATATATATATATATATATATATATATATATATATATTAGGTATTGCCGCATCCGAAACAACCAGATCTATAAAAATATCACATGATTTAATACCTCCGGTTAAAATAGTAAAAAAAATATAACTGTGCCAAAAAAGCAATTTTTTGTCACCTTACATCACAAAAATTGCAATACCAAGCGATCAAAAAGGCGTATGCCCCCCAAAATAGTACCAATCAAACTGTCACCTCATCCCACAAAAATGTAGACCCTACCTAAGACAATCGCCCTCCAAAAAAACAATCTGACTCTCAGACAATGGAGACACTAAAATATGATATTTTTTTGCTTCAAAAATGCTATTATTGTGTTAAAGTGAAATAAATAAAAAAGTAGGTATGTTAGATATTGCTGTATCCGTAAGAACCTGCTATATAAAAATATTGCATGACCTACCTTTTGTCACCTTAACATCATTTAAAGTGCAACACCAAGCGATCAAAAATACATATGCCCCCCAAAATAGAACCAATCAAACCATCATCTCAGTCCGCAAAAAATGAGCCCAAGACAATTGGTCAAAAAATAAAAAAAACTATGGCTCTCAGACTATGGAGACATTAGAACATCATTTTTTTTTTAATAATTAAATAAAAACTGCCAAAACAACCAATTTTTGGGGTCACCTTGCCTCATAAAGTGTAATAATGAATGATCAAAAAATAATATTTACCGTATATACTCGAGTATAAGCCGACCCGAGTATAAGCCGAGGCCCCTAATTTTACCCCCAAAAAATGGGAAAAATGATTGACTCGAGTATAAGACTAGGGTGGGAAATGCAGCATATGTGGGGGATCTGTGGAGGAAGCTGTTATGTGGGGGATCTGTGGATGGCACTGTTATGGGGTGGATCTGTGGAGGACAGTGTTATGGGGGATCTGTGGAGGACACTTATGGGGACCTGTGGATGGCACTGTTATGGGGTGGATCTGTGGAGGATGCTGTTATAGGGGATATGTGCTATGACACATAGGGCCATGAGGGGGAGGCAGCATAAGACATATAGCATCTTATGCTGGTCCCCCTCATGGCCCTATGTGTCCCCTCGTTTCCTAAACTGCGCACATAACTGCCTTTGCGTGTAAAGTGTTACTCCTGTGTAAAACAAACAATCTCTCTCCTATTGATAACAGGTCCGGCCTCTGTACTCACTGTCACGATGAATGCACTACAGCGAGCGGGAGCTGGCTGGCCGGCCGGCGTGTGACTGACATTACTTAGTAACGCTCCTCCCACTTTAGGAAGCAGGAGCGTTACTAAGTGACGTCAGTCACGTGCGGCCGGGCCGCTCGCTGCAGTGGCATTTTCGGGTCGGCCAAATCGAGACTCGAGTATAAGACGAGGAGGCTTTTTGAGCACAAAAATATGTGCCAAAAAACTAGTCTTATACTCGAGTATATACGGTACCCAAAAATGGTACCATTAAAAACGTCAACTCTTCCTGCAAAAAATTAGCCCATGCACAAGACGATTGGCAGAAAAATAAAAAAATGTGGCATTCAGAAAATGGACACAACAACATATTTTTTATCAAAAATGCTTTGTTATGTAAAACTGAAACACACAAAAGAAAGTAGACATATTCGATATAACCGGGTGAACGTTGTAAACATAAAATAAAATAAAAATTCCAAAATATAAAATTTTGGGTTGCCTTGCCTCACAAAAAATGTAATATAGAGCAATTAAAAGTCATATGTACCCCAAAATAGTACCAATAAAACCTTATCACCTAGTTTCCAAAATTGGGTCACTTTTGTGAGTTTCTACTGTAGGGGTGCATCAGGATTTCATCCTCATTTTCCTTTAATTCTTGTGGAACACCTAAAGGGTTAACAAAGTTTGTAAAATCAGTTTTGATGGGTGTAACTTCTACAATGGGGTCATTTATGGGGGTTTTCTATTATGTAAGCCCCACAAAGTGACTTCAGACCTGAACTGATCCTTGAAAAGTGGAAATTTTCTTTTTTTTTTTCAGAATTGCTTCTAAAATTAACAGCCTTCTAACGTCCCCCAAAAATAAAATGATACTTAAAAAAATTATGCAAACATAAAGTAGACATATGGGGAATGTTAAGTAATAATTATTTTATGAGGTATCACTTTCTGTTTTAAAAGCAGAGAAATAGAAATTTTAAAAATTGCAATTTTTTTTAAAATTGCGGGTAAATTTGGGATTTTTCCATAAATAAAGGTGAAATATATTAACTCAAATTTATGACTGTCATGAAGTATAATGTGTCACGAGAAAACAGTCTCAGAATGGCTTGGATAAATAAAAGTGTACCCAAGTTATTACAACCTAAAGTGACACATGTCAGATTTGCAAAAAATGGCCTGGGCAGGAAGGTGAAAACTGGCCCGGAGTAGAAGGGGTTAAAAATATACCATGAACATATCAGAATGCCAAGAAGCCCTATTGCAGGATTGGCAGAAGGCGGGTGGCATTAGGCGGGTGGTAGCACCAGATTGGTGGCAGCCTGATGTGGACAGAAGTAATGGCCCATTTTGAACAATATTCTGGTGTGTCAGGCACACTACAGTATGAACATTAGTAGTGTTGATGGAGAATATTCTAGTCGCGATTTTTATCGCCAATATCGGCACTTCGAGGCTTTGCGAAGATGTAGGATATAGTGCTATATATTCGTAATCATGAATATTTTCGATTTTCTTTCATCAGTAACCTTCCTTCTTGCTTGTGGGGCAATGAGAAGGCTGCAATATCTTTGTCTGAGCTTAGCAACATCTCTAGCAACCAATAGGAAATTTGCCTACCCCTTTACTATATAAGAAACTCCCGAGCAGCCATTTTCTGCAGTTTTTTTGCAGTTCTGAGAGAGAGAGGGAGCAGTGGCATTGCTGTGCTCTGTGCTTTCATCTCAATTAGTGATGAGCGAGCATTCTTGTCCGAATACCTGTTCGGCTCGAGCATTGCTATGCTTGGGACATGGCGGTACTTGGCCAAGTACCACATGTGCTCGAGCGTCATGCTAGAGTCTCCTCCCTGCATGTTTTGCGGCTCCTAAGCAGCCAATAAACGTGCAGGTAAGTACTGCCATCACTGTAATGCCAGTAGCCATGTTGGCTACTGGCATTACAGTGATTGGCTGGCTGGCACGCGTCATTGGGTGCTATATAGCACCCGATGACACGGGTTCGGCTCATTGCGATTTAGGGAGAGCTGCGTTTAGTAAGGGACAGATAGTGTAGGGAGATTGTGATCACAATATATTCCAGTGAATAACTGTGAGTGAGTATTGTGTGTGGTGGCAGCAATTTATTTGTGCAAAGTAGTACTCAATTTTTATTTTTTTATACTTTGCAAAATAGTGATTCTTTTGCTATACAAGGAATCTGCAGTGACTTGTGACATCTGTGCAGCAATACCTTATGTGTGTCAGGGGCAGAGATAGGAAGAATATTAGTGAAAACAATAATTTTTTTCCCATAATCTATCCACATTTTTTCTGTCAACGGTGTAATCCGTGAATTGTGTGATCTGTGCTTCAACACCTTCTGTGGTTGCCATGTCCAGATATAGGGAAAAAATTATAATACAGAAAACACAATTTTTTCCTATAATCTATCCACATTTTTGCTGTCAACGGTGTAATATGTGAATTGCGTGATCTGTGCTTCAACACCTTGTGTGGTTGTCAGGCCTAGATATAGTGAAAAATTATAAATATAAACTATCAGAAAACAGTGTCTGTACTGCAGATTCCAATAATCTGGGCCTAAAATAGTGTCCATATTCTGTGGTGTTCTGTGACATATACTGTCTTGCATCTGAAAACTGTCTCTAGCGTACAGTATAAAAATCTATGCCACATCTAGTGACAAAACCATTCATATGAAGAAGGCGAGCACTAAGGGACGGGGAAGTGGGCATGATGCTGATTTTGCACGCAGAGGGCGTGTCTCTGGGCGCAATCAAACTGTGCCTGCTGCCAGTGTACCAGAAAAAATAAAATAAAACATCCACCGTACCCAGCTTCATGTCCAACTTAGCTGGGCGGTGCAGGACAACACTGTCCAAGTCGGACCAGTGCGAACAGTTGGTCGGTTGGATTGCTCAAGATAATGCTTCCAGTTGGTTAAGCACTACCCTCTCTTCCACCAAGTCCAGTCTCTGTAGCCAAGAGTCTGGTCAACCGAATTCTCACTCTGTTCATCTTTCCTCCCACCATGGAGAGGCTTGTCAAAACAAGTGATCCAACACTCGGATATTCCAAGGAACTCTTTCCAGCGCCACTATTACATTTGGCCCTCGTGTCCAGCACGCTTGAAGAGGGACCTGAGATATTGTGCCCTGATTCCCAACCTCTTGAGCCTTCACAGTCTCAAGAAGATGACGGTGGTGAACGGCAATCATTTGTCCACGACGTGGATGATGATGAGACACAGTTGTCAGTCACTGAGGTTGTGGTTAGGTCAAGTCAGGAGAATAAGTAGAGTGAGGAAATGGAAGAGGAGGTGGTTGATGAGACACAGTTGTCAGTCACTGAGGTTGTGGTTAGGTCAAGTCCGGAGAATAAGCAGTGAGGAAGTGGAAGAGGAGGTGGTTGATGATGAGGTCACTGAATCAACATTGGAAGGTGAAAAGCTGAGCGAAGACAGCAGTACCGAGGGGGAGGCATCCACGGCACCACATCAGGCCGTGTATTTTTACATATACCCTATACTGTGTGTGAGAAATATCTCTGTAAATGAAAAATGTTCCCATTTTTTTATACAAAGTTGTCAATTTACAGAGATATTTCTCTCACCCAGCATGGGTATATGTAAAAATACACCCCAAAACACATTGCCCTACTTCTTCTGAGTACGGCAATACCACATGTGTAACATGTGGTATTGTGTGACATGTGGAGATATTTCTCTCACCCAGCATGGGTATAGGTAAAAATACACCCCAAAACACATTGCCTTACTACTTCTGAGTATGGCCATACCACAGAAGAAGCAGGGCAATGTGTTTTGGGGTGTATTTTTACATATATTCATGCTGGGTGAGAGAAATATCTCTATAAATTGACAACTTTGTATAAAAAATAAATAAAAAGTTGTCATTTACAGAGATATTTCTCACACACAGCATGGGTATGTGTGAAAAGACACCAGAAAACACATTGCCCTACTTCTCCTGAGTACGGCAATACCACATGTGTGACACTTTTTTGCAGCCTAGGTGCGCAAAGCGGCCCAAATTCCGATGAGTACCTATTAGGAGGGAATTTTTAGACATTTGGATTCCAGACTTCTTCTCACACTTTAGGGCCCCTAAAATGCCAGGGCAGTTTAAATACCCCACATGTGACCCCATTTTGGCACAAGTTAGCGGAAATTGATTTTTATTTTATTTTTTCTCCCTTTCCGCTAACTTAGGACAAAAAGTTCAATCTTTCATGGACTCAATATGCCCCTCAGTGAATACCTTGGGGTATCTTCTTTCCAAAATGGGGTCATTTGTTGGGTGTTTTTACTGTTTTGGCATTTGAGGGTCTCCACAATCATTACATGTATGGCCAGCATTAGGAGTTTCTGCTATTCTCCTTATATTGAGCATACTGGTAATGAGATTTTTTTTTCCCTTCAGCCTCCGGGCTGAAAGAAAAAATGAACGGCACAGATTTCTTCATTCGCATCGATCAATGTGGATGAAAAAATCTCTGCCAAAAAATGTGCAAAAAAAAAAAAGAGGGGAAAGGCGTCTGCCAGGACATAGGAGCCCTGCCCAACATCCAAACCCACTTCAGCTCGTATGCCCTGGCAAACCCGATTTCTCCATTCACATCAATCGATGTGGATGAATAAATCATTGCCAGAATTTTATTTTATTTTTTTATAAAAAATGTTTGCCAAAGCAAGCTCATAAGCCTCGGCAAACGTATCTTTTTTACTGCAGAGGAGAAATCTAGTCTTGCAGCGCCGCATACACTGACTTTGTGTAATCTGACAGCAGTGCAATGCTTCTGTCAGAATGCACATCAGTGCTGCAGCTGGTTAATCGCTTGGTTCACCTAGAAGCTAAAAAAATAAAAAAAAAACAGGCAGCAACGCAATAAATTTATTAACATCAACTTTTATAAACTTCATATAACATTTGAAACAGAACATTAACTTTTTTCTTACCTGTTATTTTTTTTTACCTTTAGAGGACAAACCTCTTCTTCCCCATGGGACAATGTGCAAAGCGCAAAGCGCCCAGAGATGTGGCGAAGTACATTATGCACTTTGTCCCAGGTGAAAGGAGAGGTTTATAGCAGCTCTGTGTGAAAGGGGCCCTAAGACCCCTGTGTGCCTGTCCTGTGTCACACAATCCCTATACTAATAGTGTACCTGTGTGTGGTACTTGCGGAAACACTCCCCTATGCATAGGGCAGGCTGGTCAGGACAGTCAGGACAAAAAACGGTGGTGTCATGCCTTATTCCAGCCCTGCTACAGACACAACATCTTTTTCTTGGGGAACGGTGAGTTGGGGTACCAGAATAGACACTCGGGAAGTGTCTGTCATGTAGCCGGCTAACTACATCAGGGACTTGGGGCACGGACCCTCCTGGATGCAGGAGTTCTGAAATGATCTCTTCCTGGAATTTTAGGAAGGATCCTGTTCTCCCAGCCTTACTGTAGAGAACAAAACTATTATAGACAGCCAATTGAATTAAATAAACAGACACCTTCTTTTACCAGCGTCTGGTGCAGCGGGACACTAAATAGGGAGCCAACATCTTGTCATTGAAGTCCACCCCTCCCATTTGAAGGTTATAGTCGTGGACAGAGAGGGGTTTCTCAATGACTCCAGTTGCCCTTTCAATTTGTACTGTCGTGTCTGCGTAAATGGTGGACAGAAGGCAAACGTCCCTCTTGTCTCTCCACTTCACCGCGAGCAGTTCTTGGTCACACAAGGCAGCCCTCTCCCCCTGTGCAAGTCGGGTATTAACGAGCCGTTGGGGAAGCCCCGGCAACTAGGTTGCACGGAGCCACAGCATTGAATTCGGACTATATGTAAGTGCCGAAAGAGGGCCACGCTTGTGTAAAAATTGTCCACGTATAAGTGGTACCCCTTGTGGAGTAAGGGTGACACCAAGTCCCAGACAATCTTGCCACTGCTCCCCAGGTAGTCAGGACATCCGACCGACTCCAGTTTTGAAACTTTTCCCTCATAGACCCTAAAACAATATGTATAGCCTGTGGCCCTTTCACAGAACTTGTACAGTTTGACCCCATACCGGGCGCGCTTGCTGGGGATGTACTGTTTGATGCCAAGGTGCCCGGTAAAATGTACAAGGGACTTATTTATGCAGATGTTCTGATTGGGGTATACACATCTTCAAACCTGGATGACAAACGGTCTATGAGGGGACGAATTTTGTGGAGCCGGTCATAAACAGGGTGGCCTCTTGGATGACAGGTTTTATTGTCAGTAAAATGTATAAAGCGCATGATGCCCTCAAAACGTGCCCGGGACATAGCAGCAGAGAACATGGGCATGTAATGTATTGGGTCTTTAGACCAATAGGACCGCAATAAAAAATTTTTTTGTTAGACCTATGCTGAGGATAAGGCCCAAAAATATTTTAAATTCGGAAACTGTGACTGGTTTCCACCGGAAAGGCTGGGCATAGAAGCTTTCCGGATTGGCGGAAAGGGGGCAATACGTGTGCGGCGGAAGCAGGGGATTGCCAATTTGGGTTTGCCAGCACCTCTGGGAGACTAAGGGCTCTATGGGCCTGTGAACGTGGTGGCTGCGACGGGGGAGCTACTGCACGTGCTACCGTACCAGCTTGAACTGCCCTTCTGGTGCTCGCCACTTCACCAGGGAATACAGCAGTGCTGGTAGAAGGTCCAGGATGTGCTGCGCTGCTGGTGTATGCCGCACCATAAAAAAGATCAGCGCTAGCACCACTCTGCTGCAAATGAGGCTCATCACGCGGAGTATGCAGAACACTGACATGGGGTCGGGTACGCCTGACCATAGCAGGGACCTCAACCTTGTCATCTTCACTAGCGGTTAGAGTGCCACTGCTGTCTACAGGTTCATATTCTGAACCACTGGATTCAGCGAGTGAGGCATCCCCATCGCTTTCATCCATCAGAGCCAGAATCCTGTAGGCCTCTTCAGCGGAATACCCCTTTGACATTTTGGGCTAACTAAATTTAGGGGGTATTCCTCTAAGACTACCCAGGAAAAAGAGCACACCTGCCTAATAAAAAGGAGTGCTTGCGAAGTAAAGCTGCGATCGCTAATAAAGATCCAGAAAGCTCAAAAGTGATATTTATAGCGCCGCAGCGATTTTACAGTGTTTTTGCAGTGATCAGAAAAAAAAAATTCTGTCACTGCCTTGGGGTGGACTGAAGGCAAGTGTGCGCACGAGATCAGGCCTGATTGGGCGAACACTGCGTTTTTTGTAGAGCCTAAGGTGACCCTAATGTACTGAGGTCTTGCAATCAGTCTTGATCACTTACAGATACTATATAGTACTAGTGCTGATTAGCGACAGCGATGACGCTAATCAGAAACTAATCAGTGACTGCAGTGCGGTGGGCTTGGTGCTAACTACCTAAGAAGTAGCTAAATAACTGGCGGTGATAAGGGACCCTTACAGGGGGGTGATCAATGACAGGGGAGTGACAGGGGGGTGATCAGGGAGTCTATATGGGGTGATCAGGGGGTTAATAAGGGGTTAATAAGTGACAGGGTGGTGTAATGTGTGTGTGGTGCTTGGTGCTACTTACAGAGCTGCCTGTGTCCTCTGGTCAATCCAAGCAAAAGGCAACACCAGAGGAGCAGGAAGCAGGTATATCAGATGCTATTTGCTAAATAGCGTCTGACATACCTATTTGATTGGTTATTTTAAAAATCTACAGCCTGCCAGCCAATGATCAGAGGTGGCAGGCTGTAGTTCAACTTGTTTACTGCGCAATCCTGTGAGTGCGCGCTCACAGAAAATCTCAGGTCTCACAAGATGACGTCAATAGGCGTCGCTGAGACCTGAGAGCGCTGCCGTCCGGACGCCTATACTAGCGTTACAGTGGAGGCAAGCTGTTAAAAAGGACAGAAAGTTATTGTTTTCTCAGTTTACAAGTAATACTTTTTCCTAATATGAAAATTAGGACTTCGGGCCAATGAGTCACCTTTTCTCTTGTTGCTCCCAAGCTCCAGTCCTTTCAGCGGCCACTGGCCAACCTCTCCCTGGTTGCTTTAATTAACATGGTCAGTGATAAAGGGAGCTGGCCATAGAACTGAGTGGGGCTTGAGTGCCCTAAGAGCAATGGTGATGCCCTCATTGCAACAAAGGCCTACTTTGCATATTAAGAAAATATAACTTAGAAAAAGAGCATCTGATTTTCTTATACTGTCTTGCTGGTTCACTTCATTATGATAATCATCTGATGATAACTAGGGGTGATCCAGATATTAGGAGTTAAGGTGCCAGTGGATAGCATTAACCAGGGGTGGATTGGCCATAGACTTTACAGAGAAATTTCCCAGTGGGCCGATGATCAAGGGGCTGCATAAGCCCTCCTGAGAGATGGCAAGAGGAAGTTTTTGGGGATGTATTTTGTGCTGCTGCTGGCAGTATTTTGTGATGGACTGTGGTATTTGGGTCTGTTGGGGTGGTATAATGTGCCACAATATGGTATTGCTGGCCCTGCCTACTTGTGCTGGCTTTGCCTTCCATCAATTAGGCTACAAAATGGGGCCACTTTTCATATTTTTTCCAGGGATACTTTAAGTTCCCACTCCGCTTCTGTGTGAAAATAGGTTTTTATGGTTCAGCCAGTATTTTGAGTTCCTGTTATTGATAATAATAGGGTTTACACTAGAGAGGCATATAGAATAGTAAGAGCCTCTCTGCAGGCAGCCATTTTAGTTGGTGACTGAACAGAGGTTCTTTGCCCCTGTGTGCTGCCTGCTGGGACTTGTGGTGCACCTGCTATTTTGGGTGATCTACTGTGCTAATCAAGGAACCGCTATAGTATTCAATAATGTATCTGTATATTTGTACCAGTTCAAGGATCCTTAATCCCTGATCCCTAAGACCCAATCCCTGCACCTATCCCTATCCCCTTCCTCATGTGAGCTTTTGGCAAACACAGAGCCATCTGTGAATGCTTTTTTGTAAAAAAAAAATCTTGTCTTATTATTCCCAGTCCTGCACCAGTTTTTCTGTGTGCGGACTGTGACTGCCAAGAGATGATCAGTGTGTACAACATTAATTAATATCTGAGCTCATTTTGTTTTTCAGTCCGTGCTTTTTTTTTTTTTACACAGTCTGTTTTAGCACCAACTTTCCAGTGCTTGCCCTGAAACCGCCTGACATCCTCATTGCACCAAATGCCTAATTTGCATATTAAGCATATTAAGAAAAAGTACGACTTAAAAAAAGAGAAAACAATACCTTTCTTTCCTTTGTAGCTAGCCTGGTTATGGAGAAATAAGAAGTTTTAACTTTATGCAAATCAGCAGTAGGAGCACCAAGGGGCGGGTTGTAGTGTTTGAGCACTGCTACAGCTAGGCCCCTAGTACTCATTATTCTACCCCCTCAGCTTTGATTGGCAGGACTAATAGCTGACAGCTCATGGGCTCTGGTGCAAGAAGCCAGCTTTGTGGCCAGGGTCTGGGGTGCACCTAGCCATTCTGTTGACCAAGGCACCCCAATGTGCCAGATTTCCAACCTATCCCTCCAGCCCTACTGTTAAAGAAATATTGGGAAAACATTAAATACGGTGCTACAAAACATTCAAGGTAATACACGTACCTCTTACAGCCAATGCCGTCTCCTCTGATGTAGACATTCTCTTTCCTCATCTTCTCCTTTCTCCAGACTGCCATGATAATTTATTTCAGCCTCTTCTCAGCTCTGCAGAGTTTAACAAACAGATATCATAGTTTCCTACTTTTTCATCATCCCCCCCACCTTCTCAACAGCAAATCCTCCTACCCCAATACTATTGCCACTGTGCTCCACAACACTTTACAGAAACAGTCCTCCTGTGAAAGCCACTATTAAAGGGGTGGTCACTGTTAACCTATTCCGGACATAGGGCGTACAGGTGTGCCCTGATGTCTTGGTACTTAAGGACACAGGGCATTCCTGTACGTTCTGTGTATCATTGTAATCATTGAGCACCAGTTCATCTTGAGCATCACTATGCTACTGCTGGGATTTAAACTCCCAAACCCTTGTACATTAGAGGCAAGGACCTTATCCACTCAGCTATAAAGCTAAATGTTAAACTGTGTATAAAAAATAAAAAACTCATTGTAGTTTCTGATGTAGTGAGTATTCCTATTCAGCAGAAGAATTATTTTATATTTCTTCGGAGGTTAATATGTAGCTATATAGTGTTATGGCTAACATCCTTGCCTTCTAATTTACAAGGTTGGGAGTTTGAATCTCAGCAGAAATATATATATATATATATATATATATATATATATATATATATATATGTTTTTAGCCATAATATATTTGCATATATTGTCATATATTTAGTATACATAATATACTAGCAGAAGGACCCGGCTTTGAAAGGGTATATTTCATTTTATGTTTCCGTGTGTCGTAAAAAGATATCGCCAGTTTCCCACATAACAGTGACCTCTACAGTACCCGCTTCTTTAACAATTACATCCACAGTGCACGCCCCTTTAACATTGACCTCCACAGTGCCCGCATCTTTAACAGAGACCTCCACAGTGCCCCTTTAAAAATGACTTTCACAGTGACTTCCCCATTAACAGTGACTTTTACAGTGATCGCCCCTTTAACAGTGACTTATTCAGTGACCGCCCCTTTAACAGTGACTTTCACAGTAACCGCCCATTTACCATTGACTTTCACAGTGACCGCCCCTTTAACAATGACTTTCACAGTGACCGCCCATTTGACAGTAACTTTTTACAGTGACCGCACCTTTAACAGTGACTTTCACAGTGACTGTCCCTTTAACCCTTTAGGGACCGGACTCATTTTCACTTTGTGTGGTGATAACTTTAAAATGCTTTGACTTATCCAGGCCATTCAGAGATTGGTTTTTCGGCACATATTGTACTTCATTACACTGGTAAAATGGAGTAAAAAAAATAAAAAAACTTATTCATAAAAAAATACCAAATTTACCCCCCAAAAACTTAAAATTTGCAAATTTTGAAGTTTCAATTTCTCTACTTCCATAATACATAGTAATACCTCCAAAAATAGTTATTACTTGACATTCCCCATATGTCTACTTCATGTTTGGATCATTTTGGTAATGATATTTTATTTTTGGTGGATGTTACAAGGCACTTTTTAAGGACCAGTTCAGGTCTGAAGTCACTTTGTGAGGCTTAGATAATATAAACCACCCAAAAATTACCCCATTCTAAAAAAACTACACCCTTCAAGGTATTCAAAACTGATTTTGCAATCATCGTTCACCCTTTAGGTGTTCCACAAGAATCAATGGAAAATAGAGATTTTCCATTTTAATATTTTTTTTCCAGTTACAAAGCAAGGGTTAACAGCCAAACAAATCTGTAGTTTACAGAAACACCCCATATGTTGCTGTAAACTGCTGTATGGGCACACGGCAGGGCGCAGAAGGAAAGGAATACCATACAGTTTTAGAAAGGCAGATTTTGCTGGACTGGTTTTTTGACACCATGTCCATTTGAAGCTCCCCTAATGCACCCCTAGAGTAGAAACTCCCAAAAAAGTGACCCCATTTTAGAAACTACAGGATAAAGTGGCAGTTTTGTTGGTACTAGTTTAGGGTACATATGATTTTTGGTTGCTCTATATTACACTTTTTGTGAGGCAAGGTAAAAAGAAATAGCTTTTTTGGCAAAGTTTTATATTTCATTTACAACATTCATCTGACAGGTTAGATCATGTGGCATTTTTATAAAACAGGTTGTCACGGATGCGGCGATACCTAATATGTATACAATTTTTTTATTTATGTAAGCTTTACACAATGATTTCATTTTTGAAAAAAACTAAATCTTCAGGCTCGTCACAGAAAAGCAGCACCGATGCCTAAGGAAGGCATCGCTCTGCCTTCCATGCCATCGGGTCCCCATGTGGCTGTAGGGGGACCCGATGGCACCGCTGCCCGCCACCGCAACCAACAGTAAAAGCCGCAAACCGCAGGTCTGAATTAACCTGCAGTTTTCGGTGATCGCCGACACAGGGGGGTCACGGAACCCCCCGCGCATTGACCCAATGATTTGAGCAGGCACTATGTTCCGATCAACGCCCACCGCGCAGCGGTGATCGGAAATACACAGAACGTACAGGATTGCCCTGTGTCCTTAAGTCCCAGGACATCAGGGCGCACCTGTACGCCCTATGTCCGGAATAGGTTAACAGTGACCACCCCTTTAACAGTGGCTTTCACAGTGGCTGCCCCTTCAACAGTGACTTTGACAGTGACCACCCCTTTAAAAGTGACTTTTACAGTTACCGCCCCTTTATCAGTGACTTTCAGCGACCCCCTCTTTATCAGGTACTTTCATAGTGACCGTGCCTTTAACAGTAACAGCCCTTTAAGAGTGACTTTCACAGTGACTGCCCCTTTAAAAGTGACTTTCACAGTGACCGCCCCTTTAATAGTGACTTTCACAGTGACCACCCCTTTAAAAGTGACGTTCATAGTGATTGCCCCTTTAACAGTGACTTTCACAGTGACTGCCCCTTTAACAGTGACTTTCACAGTGACCGCCCCTTTAACTGTGACTTTCACAGTGACTGCCCCTTTAACAGGGACTTTCAAAGTAACTGCTCCTTTAACAGTGACTTTCAGAGTGCCCGCCCCTTTAACAGTGACTTTCAATGTTACCGCTCCTTTAACAGTGACTTTTACTGTTACCGCTCCTTTAACAGTAACTTTCACAATGACCGCCCCTTTAACAGTGACTGCTCCTTTAATAGTGACAGCCCCTTTAACAGTGACTTTCACAGTGACCGCCCCTTCAACAGTGACTTTCACAGTGACTGCCCCTTTAACAGTGACGTTCATAGTGATTGACCCTTTAACAGTGACTTTTACAGTGACCGCACCTTTAATAGTGGCTTTCACAGTGACTGCCCCTTTAACAGTGACTTTCACAGTGACCGCCCCTTTAACAGTGACTTTACCACTTAAGGACCACAGGTTTATACCCCCCTAGTGACCAGACCCTTTTTTTAACAATCGGCACTTCACAACTTTAACGGTTTATTGCTCGGTCATGCAACTTGGCATCCAAATGAATTTTACCTCCTTTTCTTCTCACAAATACAGCTTTCCTTTGGTGGTATTTGATTGCAGCTGAGCTTTTTCGTTTTTCTGATATTAATAAAAAAAGACTGCAATTTTCTCAAAAAATTTTTATTTTTAACTTTGTCTGGTAAAATTGTTCAAATATAATTACATTTCTATACAAGTTTGTGTCAGAATTTATTGTGCTAAATGCCTTTGATAAAAAAAATACAATAAGTGAATTTTTATTGGTTTGCGCAAAAGTTATAGCGTTTACAAACTATGGTACAAAAATTTGAATTTCCGCATTTTGAAGCAGCTCTGACTTTCTGAGCACCTGTCATGTTTCTTAAGGTGCTATAATGCCAGGATAGTATAAATACCCCCCAAATGACCTAATTTAAGAAAGAAGACACCCCAAAGTATTCACAGAGGGGCATGGTGAGTTCATGTATCACAAGTTAGCGGAAAGTGACACTTTCTGAGGAAGAAAAAATAATAATAAAGTTTCAATTTCTGCTAACTTCTGGCAAAAACAAAAATCTCCCTCGGACTTACTATGCCCCTCAGTGAATACCTTGGGGTGTCTACTTTCCAAAATGGGGTCATTTGTGGGGTGTGTTTACTGTTCTGGCATTTTGGGTGGGGCTAAATTGTGAGCAACCTTGTAAAGCCTAAAGTTACTCGTTGGACTTTCGGCCCATTCACGCACCTAGGCTGCAAAAAAGTGTCACACATGTGGTATCGCTGTACTCAGAAGAAGTAGGTCAATGTGTTTTGGGGTGTATTTTTACATATACCCATGCTTGTATAAAAAAAAAAAAAAAGTTGTCATTTGCAGAGATATTTCTCACATACAGTATGGGTATATGTAAAAATACACCCCAAAACACATTGCCATACTTCTTCTGAGTACAGCAATACCACATGTGTGACACTGTTTTGCAGCCTAGGTGCACAAAGGGGCTCAAATTCCAATGAGTACCTTTAGGATTTCACAGGGCATTTTTTACGCATTTGGATTCCAAACTACTTCTCACGCTTTAGGGCCCCTAAAATGCCAGGGCAGTATAAATACCCCACAAGTGACTCCATTTTGGAATGAAGACACCCCAAGGTATTCCGTGAGGGGTATGGTGAGTTCATGTAAGATTTTATTTTTTGTCACAAGTTAGTGGAATATGAGACTTTGTAAGAAAAAACAAAACAAAAAAAATTTCAAATGCGTAAAAATTGCCCTTTTTTGACATTTTGGGCTAACTAAATTTAGGGGGTATTCCTCTGAGACTACCCAGTAAAAAGAGCACACCTGCCTAGAAAAAAGGAGTGCTTGAGAAGTAAAGCTGCGATCGCTAATAAAGATCCAAAAAGCTCAAAAGTGATCTTTATAGCGCCGCAGCGATTTTACTGTGTTTTAGAAGTGATCAGAAAAAAAATATTTCTGTCACTGTGGTAGGGCAGACTGAACGCAAGTGTGGGCACAAAATCAGGCCTGATCGGGTGAACACTGCGTTTTTTGTAGAGCCTAAGGTCACTCTAATGTACTGATATAGATCTGATTGCAATTAGTCTTGATCACTTACAGATACTGTATAGTACTAGTGCTGATAAGCGACAGCGATGACGCTAATCAGAGACTAATCAGTGACTGCGGTGGGCTGGGCACTAACTACCTCACAAGTAGCTAACTAACTGGCGGTGATAAGGGACCCTTACAGGGGGGTGATCAATGACAGGGGGGTGACAGGGGGGTGATCAGAGAGTCTATATGGGGTGATCTGGGGTTAATAAGGGGTTAATAAGTGACAGGGGTGTGTGTAATGTGTGTGTGGTGCTTGGTGCTACTTACAGAGCTGCCTGTGTCCTCTGGTGGTCGATCCAAGCAAAAGCGATCACCAGAGGAGCAGGTAGCAGGTATATCAGACACTATTTACAAAATAGCGTCTGATATACCTATTTGATTGGTTCTTTTAAAAATCTACAGCCTGCCAGTCAATGATCAGCGCTGGCAGGCTGTAGTTAAACTTGAATACTGTGCAATCCAGGAAATCTCAGGTCTCACGAGATGATGCCAATAGGCATCACTAAAAACTGAGAGTGCTGCCGTCCAGACGCCTATCGGCGTTACCGTGACGGCAAGCGGTTAACAGTGACTGCCCCTTTAACAGTGAATTTCACAGTTAACGCCCCTTTAACAGTGACTTGCACAGTGACTGCCCCTTTATCAGTGACTTTCATAGTGACCGCGCAATTAACAGTGACAGCCCTTTAACAGTGACTTTCATAGTAACTGCCCCTTTAAAAGTGACTTTCACAGTGATCACCCCTTTAATAGTGACTTTCATAGTGACCACCCTGTTAACAGTGACTTGCACAGTGACCGCCTTTTATCAGTGACTTTCATAGTGACCGCCCCTTTAACAGTGACTTTCAGTGACCACCCCTTTAACCTCTTAAGGACTCGGCCCTATTTCACCTTACTGACTTTTTTTGAAAATCTGACCAGTGTCATTTTAAGTGATGATAACTTTAAAACACTTGACTTATCCAGGCCATTCTGAGATAGTTTTTTCATCACATATTGCACTTCATGACACTGGTAAAATGAAGTAAAAAAGAAAATCATTTTTATTTATAAAAAAATACCAAAATTACCAAAAAATTGTAAAAAATAGCCAATTTCCAAGTTTCAATTTTTCTACTTCTGTAATACATAGTATTATGCAACCACATTATTTTAGTTTTTTTAGTTTTCTTCCCTCCACCTAAAAGATTTAAGTTTGTTTTTCAATTGAGTGGTACAGTTTATAGGTCACATTAAAGGTGAGAAAAGTTCTGAAATGATTTATCTTTGTCTCATTTTTTTCACAGAAACCTGACATTTTAACAGGGTTGAATAGACTTTTTATATCCACTATATATATATATATATATATATATATATATATATATATATATATATATCAAAAAAAGGCAGCACTCCAAGGATAAAATGAAAAAAACAATCACCTTTTATTCACCCATGTGGGCAGCGCAACGTTTCGGCTCAACACTAGAGCCTTTCTCAAGCAATGAAACCTGACATTTTAACAGGGTTGAATAGACTTTTTATATCCACTATATATATATATATATATATATATATATAGTTGCAATGACTAAAAAAATATTAAATTATATAAATTGTATCTCTATTTCTGAAATGTTTTGCCACAATTAGACCCCCCAACCTTCTACATTAGAGGCAAGGATGTGTACCACTACACTATAGAGCTACATGTTAACCTATATGTTTTTGACACAGTTTAGCTTTCAGCTTTACAGCTGAGTGGATATGGTCCTTGTCTCTGATGTACAAGGGGTTGGGAGTTCAAATCCTAGAAGAAACTTTTCAGAAATTAGATTTAATTAAACTGGGGCTTCCACAAGCACTGACTCCATATATGGATATAGCTATATATGCAGTCAAAGCAGGAACACCTAAGCCGAACTAGACTCCCGACACCCTCCCCTCTTCAGAGCAGGGGGTGCCTGGGATTCTCTCATTGACTTCTATTGTGCTCGGGTGCTCGGTAGAACACCCGAGCATTGTGAAGTGTTCTACTTGAGCATACGAGCACTTTGTGCTCGATCAACACTAACTGGTACCACACAGATAGTGCTCCCTTCAATAAATATTGTCGCACAGCAAATAGTGTCATTGACACTCATAGTGCTGTAAACATATTGTCCTGCAAAAATAATTGTTCTAAGATGATATTGTGCAAGAGTGCCAACCACAGTATTGATGCTCCTCAAAGTCCCACTAATAGAAATACACTACGTGCAGAATTATTAGGCAAATGAGTATTTTGACCACATCATCCTCTTTATGCATGTTGTCTTACTCCAAGCTGTATAGGCTCGAAAGCCTACTACCAATTAAGCATATTAGGTGATGTGCATCTCTGTAATGAGAAGGGGTGTGGTCTAATGACATCAACACCCTATATCAGGTGTGCATAATTATTAGGCAACTTCCTTTCCTTTGGCAAAATGGGTCAAAAGAAGGACTTGACAGGCTCAGAAAAGTCAAAGTGAGATATCGTGAGATATCTTGCAGAGGGATGCAGCACTCTTAAAATTGCAAAGCTTCTGAAGCGTGATCATCGAACAATCAAACGTTTCATTCAAAATAGTCAACAGGGTCGCAAGGAGCGTGTGGAAAAACCAAGGCGCAAAATAACTGCCCATGAACTGAGAAAAGTCAAGCGTGCAGCTGCCAAGATGCCACTTGCCACCAGTTTGGCCATATTTCAGAGCTGCAACATCACTGGAGTGCCCAAAAGCACAAGGTGTGCAATACTCAGAGACATGGCCAAGGTAAGAAAGGCTGAAAGACGACCACCACTGAACAAGACACACAAGCTGAAACGTCAAGACTGGGCCAAGAAATATCTCAAGACTGATTTTTCTAAGGTTTTATGGACTGATGAAATGAGAGTGAGTCTTGATGGGCCAGATGGCTGGATTGGTAAAGGGTAGAGAGCTCCAGTCCGACTCAGACGCCAGCAAGGTGGAGGTGGAGTACTGGTTTGGGCTGGTATCATCAAAGATGAGCTTGTGGGGCCTTTTTGGGTTGAGGATGGAGTCAAGCTCAACTCCCAGTCCTACTGCCAGTTTCTGGAAGACACCTTCTTCAAGCAGTGGTACAGGAAGAAGTCTGCAAGGTAAGAAAAACATGATTTTCATGCAGGACAATGCTCCATCACACGCGTCCAAGTACTCCACAACGTGGCTGGCAGAAAAGGGTATAAAAGAAGAAAATCTAATGACATGGCCTCCTTGTTCACCTGATCTGAACCCCATTGAGAACCTGTGGTCCATCATCAAATGTGAGATTTACAAGGAGGGAAAACAGTACACTTCTCTGAACAGTGTCTGGGAGGCTGTGGTTGCTGCTGCACGCAATGTTGATGGTGAACAGATCAAAACACTGACAGAATCCATGGATGGCAGGCTTTTGAGTGTCCTTGCAAAGAAAGGTGGCTATATTGGTCACTGATTTGTTTTTGTTTTGTTTTTGAATGTCAGAAATGTATATTTGTGAATGTTGAGATGTTATATTGGTTTCACTGGTAAAAATAAATAATTGAAATGGGTATATATTTGTTTTTTGTTAAGTTGCCTAATAATTATGTACAGTAATAGTCACCTGCACACACAGATATCCCCCTAAAATAGCTAAAACTAAAAACAAACTAAAAACTACTTCCAAAAATATTCAGCTTTGATATTAATGAGTTTTTTGGGTTCATTGAGAACATGGTTGTTGTTCAATAATAAAATTAATCCTCAAAAATACAACTTGCCTAATAATTCTGCACTCCCTGTAATTATAGTATCTGCCACAGTGCATATTTTTACCAGTGCCCCAATTGTAATAATGCTTTCATTGTGCCCATACTAGTAATCATATTCCCCATACTCCCCCAGTAGTAATTATTCTCCTTATAATGTGTGCCAGTAAAAAAGATCACCTTATAATGTGCACCATTGCAAAAAAAGTTTACAGTGTGCAACAGTACAAAAAGTACCACCTTATAATGTGTGCCAGTACAAAATATACCCCCCTACCTTTCAGATCAGACCCCTATATCAGATACTCAGATTAGATGCCCATATTACACCTCAAATCAGACCCTCATTTCAGATCCTCAGATCAGACCCCCATATCAGACCTCAAATCAGACCCCTATATCACATCCTCAGACCAGACCCTCATATGACAGATCTCAGATCCCCCTATATCAGATCTCAGATTAGACCTTCATATCAGAGCCTCAGACCCCCTTATCAGATCTTCAGACCCTCATATCAGACCTCAGATCAGACCCCCATAATAGATCCTCAGATTTCCATAACAAATTCTCAGACCCCCATATCAGATCCTCAGATAAGACCCCATATCAGATACTTAGACCCCCATATCAGATCCTCAGTCCCCCATATCAGATCCTCAGACCCCCATATCAGATCCTCAGACTCCATATCAGACCTCAGATTAGACCCTGTGGCCCCACATGGCTTAAGGGAACAATCCCAATTGAGACCGATGTGACCCCTATAGCTATGACACTGACTAATAGCCCTGTGGCAGACTGATAATAATTGATAGTACAGTGTTATATAGGCTATATAGAGTCATTGGTGGCAGCGGAGCGAGCTCTGTGCAGGAAGGTGATAATATTTACCTTTCCATTCCTCCAGCTACAGCTCTAGAGGTATCAGACACAGCGGCACTGCAGCCAGCAGGATGAAAAGGTACATATTATCTCCTTCCTGCACAGCTGAGGGGATAGTATAATTAATACTAAGGGCATTGCTATAGCAGTGCTTAAACACCACAGCTCACCCTATGGTACCCCAACTGCTGATTTTCATAAAGATAACAGTGCATATTACTGCACAATTATGCAAGCTACAAAGTAAACTAAACTAGTACATGGATTGCAGGATAAAACTTATCAGGAAAAGTTAAAGGACCTTAACATGTATAGCTTGGAAGAAAGACGAGACAGAAGGGATATGATAGAAACTTTTAAATACATAACGGGAATCAACAAGGTAAAAGAGGAGAGAATATTTAAAAGAAGAAAAACTGCTACAAAAGGTCATACCGTATTTCCCGGCGTATGAGACGACAGGGCGTATAAGACGACCCCCAACTTTTCATTTAAAATATAGGGTTTGGGCTATAAACTGTAATCCGCAACTTTAACTTTATATCAGAGCTCATCTCTTTACTAGGGTACCTTACTCTCAGCTTCGGTAACAGGAAGTGGGGGCGGCGCTCACTCACTGACATCACGCGCCTGCGCCGCCTAGTGGGAGGAGCAGGCACGTGACCTCAGTGAGTGAGCACCGCCCGCACTGCCTGTTACCGGAGCTGAGAGTAAGGTACCATAGTAAAGAGATGAGCGCTGATTTAAAGTTAAAGTAACGGATTGCAGTTAATAAATGTATACTCCTCTGAGCGGTGAGGCCCTGTATATTCTAACCCCCAGGCAAGCGTCCCCGTCACCATGGGAACACCTGGGGGTTAGAATATACCACCGGATTAGAGTTTTCACAATCTCACTAAGATCATGAAAACTCAGATCCAATGGTATATTCTAACCCCCAGGCAAGCGTCCCCATCACCATGGGAACGCCTGGGGTTAGAATATACCATAAGACGACCCCCGACTTTTGAAAATAATTTCTAGTGTTAGAAAGTTGTCTTATATGCTGGAAAATATGGTAGTTTTAAATTAGAGGGGCAAAGGTTTAAAAGTAATATCAGGAAGTATTACTTTACTGAGAGAGTAGTGGATGCATGGAATAGCCTTCCTGCAGAAGTGGTAGCTGCAAATACAGTGAAGGAGTTTAAGCATGCATGGGATAGGCATAAGGCCATCCTTCATATAAGATAGGGCCAGGGGCTATCCATAGTATTCAGTATATTGTGCAGACTAGATGGACCAATGGTTCTTATCTGTCAACACGTTTTATGTTTCTATGTTTCTATGAAAGAATAGTATGCCTGGTTTAATAGGGTAGATCATGCATACAGAGGCTCTTTAATCAGGTGAATTACAGCTATGTGTCTATGCAAAAATGTTGACAGGGAGGTTGCTGGTGACAGATTCCCTTTAAGCAAATGTTTATCTGGAATGTGCAAAAAAAAAAAAAACCTCTTATGCTTACATTTAGCATCTGTGATAGAACAAAAACTGAAATCGCCAAGAATATGTTAGGAAGCAGAATGAATATTCTTTGACTTTTCCTCAAGAATAATTAACCACATCACACGACAATACTGGGCTATTTTAAATGCTTCTGAAATACAGTATCTCGCCAAATAATATCTGTGAATGATACCATTAACAGTGTGCTGATGCTGATGTGACGTGGGCACCCTCGTGAGAAAAAAAGACTCAAGGCTCAAAGTCAACTGATAAAAGGGAGTCATGAATGATGGGCAAGATTTACTGCATGTAGGCACTATAGACTTGCATTTATAGGGAGTAAAGTGGGGAGGAAGCCAGCTAGCAGGAAAATGTACATATGAAAAAAATTGTCTGACCTAGAGATTAGGGAACCTATCAAGATTTGGTTCAGTTCAGATTTGCTGCATTTAAAAAAAAGTTTGGTTCAGACCTAAATTGATTCTGGCTGAACCAAATTGACTACAACGGCACTGGAATTTGGTATATAATACCCTCTAGTCTCCTATGACTCAGAATTTCTAGGAAAACATTATCTATTTTTATTAAATATTTATATATATTTTTTTTCTTTTTCTCTCCCCCCTCCCTAAGCTCTTGAACACAATGAAAGCAATAGTACATCATGTCTGAGTGACACGGACATACATAGCTATGTATAAATGTATGTTTGATGGCATTAACACACATGTTTAAAAACATACTCTACCATCTTATGTGTAATGCTTTATCATACCCCCGATCTTCCAAAAATTGTCCCTTGTTGGGGGCAGATGGTGTTTAAACAGGCATTATGGGCGGAGAAAAGTGGCTTATTGGGGGACCAAGTCTCCAAAAATTATGCCTTGATGGGGTCAGAATGCCTGCCCACATGGCATGGACAAGTGTTAATTGTCAGAAGAAATAGTGGCTCGTTTTGAACAGGCCTAGAAAAATTATCCCTTTTAATTGGAAGTACAGAAGTAGAGTATAGATGTGGAAAGGAGAGGGTATTAGAAGCATGGTATTAGTAATCAGAAGCAGTATAACATGGAACATGAAAGCAGTAGATCAACTGTCTATAGGTAGTAGTAGTAGTAATGGTAGTGGTAGTAGTGGCGGATTAATAGTGGTGGCAGTAGGAGATTAGAAGTGAGGAGTAGCAGTGGAGGTGGTGGTGGCAGCAACAGCCATATGGTGCATTTGGCAGGCAGCAGCATAATTGCAGTAGTGGCATGATGGAGGAAACAGCAGCAGCCGTGCGGAACATGATGGTAGACAGAAAAGCAGGGGGTGTCATCACTCCCCTTGTGCTGAAAATCATCCCCTGAGCCTGGGCAAGAAAGAATACAGAGAGCATACTGTTCCATTCTACTGCCTAGAAGTCCATGGGGTGAGATAAAAGGTTATGCACCGGAGACAGGACAGTGTAGGTATTCCTGCACCTTGGAGTTGAGTCAGGGCGTTTTGACTAGCAGATTTGCATTAACCTGGCATAGCATGTGAAAAAACTGCTCCATCATGTTGAAGAGACTGAATTGGCTGCTGCTACTGCAGCTTCTGCTGCTTGTGATGGCAGTAGGTGTGTGCCACTGCAGGGGTGGAGAGGGGCCTCCCTTTCAGAAATGCTGGCAGCAGGCATTTGCTCAGCAAAAGATGCAGCAAGCTGCATACACAGTGCTTCCTGGTAATTTGCTCTGTTGGAAGGAGGAAAACATTCCTACATTTTTATTTGATAGCAAGGGTCTAAAAACATGGCTATCCAGTAATCATCAGACTGCTTGATGTCAGTGATACACCTGTGATGGTAGTAAGCAAGTAAGTATACAGCTTGCTATTCTGTCCAGCGTGCCCGAGCAGCCAGTTCTTTAGAATTTCACGCTCCACTTAGACAATTGAGTGTTGTGGCACCGTCGTCATCATAATTATCCTCCAACTCTGACTATGACTCCTACTGCTCTTCCTCCTCCTGTGGCAGCTCCTCCTTCTATTCTTATTCCTCCATTGGACCGACAGCAAGATCCATCTACCCTTGCTGCATGAGCGTCAGCATCTCTTCAAAGATAAATATGAGGGGAATGATCGACAACTGTAGCATGAAAGACATGAGCTGCCACTGCCAAATCTGGAAACATCACATGCTTCCTGCTGAGGCAGTCTGATGCATGACAAAATCATTCACAGCATTCTGCTGTTCGTACAGACGCTCTAGCATGTGCAATGTTGAATTCCATAATGTTGGAGAAACACGGATTAAGTGGTGTAGCAGCAGACTGTTCTGTCATTCAAGTCCAAAAAAGCGTTCCTCGCCACATAAGAATGGTGGAAATTTGAGACCAGTCTCCTGGACATTGAGAGCACCATTCACAAGCCAGTGTACTTTTTAAAAAGCCTTGCACAGCTAGGTTAATGACATGTGCCATGTGGGGAGCATGTGTTATTTCTCCCAGGTTCAGCACAGCTACGATCCATTGTTCATTGACCTCCTTACCAAGTTGGAGTTGGCAGGGTGACAGCCATAGGGATGTTTGCTGCTTGATGTATTTTAGAAACTTCTTGCCTCTGTGGCTACTTTCACCAAAGCTGATAAGCTCCAATACCGCATGAAATAGCTTGACTTGACACACATGGTAGGAAGGCGGGGGAGTGGAAGCAACGCTGTGCCTTTCTGCTTTTGGGGATAGGAACATGTCCATGAAGGATAAGGCAGATAAGTGCCTGGTGTAGGAGCCTTGTTTTTCAAGTGCTGCCTTGATACTGCCACAAAAAAACATTGGCCCAGTGGACTGAGAAAGACACATAGTCTCCCTACACGTGCTCCAGGTGTTCACCTTGCCATTCAGAATCAATCGCAGGGAGCTGCCCATGTTCTTTGACACATAAGAGCAGACTATACTAAATGGTATGGCAGTGACTGCACCGCCAGCTTCTTGGCCAGGAAGGGGTTTCAGCTTTTAGACAAGCTAATTTGTCGAGAAAAGTTTTTTCATGGCCACACATATGTCATTCCGGAGTTGCCCACACAGAGCTAGCAGAAGCCATAGGTCTGGCATGTTTTGCATCTATATCCACAGATAAATATCCTTATCTCAGTCATAAATCTATAAGGAGACAAAATGACTCTTCTCAGGCTGGTACATCTGAGAATCCCCAGTTCGCAAGCTAACCACAATATAGGCAGATTTGTCCCTGCCAGTTGTCTGGAAGGTTTTGTCCATACAGTGCCTGTCGGGGATATAAAGCAAATGCTTTATATAAAAGAAAGGATCAAAGGAAAAGTTTCAAAGGGAATTGATCCTAGAGGTTGACATATAAAACACCTCAAAAAGAGATAATTGTTAATTTAATTATATTGTGCAATCAGTAAAATAAGGTACTAGCGTCTATGCAAAAATATAAAATATTTATTATACAATAACTTAAAATACCATCAATAGAAAAACTCAATAATATGCAATAGCACACAGTGATATTCAGTGCCCTAAATTTTCCACTAGATAAAACAAATACCAGCGTTCCTTATTACTTCCCAAACATAAGAATGTAATACAATATCCCAACCACAACTATAAAATATAAAACTCAATAGTGATAAGGACAGATACAAAATCTTGCTCTGCTCAAACTATGACTAATCTCGGATATCGGGTAGTATTTCTACACAACTTATAAATTGTCAGGCCAGGGCTATGGAATTGAATATTCCAATCAGAGATTTTCTCCGATGTCAATATTAGATCTTTTATTCAGTAATATGCATCTTTACTAAATAGTGATAATATTGATGTAGCACTTTTAACATTATATATCTGCACTAAAGCGGGGATTTATAAAATATCAGGCCAATTAATTAAATCAATACTACACATAATAAACTTATACATTACCCGAGAATGCAAATGATATGCAGAGTTTATGGGAAGTCAGCTCTCAAGTCTGTTCTGATCATTGGGATTTTCCTCCTGGGGTCTCTCCTTTCTTTATTTGTTTCTCAGTGTTTCTTTCTCTTTCCATGTGTGTGTGGTTTATGATCACAAACTTATCAATTAGACACACCTTCCTAACTTGGAGTGTTCCAATCATTGTCGTTTAGGCATGTACATAAAATAATGACTATGATGTCACTATATAACCCAGAATGCATTTTGGCTGTTAGTGTAATGTTACTCATTCGTACCTAGGCGGCACTATTGCATAAGATATTAGCATCATACTAGTAAGGGTTAAATGTCCAAGTCTGATTTTGTCTTACATTCCATACACATAACATAAGCAATCCTAAATCAGAGCAAAGGGATTATCTTTGACACATATACCCATTAAAACACAGACGTTTGGGTACCATTTGAGATGTTTTCCCAAGCTACCAAATTTATGGTACAGATAAGAATACAATAGACCTTGCATTCTCACAGATATGTGTGTCTCCTCGGTTACTCCAACGGTTGATTGATTGTTAGTTAAAATAACACTATCTTACTAACAAAGTTTACACTTAAAATTCTTCTCATCATGCTTTAGAAGTGTATGCATTCCTAGTGAGAAATATATAAGATTATAGCTACATTGACGTCCTTTATAATATCCAATAACATAGTACAATACATATGCCCTATTGATTATCGTATATTAAAACACAATGTTCATTATATATATACATACATATTTTCTGCTTCATCGATAGACATTAAACCATAGGGATAATTAGTACCAGATATATCTAGAAAATATCCTTATCCTAATCTATAAGGAGACAAAAATGACTCTTCTCAGACTGCTACGTCTACAGAGAAGAAATTATATGAACTGTGTCATCTCCATGAACTTCTTTCAGCCTACATTAAAATACATTCACAATGGTGAATATAACACAATATGGCTGCATGTGTGTGTATATATATATATATATATATATATATATATATAAATAAATATATATAATCAATCCACTATAACTAGGATATTTAGATATAAATGTTATACACCTATGAAAAAGCACAACATACCTCCATTCTATATTGCCACCGCAGCCACTGGCCTTCTCCTATGATTTATCCTCCATCTCTTGGGCACCGACAATCTTGCTTCCAGATCCTGTACAACACACAATGATCTGAGTCTGCTCCCTCCCTGCCACTTTTATCAGACTGTGATATATCATGGTTGCCTCCAGGGGTGAACCTAGCCTTTCTACTGCCTGAGGTGAAAACTGAAACAGTGCCCCACCAATGCCAATTTCTTAACCTAATCCCTTTGCAACAATGAAAGCGCTCATTCCCCATGGCCTACCTGGTTCTGCCTGAGGCGATCTGGCCTTACCTGGCCTTATTAGTGGAGCACCCCTGGTGGCCTCATTGGCCCCCCTCCACATTCCCTGGTCTGTATTTGCACTGACTGCAATTGTTTGCTACCCCCACCACCATGGGTGCTATTATTACCACCACTAGGGTTGAGCGAATTGGAGTATCCAAAGTGGGCTTCAATATGAATTTCAAGGAAAATTTAATTCACTATGAAGCCAAATTTCCTCGTGTTTCATCAGTTTTGCCTGAACAACAAATCAATTTTGCCTGAAATGGCAGTAAAAATAATAATAAAAAAAAAAAATCATACTTTCCTAATCCTTTTTAGTGCAAAGAGGCCACCGTGGCCATCTTGATTGAAGTTCCTGCACAAAATCTCATGCGCGATAACTGTCGGGTATATAAAGCAAATAACATATCATGTCACCACTCACCATACAAGATTTCATGCAGGATCTTTAATCAAGATGGCCACGGTGGTCTCTTTGCGCGCAAATAGATAAGGTTGTTTTTTTTAAAACAGATTTACCCCTGAAAGCCCTCATTTGTCACCTCAGACGCCACAATCAGTAATGAAAGCGGCATCTGAGGGGGTTAAATGATGGGGGGCAGTGCAATCGCCGTTCCCCATCTTTATGCCTGCTACTAACAAAGAAATGGAGTAATTAGTCACAAAGCAAATTTCTTTGTGAAATTTGTTGAAGCAGCCGAATCAAATTTTTGTATCTACCATGGGCCATTTATAATACTGGTGTCCTGTTATGTGGCAGAGAGACCTTTTGCCCCTCTCAGTAACCAGTGTCACTGATAAATGAATACAGGTAAAACTAAAAAAATTTGAATATGGTTTAAAGTTAATTTATTTCAGTAATGCTTAAAAGGTGAAGCTAACATATGAGATAGACTCATTACATGCAAAGCGAGATATTTCAAGCCTTTATTTGTTATAATTTGGATGATTATGGCTTACAGCTTATAAAACCCCAAAGTCACAATCTCAGGTCCCCTTTGCTCAGGGGTATGGATTAATTAGCTGACTATAGTGTGAACCCTTTCACAATATTCTAATTTAAAGTTGCATTAATGCAACTCCTTTTTAGGTGCATTACCGAAGTAAATGAACTTTTGCACAATATTCTAATTTTTCAAGTTTCACCTGTATATTATGTGTGTTTAATTCACTAATTGAGTCACTGTTTTAAAAAAAAAAAAAAAATATATATATATATATATATATATATATATATATATATTCTAAAAACTGAAAGCTTTATTGTTTAATGTAAAGTTAGTTGAACTGAATATTTCCTATATTTCTGTAACAGGCATGCTAAGTACACTAGCATTCTGGTGGCCGATTATGGTGAAATGCTGGATGAAGAGCATAGAAAAGCATTGAGCCCTAATGGAGAATGCAGCAGTGAAATAGTACTACATCCAAATTCAGCAGCAATATCTGTGGTGATGAAGGATGCTACAAGTCTAGGTGCCGTGCTGTATAGCACATAGTAAGGATCATAGCTGCAGCCATTCTTGGTGTGCGGGTCATTGGGCTGTACTGTATGTGCGCATTAAGCCCTTGTATACTGAGTATGAGGGGCATTTTATTCTAGCTAAACAAAAAAAAGCATACAGCATCCTGCAGTAAAGCAAAAATAAATAAATTGCTGCGCACCCCAGCCGGTTTCCCAAATGACTCTTTAGTAGAACAGAATAAGGAAATAAAATAGTGGAGAAAAAAAGGATCTTTTAATCTATGTTATGGCAGTGCAAGCACATTTGAATCCCTTCTGTTAGATGTAGAATAACTGAGCAGCACTAATAGGCTACATGTGGCCCATTGTAGAAATGCCTATTCTTGTCCGCAAAACGGACAAGAATATAACATGCTATATTTTTTTGCCGGGCCACTGAGCGGAGCAAAGGATGCGGACAGCACATGGAGTGCTGTCCGCATCTTTTGCAGCCCCATTAAAGTGAATGGGTCCGCACCCGAGCTGCAAAAACTGCAGCTCGGATGCGGACCCAAACTACAGTTGTGTGCCTGAGGCCTTAGGCATAGTTCATACTTTACTTATTTGGTCAGTTATTGTCAGTCCAAAGCAGATGTGGGTCAAACTCACATAACAGATGCAGATCTATTCATGATACCGAGAGTAGGCTTGGCTCCTAAATTTGTCTCACATTAAGTGATGGAAATAACTGACCAAATAACAGAAGTGTGAACCCAAAGTGCCCCAAAATTCAAGGAGTGGCCCCATGACAGTGTGTGTGTGTGTGTGTGGGTGGGGGGGTGTCATCAGTAAGGCTTTGTTCGCATCACTGTTTATTTTTCCGTTCTTCAGAATAATAGCCCCCCAAAAAGCAGATCCTGTAGTTTCAGCATCCGCCTTCACACTGTCAGTATTTGGTTAGCATTGGATCAGTATTGGCAAGGCAAAAGCAGGAGTGGGTGCAAAACAGAGATAACATGTGATGGAAATATTTGCATGTCTTCTGTGTTTTGGACCCAATCCTGCTTTTGGCTTCCAAAGCATGATCAAATCCTGATGCAAAATACTGACCATGTGATAGAGGCCCCATGCTCAATTTGTGTGAGTTTTGTCCATTTGCCTTTGAAATAAGCTTTTTTCAGATAAAAAAGAAGTCCTGCATGCAGGACTTTAATGGCCTCTATCACACAATCAGTATTTGGTCAGTTTTTTGCAACACCATGAAAAGTCACAATAGTGGTTCCGGAACAGGGTGAAGGGGCGGGGGGCAATAGCAGTGGCAGTAAAGGCACAGGATTGTGGCAGATCACAGTAGGGGCAGATGGCAGTCGGGTCAGCAGTCGTGTGGCATCAGGCAGGTGACAGCATTAGAATAGTGGCGGTAGGAAGTGGGCAGAAGTAACAGGCCATTTGTTACAATGTTCTGGTGTGGCAGTACACTACAGCCAGATCATTTTTGCCAGAATGATATAATATGTTGTATCAGGCACCGGTGTCTGGAAATCCTGGTTGATTCATCCTTATAAAAGTTAGTTTTTCAACATTTTGTGTTGAAAGGAGAGTTCTCTTTGACATAACTATGCCACCCACCGCACAAAGCACCTGCTCTGATAACATACTACTGGCCAGTCATGAAAGCTTGTGCAGGGCAAACTTGCATCCACAATTCAAGTTTGGCTGCTAAGTAGTCCAGGGGATGTTGGATCTGGGGTGACAGTGTGCACTCCAAGTATGCCACCACCTGCTGGTTCAGTTTCTGCTCCATGTCCTGCTGCTGCTAGATGTTTTTTCAGTAGGCAGGGTTCCCCCCATCAGACTTTTGTGAGGATGGTTGATGGTGGTGACCAGCCAATAGCATAGGATGTCTCAATAGTGGGTGATTTTATCATCCCTCTCAGAAGGTGTGAAAAAATGCCCCCATTTTGGACGGTAGCGAGGGTCTAACATCGTGGAGAGCCAGTAGTCCTCCCTCTGCCAAATGGTGATAGTGCGGCTGTCACTAGACAAGCAACTCAGCATGCATCTGACTTTGTGCACATGGGGCTCGGAGGAACTCCCTGCCTCCATCTCCACTGCATACTGCCATGGTCTGTCGGGGTCACCTGTGTCATTGTAATGCTCCTTCTGCTCCTCTCCTGTCACTTGTGCAGATAAACCACCCATTTCTGTATACATTGCTTGTGCATGAATGTCCTTCTCCTCTTCCTCCTCCAACAGTTCAGCCCCCACAGGGATTGGTTGGCTGTGAATGTACAAGCCATGTCTCTTGTCCCATAGCCAGCCATATTTATCAGCCTCTGCTCCAGGACGTGAAGGAGTGGAATGACATCATCCATTCTCGCAGTCCTAGCGACTGACAAATTTGCCTCCTCAAAGGGCCTGAGCAAATGGCAGGTGTCATGCATGAGCTGCCACTGTCTAATGTCAAAGTTACACAAGCGAGTAGTCCTGTCTATCTGCATCAAGAAATTGGTCACGGGTTTCCTCTGCTCATACAGTCGGTATAACACTTGGAGGGTGGAGTTCCAACGTGTGGCACCGTCACATATGAAGCAATGTTGGGGAACACCATTCTGCCTTTGAAGCTTAAGGAGGGAATATTTTGCACGGTAAGAGTGGCTGAAGTGCATGCACAGTTTCCTTTATATTTTCAAGACATGGTCGGGTGGAAGACTTCAGGAACCAGGTGACAATTATATTGAAGGCATGCACCATGCAGGGCACTTGGGTCAGCCATCTCTGCCGCAGTGCAGACAGAATGCTATCTCCAGTTAGCAAGGAAACAGACAGGATTCAATTTCTTGGTTGATGACTCGGAGCAGTTCCTCCCTGGTGTGAATCAGTTCATCCAGGCTGACCAGGTGCAGAAGCACATGACAACATTGTGCTTTGCATAGGTAGTATGCTGAAGGACCACTATGAACTGTGTCTACGGTGGAGGCTGAGGACAAGGTGGAGTATGAGAAGGCGGAGGAGAACATTGGCGCAGAAATCCCACAAATACAATGAAAAGGTGGCATTGTCATCACATAGCCAAGTTGCTGGTGTGCTTGGGCAGGAACCACATTTACCCAGTGGGCTATAAAAGACATATATTGTCCTTGGCCATAGTTATAGCTCTACACGTCAGTGCTTGCATGAACTGTACCAGTCACCGAAAAGTTCAAGGACTGGCGCACCTTCTGCTCAATATATGTGTGCAGGGATGGTACACTTGGTACAGCCTTTTTAGAGAAGTAGCGATGGCTTGTGACTCTCCACCTTGGGTGGGCACAAGCCATCAGTTCTTTGAAAATGTTCAGAGTCCACGATATGGAAATGGTGGGACTGTAGTACCACCTTCTGCGCCATTGGATGAATGCACGCATACTTGTCTCTTTGCAATCTCCTCGGTGATAGATTGCTGGTGAAATACATGATGAAAAGGAGGAGGAACATCAGAAGCAATAGACAGAGGGAAGGAACCACAGCTTTCTTATGCTGGGGTTAAGGAGCCCTGACTGCTGCAGAGGGCCACTGGGAGATGAAGTGGTTGCTGCATCAGTCTGTACCACTATATTCATGCCACAGTTTTCCCAGGCCAGTTTATAGTGATGCTCCACGTGTTCCCACACTGCCAAGTATGGCATCTTACCCCAACACTCTGTGCTGACTGCCTGATGCTGGATTTATGAACCAGTGTGCATCTAGTTGTTTCCTGACAAGTAAGCTCCTGAGTAGCAGACAGACTACCCCAGGCTTGTATGGCTCCAGATCTCCCACTACTTCCACCCTGCTGGCTCATCGGCATGATGTCACCCTGCTGCTGTCCCACAGGCATGCTACCACCCTCACCACCTGATGATAGTGATGATGATGCCTCCTCTTCACCCAGCTCCCATGTGAGATTGACTACATAATCATCCACTAATGTATGTTTGTCACTTATGTCACCCTCACTAGTCTCATGGCCACATCCATGACACTAACAAGTGCTTCCACCTGACTGTCATTATCACTAGTTGCACACCTAAGAGAGGACGCAGCAGACCTCTCCACCAAGTCAGTGATGGCCTGTAGCTGCTGACTCTCCTCACTAAGCTTGTACTCGCTATAAGGCTGAGCATAGCTAGCAGTTGCAGGACAGTTCAGGGCATAGAGGTTGTTCCTGGGCCATGTCAATTCAGTGTGGTGTCAGAGGAACCCACTGATTCCTGGCTGTGTGTATTTGTTGTCACCTGAGATGATGTTGAATAGCAATAACAGCTGGATTGTTGGTCAAAACACAACCTCTGGAAGATAGTGGCAGCCCTAACCTGTTGCTGCTGTTGCTTTTACCACCACGCCTTCTTCTTCTGCTACTTGTGCCAGCTACAGCAACATTTTGCCACTGCCCATTCCTTTTGAGGACCCAAGCAACTGTTGGCTATAGTGTACAGTAACTGAATCAGTAATGTAACAGATAAAGTATGAATACCGTAGCAGATAGACTAGAAAAATGAGCCTATATTTTCCACCACCTATTGACACATGAGTCTGATGCACCATACATCTATGTGTAACTGAACAGATTAATTATTATTGGTGGAGCAGACTAACTAGGTACATGCGCCAATATATTAGACCAGCTGTTGAGACTAAGTCTGATGCATGTCTATATAGAGTCTATGTATAACAGAAAGGAATAAGAATGAATTGCACAGTAGTGAAACAAAAAGTACAGGGCGATTACACAGAGCCTGCACTGTCCCTGCAGTCTCCCTATGCTCTCTCTACAGTGTCTGGAAACTCTCTCTACGATCTCCCTACACTGTCCCTGCACTTTCCCTATACAATAATCCACAAATAAAAGATTGCTGAACCACTGTCCCTAGCACTTGCCACATCTCTCCCTATGCTCACCTCACAGTAAAATGGTGGAGACCAGGCAGGGCTTTTTATAGGGCTGTGACATCACGGGAGGGGGGGGGGGTATCTGCTGATTGGCAGGCTGCAGAGCATTATGGGTTATATCTCCTTTCCAGGCTTCATACTTTCACTTTGTAACACATGTAGCTGTCATTTTAGGAAAAAATGGTTCATTACAAAGAAGCAACAGGATATTTTGATTCGTGGTGAATCAAAGCTTTCCTGAAATTCGGATAAAATTTTATTCATTTTGCTTTGATTCACTCAACACTACTGGTTATGATTTTTCATATTAGAAACCTTTCAAAAATTGTTCCATATTGAGAGCAGATGATGGAGGTTAGAAATGAGCAAATTGAAGCTGATAAAGTGGAATTTGATCAGAATTTCAGGAAAAATTTAATTCGTACCGAAGCCCTCTCACTTCATGGTAACAATTTATTTTTTTTTCCTAAAATGACTGCTGTATGTGTGAGGACATGGAGAAAGGAACTCTAGGAAGGCAGGATCACCCATAATACCATATATGCAGCCAATCAGCAGCCATCCAGCCCTGTAATGTCACAGCCCTATAAACAGCAGCCATCTTAGATTCTGCCATTTACCAGTGCAGGGAGAGACGTCAGCAGGCGCTAGGGACAGTTATAGGAAAGACTTGTGGTGCAAAAAACGATTTATAAGTCGAGGGAAAGGATAGGGAGGAATCATTCCACAGTATTGAAGCAGAACAGGGTTCAGTAGGAAAGGTTACAGCCTGGGTAATAGGAAAAATCCTATTACACCTTAGTGCACTGACTGGGGATCCAAATTGCCATTATACGGCTCGGTAATTCCAGCAAACCGTTCTTTTAATTGGGGTGCAAGTGCTGTTTGCTACAGCCAACAGGGTTTATTACAATGAAATATTTATATATTTCCAATTTGCCCTTGTGCGGTGCAGTTATATATTGTAAAGCCCTTTTTGTTGTGTATTAGTGTAAAAAATATATATATTTGCCCTTGTGCGGTGCAGTGATATATTCTAAAGCACTGTTTGCCGTGTATTAGTGGCGAAATAACAAATATATTCGCCGTTCAGCGTTGCACTTATCTGTTGAAAAGCCGTTTGTGTTGTGTAAAAATTGAAAAAAATTAGGGCCTAATTGCCGTTCTGCTGTGTAGTGATATACACTAAAGCCCTGTTTCCGTGCATTAGTGGCAAAGTTAAAATACACTCACCCAAAGAATTATTAGGAACACCTGTTCTATTTCTCATTAATGCGATTATTTAGTCAACCACTCACATGGCAGTTGCTTCAATGCATGTAGGGTTGTGGTCCTTGTCAAGACAATCTCCTTAACGCCAAACTGAATGTCAGAATGGGAAAGAAAGGTGATTTAAGCAATTTTGAGCGTGGTATGGTTGTTGGTGCCAGATGGGCCAGTCTGAGTATTTCACAATCTGCTCAGTTACTGGGATTTTCACGCACAACCATTTCTAGGGTTTACAAAGAATGGTGTGAAAAGGGAAAAACATCCAGTATGCGGCAGTCCTGTGGGCGAAAATGCCTTGTTGATGATAGAGGTCAGAGGAGAATGGGCCGACTGATTCAAGCTGATAGAAGAGCAACGTTACAACCGAGGTATGCAGCAAAGCATTTATGAAGCCACAACACGCACAACCTTGAGGCAGATGGGCTACAACAGCAGAAGACCCCACCGGGTACCACTCATCTCCATTACAAATAGGAAAAAGAGGCTACAATTTGCACGAGCTCACCAAAATTGGACATGTTGATTGACAGGGCCAGCAAACACGCTCGTCTTCTGGCTGGCCCTGTCTGCGTTCACAATCTGGCGCCTGTGCCATACCTGTCTTCAGTCGATGCAGGCGCACTGAAAGGAGGATGCTCGCTTGGCCTCTCCTTCCTCAGTGCGCCTGCGCCAGGTGTATATGTGACGTCATCGGCGCAGGCGCATTGAAGATGGAGCGGCCGAGCGAGCGTCGTCCTCTCAGTGCGCCTGTGCCGACTGACGACAGGTACGGCGCAGGCGCCAGATTTTGATTGTAGACAGGGCCAGCCAGAAGAGGAGCGCGTTCGCTGGCCATGTCAATCAACATGAGGAGGGGGCGTCTTTATGAAAAGAGGGATGCAGCTGCTATCAGCAAGTAGCCGCCCTACTTGCTGGTAGAGATGTAATTTACATATTATAAAAGTCATTTTTTTTTAAGAAACTGCTGAAGGAAAATGAGTAAGAAAATTATATATTGATATATCACAGTATAAAGAATTTAAGTAGCCCAAAAAATATATATGACTTTAGTGGGGTGACAGAAGCCCTTTAACCGCCTCCGGACCGCCTAACGCAGATGTGCGGTCCGGAGGCGGCAGCGCTGCGCACAACGACGCATATACGCGTCATCTCGCGAGACGCGAGATGACGCGCTATGCGGCCCGCGCATGCGCAGTTCGCGCCGGCATTTCGAAGAGGACCATTTCGTCATCAGCTTGCCAGCCAATGATCGCGGCTGGCAAGCTGATGATTTTCAAAAAAGCCAATCACAGCGCCATATATCAGATCATATTTGTAAATATGATCTGTTATATGGCTGCCTGCTCCTCTGCTGGTTCTTTTCGTCGGTTGGATCCAGCAGAGGAGCAGGCTTCACAGTGAGTACACCAAACACTACACTTTAGCCCCAGATCACCCCCCTGAACCCCAATTAACCCTTTGATCACCCCTTTGTCAATCACTAGTGAAAGGAAAAAAGTGATCAGTGTAAACTGTCACTTTTTTTTTTCACTGGTATTGACCGTTAGGTTTTAGGTATAGTTTAGGCCCCTTGGTTAGGTAGTTAGCGATCAGTTAGCGCCCAGCCCACCGCACCGCAGTCCGTTATTCGCTGATTAGCGTATCGCTAATCAGCATTTGTACTTTTATAGTATCTGGAAGTGATCAAAACTGGTCAAGTTGGTGAGGCCAACATAGAGTCAGTTTGGGTTACGTTGCAGTTTGCTAATCATGCAGTAACTCGTGTAGGTGTGATATATAGACCACCTGGTCAAGTTAAAGAACTAGATGATCTACTAGTTGAAGAAATAGCTAAAATGACAATGAAAGGAGAAGTTATCATTATGGGAGATTTCAATCTTCCAGATATAAACTGGAAAACCAAAATAGCAAGTTCTACCAGGAGTACAGATATTCTAAATTCCCTACTGGGGTTATCCCTACAACAAATGGTTGAGGAGCCAACCCGGAGGGAGGCCATTTTGGATTTGATATTCACAAATGGGGATTCGATATATGATGTCATTGTCGGCGAAACCTTGGGATCTAGTGATCACCAGTCAGTGTGGTTTAATATAAGAACTGTGAAAGAGTCCCACCACACAAAAACAAAAGTTTTAGATTTTAGAAAAACAGACTTTTCAAAAATGAAATTAGTCATAAATGAGTCCTTATCAGACTGGAACGGATTACATGGAGTCCAGGAGAAATGGGACTACTTAAAAGGTGCATTATTGAAGGCAACAGAAGCAACCCAGAGCAATGAAGATAAGGAAATCTACAAGATTAGGCAGAAAGAGGCCAAGCAAGTTATAAGAACTTCTAAAGCTCAGGCAGAAGAAAAACTAGCTCAGTCTATGAAAGGCTCCTTTCACACTAGCGTTCGCTGGTCCGCTCGTGAGCTCCGTTTGAAGGAGCTCACGAGCGGACCCGAACGCCTCCGTCCAGCCCTGATGCAGTCTGAATGGATGCGGATCCGCTCAGACTGCATCAGTCTGGCGGCGTTCAGCCTCCGCTCCGCTCGCCTCCGCACGGACAGGCGGACAGCTGAACGCTGCTTGCAGCGTTCGGGTGTCCGCCTGGCCGTGCGGAGGCGAGCGGATCCGTCCAGACTTACAATGTAAGTCAATGGGAACGGATCCGCTTGAAGATGTCACCCTGTGGCTCAATCTTCAAGCGGATCCGTCCCCCATTGACTTTACATTGAAAGTCTGAACGGATCCGCTCAGGCTGCTTTCACACTTAGATTTTTTTCTAAGTTATTAATGCAGACGGATCCGTACTGAACGGAGCCTCCGTCTGCATTAATATGATCGGATCCGTTCAGAACGGATCCGATCAAACGCTAGTGTGAAAGTAGCCAAAAAAGGGGATAAGACATTCTTCAGATATATAAATGAAAAAAGGAAATTAAAACAAGGAATAACTAAATTAAAAACAAAGGACGGAAGGTATGTAGAAGAGAATAAAGGGCTAGCCGACTGCCTTAATGAATACTTCTGTTCAGTTTTTACAAAAGAAAAAGAAGGAGAAGGACCTCCACTAGAAAGGATGACTATTAAATCGTTTGATGCATGTGTCTTTACAGAGGAAGATGTTCTAAGTTTGCTGTCTAAAGTGAAGACAAATAAGTCACAGGGGCCTGATGAGATACACCCAAAATTATTAAAAGAGCTTAGTGCTGAGCTGGCAAAACCGTTAACAGATTTATTTAACCAATCATTAGTAACAGGAGTCGTCCCGGAAGATTGGAAATTGGCAAATGTCGTGCCCATTCACAAGAAAGGTAGTAAGGAGGAATCGAGCAACTATAGACCAGTGAGTCTGACATCAATAGTAGGCAAATTAATGGAAACCCTATTAAAGGATAGGATTGTGGAACATCTAAAATCCCATGGATTGCAAGATGAAAAACAGCATGGGTTTACTTCAGGGAGATCATGTCAAACAAATCTTATAGATTTTTTTGACTGGGTGACTAAAATAATAGACGGTGGAGGTGCAGTAGACATCGCATATCTAGATTTTAGTAAGGCTTTTGACACTGTCCCACGTAGAAGACTTATCAATAAACTGCAGTCATTGAGCATGGACTCCCATATTGTTGAGTGGATTAGGCAGTGGCTGAGTGACAGACAACAGAGGGTTGTAGTCAATGGAGAACATTCAAAACAAGGTCATGTTACCAGTGGGGTTCCACAGGGATCTGTACTGGGACCAATTTTGTTTAATATCTTCATAAGTGATATTGCAAAAGGCCTCGATGGTAAGGTTTGTCATTTTGCTGATGACACAAAGATATGTAACAGGGTTGATGTTCCTGGAGGGAAACGCCAAATGGAAAAGGATTTAGGAAAACTAGAAGAATGGTCAGAACTCTGGCAACTGAAATTCAATGTGGATAAGTGCAAGATAATGCACCTGGGGCGTAAAAACCCATGTGGATAAGTGCAAGATAATGCACCTGGGGCGTAAAAACCCAAGGGCAGAATATAGAATATTTGACACAGTCCTGACCTCAGTATCTGAGGAAAGGGATTTAGGAGTAATTATTTCAGAAGACTTAAAGGTGGGAAGACAATGTAATAAAGCAGCACGAAATGCCAGCAGAATGCTTGGATGTATAGGGAGAGGTATAAGCAGTAGAAAGAGTGAAGTGCTTATGCCGCTGTACAGATCACTGGTGAGACCTCACTTGGAGTATTGTGCGCAGTACTGGAGGCCATATCTCCAGAAGGATATAGATACTCTAGAGAGAGTTCAGAGAAGAGCTACTAAACTGGTCCATGGATTGCAGGATAAAACTTACCAGGAAAGGTTAAAAGACCTTAATATGTATAGCTTGGAAGAAAGAAGAGACCGAGGGGATATGATAGAAACTTTTAAATACATAAAGGGAATCAACTCGGTAAAGGAGGAGAGCATATTTAAAAGAAGAAAAACTACCTCAAGAGGACACAGTTTTAAATTAGAGGGGCAAAGGTTTAAAAGTAATATAAGGAAGTATTACTTTACTGAGAGAGTAGTGGATGCATGGAATAGCCTTCCTGCAGAAGTGGTAGCGGCAAATACAGTGAAGGAGTTTAAGCATGCATGGGATAGGCATAAGGCTATCCTTCATATAAGATAGGGCCAGGGACTATTCATAGGATTCAGATATATTGGGCAGACTAGATGGGCCAAATGGTTCTTATCTGCCGACACATTCTATGTTTCTATGGTGCTGTCGGATTACGTGGTGAGGCATACACCAGGAGCCCAGCCCTCCCTGGACCTAGTACCAGCACTGCCGTACAACCTGGTGAAGTAGCGAGCACCAGAAGGGCAGTTGAAGCTGGTACGGTGGCACGTGCAGTAGGGACCCCGTCGCAGCCACCGCAAAGACGTGCCCGTAGAGCCCCTAGAATCCCAGAGGTGCTGGCAAACCCTGATTGGCAGTCCCCAACTTCAGCCGCACCCGTAGTTTTCCCTTTCACTGCCCAATCTGGAGTTCGGGTTGAGACAGCTCAGATCGGTTCGGCCCTGGGATTTTTTGAGCTGTTCTTGACTGCGGAGCTCTTAGACTTAGTTGTGGCCGAAACAAACAGGTATGCCACACAATTTATCACCGCTAACCCGGGAAGTTTTTATGCCCAGCCTTTCCGGTGGAAACCAGTCCAAGTTTCCGAAGTTAAAATTTTTCTGGGCCTGACAAAAAAGCATGAATTGCGGTCATATTGGTCCACGTACCCGATTCATCACATGCCCATGTTCTCTGCTGCTATGTCCAGGGCACGTTTTGAGGCCATCCTGCGTTTCCTGCACTTTAGTGACAACACCGCCTCCCGTCCCAGGGGCCACCCTGCTTTTGACCGGCTCCACAAAATTCGGCCTCTCATAGACCATTTCAACCAGAAATTTGCAGATTTGTATACCCCAGAGCAAAACATCTGCGTAGACGAGTCCCTGATACATTTTACGGGGCGCCTTGGCTTCAAACAATACATCCCAAGCAATCGCGCCCGGTATGGGGTCAAATTGTATAAGCTCTGTGAAAGGGCCACAGGCTATACCCACAAATTTCGGATCTATGAGGGAAAAGATCAGACCCTGGAGCCGGTCGGTTGCCCTGACTACCTGGAGAGCAGTGGGAAGACAGTTTGGGACTTGGTGTCACCCTTATTCGGCAAGGGGTACCATCTTTATGTGGACAATTTTTACACAAGTGTGGCCCTCTTTAGGCATTTGTTTCTAGAACGGATTGGCGCCTGTAGTACCGCGCAAACTAGTCGTGCGGGCTTCCCCCAACGGCTCGTTAGCACCCGTCTTGCAAGGGGGCAGAGGGCCGCACTGTGTAACGAAGAACTGCTCGTGGTGAAATGGAGAGACAAGCGTGACGTTTACATGCTCTCCTCCATTCACGCAGACACGACAATACAAATTGAGCGAGCAACCCGTGTCATTGAAAAGCCCCTCTCAGTCCACGACTATAACCTTCACATGGGAGGGGTGGACTTCAATGACCAGATGTTGTCTCCGTATTTAGTTTCCCGCAGAACCAGACGCTGGTATAAGAAGGTGTCTGTATATTTAATTCAATTGGCTCTGTACAATAGTTTTGTTCTCCACAGTAAGGCTGGGAGAACTAGATCCTTCCTCAAATTTCAGGAAGAGATCATCGAGAACCTCCTGTACCCAGGAGGTTCCGTGGCCCCATCCACCAGTGTAGTTAGCCGTCTACACGAGCGACATTTCCCCAATGTCGTTCCTGGTACCTCAACCCAACCGTTACCCCGAAAAAGATGTCGTGTCTGTAGCAGGAGTGGAATAAGGCGTGACACCCGCTATTTCTGTCCTGACTGTCCTGACCACCCTGCCCTATGCTTTGGAGAGTGCTTCCGGAAGTACCACTCACAGTACACTATTAGCATAGGGATCATCTCACCAGGACAGGCACACAGGGCTATTAGGGCCCATTCACTCACTGCTGCTGCAAACGTCTCCTTTCACATGGGACAAAGTGCATAACGCACTTCGCCACATCTTTGGGCGATTTGCGCTTTGCACATTGACCCATGGGGAAGGAGAGGTTTGTTCTATAAAGGTAAAAAAAAAAAAAAAAAAACACCAGTAAGCAAAAAGGTTAATGTTCAGTTAAAAAAGTTAACGTTTATATGTTCTGTTGCAAAGTTAATAAAATTATTGCGTTGCGGCCTGGTTTTTTCTTTTTTTTTTTTTTTTCTTTTTTTACCTTCCAGGTGGACCAACTGATCGACCAGCTGCAGCACCGATGTGCATTCTGACAGAAGCATTGCGCTGCTGTCAGATTACACGCAAGTCGGTGTATGCGGCGCTGCAAGACGGGATTTTCTCCTCTGCAGTAACAGATATGTTTGCTGAGGCATATGAGCTGAGGAGGAGGCGGCGTTCCTATGCTTTGGCAAACACTTTGTATATATATAAAAAAAAAAAAAAAAAAAATCCCGGCAATGATTTATTCATCCACATCGATTGATGTGAATGGAGAAATCTGGTTTGCCAGGGCATACGAGCTAAGTGGGTATGGATGTAGGGCGGAGCTCCTATGTCCTGGCAGACGCCTTTCCCCTCCATTTTTTTTTTTGGCAGAGATTTTTTCATCCACATTGATCGATGCGAATGAAGAAATCTGTGCCGTTCATTTTTTTCTTTCAGCCCAGAGGCTGAACGGAAAAAAAAATCTCATTACCTGTATGCTCAATATAAGGAGAATAGCAGAAACTCCTAATGCTGGCCATACATGTAATGATTGCGGAGACCCTCAAATGCCAGGGCAGTACAAACACCCCACAACTGACCCCATTTTGGAAAGAAGACACCCCAAGGTATTTGCTGAGGGGCATATTGAGTCCATGAAAGATTTAAATTTTTGTCCTAAGTTAGCGGAAAGTGAGACTTTGTGAGAAAAAAAAAAAAAAAAATCAATTTCCGCTAACTTATGCGAAAAAAAAAAAATTCTATGAACTTGCCAGGCCCCTCATTGGATACCTTGGGGTGTCTTCTTTCCAAAGTGCGGTCACATGTGGGGTATTTATACTGCCCTGGCTTTTTAGGGGCCCTAAAGCGTGAGAAGAAGCCTGGGATCCAAATGTCTAAAAATGCCCTCCTAAAAGGAATTTGGGCACCTTTGCGCAAATAGGCTGCAAAAAAGTGTCACACATCTGGTATCGCCGTACTCAGGAGAAGTTGGGGAATATGTTTTGGGGTGTCATTTTACATATACCCATGCTGGGTGAGATAAACATCTTGATCAAATGCCAACTTTGTATAAAAAAATTGGGAAAGTTGTCTTTTGCCAGGATATTTCTCTCACCCAGCATGGGTATATGTAAAATGACACCCCAAAACACATTCCCCAACTTCTCCTGAGTACGGCGATACCAGATGTGTGACACTTTTTTGCAGCCAACTACCCCACAAGTGACCCCATTTTGGAAAGAAGACACCCCAAGGTATTCCGTGAGGGGCATGGCGAGTTCCTAGAATTTTTTATTTTTTGTCACAAGTTAGTGGAATATGAGACTTTGTAAGGAAAAAAGAAAAAAAAATCATCATTTTCCGCTAACTTGTGACAAAAAAATAAAAAATTCTAGGAACTCGCAGTGCCCCTCACGGAATACCTTGGGGTGTCTTCTTTCCAAAATGGGGTCACTTGTGGCGTAGTTATACTGCCCTGGCAATTTAGGGGCCCAAATGTGTGAGAAGTACCTTGCAATCAAAATGTGTAAAAAATGGCCTGCAAAATCCGAAAGGTGCACTTTGGAATATGTGCCCCTATGCCCACCTTGGCAGCAAAAAAGTGTGACACATCTGGTATCGCCGTACTCAGGAGAAGTTGGGGAATGTGTTTTGCGGTGTCATTTTACATATACCCATGCTGGGTGAGAAAAATATCTTGGTCAAATGCCAACTTTGTATAAAAAAATGGGAAAAGTTGTCTTTTGCCAAGATATTTCTCTCACCCAGCATGGGTATATGTAAAATGACACCCCAAAACACATTCCCCAACTTCTCCTGAGTACGGCGATACTAGATGTGTGACACTTTTTTGATGCCAAGGTGGGCAAAGGGGCACATATTCCAAAGTGCACCTTTCGGATTTCACCGGTCATTTTTTACAGATTTTGATTGCAAAGTACTTCTCACACATATGGGCCCCTAAATTGCCAGGGCAGTATAACTATGCCACAAGTGACCCCATTTTGGAAAGAAGACACCCCAAGGTATTCCGTGAGGGGCATGGCGAGTTCCTAGAATTTTTTATTTTTTGTCGCAAGTTAGTGGAATATGAGACTTTGTAAGGAAAAAAGAGAAAGAAAAAAAAATCATAATTTTCCGCTAACTTGTGACAAAAAATAAAAAATTCTAGGAACTCGCCATGCCCCTCACGGAATACCTTGGGGTGTCTTCTTTCTAAAATGGGGTCACTTGTGGCGTAGTTATACTGCCCTGGCAATTTAGGGGCCCAAATGTGTGAGAAGTACCTTGCAATCAAAATGTGTAAAAAATGGCCTGCAAAATCTGAAAGGTGCACTTTGGAATATATGCCCCTTTGCCCACCTTGGCAGCAAAAAAGTGTGACACATCTGGTATCGCCGTACTCAGGAGAAGTTGGGGAATGTGTTTTGTGGTGTCATTTTACATATACCCATGCTGGGTGAGAAAAATATCTTGGTCAAATGCGAACTTTGTATAAAAAAATGGGGAAAGTTGTCACTTGCCAAGATATTTCTCTCACCCAGCATGGTTATATGTAAAATGACACCCCAAAACACATTCCCCAACTTCTCCTGAGTACGGCGATACCAGATGTGTCACACTTTTTTGCTGCCAAGGTGGGCAAAGGGGCATATATTCCAAAGTGCACCTTTCAGATTTTGCAGGCCATTTTTTACACATTTTGATTGCAAGGTACTTCTCACACATTTGGGCCCCTAAATTGCCCCATTTTGGAAAGAAGACACCCCAAGGTATTCTGTGAGGCGCATGGTGAGTCCCTAGAATTTTTAATTTTTTGTCGCAAGTTAGTGGAATATGAGACTTTGTAAGAAAAAAAGAAAAATAAAAAATCATCATCATTTTCCGCTAACTTGTGACAAAAAATAAAAAGTTCTATGAACTCACTATGCCCATCAGCGAATACCTTAGGGTGTCTTCTTTACGAAATGGGGTCATTTGTGGGGTTTTTCTACTGTTTGGGCATTGTAGAACCTCAGGAATCATGACAGGTGCTCAGAAAATCAGAGCTGTTTCAAAAAGCGGAAATTCACATTTTTGTACCATAGTGTGTAAACGCTATAACTTTTACCCAAACCAATTTTTTTTGCCCAAACATTTTTTTTTTATCAAAGACATGTAGAACAATAAATTTGGCGAAAAATTTATATATGGATGTTGTTTTTTTTGCAAAATTTTACAGCTGAAAGTGAAAAATGTCATTTTTTTGCAAAAAAATCGTTACATTTTGATTAATAACAAAAAAAGTAAAAATGTCAGCAGCAATAAAATACCACCAAATGAAAGCTCTATTAGTGAGAAGAAAAGGAGGTAAAATTCATTTGGGTGGTAAGTTGCATGACCGAGCGATAAACGGTGAAAGGAGTGTAGTGCCGAAGTGTAAAAAGTGCTCTGGTCATGAAGGGGGTTTCAGCTAGCGGGGCTGAAGTGGTTAAGGAACTATGTACAGGAGTATGTGACTATAAATAATATTATAAGTGTTAACCAGCATGGGTTTACCAAGGACAGAAGTTGTCAGATTAACCTGATTTGCTTTTATGAGGAGGTGAGTAGTAGCCTGGACAGAGGGGTGGCTGTGGATGTAGTGTTTCTGGATTTTGCAAAGGCTTTTGATACTGTCCCTCATAGACGCTTAATAAGTAAAGTAAGGTCTATTTCCTTGGAAAGTATAGTTTGTAATTGGATTGAAAACTGGCTGAAGGACAGTGTTCAGAGAGTTGTTGTCAATGATTCCTATTTAGAATAATCCCAGGTTATAAATTGTGTACCCCAAGGTTCAGTGCTGGTCCCTTTATTATTTAATGTATTTATTAATGATATTGAGGACGGGATTAATAGCACCATATCTATTTTTGCAGATGACACTAAGCTGTGTAGAACTGTACGGTCTATGGAAGATGTCCACAAACTACAAGCTGACTTGAACACACTGAGTGATTGGGCATCACCTTGGCAAATGAGGTTCAATGTGGACAAATGTAAAGTTAGGCATCTTGGTATTAATAATCTCTGTGCTTCATATGTCCTAGGTGATGTAGCACTGGGAAAGTCACTTATAGAGAAGCATTTGGGGGTCCTTGTTGATGGTAGATTAAATTACAGCATACAATGTCAATCAGCTGCTTCTAAGGCAACCAGGATATTGTCATGCATTAAATAAGGCATGGACTTGTGGGGCAGGGATGTAATACTACCACTTTATAAAGCGCTGGTGCGGCCTTATCTGGAATATGCAGATTCCGTTCTGGGCACCAGTACATAGAAAGTATGCACTGCAGCTGGAAAAAGTACAGAGGAGAGTTTGTATTTGGTGGCAGCATCAGGAGATCACAGAGTGCCAAGGTCCCTGCCCCGCGAGTTCATGCCTCGTTTAATGCATGACAATATCCTGGTTACCAGAATGATAAGGGGCATGGAGGGTCTTGGTTATGAAGAAAGATTAAAATAATTGAATTTATTTAGTCTTGCGAAGAGACATCTAAGGGGGGACATGATTAACCTATACAAGTATATAAATGTGCCATACAAAAAATACTGTTCCAGACATGGGGGCACTGACCCGCCGACTAAAGAAGAAAAAGTTCAGTCTCCAGAAGCGTCAAAGCTTCTTTACTGTAAGAACTGTGAATCTGTGGAATAGACTTTCTCAGGGCGTGGTCACAGCAGGAACAGTGGACAGTTTCAAAAAGGGTTTAGACGAATTCTTAAAAGTAAAAAACATTAATGCTTATGAAAGCGTGTAGAAATCTCACTTCCTTCTGAGATTCGTGTCCCCACCTATCCCTTGGTTGAACTTGATGGACAATTGTCTATTTTCAACCGTATTAACTATGTAACTATGTAACTATATCCTTTAGAACCCACTGGGTCAATGTGGTTCCTGCACAGCCAAACCAGCAACTTGGCCAGGTAGCGCCGATTCCGCCTCCACGTTGCCAGGATGTTGGTCCAGCGACAATGTCCGCCTCTGCCTCCTCATCCTCCACCGTGTCCTCATCCTCCACTGCAAGGACAATTCACAGTGCCCTTCCAGCATACTACATGTGCAGGGCACGGCTGTGTCACACGGTTCTGGACCTCATTTGCCTGGGTAAACGGAGTCACACAGGGGAGGAAATGCTACATGTCCTTCAGTAAGAAATCGAATCCTGGCTTTCTCCATGACAACTTAAAATCGAACCATGGTGACCGACAATGAGAAGAAGATTGTGTCAGCACTGCGTCAAGGAGGGCTGAGCCGATGCCCCTGCATGGCACACATGTTTAATCTGGTTGTCAAGCAGTTCCTGAAGTACTCCACCCATTTGCAAAACATCCTAAAAATGGGCAGGAAACTTTGCATGTATTTCAGCCACTTGTACAGCACAAAGCACACCCTCCTTGAGCTGCAGCGGCAGAACGTCATCCCCCAACATAGTCTGATATCCAACGTTTCCATCCGACTGTACGAACAGAGAAAGGCCATAAATGATTTCCTGATGATCCAAGCGGACAGGAGTACTCCCCTGTGTAACTTCAATGTCAGTCAGTGCCAGCTCATGCGTGACACCTGCCGTTTGCTCAGGCCCTTTGAGGACACCACGTTATTTGTCAGACACCAGGACTACGGAATGAACAATGTCATTTCACTGCTTCATGTCCAGGAATGGATGCTGGTAAATCTGGCTGGTCAGGGTACTGGAGACGTGGAGCCTAGATCTCACGGCCACATGAGCCCTTTACAAATACAGCACTGGGGCAATGGGGCAAAAATAAAATAGAGATTCAGAAAAACAGACAGCAAATAACTTTTTTTTTTTTTTCAAAGACAAAAGACAAAGAAACAAATCCTCATCACAGCCCAGTAATTACTATCACAGCACAGTAATCCCTATCACAGCACAATATAACAGACAGCAGATTACTATTTGTTTTCAAAGACGAGACAAAGACACTAATCCCTATCACAGTACAGTAATTCCTATCACACTATATACAGACGTGGACAAAATTGTTGGTACCCTTTGGTCAATGAAAGAAAAAGTCACAATGGTCACAGAAATAACTTTAATCTGACAAAAGTAATAATAAATTAAAATTCTATAAATGTTAACCAATGAAAGTCAGACATTGTTTTTCAACCATGCTTCAACAGAATTATGTAAAAAAATAAACTCATGAAACAGGCATGGACAAAAATGATGGTACCCCTAGAAAACACAGAACATAATGTGACCAAAGGGACATGTTAATTCAAGGTGTGTCCACTAATTAGCATCACAGGTGTCTACAACCTTGTAATCAGCCATTGGGCCTATATATATGGCTCCAGGTAATCACTGTGTTGTTTGGTGATATGGTGTGTACCACACTCGACATGGACCAGAGGAAGCAAAGGAAAGAGCTGTCTCAAGAGATCAGAAAGAAAATTATAGACAAGCATGTTAAAGGTAAAGGCTATAAGACCATCTCCAAGCAACTAGATGTTCCTGTGAGTACAGTTGCACATATTATTCATAAGTTTAAGATCCATGGGACTGTAGCCAACCTCCCTGGACGTGGCCGCAGGAGGAAAATTGATGACAAATCTAAGAGACGGATAATCCGAATGGTAACAAAAGAGCCTAGAAAGACTTCTAAAGAGATTCAAGGTGAACTTCATGCTCAAGGAACATCAGTGTCAGATCGCACCATCCGTCGTTGTTTGAGCCAAAGTGGACTACATGGGAGACGACCAAGGAGGACACCATTGTTGAAAACGAATCATAAAAAAGCAAGACTGGAATATGCCAAACTACATGTTGACAAGCCACAAAGCTTCTGGGAGAATGTCCTGTGGACAGATGAGACAAAAATCGAAGTTTTTGCCAAGGCACATCAGCTGTATGTTCACAGACGAAAAAATGAAGCATATCAAGAAAAGAACACTGTCCCTACTGTGAAACATGGAGGAGGCTCTGTTATGTTCTGGGGCTGCTTTGCTGCGTCTGGCACAGGGTGTCTTGAATCTGTGCAGGGTACAATGAAATCTCAAGACTATCAAGGAATTCTAGAGAGAAATGTACTAGCCAGTGTCAGAAAGCTTGGTCTCAGTCGCAGGTCATGGGTCTTGCAACAGGACAATGACCCAAAACACACCGCTAAAAACACCCAAGAATGGCTAAGAGGAAAAAATTGGACTATTCTAAAGTGGCCTTCTATGAGCCCTGACCTCAATCCTATTGAGCATCTTTGGAAGGAGCTGAAACATGCAGTCTGGAAAAGGCACCCTTCAAACCGGACACAACTGGAGCAGTTTGCTCATGAGGAGTGGGCCAAAATACCTGCTGAGAGGTGCAGATGTCTCATTGACAGTTACAGGAAGCGTTTGATTGCAGTGATTGCCTCAAAAGGTTGCGCAACAAAATATTAAGTTAGGGGTACCATCATTTTTGTCCATGCCTGTTTCATGAGTTTATTTTTTTACATAATTCTGTTGAAGCATGGTTGAAAAACAATGTCTGACTTTCATTGGTTAACATTTATAGAATTTTAATTTATTATTACTTTTGTCAGATTAAAGTTATTTCTGTGACCATTGTGACTTTTTCTTTCATTGACCAAAGGGTACCAACAATTTTGTCCACGTCTGTAACACCCTGCACTGGAACCTATCAGCTACACTATATCACTATCTAACCTACACTGACTATCTCCCAATTATCTGTTATAGATATATATATATATATATATATATATATATATGCTAACTATCTATCTAATGCATTTGAATAAGGATCCAGATGACTAAGCAAATCACAGAGCACAGCAATGACACTGCTCTCTCTCTCTCTCTCTCTCTCTCTCAGAACTGCAAAAAAAAACAGCAGAAAATGGCTGCTGGGGAGTTTCCTTTATAGTAAGGGGTAGGCAACTTTCCTATTGGTTGCTAGGAATGTTGCTAAGCTCACACAAATATATTGCATCCTTCTCATTGGCCCACAGGCAAGAAGCAGTGAGGGTACTGCAATTAGAATAATTGTGATCAGCACTACACACCAAAACTTTGACAAAAGAGGAAGTTTTCTTCTGGCTACCTGACTCAGCTACTATTCTGATGCTGCCACCAGCCGGATGCCACACATCTGATGCAAAGTGCTACTTCTTTCCCCCCCACCATCTTCAGTGGGTACTGATATTGCAACCCACCTCCACACTATGTCACTTGCCAATCTGTGGCCTCCTGACGCTGCTGCCACCTCCAAACTATGTCATGTGGTCTCCTCATGCTGCTGCGACCTCTACACTATGTCACCTTGCCACTCTATGGCCTCCTGATGCTGCTGCCACCTCCACACTATGTCACATTGGCACTCTGTGGCCTCTTGATGTTGTTGCCACCGCCATACTATGTCACCTTGCCAATCTGTGGACTTTTGATGCTGCCGCCACCTCTACAATCTGTCAGGGTGCCACTCTGTGGCCTCCTGATGCTGCCGCCACCTACAAGCTCTGTCATTGGGCTACTCTGTGTTCTCCTCATGCTGCCGCCACCTCATCACTATGTCACCTTGCCACTCTGTGGACTACTTATGCTGCCTCTACCGCCACACTCTGTCATTGTGCTACTCTGTGGCTTCCTTATACTGCTGCCACCTACAGACTCTGTCATTGGGCCACTCTGTGGTCTCCTCATGCTGTTTCCACCTCACCACTATGTCACCTTGCCACTCCGTGGTCTTCTGATGCTGCCGCCACCTCCACATTATGCCACCTTGCCACTCTGTGGTCTTCTCATGCTGCTGTCATCTGCACACTATGTCACCTTGCCACTCTGTGGCCTTCTGATGCTGCTTTCATCTCCTCACTATCTCACCTTAGTAGGATAAACCAAAAAGAAGGAAAAACTGGAACTGCAAATAGTATTTGCTTTTGGGCGCTGTTCGGCTGAATATATAACGCAGGAGGTGAATAAAAAGAAAAAAGTTATTTATTTGTCTACGCGTTTCGAGGGAATTGGACCCTCTTCCTCAGGACAATCAATGATACAGTAAAGGACAGTATGCATTTATTTATACACTTGTTTTTGGCGCCCAAACTCGATTTTGGGGGCGGGGCTATGGGCGGAGTTAATATACACATATATGCATATAGACAAACATAAGTAAAAAAGATCAGTCTAATATAGATAAAAACAAACTTAAAACCACTTCATGTGGGCATACGGTAGTCACTGGAGTGAAAAATATGCACCAGTGGTGAATATAAATAGAGAGAAGCAGGGGGAGGTAATGCTTAAGGACGGGACGTAAGCCACGCCCACTTTTGTGACGTCACACTCGAGGGGAGGTTTTTGCTAAGTAATAGAGGTGATAGAAGCGCTAAGGGGGCGGGGCTATGGGCGGGGCTACGGGCGGGGTTGATATGCATATAAATAAATAAACAGGAGGTGCGGTAATCGGTACTATACGAATGAAGAAACTTAGAGACAATCAGTACAAACGTCCAGTGGTCACTGGAGTGAGGGATATGCACAAGTAGTGGATGTAAATAAAGAGCAGCAGGGGGAGGTGATGCTACAGGACGGGTCATTATGCCACGCCCCTACTTATGACGTAACGCTAAGGGGGAAAGTTGAGTGTTGCTAGGTAACAGAAGCGCTGGGAAGTGCTCTACTATACTATACTATGCGAAGTGGTGGGACATGCCCCCACTATTTTGGCACGTTGGGTGGAAGGGGCGGGTCCTTGAGGATGCCGTTCGGTCTAATATGCTAGTGGATAGTACGCTATACAAGACGTTATGGGAAAGGGGAATGGATGAATGGTAAGAAAATTCAAAATGCACATAGTAAGAGGAAATTAGCATAGCAGGCAAATATAGATAAAAGTACTATCATACAAAAAATATGTAATGTATAAAATTCTATAAGACATAGGTAGTGACATATGTTATTTGATTAGATTACTGTTTCACTCAGTTCATTAAGACCATGTGGCGTTAGCGTGTCAAGTTGATATATCCAGAAGACTTCACGTTTTTGTAGGATATCAAACCGATTAAATGGGTTATCAGGTATATATTCTATAGGAGTTATTTTTATTGGGTGTTTTTGTTTTCTGTGGTTGTCGCGCAGTGTCTTGACAGACCGTGTTTCTGGTATAGGCGTCGTATATTGTATCTATGTTGATTAAGTCGACAATGTAACTCCTGTGTCGTGCGCCCCACATACTGCAAACCGCAACTGCACTCGATTAGATATATGACATAGGAAGACTGGCACGTCATATGTTGTTTTATGGGGAAGGATGTTTTATTACGGTTTGACATAAATGTGGTTTGGTTGTGAGTGATTATTTTACAGCATAAGCATCGCCTAGACCGGCATTTGTAGCTACCCTCATTCTGTGCCGTAATTTTACTAGATTTATTTTGTGGTTCATTGTGTTGTCTAGGTTTGCTGGGGGCCAAAATGCTTTTTATCGTAGGGGCTCGTCTATACGTAATGATTGGTTTATGCGCTAGGTGTTTTGAGAGGTATGGATCTTGGAGTAGTATATGCCAATGTTTGGCTAAAAACATTCTTGATATGTCCATTTGACGTGCTGTACTGGGTGATAAAATTAAGACGGTCTTGTTTTTCTTGTTTTTTGGAGGTTTTTATAAGACATTCCTCCTGGGACACAATGGAACTTTTTTTCAAGGCGTTTTTTATCAGTTTGGCTGGGTATTTTTTTGCCGAAAATCGTTTACGTATGGTGTCTGTTTGTTGTATGTAGTCTTCTTTATATGTACAGTTGCGTCTTATTCGTTTGAATTGGCTGTATGGTATGTTTTGTAACCATTTTTTATGGTGAAAACTGGAATAATGGATATAACTGTTGCTATCTACCGGTTTGAAGTATGTTTTGGTGGATATGGTGCTATTGTGACTCTGAATGATAATGTCTAAGAATTCGATTTCCGTTTTATTAAAGTTGAGAGTGAAAGTAATATCCCAATCTGTTTCGTTAAGCGATTGGCAGAAGGTTTTGGCAGAGAGTTCGTCCCCATCCCATATAATGAATATATCATCAATATACCTCCTGAAAAAGATTATATTGTTTTTGTAGATTGAATGCTTGGTTATGTGTAGTTCTTCGAACTCCCCCATGAATAAATTAGCAAAGGACGGCGCTACTCGTGTCCCCATAGCGGTCCCCTTACACTGGTGGTAGATGTTTCCATTATATATGAAATAGTTATTCTCTAAGATAAACTGTAAGCTTTGTAGTAGAAAAGAAACCTGGGATGATTTTAGGCTGATGTCCCTTTCAAGCACTGACTGGATGCACCGGAGGCCTAGTTCGTGTTTAATGTTGGTATATAGTGATGTGACATCTAAAGTGAGAAAAGCATATGATTCCTCCCAGTTTATAATTTTTAATTCCCGGATGAGCTGACTGGAGTCATGTAAATACGTGGGTAGGTTTTTTACATATGGCTGTAGGTGAAGGTCCATATATTGGGATAGATTGCTGGTCGCACATTTGGTATTGGAAACGATGGGCCTGCCTGGGGGGTTATCTTTATTCTTATGAATTTTTGGGAGGTGATAGAAATAGGGGTTGCACGGAGTTTTTGGTAGAAGGAAATTTTTCTCTTTTTTGTTTATGTAACCCTTACCATGGGCCTCTTTCACTAGGTTGGTTAGATTGGTATTTACATTTGTAAAGGGGTTGTGGCATATTTTAGTATAACATTCGGTGTCGCCTAGAATTCTTTGGGCCTCATTTTCATACTCCGTGTAATTCTGAATGACTATTGCCCCCCCTTTATCGGCAGGACGGATAACTATATCACGGTTATTTTTGAGCGTGTTCAATGCTACTTGTTCGGATTTGGTCAAATTACCATTATGATTATGAATAGCTGATTTTTTGGTTAGAGTCTTGAGGTCAGCTGAAATCAGGTCAAAAAAAGTGGGTATGCAGTGCCCTTGACTATATGACGGAAAAAAATTGGATTTTGGGCGGACATCGATATGTCTGTATTCCTGGTCTATTGGATTGGTGTCATACTTCTGTGGTATGGGATTTTCCCTTGAGAAGTGTCTTTTAAGTGTTAGAGTCCTTCTAAATTTCTGAATATCAATAAAAAGCTCAAAGGGGTTAACCTTATTGTGTGGACAAAAGGAAAGTCCTTTTTGCAAACCCAATGAAGGTACCTCTGAAAAAGTTCTCCCATCTGAACTAGCCCCTCCATCCCTACCCGTGAACAATACTAACACTCTAACTCAAGACTCCAGTTATCCAATTGCAAAAACCACACACAATCACTTGCTAACCGCAATAAGACAACAGGACAGCAACACTCATCATTTCAATGCATATCATCCGAACACAATTAGGACACAGAAGTCGGATACATACTCTCTCACAACAAACTTCCCTCAACCCACCCCCAAGAAACAAGAACTCTCTACTGAGGAATTCCTGGATAATTTTCGGACACTCCGCTCAAAATATCATGATTTTAAGGCCCGACGGGAAGCGTCACACACAAACAGGGAAAATCAAACCAATTTAATTGACCTCCATACGGATCAGGATCCAAAGTTTAGCCCATCACAGACCGACTTTAATTTTTCCATCCATCTATCACCTGAACCCACCACCGAGACCCCCACTAGTCATGTTATAATTGATAATACAGATCCCAAGAAGGGGGGCCTTGTACCTTTTTTAAATCCTGCCACATCACTAAAGAAAGTAGATGAACAAAATCCCCCATTTTCCGACTCCTCTGTTTCCCACTCCTCCTCTTTTTTAGGGGCAACAAGGAGCACAGGTGCCATTCCAAAAAACCACCAACAAATAACCAAATATTTCAGACCAACACCAACAAAAAGAAAATTAGACGGAGAGGTAAGAGAGGAGGAGTCCAAAAAAGGAAAATTAAAGTAACCAAAAAGAAGAACCCTACACCGCCTTCAAACACCACCATTAAAATATTCAACCTATCCACATACCAATTGAATAAGCAAGAGACCGGCCTACTGCAAAAAGGACTTTCCTTTTGTCCACACAATAAGGTTAACCCCTTTGAGCTTTTTATTGATATTCAGAAATTTAGAAGGACTCTAACACTTAAAAGACACTTCTCAAGGGAAAATCCCATACCACAGAAGTATGACACCAATCCAATAGACCAGGAATACAGACATATCGATGTCCGCCCAAAATCCAATTTTTTTCCGTCATATAGTCAAGGGCACTGCATACCCACTTTTTTTGACCTGATTTCAGCTGACCTCAAGACTCTAACCAAAAAATCAGCTATTCATAATCATAATGGTAATTTGACCAAATCCGAACAAGTAGCATTGAACACGCTCAAAAATAACCGTGATATAGTTATCCGTCCTGCCGATAAAGGGGGGGCAATAGTCATTCAGAATTACACGGAGTATGAAAATGAGGCCCAAAGAATTCTAGGCGACACCGAATATTATACTAAAATATGCCACAACCCCTTTACAAATGTAAATACCAATCTAACCAACCTAGTGAAAGAGGCCCATGGTAAGGGTTACATAAACAAAAAAGAGAAAAATTTCCTTCTACCAAAAACTCCGTGCAACCCCTATTTCTATCACCTCCCAAAAATTCATAAGAATAAAGATAACCCCCCAGGCAGGCCCATCGTTTCCAATACCAAATGTGCGACCAGCAATCTATCCCAATATATGGACCTTCACCTACAGCCATATGTAAAAAACCTACCCACGTATTTACATGACTCCAGTCAGCTCATCCGGGAATTAAAAATTATAAACCTGGAGGAATCATATGCTTTTCTCACTTTAGATGTCACATCACTATATACCAACATTAAACACGAACTAGGCCTTCGGTGCATCCAGTCAGTGCTTGAAAGGGACATCAGCCTAAAATCATCCCAGGTTTCTTTTCTACTACAAAGCTTACAGTTTATCTTAGAGAATAACTATTTCATATATAATGGAAACATCTACCACCAGTGTAAGGGGACCGCTATGGGGACACGAGTAGCGCCGTCCTTTGCTAATTTATTCATGGGGGAGTTCGAAGAACTACACATAACCAAGCATTCAATCTACAAAAACAATATAATCTTTTTCAGGAGGTATATTGATGATATATTCATTATATGGGATGGGGACGAACTCTCTGCCAAAACCTTCTGCCAATCGCTTAACGAAACAGATTGGGATATTACTTTCACTCTCAACTTTAATAAAACGGAAATCGAATTCTTAGACATTATCATTCAGAGTCACAATAGCACCATATCCACCAAAACATACTTCAAACCGGTAGATAGCAACAGTTATATCCATTATTCCAGTTTTCACCATAAAAAATGGTTACAAAACATACCATACAGCCAATTCAAACGAATAAGACGCAACTGTACATATAAAGAAGACTACATACAACAAACAGACACCATACGTAAACGATTTTCGGCAAAAAAATACCCAGCCAAACTGATAAAAAACGCCTTGAAAAAAAGTTCCATTGTGTCCCAGGAGGAATGTCTTATAAAAACCTCCAAAAAACAAGAAAAACAAGACCGTCTTAATTTTATCACCCAGTACAGCACGTCAAATGGACATATCAAGAATGTTTTAGCCAAACATTGGCATATACTACTCCAAGATCCATACCTCTCAAAACACCTAGCGCATAAACCAATCATTACGTATAGACGAGCCCCTACGATAAAAAGCATTTTGGCCCCCAGCAAACCTAGACAACACAATGAACCACAAAATAAATCTAGTAAAATTACGGCACAGAATGAGGGTAGCTACAAATGCCGGTCTAGGCGATGCTTATGCTGTAAAATAATCACTCACAACCAAACCACATTTATGTCAAACCGTAATAAAACATCCTTCCCCATAAAACAACATATGACGTGCCAGTCTTCCTATGTCATATATCTAATCGAGTGCAGTTGCGGTTTGCAGTATGTGGGGCGCACGACACAGGAGTTACATTGTCGACTTAATCAACATAGATACAATATACGACGCCTATACCAGAAACACGGTCTGTCAAGACACTGCGCGACAACCACAGAAAAACAAAAACACCCAATAAAAATAACTCCTATAGAATATATACCTGATAACCCATTTAATCGGTTTGATATCCTACAAAAACGTGAAGTCTTCTGGATATATCAACTTGACACGCTAACGCCACATGGTCTTAATGAACTGAGTGAAACAGTAATCTAATCAAATAACATATGTCACTACCTATGTCTTATAGAATTTTATACATTACATATTTTTTGTATGATAGTACTTTTATCTATATTTGCCTGCTATGCTAATTTCCTCTTACTATGTGCATTTTGAATTTTCTTACCATTCATCCATTCCCCTTTCCCATAACGTCTTGTATAGCGTACTATCCACTAGCATATTAGACCGAACGGCATCCTCAAGGACCCGCCCCTTCCACCCAACGTGCCAAAATAGTGGGGGCATGTCCCACCACTTCGCATAGTATAGTATAGTAGAGCACTTCCCAGCGCTTCTGTTACCTAGCAACACTCAACTTTCCCCCTTAGCGTTACGTCATAAGTAGGGGCGTGGCATAATGACCCGTCCTGTAGCATCACCTCCCCTGCTGCTCTTTATTTACATCCACTACTTGTGCATATCCCTCACTCCAGTGACCACTGGACGTTTGTACTGATTGTCTCTAAGTTTCTTCATTCGTATAGTACCGATTACCGCACCTCCTGTTTATTTATTTATATGCATATCAACCCCGCCCGTAGCCCCGCCCGTAGCCCCGCCCCCTTAGCGCTTCTATCACCTCTATTACTTAGCAAAAACCTCCCCTCGAGTGTGACGTCACAAAAGTGGGCGTGGCTTACGTCCCGTCCTTAAGCATTACCTCCCCCTGCTTCTCTCTATTTATATTCACCACTGGTGCATATTTTTCACTCCAGTGACTACCGTATGCCCACATGAAGTGGTTTTAAGTTTGTTTTTATCTATATTAGACTGATCTTTTTTACTTATGTTTGTCTATATGCATATATGTGTATATTAACTCCGCCCATAGCCCCGCCCCCAAAATCGAGTTTGGGCGCCAAAAACAAGTGTATAAATAAATGCATACTGTCCTTTACTGTATCATTGATTGTCCTGAGGAAGAGGGTCCAATTCCCTCGAAACGCGTAGACAAATAAATAACTTTTTTCTTTTTATTCACCTCCTGCGTTATATATTCAGCCGAACAGCGCCCAAAAGCAAATACTATTTGCAGTTCCAGTTTTTCCTTCTTTTTGGTTTATCCTACTTCGTTTTCGCATTTAATTCTTAAATGCGCCCTGGAACTTAGGCTGCAGCTAGGCACCCTTGGCCGCTGGTCCATTTACCAGCCAGGCTCGTCAAAGGCGTTGTGACTCTTCACAACAGAATCTGGTAAGCGCATTACTTTTTCATTACTGTTATCATTATATACTGTACTACACAATTGGCGCTGCCTTTCTCTTCTCTCCTTCGCTTTACACTATCTCACCTTGACACTCTAGGGTCTACTCATGCTGCCGCCACCTCCACATTATGTCACCTTGCTCATGCTGCTGCCACCATTACACTATGTTACTTTGCCACATTGTGGCCTAGTTGATGCTGCCGCCACCTCCACACTATTTCACCTTGCCACGCTGTGGTCTCCTTATGCTGCTGTCACCCCAAACTATGCCACCTTGCCACTCTGTGGCCTACTGATGCTGCCACCACCTACAAACTCTGTCAATAGGCCACTCTGCGGTCTCCTTATGCTGCTTCCACCTCACCACTATGTCACCTTGCCACTCTCTGGTCTTCTGATGCTGCTACCACCTCCACACTCTGTCATTGTGCCACTCTTTGGCCTTCTGATACTGCCGCCACCTACAGACTCTGTGGCATCCTCATGCTGCTTAAACCTAACCACTATGTCACCTTGCCACTGTGTAGTCTTCTGATGCTGCCTCCACCTCCACACCATGTCACCTTGCCACTCTGTGGTCTTTTCATGCTGCTGTCATCTGCACACTATGTCACCTTGCCACTCTGTGGCCTCCTGATGCTGCCGCCTCCTCCACACTATGTCACCTTGCCACTCTGTGGTCTCCTAATGCTGCTGCCACCTCTACACTTTGTCTTGCCACTCTGTGGTCTCCTCATGCTGCCGCCACCTCCACACTATGTCATTGTGCCACTCTATGGTCTCCTCATGCTGCCGCCACCTCAGCACTATATCATTGTGCCACTCTGTGTCCACTTGATGCTGCTGCCACCTCCACACTCTGTCATGGTGCCACTCTGTGTTCTCCCATGCTGCTTCCACCTCACCACTATGTCACCTTGCCATTCTGTTGTCTTCTGATGCTGCCACCACCTCCACACTATGCAATCTTGCCACTCTGTGGCCTCCTCATGCTGCTGCCACCTCCACACTTTGTCATCTTTCTATTGGTACAGTGTTGTAGGCATGCTCCGTGACTGTGTGCAGAGGTCACGAGGGAGCTGATAAACTTTTAAGAACCTATTGTGAATGGTGGATCCTGTGTTAACTACAGTATACAAGGGTGATATCTTCCATTGTAATTCTGCCTGTTATGATAATGTGATGGATACTGAAAAATTACTTGTACAACAAAATATTATTAGACCTAAGCGACAGTGTGAAAACTACATGATTTTAGGTATATTTTAAAATATATTTAGTGAATTAGAAAATTAAAACAAAAATCGAAACTTAAAAAAAAAAAGTTCAACATTAAAATGTGACTAAACAATAGGTCATTTTCTGATGACACATTCCTTTTACAACTGCATTATTATGAGAGACAATGACTGTTAAAATGTTTGATTGCTTTGTAAAATAGAAATGCATACGTAGATTGGATGCTGTTGTAGAAGGACTGCTGTTGTCCAGGTGCGGACTGATCATTTGGTTATTCGGGCAGTGCCTTTACCAATTAAAAAATTCAAGTGATAAGTTCTCAAATGTATTTACTAGTGTTGATCGAGCACCAAAGTGCTTGGTTGCTTGGGCCTAACACCTCGGGATGCTTAGGTGCTCTACCAAGCACCTGAGAACAATGGAATTCAATCGGAAAACCCGAGCATTAAACCAGGCACCCCCTTCTCTGAAGAGGGGAGGGTGTCTAGTTAATAGAAAAATTTATGGAAACACCACCAAAATGGTTTGGGAACAGCATTGGGAGGATGTCTGAATGCATCTTGGACTCCTAGGTAGCTGCTGGGAATGATGTTGTCCGAGTAGTACGCCGCTTTTACAGACTGACAATAATACATACAAAACTGAAGATAAAATTGATTTTAGAGGAATAAATTGTTAGGAAACATTTTTCCTGTATAGTTACTTGTTTATAAAGTGTAAGTGCTGCCAAAATTTACAAGGAAGAGGCACTCTGATACAACCTGTATATCACATAAAAAAAGGCCTCATTCACACTGTGGTACAATTGTACCAGGTAGTGGAACTCCTACACTCATAAAGCCTATGCAATAAGTGAAAAGGCTGCCAAAAATTTAAAGGAATTGGCACTCCAATACACCTTTTATTTCACATAAAGGAGGGCATCATACACACCCTTAAAAAGTTATGATTGATGGCCTGCTGGTCACCTTAAAAACCTAATGGAGCAAGGGCCTGCTGATCTGACTATCTAAAACATTAGGGGTGAGGGTCTGCTGCTGATCTGACCATATAAAACATTAGGGGTGAGGGTCTGCTGCTAAGCTGACCATCTAAAACATTAGGGGCGAGGGTCTGCTGCTGAGCTGATCATCTAAAACATTAGGGGTGAGGGTCTGCTGCTGAGCTGACCCTGTAAAAGATTTTAGGTTAAGACCATCTGGTGAGCTGACCCTCTAAAAAATTTTATGCGAGGGCCTGCAGGTGAGCTGATCCTTTGAAAAATTTTAGGTGCGGGCCTTCTGGTGAGCTGACCCTGTAAAAGATTTTAGGTGTGGGCCTGCTGGTGAGCTGACCCTGTGAAACATTTTATGCAAGGGCCTGCAGGTGATCTGACCCTGTAAAAGATTGTATTTGAGGGCCCGCTGGTGGGCTGACCCTCTAAAAAATTATATGTGAGGGCATGCAGCTGAGCTGACTCTCTAAAAAATTATTTGCGAGGGCCTGCAGCTCAGCTGACCATCTAAAAAATTATATGCGAGGGCCTGCAGGTGAGCTGACCCTTTAAAACATTATATGCGAAGGGCATACAGTGATGCCCATAATTATTCATACCCCTGGCAAATTTTGACTCAACCCCTCCCCCCCCCTTCCTCTATCCCAGTGTCAAATGTCCTATCTACCATTCCTTAAAGAACTCACATATTCCCTCCAAGGAGTCCACAATTTATCGAATTTGGCGGGACAACCTCTTTCAGCAAGTAATTTTTTGACGGGAAATGACATAGGTGTCTCCCAAAAGATAACATTTACAAGAGGCATTATTGTGGAAAATAAGAAACATTTCTCAGCTTTTATTTACACTTCAGCAAAAAATACAAGACGTTACGAACTGTGGAAAATCTAAGAGGACGTGGTCGGAAGCCAAAAGTGACACCTGTGCTGGCCAGGAGGATAGTTAGAGAGGTGAAAAAGAATCCAAGGATCACCTCCAAGGCCATCCTGGTGAATCTGGGCTCTGCTGGTGGCAATGTCTCAAGGCAGACAATCCAACGGACACTGCACACTGCTGGGTTCCACTTCTCCAGATAAGGCACACAAAAGCTTGCTTGGCCTTTGCAAAAGCTCATCTGGACAAAATTGCGTTATGGTCAGATGAAACAAAAATTGAATTTTATTGTCACAATGATGCTTCCTTCATTTGGCATAAAAAAGGAGAAGCCTTCAACCCAAAGAACACCATCCCCACTGTCAAACATGGTGGTGGGAACCTAATGCTTTGGGGGTGTTTTTCAGCCAATGGAACACGGAACCTAATCACAGTAAATGGCACCATGAAAAAAGAGCAATACATGAGGATTCTCAACGACAACATAAGGCAGTCTGCAGAGAAACTTGGCCTTGGGCACCAGTGGACATTTCAGCATGACAATGACCCCAAACACACAGCAAAAGTGGTGAAGAAATGGTTAGCAGACAACAACATTAACATTTTGGAGTGGCCCAGCCAGAGTCCAGACTTGAATCCAATTGAGAATCTGTGGAGGGAGCTAAAGATCAGGGTGATGGCAAGAAGACCCTCCAACCTGAAAGATTTGGAGCTCATTGCTAAAGATGAATGGGCAAAGATACCTGTGGAGACATGCAAAAAGCTGGTCTGCAATTATAGGAAGCGTTTGATTGCTGTAATAGCCAATAAAGGTTTTTCTATTGATTATTGAAAAGGGTATGAATAATTTTAGACTGGACACTTTTTGCTCAAATGTAAATAAAAGCTAAGAATGTTTTCCCCCCACAATAATGCCTCTTGTACATCGTCTTATTATCTTTTGTGAGACACTTATGTTATTTCCCATTCAAAAATTACTTGATGGTTAAATAAAAGTAATTTTAAGTCAAAATTGTCCAGGGGTATAAATAATTATGGGCAGCACTGTATATGCGAGGGCATTATATGCGACAAATAATCATGGAAATGGAGGAGGAGGAGAAAAAGAAAATTTAACCGTATACCCTTGTTTGTGGTGGAAGGGGTGCATGGGAGTACAATGTATTCAGTACATTATGAACAACACATTTAAAGTGCCTTTACATTCAACAGCTTTCCTCTGGTGGCATCGAGAAGTAATAGTCAATCCATGCCTTGTTTGTTTTTATAAGAGTCAACCTGTCAGCATTTTCAGTTGACAGGCGGATACGCTTATCTGTTATAATGACACCAGTAGCACTAAATACCTGCTCAGACAAAACGCTGGCGGCAGGGCAGGCCAGCACCTCCAAGGCGTAGAGCGCCAGTTCATGCCACGTGTCCAGCTTGGACACCCAGTAGTTGTAAGGCACTGAGGTATCATTGAGGACACTGACACGATCTGCTATGTACTCCTTCACCATCTTCCAAATTTTTTCTCTCCTTGTGACAGTAGGCCGCACATCAGGGTGAGGGTGCTGGTGGGGTGTCATGAAACTGTCCCAGGCTTTGCATAGTGTTGCCCCGCCTCTGTTAAAACTGCTGTGTGTTCCCCTTGTCTCTCCTCCTTGGTTGTCCAAGGAACTACGGACTCTGTCACCAGTCTTGTCAGACAGAATTTGTTTTTTTGGAGCAATTTTTTGAAAAAGACCTCCTGGTATTGCACCATTTTGCTTGTCCTCTCCACCAGAGGAATGAGAGATAAGTTCTATTTGTAGCGGGGGTCGAAAAGGGTGAACAACCAGTAATCAGTGTTGTCTAAAATGCGTATAATACTCGGGTCGCTTAAAAGGCAGCCTAACATGAAGTCAGCCATGTGTGCCAGGTTACCAACAGGCAAGAATTAACTGTCGTCATCAGGAGGATGACCCTCAATGTCCTCATCCATCCATCCTCTTCTGCCCACCAACGCAGAACAGATAGAATTAAACTTCCATGGGTACTGCCCTCTGTAGCAGAGGCAACCTTCTCCTGCTCCTCCTCCTCTTCATCGTCCAATTCGCGCTGAGAAGATGAACTGAGGGTGGTCTGGCTATCACCCTGTGTATTTTCATCCCTCATTTCCACCTCTTCCTCATGCAAAGTGTCATCCTTAATTGTGAGTAGCGAGCGTTTGAGTAAACACAGAAGTGGGATGGTTACTCTGATAATAGCGTAATTGCCACTCACCACCTGTGTTGATTCCTCAAAGTTTCGTAAAATCTCACAGAGGTCAGACATCCATGCCCACTCCTCGCTTGTGAATAGCCAGAAGGTGACTGGAAAAGTGACTAACATGTTGCAGCTGGTATTCCACTACAGCCCTCTGCTGCTCACAAAGCCTGGCTAACTAGTGTTGACCGAGCATGCTCAGCCGAACTGCTGTTCAACTTGAGCATCGCTATGCTCATCACATGGCGGTACTCGGCCGAGTACTGCATGTGCTTAAGCGCCATGCTCGAGGCTCCTCCACGCACGCTTTGCGGCTGCTATGCAGCCAATAAATGCACAGGTAAGTACTGCCCTCAATGTAATGCCAGTAGCCATGTTGACTACTGGCATTACATGTCTGTGAAGGTTCTCATTTATCCAGGTCATGGTATATATCTGTAAAGAATAAATCAAGGCAACTGGACGTACTGTAGATTTCTTGAAAACGTTTCACTCGTTCTTCCAACGAGCTTTCTCAATTCTGAGCGATTGTACAAAAATTCTGGGAATAAATATGTAACTGAATCCAGATCTGGTAATTATAACCAGCATTGGGTCAAAGGTGTTGATTCCATTGTCCTAATTGGAGTCAGTAGGTGATAAAGACTTCCCAGAAAAAGGTGTCAAGACAGCATTGTATGTGGCAGACAATAGAAGGGCAAGAAGCATGACAGACGCAAGAATATGGTTATCCCATATGTAGCTGGGGTGTCTGAGAAACTCAAAAGGATTTTTAATAAACATCACATTCCTGTTTGCTTTAAACCCAGCAACACACTGAGGCAACAACTGGTTCACCCCAAAGACCCAACGCCTAAACACAAGATGGACAACATTGTGTATGCAGTCCAGTGCAATGAGGAATGCTCAGAACTGTATATCAGCGAAACAACAACTACATCAGCGTATGGCTCAGCATAGAAGAGCCAAAACCTCTGGTCAAGATTCAGCCGTGTACTTACATCTAAAAGGAACAGGTCACACCTTTGAAGACAGTCAAGTACGTGTTTTGGATAAGGAGGCCGATTGGCACAAACGAGGCGTGAAGGAGGCCATCTGCGTAAAAATTGAGAATCCAAGCTTGAATAGAGGTGGGGGGGTTAGACATCTTTTGTCTGCCACATATAATGCTGTCTTGACACCTTTTTCTGGGAAGTGTTTATCACCTACTGACTCCAATTAGGACAATGGAATCAACACCTTTGACCCAATGCTGGGTATAATTACCAGATGTGGATTCAGTTACATATTTATTCCCAGAATTTTTGTACAATCACTCAGAATTGAGAAAGCTCGTTGGAAGAACGAGTGAAACGTTTTCAATAAATCTACAGTACGTCCAGTTGCCTTGATTTATTCTTTACAGAGATATACTGGCATTACAGTGATTGGCTGGCCAGAACACATCAACGGGTGCTATATAGCACCCGATGACGCATGTTGTGCTCATTTGTAGTCAGGGAGAGCTGCGCTTCGGAAGGGACAGAGAGCGTAGGGAATCTGATTGCAAACAATTTAGTAGAAAAATGTTTCAAAGACCCAAAAGTCCTTTTAAGGACTATTGTGTGTGGTGGCAGGCTGGCAGTATTTTATAGCTACAGTACAAAAAAAAATGTCTATCATTTTCAATACTTTTTCTATAGAGGGTATCTGCAGTGACTTGTGACATCTGTCCAATACCTTCTGTGTGTCAGGGACAGAGATTTGAGGAATATAAGTGAAAATTTATATATTTTTTCCATAATTTTTAAAACTTTTCTATAGCGGGTGTCTGCAGTGACTAGTGACATCTGTCCAATACCTTTTGTGTGTCAGGGCCAGAGATTGGAGAAATATAAGTGAAAATTACTATATTTTTTCCATCATTTTTGATACTTTTTCTATAGAGGGTGTCTGCAGTGACTAGTGACATCTGTCCAATACCTTCTGTGTGTGTCAGGGCCAGAGATCGGAGAAATATAAGTGAAAATTAATATATTTTTTCCATCATTTTCAATACATTTTTTTATAGAGGGTGTTTGCAGTGACTTGTGACATCTGTCCAATACCTCTTGTGGGTCAGAGCCAGAAATTGGAGAAATATAAATGAAATCTATTTTGCTTTTTCCATACTTTTCCATACTTTTTCAATATACTGTGCTTGCTGTGAACTGTGTCTTCCGTGCCACATCTTGTGTGTCAAGGGTGCATATAACATTTAATTTGAAGAAGGCGAGCACTAACAAATGACAAAGTGGCCGTGATGCTGATGGTTCACACAGAGGCCGTGGCCCTAGGCACGTTGAAACTGTGCCTGCTGCCAGAGCACAAGAAAAACTATTATCCACGATACCTAGCTTCATGTCCCAGTTGGCAGGGTGTCGCAGGACAAAACTCTTGAAGTCAGACCAGTATGAACAGGTGGTTGGTTGCATTGCAGCAGATAATGCTTCCAGTCGGTTAAGCACCACCCTGTCTTCCACCAAGTCCAGTGTCAGTAGCCAAGAGTCTTGTCAACAGAATCCTCTCACTGATCCTCCTTCCTCCCACCATGGAGAGTCTGGCCAAAAACGTGATTCCACACTCTGAAATTTCGAGGAGCTCTACTATTCATTGCTATAACTTGACTTGGCCCTCTACCATTCATCGCTATAACTTGTCTTGGCCCGCTTGAAGAAGGACATGAGATATTGTGCCCTGATTCCCAACCTCTTGAGCATCCACAGTCACAAGAACATTAGGATGGGGAATGGCAATAGGGGTTTAATGAGGTGGATGATAATGAAACACAGTTGCCAATGAGTCAACCGCCATTACTGTCTCAAGAGGTTAATGAAGAGGATGAGACACAGTTGTCAATCAATGAGGTTGTGATTAGGTCAACAAATCAAGAGGATGATCAGAGTGAGGAAGTGGAAGAGGAGATGGTGGACGATGGGGTCACTGACCCAACCTGGGATGGTGGAAAGCTGAGCGAGGACAGCAGTACAGAGGGGGAAGGATCTGCAGCACCGCAACAGGCTGGAAGAGGCAGTGGGGTGGCAAAAGGGAGAAGGCGGGACGCACCAAACAGGCCCGCAACTGTTCCATGGAGCACCGCATAAATATCCCTTGCCAAGGGGTAGGTGTTCCACAGTGTGGCACTTTTTTTAGCAAAGTTCGGACGAAAAAAGAATAGTAGTTTGCAACTTATTCCACGCCTGTCAAAGGAGCAGGTGAGGATGCCTCCTGCCCTGCACCTGAACCTTCGCAAGCACCATCAGAGACCACATCCACTTCCCTGTACCAGCGCAGCATCCAAATGTCATTATCCCAGGCATTTGAACGCAAGCGCAAATACACAGCCACCCACCCACAGGCCATAGCACTAAATGCGCATCTTTCAAAATTACTGGCCCTGGAAAGGTTGCCATTTAGGCTTGTGGACACTGAGGCCTTCTGCAGCCTCATGTCGGCGGCCGTCCCGTGGTACTCTGTCCCCAGCAGCCACTATTTTTCAAGGTGTGCATGCCCACCTTACACCAACACGTGTCCCGAAACGTCACACATGCCCTGACCAACGCAGTTACTGGAAAGGTCCACTTAACCACTAACACATGGAAAAGTGAATTTCGCCAGGGACGCTACATTTCCCTGACGGCATACTGGGTGAACTTTGTGGAGGCTGGGAGCGAGTCGTACCCTGGGATGGCACAGGTGCTACTGACACCAAGGATTGCGGGTCTAAATTCCATCAGGGTTTTTCGTCAGTACCTAAGTTACTGGCTCCAACCCCCACTTCTCCTCCTCCTCCTTTACTTCCACCTCCGAATAATCTGCGTGCAGCACGATTTAGCCATCAGCCCTTAGCTGGAAGCAGTGTAGCACTGCAGTGGGGAAGCATCAACAGGCCGTGCTGAAGCTGATATGCTTAGGGGACAAACAGCACACATCACCACAGAGCTGTTGCAGGGGATAAGAGACCAGATTGAGCTGTGTCTCTCACCACTCAACCTACCCCAGGCATGGTTATGTGTGATAATGGCCATTACTTGGTGGCGGCTTTAGAGCTTGGCAAGCTCACACACATCCCATGCCTAGCACACATCTTAAACTTAGTGGTTCAGCCGTTTCTCAAAACCTACCCCAATTTGCCTGAGCTACTGATGAAGGTTAGCCGCGTGTGTGCACATTTCCGCAAGTTATCGACAGCTTCAGCCGGTTCTGTCAATGCTGCAGCATCGCTTTAACTTGCCAGCTTACTGGCTGTTGTGCGACGTGAGCACGCGCTGGAACTCCCCATTCCACATGTTGGCCAGGCTTTGTGAGCAGCAGATGGCAGTAGTGGAATACCAGCTGCAACATGGTTGTCGCCTTTCCAGTCAGCTTCTGCTAATCAGAAGCGAGGAGTGGGCATGGATGTCTGACCTCTGTGAGGTTTTAAGAAACTTTGAGGAATCAATATGGATGGTGAGCGGCGATAACGCTATTATCAGCGTAACCATCACACTTCTGTGTCTACTCAAACGCTTGCTGCTCACAATTAAGAACGACACTTTGCATGTGGAAGAGGTAGAAATGGGGGAAGAAGACATTACGCATGGTGATAGCCAGACCACCCTCGGTCGGTCTTCACAGCGTGAATTGGGTGATGAAAAGGAGGAGGAGGAGCAGGAGACGGTTGCCTCTGCTACAGAGGGTAGTACCCATGGAAGTTTAATTCCATCAGTTCAGCGTGGGTGGGCATAAGAGAAGGAGGAGGATGAGGAAATGGAGAGTCATCCTGATGTCGACATCGACGTCTTGCATGTTGGTACTCTGGCACACATGGTTGACTTCATGTTAGGCTGCCTTTCCCGCGACCCCACGTTATGCGCATTTTACACAACACGGATTACTGGGTGTTCACCCTTCTCGACCTTCGCTACAAATAGAACTTCTCATCTCTCATTCCTCAGGTGGAGAGGACGAGCAAAATGGTGCAATACCAGAAGGTACTTGTTGAAAAATTTCCATCTGACAATGCTGGGGGCAGGGTCCATACTTCCTTGGCGAGGAGGGGAGACAAGAGGAACACACAGCAGTTGCAACAGAGGCAGGGGAACACTCTCCAAGGCCTGGGACAGTTTCATGACACCCCGCCAGCACCCTCACCCTGATGCGCTGCCTAGAGTCACAAGGAGGGAAAAGTTTTGGAAGATGATGAAGGACTGCGTAGCACACCGTGTCAGTGTCCTTAGTGATCCCTCACTGCCTTACAACTACTGGGTGTCCAAGCTGGACACATGGCACGAACTGGCGCTCTACGCCTTGGAGGTTCTGGCCTGCCCTGCCGCCAGTGTTGTGTCTGAGCGGGCATTTAGTGCTGCTGGTGTCATTATAACAAATAAGCGTATCCGCCTGTCAAATGAAAATGCTGACAGGATGACAAATGAACAAGGCCTGGATTGCCCAAGACGTCTCAACTCCACCACAAGAAAGCGGATAAACAAAGGCACTACAAATTTGTTGTTTAATGTACGCAATACACTGTTTTCCCTGCACCCCTTCCACCACAAAAAAGGGTATATGGTTACATTTTCCTTTTCTCCTCCTCCTTCTCATCTTCCATCATATCAACATGCTTATTTGTTGCATATAATGCTCTTGCAGGGTCAGCTTACCTGCAGTCCCTTGCATATATTGTTTTACAGGGTCAGCTTAAACGCAGGCCCTCACATATAATGTTTTACAGGGTCAGCTTACCTGCAGGCCCTCACATATAATGTTTTACAGGGTCAGCTCACCTGCAGGCCCTCGCATATAATGTTTTAAAGGGTCAGCTCACCTGCAGGCCCTCTCATATAATGTTTTACAGGGTCAGCTCACCTGCAGGCACTTGCATACTGTATAATGTTTTACAGGGTCAGCTCAGCTGCAGGTCCTTGCATATAATGTTTTATAGGGTCAGCTCACCCATAGGCCCTCGCATATCATGTTTTATATGGTCATTTCAACTGCAGGCCCTCACATCTAACTTTTTACAGAATCAGTTCAACTGCAGGCCCTCACATATAATGTTTTACAGAGTCAGCTCAACTGCAGGCTCTCACATATAATGTTTTACAGAATCAGCTCAACTGCAGGCCCTCACATATAATGTTTTACAGTTTCAGCTCAACTGCAGGCTCTCACATATAATGTTTTACAGGGTCAGCTCAACTGCAGGCCCTCACATATAATGTTTTATAGAATCTGCTCACCTGCAGGCCCTTGCATATAATGTTTTACAGAGTAGGCTCACCTGCTGGCCCTTGCATATGATGTTTTACAGGGTCAGCTCACCTGCAGGCCCTCGCAATTAATATTTTACAGGTTCAGCTCACCTGCAGGCCCTTGCATATAATATTTTACATCGTCAGCTCACCTACAGGCCCTCAACTACAATCTTTTATGGAGTCATCTCACCTTCTGATGATGACAGCAAAGACTTGCCTGTTGGTACTCTGGCACACATGGCTGACTTCATGTTAGGCTGCCTTTCCCACAACTTGCGCGTTCTACGCATTTTAGACAATACAGATTACTGGTTGTTTACCCTTTTCATCCCCCGCTACAAAGAGAAGTTCTCATCTCTTATTTGTCTGGTGGAGAGGACAAGCAAAACAATGATATAAAAGAAGGTCCTTGTTAAAAAATTGCTCCAAAGTTTATAGGGCAGACATCCAAATGGATTGTCGCAGTCACGGGGACGTGCAATCGCCTAGAAGTTATCTAGAGTCAACAAAGCGGCAGCAGGCCTTCACCTACAAGTCCAGTCTCAGTAGCCAAGAGTCTGGTCAACACAATCCTCACCATGATGGCACATTAGGCGAACCTTGCAGAGGCCGGGAGCAAGTTGGCTGCTGGCACCAGACTTGCCCTCCAATAAATCATTGTTAATGGAAAGTGTGCTCATTCCAATTACAGGGCGGCTTAGGAGTGCTGTACTGTTATTTATCGTCACTACCTCCCCGAGTCGTGAGTGTGTAATTGCTACGAGGCTGCTGCCTTCCTTGGATGCTTTTGCTTTAATAATTTGACCCACCCTCTCTGGGTTGTTCACAATTAGGAAAGAAAAAGGGGCAAGGCAACAACAGCCAATAAGATTTCAGCCATTGACCTCCCTTGGATGTGGTAGCCCTTTCTCAGTCTCCCTCTCTGGCATCGAACCCTGATTCCCCGTTACCCGTGATCACCATGGTAGGCGCAGAAAAGAACATCGAAAGTTGATAGGGCAGACATCCAAATGGATCTTCGCCGTCACGGGGACGTGCAATTGCCCAGAGGTTATCTAGAGTCACCAATGCGGCAGCAGGCCCTCGCCCCTAAGGTTGTAGATGGTCAGATCAGCAGGCCCTTGCTCCAAATGTTTTTGAAAGTCACCAGCAGGCCATCAATCATAATTTTTCAAGGGTGTGTCTGATGCCCTCCTTTATATGTAACAAAGGGTGTTTTAGAGTGTTGGTTCCTTGGAATTTTTGGCAGCCCTTTCACTTATTGCATAGGCTTTATGAGTGTAGGAGTCCCACTACCTGAACAATTGTACCACAATGTGGATGAGGCCCTCCTTTATGCAATATACAAGCTGTTTCAAAGTGCCTCTTGCTTGTAATTTTTTGCAGCACTTGCACTTTATATACAAGTGCTTATACTGGAAAGAATGTTTCCCAACAATTTTTCCTGTAAAATTGATTTTATTTGTATTTTTGTCAGTCTGTGAAAGTGGCGTAAAACTCGGAGAACTTGGTTCCCAGCAGCGACCTGGGAGTCCGAGATCCATCCAGACATCATCCCCTTGCTGTTCCAGATCCATTTTGGTGGCGTTTCTTTCACTTTCTGACCTTTTCTAATGGACCAGGCAGCCCTTTCACTTATTGCATAGGCTTTATGAGTGTAGGAGTCCCACTACCTGAACTATTGTACCACAATGTGAATGAGGCCCTCCATTATGTGATATACAGGTTGTATCGGAGTGCTTCTTCCTTATAATTTTTAGCAGCACTTGCACTGTATATACAAGTAAATATACAGGTCCTTCTCAGGAAATTAGCATATTGTGATAAAGTTCATTATTTTCTGTAATGTACTGATAAACATTAGACTTTCATATATTTTAGATTCATTACAAACCAACTGAAGTAGTTCAAGCCTTTTATTGTTTTAATATTGATGATTTTGTCATACAGCTCATGAAGACCCAAAAATTACTATCTAAAAAAATTAGCATATCATGAAAAGGTTCTCTAAACAAGCTATTAACCTAATCATCTGAATGAACTAATTAACTCTAAACACCTGCAAAAGATTCCTGAGGCTTTTAAAAACTCCCAGCCTGGTTCATTACTCAAAACCGCAATCATGGGTAAGACTGCCGACCTGACTGTTGTCCAGAAGGCCATCATTGACACCCTCAAGCAAGAGGGTAAGACACAGAAAGAAATTTCTGAACAAATAGGCTGTTCCCAGAGTGCTGTATCAAGGCACCTCAGTGGGAAGTCTGTGGGAAGGAAAAAGTGTGGCAGAAAACGCTGCACAACGAGAAGAGGTGACCGGACCCTGAGGAAGATTGTGGAGAAGGACCGATTCCAGACCTTGGGGGACCTGCGGAAGCAGTGGACTGAGTCTGGAGTAGAAACATCCAGAGCCACCGTGTACAGGCGTGTGCAGGAAATGGGCTACAGGTGCCGCATTCCCCAGGTCAAGCCACTTTTGAACCAGAAACAGCGGCAGAAGCGCCTGACCTGGGCTACAGAGAAGCAGCACTGGACTGTTGCATGTCATTCGGAAATCAAGGTGCCAGAGTCTGGAGGAAGACTGGGGAGAGGGAAATGCCAAAATGCCTGAAGTCCAGTGTCAAGTACCCACAGTCAGTGATGGTCTGGGGTGCCATGTCAGCTGCTGGTGTCGGTCCACTGTGTTTTATCAAGGGCAGGGTCAATGCAGCTAGCTATCAGGATATTTTGGAGTACTTCATGCTTCCATCTGCTGAAAAGCTTTATGGAGATGAAGATTTCATTTTTCAGCACGACCTGGCACCTGCTCACAGTGCCAAAACCACTGGTAAATGCTTTACTGACCATGGTATTACTGTGCTCATTTGGCCTACCAACTCTCCTGACCTGAACCCCATAGAGAATCTGTGGGATATTGGGAAGAGAAAGTTGAGAGACGCAAGACCCAACACTCTGGATGAGCTTAAGGCCGCTATCGAAGGATCCTGGGCCTCCATAACACCTCAGCAGTGCCACAGGCTGATTGCCTCCATTCCACGCCGCATTGAAGCAGTGATTTCTGCAAAAGGATTCCCGACCAAGTATTGAGTGCATAACTGAACATAATTATTTGAAGGTTTACTTTTTTTATATTAAAAACACTTTTCTTTTATTGGTCGGATGAAATATGCAAATTTTTTTAGATAGGAAATTTGGGTTTTCATGAGCTGTATGCCAAAATCATCCATATTAAAACAATAAAAGGCTTGAACTACTTCAGTTGGTGTGTAATGAATCTAAAATATATGAAAGTCTAATGTTTATCAGTACATTACAGAAAATAATGAACTTTATCACAATATGCTAATTTTTTTAGAAGGACCTGTACAGGAAAGAATGTTTCTTAACAATTTTTCCTCAATTATATATATATTTTTTTTTGGTTTTGTGCGTGTTATTGTCAGTCTATAAAAGTGGCGTACTACTCGGACGGCCAATAACCTCACGTGCCCCAGATAATAAAACGTAACTTTTAATAAGGTGTTTAAGAATACTCGTAAAAAACTATCTGATGCTTGTCAGTAGTGAGCTTGATGTGCTATAGTTGCTATGACAAACGGGGGTGCACTCCCCAGGTCACACACTTGGATACTATATAGCAATCAGTGCTGTAGCGTCCTATATATTTGGTGATAGTAGATATCAGCCACTATTTGCTTGTTTAACTGAATAAACTAACGCTGTGCTGCACTATTTACTTAAACTGACAGGTATATCAGAGGCTAAAACCACTAAGCTCTGTCCCCCAACATGTTTCGCTAGATAATCTAGCTTCATCAGGGGGTCCGGACAGAATGCTAGGGATGGGATGTGTGTGAGCTTGCCAAGCTCCAAAACCGCCACCAATTTATGGCCATTATCAGACAAAATAAATACATAAAGTGGCCTAAATGGGAGGTAATGCTTAACCCCAAACACTATAGCGTGTTTATAATCAGGGGAGCAATCCTCAGCAAGTGATCAGTTGCTAAGGTTTAGCCAGTATGGTCAGTCACATTAGGTTGAGTGGCGAGAGACACAGCTCATTCTGGTCTCTTATCTCCTGCCACAGCTCTGCGTCACCTAAACATGCTGTTTGTCACCTAAACAGATCAGCTTCAACACGTCCTGTTGATGCTCCCCCACTGCAGTGCTACACTGCTTCCAGCTACCAAATGATGCCTGACTGGTGCTGCAAAAGGGATAATTCTGAGGTGGAAGTGGAGGAGGAGGCAAAGGAGGAGAAGTGGAGGTTGGAGCCACGAACGTAGGTGGTGGCAGAAACCCTGATGGAATTAGGAACCGCAATCCTTGGCGTTGGTAGAACCTGTGACATCTCAGGGTACAACTCGCTCCTGGCCTCCACAACATTTACCCACTGTGCCGTCAGCAAAATTTAGTGTCCCTGGCCTAATGCACTTGTCCATGTGTCCTTGGTTATGTGGACATTCTCAGTAACTGTGGTGGTCAGGGCACGTGTTATGTTATGGGACACATGTTGTTGTAAGGTGGGCACAGCACACCTTGAAAAATAGTGGCGGCTGAGGACTGCATAACGCGGGACGGTCGCCGAAATCAGGCTGCGGAAGGCCTCAGTGTCCACAAGCCTAAATGGCAACATTTTCAGGGCCAGTAATTTTGAAAGATGTGCATTTAGTGATATGGCCTATGGGTGGCATTTGTGCTTGCGTTCAAAAGCCTGGGGTAAGGACATTTTGACGCTGCGCTGAGACACAGAAGTGAATATGGTCGCTGATGGTGCTTGGGCGAAAGGCATATGGCCCTGCACCTTCAACAGGGGATTGGCTAGCACTTAACACAGGGGAAGAGGAGGCAGTGGTTTGACCCACAGACACAGATTGTGGACCCAGGCATTCGTACCACTTATTACGGTGCTCGGATGCCATGTGGTGGATCATGCTGGTGGTGGTTAGGTTTCTAGTGTTCACGCCCCGGCTCATTTTGGTACAGCACAGGTTGCAAACTACTATTCTATTGTCGTCTGCAGTTTACTCAAAAAAGTGCCATACTGCGGAGCACCTAACCCTTGGCAAGGGAGATTTCCGCAAGGGGGTGCCCAGTGGAACAGTTGTGGGCCTGTTTGGTGTGGCCAGCCTTCTCTATTTTGCCACCCCACTGCCTCTTCCAGCCTGTTGCGTTGTAGCAGATCCCTCCCTCTCTGTACTGCTGTCTTCCCTCGGCTTTCCACCATCCCTGGTTGGGTCAGTGACTTCATCGTCCACCACATCCTCTTCCACTTCCTCACTCTGCTCATCCTCCTAACTTGTTGACCTAACCACAACCTCAGTGAGTGACAACTGTGTCTCATCCTCTTTATCAACCTCTTGAGACAGTAATTGCCGTTGAGTTATTGGCAACTGTGTCTCATCATCATCCACCTCATTAAACAGCAATTGTCGTTCCCCACCATCATCTTCTTGTGATTGTGGATGCTCAAGAGTTAGGGAATCAGAGCACAAGATCTGTCCCTCTTCAAGTGTGCTTGGCGAGAGGGCCAAATCAAGGAATGCCGCTGAAAAGAGCTCCTCAGAATATCCGAGTGTGGGATCACATGTTTGCCCAGACTCTCTATGGTGGACGGAAGGAGGATCAGGGTGAGGATTGGGTTGAGCAGACTCTTGGCTACTGAGACTAGACTTGGTGGAAGAAATGGTTGTGCTTAACCGACTGGAAGCATTATCTGCTGCAATCCAACCAACCACCTGGTCGCACTGGTCTGACTTCAAGAGTGGTGTCCTGTGCCGCCCTGCAAAATGCTGGGACATGAAGCTAGGTCTTGTGGATGATTGTTTTTCTTGTGCCCCTGGCAGCAGGCACAGTTTCACCGCTCCCAGTGCCACGGCCTCTGCTTGCACCATCAGCACCACGGCCACTGCCCCGTCCCTTACTGCTTGACTTCTTCTTGGTAAATGTTATATATGTTATATATGATTAAAAGTCTGTCACACGTACAGTAGCGTAACACATTTTTTACAAATTTAAAAAGGTATTTGGGATGTGGAAACGTCACATAGGAGATATCCCGCAGATAATGTCAATGCTGTCACACCAGGGGCTAATAAAAAATTACAGAGAATGTCACAGGCATTTGGGATGAGTAAATGTTATGCAGTAGAGTTACCACCGTTAATGTCACTGTCCACAGCATCTACACAAAAAAGTACACTGTATGTCACAGATAAATTATGCAGCAAACACCGTCTACGGAAAAAGTACACTGGATGTCAGATATTTTTGGGATGTGCACACTTTAAACAGGAGATGTGGCGCAGCTAATGTCGCTGTCTTCAGTAGCCTAACTATTGCACGCTATTTAGTGCAGGATGCACTAAAAGTAGTTATTGCTGACACAATCAGTCGTAAAAGGACTTTTGGGTCTGTAAAGTTTTAGCTATATAGTGCAGTTTGTGCTAAAAATAGATATTGCTGCTGCCACAACCAACAATAGTCCTTAAAATAAGTTTTGGGTCTGTAAAGCTTTAGCAATTTAGCGCAGTTTGCGCTAAAAATATATATTGCTGCTGCCACACACAACAATAGTCCTTAAAAGGACTTTTGGGTCTCTGAAAAGTTTTTCTACTAAAAATATTTGTATATCACTCCCTACACTGTCTGTCCCTTCTCAGCACAGCTCTTCCTGACTAAGACTGAGCCGAACACGCGTCATCTGGTGCTATATAGCAACCGGTGACGCGTTCTAGCCAGCCAATCACTGTAATGCCAGTAACCAACATGGCTACAGCATTACATTGAGGGTAGTACTTACAGTGAGGGTCGATTACTCCCATGTGCCGAGCATCGAGATGCTCGAGCCGAACTGGTTTTTTCGGCCAAGCATGCTCAATTAGCACTAGTATTAATAGCCAATTATATCAAGGCTAGAGTGGTTGGTCAGTGGCCTATGAGATTTATTGTCCTTAAGCTCAGGCAACTCTAAGTGTACCCCTGCTGGGGACTATGAGTATAGTCAAATATCAAGATGTCAAAGACAAGTTAAAACATATTTTTTGTCAGATTTACATGGATCTGCACTTAAAAGGGTTGTGTGATGGGTACATTGTAAAATTCTCCAAATAGTTTTTTTTTTTTTTTTATGTTTAAGTCCTTTAAGTTAGTTTTATTCATTAAATGGGTTGTCCGATCACTTAAATATTTAAAAAAAAAAATGCTCAGAATGGTTTAAAATAATACAGATGTAGCTGAGCTAAAGATGACTGATAACGCTGATAACACGTCACAGTGTAATCACGTGCCATCTTGTGACAAAAGCCATTGAAATACATTAAAATAGTTAAATTTTTGTTCCAATTTTTACTTAACAAAATTAACCATAAAGTTCAGCTCGGCTGCATCTGTAAAAGACAAAACTTGGAATACCGATCCCCTGTCACTCTCCAAACGATGCTTACCAGGTCCCCTTTTGGTCTCTGTTTCCAGACCCTTTTAATATGGACATGTATCCCTGTAGTTAATTACTGGGAAAAGGGTTGGCACATTACAGTTAGTCATTGGTGAGACCTGTCATAAGTCAAGAGGGTCCATCATGGGACTCGGAAAGCTTTGGAACAGGGTTGTGAGATAAAAAATTTTATTATGTTACAATATTCTGAGCACATTTGAAAAAAGTGGCCAGACAGTACCTTTTTACCCTTTTTGGTTGGGTACATTTAGCATTTTTGTTTTTTACCCCCAGAACAGTTCACATAGTTGTATAAGGGATTATTTCTAATGACACAATTTAATATTGCACACAAGACAGTGGGAAGCTGTAACAAAAAAAATCCAAATGAGGTGGAATTGGAAAAATACACTATTCCACCACAGTTTTTCTGGGTTTTGTTTTTACAATGTTCCCTATGTGGTAAAACTGACCTGTTATCTTATTTCATTATAATTACATAGATACTACACTTATATATTTTTTGTTGTGTTTTAATGCTGAAAAAAAAAACTTTGAATTATTTGTATTGCCATATTCTAACTCCCATAACTTTTTATACGTATGTATATGGAGCAGTATAAAGGCTCTTTTTTAGTAGGTTAATCTTATAGCATTTTGGGTGTATATGACTTTTTGGTGACTTTTTAGTACATTTTTTAGGAGGTGAAGCAATGAGAAATTAGCCTGCTATGCTCAAGAGCAGGTGCCATTTTTAAAACCCAGACTTAGGCCTCTTGTACACAACAATACAAATTACTGAAACACAGTTCATTTTGGTTTCTTTTATGGAATCATTGTTTGTGCACATGACCATGTGTTTTCATTTCCATATGGAGTCTGCGTGACTCAATACACAGTATATTTCATCAAATGTCATATGACGGTCAAATCGCATATAAGTTGCATTAAACGTTTACAAGTGAAAAAGTTAACATTCATTATTTGTATTTTGGTTCATTATTTGTAACTGCAATATAAAAGAAAATCTAAATAAAATACTCAGTTAAATATGAATATTAAATATTAAAACAAAACACAGGATTTCTTTTTTTCTAAAACTAATGCCCTCATCTGTAGCCTACCTCCAGCAGATATATACATATGGTTTTTCCCCCAGATTGGCCCTCCTTTTCACCACCATGCCCCCCCCCCCCCCTCTGTTCTGGTGCCTAATATGCTAATGAGTAGCAAGGGTAATAGGAGGAGAAGACCTTTTCCCCTCAGTGGGAGTACTCTTCTTTCTGTCTTTGATGCTGTCCAATCTCTGAAAATTTCTTCACAGCCAGGTAGAAGAGTACTTGTTGTTCTCACTTACATAGCCTCTTTTCTTTGGATTTAACAAATTTTACAAAAACAGCTTGTCTTCTCCCCGGCTGTGAATGGCTTGCAATATCTGTGATTTGTTAACATTTTGCTGTAATCCACATTTGCCTGTCATTTTGCTGTAAGTACTATATTTGACTAATTGTCATAGTGCTTGTATTCTTATAATTATTGTTTTTACTTTATTACGTTTCTTTATAGGAGACTACGTTGTAATGGCAGTGTACTTTGATTTATCCAGAAGAATGGGTTATTTCACTATACAAACATATATACCCTGCACCCTCATTGTTGTTTTGTCATGGGTGTCTTTTTGGATTAACAAAGATGCCGTCCCAGCTCGGACTTCTCTAGGTAAGTAACTGTATGCCTCTTGCTTGATAGCATAGCTATGTTTATAGGGGTTGTTCCCCTGTTCATATGTCCTGTTAGGTCACATACTATATTTCTTAAAGGCTCTATGACAGTTTTCCGGTGTACAAAAGCAAATATTTTTTGTGTAGTCAGAAATTTTATATCATGCTCATCACTTTTGAAAAGCGTGGATGGTGTTTATCGAGAGTGTGTGTAGCTTCCCATGACCAAACAATGTTATCTGTTACTAAATTAATATATAGAACTCCAGAGCATTTTTATTAGGAGTACAATATGAAATAAATCCCCCCATGTGCTTCATATACATGGAGGGAACCCTCTCGATTAGGCAAGGGGCAATGACCTCTAAATAGAACAATATCTGCTCTCGAATACTCAGTATGAGCATGTATTACATGCAGCGACTTCTGGAGCGACTTCTGGACTACAAATGTATGGCCTCCTGCAGGTTCAAGCTGCGGAACCCATGAAAATCAACTAATAACCAGCAAGTGCTCATTTAAAAATATGGTTTTCCATATGGAACAACCCATCTAAACATTGCAATTTGAAGTGAATTAACGTTATTTACATTGCAGACAATAAATTAAAATTACTTTGTAAAGAATTCAGACCTTTCTTATGCTTATTTTATAACATATTTAGCCATCGTGCACATAAGAGTTCATGCTTTAGGGAGGAGGCCCATTCTAAAGTTTGCTATGGTTTCCACTGGCCAACTTTCCTAGTTACACCCCTATTCCTATCAGTACCCGTCACTGAATCCTTCAAATGTTTCAAGAAAATGTATCATCAGAAAATTACATGAGTTTAACTATAAACATATTTTTGTAAAATGTTGAATTCATTTTTAAGTCACATGCCACAAGTCATTTGTCAGTGTTTTTGTCAGCTTTTCTGTATACACAAAATTCTCTCATATTGAATGTAGACCAAATTATCTTATTATTATTATTATTGGATGGTGGCTTATTAAATAATAGCCCTATGGTACTAACATAGGCAACAGGATAATAACGCTACACACTATACACATCTCCCCTGTATACACACATCTCCTTTATATGCATCTTCTCTGCCACCCTCTGGTGTCTGGAGGAAAATGTTGTATTCCATATTATCTTGGTGTAGATTGTGTAAGTGACAGTCTATTGAAATATCTTTGAAAACTGTAAATCATAGCAGCTGCTAAAAAATGCCTTGCACCAGGATACTGTATTGTACTGAAGCATTAATTCTCTTTTTAGGTATCACAACGGTCCTCACTATGACCACTCTCAGTACTATTGCTCGGAAATCTTTGCCTAAGGTGTCTTATGTCACAGCAATGGACCTATTTGTCTCTGTCTGCTTCATCTTTGTATTTTCTGCCTTGGTGGAATATGGTACACTTCATTATTTTGTCAGTAACAGGAAGCCAAGTAAGGACAAAGAGAAAAAGAAAAAGAATCCAGTAAGTATGCTGAAAATATTTTTGCTATTTTATAAAATGTGTCACTGGTTACTAGTGTCACCTTGCTCTTTTTTTTATTGTTCAGTTGTGTCCAAATTGCCAGATACAGCAGCTGGATAAATAGTTACCAAAATATTCCACCACATTGCTGCTGCGGATTCCTTGTTACTCTTTCACATAGCTGACTGGTCTGCTAAATATGACATAGATCCATCAGTTCATGGCTATATCATATTTATCTGCTATCATCCTCCTTTCTCTATATTTTGGAGATAGCAGCAGGGATGGGGAGGAGGTCATGCAAAGCAGATTAGAATGTGGAGAGGGAGGTAAAGAATTTAAGGAGGGTAGATCACTTAGCAGATTTATAGGGATATAGCATAAACAAAGCAGCTTACAGGAGAATAGAGAGAAAGTGGAGCACTCCTGGCAAAATCTGTAGGGAGAGTGGGGATCATGCACTTCTCAACATTTATGAGCACAAGGTAGAAAAGATCTCTCATGGGCTGTAGAAGAGAAATAAGCATAAAGACGCAGCTATACTGATGGGTCTGAAAATGATTTCTGGAATAAAGACTAAGTTAATTGCAACTCAAGGTAACTACTAACATTCCATACCAAGTAAAAAAAACATTTTTATGTCACTGTTTCCATAGTCTTTAATACAACATATTTTAAAAAGTATACTGAATTATTAGGGTGTTTAAACAGGTATTCCCCAAATGATGTATCTCGCTAACTGCTAAATATAGCAACTATAATTTTTAACACATAGTAGAAATTTTAAAAGATAGAATATTAATACAATTCTTTATTGTGGTCTTTTATTAAAGAGTACTCTTCAGCCCAATATACTGTAGTACAAGCAGAAATGTTGCATCTAACCTTCGCATTTCACTTCCCTATGCTGATTCTGTTTTTTGCTATGTTTTCTCTATATACTGTATATTTGTTGATGAGATAGACTCTTCTTGATGTGTTGTGTGCTTTCAACCAATTTGATGGATATATTCTGCTGTTTTCTCTCATGTAGTGTCACAAAAAACATTGGGGTAGATTTATAAAAACATCAATCAGATTCCATCTTTTATTTTCCAAAGAAGCCCTGACAAATTAAAGACAGAATCTAATTGGTTGCTATGGAAATCTAAGCCATTTTTACTTTACACCAGTTTTAATAAATCTCCCCCACTGAGGCAGAAAGACTGTAGATATATATCTCCTTTTTTCCCCTTCTTTTTGTCTAGCATTTACTATAAAATACACTTTCTTAAAAGACTATGAGGGTTTTTTAAACATTTACAGAGTTTAATATATTCAAATTTCAAATGTAATATTAATTTAGGAATTAAAATTATAACAATGCTTTAGAAATTCCTGTTACCTGTCCAATTAAATAACAATAATCTCCAACAACCATACAATGGCTTTGATAAAGTTTTTTTTTTTTTTTTAAATCAGCTAGACCTATGAAGAAATCCATACTGATCTCCTCCCTGCTCAGTTCTGGCTCACTCACACCTACAGTAGGCTGTCTTCACTGCACTCCTGGTCCTTGACTTCCTGCCCAGACAGGGTCACATGTGCTGTTGTAGGCAATGACTGTCCTTGGCAGTAATGTGTCTTCAAGTGTTTAGTCACTACTGGGTCATGTGCTGCTTGTGCCTGAATACATGTGACCCCATCCATTTAGGAAGTTGAAAGACAGGGAAGTGTAGTGGAAGTGCAGTATAGAGAGCCTGGAAGCCAGAACCAAATGGAAAGAACCAGGTCGGTGGGGGCGGATTTAAAAATTCAACCTGGACAATCACTTTAAGTTGTGACCTCTTTGTTATGGTTTTCATAGCTGGTACCTGACAATCCTTCAAATTGTTTTGGCATGTCTCAATGGAATGTCTTACAGGTGTATCATCATTTGGGTAACTGTCTAAAGAATTGATGGAAACTTTCTTGCAAAGTCTTGAGACTGCTATGCCATTACACCTACCAGAATTATGTATTTTATTGATGGTTGATGAAGTTGACTGCACATCCTCTATTGTCTAACCAGTTATTATACAGTTACACATTTCACAGTTCAAATGATTTTGCTTGGAAAATCCATGTAGTGGAAATAAGTATGAAATAATTCTGAAATGGTTTTCAGCTCTCTAGCTCCGCCCCCTGACCGGCCGATGCCGAAATTGATTCCAACACTTCCTGACATGAATTGCGTTATACGCAGTGACACTCTCCCTGTCACTGCGTATAACGCAATTCATGTCAGGAAGTGTTGGAATCAATTTCGGCATCGGCCGGTCAGGGGGCGGAGCTAGAGAGCCCGCCCCTACTTCTGATTGGATACGGTACCGGGACACGCCTCCTGGTGGGCGGGGCCTCGTCCATATGAACTCGGCGTTCTATCGGCCGCGTGCGGCCATTACAGCGCCATTAGCCATAGCACACCGCAGTGCGGCTCTACTGTTTTGACATTAGCAAACAATAAGCTCCTGAAGATGCGTGATAATAACAGGTCACGTGGAAACGCGTAGAGCTAATACATTGTATCAGGATACAGCTCTTTAGGCAGGACTGCACTAGATGCATTTAACCCTTTAGTCAGCCTTGGAGTATGCATGTGATGGATGGATGAGCCAAAATATACTGGCTTTTATGTGTGTGAATGGAGCTTAATCAATTGGCTCTGAGTGGTTGTATTTAGCCAATACTGGCTGCGGATATAAGGCTGTGACCTAGGTATTTACCATCAGCAATACACATTAAAGACTGATCTGTCATCTGCACTACAGTTAGTGGCTGCAAGTCCTTTGAGACTGTTATATGACAGAGGCAGTGCGATCTAATGTATTGAACATTCCTGGTTACATATACCAGGTGGCACAACCTTATCTGTGTATATACATCCTACAGGATCACCGATGATACACACATAGTGCATCCATTCACACTGACTTTAGTGTCCATTTATCCCGACCTGCAGATACATAGCTATTCCAGCTAGCAAGTCGGGTCTTACCCTAATCTTCTTAATGTGCAGAGATATTTGCTCCCCTCTCTGTATACATTTCTAAGATTAGTTGCCTGATGGTCACAGATTGTGACATATGGGTTTCCCCACCCTCTTTTTAAACAGACTTTAAATAAAGCTTTGTTTTTTTATTTTAAACGTTCATCAGGCTGTGATTATCTAAGTATTATAGGAACGTCTATCAATCCAATTGTTTTTGTGTGTATTGTATTTAAGCGACTTCTACCACTCACAAACTAACAAGTCTCCAGAAAAATATTGGATTGTTTAGGGTTCTGTAGCTGACATATTAACTATATAAAGTGGACACTTCTGACATGTGATAGAAATGAAGAAAATTTGGGATTTTAGTAAAACAATTGGGCCAATTAAAGAATATGAGCCAGCGTCCTGCATTAAAGTGATTATCCAGGACTTAAAAAGACCTCAGAGTGTGGTCTTGCGGTGGGAATCATACTTACCTGGTTCCCTCTGCTGGGTTCCAGCTCTATTGCTCTCCAGCTGTCTCTGCAGCTTCATAATACTCTGGCATCACCATCCGGGTAACAGGTGCTGCAGTAAATCACTGGCCACAACGGTGACCTGTCACCAATGTGTCATGTCAGTGGGTCACGTGCCGCATGGGCGACAAGTCATCACTGCTGCCCGCAAATTGGCTTCAGCGGTCATATAGCGCCTGTCAGCAGGATGTTGATCCCAGAGCATCACAGAGCTACAGAAATGGCTGAAGAGCAATAGAGCTAGAACTCAGCAGCGGGAACCAGGTAAGAATGATTACCACTGTGGTTTGGCCACAAAAACTGATTCTGAATTTTTCTACTAGAACTGCCTATTCGTTTCCTCAAAAAGAATAGGAAATGTTCTATCATTTGCGGAATGGTCACATAGATGTGGACAGCACACAAATGACTTCCTTGTCTGCATTTGTGGACCCATAGAAATGAATAATTCTATTTGCAATCCCCCAAAAATGTGGATTGGATGGGGACCAAAAGTACGATGGTGTGCATAAGGCCTAATACTGGTGACAGATTCCCTTTAAAACTCTGATTAGGTTGGAATTGCACTTTCAGTTTTTTATATAGTGTTTAAGAGAAAGCCGTGGGTGCAAAAGTAAAGAAAATGAGAAAGGAAAGACTTAACCTTGATTATTATATTTTTTTTTTTTATCTACTACTGTGTTTGGCTCAAAAACTGTAAGTGGGAATCCAGCCTTAATCTATGATTAAATGTAAGAAGATGTGCTATGATCATATATAAAGATCTGTAGCAGAAAGCATTTTTTTAAAAATAAATGTGGTCCTGAATATTGGACTCTTATTATTGTTGTAAGAAACTGAGCTGTTAAATAATTTTGGGGGGAATACACACTGAGATCAAACCCCAATTGATTATATGTTGATAGCCAACATTTTTATTAGTGCAAAATTTAATTTGTATTTATCTAACTTTGCATTCCATATTTATCTATTGATATCTACCTTTATTTATTTTATTTTATTTCATTATGGTTTTTATGATTTTTTTTTCTCCTAAAGTCTGATTTTCTTTTCTTATCCATACAACAAAAGCTTCTCTGGATGTTTTCCTTCAAGGTATACTGTTTTTGGAATGGACATTCACTGCATGTATCTGCTGAATTAAACTAAGAGCCCAAATTCTGATTGTTATTGCAAGTTATTTGCTTTTCCCAAGATCCAGACAGGATTTTTTTCTAGCAAAATACTGTATACATTTTAGTTTTTGAAAGTTGATTCAGCAGCATTACTGGAACGTCACTCTTGTTAGAAAAATATTTGATAGTAATCATCTGTTATTACGGCACTAAAAGAACTCATCTCATTCCTGTTGCACCACAGAAATGTGTCATTATATGAATGATGCAAACCTGTAAAACCTTATGTCTATCATTTGCTAAATCTCGCCTACAGCTTACCCAAAGCTTTGGAGAACTGTTCAGGAATATATTAAGGAATCATATACTGCATATGGTGACTCTTTCAATGCATTTTCAGACAGGCTTCCTTTAGCAATTGAAAGGCCCTAATAAAACATAAGAATACAGGGCATTTCAAACTCCATGTGGCTTCCTTGAACACTCAACAGCATTTTACCCGCTGTTAATAATAACCCCTATCTAAGAACGCCAACAGGGCAGTATGTTCATTACTGCATTTTGGTTCCCAGCATTTTAATCCAAAAAAGAACCTGCTCCACTGCTTCAGTTAATAGGAATTTGCATCATGAACACTACTTAGTATGTCTGATGAGGAGGTGGGGTTAACAATAGTCCATTAAGCTTGGAGGAGCATAGAATTAACATCAGTCCTTTAAGCTTTGAACCTGCCATATATACAGATGGGGGTTGAGATGAAGTTTGAGAAAAGGATTAGGATTAGAGTCTCTGCTGCTTATCATGAATCCTTGCTTTTCCATTGTAAGCTGGTGGTAAGACACCCTGCCAATCCAGTAGGAGAGGATTTGTGTCCATTGGCTATATGAGTCCAGACGTTTCTGATTGCATCCCTGGCAGTATATGCTGATGTGCTGTATGGCAACCCTTAGGACCCTGAAGTCCAGCTAGTTTTTAATTATAGGATTTCTGGATAAAGACAGTAATTCTATTAGAAGTAGCAGTTTATGAAATTTCCTTGTATATTCTTTAGAACATTTTCATGTCTTAAAATTATTAATTTAACATTAATGACATTTTTCTCATTTAGGGTAGTACCATAGGTTTTTCAGCAGTGTCACTGTAAAATATGATTTAATCAGTGGCAGCTAAAATGATTCCTGTATTAATAAGTGCTGCCAATAAACACCTCATCTATTACAGAGAATGGAATTCAGTATTTTGACTATATTTTGTAATCTGAAAATGCTCATTTCTTAGCGGAGCAAAAAGTTATTATATCAAAAATTGCTACCAAGCAGCTCATAAAGTAGAAATGTCTCATAGAAATCCACTGCTGGAAAATCAACATTGTGATGGTGCCCTTAGGGCAGAATTGCAGATGATAGGCATTTGCAGAGCACCTTGGTCACTGCACTCATTCTTAGCCTCATAATAAGTATGGGCGAATTCTTTAAATTATAGATTTTAAGTTACTTATCTACTGTATATCATGAACCAAGTGGGCCCATTATTGCCCTTAATATTGTATTACCTAATTGCATTAAATTGCAAGAAAAATGCATTCGCCCATACTTTTCTAGAATAAAAGTAGAGCTACAGTAGTGATCTACAACATGGTTTGATACAGCACTGATTATATTTTGTGTTTGAATTGCAATTATTGTAACTATGTTTACTAAAACTGTATGTACATCACTGTTACATCGCTGAATAAGAAAGTTCTGATATATACTACATTTAAATTTTTATCTCCACTTGTTTTGGATACATTTTTATATTCACAGTTAAATTATTGTAGCTAAAAGTGATTTTAGTGACCGAAATGTCCTCACCATTTTTTCTGTTCAAAGTTTGATGAAAATTCTGTATAGAATTTTGAAAAAAAAAAGCTAATGCATGCACTGCAGATGTAAAAGCTGAATATTAAGTTTTTCTATAAAAGTTTATGAGAGTAAATGAGAGTAAAGCTGATCAGAAGATTGAAACGTATTAAGTCTATAAGCAAAAGGTAATCGTGTTAATGTAATTAACTCTTATTTTTTTTGCTTGTGTAAGTAAAAAAATCAGGTAAGTAGCTAATGTAATGCCAAAGTTATATACTGAAAAAATTGGAATGGTACCAGTGAAGACCAAACACTGGTTTATGCAAGAATGTAGGAAAACCTGTTCATCTATGTATATCTATCATCCAATAATCTATCTACTATCTATCTATAGAATATAGCTGAATGTGTCCATATACAAAGACATGTACAGCCATTATATATATACATATATTAATAAGGTGCAAGGAATCATCGTGAATGATCGGTGCGTGTCACCGAGGTTCCTGGCCTCGGTGGAGTAAGAACCGGTTATTATGTGTCAGCAGCAGTTGCTGTTTGACACCTTAGTATTTAGCATGGCTGTAATAGCTGATCTGGGACAGTTCTTACTGGGAGTAGTCAAAGTGCTGGGTGGGTGACTACTCCCCAAGTTCCAGGCCGGATTTTGCAAGGCATAAGACCAGCCAGCACTGCCATATGGAGAGGATTACCTCTATCTGACAGTGGAGCTCAGGAGGTCTGTGTGCTGGGATCTGAGGCCTGTGCTGGGCTGGAGAGCGGAGACCCGGGTGTCAGGGGAACAGGCAGTCTAAAGCCTACATTTGAACTTTCTGAGGCAGAACCGCCACCAAGGTGACTTTTGTTATATTCACCATTGGGTGTGAAGTAACACCAACACTGCAAAAGAGACGTTTTGTTTTTGGCATCATGTGTGAATAAACACTGACATTTGAATTACGAACTTGTATTTTGCCTCTGTACTGTGCCTGCTTATCCTAACTACCATAGCATATCCCCCCAATATATATGTGTATATATATATATAGATAGATATATATATATATATATATATATATATATATATACCCCTGTTTTAGGCCTTACTGACCAAGATTTATTCTTATTTTTTTATTGTCTTCCAAGAGCTATAATTTTTTATTTATTTTTCTATCTATGTAACTGTATTAGGGCCTATATTTTATGGAACAAATTGTTGTCTTTAATAGTATCATTTTGGGGTACACAAAACTTTCTGAATAACCTTTATTAACTATTTTTTACATTATACATTTTACAATTACATTTTTCTGTATGAATAACATAATATCTTTATTTTCTGGGACAGTATGATTAGAGCGATACCATATATATATATATATATATATATATATATATATATATATATAAATATATATATATATATATATATATATATATATACAGTACAGACCAAAAGTTTGGACACACCTTCTCATTCAAAGAGTTTTCTTTATTTTCATGACTATGAAAATTGTAGATTCACACTGAAGGCATCAAAACTATGAATAAACACATGTGGAATTATATACATAACAAAAAAGTGTGAAACAACTGAAAATATGTCATTCTAGGTTCTTCAAAGTAGCCACCTTTTGCTTTGATTACTGCTTTGCACACTCTTGGCATTCTCTTGATGAGCTTCAAGAGGTAGTCACCTGAAATGGTATTCCAACAGTCTTGAAGGAGTTCCCAGAGATGCTTAGCACTTGTTGGCCCTTTTGCCTTCACTCTGCGGTCCAGCTCACCCCAAACCATCTTGATTGGGTTCAGGTCCGGCGACTGTGGAGGCCAGGTCATCTGGCACTGTACCCCATCACTCTCCTTCATGGTCAAATAGCCCTTACACAGCCTGGAGGTGTGTTTGGGGTCATTGTCCTGTTGAAAAATGAATGATGGTCCAACTAAACGCAAACCGGATGGAATAGCATGTCGCTGCAAGATGCTGTGGTAGCCATGCTGGTTCAGTATGCCTTAAATTTTGAATAGTTTAGTGCTCTCATTAAAAGAAACAAAATAAGAGTATTGCAGGTTTGATACCTTTTAATGGCTAACAAAAATAGAAGTAATGATGTTACATAGCGAGCTTTCGAGGCATCACCAGTCTCTTTATCACGCATACTACAAGAATATATGAAGAAACAGCAATATATATACAATAAGAACAGAGGCATGGGGGGAATGAATGGACATTTGAAAAAAAACAGAACAACATATTAAAGATCTTGAGCATGAGTCCTTAATTATCTTACAGATAAGGGGTGTGAAAGTTTAATGGTCTCTAAATTGATGTTATCTCATAGACCTGGTGCCCCGACTATGTCTATAGAAGACTCTTTAGATCTTGTAGTGCGTCATAAATCCTGGGGACAAATTCAGTCCAGTATTCAAAGTGTCAAGCAGTGTTATAAATTTGTATTCCCAAATTCTTTTAGCTTTTTGGGATTTGAAGTTACCTTTTAATATGAGAACTTTCATGTGTTCTACATTGTGTCCTGGGCTACAGAAATGCTTAGCCACAGGAAAGTGTAGCTTCTTCTCTTTAATTGTGTTGCGGTGGGACCTCATCCTTGCATTCAGTCTCTGTCCTGTTTCTACAGCCTAGAGGCCTCTAACAGGACATTTAGTGCAGAGAATCAGATAAACAACATTAGATGTAGAACATGTAAATGTCCCAGGGTCCCCAACAGTGTCACCAGCAAAGCACCCCCACACCATCACACCTCCTCCTCCATGCTTCACGGTGGGAACCAGGCATGTAGAGTCCATCCGTTCACCCTAATTGCATCGCACAAAGACACGGTGGTTGGAACCAAAGATCTCAAATTTGAACTCATCAGACCAAAGCACAGATTTCCACTGGTCTAATGTCCATTACTTGTGTTCTTTAGCCCAAACAAGTGTCTTCTGCTTGTTGCCTGTCCTCAGCAGTGGTTTCCTAGCAGATATTCTACCATGAAGGCCTGATTCACACAGTCTCCTCTTAACAGTTGTTCTAGAGATGTGTCTGCTGCTAGAACTCTGTGTGGCATTGACCTGGTCTCTAATCTGAGCTGCTGTTAACCTGCGATTTCTGAGGCTTGTGACTCGGATGAACTTATCCTCCACAGCAGAGGTGACTCTTGGCCTTCCTTTCCTGGGGCAGTCCGCATGTGAGCCAGTTTCTTTGTAGCGCTTGATGTTTTTTGTGACTGCACTTGGGGACACTTTCAAAGTTTTCTTAAAGTAATGATGGCCACTGGTTTTTCTTTACTTAGTTGTTTTTTTCTTGCCATAATACAAATTCTAACAGTCTATTCAGTAGGACTATCAGCTGTGTATCCACCTGACTTCTCCAAAACGCAACTGATGGTCCCAACCCCATTTATATGGCAAGAAATCCCACTTATTAAACCTGACAAGGCACACATGTGAAGTGAAAACCATTTCAGGTGACTACCTCTTGAAGCTCATCAAGAGAATGCCAAGAGTGTGCAAAGCAGTAATCAAAGCAAAAGGTGGCTACTTTGAAGAACCTAGAATATGAAATATTTTCAGATGTTTCACACTTTTTTGTTATGCATATAATTCCACATATGTTAATTCATAGTTGTGATGCCTTAAGTGTGAATCTACAATTTTCATAGTCATGAAAATAAAGAAACCCTTAGAATGAGAAGGTGTGTCCAAACTTTTGGTCTGTACTGTATATATATATATATATATATATATATATATACAGTCAGGTCCATAAATATTGGGACATTGACACAATTCTAACATTTTTGGCTCTATACACCACCACAATGGATTTGAAATGAAACAAACAAGATGTGCTTTAACTGCAGACTGTCAGTTTTAATTTCAGGGTATTTACATCCAAATCAGGTGAACGGTGTATGAATTACAACAGTTTGCATATGTGCCTCCCACTTGTTACGGGTCCAAAAGTAATGGGACAATTGGCTTCTCAGCTGTTAAGCTGTTACATGGCCAGGTGTGTGTTATTCCCTCATTATACCAATTACAATGAGCAGATAAAAGGTCCAGAGTTCATTTCAAGTATGCTATTTGCATTTGGAATCTGTTGCTGTCAACTCTCAAGATGAGATCCAAAGAGCTGTCACTATCAGTGAAGCAAGCCATTATTAGGCTAAAGAAAACTAAACAAACCCATCAGAGAGATAGCAAAAACATTAGGCGTGGCCAAAACAACTGTATGGAACATTCTTAAAAGGAAGTGAGCTCAGCAACACCAAAAGACCTGGAAGACCACGGAAAACAGCTGTAGTGGATGACCGAAGAATTATTTCCCTGGTGAAGAAAACACCCTTCACAACAGTTGGCCAGACCAAGAACACTCTCCAGGAGTTAGGTGTATGTGTGTCAAAGTCAACAATCAAGAGAAGACTTTACCAGAGTGAATACAGAGGGTTCACCACATTATGTAAACCATTGGTGAGCCTCAAAAACAGGAAGGCCAGATTAGAGTTTGCCAAAAAATATCTAAAAAAGCTGCCACAGTTCTGGAACAACATCCTATGGACAGATGAGACCAAGATCAACTTGTACCAGAGTGATGGGAAGAGAAAAGTATGGAGAAGGAAAGGAACTAGAGTTGAGCGGACACCTGGATGTTTGGGTTCGAGAAGTTCGGCCGAACTTCCCGGAAATGCAAAAGGAAGCAACATGTAGGTAAATCCCCTGCAAACAAATGTGGATAGGGAAATAAATAAAAATAAAAATAAAATAAATAAAAATTAACCAATATCAATTGGAGAGAAGTCCCATAGCAGAGAATCAGGCTTCACGTCAGCCATCACTGCAACAGTCCATTGGCATATATTTAGGCCCAGGCAACCAGGCAGAGGAGAGAGGTCCCGTAACAGAGAATCTGGCTTCATGTCAGCAGAGAATCAGTCTGCATGTCATAGCAGAGAATCAGGCTTCACGTCAGCCACCACTGTAACAGTCCATTGTCATATACTTAGGCCCAGCACCCAGGCAGAGGAGAGAGGTCCCGTAACAGAGAATCTGGCTTCATGTCAGCAGAGAATCAGTCTGCATGTCATAGCAGAGAATCAGGCTTCACGTCAGCCACCACTGCAACAGTCCATTGTCATATATTTAGGCCCAGCACCCAGGCAGAGGAGAGAGGTCCCGTAACAGAAAATCTGGCTTCATGTCAGCAGAGAATTAGTCTGCATGTCATAGCAGAGAATCAGGCTTCACGTCACCCAACATTGGAACAGTCTATTGGCATATATTTAGGCCCCGGCACCCAGACAGAGGAGAGGTTCATTCAACTTTGGGTAGCCTCGCAATATAATGGTAAAATGAAAATAAAAATAGGATTGAATGAGGAAGTGCCCTGGAGTACAATAATACATGGTTAAGGGGAGGTAGTTAATGTCTAATCTCCACAAGGGATGGACAGGTCCTGTGGGATCCATGCCTGGTTCATTTTTATGAACGTCAGCTTGTCCACATTGGCTGTAGACAGGCGGCTGCGTTTGTCTGTAATGACGCCCCCTGCCGTGCTGAATACACGTTCAGACAAAACGCTGGCCGCCGGGCAGGCCAGCACCTCCAAGGCATAAAAGGCTAGCTCTGGCCACGTGGACAATTTAGAGACCCAGAAGTTGAATGGGGCCGAACCATCACTCAGTACGTGGGGGGGTGTGCACACATACTGTTCCACCATGTTAGTGAAATGTTGCCTCCTGCTAACACGTTGCGTATCAGGTGGTGGTGCAGTTAGCTGTGGCGTGTTGACAAAAGTTTTCCAAATCTCTGCCATGCTAACCCAGCCCTCAGAGGAGCTGGCCGTGACACAGCTGCCTTGGCGACCTCTTGCTCCTCCTCTACCTTGGCCTTGGGCTTCCACTTGTTCCCCTGTGACATTTGGGAATGCTCTCAGTAGCGCGTCTACCAACGTGCGCTTCTACTCGCGCATCTTCCTATCACACTCCAGTGCAGGAAGTAAGGTGGGCACATTGTCTTTGTACCGTGGATCCAGCAGGGTGGCAACCCAGTAGTCCGCACACGTTAAAATGTGGGCAACTCTGCTGTTGTTGTGCAGGCACTGCAGGATGTAGTCGCTCATGTGTGCCAGGCTGCCCAGGGGTAAGGACAAGCTGTCCTCTGTGGGAGGCGTATCGTCATCGTCCTGCCTTTCCCCCCAGCCACGCACCAGTGATGGGCCCGAGCCGCGTTGGGTGCCACCCCGCTGTGACCATGCTTCATCCTCATCCTCCTCCACCTCCTCCTCATCCTCGTCCTCCTCGTCCTCCAGTAGTGGGCCCTGGCTGGCCACATTTGTACCTGGCCTCTGCTGTTGCAAAAAACCTCCCTCTGAGTCACTTCGAAGAGACTGGCCTGAAAGTGCTAAAAATTACCCCTCTTCCTCCTCCTCCTGGGCCACCTCCTCTTCCATCATCGCCCTAAGTGTTTTCTCAAGGACACATAGAAGTGGTATTGTAACGCTAATAACGGCGTCATCGCCACTGGCCATGTTGGTGGAGGACTCGAAACAGCGCAACAGGGCACACAGGTCTCGCATGGAGGCCCAGTCATTGGTGGTGAAGTGGTGCTGTTCCGTAGTGCGACTGACCCGTGCGTGCTGCAGCTGAAACTCCACTATGGCCTGCTGCTGCTCGCACAGTCTGTCCAGCATGTGCAAGGTGGAGTTCCACCTGGTGGGCACGTCGCATATGAGGCGGTGAGCGGGAAGGCCGAACTTACGCTGTAGCACAGACAGGCGAGCAGCGGCAGGATGGGAACGCCGGAAGCGCGAACAGACGGCCCGCACTTTATGCAGCAGCTCTGACATGTCGGGGTAGTTGTGAATGAACTTCTGCACCACCAAATTCAGCATATGCGCCAGGCAAGGGATGTGCGTCAAACCGGCTAGTCCCAGAGCTGCAACGAGATTTCGCCCATTATCACACACCACCAGGCCGGGCTTGAGGCTCACCGGCAGCAACCACTCGTCGGTCTGTTGTTCTATACCACGCCACAACTCCTCTGCGGTGTGGGGCCTGTCCCCCAAACATATGAGTTTCAGAATGGCCTGCTGACGTTTACCCCGGGCTGTGCTGAAGTTGGTGGTGAAGGTGTGTGGCTGACTGGATGAGCAGGTAGAAGAAGAGGAGGAGGAAACTGAGTAGGAGGAGGTGGCAACAGGAGGCAAAAAATGTTGTCCTGCGATCCTTGGCGGCGGAAGGACGTGCGCCAAACAGCTCTCCGCCTGGTGCCCAGCTGCCACTACATTTACCCAGTGTGCAGTTAGGGAGATATAGCGTCCCTGGCCGTGCTTACTGGTCCACGTATCTGTGGTTAGGTGGACCTTGCCACAGATGGCGTTGCGCAGTGCACACTTGATTTTATCGGATACTTGGTTATGCAGGGAAGGCACGGCTCTCTTGGAGAAGTAGTGCCGGCTAGGAACAACATACTGTGGGACAGCAAGCGACATGTGCTGTTTGAAGCTGTCTGTGTCCACCAGCCTAAATGACAGCATTTCATAGGCCAGTAGTTTATAAATGCTGGCATTCAGGGCCAGGGATCAAGGGTGGATAGTTGGGAATTTACGCTTTCTCTCAAATGTTTGTGAGATGGAGAGCTGAACGCTGCCGTGTGACATGGTTGAGATGCTTGGTGACGGAGGTGGTGGTGTTGGTGGTACATCCCCTGTTTGCTGGGCGGCAGGTGCCAACGTTCCTCCAGAGGCGGAGGAAGAGGCCGAGGCAGCAGCAGAAGAGGCCGAGGCGGCAGCAGCAGAAGAGGTAGCAGGGGGAGCCTGAGTGACTTCCTTGTTTTTAAGGTGTTTACTCCAGTGCAGTTCATGCTTTGCATGCAGGTGCCTGGTCATGCAGGTTGTGCTCAGGTTCAGAACGTTAATGCCTCGCTTCAGGCTCTAATGGCACAGCATGCAAACCACTCGGGTCTTGTCGTCAGCACATTGTTTGAAGAAGTGCCATGCCAGGGAACTCCTTGAAGCTGCCTTTGGGGTGCTCGGTCCCAGATGGCGGTGGTCAGTAGCAGGCGGAGTCTCTTGGCGGCAGGTGTTCTGCTTTTGCCCACTGCTCCCTCCTTTGCTACGCTGTTGGCTCGGTCTCACCACTGCCTCTTCCTCCGAACTGTGAAAGTCAGTGGCACGACCTTCATTCCATGTGGGGTCTAGGACCTCATCGTCCCCTGCATCGTCTTCCACCCAGTCTTGATCCCTGGCCTCCTGTTCAGTGTGCACACTGCAGAAAGACGCAGCAGTTGGCACCTGTGTTTCGTCATCATCAGAGACTTGCTGAGGTGGTATTCCCATGTGCTCATCATCAGGAAACATAAGTGGTTGTGCGTCAGTGCATTCTATGTCTTCCACCGCTGGGGAAGGGCTAGGTGGATGCCCTTGGGAAACCCTGCCAGCGGAGTCTTCAAACAGCATAAGAGACTGCTGCATAACTTGAGGCTCAGACAGTTTCCCTGGTATGCATGGGGGTGATGTGACAGACTGATGGGCTTGGTTTTCAGGCGCCATCTGTGGGCTTTCCGCAGAAGACTGGGTGGGAGATAATGTGAACTTGCTGGATCCACTGTCGGCCACCCAATTGACTAATGCCTGTACCTGCTCAGGCCTTACCATCCTTAGAACGGCATTGGGCCCCACCAAATATCGCTGTAAATTATGGCGGCTACTGGGACCTGAGGTAGTTGGTACACTAGGACGTGTGGCTGTGGCAGAACGGCCACGTCCTCTCCCAGCACCAGAGGGTCCACTAACACCACCACGACCATGTCCGCGTCCCTTACTAGATGTTTTCCTCATTGTTACCGTTCACCACAATAAGAAAAATATTATTTGGCCCAATGTATTGAATTCAAATTCAGGCCTTTTTTTACAGACACCTAACACTATCTGGCTATCTATTTAGGCACCGTATTACACTAATACAGGCACAGCAGTAACGACAGATTTAGCTGGATATAAATTTGAGGCCTAGTATTTAGGCGCTGGGTGACAGGTATACGTTTACTGACAGAATTAGACTTGAAAATGCACAGTAGCGTGTGTGTGAAGTTATTCAGAATGACCCTATGTGCACCTTGAATCTTATATACCCTTTTAGGGATAGATTTAAAATAGCTTTGATACAGCAGAAACCACTAAATTAGGAAATTGCTAAATTGGGAATTATATTTCAACCCAGAACAAAAACTGTGCTTTGACGGACACTAAATAACTTGACCAGCCACAGCAGTACAGCAGTAACGACAGATTTAGCTGGATATAAATTTGAGGCCTAGTATTTAGGCGCTGGGTGACAGGTATACGTTTACTGACAGAATTAGACTTGGAAATGTACAGTAGCGTGTGTGTGAAGTTATTCAGAATGACCCTATGTGCACCTTGAATCTTATATACCCTTTTAGGGATAGATTTAAAATAGCTCTGATACAGCAGAAACCACTAAATTAGGAAATTGCTAAATTGGGAATTGTATTTCAACCCAGAACAAAAAATGTGCTTTGACGGACACTAAATAACTTGCCCAGCCACAACAGTACAGCGGTAACGACAGATTTAGCGGGATATAAATTTGAGGCCTAGTATTTAGGCGCTGGGTGACCGGTATGGATTTAGTGACAGAATTAGACTTGGAAATGCACAGTAGCGTGTGTGTGAAGTTATTCAGAATGACCCTATCTGCACCTTGAATCTTATATACCCTTTTAGGGATAGATTTTAAATTGCTCTGATACAGCAGAAACCACTAAATTAGGAAATTGCTAAATTGGGAATTGTATTTCAACCCAGAACAAAAAATGTGCTTTGACGGATACTAAATAACTTGACCAGCCACAGCAGTAACGACAGATTTAGCTGAATATAAATTTGAGGCCTATTATTTAGGCGCTGGGTGACAGGTATATGTTTACTGACAGAATTAGACTGGGATATGGCCAAAAAATAACCACACTATTGATGGTTAAATGCACTTGGTGTGACAGCTTGACCAACCACACTATTGAGGGTTAAATGCACTTGGTGACAGGCTCAGCTTGCCCCTGATGTAGTATATGGCCAAAAAATAACCAGACTATCGATGGTTAAATGCACTTGGTGTGACAGCTTGACCCTGATGTAGGATTTAGCCAAAAAATAATCACACCATTGAGGGTTAAATGCACTTAGTGACAGGCTCAGCTTGCCCCTGATGTAGTATATGGCCAAAAAATAATCAGACTATTGATGGTTAAATGCACTTGGTGTGACAGCTTGACCCTGATGTAGGATTTAGCCAAAAAACAACCACACCATTGAGGGTTAAATGCACTTGGTGACAGGCTCAGCTTGACCCTGATGTAGTATATGGCCAAAAAATAACCACACTATTGCTGGTTAAATGCACTTGGTGTGACAGCTTGACCCTGATGTAGGATTTAGCCAAAAAACAACCACACCATTGAGGGTTAAATGCACTTGGTGACAGGCTCAGCTTGCCCCTGATGTAGTATATGGCCAAAAAATAACCACACTATTGCTGGTTAAATGCACTTGGTGTGACAGCTTGACCCTGATGTAGGATTTAGCCAAAAAACAACCACACCATTGAGGGTTAAATGCACTTGGTGGCAGGCTCAGCTTGCCCCTGATATAGTATATGGCTAAAAAATAACCACACTAGTGCTGGTTAAATGCACTTGGTGGCAGCTTGTGCTGGCGCACCACAAGACACAAAATGGCCGCTGATCACCCCAGAAAAAAGTGACTGAAAAACGCTCTGGGCAGCCTAAAAACAGTGAGCAATTCAATAGCAGCTGTTCAATCATCCATAGCTGTAGATCGATCACTGAATTAAGTCTTTTGGATGAGTTAATCACTGCCTAATCTCGCCCTAACGTCGCAGCTGCAACCTCTCCCTATGCTGATCAGAGCAGAGTGACGGGCGGCGCTATGTGACTCCAGCTTACATAGAGGCTGGGTCACATGGTGCTCTGGCCAATCACAGCCATGCCAATAGTAGGCATGGCTGTGATGGCCTCTTGGGGCAAGTAGTATGACGCTTGTTGATCGGCTGCTTTGCAGCCTTTCAAAAAGCGCCAAGAAAGCGACGAACACCGAACCCGAACCCGGACTTTTACGAAAATGTCCGGGTTCGGGTCCGTGTCACGGACACCCCAAAATTCGGTACGAACCCGAACTATACAGTTCGGGTTTGCTCATCCCTAAAAGGAACTGCTCATGACCCTTAGCATACCACCTCATCAGTGAAGCATGGTGGTGGTAGTTTCATGGTGTGGGCATGTATGGCTGTCAATGGAACTGGTTCTCTTGTATTTATTGATGCTCATTTTCAGCCAAATACTTCAGAACTCATTGGACGGCGCTTCACAGTGCAGATGGACAATGACCCAAAGCATACTACAAAAGCAACCAAAGAGTTTTTTTAAGGGAAAGAAGTGGAATTTTATGCAATGGCCAAGTCAATCACCTGACCAGAATCAGATTGAACATGCATTTCACTTGCTGAAGACAAAACTGAAGGGAAAATGTCTCAAGAACAAGCAGGAACTGAAGACAGTTGCAGTAGAGTCTTGGCAGAAAATCACCAGGGATGGAACCCAGCATCTGGTGATGTCTATGCGTTCCAGACTTCAGGCTGTAATTGACTGCAAAGGATTTGCAACTAAGTATTAAAAAGTGAAAGTTTGATTTATGATTATTATTCTGTCCCATTACTTTTGGTCCCTTAACAAGTGGGAAGCACATATGCAAACTGTTGTAATTCCTACACCGTTCACTTGATTTGGATGTGAGTACCCTCAAATTAAAGCTGTCAGTCTGCAGTTAAAGCACATCTTGTTTGTTTAATTTCAAATCCATTGTGGTGGTATATAGATTCAAAAATGTTAGAATTGTGTCAATGTACCAATATTTATGGACCTGACTGTATATATTTGTATATATTTGTATATATGTAATTACTGAAGCAATACCCAAGATGTAGCAGCAATCTACCTGTCTGTATTAACGTGACATTGAGTGTCACGCCTCAATCATCTGTTTCAGTTTATTCATAGCCACACTGCTGCTATAAATTTTTTTGGGGGGGAGGTTAAATTTAAGTTAGCTGCATATATACATAATTTCTGCATCAATACCAACATTTTCACACTCCTCTGGCTGATTCCAATGAATAGACCTTGCCTTGTTGGCGGTGCACAATCTTGCCACTGTTGCTGTCTGTCTGCATCAATTCCTGAAGTGTGGCCGCAAACTACCTATGTGTATTAACAAGAAATGTAGTGTCATGCTTTAATCATCCGTGACTTCCATTTCCACACGGTTACAAAGAAAAACATTTTTGAAGGATTGTTAAATTTAATTAAAACAGCATATATGTGTGATTGCTACAAGACATAGGTTAGGGTAGCAATCAACCTGTGTGTATTAACAATAAATTTAGCATTAAGCCTCAATCATCCATTTTCATGAATTCCATATACACATGGTTGGAATTATTATATATATATTTTTTTAGGGATTCTTAAATTTATTTAAAGCAGCATATATATTACTACAAGACACAGGGTAGGGCATCAATCTACCTGTGAGCGATAATGAGTCATTGAGCGTCACGCTTCAATTGTCAGTTTCTGTGAATTCCAAATTGTTACAATACATTTTTTTTTGGGGGGGGGGATTGTTCAATTTACTTAAACCAACATATATATGTGATTAGTAGAAGACACATGGTAGGGCACCTATTTAACTATGCATGATAACAAGAAATTGAGAGCCATTTATTTCTGTTTATTCCGTTTCTAAATGGTTGCAATTATACATTTCATTCTTTGGGGGGTTCAATTTAATTAAATTGACTGAAAAAAATACTCAATTGGTAGTTGTATAGAAAAACTAAGTCACAAAAGCCAACTACCTAAAACATAACTTTTATTCTTAATGCTATAAAATCAAAAAGGTCCTTCTCTGGGGACTAATACGAATGCAACACAGACAAACAACCAAACAACCGTAAGCGGCCGACAAGGAATAGAAGAAGATGCTCTGGTACTGACAACGAGTGCTGGGCAACCATATGGGGTCCCTGGTGTAACCCTAGGGTGTCCCTGGTCTTATTCTCTGCCCAGAGATGCCCCCAGATGGTAGAAGCACTCTGTCCCCGTGCCTAAGACTATCTGTCCTTAAAAAAGCCCTTACCACACAGATTGGCCCATATGGATGCCCGGGTCATTCAATGCGTTAATTAAAATAGATAATATACTATTGCTCTCCCTTCTAGTCTCGACGCGTTTCCCCTATTAAACATAGGTTCATCAGGAGACAATGAAGGTAATCGGGTGGCCCACCCACAAGGCTTGGTGGCCACACACCAATGGTTTAACACACATAAACCAAAATCAAAAGAGAAAACAATGAAATAATAACTGGAGCAACCCCAAGATCGCATGTATCTGCCACGGAATTCACAACAATAGTGTAATATGACAAATAACAGCCAGTTCAGATAGAAACGATAATTTAAATTGATTTAATACTTATCTTATGCTGTATGAGTCCGAAGCGGCGACCTGCGGGTTGGGGTGCTCCAGGGGGCACTGAAAATAAGGCTCCAATTTGTGTGCTAATCCCTAGCCTATTTAAACTTCCAGGTGGGGCAGTACCTAATAGTGAGTCTCCAATCACAGAAGTTGTAGGGGCATCATGTGGTCCAGTCCCCCCTCCGCCCCTCTTATTCACAGGTGCCATATGTTAATTTAATATAGATATGCTAAAATATATAGGTGCACATAATGGTGTCCCAGGCTCCCCTCTCTTCTGTTTACACTGTCACATAGGAGAATCGCCGCTCTTCTCACCGGTTATGTCGATCCCCTAAGTCACATCTGGTGGAACGCACGCCGGGGCTCCAAGATGGCCGTGCGTTCCACCGTAACACGGCCAATCCGGGCCTGCGACGTCATCAGGAAGGCGCAGTGACTGGAACGCAAGTTTGCTTGCGCTCCAGCGCGGCATCCCGTGGGCGTGGCTATGCGTTCCGCTGCGTTCCACAGCCGGTAAGGAGGAGGAGGAAGCTAGTTAGTTCTGACGGGCGGTCAAGGGAGGGGATACTAGGAATCTGCTAACGATGATAAATCCCATCAAGTTAATGGAGGTGACCCCACTCAAAAATAAATAAATGACATATTCATGTGGGTCACTCCTCCATATACATATCAAGAAGGGGGAGGTGCAAATGTATATTCTTATTTCCATGGGTTGGTAATAAAGAGGCTGACATACCTGATCATGTGAAAGCGCATATGGACAACCTATTGTGGGGTTATTCATGATAAATAATATATTAATTTCCCACAAATGGCATCTCATTCCTCAGGGGTGTTAATATGGCACCTCATAGGTGAAAGTTGGAGATATTTGCCCTACAACCTGGAGCTAGGGCAGTCGTTAGTACTATGTACGATAGATACATGTGATAATAATGTGTGACCTAAATCATTGGATAGGTCCTAATGATAGTAAGATTAACACTTCGCGTGTCGATATCCAGTTCCGTCGTGAGAAAAGAAGTTAAAACGTAGTTCCGACAGGATGACCGAGTGTTTTATAGGAAACTTGAGAATGTTAGTTGTTCATTTAAGCCACCTGGGGACTGTGAGCGGAACCGGAAGATCCACTCCGTTTCTTTCTGGAGAATCCTCCAGTCCCAGTCACCCCATTCTGGGGGAAGGTCTAATTAATTCCAAGGCGGAGAATTTAATTAGTCGGGAGTTCCCGTTATGGACCTCCCACATGTGATTAGCTATGGGTGTGTCCTTCTTGTTTTTAATGTCGTTCACATGCTCCAGGATTCGTCTACGAAATTCCCTGAACGTTTTACCAACGTAATCCTTGGGGCACGTGCATTGGGCCAGGTACACAATCCCCTTGCTGCGGCAGTTGATAAAGTCCTGTATATCGTACATTCTGCCCGTGAGTGAACAGATGTTCTGTTTAGAGGGGTTGATGCTTTTACAGGCTAGACAGGACCCACACCGAAAGGTGCCTATTGGCTTGTGATCGAGCCGTGTTCCCATCGGAACAGGTCCTGAATAGTGACTGTGAACCAGTCGGTCACGAAGACATCTCCCCCTTCTAAACAATATACTTGGACGAGAGGATAGAATATCTGACACGTCCGGGTCCATAAGGAGGATCTGCCAGTATTTGTTGATAACTTCCCTGACTTCCTTATTTCTTGTGTCAAATGTGGAGATAATTCTAATTGTCTCCTCCTTTTTCTCCCTTGACTCTCTGAGTATCAGAAGAGAACTTCGCTCACAGACAGATGCATTATGAAAGGCCCCCCTAAGAACATGCTGCGGATAGCCCCACGTTGCAAACCTCTTTTGCAATTTTCTTGATTCTTGGTGAAAACCCTCATACGTAAATACTGCCCTCGGGGTATGCCCCTCTTCAAGCTGGTTGGGTGGTGGCTATCCCAGTGCAGTAGGCTGTTTGTGGCTGTGGTTTTCCTGAAGGTGGAGGTGACAAGACCGCCTCCGGTTTTAGTGACCCTGACGTCCAAAAACGTTAGTGAATCAGGATGAAATTCCGAGGTAAAGGAAAGTCCCAGCTCGTTGTGTTGAGAGCCTCAACGAACCTGGTAAACTCCTCCGGACTCCCATTCCAGATGATAAAGACATCGTCAATGTATCTGGTCCAGAAGACGATCTTGTCACCCCACCAGTTATGAGTATCAGGAAAAACCACTTGGTCCTCCCACCAGCCCAGGAGGAGATTTGCATAAGTCGGAGCACAGGGACTCCCTATAGCGGTCCCCCTGAGCTGGTGGAAGAACTGCCCGTCGAAGAGAAAAAAAAGCCGTTGTCAGTACCAGAGCATCTTCTTCTGTTCCTTGTCGGCCGCTTATGGTTGTTTGGTTGTTTGTCTGTGTTGTATTCGTTAGTTCCCAGAGAAGGACCTTTTTGATCTTATAGCATTAAGAATAAAAGTTATGTTTTAGTTAGTTGGCTTCTGTGACTTAGTTCAATTTAATTAAGCTGCATATATGTGTCACGACGGTGTCTTGGTTGTTGGAGTTTGCCTTGATATGTCTGCCATACATGCTGTTGAAGGAGCAGGTCATCTCTAGTTCCTGTCGTGTCCTGTGTCCATTCGTGTTAATTTTAGGGATCATCAGGGCGACTCAGGGTCCGAGGTTCCAGCGTATGAGCACTCCTACCAGCTGGGTCTGCTCATATGGTTAGGAGTCAGGGCGAGGTTTAGGGATACATTAGGAGGTTCCCAGCTCCCTTTCCCATATGTCAAGACCTAGTTACTGTTCCCGCTTCCTTACAGTGTTCAGTGTGGAGTCTTCCTCCCACACTGCGCCATGACAATATTACTGCATCAATATTATCATTTTATTACTCCTCTGGCTGATTTCAGTGAATAGACCTTGCCACTGTTGCTGTCTGTCTGCATCAATACCCAAAGTGTAGTGGCAATCTACCTGTGTGTGTTAACAAGAAATTTAGTGTTAAGCCTCAATCTTCTGTTTCCTTGAATTCCATTTCCACACTGTTGGAATTACATTTTTTGAGGGATTGTTAAATTACTGCAAGACACAGGGTAGGGCAGCACTCCCAAAGTGTAGTGGCAATCTACCTGTGAGTGAAAACTAAAAATTAAAAGTCAGGCCTAAATCGTCAGTTTCCTTGAATTCCATTTCCACATGGTGGCATTTAAAATGTTTTTGGGGATTATTAAATTGAATCTTAAACATCATATATATGTGATTGCTACTAGACACAGGGTAGGGCTTTAATCTACCTGTGAGTGAAAATGTTAAAATGAGCATCAGGCCTCAATTGTCCATTTCCATGAATTCCATTTCCACACGGATGCAATTTATATTTTTCTAGGGGATTGTTAAATTTACTTAAACTAGCATATATATGTGATTACTACAAGACACATGGTAGGGCACCAATTTACCTATGCTTGCTTTTTTTGGGGGGGGGGGGGGTTCAATTTAATTAAGCTGCATATATACATGTTTACTACATCAATATTCACATTTTCATACTCCTCAGGCTTATTCCAATGAATAGATCTTTCTTTGACGTTGGTGCCCCATCATGCCACTCTTGTTGTCTGTGTGTCTGCCTACCATCACGTTCTGTACCGCATCATGCTACTAATTCCTCTCAATCATCAGTTTACATCTATTCATAATATATATATATATATATATATATATATATATATAGTGGCTTTATATGTATTATAGAAGATTCGTTATAATAGAAGATATTAAGTGATACTGTCCAGTGATCCATAGATGTGTTGGACATGCAGTGCACCAGAGCACTAATTCATTTCTACTTTCCCACATTCTGCACATAATTAGTGATTAATTCTACTAATGTTTTTTTAATTTGTAATCACGTTTAATAAATATGACCTAATGGTAAGGGTTTTACATTATGTTAACTGTAACTGATATGGTTTTGACTCTTCTGACTGAAAAAGTCATTTAAATCTCTAACATCTGGGGTTTGACTAGTACCAATACTATCTTCTACTGGGAACATCGGGTAAGCCAAATGTGATGGGCCTCAGAGCCACATATGACACCCGAGTCATTGGTTGGGGAATATTTGAATTATTTCTTCACAGTGAAGTGTGTGCATAATATTCTGTCTATGATCCAATGCCTAATGCAATGTTTTTGCTTTGTTCTTTTTTTTTTCTTTTTTTCATATAACATTATTAGGCCCCGACTATTGACATCCGTCCAAGATCAGCAACTATTCAGATGAATAATGCCACACATCTGCAAGAGAGAGACGAAGAATATGGCTATGAATGTCTTGATGGAAAAGATTGTGCCAGTTTCTTCTGCTGTTTTGAGGATTGCCGAACTGGTGCTTGGAGACATGGAAGAATACATATTCGAGTTGCAAAAATTGACTCATATTCCCGAATTTTCTTCCCAACTGCTTTCTGCTTATTTAACTTGGTTTATTGGGTATCATATCTTTATCTTTAAAAAGAAAAGAAAATATGCCACTGAAATGGATATGCGACACAGGCCTTATAAATCAGAAATATTTTTCATTTAAGAAGTAATATGGTTTGTGTATAGCACCAATGCACATTTTATCGGTTTATTCAATTTACTGAGTGCCATAGGCTGGTATTATATGAAAACTGAGACAGTGGATCTGAGCTTTCAGATCTTGGTTTAGGCTATTACACTACATAAGCATTATATGGAATACTGTATATTTGAAAGATAAGGGAAAGCCTCTATGTAAATGCATTTTGGCAGATACAAATCATGCTAACATATGACCTGAAAATCTTTTTCACTGCATTTTAATGATGTTACTTATTACACTGAGATATTGCAACTTGTCTATAGAAGTAAAGCTTCAAATACTTTTTATAAAATGAATAACTATTCACTGTCCAGTTGGAGAGCACATGTAAAATGATGTAAATATTTTATTACATTAAACCCTATAGTAAATGCATGCATCCACTGAGGCCAACACAAAGCACATGGACTATACCATACAGTGTTATGTTTTCTTTGTATGTTGCTTGTGCTATTTTAGGTAAAGGATCTTATGAATTCATTATAACTACTCAACTATAGCTACTTATGTTCATGTCATGCATGAGGATTTAAACTATCCTGCACTTCCTTAGGTACCATTACATATGCCTTAAAGATAAGAATTCAAAGCAATCTGCATACCTGGGATGCCATTTTCAAATATTAAATACCTTCCAAAGGGAGCAGTAGAAATCAATGTGTTTGGATTTCTACTATTCTATATATTTGTAGTTAAGTTGAGGATGATATTTGATTGACAGGTAATCTGGCAAGTTGTTACCTTTTTATAGCCTACAGAGTAAACACTAATGGGATATGATGCAAATCATAGTGAAATAGATTTTTCATTGCATTTGAGCATATTTCTCAAGATGTTGTCTTATTTGGGGTTGTTATATAAGGGTTCTAGGATATCATATAGGGTGTCTATTACTTGTGTATAATCTATTATCTACAGAAGGGATGCATCTACTACTTTAGAGGATTCAGCTCCACAAAGTAAAATATATGGTTGCTTATGCCTCTAAATGGTCTGCATGACATGCTACATTTTTATTCTAGTGACACTGTAGCCACTCAAGTTTTTCTGGCAGCAATGTATGATCATTGTGGGTGCCAGCTATACCCTTGGAGATCATCCAGTCATGTCCTCATTTAGAGATGGGATATCTCTTTTAAGATATATGTATGGCTTTGTATTCTCAGCCATTTAGAGGTAAAAAAAAAAGAAAAAAAAGATGAACCAGAGACTAGTTAGGAATAAAGAAATGTAAAACATTTGACAAGCAAGACTGCAGTTAAAAACGATTAAATCTTGAGAACAAAATTAGTTAACGATAATAATAAACATAATTTACTGTTATAATTTAATGTCTATTAATGGTATATCAATGCTGCTTTAGCATTTAAAATAGCCAAACATAGCAACATTTTGATAAGATTAGCGTAATATTTGACAACTGGAGAAAAATAGGTGTCAAGAAATCTATATAATATATTTTTATGTAACAATTAAAGACTGAAAGGGGTTGTCCATTTTTTTTTTCTGTGTAGTTCTAGCACAAGTTTCGGGCTACCCCTAAACAGCTGATCAGTGGGGGTAAGGACAGGTCATTATAGTAAAATCCTGGACAACCCTTTGAAGCAAAGACACCTGTTCCTATAGCAATGTGTTAGTCAGAAACCATATGATTATTGGGAGAGTAGTTATTTGACATATTATAGCCTCTAGTGTCTAACAAGTCCTATACATTTCTGTTTGGGATAATTCTCCCCAGTAACTGAATTTACTATGAAAACTTTTTTTATGACAGTATTCAGTTAATAGTGAATTATAAATTGCACGGCTTTTCTGTGTGTTTAGTGTTTTTTTTTTTTTAGTTTGTTCATTTTTTTGTCATTGCCATACTGTTTTTCCTATAGGCTTCTGTATAGCTACTTACAGTAAAAATCAGAAAACATGTATGTTAGCAATGTCATTATTAACAAGAATGAACATAAAACTATGAACAAGACCTTGCAGGAGAAAATGTAAAATCAAATAATAATAGACAACTGTGAAAAAAAATTAAATATAATAATAATATTTAGATTATGTTTAGAAGTATGTGATAATATCAAATCTACCTCTGATCTTATAAAAATGGCTTTTATATTTGCATTTATTTCTATTCAGATAAAAAAATTACTGCTAGGACTTGAAGAATATGTGTCTGATACTTGCAAGCTGATTTAGATTTAAATCCTATACCAATGTTCTCACTGAGAAGAAACAGACTGTGCAATGGTATTTAATGGGTGCCAACATACTTCCAACTCATTTTCCAAAACTCCAGGGTTAGAGCCATTGAATTTTATTTGTAGTATATTGATATATATTCTCTTAAAATGACTTGTTTGTAAATATATTTCACATAAACAATACAATATAAATAAGTCACTACACAGGCATCTAAAGTATTTGAAGTATATATACAATATTTTATATATATATATATATATATATATATATATATATGACTATATATTACAATGAAACGTCTTTGAGGTGATCACTAAAATGCCATAAAAATAGCCTTCTAGAGAGTTGGTTTTCTCAAAGAATATGGCCAAATGCATGGTATTGATGGAACTAAAACAATTTAATATTTTACAGTTAAATTGATCTATATAAAAGAGTGTTATTTTAAAAGAGGTGGTCTTTTTGAAGAGGTTTCACTGTATATGTATGTGCCAAAAACACAGCCAAAATAGTATTAGGTGCAGTGTATTTTGCTAGGGAAATTAGAGGACACTGCATAAATTAAATAAATAAAAATATATAACAAATTAATTTATTAGGCGTTGAAACAATTGTGAAAGATTATTATTAAGTAACATATCAGTAAAATGAGATTGGTGTAATTATTTTTATTTTCTGTATTTGTTTATATTTTAGATGCTAGAAATCTGGTGCTGAAAAAAAAAATATGTGCCATGTTTTGCAGAAAATCAACAGAAAATGAAATACTTTAGATTTTTTTTATATATTATTTATATTATTATTACTACTATGAACTCCACACTCCTCAGAAAGTTGTCATTTTCCAAATCCCAGAGCCTCTGTTGTTCTCCTTATGTTCCTCTCTAATCAACCTATAGATGCCTTACCTCGCTTTACAGTATCTCAACTCTTAAATTCCTTACCTTACTTAGTGTAATTGCCAAAAAATGAATAGGCTAATCAGTTAATGAAATTATCATAATATAGATTTTTGTACATTATGCAATTGTTACCGGGTTTTCATTATCATGCCGTTTAAAAATATATATATAATATTACCCCAATTACTTTATGGAAGAAGTATTCTTGGATTTTGGCCCTTTTTAACTAGTCCCTGGCTGTAATGTGTGGTATCAAATAAAAATAAAAAAAATAAAAAATCATACTTACCTGATTCACACTAATCCTTTTGGTGACCTTCCGAATAGCCAATGACTAGCCCCAGAGGTGATATGTCCCCAAGGATCATGTTGCTGCTGGATATAACAGGTTACTTAGCCCACCCCACAGGATAATGTCTGTCATCAAGCAATCTGTGCTTTCGCTAAACAAGTAGTCATATACAAACTCTTCTGGAGTGTCCTCTAAAATTGATATATTTTGCACATAACCATTGCCACAATATACAATGAGCTGGTCTGAGCTTGTACCAGTGGTAATGTCACTAATCACTAGCTATGCATTACCACCATTGGAGACACATTTTTTTCAGTAGGTTAAAGGGCCTCATAATTGTCCATATGCTTACCAGAAAATTAAAGCAGCTAAAGTGGGCATATACAATAGTCCAAAGTTGACCAAAACAGACAATTCCAACCAAAGAAAATGTTTTGATCATCATCTGTTTATGGCTGAAAATAAGTGGCTATATTTAAAATTTTCAATCAGATAGTCCAAGAATAATCTTTTATGAATTATTTTTTATTTTATAAGGAAATGCCTAGAAAGATTTTGTCCTTTATCTAGTCTCATTGCGCCTATAATGGCCAAAATGGACTAAAGTATGTTTAGCTGAATTGGTGGAATGTTTGTTTAACTGTCTATTGTTTTACAACCTTACTTCTATCTAACATCTATCACGACTTTTAGGAATTAAACTTTGAAACTTTGATATTGATTCCCCTATGACAGCACTATCTGTGGACAGAAGCACTGCCACTGGGGCAATCATGGACATATGTTTCTTATAAACAGACTAGACTATGTAAGACAAGGTATAACTGGACGTGAAGCATCATAGTGTTTATGGTAAAAAAAAAAAAATGTAAAAGGCTTATATTGCAAGTATATGAAAAACTTATTATGCTAGGAATTTTCTGCTTAATCTCAATATTTTTATAGAGCATAAAGTATGCTCATATTTAGTGTTGCGGAAATCAAAGTTAACAAAGTGTACTTCGATCCGAATTACTGAGAAAAATGTGTTTTGCCTTCAAATCAATTTTCCTGAAATGGAAATAAAAAATAAAAAAATACATACTCACTTCATCTATTTGGTCGTAGAGAGGCCATCATGACCATCTTGATTGAGAAAAAAAGTGCCAAATCTGATCAGATCTTCAGCCAATTATAAATTGATGCTAATGGTTACATAAGTTTACCTATATCTGAGTGAGTTTTGAGGACATGTTCAGCAAATGTTTAGGGCAGTGCAGAGGCAGAATCAGGATATATGATTAGGAGAACCTAAACAGCCCATGCATCAATTATAAAGGAGACCAGCTCTATTAAACCAATTATTACTATTACAAATGTTGCATCACAACACAATTGCATCACTCTCACAAAAATATAAAGTATTTTTCATACAATTCTTAAAAAAGCATGATCAAAAACAGAAAAATAGATAGTTTAAGGCATACTTTTTAACTAGTTTTTCTCAATGGCTCCTATTCACATTCTGCTTGCATTTCCAAATTTAAAATGCCAATGTAAAAGGCATTTTAAAATATGAATCTGATTAAATTACATCCAGTATTTGATAAAAGTACAGAATTTTCCTAATTTCTTTTTTAAACTCTATTAAATCTGATATGTCTGATGAGAAAAGATGTAATTACCAAATACCAGGAAATGTTTTATACACTATATATGAAAAATGTCCAGTTCTTGTCATTCTTCACTCAATACACTCAATCCTGGATATCTGAAGTCACCCTAAAGTCAAAATCAATATAAAAACAGGAATTATCTGTACAGCTGGTTTCTTCTTATTTTGTCCTAAGATACATGAGTGACATTAAGTACCATAATTATTCAATGAAGGTCATGATTCATGACCTATGATAATCATTTTTCAAATATAAAAGGGCTTCATGATATCATAAAAATTGTGAAACAACTAAATTTTGCTTGAAATATTCCAAGATTGTTTTCTAAATTGAAACAATGCTCTACTAAGACCATGCTTGCTTTCACAAAAGTAAAGGTTGCATCAAGAACAAGCAGGGAAATTATGGGAAATTTAAGGGTTATTCCTTATTTTTATGAGAGCCTTTATCTAGTAATTTATTTGCATAATATAAGATTTTCTAAGCAAAATGCCTATAATCCTGATAGTCTTTTCTTATTGTTACCGTATATTATTAATTTGTTACCTTAACTCATAAAATTAGCAACTTATATGAGTGGTATATATTAGGAAATTGCAGTATCTTTATAAAGTGCAACGGTAGAGTCACTAAAGGTGAAGCCCTGATTGAAGTCTTATCAAAAGTAATTCATTTCAGAAGAATTTAGTGTCAGGATCTATTTGTTACTAGTGTGTATGTTAGCCCTTTTTTACATCAAATTTGGAACGTCGGGTTTAAAAGGAGATTGGTTAAAAAGACAATATTCCCTAAGCTTATTTGTGTCAAAATCTAATTGATTTTTTTTTTATTAAAAAAGAGTGGATCTCCCACATTTAACATGAAAGTAACCTCAGTCATTAGCTCAGATTGCTTGATATTGGTTATCTAATTTTCCTCTGCCTTCATTACTTGCTACTGTAATTTAGATGCCATAAAAACAGAATGGAGTCAGTACCAACCATATATGGTAAGTTATGGTGAAAATCATGATGTCACATGTTAATCATTTATCAATGTGCACTTTGTTCACTATTAAAAATGTACAGACCTTTATTATTTACTTTCAAATTAAGTAATCAAGAGTGTGCTTACCATGTGAATGCATAGGGCACAGAGGGGGCACAGCCCTAGGTGGTCCAACTCCTTTACTAAGTATGGGAAGAAACTGTTCAAGACTCACTTCTGAGGTAATATATTGTAATCAATCCAAGGAGTGTGGATTTTCATTATTGGCATGAAATATGTCTGCTTGGTGGAGGAGACCAGGACTGTCCATGGCACCATTTCAATATTAGTCATGATGCCCCTTCTTTTATGTACGCAACTGATGATAATCCCAACTATAATGGACACTCAGAGTTTCTACCAACAATAATTTGAAAGCTTGCATGGTATGGTATCAGTACTGAATTATAGTAATTTTTTTTTATACATACTTACTATACATACATACTACTATAATATTGTGTCCATTGTGTGGCTTAAAACCAGGACTTTGTGAATGCTATGTTTTCTTTTGAGGGAGTGTTGATGCTGAACAACAATGTGCTGTGGGGAAGCTTACAAAGAAGCGTATAAGTATGCTAAGAACGTCTGGAACTTTGCTTGCCTTTCGCAGAGAGAAATGCTTGTGCAAGGCAGAATGCTTTGATAAACTTGTACCAATACAATTTCTCTGTCTTTTTTGATGAAATGACATTATTAAAAGACCGGAGAGCACTATTGTAAAAACTTTAGTTTTTCATTACCATAAAATATATTTTTGTCCCGTTTCCTGTTCTTTGTAAATAGACATAAAACATGTTGATGAAAGTATAAAGACAGAGATGGTTCAAACTCTTTTCTTTCTTTTTTTATAAAATTATAAAGAAATCTATGTGTACTTGTAATTGCTGTTGTCCGTGTTTAGTTCTGCGTTACATGTAATGTTTAAAACTTTTTGGTGTAAAAAAGCAATATTCTGAAATGCTGCTTTTTGTTTGAAAGCCTATGTAAATCGTCATTAATTTTATTAAATTTTGTGACCCAATAGTAAATATTCACTATGTATAAATGATCATGTATCGGTTATTTAACTATATTGCTAAATAGGGGAAAATGATGAGTGCACCTGCAATTTCCTTTCATTTTAGTATTCTTAATTTATTAATGTATTATGTTATAGTAAGCAACTTCATAATAAATTTACAACTTCCAATCATATGATATAGTTTATTTAGTCAGACCCCTTGATACTTTATATAATTGTCTACCAAAGTCAAGTCAACCACCAGGGCAGTACAGGTAGCATTTTGTCTTGAGCTCTTGAAAGTGGGCCCAATGCATTTCACTACCTAGTAATCATCCCGAGGGACCTACGTAATGACCATGAATATAAATTGAGTCAATTTATTTAATATAAGTGAAATTGCAAAAGCCCCATCTTCATGCTGGAAAAGGGTTTTGCAATCCCTAAGCGTTCATCAAAAGTCCATCATGGAAGTAACTATCATGGCAGGTTTCCCTACAGTGCTCACATGTTTCAGTACACACACTATTAACATTCAGCCATTTAGATAAGTCTGAGGGTTCAAATATGAAAATTATTAAGAGAAAGCTGGTAGCTGGTGACAGTATAAAGAAATCAATGGAAGCTGTTTTGTCCTAAGTGTGGTAAGATGTAACCACTTTATATATACAAATCCTACTCCTTATGACTGTATCTCTATCCTCATTTACATCTAAGTTGCTCTTAGTGGCAGATTTTCTAAAGAGTGTATAGTAACAGTTATATTTTTAGAACCCTGTCAATTGACACATAAAATATCATAGTGTATTGGCTACACATGCATAGTATATTAAATTCACACTTTGCGCAAAACACAATTAACACATGCTGTGGCATTTATTTTTATTGATTTAAAGAAGACCTGCAGACAATTTATTCATTCTTATACTTTCTCACAGTGTAAAACATGGTGCAAATTATTGTCACAGTAGTTACCCTCTTTCAATATTTAATTGTAAAAGAAAATACTTAGAAAATGTGACCACACATCTGATTGCTTACTGTGGATAGCTGCACTGTTGTATCTCTGCACTTGTTATGACCTCTTCTAAGTCATATTCAGCTTCTTTAAAATGTCGAACTGAATGTGTCATCAGAAAATGACCTATTGTCTAAACATTTTTTTTGTAAAACATTTTTATTTTATAATTTTTTTTATATCAATGTCTATAGTTTTAAAAATGTATATAATCATGCAATTTTCCCCACTTGCCACTAGGTCTAATAATAGGTCATGATTATGTACAAGTAAAGGTGGATTTACACTGCCCGATTGTCAGGCAGATTATCTGGAACAAACGTACCTGCAAACACTTCCTTCCCAACAATCGGCTTTCTGGTCAGCATGTGTAAACCAGTCTTAACATTTCATTGTAGGGTTATATATATATATATATATATATATATATTTTTTTTTTTTTATAGATAGTAACATGGAAAAACTAAAAAAAAAAAAAAAAATCCTCTAAAATTGTAAAGTAAATATGTTTAACATAAAACAGGATTTAAACTATATAGCATTTTATGATGACACATTCACTTAAAGTAATTGTCAGGGAGGTATTGATTTAAATAACCAGACATATCAATTAGAATGCATATCCATTTTAGCAAATGCACTGTATAGTTTAGGGAAAAAACATAACTCATTAAAAGCAATGTTTAAAAGCTATGTACACCTTCAGGGGTATTTCTTATTATTGCATTTTTCTCATTCTCGGCTAAAAAATATTTTTTTAATGCCTTTATTAAAAAATGTTCAGCAGGTTCTGAGATGCAAGAGTTAAAAAATAGTCCCGTCAGTGCCTATGTTTGACCTCTTGAACTTATAAACAGGTATTTAAGCCATATAGTTATATGTTTCATAATGAGTGTTTATGCTGTCTGGAAGTCAGAGATAAAAGATTTATATGAACCATCAGCTGATGGGATTCAATGAAAACAGAATGTGACAGCTTGCAAACAGACTGTTTTTTCTAACTGTTGTAACACAGAATAAGCTGAACATTTTTAATGACATGAAAAAATAGCCCAAAATGAGTAAAATGCAACAATAGAAAGTGTCCCTGAAAATATTCATAACCTTTAAGATATTAAACTGTTCTTGCAAAGTAAGTACTATGCAATATAAAAATTGGCTGCGTTAAGTATTTGAATGAAATTTCAGATGCTAACATAATGAAATAAAATAACTTTTCACCATAAACATATTATATTGCAATGCACTTCCAGGGATTCAGAAATAATATTGTCTAGATTCTAGAAGATAAAACCTTCATTTTATTTTTATTTTTATTAAAGATGCCCACCTATAAACACTGTTCCCTCTAAGCTGTGTGCGCTAGAAAGCAGGGGGTTAAAATAACACACTAATCAGGATTAATGAGCCCAATATCAGTTGGAATTTTTAATGCTTTAAATTTCAGAGGACACAGCTTAGAGGGAACAGCGCCTATAAGCAGTCAGTTCACTTAAATAAATAAAAAATGCTTGTGGGCTGTTGGAGATGATGGAATCTTTTAGGTATGTTATTCACAGAAACCAAAGTAAGTGATTACTTGTGAACAAAACAATACAGTCCTCGCGATAGTTATATTCTGCTACATAATGTGCAGGGCAGCCATGAAATATGTTAATTATTGGCAATTATAAACTTTCAAATTATAAAAATAAATAAATAAAGGGTTTTCCATTATTATATATAATTATGAGTTAAAAATAATAAAGCATTAAAGGGGTTCTCTGGGAGTTTGATATTGATGGGGTATCCTCAGGATAGGTCATCAATGTGAGATTGGGGGGGGGGGTCCAACTCCCAGCATCCTGGCTGAACAGCTGTTTGAGGAAGCCATTGTGCTCACTGGAGCTCCTGTGAACACAACAGCCTCCTTATAGCTTACCAAGCACAACACTATTCATTGGATAGCAGCTGTGCTAGGTTTTGCACTTATCCCCATTCACTTGATGGGAACTGAATTGTTCCTAGGCCATGTGACTGATGAACATGATGTCACATGGCTTAGGAACAGGCCTAAGCACTCATAAAGTACTTCAACCTCTTCCTACAGTTACTCGGTGGGGGTGCCAGGAGTTAGGCCCCCACTAATCTAATATTGATGATCTATATTAAAGTCATAAAAAATCCTGGAGAACCCGTATGCATTGTAGCATCACTCACCTCCATTAAAAACAAAGAAATATATAAGACTGAAGGCACAAAAAGATGGTCACTCTACAGGGTGGGCCATTTATATGGATACACCTTAATAAAATAGGAATGGTTGGTGATATTAACTTCCTGTTTGTGGCACATTAGTATATGTGAGGGGGGAAACTTTTCAAGATGGGTGGTGACCATGGTGGCCATTTTGAATCGGCCATTTTTAATCCAACGTTTGTTTGTTCAATAGGAAGAGGGTCATGTGACACATCAAACTTATTGGGAATTTCACAAGAAAAACAATGGTGTGCTTGGTTTTAACGTAACTTTATTCTTTCATGAGTTATTTACAAGTTTCTGACCACTTATAAAATGTGTTCAATGTGCTGCCCATTGTGTTTAATTGTCAATGCAACCCTCTTCTCCCACTCTTCACACACTGATAGCAACACCGCAGGAGAAATGCTAGCACAGGCTTCCAGTATCCGTAGTTTCAGGTGCTGCACATCTTGTATCTTCACTCCTGCGGTGTTGCTATCAGTGTGTGAAGAGTGGGAGAAGAGGGTTGCATTGACAATCCAACACAATGGGCAGCACATTGAACACATTTTATAAGTGGTCAGAAACTTGTAAATAACTCATGAAAGAATAAAGTTACGTTAAAATCAATCACACCATTATTTTTCTTGTGAAATTCCCAATAAGTTTGATGTGTCAAATGACCCTCTTCCTATTGAAAAAACAAAAGTTGGATTCAAAATGGCCGACTTCAAAATGGCCGTCATGGTCACTACCCATCTTGATAAGTTTCCCCCCTCACATATACTAATGTGCCACAGACAGGAAGTTAATATCACCAACCTTTCCCATTTTATTAAGGTGTATCCATATAAATGGCCCACCCTGTAGTCTGTCCTTATATTATTTCTTATTTATCTGGGATAGACATATGTTTATCCCAGGCATATCTAATTTACTGTAGATTTTCCAGCCACATCTTTTGGAAGTTTGATCCAAATCTCAACTACACTTTTGGTATAATATTTCCTGGCATACGTTAGTTTCTGATCTTTACGATAATTAATGTTAGATTGTGTCCCTTGTTCTTGTGTCTATTTTGATTTTAATAAAATAAAATAAAAGACAACTTATGCAAACATCCATAAACCCTGACAATATTAACCCCTTCCCAATGTTCGCTGTAATATTATGGCAGAAGTTGGGTCTTTAAAGATGGTGTCCTCATGTGCGGAGAGGTTGCCATAGCCGCTGGGTTTCTGCTGTTTCATATAGCAGACACCTGGGGCTAATGTCTACGATTTGTGATAATGCCAATCACAGGCATTTAAACCCCCAGATGCTGTGGTAAGATCTACTGCACTTCTGGGCCTGGAACGGCTTTTCCTTGCAGCAATTGGGGGAGCCGTTCATTACCTGTGAAAGGCTGGAGTCTGTTGAATTAACAATGCCTTTCACAGATGTATTTCAATGTACGCCTGTAGGTGGCAGCGACTAAAAAAAGTATCTAAAACACTTCTGGTGCAAAACATGTATGCCAGTTTTTTTTACTCAAATTACACCAGCACTGTCCCATTATCCGCTGCCTTTTTGAGTAAAGGAAAGTAGCATCCTTCCAATTGACCAAAATCAGAAGTTCTGATTATTTTATCCTGTTGACACTATTGCCTATAATTGAAAAATACTAGGGAAAAATGAATTTGATAGCCATGTGTCTTTTTTAAACCTACGCAAATATCAATGTATTTCCTGTGTAGGATTTTCACTAATGCATATGGCAAATTATTTTTTTTTTTATTCTATTTGAGTTCGCTTTTACATGACAGCATTTTAACTCAATGTAAATAACTAAACAGGATTTTGCTCCAAATTACTTAATGCTCAGTTCTCAATTTCTTCAGCTTAGTGTATGCATTTCAGTATATGTTGGCTAAATATACCCAACTATAAATTTCACCAAGTAAGGAATTCTGTAAGTGCTTTTTTGGCTGTTGAACGATACTGAATGGATGTCATATCTTATAGTTAAAAGTAGTTAAATAACATATGACTAATAATGAAATCCTTTTTCCCTACATATAAAAATATGCTAGTTTTGTCATTTGCTAGTTTTAAGTCATAATAACATTAAGATCCACCTACTGTAGGATTCTTTTTTTTTTAATAGATATTGGAAAACTTGTTTCTTTGCATATATCCACAATATACATATATTTTATAGGCCCTTAATGTACATTTTTATTTTAAATTAAAATAGATAGGCCAGTGTCCTTTCTCTGAGGTTTGTTTTATGTATATAAAAGTCTGACAAAATTAAATTAACTCTTGTCAATCCCATCCCTTGCTACTGAAATTTTCCCAAAAAATAAAATGTGCAACAATAGATTTTTCTGAAACATTTCACATTTTTTAAAGTGCTTCTCCCGACAATCAGTTATGATCACTTCAGGAAGCCATATCTAGCCATACATTTGTAGAATTACATGCATTACATACAGTAAATAGTTAGATACATGTAATAAATGTAAATGTCAGTTCTGCAAGAGCAGAATATTTGTTTTTAGTTCTGGCTCATAGAAGGAGGGTCATGAATGGGTGACCCTAGTATATGATATTCATATAGGATGAATGGATATATGGAAAAAATGCTATGTTATATTTAAAATATTATTTGAAAATTGCACTGGAATTGTGAATCATACATATGGAGATGACAGAATATTTTTCAGGATTTCCCAATGTTTCCAGTATTTCTTGTAAAACATATTTGAAAATGTTTCAAATACTGCACATATTTGTCCATATTTTTCAATAAAAACTTCTGCACTCTGATTAATGTGAACACTGAACTCCTTCTCCTGTTCCCAACATAAAACATCTATTTCCAGCAGCTGCCACTAAGGGGAACTTTTGCATAGAATTTATTTTTAACTGTACATTTATTTGTACTGGACTCCCCCTAGTGGTAGCTGCATGCAGTCAGTTTTTTTTTGTATTATACTGTGTGAAGGGAGGCAGGACATTTAGCACTGAGGCAGAGGGCAACTTTCTTATTACAATTTTATTAATTTTTTTTCCCCCACTTAATAAAAAAAATATTATTTCTGGTGTGTTTGATGCATGCATACTGAAGTACTGATTGAGAGAAGAGGTCATACAACCTTTGCTATGGACCCTATGAGTGTTTCCCCCTGACTCGTAGTGTCTTTCAAAGCACTTAGCATAAGTGTAGAATTAGTCAAATGTTGATGTTATTACAGTTTGTTGCATTTGAAAAGTGACTGATTTTATTTTTGTTTATATAAATGAAAAGAACAATACAAGAGGACATAAAAAACATTGCAATACAAAGTTAGATGCTTTCTTTTTCTATTGTCAGATTCCTCTCCTGCTCCCCCTCCTCTTCACTAATTCACAATTCAGTGCTCCATCTGTCTTTAGTAAAGACGGACTATCTGCTCACTGCTGATAGAAGTCTATGGAGAGGGGTAAAGGAGTAAGAGTAGAGACAAGCTGCTGGGGACAGGCAGAGAGAACAACAGATATACTGTTGCTGACTTGTGATTAAATGCAGTTGCAAGAAAAAGTATGTGAACCCTTTGAAATTATATGGATTTCTGCACAAATTGGTCATAAAATGTGATCTGATCTTCATCTAAGTCACAACAATAGACAATCACAGTCTGCTTAAACTAATAACACACAAATTAAATGTTACCATGTTTTTATTGAACACACCATGTAAACATTCACAGTGCAGGTGGAAAAAGTATGTGAACCTCTAGACTAATGACATCTCCAAGAGCTAATTGTAGTGAGGTGTCAGCCAACTGGAGTCCAAACAATGAGATGAGATTGGAGGTGTTTGTTACAGCTGCCCTGCCCTATAAAAAACACACACCAGTTCTGGTTTTGCTTTTAACAAGAAGCATTGCCTGATGTCAATGATGCCTCCCACAAAAGAGCTCTCAGAAGACCTACGATTAAGAATTGTTGACTTGCATAAAGCTGGAAAGGGTTATAAAAGTATCTCCAAAAACCTTGCTGTTCATCAGTCCACAGTAAGACAAATTGTTTATAAATGGAGAAAGTTCAGCACTGCTGCTACTCTCCCTAGGAGTGGCCATCCTGAAAGATGACTGAAAGAGCACAGCGCAGACTGCTCAATGAGGTGAAGAAGAATCCTAGAGTGTCAGCTAAAGACTTACAAAAGTCTCTGGCATATGCTAACATCCCTGTTAGCGAATCTACGATACGTAAAACACTAAACAAGAATGGATTTCATGGGATGATACCACAGAGGAAGCTACTGCTGTCCAAAAAAACCTTTGCTGCACGTTTACAGTTTGCACAAGAGCACCTGGATGGTCTACAGCAGTACTGGCAAAATATTCTGTGGACAGATGAAACCAAAGTTGAGTTGTTTGGAAGAAACACACAACACTATGTGTGGAGAAAAAGAGGCACAGCACAACCAACATCAAAACCTCATCCCAACTGTGATGTATGGTGGTGGGGGCATCATGGTTTGGGGCTGATTTGCTGCGTCAGCGCCTGGATGGATTGCTATCATCAAAGGAAAAACAAATTCCCAAGTTTATCAAGATATTTTGCAGGAGAACTTAAGTCCATCTGTCCACCAGCTGAAGCTCAACAGAAGATGGATGTTGCAACAGGGCAATGACCCAAAGCATAGAAGTAAATCAACAACAGAATGGCTTAAACAGAAGAAAATACACCTTCTGGAGTGGCCCAGAGTCCTGACCTCAACCCAATTGAGATTCTGTGGCATGACCTCAAGAAAGCGATTCACACCAGACATCCCAAGAATAGTGTTGAACTGAAACAGTTCTGTAAAGAGGAATGGTCAAGAATTACTCCTGACCGTTGTACACTTCTGATCTGCAACTACAGGAAACGTTTGGTTGAAGTTATTGCTGCGAAAGGAGGTTCAACCAGTTATTAAATCCAAGGGTTCACATACATTTTCCACCTGCATTGTGAATGTTTACATGGTGTGTTCAATAACAACATGGTAACATTTAATTCTTTGTGTGTTATTAGTTTAAGCAGACTGTGATTGTCTATTGTTGTGACTTAGATGAAGATCAGATCACATTTTATGACCAATTTGTGAAGAAATCCATATCTTTCCAAAGGGTTCACATACTTTTTCTTGCAACTGTAACTGCTGAATTCACAGTGGCTTGTGTGGATCCACTATACCAATTAACCAATTTGGCTTTGTGCTAGTCCTAGGGGAATTATCCTGATGATCCCCTGGTATTAACCTTTTAACACCTATACAAGGATCTTGCCTCTATATAGGGCAGCAAACAGGCTGCTCCCTTTCGGAATAGTCCTGGTGTAGTTGACAGCTGACCCACAGGGGTCAGAGACACTGGTGTATAGCGCTAAGGGTTTAGGCAGTACTTGTAGTCGGTAAACAGGCAGAGGTTAGGGCAGCCAGAGTTCATGCAGTTCTGCAAAACTATCCAAGGGCAGGCAGCCAAGGTTCAGTACAATAGACAGACTAAGGACAGGACATTCAGCAGAGAATCACATTTGGCTGGCAGGCAGAAGTTTGGTACATTAACAGACAATCAGAATATAACACCTTTACTGATAAACTTGTAAAAAGACAAAAGTATTGAACAAAGTTATTCAATATTCGATGTGACTGCTTTGCTGAATTTCACAAAGAAATTCCCTTTGTGATGAATTACTTTGTCACATACTGCGTTCATCACTGAGGCAGTCATCTTATCTATTTGATCGCGTAGAGGGCTCCGCGGCTATCTTGATTTGCGCTGTGATGATGTCATCATGCCGACTAACGTGGTGACGTCATACGTCACTGCATGCAAGATTTTGCTCTGTATCTTTATGATGAGGTGAGTATGTTTCTTTTCCGTCTTTTCAGGGAAAATTGATTCATTACCATGAAGCGTGAGGAAATTCGACTTTGCGGCAAATTACATTTTTACTGAAATTCGGATCAAAGCCAATTTGTTTGACTTCAATTTGCTCATCACTACTTGTAAACTAGGAACCCGACTTAGGCAAGGTGTAAGAGACAGCCAGGATTTATAGCAGAATTAATAGAAGCATTCATGCAACTGCACACCGAGCAAGGAGAGGGAGGGATTGGTGGTTAAAACAAAAATGGGTATAGTAGTAGTTTAATGAATAATGTTCCTATATAGAAGTAGCGGGGTAGCAACCGAAACGGGCCACCAATATAACATTAGTTCTACTGTATAATATTCTAAATTACTGCTGTTGTTTCTGAGGATGTGCTACAGAAAGTTAGAATAGGATTACCTGTTTCTCCATGGCCTCTACTTAACCAACCAACCAACCAACTAGTCTCCACCCACGAGCTCTATAAAAATAGAATTCCAGACAGATTGCACAGGGAAAACTGCTACAAATGGCAGATATAAGTAATTTAATTGTTAAAAATAGTGTTATTCCTCAAGTACACACACAGCAGCTTGTTCTAAAAAAAAGTACCTGAAATAGCTGTTACATTTTAATATAGAGTTGGTCTGCACCCACATTTAGATCACTTAGTGCTGAGTTAGTCTAATGTTCCTGTGCTCAAACTTTCAGATTAGTTGCAAAATACCATAAATAGCGATAGAGGTTGTTGTGTTAAACAGCAAGTCTTGATGCAAAAATACTTGTTAGTGCTTGCCACCATATTTCTGTTCTAAAATAGTCTTTATTCAATATAAATTCTAAATGTATATATAGAAGCCTGTACAAATATATTACATATCTGGACCTCAACCCTCACCCAGGGGTTCCAGACATGTCACAATAGGGCAAAATTAAGGGACGATTTCAGAAGCAGTTTTACAAACTACCTGCAATATATCAAAATATAAAGATATCTTATATACCACTGTCATTAAACTCCAGAAACACATATCACTTGTTACAATATAATTACATTGAGTCCAATATCTGCAACTGGCCATACATTCCAACCAACACACACAATGCTAAAATACAGTATACATGTCACAACTGTGAGCTGTTTCAATGGGCAAATAAGTAAATCAATACAGTCAGTATATGATGGTTTCTGAAAAATAATTAAGATATATAACAATGCTGGTTGTTCACAAGACTGTAGAACTCGATTTTATCCATAGCACTCACCTTTCCCAGTGATAACCCTAGGGATTACAATAGAGCTAAATGATATCATTTTCCAAACAATCGACAGAATCCATGAGAAAACAAAATTTTGATGCTAACAGCAATGAAGGTGCTCGAAGAATTATAGGTACTCAGCTACAAAGACACTACACGGTATAGAGTAGGAATAAGATGCAGAGAATTCAAAAGATTCTGGACACAGCTACAGTACACAGGCTATACCCTGCAACTAACTAGGAGGCATGAACATTTAAAGAAAGGTTAGCCAATCAAGACTCCTACCTTAGAAGGGGTTCTCCAGGAATTAGGAAAAGGAAAGTACTTCAATATGACTTTATTATAAATGTATTTCAAGTACCTTTCATGAGATATACAATGGCTCGGTTTCTCTAGGGAGCAATCATTAGCAGAAATATATTCGCCGCCATCCTATCTAGCACACACAAAACCTGTCCTAATCACACAGGAGGACAAGTTACTTTAGACAAGTTCCCCCCTTAAGAGAACCAACCCCCTTAATTAACCAAGCTGAGCAAGTTAACCATCTGACAAAAAGATCAGGTGTAAGACAGCTGCATACTGCCCCAAACAAAGTTAGTAAACAGGAAAAATCCTTGCAGCTAATAAAATATATATTACTTATGAAAAACATAGTCTAAAAATGAATGAGAGTGGTAAAAAACACATTTTAAAGATAAAAGAAGGACAGGAGGCAGCGCCTCATGTGTGGTGTTGTTTCATAAAATAATACAATTAATAGTTACTCTTACCAGAATATGTTGTCAGAAGTCACAACATCTATATGTAGCCTTGCTGATTTTCCTGTTCAGTGTGCGGGGTGTCTGCGCTGCTGCCTAGGTTCCAGCCCGTGCTGTGAGAGCATTCGTCGGGATGAGATAGTCTGTACAGAAGAAGACAGAAAAAAACTTAACTTTTGTGGTGGCGCTGTCAACAGGAGTCGAAAGCAGGTAAGTATTGGTAAAACAATACAATTTATTTACAGTCAACGCGTTTCTGGGGCAGAGGGCCCCCTTCATTATGTTGTATATTGTCCTGATGAAGGGGGTCCTCAGCCCCTGAAACGCGTCGACTGTAAATAAATAGTATTGTTTTACCAATGTGTTTCTTTTGGTTGGACCGCGCTGCCTCATAAGTCCCAGGAAATCCACAATCGAAGCCAGCAAGATAATCACGGACATGGGGAAGAAAACAGGCCAGTCAAAGCCTTTCTTCCTCTCCTTTCCAAGCTTCTATGGAACACCAAAATTGCATCCAATAGTGAAGTACCGTCATGCAAATTGGAATAAAAATGGTTTTATTATACTCACAATGTACAAGTATATACGAGCAATATACAATGGATCAGTAGATCAATCACCCGACCCGGGTTTCGCTCAGTCGAGCTTCGCCAGGGGTATTCCCCTTTCACCTGTGTGAACTGTACCCACTTCACCATTGGGACCTGTGACGCCACTGAGCAACGTACTTTTTTGAGGCTTATTTATTATTTATAAATTGTTTTACCAATACTTACCTGCTTTTCACTCCTGCTGACAGCGCCACCACAAAGGGTCAGTTTTTTTCTGTCTTCTTCTGTACAAAAAAAACACATTTTGGCTTATTGTTACTATAGTTCATCTATACTGAATAAATTATTTTTACTGGACAAAATTCAGGTAAGTATAAAATCCATAAATACTTAAAGAAATGAGCAACAAAATGCAGAAAAAGTTAATTCCTTACTAATGCAGTTTGAATGGAGACTAAGTAACTTTTAACCTTTTGTCAAGGTAATCTTGTCTGTGTTAGGGTCTATGTTAACCTACTCCTAGGTTCTTCACCAGGGCCTGCTGCAAGGCAGGATAGACTTGGCTGCCAGGCACTTAGGATACGTCTGCAGAGCTAATAACAGAACAGTATTGCGGACACATTCCAGAATTACCAGAATAGTGAACAGAGGACTCTGAAAACAGGGTCAAAACCTGGAGGGACAAAAATAATGAATCCAGTACACAATAGATCCAATCGAAAGACAAGCCAGTGTTGGTTAACAGGAGAGTAAATATATGCAGAATTAGCAGTCACAAGAATAATCTAAAAAACAAGCCAAGGTAATCTGTGAAAATTTGCACAGTATAGAGTCTGAATATAAACACAATCACAGGTGAGCACCAAATAATGATGTGTGGCAACAGTGAATACCGCACCAAACTGACAAGACCACACATGTAATCCAAATACACACTTTATTACATAATATCAAAATAGACATATAGTAAATTATTTAAATCAATTACAAATTGCAGTACAAATAAAAGCTATGTATGATAGTGCCCCAACCAGACTCAAGGTCTGCGCTGCCCGGTCATATAGGATCCAGTAAGGGCATAAAGATGCTAAATCAAGGTATATCTACCAAACATAGGTGGAAAAATATACTAACAAGTGCACACTAGATAAGTCAAAGATACAGACCATGGTCACATGGGAGTAGGAGGTGGGACTCTGTGGGGGTTGGGGCCCAGGTCTACTCCTTTCTGTGTCCACATGCACATACTAATGTGATTTATGCAGGGAGTGAGCCCGGGAGAAACTGTGCACAATATCGCAATGTCTAAGGTCACATGAGATATTGTGCGATTTTGCCACCATCTTGTGAGCCGCTACTTGCTGTGATACATGGCTCACCTCCATTTTCAGATGTTACCGGTGAATGGTGGAGGGATTATCTGCACCCGGTAGAATATATAAAGTGTGGAAATGGTTTAAACAGATATGCCCCCAAGAGGAAGCGAGGTGAAACGCATGTTGGGGTTGCTGGCCTCCCCAGGCTCTTGGTCTGTATGTTTGACATCCAGTGTTCCCTTTTTTTTATATTTTTCCACCTGTGTTTGGTAGATACACCTTGATTTAGCATCTTTATGCCCCTGCTGTATTATATTTTGATGCTTATTATTATGTGGAAGATTTTTGTACTTTAGAGTATATAATTTTCTGGGATTTCACCATAACAGGGGTTGTACATAAGATTCTGCATCAGGTGATTTTAGAGATAGACTTTTTATCTGGATCACTTACTGCCTATACATAACACTACCCCATTTATGTATCTAAGGAGATCCTAGATGACCGGGCAATGCAGACCTTGAGCCTGGTTGGGGCACTATCATACATAGCGCTTATCTGTGCTGCAATTTGTAATTGATTTTATTAATACACGGTATGTCTAATTTGATATTATGTAATAAAGTATGAATTTGGATTACATGTGTCATCTTGTCAGTTTGGTGCGACAATCACAGGTGAGTTACAGAGGAAACAGCAGTCATGATTTCCTTCCTCGGGAAGGCACCTCAGGAATTAAATAGGTCTATGAGGAAGGAAAATGTGATCATTTTCCAAAATGCTTTGGATTAAGTTTGATCCTTTGGAATTCCGCTGTGTGCTCTGTACAGAGCTCGAGCTTTGAGGAGAAGTGTGCTTCCAGCGAGGGCATGCTTCAGGTATTATCTAGAATTTCAACTGACATCGCCAATGTTGTGGATTTTTACCTACAGGTATACAAGAGGACTACACATACATAGGACTTCTTCTTCCTCTCTGGTGCCAGCAATCCTGGTGGGTGTCTGAGTGGCATGTTTATGTGGGAAATATCCTGTGTGTATTATGGAGAACTGTACATATATCTGGTTACTACACACAATAATATAGGGAGCAGCAGTCGGGCATACTACTTAGAATCTGGACATTGATAGTCCAGTCACAATATACACTTTATCCTTGTCAGTTGTTATTGATCCCACGGGTGGTACTGGCACTGCTGCACTATTCTTTGTGATCACGCCAGCGATCTTATTACAAAATATTGATGAATTTTACTGCAATGATAATTCACATCGAAACTTGCAGACAACTTTTTAGTTGTAATATTAATCTTTTTGATTTTAGTAAGGGGCAGATAAGTAGCAAATGGGGATAGAAGCTAGGCAACATATTTGGCTGGGCAATAAATTAAATGCTATATTTATCCTCAGTCCATACACACTTCAGTTTTGTTTTCAGAAGCAGTTAATGCAATTCAAATCACAGAATAGAGTGGCCTAACTGGGAGGAGATGTTCAAACCCCAAATGCTGCATTGTATTTATAATCGGGGGAGCAGATCCTCCACATGTGATCCATTGCTTAAAAATGCATACAATGGAGGGTGCTTGCAGTGTACCACATGTTCCACAAAAACATCTTACACAAGATGAAATAATGTGTGGACACAAATATAAGAGTAAATAGATCACTGCAAATGGTGCACCACAATAGTATGCAACTGACAATACAAGGCTAAAACCTCACACTGATGTTAAAGAATGAGAGTTTAGCCAATATATTCCTGTCAGGAACATATCAGAGCCCGTACACCCCGGTAAGGTGTTGTGGAAATTTTATTAGGATGTGTATTTAATATATTGCATATTGTCATCATGTCTCTCAGTGTCAGGGTAAACCATTGGATTGGATATCTTCCCGTGTATGTCCTGTCACAGCTGCTGGGCGCAGAGGTCTCCGTCGGCGAATAGTCCATGTGCTAAGCACTGGGATGTGGGCCAGGAAGACTGTTGTGTTCAGCAGAGCAGTATTTTGTTGGCTCATGTATGGACGCGGGCTAGGGCCCCCGCGCAAGACGTGGATTTATTGTCTTGGATGCATTTGTTAAGAGAACAATATAATGAAAGGAATGTGCGTTTGATGTCTCTAGTGCTCCTGATCAGCCGCTGGAGATAATGACGCTGTACTGTAAATAAACATGCATGTGGATCATAGTAACTTTATCTGGCATTGATCACTGAGCAAGGCTGGATAAAATTAACTCCAGTGGCAATGGTAGGTTATAGTATACATGTGTTTGTTAGCTGGCTAGGTTATTCTAAATGATGGTGTCTTGTCTTCCTATGTCATCACTTCCTGTATGTCATTACTTCCTGCATCCTTGTTATGGGTAAGCCCCTTTTACACCTTTTGTGAGTAAATAAAAGAAACTAACTGGGCAGGGGAAGGCAGTGGCTCAGCAGAACTTAACATGAAAACACCTTTGGCTGACTGCAGTTGAGAGATTTGCCTTTTCCTTACACAAAGCCTGATGAGAGCGGATTTCAAATATTAATATTTCTACAACAGATAATATTTCTACAACAGATGGCGAGCTTGAAAGGATTCAACAGATTTTTTTCTCTGCACAGCAGGTAAAATGGGAGAGAATAGTAAACTGTAGTTTTGTCTGCTGCGTCAGAGAAAATTTCTGCTTGTTAAAAGAACATTTTTTTCTCTATTTGTGTAAGGATGAGGTAAGTGCTTTTCCGTTGTATAGTTTTTGGTGGATCTGAGTTAATTGTACAGAGATTGTATAGTGAAAATGTAATGTATTTGCTGAGCAGTACAGGGTATTGTGTTTTTGTTGTAACTTCTTAACTTTTTGTCATGGCGGACTGGATCTCAGATACGCAGACAACCAACTAAACAAGTATCTAGGCGAGATGCTGGGGAAAGGTCACCTCCTAGCAAATCCCTGACTTCTCTCCCTACGCTGCTAAGCCCACATTCAGACCTTGAAGGTAGGAATAATGTGTCCTCGTGCCTGGACTACATATACCCTAGAATCCCTCAGATGGTGAAAGGGGAGAAGGGGCAAAAGACACACAAACAGCCTAGACTGCAAATAACAAAAACAGAAACCAAACTTATCTGAGCTGGAACAGAAGATCCTTCCTTCCTTGAATCCAAGGCCAGACTGAATTTTATAACCCGCACGGCCCTCTGGGAGTGAAAGCAATTTAAGCCAATTACCCCACCCAGAGCACCTGAAGGAAGGCAGATCCAGCACAATTCCAAAACAAAACAAATGATTAGACACGTGCTGCCAATCTGACAGACCTCCGCAGACCGTCCGAGCAGGGCATGACACTTTTATATTACTGTAATTTTGTAAAAGGCAATTTTATAGACGTTTATAGAGGCAGCAATTTGTTTTAGTGTTTGTACATTAGAGACAGCATTTAAAGAGTATTTTTATATTGTTAGGCTGTAAATCACCCGCAGAGTGGAGGTTTTGCTCTGGTGTCGGGGGTGAGGAACAGGGAATATAGAAACTGTTTTGTTTTATTTGGATTTTCTATTGCTGGATTTTGCAGACACTATCTTGATTTCCTTTGTGTAAGGCCATGTTAGTTTGTCGGACATTTTATTTTCCATTGTGTGTGTGTGAAGGCGATGTGAGTTTGTCGGCCATTTTATTTTCTATTATGTGTGTGTGAAGGCCATGTGAGTTTGTCGGCCAATTTATTTTCCATTGTGTGTGTGTGAAGGCCATGTGAGTTTGTCAGACATCTTATTTTCCTTTGTGTGTGTCTGTGAAGACTGTGGCTTTGGAAGACATCTTGGTGAGTTGGTGCTGCAGGTTTTAACAAGGAATTCATTTAAGTTTGAGCTGGTTCATTTTTAGTATTGGAATGGAAAGCGATTTGGTTGTTTTTGCCTGAAATGTCAGTTTTGTCCAGGATAGTTATCTTGTATTTTTGTATCTTTCTATGTACAGTCTGATTTTGTTTTGGTAAGTTTTGTGCTGTATATCAGTTGAGTGTTCGGTTATGGTATAGCTCAGTGACCAGTCTGATAGGGGAATCATTGTGTGAGCATTAGTGGCAGTTTAGCAGTGAAATTGTCCTATAGTTGATGATTCTGCTTAATGTTTGGATATCTGTGGCTGCAGGGGCGTAGCTATAGGGGGTGCAGAGGTAGCAGTCGCTACCGGGCCCAGGAGCCTGAGGGGGCCCAAAGACCCTTGTGGTGCATAAGAAGACACCAGTATTATAGAAAGTGCATGCTGGTCAAGTTACACCTCTGGCTCAAGGGGGTGCCGTTTAAATTTTTGCCTCGGGTAGCACGAAGGCCTTGTGTTTCCTGCCCCTGGCCACAAAGCACTGAGGGAAGGGGGGCTCCCAGCTGAACTCTTGCACCAGGGCCCATGAGCCATTAGCTACGCCCCTGTGTGGCTGTTACACTGAATTGTAGACTTGTTTGGCAAAATTAATACGAGCACTACAGTGTAGAAAGGAGGTGCTTGTAGTTCTGTGCCAAAAGTATTGGGACAACTCCTAGAAATTGGTACCAGTGTTTTGTTGTCTTGTGCAATGGAAAGTATTTTTAAAGAAGTTGCAAAGTTGAAGGACACAGCGGCCATTCTTCAAGCTATGCAGGGATCTACTGATCCATGGCTGCAGGCTCAGAATTGTGTAGCAAACCTGATAGGTACCAAAAAATGTTGCAAAAGGAAAGGCAAGTATGCTCTGATTTGCCAGGAACATATCGGAGCCCGCGCACCCTGCCAAGGTATCTCAGTGTAGCGCTGGTCCTACCGCTAACCTACCTATAGTGTGTGAACACTGTCCGATAGGTGCCAAAGTCCAACTTACAGCCAAACTCCCACCTACCTCCAAAGTAAGATCAAAAATACAATGGGAGATTGGAGGAGGCTGCAAGCCCCACTTATAGCAGGCCAGTGATCACACACTATAGGTAGGTTAGCAGTATGTCTCGAGCTACACTGAGATACCTTGGCGGGGTGCGCGGGCTCTGTGACGTCCAACATCGATTTGGATATCTTCTCTATCAACTTTCCATGTTTTTTTCTGAGCCTACCATGTTGATCACGGTTATCGGCGAATCAGGGTTACACGCTGGAGAGGGAGCGTGAGAAAGAGACCACATCCAAGGGAGAGAAATGGATGAAATATTATTTTGATCGAGCGGAAATATGGAAAAAGTTATTAAAGCAGAAGGATTGAATGAAAGGGCCAATTAAAGACAATTTTAGAAATGTAAGTCCCTGTCACCTATGGAGAGTAGGGGTTTTTCATCGCCAGAAATGGGTTAATGTCACCCACTAATGGAACAGATTATTTTTTTAAAATTTCTGTCCCTGTCACGTATGCAGAGAAGGGGTTTATTCACATCAAAATTTGTAAAATGTCAACCCAAGAATGTAACAGAATAATGGCCATGAGCTGGTCTGAGTGCCACCCTGCTGTGAACAAGGTTCCTCCTTCTCCATCTCCTCCTCCTCATCCTCCACCTAGTCATCCTCCAGAACTCTGCCCTGGCTGGACAATTGTGTACCTGGCGTTTGTGGAGCCATTTGTGAATGACTGGCCGGATCCCTCTTCCTCCTCCTCCTCCTGTGCCACATCCTCTTCCATCATCGCCAGCAGCATTTTTTCAAGGAGGCATAGAAGTGGGATAGTAACGCTGAGAACTGCGTTATTGGCACTGGCCATGTTGGTGGAGTACTCGAAACAGCGCAACAAGGAACACAGGTCTCGCATGGAGGCCCAGTCATTGGTGGGAAAGTGGTGCTGTTCCGCCGAGTGACTCACCCATGCGTGCTGCAGCTGAAACTCCACTATCACCTGCTGCTGCTCGCACAGTCTGGCCAGCATTTGCAAGGTGGAGTTCCACCTTGTGGGCACGTCGCATATTAGGCGGTAAGCGAGAAGGCCGAAGTTACGCTGCAGCGCTGACAGGCCAGCAGCAGCAGGGAGAGAATGCAGAAAGCGCGCACAGACGGCCCACACTTTATGGAGCAGCTCTGACATATCGGGGTAATTTTTAAGGAATCTCTGCACCACCAAATTCAGCACATGCGCCAGGCAAGGGATGTGTGTCACACTGGCTAGTCCCAGAGCTGCTACAAGATTTCTCCCATTATCACACACCGCCAGGCCAGGCTTGAGGCTCACTGGCACCAACCACTCATCGGTCTGTTGTTTAATGCCTGTCCACAGCTCTTGCACGGTGTGGGGTTTGTCCCCCAAACAAATGCATTTTAAAACTGCCTGCTGTCGTTTACCCCTGGCTGTGCTGAAGTTGGTGGTGAAGTTGTTACGCTGACTGGATGAGGAGGCGGTAGAGGATGAGGAAGCGGAGTAGGAGGAGGAAGCAACAGGAGGCAAATTGAAGCACCCTGCAATCCTCGGTGGTGGAAAGACATGCGCCAAACTGCTATCCGCCTCAGGCCCAGCCGCCACTGCATTTACCCAGTGTGCTATTATGGAGATATAATGTCCCTGACCGTGCTTACTAGTCCACGTATCCATAGTGAGGTGCACCTTGCCACAGATGGCGTTGCGCAGTGCACATCTGATTTTGTCCCCCACTTGGTTGTGCAGGGAAGGGATGGCTCGCCTTGAAAAGTAGTGGTGGCTAGGCACGACGTACTGCGGGACAGCCGCCGCCATAAGGCCTTTAAAACTGTCTGTATCTACCAGACGGAATGACAGCATTTCAAAGGACAGTCATTTTGAAATGCTGGCATTCAGGGCCAGGGATCGCGGGTGGGTAGGGGGGTACTTCCTCTTCCGCTCTAGTGTTTGGGGGATGGAGAGCTGAACGCTTCTGTGGGACATTGTGGAAAAGCTTGTTTGCGAGGTGGCAGGTGGCACTGTCAATCCAGAGGTGGATGAAGAGGCCGAGACTGCAGCAGCAGAGGAAGCAGGAGGAGCCAGAGACCTTTCTTGGTTTTTGAGGTGTCTACTCCACTGTAGCTCGTGCTTTGCACTTAGATGCCTGGTCATGCAGGTTGTGCTCAGGTTGAGAACGTTTATGCCTCGCTTCAGGTTCTGATTGCACAGCATGCAAACCACTCATGTTTTGTCGCTAGGACTTTATCTGAAGAACTTCCACACAAGGGAACTCCTTGGAGCTGGCTTTGTTGTGCTCGGTCCCTTGCTGCGGTCGGCAGTAGCAGGCGTACTGCCTAGGGGACGGCCTCTCTGCTTTTGCACCCTGCTTCCTCTTCTGCTGTGCTGGTGCCTCTATGCGACCACTGCTTCTTCCTCCGAACTACACAGGTCACTCGCATGACCTTGATTCCATGTGGAGTCGAGGACCTCATCGTCCTCCACATCATCTTCCACCCAGTCTTCACCCTGGCCTTCTTGTCGGTCTGCACACTTTCGAAAGCACCAGCAGTTGGCACCTGTGTTTTTTCATCATCTGAGAAGTGCTGCAATGGTCCTCCCATGTACTCATCTTGAAACATAAGTGGTTGGGCATCGGTGCACTAAATCTCTTCCACTTCTGGGGCAGGGATAGGTGGATGGCATTGGAAAATCCCACTAGCAGAGTCATAAAAAAGCAGAAGAGACTGCTGCATGACTTGGGGCTCAGGCTGCTGGGCTGATTTGCAAGGGGGTGATGTGAAAGACTGATTGACATCGTCATGCAGGTGTCTGGAGGCACTGTAACCAACCCAATCTACTATCGCCTCTACTTGTTCTGGCCTCACCATTCGTAGAGCCGCATTAGGCCCGACAAAAAACGCTGCAGGTTCTGCTCGCACCTGAGGAAGGGGTTTCTCTTTTGCATGTAGCTGGCATAGGTCGAGATCCTCTCCCTGCAACAGATGGTCCACCAGCAGCACCACGACCTGGACCACGTCCCCTATTTGACACTCTCCTCATACTTCTCAAATTTTGGATCTTGCCCTAAATGGGTGTTTTATTAATAGCAGAATCGAACAACAGTTTGTAAAGGCTGTATCTCACACGTACAGATGTAGACTAGGCTGCAATTAAGATTTTTGCCCAAAATGGGTGTTTTGTTAATAGCAGAATAGAACCACAGTATGTAAAGGTGTATCTCACGCGTACAGATCCAGATTAGGCCGCAATTTAAGTTTTTTGCCCAAAATGACTGTTTTTCAAATAACAGAATAGAACCACAATATCTAAAGTATCTCACACATAAAGATGCAGACTAGGCCGCAATTAAAGATTTTTGCCCAAATTGTTTGTTCTATTAATAGCAGAATAGAACGACAGTATGTAAAGGGTGTATCTCACACGTACAGATCCAGACTAGGCCACAATTCAAGATTTTTGCCCAAAATTTGTGTTTTTTCTAATGGCAGAATAGAACAACAGTATGTAAAGGGTGTATCTCACATGTACAGATCCAGACTAGGCCACAATTAAAGATTTTTGCCCAAAATGGCTGTTTTTCAAATAACAGAATAGAACCACAGTATCTAAAGTGTGTATCTCACACGTACAGATCGAAACTATGCCGCAATTATAGATTTTTGCCCAAAATGGGTGTTTTATTAATAGCAGAATAGAACCACAGTATGTAAGGGGTGTATCTCACACGTACATCTCCAGACTAGGCCACAATTAAATATTTTTGCCCAAAATTGGTATTTTATTAATAGCAGAATAGAACCATATTATGTAAAGGGTGTATCTCACAGAGGCTGCAAAATTCAGCTTTTGTCCAAAATGGGTGTTTTCTAAAACCCAGAAAATTATAGTTGTAGTTGTAGGTTAAATTGCACACTGACAAATAAGGCAGACATACAAAATTGGTGTTTTTTCAAAGCCAGAAAATGATTGAAGTTTTAAAAACTTGCTTTTAACAATCACAGATGCAGCAAGGGCTGCAATATTAAGTATTTTGCAAACAAGGGTGTTTTTTTACTAACAGAATATGAAAGCTGTATATAACGCTTGAATTTCACACGTGCAGATGCAACAAGGGCTGTAAAATTGTGTATTTTGCAAAAAAAAGTGTTTTTAAAACCCCAAAAAATTATAGCTGTATTTCTAACTTAAATTGCACACTGACTAATCCTGCAAAGGCACTAGATGTTGGATATTGCCAGAAAAAGGTGATTTTTTAAAACCAGATTATTATTGCAGTATTTTAAGCTTGGATTTGAATGTCACAAAAGCACATATGCAGTGCTGGTGCACTGAGCTTGCATAAAATGGCCGCCGTCGCCCACCTAACTAAGAGACAGATAAAAGTTATTTTTCTGTGTCACTGGGCTCAGGGCAGGGTAAAAAGATTGTGCACTGCACCCACACAACTAAATCTATGTAGATCGCTGAGTTCTGATAACAGATTCTGTCCTATTCTCTCCTTCACAGAAGTATCCTCTCCCTACACTAAGCATAGCAGACGTGCAGTGCTACATGACTCCAGCTTACATAGAGGCTGGGTCACATGCTGAACTGGCCAATCACAGCCATGCCATTAGTAGGCATGGCTGTGATGGCTTCTAAGGCCTTTCAAAAAGTGGCAAGAAATCGCCGAACAGCAAACCCGAACCCAAACTTTTACTGAAATGTTCGGGTTCAGTCTGGGGTCCAAAAATCCTGAAGTTCGGTATGTACCCAAACTTTACAGTTCGGCTTCGCTCAACCCTAACCATAGGTAGTCTAGTGGTAGGACTCATGCCACACTGAGATACCTTGACAGTGGTGCAAAAGGCCTCTGTTGTGTTCCTGACTGGAATACATTGGCTAAAGTCTCAGTTTTTAACATCAGTCTGAGGGATTAGCCAGTGTTGTCAGTTGCATATCATTGTGGTGCACCTTTATCATTGATTTAACTAAGAGTTGTGTCTGACGAACCCACCGACTGTTGGCTGGGGGTGTCTGATGTCACTTGGGATGACGTGGATCACTGAGTTAATTAATCAATAAACGCTAGGTTGCTGATCAAGACACGACCGTTACATGACACTGGGAGTTCAGGCCTATCGCTGCGACTACTGCTGCCACGACCCCTTACTCTGCTGCGACCTCTACTTGCGCCAGAAACATTCAGGCCTCTGCCACTCCTCTGTGCATGGCCTGGCACTTCTCTGCCTGACATACTTGTAGCTGAACTAAACAAATGAAACGGAAAATTAAAACACCTCTAAATGCAACAAATATATAGGCCACTAAATTATTTATTTGCAAATAACAGCAAACATGAACTATAGTATATATTTCTCGTATTGTACTGAAATAGGCAACAACATTTTTTCTGCGCAAATAACACCAAATGTGAACAGCGTCTATTTTTCTCCTTTTTTTCTCTAGAAGTATGACAAGAAACGCTTTTAAAGCAAATAACACCAAATGTGAACAGTGTCTATTTTTCTCGTATTGTACTGAACTAATAATAGATGTTTTTAGTGCAAATAACATCAAATGCGAACAGCGTCTATTTTTCTCATACTGTACTATAATAGGGCACTAAACACTTTATAGTTGCAGAAGTGAGCAGAGTATATATTTCTCTTTTTCCACAGATATAAGCCACTAAAGGCTTTTCAACATAACACTTGCACCCGTAGAACAAATTGCTGGAATGACAGGGCTGAAAAATGGCTATTTGGATCCCCAAATATCTTTTCCCTGCACTTGTAAATCATATTTTTTTCCCAATGATATTTTCTGTATGACTCTCCCTAGCCCCTGCAACGTCTGTCCCTGAAATAATTCCTCCCTATCCTTATAGTACACTTATGAAAAGTTTTTGGTTTTTCACAATGAGATTTTCTTTCACTCTCCCTAGCGCCTGCATAAACATCTGTCCCTGAACAAAGTACGATGGTGAATGACAGAATCTGAGATGGCCACCATATTTATAGGGCTGTGACATCACAGGGCTGGATTGTTGCTGATTGGCTGCATGCATGGGTCATCCCGCCTTTCCAGAAATCCATGCCCCATGTCCTCACATGTGTAGCCACCATTTTAGTCGCCATTAAAGCTGCCATTCGTTCCCACGAATCGAGAGGAAATTTGCATTCGTTCAGAATTGAATTTTCCTGAAATTTGTCAGCTTCGATTCGCTCATCTCTATTGGTGACATTACCTATGCATTCAATGAGAAGTGGGAAGTGACAGTCTGCAGATACAGTGAAAGTGAAATCTGTAGAGGAAAAACCGTTTGAAATGTTTTAATGAAAAACTATGTTTTAAGCCAAAAATGAATAGAATCCCATGATTAATAAAGTCCCCAAAGGCATTTATAATCTTTAAGTTTAAATGGGACTATTCTTCAGTGATTTAGTGAATATTTTATCAGTAGCAATGATGAATAAATAAACCCCTGGTACATATGTGTTATTTAGACAAAGGTACTGCTTATAATCATATGTATGCTTCAATTAATATTTATAGCTATGACTACATGTTAATGATTATATTCATGATTATATTTATTGCAGTCTAAAACATAAAAAATGTATGTAAGAATAGCAAATTAGAATAGTCTAGAAAAAATGGTTCTACTCACAATGGGAAGAATTAAATATTAGGGGAAAAAAAGTTAATGGACATAGTTCTTCTTTTCAGGAACCACCTTCTCTTTTAGTGATCTTTCGCATGACTTTGGTTTTGGTCCACATCTAAGCCGCATTTTTTGGCGGCTCGTGTGCGAACCCATTCACTTCAATGGGGCCACAAAAGATGAGGACAGCACTTCGTGTGCTGGCCACATCTGTTGCTCTGTTCCGTGGCCTCACAAAAATTATGACGCATATCCTATTCTTGTCCGTTTTGAAGATAAGAATAGGCATTTCTATAATGGGCGTCCTGTTCCGTTCCGCAAATTGCGGAAGGCACACAGGCGGCAATATGCGGACCGTAAAACATGGCACTGTCATGTGAACAAACACTTAGCCAAAGAATTAAACTTCTACAAATAGTGACTCTAGCTCTTAATGACTCTACACACGATCTGTGCATTACACAGACAACCCATTGAAATTATATAATGCTACAATTCCACTGTGGTGATCCTGTAAGAGAATCAAACCCTTGCTAAATTACAGTAAGGCCCCATTCACGTACTTTTGGTCCACATATGATCCACATTTTTAGCTGGAGGATGTGGGTCCATTCATCTCAATTGGTCTGTAAAAAGTGCGGACACCACACTTTGTTCTGTCTGCATCCGTATATCCGTTCCATAGCCCCACCCATGCTGGTCTATTTTGCATACAAGGTTAGGCATTGTTACAATGGATCCTCAAAAAAATGAATGCAACATCTGTATTTTATGCGGATCCACAAAATACATACGGTCCTGTGAATGCACCCTAAATGTTTGGCAGTCCAAGCAAGTAAATACCTAGCGATACGTTTATCATTAGGGGACCACTGAAACAGAAAAAAGATTAAAGAAGACAGACCATATTGTGTTACTTTAAAGGTGTACAAAATATCTTCCATTTACAAGCCCTTTCCAGCATGATATGTAGCATAGCTAGAGGTGAAACATTTTTCTAATGAGCCACAGGTAAAGGACAAAGGAGAGAAGCTTGGACAGTGTGTCCAATAGAGCCAAACTCCCTTTGGTCAGTTGATAACGTGATGTCTAGAAACAGGAGAAATGCCATGTCGAGGAAGATAATATACTTCCTGTATCTGATCCAGAGTTCTACAAGTGAGGGAAAACAGAAAAAGTTAAAGAGAACCTGTCACCTTTATTATTATTATTACTATTATTATCATCATATTAGTACAATTTATAAAGTATTTTTTTAGTTTCCTTTTGCTAAAGAAATTGACTTTATTTTGATTATAATTGTATAAGAACTGCACAACCCATAGTTACCAAAGTATTATTATCATATTCTTAGATCTTCCAAGATAATAACATGCACTATGAGCGGAACAATAGAGTTGGAAATGCAAATTGTGGTTGCAGTGTCTCAATAAATTGCAGGTTAGCTAGAATATCCACATCTACCATGATCTGTAAGTCAGCAGACGGGAGAATTGTCAGATCTCCTGTATGAAATAAGCTAGACCCACTTAACACTCTTTTATGTGTTTCTCCTTTTTTCTTCCTTATTCTTCAGTCTCTCACATCATGTTATGCTGATGCTTTGGAAATGGAAATATAGTAATAGAGCGTTTATACCATTTCAAAATCTCAGATAAAGTACATTTGAATGAATTGTAACTATTCATAATAAAAATGGGCTTTCATTGGAAAAGTATCCATCCCATCAAGACACAAAAATGGACTAAAATGAAATACTTCAGTTTTGTAGTAGCCAACAAAATACAGAATCTTGTACTATTATTTGCAACAAACCAACTCATGCTCCTCTAATATTGCAGTCTACAGATAAACTTTACTATGTTTTTTAACTTCATATTCTGAATTCAGATATATTAAACTGTATGTACTGTATATAAATAACATCCAAAGTATCCGTTAAAGTACAATAAATAATACAGTGTAATAATAAAAAGTAGAGTTCTAACATGTGCACACACACACTTTCTTCTTCCTTTTAGCACATTCATTTAAAAATTTACCTGCATCATTTTTTGCAGGCACATTTTGAGAGTCTTTTAATTTTGTGACTTTTTTATAAGCATCTTTCCAACCATTTTTAAAATAATATAGAGAAGCTTCTAGACTCTACCTGTACCTCTAACCAGGTTATATCGTATGCACTTTTGTAACCAACTTTTCAATGAAAAAATAAAAAAATTAAATAAAAATAAACTTTGTAGACATGAATGCACAACCAGGCTATAGAGATGTATAGGTCTTTATCAGTACTGTTTAATCAAGGACAATTTAAGAAGTTGCTTTGCTTTTATTACAAAGTTTGTGTTTATTTTATTAATTTACCATATTTCCCACACCATCAGATGCACTTTTATTCAACCAAAAGTGGGGAGAAAATGGCAGTGCATCTTGTGAAGAAAACTAGTGAGTAGGGATGAGCGAACCCGAACTGTATAGTTCGGGTTCGTACCGAATTTTGGGGTGTCCGTGACACGGACCCGAACCTGGGCATTTTCGTAAAAGTCCGGGTTCGGGTTGGGTGTTCGTCGCTTTCTTGGCGCTTTTTGAAATCCTGCAAAGCAGCCAATCAACAAGCGTCATACTACTTGCCCCAAGAGGCCATCACAGCCATGCCTACTATTGGCATGGCTGTGATTGGCCAGAGCACCATGTGACCCAGCCTCTATTTAAGCTGGAGTCACATAGCGCCGCCCGTCACTCTGCTCTGATCAGCATAGGGAGAGGTTGCGGCTGCGACAGTAGGGCGAGATTAGGCAGATTAACTCTTCCAAAGGACTTGATTAATTGATCGATCTGCAGCTGTGGATCATTGAGCTGCTGATACTCAATTGCTCACTGTTTTTAGGCTGCCCAGACCGTTTGTCAGTCACTTTTTTCTGGGGTGATCGGTGGCCATTTTGTGTCTTGTGGTGTGCCAGCACAAGCTGTGACCAAGTGCATTTAACCCTTAATGGTGTGGTTGTTTTTTTAGCTAATTTCTACATCAGTGTAAAGCTGTCACACCAAGTGCATTTAACCAACAATAGTCTGGTTATTTTTTGGCCATATACTACATCAGGGGCAAGCTGCGCCTGTCACCAAGTGCATTTAACCCTCAATGGTGTGGTTGTTTTTTGGCTAAATCCTACATCAGGGTGAAGCTGTCACACCAAGTGCATTTAACCAGCAATAGTCTGTTTATTTTTTGGCCATATACTACATCAGGGGCAAACTGTCACCAAGTGCATTTAACCCTCAATGGTGTGGTTGTTTTTTGGCTAAATCCTACATCAGGGTGAAGCTGTCACACCAAGTGCATTTAACCAGCAATAGTCAGTTTATTTTTTGGCCATATACTACATCAGGGGCAAGCTGCGCCAGTCACCAAGTGCATTTTACCCTCAGTAGTGTGGTTGGTCAAGCTGTCACACCAAGTGCATTTAACCAGCAATACTGTGGTTATTTTTTGCCATATCCCAGTCTAATTCTGTCAGTAAATCTATACCTGTCACCCAGCGCCTAAATACTAGGCCTCAAATTTATATCCAGCTAAATCTGTGGTTATTGCTGTGGCTGGGCAAGATATTTAGTGTCCGTCCAAGCACAGTTTTTGTTCTGGGTTGAAATACAATTCCCAATTTAGCAATTTCCTAATTTAGTGGTTTCTGCTGTATCAGGGCTACTTTAATATCCCAGTCTAATTCTGTCAGTAAATCTATACCTGTCACCCAGCGCCTAAATACTAGGCCTCAAATTTATATCCAGCTAAATCTGTCGTTACTGCTGTACTGTTGTGGCTGGTCAAGTTATTTAGTGTCCGTCAAAGCACATTTTTGTTCTGGGTTGATATACAATTCCCAATTTAGCAATTTCATAATTTAGTGGTTTCTGCTGTATCAGAGCTATTTGAAATCTATCCCTAAAAGGGTATATAATATTCAAGGTGCACATAGGGTCATTCAGAATAACTTCACACACCCGCTACTGTGCATTTCCAAGTCTAATTCTGTCAGTAAACCTATACCTGTCACCCAGCGCCTAAATACTAGGCCTCAAATTTATATCCAGCTAAATCTGTCGTTACTGCTGTAGCTGGGAAAGTTATTTAGTGTCCGTCAAAGCACAGTTTTTGTTCTGGGTTGAAATACAATTCCCAATTTAGCAATTTCATAATTTAGTGTTTTTTGCTGTATCAGAGCTATTTGAAATCTATCCCTAAAAGGGTATATAATATTCAAGGTGCACATAGGGTCATTCAGAATAACTTCACACACCCGCTACTGTGCATTTCCAAGTCTAATTCTGTCAGTAAACCTATACCTGTCACCCAGCGCCTAAATACTAGGCCTCATATTTATATCCAGCTAAATCTGTGGTTATTGCTGTGGCTGGGCAAGTTATTTAGTGTCCGTCCAAGCACAGTTTTTGTTCTGGGTTGAAATACAATTCCCAATTTAGCAATTTCCTAATTTAGTGGTTTCTGCTGTATCAGGCCTACTTTAAATACATCCCTAAAAGGGTATATCAGAATCAAGGTGCTGATAGGGTCATTCTCAATAACTTCACACACACGCTACTGTTCATATCCCAGTCTAATTCTTTTTATTTATTTATTTTTTATTTCAAATTTTTTATTTTCATAACGTAACGTAACAAGGTACATTAATATAAATTTGCACGTCTTGCAAGGCGTGTAGCAGGAGTATAGATGCCATTACATCTGATATACAGCATGTCATACAAAAGGTAGAAGGTCACAGATTACACAAAAGTGGCATTCTCAGTGGATTGGACATTGCATAGAATAGGCAGTCACAGTTACAGAAGAATGAAATTTTCATAATATAATGTCACACGGCACATTAATTTAGATGTACATATCATACAAGGTGTTCGACAGGGATGTGAACGTCATTACCTAAAAAGCACTGCACTTCACGCAAGTGAAATGCAAAGGAAGGGAAAGGAAACGCCTAAGAAATGCAAAAGAAGGTTGGCAAGGGATCTAGATTCCCTGTGTGATAACTCTAAGCTAGTGCAAGTCTTCTAACTCAGGCAGAGCGAAGGAATAGGACTGTACGTGTAGCTCGGGTGTCTGCACTTCTGCCATAAGTGCCATTGTTGTCTAAATTTCGAATGGTTCCTAGCTTCCCAGGAAGAGATCTCCTCAAATCGGAAAATCTGATCTACTTTTAGTTTCCAGTGCTCTATGGAGGGAAGTGCAGAAAAGAGCCAGTGTTTTGGGATTAGCAGTCGAGCCGCCATCAAAAGCTGTTTGAAAAGGTATGGCATAGGATGATCTGTCTTGCTCACTTCAAGATTGAGTAGGGCCCTACTCGCAGACACCGGTATTTTAGTTCCACATATTGAATTGCTAACCTGAAATATTTCCTCCCACCATACCTTAATAAGTGGACAATTCCACCAAACATGAAAAAAGGTTCCCCTATCCGCACCACACCTCCAACACGTGTCATCGGCTGTTACTGAGTACAACGAGGTAATATCAGGCGTTTTGTACCATCTGGTCAGGATCTTGTATCCATTCTCTTGTATGCGAACACACCTGGATGAGCAGTGCGGGGAGGACAACAAATCTGGCAGTATGGAATATGACAATTCCTGTCCCAAATCCCTTTCCCAATGGCGGACAAAGGCTGGTTTGGTAGGGTTCGAAGGGGTGTTCAGCTTCCTGAAGAGTTGTGAAATCAGTTTCTTTGGAGGGGTTGGGTTGGAAATAAGAGCCTCGGACGAAAGTAGAGGGCAGAGAATGTCCCCAATTGTGACATGTTTAGATACAAATGCGTGTATATATGACGTGGAGGAGACATGTCTACGAGCAGCATCAAATACAGTTTAAAACTCTTTAAGTTTGATTAAGGACCCGTCAGGCTCGAAGAGAGACTGAATCGGCTGCAATGACTCCCTCAGATCTCTTGGAGTGCATTCTACTATCTCGGGTATAGCCGTCCCCAAAATATCGCTAATGGATAGAAGGGGCGAGGGGAAGGGTATGGAACAGTGAGAGGCCTGAAACCATTTCCATGTATTCAGAGTTGCTTGAATTATAGGAAATGATGGCGAGGAGGGTATATTAGAAGCACTCTTATTACCTAGCAATAAGGATCTAAAGGGTTTGTTTACTAATTCCTGCTCCATTGCAACCCATGGTTTTGTGCTACTAGGTCTAAGCCATTCTATTATTCTGGACATCAGGACCGCTTTACCGTACAGCTCTGGGTCTGGTAATGCAATGCCCCCGAAGCATTTCGGGCGCGAGAGCAGCTCATAAGATAACCTCGGTTTCTTCCCTCTCCAAATGAACGAACGGAATAGCTTTTTTAGGGTAATATAATAGGTTCTGGGGACTGGGATGGGAAGAACCTGTTGTAAGTAGGTGAGGCGGGGAAGTATCAGGGACATCAGTAGGTTTTTTCGGCCAAACCAACAAATAGTTGGGATATCCAATTTGTCTATGCTGGAAGAGATGTCTCTTAATAACGGGGTATAATTCAGTGCGAACAGTTCTTTGGTGTCTGGACTAATTTTAACCCCCAGATATGTTAAATAGGGGGAAGACCAGTTAAAGGGAGAATCCTTTTTTAGGCCTTTTTGAGTCGATTGAGGGACCCCCACACATATCACCAGTGATTTCTGTTTGTTAATTTTGAAGTTAGAAATAGAGCCGTAAGTATCAAGAAAGTTTTGAATTATGTGTATTGAATCCTTGGGGTTGGAAGTCATGATCAGAATGTCGTCCGCAAATGCGGCCACCTTATGATCCTTGCCTCCCAGTCTGACTCCTCGAATTCCTTCGTCTTCTCTCAACTTCAGGAGAAGCGGTTCCAAGGCCAATACGAAGAGCAAAGGAGAAAGGGGACAGCCTTGCCTAGTGCCGTTTTTGATGGAAAAGGGGTCTGACAGATCTCCATTAATCAGAACAGAAGCCGAGGCCCGAGCGTACATTGCGAAGGTGGACCGTACAAAGGGATCAGGTAGGCCAAATCGGCTAAGGACGTATTTCAGGAAAGACCAATTAATTCGGTCGAATGCTTTTTCTGCATCCGTGCTCAGCAGGAGCAGAGGCTTAGAACGGACAGTAGAAAACTGCACTATATTTAATACTCTGACTGTATTATCTCTTCCCTCTCTGCCTTTGATGAAGCCTACCTGATCCCCGTGCACTAATGAGGGAAGGAGGGTCGAGAGTCTGTTAGCCAATAATTTCGCGAGCAGCTTTAGGTCGATGTTGAGAAGGGAAATAGGCCTATAATTGGCACAATGTTTGGGGCCCTTCCCTTCTTTAGGGATCAGGGTAATATGGGCTTGGGTCATATCCCTGGATAAATTTTCCCCTTGTAGGGTCAAGTTACAGACCTCGAGCAAGTGGGGGAGTAAGCACTGTTGGTATGTTCTATAATATTGGACAGGGAGGCCATCAGGGCCTGGGCTTTTGCCTGAAGGAGTCTGTTTTAATGTGGAGGTAAGTTCTGGAAGAGTGAATGGGGCTGTAAGCATCTGTTTCTGGTCATCAGTGACTACTGGTATTGGAAGTGACTCTAAGAACGAAGATACCACAGAAGTATGTGTTTCAGGGGGAAGCGTTTGGGGTAGATTATAAAGGGATTCATAGAACTCCCTGAATTGGGCACCTATTTCTTTAGAAGAGAATAAGGGAGCGCCTTGCGGGATGTTATTTGATGAATATAGTTTATGGCTCTTCTATTCCTAATTCTGCTCATCATAAATTTTGAGGTTTTATCTCCATGGGCGAAGAATTTGTGTTGTGAATTTAAGAATAGTTTAGTTGTGGATTGTTGTAGCATCGATTTCAGTTCAGCTCTGTAACCGGACAACTCCTGGAGCTGCAGTGCGGAAAAGGAACATTTGTGTAGAGATTCTAACTGTTTTATTTTTTGGCAAATGAGATCTAGCTTCTCACTCCTCTGTTTCTTTTGGTAAGCGCCCATACTTATAAAATGCCCTCTAACAAAAGGTTTGTGGGCATCCCAAACGGAAAGGGGAGAGATATCATGGTTCTTATTTAAGCTGAAGTATTCCTTGAGGAGTCCTGCAATTTTGTCTCTAGTATCCGGATTCCCTAAAAGGGTTTCATTTAGGCGCCATCTGACTTTGTGCTGCTTGGAAGTTGGCGCTGAGACTAATAGTGAAATGGGGGCATGATCGGATAGATGAATGGAGCCTATTTGTGGATCTCGGCAAAATTGGAGGTGTTCTTTAGACACAAAAAGGTAGTCCAGGCGCTGATATGTGCCATGAACCGTAGAGTAGAAGGTGAAATCAGATGTATTAGGGAAGAGTGTGCGCCAAACATCTATGAGATGGAGGTTCCAGAACCCTTCTCTAATGTACCTTAAAGTTTTGAGTGCCAAGGCGATTTTGAGGTTGAGGAGTCTAACTGAGGGTTCAGAGTAGCATTAAGGTCCCCTCCCACAATGGTTAGGCCTTCCGCAAAAGATTTAATAACAGGAAATACCGTGGAGAACCATCTATGGTGACTGGTGTTAGGAGCATAAAGATTAACGAACGTGTAGGACTGAGGGCCAATGGTACCCTTGACTAGTAAATAGCGACCATCAGGGTCCTGCAGGTGGGAAATATAGCAAAAAGGAACCCTCCTCTGGAACCCAATACTCACTCCCCCTGAGGCAGAGGAGCTGCCGCCACAATGAAACCATTGAGAATAGTGGCCATGTGATAAGTTGGGGTAGTGATCGAATTTGAAGTGCGTCTCCTGGAGGAGTAGGACAGTAGCTCCGGATTTGCGTAACAATGAGAAAACCTGACTCCGTTTTGATGGAGAATTAAAGCCTTTGACATTGTATGACGCAAATGATAGGTCAGCCATTGTGTTTTGTGTGTTGTGCATTACCTCGCTGAGTGTCCCTCCTCCTCCAGGAGAACGCAATTCCGTTGGAAAAGCTGGGTGGAGTTTGGGTGAGCAGAGTGGATACCAGAGGGGGCTCCTGCGTCGGACATAACCTTGGTGCACCAGATTCATGTACCTTCATAACAAAATAAACAGAATAAACAAAATAAACATAACAGTAAGTAACAGAATACCCTACGTTTTTGTAGGTCAAGTATGTAGGCATAGGGGGATACGGTCTACTGACCCAATAGGTGATCTCCATCAATAAGGAGTCTAGACCTGAGCAATATTATGCAATTACTAGACAATAGGCTAGGGGTATAGTTTAGGGAACAACAACATTCCTATATGACGGGAGCACAGTTGGAGATGCTTGAGGAGAAAAGATATATGATAAATGATAAAGTGGAGAGTACAGCACACTACTAAGCTAGTGAAAGAGGAGCATAACTTGCTGTTACTCATAAGATTACGGTACTCTTTAGGCTTGGTTGAGTCTCTTTGGTGTCATCTGGCGGCCCCTCTTCCCAGATCTCTGTGCTTTAGGGGTCCGCTGCATGACAAAAGGATTGATGGTAGGGACTTCAGGCAATCCGGCAAGATCCTGGAACAATTCCCAATTCTCCACTTGCAAAGACGGTATTTGTAGCTGTTCACAAAGATTTTCTAACTCCAGGTAAGAGGAAATATTATGACGTCGTCCCTCCCGGTTAAATGAAATACCAAAAGGGAAGTTCCACTTATATTGTATTTTTTGGGAGCGCAACCAATCCGTCAGGGGTTTCATGGCTCTGCGTTTTCTGAGGGTGGATGGAGCTAGGTCTTGAAAGACTGATATCTGCGCGCCCTCATAGGAGAGGTCAGGACGATTTCTTGCTGCCTCTTGGATCGCTGTTTTAACTTGGAAGTTCAAAAACTTGCAGATAATGTCCCTAGGAGGTTCTTCTGGCTTGGGCTTGGGACGCAGGGCTCTATGAGCACGCTCTATTACAATCTCTTGTTCAAAGTCAGGGCCCATAAGCTGCGAGCAGATCGATAGAATCATAGAGGTTACGTCACCTGGCTGTGCCGCCTCAGGGACCCCTCTGAAGTGCAGATTGTTCCGGCGCCCCCTGTTCTCCTGGTCTTCCAGGGCGTTGTGCAGGTCATTCAAATAGGTACCGCATCTTTGAAAAGCTGCAGAGGTGGCCTTTTGATGTTCCAGGACTGAGGCCTGATGTGCTTCCAGTAGCTCCACTCTGTCCCCCACTTGTCTCATATCTTGGCGAAGCGCAGCGATTTCGTCCAGCACCGGCTCCATAGCCTTACAGAGGGCATGTTTTAAATAGTGCCTTGTGATAGGGAGCGAGCCTTTGCCCTGCGGTTCCTCCGTGTCGCTATCCTCCTCTGATCTGTCCAGCGACCGCGCTAGGTTTTTCTGTGGAGGTTCGGGCGCCATCTTTGATTCCCTCACCACATAAGCTGAGGCTGCCTTCTTTAGGAATTTATCCATTTCTCCCGGCGTAGCCTGCACTTTGCTAGATGCAGAATGGTCTCCAGCTCTAGCGTTCCCGATCTTCACCATTTTCAGCTCAGTTCAGGTCATATGATGGCTAATATCGCTGTTTGTAGAGATCGGTGTTCTCAGAGCTCAGGGAAGTGCGGCCATCTCAGACCGGCGCAAGCTCCGCCCCCCATATCCCAGTCTAATTCTGTCCGTAAAACATATACCTGTCACCCAGCGCCTAAATACTAGGCCTCAAATTCATAGTCAGCTAAATCGGTGGTTACTGCTGTGCCTGTATTAGTGTAATACGGTACCTAAATAGATAGCCAGATAGTGTTAGGTGTCTGTAAAAAAAGGTCTAAATTTGAATTCAATACATTGGGCCAAATAATATTGTTGTTGTTGTGGTGAACGATAACAATGAGGAAAACATCTAGTAAGGGACGCGGACGTGGACATGGTCGTGGTGGTGTTAGTGGACCCTCTGGTGCTGGGAGAGGACGTGGCCATTCTGCCACATCCACACGTCCTAGTGTACCAACTACCTCAGGTCACAGTAGCCGCCAGAATTTACAGCGATATATGGTGGGGCCCAATTCCGTTCTAAGGATGGTAAGGCCTGAGCAGGTACAGGCTTTAGTCAATTGGGTGGCCGACAGTGGATCCAGCACGTTCACATTATCTCCCACCCAGTCTTCTGCAGAAAGCGCACAGATGGCGCCTGAAAACCAACCCCATCAGTCTGTCACATCACCCCCATGCATATCAGGGAAACTGTCTGAGCCTCAAGTTATGCAGCACTCTCTTATGCTGTTTGGAGACTCTGCTGGCAGGGTTTCCCAAGGGCATCCACCTAGCCCTTCCCCAGCGGTGGAAGACATAGAATGCACTGACGCACAACCACTTATGTTTCCTGATGATGAGGACATGGGAATACCACCTCAGCAAGTCTCTGATGATGACGAAACACAGGTGCCAACTGCTAAGTCTTTCTGCAGTGTGCAGACTGAACAGGAGGTCAGGGATCAAGACTGGGTGGAAGACGATGCAGGGGACGATGAGGTCCTAGACCCAACATGGAATGAAGGTCGTGCCACTGACTTTCACAGTTCGGAGGAAGAGGCAGTGGTGAGACCGAGCCAACAGCGTAGCAAAAGAGGGAGCAGTGGGCAAAAGCAGAACACCCGCCGCAAAGAGACTCCGCCTGCTACTGACCGCTGCCATCTGGGACCGAGCACCCCAAAGGCAGCTTCAAGGAGTTCCCTGGCATGGCACTTCTTCAAACAATGTGCTGACGACAAGACCCGAGTGGTTTGCATGTTGTGCCATCAGAGCCTGAAGCGAGGCATTAACTCACCACTCCTTGCCTTCTTATGCCAGCACCACACACTGTGCTGAAACCTGATGTAAGCGAGTACTATGACATGATGCTGTGCAACATCAGATCATAGCACATCATGTGGTGATGACAGAAAACCAGGGAGCAGTGAGTGCAGGAGTTGGATCTGTCAGTGGCAGAGCCATATGCAGTAGCAGGAGAGGTAAGTTGATTTATTTTACATATTATGTGAGGTCTGATGAGGGTGTGATGAGGAATAGAGGACTAATGGAGAACTGAACTGAGGTCTGATGGGGTCCGATCTAAGTTCTGATGAGAAATTGGGTTCTGATTTGGGAGTCGGATCTGAGGTCTGATAAGGAATGGGAGTCTGGTTTGAAGTCTGATGGAGATATGATCTGAAGTCTGATGATGAACAGGGGTCTGATATGTGGTCTGATCTGAGGTCTGATAAGGAATAGGGGGGTCTGATTTAGGGGTTTGATCTGAGGTCTGATGAGGAATGGGGTTTGATTTGGGGGTCTGATCATAGGTATGATGGAGAGAAGGGCTCTGATTTTGGGGGGTCTGATGAATACTTGGGGTCTGATCTGAGGTCTGATGAAATATATATATTTTAGATTTCTTCCTCTAAAACCTATGTGTGGTCAGGTACGTTTTATGGTGCAGGAAATATGGTAAGTGTCTTGGACCAATACTAAAATCAATAATAAAAGTACATAAAGATTTTAAATTGTTTTAACCAAAAGAGTAAGGTGGTTATTTATTAACCAGAAATAAGCCTATAAACCTAAAACACACCTGTTCTAAAAAAAAAAAAAGTGGGTGTAGCATGGCTTGGGTAGGGGACGAGCTGGCATAGAAAATGCTCTAAATGTAAGCCAGCAAGGAAGCTAGCTTACTTATAGAAATGGCGGAGTATCCGCTGAACTTATTTTGAGGCTGGCGCCTCTTCTTAACTTTGGCGATCCACCACCAGTGCAGGAGCTTTCTTAAGAATAGTGTCTAAAATGCAACTTAATAAATGACCCCCCTTGCTGCACTACACGCTCCATTACTAGATCAATAATGATTTCAGCATCTAAGAGGTTTTAAATAGTTCATAGGTGCCCCCCTCAATACAATTAAGGGGTGTAGATGGGTTGCCATGGCATCCAGGGCTCTAACAATGGTCCCTAGGTTTGCCATGTACAAAGGTCTGTTTGGCCTTGCAAGAGGCAGGATCTACTAGGTTGTCTGTCAGTTTAACACTGACAAGAACAATGCATTGCAATAAATTATTATGTTATATTATTATGGAAAAAAGTTACCAATCCTGGAATGTATCCATACAAAAAATATTATAATACATACAAACCGGATTCCCAAAAAGTTGGGACACTAAACAAATTGTGAATAAAAACTGAATGCAATGATGTGGAGATGGCAAATGTCAATATTTTATTTGTAATAGAACGTAGATGACAGAACAAACGTTTAATCTGAGTAAATGTATCATTATAAAGGAAAAATACGTTGATTCAAATTTTCACGGTGTCAACAAATCCCCAAAAAGTTGGGACAAGTAGCAATAAGAGGCTGGAAAAAGTAAATTTGAGCATAACGAAATGCTGGAAGACCAATTAACACTAGTTAAGTCAATTGGCAACATGATTGGGTATAAAAAGAGCTTCTCAGAGTGGCAGTGTCTCTCAGAAGCCAAGATGGGTAGAGGATCACCAATTCCCACAATGTTGCGCAGAAAAATAGTGGAGCAATATCAGAAAGGTGTTACCCAGCGAAAAATTGCAAAGACTTTGGATCTCTCATCATCAACTGTGCATAACATCATCTGAAGATTCAGAGAATCTGGAACAATCTCTGTGCATAAGGGTCAAGGCCGTAAAACCATACTGGATGCCCGTGATCTCAGGGCCCTTAAACGACACTGCACCACAAACAGGAATGCTACTGTAAAGGAAATCACAGAATGGGCTCAGGAATACTTCCAGAAACCATTGTCAGTGAACACAATCCACCGTGCCATCCGCCGTTGCCAGCTGAAACTCTACAGTGCAAAGAAGAAGCCATTTCTAAGCAAGATCCACAAGCTCAGGTGTTTTCACTGGGCCAGGGATCATTTAAAATGGAGTGTGGCAAAATGGAAGACTGTTCTGTGGTCAGACGAGTCACGATTCAAAGGTCTTTTTTGGAAATCTGGGACGCCATGTCATCCGGACCAAAGAGGACAAGGACAACCCAAGTTGTTATCAACGCTCAGTTCAGAAGCCTGCATCTCTGATGGTATAGGGTTGCATGAGTGCGTGTGGCATGGGCAGCTTGCATGTCTGGAAAGGCACCATCAATGCAGAAAAATATATTCAGGTTCTAGAACAACATATGCTCCCATCCAGACATCATCTCTTTCAGGGAAGACCCTGCATTTTTCAACAAGATAATGCCAGACCACATTCTGCATCAATCACAACATCATGGCTGCGTAGGAGAAGGATCCGGGTACTGAAATAGCCAGTCTGCAGTACAGATCTTTCACCTATAGAGAACATTTGGCGCATCATAAAGAGGAAGGTGCAACAAAGAAGGCCCAAGACGATTGTACAGTTAGAGGCCTGTATTAGACAAGAATGGGAGAGCATTCCTATTTCTAAACTTGAGAAACTGGTCTCCTCGGTCCCCAGACGTCTGTTGAGTGTTGTAAGAAGAAGGGGAGATGCCACACAGTGGTGAAAATGGCCTTGTCCCAACTTTTTGGGGATTTGTTGACACCATGAAATTCTGATTCAACATATTTTTCCCTTAAAATTGTACATTTTCTCAGTTTAAACTTTTGTTCCGTGATTTATGTTCTATTCTGAATAAAATATTAGAAGTTGGCACCTCCACATCATTGCATTCAGTTTTTATTCACGATTTGTATAGTGTCCCAACTTTTTGGGAATCCGGTTTGTATGTGTTTTTTTATTATTCAAATGTAGCAAGTCATTAAAACCTATAATATGTCAATTAAGTGTTGCTGTATTTGTAATCATCTGGAAAATAAAGCTACTGCAAAATAAATAAATAAAAGTTATTAACCCTTTAGTGATCCCCAATATACATTTGTATGGCCACTAAAATGGGCAGCTGCCTTTTTACGGGTCTCCCATCAGCAGAGAGCTGGAGCTTGGCTCTCCCATGGAGTACCTTCTCTAATGTCCTAGACAGGTAGGAGCACCATTTCAATGTAGAAAAAAATTCACAGCACTAGGAAATGTAATGCAACTTAGTAGTAGGTATTTATTCCATCCATGTATAATTTATAGCAATTGAGGCCAACGTTTCGGTCCGTCTCGAACCTTGATCACAGCTTAAAAATACATACAGTACAAGAGTAAATACATATTATAAGGGGGTCCTGCCGAAGAACCAGGACCAAAAATTATATTTAGCAGTATAATACATAGCGAAAAGGAGATAATAAACCGTAGTGGAGAGATATATTCTATAGGGGAGAATATGACAATATATCTCATATAGGAATCATCTAGAAACTAATAGGCAATTGCACATAGTGGAGACATTTTTATACAGTATGTATATAATTGACATTGTCAGGGTCCAGCAAGGCAATAGGAACGTAATGGTTTAATAAGGAGTAGCTTAAGGATAATAAGTAGTGATGATTGAGCACCAAAGTATTCGGGTGTTCGGCTCAAACACATTGCTATATTCGTGTGCTCTGCCAAGCACCCGAGTATAATGGAAGTCAATGGGAGACAACCAGGAACCCCTGCTCTGGAAAAAGTCAGAAAAGTGACAGAAACACCACCGAAATGGATCGGAAACAGCATTGGGACGATGTCTGAATGCTTCTTTGACTCCCAGGTCGCTGCTGGGAATCATGTTGTCCGAGTTGTACGCCACTTTTGCAGAAATACTATAATACTAAATACTATAATACTATAATACAAAAATACGCACAAAACCCCCTGAAAAATCTATTTTACAGGAAAAATAGTTCATATAGAAACATTCTTTCCTGTATATTCAATTGTATGTAAAGCGCAAGTGCTGCAAAAAATTGCAAGCAAGAGGCACTGTATATCACAAAGGAGGGCCTCATTCACATTGTGGTACAATTGTTCAGGTAGTGGGACTCCTACACTCATAAAGCCTATGCAGTAAGTGAAAGGGCTGCCAAAAATTACAAGAAACCGGCACTCCAAAAAACCCTTTGCTACACATAAAGGAGGGCATCATACACACCCTTGAAATATTATGATTGATGGCCTGCTGGTGACCCACAAAAACATTTGGAGCAAGGGCCTCCATATTTGACCATCTAAAACCTTATGGGCAAGGGCCTTCTGCCACATTGGTGTCTCTAGATAACCTCTGGGCAATTGCACGTCCCTGTGATGGCGACAATCCATTTGGATGTCTGCCCTATCAACTTTTGATGTTCTTTTCTGCGCCTACCATGGTGATCACGGGTAACGGGGAATCAGGGTTCGATGTCCGAGAGGGAGCTTGAGAAAGGGATACCACTTCCAAGGGAGGTCAGTGGCTAAAATCTGATTGGCTGTTGTTGCCTTGCCCCTTTTTATTCTGAATTGTGAACCACCCAAAGAGGGTTTGGCAAGTTATTAAAGCAGAAGAATCCAAGGAAGGCAGCAGGCGCAAAGCAATTACCCACTCCCGACTCAGGGAGGTAGTGACGATAAATAACAATACAGCACTCCTAAGCGGCCTCTGTTATTAGAATGAGTACACTTTCTGTTAACAAGGATCATCATGTTGAGGATTGTGTAACTCAGACTCTTGGCTACTGAGACTAGACTAGGTGAGGGCCTGCCGCCGCTTTGATGACTCTAGATAAATTCTAGGTGATCACACGCCCACTGTGACGGCAACAATCCATTTGGATGTCTGCCCTATTAACTTTGGAGCAATTTTTCAACAAGGACCTTCTGGTATAGCACCGTTTTGCTTGTCCTCTTTGTAGCAGGGGTCAAGAAGGGTGAAAAAACAGTAATCCGTGTTATCTAAAATGCGTGTAACGCGAGGGTCGTGGGAAAAGCAGCCTAACATGAAGTCAACCATGTGTGCCAGAGTACCAACAGGCAAGACTTCGATGTCAACATCAGGATGACTCTCCATCTCCTCATCCTCCTCCTACTCTTCTGCCCATCCATGCTGAACAGATGGAATTAAAGTTCCATGGACTACCCTATGTAGCAGAGGCAACTATCTCCAGCTTCTCCTCCTCCTCTTCATGGTCCAATTCTCGCTGAGAAGAACTGTAGGCGGTCTGGCTATCACACTGAGTAATTTCCTCCCCCATTTCCTCGCCTGCCACATTCAGAGCATCGTTCTTAATTGTGAGCAGCGATTGTTTAAGTGGACACAGCAGTAGGATGGTTACACTGATAATAGCGTTATCACCACTAACTCTATCTGTGTGGATTCATCAAAGTTTTTTAAAACCTCACAGAGGTCTGACATCAATGCCCACTCATCGTTTGTGAATAGTGGCAGTTGACTCGAAAAGCGACAACAATGTTGCAGCTGGTAGTCCACAACTGCCCTCTGCTGCTCACAAAGCCTGGCCAATATGTGGATCGTAGAGTTCCAGCGTGTGCTCACGTCGCACAACAGTTGGTGAGCTGGAAGCCACAAATGCTGCTGCAGCGTTGACAAACCGGCTAAAGCTGTGGACAATATGTGGAAATGCGCACACACCTTGCGCACCTTCACTAGTAGCTCTGGCAAATTGGGGTAGGTTTTGATAAACCACTGAACCACTAAATTTAAAACGTGGGATAGAAATGAGATGTGTGTCAGGTTGCTGAGCTCCAAAACCAACACCAAGTTACGGCCATTGTCAGACACAACCATGCCTGGTTATAGGTTAAGTGGCGAGAGCCACAGCTTGGTCTGGTCCCTTCTACCCTGCCACAGCTCTGCGGCGGTGTGCTGTTTGTCCCCTAAGCAGATCATCTTCAGCTCGGCCTGTTGACGCTTACCCACAGCAGTCCTACACTGCTTCCAGCTAGTGACTGATGGCTGACTGCTGCTGGAGATGGAAGTGGAGGAGCAGGTGGCAGAGGAGAAGTGGGTGTTGGAGCCAGTAACATAGCTTCTGGCGGAGACCCTGATGTACATACGCAATCCAAGGCGTGGTTAGAACCTGTCCCATCCCAGGGTACGACTCACTCCCGACCTCCACAACATTAAGTGGACCTTCCCAGTAACTGCGTTGGTCAGGGCACGGGTGTTGTTCTGGGACACATGCTGGTGTAAGGCGGGCACGGCACACCGTGAAAAATAGTGGCGGCTGGGGACTACATACCAAGGGATGGCTGCCGACAACAGGCTGCGGAAAGCCTCTGTGTCCACAAGCCTAAATGGCAACTTTTCAAGGGCCAGTAATTTTGAAAGTTGCGTATTTAGTGCTATGGCTTGTGTTTGGGTGGGTGGGTGGTTATTTGCGCTTGTGTTCAAATGACTGTGTTATGGACATTTGGATGCTGTGCTGGGATAGGGAAGTGGATGTTGTTGCTGATGGTTCATGCAAAGGTCCAGGTGCAGGGCGAGGGGCATCCGGGCCTGCACCTTCGACAGGGAATTGGCTAGCAATGCGTAACACAGAGCCAGAGGAGGCAGTGGTGTGACCCACAGACCCAGATTCTGGACCCAGGTGTTAGGCCCACTTAGTAGGGGGCTTGAATGCCATGTGGCGGATCATGCTGGTGGTGGTGAGGTTGCTAGTGTTAACACCCCGGCTCATTTTGGTATGGCACAGGTTGAAAACTACCACTCTTTTGTCATCTACACTTTCCTCAAAAAAGCACCTACCGCTTGGCAAGGTAGATTTATACATAGGTGTGCTCGGTGCAATGGTTGCGGGCCTGTTTGGTGTGGGCTGACTTCTCCCTTTTACAACCCCACTGCCTCTTCCAGCCTGTTGCGGTGCTGTAGATCCCTCCCCCTCTGTACTGCTGTCCTTACTGGGCTTTTCACCTTTCCATGTTGGGTCAGTGACCTCATCGTCAACCATATCCTCTTCCACTTCCTCACTCTGCTCATCCTCCTGACTTGACCTAACCACAACCTCAGTGATTGACAACTGTGTCTCATCATCATCCACCTCGTGAACAAATGATTGCCATTTACCACCGTCATCTTCTTTATACTGTGAAGGCTTAAGAGGTTGGGAAACAGGGCACAATATCTCAGGTCCCTCTTTAAGCGTGCTGGGCGTGAGGGCCAAATATAATAGTGGTGCTGGAAAGAGTTCCTCTGAATATTCGAGTAAGGGATCACTCGTTTGGCAAGCCTTTCCATGGTGGGAGGAAGGATGATTGAGGATTCGGTTGACCAGACTCTTGGCTACAGAGACTGGACTTGGTGGAAGAGAGGGTGGTGCTTAACCGACTGGAAGCATTATCTTCAGCAATCCAACTGACCAACTGTTCGCACTGGTCCGACTTGGACAGTGTTGTCCTGCACTGCCCAGCTAAGTTGGACATTAAGCTGGTAGATGTTTTTTATTTTTTCTGGTGCACTGGCAGCAGGCACAGTTTCATTGTGCCCTGGGCCACGGCCTCTGCGTGCACCATCAGCATCACGCCACTTCCCGTCCCTCAGTGCTCTCCTTCTTCATATTAATGGTTTTGTCACTAGATGTGGTGCAGATTGTTTTATAGTCGACTAAAGACAAATTTTTCTGATGCAGGACAGTATATGTCACAGAAACCTACAGAATATGGACACTATATTAGGCCCAGATTAGTTAAATTTGCCCTAAAGAAACAGTTTTCAGATGGCGTACTGTATGTCACAGAAAAAAACACACTATGGACAATAGATTAGACCTAGATTAGTTAAATTTACGCTAAAGAAACAGTTTTCGGATGGCGTACTGTATATGTCACATAAAGCCACACCCTATGGACACTAGATTAGGCCCAGATTAGTTAAATTTGCCCTAAGGAAACCATTTCCAGATGGAGTACAGAAAATACCACACTATGGACACTAGATTAGGACCAGATTATTTAAATTTACGCTAAAGAAACAGTTTTCGGATGAAGTACTGTATTTGTCACGAATATGTATTACACGCACACACTACAGAGACAGTAAATGAGTGTTGGCCCATGATTATTTAACTTCACAATAAAGAAACAGTTTTCGGATAGCGTACTGTATATGTCATGGATGTGTATTAAGCGCACACTATAATCAATACGTTTAGTGCTGATTATTTGAATTTACTAAAAAAGAAACAGTGTACAGATGATGTACAGTATATGTCACTAATAGGTATTAAAGAAAAATATCTTGCTGCTGTCAAACACACACACAGTAGTCCTTAAAAGGACTTTGTGGTCTTTGAAAAGCTTTTGGTAGTAAAAACAGCAAATTTCTCTCCCTCCACTATCTGTCCCTTCCTCACCACGGATGTCCCTAGGACTGATCAATTTAGCGCAGGTAAAAATATATTGCAGCTCTAAAAAACACACACACACAGTCGTCCTTAAAAGGACTTTTGGGTCTTTGAAAAGCATTCTTACAATAATAACTGAATTTTGCTCCCTACACTGCCTTTCCCTTCTACGCTGTGCTCTCCCTGACTATGACTGATCCAAGCACTTGTCATCTGGTGCTATATCGCACCCGATGATGCATTCCGGACAGCCAATCAATGTAATGCCAGGAGCCAACAATGTGTGATATTACCTGATTCTCTACGAGAGGCTCTGATTACTTTGATTCTGAAAATAGGGAAAAGCCCAAAAAAACTTGACTCGTATTTTCCGATATCCCTAATAAATACAGATAATAAACTTTTGGCAAAGTTCCTAGCTACCAAATTAAAAAGAGGTGATATCCATGGTAATTCATGGTGATCAAACAAGTTTTATGCCAGGTAAATCTATATCTGATAATATTAGATGGTGTAATATAAATATGCAAATAAAAGGTATTAATATGGGTCAACGATTAGTGGTCTCACTGGATGCGAGCAAGGCTTTTGACACAGAAGAATCACATTTTATGGTAGCCATCTTAAAGAAAATGGGCTCTGGGAATAACTTCATAGCTTGGATTGAGCTTTTGTATACAGACATAAAAGATATTAAAAGAATTGCAGTAAACAGAGAGATATGAGACCCATTTGATATTAAGAGGGGGGTAAGAAAAGGGTATCCATTATCCCCTCTTCTTTTCACTATTGTAGTGGAACCCCTTGCTGCCCTGATAAGACAGGATAAAAATATAGTGGGTTTTAAATTAAGTGAGCACGAGGAAAAAAATTCATGTTTGCTGACGACTTGATGTTGTTTGTAGGGTCTCACGACTCATTGCTCCGAGTAATTGCGACCTTTGAGAGTTATGGGAAGGTGGCCGGCTTGTCCATTAATTGGAGCAAATTAGCCTGTATTCCGTTTGACACAATTGGGAATTTTATTTCTGGTCGCTTGAAGATTATAAAAGAGGGAGAGAGTCTGCAGTATCTGAGAATACAGATATTAATTTGGAGGGGTAGAAGGCCAAGAATGCAATTACAATTATTACAGCTGCCAGTGGGAGAAGGTGATCTGGTGTCACCACCAGACATCTGAGAAGCTCTGACAGAAGTTCTTCAGAACCTCCTCCTTGAGGTTCCTTTTGTTTTGCTTTTGTTTTCTCATCTCGTTAGCCTCTCTCAGCTGTCATGTAGTTGCAGTGATTGCATCCCTTTAAATCCCTTCCCATACTGCATCACTTTGCGGTTTATACAACTTCCTGGAGTGTGCTGATGCTAGAAGCTGTTACTACTGCATCCACAAGATAAGTCTGTTTTCTTTATTTCTGTTTGCCTGTGGGCTTGATCCTAGGTGACCCTGACTCCCTCCGTATTAAGTGTAGGGAGACGGTGGTCGTGTCTCCTCACTATTATAGGGTGTTCAGGTGCATACAGTCGAGGAACGAGGATATGCAATTTTCTACCTTTGAGATTTTTGCATAGGCTGAGCAGTAAGGGAGAGAGCTAGGGCTCTTACAGGGCTTACCCTCCTGTTCCTTAGTTTTGGATCAAGTCAGTCGGATCTTCATTTGTGTCTTCTAGTTTTCTGTAACACCATCCGTGACATCTGGCAATTCCTGAATAACAAGCATATGCTTTGGCAGGACAGATCAAAAACTGTTTGGACTGGAGTAAATCCCAACTTTATGATCCAGTTTTAAACTGCCTATATAAAAATGTTACCTCTACTGGAATATGCCAGATACTAGAAGCGGGTATACATCTGCATCCCCATTTTAATAAGTCCCCTACTATGTATAAAATATGGCAAACAATTAGACAATTATGGGAATAGATAGACTACTATGATGACACGTTGCTTTGGGGAAACAATTATTTAAAAGAACTATTAGTTATTTATAAGAGGTTCTGGAAGAAACAAAGAAATTAGCACACTTGGCCAGATATGGGGAAATGGATAAATAATGGGGTTTGAAGACCTTAAATGCAGATAAAGGTCTCGTAGATAAAGACCGGCTCCGTTATTCTCAATTTAGAGCGGCTCTTATTTCGCAGACATGCAAGATACATTGCATAGGAGAAATAAGGAGCTATCACTGAACCCCCTAAAATGTAACTTTTATTTATATGCAGATAAAATAATAACAAACCCCAAGCTTATATCTATTAAAAGTAGTTGGAAAAATATTTAAATAACAGCAATGAAAAGTAACTAGTCTATCATCTGCATATATGATAGACCCTAGCAGAATGCAAAGATGTTATTATTTTATCTGCATATAAATAAAAGTTACATTTTAGGGGTTTTTGTTAGAGCGGCTCTTAGAACAGAATCTCTGTTAGGGAAAAGAATAGTTAGTTACCTCTCGCGCCTCAACAGTTGAGGTAATTTCAAAAATGATAAACGGTAGGAGAAAAATATCAAATATTTATAATATCTTGTCTAAAAAATGATGGAAAAACAAAGTGTGGAGATCAACATGGGAAAATGGGATGGGAGAGTGGAGCAGATAAATCCTGAAGGGTTGTATAAAATATTTCAAGTAATAATCAAGACCTCCCAGAAGGCAGCAAATAGGCTTATCCATTTTTTTTTTTTTTTTGGTGCATCGTCTATACTACTCCCTTACCAAACTTATGAAATATTATAAGAATGAGGCATTTAGATGTCTAAAATGGGGCGAAATTGGAGTTGAAGAAGTGCACTTACTGTGGGAGTGCCAATCTCTCCAAAATTTCTGGAATTAAGTACTTAGTTATATTAATATACATCATAAAGTAGACATCCCTCGAACGTTTAGGGCATGTGTGCTGGGTTTGGTAGAGGATATAGGGGATTCCGGGCAACTATTAATAATAACTAAACTTTTATTTCAGGCTAGGAGATGTATTGTAAGAAAATGAATAGAGAAAACAGCACCAACAATAAACATGTGGTCCAGCCTGGTCAAATGCTCGTTGGCTTGCGAGAGTATGCGGCCAGAATGGTTAAAAAACTGATTAAGATGGAAATTGGATTGGGGTGTGAGGGGAGAGGATAGGGAAATATGAGAGTTTCCCCCTTCTTTTTTTTGGGGGGGGGGGTTTGGAAGAAAATTATAAACTGTGATGTAGATTTGGCGATTTACAATTTTGCAAAGATAGATGTACTAATTTTATGTGTAGTTATTTTATGTGTGTTCTTTTTGTATTGCAAAACAGGAAAAAAAGATATAAGAAAAAATAAATAAAAAAAATAGACATGTACAGTAATAAATGATGTACAGTATATGTCACTAATAGGTATTAAAGAAAAACATCTTGCTGCTGTTAAACATACACAGAGTAGTCCTTAAAAAAGACATTTGGGTATTTGAAAAGCTTTTGGTAGTAAAAAGACCAGATTTCTCTCCCTGCACTATATGCCCCTTCCTCAGCACGGATGTCCCTGAGACTGATCAATTTAGCACAGATAAAAATATATTGCTGTTCTAAAACACACACATACACACACACACATACAGTAGTCCTTAAAAGGACTTTTGGGTATTTGAAAAGCTTTCTAAGAATAATAACTGAATTTTGCTATGACTGATATATAGCACCCGATGACGCGTTTCAGCCAGCCAATCAATGTAATGCCAGCAGCCAACATGGCTACTGGCATTACAGTGATGACAGTACTTAACTGCACGTTTATTGGCTGCTTAGAAGCCACAAAACGTGCGGGAAGAAGACTCGAGCATGGCGCTCGAGCACAAACGGTACTCAACCGAGTACTGCCATGTGCCGAGCATAGCGATGCTCGAGCCGAACAGGTATTCGGCCGAGCATGCTCGCTCATCACTAATAATAAGATATAAGAAAGCCTAATATTATTAAGGAATGGGTGTATTATAAAGGTTAATGAAGAGTTGGTCTGAGCAGAAATAAGCCAGTATATTAAAGTATATACTGTATATAGAAAGACAAATTGAATGGATACCTGAGATCCAAAAGTTTCAATGTATATAAAAAGCCAGTATAATAGAGATCATCAGGAGATATATCGGTATACATACCAGGAAGACAGGAGTATTATGTGTGTCGGATGGTGTTGCACTGGCTATACTATGCTTGTCATGTTATATAGTTGTATTTTGGCGCCCTAAAGAAGTCACGTGGGTGACGTGTGTCGTCATCATGTGTGCGCGCATGCACAAACTATCAATAATGGGCAGTGTGGGCTAGTATGTGCCAGTACGTGCCAGTACTCCCATGCAAAGCCGCTTGTATGAATGTAAGTTAAGTAAGCGGCTGGGTTCTAGTTAAAGGCGTATAATTGACAACTTAGTTATGGCATAAAACCAAAATAATGTTATACATAGAGACAATGAAAGAGGTTAGCGAAGCTCCTTGGTTTAGTAGTGTCCAAAAAGTAAAAGCGATGTACGAAACGTACAGACAAACAAGGTCTAATATGATATGGTAGTATTAGTATGAGAGAAAGGGCAAATATACAGCACTAGCAATGGGTTAATGGATATATAAGCATGTGTTAGATATAAAGGGTTATGTATATACACAAAATAAAGTATTAAATAAAGTACAAAATAAGGTACTATACTTACAAAGTAGTATCACTTAGTCTGTAAAAAAGAAAAGAGGTGACAGTTAAAGGAGAAGAAATCAAAGTGACAAACTGACTAAATCACTAAATCAAAATCACAATTGAGTCCCATTGGGTGCAGAGTCTTCAGCTCGTGTATCCATTAGCACTCACGTTGTCTCAACAGAAGTTTGCGGTTGCCACCCCTGCATGGAGCCAGGATATGCTCCAGGATTTGAAATTTGAGTTGACTAATCTGGTGATTCGTATTGATGAAGTGGTGGGGTATAGGAAGTTCAGACTTCCTACAGCGAATGTCAGACTTATGTTTACTGATGCGGTCTTACACACATTGGCAAGTTTCACCAACGTATGCGAGACCGCAGGGACACTTTATCAAATACACCACATATGATGTAGCACAGTTGTGGAAAAATTTCATATAGTATGTTCTGACATGGTGGAGTGCCAGCCAGTTACAACACTTTGGAGCACCAATTCAGACCATTTAATCCTCACGTGCTGTGAGCAATAGCACCTGGGTCATATATGCAGTTACGGAGGGAGCAGACTTACTCTGTCTTCCATCGGCACCCCACAAATGAGAACGCAAGGTGCCAGTGTCAGTGCAGAGAAGCCATAGTCTCTGTGGTGTAGCCTACTAGTAAATGTCAGTATGTCACTGACATTAAAATACAATGAACTGCAGAAATAGTGTATTGGATTTTAGAGGCAATCAAAATATCTCTCTTGTGGGACTATTAAATGGTTGAAAAATACTAAATATTTGAATTTAAAAAATAGAATGAAAAATATGTTTTTTTCCCCAAAAAAATCTCCTGTTAACACTTTAAAAAAATGCTACATGGGGCGTGGCTAGGCTGCCGAACGAGATGGCCGCTTGAGTGAAGAGCTCCTGCACCTCAGCGACTGCAATCTGGCCTGCTCGTCTTTATCCACCGCAAAAACATCACTCTTCCACCCTCCCAGATGCTCTACTCCTCTGCGGTCACCATGGGGAAAGCGAGGAAGCACTTGCAGAAGATGCACGACGGGAATCTTGAAAATTACTTTGACTGGTGACGGTCTAAAGATGGCGCCGACGGAGCAGACAAGGCGGCACTAGGATCCCCCATTAGCGCAATGTCACCAGCGCTCACAGCCCGCTCACCCTCCCCACCGGACTTGTCAGGCAACACTGACCTGCTGCACGTGTCTCCCCCGTCGCTTCCACCGACTCCGGAGGAGGCCAGAGCTTCACGGCATGCTACACAGAGGATCCAAGATGGCGCCCACCCTCTGGCGCAGCAAGAACAACCGCTCAGCCTCCATCGCCCGCAACCGACCGCGGTGTATCCCAGTGGCCAACTGCAACTGAGTGAGTACACTTCTCACAATACGGCACCCCTGGATCCCTTCCAATTACTCCCCACCTCAGATAAGCCAGTCACCGAGGACTCTTAAGAATATGCTTCTGGCACTGAAATCCTCCCGCAGGCAGATATAGCAGGACTGATTAACCCCCTGGCTGCCAGGCTGCAAACCACAGAGGATAAGGTGCAGCATGTGGAGGTGAAAATGGATGAATTTGCAGCATCACAAAATGCCATAATTGATACCCATAACGCCATGGCTGATGAGCTGGGGGCTATCAAGTGGAAAATGGCAGACCTGGAAGATCGTTCCAGACGGAACAATGTAAAATTTAGAGGTATCCCTGAAGATGTAGCCCCCCAGGATCTGCAAACTCACAGGCTTCCTAAACCGCCACACCTTGGCCCTATTATTCTGCGCGACACTCTAGCGCGTATTAATTTCTTTCATACCAAAGAGGCAATTATGGCTGCAGCGAGGAACAAGACTGCATTACCTGCTCCATACCAGAAGATTAAACTTTACACAGACCTCTCCATGGTCACCCTCCGACAGTGTAGAGCACTACAGCCTATCACGGCTGCCCTCAGAGATAATGACTTCCCATACAAATGGGGCTATCCTCTAAAGATCCTCGTCCGTAAGAATGGACAAACGCATGCCATCAAGACCCTGGAGGAAGGGAAGCAATTACTTCACCTCTGGCAGATTCCACTATCCTGCAGCAAAGTGGGCGCTGACCCCACCACTGTTGTTCCTGATGCCCCACTTACATCGGAGGACTGACCCCCTACAAGCAACGATTAACTGTCACGGCTGAGGATGGGGGAAATCTTCAGCCGTGCGGTGACGGAAGATGTCCAGTCGCTACTAGCCAGGAACACAGAATTAGGGAGCAGGTCACCTCCTGTTGCGTCCCTAACGCTGACCCTGTCTCCTACCTGCATGGGCTGACCCTGATGGTAGGAGGACCCATGCGCAGGAACCTCAGAGCCCTGACTTACCCTCCGTCCGGTCCCTGGGCTAAGGAGCAGGGTAAGACAACCCACTCCTCCTAGGAACGAAGGAGCAGGAGTCTCACTGGCCAAGCAGCATGAAGATGGGGTACATAAACAGGACTACGGATAAGACAGGTGAACCCTAACAGTTCCACACATACCTGTCTCAGCCTAGCTGACTGGAACCCGTGCAAACGCTGTCCCCACAAACAAAGGTAAACAGCACACACATGAAGACACACAGGGACCAGGACATCCATAGCTGCACAAAAAGCAAAGACACAGGACATCAACAACAAATCACGCAATAATAACATATGACCGGAAGGGTGGCCCTTACAAGGAGATAGAAATCACAGGAGGCTGCTACAGCAAAGCATGACTGAAGCAACCTCCTGAGCCATGCCAAAGACAGAAGCTATATAGGCCTAAGTGGCCACACCCTCCGGTCAGACACACCCAGTGACATCACACACACTGGGAAGAGAGTTAACCCTTCCAGCACCACAGGAAAGGGAAAACACCAACTTAAAGGAACCGTGTCCAAACACAACAAACACACTGTGGTTGTTACCGCTGGCAACGACATGGGTGGCAACCGTGTCCTGGGAATCAGCCCAAAGGCCGGGACACTGCCACCACATGTACACATCACCAAACGTTGCCACGGGCAACCACAGTGCAGGAAAGGTGTCAGTGCACACCACACAATACACAAAGTGCACACAGACAAACAACGGTGCATACATACACGCACACAGACTCCAAAGGGACCGCACACACACCTGTTGTCCGCGGCAACCGCACCTGAGACAAGTAACATCATGCCTCAAGCTGCGGTTGAAACAACAACCCAAACCGCGGGCAACAGTATGCGGCTCCCAAGGAGTCACGGCCAAAACCGTGGCCGTGACATTAACATGCATGAATAGCATTAACATACATGAATAGCTTTGTCTACCACATTGGGACTTCCTGTGTTTTATATTCGGGCGCTGAATTAGCAAAGTATATGTTTAGGTGCAGGTCCCTCTGTCACCAATACCCTCTTGGTTTATTCCAATCTAGCATTGAACTTTCGCCCTGTCTTTACCTAGACGGTTATACCCGTCCTGTTCAGTTCCTACTGAGTCGTAGACGAATATTTAAGTCTTATTTGTTTGATTGTTATTCTTCCCTCCCTCCCTCCTTCCCTCCCTCTCTTCCCTATTGTAGAACCATAAGTGCCTGCAATCTCTGTCTCATTGATATTGAATCCTAACACTGTGTTTCTTTACCCGCTCCAAGGGTTAAAATAGCAGTTCCCTCTTAACATCATGGGTCTCAAGATCATGTCCATTAATGTTAAAAGCCTGAACTGCCTTCAGAAGAGGTCTTATATGTGGAAAGAAGCTCTGGCAGCTAACATTGATGTTCTGTGTATTCAGGAGACCCATCTACTGCAAGCAGATGCTAACAGAGTGCACCACCGCCTATTTCCTTATATCCTGCATTCCCATTATGACAAGAAAAAGAGAGGTACCCTGGTTGCGGTAAAAAACACTGTCTCCTACACTCCTATTAAGTCCAAAATTGACCCACAAGGTCCATACGTTATTCTAGTTTGCTCCATCAATAGCATTGTATACACGCTGGTTAACCTATATGCCCCTAACTCGCACCAGTTAGCTTTTTTACATAAACTTATGTGCAATGTAAACAAGCTTAAACAAGGGAAAGTGGTTATATGCAGGGATTTTAATATTGTCCTGCACCCCACTATTGACTCCTCATCTTGCCGCCTTCCTGCACTCTGAGGGCCTCGCAGATGTGTGAAGAGCACAGCTCAGCCTTGAGAGAGACTATACCTTTTTCTCCCCAATACATCTGTCCTACTCACGAATCAACATGTTTATGGTGGATCACACAGTTTTACTTCATACTCTTTCCACTGACATTGGCCTCATTAAGTGGTCTGAACATGCCCCGATTACTATTACCTTAGAGAAGCAGTTTCAGTCCACTAGACCCCCTATTTGGAGGAGTAACACATTTCTCTTTAATAACCCAAAACATGTATCTGAGCTTTCTGCACAGTTGAATGAATACTTCCAGTTTAACAATGGTTCAGTTTCCAATAAATTTGTCTTGTGGCAGGCCCACAGAGCGTATATGCGAGGCTCTCTGATCAAACTGAATTCTGTTGTGAGAAGGCTCAGAGAACGAGACATTACACAAACCTTGCAGTGCATCGCTAGATTGGAGGCAACTAATAAGTCGGTTCCAACCTATCAATGTTCCAATGAGCTTAGGGAAGCACGAAACAAGCTTAGTAGTCTACTTCTCCAAAACTACCATAAGTCCCTCTTAAGGCTTCGTTCCAAATACTATTCTCAGAGCAACAAAGCTGGTAGACTTTTAGCGCAACAACTAAAATCTCAACAATCAAAATAAAAAATTCCACATCTGTTGCACCCCGGGAATAAAGCAAAACTGACGGATCCCCGTGAGATCGCTAACCAATTAAAATTATACTACCAGTCGCTTTATAACTTGAGACTACCCCTCTCCCATATGATTACTTTACCTCGGTGGAGAACTTCATCACTCAGGCGTCTCTCCCTGCTCTCTCTCAGACACAACTGCAGTCCCTTAACGCACCATTCTCACTCGTTGAAATTATCGGGTCTCTTCAGATGGGTAAGTCCCCAGGTCTTGATGGACTCTCTAATGAATACTTTCGCCACTTCCAGAATATTCTTGCTCCTTACATGCTTGACATGTTTAAGTTAGTACAGGACGGTCATCTTTTTCCCCCAGATATGTTGGAAGCACTAATAGTCACTATCCTGAAGCCTGGCAAAATCCCTGATGTACCCCAGAACTTCCGCCCTATCTCGCTGCTTAATTCTGACATAAATTTTTTTTGCCAAAATTATCGCCAATAGATTGGCTCCACTCCTCCCCTCTCTGATCCATCCAGACCAAACTGGGTTTGTGACTGGCCGACTAGCGTCTGACAACACTAGACAGATTGTAGACTTATTTAATTATGCCGAACTGCATAACCTCCCAATGTTCGATATCACACTAGATGCGGAAAAAGCATTTGACCGCCTGCATTGGGACTACACTTTCTCTACTCTCCGCCAGATGGGTTTTTCGGGGCAGATACTGCAGACTATCCATAGCTTATATTCCTCTCCATCCACGAAGGTCTGGGTTAATGGTGTGGTGTCAGATCCGTTTGAAATTACTAATGGATCCAGGCAGGGTTGCCCCTTGTCTCCTCTATTGTTTATCCTGGCATTGGAACCCCTGGCACAGTCCATAATAAACTCGCCTTTAATAACTGGAATGGAAGTAGGGAGTAGATCCCATAAGATCACACTCTATGCGGATGATATCATTCTCACGTTAACCAACCCCAGTAATTCGCTAGACGCTGCTCTTACTATTATCTCACATTACGGGTCTCTTTCCTACTATAAAATTAATAGCGCCAAGTCGCAAGCTTTACCTATCAATATTCTGCTAGCTGAAGTAGCCTCTTTGAAATCCTCCCATGACTTAGACTGGCAAACTTCAGAGATCCCTTATTTAGGTGTTAAGATTACCTCTCCTTGCTCCTTGCTTTATAGTAGAAACTACCTCCCCCTTCTTGATACCATGCTGAGGGACCTTAGCAGCTTTTCTATGAAAGCTTTCTCCTGGGTGGGTAGATTGGCATCATTTCAAATGATGACTCTTCCCAAGTTCATATACATATTTCGAGCCCTTCCAATCCCAATACCTATGACATTTAAAAAAAAAAGCACAGATCACCCTGGGTAAATACATTTGGGGTCCGACCAAACCTAGAGTAGCACTGGCATTATTATCCAAGAAAAAGCAAGTTGGCGGACTAGGCCTTCCAAACATTAGGGATTATTTTCAAGCAATAGCACTCTCTTTTGCCCGGGAATGGTGGTCCCCAGATGACACAAAGGCCTGTATCCAGATTGAGCAACACACTATAAAACGCGCTTCATTGAAGGATTACCTGATCCATCTGTTGTGGAACCCATCCCAGCCACGTGGAGACTTGCTAACGATAAGACTAGTTAGCAGCCTGTGGTCTTCCATCCACAAGATGCAGAAGGATATGGTAGCCACCCTTCTTACACAAGCCACTATAGGAACAATGGAGCTAACCATCCCTGACATTAACTTGACAATCTGGCGAGAGAGAGGGATCATTTCTGTCTCCCAGATTATGTCGAATGGCTGTCTCCTCCCCTTTGATTCTCTCCACCGCTTGTTTACATTGCCGCATACACAATTCTACAACTTTCTTAGAATCAGACACTTCATTGCTAAGATTAAGCAAAATCCACCCTCAATCAACTCTGATATATGAAGACTATTCCAGTCCCCGTTCCCTTTTAAAAAACATACTATGCGTTATGTGTATGATGTTTTGGGGGGAAAAACCACTTTTGCCAAAACTTTGCCCTTCAAAAAATGGGAAACAGAATTGGGGGAAACCTTCCTAGATGAGCAGTGGGCTCAAGCTATCAGATTCCTAGTCTCCAATTTCAAATGTGTCTCCCACTACGAAGCAGGGCTGAAGACCCTCCTGCACTGGTACTTCACTCCACAGAGACTGAGCAGAATTTACCCTTCATCTTCCCCCAACTGTTGGAGGGAATGTGGGGCTAGAGGTTTTTTACTCCATATCTTATGGACTTGCCCCGTACTCTCCCCCTACTGGCGCAGTGTTTTTGACCTGATCACTGGGATTACTTCCCAGGTTGTGGACCCTCACCCTGAGCTGGCTCTCTTTTTTTTGGGTATACACAATATCCCCCTAGAATACAGGAACTTAGTTGGGCACATCTTACTTAGTGCTAAATTGATTATTACACGCTATTGGAAACAAACTGTTTCACCAACCATAGCAGAGGTTATACTGGAGGTTAACAAGTCTTGTAGGTATGAAAGCCTAGTGCCTTCCATGATTATTCCCCTCAAATTCCGGCTACTCACTTGGAGTCCTTGGCTCAATAATTCTAATTACTCCCCCTGAATGATAGGAGGTTCCTGATCCTGGGTTGAGATTAGAGCGAAACAACATAAGCAAAGCAGGAATGGTCCTTCGAATTATGACAAGCTGCGACAGGGCCTACCTCACCACCCCTTCTTCCCTCCCCCTTTACCCTCTTGATGTTACAGTCTAATTGTTACAGACCTTACTTACTATGCAAACTATTGATGTACACCATTGTCCTACTAATTGGCCTATTGCGTAGGCGTATATTGTTATGCTATTCTTCATTTTCTATATAAAAGGGCTTTTATTGTGCAGAAGTAGTAAAACGTAAAAGTAAGCGTACTGACCCAGAGAATAAAGTTATCATGTTACTTATGACAAAAAAATGAACACTGCAAAATTTATAATGTAAAAACAATTTTTTTTCAATCCTCCTTCCATAAAAGTTAACAAGTAAGTTATGTGTACCCCAAAATGGCACCATCAAAAACTACAACTTGTCCTGCAAAAAACAATCCACAATACTGCTACATAGACAGAAAAATTAAAGATGTATAGGTCTTGGAAGACGAAGATGAAAAAATGAAAAAAATAAATAAATAAATTGATAGGTCAGTAAGAACCAAAACAGGCTAGTCTTTAACCCTTAGAGGACCTTGTGATTTTATTTTATTTTTTTCAAGCAAACCTTAAAAGTGCTATTATTTTTATTTTATTTTTAGAGATGAGCGAATTGAAGTTGACGAAGTGAAATTCGATACGAATGTCAAGAAAAATTTGATTTGCACCGAATCCGAATTTCCTCACGCTTTGTGGGACCGAATCCAATTTTTCTTTTCCTAAAATGGCTGCTGCTCATGTTAGGACATGGAGCAAGGAACTCTGGAAACAAGGGATCACACACAATTCCATGCATACAGCCAATCAGCAGCCAGCCAGCCCTGTGATGTCATAGCCTTATAAATAGCCTCAGCCATCTTGGATTCAGCTATTTTCCAGTGTACTTAGTGCAGGGAGAGACGTCAGCAGGCGCTAAGGACAGTGGTAGAAAAGAATTTAAAACTTTTATTTTGTTGTATAGATATTCAGGGAAAGGGTAGATAGGAATTATTCCACAGTATTGAAGCAGAACAGGGTTCAGTAGGGGAGTTTACAGCCTGGGTGATTAGAACTTATATATTACACCTTGCTGCACTTACTGGGGATCCAAATTGCCATTATACAGCTCTGTAATTCCAACAAACCGTTCAAGTTATTAGGGTGCAAGTGTTGTTGGATACAACTATAAACAGGGTTTATTCCAAGAAAATATTTCAATATTTTATTTGCCTTGTGCGGTGCACGTATATGTTCAAAAGCATTTTTTGGCTTGTATTAGTGGGGAAAAAGGGCTTATTAGCAGTTGTGTGGTGAAGTGAGAAAATTACAGCCCTTTTTGGCGTGTATTAGTGGCACAAAAATATTTGGTGTTCAGCTGTGCAGTTATATGTTCTAAAGCCATTTTTTGCCATGTATTAGTGGCAAAAAATATATATTATTTGCCATTAAGCGGTGCAGTTATATGTTCTAAAGCACTTTTTGTTGTGTATTAATGGCAATATATACAAATATATTTGCCGTTCAGCGGTGCGGTTATCTGTTCTAAAGCCCTTTATGGTGTGTATTAGTGGCAAAAAATATATATATTTGCCGTTCAGCAGCGCAGTTATATGTTCTAAAGCCCTTCTTGGCATGTATTAGTGACAAAAAATATATATATATATATTTGCCGTTCAGTGGTGCAGATATATTTTCTAAAGCCTTTTGTGGTGTTTAACGAGTGAAAAAAATAATTATGGCCTATTTGCCATTCAGTGGTGCAGTTATATGATCTAAAGCACTTTTTGGAGAGTATTAGTGGCAAAAAAGGGCTTATTAGCCGGTGTGGTGAAGTGAGAAAGGGTTAATTAATCTTACCAGTATTTGGTTTTTCCAATAGCCTCCCCAATGGCACTGACAGGAGGGTATCCCCGCCCCCTGGACAGGAAACAACACTGGAGGAGGCCTTTTTCCAGATTAAAAAGGCCTCCTCTCCTTACCTAAACCAGTCAATAACCAAGGACACGGAATGATGCAAGAAAAAAATATTATTAATCAACTTTTAGTACGGTATAACATGCTAATAACATTCTTACCAAATCCAAGAAAGAATTTAAGGGAGGGAACTACCAGTGCCGTTGGGGAGGCTATTTGAAAAACCGATTGCCGGTAGGAGTAATTAACCCTTTTCCCTGGCACTTCCCCAATGGCACTGACAGGCGGAATAACAGAGAATAGTTACATATTAGGGAGGGGCTACTGTAGAAAGGATTCTACTCCCAAAGGACAAGTCCTGATTATGTGCTACATCCAGCCTGTAATGCTTAAAAAAGGTCATAGGGCTGGCCCAGGCAGCTGCTTTGCAAATCTGTTCAATAGATATAGCGGAGTTCTCCGCCTAAGAAGTCGACACAGCCCTAGTTGAGTGGGCTTTAAGATGCAAGGTTCTTGCTGGAATAACACAAGGAGATGGTGTCTCTTATCCACCGAGCAATAATAGGCTTCCTGGCTGCTTGGCCCCTATTTGGCCCCTGGAACTGGAGGAGATGATCGACTGCCTGAAGTCCTTTGATCTTTCTAGATAAGCAAGCAAGCAGCGCCTCACATCTAGATTATGGAATCTAATTTTTTCAGGGACTGGCATTCAAACCTTGTCAAACGGTTCCTGAAGTCTTCCACCCATCTGCAAGACATCCTAAAAATGGCCAGGAAACTTAGCATGCCCTTCAGGCAATCCTACACTGCAAAGCACACCATCCTTGAGCTGCAGTGGCAGAACGGCATCCCCCAGCATAGTCTGATATGCAATGTTTCCACCCGTTGGAATTCCACCCTCCATATGTTGGACCAACTATACAAACAGAGAAAGGCCATAAGCGATTTATTGATGATCCAGTTACTCCCCTGTGTATCTTTGATGTCAGCCAGTGGCAGATCATACGTGACACCTGCCGTTTGCTCAGCTCAGGCTCTTTGAGAAGGCCACATTATTTGTCAGTCACCAGAACTCTGGGATGAACAAAATCATTCTACTGGTTCATGTCATGGAACAGATGCTGGCAAATCTGGCTGGTCAGGGGACTGGAGACGTGGTGCCTACATCTCATGGCCACATAAGCACTGTGGGGGCTGAACTGGAGGAGGAGGAGGACATTGGAGCACAAGCAATATGTAGCGACATGGGTGGTTTTTCTACACAGGTGACAGGAGAGGAGGAGCAGGAGCAGCCAGAAGAGCTACAGAGCGATGAGGAAGATGATGCAGAGGATCCAGACATACTGTGGCAGTATGCAGTAGAGATGGAGGCAGGGAATTCCTCTGAGTCACTTGCACAAATGGCCCGCTGCATGCTCACTTGCTTGCGTAGTGAAAGCCAAATTGTCACCCTTCAGCAGAGCGATGACTTCTGGCTCTCCACCTTGTTGTACCCTCACTACCGGTCCAAAATGGGGGTCTTTTTTACACCCGCTGAGAGGGAGGACAAACTGAACTACTACAGAGACAACCTATGTAGTCAGTTGGCCGCTGCCTATCTGTGCCATTGTCCATCCTCTTGCAGGTCTGACTGGGAAAAGGCCTCTGAGCTCACATTCCTCTGCCATGGCTGTTGTGGCAGGGTGAAGGGGGGGGGGAGAGCAGTTCCAGCTCCATCAGAAGCAACTTGAGTCTAGAGTTGCTGATGAGCAGCTTTCTTCACCCGCTTAGGGAAGAAACTACTCACCAGCAGCAGCTAGACCTTGAGCAGGACCTGAACCAGCATACTTGGACAGCACCTTGCCATCTCACATTGAAGATCTACTGGACTACTGGGCAGCCAAACTTGATTTGTGGCCACAACTGGCAGAGTTTGCCCTGAAAAGGTTGTCCTGACCTGCCAGCAGTGTGACATCAGAGCGGGGGGATTAGTGCAGTGGGGGTCATAGTTACCCCAAGCAGAACGTGGAAAAACTGACCTTTGTCAAGATGAATCAGGTGTGGATCAGCCAGGATTTCCACCCACCAATGCCTGATGCATCAGTATAGATCATCCATGGTGCCACACCAACACTTTGACAAAAGAGACCTGTTTCTTCTGGCTACCTGCCTTGGGTACTATTCTGATGCTGCCACCCACCTGATGCCACACATCTGATGCCAAGTGCTCCTTCTTACTTCTTTCACCCACCATCTTCAGCTGGTACTGGTATTGCCACCCACCACCCCACTCTGTCACCGGGTCACTCTGTGGTCTCCTGATGCTGCTGTCACCTCCACACTATGTGTCCTTGCCACTCTGTGGCCTCCTCCTGATGCTGCTGCTGCCGCTACCTCTACACTGTCATTTGGCCACTCTGTGGTGTCCTCTTGCTGCTTACACCTCACCACTATGTCATAGAACTTCTCATGCCGTTCCCACATTCCTTACTTCATGACTGGGTCACTCTGTTGCCTTTCGGCCTGGCTGACATCATCATTTATTTGAACCTTCTTCTATTCTGTCAGAAGGAAGGAAAAATGGGATGCACAATGGATCCTGTCTGTGTAACAGCTGCAAGGCCTGCATGACATGATGGATCTTGCCGCTATCGGCTCCATTGCTATATCAAAGAGCAGGGGGGAAAGAGGACATCCCTGTCTAATCCCCCTACCAATATGTATATTATCTGAATACTCCCCATTCAGTATCACTCTTGCTGAAATTTCTGCATATAACAGATTTACCCAGGATATGAATTTATCTCCAACTCCCATCTTCTTCAGTGTTGCCATCAAGAAAGGCCATTCTACCATATCAAATGCCTTTGAGGAATCTAATATAACGATCAGTCGTTCGCCGCAATTTTCAGGCTCAAGCTCGGTGTTCACAAAATAGCGCATGACATTATCCGTTGTGGTCTTGCCCGACATGAAGCCCGTCTGATCCTCATGAATCAGACCCGATACCACACTTCTAAGTCTAGTTGCCAGAATCTTTGCCAATATTTTATTATCAGTGTTTATTAATGAAATGGGACAATATGAATCCAGAAGGGTTGGGTCTTTCCCCGGTTTTAAAATTTATGTAATTAATGCCTATCTCAATGAGTCTGGCAATTTCCCTATCTTTCTTGAATCGCTCCACATTATCAATAATCTTGAAATTAGTATTTCTTTATAATGGGCATATACTTCAAACGGGATGCCATCTATTCCTCGAGATGTATTTTTCGCAATGGTAGATAGTGTTTGATCCACCTCCAGGGTGTTCAAGGGGGCCTCTAGTTTCACACTTTGCTCTACTGTTAGCATGGAAATAGTCATTGACTCCAAAAAATTTTGAATTTGCACCGGATTCTTATTTATCTTAGCATTATATATGTCTTTGAAATATTCTTGGATCAGTTCTATTTTCGCCACTTGTTCAGTGGTTTTGTAGCCTGCTTTATCTAACAGGCAATGTATATAATTATTTTTCCTTATCTGTGTCACTACTAGGGCCGCTAACTTTTTGCCCGGTATATGCGCATAGATATAATTATCCCTCACGTAGTTCTCTTTCTGTTGTTCTGCCATTAAGAGTCGCTCATCTTCCAATTTTGAAACATTCTCTATCCATACCTCATAATTACTTTCTGTAGGATTCTAAATATAATTGTCCTCATACTTTTCCACCTCTTGTTGCAATTTAGTTATTTTTTCCCTTATCCCTTTCTTGTATATTGCCATGTACTTTATAAAAATCCCTCTCATTTAGGCCTTCGCAGCCTCCCAAACTATATTGACTGATGCTGTATCATTGTTCAGCTCAAAAAATTCCCCTATCTCTTTTAAGATCTTATTGTGTACTCCCATTATGTTTATCCACTCAATATGTATGTGCATCCTCATAGATTTTTTTTTTTTGTGTTTATAATAATTGGGTTATGGTCTGAAATCCCGCTTTGACTATATTTAACCCCTTCAAAGTGAAAACTAAGTCAATCCGTGATAAACTCCTATGTGTCTTTGAAAAGCATTATTTTTTTTATTTTTTTATTTAGGATGCAATACCCTCCAAACATCTATTCAGCCCATTTCTTCCGTAATACTTTTTAGTTTAGAACCCGTGAACACATTTTGAACCTTACCAACCCTACATCTATCTAATTTACTATCCATAATGTTATTGAAATCCCCCATAACTTAAAGTGTTTTTTCTCCTACCTTAAGCAGAAAGTCATACATTTTTAGAAGGACTTCAATTTTAAAAGGTGGTGGTATATATACGTATATATACATTAGCTATTATCCATGGTCTTCCTTCCAGCAAACAATCAATCAAGACAAATCGGCCCTCCTGATCTTTAACTTTCCCTTATTTTAATAGCAATATCGCTGTGTATCAAAATACTCACACCTCTTGCATATGATGAATAAACTGAGTGGAAAGCGTGCTGTATCCATGGTCTAGACAGCCCCTTTATCGTTTCAATTGTCAAGTGTGTCTCTTGTAAACAGATTATGGCAGGTAAAAATCTGTGTGTTGCTTCAAAAACCGCCACCCTCTTTGCTCCCCTGCTCAAACCCCTAATATTCCAAGAGACTATTCTCATACAAACCTATATAATTGTCCACCCACTCTTCTGGCTTAGCAAGATTCCCCGAGAAGAGGAGGAGAGAAGGCAGGGAAAGAAAAAAAAAAAAAAACACAGCAAATATCCTCCCTCATTCCCTCTTAAATGAGCCAGGTTAACTTCTCCTGGTTATCTCTCTTAGCATTTCCCCCTCCACGCCAGCCCCCAGCCCAATTACCCCTCAGCTCCTTATATTTTCTTTAATCCAGCTTTGTACCGCATCTACTTTATTAAACACCCAGTTTTTATTTTCCCATTCGATCCTAAGTTTAGCTGGAAACAATCATTGAGTATTTGACATTGTTTGAACGCAAAGTTTTTTTCACCTCAATAAAACAAGCTCTTTACCTCATTGTTTCTTTTGCATAATCCAAAAATATCATTACTGTTGCGTCCAGATATTCTAGTTTCCCTTTTTTCCTTGATCTACGCAATATCTCCTCCTTATCCCTAATTGATAGCAGACTAAAGAGTATAGGTATCGATCTAACTCCAGGTACCGGTGGCCTAGAAGGTATCCTATAGGCCCGTTCCACAAAATTTTTATAATCTGAGATGTCCCTGCCCAGCTGGTCCATGAGCCATGATTGTAAAAAGACACATAGATCTTGCCCCTCCACTCCTTCAGGAATTCCAAGGCATCTCAGATTACACATTCTAGTCCTATTCTCCAACTCCAGTACTCTATTTTTTTATTCCCTATTTTCCTCTTTTAGGGAGTTTTTTTCTTTAACCATTGTCTGCAGGAGGTCCTCAGAGTCAGACGTCCTTTTCTCGATTCCCATCAACCTTTCTTTATATTTTTGAACAACAGCTCTGAGGAGCCCCACAGATTACCTAATATTTACAGTCTGGAGAGAGAGATCCTGAATTGCCGAATTGCATTTTTTTGTCCTGCAGGCTGGGAGCCTGCGCCTCCTTTGTTATGACAATTCCTTCCATCGCTCCCCCTTGTTTATTAACACTCCCCGCAAAGTGGAAACTTGTCTCTAATGTTTTCAGACCAAAACTTCCCTCTGTAATAGACTCTCCCTCTTGTGCTAGAGACCCATCCTCTTTTTTCTTTTTTGACGGACTGATCTGTCCTCGCATATTAGTCAGGAGTAACTGCTTTTATTTTTAAATATTTTTTGTCCTTGGGGAAATTCAGGTGTTAAGCTCTACCTGTACCCTGCCCTTTTTTTCAGCTCCCTGTCTAGCCATCTCCAAACTTTCCCACTACCTACCCCCTACACTCCTCCTCCACCCTCCCCACCTAACAATATACAATATCGCTAACTAAATCCAATAGCAGAGGAGCCTCAGCTTATGGGCCTATTAAGCAGCAATCCGTCCAAAAGTTTTCCTTTTACATACATGTATATTTTGTTGCCTCTACTTGTTCATATAACCTTAATCCACTGATTTTCATCCTCCTGCCTATCCACATACAATCAATTTATAACCGAACTACAGCATTATTCAACTGACAGCAAAAGAAGGGAAGAACAAGCCAATGGCCCAATGGCAGACTCTGGTTAGCAAGCATTTGTTAAAGAGTTAATTCCTCCTGTCATCCATAACAGCTGTATAGTTAATCCGTTCTATTAACCAGCCTCTATATGCCAGATTATATCTGAAAAAGTAATAAGAAAGTCTCAATTAATAGTGCAGTATAACATGATTAATCAACAGGCAAAAAAAATTTTGGTTATAATAATCACAGTCTCTGGTAATTAATGGCATACGAGTCAGTAACAGGCACTCAGTTAGTTAAGTTAGTTGGATTAGTTCATATTTTCAGTCGGTTCTATTAGCCAACCACACAATATAACATAACTGATTAATTTAACAAAAAACAAAACAAACAAAAAAAACATTCATGATTATGGTGATCAATTCTTCCAAGCCATTTCCTGCATAGCGCTGGATATCAATTGACAGAGCTCACTCCTTATAACAAGCTCACGTTCCGTATTCCATTTATTTTCTCAATCTTGTCCTGCAGTTTAGTTGTTATCTAACAGGGCTTCCATTTTTGGGCCCAAAAATTATTTCCAACAGTGGGGGTCATCTATATTGCAGGATATAAGGTTAATCAAGTAGTATTGACCCTCCTGTATCTAGCTTGTCCTTTACAAGCCCCAAAATAGATGCCAGGCTAATACATCCTCCCAGCATAAGGCCGCACTATTGTTTTTTTCACCCACAAGCCATGGTCAGCTGCATTTCTCCTCTTCTACCATATTCCAGACTTCCTTTCCAAGTGCAAGTTATCAAGGGGGGGGGGGGACACCACTTGAATCCCACATATAGACTTTGGGTCCAGTTTTTGTGACCCCTTAGACCCCCCTCTGCCTACACAAGACTACTGTAACAGCCTGTATATCGGCTCATTTATTGTCAAAGTTCCAAATGAAAAAAGAGGGACGTCTGTGCCCCTCGCCTCACCACCTAGAGGGGAAGGAGGAGGAAGGGTACTCACACCCCGCCGAGACTGTCCCTCCACTTCTGGTCTAAATTGTGCATTTGGCTCCACTCTGCTCCCATCTATCCATGGCCAAGGAGCCCACTCTATCTTCTCTTCAGACTCAGGGTAACCAAACAGCCCAATGGCGGAGCGGCAGACAGCGGGACATCAGCAATGGGGCGAGACATCAGCAGACAGCGGAAGGCAGCATCACAGGGCAGCGGAGGATATCATACAGCATAGGGGCGTCTGGAGCAAGCAGCATTACATCGGGCTGGGCGTTTCGCGGCCGGAAGTGGGGTGCGGACGTCAGCAACGTGCGTCTGCACTCATGTTCCACCCTGCCAGGCTACGCCTTTTTTGACAGAAGTTGTACTTTCTAATGGTACTATTTAATATTGCATATGATGTAATAGGGAGCTGGAAAAAAAATCCAAATGGGGTAGAATTAGAAAAAAAAAAACTTCTGCCATAGTTTCTTTTTTTTTTTTACGTCTTTACCTATGCAAAAATTAGACCTGTTACCTTCATTCTCTAGGTCATGATGATTATAACAGTACCACACTTATATTGTTTTTTTTTGCATTTTAATACTGAAAAAAAAACTTTTTGTAATTATGTTTACGGAGCTGTTACATTTTTTGGGGGGAAAATGAAGTGACCAAGAAATGGCAAATTGGCCATTTCTTCTTTCCAGTACACCATTCGCCGTATTGGATAAATATTTGTATATTGTGTTGTGTGTTTTTGCATGCGGCAATGACCATGATATGTTTTTAATTTATTGGTTATGTACTTTGATTTAGATTTTGGGAAAAGGGGGGTGATTTGAATGTTTATTTTTTTAATATATATTTTTAAAAGCGTTTTTAACCTTTTTTGAAACTTTTTAAAAGTTACCCTTGGTGACTATAACTGGTAACCATTAAACTGTCTATTGACTTCTGTGATGGCTAAATAGCCATCACAGAACACTTCATTTACAATATATAAATACAATGCTGCCACCTTCTGGCCTGTATTGGAATATACTAGTAATAGCTACTGAAGACTGCTTGAGGTTTTGGGCTATAAATGTACCATAATAGGTTCCCCGGTTATCAGTTTGTAAACGCTGTTATATGTGCGGGAGTATGCGGGAGCACACGGCTCCTGCTTCTGGACAGTTCAGATGCTGTGGTTACATTTGACCACAGGATCTGAGGGGTTAAATGTATGTAATAAGCCTTAGAGCTGATCCTATACATCCTCCGTGGGTCTCTGCTGTTTGAAACAGCAGAAACCCGGTGGCTATGGTGCCCGCTGCACACATGAGCAGGCACCATCTTTAAAGTGTATGGCAGAGTTCGTCAAGGGGCTAAGTGGTTAAATGAACATGAACATGGATTTGATTACAGATTATGCATTCAGAAAGAGAATGGAGTACAAATAAAACTTAGTTACAAATTTAGGTACCTAACGTAGCCCAAGCTGAGTAAAGCTAGATAATTTAGTTGGTATTTTATGACTCGTGGGGTTCTGACCTTTGGTATTGATGATCTCAAAGATGGAGGGAGTAATGTCCCAGATCTTTTTCCCTGCAGAATGGGATCCCATCCCAATGAATGGAATTTACTGCACAGTGAGTGCATGGCAGCAGCTCTGTGCAGAGAAAGTGCCATTTCATACTGAAGATCATAATGGTCCTGACACTTGGCCGGTTACTGAATTAGAAGTTGCTGTTTCTTATAATGATGAAAAAATCTTTTTGCCTAAAATCATTAAATTGCACTAGAGTATTACTTCAAAATTATATTTAAGGGATTATCCCAGATTAAGAAAGTGGCACATAGACAAGACACGGGGTAAATGAACATACCGTAAACAAGCATTACAATAGATGACTACTGCAGCCAATCCCTGCTCAAAACTGTATTGCCATGTTGTAGATGTGATATCAGCGCTGCAGCCCTTTAAACAGAAACCACAGATTTAACCAATGCTTATTATTTATTTTATGCCATCCCCTGCCTACTTGCAAATTTTGGCCAACTCCTTTAATAAAATAATGATAATATATAATAAAGCAAGGAAATTATTGCATAAGCTATACATGTTATTTCATATTAATGTCAATATTAACAATGTGTCAGCTAAAACATAACAGATACATAAAAGTGAACCATACATCTAATTTATGTAAGTAATACATAATGAATATGACATAAAAAAGCCAAAACTTACTGCTGAGGAAATATATGCATAGTCAATGGTTCTCTCAGCATAATTTGAGTGTGTCTCTGTTGAAAACAAGAAAAGAAAACAGGAGTGAATTTGTATTTAAAAGACAATCTATGATTCCCCTCTGTGCATATCATTGGCAGGACTTCTCTTTTACACCCGTCTTTTAGACAGGAGCTTGAATAATTCAATATGCTGGATAATCAGAAAAATATTTTCAGCATCTGCTGTCACAGTGGTTAATGTGAGTATCTTTAATCTCTAAGTGGCAATAATGCCAGAAACCTTCACAGTGACCTCCAAGAATACAGCTGATGTTTCATTTTTATTTTTTTGGGAGTAGTTACATGAAATTTAAAAACTACTTTTTCAGTTACAGAAATTGCATTCGAATTTTTAGATACTTACAACATGAATTGCCAAAGTAATGGCATACTAGTGATGCAGAGAAAGATAAGGAGCTTGGATTCTTGACAGCCACATCCATGTAGATCCCTAGACAATTATTTACCTGTAAGGAGCTTGATTCTGAACACAGTGGAGAATCAGAGCTCCATCTCTGCCACCCCTTAGGCGAGCATCATATGTGGTTTCCATACTACACTTTTTGAGCCACCCACTTGAGATGAGAAGATAAATAGTTAAATAATGTATTTTTCCTGTGTATAAGACTACTACCTTTTTAACACATGAAAATCTTCAAAAAAGTCGGGTGTCTTCTTATACGCCAGTTGTCGTCTTATATGCCGGTATACGGCGTGCTGAAACTTACTTCCTAGCCGGACTTCAGGAACAGGCGCCCTCTAGCTCTAACTGAGCCACCGTGCGCTGCATCCCGGCCAGCCGCTCCTGAAGCAGCCCCCTCTCCCTGCTCTCAGTGGTTTTCTCATGCCGGCAGTATCACATTGCGTACTACCGCTCAGATCGTCTTGAAGACAGGGAGGGCTGGGCAGGCAGGGAGAGCTGACCCACCCAATCCAAGCAGGCTTTGTATGCAGTGTGCACAGAAAATACCGGTACTTCGCTTGCCGTGATTGGCTGGTTGTTGTATACTGGGTTGGATTGGCAATTCTGAGAGAAGGCAGGAGCATCTGCACTTCAGCCAATGCTAATGTTGGAACGGCGGCTCTCTAATGAAGTTTGGTGTGCATCTTATCTGTGGTGAAAAAACAGAGTCTATCTGGGGAGCAGATACATGTGGTGGTGAATACAGTACAGCACCAGTATCTGTACTGGTTCATACAGTACAGCACCAGTATCTGTACTGGTTCATACAGTACAGCACCAGTATCTGTACCAGTTCATACAGTACATCACCAGTACATACAGCACAGCACAGCACTAGTATCTGTACCAGTTCATATAGTACAGCACCAGTACATACAGTACAGTGTACAAATGGCTAACAGTCAAGACCCCATCATGGCTCTACCAGCAAGAAGAAAGAAATATGAATCCAATTTTAAACTTAAAGTTGTAAACTTTGCCATGGAACATAATAACTGCACTGCTGGAAGACAATATGGAGTAACAGAAAATATGGTTCAGGACTGGAAAGCAAATGCAAAAGCATTAAAGAGTATGCCAAGGGGTAAGTCTGCATTAAGAGGCACCGCACATTAGCCAGAACTCGAAAAACATGTAGCAGACATGGCGAATGAACATCGCCAAAACAGTTATGTAGTGACACAAAAAAAAAAACGTTTGTTTGCACTTCAGTGGGCCAAATCTAACCCAGATCACAGCAACAGATTTAAGGCCACTGCATCCTGGTGTACTAGATTCTCGGAAAGGCATAGTATGGTACTGAGGCAAAAGAAGAAAATTGCACAACAATTACCTGCAGATCTTGATCCCAAAGTAAATAGCGTTGGAGGGGTAGTCTTATACGGCAAATTTAGCCCAAACCCTATATTTTAACTGGAAAAGTTGGGGGTCGTCTTATACGCCGGAAAATACGGTAATAATATAAATTCTGCCCGAAGACTGAGTGCAACTTCTTATGTATATATGTATATAGATAAGGGCACTTTCACACTAGCGTTAGAAGAATCCAGCAGGCAGTTTTGTTGCCGGAACTGCCTGCCGGATCTGGAAATCCGTATGCAAACAATTATTTTATTTTTTTCTGGATAAGGATCCGTTGGACTTATTCATTGAAATAACGGATCCGTTCTTTCCAGTATCATCCGGCAATTTCCGGAACACATGGTATCGGATCAATGAAAATGAATGCCAGATTCGGCAAGTGCAGTAGTGTTCCGGGATTTTGGCTGGAGAAAATACTGAAGCATGGGATGGAACAGAAGACATCCTGAAGCATACTGAATGGATTGCTTTCCATTCAGAATGCATTATGACAAAACTGATGTGTTTGTTTTTTGCGGTATTGAGACCCTTTACCGGATTTCAATACTGGAAAAGAATAACGCTAGTGTGAAAGAAGCCTAACTTGACACTGAAGACTTCACAAAATATTGTAAAGGTTCAAAATGTATTACACCAGGGATCAGCAACCTTTGTCACTCCAGCTGTTGTGAAACTACATTTCCCAGCATGCTCCATTTATTTCTATGAGAGTGCTTAGAAGAGCACAGCAAGTATGCATGCTGGGAGTTGTAGTTTCACAACAGCTGGAGTGACGGAAATTGACTACCCCTGTATTACACTATAGTTTTTATATGTAGAGTTAAAACAAAATATTAAAACATTTTGTGGAATAAAGAATTTGAATATGGAATAATCAATTTATAGGAATTAAAATATGCATATAAAAGCAATATATACATGTATAAAGGTAACAAGAAAACATGGATACAAAAATAAAAAAGTTACTTTCGACAATATAAAATAAAGTACTAAGGAATCTATTCAGATATCGTTGTCCAGAAAGCTACTGACAGCATTGCAATCAGCATTGGTGCCAAAATAATAGAAATGTCTAACCACATATTCAAGCCACCTATATATACCACTGAAAAAAACACCAAACAGATATGCCACTGACTATACTAGCTGGTCATACAAGCAGATAATAAAAGCTGAGACTTTTGCCAATATATTCCTGTCAGGAAGATATCGGAGCCCATCATGCACCACGTCACGGTCACTCAGCATGGCAAGGGGTCCTACCACTGCACTAACTATGGTGTGAACACGGTCTGAAGGTGATGAAATCCAGCTCACAGCCAAGCTTCCACACAACCGCATAGCAGGTCAGCTAATGCAATGCGAACACAGCCAGACCGTAAGCCACACCTATATCAGACCATGTGATGGAGGTTTCCAGGTGCAACAGAATGTTCAATTGCCAGATAGAGGCCCATTCAATACATATAAAACAACATCACAAAAATATAGTGGCCAATATGGGGGAACTGTCTCAACCACAAACACTGTAGCGAGTCTTTCATTGGGTGAGCAGTCCCACCGCATGTGAACCACAAAATACCGTGGCAAGTATGGGGGAGCTGCTCAAACCCCAAACACTGTAGCGTGTTTATCATTGGGGGAGCAATCCCACCGCATGTGGACCGCAGCAAACGACCATCCCGAGCAAGTAATGCATACAAAGGAGGACGCCTATATATACCCCAACTAATGATGCTTTGAAATTCAGTGTCCCTCACATGTGGAACACATCAGCCGTCACAGCATGATGGAAATCACACAATATAACATCCAGGACCTGCCCACGGAAAATCACATGACTCCCCCACATGATCGCAATGTGATCTGTGTGTAAGAAAGGTGCTAACCGGGCAGTGGCATAGCTTGGGGAGGGGGCATGGGGGGCAGTTTTCCACAGGCGCAAAATTGCAGGGGGTGCCAGGCAGCAAGCACTCCAGTGAGGGCCACGGCCTATGGCTCCCGTCCCATCTGTTCTTCCTCATAGGCTTCAGGCTAGTGGCCTGAAGCCTATGAAGCAGTAGAGCAACAGTAGTGGCTAGAATGGAGTTACTCCTGGCAGGTATGATGTTAGGGGAAGAGGCAGAGTCTCATCATCCAGGGGGAAGAGCCTCAAGATTTGCAGGAGATTCTACAGAACATGTAGTTGGAGAGAGGAGCAGAAGCTGCAGGTCAGTGTGTGGAGAAGATTAACTCTATTATTTTTACTTGGGGGGCTTTTTGCTGGGGCTGAAGGGAGGAGGAATAATCCTTGTACTGGAGACTGTATGTTAGAGAGGTCTGAAGAGAGAGGAGGTTGATATTATTTTACATGGGGCTGTATGCTGGAGGGGCTGAAGGCAGGAAGAGTGATGCATTATACATGGGACTGTTTGCAAGAAGGGCTGGAAGGCAGGGGGGAGTGATGTATCTTATATGGGACTGTATTCTGGAGGGCTGAAGACTGGGGGAGTATTGTATTTTATATGGGACTGAATGTTGGAGTGGATGAAGGAGGGGAGTGATTTTACACTGGACTGTATGCTGGAGGGGCTGAAAGCATGGGGAAGATTGTATCTTACATGGGACTGTATGCTGGAGGGGCTGAAGTCAGCGGAAGTGATGTATTTTACATGGGATGGTATGCTGGAGGGGCTGAAGGCAGATGGCGAAGAGAGGGAGGTTGATATTATTTACATGGGACTGTATGCTGGAGGGGCGATATATTTTACATGAGACTGTATGTTGGAGGAGCTGAAGGAGGGGAGTGATGTATTTTACATGGGGCTGTATGCTGGAGGGGCTGAAGGCAGCAAGAGTGATGCATTTTACATGAGACTGTTTGCAAGAAGGGCTGGAAGGCAGGGGGGAGTGATGTATCTTATATGGGACTGTATTCTGGAGGGCTGAAGACTGGGGGAGTTTTGTATTTTATATGGGACTGAATGTTGGAGTGGATGAAGGAGGGGAGTGATTTTACACTAAACTGTATGCTGGAGGGGCTGAAAGCATGGGGAAGATTGTATCTTACATGGGACTGTATGCTGGAGGGGCTGAAGGCAGCGGAAGTGATGTATTTTACATGGGATGGTATGCTGGAGGGGCTGAAGGCAGATGGCGAAGAGAGGGAGGTTGATATTATTTACATGGGACTGTATGCTGGATGGGTGATATATTTTACATGAGACTGTATGTTGGAGGAGCTGAAGGAGGGGAGTGATGTATTTTACATGGGACTGTATGCTGGAGGGGCTGAAGGCAGGGGAGTGATTTATCTTACACGGGACTGTATGCTGGAGGGGCTGAAAGCAGGGGGAAGATTGTATCTTATATGGGACTGTATGCTGGAGGGGCTGAAGGAGAGGAATTATGTATTTTACATGACACTGTATGCTGGAGAAGCGATATATTTTACATGAGACTGTATGTTGGAGGGGCTGAAGGAGGGTAGTGATGTATTTTACATGGGTCTGTATGCTGGAGGGGCTGAAGGCAGGGAAGTGATGTGTCTTACATGGGACTGTATGCTGGAGGAGCAATATATTTTACATGAGACTGTATGTTGGAGGAGCTGAAGTCGGGTAGTGATGTATTTTATATGGGACTGTATGCTGGAGAGGCTGAAGGCAGGGAAGTGATGTGTCTTACATGGGACTGTAATCTGGAGGGCTAAAGGCAGGTGGCGAAGAGAGGGAGGGTGATATTATTTACATGGGACTGTATGCTGGAGGGGCTGAAGGCAGGGAGTTATTTATCATACACGGGACTGTATGCCGAAGGGGCTGAAGGCAGTGGGAAGGTTGTATTTTACATGGGACTGTAGCCTGGAGGGAATGAAAGGGGGCCATAATTATTGCTATAATACAGAGGAGGCCATTATAATATTAATAATAATACAGAGGGGGCAATATAAATAATAATACAGAGGGGCCAGTATATATTATAATTATACAGAGGGCATTATTCTTATGGGCACTACGGGGGGAGGGGAGGTCTGTTATCTAAAGATGATAGTAAAGTGAGGAATCTAAAAAAAAAATCTGTGAAACGCTGCAGAGATGAGACACGGCTGAAAGAAGGTATCATGAAGGTCCTATCTCTGAATGAAGACGCTGAGGAAAATCTACATCACAGGAGATGTCACTGGATGTAACAGGTATGGTGATGTATTCTCCTGTATATTTCATAGCAATATATGTTATGTTGTTATGTCCATCCAAATATATATATATTATTTTTTGGGGGGCGGGGAGGGGGGTGGATATAGAATATGGCCTCACACTGCCGAAGCCCTGCCCCAGACTTCAGGTCACACTGTTTATGTTCTGATTTTTGGGGCCTCACACCCATCTACTACATTATCTGTACTTAGAGAGTTATCACTGTGTTATCTGTGGTGTTACGTAGGACTGCAGGTGACATCTACTGCATTATATGTTAAAAGAGGTGTGGTCACAGGTTGGAGGGAGCGCTATACTTGGCTTGCCCCAGATGCTGGCTACCCACCCTACGCCACTGTAATCGGGACCTGCCCAAGGTGCGTCACATGACACCCTCACATGATCAATACTAGCAGGAGACTACCCAAGAGGTGTCAGGTGACTCATCCACATGATCACATCATTTGATCTATATACAAAGAAGGTGTCAACCACAGGTTTGTCATGTCAACGTGTTGCAAGTACACATATCATCTAATAAGGATTGTATAGATACAATGCAGCCTTCAGCACTACAAGGAAAGAAATAAATACCTAAACTAATTGTTCAGATATATCCACTGTTCCTGCAGACATAACTTTGTACAATGTGAAAAAATGAAAAAAAAAAAAAAATGATATATATATATATATATATATATATCTTGTGGTCATGCAGGTGGAATACTGGTGGAAGGAAGGTATATTTCACCCAGATTTCTCACCTGGGTAAAGTAAGTGTAATCCAGGGAGTGCTGTGGCCTGAACAAACTTAGTTGTTTAGGCAGGATTCTTTTTGGAATACGTGGGGCCTGGATTATGCAGAACGGTTGTTAAGGTTGGTAGAGGGAGCAACCGTTCCCTTCCTTCCAGGGCAGTTTGTTGTTATGCTCTGAAACACCTTAAGGCAGTTAGCCTTGTTAAATTACTATATACAGAGTGCTGTGGCTCACTTAGGTGGAGGCCTGCAAGGACAGCACACAGGACCAGGGAACAGACTACATGCTGTGTGAACGTCAGCTTACCAACCGTAGCCTAGGTGAGACAAACTCTTTGTGTTATTAGTTAGACCCAGACGGGAAGGCTTTTGTTTTGTGATTTGTTACTGCTATACTAGAAATCCTGGGTTCAACTAAAAAGCATGTGATGTAAACTTCCTGAAATCGGACCCTAAATAAAAAGTGATGTAAACTTTATATCATCTGTGCCTCCGTGAATGTCCAAAACCGTATGCTGCCCCCCCTTGCAGGCTTACAATATATATATATATATATTTATATATATATATAACAGGATTATAATAATGGAACACTCTCTTACATAGAGAAAATATGGACCAAACTAATCATTTCATTAGAATTGAGAGAGTATCTACCCACTATAATGTGTCAGTCACAATCAGACAAAATACACATATCAGTGAAAGTGAATAAAATACAGTAATATAATCATATAGACAATGAATTAATAAACCTGTGTAATCGTATTGAGCATAACATATTGTGATCAATTTAAGTAAACATAATATACAGAAAATTAAATAAGAAAAAAATTAAGTAAGTGTAACTAAATAAGTGAATGATAAGTGATACATGTAGAGTGAGGTGACTTGCATTGTGATTGAAGTGCCCAGTGATTAAGTGAAATGACTCAAACATAAAATTGTTATAAACAACATATGTCTAAAATGCCACAATTGGAGAAATGTTAAAAAAGAAAGTGTTATACATATATGCCACAATTATAAATCTACACATAGGGAAAAATCAACATATATTGTACGGTAGCTGGTGCATACAATGTTCACATATTAACAGCAACAATATATATGTATCTCAGCCCAACTAGAGGAATAATACAAATTCAAAAGATTACATCAAGCATCCATCTTTACTTAATTGTAAAAAAAAAAGGGGTGGCCCGAACGTTCAGTTCCCCATTGGCATTTCCAATGTCAATCTGTAGGAAAAGTAAGATATCAATCCGCCACACCTCAAGGAGCATATATTTCTAATTTATAGATGATCCAAATCAGAGGGACACACAGGGGGCGTTTGTTGGGGTCCATGTTGGTATTTTGCCTCTCAAACCATCCTGATGTTTATGGAACTGTATAGGGACTCACCATAACAAGTGGTGATTAACATGTCCGATTCTAATTGCAGATCTTCTACTTTCTTCAGAACATCTGTGGTATCTTTGAGATATGAGGGAAGGCTTTCCACCAATAGGTGCAGAAAACATTCAAAGTATTTACAAATGGAGTCATTCAAACTGTTCATAGCCAACACTATCGTTTGATTCATGTCCTTGTGGACCAGATTTTTTCAAAGTGTCTTGTTCTTCCAAGAGTGCCATCAAAGTGGTCAGGGCTTCATATTCTGTTGCTGTGGGAATATGTGATCGCTTTTTTGACAAAAAATCTTCTTGAAAATCAATTTCCGTGCAAAAAGGTGTACATCCTTTACTGTAGAGACCCTGAAGTTGTCTCTGGGTGTCTCTTCTCTGCTGGTTGTTGTGGTTCACCATATTTGTGTTTGTTGTACCTGTTGGGATACCTTCTCCCTGGGCTGGAATATTGCCATCCTCACTTATTGATGTAGCCGATGAGGCCGACGTTGATCTCGAATCAATATCATTTTTAGATCCCTGCCTTTCCATCGATCGACTATTATTTTCCACATCATGGAGATCCAATTGAAATTTCTTTGTCTTAGTCACTTTAATCTGCTTTTCCAATTCAGGAATACCTCCTCCATCTCTTTTAAAAAAAATAATTTTCCAGTTCACCAGAGGAAAGTTTATTTTCCATATTTATGATCTCCAATTCCAGCTGCGTTAAGGTTTGCGTATTTAATTCAATAATCAACTGCATCAGATTCAACAAAAATGCACCGCATGCTCCTTCCCATTTTTTGCAGAATTCCTTGTCCTCTATACCATAGGATGGGAAAGTCTACACACGTAGGCCCTTGAAATTAAGCCTTTTAGGATATACTTTTCCAATGTTGCCTTATTCCACCATGTTTTCATACGTATGCGTAATAGATTTGTAAGCTTCATCTTCAGCTCCCGAGTGCACCTCTGAGTTCTATCATCTCCACTTCCAGCACAAGTCGCAATGACCGCATCTGCCCCTGAAGGACCAGGTTACATCACGTGATTGAAAATCCATATTAACACTACGGAGTAATTCTTTATGTAAAAATGCAGGAAACATTAAACAACCGCCAATAATTGAACAAAATAAAAAACAATATGTGTGGAAACATATAAAAAAAACCTCCTAAATAAATTTGAGCCACACAAGTGACAGTACAAGAATACATCTTTGTTAAATCATCCAAAAAGGACATTGCATACATAATTATAAGCAATAATGTTAAAACCTTGCAAAAAGTGCTATGCAATGGAAGAAAGCCCTCCCCATAAACTGGAGTTAATAGGGAAAGTACGCTGCGACCAATGGTGGCTATAAATAACACAGTTTAACACAGGGTTACAAATACAGTATATGCCAACAGGCTAAATGAGCCCTATATAGAAAATAACACCCCGATTCACCAATTAAACAGCATATTCAGCAGCCAGCAGTAGGGGAGACAGTGAATATGCCACACCGCTAATATGCAATCAGTATATCAATACCATGATGTTATAACGTGATCAATGGGAGATATGAAGCTGAAATTCCAGTGATGGAAGTATCATAAATCCCAAGTGGGATAGCATAATCACCAATCTACCCCTGAAAAACATACAGCAGTCCTGAAGCCATAGCAGGGCACACAATAGATCAAAACATAACTATGTGAACCAGTGTAATGCCAGTAGCCATGTTGGCTGCTGGCATTACAGTGATTGGCTGGCTGGAATTCGTAATCAGGTGCTAGATGACACGTTCTCAAATCAAATGAAGAGAGGTAGCGGCAGCATCTCCAGTGAATCCTTTATTGGACGGACTTTACAGAAAGTGTGCCATAAAATCAAGCAGCAACGTTTAGGCTGTTAGGCCTTTGTCAAGCCTTTGTGCTCAGATCAGTCATAGTCAGGGAAATCATTTCAAAGACCTAAAAGTCCTTTTAAGGACTACTCTGCGTGCGTGTGTTGTTTAGAGCAGCAATATATTTTTACCTGTGCTAAATTGATCAGTCTCAGGGACATCCGTGCTGAGGAAGGGACAGAGAAATTTGCTGTTTTTACTACCAAAAGCTTTTTAAAGACCCCAAAGTCCTTTTAAGGACTACTGTGTGTGTGTTTGACAGCAGCAAGATATTTTCCTTAATACCTATTAGTGACATATACTGCACATCCAAATCCAAAATAAAATAAAAAATGGAGACAGCACGTCCAAAATAATGGCATTTAATCCGGATGCAATGTTTCGGCTTAGATAGGATTTCGATTTGTATGTACGCAATTTTTGGGGGGCTTTTATTACCACCCCCTGGAGAAGTAATATCAAGGAGTGCTGTTCATCCCTGTATATACTGTACATCATCTGCAGACTGTGTCTTTTTGCGTAAATTCAAATAATCAGCGCCACATTTATTGTCTATAGTGTGCGTTTAATGTACATCTGTGACATATACAGTACTCCATCCGAAAACTGTTTCTTTAGCGTAAATTCCAGTAATCTGGGCCTAATCTAGTTTTCATAGTGTGTTGTTTTTTGTGACATATACAGTACGCGATCCGAAAACTCTTTCTTTCAAATTTAACTAATCTGAGCCTAATATAGTGTTCATATTCTGTGGGTTTCTGTGACATAAACTGTCCTGCATCCGAAAACTGTGTCTTTATGTGACTGTAAAACAATCCTCGCACATCTAGTGACAAAACCATTAATATAAAGAAGGAGAGCACTAAGGGACGGGGAAGTGGGGGCGTGATGCGCGATGAAACTGTGCCTGCTGCCAGTGCACCAGAACAAATAAATAAATCCACCGTACCCAGCTTCATGTCCAATTTAGCTGGGCGGCGCAGGACAACACTATCAAAGTCGGACCAGTGCAAACAGTTGGTTGGTTGGATTACTGAAGATTATGCTTCCAGTCGGTTAAGCACCACCCTCTCTTCTGAATCCTCACTCTGATCATCCTTCCTCCCGCCATGGAAAGACTTCCCAAACGAGTGATCCCACACTCGAATATTCCGAGGAGCTCTTTCCAGCGCAACTATTACATTTGGCCCTCACGCCCAGCACTCTTGAAGAGGGACCTGAGATATTGTGCCCTGATTCCAAATCTCTTGAGCCTTCATGGTCTCAAGAAGTTGATGGTGGATCATTCGTTCACGAGGTGGATGATAACGATGAGACACAGTTGTCAATCACTGAGGTTGTTTTTAGGTCAAGTCAGGAGGATGAGCAGAGTGAGTAAGTGGAAGAAGAGGTGGTTGACGATGAGGTCACTGACCCAACATGGGAAGGTGAAAAGCCAAGCAAGGACATCAGTACAGAGGGGAAGGGATCTACAGCACCGCAACAGGCTGGAAGAGGAAGTGGGGTTGCAAAAGGGAGAAGTCGGCCCACACTAAACAGGCACGCGACAATTACACCGAGCACCCCCAAGCGTAAATCTACCTTGCCAAGGGGTAGGTGTTCTGCACTGTGCTTTTTTTAGGAAAGTTCAGACGACAAGAGAGTGGTAGTTTGCAACCTGTGCCATACCAAAATGAGCCGGGGCGTGAACACTAGCTACCTCAACACAACCAGCATGATCTGCCACATGGCATCCAAGCACCCTAATAAGTGGGCTAAATGCCTGGGTCCACAATCTGGGTCTACACTTCACACCACTGTCTCATCTTCCCCTTTGTTACGCACTGCTGGCCAATCCCCTGTCGAACCTGGAGCTCGTCAACCTGACACACATCCCATGCCTAGCCCACGTTCAGCAGTTTATCAAAACCTACACCAATTTGCCAGAGCTACTAGTGAAGGCGCACCGCATGTGTGCCTATTTCCGAAAGCTGTCCACAGCTTAAGACGGTCTGTCAACGCTGCAGCAGCGCTTGCGGTTTCCAGCTCACTGACTGTTGTGTGACGTGAGCACGCGCTGGAACTCTACGTCCCACATGTTGTCTAGGCTTTGTGAGCAGCAGAGGGCAGTTGTGGAATGCCATCTGCAACATGGTCGTCGCCTTTCGAGTCAACTGCCACTATTCACAAGCAAGGAGTGGGCATTGATGTCAGATCTCTGAGGTTTAAAAAAAACTTTGATAAATCCACACAGATGGTTAGTGGTGATAACGCTATTATCAGCATAACCATCCCACTGCTGTGTCTACTCAAATGACCGCTGCTCACAATTAAGGACTATGCTCTAAATGTGGCAGAAGAGGAAATAGGGGAGGCCTCCCACAGTTTGTCTTCTCAGCGCAAATTGGACCACAAAGAGGAAGAGGAGGAGCTGGAGACAGTTGCCTCTGCTGCAGAGGGTAGTACCCATGGAACTTTAATTCCATCTGTTCAGCGTGGATAGGCAGAAGAGGAGGAGGATGAGGAGATGGAGAGTAGTGATGTCCCGAACTATTCGCCGACGAACAGTTCCCGGCGAACATAGCTTGTTTGCCGTGGTGGGCAAACATATGCGATGTTCTGTCCGCCCCTTATACATCATCATTGAGCAAACTTTGACCCTGTACCTCACAGTCAGCAGACACATTCCAGCCAATCAGCAGCAGATCCTCCCACCTCCTGGACAGCATCCATTTTTAGATTCATTCGGAAGCTGCTTTCTTAGTGAGAGGAGGGACAGTGCAGCTGCTGTTGACCTAAAAGGGGAAAGCGTTAGCTAGGGCAGTGTTCTGTGTCCACAGGCTCATCTGCTGTAAGGACAGCGCCCCCAAAAAGCCCTTTTTAGGGCTGGTACATCAGTCTGCTTTTTTTTATATATATATATATATATATTGCAGTTGCCTGGCTGCCCGTGTGTGAGAGGCTGCAGGCTCAGTCACAGACAGTACTGTGTGCACACCATTCATATAGGGTGTCACAATACCTTGCAGATAAAAAAAACAACAATTTATTATTTTTCTGTGATATAATCCCAGTTGCAAGACAGTGTGTGTCTGGCCCATAGACTGTACTGTGGCCACTTGCTGCTAGGCCACCACTCAAACCATTACAGGGTGTCGCTCACAAATACCTTGCAGATAAAACAAATCAATTTATTATTTTTCTGTGATATAATCCCAGTTGCAAGCCAGTGTGTGTCAGGCCCACACAGACTGTACTGTGCCCACTGCCCACCACTTATATAGGGTGGCACAGTACCTTACACGCATAGTACCACTTATCTGAAAAAAAAAATGACAGGCAGAGGCAGGCCACCCCGCAGGGGCCGTCGTGGTGCTGTGATTTCCACTGGCCCTGGAATAATGCCCAGTGTTCAGAGGCCACATACCCTGAACCCAAAAAATTCTGAGAAAATTGTTGACTGGCTTACACAGGACACCCAAACTTCAACAGCTTCCGCTAAGAACCTTGATGCACCATCCTCCTCCAGCTCAGCTTTGGTCACCTGCTCTCAAGTTACCACTCTCCCGCCCTCCGGCACTACCACCACAGCCACTACAGCAACGTCACTTGATCCCTCAGAGGAGTTATTTACACATCAGTTGGATGAAATTAGTGATGCATAACCATTATTACCGGAGGATGTAGATAACAGGGATATGTCTCAGTCAGGCAGCATTACACACATAGACGAACAGTGTGATGATGATGATGATGATGATGTTGTACCCGCTGCTGCTTCCTTTGCTGAGGTATCAGATGCAAGTGAAGTGGTTGATGACGATGTGTCCGTGGATGCCATGTGGGTGCCTGCTCGAAGAGAAGAAGAAGAGGGGGAAAGTTCAGAAGGGGAGACAGAGAGAAGGAGGAGATGAGTTGGAAGCAGGGGGAGGTCGTCACAAGGAGCTAGTGGCACAGTCAGACAGCATGTATCGGCACCCGGGGTCAACGCATGCTGTTGGCACCACCAGAATGCCGTCATTGCAAAGCTCAGCAGTGTGGCATTTTTTTGTGAGTGTCTGCCTCTGATAACAGCAATGCCATTTGCAACCTGTTCCAAAAGAAACTGAGTCGTGGTAAGTTCAACACCCACCTCGGTACAACTGCTTTGCGAAGGCACATGATCTCACATCACGCCAATGGGATCAACACATGAGTACAAGCAGCACACAAACTCAAAGCCACCATCCTACTCCTTGTCCAGCATCTTCAGCCACATCAACCACTGCTGTCCTCCTTGCCCCCTCTCAACCACCCGCCACTCTGCCTCTCACAGTTCCATCTCAGCAGTTCCATCTCATCTGCCCACAGTCAGGTGTCTGTAAAGGAAATGTTTGAGCGTAAGAAGCCAATGTCAGTCACCCCCTTGCCCCGCGTCTGACAGCTGGCTTGACGGAACTCTTAGCCCGCCAGCTTTTACCATACCAGCTGGTGGAGTCTGAGGCCTTCAAAAAATGCGGAAGGTACCCGGACGATTTTTATTTTATTTTTTTCAAAAAAGGCAATCCCAAACCTCTACTCAGTGATTGAAAAGGAAGTCATGGCATCTCTGGCATACAGTGTTGGGGCAAGGGTCCATCTGACCACTGATACCTGGTCTGCAAAGCACGGTCAGAGCAGGTATATTGCCTACACTGCGCATTGGGTCAACCTGCTGACGGCTGCCAAGCATGGAATGCGCGGCTCTGAAGCGGAGTTGGTGACACCGCCACGACTTGCAGGCAGGCCTACTGCCACCTCCTCTACTCCTCCTACTCCATCCTCTTCCATAACCTCCTCGGCTGAGTCCTCGTCTGCTGCGGCGTCTGGCTGCACATCAACTGAATCCCCCCAGCTCCCCAGGGGCTATTCCACATCCCGGATACGACAGTGTCACGCTGTCTTGGGGTTGACTTGCCTGAAAGCAGAGAGCCACACCGGACCAGCACTCCTGTCCGCCCTGAACGCACAGGTGGATCAGTAGCTGACTCTGCACCAACTGGAGATTGGCAAAGTGGTGTGTGACAATGGAAGCAATTTGTTGGCAGCATTGAATTTGGGCAAGTTGTCACATGTGCCGTGCATGGCACATGTGTTGAATCTCATCGTACAACGCTTTGTGTCTAAGTACCCAGGCTTACAGGACGTCATCAAGCAGGCCAGGAAGGTGTGTGGCCATTTCAGGTGTTCCTACACGGCCATGGCGCACTTTTCAGACATTCAGCGCCGAAACAACATGCCAGTGAGCTGCCTGCTCCAACAAGAAAAAGCTATCAACGAGTATTTGTATGACCGGGGTGCTAGGACAGCCTCTGCGGAGCTGGGAATTTTTTTGCCACATTACTGGACGCTCATGCACAATGTCTGTAGACTCATGCGTCCTTTTGAGGAGGTGACAAACCTAGTCAGCCGCACCGAAGGCACCATCAGCGACCTCATCCCATTTGTTTTCTTCCTGGAGCGTGCCCTGCGAAGAGTGCTGGATCAGGCTGTAGATGAGCGTGAAGAGGAAGAGTTGTGGTCACCATCACCACCAGAAACAGCCTTCTCATCGCTTGCCGGACCTGCGGCAACACTGCAAGACGAGTATGAGGAAGAGGAGTCAGAGGAGGAATGTGGCTTTGAGGAGGACGAAGACCAACCACAGCATGCATTCCAGGGTGCCGTTGTTGTCACCTATCTGGGACCCATGGTGTTGTATGTGGCTGGGGGGAAGAACAGACTGTCAATGACATCAGTGAGGAGGAGGAACGGGAAATGAGTAGCTCGGCATCCAACCTTGTGCAAATGGGGTCTTTCATGCTGTCATGTCTGTTGAGGGACCCTCGTATAAAAAGGATGGAGAACGACCTGTACTGGGTGGCCACGCTACTAGACTCCCCGGTATAAGCAGAAAGTCGTGGAAATGTTACCAAATTCAGAAAGGATGCAGCAGTTCAAAACCAAACTAAAAAATATGCTTTACACAGCTTATAAGGGGGATGTCACAGCACAACGGGAATCTACTGAGGAAGAGGTGAAAGTAATCCTCCTCCTACCATGACCACGGCGGCAAAGACAGGACGCTTTACAGATGTGTTGTTGATGGAGGACATGCGGAGCTTTTTAAGTCCTACACATCGCCGCAGCCCTTCGGGGTCCACCCTCAGAGAACTACACAACCGACAGGTAGCAGACTACCTTCCCTTAACTGCAAATATCGACACTCTGAGGAGCAATGAACCCCTTGACTACTGGGTGTGCTGGCTTGACCTGTGGCCTGAGCTATCCCAGTTTGCGATAGAACTTCTGGCCTGCCCCGCTTCAAGTGTCCTGTCAGAAAGGACCTTCAGTGCAGCAGGAGGCATTGTCACTGACAAAAGAAGTCGCCTCGGTCAAAAAAGTGTTGATTACCTCACCTTCATTAAGATGGATGGGAGGGCAGAGCCAACATCTGAGCTGTGAACGCATGCTCTGCTGAGCTCCGCTAAATCTCTTGCTAAAGGGACCTGCCTACGTTAGCTGTTGTACTCCAAAATGGTGAAAATCGGAGGACAAAAGACCACAGACCATGCTGTAATCCCGAGAGGTCATAATCCAGGACTGGGAATGGCGAAATATCTGAAGAAACAGACCATTATGCCTGCAGCTAAAGAATCCAAGATGGCGCCGGCAGACGAGCGTTCTGAAGCAGACGCTGATGGAGGCTTGTCAGAGGGAGAAAGCGATGGTGGTGAGTCTGTATGCTCCCGCAAACTGCCCGTGTCTAGGCGTTTCATAAAACAAGCTCTAGCTGAAGCCCTCTCACCTCTTAAAACAAGAAATCTCTGTACTTACCCAGGAGATTCATCACATAGGCCACACGGTCGAGTCACTGGAAAACATCCATCAGGCTACCCTGGAACATAGCACCGCTGTTTCTCAATCCCTCTCCTCCTACCAGCAGCATATAAATCACCTGCACGCAGCCATGGAGGATCAAGAAAATCGGAGCAGGAGGAACAAGGCAGAGGCATACCAGAGAATGTGCCTAATGATGATCTGATACCCACCATTAAACAAATAGCTAAACCCTCCTGGGAAATGGCGACACGTCTGACATGATTATAGAAAGAGCTCACAGAGCCCTCAGACAGAAGCCAAAAGATACAGAGCCTCCCAGGGACATTATCTGCCAATTTTTTTTTTATTTTTTTTTTGAAACTATATGCAGACAAAGAAAAAATCTTCAATGCAGCTAGAACCTCAAATACCATCTCTTTTGGCGATTCTTCTATCAAGATATTCCAAGACCTTTCTCCTGTTACCTTTAAACAAGAGGAAAATCCTGAAACCTCTCACAGATCATCTTCGCAGCAAGAACATCTTATACAGATGGACCTTTCCATTCGGTCTGACCTTCAAGTACGTAGGAAAACAGATCAAGATATTTACCTATATGGATCTACAGGACGCATTCTCTTCTATGGACATTCCTTCAATGGACATAGCAAGCTGGGACACAGTGTCTGAGATTTCCGCATTACCAGATCTTCCGAGGATGATCCCCTGGGAGAAGACTTCTACTCCTAAGCGACAGTGTATGAAACACTGCAGTGGCAACTTGACCCCAAGGAGGATAACTGGATCTTCGTCATAGATCTCTCTATCTAATACTGTTGGCATATTATAAGCAATGTCTCTGTCTCTATTCTCCTCTAAGTCCTCCTTCCTCCATATCTCTTTTATTATCCTCCTTTACCATACCTCTTTCCTTCTCCACTTCCCCCCTCCCCTCCTCTTATTCCCCCCCCCCCCTTATCTGGAGTACATATTCAAACATCTTATTTAATCCCAGTATTAGCAGGACCCTGTACTTGGGTTAACCCCGCTTTTCCCCCCTATCTGAAGAAGCCATTAAGCTTCATGTTGTTCTCAAAGCGGCAATTTGACTCTCTACAGCCGCCTTACTGTTTTATTATTGTTTATGTTTTTCTTTTATGGTTTTATACTTGTGGAACACTTGGATATCTTTTGCAACACTATGCGTTAAGTGTTGGGGGTATACTTGCTTTTCTAGGGGCTGCCAATATACCCCATTCATATAGTCATGAATGACCTCAAATTAGCGTCCTTTAATATAAAGGGCCACAGATCTCCATCTAAAAGAACTCAAATTTTTTCCCTCCTTTGGCTGGAAAGATGCTCTGTTTTATTTTTGCAGGAAACCCACTATAAGCATGGTAGCTACTCTGATCTTTCATTTTCCAAATTCCCAAATTGGTACCATTGCGGAGCAGGGGGTGCGGCCTCTAGAGGAGTGAGTATAGGATTCAAGTGAAATGTTCCCTTCACTTATTCTACACACATACAAGATCCTGATGGCGAGGGAACCCTTGTCTTGGCAGGTGACTTCAACGTCGCTTTACAACCCTTTGTTGATACATCTTCCAAGAAATCTTCTTTTTTCTGCTAAATCTCTTAGAAAGCTGAATTCCAGACTTTATGATCTAGGACTCATAGATATATGGAGATGCCTCAACCCAAATTGCACTGACTACTCCTTTTATTCCGCTCCAGGTGACTCTCATAGCAGGATAGACTACATATTCATTCCGAAGGACCAAATTCCCCTTTTTTCGGATGCAAAAATTAGTGACATCACCATATCAGATCACTCCACTATCTTCTGTACAATACGTCTGTCTTCTGAACCAGGTAGGACTCCTATATGGAGACTTAATGAGTCTGTGCTGAGCAACGATGGCCTTAAAAAATACTTTTCCCTCAATAAGAATCCAGACACTTCTCCCCAGATCCTCTGGGATGCCCACAAAGTTTTTGTGAGAGGCCACTTCATTAGCAAATGTTCCTTTTTAAAGAAACAAGCAGACAAACATCTCTCCTCTCTTCTGGATCAGATTCACGTATTGGAATCTCTCCATAAGAGATCCTTTTCAGTTCAACACTTATCAGACCTCACCACTCTTAGAACAGAGCTCAAAAATCTTCTAAATGCCAAAGCTGCTAAATACTATCTATCCTCCCAACATAAGTTCTTTGCTCATGGTAACAAGGCCTCAAAGTTCATGATGCAACGCATTAAACGCAGAAAGCAAGCTAGACATGTACATTCCAGCAAAACTCCTCAGGGCCCACAGCTTTACTCCTCAGAGGCTATTGCTGAACAGTTTAAGTTTTTTTATGAATCCTTATACAATTTACCTCCCCCCACAGAGGACCCATTCACCCTAAATAGAGAAACGTCAGTTAAGGCCTTTCTGGACAGACTAAACCTTCCTAACCTAACCCCAGATCAGCAAGATATCCTAGAAAAACCCTTCACTTCGGACAAATTAATTGCAGCCCTTAAAGCCTCCGCAAAAGACAAATGTCCGGGCCCGGATGGCTTCCCAACTGACTACTATATCTCTTTCCAAGACTCCTTAATCCCTTACTTCCTTCCCGTCTGCAACTCTTCCCTCGGCAACCAATCTCTTTCAGTTGATATTACTAATGCATTAATTACAATAATACCCAAAGAAGGTTAAGACCCTACTTCCTGCGCTAACTACCGCCCCATACCCTTACTGAACACAGATTTAAAAATCCTGGCAAAAATGTTGGCCACTAGACTCCAATCTTCTCCCTAACCTGATCCACTCTGACCAGGTGAGATTTGTGAAAGGACGGGAGGGAAAGGACAACACTACCAAAGTTCTTGATGCCCCCTTCTATGCTTCTCACAAGAAAAGGCCCTTGGTTTTACTTGGCACTACTTGGCTAAAAAATAATTCAACCGAATAGTTTGGTCATACATAAGGCATATCCTGCACAAATTCTATTTTCCTATCCCATACATCAATGCTATTTTTGCAATGTACATAAATTCCTATGCTTCAGTCTTGGTCAATAACCTAATCTCCGCCCGTTTCTCAATTAAAAACGGTACACGTCAGGGATGTCCTCTCTCTCCCCTCATATTTGTCTTAGTAATGGAAACCCTTTTGCAGGCCTTGAGACAGGAAGAGGGCATCACTGGACTAAAATTAGGCCCACAAGAATTTAAACTAGCGGCCTTTGCAGACGACCTGCTAATTCTTACGACAAATCCCCACAAGTCTATGCCCCTAAAAATATCCCTCTTAAAAAGATTTGGTCTCCTTTCAAACTTTAAAATCAATCCTCAAAAATCCCAGATCCTCCATATAGGTCTATCTCCAACCCAAATTTCTGCCCTCCAATTAGGTTCTCCATTTAGCTGGTCTAATAGACACCTAACCTACCTGGACATTAAATTATCCTCTCCTCTCTCAGAACTGTTCCACCTCAACTACACTCCCCTCTTGAAGGTCATTGTTGCTCAGCTGGATTCTCTGGACTATCCCTATCTGTCTTGGTTTGGCAGAAAAAATGTGGTGATGTCTCTGGTAATTCCAAGACTCACTTACCTCCTGCAGGTTCTCCCAATTGCTATCCCAAGGTCATTTTTAAAATCTTTGAACTCTCAGATCTGGAAATTTATCTGGCAGGGTAAAAAACCTAAAATATCCTTCTCTACCTTAACGAAACCTAAACACCTTGGTGGGATAGGTTTACCCGACCCTGAACTATATATGAAAGCTATACATTCAACTAGAGTGATTGACTGGCTCAGACCCTCAAATCAAAATAAATGGCTACCATTAGAAAATATATTTTTTCCCTCCATTATCAGGGCCCTGTTGTTGTCAGACAGTCCACTCCCTGCCATCTCCTCTATTCCGAACTCGATAATTCGGACTTCTTTGAAGGTGTGGGAGTGGTTCTCCTCCAACTACCGTGCCTTACCCCTGCCCTCCCCTTTCCTTCAGGTAGGGGATATCATTTCACTAGCTCCAAAAGAGCTGAAGGACTATTGCCCTCTAGGGATCAGATCATCTACTAAGTTAGTAACAGATCTATTAGACAAGGACAGATGTGTCCTCTCTGGAGCGTCTCATAGAAACTCTAGATATTACTTCCTCACATGCCCTATTTCTCACTTTTATTAGAAAATAAATTGCCCTTAGAGCCAAATCCCTGAACATACAGAAACCCTCAGACTGGTTTGAGAATCTGCTGAATTCCACTAACTACCCCTCTAAGTTAATATCCGCTCTGTACAAAAAACGTACCCTCTCCCCTATGAATGTTAAGCCGGCAGTAATAGGACTATGGGAAAGGGACCTGGTAAGAGAATTCTCTCAATCCGACATTACCAAACTTTTCACTACCCCCCACAAACTCTCACGCTGTGTCCGAGTGCAAGAGAACGGTTACAAGGTTTTATCTAGTTCCTATAGGACACCAGACAAGATCTCCTCGTACTATCCTAATGTCCCAGACAAATGTTGGAGATGTGAAAAGAACAAAGGCTCTTATTTCCATATCTGGTGGGAATGTCCTCAGTTAAATCCCTGGTGGAGGAAAATATTCTGTTTTAAGCAACAGTATATGCAATACCAACTTCCCTAGCTCCCCTGAGATTGCTCTTTTATCTTTTGGCATTCATGGGGTAGATACTCACAAAAGAACCATCTTCTCCTTCCTGATCTCAGCGGCACGGCTACTTATCCCCACATATTGGGGTAACCCAGACATTCCCACTATTGACCAGTGGAAAGCTAAGGTTGATCAATTTTATCGACTCGAGGAGCTCTCACATTGGGAACTACAATCCAGAAGTACCTTCCTTCGTATTTGGTCTTTATGGAAAACGTATAGAAATTTTGCTTAATACCTTACATTCTACATCCAGGTGTTCTTGCATTTAAGTCTCATGTTTTGTTCTACTCTTAAAATAATATATGTAATTGATATTAACAATGCGTCTATAAACAAATGTAATGATCGTAACTAAAACTTTACATTGTTTTTCACTAAGATGTATTATGTCTATAATACTCAATTGTACGGATATTTTAAAACAATAAAAATTGTTAAAAAAAAAAATGAATGAGGCATGGATCCCGAAGGGACTGACAGTGGGGGATACGTTTGACTAACAAAAGGCCTGATGACATGCCTTGGACTCAAAATGGTCCCCACACTGCTGTATTTAATGTCTGCATACCGGATGACTTTCGTGAATTCTCCGCCACCAACTAGGGTTCAAGCCGCAATGTTTTAGTCACCTTTCTGCCTTGAAAACATCAATTTTTCCGGCCGCTGGTACAGCGGCTGCAACAATAACATTATTTTTCAGGCATGTGTACATGCCTAATTTTTCTGGCCTCTGGTGCTGCACTGTGGCTGCAAAAAAAAAAAAGGCACATACAAGTGTCAATTTTCCTTCGTGATCGTTACCTTGTTGTGGTGAAGGGGCTTGCGTATCACAATGAAGTGATCATCACCTCTGAGTGTGTTGGCAATGTTGCCACACCCCAGATGATAAGGCCATTGCTTCATTATGATCAGACCAAAAGCGATCGGCTGAAGAATTTTTCATAGAAAAAACATAATTTTTTTTTTTTTAGTTGTATGGGTTTTTAATACATAAAATAAAAAATCATAATAAAGTCTCTTAATAGTTTATTAGAAATAATGCAGACAATTTAAAAAATCCCCATCAATTCCAATACAAAGCAAGTACATGGCTCAGAACTAAATTATTGCAGGATGTCGTAATGGTTTGTTAATACGACAATGGTTAATCAATTCAACACATGTCCCCGGATAGGGGACGTAACAGGGATTAAACTGATAGGAATAGTACTAGTTAAGACACCACTCATATAGGGTGTCACAGCACATTGCTCCGTGCATGCGCAGTGCCCCAACTTGGGAGTAAGAGGACCGACAAAGCTGCTAAAATCTGCTAAAATCAATTCAGTTTGGTGTATCAGAGTTTGGTCTGTCACTGTGCAGGCAGTTGAAGGTACCCGGCCTAAATTTTTTTTCACAAAAGACAATCCCTGATATGGGACGTAACAGCGATTAAACTGATGAGAAGAGAACTACAGAAAATACCACTAATATCGGGTGTGACAGTAAATTGCACGGCACAGATGCAGTGACTGTGGATTCAAACAAAGGGGAGGGAGCCAGAGTTTTTTTTAACCATCTCCCTGTTTGAAAAATTAATTCAATAAATGGACCCCAGATTGGGGACGTAACAGGTATTAAACTGATGAGAAGAGAACTACAGAAAATACCACTCATATCGGGTGTGACAGTAAATTGCACGGCACAGACGCAGTGACCGTGGATTCAAACAAAGGGGAGGGACCCATTCGAAAAATCAATTTAATTCACCTTTCAGGGACCCTTGGTGTTGTACGTGGCTGGGTGGAGGAAGAAACCTTCAATGACATCAATGGGACATGGCTAGTTTGGTATCCAACCTTGTGCAAATGGGGAGTTTGCGGTTGGGCAAATGGACTATTTGCGGTTATTTGCGATGCATTAAAAGGGGAGTTTGGTCTGTCAATGTCTGTGAAGCGGGCGTAACCTTTACACTACCTGATCGATACAACATCACACACACTTGATGTTTTAAACCTTGTTGTTCAATATATTTTAGGATTGTTAGTTAATTTATGCCCTTTATGGATTAAAATCCAACTCTGCGTCAACTATGTAATTTTCAATGGGAGTTTTGCCATGGATCCCCCTCCGGCATGCCACAGTCCAGGTATTAGTCCCATTGAAACAGCTTTTCCATCACTACTGTGGCTAGAAAGAGTCCCTGTGGGTTTTAAAATTCGCCTGCCTATTGAAGTCAATGGCGGTTCGCCCGTTCGCGAACATTTGCAAAAATTCACGTTTGCCATTCGCGAACTGAAAATTTTATGTTCGCGACATCTCTAATGAAGAGTCATTCTGATGTCGACATTGACGTCTTGCCTGTTGGTACTCTGGCACACATGGCTGACTTCATGTAAGATAAGATAAAAAACCTTTATTGTCACTGTACAATACAATGAAATGTTGTTTGGAGCAATCCTAGATGCCATGGACAGTGGAACAAGAACTGACATTTAAACTAAAGCATTACACTAGAAAAAAACAAAACATTGCACTAGAAGGCATTCCTATTCGCAGCATATATATAGCAAGAGCAAAGTAGGAAGTGCTTATGAGTATATATACACTGATTCAGACACCACTACAGACAAGAGGTCATCATGGGTTCATGAATGCAGCAGTCACTTTCAGTCTGTGGTAGTTTCTATCCTAGGGGCAATAATCTCTGAGCATTTAGGAGACTGATTGCTTTGGGGTAAAAGCTGTTCTTCAGCCTAGTGGTGCGGGCATGTAGGGCTCTAAGACGCCTACCAGAGGGTAGGGGAATGAAAAGGCTGTGGCTGGGGTGAGTTGGGTCCCCGCAGATAATTTTTGCCCTGTTGCTGCAGCGAGCAGTGAAGATGTCATCCAGTGATGGTAACTGAGTACCAGTGATTCTGCCAGCCATTCTGATGATGCGCTTGAGAGTCTTTTTGTCCTCAGAAAAGCAGCCGGAGTACCACACTGATAACAGATTCTATGGTGCACCTGTTAAAATTGACTAGCAGCTGTTTTGGGAGTTGTGTTTTTTTCAGACTCCTCAGAAAATAAAGCCTCTGAAGGCCTTTTTTGGTAATTTCTGTTGTGTTTTTTATCCATGACAGGTCCTGACACAAACAAAATAAAAATAAAATTTTTTTTAGGCTGACTTCATGTTAGGCTGCCTTTCCCGCGACCCTCGCGTTATACGCATTTTAGATAACACAGATTACTGGGTGTTCACCCTTCTCGACCACCGCTACAAAGAAAACTTCTCATCTATAAATTTTGTGGTGGAGAGGACGAGAAAAACGGTGCAATATCAGAAAGTACTTGTTGAGAGATTTCTCCAAAATTTTCCATCTAACAACATGGCCGTCAGAGTCCGTACTTCCTTAGGCAACCGAGGAAGGGAGATAAGGGCAACACAGCAGTTCTAACAAAGGCAGAACAACACTCTCCAAGGCATGGGACAGTTTCATTACACCCCGCCAGCAAACTCACCCTGAAGCGCGCACTAGTGGTACAAGGAGGGAAAGGTTTTGGTTAATGGTGAAGGAATACATAGCAGACTCAACTCAAATTTTTTTATAGGGTCAACTGCATGCACTCGCATATAATGTTTTTAGAGCGTCAGCTCACCTAAAGGCACTCGCCAATGTTTCAGAGTGTCAGCTGTACAGCATGCACTCGCATTTAATGTTTTAGAGCATCATTTGAACAGCATGCACCTGCATATATTTTAGAGCGTCAGCTCACCTGCAGGACCTCACATATAATGTTTTACAGGGTCAGGTTACCTGCAGGCCTTCGCATATAATGTTTTATAGGGTCAGCTCGCCATCTGATGACGACAGCAAAGTCTTGCCTGTTGGTACTCTGGCACACATGGCTGACTTCATGTTAGGCTGCCTTTCCTATGACTTGCGCGTTATACACATTTTAGACAACATGGATTGTTGGTTTTCAACCTTCTCGACCCCCGCTACAAAGCACTTCTCATCTCTCATTCCTCTGATGGAGAGAATTAGCAAAACGGTGCAATATCAGAAGGTCACAGGGACATGCGATCGCCTAGAAGTTATCTAGAGTCAACAAAGTGGCGGCAGGCCCTCACCTACAAGTCCAGACTCAGTAGTTAAGAGATCAACACAATCCTCACCATGATGGCACACTGGGTGAACGTTGTGGAGGCCGGAGGGAAGTTGGCTGCTGGCACCAGACTTGCCCTCCAATAGATCCTCGTTAACGGAAAGTGTACTCATAACACTCAATAACAGGGCCGCTTAAGAGTGCTGTATGGTTATTTATTGTCACTAACTCCCCAAGTCGGGAGTGGGTAATTGCTGTGCGCCTGCTGCCTTCCTTGGATTCTTCTGCTTTAATAACTTGACCCACCCTCTCTGGGTGGTTCACAATTTGGAAAAAAAAGGGGCAAGGCAACAACAGCCAATAAGATTTCAGCCATTGAACTCCCTTGGATGTGCTATCCTTTTCTCAAGCTACCTCTCCGGCATCGAACCCTGATTCCCAGTAACCCATGATCATCATGGTAGGCGCAGTAAAGAACATCGAAAGCTGATAGAGCAGACATCCAAATAGATTGTCACCGTCACGGGGACGTGCAATCGCCCAGAGGTTATCTAAAGTCATCAATGAGGCAGCAGGCCCTCGCCCCAATGGTTTTAGATGGTCAGATCAGCAGGCCTTTGCTACAAATGTTTTTGAGGGTCACCAGCAGGCCATCAATCATAATTTTTCAAGGGTGTGTATGATGCCCTCCTTTATGTGTAACAAAGGGTGTTTTGGAGTGCCGGTTCCTTGTAATTTTGGGCAGCCCTTTTACTTAGTGCATAGACTTTATAAGTGTAGGAGTCCCACTGCCTGAACAATTGTACCACAATGTCAGTGAGGCCCTCCTTTATGTGATACACAAGCTGTTTCGGGTGCCTCTTGCTTGTAATTTGTTGCAGCACTTGCACTTTATATACAATTGAATATACTGGAAAGAATGTTTCCCAACAATTTTTCGTGTAAAATAGATTTTTCATGGGGTTTTGTGCATAGGTTTGTCAGTCTGTAAAAGTGGCTTACAACTCGGACAACATGGTTCCCAGCAGCGACCTGGGAGTCCAAGATGCATATAGACATAGTCCCCATTTTGGTGGTGTTTCTGTTGCTTTCTGACTTTTTCCAATGGACCAGGCACCCTCCCCTCTTCAGAGCAGGGGATGTCTGGTTGTCTCCCATTGACTTCCATTATACTCGTTTGCTCGGCCAAGCACATGAGTATAGCAATGTGTTTGGGCCGAACACCCAAATACTTTGGTGCTTGATCATCACTAATAAATATTTATTTTTGTATTGTTATTTGTGTGGCCCTAATTATTTAGGAGTTTTTTAATATGTTTCCACACATGGTTTTATATTTTGTTCAATTTTTGGCGGTCGTTTTATTTTTATAGGATTGTAAACAGTACTTCATATGCTCATAATTGATAAGTTGTAACTTAAGGGTCCATTCACACGTCAGTAGTGTATTGCGGAAGAGAATTGTAAAGAAAGCAATTAAAGACAAAAATAAACATTTCAATTACTAAAATGTTAGAGAGGAAGCAGGAAAAAAATTAAATATATAAAAGACAAATAAAAACAGACTGAGAAATTAATTGACAAAGAGGGTAAAACTAACCCTAAAATGTTCTTCAATTATATAAATGGTAAAGTATGAATCTGAAGGTGTCGGCCCTTTACAGAGTGAGGGGGGAGTTTCAGATAGCAATGAGGACGAAATGCAGAATGTAAAAGTAAATTCCCCACAAAAAGTGCCCTGTCTGAACCAAGAAGAAGTATAGCGGCGTCTTAAAAAGATTAAAATACACCTCTGTATAAGTAATATCATGGCTTATTTCAAATATTTAAGACTCTATACTGACTGGGAGTGTTCCACAGGATTGTTGCTTAGCAAATGTGGTGCCAATATTAAAAAAGGGTCCAAAAACAGATCCCGAAAACTATAGACTGATAAGTTTAACATCTGTCATGGGTAAACTTTTTGAAAGTTTTCTAAGAGATGTTATCTTGGAGTACCTCAATGAAAATAAGCAACACCATATGAGCATGTCTTCATGAGGGATCAGTCATGCCAAACTAATTTAAACAGTTTTTATGAGGAGGTAAGTTCTAGGCTTGGATGTCCTATCTCTTGACTTCTCCAAAGCATTTGATACTGTGCCACATAAAAGGTTAGTATATAAAATGAGAATGCTTGGACTAGGAAAAATATGTCTGTATGTGGGTAAGTAACTGGCTCAGTGATGGAAAACAGAGGGTGGTTATTAATGGTACGCAGTCAGATTGGATCACGGTCACAAGTGGGGTACCACAGGGGTCAGTATTGGGCCCTATTCTCTTCAATATATTTAATAATGATCTTGTAAGAAGGTTTGCACAATAACATATCAATATTTGCAGATGACTCTAAACTATGTAAAGTAGTTAGCACGGAAGAGGACAGTATACTGCTACAGATGGATGTGGATAGATTGAAGGCTTGTCAGAGAAGTGGAATGAGGTTTAACACTGTCAAATGTAAGGTTATGCACATGGGAAGGAAAAATACATGTCACCAGTACATACTAAATAGTAAAACACTTGGTAAAAGCCTCATGCAGACGTCAGTGTTTCACGAACGTGTGCTGTACGTGTTCTCCACGGACAGCACACTTTCCTATTCATTGTAATGCATTCACACATCAGTGATTCAGTATTTTTTTACCTCGGATGCATGCTCTATTTTGTCCGTGTTGACGGATCAATCAGGCCCATTATAATCACGCCCATTATAGCCTATGGGTCCGTGAAAAACATGGATGCCATCCGTGTTGTATCCATGTTTCACGGATCATTAAGAGATTCTTTTGAAAATAATTTTTCAGCTGTTGAGTGTTAGTGAAACACGGATGCAACACGGACAGCAAAAAACTGACCCACGGACCCAACACGGATCTGTCACGGGAGAAAACACGAATAAAACACGGTCCGTGTTACCAATACAGGGAGTGCAGAATTATTAGGCAAATGAGTATTTTGACCACATCATCCTCTTTATGCATGTTGTCTTACTCCAAGCTGTATAGGCTCGAAAGCCTACTACCAATTAAGCATATAAGGTGATGTGCATCTCTGTAATGAAAAGGGGTGTGGTCTAATGACATCAACACCCTATATCAGGTGTGCATAATTATTAGGCAACTTCCTTTCCTTTGGCAAAATGGGTCAAAAGAAGGACTTGACAGGCTCAGAAAAGTCAAAAATAGTGAGATATCTTGCAGAGGGATGCAGCACTCTTAAAATTGCAAAGCTTCTGAAGCGTGATCATCGAACAATCAAGCGTTTCATTCAAAATAGTCAACAGGGTCGCAAGAAGCGTGTGGAAAAACCAAGGCGCAAAATAACTGCCCATGAACTGAGAAAAGTCAAGCGTGCAGCTGCCAAGATGCCACTTGCCACCAGTTTGGCCATATTTCAGAGCTGCAACATCACTGGAGTGCCCAAAAGCACAAGGTGTGCAATACTCAGAGACATGGCCAAGGTAAGAAAGGCTGAAAGACGACCACCACTGAACAAGACACACAAGCTGAAACGTCAAGACTGGGCCAAGAAATATCTCAAGACTGATTTTTCTAAGGTTTTATGGACTGATGAAATGAGAGTGAGTCTTGATGGGCCATATGGATGGGCCCGTGGCTGGATTGGTAAAGGAAAGGGCAGAGAGCTCCAGTCCGACTCAGACGCCAGCAAGGTGGAGGTGGAGTACTGGTTTGGGCTGGTATCATCAAAGATGAGCTTGTGGGGCCTTTTCGGGTTGAGGATGGAGTCAAGCTCAACTCCCAGTCCTACTGCCAGTTTCTGGAAGACACCTTCTTCAAGCAGTGGTACAGGAAGAAGTCTGCATCCTTCAAGAAAAACATGATTTTCATGCTGGACAATGCTCCATCACACGCGTCCAAGTACTCCACAGCATGGCTGGCAAGAAAGGGTATAAAAGAAGAAAATCTAATGACATGGCCTTCTTGTTCACCTGATCTGAACCCCATTGAGAACCTGTGGTCCATCATCAAATGTGAGATTTACAAGAAGGGAAAACAGTACACCTCTCTGAACAGTGTCTGGGAGGCTGTGGTTGCTGCTGCACGCAATGTTGATGGTGAACAGATCAAAACACTGACAGAATCCATGGATGCCAGGCTTTTGAGTGTCCTTGCAAAGAAAGGTGGCTATATTGGTCACTGATTTGTTTTTGTTTTGTTTTTGAATGTCAGAAATGTATATTTGTGAATGTTGAGATGTTATATTGGTTTCACTGGTAAAAATAAATAATTGAAATGGGTATATATTTGTTTTTTGTTAAGTTGCCTAATAATTATGCACAGTAATAGTCACCTGCACACACAGATATCCCCCTAAAATAGCTAAAACTAAAAACAAACTAAAAACTACTTCCAAAAATATTCAGCTTTGATATTAATGAGTTTTTTGGGTTCATTGAGAACATGGTTGTTGTTCAATAATAAAATGAATCCTCAAAAATACAACTTGCCTAATAATTCTGCACTCCCTGTACATGCCTTACCAAAGGTTCACAAAGGCCTTTCCCCACCACCGCTCCGCCCTATAGTATCAGGAATTGGCTCCCTAACAGAGAGATTAGGTCAATGGCTAGACACAATTTTACAACCATTAGTTAAAAGAATCCCAGGATATATTAAAGACACGGGAGATATATTGAAAAGTTTTTTTGACAAAAAATGGTCCCAGAATTTCATATGGATGACAACAGATGTAGTCAGCCTGTACCCGTCCATTCCCCATCGAGTAGCACTAATAGCGCTGGAGTATAATTTACACCGTTACAGTGGCCATGGTGACGTTTTCATTGATTATGTATTAAAAATAACTGAATTTTTGCTCACACATAACTATTTCAGTTTTGATAACAAATTTTACTTGCAAATTTAGGGTGTGAGTATGGGAGCAAAATTTTCCCCGTCACTTGCAAACGTCACCATGGCGTACTGTGTCAGGAAGCTGGGGGTGTTACCCCTACTCGGGGACCACAGGCACGGCGCAGGGCACGGGTTCCCCTTCAGCTCGGTAGAACACCTGGTGCCCGAGGTAAGGGTGCTCGGCGTGTGCGTGTGCGCAGTACGCAGGCTGCTCGCACATTTCCGGGTGCATAGCGTTCCTGCATTATCCGGCTGTCAGGTGTGAGCCCTGCTGAGGGAGATTCCCAGTACACACCTTCCACCTTCCTCGCCTGCCATTGGTTCCTGGGGAGGGTGGTTCCTACCTTCCCTGGCTATAAAGACCTGGCCTGAGCTCTGGCTCATTGCTGAGTTATTCCACCTTATGGTGAACACTTAGCCTCCCTGCAGATCCTCCTGTTGCCTGTTGTTTCTTTGTATCCTTCCCGGCTACTGACCCCTGGACTGTCTTCCGCCTTGAACCTTCGCTGCCTGCCTCGACCCGGATTGGACATTGACTACCCCTCTTGGATTATCCCTAAACTTGTACTGCGTTCTGGGCTGTCAGCTGCTTACTGCCAGTGGGTTCCTCATCCCACTACTGGCTCCCTGGATGGTTTGACATACTGGGAGGAGCGCTATATCTATGATGTTGATAATCCCTTTGGTGAATGTATAGAGTGGTATGGCAGATACATCAATGACCTCTTGTTCATTTGGTCCGCCGATGTGTTTGCCATACCCTCTTTTTTACATTACCTGAATAGTAACCCATATGGATTGCGATTTGTTGGAGTTTTTGATGCTCACAAAATAAATTTCTTGGATGTGACTCTGATTGGTATTGCAGGCCAGGTAATATGCACTCAAACTTACCGCAAACCCAGATCTGGAAATACAGTATTAAGAGCCAACAGTCATCATCCACTCCATACAATAAAGGCTATCCCAGTGGGTGAGATGATTAGAGCCAGACGCAATTGCAGTAAAGACTCTGATTTTCATGAAGAGATACAAATAATCACTGATAGATTAAGAGAAAGAGGATACCCACTGTGGATGACACAAAGAGCAAAAAATATAGCGGAAAGAAACAAAAGGCAGGATTTGTTGTTTGGAACCCCCTTGATAAAAAAGGTAATAGAAAACAAATGGATAAGAACAAATATAGTGAAAATAGGGAAGTAAAAGAAAATGAGATTAAATCATGTTACAAAGATAAATCCTCTAATATTCCAACATTTGTACTTACTTTTAGCAATCAATTTTCCTTGATAGAGAAAGCGGTTTCCAGATGTATCCCTATCCTGTATGAGGATCAACAGTTATACAAAATACTGAGGGGAGGACATAGAGTGGTATCAAAAAGACCCATGTCACTGGCTGCTTCTCTATCTCCATCTCTTTTTAATAAAAAATCGGAGGGACAATTGTGAACATGTTGGCTGTGATATACAGGTTTTACATTATGCGGCAATTCCCCATGTAAAGCTTGCAGTTATGTAACCCCAAAAAAATATTTTCAAGATTCTGATGGTATTAATAAATATCCAGTTAAAACTTACATTAATTGCAACACATCGGGAATTGTCTACATCATCGAATGCAAAGCATGTCAGTTAATATATGTAGAATGTTCAACCAGAAGGTTCAAAGTAAGGTTACTGGAGCACATTAATTATATAATAAATCCGGCATATGTAAACATCTCAAGTGCAGCAAAACACTTTATCATGGTCCATGATAGAAGTCTGTCATCATTTACAGCTTATGCCATAGAACGAGTGTTTATGCCTGCAAGAGGTGGAGACCTCAAAAAACTTGTAAACCAAAGAGAAGCCTTCTGGATTCTGAACCTGAAGTCCAGAAGCCCTGCAGGATCAAATTTGAAAAAATAACTCATGTACATTTATTAGTAGCTATTTAATGATCACATCATGCTGCAACTTTAAGAAAATAAAAAATTTATTGTATAGCCTGAATGGTCAGAGTTAGATTGCAGCCAGCAAGTATTGAGGAGTGTTCACATGGAGCGTCTTTTCTGCTGCTCACTTATAATTATGTTTATTCACTTATTTATATATTTATTATCAATGCTATGTTACTCCTCAATTTTTGCTGGGTTTAATGTCATGAAATGTCTGTTCATAGGGGCACATGTTAGATTTTAAACTTGTTTGGTATATTTACATTTCTGCTAGCACTTTTGATTGCAACACCTGGGATGGCTTGCACCACCCAGCTAGTTCAAGGGGGGAGGGATTTTCTATGTTCACTCCTATATATACTTCCTTAGAAATTTATTATGAAGGTCATGATTAAGAACCATCTGGTTCGAAACGCGTAGACCGCATTGGGGCTTGTACTTGGGGATTTTTCACCGCTGTATATTTGGTTTTGTGGAATAAAACATTGCTATGCACGAAAAATCGAGGTGCTGGATTTTTTTCCTTTCAAGTATATGAGTCTGGGTCTCTTCCCATCCGTGCACCTTCCAAACTACTGATGTAGGTGAGCTGGACTGTTACTATTACTTACTCTTAACTCCCTGGCTGAATGCTTTATCTTCCTTTCTCTATTATACACAATTATTCATCTTCCTCATCTTTCCCTAAACCGTCCCTGACTCTAGAATAGAAGCTTGATTGTGACTGTACACTGTCTCTAAAATAATTTTCTGTCAGACACTACAAAGGCCCATCTGCCCTCATTCATAGCCCAACATTAAATGATATTCTGCTCGTTCTGCAAGGGCACCGCCATGCCTGCTGCAGTAGTGATTGGCTGATCCTGGCTTTATGTCAGCATGTGAGGCAATCAGGGCAAGCTCCTCCTCTTTCTCTCAGGGTCATGTGAGCATCTGTCTTTCTCCTTCATGATTTTTCCCACTGATATGTGCAGTAAAATGGCTCTGCGTGCCATTTCACTGGATTCGTACAAAGTGTACCTGAAAAGTTTGTAATGAACCCAGTCTGTTACAAACTGATTCACTAATCCCTACTTTGAACCCTTAAATTTTTTTTTGCCACATATGTTCTACATGCTGCAATTATATGCTATTAATTTTCAAACTAAATTTACTCCCAAAAGACAAACCTCAGGGGACAAAGTCAAACATATTTCTACCACCTTGCACTTACTCTCAACAACTTCCTCCTAAAATACTCTAACTACTACTCTGTCCCACCACATATGCTTCTCACCACACCCACTATAACATTTCTCTTCATTAATTTCTCTTCATTAATTCACTATAAATGCTAGGTATGTTACTTCAAATAAGCTACATTAAACAGTTTTAATGAATAATGTATTTCTTTCCATTTTCCCTTGTCCAATCTAACCCTATGTCTTGTTCCCATTTCAACATATTATTCAACTTATTATCCTGTGATAAGAAGGGTCTGACACAAAAAAATGCTCTAGCCATATTTGCCTAGCCTCCCCTCTTTCAAAAGTTATTTTCACAAAACCAAATCTGTAATAACTAAACAAACTACTTCATTGGAACGTCCAATTTAGATAAATAATTGTCTAAACATCCTAATTTTCCATCTAGCAGTAAACATTTTTGTCTCACAATACCCTTCCTTATCCACCAACTAAAAATTGCTACCTTTTAGTCCATTACCATTACTGTTTTACATAAAACCTTAATTTTAAAGAAAATACCACTACAGGGGCCCTTCCAAGACCCTTTTCTTTAGGTTTCTTCCATGCCCATAGAACCACCTCCCACTTCAATGGGTACATTAATTCCTCATCCAGTTCCACCCATAAAGGCCTTCCTTCTTCCGTACTAGTTCTCGTTAACTGTGCTAATGGAATACTTTTTTACTCTGAGAGTATACAGTTTTCTTTTAAAGGGGTTGTCCCACAAAAAATATAGTTTTCAAACCAGCACCTGGATCTGAATACTTTTGTAATTGCATGTAAAAATTTAGCATAACCACTGAGTTATTCAATAAATGTATCTGTATAGCACCACCAGCTGTTTGTTCTTTTTCTTGTTTCTTTTTCCTGCTCACTGAGAAGGCCGTACATTCTCAGTTTCATCCTTCAACTGCCTCCTGAGTTGTGATAGGTAGAGAGCTACATCAGAGTGGACATGCCCCCCTGGGCTACAGCAGAAAATACACTCCCTTTATATATAAATTTAGCAGAGCAATGAATGGGGAGATCTCTGGATCAATGTGAGGTACAGCTCTGTGTAACGGATCTCCTGGGACCCCGACCAGGTACCTCCGTTGATGGATGCTCCTAGTGCTTCCCGAGGACTTCAAGCACTCCACTCGACACCAATACCACCACAGGAACAAGGGACATGAACAGCTCTTACAAGAGCTAGGAGTTATAGCCAGGGGAGTATACAGCGTAAATCATTCCCCAGTGTCGATCAGTTACCCAAACACCAGCCTCAACATGATGAAGGGTAAAACAGGAACTCTTTATTGAACACACAAGCATTAACTTATATACACATTTTCCAACAAGTGTACCACCACCGTGGACCTGGTTGGGAACTGAGGACATAACATAGCAGCCAATCCTTTATAATTTTACAGTTTAAACACAAAACTATACATTCAACAAACACAATGGCAGTGCCTGTGACACAATTAACAAAACAATGGCATTGTCTTTAATGCAATTAACAAACACAATGGCATTGCCTGTGACGCACTCAATAACAGAATAGTCATTGTCTTTGATGCAATAAACAAAATGCAATTACCAAAACACAATGGGCTCTGCCTGTGATACAATTACCAAACATAATGGGCTAACTTATTCACTCACAGACAGAAAACATAAATTTTTCCACAAAACACAGAAAACACCTCAAGACCCCACATATCCCCATGGATAGCTCTGATCTGGGTGAACAACATATCCAAAAATCACCCAGATCCGAGCAGGGGTTCCCGAATTCCATGGAAGTCACATTTGGCCGACCGCAACCATGGCTTTCCTGCCCAATACAGTTCTACAGATTTAGGCTGTGCGGCAGATCTACCTTCTCCATCAAAGTTAGTTTAGGGGCCATAATCCTGAGGCAAGAGGCTGGCAAACAGGCCCCTCCAAAACCCAGTGGCGAGGTTATTTTCGGGGTTGGTGGGGGATCTTTACCGGCCATCCAGCATCCCGGTAGGCCTGGTGCAAATACTGCAGTCCCATCTGAACCATCAGAGTTAGGGGTGCTGTCCCCCTGTGTTTGGGGAGAGATACCAGTTGTCTCCTCTCCCTTCAAGGTACCCTGCTGCAAAACATACTGCCGCTGGGGAGCAGGACCGACTGTCCCTACTCCCTGAAAATCCGGCTGCCGTTGGGGATCTGGGCCTACTGCCCAGCATCCCTGTAGGACCGATGAAGAGATCTCGGTCTCATCTCCACCTGCCATATGGGGTTCCCCCCAGGACCAGTCTATGAGGTCCCCTACCTCCACAGCTGGTACTAAAGTAGGGGATACTTCAGTCGGGTCTTCCCAGCTGTAGGGTTGTAGGTCTGGGACTGCCACCCAGCTCTCCGGTAGTGTATATTGGAGCCGAATTGAGCTGAGGAAGTATTGGTAATCATGCTGCAGCTCCCACTCCATTGTCACTATAGATGCCAGGTCTTGTCTCACCTCTCTCACTGTAGCCCAATCATGCATAGCCTTGCTGTAGTCATAGATATCCCAGAACCAGGACTCTCCAGCATCTCCGAACTCCGGTTCTGCGAAGAACTCAAACAACAGGCCAGGGCCATCATAAACCTCACCCTCGGGTCTGTCGTGCTCAGCCATCCAGGGGGAGTGCCAAATCACATACCACCAGAGTGCCTGGTAGGTGTCGTCTAGCCAAAGATCCTTCCATATCAGGCTCTCGAGTTCTGTAACCCACTCATCCAGGGGCATTTGCAGGGCCACTCGCATCTGCAACTGCTGGCTGCTTCTCACTGGGGAGACTCTCGCCCCTCCGACGCTGTACATCTTCCAGGGCCTCGTGCCAGACGCCTTTCTGGACTGCATCCCTCCAGTCTGGGTCATCCTCCTCCTCATAGTGGAACGCTGTCCAAAAACTATCCGATTCCATCCTGCTGTAGCCAGGGGCGCTGTACGGATACTAGCGTAGCCCTCAATATACTTCACGAACGGTGTCTCCGAGCTTCTTCTTCTCACACTAGGACGCCATCCCACTGCTGCCCCCACTGTAATGGATCTCCTGGCACCCCGACCGGGTACCTCCGTTGATGGATGCTCCTAGTGCTTCCCGAGGACTCCAAGCTTTCCACTTGACACCAATACCACCACAGGAACAAGGGACAGGAACAGCCCTTACAAGAGCTAGGAGCTATAGCCAGGGGAGTATACAGCATATAGCATTCCCCAGTGTCGATCAGTTACCCAAACACCAGCCTCAACATGAGGAAGAGTAAAACAGGAACTCTTTATTGAACACACAAGCATTGACTTATATACATATTTTCCAACAAGAGTATCACCCCCGTGGACCTGGTTGGGAACTGTGTTCATAACATAGCAGCCAATCCTTTACAGTTTTACAGTTTAAACACAGAACTATACATTCAACAAACACAATGGTATTGCCTGTGATGCAATTAACAAACACAATGGCATTGCCTGTGATGCACTCAATAACAGAATAGGCATTGTCTTTGACTCAATCAACAAAATACAATTACCAAAACACAATGGGCTATGCCTGTGATACAATTACCAAACATAATGGCTAACTTAATCACTCACAGGCCGAAAACACACATTTTTCCCCAAAACACAGAAAACACCTCAAAACCTCACATAGCCCCATAATTTTTACCTCCATGGATAGCTCTGATCTGGGTGAACAACATATCCAAATATCAACCAGATCCGAGCAGGGGTTCCCGAATTCCATGGAAGTCACATTTGGCCGACCGCAAGCATGGCTTTCCTGCCCAAAACAGTTCCACAGATTTAGGCTGTGAGGCCGGTTTACCTTCAAAGTTAGTTTAGGGGCCATAATGCTGAGGCAAACAGGCCCCTCCAAAACCCAGTGGCAAGGTTATTTTCGCCACACTCTGGTTCTAACTTTGTTAGAAAGAGATTTTCATGTACTGTATGATGTCTTTAACGGAGAATACTAGCACAACTACTCTTATCCAAAATCTGTTCTTAGGTTTGCAAAATGTTTACCTTGAAAAGGGCGGTTGATTTCTGCAGAGGTATAAGTACACAGTAAACAATACAAAGAAGTTGGCTCACCACTCCATAGCAGATCTTGTGCACGGAAGGAACAGGAAAGTACAGATATTCAGAAAAAGAAAAGTTTCTTCCAGCACTGTATAAAACTCTAACTGTATGGTTCTACCTGTTCATTATTTGTCTTTACTACAACAGCCTATTTTGAATATTATTCTGTTTCTCCAGTATAATATGCAAAATAAAAATGATTATATGTGGGTGACATATAATATATGATTACTAAAGGATGGGGAAATATACATGTAACAGAAATAAACAAATATGTCAACTGAAACAAGAAATTAATTGAAGTTAGAAATTCTAAATGGCAAATACATAATCCAACAATAACTTGAACACACACTTTCACAAAACCACAACTTTATTCCTGAGTTATAATTTCCTCTTAATTGTAATTCCCACATAATAAAGTAGATTATAAACTGGCAGTCTCATCACAGAGTACGTAGGACATTAATGGAAAATAATTTAGAAAACTGCTTTTTTTATATATTGTAACATGATTAATCGACTGGAGTCCTATGCTATTGAAAAGTACTTATCAAAATTAAAATATAAAAATTATTAATGGAGGCACACAAGATATCTGGCACAATGTGGACTAAAGTATATAAATAAATAAATCCTAAATAATAAAATCTAATGCACATTTCATAACTAGAAAAACACTATCAGATCAATATATCCACTGGTGGTAATAAATCACATGTCATATATGGAGAAAATATAGCCACACATCCTAAGAGTATTAGCAATATTTACCTAATACTCTTAGGATATGTGGCTCTATTTTCTCCATATATGACATGTGATTCTTACCACCATTGGATATATTGATCTGAGAGTGTTTTTCTATTTATAAAATGTGCATTAGATCTTATTATTTATGATTTATTTATTTATTTATATATAGGCATGCATTGTTACAATCTGTCAAAGTTTACTCATGGAAGCCATTGGAAAGTTTCACAAACAAAATGAAATAGCAACTCAGCATCCATATGGTAGGCACCGATTGTAAACCTCAGGTAACTGCAATATCAAAAGGAATTAGGAAAATGTTTAACAGCTTAGTAACTGACTATAATTAACACCTATAGAGCCTTAATTTTCTATATATTTAAATAGAATACAATTTCAGTGACACTAAGCATTTCTCTGCCATAAACCACTAGAGATTATGATGCTACACTCTGAGTTGTTGTTTGCTAACTGCAGATTGTGTTTACACAGCATGATCTGCTGCCGGCAAAAGACAATTTTTCTGTACGCACAAATTATAAGATTACCCAATGAATGAGCGTTTCGCTCCTTCATCAGGTAATTGACGGTACATTTTCATCGCCAGATAATGCAGTGCTCTGCCGCTAATGCCCAAAAATGTAAGGAAGCTATAAGTCAATGTTTGACTCTTTAAATAGGCCTTAAGACATGACTCAGATATTAAATAAGCCACCACCTCATCTGCAGACAACTGTTTCAGGGTGATTGACACTCATCAGTGCAGAGCAGAGAGCACTGGCTTAACTGGCTGCGAGGCCAAGTCAGGATTTGGGGGAGTGCTATCTCTCCTTGGGGAGAGCGCATTAATCAGAGTGAGGAGGCTTATAGGCCATACATGCTACTCTGGAATTCTGGGAATAAAGGAATGCAAATGAACTCTTAACAAGCTTTGCCTCTAATGTCAGTTGATGTAAAGCAGATATGTCTGAACACCAATTTAAAGAGTCAAACATTGATTGCCTTACATCTAGTGGCATTTGAAGCAGAGCTTATTTGCATCCCTTTCTTCCCAGAATTCCAGAGAATCATGTATGGCCAGGGGTGTAACTACCATAGCAGCAGACCATGCGACTGCTATGGGGCCTAGGGCAAGAGGGGGCCGAGTCTTAGTTGGAATTATCTCCTCTTCTACTGGAGGTGAAAACTTGGTCAGGACTCTACCCTATAAAGAAACAACTTTAGCAAATGAGGCAGTGGAAAAAATGGCCCAAAGGTAATTGAAAGGGTTTTAGGCAAAAACCCTTCTGTCATGTGTGGGGGGACCTGGTTTAATCCTTGCTATGGGGCCGTTAGTTCTCTATGTATGCCACTGTGTATGGCCTATAAGTTTCCTTACATCGACTAAGGTTCTCTCTACCCAAGGAGAGATAATACCCCCTAAATGCAAATGCATGAACATTAATCCTAAAAATCATAATTATTAGTAAAATAAATTCAGTGAAAATACATCTGATAAGATCTGTCCTCTTATCCTCCTATCTAAATTGAGAATCTAAAAGGCTTCTCCTGTATGTAGCTTTATTGCCCAATCTTCTCTCCTTTTTGGTTGATTTACTTTTTCCAGGCCCATCAACTGAAGGGAAGACAGATGTTCCTGATGTACATTTAAAAGGTGCCAGGATACAGCAGACGTCGATCGAGAACTGGGACTAACAGCCTGTGAATCATGCTCTCCAAGTCTTCTTCTAAGATGTCTTGTAGTGCATCCAATATGCTGCACCTTGCATGAGGAGTATGCAATAATGTATACTGCATGATTTGTGCTACAGTTAATACATTAGCTTATTTCATATTCCCTACCTATATGATGTTACACTTTTATTTTTGTACATATATTTATATAAATCACATCTGGCTAATCCACATTTAAAAGACCACTTGAATCCATATCTTTTCTGGATTTTTGGCTTACGGGGGAGTGAAATTCTGAATGCATCATTGCTACCCTATATAGTAAATCAGTAGTGAGGAATTACCTCCTTCATGGCTCCAGCTGTTACTCTCCACATGTTCGTAAAAATATTTCATTTGGAGAATATATTAGAGCTAAAAAAATGTACAAAAGATTCAGATTTTGAACAGGAATTACCACCAGGTTAAATACAAGGGGACTACTTTTTGTCTCACTTGTCTAGAGCAGCTGAATTAGCCAAAAATAGAAGATGCCCTGATTATTTATGTAGCAATAGAGGAGAGAGACAAGAGGGTAGTAGAACACAAAAACACTGTTGGTGTCACGGAAGGTGTACAGAAAACTAAAAGACACCAAATGAAGATCCGACTGACTGGATCCAAAACTAAGGAACAAAAGGGAGAGCCCTGCATCAGGCCTGGCTCTCTCCCTAACTGCTCAGCCTATGCGGAAATCCCAATGGTAGATGATCGCATATCCTCGTACCTCGACTGTATAAGACCTGAACACCCTATAATAGTGAGGGGACACGACCACCTACACTTGATACGGAGGGAGTCAGGGACACCTGGGATCCAGCAAACAGGAAAACACAAATGAACGAACAAAACTTATCTGTAGAAGACTCAGAAGTAGGATCAGCATGCACACACTCCAGGAAGGAATATAAACCCTAAAGTGATGCAGTATGAGGAGGGATTTAAAGGGATGCAATCAGTGCAACTAAATGACAGCTGAGAGAGGCTAACAAGATGAGAAAATTAAAGCAAAACAAAAGGAACCTCAAGGAGGAGGTTCTGAAGGACGTCTGTCAGAGCTTCTCAGATGTCTGGTGGTGACAGTTGGTTTTCAGTACCATCTATAGTGACACTTTTTATGCTGTAGTTAATATGATATACACATTTTTACCTGTCTTGCTCAAGGTTTTTTACTCCAATCATGAGTTCATTGTGTAGCCAGGAATCCCATCACCACAGGGAACAAGGTATCTCCTAGCTTGTACCATGATAAGACAGTCTTTCAAATGTGGCTCAGCCAGATGTGGTTCATCCAAATATATGTACAAACATAAGAGTGTAACATCATACAGTACTGGTTGAGAATAGTGACGTCCCGAATAGTTCACCGGCGAATAGTTCCCGGCGAACATAGCTTGTTTGCGTTCGCCACTGCGGGCAAACATATGCGATGTTCGATCCGCCCCCTATACATCATCATTGAGTAAACTTTGACCCTGTACCTCACAGTCATCAGACACATTCCAGCCAATCAGCAGCAGACCCTCCCTCCCAGACCCTCCCACCTCCTGGACAGCATCCTTTTTAGATTCATTCGGAAGCTGCATTCACAGTGAGAGGAGGGACAGTGTAGTTGCTGCTGATTCAATAGGGAAAGCGTTAGCTAGGGCATTGTTCTGTGTCCACAGACTCATCTGCTGTAAGGACAGCGTCCAGACAGCACCCCAAAAAGCCCTTTTCAGGGCTGGTACATCAGTGTGCTTTTTTTTTTTTTTTCATATAAATATATAGCAGTTGCCTGGCTGCCCGTGTGTGAGAGGCTGCAGGCTCAGTCACAAACAGCACTGTGTGCACACCATTCATACAGGGTGTGACAGAAAATACCTTGCAGAAAAAAAAAATATATTTAATATTTTTCTGTGACATAATCACATTTGCAAGCCCGTGTGTGTCAGGCCCACACGGACTGTATTGTGGCCACTGGCTAGTGGCTAGGCCTCCACTAATACCGTTACAGGGTGTCATTCACTCAAATACCTTGCAGATAAAAAAAATTATATTTAAAAAATTTCTGTAATATAATCAGATTTGCAAGCCTGTGTGTGTCAGGCAAACACAGACTGTATACTGGCTAGTGGTTAGGCCTCCACTCATACCGTTACAGGGTGTCATTCACTCAACTACCTTGCAGATAAATAAATAAATCAATTTAAATTTTTTCTGTGATCTAATCACATTTGCAAGCCCGTGTGTGTCAGGCCCACACATACTGTATTGTGCCCACTGGCTAGTGGCTAGGCCTCCACTCATACCGTTACAGGGTGTCATTCACTCAAATACCTTGCAGATAAAAAAAAATCCATTTAAAATGTTTCTGTGATATAATCACATTTGCAAGCCTGTGTGTGTGTCAGGCCCACACATACTGTATTGTGGCCACTGGCTAGGCCTCCACTCATACCGTTACAGGGTGTCATTCACTCAAATACCATGCAGATAAAAAAAATCTATAAACAAAAATTCTGTGATATTATCACTATTGCAAATTGCAAGCCCATGTGTGTCAGGCCCACACAGACTGTACTGTGCCCACTGCCCACAACTTATATAGGGTGGCACAGTACCTTGCACGCATAAACCACTTATCTAAATAAAAATGTCAGGCAGAGGCAGGCCACCCCGCAGGGGCCGTCGTGGTCGTGGTGCTGTGATTTCCACTGGCCCTGGAATAATGCCCAGTGTTCAGAGGCCACGTACACTGAACTCAAAAAATTCGGAGAAAATAGTTGACTGGCTTACACAGGACACCCAATCTTCAACAGCTTCCGCTAAGAACCTTGACGCACCATCCTCCTCCAGCTCAGCTTTGGTCACCACTCTCCCGCCCGCTGCCACCACCACCACTACCACCACAGCCACCACAGCCGCTTCACTTGATCCCTCAGAGGAGTTATTTACACAACAGTTGTATGAAATTAGTGATACGCAACCATTATTGACAGGCAGGGCCGGCCTTAGGTGTTCAGGCGCCCTGTGCGAGCTAATCTCGTGGCGCCCCCCCCCCCTCCCCGGTTCACCTAAACATACACAAAGAGGAAAACAATCTTTGTAACAAAGTTTTCTTTCATTACAGATAATTTAAGTGCAAGTGCAAACAAGTACAATCATACCCAGTGTCACCCATAGCCAGTCTCCTGCCCCCCTTAATCATACCCTGTCACCTTTGCCCAGTCCCCTGCCCCCCTTAATCATACCCAGTGTCACCCAGAGCCAGTCCCCTGCCCCCCTTAATCATACCCTGTCACCTTTACCCAGTCCCCTGCCCTTCTTAATCATACCCATTGTCACCCTTACCCAGTCCCCTGCCCCCCTTAAATTAAGGGTGACAGACACTGGGTATGATAAAGGGGCAGGGGACTGGCTTTAGTTGACACTGGGTATGATTAAGGGGGCAGGGGACTGGGTAAAGGTGACAGGGTATGATTAAGGGGGGCAGGGGACTGGCTATGGGTGACAATGGGTATGATTAAGGGGGGCAGGGTCTAATTGAGGGGGCAGGAGACTGGGTAAAGGTGACAGGGTATGATTAAGGGGGGCAGTGGACTGTCACCTTTCACCTTTACACAGTCCCCTGCCCTTCTTAATCATGCCCAGTGTCACCCTTACCCAGTCCGCTGCCCCCATTAATCATGGGCAGGGTCTAATTGAGGGGGCAGGGGACTGGGTAAAGGTGACACTGGGTGTGATTAAGAAGGGCAGGGGACTGGGTAAAGGTGACAGGGTATGATTAAGGGGGGCAGTGGACTGGGTAAAGGTGACAGGGTATGATTAAGGGGGGCAGTGGACTGGCTCTGGGTTAGACTGGGTATGATTAAGGGCCTTAATCATACCCAGTGTCACCCATAGCAAGTCCCCGGCCCCCCTTAATCATACCCTGTCACCTTTACACAGTCCCCTACCCTTCTTAATCATACCCAGTGTCACCCTTACCCAGTCCGCTGCCCCCCTTAATCATACCCAGTGACTGTCACGGTGTCACCCACCTTATCCAGTCCCCTGACCCCTTAATCATACCCAGTGTCTGTCACCCTTATCCTTATCCTGTCCCCTGCCCCCAGGCCCCATTTAAAGAAAGATATTTGGTTAAAAAAAAAAAAAGAGTACCACACATACCTGTTACATCCAGTGACGTCTCCAGTGAAGTAGACTTTCCTCAGCATCTTCATTTGGAGAAAGGACCGTCATGATAACTTCTTTCAGCCACGTCTTGTCTCTGCAGAGTTTCACAGAAATTTATGGGGATTTCTCACTTTACTATCATCCTCAGATAACAGACCTCCCCCCTAGTGCCCATAACTATAATGCCCTCTGTATAATTATAATATATACTGGCCCCTTTATATTATTATTATTTCCTCCTCTGTATTATTATTATTAATATTATAATGGCCCCCTCTGTAGTATTATAGTAATAATTTTGCCCCCACTTCAGCCCCTCCAGCATACAGTCCCATGTAAGATACAACCTTCCCCCTGCCTTCAGCCCCTCCAGCATACAGTCCCATGTAAGACACATAAATTCCCTGCCATCAGCCCCTCAAGCATACAGTCCCATGTAAGGTAGATCACTCTCCTGCCTTCAGCCCCTCCAGCATACAGTCCCAAGTAAGGTACATCACTCTCCTGCCTTCAGCCCCTCCAGCATACAGTCTTGTGTAAAATACATCATTCTCCGCCTTCAGCCCCTCCAACATACAGTCCTATGTAAATAATATCACACTCCCTCTCTTCGACGTCTGCCTTCAGCCCCTCCAGCATACAGTCCCATGTAAGATACATCACACTCCTGCCTTCCAGTCCTTCTTGCACAGTCCCATGCAAAATGCATCACTCATCCTGCCTTCAGCCCCTCCAGCATACAGTCCAATGTAAAATATATCACTCCCCCTGCCTTCAGCATCTCCAGCATACAGTCCCATGTAAGATACAATGCCCCTCCAGCATACAGTCCCATGTAAGACACATCACTTTCCTACCTTAGCCCCTCCAGCATACAGCCCTATGTAAAATAATATCACCCTCTTGCCTTCAGCCTCTTCAGCATACAGTCCCATGTAAATAATATCACCCCAACTACCCTCTCTTCAGACCCCTCTAACATACAGTCTCCAGTACAAAGATGATTCCTTCTCCCTTCAGCCCCTGCAAAAATTCCCCCAAGTACACATAACAGTCATTATTCTCCTCCACATACTTACCTTCACACTCTACTCCTGCTCTGTATAATCTCCCGCACATCGTTAGGCCACGCCCCCTGGGTGACGAGACTCCGCCTCTTCCCCTGACATCATACCTCTTAGGATCAACTACATTCTACACACTACGCTCGCTCTACTGCCTCATAGGCTTCAGGCCACTAGCCCGAAGCCTATGAGGAAGAACAGAGGGGACGGGAGCCATAGGCTCCCATGATCCTCATTTTAGTGTTTGCTGCCTGGCGCCCCCTGCAATTTTGCACCCAATCTCGGCTCAGGTCGGGCCAGCCGGCTGCTGTAGCCTGTAGAGACCGACTGCAAGCTGTGTCGGCCGCCGGGCGCCCCTGTTGCCATGGCGCCCTGTGTGGCCGCACAGCTCGCACACCCCAAAGGCCGGCCCTGTTGACAGGGGATGTAGATAACAGGGATATGTCTCAGTCAGGCAGCATTACACAAATGGACGTACAGTGGGATGATGATGTTGCACCCGCTGCTGCTTCCTTTGCTGAGGTGTCAGATACAAGTGAAGTGGTTGATGATGACGATGTGTCCGTGGGTGCCTGCTCGAAGAGAAGAAGAAGAGGGGGAAAGTTCAGAAGGGGAGACAGAGAGAAGGAGGAGACGAGCAGGGGGAGTTTGTCGCAAGGAGCTAGTGGCACAGTCAGACAGCATGTATCGGCACCCAGGGTCAGCCAGACAGCACGCCAATCAATGCATGCTGTTACCACCACCAGAATGCCGTCATTGCAAAGCTCAGCAGTGTGGCATTTTTTTTGTGTGTGTCTGCCTCTGATAACAGCGATGCCGTTTGCAACCTGTGCCAAAAGAAACTGAGTAGTGGGAAATCCAACACCCACCTAGGTACAACTGCTTTGCGAAGGCACATGATCGCACATCACAAATGCCTATGGGATCAACACATGATGACGAGTAGAAGCAGCACACAAGCTCAAAGCCACCATCCTCCTCGTCCAGCATCTTCAGCCACGTCAACCACTGCTGTCCTCCTTGCCCCCTCTCAACCACCCGCCACTCTACATCTCACCTTCAGCAGTTCCATCTCATCTGCCCACAGTCAGGTGTCTGTAAAGGAAATGTTTGAGAGTAAGAAGCCAATGTCACAGAGTCACCCCCTTGCTCGGCGTCTGACAGCTGGCTTGACGGAACTCTTAGCCCGCCAGGGTTCATGCACACTACCGTATGTATTTTGTGGTCCGCAAAAAATATGGTTGGCGTGCATGTACATCACGTATTTTGGCGAGACGGAACAGTTGGCCTCTAATGCGGACAATAATAGGACATGTTAAATTTTTTTGTGGAATGGAAATATGGACATACGAAAACGGAATGCACACTGAGCAACTTCCGTTTTTTTGGCGGACCCATTGAAATGAATGGTATGCGGTGGGACACGGAAAGAAGATACATTCATGTGCATGAGGCCTAAGACTGAATTTCAAATAGTACGCTACATTACTTCAAAACAGAATTACCAAAAGTGTTGTGAACCCAACCTAAGATTCTCCCCTGCAATGGTTTTATGACAGATCTAATAGCAAGAATATGTACAAAAGTGAGTCTATCGCCATGAAATTCACTGCTAATCCAGGCATATTACCTTGTATAACTAAACTAAATGTAATGATACACATGAATATGACTATGCATTAACCTGGCATTGTCAGGAAGAAGAGGAAGGCACAACAGCAAGGGTGCACAGAGTTGATTAGCCTGCTTTCAGTGCACTTAACTGCTCATTTGTATATGGATAATAGTACCCTTTCTCCACAATAAAGCAATGGCTCCCTCAGTGAAAGGTATCATTACATTCAGTGGAGCTAGTCAGATAAGGCATTGTGCCTGGTTTAACAATGGATTTTCTGGTGACAGGTTTCATTTAATACAGCAAACATGAATAAGTATTAGTGTAATGATAGCTATATTTTATGTTTTTGTTTACGTTAAATATTGTTCATGCAAAGTAATTCCTTAACAAACTAAAGACAATTTTCTAAAAGTGACTCAAATAGTAAAAAAAAAATTGTGCTTCCTTACTAAAACCTGTAATGCAAAACATACTTTACTGTCATATAGGCATTTAATATATCTCATATCAGAACCTCCTTATTTATTGCATATTCAAATATTATCTCAGCCATTTTTCTAGAGACAGGAAAATCAATGAACGCTATAAATGAATATGACAATTATACAGCAGCATGAGGGTTCATTAACTGAATTCCCTGTGTGATAATTATCAGAAGTGCAAGTAGGACAGATCCTAACAGTAACTCTGACTCATCTAGTTTCCTTCCCTGGGGTAGTCATTGTTGCAGCAGCATTTAGTTCTCAAATGGGCACTTTAAACAATATAAAATTATATCAGGATGAGAATAATTACTATATATAATGTGTAAAAGGGGCCATCATAATATGGTCCCAATTCCCTGACTCTGTCCAACTCCCGATGGGCAGCAGCTATTAAAGCCCTGCTAACCAATTACTCAGTTCTATATCCAATCTGAAGGAAATTTCAGCTAAAATGATGATATGCTATGACTATGGAGGTCTGTGATTTTAAACTAGACATGAGCAAACCTTTCAAGATTTGGTTTGTGTCAGGTTCGCCAATTTTTTTTTTTTTTTTATTCAGTTTGTGCACGAATTGAGTAGACGAGAGAGAGCGAGAAAGATATGATAAATATGCAAATTATCATGTCTACTATTTGCTATCATCAGATAGGCTTAGGAAAGCAAATTTGAATATTGTTCCCAGAAACCTAGAGGGGCATTGGCTGGCATGCAATACTGTGCAAACGTACTCCATATTGACTGCAGAATTTGCTTTCTATTGAGCTGTGTGAGGGCTTGATTTTTGTGGGACAGCTTGTAGTTTTCATTGGTATCATTTTTGGCTACATAACACTTTTTGATCACTTTTTATTCTATTGTTTTCGTGGCAACTAAGCAAAAATCAGCAATTCTGGCTTTTTTTTATGGCATTCACCGTATAGGAAAAATTACATAATTATTGCATATAATGGATTGTTACAGATGGAGCAATACCTAATATGTGGATAAGATTGCATTTTTTCCATTGAAAAGTGTGTGTTTTTCAGTGAAAAAAGGTGCATTTTTTTTATTTTATTTTATTTTGTAACTTTACAAAAAAATAAGTAACCATTTAATAGTCCCACAAGGGGTTTATAACAGGTGATCTTTTAATTGTTTCTAAAATACATTACACCATTCCTATAGTGCAATGCATTTTAATGTCAGTGCTATAAAGCCTGCTGTGAAATGCTAGAGGTAGGCCTAAGGCCTACACTAGGTCACAGCCTGCCTTCACTGATAAAGGCATTCCGCAATCTCAATTGCGTGGTGCAGATGGGATACAGAGAAAGTTTGCTCCCTCTGTAACCGCTTAGATGTGGCAGGCACCATTGTCCACAGCATGTAAGTTAAACAGTAGTGCCGTTCCAGGCTGTTAGAGCAGGAGCATGGCTGTTATGGTAGAACCACGCCCCCGGTTCTCTGCTGCATGTATATAGGGGGCACAGCCTAAGGTTTTTTAGTGACCATGTGAAAAAGGTAAAATGTTGGCCCCTAAGGGGTTAACCAATTGGCATTGTAAGCTTTTTTTTATTTTCAATTTTCATCGTTAACTCCCGAACAGCTATACCTTTATTGGATTGGGAAGCGGGGAATGAAATTAATGGAAAAAATGCACCAATGTTTAATGGGTTTCATTTTTACAGCATTCATTGTGTAGTAAAAAAAAATACCAAAAATTACCTTGCTTTTAATCTCTAATTAAGGACTTTTTGTGGGCCTAGGTTTTGTTTTTTTCCTGATGCTCGTTTGGGATATCTATAGATTTGTGATCCCTTTTAAACTCAATTTTTAGGAAATTGAAAAAAGGAATAAGCTTTTTTTTAACCTTTTTAGCTTCATCTCTAACCCAACTAATATTAGATCATATATACTATAGACTGATATTTTTATTTTTTATTATTGCAACTTATGGAAATAGCACTATGTCCCTATTAAGTCCTTCTTCAAGCTTGATAGAGAGGATTCTGGTGTTTTCCTCTTACCTCCAAAAGAGGTTGTCCAGTGGTGTCATATTTTATATACTGTATGGTTTACAGTGGTTTAAAGAGGTTCTCCAGTCCCATAATCATTTTTACACTTATTTTTCATGTCAGTCCTTCCATTCCCCTGCTCACAGCATCAGTTCACCCTAGCAGAATATATAACCCTAGCAGGATATATATACATGGAAAAAGATGGAGTTTGAGAACAGCTTAGGTTTAGCTGAAGCGTTGCATATGATTGGACTGCCACACTTCATTTTCATCAATTTGTGGGTACTGCCTCCATATTTTTCCATTTGAATTCTGAAAGAGCATTGGACATTGTTCATATTGGACTTTAAGTTGGGGTGCTGTATCTTTCTTTTTCTTAGGATGTATACATGGCTCACTTTCCGCTTTCTGCTGGGTTTGTACACAAACTTTATGTAATTTCTCTGTAATGTTTCTCAGGCTTTGTTCCACCTCTCACTAGCTTCCCTGGGCTGTAGTCATGCCCTTAGACCTATTTTTTCCATGTTAGGGGGAACAAGTTCTTTGAAACATTACAGCACAAACCATGCTGAGTTTTATAAGCGAACCTGAAGCTGGTGAAAACAGGAAAATCTGCATATAAACATCCTGCCAGGATGCAGTGATGCTGAAAACAGGGGAAGTAAAGTGACTACATGAAAAACGGGTTTATGGACCAAAATACACAGTGTTTGGAGAACTCTGGGCAGACAACAAATTTGAAAACGCCATACTTTCACAAAATCCCCTGCCCTGCTGTTCTGATTCTACCCTGGTCTGCACTGCTCTTTACTTACTAGTCCTGGTTTAATAAGCAGGAAATGCACATAATAAGCCAATCAATAACTGAGAAAGATCATCACTAGAGAGAGTGAATGGCCATGTAGGCATTACTGGACAATCTCATCAACAATTCAAGTCACTGTGATCATTTATACCTCTGCCGTTTCATTTTGCCTGGCTTGAGAGGGTTGATCATGCTGACAAATGCTCTTTAAAGGGAATCACCAGTGACCTCAATATAATGATGTTTGCATAGCCACATAACTGTGGTTCACCTGATTTAAACAGCTGTTTATTTTGATCAGAGGATTTGTTCCCAAGTTTGCAGGAAATTAACGCTACATTCACATGCAGTGTCCGAGTTTGGGGTGGCCCCAACACTACGCTGCCCCCCCCCAGACAAAGTAAAGGTGTCACCACATGTTGATGCTCTCCCAAAGGGATGGTAAGACGTGGTGCACCCCAATGGGAAATAAGTCCAGAGAGTCAGGGTTTTCAGTAAAGCAGCATGCTTTGTACAGTAAGAATTCAGGTACAAAACAATACAGGCGAGACATTTGGCTGGCTTCTACAGTCTCTTCCCTGGCATAAAGGCCTGAGCTGGCTGTCCCTCTTTATCTTCAGAAGGCTAGTACCCTGGTCCAAGGCTGGTGATCCAGAGTCTGTGGCAGCGTATCCCGTCTCAGAGTCTTCTTCTGGTCACTCAGTAGTCTGGCAGAGTCTCCATTTCAAAGCACTGTTCCCTAACTGCAGCACACTAGGGGCTCTGACTGTTCTTCTTATATAAAGTTTCTAACTAGACTAGAACCTTCTAGTGGGAAGGGTGTAGTGGAGAAACTCAGCAGAAACAAATGCATTGTTTCAACTCTCATCTGGTATAGACTTACATTAGAGCTTTAATGATAGTCAATAGCAATGACAGAGCAGTATTTTCCATACAAAAACAAGTCCTCGGACATAATAACATAGCTAAAACGAGACATGTAAAAGGTGGGACTATCTGCTTTTTGTGGTAGTCTGGGTTTTTTCCTCCAAAACATGTTCTTCTTTAACTTCTCAATTAAAGTCCTAGCAGTCTCTTAATGCTTATTATCCATTTCCACAGAGCCATGTAAATACAGTGATAATGAACAGGATATATATATATATATATATATATATATAGAATTTTCAAAGAAGAGGCAGCACTCCAGAATTTCGGTAAAAACGACCCACTTTAATCTCCCCTGTGCAACGTTTCAACTGCTCCTTGCAGTCTTTTTCAAGCATAGCAATCAGTGTCACAGCATATATTTATATACCCACAATCCTTAGTGAGTGATTAACAGAGTAATTTAACAATAACATGATCAATTTCATATAAAAAGACAAATAACATATAAATTCCTTTCAAATTCATCTGTGAAAACCTGACTTCATTTCATATACCGAAGCAGCAATTTTGTATATAGTCGAATATCCTAAGTCATATATATATATATATATAGACATTAACATATTAATAAAGTGCCTCGTGCTTTCAATCAATGTGGTCACCTGTATGTGCTAATTATGCGGTCAACAGGCCGCGTGATTTAAAACTTACAGCAAGAGGTAAGAACCAGACGGGGAGGGAGGAAGCACCACAAGTGGAGAAAAGTCCAAAAACCAGAGAGTACAGAAGCAAATGACACGTCGCAGAAAGGACAATTAGTAGGGATGGATGGACTTCAAACTTCCAAACCTACGGTGGTAAATATGTCCTCTGTTCCCTTATCCCATGCACAAATGACTTTGTTGTCAAAGGGTTTATCTTTCTGTCCCTCTACAAAGGCTGACTGGTTTCAGCTGGAGGTGGATATGCAACGTCTATTCAGGAGTATCAAATTACAGATTTGGTTCACTGAACATCCACCTCCAGCTGAACATAGGCCAGATATTGGTGGACCTGAGCTCACTTTGGGTCAGGTTAATCTGTTACCCAAGAGCGACTTCATGCCACAAATAAGTCACCATACAGTGGAAACATTCATGAAAGCTGTTGCATTGGATATCAGTGGACTCAAGTCCAGGGTCCTTGGTACACCTTTGCAACATCCGAATATGACCTCAGCGGATATCAGATCCTTGGAGGAATTGTGCCATGACAACAACCTCACCATTAAGCCGGCTGACAAGGGCGGTGCGGTTGTTGTCATGGACACGTCCTGGTATATGGGAGAAATAGGTAGACAACTCAATGATCAAAAAGTATATAAAGAATTGCCAGGTGACCCAAAATTTGGATTTATCAAAAAAATCAAATATGTATTGGACATGGCACGTGATCGTGATATCATTGACGACGGTGTATACTCCTACTTACTTATGGAGAATCCCCGTACGCCAATGATTTATGTATTGCCAAAAATACATAAGTCCCTGACAAATCCACCTGGACGACCCATTGTGTCGGGCATTGATTCCATCTGTTCACACATCTCCATCTTCCTGGACCGCATACTCCGTACTTACGCCATCAATACAAAATCATATATCAGAGACACGGAGGATTTCTTGGAAAAGATCTCAACCGTGGTATTACCTGATGGATGTCTGGTGGCATCATTCGATGTCACCAGTCTTTACACTTCTATAGACCATGAACGTGGAGTCAATGCGGTCAGGAGATGTCTGGAAAGTAGTGATTACTCTGAAGGTTGCCGTGAGTTTATTCTTCAACTATTGAACCTGGTACTTAGGCATAATTATTTTATGTTTGGGGAGCAGTTTTTTCTGCAATTACGGGGGACTGCGATGGGGTCCAACGTGGCCCCAACGTATGCAAATGTATTTATGGCGTCACTCGAGGAGGACCTTGTCTATGTGTCCCACCACTTCAACAAAGTATTGGGGTGGTGGCGATACATAGACGACGTCTTCCTCGTTTGGCAAGGTAACACAGAGTCCCTAGAGCAATTTCACTGTTATCTCAATGAGATGGACAGTGATATTGCATTCACATTAACATACTCTAATGAACGGGTCCAGTTTCTCGACACAATGGTGACAATAGTTGGTAATATGTTGTCTACTGACATCTTCACCAAGCCCACTGACTGCAACACACTGCTGCGGTATGAAAGTTGCCACCCTAGACCCTGCATTGAGTCCCTACCGCGCAGTCAATTACTGCGTGTGAGGAGAATCGTGCAGGATCCAGAAAAATTGCCTGTGAGATATGGACAGATGATCAACAAATTTAGACAACGGGGGTACCCACAAAAAAATCTTGAAAAACATCTAAGGAGGATACAGCTCCCGCAGGGTGAAGAGGGAAAGAAATCAAAATTGAGAGCTAAACAGATCCCATTTGTATCAACATATTCGGAACAGAGTAGTGATGTAGCGAATATACTGAGAAAACATTGGCCTATCCTGCAGAGCAATTTTCCTAAGATCGAATTACTAGCTAGACCTCCGCTCTTTTCATATAGACGGCCAACTAACCTACGTGATAGGCTGGTGAAGGCCGATGTCCCTACCAAAAAGAAGACACAAACATTTCTCGGCACAAGGAGAACGGGATGTTTCCCGTGCCTGACGTGCGTGAATTGTACATACATGATGAAGGGCAATGTGTTTACACATCCAGATACTGGGGTTCAGTACGATATCCGCCATTATCTGACATGTGATAGCACATTTGTCATATATGTGCTTAAATGCCCATGTGGCCTCCTCTATGTGGGGGAGACCACATGTGACATGAAAACGCGCCTAAACAATCACCGTTTCTCAATAAGACGTAAAAGATTGGACTTACCGGTTCCGAAACATCTTGTAGAACGTGGCCATACGGAAAAAGATCTGAAATGTATGATCATAGATCAGGTCCAAAGAGGCAGACGAGGGGGTGACCGCACATTGACCCTTAAACAACGGGAATTGCAATGGATTCATCGCCTACACTCACTCAAACCACAGGGTCTAAATGTGGACTTTAAATGGAATATAATGTAGAATGTTGGAGAGTGTGTCTCTTTTATTTTTTCAGTGTATATGACCCCCTGGGGTTTTCTTTCCCCTGACTCTTTTGGTTATGTGATCACCTTTAGTGTCTGGCATTTTACTAATTACTTTTTCTATTTCCCCTTTTTTTCAGAAGGATTCAACTCTGAAAGGGATTCTATTATATTTCAAGTACATTGTGCGGCGGAGGAGGATGATGGCGACTGCTTAAAGAGGTCCCATAGGAGAATAGGGTTGGAACTATGACTTTACACCTAACTAAATGGATGAGTCGTGAATGGAGGAAATCATATGTTGTGGGGATGAGGGGGTGGATGCAGACCATAGGGGTGAAGGGTGTGGAAACACTTGGCACCAAGGATCTGCGGGTCTGCATGGAATATCATTTTATGAGATGTCCATGTAGGCCACACCCCTTATTCTCCTAGATAAATACATCCTATACTAGGACTATATCCTCTGATATTTACGGCTTGATATCCTTATATTCATAACAATTACCTAGGAAGATTTGATTTCAGACTGATGCACAACCCGTTTGCTCCCTATATGGGGCTTCCGTTCCCCCTGTATGTCTCACTGCCTGTTTCTCTCCGGCCCTGGAGATTGTGACAAGTGTGGGTGGGCGCTTCCCTGTTGCTAGGCTACGGCTACCATGACCAGTCATGTGACCCGGGGGCCGGACACGGAGGCGTCCTCTTGCATCGTCACGATTCAGGGGCGGGTCTTGGCGGCCGGTGCGAACGTCATGGCTGACGTCATTATGGAGCGCGGCCTGGGAGTTTGTGCTTGGTTGCCATGATACGGAGCATGCGCAGTGGAGATAGGGGAACACTGAGACGGCTGCCGCCATCATCTTACCTCTTGCTGTAAGTTTTAAATCACGCGGCCTGTTGACCGCATAATTAGCACATACAGGTGACCACATTGATTGAAAGCACGAGGCACTTTATTAATATGTTAATGTCTATATATATATCTATATATGACTTAGGATATTCGACTATATACAAAATTGCTGCTTCGGTATATGAAATGAAGTCAGGTTTTCACAGATGAATTTGAAACCCCTCAGGTGAACACTGTAAAAAAAAATGATGTTTGATGCACCTAAGTTATGTAGAGGAACCAGTTTGGATACAAGAGCCAAGTCTCCCTGTCAACAGTATAGCTTGCAGCTGAGGATCTCACAACTGACTATTGGTTATAAAGCTAACAATAGAGCTATAACTACATGCTGTACAACCAAATCAGATGAGAGCAAGACCTGACAGTTCTTACCATTGCCACAACTTTTTATATTGTATTTATTGTTACACAGATTGCATCTTTCTCTCTCTTCTTTTTCTTCTCTTCCTTTTTTTTGGGTCTTGCTCGGTCTTCATTAATGTTAAAGACTGACTTTTCCTTAAGTTTTGTGCTTTATAATTTATAAAATGTTTTTTTTTTTTTTTTTAATATATACTTTTTGCTAGTTATACTTTTCCTGAGCCAATGATTATGGATTTTTGTTTAACAATTCTTTAAAATTCTATATGTGACATCACTTTTTGGACCCAAATTGATAAAAAAAAGTACACAGAAAACCCCTTAGCAAAAATCAATATGGTGCAGTGTTTTGCCACCCAGTGAAAAATGGTTTGATATTGGATCATCTCCATCTTCCTTTGGATCATCTCCATCTTCCTTTGCATGGCGCTAGTTTCACACTAGCGCCATATATATGGCAGCGCAGTGGTTTTCCTTCTGCTGATTCTCTGTATATTTGCTGGAATGCAGCTGGATCTCCGCCGGTCCCCATTATAGTAAATGGGGCCGGACGGAAGCATTCAAGTTTACAATGCCGGAATGTGAAGAGATTTGGAAGGCTGTTTCCTGCAAGATCACTAGAACTAGTGTAAAACTAGCGTAACACTGGACTCTCTATCCAAGGGCCCCATACAGCCATGTAAACTGCCTCTGTCATGCATACAGTATATCCTTGCAAAGGGACAAAAAAGAAAGTGAGATTTGGAACTGATTTAGAATTAGCTATAAACTATAGTTTTATATACTTTTTGTTATTTATATTTTGTAAATCGCAGTGTCTAAATAATGTAAAATAAAGTTCCTTTAAAAGATATAAATGTTCTTATTTGAAGTAACCTATTTCCACGTCCACTTTAAATGCTCACCAACACAATTCTTTTTTTTTTTTTACTTGAATGAATATTGGATGGAGAAAACAAATGACAACATGTAGAGCTGTATTAGTGTTGGCAGTACGAAACCTGGCAAACAGCTTGAAAAATAGTGTGCCATTATGAAAATAAGCAAACAGTTTTGGAAGAGGACTAAACAATCATGTTTTGACGCTTCATATTTTTTCCAATACTGTACACACAGGAAATATTTGGTAGTTCTTCTTAGCAATCAATCTGCTGGGTAGAGCTTGTATTAGAAATGAAGTACTGTGTTTTTAGGGTCCTGAGTGTAAAATTGCAAACAAGAAATTGCAGTTTTAATCAAATATTTTGTAAGAACTTCTAACCATATGTATACAGTATATCTTTTAGTATTTCTATTCTGAACATTTGTTTCAGACATTTAAATAAAACTAAATGTAAGGCATACATATTAAAATAAAATATGTTTTATTGATTTCTCTAAAGTTGATGAACACTAAACAAATCCAGTGGGAAAAAGTTATTGCCCGGAAACCTAAAGACCAATCACCTATCCTGACATGTCTGTTTTAGTAACTACTGGCATTCCCCATGTAATATAAATTCCGGAGCATCTATTCTTATGACACTATGTTGCACTATTCTTCTCTTATTCCAGCTAGAAGTTTATGGATAAAGGTTCAGATGGGTGTTGCCAACTGGAGGTGTGTCCCTGCACAGTCTGACACTGGCAGCACTGATTGGATAGTGTCAGACTGTGCAGGAACACACCCAACTGGAAACATCCATCTATACCTATATTCATAAACTTCTAGCAAGAACAGTAGAAGAATAGCACAGCATAGAGACATATGAATAAATGCCCCAGAACTGTTATTACATGTGGGATGCAAGTAGATGCTAAAACAGACATGTCAAAAAAGTGACCGTTTCTCTTTAAATGCAATCTGCCACATGGTTGGTAGCATGCCTTTATGCATCTGAGGTATAGTTTTCCAAAATTTCAAACCTTCCCATACCAAATCTATAAGCCCCACAACAGACCACTGAACTCTATAGTTCTGTTACATAAACATATTATATTTAGTTTTAATCCATCTGGAAAAAAAAGTTATATTTAGCCACTGGCCAACATTTCGGTCTAACCTAGACCTTGTTCATGGCCTGGTATATGTACAGAAGTAACATGATTCCATATCGGAGATTGTAACATGATTGTATACAATAGAAACCATGATTATTACATTGTATGGCAATTCACAAAGCGATACCTGATTGAAGTAAAATAGCTGTAAGTTATGGTATAAATTGATAGGCTATCCCAGGGTGGTCAGCTTAAGGTTATCTTTGGAGCAGATAGTGAGCCGATGAGAATGAAAATTCCTGTAAGTTTAAAATGGACATAGTACGAGAATGAGTAAATAACACAGGTACATACAACCATCATGCATATAACCAACATATTGATGCATGAATCATGTATATTTATGCTGCTGAAATAAATAACCATCCCGAAAAGAAATTTCAATGGACGATTGAGGGTTAACGCTCAATTTCACCTTAATACACACATGTAGATTGCTGCCACACATTGGGTATTGCTAAAGTAATCATGTATAAATGTTTAATATGCATCTTTTTTCCACCACTCTCAGTGTCAGTATCACTTCTTCTCCTGAGGAGCCTGGTCCCCAAATGAAGTCAGGACTGAACCACACCCAGCTTTCCTTCCTTTCCAAGTCTCTGTCAGTGGAACACAATCTTCCTTAGAAACAGGATCAGGTGTTCATGTTAGTGGTTTCCCTTCATAATAGAGGGCCCGTTCCAGCTCTTCTCTCTGGAAGGATTTTTCTGGGTGGTAAAACCAGGAGAAACAAAAGTATGGACACCATAGTTAGAAATGTTGGTTAACCCCTTCCCAACATGTGAAATACTATTATGTCATGGAAGTCAGTGACTTCCCGCATTTTGACGCAATAGTACATCATGATGATCGGACGGGCACCTGAGCGGTGCACGCCCGATTACTGAAGGGGTCCGACAGTCCTTGTAGCCGGGCCCCTGCTAAATCTTCCGGCATTGCTGTTTACAGTGATTACTGTGGATTGACCCCTTCTATGCCACGGTCAGCACTGACTGCGACATAGTAGTGGTTTGCGGCAGGTGAAGGAGCGAATAGAGTCCCCGCGCTGCTTTGACTGGTACCCAATGCATGACAATGAAGCCTGATGCAGTGCAGAGGCTGCCCAATACCTTGAATGGCATTGGGACCTGCCTTCTATGGGTGCCCAGGAGATCCAGCCTCAGACTGGGTCTCCTAGGCAACCTGTTAGTATACACTAACAGGCAATGCATTACAATACAGATGTATTGTAAAGCATTGCAGAGGGGATCAAACCCCCAAAAGTTGAAGTCCCAGAGTGAGACTGAAATAAAGACAATCGGTCAAAAAATAAAAAGCTATGGCTCTCACACTATGGAGACACTGAAACATATTTTTTGGGTTTCAAAAATGCTAATATTGTGTAAAACTTTAATAAATTAGAAAAAGCAGACATATTATGTATTCCCATGTCCGTAATGATCTGCTCTATAAAAATATCACATGACCTAACCCCTCAGGTGAACACTGTCAAAATAAATAAATAAAAACTGTGCCAAAATTAAAAACATTTTGGTCACCTTGCCCCATAAAGTGTAATAATGAATGATCAAAAAAGAATGTGTACCCAAAAATGGTACCAATAAAACAGACACCTTATCCCTTAGTTTCCAAAATGGGGTAACTTTTTGGAAGTTTATACTGTAAGGGTGCATCAGGGGGGCTTCAAATGGGACATTGCATCTAAAAATCAGTCCAGCAAAATCTGCCTTCCAAAAACCATAAGGCGTTCCTTTTCTGCTGCTCCCTGCCTTGTGGCCATACAGTTTCTGTAAACTGCAGAATCAGGGTTATAAATATTGAGTTTGTTTGGCTGTTAACCCTTGATGTGTTAAAGAAAAAAAATGGATTAAAATGGAAAATCTGCAAAAAAAAAATCTAATTTAGAAATTTCATCTCCATTTTCCTTTAATTCTTGTGGAACACCTAAAGGGTTAACAAAGTTTGTAAAATCAGTTTTGAGTAACTTGAGGGGTGTGGTCATTTATGAGGGCTTTCTACTATGTAAGCCCCCACAAAGTGACTTGAAATGGACCTGAAATGGTCCTTAAAAAGATTTGCTTCTAAACTTCTAAGCCTTCTAATATCCTAAAAAAATTTAATGACATTTACAAAATGATGCCAACATGAAGTAGACATATGGGGAATGTTAAGTAATAAATATGTTATGAGGTATCACTTTCTGTTTTAAAAGCAGAGAAATAGAAATTCATAAAGGTAAAATATATTGACTAAAATATATGACTATCATGAAGAACAATGTGTCACGAGAAAACAATCTCAGAATAGTTTAGATAAATAAAAGTGTTCCAAAGCTATTACCACATAAAGTGATACATGTCAAATTTGCAAAAACTTCTTTTATTTGACGACTTACAAAGTATAGTATTAAAAAAAAGCTTTCAACATAAAATCTTGTAGCCATACGCCTGCCCGACCGGTTTTGCCTCACGGCTTCTTCAAGGGCTATGGGTTCACAATCACAAACACAGTTCCTTCTTTTAAAACAAGCGCCCATCTGCCTATAGGAATAGCTCTGACTCCACTTTAGATAAAACAATTCACATCCAACTCCACATTGAGTCCATTGGGAGTCAGTGTGTTTATAAGAAAAATAAACTCTGTCTCTTTCTGGGATAAATTTCTAATAATATCCCCCCACACTCCAATGCTTTTTACATTGAAATATCCCTACCACGTTTAACCCTTTTGGACTTTTATCATTCTTGGTGGCAAAATGTGGATTTGGATTTTACTCCTTTTTTTAATATTTCTGATATGTTCTCCTAATCTAACTTTTAATTTTCTGTCTGTTCTCCCCACATATTGTTCACCACATGGACACTCTAAGAGATACACAACATTCATGGACTCACAGGTTATTAGTTGTTTTATTTTCCATTAATTTTTCTCTTTTAACTTCACACTAAATAGTTTCTTTGTATTAAGGGTTTTGCATACTACACATTTTTCTCTCTTCTAAGGCACTGTGTACTATATGATCCTTTATGGTCTTAGCATGTCTGATTACCACTTGCGGATATTCAGGCAAAACTTGGGATAATGTTTCATCTGATTTAAAATTTTGCCAATTTTGGGGTGTTTTTTTGTATGCACCAGTGATCTCTATTTGGTGGTGAATTGGAGCATGCTCTTCTTCCATAACCCTTTCTTTTTCTTCCAATAATTGTGTTCTGTCTCCCTGTTTTACTTTTTCTATAATTTTTTCAAATTTTTCTTCATCATAGTTTTTTTCTTCAAATCTTTCCTTGATGACCTTAACCTGTTCTACATAGTCTTCTTCCTGGGTGCAATTTCTTTTAACCCTCACACACTGGTTCAATATTAGATAACCAGGGCAGCTTTCACAGTTGATAAAACTATTAACGTATGTTTATTTTAAAAAAAGGTTTTGTACACAATCTATCCTGATTTTTATAAACAGTGATGTCTAGATAATCAATTGATATTTCACTATTTAGCCACGTTAGTGTTATTCCCCATTAGTTCTGATTAAGTGTTTTCAAATATTCTTCCAGACTATCCCTGTCTCCCTTCCATAAAATAAAACAGCCACCATCTGTATAATTTAGATGGAGGCAATACTTGAATAAAAACCTCTTCCCACATGGCCATATATATATTTGCGTGGCTGGGTGAAAATTTTGCCCACATCGCCATGCCTTTTATCTGTTTGTCCATAAAAACTTGGAATTTATCCATTCTACTGACAGAAGCATATTTCATTTCTTCTTGTATTATTCTCTCATATTTTGGGCCTAATTCTACATCTAGAGGTTAAATATATTCAGTGTTTTTACTATTTTTGCACTTTGTGTTTTTTTGGTGCCTTTTTTTCTGCTTCCTTTTCCCCTTCTAAGCTGCTTTTCTTTTTTACTCGTTCTACACTTGTTTGATTTGGATTGTTGCTCTGATTTGGAGCTTCTAAAAAAAACCTCTTCCTCTATTTGTGCTAGCTGAGAAAATGTATTTTCTGTAAGAATTGTTGATTTCTCTATTACTACCTGAGGTTGTTTTTTCCTTTCAATTTCTTTCTTTTTTTCATTATTGGCATTTTTATATTAATCTTTTATTTGGTTATGATTTTGACAAAACTATTTTTGGGGTCTCATATCCCCCATATTTACTCACTTCTTTAATTTCTCTTGTGGGAGCATAATGTCTCACAGCCCAGGTGCTGGCCAATAGCCATATTTTCTATAGCCTTGTCTCACAAAATCCGTTTGTTTGATTTGAGGGTTGGAATTACTTTGTACTCCGATTTTTATATCTATTTATTCTAGGCATTAATTCTCTCTTATTAACTACATCATTGTAGGATTTTTTAATACCATCCATCACCTATTTCCCCTCCAGACTGCGTTGTCTTTTCTTTCTCTCTTTCCTTATAGTTTGGTTGCCATTTGAACACACCTGCTCTGTTATAATCACTTTTATCCCTTACATATTTTTCATGTTTTTTCATCATTATCTCATTCTCCACTTTTGCTAAATTCTCCATCGCCTTCCTTGATAAGGTTCTAAACTGACCCTTCTCCTTAGGCCTCCTGTACACAAACGTGTGCTTCCCGTTGCCATATTGTGAACCACATTTGCAGATCTGCAATACACGGGTATTGTTCTGTGTGCATTCTGCATCACGGATGCGGACCCATTCACTTCAATGGGTCCGCAAATCTGGAGATGCGGAATGGTGCGGAACGGAAGCACAAAACGGAACCCTATGGAAGCACTACGGAGTGCTTCCATGGGGTTTCGTCCCATACCGGTGTTCCGCAAAAAGATAGAACATGTCCTATCTTTTTGTGGAATTAGCAGATCGGGGACCCATTAAAGTGAATGGGTCAGCGATCCGCTGCGGCTGCTCCACGGTCGGTGTTCGTGCATTGCGGCCCATAATTTGCAGGCCGCAACACGGGCATGGGGCACACACGTTTGCAGGAGGCCTGTCTTTTATTTCCGCCACTCTTTTATTGAGTTTTTATTTATTTATTTATTTATGCTTCCTAGCCATTAAAATAAGTCCCATAGCTCCCTCCCCACATTTATCTAGAAAGTTTTCCCATCTTCTTGTATCTTCTTGATTAGAGATGAGCGAATCAAAGTTGATAAAGTGGAATTTGATCCGAATTTCAGGAAACATTCGATTCACACCAAATCTGAATTTCCACATGCTTTGTGGTTACGAATACATTTTTTTCCTAAATTGGCTGCTGCACATGTTAGGACATGGAAAAAAAGAACTCTGGGAACGAGGGATCATCCACAATTTTATGCATGCAGTCAATCAGCAGCTAGCCAGCTATGTGATGTCACAGCCCTATAAATAAATTCAGCCACCTTGAATTCAGCCATTATCCAGTGCGAAATGTCAGCAGGCGCTAGACTTCTATAGGCAGGCGAATTTTAAAACCCACAGGGACTCTTTCTGGCCACAATAGTGAAGGAAAAGTTGTTTCAAGGGGACTCACACCTGGACTGTGGCATGTCGGAGGGGGGTCCATGGCAAAACTCCCATGGAAAATTACATAGTTGATGCAGAGTTGGGTTTTAATCCATAAAGGGCATAAATCACCTAACAATTAGGGATGAGCGAACTCGAACTGTATAGTTCGGGTTCGTACCGAATTTTGGGGTGTCCGTGACACGGACCGGAACCCGGACATTTTCGTAAAAGTCCGGGTTCGGGTTCGGTGTTCGTCGCTTTCTTCGCGCTTTTGTGACGCTTTCTTGGCGCTTTTTGAAAGGCTGCAAAGCAGCCAATCAACAAGCGTCATACTACTTGCCCCAAGAGGCCATCACAGCCATGCCTACTATTGGCATGGCTGTGATTGGCCAGAGCACCATGTGACCCAGCCTCTATTTAAGCTGGAGTCACATAGCGCCGCCCGTCACTCTGCTCTGATTAGCGTAGGGAGAGGTTGCGGCTGCGACAGTAGGGCGAGATTAGGCAGATTAACTCCTCCAAAGGACTTGATTAACTGATCGATCTGCAGCTGTGGATCATTGAGCTGCTGATCCTCAATTGCTCACTGTTTTTAGGCTGCCCAGACCGTTTGTCAGTCACATTTTTCTGGGGTGATCGGCGGCCATTTTGTGTCTTGTGGTGCGCCAGCACAAGCTGCGACCAAGTGCATTTAACCCTCAATGGTGTGGTTGTTTTTTGGCTAAAGCCTACATCAGGGTGAAGCTGTCACACCAAGTGCATTTAACCAGCAATAGTCTGTTCATTTTTTGGCCATATACAAAATCAGGGGCAAGCTGCGCCTGTCACCAAGTGCATTTAACCCTCAATGGTGTGGTTGTTTTTTGGCTAAAGCCTACATCAGGGTGAAGCTGTCACACCAAGTGCATTTAACCAGCAATAGTCTGTTCATTTTTTGGCCATATACTAAATCAGGGGCAAGCTGCGCCTGTCACCAAGTGCATTTAACCCTCAATGGTGTGGTTGTTTTTTGGCTAAAGCCTACATCAGGGTGAAGCTGTCACACCAAGTGCATTTAACCAGCAATAGTCTGTTTATTTTTTGGCCATATCCCAGTCTAATTCTGTCACTAAATCCATACCGGTCACCCAGCGCCTAAATACTAGGCCTCAAATTTATATCCCGCTAAATCTGTCCTTAGTGCTGTAGCTGGGCGAGTTATTTAGTGTCCGTTCAAGCACATTTCTTGTTCTGGGTTGAAATACAATTCCCAATTTAGCAATTTCATAATTTAGTGGTTTCTGCTATATCAGAGCTATTTGAAATCTATCCCTAAAAGGGTATATAATATTCAAGGTGCACATTGGGTCATTCAGAATAACTTCACACACACCCGCTACTGTGTATTTCCAAGTCTAATTCTGGCACTAAACCCATACCTGTCACCCAGCGCCTAAATACTAGGCCTCAAATTTTTATCCCGCTAAATCTGTCCTTAGTGCTGTAGCTGGGCGAGTTATTTAGTGTCCGTTCAAGCACATTTCTTGTTCTGGGTTGAAATACAATTCCCAATTTAGCAATTTCATAATTTAGTGGTTTCTGCTATATCAGAGCTATTTGAAATCTATCCCTAAAAGGGTATATAATATTCAAGGTGCACATTGGGTCATTCAGAATAACTTCACACACACCCGCTACTGTGTATTTCCAAGTCTAATTCTGGCACTAAACCCATACCTGTCACCCAGCGCCTAAATACTAGGCCTCAAATTTATATCCCGCTAAATCTGTCCCTAGTGCTGTAGCTGGGCGAGTTATTTAGTGTCCGTTCAAGCACATTTCTTGTTCTGGGTTGAAATACAATTCCCAATTTAGCAATTTCATAATTTAGTGGTTTCTGCTATATCAGAGCTATTTGAAATCTATCCCTAAAAGGGTATATAATATTCAAGGTGCACATTGGGTCATTCAGAATAACTTCACACACACCCGCTACTGTGTATTTCCAAGTCTAATTCTGGCACTAAACCCATACCTGTCACCCAGCGCCTAAATACTAGGCCTCAAATTTATATCCCGCTAAATCTGTCCTTAGTGCTGTAGCTGGGCGAGTTATTTAGTGTCCGTTCAAGCACATTTCTTGTTCTGGGTTGAAATACAATTCCCAATTTAGCAATTTCATAATTTAGTGGTTTCTGCTATATCAGAGCTATTTGAAATCTATCCCTAAAAGGGTATATAATATTCAAGGTGCACATTGGGTCATTCAGAATAACTTCACACACACCCGCTACTGTGTATTTCCAAGTCTAATTCTGGCACTAAACCCATACCTGTCACCCAGCGCCTAAATACTAGGCCTCAAATTTATATCCCGCTAAATCTGTCCCTAGTGCTGTAGCTGGGCGAGTTATTTAGTGTCCGTTCAAGCACATTTCTTGTTCTGGGTTGAAATACAATTCCCAATTTAGCAATTTCATAATTTAGTGGTTTCTGCTATATCAGAGCTATTTGAAATCTATCCCTAAAAGGGTATATAATATTCAAGGTGCACATTGGGTCATTCAGAATAACTTCACACACACCCGCTACTGTGTATTTCCAAGTCTAATTCTGGCAATAAACCCATACCTGTCACCCAGCGCCTAAATACTAGGCCTCAAATTTATATCCAGCTAAATCTGTCCCTAGTGCTGTAGCTGGGCGAGTTATTTAGTGTCCGTTCAAGCACATTTCTTGTTCTGGGTTGAAATACAATTCCCAATTTAGCAATTTCATAATTTAGTGGTTTCTGCTATATCAGAGCTATTTGAAATCTATCCCTAAAAGGGTATATAATATTCAAGGTGCACATTGGGTCATTCAGAATAACTTCACACACACCCGCTACTGTGTATTTCCAAGTCTAATTCTGGCACTAAACCCATACCTGTCACCCAGCGCCTAAATACTAGGCCTCAAATTTATATCCCGCTAAATCTGTCCTTAGTGCTGTAGCTGGGCGAGTTATTTAGTGTCCGTTCAAGCACATTTCTTGTTCTGGGTTGAAATACAATTCCCAATTTAGCAATTTCATAATTTAGTGGTTTCTGCTATATCAGAGCTATTTGAAATCTATCCCTAAAAGGGTATATAATATTCAAGGTGCACATTGGGTCATTCAGAATAACTTCACACACACCCGCTACTGTGTATTTCCAAGTCTAATTCTGGCACTAAACCCATACCTGTCACCCAGCGCCTAAATACTAGGCCTCAAATTTATATCCCGCTAAATCTGTCCCTAGTGCTGTAGCTGGGCGAGTTATTTAGTGTCCGTTCAAGCACATTTCTTGTTCTGGGTTGAAATACACTTCCCAATTTAGCAATTTCATAATTTAGTGGTTTCTGCTATATCAGAGCTATTTGAAATCTATCCCTAAAAGGGTATATAATATTCAAGGTGCACATTGGGTCATTCAGAATAACTTCACACACACCCGCTACTGTGTATTTCCAAGTCTAATTCTGTCACTAAACCCATACCTGTCACCCAGCGCCTAAATACTAGGCCTCAAATTTATATCCCGCTAAATCTGTCCTTAGTGCTGTAGCTGGGCGAGTTATTTAGTGTCCGTTCAAGCACATTTCTTGTTCTGGGTTGAAATACAATTCCCAATTTAGCAATTTCATAATTTAGTGGTTTCTGCTATATCAGAGCTATTTGAAATCTATCCCTAAAAGGGTATATAATATTCAAGGTGCACATTGGGTCATTCAGAATAACTTCACACACACCCGCTACTGTGTATTTCCAAGTCTAATTCTGGCACTAAACCCATACCTGTCACCCAGCGCCTAAATACTAGGCCTCAAATTTATATCCCGCTAAATCTGTCCCTAGTGCTGTAGCTGGGCGAGTTATTTAGTGTCCGTTCAAGCACATTTCTTGTTCTGGGTTGAAATACAATTCCCAATTTAGCAATTTCATAATTTAGTGGTTTCTGCTATATCAGAGCTATTTGAAATCTATCCCTAAAAGGGTATATAATATTCAAGGTGCACATTGGGTCATTCAGAATAACTTCACACACACCCGCTACTGTGTATTTCCAAGTCTAATTCTGGCACTAAACCCATACCTGTCACCCAGCGCCTAAATACTAGGCCTCAAATTTATATCCCGCTAAATCTGTCCTTAGTGCTGTAGCTGGGCGAGTTATTTAGTGTCCGTTCAAGCACATTTCTTGTTCTGGGTTGAAATACAATTCCCAATTTAGCAATTTCATAATTTAGTGGTTTCTGCTATATCAGAGCTATTCGAAATCTATCCCTAAAAGGGTATATAATATTCAAGGTGCACATTGGGTCATTCAGAATAACTTCACACACACCCGCTACTGTGTATTTCCAAGTCTAATTCTGGCACTAAACCCATACCTGTCACCCAGCGCCTAAATACTAGGCCTCAAATTTATATCCCGCTAAATCTGTCCCTAGTGCTGTAGCTGGGCGAGTTATTTAGTGTCCGTTCAAGCACATTTCTTGTTCTGGGTTGAAATACAATTCCCAATTTAGCAATTTCATAATTTAGTGGTTTCTGCTATATCAGAGCTATTTGAAATCTATCCCTAAAAGGGTATATAATATTCAAGGTGCACATTGGGTCATTCAGAATAACTTCACACACACCCGCTACTGTGTATTTCCAAGTCTAATTCTGGCAATAAACCCATACCTGTCACCCAGCGCCTAAATACTAGGCCTCAAATTTATATCCAGCTAAATCTGTCCCTAGTGCTGTAGCTGGGCGAGTTATTTAGTGTCCGTTCAAGCACATTTCTTGTTCTGGGTTGAAATACAATTCCCAATTTAGCAATTTCATAATTTAGTGGTTTCTGCTATATCAGAGCTATTTGAAATCTATCCCTAAAAGGGTATATAATATTCAAGGTGCACATTGGGTCATTCAGAATAACTTCACACACACCCGCTACTGTGTATTTCCAAGTCTAATTCTGGCACTAAACCCATACCTGTCACCCAGCGCCTAAATACTAGGCCTCAAATTTATATCCCGCTAAATCTGTCCTTAGTGCTGTAGCTGGGCGAGTTATTTAGTGTCCGTTCAAGCACATTTCTTGTTCTGGGTTGAAATACAATTCCCAATTTAGCAATTTCATAATTTAGTGGTTTCTGCTATATCAGAGCTATTTGAAATCTATCCCTAAAAGGGTATATAATATTCAAGGTGCACATTGGGTCATTCAGAATAACTTCACACACACCCGCTACTGTGTATTTCCAAGTCTAATTCTGGCACTAAACCCATACCTGTCACCCAGCGCCTAAATACTAGGCCTCAAATTTATATCCCGCTAAATCTGTCCCTAGTGCTGTAGCTGGGCGAGTTATTTAGTGTCCGTTCAAGCACATTTCTTGTTCTGGGTTGAAATACAATTCCCAATTTAGCAATTTCATAATTTAGTGGTTTCTGCTATATCAGAGCTATTTGAAATCTATCCCTAAAAGGGTATATAATATTCAAGGTGCACATAGGGTCATTCAGAATAACTTCACACACCCGCTACTGTGCATTTCCAAATCTAATTCTGTCACTAAACCCATACCTGTCACCCAGCGCCTAAATACTAGGCCTCAAATTTATATCCCGCTAAATCTGTCCTTAGTGCTGTAGCTGGGCGAGTTATTTAGTGTCCGTTCAAGCACATTTCTTGTTCTGGGTTGAAATACAATTCCCAATTTAGCAATTTCATAATTTAGTGGTTTCTGCTATATCAGAGCTATTTGAAATCTATCCCTAAAAGGGTATATAATATTCAAGGTGCACATTGGGTCATTCAGAATAACTTCACACACACCCGCTACTGTGTATTTCCAAGTCTAATTCTGGCACTAAACCCATACCTGTCACCCAGCGCCTAAATACTAGGCCTCAAATTTATATCCCGCTAAATCTGTCCCTAGTGCTGTAGCTGGGCGAGTTATTTAGTGTCCGTTCAAGCACATTTCTTGTTCTGGGTTGAAATACAATTCCCAATTTAGCAATTTCATAATTTAGTGGTTTCTGCTATATCAGAGCTATTTGAAATCTATCCCTAAAAGGGTATATAATATTCAAGGTGCACATAGGGTCATTCAGAATAACTTCACACACCCGCTACTGTGCATTTCCAAATCTAATTCTGTCACTAAACCCATACCTGTCACCCAGCGCCTAAATACTAGGCCTCAAATTTATATCCCGCTAAATCTCTCGTTACCGCTGTCCTGTTGTGGCTGGGAAAGTTATTTAGTGTCCGTCAAAGCACATTTTTTGTTCTGGGTTGAAATACAATTCCCAATTTAGCAATTTCATAATTTAGTCGTTTCTGCTATATCAGAGCTATTTGAAATCTATCCCTAAAAGGGTAGATCATATTGAAGGTGCACATAGGGTCATTCAGAATAACTTCACACACACGCTTCTGTGCATTTCCAAGTCTAATTCTGTCACTAAATCCATACCGGTCACCCAGCGCCTAAATACTAGGCCTCAAATTTATATCCCGCTGAATTTGAATACAATACATTGGGCCAAATAATATATTTGTTGTTGTGGTGAAGCATAACAATGAGAAAAACATCTAGTAAGGGACGCGGACGTGGACATGGTCGTGGTGGTGTTAGTGGACCCTCTGGTGCTGGGAGAGGACGTGGCCGTTCTGCCACATCCACACGTCCTAGTGTACCAACTACCTCAGGTCCCAGTAGCCGCCAGAATTTACAGCGATATATGGTGGGGCCCAATGCCGTTCTAAGGATGGTAAGGCCTGAGCAGGTACAGGCATTAGTCAATTGGGTGGCCGACAGTGGATCCAGCACGTTCACATTATCTCCCACCCAGTCTTCTGCAGAAAGCGCACAGATGGCGCCTGAAAACCAACCCCATCAGTCTGTCACATCACCCCCATGCATACCAGGGAAACTGTCTCAGCCTCAAGTTATGCAGCAGTCTCTTATGCTGTTTGAAGACTCCGCTGGCAGGGTTTCCCAAGGGCATCCACCTAGCCCTTCCCCAGCGGTGAAAGACATAGAATGCACTGACGCACAACCACTTATGTTTCCTGATGATGAGGACATGGGAATACCACCTCAGCATGTCTCTGATGATGACGAAACACAGGTGCCAACTGCTGCGTCTTTCTGCAGTGTGCAGACTGAACAGGAGGTCAGGGATCAAGACTGGGTGGAAGACGATGCAGGGGACGATGAGGTCCTAGACCCCACATGGAATGAAGGTCGTGCCACTGACTTTCACAGTTCGGAGGAAGAGGCAGTGGTGAGACCGAGCCAACAGCGTAGCAAAAGAGGGAGCAGTGGGCAAAAGCAGAACACCCGCCGCCAAGAGACTCCGCCTGCTACTGACCGCCGCCATCTGGGACCGAGCACCCCAAAGGCAGCTTCAAGGAGTTCCCTGGCATGGCACTTCTTCAAACAATGTGCTGACGACAAGACCCGAGTGGTTTGCACGCTGTGCCATCAGAGCCTGAAGCGAGGCATTAACGTTCTGAACCTGAGCACAACCTGCATGACCAGGCACCTGCATGCAAAGCATGAACTGCAGTGGAGTAAACACCTTAAAACCAAGGAAGTCACTCAGGCTCCCCCTGCTACCTCTTCTGCTGCTGCCGCCTCGGCCTATTCTGCTGCTGCCGCCTCGGCCTCTTCCTCCGCCTCTGGAGGAACGTTGGCACCTGCCGCCCAGCAAACAGGGGATGTACCACCAACACCACCACCACCACCTCCGTCACCAAGCGTCTCAACCATGTCACACGCCAGCGTTCAGCTCTCCATCTCACAAACATTTGATAGAAAGCGTAAATTCCCACCTAGCCACCCTCGATCCCTGGCCCTGAATGCCAGCATTTCTAAACTACTGGCCTATGAAATGCTGTCATTTAGGCTGGTGGACACAGACAGCTTCAAACAGCTCATGTCGCTTGCTGTCCCACAGTATGTTGTTCCCAGCCGGCACTACTTCTCCAAGAGAGCCGTGCCTTCCCTGCACAACCAAGTATCCGATAAAATCAAGTGTGCACTGCGCAACGCCATCTGTGGCAAGGTCCACCTAACCACAGATACGTGGACCAGTAAGCACGGCCAGGGACGCTATATCTCCCTAACTGCACACTGGGTAAATGTAGTGGCAGCTGGGCCCCAGGCGGAGAGCTGTTTGGCGCACGTCCTTCCGCCGCCAAGGATCGCAGGGCAACATTCTTTGCCTCCTGTTGCCACCTCCTCCTTCTCGGCTTCCTCCTCCTCTTCTTCCACCTGCTCATCCAGTCAGCCACACACCTTCACCACCAACTTCAGCACAGCCCGGGGTAAACGTCAGCAGGCCATTCTGAAACTCATATGTTTGGGGGACAGGCCCCACACCGCACAGGAGTTGTGGCGGGGTATAGAACAACAGACCGACGAGTGGTTGCTGCCGGTGAGCCTCAAGCCCGGCCTGGTGGTGTGTGATAATGGGCGAAATCTCGTTGCAGCTCTGGGACTAGCCAATTTGACGCACATCCCTTGCTTGGCGCATGTGCTGAATTTGGTGGTGCAGAAGTTCATTCACAACTACCCCGACATGTCAGAGCTGCTGCATAAAGTGCGGGCCGTCTGTTCGCGCTTCCGGCGTTCACATCCTGCTGCTGCTCGCCTGTCTGCGCTACAGCGTAACTTCGGCCTTCCCGCTCACCGCCTCATATGCGACGTGCCCACCAGGTGGAACTCCACCTTGCACATGCTGGACAGACTGTGCGAGCAGCAGCAGGCCATAGTGGAGTTTCAGCTGCAGCACGCACGGGTCAGTCGCACTACAGAACAGCACCACTTCACCACCAATGACTGGGCCTCCATGCGAGACCTGTGTGCCCTGTTGCGCTGTTTCGAGTACTCCACCAACATGGCCAGTGGCGATGACACCGTTATCAGCGTTACAATACCACTTCTATGTCTCCTTGAGAAAACACTTAGGGCGATGATGGAAGAGGAGGTGGCCCAGGAGGAGGAGGAGGAGGAGGAGGAAGAGGGGTCATTTTTAGCACTTTCAGGCCAGTCTCTTCGAAGTGACTCAGAGGGAGGTTTTTGGCAACAGCAGAGGCCAGGTACAAATGTGGCCAGCCAGGGCCCACTACTGGAGGACGAGGAGGACGAGGATGAGGAGGAGGTGGAGGAGGATGAGGATGAAGCATGGTCACAGCGGGGTGGCACCCAACGCAGCTCGGGTCCATCACTGGTGCGTGGCTGGGGGGAAAGGCAGGACGATGACGATACGCCTCCCACAGAGGACAGCTTGTCCTTACCCCTGGGCAGCCTGGCACACATGAGCGACTACATGCTGCAGTGCCTGCGCAACGACAGCAGAGTTGCCCACATTTTAACCTGTGCGGACTACTGGGTTGCCACCCTGCTGGATCCACGCTACAAAGACAATGTGCCCACCTTACTTCCTGCACTGGAGCGTGATAGGAAGATGCGCGAGTACAAGCGCACGTTGGTAGACGCGCTACTGAGAGCATTCCCAAATGTCACAGGGGAACAAGTGGAAGCCCAAGGCCAAGGCAGAGGAGGAGCAAGAGGTCGCCAAGGCAGCTGTGTCACGGCCAGCTCCTCTGAGGGCAGGGTTAGCATGGCAGAGATGTGGAAAACTTTTGTCAACACGCCACAGCTAACTGCACCACCACCTGATACGCAACGTGTTAGCAGGAGGCAACATTTCACTAACATGGTGGAACAGTACGTGTGCACACCCCTCCACGTACTGACTGATGGTTCGGCCCCATTCAACTTCTGGGTCTCTAAATTGTCCACGTGGCCAGAGCTAGCCTTTTATGCCTTGGAGGTGCTGGCCTGCCCGGCAGCCAGCGTTTTGTCTGAACGTGTATTCAGCACGGCAGGGGGCGTCATTACAGACAAACGCAGCCGCCTGTCTACAGCCAATGTGGACAAGCTGACGTTCATAAAAATGAACCAGGCATGGATCCCACAGGACCTGTCCGTCCCTTGTCCAGATTAGACATTAACTACCTCCCCATAACCATATATTATTGGACTCCAGGGCACTTCCTCATTCAATCCTATTTTTATTTTCATTTTACCATTATATTGCGAGGCTACCCAAAGTTGAATGAACCTCTCCTCTGCCTGTGTGCTAGGCCTAAATATATGCCAATGGACTGTTGCAGTGGTGGCTGACGTGAAGCCTGATTCTCTGCTATGACATGCAGACTGATTCTCTGCTGACATGAAGCCAGATTGTCTGTTACGGGACCTCTCTGCTCTGCCTGTGTGCTAGGCCTAAATATATGCCAATGGACTGTTGCAGTGGTGGGTGACGTGAAGCCTCATTCTCTGCTATGACATGCAGACTGATTCTCTGCTGACATGAAGACAGATTCTCTGTTACGGGACCCCCCTCCTCTGCCTGGGTGCTGGGCCTAAATATATGCCAATGGACTGTTGCAGTGGTGGCTGACATGAAGCTTGATTCTCTGCTATGACATGCAGACTAATTCTCTGCTGACATGAAGCCAGATTGTCTGTTACGGGACCTCTCTCCTCTGCCTGGGTGCTGGGCCTAAATTTATGACAATGGACTGTTGCAGTGGTGGCTGACGTGAAGCCTGATTCTCTGCTATGACATGCAGACTGATTCTCTGCTGACATGAAGCCAGATTGTCTGTTACGGGACCTCTCTGCTCTGCCTGTGTGCTAGGCCTAAATATATGCCAATGGACTGTTGCAGTGGTGGCTGACGTGAAGCCTCATTCTCTGCTATGACATGCAGACTGATTCTCTGCTGACATGAAGCCAGATTGTCTGTTACGGGACCTCTCTGCTCTGCCTGTGTGCTAGGCCTAAATATATGCCAATGGACTGTTGCAGTGGTGGCTGACGTGAAGCCTGATTCTCTGCTATGACATGCAGACTGATTCTCTGCTGACATGAAGCCAGATTGTCTGTTACGGGACCTCTCTGCTCTGCCTGTGTGCTAGGCCTAAATATATGCCAATGGACTGTTGCAGTGGTGGGTGACGTGAAGCCTCATTCTCTGCTATGACATGCAGACTGATTCTCTGCTGACATGAAGACAGATTCTCTGTTACGGGACCTCCCTCCTCTGCCTGGGTGCTGGGCCTAAATATATGCCAATGGACTGTTGCAGTGGTGGCTGACATGAAGCCTGATTCTCTGCTATGACATGCAGACTAATTCTCTGCTGACATGAAGCCAGATTGTCTGTTACGGGACCTCTCTCCTCTGCCTGGGTGCTGGGCCTAAATTTATGACAATGGACTGTTGCAGTGGTGGCTGACGTGAAGCCTGATTCTCTGCTATGACATGCAGACTGATTCTCTGCTGACATGAAGCCAGATTGTCTGTTACGGGACCTCTCTGCTCTGCCTGTGTGCTAGGCCTAAATATATGCCAATGGACTGTTGCAGTGGTGGCTGACGTGAAGCCTCATTCTCTGCTATGACATGCAGACTGATTCTCTGCTGACATGAAGCCAGATTGTCTGTTACGGGACCTCTCTGCTCTGCCTGTGTGCTAGGCCTAAATATATGCCAATGGACTGTTGCAGTGGTGGGTGACGTGAAGCCTCATTCTCTGCTATGACATGCAGACTGATTCTCTGCTGACATGAAGCCAGATTCTCTGTTACGGGACCTCTCTGCTCTGCCTGTGTGCTAGGCCTAAATATATGCCAATGGACTGTTGCAGTGGTGGCTGACGTGAAGCCTCATTCTCTGCTATGACATGCAGACTAATTCTCTGCTGACATGAAGACAGATTCTCTGTTACGGGACCTCTCTCCTCTGCCTGGGTGCCGGGGCCTAAATATCTGAGAATGGACTGTTCCAGTGGTGGGTGACGGGAAGCCAGATTCTCTGCTATGGAACCTCTCTCCAATTGATTTTGGTTAATTTTTATTTATTTAATTTTTATTTTAATTCATTTCCCTATCCACATTTGTTTGCAGGGGATTTACCTACATGTTGCTGCCTTTTGCAGCCCTCTAGCTCTTTCCTGGGCTGTTTTACAGCCTTTTTAGTGCCGAAAAGTTCGGGTCCCCATTGACTTCAATGGGGTTCGGGTTCGGGACGAAGTTCGGATCGGGTTCGGATCCCGAACCCGAACATTTCCGGGATGTTCGGCCGAACTTCTCGAACCCGAACATCCAGGTGTTCGCTCAACTCTACTAACAATCCAATATTTTTTTGAACAACGTGGTTTAAAACATCCAGTGTGTGTATACGATCAGGTATGATGTTTTATTGATCAGGTAGTGTAAGGGTTACGCCCGCTTCACAGACATTGACAGACCAAACTCCCCTTTTAAAGGGTTTGTCCAGGTTCAGAGCTGAACCTGGACAGCCCTCAATTTTCACCCCAGCAGCCCCCCTGACATGAGCATCGGAGCAGTTCATGCTCCGATGCTCTCCTTTGCCCTGCGCTAAATCGCGCAGGGCAAAGGCATTTTTCAGAGTTCCGGTGACATACCGGGCTCTCCATGGGGCTGACAGGAACCCCGGTGACGTCACCGGCACTGATGGGCGGGATTTGGCAGAGCTAAAGCCCGCCCCTCAGAGCCGGTGACGTCACCGAACACACTGCTGGGCGGAAGTTACCGCCCGGCAGTGTGTTATTAAAAACAAAAGAGCCTGTGCCCTGCGCGATCTAGCGCAGGGCACTGGAGCGCATCGGAGCATGAGATGCTCCGATGCTAGGCTCAGGGGGGCTGCCGGGGTGAAAATAAGGATATGTCCGGGTTCAGCTCTGAACCTGGACAACCCCTTTTAATGCACCGCAAGCAGTCCATTTGCCCAACCGCAAACTTCCCATTGGCACAAGGTTGGATAAGCAAGCTAGCCATGTCTGGTTGATGTCATTGAAGGTTTCTTCCTCCACCCAGCTACATACAACACCAAGGGTCCCGGAAAGGTGAATTGAATTGATTTTTCGAATGGGGAGATGGTTAAAAAAACACTGGCTCCCTCCCCTTTGTTTGAATCCACGGTCACTGCGTCTGTGCCGTGCAATTTACTATACCACCCGATATGAGTGCTATTTTCTATAGTTCTCTCTTCTCATCAGTTTAATTCCTGTTATGTCCCCAATCTGGGGTCCATTTATTAAATGGATTTTTCGAACGGGGAGATGGTTAAAAAAACGCTGTCTCCCTCCCCTTTGTTTGAATCCTCGCTACTCACTGCGTCTGCGCCGTGCAATTTACTGTCACACCCGATATGAGTGCTATTTTCTGTAGTACTATTCTCATCAGTTTAATCCCTGTTACGTGACATACCCAATCTAGGGTCCATTTAGTAAATAGATTTTTCGAACGGGGAGATGGTTAAAAAAACGCTGGCTTCCTCCCCTTTGTTTGAATCCATGCCACGGTCACTGCGTCTGCGCCGTGCCATTTACTGTCACACCCGATATGAGTGCTATTTTCTGTAGTACTATTCTCATCAGTTTAATCCCTGTTACCTCCCATATCAGGGTGGGATTGCCTTTTGTGAAAAAAAAAATTAGGCCGGGTACCTTCGACTGCCTTCACAGTGACAGACCAAACTCTGATACACCAAACTGAATTGATTTTAGGAACCGGGAGATGGAAAAATCAGTTTGGTCGGACCTCTTACTCCCAAGTTGGGGCACTGCGCGTGCACGGAGCAATGTGCTGTGACACCCTATATGAGTGATGTCTTAACTAGTACTATTTCTATCAGTTTAATACCTGTTACATCCCTTATCCGGGGACGTGTGTCGAATTGATTAACCATTGTCGAATTAACGAACCATTACGACATCCTGGAATAATTTGGTTCTGAGCTTTTTGCTTGATTTGTATTGGAATTGATGGGGATTTTTTAAATTGTCTGCATTATTTCTAATAAACTATTAAGATACTTTATTATGATTTTTTTATTTTATGTATTAAAAACCCACCCATACAACTTAAAAAAATAAAATTTAAAAATAAAAAAAAAAATCTATGAAAAAACATCCAGCCGTCCCGATCGCTTTTGGTCTGATCATAATGAAGCAACGGCCTTATCATCTGAGGTGTGGCAACATTGCCAACACACTCATAGAGGTGATGATTGCTTCATTGTGATACGCAAGCCCCTTCACCACAACAAGGTAATGATCACGAAGGGGAATTGACACTTGCATGTGCCTTTTTTTTTTTTTTTTGCAGCCACAGTGCAGCACCAGAGGCCAGAAAAATTTGGCATGTACACATGCCTGAAAAACAATGCTATTGTAGCAGCGGCCGGAAAAAATTATGTTTTCAAGGCAGAAAGGTGACTAAAACATTGCGGCTTGAACCCTAGTTGGTGGCAGAGAATTCACGAAAGTCATCCGGTATGCAGACATAAAATACAGCAGCGTGGGGACCATTTTGAGTCCAAGGCATGTCATCAGGCCTTTTGTTAGTTAAACATATCCCCTACTGTCAGTCCCTTCGGGATCCATGCCTCATTCATCTTAATGAAGGTGAGGTAATCAACACTTTTTTGACCAAGGCGACTTCTTGAAGCACTTGAAGCGGGGCAGGCCAGAAGTTCTATCGCAAACTGGGATAGCTCAGGCCACAGGTCAAGCCTGCACACCCAGTAATCAAGGGGTTCATCGCTCCTCAGAGTGTTGATATCTGCAGTTAAGGCAAGGTAGTCTGCCACCTGTCGAGGCTGGATCCCGAAGCGCTGTGGCGATGTGTAGGACTGAAAAAGCTCTGCATGTCCTCCATCAACAACACATCTGTATAGCGTCCTTGGCGCCGTGGTCGTGGTAGGAGGAAGATTACTTTCACCTCTTCCCCAGTTAGATTCCCGTTGTGCTGTGACACCCCCCTTATAAGCTGTGTAAAGCATATTTTTTAGTTTGGTTTTGAACTGCTGCATCCTTTCTGACTTCCGGTAATTTGTCAACATTTCCGCCACTTTCTGCTTATACCAGGGGTCTAGTAGCGTGGCCACCCAGTACAGGTCGTTCTCCTTCATCCTTTTTATACGAGGGTCCCTCAACAGACATGACAGCATGAAAGACCCCATTTGCACAAGGTTGGATGCCAAGCTACTCATTTCCCGTTCCTCCTCCTCACTGATGTCATTGACGGTCTGTTCTTCCCCCCAGCCACGTACAAGACCACGGGTCCCAGTTGGTGACAATAACGAGCACCATGGGATGCCTGCTGTGGTTTGTCTTCCTCCTCCTCAAAGCCACATTCCTCCTCTGACTCCTCTTCCTCATACTCCTCTTGCAGCGTTGCCGCAGGTCCGGCAAGCGATAATGACAAGGCTGTTTCTGGTGGTGATGGTGACCACAACTCTTCCTCTTCACGCTCATCTACAGCCTGATCCAGCACTCTTCGCAGGGCGAACAAATGGGATGAGGTCGCTGATGGTGCCTTTGGTGCGATTGACTAGGTTTGTCACCTCCTCAAAAGGCACTGTGCCTACAGGCATTGTGCATGAGCCTCCAGTAACGTGGCAAAAAAAAAGTTCCCAGCTCTGCAGAGGCTGTCCTAGCACCCCGGTCATACAAATTCTCGTTGACAGCTTTTTCTTGTTGGAGCAGGTAGTCGAACATTAGGAGTCTTGAATTCCAACGTGTTGGGTTGTCGCAAATCAAGCGCCTCACTGGCATGTTGTTTCGGCAGGACGTCCTGTAAGCCTGGGTACTTAGACACAAAGCGTTGTACGATGAGATTCAACACATGTGCCATGCACGGCACATGTGACAACTTGCCCAAATTCAATGCCGCTAACAAATTGCTTCCATTGCCACACACTACTTTGCGAATCTCCAGTTGGTGCGGGGTCATCCACTGATCCACCTGTGCGTTCAGGGTGGACAGGAGTGCTGGCCCGGTGTGGCTCTCTGCTTTCAAGCAAGTCAACCCCAAGACAGCGTGACACTGTCGTATTCGGGATGTGGAATAGCCCCTGGGGAGCTGGGGGGGTTCAGTTGATGTGCAGCCAGATGCCGCAGCAGAAGAGGACTCAGCCGAGGAGGTTATGGAAGAGGATTGAGTAGGAGGAGTAGAGGAGGTGGCAGTAGGCCTGCCTGCAAGTCGTGGCGGTGTCACCAACTCCGCTGCAGAGCCACGCATTCCATGCTTGGCAGCCGTCAGCAGGTTGACCCAATGCGCAGTGTAGGTGATATACCTGCCCTGACCGTGCTTTGCAGACCAGGTATCAGTGGTCAGATAGACCCTTGCACCAACACTGTATGCCAGAGATGCCATGACTTCCTTTTCAATCACAGAGTAGAGGTTTGGGATTGCCATATTAGAAAAAAAAATTGTCCGTGTACCTTCCACTGTGGTGTCCCAATAGCAACAAATTTTTGAAGGCCTCAAACTCCACCAGCTGGTATGGTAAAAGCTGGCGGGCTAAGAGTTCCGTCAAGCCAGCTGTCAGACGGCGGGCAAGGGGGTGACTCTGTGACATTGGCTTCTTACGCTCAAGCATTTCCTTTACAGACACCTGACTGTGGGCAGATGAGATGGAACTGCTCAAGGTGAGAGGCGGAGTGGCGGGTGGTTGAGAGAGGGCAAGGAGGACAGCAGTGGTTGACGTGGCTGAAGATGCTGGACGTGGAGGAGAATGGTGGCTTTGAGCTTGTGTTCTGCTTCTACTCGTCATCATGTGTTGATCCCATAGGCGTTTGTAATGTGCGATCATGTTCCTTCGCAAAGCAGTTGTACCTAGGTGGGTGTTGGATTTCCCACGACTCAGTTTCTTTTGGCACAGGTTGCAAATGGCATCGCTGTTGTCAGAGGCAGACACACAAAAAAAATGCCACACTACTGAGCTTTGCAATGACGGCATTCTGGTGGTGGCATCAGCATGTGTTGATTGGCGTGCTGTCTGGCTGACCCCGGGTGCCGATACATGCTGTCTGACTGTACCACTAGCTCCTTGCGACGACCTCCCCCTGCTTCCAACTCGCCTCCTCCTTCTCTCTGTCTCCCCTTCTGAGCTTCCCCCCTCTTCTTCTTGTCTTCGAGCAGGCACCCACGTGGCATCCACGGACACATCGTCATCATCAACCACTTCACTTGTATCTGACACCTCAGCAAAGGAAGCAGCAGCGGGTACAACATCATCATCACATTGTACGTCCATGTGTGTAATGCTGCCTGACTGAGACATATCCCTGTTATCTACGTCCCCTGGCAATAATGGTTGTGCATCACTAATTTCATCAAACTGATGTGTAAATAACTTCTCTGAGGGATCAAGTGAAGCGGCTGTGGTGGCTGTGGTGGTAGTGGTGGTGTTGGCGGTGGGCGGGAGAGTGGTGACCAAAGCTGAGCTGGAGGAGGATGATGCGTCAAGGTTCTTAGCAGAAGCTGTTGAAGATTTGGTGTCCTGTGTAAGCCAGTCAACTATTTTCTCAGAATTTTTGGGGTTCAGGGTACGTGGCCTCTGAACACTGGGCATTATTCCAGGGCCAGTGGAAATTACAGCACCAGGAACACGACGGCCCCTGCGGCGTGGCCTGCCTCTGCCTGTCATTTTTTATTAGATAAGTGTTACTATGCGTGCAAGGTACTGTGCCACTCTATATAAGTGGTTTGCAGTGGGCACAGTACAGTCTGTGTGGGCCTGACACACATGGGCTTGCAAATGTGATTAGATCACAGTTAAATTTTAAATATATTTTTTTTTATCTGAAAGGTATTTGAGTGAATGACACCCTGTAACGGTATGAGTGCAGGCCTAGCCACTAGACAGTGGACACAATACAGTATGTGTGGGGGCCTGACACACACAGGCTTGCAAATGTGATTAGATCATAGTTAAATTTTAAAAAATAAAAAATTTTATCTGAAAGGTATTTTTTTATTTATTTAATATTTTATTGTAGATTTTACAATATAACAGGAAAAACATAGTATCAAGGTGTAGACTCGCAGGCCTCAACTTTGCAAGAGTAAGTACATGTCAAATACAAGGAAGGATTGGCTTTAAGCATATTAGACAAATAGACAAATCCAACAACCGCTATCGACAAAAAGCATTCCCAATGAGTGAGGCATCTATAGAGCCAATGGATTAATACCAAGAGGGACGATAAGACCCTGACGATAGGGCAGTTCAATCCTTTGCAGGGGGTGCATGAAATTGGGGTGACGCTTAGAGCATTTTGCACATTTTATATTCAATAGTTACAGGATTAGAACCACCAACATAGATTCCAATGAGAAATCTAGAGTTTGGGGGATCTAAAATTTGCCCACAATGACCATTTTTTGAGGAAGACCAAATGTGTACGGGATTCCCATGAAGAAAGTTCCTCAAATCTATAAATCTGATCAAGTTTTTGCAGCCACTGATCTAGAGTTGGGACTGTAGTCTGAAGCCAGAGTTTGGGTAGTAGAAGGCGGGCCGCTAGGATCATCTGTGTACACACAAATGGTGGCTTGGCCTTCCCTTTATCTTGGGGGAATGGGAGGAGGGCAATTTGCGGGGAGGGCTGGAACTTTGTTCCACAAACTTTATTTGCGGTGGTGAAGATGTCGCTCCACCATTTCTGTATAGGAGGACAGGTCCACCAGACATGGAAGAAGGTTCCTCTCTCCCCAAGGCATCTCCAGCACGTGCCAGAAGCCGACCCAGTATATCTCGACGTCTTATCCGGCGTGTTGTACCACCTCGTGAGGATTTTATAGCTGTTTTCCCGGATCCTGACACAGCGGGAGACACCGTGGGGGGAGTCAAGGAATCTAGGTAGAGACTCAAAGGGGATTGTGATATCTAGATCCAATTCCCATTGCCTGACAAAGGAGGGCTTAGCTAGCATAGGGGGTAGGCGTAGTTTGCTGTACAGCCGTGAGGTAAGTTTTCTGGGCAATGTTTGTGAGGCAGACAAAGCTTCAATCCAGACTAAGGGACGGAGAAGATCCCCTACTTTGATGTGCTGCTTTAGGTAAGCCCTAAGGTAAGCTATTGAGATGAAGTCTCGTGGGTGAGGATTAAGTAGAGTGTTCGTGTCCCTAGAATCCATCCATTCCCCAGTCGGAAGAGCTAGGGAGATTAGTGGTATCAAAGAGGACATCAATCCTGGTGAGGTAGCTTTCCTTAGTGTGGGAGGGGCCGTGTTCAGTGCGTCTGCTACTGTCAAGGTGGGCGAAGGGAAGCGGATGGAACAATGTGTATGGGATAGCCATTTCCACGCTTCCAATGTGGCCCCGATAATTGGGTATGCGGACATATGGCCAGGGAGAGCGGTCTCCTGACCCAGGAGAAGCGCCCTAGCTGGTTTGTTTAGTATATCTATTTCTATCTGGGCCACAGCAGAGGATGGGGGAGGGCTCAGCCAAGCTAGTGCCCGGGAGAGGAGAATAGCCTTCCCATACATTTCAGGGCTTGGTAAGCCTATCCCTCCAGCATGTCTGGGCTTAATAAGAAGGGAGGAGGAGAGTCTCGCCTTCCTCCCATTCCAGATGAAGGAACTACATTTTTTCATAATCGAGACATAGTAATGTTTGCGGATAGAGATGGGGAGGGCTTGTTGCAAGTATGTGAGTCTGGGAAGTATCAGGGAGGAAAGAAGGTTCTTTCGACCGAACCAAGAAAGGGTTGGGTTAGCTCGAGCCAAGTTGTCAATAGCATCGATGATAGACTCCTTCAAGGGAATATAGTTAAGGGAGAAAAGCTCCGTTATGTCTGGGCTAATTTTGATCCCTAGGTATGTGATATTGGGAGATGACCAGTTGAATGGAGAATCCTTCATTAGAAGATGTCAGGTTGATTGGGGAATACCTAAGCAAAGGACTAAGGATTTGTTAGCGTTGATTTTAAAGTCAGTCATTATACTATACGCATTAAGGTGGGACTGAAGTCTAGGAAGGGATGTTTTGGGGTTAGTTGTGATTACGAGAACATCGTCCGCAAAGGCGGCGACTTTCTGTTCCCTGCCTCCCAAACATAGACCCCCTATCTCCTGGTCCAATGTTATGTTCGCTAAGAGAGGCTCCAAGGCCAAGATGAATAAGAGGGGCGATAGGGGGCAGCCCTGGCGAGTCCCATTCCTAATGGCAAAAGAAGGTGATGTGGTGCCATTAACTAGGACTGTGGCTGTGGCTTTTTCATACATCGAGAAGACTGCCTTGATGTAGAGGTCAGGTAGGCCAAATCCTGCTAACGCTTGTTTTAGGTATAACCAGTTGACTCTATCAAATGCTTTTTCAGCATCTGTGCTGAGTAAAAGCAGAGGGGAGAAAAGTCGTTTAGCATGACAGAGGGTATTGATAACCCTTGTGGTGTTATCTTTCCCTTCCCTGTTACGGATGAAGCCTACCTGATCTCCATGGACAAGGTGAGGAAGAATGATAGCAAGTCTGTTGGCTAGCATCTTGGCCAGGAGCTTGAGGTCTATGTTTAGGAGGGAGATGGGCCTGTAATTAGAACACAATCTAGTGTCTTTCCCTTCTTTGGGAATGAGGGTAATGTGTGCCGCTGTCATATCTCTCGATAGTGGGATCCCCTTAAGTGTCTGATTGCACACATCCAAAAGGTGAGGGAGGAGTATTGCCTGAAACGTTTTATAATATGCCAACGGTAGGCCATCCGGGCCTGGACTTTTCCTTGTCGGCATTTGGTTCATTGCTTCCTTTAACTCAGTTAGGGAGAAGGGGGCTATAAGGTGTAATTCCTGATCTGGGTCAATTCTAGGGAGTTTAGCTGTTTCTAAAAAGGAAGATATCACAGAGGCGCGTGTTTCCGGGGCTGTTGATGGGGGTAGGTTATATAAGTCATTATAGAAAGAACAAAATTGGGCGGCAATCTGTTCGACTGAGAAGATAGGGGTCCCTTCCTGTGATGAAAGTTGGTGGACGAAATTTGTAGATCTCCTCCCTTTAATTCTGCTCATTACAAATTTGGTGGCCTTATCTCCATGGGCGAAAAATTCGTGCTGCGAGCTCATGTGATATTTAGCGGCTCTAATGGCTAATAGGGATCTAAGTTTTGCCCTATATTCTGAGAGTTTTTGGAAATGAGCGTCAGAGGATTGAGCTTTATGACATGACTCAAGTATCTGAATATTTTTTAGGGTGTCATCTATTTCTCTTTCCCTCAATCTCTTGAGGTGCGTGCCCGTGCTAAAAAAATGCCCTCTGGCTACGGGTTTATGAGCATCCCAGAGTGTGTTGGCCGATATATCAGGACTTTTGTTGAGAGAGAAATATTCGGCAATTTGCTTGGAAATCCGGTCGACCGAATCCTGGAACCCTAGTAGTGTTTCATTTAAACGCCAGGTGAAGCACGAGGGTATCACTTTGGGGGCCTTAACTGAGAGATAGATTGGGGAGTGATCTGAGATATGGATGGCACCGATGGATGCCTCCCTGCACAGATGTAAGTGTTCTTTAGAAATGAACAGGTAGTCTAGTCTGTGGTAAGTTTTGTGTGCCGGGGAGAAAAATGTGAAATCTAAAGAACTCGGGTTGAGGGACCGCCAGGCATCAACCAGGTGCAGGTCCCAGAGGGTATTCCTGACACTTTTTAAGAAACTTTTAGAGTGAAACGATTTATGGGTGGAGATATCTAGTTGAGGACAGAGAGCGACATTTAGGTCACCTCCAACAATTACTATACCCTCCTTAAAAGCCTCTATGATGGGAAAGATGTCAGAAAACCATCGGGATTGGCTGGTGTTGGGGGCGTACAAATTGACGAAGGTATATATTTGTGGCCCTATAGAACCCTTAAGAAGGATATATCTGCCCTCTGGATCCAAACTCTGACTGGCAAATTTAAAGGGGATTCTCCTCTGAAACCCTATACTAACTCCGCAGGAAGCTGAGGAGTTGCTCCCACAGTGGTACCAGTTGGAGTAGTGCGAGAACCTCATGTCCGGGTAGTGATTAAAACGGAGATGCGCCTCCTGGAGAAACACCACCCCCGCTCTGGCTTTTCTCAGAATGGCAAAGACTTGGCTCTGTTTAGATGGGGAGTGAAAGCCCTTGACATTGTAAGAGGCCACTGAGATGTCAGCCATGATTTACTGTGTGTGCGAATTTACCTTGGAGCCGTTGTGGCCTCCCCCCAGGAGACGCATTGGGGCCATTGTGGACCATTATCCCTTGCACCACTGGTGACGCACATATATTAGAGGCGATCCTGTTTGATTAGCTAGTCGAGTACCTTGAGTTGGGGGAAAAGAAGGGGAGTAAAACATAACGTATTAAACAAACAAAAGATACAAACATAGACATAACACTTGATGTCTAGATCTAGTGGGGGTAACTTGGTCTGTAGACCGTTTAAGAGATCGTGTAACGCCCTAGGATAGGCGGTGATAGGACGGAATCAGGCCATAATGCAATATAGAACTAAAGGAACATTGAATGCCAAGGTGTAGGCTAAAAGACATCGCGCTAGCAATAAGAGCATGAGAACTTAGCAATGGTGTAGGCAAGTTAAAGAGGCAAGATTACTTATGGCAATTATACTGTACACAAGCAGGACCCTCTAGTGGTCTTGTGAGAGACTTCTCGGGGTAAGGTGGTGGCCCCTCTTCTTAGAACGGGATGACTTTGGCGTGCGCAGTATCTCAAATGAAGCCACTTTAGGTATCTCAGGTAAGGCGCCGAGGTCTTGGAAAAGTTCCCAATTCTCAATCCGCATAGGTGGCACATTCAGGAGCTCAAAGGCAGATGTGAGGTCTGTATATGACGAAATGTTCACTCTCTTTCCTGCATATGGGAAGGATATACCAAAAGGGAAAGACCAGCGATAAAGCACCTTTTTGGAGCGTAACCAATCCGTCAAGGGTTTAAGGGCTCTACGCTTCTTTAATGTTGATGGTGCTAAGTCCTGAAAAACTTCTATCTTGGATCCTTCAAATGTCAGTTCAAAGTGGGCACGTGCGGCTTCCAGGACGGCTGATTTAACTTGAAAATTCAGATACTTGCAAATAATGTCTCTGGGCGGCTCGTCCGGCTTGGGTTTGGGTCTGAGGGCCCTGTGTGCCCGTTCTATGATTATCTCTTGGGGAAAGTCAGGCCCCAGCAGCGATCCGCTGATTTCAATAATGGACGCCGAGACCTCTCCTGTGGTAACCGACTCTGGCACACCCCTGAATCTGAGGTTGTTCCGGCGCCCCCTGTTTTCTTGATCCTCCAGGGAACAGTGAAGATCATTTAAATAAAAGGCGCAGCGACAAAAGGAGTCTGTTACAGCAGACTGATGATTTAGCATTTCTGCCTGATGGTTCTCCAGACTCTCCACGCGATCCCCTATCTGTCTCACCTCGCTCCTGCAGGCAGACAGTTCTGCTAGTAACGGCTCCATCATTCTACTTAGCGCACGGTCTAGGTATTTCCTTGTGACCGGGAGATCGGAGCTGGCTTGTGCTTCATCCGAATCGCTCTCACCCTCCGATGGAGCAGGGGCGCGCTTCGGAGCTTTGCCCTGCGGCGTCGGCGCCATCTTGGGTTCTCTGGCGGCCACGGTAGCGGCAGCTTTCTTTAGGAATTTCTCCATCTCACCTCCTGCGATCTGAGTTTTAGAGGGAGCAGGGGTGTCCACATGCTTGTTGTTCCCGATCTTAACCATCGGCGTCAGGGACGAGTCTCTTCACAGAGCACGGGGCATATGCGACCATCTTCATCCGGCGCAAGCTCCGCCCCCCTATCTGAAAGGTATTTGAGTGAATGACACCCTGTAACGGTATGATTGCAGGCCTAGCCACTAGCCAGTGGCCACAATACAGTATGTGTGGGTGCCTGACACACACGGGCTTGCAAATGTGATTAGATCACAGTTAAATTTTAAATAGATTTTTTTTTTTTATCTGAAAGGTATTTGAGTGAATGACACCCTGTAACTGTATGAGTGCAGGCCTAGCCACTAGCCAGTGGACACAATACAGTATGTGTTGGGGCCTGACACACACGGGCTTGCAAATGTGATTAGATCACAGTTGAAATTTAAAATGGAATTTTTTTTATCTGAAAGGTATTTGAGTGAATGACACCCTGTAACGGTATGAGTGCAGGCCTAGCCACTAGCCAGTGGACACAATACAGTATGTGTGGGGGCCTGACACACACACAGGCTTGCAAATGTGATTAGATCACAGTTAAATTTTTAATATATATTTTTTTTTCTGCAAGGTTTTTGAGTAAATGACACCCTGTAACGGTATGAGTGCAGGCCTAGCCAGCCACTAGCCAGTGGCCACAATACAGTATGTGTGGGGGCCTGACACACACGGGCTTGCAAATGTGATTAGATCACAGCTAAATTTTAAATATAATTTTTTTGTTCTGCCAAGTAATTGAGTGAATGACACCCTGTAACGGTATGAGTGCAGGCCAAGCCAGCCACTAGCCAGTGGCCACAATACAGTATGTGTGGGCGCCTGGCACACACGGGCTTGTAAATGTGATTTGATCACAGTTAAATTTTAAATATAATTTTATTTTTTTATCTGAAAGGTATTTCAGTGAATGACACCCTGTAACGGTATGAGTGCAGGCCTAGCCAGCCACTAGCCAGTGGCCACAATACAGTATGTGTGGGGGCCTGACACACACGGGCTTGCAAATGTGATTAGATCACAGTTGAAATTTAAAATGGAATTTTTTTTATCTGAAAGGTATTTGAGTGAATGACACCCTGTAACGGTATGAGTGCAGGCCTAGCCACTAGCCAGTGGACACAATACAGTATGTGTGGGGGCCTGACACACACACGGGCTTGCAAATGTGATTAGATCAGTTAAATTTGAAATATAAATTTTTTTTTCTGCAAAGTTTTTGAGTGAATGACACCCTGTAACGGTATGAGTGCAGGCCTAGCCAGCCACTAGCCAGTGGCCACAATACAGTATGTGTGGGGGCCTGACACACACACAGGCTTGCAAATGTGATTAGATCACAGCTAAATTTTAAATAGAATTTTTTTTTTCTGAAATGTATTTGGGTGAATGACACCCTGTAACGGTATGAGTGCAGGCCTAGCCACTAGCCAGTGGACACAATACAGTATGTGTGGGGGCCTGACACACACGGGCTTGCAAATGTGATTTGATCACAGTTAAATTTAAAATAGATTTTATTTTTTTCTGAAAGGTATTTGGGTGAATGACACCCTGTAACGGTATGATTGCAGGCCTAGCCACTAGCCAGTGGCCACAATACAGTATGTGTGGGTGCCTGACACACACGGGCTTGCAAATGTGATTAGATCACAGTTAAATTTAAAATAGATTTTTTTTTTTTATCTGAAAGGTATTTGAGTGAATGACACCCTGTAACTGTATAAGTGCAGGCCTAGCCACTAGCCAGTGGACACAATACAGTATGTGTGGGGGCCTGACACACACGGGCTTGCAAATGTGATTAGATCACAGTTGAAATTTAAAATAGAATTTTTTTTATCTGAAAGGTATTTGAGTGAATGACACCCTGTAACGGTATGAGTGCAGGCCTAGCCACTAGCCAGTGGACACAATACAGTATGTGTGGGGGCCTGACACACACACGGGCTTGCAAATGTGATTAGATCAGTTAAATTTGAAATAGAATTTTTTTTTTCTGCAAGGTTTTTGAGTGAATGACACCCTGTAACGGTATGAGTGCAGGCCTAGCCAGCCACTAGCCAGTGGCCACAATACAGTATGTGTGGGCGCCTGACACACACACAGGCTTGCAAATGTGATTAGATCATAGCTAAATTTTAAATATAATTTTTTTTTTCGGAAATGTATTTGGGTGAATGACACCCTGTAACGGTATGAGTGCAGGCCTAGCCACTAGCCAGTGGACACAATACAGTATGTGTGGGGGCCTGACACACACAGGCTTGCAAATGTGATTTGATCACAGTTAAATTTAAAATATAATATTTTTTTTTCTGAAAGGTATTTGGGTGAATGACACCCTGTAACGGTATGAGTGCAGGCCAAGCCAGCCACTAGCCAGTGGCCACAATACAGTATGTGTGGGCGCCTGACACACACGGGCTTGCAAATGTGATTAGATCACAGAAAAATATTAAATATTATTTTTTTTTATCTGCAAGGTATTTTCTGTCCCACCCTGTATGAATGGTGTGCACTGTGCACACAGTGCTGTCTATGACTGAGCCTGCAGCCTCTCACACACGGGAAGCAAGGAAACTGCAATATATATATATATGAAAAGAAAAAAAAAGCAGACTGATGTACCAGCCCTGAAAAGGGCTTTTTGGGGTGCTGTCTGGATGCTGTCCTTACAGCAGATGAGTCTATGGACACAGAACAATGCCCTAGCTAATGCTTTCCCTATTGAATCAGCAGCAGCAGTACTCTCCCTCCTCTCACTATGAATGCAGATTCCGGAGTTTATGGAGTTTATGGAGTTTGTTCCGAGCCTAAGATCTCGCTTCCGGATACGTTCTCCGGGGGTAGTGAGAATTTTGTTCGCTTTAGAGAGGCTTGCAAACTCCATTTTTGCCTACTTCCTCATTCCCCTGGTGATGAGGAGCAGAAGATGGGGATCATCATCTCGCTGCTCGGGGATAACGCTCAATCTTGGGCCTTTTCGCTGCCGGTGGGAGCACGGCCCCTCCGATCGGTGGATGAATTTTTTTAGCCCTGGGGCAGATATATGATGACCCGGATCGTATTGCTCTGGATGAATCTAAACTGCGTCTTTTATGCCAGGGTAAACAGTCCGCAGAGATATATTGTTCTGAATTTCGGAAAAGGGCAGCTGACACTGGTTGGAATGATGCTGCACTCCGAAATCAATTTTGCCGTGGTCTTTTAGAAAGATTGAAAGATGCATTTGCTTTTCATAAGAGACCAGCCTAGTTAGAATCTGCCATGTCTCTAGCTGTTTGTATTGACAGGCATCTTAAAGAGAGAGGGGACTACTCCTTCCTGTCATATTCAGCCCAAGGACAGTGGGGCTGTCTCATTCAGTGTGCAGGGGTCTCAATTTCTCTCAATCCCCTCTGAGGAGGAGGCCATGAAGCTGGGTTTGCTTGCTTCTGATAGTAGAGGATTCAGCTCTCAGAGGAGGGTTTGTTTCTGTTGTGGGTGTATAAATCATTTGGCTAATGTTTGCCGCTCTAGGAGTTTCATGGAGTTTTCTAAGGGTAATAAAAAAAATAATTAAAAAAATACTCTAAAAACTTTCCATTTGCTACTATTGGCAAAGTTGATGCGGAAATTGAAGGTTTGCCATTTGCTTGTAGTTCCCGTTTTCTCCTACCTGCCAGGGTGGCGCTAGACAGCAAGAACATTGTTTGTGAGATTTTTGTAGATAGTGGAGCAGCTGTCAATCTAATTGATAATCAATTTGCAATAACGCATGGTTTCCAGGTATGAACTTTGGAAAAAGATATGCCTGTTTTTGCTATCGATTCCGCTCCACTTTCTCAAAGAACGTTAAAGGGCATAGTTCACAATATCCGTTTGACTGTGGGTGACACTCATGTTGAGGATATGTCATGTGTCGTCCTAAGCGGATTACCTACTTCTCTAGTGTTGGGGCTACCCTGGCTCACTAAACATAACCTCTCCATTGATTGGAAAGCTAGGCAAATAAATGGTTGGAGTGAGTTTTGCTGAGAGAATTGCCTCACGGCGTCTCTTTCAGAAGTTTTTACCAAGACTGTACAATCTTTTCTCTCTGAATTTTCGGATGTGTTTTCCGAGAGTGGTGTCCAGGAGTTGCCCCCTCTTCGGGAGTACGACTGCTCTATTAATCTCATTCCAGGCGCCAAGCTGCCAAAATCACGTTTATACAATCTCTCCCAACCTGAAAGAGTCGCTATGCATACTTATATCTCTGAGAGCCTGAGAAAGGGACACATCTGACCCTCAAAGTCACCTGTTGCCGCTGTTTTTTTGTTTTGTTTTTTGCTAAGAAAAAAGATGGTTCTTTAAGACCTTGTTTGGATTTCAGGGAGCTGAACCGTATCACAATTCGTGACCCATATCCGCTTCCTCTGATCCCGGATCTGTTTAACCAGATTGTTGGGGCTAAAGTTTTTTCTAAGTTGGATTTGAGAGAGGCATATAACCTAGCGAGGGTCAGGGAAGGGGACGAATGGAAAACGGCCTTCAATACCCCTGAGGGTCATTTCGAGAATTTAGTTATGCCCTTTGGTTTGATGAATGCTCCGGCCGTCTTCCAACATTTTGTGAACAGCATTTTTTTATCATTTAATGGGTAAATTTGTACTGGTGTATCTAGATGCCATTTGGATTTTTTCTCCTGATTTCAAGACTCATCGGGACTATCTATGTCAGATCTTACTGATTCTGCGGGAGAATAAATTGTACGCTAAACTGGAAAAATGTGTGTTTATGGTTCCAGAGATTCAATTTCTTTGTTTTCTTCTCTCAGCTTCTGGTTTTTGCATGGACCCGGAGAAGGTCCGCGCTGTGCTTGATTGGGAGCTTCCTGAGAATCAGAAGGCGCTGATGCGTTTTTTGGGTTTTGCCAATTAATACAGAAAGTTCATTTTGAATTATTCCTCTGTTGTTAAGCCACTCACTGATATGACTAAAAAGGGGGTAGATTTTTCCTTGTGGTCGGTAGATGCGCTTAAAGCCTTTTCTAGTATCAAAAAGAGTTTTGCTTCCGGTCCTATTTTGGTACAACCTGATGTCTCTCTACCTTTTATTGTTGAGGCGGACGCTTCTGAGGTGGGCCCCTCTCCTGCCAAATGGCGACCGTGTGCCTTTTCTCAAGGAAACTCTCCTCTGAAGAGAAAAATTACGATGTGGGAGATAGGGAGTTGTTGGCCATCAAATTAGCTTTTGAGGAATGGTGCCATTAGTTACAGGGAGACAGACACCCTATTACCGTGTTTACCGACCATAAGAATCTGGCCTACTTGGAATCAGCCAAGCGTCTGAACCCAAGACAGGCCAGATGGTCATTGTTCTTTTCTAGGTTTAACTTTGTTGTCACGTTCCGCCCTGCGGTTAAAAATGTGAAGGCGGATGCCCTGTCACGTAGTTTTCCGGGAGGGGGGAACTTTGAAGACCCAGGTCCCATTTTGGCTGAAGGGGTGGTCGTCTCTGCTCTTTATCCTGATTTGGAAGCAGAGTTTCAGGCAGCCCAGGCAGAGGCTCCTGATCTTTGTCCTCCTGGGAGGTTGTTTGTGCCTCTCGCTTTACGACACAAGGTTTTTAAGGAGCACCACAATACTGTCCTTGCTGGGCACCCGGGGAGTAGAGCCACAGTGGATCTCATTGCTCTGAGATTCTGGTGGCCGGCTCTTCGTAAGATGGTTGAGGGTTTTGTGGCAGCCTGCAAGACCTGCGCTCGTGCCAAGGTCCCTCATTCACGGCCATCGGGTTCCCTCCTCCCGTTACCCATTCCTTCCCGTCCTTGGAAGCATCTGTCCATGGACTTCATTATGGACCTGCCTCGTTACTCGGGGAAGACTGGTGGTAGTGGACCGTTTTAGCAAAATGGCACATTTCATTCCCTTTTTTGGGTTACCCAATTGTAAGACGTTGGCTCAAGCGTTTGTTGATCACATTGTTAAACTGCATGGCATTCCTTCAGACATCGTTTCTGACAGGGGCAAGCAATTTGTTTCCAGATTCTAGAAGGCCTTCTGTTCTCGCTTGGGGATTCGGTTGTCGTTCTCTTCTGCTTTTCACCTGCAGTTGAATGGTTAGACCCAACGAGTCAATCAGAATCTGGAGACATATCTGCACTGTTTTGTGGCGGAGAATCAGGAAGATTGGTATTGTTTTTTGTCGCTTGCTGAGTTTGCTTAAATAACCATCGCCAGGAGTCCTCTGATAAGTCACCATTTTTTGGTGCATATGGGTTTTATCTGTAGTTTGGGACATTCTCTGGAGAGGGGTCTTCTGGTATACCTGATGAGGAGAGATTTTCCTCGTCTTTGTAATTTATTTGGCAAAAGATTCAGGGTAATCTGAAGAGGATGAGTGAGAGATATAAGCGTGTGGCGGATAAGAGACGTGTGCCTGGTCCAGACCTGAATGTGGGTGATCTGGTGTGGTTGTCTACAAAGAATATCAAACTAAAGCTTCCCTCCTGGAAGTTGTCCGAAGTTTTTTGGGCCTTACAAGATCTTGTCAGTCATCAATCCCGTTGATTCCGTCTTGATCTACCTTAGACTTGGAAGATCAATAATGTTTTTCACAGGTCCCTATTAAAACCTTATGTCCAACCCTCCTCTTTGCCTCCTCCTCCGATTGTTGTTCATGGTAATCTTGAATTTCAGGTCTCTAGGATTGTGGATTCTCGCATTATCCGCGGTTCTCTCCAGTACCTCGTTCATTGGGAGGGTTATGGTCCTGAGGAGAGGATGTGGGTCCCAGTGGCAGACATTAAGGCCACTCGTCTCATCAGGGCTTTCCATAGGTCTCATCCTGAGAAGATGGTCTCTGAGTGTACGGAGTCCACCAGTAGAGGGAGGGGTACTGTCACTGCCAGTTCTGTGAGAAAGTCTGGCAGACGTTCTTCTCTACCTCTTGCATGACGTTCTTTGTTTTGGTTTCACTTTGTCATCTCCTTTCCTTCTCCCAGTTGTCACTTATTTAGACTTATTTTCTCCCCTTATATTCCATACTGCCTCACTTTGCAGTCTATACTACTTCCTGGATGAGGTGTTCACTGCGGAGGCTGCTGCTGCTGTTTGCTCAGATAAGTATTTTCCTTTATTTGTGTTTCCTTGCTGGCTTGATTATAGTTGACCCTGACTCCGTCCATATTAAGTGCAGGGAGCCGGTGGTCGTGTCCCCTCACTATTATAGGGTTTCAGGTGTCACACAGTCTTAGGTACGTGGGCATGCAATCGTCTACCATCGAGACACTTGCATGGGCATAGCAGTCAGGGAGAGCTCTTAGGGTTTTATAGGGCTCACCCATATGCTCCTTTCTTTGGGATCAAGTCAGTCGGATGTTTATTTATAAGCTCCATTTATCTGCAACATCATCCGTGACAAAAACATAAGAAACCGACGCCTCCTCCTGAAGAATAGCATCGTTAACTGAAGTCCCCTTCGGGTGGGACAAATGATGGATCAAACAAAACTTACCCGTTTCCTTCTTCGGCACCACCCCGCACAGGGAAACCTGGATGTTAGGAAACTGAAGAATAGGAAACAGGCCCTGAATCCTATCCGCCTCTGTCTCCTTCGCTAGCTTGTCCCTCAAAACCTCTGGATTTTCCAGGGCCGACTTAAGATTGTCACTAAAACAGGGAACTGATTAAGAGCAAACGGAGTAAACAAACCAAACGAAAACACGAAATAAAGCTGGGCAGCTTCCTGTTTATTGGGGTACTTGTCTAACCATCGGGACATTGTGTCCACGCTCACCAGGGGGGTCCTTGGGATTACTCGGGGTAGATATCTTGGAGAACCTAGCTCCCTGACGGGAGCACCTAATTCCTGCATGGGGAACTCTACATACGGAGCACTCATGCTTGTACTCGCATAATCCCGCATACTTGCAGTTGCCTTCATTGAATAGCCAATAGGCTCCTGGACGTCTAATGACCACCGGTCCCTGAGAAAGGGCTGAACCAGAACCGGCGGCCGCTCCTGGAAAGGGGGGCTGTCTCTGAGACAACAGCGGCAACCACACGTTGGTCGCCTTAACCCCCCAACAGCGCCTTCTAAACTCCTCATCATACTGCAACCAAACGCTGCCCCCATGAGCCTTGTACGCACTGTATATAGTATTCACATAAATAAACAACTCTGAACACCGTTCCAGATTACGCTGTCCTATAACACACCCCAAAACCAAAAACGCCTGCAACCAGTTACTTATAGTTTTTGCCACCTTCGGCTTACGCTCATACGGCCTATTCAAAACCCGCTGTTCCCTATCCACCGTATGCTGATCTACTGAGATAAGCAACCAAATATCCACATATCAATTGGACCAAATTTTTTTCCCGAACTGCTTCATCCAAATGGGCGCCCAGAGGGCTAACACCACAGAAAAAGGATTCTTTATGGACGCCCGCCACTACAGGAGGCGCCACAGGGAAATATCACTAGATGCAGCCCCAGTTATAGTCAGCACCCCAGGAGGGTCCACCACAGGTGCCCCTCAACTGGTAGTGCAACCGGACCCAACGCTCAGAACAGAGCAAGCAGGCAGGTGCCCGGAGGGAGGGATGGACCCTGGGGACAGCCATGGAGGGAAACAGGAACCGGGGGGAACTGTGGCCAAGACGTGCGGGGGGCAGGAGTGCCACGCGGACCGCCGGTCCCCCGCAGAAGCACCAGAGCTGCCGGCAGAGGCCAGGAGCTTCGCGGCAGCAGCAGACATAGGCGTCGGAGGAGGGGAAGGCAGAGGGGCATGCAGGCTGCTCAAAATGGAGCTCAGCCAACCCTCCCCTTGATCCTGAAATTGCGCCAGGAGGGATTCCTCAAGGGCCAAATCCCCTGCGGACATGGCAGTGGCAAGAGGTACCTGGCAAACAGCTTCCACCATCAAGAGGAAGTGACGGGGGGCTATTGGGAGTATTTAACCTCTCTGCAGCACCGCCCTATCCTGCAGGGGGATAATGGGAAGAAAGAACCTAATGAACCCTTTCCAACCTCTCTTCTCCTAACCACCTAATTTTAACCCAAAGAAAGGGTGCCCTAACACTTAGTAAACTTGGGGGAGGGGAGAGGGAGCCCACCAGTCTCTTAGCACCCTCCCTATACAGTCGGCGCTTGCAATTTTCTTCTTTTTTTTTTTTTACTTTTGGTAAAAAGTTTTTGGTGGTAGCCTCAAACTGTTTAATCAGTGCTTTTTCATTATAACATTTTTTTATGTATTGCTGTGCTTCCATCCCCACATAATGTGTCTCCTTTCCAAAAGGAAATGAAAACTGATGTGGAGATTTATCAAAAGTGATGTAAAGGAAATAGAAATCAATCAGATACTATCTTTCATTTTTCAAAAGACCTTTGAAGAGTAAAAGGTGGAATTTGATTGGTTGCTAAGGGCAACTAGGACAGTTTTCCTTTACATACTAGGCACTCTCCGTAATGAGAAAGACAAAACATATATATTGCCAAGTAACCCAGAGTCACATTCTAGTCTCTCTCTCCTGCTCTCTCTTCTTAAAAGAACAAATAGGAGACCAAAGAATATTATATACCAACTTTCAGGCAAATAAAGTAAATTTGTTGAATTGGACCCAAAACAAACTTCAAGAAATTTGCTTGCCACCAGTTAAAAATAATTGTTTTGATTAGCTATATAATGTTTACTGAGATTCACTTTGGGTATATTTGCAAAGGTCCAAATGAAAGATATTGTACTATGCTCCCAAGAAATTAGAATGCGTTGCTAAATGCCTTTTTTTTTATAAACAATTTTATTGATTTTTAAACAATAAAGCAATGATTAGAGGATAAGATTACAGTACAATGAGTATCTAGTATTTCCTGACACAGCAAGATACAAGTTATTCTCATCAGGTATCAGAATATGCATATGAATATGGTACGCAGAGAATGCATTGAGTAAATAATTATACATCCATCCAACATCGACTATGACATAGAGCAGGTGGGGTGGGGGGAAGGGAAGCTGTCCTCTGAGTAAGGAAGCAGGGTGGAGGGGGGAGATTATGGGGTGCACAGTAGTTAAGAGAAGTTTCTGTATTTTTTCCACGTGGACCAGGTAGAGAGGAACTTCTTTCTGGTTCCTAGTTCCCAGTTATAAATCTCCTCAAGACGGTAAATTTGGTCTACCCTGTCTCTCCATTGTTCAATGGAGGGAGTTTCAGAAGAACGCCACTTAGTGGGAATCAAGAGGCGGGCTGCTGATAACAGGTAAGATAATAATGTTGTTTGCTTGTCAGATTTTGTTAAACCTAACAAAAAAAGGGCAATTTCAGGGGTGCAAGGGGAACCTGATTTGCAAATACTATTACTTATTTGGAAGATTTGTCTCCCCCATATTGATATTGGAAGGCAACTCCACCAAATGTGTATAAAGGTGCCCCTCTCTGAACCACATCTCCAGTACTTATCGGGAATGTCTGGGTACAGGAGATTTATATCCGTTCTCCTGCACCTGGAAGAACCTTGAGAGTTTGTGTGGGATAATGAGAAGTGCATTCAGTTCTTTGTCAGAAAATTGTCTGTCTAAATCTGTCTAAATCTTTTTCCCAAAGGCCTACGAAGGTGGGTGTAACTTTTGCAGGGGGAAGATTTAGCTTTTTGTTGCGAATAGAGATCAATTTGGGGGGGTAGGAGGCAGTGGTCAATAGGTTCACAAACCAATTAGGGGAGCGTGTGTTGGGTGAAGACCTAGCATGTAGGAGTAACTCAGCTCTAAGAAATTTAGTGAGAAAGTTGGTGGAAGGGTTATTTAAGGTGGAGGCTAGTTTTGGCTCAGAAAGGACACATCCATCCTTGTCGAGGAGGTCTGTTATAAGGGTGGATGATGCTTTAAGTTTTGAAGGGGCTGAGGATCTAATCTCCATAGGGGCTAGGGAGTATAGATCTTTAATTTGTAGGAGGTGAGAGAGAGGGAATAGATCCCTGTAGTTGGAAGAGAACCAATTCTATACTTTAATGGTGGAACAAATCAAGGGGTTAGACATTGGAGGTAGGGATGTTAGGGGATTGCCTGATAATAAAATAAACTTATGGGGGGAATTAAAGTTAGGATTCTCAATGTGGAGCCACATTTTGTGGGGGGGTGTGCGGATCCAATCAATCGCTCTAAAAAGGAGGATGGCCTTCATATATAACTCAGGATCAGGTAAGCTAATACCCCCAAAGCGTTTAGGTTTGATAAGAGTGGAGAGAGAAATTTGAGACTTCTTCCCTTGCCTCACGAACTGACGTATGAGGCTGTTTAGTTTTCTGAAAAATGAGCGGGACTATTCTTCGAAAGCCAATGCTGACTCCCCTAGAGGCCGCACCATCTGAACCGCAATGAAACCACTCTGGGAATCTGGAGTGGGAGAGGTCTGGGAATTTACCCTGTTTATAGTGGGTTTCGTGGAGAAAAACTACTGAGCAGCTCTCCTTCCATAGAAGAGATTGGATTTGGGATCTTTTAGAGGGTGATCTAAGTCCCTTCACATTGAAGGATGAAAGTTTGAAATCTGTCATGAGAAATTGAATGGGGAGTGAAGGGAGGTATGAGCGCTGATTTGTGCGTCCCATCTAAAAGAAGGAGAGACTCAAGGAGAGTCAGGACCCAATACACCACATACTTATAGATATAGTACATTAATACTCTCTGACTGTAAAATAGCAACAAAAAACAAAAACTGAAAATAAATCAATAACAAAACCAGGGTCGCGTTGAGGCAACCAACAATGAGAATAGTAACAACATTTCTAGTTGGAATATAGGCACAGGAGTGCCTAAAATAGACTTGGGGGAGAGAAAAAACCCCATTATTAATCACCAGATGGCTAAAGATCTGGCGGGTATGAGAGCGACCATTTGAAGATATGTTCATTTATCATAGGGAGGCTTCTCGGCGTTGTTCTTCTAGGGTTTCTTAAGCTCTTGTGACGCTTGGGGGTGCGTTGGCGTTCCCAGTTGCCTGGATGGGATAATTCAGAAAGGTTGGACAGGTCCTGGATGGGGTCCTAATTTTCTATCTTGAGGGGCTTTATCTGGAGTTGGTCGTATATTGAGTCCAAATCAGCATAGTTGGATAAGGAGAATCTGCGTCCCTCTGACATAAATGACAGGCTAAATGGAAAAGTCCATCTGTAAGGAATCTTATGATCTCTGAGCCAGTATGTCAGTGGTCTCAGGGCTCTTCTTTTATTCAGGGTGGATTGGGCCAGCTCCTGGTAAATTTGGCCCATCCCAGGACAATTTGCTGGATTGTCGGGTTTTGAAAATAATAGCCTCTTTAACTGGAAAGCTGAGGAATTTGCATATAATGTCCCTTGGTGGGGCAGAGGCAGCAGGTTTAGGCCTTAGAGCTCTGTGGGCTCTTTCTAGAATAACCTCATGGGCCATTTCTGGGCCTAGTAATGACATGCATATTTGCACCACAGTACTTGGGATATCCCCTGTATCAACTGATTTGGAGACCCCCCGGAATCGCAAGTTATTGCGCCTAACTCTATTTTCCTGATCTTCCAGGGAATTGTAAAGGTAATTCATCTTGTGCTGGATGGACTGAAATCGCTGGGAGACCTCAGTTTGGTGCAGTATGATGGCTTCCTGCGTGTCTTCCAGCGCTTCAATTCTGCTACCCACTTGCAATATTTCTTGTTTGATAGCAGCTAGGTCAGAGCTAAGGGGTTCAAGGGCAGAAGCCAGGGAGGAGGATAATAGTTATTTTAGGAAGGAATGTGAGACAGGGAGGCTATCAGTTTGTTCTTCCCCTCCGGCAGCTTGATTCAGCAGCTCTGGGTGTTTCGAGCGCGGAGCGCGCGTCGGGGTCGACGCCATCTTAGGTTCCCTGGTTAGATGCAGCGCCGCTGCTTTCTTGATAAATTTGTCCATCTCCCCGGTGGTGGGAGCTCACCTGTCTTGCGTGGCTTGGTCTCCGGTTCTAGGACCTCCGATTTTCACCATGATCGCTTTGCCAGCTTATGATAGAGGGATTCAGTGGTGATATCTATAACGGAGCTGCAGCCTCACGTGTCCATGCTGTAATGGCGCTAGCTCCGCCCCCGCTAAATGTCGTTTTCATTTTCAGGTACTATCAGTTTTCATTGTGTTATCCAGTACAGCATACCAATTATATCAGACGTAAATAACATTTGCTTACCTTGTGTGTATAGACAGAACCATTATTGATTCAATAATTTAGCCCTCAGATGCATGTAGACTTTCGGGCGTTCAGCTGTGTATTGCTCTAAGGCAGTGTTTCCCAACCAGTGTGCCTCCAGCTGTTGCAAAACTACACCTCCCAGCATGCCCGCACAGCCAAAGGCTGTCCGGGCATGCTGGGAGGTGTAGTTTTGCAACAGCTGGAGGCACACTGGTTGGGAAACACTGCTCTAAGGTACTTTTAAAATGTCTTCTGTACATAAAGAACTGTAAGACTTAACATGTGCCCTTTAGTTATAAATAGCCATTCAGAGAATAGAGAAGAAAGAATGATATTCCAAGAGATAGAATTATAAATAAATCTCTCTTTGAATACAGCAACAAAGATTACATCTTAGAGGACATATTGCTTCAGCTCAGTAAGTTATATACTAAGAATTGTAGTGCATGCTTCCCAAATGGCTGTATCAAGACTTGTAATCTCAAAACTGCCTGACGAGCAAGATCTATTGTGCTATCTTGTGTGTATTCTTCCTGCTCTCTGTCAGAAGTCATTATAGCAGGCTGTTATTTGGGAGTGTGGTATTCCATCTCTCTAGGATGCATGTTATCTTAGTGAAATCAAAGTTTTTTTTTCTTCTTTTTTTTTCTTTCTTTCTTGTGTTCAATTCCCAAGATGGAAGTAAAAGTGAGCTGGTTGTGAGCAGTAGTAATTTTTTCTTGCAACATAGTTATCCATCAGTGTCACTGCTTGCCTATATTAACATTATGAAATAGAAGTAGTCAGCAGGCTTTAAAGAAATGGATGTCTGATTTTACCATACAAGATATATAGGCCACTTTTATCTCTCTCTATTTCTTACACAGAGTAAACTTTAATGTCTTCATCAGATTTATTATTTTTATATTTTACTAGCTGAAGGACCAAGCTTCACGTGGTGTATTTAATCTACTTCATTTAATGTTTGTGTGTGTCGTTAAGATATATTGAGAGTATCCACTATAACAGTGACATCTACAGTACCCCGCCCCCTTAACAGTGACCTACATAGCCCCCCCAACAGTGACCTACACAGCCCTCCCACTCCTTAACACTAAACCCCCACAGTGCCCCTTCTCCTTAACCTGTTCCGGACACATGACATACCGGTACGGCATGATGTCCTGGTACTTAAAGAGGACCTTTCACCGATTATGACACTGTGAACTAAGAATACAGACATGGAGGGTGGCAATCGGGGATCTCACTGCACTTACTATTATCCCTGGGCGCTGCTCCGTTTTCCTGCTATGCCCTCCGGTATCTCCGGTCACAGTTATGGTAGACTCCGCCATACTACCATAACTTAGTGACTGAAATCTCCGCCTACTATAACTTAGTGGCTGGAGATACCGGAGGGCATAACGGGAGAATGGAGCGGCGCCCAGGGATAATAGTAAGTGCAGTGAGATCCCCCAGTGAGATCCCCGGGTGCCGCTCTCCATGTCTGTATTCTTAGTTCACAGTGTCATAATCGGTGAAAGGTCCTCTTTAAGGTATATTTCCGATCACCGCCGGCGGGCAGTGATTGGAACAGGTGCCTGCTCAAATCATTCAAATGGGAAATGGTGTCAAAAAACCAGTCCAGCATAATCTGCCATCCAAAAACCGTATGGCATTCCTTTCCTTCTGCGTCCTGCCGTGTGACCATACAGCCGTTTACAACCACATATGGGGTGTTTCTGTAAACTACAGAATCAGGGCCATAAATATTGAGTTTTGTTTGGCTGTTTACCCTTGCTTTGTAACTGCAAAAAAATATTAAAATGGAAAATCTGCTAATTTTGAAATTGTGTCTCTATTTTCCATTAATTCTTGTGAAATACCTAAAGGGTTAAAAAAGTTTGTAAAAACCGTTTTGAATACTTTGATGGGTATAGTTTCTAGAATGGGGTCATTTTTGGGTGGTTTCTATTATGTTAGCCTCACAAAGTTACTTCAGACCTGAACTGGGCCATAAAAAGTTGTTTTTTGAAAATTTCTGAGAAATTTCAAGATCTCAGAATGGTCTAGATAAGTCAAAGCGTTTTAAAGTTATCACCACATAAAGTGACACTGGTCAGATTTGCAAAAAATGGCCTGGTCCTTAAGGTGAAAATGAGCCCGGTCCATAAGGGGTTTAAATGGGACCTCCACAGCAGCCCACCCCCTTAATTTTGACCTTCAAAGCAGCCTTCTCCTTTAACAGTGAGTTCCACAGCACCCCACCCTCTTGACAGTTACCTCCACAGGGGTCCAACCCCTTAACAGTGACCTCTATAGCACCCGCCCCTTAAAGGGGTATTCCCCACTTCTTGATTCTATTTTATTAAATTATATATCCTCCAGTGATCTTTTTTCAAAATATATTTCATAAAAAATAAAAAAAATACTGTTCTCTCTAAAATCTTATTATTCAAATTCATTGTTGATCTGCGCTGACCATGGATACGGCCACCGCTCGCCGACCACATCCATGGGCCGCGCTTGTGCAGATATTTCCCTGGTGATCCAGTTGCCAGCCTCTCATTCTATCCTGGAGCGCGCACGCAGCCGGCCGGCCGCGCATGCGCTAAAACATTTTCATTTAAGCCGCATCTAAAGGAAGAGACAAGTCCAGATAGCGCTGGAGAGCCAGCAGAGGACCGGGACACTACTTCAGAAGGGGTGAGTATTTTGTTTACATGCACCACCAATGCCACCAACTATTGGGGGCTGATGGAGGCACTTGGGGGGGCTGATAGAGGCACTTGGGGGAGCTGATGGAGGCACAATGGGGGCTGATGGAGGCACAATGGGGGCTGATGGAGGCACAATGGGGACTGATGGAGGCACAATGGGGGCTGATGGAGGCACTTGGGCTGATGGAGGCACTTGGAGCTGATGGAGGCACTTGGGGGGCTGATGGAGGCACTTGGGAGGGCTGATGGAGTCACTTGGGAGGGATGATGGAGGCACTTGGGAGGGCTGATGGAGGCACAATGGGGGCTGATTGAGGCACTTGGGGGGCTTATGGAGGCACTTGCGGGGCTGATGGAGGCACAATGGGGGCTGATGGAGGCACTTGGGGGCTGATGGAGGCACAATGGGGGCTGATGGAGGCACAATGGGGCTGAAGGAGGCATTTGGGAGGCTGATGGAGGCACTTGGGGGGCTGATGGAGGCACTTGAGGGCTGATGGAGGCACTTGGGGCCTGTTTGAGGCATATGGGGGCTGTTTTAGGCATATAGGGAGCTGTTTTAGGCATATGGGGGGCTGTTGGAGGCATATGGGGGGCTGTTGGAGGCATATGGGGGCTGTTTGAGGCATATGGGGGACTGTTTGAGGCATATTGGGGGCTTTTGGAGGCATATGGGGCCTGATGGAGGCATATGGGGGGCTGATGGATGTAGCAGAGCTGAATATGCTGCTGTTCAGCCATAGTTCTAGTGGGGAAGGGAATAGACAGATGTAGCAGAGCTGTATATGTGGCGGGTCAGCATCCATGCTGGTGGAAGAGAGAAACTGATGTTGCAGAGCTGAATACGCTGCTGTTCAGACACAGTTCTAATGGGGAAAGGGAATAGACAGATGTAGCAAAGCTGTATATTTGGCGGGTCAGCATCAATGCTGGTGGAAGAGAGAAACAGATGTAGCAGAGCTGAATATGCGGCTGTTCTGACACAGTGCTGGTTGAAGAGATAAACGGACAGATATAGCAGAGCTGTATATGAAGCTTTTCAGACACAGTGCTAGTGGGGGAGTAGAATAAAGATGTAGCAGAGCTGTATAGGAAGCCATTCAGCCAAAGTGATGTTAGGGGACTGGAGAAGACACATGTAGCTGAGCTGTATATGCATCTATAAAGATACATAGTGTAAGGTTTATACACAACTAGAGTACAGCTGTAATGGAAACAAATCTGCATCAGTGCTGGTGGGTGGGGGTTGATCAAGCTTTTGAGCTATTGTACAATGAGGAATTATAGTTTTTGATGCACAGAATGGGTTTGTAAAAGATCAGCCAGGTGTTACTGTACACTGAGCTCACTTCACATGGCTCTCTGATGATTCCCCAGCAGGGGGAGGGGCCTCACAGACACTGCAGGCTGCCAGACTGATGAATCATACTCTCCACATAAACCAGCACGCAAGGACTGAGTTCTCAGTGTGATGTCATAAGGAAGCATGGCCAGCCTTCACTCTAGCTGCCTAAGCCCGCCCAGCCTTAGCAGCAGAAAACCAAGAAGTGAATTCTGCTGTAACTGCAACTCAGACTGATTTAGCAAGATGGGAATACCCCGTCTTGCAACTGACCATAGGCTAGAGTCCCCTTAACTGACAGTAACAGGGACTGCCCCTTTAACAGTGACTGCCACAGTACCCCAATCCCTTAACCTTGACTTACACTGTAGCCCACTCCCTTAACAGTGACCTCACAATACCCCGCTGCCTTAACAGTGACCTCACAGTACCTTTCTGCCCCTTTAATAGTGGCCTCCATAGTCCCCTCCTCCCTTAACAGTGACCTCAATAGCGACTTGCCCTCTTAACAGTAACAACCATAGTCCCCTCCTCCACCTTAACAGTGACCTTCACAGCGGCTGCCCATTTATTATTGACCTCCACAGTACCCCGTCTCGTTAACATGGATTTCCAAAATAACCCACTGCTTTAACAGTGATCTCCGTTTCCTTAAAATGTGACTTTCAAAACACCCCACCCCCTTAACCACTTCCGACCGCCCATTGACTATAGACGTCATGGGCGGTCGGGTTTATCTCTGATCGGATGTTTCTGAACATCCTTTCAGAAATGGCAGCTGCATGCTAATTGTGCATCTGCCGAGCAGGGAGCCCGCTGTCAGTGACAGCAGGGTACCCCATAGAGAAGAGAGGGACCGTTCTAGGGTGTCCCTGTCTTCTAGATTGCTATATACACATCGCTCAATGAGTGCTGTGTATATAGATCAAGAAGCACTATGCCAATTCCTGTCCTGGCCCGGTGATCATGTGACCGCCAGGGGAGTGCAGGAGATGTTCGTTCTTCCATAGACCTCGATTAGTCCTGTACTAAGGCTGTACAGCACTGTATAGTGCTGTACAGCCTCTCTGTGGGGTGTATTTCCCCTGTAACTGGGGCTACTATGTCAGCCCCAGGTTACAAGAGAAATCAATAATAATAATAAAAAAAAAAAAAATTTAATGTCCCCCAGAGGTCTTGTATGATCTTATGGGGGACATATGGGGGACATAAAGTGTAAAATAAAAGTTTACAAAAAAAATTGTTTTGGAAAAAAAAATAGAAAAAAAAATTAAATAGATATATTTGGTATCACCGCGTCCGCAATGACCAGCTCTATATATATAATATAATATGATCCATCCCATAAGGTGATCACCATAAAAAAATAAAAAAATAACATTATGCCAAAACAGATTTTTTTGTTAGCTCACCTACCAAAAAACATAATGTTAATCAATCAAAAAGTTGTATTTACCCCAAAATTGTGGCAATAAAAATGTCACCTAATCCCGAAAAAACTGAGCCCCCATGCAAGACAAAGCCAGAAAAATAAAAAATATGGCTCTAAGAAAATTGCAAAAGAAAAACATGATATTTTTTTCTAAAAATGCTCTTATCGTTTAAAATGTAAAAAAAAATAAAAAAATTGACATATTTGGTAACGCCACGCCAGTAACATTTTATTCTACAAAAATATCACATGATATACCCCATAAAGTGAACGGTGTAAAAAAAAAGCTAATATAAGTTATGCCAAAACAGCTTTTTTTTGGGTCACCTCACAAAGAACATAATATCAATCAATCAAAAAGTCGAATGTACCCCGAAATGGTAGAAATCCCACAAAAACCAAGGCCTCACATGAGACTATAACCAGAGAAATGAAAAAAATATATATATGGCTCTAAGAAAATGCCAACACAATTTATTTTTTCTAAAGATGTTTTTATTGTGTAAAACGTAAAAAAAAAATAGACATATTTGGTAATGTTGCATCCATAATGACTGGATCTATAAAAATATCACATGATCTACCCCATTAAGTAAACAGTATAATTTTTTTTTTTTAATGACATCAGTTTTTTTTGTGACTTCACTGCCCAAAAAATGAGATAAAAAGCAACCAGAAAGCCAAATGTACCCCAAAGTGGTGCCAATAAAAACTACAACTTGTCCCACACAAAATAAGCCCTCACGCAGCTCATTAAACAAAAAATAATTGTTTTTACAATTTTTTTTTACTAGTTTTTAAAAACCCTGACAGAAATTAAAAAAAAAAAAATAAATCCAGATGCCACTCCCACCCTGGTGTATCGGCAAATTACAGTACGACCACAGTTGGGGTGCTACTGTATTCTGGAGAAAGTGGGTAGCAAATTGTGGGGGGATATTCTCCATAACGGACCAACCCGTTAACTGTGACCTCCACAGCAGCCTGCCCTAGGGTAGCCACAGGTTTGGTTTTAGGCTGGGCATGAAGATATTTTTTCCATTCTGGAGACTGGGCACAGGAAAAAGAAAAAAAAACAGTGCGTAATCAGTGATACATTAGATAAGGTCTGGAATAAAACGAAAAAGATATTGGGGGTAAGCGGCCCCACACTATTTACTCCACTTTAGCACAACCACAATTTCAAAGAGTTTAGGTTAATTAAAGATTATAATTATTGGAATTCACGTGGTATTAACCGTTTAAGCCAAATAACTAGGGATGAGCGAACTCGAACTGTATAGTTCGGGTTCGTACCGAATTTTGGGGTGTCCGTGACACGGACCCGAACCCGGACATTTTCGTAAAAGTCCGGGTTCGGGTTCGGTGTTCGTCGCTTTCTTCGCGCTTTTGTGACGCTTTCTTGGCGCTTTTTGAAAGGCTGCAAAGCAGCCAATCAACAAGCGTCATACTACTTGCCCCAAGAGGCCATCACAGCCATGCCTACTATTGGCATGGCTGTGATTGGCCAGAGCACCATGTGACCCAGCCTCTATTTAAGCTGGAGTCACATAGCGCCGCCCGTCACTCTGCTCTGATTAGCGTAGGGAGAGGTTGCGGCTGCGACAGTAGGGCGAGATTAGGCAGATTAACTCCTCCAAAGGACTTGATTAACTGATCGATCTGCAGCTGTGGATCATTGAGCTGCTGATCCTCAATTGCTCACTGTTTTTAGGCTGCACAGACCGTTTGTCAGTCTCATTTTTCTGGGGTGATCGGCGGCCATTTTGTGTCTTGTGGTGCGCCAGCACAAGCTGCGACCAAGTGCATTTAACCCTCAATGGTGTGGTTGTTTTTTGGCTAAAGCCTACATCAGGGTGAAGCTGTCACACCAAGTGCATTTAACCAGCAATAGTCTGTTCATTTTTTGGCCATATACAAAATCAGGGGCAAGCTGCGCCTGTCACCAAGTGCATTTAACCCTCAATGGTGTGGTTGTTTTTTGGCTAAAGCCTACATCAGGGTGAAGCTGTCACACCAAGTGCATTTAACCAGCAATAGTCTGTTCATTTTTTGGCCATATACAAAATCAGGGGCAAGCTGCGCCTGTCACCAAGTGCATTTAACCCTCAATGGTGTGGTTGTTTTTTGGCTAAAGCCTACATCAGGGTGAAGCTGTCACACCAAGTGCATTTAACCAGCAATAGTCTGTTCATTTTTTGGCCATATACTAAATCAGGGGCAAGCTGCGCCTGTCACCAAGTGCATTTAACCCTCAATGGTGTGGTTGTTTTTTGGCTAAAGCCTACATCAGGGTGAAGCTGTCACACCAAGTGCTTTTAACCAGCAATAGTCTGTTCATTTTTTGGCCATATCCCAGTCTAATTCTGTCACTAAATCCATACCGGTCACCCAGCGCCTAAATACTAGGCCTCAAATTTATATCCAGCTAAATCTGTCCCTAGTGCTGTAGCTGGGCGAGTTATTTAGTGTCCGTTCAAGCACATTTCTTGTTCTGGGTTGAAATACAATTCCCAATTTAGCAATTTCATAATTTAGTGGTTCCTGCTATATCAGAGCTATTTGAAATCTATCCCAAAAAGGGTATATAATATTGAAGGTGCACATTGGGTCATTCAGAATAACTTCACACACACCCGCTACTGTGTATTTCCAAGTCTAATTCTGTCACTAAACCCATACCTGTCACCCAGCGCCTAAATACTAGGCCTCAAATTTAAATCCCTCTAAATCTCTCGTTACCCACCGCTGTACTGTTGTTGCTGGGCAAGATATTTAGTGTCCGTCAAAGCACATTTTTTGTTCTGGGTTGAAGTACAATTCCCAATTTAGCAATTTCATAATTTAGTGGTTTCTGCTATATCAGAGCTATTTGAAATCTATCCCTAAAAGGGTATATAATATTGAAGGTGCACATAGGGTCATTCAGAATAACTTCACACACACGCTTCTGTGCATTTCCAAGTCTAATTCTGTCACTAAATCCATACCGGTGACCCAGCGCCTAAATACTAGGCCTCAAATTTAAATCCCTCTAAATCTCTCGTTACCCACCACTGTACTGTTGTTGCTGGGCAAGATATTTAGTGTCCGTCAAAGCACATTTTTTGTTCTGGGTTGAAGTACAATTCCCAATTTAGCAATTTCATAATTTAGTGGTTTCTGCTATATCAGAGCTATTTGAAATCTATCCCTAAAAGGGTATATAATATTGAAGGTGCACATAGGGTCATTCAGAATAACTTCACACACACGCTTCTGTGCATTTCCAAGTCTAATTCTGTCACTAAATCCATACCGGTGACCCAGCGCCTAAATACTAGGCCTCAAATTTAAATCCCTCTAAATCTCTCGTTACCCACCACTGTACTGTTGTTGCTGGGCAAGATATTTAGTGTCCGTCAAAGCACATTTTTTGTTCTGGGTTGAAGTACAATTCCCAATTTAGCAATTTCATAATTTAGTGGTTTCTGCTATATCAGAGCTATTTGAAATCTATCCCTAAAAGGGTATATAATATTGAAGGTGCACATAGGGTCATTCAGAATAACTTCACACACACGCTTCTGTGCATTTCCAAGTCTAATTCTGTCACTAAATCCATACCGGTGACCCAGCGCCTAAATACTAGGCCTCAAATTTAAATCCCTCTAAATCTCTCGTTACCCACCGCTGTACTGTTGTTGCTGGGCAAGATATTTAGTGTCCGTCAAAGCACATTTTTTGTTCTGGGTTGAAGTACAATTCCCAATTTAGCAATTTCATAATTTAGTGGTTTCTGCTATATCAGAGCTATTTGAAATCTATCCCTAAAAGGGTATATAATATTGAAGGTGCACATAGGGTCATTCAGAATAACTTCACACACACGCTTCTGTGCATTTCCAAGTCTAATTCTGTCACTAAATCCATACCGGTGACCCAGCGCCTAAATACTAGGCCTCAAATTTAAATCCCTCTAAATCTCTCGTTACCCACCGCTGTACTGTTGTTGCTGGGCAAGATATTTAGTGTCCGTCAAAGCACATTTTTTGTTCTGGGTTGAAGTACAATTCCCAATTTAGCAATTTCATAATTTAGTGGTTCCTGCTATATCAGAGCTATTTGAAATCTATCCCAAAAAGGGTATATAATATTGAAGGTGCACATTGGGTCATTCAGAATAACTTCACACACACCCGCTACTGTGTATTTCCAAGTCTAATTCTGTCACTAAACCCATACCTGTCACCCAGCGCCTAAATACTAGGCCTCAAATTTAAATCCCTCTAAATCTCTCGTTACCCACCGCTGTACTGTTGTTGCTGGGCAAGATATTTAGTGTCCGTCAAAGCACATTTTTTGTTCTGGGTTGAAGTACAATTCCCAATTTAGCAATTTCATAATTTAGTGGTTTCTGCTATATCAGAGCTATTTGAAATCTATCCCTAAAAGGGTATATAATATTGAAGGTGCACATAGGGTCATTCAGAATAACTTCACACACACGCTTCTGTGCATTTCCAAGTCTAATTCTGTCACTAAATCCATACCGGTGACCCAGCGCCTAAATACTAGGCCTCAAATTTAAATCCCTCTAAATCTCTCGTTACCCACCGCTGTACTGTTGTTGCTGGGCAAGATATTTAGTGTCCGTCAAAGCACATTTTTTGTTCTGGGTTGAAGTACAATTCCCAATTTAGCAATTTCATAATTTAGTGGTTTCTGCTATATCAGAGCTATTTGAAATCTATCCCTAAAAGGGTATATAATATTGAAGGTGCACATAGGGTCATTCAGAATAACTTCACACACACGCTTCTGTGCATTTCCAAGTCTAATTCTGTCACTAAATCCATACCGGTGACCCAGCGCCTAAATACTAGGCCTCAAATTTAAATCCCTCTAAATCTCTCGTTACCCACCGCTGTACTGTTGTTGCTGGGCAAGATATTTAGTGTCCGTCAAAGCACATTTTTTGTTCTGGGTTGAAGTACAATTCCCAATTTAGCAATTTCATAATTTAGTGGTTCCTGCTATATCAGAGCTATTTGAAATCTATCCCAAAAAGGGTATATAATATTGAAGGTGCACATTGGGTCATTCAGAATAACTTCACACACACCCGCTACTGTGTATTTCCAAGTCTAATTCTGTCACTAAACCCATACCTGTCACCCAGCGCCTAAATACTAGGCCTCAAATTTAAATCCCTCTAAATCTCTCGTTACCGCTGTACTGTTGTAGCTGGGAAAGTTATTTAGTGCCCGTCAAAGCACATTTTTTGTTCTGGGTTGAAGTACAATTCCCAATTTAGCAATTTCATAATTTAGTGGTTCCTGCTATATCAGAGCTATTTGAAATCTATCCCAAAAAGGGTATATAATATTCAAGGTGCACATTGGGTCATTCAGAATAACTTCACACACACGCTTCTGTGCATTTCCAAGTCTAATTCTGTCACTAAATCCATACCGGTCACCCAGCGCCTAAATACTAGGCCTCAAATTTATATCCCGCTGAATTTGAATACAATACATTGGGCCAAATAATATATTTGTTGTTGTGGTGAACCATAACAATGAGAAAAACATCTAGTAAGGGACGCGGACGTGGACATGGTCGTGGTGGTGTTAGTGGACCCTCTGGTGCTGGGAGAGGACGTGGCCGTTCTGCCACATCCACACGTCCTAGTGTACCAACTACCTCAGGTCCCAGTAGCCGCCAGAATTTACAGCGATATATGGTGGGGCCCAATGCCGTTCTAAGGATGGTAAGGCCTGAGCAGGTACAGGCATTAGTCAATTGGGTGGCCGACAGTGGATCCAGCACGTTCACATTATCTCCCACCCAGTCTTCTGCAGAAAGCGCACAGATGGCGCCTGAAAACCAACCCCATCAGTCTGTCACATCACCCCCATGCATACCAGGGAAACTGTCTCAGCCTCAAGTTATGCAGCAGTCTCTTATGCTGTTTGAAGACTCCGCTGGCAGGGTTTCCCAAGGGCATCCACCTAGCCCTTCCCCAGCGGTGAAAGACATAGAATGCACTGACGCACAACCACTTATGTTTCCTGATGATGAGGACATGGGAATACCACCTCAGCATGTCTCTGATGATGACGAAACACAGGTGCCAACTGCTGCGTCTTTCTGCAGTGTGCAGACTGAACAGGAGGTCAGGGATCAAGACTGGGTGGAAGACGATGCAGGGGACGATGAGGTCCTAGACCCCACATGGAATGAAGGTCGTGCCACTGACTTTCACAGTTCGGAGGAAGAGGCAGTGGTGAGACCGAGCCAACAGCGTAGCAAAAGAGGGAGCAGTGGGCAAAAGCAGAACACCCGCCGCCAAGAGACTCCGCCTGCTACTGACCGCCGCCATCTGGGACCGAGCACCCCAAAGGCAGCTTCAAGGAGTTCCCTGGCATGGCACTTCTTCAAACAATGTGCTGACGACAAGACCCGAGTGGTTTGCACGCTGTGCCATCAGAGCCTGAAGCGAGGCATTAACGTTCTGAACCTGAGCACAACCTGCATGACCAGGCACCTGCATGCAAAGCATGAACTGCAGTGGAGTAAACACCTTAAAACCAAGGAAGTCACTCAGGCTCCCCCTGCTACCTCTTCTGCTGCTGCCGCCTCGGCCTATTCTGCTGCTGCCGCCTCGGCCTCTTCCTCCGCCTCTGGAGGAACGTTGGCACCTGCCGCCCAGCAAACAGGGGATGTACCACCAACACCACCACCACCACCTCCGTCACCAAGCGTCTCAACCATGTCACACGCCAGCGTTCAGCTCTCCATCTCACAAACATTTGATAGAAAGCGTAAATTCCCACCTAGCCACCCTCGATCCCTGGCCCTGAATGCCAGCATTTCTAAACTACTGGCCTATGAAATGCTGTCATTTAGGCTGGTGGACACAGACAGCTTCAAACAGCTCATGTCGCTTGCTGTCCCACAGTATGTTGTTCCCAGCCGGCACTACTTCTCCAAGAGAGCCGTGCCTTCCCTGCACAACCAAGTATCCGATAAAATCAAGTGTGCACTGCGCAACGCCATCTGTAGCAAGGTCCACCTAACCACAGATACGTGGACCAGTAAGCACGGCCAGGGACGCTATATCTCCCTAACTGCACACTGGGTAAATGTAGTGGCAGCTGGGCCCCAGACGGAGAGCTGTTTGGCGCACGTCCTGCCGCCGCCAAGGATCGCAGGGCAACATTCTTTGCCTCCTGTTGCCACCTCCTCCTTCTCGGCTTCCTCCTCCTCTTCTTCCACCTGCTCATCCAGTCAGCCACACACCTTCACCACCAACTTCAGCACAGCCCGGGGTAAACGTCAGCAGGCCATTCTGAAACTCATATGTTTGGGGGACAGGCCCCACACCGCACAGGAGTTGTGGCGGGGTATTGAACAACAGACCGACGAGTGGTTGCTGCCGGTGAGCCTCAAGCCCGGCCTGGTGGTGTGTGATAATGGGCGAAATCTCGTTGCAGCTCTGGGACTAGCCAATTTGACGCACATCCCTTGCTTGGCGCATGTGCTGAATTTGGTGGTGCAGAAGTTCATTCACAACTACCCCGACATGTCAGAGCTGCTGCATAAAGTGCGGGCCGTCTGTTCGCGCTTCCGGCGTTCACATCCTGCCGCTGCTCGCCTGTCTGCGCTACAGCGTAACTTCGGCCTTCCCGCTCACCGCCTCATATGCGACGTGCCCACCAGGTGGAACTCCACCTTGCACATGCTGGACAGACTGTGCGAGCAGCAGCAGGCCATAGTGGAGTTTCAGCTGCAGCACGCACGGGTCAGTCGCACTACAGAACAGCACCACTTCACCACCAATGACTGGGCCTCCATGCGAGACCTGTGTGCCCTGTTGCGCTGTTTCGAGTACTCCACCAACATGGCCAGTGGCGATGACACCGTTATCAGCGTTACAATACCACTTCTATGTCTCCTTGAGAAAACACTTAGGGCGATGATGGAACAGGAGGTGGCCCAGGAGGAGGAGGAGGAGGATGAGGAAGAGGGGTCATTTTTAGCACTTTCAGGCCAGTCTCTTCGAAGTGACTCAGAGGGAGGTTTTTTGCAACAGCAGAGGCCAGGTACAAATGTGGCCAGCCAGGGCCCACTACTGGAGGACGAGGAGGACGAGGATGAGGAGGAGGTGGAGGAGGATGAGGATGAAGCATGGTCACAGCGGGGTGGCACCCAACGCAGCTCGGGTCCATCACTGGTGCGTGGCTGGGGGGAAAGGCAGGACGATGACGATACGCCTCCCACAGAGGACAGCTTGTCCTTACCCCTGGGCAGCCTGGCACACATGAGCGACTACATGCTGCAGTGCCTGCGCAATGACAGCAGAGTTGCCCACATTTTAACCTGTGCGGACTACTGGGTTGCCACCCTGCTGGATCCACGCTACAAAGACAATGTGCCCACCTTACTTCCTGCACTGGAGCGTGATAGGAAGATGCGCGAGTACAAGCGCACGTTGGTAGACGCGCTACTGAGAGCATTCCCAAATGTCACAGGGGAACAAGTGGAAGCCCAAGGCCAAGGCAGAGGAGGAGCAAGAGGTCGCCAAGGCAGCTGTGTCACGGCCAGCTCCTCTGAGGGCAGGGTTAGCATGGCAGAGATGTGGAAAACTTTTGTCAACACGCCACAGCTAACTGCACCACCACCTGATACGCAACGTGTTAGCAGGAGGCAACATTTCACTAACATGGTGGAACAGTACGTGTGCACACCCCTCCACGTACAGACTGATGGTTCGGCCCCATTCAACTTCTGGGTCTCTAAATTGTCCACGTGGCCAGAGCTAGCCTTTTATGCCTTGGAGGTGCTGGCCTGCCCGGCAGCCAGCGTTTTGTCTGAACGTGTATTCAGCACGGCAGGGGGCGTCATTACAGACAAACGCAGCCGCCTGTCTACAGCCAATGTGGACAAGCTGACGTTCATAAAAATGAACCAGGCATGGATCCCACAGGACCTGTCCGTCCCTTGTCCAGATTAGACATTAACTACCTCCCCATAACCATATATTATTGGACTCCAGGGCACTTCCTCATTCAATCCTATTTTTATTTTCATTTTACCATTATATTGCGATGCTACCCAAAGTTGAATGAACCTCTCCTCTGCCTGTGTGCTAGGCCTAAATATATGCCAATGGACTGTTGCAGTGGTGGCTGACATGAAGCCTGATTCTCTGCTATGACATGCAGACTAATTCTCTGCTGACATGAAGCCAGATTGTCTGTTACGGGACCTCTCTCCTCTGCCTGGGTGCTGGGCCTAAATTTATGACAATGGACTGTTGCAGTGGTGGCTGACGTGAAGCCTGATTCTCTGCTATGACATGCAGACTGATTCTCTGCTGACATGAAGCCAGATCGTCTGTTACGGGACCTCTCTGCTCTGCCTGTGTGCTAGGCCTAAATATATGCCAATGGACTGTTGCAGTGGTGGGTGACGTGAAGCCTCATTCTCTGCTATGACATGCAGACTGATTCTCTGCTGACATGAAGCCAGATTGTCTGTTACGGGACCTCTCTGCTCTGCCTGTGTGCTAGGCCTAAATATATGCCAATGGACTGTTGCAGTGGTGGGTGACGTGAAGCCTCATTCTCTGCTATGACATGCAGACTGATTCTCTGCTGTCATGAAGCCAGATTGTCTGTTACGGGACCTCTCTGCTCTGCCTGTGTGCTAGGCCTAAATATATGCCAATGGACTGTTGCAGTGGTGGGTGACGTGAAGCCTCATTCTCTGCTATGACATGCAGACTGATTCTCTGCTGACATGAAGCCAGATTGTCTGTTACGGGACCTCTCTGCTCTGCCTGTGTGCTAGGCCTAAATATATGCCAATGGACTGTTGCAGTGGTGGGTGACGTGAAGCCTCATTCTCTGCTATGACATGCAGACTGATTCTCTGCTGTCATGAAGCCAGATTGTCTGTTACGGGACCTCTCTGCTCTGCCTGTGTGCTAGGCCTAAATATATGCCAATGGACTGTTGCAGTGGTGGGTGACGTGAAGCCTCATTCTCTGCTATGACATGCAGACTAATTCTCTGCTGACATGAAGACAGATTCTCTGTTACGGGACCTCTCTCCTCTGCCTGTGTGTGTGCTGGGCCTAAATATATGCCAATGGACTGTTGCAGTGGTGGCTGACGTGAAGCCTCATTCTCTGCTATGACATGCAGACTGATTCTCTGCTGACATGAAGCCAGATTCTCTGTTACGGGACCTCTCTCCTCTGCCTGTGTGTGTGCTGGGCCTAAATATATGCCAATGGACTGTTGCAGTGGTGGCTGACGTGAAGCCTCATTCTCTGCTATGACATGCAGACTGATTCTCTGCTGACATGAAGCCAGATTCTCTGTTACGGGACCTCTCTCCTCTGCCTGTGTGTGTGCTGGGCCTAAATATATGCCAATGGACTGTTGCAGTGGTGGCTGACGTGAAGCCTCATTCTCTGCTATGACATGCAGACTGATTCTCTGCTGACATGAAGCCAGATTCTCTGTTACGGGACCTCTCTCCTCTGCCTGTGTGTGTGCTGGGCCTAAATATATGCCAATGGACTGTTGCAGTGGTGGCTGACGTGAAGCCTCATTCTCTGCTATGACATGCAGACTAATTCTCTGCTGACATGAAGACAGATTCTCTGTTACGGGACCTCCCTCCTCTGCCTGGGTGCTGGGCCTAAATATATGCCAATGGACTGTTGCAGTGGTGGCTGACGTGAAGCCTCATTCTCTGCTATGACATGCAGACTGATTCTCTGCTGACATGAAGCCAGATTCTCTGTTACGGGACCTCTCTCCTCTGCCTGTGTGTGTGCTGGGCCTAAATATATGCCAATGGACTGTTGCAGTGGTGGCTGACGTGAAGCCTCATTCTCTGCTATGACATGCAGACTGATTCTCTGCTGACATGAAGCCAGATTCTCTGTTACGGGACCTCTCTCCTCTGCCTGTGTGTGTGCTGGGCCTAAATATATGCCAATGGACTGTTGCAGTGGTGGCTGACGTGAAGCCTCATTCTCTGCTATGACATGCAGACTAATTCTCTGCTGACATGAAGACAGATTCTCTGTTACGGGACCTCCCTCCTCTGCCTGGGTGCTGGGCCTAAATATATGCCAATGGACTGTTGCAGTGGTGGCTGACGTGAAGCCTCATTCTCTGCTATGACATGCAGACTGATTCTCTGCTGACATGAAGACAGATTCTCTGTTACGGGACCTCTCTCCTCTGCCTGTGTGCTAGGCCTAAATATATGCCAATGGACTGTTGCAGTGGTGGGTGACGTGAAGCCTCATTCTCTGCTATGACATGCAGACTGATTCTCTGCTGTCATGAAGCCAGATTGTCTGTTACGGGACCTCTCTGCTCTGCCTGTGTGCTAGGCCTAAATATATGCCAATGGACTGTTGCAGTGGTGGGTGACGTGAAGCCTCATTCTCTGCTATGACATGCAGACTAATTCTCTGCTGACATGAAGACAGATTCTCTGTTACGGGACCTCTCTCCTCTGCCTGTGTGTGTGCTGGGCCTAAATATATGCCAATGGACTGTTGCAGTGGTGGCTGACGTGAAGCCTCATTCTCTGCTATGACATGCAGACTGATTCTCTGCTGACATGAAGCCAGATTCTCTGTTACGGGACCTCTCTCCTCTGCCTGTGTGCTAGGCCTAAATATATGCCAATGGACTGTTGCAGTGGTGGCTGACGTGAAGCCTCATTCTCTGCTATGACATGCAGACTAATTCTCTGCTGACATGAAGACAGATTCTCTGTTACGGGACCTCTCTCCTCTGCCTGGGTGCCGGGGCCTAAATATCTGAGAATGGACTGTTCCAGTGGTGGGTGACGGGAAGCCAGATTCTCTGCTATGGAACCTCTCTCCAATTGATTTTGGTTAATTTTTATTTATTTAATTTTTATTTTAATTAATTTCCCTATCCACATTTGTTTGCAGGGGATTTACCTACATGTTGCTGCCTTTTGCAGCCCTCTAGCCCTTTCCTGGGCTGTTTTACAGCCGTTTTAGTGCCGAAAAGTTCGGGTCCCCATTGACTTCAATGGGGTTCGGGTTCGGGACGAAGTTCGGATCGGGTTCGGATCCCGAACCCGAACATTTCCGGGATGTTCGGCCGAACTTCTCGAACCCGAACATCCAGGTGTTCGCTCAACTCTACAAATAACATTGCATTGAAGTATTATTCCCTTTGATGGCTTAATAAAGGGTATAAATGTCACTTTTTTAGATAGATATAGATATGCACAAATTAGACATGCATATATGAACACTGAGGATAAAGATTCTTTGACTGTTAGGGCAAATTCTTTCTTAGATTATTGCTTTAAATTTAGGGATACACAACTCACCCTTTCACAAATATATCGTAGATTTTGGGACTGCTTAGGAGAAATAACAAAATTTAAAAGCGAGGGAGGATGGGAAACTGAATTAGGCATAGGAAATACTGTCGATATAGTATATCGAAATATTAAAAAGGTATCGATATCCGAAAAATATAGATTAATCCAGTTTAGGATTGTACACCGTCTTTATTACTCCCCTGCCTTCCTTGCTAAAATAAATAGGGAAAGAAGGGATACGTGCTGGAAATGTTCAACCGAAAAGGCTGGTCTAGGTCACCTGTTATGGGATTGCCCAGAAATAAGAAGATTCTGGACCTGCATTTATGAAGAACTGTATAGAGATTAAATTGAATCGCTGTTTTATGCAGGCAATATTAGGCCTTTTTACCCATACGGATCTAACGCCTTGTCAGATCAGAATCTCTTTGGAAAGCTTTATGGTCTCAAAGGTCTTGATTCTCAAATATTGGGGCACAAAAAATAGTCCTACTTACGCCGAGTGGAGGGTTCAGATACTATTGATGCAGATAGAACAGTAAAAAAAAAAAAAAGCAGAGTAGCCCTGGAGGCGGCGGGTTCTTGATGTTTCCCTCTTCTTTGTTCCAAAGGTTTGGCTGTCCGTGGCATCGGAGGATGACCACAAGCAGCAATACGAGATGGCTGGATCCCGCAGCGGGGAACTAAGGGGTGGGGGGTGGGTATAATGGGGTCAATTATGTGAATTGGTGTACGACTATCTGTATTTATTTTTTAAAATATTTGTAATGGAATTCACATTTTTGGTTCAGAAAAACAATAAAGAATTTATATTTAAAAAAATAAAAAGTTATAGTTTTTAAAAAACCCTGACAGAAATGTTCATGTTAGAAAATCCAGATGCCACTCCCACCCTGGTGTATCGGCAAATTACAGTACGACCACAGTTGGGGTGTTACTGTATTCTGGAGAAAGTGGGTAGCAAATTGTGGGGGGATATTCTCCATAATGGACCAACCCGTTAACTGTGACCTCCACAGCAGCCTGCCCTAGGGTAGCCAGAGGTTTGGTTTTAGGCTGGGCAGTCCGGCTTTCAGACTCCCTGTCCTCCGTCCGGTGCAGGGCCTGGACGGATGCAGGGATGTCTTTTTGAACAGCTCACCCTACAGACAGCAGCACTGTGCTGTCTGAACGTGAGCTGCAGGGAGAAAGTCACTGTCCCTCCCACCCCTGCAGCTGACAGAAGTTGATATTTACCTTCATTTTTTTCAATCCCTGTCGGCTGTGGAGTGGGAGGGGGCGTGGTATAATCAGATGGTGTGTGGCTTATCAGTACCTGGGGCAAGGTTTTTAAGTCAATCTTTTGAGGGTGGCCTGAATGGCCACCCTACCTTCCCCCTGAACTGTGACCTTTACAGCACTCCGCTCCCTTAACAGTGACATCCACATCAGCCCTTTAAAGCTGATCAGCAGTGAAGAAAAATGTCTTGGTTGTTATGGAAACCTGGTGTAAAACTCTGTGTATGTGGAGACTAATGATCTATGAGTTTCTATTTGCTGATAAGGGACATTTGACAGTGTGTATGGCAGTTGGGATATGAAGAGAAAGACCTGCAGGCTTCTATTGGCTAATGTAGGTCATGTGATGTACCATATTTGCATTTTTGGGGGGAATATTTCAGGAACAATACGCTTTAGAGAGCTGAAACCCGGTTTAAAACCTTCCCGTCACCTTATGTACCTGTGTACCAAATTTCGTGATTGTAAATGGAACGGTGAAGATTCCTTTTAGCGGACATAAACAGATACACACACAAATACACCCATACAGTCAGGTCCATAAATATTGGGACATTGACACAATTCTAACATTCTTGGCTCTATACACCACCACAGTGGATTGGAATTTAAATGAACAAGATGTTCTTTAACTGTAGACTGTCAGCTTTTATTTGAGGGTATTTACATACAAATCCGGTGAACGGTGTAGGAATTACAACAGTTTGCATATCTGCCTCCCACTTCTTAAGGGACCAAAAGTAATGGGACAGAATAATAATCATAAATCAAACTTTCACTTTTTAATACTTGGTTACAAATCCTTTGCAGTCAATTACATCCTGAAGTCTGGAACCCATAGACATCACCAGGTGCTGGGTTTTATCCCTGGTGATGTTCTTCCAGGCCTCTACTGCAACTGTCTTCAGTTCCTGCTTGTTCTTGGGGCATTTTCCCTTTAGTTTTGTCTTCAGCAAGTGAAATGCATGCTCAATCGGATTGAGGTCAGGTGATTGACTTGGCCATTGCATAACATTCCACTTCTTTCCCTTAAAAAACTCTTTGGTTGCTTTTGCCGTATGTTTTGGGTCATTGTCCATCTGTACTGTGAAGCGCCGTCCAATGAGTTCTGAAGCATTTGGCTGAATATGAGCAGATACAGTAATATTGCCCGAAACACTTCAGAATTAATCCTGCTGCTTTTGTTAGCAGTCAAATCATCAATAAATACAAGAGAACCAGTTCCATTGGCAGCCATACATGGCCACGCCATGACACTACCACCACCATGCTTCACTGATGAGGTGGTATGCTTAGGATCATGAGCAGTTCCTTACCTTCTCCATACTCTTCTCTTCACATCCACTCTGGTTCAAGTAGATCTTGGTCTCATCTGTCCATAGGATGTTGTTCCAGAACTGTGAAGGCTTTTTTAGATGTTGTTTGGCAAACTCTAATCTGGCCTTCCTGTTTTTGAGGATCATCAATGGTTTACATCTTGTGGTGAACCCTCTGTATTCACTCTAGTGAAGTCTTCTCTTGATTGTTGACTTTAATACACATGCACCTACCTCCTGGAGAGTGTTCTCGATCTTTCCAACTATTGTAAAAGGTGTTTTCTTCACCAAAGATCCACCACAGTTGTTTTCCGTGGTCTTCCGGGTCTTTTGGTGTTGCTGAGCTTACTGGTGCGTTCCTTCTTTTTAAGAATGTTCCAAACAGTTGTTTTGGCCACGCCTAATGTTTTTGCTATCTCTCTGATGGGTTTGTTGTGTTTTTTCAGCCTTATGATGGCTTGCTTCACTGATAGTGACAGCTCTTTGGATCTTATCTTGAGAATTGACAGCAACAGATTCCAAATGCAAATGGCACACTTGAAATGAACTCTGGACCTTTTATCTGCTCATTGTAATTGGGATAATGAGGGAATAACACACACCTGGCCATGGAACAGCTGAGAAGGCAATTGTCCCATTACTTTTGGTCCCTTAACAAGTGGGAGGCATATGTGAAAACTGTTGTAATTCCTACACCGTTCACCTGCTTTGGATGTAAATACCCTCAAATTAAAGCTGACAGTCTGCAGTTAAAGTACACCCTTTTTGTTTCATTTCAAATCCATTGTGGTGGTGTATAGAGCCAAAAATGGTACAATTGTGTCGATGTCCCAATATTTATGGACCTGACTGTATTAGATTTTATCCGGTGAGAATCTATCAGGTCTACCATACTGCTGTGATTGTAGAAATTCCTAATCAGATTTATACTGGAGCACTCTAGATTTATCATAGAAGTATTCATTTGAAAACAGCTTATTTTATTTTAGATGATCATCCTAAACTGGTTTTAAAGGTAACCATTAATGCAATTCTGTGAGATTGGACCAGACAGGCTAATCTTCACTTGCATCAGTAAGATTTGTGTGTCCATGAGTGCCCATGACACTGTTACCAGTTTACCTTTTGTAGTTCCTAGGCCTGATTTTAGTAGGCAATAAACATTTCCACAAGACCTGTTGTGTTTAGGAAGATGGTATCAGTGAAAGTAAATTCCATATAAATGTTAGGACCAAAGGTCTTGCAGCAGAACATTGCCCAGAGAATCACACTTGCCTTTGTCCAGATTCTTCTTCCCATAGCACATCCTGGTGTTATTTCCAGATAAGCAACACACAAGGCTGTCCACATGCTATAAATTACCAGATCAGGCTACCTTTTCCAGCCAGCCTACTATCAAATTCCATAATGTTTCTACTACCACAATTCTGTCATGCTGCTGCCTTCCTGCTAACATGTACCATATGGCTGCTGCCACCAATTCCTCAGCTGCTACTCTTCGCCGCCAATTCCTTTTTGCCACAACTATTAATCCTACTATTAATCTGCCACTGCTACCACTACCACCACTACTACCAACCATAGACAGCCGATCTACTGCCTTGTATGCTCCATGCTATACTGCATCTGATGCCGCTAATTTTGTGACCACGTGCGTCTAATACCATGCCCTTTCCACATCCACACTGTACAGCTGCTGATGTTCCGAATTGAAAGAAAATTTTTATTTTTTCAAAAATTTGTTGAATCGGGACCAAATCGGATCTCAGCAAGTTTTCTTATTTCTACACTACGTGGATCCTTTTTTTCAGTAAACATATGTCATTCCCACCCTTACTGATGGTACATTTTCAGTAAAAATATGGGTTCAGAATCTGCAACCACCTAGTATTCTCTGAGCCTGTAGTTAGAAGTATGATTCTTTGCCTGATATCTGTCAACCTAAATTAACTCAGTAACATACATGTTTGGCTCTGGTCAGCATGCATATACATAGGGGGTAGTAGCAAGTAAGTAGGGCTCCGTACCAAAACTTTTTAATGGGCCCTACACTACCACAAACACATTCAGCAGCAATTCCAAAACATGATAATTATAAAATTATTTTGGACTACATTATGCACAGGGATAATGCAAAGGATAGATTATAATGCACACAATGATACTGTAGTAGCGTGGTAATGATCACAGTAAAGTAATGTCACAATACAGGATTATGTCACAGTATAGAGAAAATAGACATGGAAATGTCTCATTGAACTTGCTGCACTAAGAGGGCTGCTGTGCAAAGTGTTTTCTGTGTGCTAAGTGCCTGCTGCTTGACAATTGTCGAATATCTAGTCACATTAAAAAAGCTGTTTTGTTGGTGCTGAATGTTATTCTGTCAACTGGTTGAGTAGTAGTTTATAGGATACACAAAGTTCTTTTATTTTACACAACTCCAGACTGTATAAAAGTACAGACACAATTTAAAAGAACATTTTTTTTTTTTTCTTTGCTGTGCATCTAATTGAAGGGAGGTGTTAAATAGGTTGTCCGAGTTATGTAAAAAAAATAAAATAAAATACAGCACTGAAAATCTAATGGTCAGAAATATATACATAAGCTAAGTATGTTTTAAACAAAAAATTGACTAATTTTCCTAGTTTTCTTCTGGCCCTTTGCTTACATGCATTGACAACAATCTCTGAGATTTTCCTCATGAATATTTGTGGGCATCAACAAAGACTGCCTTAGCCCTCCCCCTGCTCTGCAAATGTGAAAAAAAAAATGCTGCCCTGAGTGAAATGTCTGACTGCTGGGATACTCATGTTGTACGTGAAAGACTACAAGGCCCAGCTGTACAGTGGCATTGCTGATACACTCAGGATCTTCCTCATACCTGTTCTTATGCAATGCTCTGCAGAACTCCTCCAGTCTGTCAGCTCTGTGTTTGTAGAGTAAGGAGGGAAGATCCTAAACCCAGCATTTGTCCCTTCACTGTCTGGAGAAGAAGAAGCTCTGCTGCAGCTCGGAAAAGCTTCCAACCTTGAGTCTGTGCTGCTGATAGTAGAAAGGGTTAAACTTTTTTAGAGAATCCAGTGGGAGGGGAAAGACAGGGCAGACAGCAGCAGATGGCAGTGCAGAGGGCATAGCCAGCACAGTGATGTTTAGTGCACAGACACAGACCTGCTCCTCAGGCTTGTGCAGGAAATATCATCAGATCAGAGAAAGAAGCTGACATCACAAGTAATGTGACACTCAGTGAAATATGAGAAAAGAGCCACTGCAGACAAAGTAAGGGAATTGAAAACCCCTTACAGTTAGTTAATTAGACGCATACAAAGGAAGAAGTTGGGGTGTGGCCGGAAGCTGATGGCAGGAAACGCTTGAACTCTGAACTCTGTAGCCGACAAGCTCAATTAAGCCCTGAATTTGCAGCCCTCACACTGCCATGGGGAAGAAGAGGATTGGGAAGCTGATCAAAATTGTCACTGACCTCCAGGTAACCTCCATGTCCATAACTTTGGATGCGTTCATGTGCCGAAGGGGAGATGAGCATGCGCCCACGATGGCGCCTTCCCGCCATGCTGCACAGCTACATGGTAGGTCGGGAACCATCTCCCACCCAGCCTCCTTTCCGTTGCCAGCATCGCTTCCCGTCACCCACGTGGCTGAAATAGCAGCTCAGCTAACACTCCCTCCTGCAGACGATTGCGCTCCTTCACCGGGCTTGAGCATTGAACCTCCATCTTTGTCTAACTGAGAGACCCCTACCACTCTCCCTCCACATCCATCGACCTGGGTTACAGTCAGTTCCGCAAGCAGCGTCTAAGACCGCTGGCAGTGGACGTTGATGGCTATCTCTGGATATACTGTCTACCTACCTAGATGCTTTGCTCCTGACCATCTGGCTGAATCTTGAGTATAATACTTTCCTCTTTCTTCATGTTTGCTTTGCTAGGTTTTCTTTAATTCTTCTTTTTTGAGGGTTTACATTTTGGGTCTATTTTATTGAGTCTTGTAAGGCATGGCTGTAGTTGCTAGAATTTTCTTTTTTTAATTAGTTTTACTTTTATGTTTTCTACTGGGAGTCTTCTCTGGTTGACTCAGTCGAATCATTTTGACAGTATTTTTTCTCTTTTGGGCTTCATCCTTGCAAAAAGACTCAGTAAAATTATAGGTTTGCAACGTATTTTGATATTTCCGATGAAATGTATTCTCTTTGTTTCTCTCCAGTTAATAGTTAATGTTATAATGCTCTATCATGTCTACTCTCTATGTTTTTTGCTCTTTATGGCTTAGTTTATATTTATAAACATTAGGGGCCCTAATTCAGACCTCAAAAACTTTGTAGGTCTAAGGCAGATTATTATTTTTTTATTCACTTGATGTCCACGGTTTCTGCAACTTTGCGAAGCATTAGTTCTCCTGGACCTACATGGCTAATTCCATCAGTAAAACAGCTGGAGAGGCCATTCGGATATCCAGAATCTAAAATAGATTGACCATTTTGACACGGCCAACAGGAGAGAGGTGGAGACCCTCTTACTAAGTTTAGATACGGAAAACGTTTTTGACCGCTTGGACGGGAAGTTTATGTTCCGTACCCTACATCATTTTGGTCTTTCTTGACTGCATTGAAGAGTCCTTACTCCTCCCAAAAGGCTTCGGTCAAACTACAGAATGCTCATTCCCCTCTTTTCTCAATACATAATGTCCCCACTTCTTGATGTTTTAAATATCGAGCCCCTAGTCCAAATATACATGGTATACATACATATGGTATACAAAAATATAAATACCGAATCCGCTTTGATACTTTGAAACAACTGAACTGGTGTGAACTGCACAATAGCAGCTTCCACACATCAACATAAAACTTCACTAAAAAGCGCAACCCGGGTTTTGCTCCGCTTGTTGTGCGGATTGAAGTTTTATATGCGATTTGTTGATAGCGATCTTGTAAGCAAATAAATGTCTATTATGCCCAATCTGTGTCATGCTACCAATCTACACTAAGACCACAACACAGAGAAGCAGCATTGTCGGCAGTCTGTGACCCTGGAGAAGGAAACAAGGAGGGTGTGAACCGGGGCACTAATCCTGCTAGGAGTCCACCCGGATTGGAAACAGTTCACACCAGACAGTTCAGTTGTTCCAAAGTATCAACGCAGATCCGGTACAGTGGGATGCGAAAGTTTGGGCAACCTTATTAATCGTCATGATTTTCTTGTATTAATCGTTGGTTGTTATGATAAAAAATGTCAGTTAAATATATCATATAGGAGACACACACAGTGATATCTGAGAAGTTAATGAAGTTTATTGGATTTACAAAAAGTGTGCTATAATTGTTTAAACAAAATTAGGCAGGTGCATAAATTTGGGCACCACAAAAAAGAAATAAAATCAATATTTAGTGGATCCTCCTTTTGCATAAATTACAGCCTCTAAACGCTTCCTGTAGGTTCCAATGAGAGTCTGGATTCTGGTTGAAGGTATTTTGGACCATTCCTCTTTACAAAACATCTTTAGTTTATTCAGGTTTGATGGCTTCCGAGCATGGACAGCTCTCTTTAAGTCACACCACAGATTTTCATTTATATTCAGGTCTGGAGACTGAGATGGCTATTCCAGAATGTTGTACTTGTTCCTCTGCATAAATGCCTTAGTGGATTTTGAGCACTGTGTGTGTCTCCTATCTGATATATTTAACTGACATTTTTTAACGTAATAACCAGCGATTTATACAGGAAAATCATGACGATTAACAAGGTTGCCCAAACTTTCGCATCCCACTGTATTTATATTTTGTTGGATAGTGGGAACTTAGGACCTTTCCCCTTTCAGATCCAGCAGCAAAGATTATCCCCGCTACACAGATAAGGACTAGTGTTGATCACGAATATTTGAATTGAGAATTTTTATAGCGAATATTGGCATTTTGAGAATTTGCAAATATTTAGAATATAGTGATATATATTCGTAATTTCGAATATTCAAGAATTTTTTTTCAAATCAATACACATGATCCCTTACTGCTTCTAGCTTGTGGGCTAATGAGAAGGCTCCAATATCTTTGACTTTAGGAGTAGTGTTGGTTGCAAATTTTCATAATGCAAATTTTTATCGCAAATTTTTCAATTGCCTATTTCGCAGTCAAGAAAATAATGACTGGAGATAACGAATTTGCAAATTCTCGAATATTCGCCCGAATATTTGAGAAATATCACGAATTCGAATATTGCCCCTGCCGCTCATCACTAATAAGAAACCTATAAACCTATTCTCTAATAAATTATGTGATTTTTGGACTATTCTAGTATTACTAGTTTTATTTGCAATAGACTTGTCTCACTCCTTCTGGTTGGTTATCATCACTAATAAGGACAACACATTTTTTCTTACATGGTATACCGATAAAGACAAAACGTTCTCCATTTCATTATTTGCCGATGCTGTACTGCTCACTTTGATGGACCCATTTGTATCTCTTCCCAACTTGCACTGTGGATCATTATAGCAGGCTTTCCGGTTATAAAATTAATACTGCTAAAAGTAAAGAGTTGCCTATCAATATGCCCTCTGCCTGACTCTCTGCTCTCCAAACCACCTTTAGGTATACATGGCTTACTCATTCAATCAAGTATCTTGGGACAAATCTTACGGCCAGTTACTCTACACTATATAAAGCAAAATTTCCTCCATTGATAACAGAGATGAATTCCCTATTCATAAGTGGAAACATTTACCTATATCTCTATTAGGGTACATATCAGCTATAAAGATGTCAATCAGTTCCTATACTTATTTGAAACATTCCCTGTACGGATACCAGCTAGGGTCCTCTCATCTATTCTATTCGCGTTTGTTATGTTTGTGTGGCGCTATAAGAGATTTTCCAAACTTACATTGATAGCTCTGACCTCTCATTGGGGTATGTCGTTACCTAGTATTATGTTATATTATTTCGCTCAGAAATAAGACACATAGCCTCATGGACTAACCCTCATCTTTTCTGATAGCTCCGGAGCAGGTATGGCTAGACTATGCAGAGCTGCGGGGCTCTTTCATTTAGTGGATTTGAAAGACCCGTATTTGGATTGTCTGCTTCCTTTTACTGACCTCCAAAATAGATTTGACTTTCTCATTACTCAAACATTTCTATATGAGACAATGGGAGCGATGGCAGGGCAGAGAGATCTCCCCAGATACATGGAAGACTATATGGTCTAGCTCCTCTTGTATCAACTACAGAGAAAACCATCTTAAGATCCTGACACATTGGCACCATACACCAGAGCTATTACATACTCAAAATACGGGAATACCAGACCTATGCTGAAGATGTTCCTCACCGAAGGCTTCACTTTTTCAAAAATATCTAGAACTGTCCAGTCATAAGCTTATTCTGGTCTGAGGTGACTTGTCTACTACATTTAGTCTTCAATGTTCATTTCCCCAAAGACCCGCTAATATTGCTGCCTAACTTGGTCAATAAGACTATTCAAGGCCCTGGTCCTCCATATGCTAATAGCTGCTAAATGTTTAATTTCCCTCTATTGGAAACGCCCAGCTCCACCTTTAAGACCTGACCTGTATGCTAAAATAAAAGATCTACGTTCCCTTGAATAGTCTATATCTGTATGCGTGATACTACAAATAAGTTCTTGAAAGTTTGGTCAGCTTGAGACTCTTGTAAACATTTTATATTTGTATGATTGTAGAGACACTATTATTCTTTTTTCTCCTCCTTTTAAACTCATGTTGGGTTATGTCCTTTGTTAAGGGTCTATTTGTACTGGACCATTGTGTTCGTAGTTTATTTTATGTAATGTAAATGACAAAATTTAATAAAAATCTAAGTTGGGAAAAAAAGCAAACATACAAAGAACAAAAATAATAACTGTGACAACCACTCTAATAGTTTCAGGTGCCATAAATAAAACTGGAGAACTCAGGGAGCTTGCTCATTGTTTGCTTCTTGCCAAGTATTGGCATGCTAGTTAAATTAAAAACTATGTTAAAAACAGGAGTTAAAAGCAGGCGATAGTCCATTATGATGTGGGGAATGTTTTTGCAACATTCCCTGGACCTACTCATCCTACTCATACTCAGGCACTATCAACAATGTGGCATGTCATATGGCTACAAATGTCCGACATTAGTTAGAAAAACTTGACTTGTGGGACCACCTCAATTACCATTTTCACTCTATGGATCCTCCCCCACACAATGTCTAGCAGCTGTAGGATGAACTGCAGACAGCATGGCTCCATATATCTGTGACAACCTTCCAGGACCTTACTGAGTCACTCCCAGTTACTCCCTGCTATCAGTAATGCACACAACAGTTACTCTGGATATTAGCTGATAGTCATTGAAAGGAAGCAGTGCGTGGGTGAGATATTATAACAATTCTGTACATGTAAGAGAAGACAAGATGGAGTTACATTTGCCTTCAGTCATAATAATGTAATGTCTATGTATCACATAGCATAATGTATACACAAAAATGTACACAGTTTAACAAAATAAATCATGATATCTCATGCAAGCATTATGCTATCCCTATATCCCTATACAGTTAGACCTTAGGTATTAGCAAAAGTTCCCCTTAGTTCTTAGGTCCCAGGGCAGCTGCTTTACTTGTTACCCTGGCAGGTAACAGCCACATATATATATGCTAAACATAAACATGAGAACAATGATCCCTCATGTTACAATATTAGTTTCTTAGTTTCAGGACAACCATTATATGTTGAAAACATTGTAATTTGAGTAATCGGTTCCAAAACCCTAAAATGTCATCCAAGATAAGAGAAAAATAATATTTTAAAAAAATAAGCAGATGACTAAGACAGATAAAACAGGTCCTTACATACAACAGTCAGTAATAGCTGCTAACTAGCAACTAATCCAGCTATTTTACCAGAGAAGTGTCCTGGAGGGGTTGGGCCTGAGGTATAGTGTTGATCGCGAACATTCTAATCGTGAGTTTATTATCGCGAATATCAGCACTTCGAGAATTCACAAAGATTTAGAATATGGTGCTATATCTTTGTAATTGCGAATATTCTAGATTTTTTTCATCAGTGCATCTTGCTTGTGGGCCAATGAGAAGGCTACAATATCTTTTCTGAGCTTAGCAACATCCCTAACAACCAATAGGATAGTTGCCGACCCCTTACTATATAAGAAACTTCCCAGCAGCCATTTTCTGCAGTTTTTTGCAGTTCTGAGAGAGAGAACAGTGTCATTGCTGTGCTCTGTGCTTTGCTGAGTCATTTACATTGCTGAGTCAATTACATTAGATAGTTAGCTGATCTATACACTGCCTGTCCAAAAAAAAAAACAAGTTGCCACCTGGATTTAACTAAGCAAATAGTTATGAGCCTCCTATTGGATAATTACTGCATGGGCGATTATCTTTCAGCTGGCAATAAGTTATTTAACCCCAACTGGTGCAATGAGACAGATCTCGTGGTCATGGAAAATATGTTAATCTGTTTGAGAAGGGTGAAATCATTGGCATCCATCAAGCAGGGAAAACATCTAAGGAGATTGCAGAAACTACAAAAATTGATTTAAGAACTGTCCAACACATTATTAAAAACTGGAAGGATAATGGGGACCCATCATATTCGAGGAAGAAATGTGACGGGGGAAAAAAATCCTGAAAGATCGTGATCGGCGATCACTTAAACGTTTGGTGAAATCAAATTGATGAAAAACTACAGTAGAACTCAGGGATATGTTTAATAGTAAAAGTATTTCCACATGCACAATGCGAAGGGAACTCAAGGTATTAGGACTGAACAGCTGCGTAGCTGTAAGAAAACCACTAATCAGTGAGGCAAACCAGAAAAAAAGGCTTCAATTTGCTAGGGAGCATAAAGATTGGACTCTGAAGCAATGAAAGAAGGTCATGTGGTCTGATGAGTCCAGATTTACCCTGTTCCAGAGTGATGGGCACATCAGGGTAAGAAGAGAGGCAGATGAAGTGATGCACCCATCATGCCTAGTGCCTACTGTACAAGCCTGTGCGGGCAGTGCTATGATCTGGGGTTGCTGCAGTTGGTCAGGTCTAGGTTCGGCAACGGTATGTGCTCCAAGAATGAGGTCAGCTGACTACCTGAACATACTAAATAACCAGGTTATTCCATAACAGGATTTTTTCTTCCCTGATGGCACGGACATATTCCAAGATGACAATGCCAGGATTCATCGGGCTAAAATTGTGAAAGAGTGGTTCAGGGAGACATTATTTTCACACATGGATTGGCCACCACAGAGTTCAGACCTTAACCCCATTGAGTATCTTTGGAATGTGCTGAAGAAGGCTTTGCACAGCAGTCAGACTCTAACATCATCAATGCAAGATCTTGGTGAAAAATTAAAGCAACACTGGATGGAAATAAATCTTGTGACATTGCATAAGCTTATCGAAACTATGCCACAGCGAGTGTATAATACAGACAGTTAGTGGGAGATATAGTAAAAGTGACCCATGCCTGTATTGCGCACACAATATGCGCATATTACATTGGCAATTTTCGCAATCAAGAAAATAATGACTGGATATCACAAATTCTAGAATTTGCTAATTTATTGAGAATATTAGGCAAAAAAAAAGTGAAGTATTGCAAAAATGAATATTGCCTATGCTGCTCATCACTACTATTGTATGTTGAGTTTAGTTTCAAATAGAGATCAGCGAATCGAAGTTGACAAAGTGGAATTCGATCTGAATTTCTGGAATAATTCGAATAGCACCAATTCCAAATTTCCTCACACTGCTGCACGGCTGCTGCACATGTTAGGACATCGAGCATGAAACTCTGGGAACGAGGGATCACCCACAATGCCATGCATGCAGCCAATCAGCAGCCAGCCCTGTGATGTCATAGCCCTATAAATAGCCTTAGCCATCTTGAATTCAGCCATTATCCAGTGTACTTAGTGCAGGGAGAGATGTTAGCAGGCGCTAGGGACAGTGGTAGGAAAGACTTTAAAACTTTTATTTTGCTGTATAGAAGTTAGGAAAGAAAAGCAGCCGTAGTGAAATGCGGCTTGACTTAGGGGAAAGAAAGTGGCAGATAGGGTTAATTATGATAAGAGTGGAGTGTTCCGGTAGTAGAAAGGAAGGGGTGAAGCGGGTTATGGGATGTGAGTTTAGAAGATATTAGGGTGGGGCTTATTCAGTCAAAGGAAAGCGTGGGTAGAAGCTGTACATGCATCATGTCCACTGTAGCAATGTGAACATTGAAGTGTTTTCCCCAGGTTCCAGTCCGGGACTTAGGGCATGCTCATGTCCAGGGATCCTATTTAATCCTGCTACTGGATCTTGGGTGTGTCTCGCTCTGGAGAGTGTGCAGACAGAGGCCTGGTGAGTCTCTGTCAGTGTGGTCTCAGATAAGCCAGTCTGAGGGGCCACGAGGCTATGCAATAGCCTGGACTTTGGGGGACTTGCACACAGAAGGCTGGAGTGGCTCTGTGTGGTCTGAGCTGGGAGGGCTGAGAGACCACTATCCCCCAAGAGACACTAGTGTGAGAGCAGCCTGGAGGCTGCTGGAGGTTGGGCTGGGAAAGCCGCATCTCATCACGGGTGTGAACTGTGGTACGCTTTAGGTGAGTCAGGGAAACCTATGTGTTTAGATAGGGCCCAGACGGGCAAGGTATTTTATTTGGGCTTTGTGTGTTTTTCTTTATGCTGTGTGCCACAATAAAGCACAGTTTGGCCCCTAAATCCTGGTGTCTGTGAAGAAGCGTGTGTTTGCAACCCCTGGAAAAGAGCTAATCCCCTACAATTGGTGTCGGATGCGGGCACATGTCCGTGCTGAAAAGTAAATAGCCAAAGTGGTTGCTAAGGGCAACGACCTGACGGAAAAGAGCAGGTGCTGCTGAATGTTGCCACGGAATTGCTGTGTTGCTGTGCAGTGATTTAAAGGGCCGGAAGCTAGTTTGCAGGAGCAGAGACTGCTGGTGTTAGTCTGGACATTTTTTTTCCTGTGGTGCAAACAGTGCAGGATTTAAAGGGCCAGAAGCCCAGTACAAGAGACTGATCAGTGGAAATGGCTACAAAATGGTATAGCCCGTGGGAGAAATCCTGTGATTTAGTGATATGGGGAATCCCGCTGGGGGTCATTCTAGACTCCCGCCAGCAAAAACTACGGTGTCACTGACCTTTGTGACTAACTATGGCTCTGTGCAATGGGAGCTGTTAAAATGTGAGACACTGGAAGTGGAATTTGTACTGTTGTGGAGCGGAGTTCCTGATAAAAAGCAAAGATGTGCCGTTGCCAAGGGCAACCGTCGGGAAGACAAAGAGGTGGAGAGCGGTGCGGTTCTCAGGAGTGCATATCTTCCCTGCGACTGTGCCTGGAGTCCTAGAGAGGAAGTGCGGAGGTGCAGTAAAGCTGTTGCTAGGAGCAACCACAACCTTGATGAGTCTGTGTTTTTCTTTATGCCGTGTGCCACAATAAAGCACAGTTTGGCCCCTAAATCCTGGTGTCTGTGAAGAAGCGTGTGTTTGCAACCCCTGGAAAAGAGCTAATCCCCTACACCACCCTAGAAATGTTATTGGAGCAGGTTAGGACAGCGGCAGTGGATCTGGGGTTGCAGTGGGTTCAGGAAACGCTGCAGGCGGTGTTGCAGGGGACCAGCACGGTTGCGGTCCCTGCTGTTTCTGAGGTCTCTTCCTACGGTGAGATTAAGCCCGGAGATTACCCCCCAGACCCGGCGGCGCCTAGGGAGCCCTGTTAGGGACCCTCCGGTATGGCAGCATGGTAGCGGAGCCAGCACTGCTCGCAGCCGTGCGGGGAAGAATCCCGTTCGGCGGTCGGGTGATGCGGGAAGGGTTAATCCCCCTCCTGCCTCTCAGCCAGCGGTAGTAGTCAGGCCGGGTATGACGGCGGGCCCGGCGCTGGAGTGCCTCAGTAGGGGACGAGCCTTTGACTTACCTCGGTCTCCGGTGGAGGGAAGGAGCCAGCAGCAGGATCGTAGCAGGGGAGTGCAGGAGACCTTCAACACGGTAGGCCAGAGCAGCAGGCAGCAGGAGCAGGAAGAACTAGGCTCGCTGAGGCCCCCTAGTGGGTGTCGGAGGCAATTGCAGTGTAGGAGCAGTCAGTGGCAGGTGGCTCCACCCCCCTAAAAGGGCATCTGCGGAGGGTGCTGCATATAGAGGACCTTGGTGGGTCTGGACGCGGTGCAGATGACGTCACGGCAGTGGATCCTGGAGTACCTGCTTCTGGTTTTCCTGCGGAGGGGTCGGACAAAGAAGGGGAGCTTTCCCAAGAGTCCACGGAGGATGAAGACGTCCAATTGGAGACCTGCGGGGACGCTGTTTCATCGGTTGCGGCGGCAGTTGGTTCTGCGAGTGTCCATGAGACGGCGGCTGATGGGATCCATCCCCAGGGACGGCCAGGTGAGAGGACACCATGGGCGGGTCAGTGTGGGGGGGAGGGTGCTGCGGCGGGGACGTCTGTGGGTGACGGAGGTACTCAGCTAGTGCAGGAGTTGTTATCTGGTTTGTCGGCGTTGTTAGCACGGGTGGGTTCTGGGATCGGACAATCGCCTACGGCGGTGTGGTCGACGGGGGTTCCGGCCTGCTTGGGAGCGGCTGGTCTGGTTGCACAATCTGTAGCGGGGAGTGGGTCTGGGGATTCTGTGGCTTTGGCGGCGTTGGTTGCGGCGATCGGTAGTGGTGGTAAGACGGGTACGGAAGACGTGGTACGGTTGGCGGATGCGGCTAGGGAAGAAGTGTATGTATGTTTCATAGGGCCTTTGGGGGCTCATCTGAAACCAGAGGTGAGGGAGAAGATTTATAGGGACGAATATGTTAAAATTTTTCACTTTTGCCCCTAGAGAAGTTTAATTTAGATAGGGTCAAGCTTGATGATTGCAAGAAGGAGGAGAAGGAGTGTTGTCAGTATTGACTGATACCGCGTACATTCATGAATTGGTTACAGGCATTTGCAATTTTAGCAAGCGTAGTGGGGGAGAAGGTGCTGGAACATTGTTCCACACTTTTTAGATATACAGGGAGTGCAGAATTATTAGGCAAGTTGTATTTTTGAGGATTAATTTTATTATTGAACAACAACCATGTTCTCAATGAACCCAAAAAACTCATTAATATCAAAGCTGAATATTTTTGGAAGTCGTTTTTAGTTTGTTTTTAGTTTTAGCTATTTTAGGGGGATATCTGTGTGTGCAGGTGACTATTACTGTACATAATTATTAGGCAACTTAACAAAAAACAAATATATACCCATTTCAATTATTTATTTTTACCAGTGAAACCAATATAACATCTCAACATTCACAAATATACATTTCTGACATTCAAAAACAAAACAAAAACAAATCAGTGACCAATATAGCCACCTTTCTTTGCAAGGACACTCAAAAGCCTGCCATCCATGGATTCTGTCAGTGTTTTGATCTGTTCACCATCAACATTGCGTGCAGCAGCAACCACAGCCTCCCAGACACTGTTCAGAGAGGTGTACTGTTTTCCCTCCTTGTAAATCTCACATTTGATGATGGACCACAGGTTCTCAATGGGGTTCAGATCAGGTGAACAAGGAGGCCATGTCATTAGATTTTCTTCTTTTATACCCTTTCTTGCCAGCCACGTTGTGGAGTACTTGGACGCGTGTGATGGAGCATTGTCCTGCATGAAAATCATGTTTTTCTTACCTTGCAGACTTCTTCCTGTACCACTGCTTGAAGAAGGTGTCTTCCAGAAACTGGCAGTAGGACTGGGAGTTGAGCTTGACTCCATCCTCAACCCAAAAAGGCCCCACAAGCTCATCTTTGATGATACCAGCCCAAACCAGTACTCCACCTCCACCTTGCTGGCGTCTGAGTCGGACTGGAGCTCTCTGCCCTTTACCAATCCAGCCATCTGGCCCATCAAGACTCACTCTCATTTCATCAGTCCATAAAACCTTAGAAAAATCAGTCTTGAGATATTTCTTGGCCCAGTCTTGACGTTTTAGCTTGTGTGTCTTGTTCAGTGGTGGTCGTCTTTCAGACTTTCTTACCTTGGCCATGTCTGTGAGTATTGCACACCTTGTGCTTTTGGGCACTCCAGTGATGTTGCAGCTCTGAAATATGGCCAAACTGGTGGCAAGTGGCATCTTGGCAGCTGCACGCTTGACTTTTCTCAGTTCATGGGCAGTTATTTTGTGCCTTGGTTTTTCCACACACTTCTTGCGACCCTGTTGACTATTTTGAATGAAACGCTTGATTGTTTGATGATCACGCTTCAGAAGCTTTGCAATTTTAAGAGTGCTGCATCCCTCTGCAAGATATCTCACTATTTTTGACTTTTCTGAGCCTGTCAAGTCCTTCTTTTGACCCATTTTGCCAAAGGAAAGGAAGTTGCCTAATAATTATGCACACCTGATATAGGGTGTTGATGTCATTAGACCACACCCCTTCTCATTACAGAGATGCACATCACCTAATATGCTTAATTGGTAGTAGGCTTTCGAGCCTATACAGCTTGGAGTAAGACAACATGCATAAAGAGGATGATGTGGTCAAAATACTAATTTGCCTAATAATTCTGCACGTAGTGTATGGACTCTATTGGGGAGGCTTATAGGGTGCATGGGGAAGTGGCGTGGTTGCCTTATGATGAGCAGTTTTGTCAACGCAAGGCTATCCGCCCTAGTATTAGGTGGGATCACAAAGATATCAGCCTCTGCATGTGCCTTATGGGTGGTAATCCCTTTCATGGGGCATCAGGAGGTACGTCAGTGGCAGAGTCACCCTCTGGCGGGAGAAAAGGGGTCTGCTGGCAGTTTAATGAGGGGTACTGTAAGTTCCTGTCCGACTGCTGTTTTAAGCATGAATGCTACGGGTGTGGGGGTGCCCATAGTTTCTCCCTGTGTTTTAAGAAGTGAAAAGGGAGGGGACAGGATGTTGTGCAGAAGAGGTTCGACACCTGTGAAGGTGGAGGCGATGCTTCTATTCCTAAATAAGTACCCTGATAGGGCGGCGGCGGAGTTGTTGCGTCAGGGGTTTGTTGATGGTTTTCGTATTCTGTGCTCTTCGGTTTGGGGGGCGGTGTGGTTCAGAATCTGACGTCCGCATTGGCGAGGCCTGAGGTTGTCAGGGATAAGATTGAGAAAGTGGTTAACACAGGGCGGGTTGCAGGTCTGTTTGCTGTCCTGCCGTTGCCGGTGTTGCGCGTTTCACCATTGGGGTTGGTTCCTAAGAAGGAGACAAACAAGTTTTGGCTCATTCACAATTTTTCTTACCCGTCTGGGAGGTAGGTGAATGATGGTATTGACCAGGAGTTAAGTTCTGTGTCGTACACGTCCTTTGATGTGACGGTGGCGTGGGTGCATTTAGGGCAGGGGACGCTGTTGGCCAAGACGGATATAGAGGCAGCATTTCGTTTACTGCCTGTACATCCGGAGAGCTTTCACTTGTTGGGTTTTGTTTGGGAGCAGCAGTTTTATGCTGATTGTTGTTTGCCGATGGGTTGCGCGATTTCATGTTCATAGTTTGAGAAGTTCAGTTTATTTTTGGAAAAGGTAGTGAAGCAGGAAGCTGGTTGGAAGTCGGTGCTGCACTATTTGGATGATTTTTTTGTTTGTTGGAACGGCGGGTTCCTGGGTTTATTCCATTTTATTGCATACGATGGAGTGTGTTGCTGGTGCGTTTGGGGTTCCATTAGCTTCAGACAAAATGGAAGGTCCGGCTAAATCAGTGAAGTTTTTGGGTATCGTCATTGATATGGAGCGCATGGAGTGTCGCTTGCGGAGGATAAGTTGGCGGATTTGGTTAAGGAAGTCTCCGGTTTGCGGGGACTTCGGAAAGTGCAGTTGCGCAGGGTTCAGTCGGTCTTGGGTAAGCTGAACTTTGCTTATTGGATCCTGCCTATGGGCCAGGATTTTTGCCGTCGATTGGCAATGGCGACTGCCGGGGTGGTTGCTCCGTGTTATTTTGTTCAGTTGTCGGCAGAGGTTAGGGCAGATCTGGAGGTTTGGGAAATTTTGTCCCTGTTTAATGGACGATCTGTGTGGATGGACAAGCCGGTTTTTAATGTTGATATGGAGCTCTTTACGGACTGACGGGCGTGCCCTGACGGGCGTGCAGTTACAGTTTTTTTTTTGGCAAGGTCAATAGAGTGCGGGGTCGTGGCCGGATGACTGGTGTGCAGCTGGTTTTCTGACTAATCTGGCCTTGTTGGAATTGTTTCCCATCGTGCTGGCGGTGAAATTATGGGGTGATTGTTTTCGGAACAAGAGGATTCATTTTTGTTGTGGCAACATGGGCGTGGTTCAGGCTATTAATGCCCAATCTTCTAGTTCGCAGCCGGTGATTGGTTTGTTGCGGCATTTGGTGTTGAGGGGTTTGGAGTTGAATGCGTGTTTTGTGGAAGTTCATTTTCTGGGTGTTGAGAACTCGGTGGCTGATGCTCTTTCTCGTTTCCAGTCGGATCGTTTTCGTCGACTGGAGCAGATGGCGGAAGAGCATGGCCATCCTTGTCCTCAGTGGCTCTGGAGCATGACCTTGGGGTCTCGGTTGCGTTGCTTCGACGATCTGTGAGTAAAGGTACGTGGTTGGCTTATGCTTCGGTTTGATCCCAGTGGGAGCGGTTGATTGAGCAGGTTGGGGGCTGTAGTACTGTTGAGGAGTTTCGGGTGCTTCTGATTTATATGGTGGGATTGGCGTTTAGCGCGGGTTCATCTTATTCAGTGGTTTCGAAACAGGTGTCGGCGATATCCTTCTGGTTGCGCATGAGGGGCATGGCGGATGTGTCTAAATGTTTTATGGTGCGCCAGGTGTTGAAGGGTTATCAGAGACATGTATTTACTAGGGATACGCACCACCCTGTTTCTCTTGAGATATTGAATTTGTTGTGGAGCCAGGTGGGGGTTACTTGTGTGTCTGTTTTGTGCATTTTTTTCGCTGGCATTTTTTGGGGCTTTCCGAGTGTCTGAGTTGGTGGCAAGAAATAGAGGCGGAGATGGAGGTTTGAGGCATGGGGATGTGGTGCGCTGCCCAGAGGGATTAGATTGTTTTGTGAGTAGATCTAAAATGGATCCGGAGGGGAGGGGGAGGCGTTTTGTGCTGCACCCCTTGTGGGGTTCTGTGGTTTGCCCCATCAGGTGTCTGGAGGAGTTCTGAGGGGGTTCGGCCTGATGTTGAGGGGGGATTGTTCGTGCACTTGGATGGGTCGACCTTGTAGCGGTATCAGTTTGTGGCAGTTTTTAGGAAGGTTTCTGGGCCACAGAGTTTGCATCGCACTTCTTTTCGATTGGAGCTTCTACCGAGGCTGCTGGGTGGGGCTTGGGGGATGATGTGATTCAGCGTATTGGTAGGTCGGAATCCGCTTGTTTCCGTTCTTATGTTCGGCCTCATTTACTGTGACGGGGTGAGTTGCGGGATAGCCAGTGGGTGAGGCTCGGTGGGGGTTTAGGTATGATGGGTTGCGCTTTGTTAACTGCAGTTTTGTTCATTGGTTGTGCTGTTATGTTTTGTAGTGCCCACCGCGTGTCTGGCTTGGATTTTTGGCCACTCGTATGTTTATTGGGGAGCCCAGAGAGCAGATGTGCGGAGGAACGGCAGGCAGTTGGGTTTTGAGTCACATGAGCTTCAGGTCCGCTGGATTGGATTGCGAGGTTTGTTGTAGGGATGGGTGTTGTCGGAATTCAGTTTTTATGTTTCTCTGGATCGCCCTCCAGATATAGTGGTTATTCATGCTGCAGGGAATCATTTGGGTGTTCCAGAGATGTCATTAGGGAAATAAAATTGGACTTTCTACGGTTGTGGGCTGATTACCCGTCCTTGTTGGTGGTGTGGTCGGATATAGTGGCAAGGAGAGCTTGGCGGATTGCGCGGTCGGTAGAGAAGTTGAACAGGGCTAGGGCCAAGGTCAATAGGAAGGTGGGCCGATTTGTGAAGCGGCATGGTGGGTTTGTGGTTCGACATAAAGACTTGGAGGATGCTTCCTCTTTGTTTTTGAGATCTGATGGAGTACATCTTAATGACATTGGGATTGAAATGTGGATGTTAGGCCTGCATGATGTTTTGGAGATGGCTTTGAAGGTGTGGAGGGACGAGCACAGGTGAGGTGACACCTATGTTGTCTGGTGGCAGTAAAGAAGGGGATCCTGGGAGGCAATATTTTAGTATACGTGCATGGCTTTATCTTTACGGCATGCATCTATGATGTTTTGGTGGTAAATGGAAAACTCAGGACCCTGATGGGGCTAATAGCCTTGCAGGGGTATAAATCGGGGATTTGGGGCCCTTGGGTCGGAGAGTGCGCCCGAGGGTAAAAAAGTTATTTAAAACATGGACCGGATGCTCACATTGCCTTCTAGGATCCCTCGGTGTCTTATGATTATAATATATGTTAAAAGTATTAAGTTTAAAGTGGTTATAATATATGTTAAAAGTATGGTATTTTATTTATGGTTGTCTGATAAATTGCCGCTACGGCCTTTACACCAAGTATGGTTTTGTTGTGTTTTTTATTGATCAGGGTGGGGGGTAAAAGGGTAGAGGGTAGAAGCCAGAAGCTCTTCCATCCCATGAAGTCAAGGATAGGGAGGAATCATTCCACAGTATTGAAGCAGAACAGGGTTCAGTAGGGGAGTTTACAACCTGGGTAATATGAACAATCCTATTACACCTTGGTGCCCTGACTGTGGATCCAAATTGCCATTATACGGCTCTGTAATTCCAGCAAACTGTTCTTATTAGGTTGCAAGTGCTGTTTGACACAGGCATTAACAGGGTTTATTACAAGGAAATATTTATATGTCTTATTTGCCCTTGTGCAGTGGAGTTATACAGTGGATATAAAAAGTCTACACACCCCTGTTAAAATGTCAGGTTTCTGTGGTGCAAAAAAGATAAATCATTTCAGAACTTTTTCCACCTTTAATGTGACCTATAAACTGTACAACTCAATTGAAAAACAAACTGAAATCTTTTAGTTAGAGGGAAGAAAAAAAATATAAAAATAAAATAATATGGTTGCATAAGTGTGCACACGCTTAAACGAATACTTTCTTGAAGCACCTTTTGATTTTATTACATCACTCAGTCTTTTTGGGTATGAGTCTATCAGCATGGCACATTTTGACTTGGCAAGATTTGCCCACTCTTGTTTGCAAAAACACTCCAAATCTGTCAGATTGCGAGGGCATCTCCTGTGCACAGCCCTCTTCAGATCACCCCACAGATTTTCAATCAGATCCAGGTCTGGGCTCTGGCTGGGCCTTTCTAAAACTTTAATCTTCTTCTGGTGAAGCCATTCCTTTGTTGATTTGGATGTATGCTTTGGGTCGTTGTCATGCTGAAAGATGAAGTTCATGTTCAGCTTTCTAGTAGAAGCCTGAAGGTTTTGTACCAACATTGACTGGTATTTGGAACTGTTCATAATTCCCTCTAGCTCAACTAAGGCCCCAGTTCCAGCTGAAGAAAAGCAGCCCCAAAGCATGATGCTGCCACCACCATGCTTCACTGTGGGTATGGTGTTCTTTTGGTCATGTGTAGTATTGTTTTTGCGCCAAACATATCTTTAGGAATTATGGCCAAAATGTTCAACCTTGGTTTCATCAGACCATAACACCTTTTCCCAAATGATTTTTGGAGACTTCAGATGGGTTTTTGCAAAATGTAGCCTGGCTTGGATGTTTTTCTTCGTAAGAAAGGGCTTTCGTCTTGACACTCTACCCCATAGCCCAGACATATGAAGAATACGGGAGATTGTTGTCACATGTACCACACGGCCAGTACTTGCCAGATATTCCTGAAGCTCTTTTAATATTGCTGTAAGCCTCTTGGTTCGCCTCCAAGACCAGTTTTCTTCTCGTCTTTTCATAAATTTTGGAAGGACATCCAGTTCTTGGTAATGTCACTGTTGTGCCATATTTTCTCCACTTGATGATGACTGTCTTCACTGTGTTCCATTGTTCCATGATATATCTACTGCCTTGGAAATTCTTTTGTACCCTTCTCCTGACTTATACCTTTTAACAATGATATCCCTCTGATGCTTTGGAAGCTCTCTGTGGACCATGGCTTTTGCTGTGGGATGCAACAAAGAAAATTTTAGGAAAGACCAACTAGAGTAGCTGAACTTTATTTGGGGTTAATCAGAGGCACTTTAAATGATGGCTGGTGTATGCTGCCTCATATTTAACATGACTTTGAATGTGATTGCTTAATTCTGAACACTGCTACATCCCCAGTTATAAGAGGGTGTGCACACGTATGCAAATAGATTTTTTTTTTTGTTTTTTGTTTTGTTCCCTTCACCTAAAAGATTTCAGTTTGTTTTTCAATTGAGTGGTACAGTTTATAGGTCACATTAAAGGTGGAAAAAGTTCTGAAATTATTTATCTTTTGCCTCATTTTTTTACATCACAGAAATCTGACATTTTACTTTTTGTGTAGACTTTTTATATCCACTGTGTGTTCTAAAGCCCTTTTTGGCGTGTATTAGTTGCACAAAAAAAAAGTATTTGCCGTTGTGTGGTGGTGAGAAAATGACAGCCCTTTTTGCCGTGTATTAGTGGCAAAAAAATATATATTTGTCGTTTAGCGGTGCAGTTATATGTTCTAAAGCCGTTTTTGGCATGTATTAGTGGCAAAAAAATATATATTATTTGTCGTTCAGCAGTGCAGTTATATGTTCTAAAGCCTTTTGTGGAGTGTATAAGTGTGAAAAATAAGGGCCTATTTGCCATTCAGCAGTGCAGTTATATGTTCTAAAGCACTTTTTGGTAGTGCATTAATGTTAAAAAAAATTAAATTATTTGTCGTTCAGCAGTGCAGTTATATGTTTTAAAGCCTTTTGTGGCGTGTATACAGTAAGTGGAACAAAATAAGGGCCTATTTGCTGTTTAGCGGTGCATTTATATTTTATAAAGCCCTTTTTGGCGTGTATTAGTGCAAAAAAAAATATATTTGCCATTCAGCCGTGCAATTATATGTTCTAAATCCCTTTTTGGCATATATTAGTGGAAAAAAGGGCTTATTAGCTGTTATGTGGTGAAGTGAGAAAATTGCAGAGTTTTTTGGGGTGTTTTAATTTCTGTTTTTATTTATTTATTTGATATAACTGTATGTCAGACAGAGAAGTGCCAGGCCCTTGCACAGGGGAGTGGAAGAGGCCTAAATGTTTCTGGCACAGGTCTCAGCAGAGTAAGATGGTGTGGCAACAGGAGTTGCAGTGAGAGGCCTGAGCTCCCGCAGTCATCTAGCGGTCGTGTCTTGACCAGCAACCCAGTGGTTCTTGAATGGTTGACTCGGTCATCCACTTTGTCCCAAATGACATCAGACACCCCCAGCCAAGAGTCGGTGGTTTCGTTAGACACAACACTTAGTTGGCATCACCTGGGAGCAGGCCCTGTGCCCTCACCTGTCCTCAACCTGACTCTGTACTTTTCTGTTCCCTCAGCCAGAGAAATAGTATATGCTGTGGGCTCAGCTCCACTATTCAGCGAGGACTAGCTACTATAGGACAGTCAGCAGCTACTGGCCAGCCAAGATGTGGAGGAGACATTCGCCACTTCCTCCTGTAGGCGGGCAAGTAGTGATGAGGAGAGTGGCGAGGGAGCTGGTGTTGTGAAAGGTCATGCTCCTGACCCAGAGACCGTTGAGGAGGACATCAGTGACATGCAGACAGTACTCGATGATGATGCAGCTGATCGCACTTGGGAGCCGGGTGAATTAGGGGCTTCATCATCATTGGGAGAAGAGGGTGTCAGCTTGCCCGTGAGGCAGTGGTGGAGCCAGCAAGTCGCTAGCATGGCTGGGAGTCAGCAGGGTGGCAGCAGTGGGAGGTCGGGAGCCAAACTTGCCCGGGGTAGACCACCTGCTTTGCTGGAGCCTACATGCCCGGTAGTAAAATCACCTACTCGGCGGTGTGGCAGTTTTTTAAGCAGCCAGAGGAGGTGAACATGGCCATTTGTAGAATCTGTGGGTAGAAGGTGACGCGTGGCCAAGGTGCCATGTTGGCACCACGGCCCTGTGTCAACATATGCAGCATCACCATAAAGTGGCCTGGGAGAACCTTGACTTCAATGTGGTGGTCCACCCTGCTGCAGAAACCGCTGCATCACCCAGTTGCACGCACCAGTTTTCAGGCAGTCAAAACTCCACCACCTCAGCTGAAGGGAGCTGTCTGTCCTTCCCATCATCTGATGTCCCTCATGCTCCTGCTCCTCCTCCTATTTTACGTCAATAATTCCATCAGCAATCAATCACCGAAGCGATTGCCAAGAGACAACAATATGCCTGCACTCATACAACGGCCAGAAGCTGAATGTGGTCCTGGCCAAGTTGCTGGTGCTGTAGTCCCTACCTTTCCAAGTGGTGGACTCTGAACCTTTCGGAGAACTGTTGGCTTGTGCCGAGGTGGAGAGTCCCAAGCTGTCATTTCTTTGCCAAAAAGGCAGTACCAGGCCTGTACACGTAAGTAGAACAGAAGGTGGGCCATTCCTTGAACCTGTCGGTGTCTGCGAAAGAGCATGGCAGCGTCGACGTGTTAAGCTGTAACTATGGTCAGGGACAATACATGTCCTTTACGGCCCACTGGGTGAATATGATTCCTGCACAGCCACACCATCAACTTGGCTAGGTGACGCCACTTCCGCCTCCACAATCTCACACCGTTGGTCCGGCGACAATGTCCGTCTCTGCCTCCTCATCTTCCCCCTTGTCCTCAGCCTCCACTGCAGGGACAATTCACAGTGCCCCTACATCATACGATACATGTAGAGCATGGCGGTGTCACACTGTTCTGCACCTCATTTGCCTGGGTAAACTGAGTCACACAGGGGAGGAACTGCTCCGTGTCCTTCATCAAGAAATCAAATTCTGGTTTTCTTGGCGACAACTCAAAATTGGAACCATGGTGACCGACATTGAGAAGAACATTGTGTTGGCGCTGCATCAAGGAGGGCTGAGCCTTGTGCTCTGCATGGCACACATGTTCAATCTGTTTGTCAAGCTGTTTCTGGATCCTTCCACCCATCTGCAAGACATCCTAAAAATGGCTAGGAAACTTTGCATGCACTTCATCCACTCGTACTGTACATCGCAAAGCACACCCTCCTTGAGCTGCAGAAGCAGAATGGCAACGCCAACATAGTCTGATATGTGACATTTACACCCGTTGGAATTCTACCCTCCATATGTTGGACCAAATATAACGATTTCTTAATGATCCAAGAGGACAGGAGTACTCCATTATGTAACTTCCATGTCAGCCAGTGGCAGCTCATGCGTGACACCTGCCGTTTGCTCAGGCCCTTTGAGAAGGCCACGTAATTTGTCAGTCACCAGTAGTGTTGATCGAGCACCAAAGTGCTCGGGTGCTCGGTCCGAACACCTCGGGATGCTCGGGTGCTCTGCCGAGCACAATGGAAGACAATGGGAGAACACGAGCATTAAACCAGACGGCCCTGCTCTGAAGACTGGAGGGTATCTGGTTCATAGAAAAAGGTCAGAAATTGATGGAAACACCACCAAAATGGTTTGAGAACAGCATGTGGAGGATGTCTGAATGCATCTTGAGCGTCCTTCACTCAATGCCCCTGCGCTGAATACTGAACGGAACGGGGCAGGCGCGAGATACATGTCAGAGAGGGCCAGCAGGAAGAGACCAAGGCTGCCTGGCCTTGTCAATCAAGTGCAGCCGGGCGCATCCAGAGGTGGTAGAATGGAGCTTCTAGGAGCAGGGGCAACGCCGCCCCTTCTCCTAGAGGCTAATAAGTATTTTATAAAAGTTCGATTTATGGTGTAACCGGAGCATAGATACAAGTAGGAATAGGCTAGTTAGGTTCAGCTGACATTCGCACATCGCTAATGTCAGCTACGTAGTTTAATAGGGTTAATTCTGATGACAGAAACCCTTTACTAAATCAAGGCATCTACAGAATTATTGTCTGCTCTGACACAATATCCAATTGGCTGGACTGAGAATAAAAAAGGCAGAACATTGACTTGTTTGGGACATAAATTGCACCCCTTTACCAGAACTGCACCCTAGGCAGATTTCTTCCACTCTTCCCAGCACATAAAGGAAAGTATGTCATATGGTACCTCCAAATCAACACTAATGGAGGCACAGCACCTCTCACACTGTGTCCACTAACTTCATATGAGAAATCAGTCATGCAAAAGTTTTTACAAGAAAGACTAAATTGTTCCTTTCTAATAATTTGCATACCTAGCAATTCTACATATTAGTACAATCTATTTTTAGCATGTATAAGCAGCACTATTCACACATGAGCAACATAGAACAATAGAGACCTTGAACACATTGTTCCCAGATTATTAAATGTCTTGTTTTTATGATTCTGTTTACCAGTTTAGCATGTATAAGTAGTCCCTGTTTTCCCCTCAGCTGACTCATTGCTGCTATTGTTAACTATTTCCAACATAAAACTCTGCATTCAGAATAAGAAAAGGTTGCTCATATAAGAGAATCCACACTTTTAGGCAACTTTTGTAAGAGCAAAAACCTGAAAAAGGCTGTCCTGATCTTGAAAAATAAAATCTGATCCTGTCTTTGACAGTAAATATTCAGTAGATTCAAAATTGTAATATGGCTATGTTTATGAATTAAAAGTAGTGATGAGCTGAACTTTGTTTACAAGTTCAATTCGGGTTTTGAATTTGACCCAAACTTGACACCGAAACCCATTAAAGTCAATGGACCCGAACTTTGGGTCTGAAAAATGGCTGTAGAAAAGTTATAGAAAGGGCTAGAGGGCTGCAAGATAATCCAAAATGGGGGTAAGAGAAGTACAATTGCCCTGCAAACATATGTGGATAGGGAAATGACTTAAAATAACATAAAATATATAAAAATAATAATCTTGAACCAGGAGGCGGAGGACCAAGTGAAGTAGGAAGTGGAGGAGGCTGTAGACCTTGCGGTGTAGGTGGAAGAGGCAGAGGAGGCAGAGGGGAAAGCCAACATTGTTTTTGTGCGGTTATAGTCTGTTAATTCTGTGTGTGACCTACAGCCATTTTTTTGGGGTTCGACCAGTATATTTCTCTACTCTGCCAATATACTGTCTTGAGCCAATATAATATCTTGAGCCAGGAGGTGGAGGTCCGAGTGGAGGTGGATGTGGCAGTGCAGACAGAAGAGGCGGACATGGCGGTGCAGGCAGAGGAGGTAGCCAACATTATTTTTTTTTATTTTTTTTGTTTTTGTTTTTCTTACACTTGCAAGCACAGCCGGCCTGGAAAAGCAGTAGTGGCTGGGAACCATGTACCATGGGACAGCCACCATCATTCAATTTATACAACTCTCCATCTCTACCAGATGGAATGTCAGCATTTCAAAGCCCAGGAATTTTGAAGTGCTGGAATTCAGGGCCAGAACTCGCATGTGGGTAGGGGGTTACTTCCTTTTTCTCTCCAGTGTTTATGGGATGGACAGCTGAACACTTTCATGGGACAGTGTGGACATGCTCGGTGACACTGGTGGTGGTGTGGCTGTCACATCCTTACTTTGAGAGATGCCAGGTGGCCTTTCACTCCAGAAGGGGAGGAAGAGGCCAAGACTGCAGCAGAAGATGGAGCAGGAGGTTTTTCATGTGTACTCTACTGCAGCTCGTGCTTTGCAGTTATATGCCTGGTTATGCAGGTGCTGCTCAGGTTTAGAATTGTTATGCCTTGCTTCAGGCTGCAAACCACTGGTGTCTTGTCATCAGCACATTGCCTGAAGAACTGCCATGCCAGGGAACTCATTTGAGCTTGCTTTGGTGTGCTCTATCCCTTGGCATGTTGGGCAGTATCAGGTGTACTGGCTGGGGGGCGGGTGCTCTGCTTTTGCACCCTGCTCCCTCTTTTGCTGTGCAGCTGGCCCTGCATGACCCCCACCTTTTCCTCCGAACTGCACATATCACTCTGATGACCTGGACCCCATCATCCTCCACATCATCTTCCACCCACTCCTCACCCCTGCCACCCTGGCCAGTCTGCAGCAGTTGACACCTGTGTTTAGTCATCATCAGCAGAGATGAGCTGCGGCAGTCCTCTCACATCCTCATCCTCAAACATAAGTGGTTGGACATCAGTGCACTCACTGCTTCTACTTCTTCTGGCCTCACCATTTGTAGAGCGGTATTCAGGCCTACAAAATGACGCAGAACCTCCTGTCGCCTGTATGCACCACAGTAAGGTGTTTTATTTGGCCACATAGCTGGCACAGATAGACAGTGTCCTCTCCCTACAGCAGAAGCTCCACCATGACCGAAACCAGCAGCACCATGACCACAGCCTCTTCTCCTAGTGGATGCTCCTCTCATTTTTTTACGGTCACCCACCAAATTGTATTTCTGTGTTTTGCAGCCCAGGAAATGACTATAGGCCACCACAGAATTAACAGACTTTATGTCACTGATACAAATAATAGACTGATTTACAATTAAGGCGGATGCAAAGGTGGTGTGATGAAACACAAAAATGTACTTTATGTCATCGACACAATTAAAAGACTGATTTACTCTGCTATTACAGTAAGGCTACTTTCACACTCATGTGTGGTGCAGATCAGTCATGGATCTGCACAGACGGAGCTGTTCAAATAATACAACCGTCTGTATCCGTTCAGAACGGATCCATTTGTATTAACTTTAACATAGCTAAGACAGATCCGTTTTGAACACCATTGAAAGTCAATTGGAGACGGATCAGTTTTCTATTGTGTCAGATTGTGTAATAGAAAACGGATCTGTCCCCATTGACTTTCATAGTGTGTCAGGATGGATCTGTTTGGCTTAGTTTCGTCAGACGGACACCAAAACGCTGCAAGCAGCGTTTTGATGTCCGCCTCCATAGCGGAACGGAGGCAAACTGATGCATTCTGAGCAGATCCTTTTCCATTCGGAATGCATTAGGGCAAAACTGATCAGTTTTGGACCGCTTGTGAGAGCCCTGAACAGATCTCACAAACGGAAAGCCAGAACGCCAGTGTGAAAGTAGCCTAAGACGGATGCACAGGCAGTGTGATAAACCCCCAAAAATTGTTTTGTGTCAACGAAACAATTAACAGAATGATTACATTTTCTATTATAGTTAGACAGATGAAAATGTGGTGTTTATAAAAAAAACTGTGTGCAGATGAAATTTGTCTATGTCTGTATCAGTGAAATTTGTCTATATATTGATTTTCCCAATATACTTGACTTTTTCCCAATATATGGGATTGAACACTCAGATGGCATAGAAATGCAATGTGCTGCGATAAACGGTTTCTAGCGCAGACAAGAAAACTGTGTGCAGATTCAGTGAAGTGTTTCTATATATTGATTTTCAATTTTTCCTAATATATGGGATTGAAAATTCAGATGGCATAGAAATGCAATGCATTGCGATAAACGGTTTCTAGCGTAGACAAGAAAACTGTGTGCAGTCAGTGAAATTTTTGTATATATATATATATATATACTGCATATATTGCACAGTATTATAGATGCAATATGTACAGATATATAGTATATACAGCAGTGTACTGCTATGTGAGATATAAGGAATAATAGATGCAGTGTGTAAAGGTATATAGTCTATACAGTCGTGTACTGATATGTGAGGTATGAGGTATAATATATGCAGTGTGTACAGATATATAGTATATACAGCAGTATATCGATATGTTAGGTATGAGGTATAAAAGATGAAGTGTGTACAGATATACAGTGGGATGCGAAAGTTTGGGCAACCTTGTTAATCGTCATGATTTTCCTGTATAAATCGCTGGTTGTTACGATAAAAAATGTCAGTTAAATATATCAGATAGGAGACACACACAGTGATATTTGAGAAGTGAAATAAAGTTTATTGGATTTACAGAAAGTGTGCTATAATTGTTTAAACAAAATTAGGCAGGTGCATAAATTTGGGCACCACAATAAAAAAAAAAAAAAATTTTTTTGTAGATCCTCCTTTTGCAGAAATTACAGCCTCTAAATGCTTCCTGTAGGTTCCAATGAGAGTCTTGATTTTGGTTGAAGGTATTTTGGACCATTCCTCTTTACAAAACATCTTTAATTCATTCAGGTTTGATGGCTTCCGAGCATGGACAGCTCTCTTTAAGTCACACCACAGATTTTCATTTATATTCAGGTCTGGAGACTGGTATGGCTATTCCAGAATGTTGTACTTGTTCCTCTGCATAAATGCCTTAGTGGATTTTGAGCAGTGTTTAGGGTCGTTGTCTTGTTGAAAGATCCAGCCCCGGCGCAGCTTCAGCTCTGTCACTGATTCCTGGACATTGGTCTCCAGAATCTGCTGATACTGAGTGGAATCCATGCGTCCCTCAATTTTGACAAGATTCCCAGTCCCTGCACTGGCCACACAGCCCCACAGCATGATGGACCACCACCATATTTTACTGTAGGTAGCAGGTGTTTTTCTTGGAATGCTGTGTTCTTTTTCCTCCATGCATAACGCCCCTTGTTATGGCCAAATAACTCAATTTTAGTTTCATCAGTCCACAGCACCTTATTCCAAAATAAAGCTGGCTTGTCCAAATGTGCTTTAGCCCACCTCAAGCGGCACTTTTTGTGCTGTGGGCGCAGAAAAGGCTTCCTCTGCATCACTCTCGCATACAGCATCTCCTTGTGTAAAGTGCGCTGAATGGTTGAACGATGCACAGTGACTCCATCTGCAGCAAGATGATGTTGTAGGTCTTTGGTGCTGGTCTGTGGGTTGACTCTGACTGTTCTCACCATTCATCGCTTCTGTCTATCTGAGATTTTCTTGGTCTGCCACTTCGAGCCTTAACTTGAACTGAGCCTGTGGTCTTCCATTTCCTCAATATGTTCCTAACTGTGGAAACTCTGAGACAGCTTTCTGTATCCTTCCCCTAAACCATGATGGTGAACAATCTTTGTCTTCAGGTCATTAGAGAGTTGTTTTGAGACCCCCATGTTGCTACTCTTCAGAGAAAATTAAAAGAGGAGGGAAACTCACAACTGACCCCCTTAAATACTCTTTCTCCTAATTGGATTCACCTGTGTATGTAAGTCAGGGGTCACTGAGCTTACCACCAATTTGTGTTCCAATAATTAGTTCTAAAGGTTTTGGAATCAATAAAATGACAACAGTGCCCACATTTATGCACCTGCCTAATTTTGTTTAAACAATTATAGCACACTTTCTTTAAATCCAATAAACTTCATTTCACTTCTCAGATATCACTGTGTGTGTCTCCTATATGATATATTTAACTGACATTTTTTATCGTAACAACCAACGATTTATACAGGAAAATCATGACGATTAACAAGGTTGCCCAAACTTTCGCATCCCACTGTATTGTATATACATTAGTGTACTGATATGTGAGGTACGTGCTGTCAACACACTGCTGTATTTACTATATACCTGTACACACTGCATCTATAATACCTTGTATCTCAGATGTCAGTACAGGCTGTATATACAATATATGTGTACACACTGCATCCATTGTACCATGCACCTCACATATTACACTACTGTACATATTATATACCCATAGACACTGCATATATTATACTCTGTACCTCACATATCAGTACACTGCTGTATACACTATATACCTGTACACACTGCATATATTATACCCCGTACCTCACATATTAGTACACTATGGAATATACTATATACCTGTACACACTGCACATATTTTGCCTCGTACCTTACATAACAGTACGCTGCTGTATATACTATACATTTGTACACACTGAACTTATTTATAACTCTTTTCTGTGCCAGGGCTGTTTTGTAATCCCAATCCGGCCTTGATGGCATAAATTATAAAACGCAGCAGCAAGAATAGTTCATTGAACAAATGGAGAGTTCCGGAATGGGTAGTGGGAGGGGCTATAAAAGGGCAATGGGGGCCCAATTTAAATTCTTGCTATGGGGCCCAGTGATTTCTATGATTAAAGGGTTTTATATGCCTGCTTCCACAAAATACTGATTAAGTGGTTTGATATACCTGCTTCCAATAAATACAGATTGAGGGGTGTGATATACCTGATTTCACTAAATATTGATTCAGGAGTTCTATATACCTGCTTCCATAAAATACTGATTGAAGAGTTTAATATACCTGTTTCCACAAAATACTGGCTGGGTGCAATATACTGCTTCTACAAAATACTGATTAAGGGGTTCTATATACCTGCTTACACAAAATACTGATTGAGGGTTGCAATATACCGGCTTCCATCAAATACTGATTGAGGCCTGCAATATACCTGCTTCCACAAATACTTGGGAGGCACAAAGGAAAAACAAAAGTGCAAAAAAAAATGTGTTCTGGTCCTTAAGAGGTACAGTAAAGCAAACACACACACCCTCAGTAAAGGCAGATGAGCCCAATACCTATAATAGCAAGGACCTAGCAAGGGAGAGAGACTTGTGCTGCTTTTATAACTAAGGAAAAACAGATTAACATTAGACATCAAAGAATTAAAATACTGCAAAATATGGCTTTTGTCACTTTTTGGGCTTATTTGCAAAGAAAATTCTTGCATTTTTACACCACTCATCCCACAAACAAATTCCACCACTCATTCCACATCGACAAATGGTAGAAATGTCAGAGAATGTATGTTAATATGTTTCACTCCAGTAGGATGAGGCTGAAAAATACTAGAGTAACATTTTGTGTTCCAAAAACTACATGCAAAACTGACTTCAAATATTTCCTTTATGATAAATTCTCTCCTAGGAGTCTACAACATAATGTTCAAAAATGCTCCATGTGGAGCAAAGCAGACATTTAAGGGTTACAGTTTTCCTAGAATTACAGTGACTACCAATACAAAAATTAAAATCGTAGTATATTCACATAGTTTCAAAATCTAAATTTATACAATTAATTATGAAATTTCACATTTAATTTGTAAAGATTCTTATGCATTTGTGAGTGTCCACTTCAGCAGAAGATGCCCCAAGAGAGATCTATCTCAGCCATAGATCCTCATGCACTCTGGCACTGATAGAGTCCCTTCAGAAAAAATTGTCAGGCAAGCTGTTCCATTCTGAAGCGCTTGGAAACAGATATTCCTTATCTAGCTGCCTGACTGCAGAATTTATTGCCTTACAAAGCTGTCATACTCTGTCAGACTCAGCAGTCCAAACATATGTCAAGAATAGAAAAAACACAGAAGATCATTGTGATATGCTAGCCTTTTTCACTTCTTTTTTATTGTGTTGTTTCATGAACAAACACATTATTCTAAAACTACTGATTTATTTAGGGTTAGGTTCACACCACATTATTTTTTTTCATCCTGTTAAATTCTTTTTTCTTTTTTTTTATCCTGTAAAAACAACAGATGTCAAACAGGATGGTGCAGCAGAATGCCTATCCTGTCTTACCCTGTTGTCAAAGACTTGCATTGTACAAAAAAAATTGATCCATTGGGATCCTGTTCTTCAACAGGACAGAAAATACTTGTTTGTTTGTCCTGCCTTAAAAATAGATCTTGATGGAAACCTGTTGAAAAGTGACAAATGGACCCTTTTATGACTGTAAGGAATTAATGGATACGTTGATTGACAAACATGATGTTGACAAAGGATCAGCTAAACGTGATATAATGTGTCTCCTAACAAGGAGCTGCTTATTTATATCCTGTAGGGGTTTGGAAATGTAACATGTCCTTCATAATCGTTATCTTTCAGTGATCCAGTTCCAAGAAAGCCAAGAACCATTTTTTTCAGGTTTTTGATTTTGCTTTCTATGGAGAGAAATAAGAAATAATACTTCACTTTCAAATATATTTATGATTTCAATATCACTCTTTTCACATGATTCCAATATTACTCTTTCTCACTATTGCATGTGTTATTAGAAACATTCCCAAAATGTTCCTATTTTGGGTGTAGACAATGTTTATACAAACATGGTGTTATCAGAAAAAAATTGTGGCTTGTCACTAATCCTTAATCCTTTTAGCCCAGGGTGATTTTACATTTTTGGGTTTTCATTTTTCATTCCCTGCCTTCCCGGAGCTATAACTTTTAAAATTTTCTGTTGACAGAAGGCTTGATTATTGAATGGGCAAGTTGCACTTTCTAATACCACCAATTTAATGCTGCATACAATGTGGTGTAAAGCTGAAAAAAATTCCAAATGAGGTGAAATTGGAAAAAACAACAACACAATTCTTCCACAGTGTTATGGATATTGTTTTTACAGTGTTCCCTATTCTATAAAGCTGACCTATTACCTTCATTCTCTGGGTCAGTACAATTAAAGCAATACCATTTTTATATTGTTTTCCTTGTGTTTTAATACTAAAGAAAAAATAAAAACCTTGGTAAAAATGCACATGCTATGTTAATGGAAGACCAGCTGAAGACTTTTGCTCTGCTGAGGAGTAGCGTGTACTGCACACTGGTCTGTTGGAGTAAGCAACACATCCTGAGTCCTTTGTCAGTTATCACTCACTCCAGACTCCACAGTAGCAGTGAGCACAGTACTGGTGTGCTCCCTGTGTTACCAACTATGGAAATAGCTCAGCACATCTGAGCTGAGTATTGAGGAGCTGCATGCATCTGTGCTTTCACTGCTTCAACTGATTTTGCTGCTGTAGGTGAATCTGTGTTCTACGCCAGTACCAGTGGTGGCCAGTGGGGGAGTGAGGTTCTTTACATAGCACTGTAGTTTGGGGGGCTGAAGGACGGGTAGTGAGGAGATCTTGTGCACTGCTTCGCAAACTATTGAGCATCCACAGTCAGAAAGATGACGGTGGGGAACGGCAATTAGTGTTTCTTGCAATTGCCAGCTCACCTACTGTTGTGCGACGTGAGCACACGTTGGAACTCCACATTCCACATGTTGGCCAGGCTTTGTGAGCAGCAGAGGGCAGTAGTGGAATACCAGCTGCAACATGGTCATCACCTTTCCAGTCAGCTTCTGCTTTTCACAAGCAGGAAACGGTTTCCTCCGCTACAGAGGGTAGTTCCCATAGCAAGCTTATTCCATCTGTCCCATGTGGATGGGCCGAAGAGGAGGAAGAGGATGAGGAGATTGAGAGTCGTCCTCCTGATGAGGACAGCAAAGTCTTGTCTGTTGGGACTCTGGCACACAGGGCTGGTTCTAGGTGAAATGGGGCCCTGGGGCGAAAAACAATAAGCCCTCCCCCTCCCATGACACTTGCTGACTTTAACGTCCCGTATTGACTCTGGAGATTTAATTTGTGGATGTTCATACAGAAGAAACTGTATATTGTGTGGCACAGTGTATTCTATATGTGTATAACAAACGTATTTCAAATGAAAACTTACAATTACTTGGCTTGGCCCTTGGGGATCTCGGACACCACTTCAACACTTTGGCCGGGGGCTCGGCGGAGCTGATGTTGTGTTTTATCGTAATGAGAAAGATTTATTAATAAGGATTTGGAGAAGGGGCAGAGGAACAGCAGGGAGAGGCTGGTGCTGCTACTAGGGGCTCATACAATGGGGGAGTAATAAAGCCCACCATAATGCCCCCCCAGGAGAAATAATTCTCCTTATAATGTGACCGTGAAAAATATACCCCATTATAATGCCCCCAGTTGAGCTAATATTCCAAATAGTGCCCCCATAATGTTCCAGTATAAAATACCCCTATATAGTGCCCCCAGTAAATGCCCCCATAGTGATCCTCTCCCCCCTCCCTCCTAGTGCCCCTCGTAATGTACCAGTATAAAATGCCTCATATATAGTGTCCCAGTAGATGCCCTCAGTGTTTCCCATAATTTGTAAGTATAAAATACCCCTTCTTAGTGCCCCCCATAGATGACCCCATAGTACTCCTCTCCACCCTTCCCCATAGTACCCACCATAATGTGTCCCAGTATAAAATTCCCCTATACAGAGCTTCCATATAAAATAACCGTTCTTTGTGGCCTCAGTAGATGCCCATATAGTGCCCACCAATAATGTGCCAGTAAGAAGTGCCCCCATAGTGCCACCCAATAATGTGCCAGTAATAAGTGCCCCCATAGATGTCCCCCAATAATGTGCCAGTAAAATGTGCCCCCATAGATGCCCCCCAATCAAGTGCCAGTAATAAGAGTAATAAGAGCCCCCCACCATCTCGTGCCAGTAGCCAGACCCCCCCATATTATGTGCCAGTAGCCATAGGCCCCCCATCATGTGCCAACATGTCACACAGCAAGACAAGACACGAGTGGTTTGCACGCTGTGCAATCAGAGCCTGATGCGAGGCATAAACGTTCTCAACCTGAGCACAACCTGCATGACCAGGCATCTAAGTGTAAAAGCATGAGCTGCAGTGGAGTAGATACCTCAAAAACCAAGAAAGGTCTCTGGCTCCTCCTGCTTCCTCTTCTGCTGCAGTCTCAACATCTTCATTCACCTCTGTAGTGACAGTGCCACCTGCCACCCCGCGAACAGAGGATCTGCCAGCAACACCACCACCTGGCTCACCAAGCATCTCAACAATGTCCAATGGAAGCGTTCAGCTATCCCTCTCCCAAACACTGGAACGGAAGAGGAAATACCCCCCTACCCACCCGCGATCCCTGTCCCTGAATGCCAGCATTTCAAAATGACTGTCTTTTTAAATGCTGACATTCCGTCTGGTGAAGACGGAGAGTTTTAAAAGCCTTATGGCGGTGGCTGTCCAACAGTACGTTGTGCCCAGCCGCCACTACTTTTACAGGCGTGCTGTTAGGATCTGGACTTGAACCTGGGACCTCTGCTGTGTCTGGCGGTGCCTCTACTTGCTGAGCCACCTGAAGTGCTGGACAGTTCCTTAGACTATTCCTTGAATGATCTTGTCTTGAATCTTGTTTGCCTTGAACCTTGAACCCCTTGCTCCTCCCATGAACTTCCTGATTTAAGCCATGTCTCTGCACTTCCTGGTTGCCAGATTATTGTGCCTTTACCAGCCAATATCTTGCTCTTGTCTATACTGCTGCCGACCGTATCTCTGCTACCATCCGTTACTGACTTTTGGCTTGTTCCTCGACTATGCTCCTGCTTAATCCCAACCTGCACTATTTGTTACCGACTTTGGCTTGTTATTCAACCACGCTTCTGCTTGATCCCTGTCTTCTATATCTGCTACTGGACCTCGGCTTGCTCACCTCCTGCTGGGGCTATCCTGAGGACCGCGACCTGGTACTAACACGCAGCAAAGTCCATCTCCACCATCAGGAGCTCTGGCGAATACCGGTTAGTACTTAGACCCCGCACCTCAGGTGAACCTGTGTCATCAGCCAGGGTGACCAGTGTGAATATCTGCTCCGCTGCTATAGCTACTGGCCTCCGAGCCTGACTCCAGACCGTGACAGAATAATCTGGCCCAAAACATGGAGGCCGCTGTAGCAGCTGCTGTGGCTCCTCTCAGGGTACAAATCTCTGAGTTGCAGGCATTTGGTGTTAACTACCAGGAAAAGTTTGCTGATTTACAAATTGAAGTGAAAGGGCTACAAGAGGACATCCTTGATCTGCATAGACAATTGCGGGACTTTCGTTCCCGTGATACTGCTGCTGTAGATACTAACGCACGAATGCCCCTACCACTCAAGTTTAATGGAGACCGTCACCATTACAGAGGTTTCCTTAATCAGTGTCGTATATACTTTCAGATGCAACCAGCTGCATTTACTTCTGACAGGAAAAGGGTGCTGTTTATTATTAATCTCCTGACTGAGGAAGCCTTAGCCTGGGCCTCCCCTTATATGGAGAAAGATGATGTCATCCTGGATAATTTCAATAATTTTGTGGCTGCTATGAATCAAGTTTTCGATGATCCTAACCGCTGCGCTACTGCTGAGGCAAAATTACACAAATTAAGGTAGGGTAGACGCTCTGTTGCAGAGTACACCACAGAATTCCGACGTTGGATCTCAGATACCAATTGGAATCCAGCAGCACAAAAGAGTCAGTTCCGTCAAGGACTCTCTGAACAAGTAAAAGATGAGCTAGCCAGAGTAGAAAGTCCTGAAGACCTTGAGGCTTTTATTAAATTATGTATTCTAATTGATCAGAGGCTTACTGAAAGGAGAAAAGAGAGACTGGGAATATTAGGCAGTAATGGTGACATGCGTTTTTTTCTACTAGCCAGTTTACTCCTAAGGGTCCAAGAGTTCTTCCAGATTCTGACAGTCCTGAACCTATGCAGGTGGATGCTATTAAAAGATCTATTACTACTCAGGAGAAAGAAAGACGACGTTCAGAGAACTTATGTCTTTATTGTGGAAACGCTGGACACTACGCAATTAATTGTCCCAATAAATTTAGAAGAACAATTGCGGCAACTGATGTTGTATCTGAACAAATAAACTCAATTTCTCAGTCTGTCTCTCCTTTGATTCAGGAAGCAAATAAAGTTAATTCTTTATCAACTCATTTTATCATCCCTATAAAGCTTATCGTTGAAGATGGTGAAATACCTTGTTCTGCTATGCTGGACTCAGGGGCCGGGGGAAACTTCATGGACATTGAATTTGCCCAAAATCATAACATTCAAATAAGAAATAAACTCACCCCTGTTGATATGGAAACTGTGGATGGCTCACCCTTATCTTCAGGACCTGTTACCCATGAGACTGTTTCACTTAAACTCCTAATTGAGACTGACCATCAGGAGACTATCAGTTTTCAGCTGATCACATCACCCAAGTTCCCTATCATCCTGGGCATTCCTTGGTTCTCTATCCATAATCCCTCCATCAACTGGGAAACACGTTCTTTAAGTTTTACCTCTGACCATTGCAAAAAACATTGCAGGGAATCGTATCAAATAAGCCCTCCACCAACCCTGGACTCACAAGCAGTTATGGTAACTACTTAGTGATATGACAAGCTACCTCCACAATATCTTGAGTTTCGTGACGTTTGTGATAAAAAGAACGCCGATCAGCTGCCTCCTCATCGCTCGTATGATTGCCCCATTGAATTGCTTCCAGGGACAGAAATACCCTTTGGTCGCCTTTTTTCTTTATCAGAACCGGAGCTGAAGGTGCTCTGGGAGTGGCTTAATGAGAATCTGGAGAAGGGTTTTATCAGACACTCAACCTCTCCTGCTGGGGCAGCCTTGTTCTTCGTGGAGAAAAAGGACTCAACCCTGCGTCCGTGTATCGACTACAGAAATTTAAACAGGATCACAATTAAAAATCGCTATCCACTTCCACTGATTCCAGAAATGCTCGAGAGACTCCGCTCCGCCAAGCTCTTTACCAAATTAGATTTACGGGGGGCATACAACCTTGTCCGCATTCGTCCTGGAAATGAATGGAAAACTGCTTTCAGAACCAGATATGGACATTTTGAGTCTTTGGTCATGCCCTTTGGACTGTGCAATGCTCCCGCAACCTTTCAGCATTTTATTAATGATGTTTTCCGAGATTTGCTGGATCAGTTTATAATAGCCTATTTGGATGATATTCTAATTTTTTCTGATAATTTGGAAGAACACCACAAGCATGTCTGTATTGTCCTCAAGAGACTAAGGCAGAATCAACTTTACATAAAACTAGAGAAATGCGAGTTTGAACAAAGTCAGATCCAGTTCTTGGGTTACATAATTTCTTCTGAAGGGGTAAGCATGGATCCCGATAAGATCAAAGCAGTGGTGGATTGGCCTGTCCCTACGAATGTTAAGGAGACACAACGATTTGTTGGATTTGCCAACTTTTACAGGAGATTTATAAGGAATTTCTCCAAGGTAATAGCTCCAATTACACAGATGACAAAGAAAGGAATACCCTTTTTGTGGTCATCTGAGTCACAAGCTGCCTTTAGTAAACTAAAGACTCTCTTCACTACTGCACCAATACTGGTACATCCAGATCCTGAACTACATTTCATCGTAGAAGTTGATGCTTCAGATTCTGCTGTGGGAGCTATTCTTTCTCAGCGAATTGGAGAAAAAATGCAGCTTCATCCTTGTGCTTATTTCTCTCGACTGATGTCTCCAGCCGAGAAGAATTATGACATTGGAAACAAGGAGCTGCTGGCAATTAAGCAAGTGGAGGCATCTGCTGGAAGGGGCTAAGCACCCTGTAACCGTTCTCACGGATCACAAACATTTAGAATTTATTCGTTCTGCCAAGAGGTTGTCATCTAGACAAGCACGTTGGACCCTATTCTTCTCGAGGTTCAATTTCGTTATCTCGTACCGCCCTGGGTCAAGGAATGGTAAGGCCGATGCCCTGTCACGGATGTTGTCTGGGCCTCTCCAGGAAAGCAACTCTGAATGTACGATCCTGCCTCAAAAGAACTTTCTAGGGGCCATGAGTTCTAAGACCTTTCTTAATCTTATCAAGAAGGGGTATGAGAATGACCCACTTCTTAATCATCCTCCTAAAGACTTTAACCTCAAGTACAGCAACGGTTTTTGGACTCAAGCGCATTGCCTCTATGTACCTGAATCAGTTCGAGTAGAAGCCCTCAGGTTGGTTCACGACTATAAACTTGCTGGTCATTTTGGGGTTTCTAAGACAGAGGAACTCTTACCACGTTCCTTTTGGTGGCCTGGGTACAAGAAAGATGTCAAGAGTTATGTGGCTTCGTGTCGAACCTGTGCTCGCAATAAGATACCCCGATCTTCTCCTCTGGGCTTACTTCAACCACTGCCTGTTCCATCAAGACCATGGGGGTCAATTTCGATGGACTTTGTGGTCGACCTTCCCCTTTCTAAAGGGATGACCACCATCCTGGTAGTTGTGGACCGTCTCACTAAAATGGCTCATTTTATTCCAGTTAAGGGGGTACCCTCTGCCGAACATACTGCAGAAGTAATGGTCCGGGAAGTTTTTAAACTACATGGAATTCCTGATGATGTGGTGTCTGACAGAGGAGTACAGTTTACCTCTAAATTTTGGAGCAGTTTTTGCTCAGCGTTGGGTGTAACAATTAATCTGTCCTCAGCTTTTCATCCACAGTCTAATGGTCAGACCGAGAGGACCAATCAAACTTTGGAGCAATACCTTCGATGTTTTGTGAGTTATGTTCAGGATGATTGGGTGGACTACCTTCCTACGGCAGAGTTTGCTTATAATAACTCTAAACATAGCTCCACTTCCCAAAGCCCCTTTTTCCTAAACACTGGGTATCATCCAGTTTTTATTCCAGGTCTACCTATTTCAACTCCAATTCCTGCTGTTACAGACAGATTAACTTCATTACAGGAGATCCAGGAAAAATTGACGGATACATTGAAGGAGGCTCAGTAATATTACAAGAAAGCTGCTGACAGACATCGGAGATCAATCTCCACCTTTCAAGTAGGTGACAAAGTTTGGTTATCTACCAAAAATTTGAAGGTTCAGGTTCCATGTGCTAAGTTGGGTCAAAAGTTTGTGGGACCTATTGAGATTTCTGCTCAAATCAACCCGGTCACTTTCCGCCTAAAACTTCCCGACAATATGAGGATTCACCCTGTTTTTCATGTATCGCTACTTAAAACGTTTCATGAAAATACTTTTTCTGGAAGAATTCATCCTCCTCCTCCACCTGTTGAAGTACAGGGTGAAGAAGAATTTGTGGTGGAAAAAATTCTTGACTCCAGGATCTTTCGGAAAAAATTACAATATCTGGTTCAATGGGAAGGCTATGGGCCAGAAGAAAACTCTTGGGAGCCGGATGAGAATGTTCATGCCCCTAGATTAACAAAGGAATTCCACCAGAGGTTTCCTCACAAACCTGGCCCTAAGACATCCAGGGGATGTCCTGGGAGGACGGGAGTACTGTTAGGATCTGGACTTGAACCTGGGACCTCTGCTGTGTCTGGCGGTGCCTCTACTTGCTGAGCCACCTGAAGTGCTGGACAGTTCCTTAGACTATTCCTTGAATGATCTTGTCTTGAATCTTGTTTGCCTTGAACCTTGAACCCCTTGCTCCTCCCATGAACTTCCTGATTTAAGCCATGTCTCTGCACTTCCTGGTTGCCAGATTATTGTGCCTTTACTAGCCAATATCTTGCTCTTGTCTATACTGCTGCCGACCGTATCTCTGCTACCATCCGTTACTGACTTTTGGCTTGTTCCTCGACTACGCTCCTGCTTAATCCCAACCTGCACTATTTGTTACAGACTTTGGCTTGTTATTCAACCACGCTTCTGCTTGATCCCTGTCTGCTATATCTGCTACTGGACCTCGGCTTGCTCACCTCCTGCTGGGGCTATCCTGAGGACCGCGACCTGGTACTAACACGCAGCAAAGTCCATCTCCACCACCAGGAGCTCTGGCGAATACCGGTTAGTACTTAGACCCCGCACCTCAGGTGAACCCGTGTCATCAGCCAGGGTGACCAGTGTGAATATCTGCTCTGCTGCTATAGCTACTGGCCTCCGAGCCTGACTCCAGACCGTGACACGTGCCATCCCTTCCCTGCACAACCAAGTAGGGGACAAAATCAGGTGTGCACTGCGCAACGCCATCTGTTGCAAGGACCATCTAACTACGGATACGTGGCCCAGTGAGTAAGGTCAGGGACGTTATATCTCCCAAATACCACACTGGGTAAATGCAGTGGTGCCTGGGCCTTAGGCGGATAGCAGTTTGGCGCATGTCCTTCCACCACCGAGGATTGCAGGGCGCTTCAGCTTGCCTCCTGTTGCTTCATCCTCCTACTCCGCTTCCTCATCCTCTACAGGCTCCTCATCTGGTCAGCGTAACACCACCAACTTCAGCACAGCCAAGGGTAAACAACAGCAGGCAGTTTTAAAACTTATCTGTTTGGGGGACAAAACCCACACAGCGCAGGAGCTGTGGACGGGCATGGAACAGACCGATGAGTGGTTAGTGCCAGTGAGCCTAACCCGGTATGGTGGTGTGCAATAATGGGCAAAATCTAGTAGCAGCTCTGGGACTAGTTGGCTTGACCCACATACCTTGCCTGGCACATGTGCTGAATTTGTGTCACAACCAGACAGCTGAGAAGCTCTGACAGAAGCCTTTCAGAACCTCCTCCTTGAGTTTTCTTTGTTGTGGTCTTCAGTTCCACATCTCGTTAGCCTCTCTCAGCTATCATGTAGTTGTACTGATTGCTTCCCTTTAAATTCCTCCCCATAATGCATTACTGAGCGGCTTATACTTTTTCCTGGAGTGTGTGTGCATGGTGATCCTATTTCCCAGTCTGCTACTAAGTTAAGTGCTGTACATTTATCTGTTATTTTCTGTTTGCTGGATCCCAGGTGACCCTGACTCCCTCCGTGTCTGGTGTAGGGAGCCGGTGGTCATGTCCCCTCACTATTGTAGGGTGTTCAGGTGTTATAAAGTCGAGGTACGTGGATACGCAACCATCCACCTCTGGGATTTTTGCATAGGCTGAGCAGCCAGGGAAAGTGCCAGGTTTTGTGCAGGGGTCTCCCTTTTGGTTCCTTAGCTTTGGATCCAGTGAGTCATATATGCATGTTGCATTGTCTTGTTTCCTGTACACCGTCCGTGACATTATAAGCCGCCAAAACCGTCTCAAGCATGGATCCGGTTTCACTTTTGGCTGAACGCTTCCAGGGTCTTTCATTGGAGGTAGCTGATCTCCGTAAGACTTTTTCTCAGCTTCAAGTTACCGGTTCAGCTTGCATTCATGGAGTTTGTCGAGCCTAAGATCTCGCTCCCGGATACGTTCTCCGGGGGTAGTGATAATTTTGTGCGTTTTAGAGAGGCTGGCAAACTCCATTTTCGCCTTCTTCCCCATTCCTCTGGTGATGAGGAATGGAGGGTGGGGATCATTATATCGCTGCTCAGGGGTAACGCTCAGTCTTGGGCCTTTTCGCTGCCGGAGGGGGCACGGCCTCTCCATTCAGTGGATGAATTCTTTTTAGCCCTGGGTCAGATATATGATGATCCGGATCATATTGCTCTGGCTGAGTCTAGACTACGTCTATTATGCCAGGGTAAACCATCCGCAGAGATATACTGCTCAGAATTTCAGAGATGGGCAGCTGATACTGGTTGGAATGATGCTGCACTCCGAAGTCAATTTTGCCATGGTCTTTCAGAGGGATTGAAAGATGCATTTGCCTTTCATGAGAGGCCTATTTCCTTGGACTCTGCTATGTCTCAGGCCGTTCATATTGACAGGCGTCTTAGAGAGAGAGGAGAGATATCTCCTTCCTGTCATACTCAGTCCCAGGACAGTGCAGCGGTCTCATTCTGTGCGCAGGGGTCTCGGTCGCTGTCAGCCCCTTCTGAGCAGGAGCCCATGCAGCTGGGGTTGATTGCTTCTGACAATAGAAGATTCAGCTCGCATGGGAGGGTTTGTTTTTGTTGTGGAGGTATAAATCATTTGGCAAATGTTTGTCCCTCTAGGAGATTCAGGCAGTTTTCTGGGAGTAATAAAGAAACAAACAGGAAAAAATCTTTTAAAAATGTTCCGTCTGTTACTATTGGCAGGGTTGAGGCGGAAATTGAAGGTTTTCCGTTTGCTTGTAGTTCCCGTTTTGTCCTGCCTGCTAGGGTGGCACTAGAGAGCAAAAGCATTTTTTGTGAGATTTTTGTGGATAGTGGAGCAGCTGTCAATCTCATTGATAATCAATTTGCAATAACTCATGGTTTCCAGGTGCGCACTTTGGGAAAGGATATTCCTGTTTTTGCTATTGATTCCGCTCCACTTTCTCAGAAATCATTAAAGGGCATAGTTCACAATATCCGTTTAATTGTGAGTGATGCTCATGTTGAGGATGTGTCATGTTTCGTCCTTAGTGGTTTGCCTACTCCTCTAGTGTTGGGGCTACCCTGGCTCACTAAACATAACCCCACCATTGATTGGCAAGCGAGGCAAATAAATGGTTGGAGTGACTTTTGCAGAGAGAATTGCCTCACGACATCTGTTTCTGAGGTTGCTACTAAGACTGTACCATCTTTTCTCTCAGAATTTTCGGATGTCTTCTCTGAGAGTGGAGTTCAGGATTTGCCCCCGCACAGGGAGTACGATTGCCCTATTAATCTCATCCCAGGCGCCAAGCTGCCTAAATCTCGTTTATACAATCTTTCCCAACCTGAGAGGATCGCTATGATTGCTTATATCTCTAACAGTCTGAGAAAAGGACACATACGACCCTCGAAGTCACCTGTTGCCGCTGGTTTTTTCTTTGTTAAGAAAAAAGATGGTTCTTTAAGACCTTGTCTGGATTTCAGGGAGCTGAACAGTATCACTATTCGTGACCCTTATCCGCTTCCTCTGATCCCGGACCTGTTTAACCAGGTTTTTGGGGCTAAAGTATTTTTCAAATTAGATCTAAGAGGGGCATACAATCTGGTCAGAGTCAGAGAAGGAGATGAATGGAAGACGGCCTTCAATACCCCTGAGGGCCATTTTGAGAATTTGGTTATGCCTTTTGGTTTGATGAATGCCCCAGCCGTTTTTCAGCATTTTGTGAACAGCATTTTTTATCATTTGATGGGAAAATTTGTATTAGTGTATTTGGATGACATTTTGATTTTTTCTCCTGATTTCAAAACTCATAAGAAACATTTACGTCAGGTCTTGCTCATCCTGCGGGAGAATAAATGATATGCGAAACTGGAAAAATGTGTGTTTGCGGTTCCAGAAATTCAATTTCTGGGGTTTCTTCTCTCTGCTTCTGGTTTTCGCATGGACCCCGAGAAGGTCCGCGCTGTGCTTGAGTGGGAGCTTCCTGAGAATCAGAAGGCGCTGATGCATTTTTTGGGCTTTGCCGATTATTACAGGAAGTTTATTTTGAATTATTCCTCTATTGTTAAACCACTCACTGATATGACCAGAAAGGGGGTAGATGTTTCTTCTTGGTCAGTAGAGGCGCGTAAAGCTTTTTCTAATATCAAGGAGAGTTTTGCTTCCGCTCCCATCTTGGTGCAACCTGATATTTCTTTACCCTTCATAGTTGAGGTTGATGCTTCTGAGGTGGGTGTGGGGGCGGTCTTGTCTCAGGGTTCCTCTCCTGCCAAATGGCGACCGTGTGCCTTTTTCTCGAAAAAACTCTCCTCCGCAGAGAGAAATTATGATGTGGGAGATACGGAATTGTTAGCCATCAAGTTGGCTTTTGAGGAATGACGCCATTGGCTAGAGGGAGCCAGACACCCTATTACCGTATTTACTGACCATAAAAATCTGGCCTACTTGGAGTCAGCCAAGCGTCTGAACCCGAGACAGGCCAGATGGTCTTTGTTCTTTTCTAGGTTTAATTTTGTTGTCACGTTCCGCCCTGGAGTTAAGAATGTGAAGGCAGATGCCCTGTCACGTTGTTTTCCGGGAGGCGGGAATTTTGAAGACCCGGGTCCCATTTTGGCTGAAGGTGTGGTGGTCTCTGCTCTTTTTTCTGAATTGGAGGCAGAGGTGCAGGCAGCCCAGTCAGAGGCTCCTGATCTTTGTCCTCCTGGGAGGTTGTTTGTGCCTCTCGCTTTAAGACACAAGATTTTTAAGGAACACCACGATACGGTCCTTGCTGGGCACCCAGGGGCAAGAGCCACACTGGATCTCATCGCTCGGAGATTCTGGTGGCCTGCGCTTCATAAGTCGGTTGAGGGTTTTTTGGCAGCCTGCGAGACTTGCGCTCGTGCCAAAGTCTCTCATTCACGGCCATCAGGTCCTCTCCTTCCCTTACCCATTCCTTCCCATCCTTGGACACATCTGTCCATGGACTTCATAACTGACCTGCCTCGTTCCTCGGGGAAGACTGTGATTCTGGTGGTGGTGGACCGTTTTAGCAAAATGGTGCATTTCATCCCTTTTTCTAGTTTGCCCAATGCTAAGATGCTGGCGCAGGCATTTATTGATTACATTGTCAAATTGCACGGTATTCCTTCAGACATAGTCTCTGATAGGGGCACGCAGTTTGTTTCCAGATTCTGGAAGGCTTTTTGTTCTCGCTTGGGGGTTCGGTTGTCATTCTCTTCTGCTTTCCACCCGCAGTCGAATGGCCAGACAGAGGGCGTCAATCAGAATCTGGAGACATATCTGCGCTGTTTTGTGGCGGAGAATCAAGAGGATTGGTGTTCTTTTTTGTCCCTTGCTGAGTTTGCTTTAAATAACCATCGTCAGGAGTCCTCTGGATAAGTCACCATTTTTTGGTGCATATGGGTTTCATCTGCAGTTTGGGACTTTCTCGGGAGAGGGGTCTTCTGGTTTACCTGATGAGGACAGATTCTCCTTGTCTTTGTCATCTATTTGCCAAAAGATTCAGGATAATCTAAAGAGCATAAGTGAGAGATATAAGCGTGTGGCAGATAAGAGACGTGTGCTTGTTCCGGACCTGAATGTTGGTGATCTGGTGTGGTTGTCTACCAAGAATATCAAATTGAAGGTTCCCTCCTGGAAGTTGGGTCCTAGGTTTATTGGGCCTTACAAAATCCTGTCTGTCATCAATCCTGTTGCCTACCGTCTTGATCTTCCTCAGACTTTTAAGATCCATAATCGCATTTGCCTCCTCCTCCGATTATGGTTGATGGGAATCTTGAATTTCAGGTCTCTAGGATTGTGGATTCTGGTCTCATCAGGGTTTGTCTGCGATTCTCTTCAGTACCTTGTTCATTGGGAGGGTTATCCTGAGGAGAGGATGTGGGTCCCAGTGACGGACATTAAGGCCTCTCGTCTCATCAGGGTTTTCCATAGGTCCCATCCTGAGAAGGTGGGCTCTGAGTGTCCGGAGTCCACTCGTAGAGGGAGGGGTACTGTCTCAACCAGACAGCTGAGAAGCTCTGACAGAAGCCTTTCAGAACCTCCTCCTTGAGTTTTCTTTGTATTGGTCTTCAGTTCCTCATCTCGTTAGCCTCTCTCAGCTGTCATGTAGTTGTACTGATTGCTTCCCTTGAAATTCCTCCCCATAATGCATTACTGGGCGGCTTATACTTCTTCCTGGAGTGTGTGTGTATGGTGATCCTATTTCCCAGTCTGCTACTAAGTTAAGTGCTGTACATTTATCTGTTATTTTCTGTTTGCTGGATCCCCGGTGACCCTGACTCCCTCCGTGTCTGGTGTAGGGAGCCGGTGGTCGTGTCCCCTCACTATTGTAGGGTGTTCAGGTGTTATATAGTCGAGGTACGTGGATATGCAACCATCCACCTCTGGGATTTTTGCATAGGCTGAGCAGCCAGGGAAAGTGCCAGGTTTTGTTGGTTCCTTAGCTTTGGATCCAGTGAGTCATATATGCATGTTGCATTGTCTTGTTTTCTGTACACCGTCCGTGACAATTTGGTGGTGCAGAGGTTCCTTAAAAATTACCCTGATATGTCAGAGCTGCTGCATAAAGTGCGGGCCGTCTGTGCATGGTTTCGGCGTTCTCACCCTACTACTGCTCGACTGTCAGCGCTGCAGCGTAACTTCAGCCTTCCCGCTCACCGCCTCACATGCGACGTGCTCACAAAGTGGAACTCCTTGCACATGCTGGCCAGGCGATAGTGGAGTTTCAGCTGTAGCATGCACGGGTGAGTCACTTTGCAGAACAGAACCACTTCACCACCAATGACTGGGCCTCCATTCAAGACCTGTGTTCCTTGTTGCACTGTTTCGAGTACTCCACCAACATGGCCAGTGCCGATAACGGGTATAAAGAGAAAGAAAAAAACGAGGGTTAATCCAGTCTAGTGGATGACTCCAAGAGACAGGATATAACTAGAGGCACCAGTGGATGAAGAACAGGGAAAGAAAAAACAGAGGGAGGAGAAAAAAGTAATGTAGCAGGGGAGGCAGCTGGAAGGGGTGTTCACACTTAAAGAAATCAGTGGGTGGGAGGAAATGAACGAAAGTGACTTAAGTCATGGAGGTTATACCCCTAAAAAGAAGCGCCAAAAACCCAAGAGTGTATGTATTAGAGAAATATTTTAGTATGCAATAAAGTGATTAATTGATAACTAACTGTAAATGAGAGTTAGTCGACCACCCAGATCAGGGTGACTAAAAGAAAAAAGTGGAGTCAGTGGACAATATATGTGAATACTTTCACTTATTGTGATTATAGGCATGCTATAGTGGTGTGTTCATTGTCCACTGACTCCACTTTTCTCTTTTAGTCACCCTGATCTGGGTGGTCGACTGACTCTCATTTACAGTAAGTTATCAATTTATCACTTTATTGCATACTAAAATATTTCTCTGATACACTCTTGGGTTTTTGGCGCTTCTTTTTAGGGGTGTAACCTCCATGACTTGTTAAGTCACTTTCGTTCATTTCCAGTGCCGATAACGCCGTTCTCAGCGTTACTATCCCACTTCTATGCCTCCTTGAAAAAACGCTCCTGGCAATGATGGAAGAGGATGTGGCACAGGAGGAGGAGGAGGAGGAAGAGGGATCATTTCATTTGGTTTCCAGCCATTCATTCACAAGTGGCTCCGAGGGTGGGTTCCTGCACCCACAAACGCCAAGTACACAATTGTCCAGCCAGTGCACAGTTCTGGAGGATGACGAGGTGGAGGATGAGGAAGAGGAGATGGAGGAGGAGGAACCATGTTCACAGCAGGGTGGCCCACAAACCAGCTCATGGCCATACAGAGGACACAGACGATACACCTCCCACAGAGGACAGCTGAAAGATGGGAAATTTATTAAAGTGTGTCACAAATGTGTGACAAATTATTGAAGCGCAAATGTGAGACAACTTGTTAAAGTTTAAGCATTAAATGAAAGGAGGTGGCACGCATGAATTAAAGAAGAATTTCTGAAATTTTATTCCCTGTCACCTATGCCGAGCTGGGTTTCTATCCGGCAAAATTTGAAAAATGTCACCTGAGAATGCAACATTTTTGGAAATTTATGTTCCTGTCACCTATGCAGAGGTGCCCCCGTGACGTCCACCGTTCATTTGGATATCTTCTCTATCAAATTCCGATGTTCTTTTCTGTGCCTACCATGTTGATCTTTGTTATCGGCGAATCAGGGTTCCAATCCGGAGAGGGAGAGTGAGAAAGAGAGACCACATCCAAGGTTGATAAATGGATGATTTTTTTATCGAGCGGAAATATGGGAAAAGTTATTTAAGCGCAAATGTGGGACAAATTATTGAAGCGCAAAAGTGGGACAAATTATATGGCGCGCATCAACTAAAGAAGAATTTCAGAACTTTTATTCCCTGTCACCTATGTAGAGCAGGGGTTTATTCACGTGCAAAATTGTAAAAATTAGTGAAATTTATTAACCTGTCTACTTGGTAGAGCAGGGGTCTAAGACAGAAAAAATTTGTTTAATATCACCTGAAAATGTAAAAGAAAAGTAGTGAAATTTATTATGCTGTCAATTAGGTAGAGGAGGAGTATATCACACCCAAATATTGGTGAATTTCCCCTGAAAATGTAACAGACAAATTTGTGAATTATTTTAACCTGTCTACTAGGTATAGCAGTGGTATATCACACCCAAAAATTGGTGAATATTACCCGAAAATGTTACAATAAAAAAAAAACTATATAGATTTATGAGGTGGAGGTCCATATGGAGTAGGAGTTTGAGTAGGTGGTGGATGGATGTAGCATTGCAGGTGGAAGCAGCGTTGGAGGATGATGAGGTAGCCAACACTAGTTTTTGGTTTTAATTTTATTTTTTAATTATGGTACACTCCAAAAGAGTGGGAAATATCTAAAAAACAAGAATGAGCAATTGCACTGTAGTAACTGTTTGCCGAGTCCTGACTCAGGAAGTACTGGTACTTCCTAACTTTAAAAGTACATTGCGGCGCGGCGGGGGTTAATAGGAACAGGCATCCTGTCACAACGCCGGGGGGGGTCATGTGGCCCCCCCGTATCGGCAATTCAGACCTGCGGTTTGCGGCTTTTACCTGCAGTTTCGGTTGCGGTGGCAGGCGGTGCCATCGGGTCCCCATGCGGCTGTAGGGGGGACACGATGGCATGGAAGGCAGTGCGATGTCTAAGGAAGGCATTGCGCTGCCTTCCGGTGATGAGCCTGTGAGATCCAGCCCCCTGGATCTCACAGGCCGGAAGCTGTATGAATAATGCACACAGTATTACTCATACAGCCAATGCATTCCAATACAGAAGTATTGGAATGCATTGTAAAGAAGCAATGTAAAGAAGGTAGGGTTCGCATGGCCCAAAAGATCAAGTCAAAGTGGGACAAAAAATAAAGTGAAAAAAAGTTGAAAAAATAAAGTTTTCCCCCCAAAAAATTAAAAGTTTCAATTAAAAATAAACAAAAACGTAATTTTTCCCAAATAAAGTTAAAAGAAAATTGGTAAAACATAGGGGGAAAAAAAAGTATACATATTAGGTATCGCCGCGTCCGTATCGACCGGCTCTATAAACATATCACATGACCTAATCCCTCAGATGAACACCGTAAAAATAAAAACTTTGCTAAATAAACAATTTTTTGTTACATCATAAAAAGTACAATAGCAAGCAATCAAAAAGGTGTTTGCCCACCAAAAATAGTACCAATCTAAGAGTCACCTCATCCCGCAAAAAATTAGCCCGTACCCCTACCTGAGACAATCGCCCAAAAAAAATAAAAAAAACTTTGGCTCAGAATATGGAGACACTAAAACATCATTTTTTTGGTTTAAAAAAAGCTGTTATTATGTAAAGTTTACATAAATAAAAAAGCATACGGATTTGGTATCGCCGCATTCGTATTAACCGACTCTATAAAAATATCTGACCTAACCCCTCAGGTGAACACTGTAAAAAATCTAAAATAAAAACTGTGCTAAATAAACCATTTTTTTCACCATACATCACAAAAAGTGTAATAGCAAGCGATCAAAAAGTCATATGCACCCCAAAATAGTACCAATCAAACCGTCATCTCATCCTGTAAAAAATAAGACCCTACCTGAGATAATCGCCCAAAAACTGTAAAAACTCTGGCTCTCAGAATATGGAGACACTAAAACATAATTATTTTTTTTGTTTTAAAAATGATATTATTGTGTAAAACTTAATTAAATAAAAATAAGTAGACATATTGACCGGCTCTATAAAAATATCTCATGACCTAACCCCTCAGATGAACACCGTAAAAAATTTATAATAAAAACTGTGCTAAATAAGCCATTTTTTGTCACCTTACATCACAAAAAGTGTAATAGCAAGCGATCAAAAGGGTCACACACACCCAAAATAATGCCAATCAAACCGTCATCTCATCCCGCATGGGGTAATCGCCCAAAAACTTAAAAAAATTATGGCTCTCAGACTATGGAAACACTAAAACATATTTTTTTTTGCTTCAAAAAAGGAATCATTGTGTGAAACTTACATAAATAAAAAATAAGTATACATATTAGGTATCACCGCATCCGACAACCTTCTCTATAAACATATCACATGATCTAATCTGTCAGATGAATGTTGTAAATAACACAAAATCTAAACAGTGCCAAAACAGCTATTTCTTGTTATCTTGCCGCACAAAAAGTGTAATATAGAGCAACCAAAAATCATATGTAACCTAAACTAGTACCAACAATACTACCACCCTATCCCATAGTTTCAAAAATGGGGCCACTTTTTGGAGTTTCTACACTAGGGGTGCATCAGGGCGGCTTCAAATGGGACATGGTGTCAAAAAAAACAGTCCAGCAAAATCTGCCTTCCAAAAACCGTATCACATTCCTTTCCCTCTGCGCTCTGTCGTGTGCCCGTACAGCGGTTTACGACCACATATGGGATGTTTCTGTAAACTACAGAATCAGGGCCATAAATTTTGAGTTTGGTTTGGCTGTTAACCCTTGCTTTGTAACTGGAAAAAAAAATATTAAAATGGAAAATCTGCCAAAAAAGTATTACTATTACTATGTATTATAGAAGTAGATAAATTAAAACTTGGAAATTTGCAATTTTTTAAAAATTTTGGGTAAATTTTATATTTTTTTATAAATAAAAATTATTATTTTTTAACTTCATTTTACCAGTGTCATGAAGTACAATATGTGACAAAAAAACTGTCTCAGAATGGCCTGGATAAGTCAAACGTTTTAAATTTATCACCAGTTAAAGTGACACTGGTCAGATTTGCAAAAAATGGCCAAGTCCTAAGGTGAAATAGGGCTGAGTCCCTAAGGGGTTAAGGCTTATATACATGTCTATTCTGCACAAGGTACAGACAAGTCCTTGTGGGATCTATGCCTGGTTCATTTTAATGAACGTGAGCTTGTCCACATTTGCTGTGGATAGGCGGCTGCGCTTGTTTGTGATGCCGCCCCCTGCCGTGCTAAACACACGTTCAGATAATAGAATGGCTACAGGGCAGGCCAGCACCTCCAAGGCATAAAGGGCAAGCTCAGGCCATGTGCCCAAATAGGAGACCCAGAAGTTGAAGACGGCAGACCCGTCATTTAGTATGTGTAGGCGTGTGCACACATACTGCTCCACCATGACAGTGAAATGCTGCTTCCTGCTAAGACGGTCCATATCAGTTGGTGGTGCTGGTTGTTGTGGCGTGCTGACAAAGTGTTTCCACATTTCGGCCATGCTAACCCTACCTTCTGAGGTGCTTGTGGTGCCCCAGCTGTGTTGGCTAACTCTTCCTCGCCCTCTGTCTTCACCTGGTGCTTCCACTGTGCCCCCCGCTGTCAGGTGGGAATGCCACCAGCAGCGCGTCTACCAGTGTGCGTTTGTACACGCGCATCTTCCGATCATGCTCCAGTGAGGAAATTAAGGATGGTACGTTGTTCTTGTACCGGGGATCCAGCAGCTGGTAGAGAATGAGGAAGTGGATTAGGAGGAGGAAGCAACAGGAGGCAAACTGAAGCACCCTGCAATCCTCGGTGGTGGAAGGACATGCGCCAAACTTCTATCCGCCTCAGGCCCAGCTGCCACTGCATTTACCCACGGTGCTGTTAGGAAGATATAACGTCCCTGACCGTGGTTACTGGTCCACGTATCCGTATTGAGGTACACCTCCCCACAGGCAGCGTTGTGCAGTGCACACCGGATTTTGTCCCCCACTTGGTTGTGCAGGGAAGGGATGGCTCACCTGAAAAAGTAGTGGCGGCTGGGCACGACGTACTGTGGGACAGCCACCACCATAAGGCCTTTAAAACTATCCGTCTCCACCAGATGGAATGACAGCATTTCAAAGGCCAGTAATTTAGAAATGGTGGCATTCAGGGCTAGGGATCATGGGTGGGTAGGGGGGTACTTTGTCTTTCTCTCCAGTGTTTGGGAGATGGAGAGGTGAACGCTTTAGTGGGACATTGTGGAGATGCTTGGTGACCCAGATAGTGGTGTTGCTGGCAGATCCTCTGTTTGCGGTGTTACAGGTGGCACTGTCACTCCAGAGGTGGATGAAGAAGCAGAGACTGCAGCAGAAGAGAAAGCAGGAGGAGCCAGAGACCTTTCTTGGTTTTTGAGGTGTCTTCTCCACTGCAGCTTGTGCTTAGCATTTAAATGCCTGGTCATGCAGGTTGTGCTCAGGTTGAGAACGTTTATGCCTCGCTTCAGGCTCTGATTGCACAGCGTGCAAACCACTGGTGTCTTGTTGTCAGCACATTGTCTGAAGAACTGCCACGCCAGGGAACTCCTTGGAGCTGGTTTGGTGTGCTCGGTCCCTTGTTGTGGTGGGCAGTAGCAGGCATACTGTCTAGAGGACGGCCGCTCCACTTTTGCACCCTGCTCCCTCTTCCGCTGTGCTGGTGGCTCTGTGCGACCACCGCCTCTTTCTCCGAAATACATAGGTCACTTGTATGACCTTGATTCCATGTGGGGTCGAGGACCTCATTGTCCTCCACATCATCTTCCACCCAATCTTCACCCCTGCCCTCCTTGTCGGTCTGCACACATTCGAAAGCCCAAACATCTGTGTTTTGTCATCATCCGAGACATGCTGCGAAGGTCCTCCCATGTACTCATCTTGACACATAAGTGGTTGGGCATCGGTGCACTCAATCTCTTCCACTTCTAGGGCAGGGATAGGTAGATGGCCCTGGGAAAACCTGCTAACTGAGTCATCAAAAACCAGAAGAGACTGCTGAATGACTTGGGGCTCAGACTGCTTCACTGATTTGCAAGGGGGTGAGGTGAAAGACTGATGGACATCAGCGGCAGGTGCCAACTCTGATCTTTCAGCAGGAGACTGGGCGGGAGACAATGTGAAGGAACTGGAGGCACTGTCAGCAACCCAATCTACTATCACCTGTACTAGTTCAGGCCTCACCATTCGTAGAGCACTATTCCCACTTGTGCGTGTAGCTGGCACAGATCGACCACGTCCTCTCCCTGCAACAGGAGCTCCACCAGCAGCACCATGACCTGGGCCACGTCCCTTATTTGACACTCTCCTAATATTTCTCAAATTTAGGATCTTGCCCTAAATGGGTGTTTAATTAATAGCAGAATAGAGCCACAGTATGTAAAGGCTGTATCTCACACTCCCTTATCCAGACTAGGCCGCAATTAAAGATTTGTGCCCAAAACGGGTGTTTGTTTAATAACTGAATATGACAGCAGTATATAACACTTGAATTTCACATGTGCTGATGGTGCAAGCTCAAAATTTTTTACTATTTTGCTCAAAATAGGGTGTTTTATTAAAAGAAGACTATAACCCCAGTATATAAAGGGTGTATCTCACATGCCCTGACCCACACTAGGCCTCAATTAAAGATTTGTGCCCAAAATGGCTGTATTTAAAATAACTGAATATAACCACAGTATGCAAAGGCTGTATCTCACACGCCCTAATACAGACTAGGCCGCAATTAAAGATTTGTGCCCAAAATGGGTTTGTTTAATAATTGAATAGAACCACAGTATGTAAAGGTTGTATCTCACACGTACTGATCCAGACTAGGCTGCAATTACATTTTTGGCCCAAAATGTGTATTTGTTTAATAACAGAATATGACAGCAGTATATAACCCTTTAATTTCACACTGACAGATGCATCAAGGGCTGTAAAATTGGGTATTTTGGCAAAAAATAGTTTTTAAAAACCCCCAAAATTATGGCTGTATTTCTAGCTTAAATTGCACACTGACTAATCCAGATGTTGTATATTGACAAAAAAGTGTTTTTTTTTTAGTAACAGAATATGAAAGCTGTTATATAACCCTTGAATTTCACACGTGCCGGTGCTGCAAGGGCTGTTAAATTGGGTATTTTTGGAAAAAAGTGTGTTTTTAAAAAAAAAGAAGAAAATTATGGCTGTATTTCTAGCTTAAATTGCACACTGACTAATCCTGCAAATGCACCAGATGTTGTATATTGCCAAAAAAGAGTGAGGTTTCTTTAAAACCAGATTATTCGTGCAGTTTTTCAAGCTTGGATTTCAATGTCACAAAAGCTCAGATGCAGTGCTGGTGCACTGAGCTTGCATAAAATGGCCACTACCCACCTAACTAACAGACGGATAAAATGTATTTTTATTTTTTATCACTGGGCTCAGGGCAGGGTAAAATGATTGTGCCCTGCACCCACACAATTAAATGTATGTAGATTGCTGAGTTAGATTCAAGTTCTGAACAAAGATTCTCTCTTATTCTCTCCCTGAAATCACCAGCAGCATCATCTCCCTACACTAGTAAAAGCAGAGTGACGTGCAGCGCTACGTGACTCCAGCTTATATAGGGGCTGGGTCACATGCTGCACTGGCCAATCACATTAGTAGGCATGGCTGTGATGGCTTCTAAGGTCAGACAGTTAAACGCTTGTTGATTAGCTGCTCTGCAGCCTTTCAAAAAGCGCCATAAAAAGCACCGAACACTGAACCCGAACTTTTACTAAAATGTTCGGGTTCAGGTCCGGGGTCCAAAAATCCTAAAGTTCAGTATGAACCCGAACTTTACAGTTCGGGTTTGCTCAACCCTATTTACCATCTATTCACAATTAAATCAAGCAGCTCTAATAAGTTAAAAACATTCATGTATTTTTATATGCTCCATCTGCATTTGATCCCCACAAGACAAGACAGACGAGCCTCACCTTTGGAGTCCAAGTCCAGTTTCTTAAGATCAGGAATTCCATCAGAATTGTGCTTAACAATTTTGCTTCTTGTGCAAAGCCATAACAAAAGGACTCTGTAGGCATACACATCAGAGGAAGCTAAAGCTGGTTGCCCCAATTTTAATTCAGGAGCAGTAAACAACGGGAAGCAAATAAAGGTGGCTGAACTCTGCTGCTATCTCTTGTGAAGTCAATGTCTCCAGCTATGCCCCTCTCGCGATTTATAGCAAATACATTATTTTTATGTAGAGATTAGGGTTGAGCGAACCCAAACTGTAAAGTTTGGTTCGTACTGAACTTTACGGTGTTCGGCACCCCAACCAGAACCCGAACATTTCAGTAAAAGTTTGGGTTCAGGTTCAGTGTTCGGGTAATATTAATATACCATCTGATCAGAGTTTTTTCCAATCCGATAGTATATTTTAACTTGAAGCGTCCCCATCATCATGCGAACGCCTCTAAGTTAGAATATACCATCGGATTTGAGTTAGATCATGAAAACTCAGATCCGACAGCATATTCAAACACAGAGGCGTTCCCATAGTGATGGGGACTCTTCAAGTTAGAATATACTGAGAACTGTGTACATAACGGCCCCCTGCTGCCTGGCAGCACCTGATCTCTTACAGGGGGCTGTGATCCGCACAATTAACCCCTCAGGTGCCGCACCTGAGGGGTTAATTGTGTGGTTCACAGCCCCCTGTAAGAAATCGGGTGCTGCCAGGCAGCAGGGGGCCAGACCCCCCTTCCTCCTTAGTATTAAAATCATTGGTGGCCAGTGCGGCCCCCCACCCTCCCTCCCCAGTATTAAAATCATTGGTGGCCAGTGCGGCCCCCCCTCCCTATTAAAATCATTAGTGGCTAGTGCGGCCCCCCACCCCCTATTAAAATCATTGGTGGCTAGTGCGGCCACCCACCCCCTATTAAAATCATTGGTGTCCAGTGCAGCCTCCCCTCTCCCCCACTAATTAAAATCATCGGCTAACAACCCCCCTCCCCCCCCATCATTGGTGGCAGCGGAGCGGCAGTTCCGATCGGAGTCCCAGTTTAATTGCTGGGGCTCCGATTGGTTACCATGGCAGCCAGGACGCTACTGCAGTCCTGGCTGCCATGGTTACTTAGCACTTTTAGCAGCATTATACTTAAATGCGCTGTCTGTGACTGGCCGGCGCTCCTCCTACTGGTAAGTGAAAGGTCTGTGCGGCGCATTGCTTATAGCACAGACCTTTCACTTACCAGTAAGGCGAGCACCCGGCTTGCCACAGACAGCGCACATATATATAATGCTGCTAAAAGTAGTAAGTAACCATGGCAGCCAGGACTGCAGTAGCGTCCTGGCTGCCATGGTAACCGATCGGAGCCCCAGCAATTAAACTGGGACTCCGATCGGAACTGCCGCTCCACTGCCACTAATGTTGGGGGGTTGTTAACCTGTGGCCACTACCACCAATGATTTTAATTAGGGGTGGGGGGGAGAGGGGAGGCCGCACTGGTCAATGATTTTAATAGGGGGGGGCCGCACTAACCACCAATGACTTTAATAGGGGGGTCGCACTGGCCACCAATGATTTTAATACTGGGGAGGAAGGGAGGGATGGAGGGGGGGCGATTTTAATACTGGGGAAGGAGGGGGGTCTGGCTCTTACAGAGTGCTGAGATCCGCACAATTAACCCCTCAGGTGCGGCACCTGAGGGGTTAATTGTGCAGATCACAGCCCCCTGTAATAGATTGGGTGCTGTCAGGCAGCAGGGGGCCGTTATGTACACAGTTCTTAGTATATTTTAACTTGAAGCGTCCCCATCACTATGGGAACGCCTCTGTGTTAGAATATACTGTCGGATCTGAGTTTTCACGATTGCGAAAACTCAGATCTGAAAAAGCTAATACTATTATTTTCCGTTATAACCATGTTATAACAGATAATAATAAAGTGAAGTTCGGGTCCCATTGACTTCAATAGGGTTCGGGTTCAAGTTCGGATCAAGTTCGGATCCTGAACCCAAACTTTTTTTAAAGTTTCGCAGAAATCCCCGAACCCGAACATCTAGGTGTTCGCTCAACTCTAATAGAGATCAAATAATTATGTTGGAGGCATGTAGTGTATGCAAGCCATTTGTGACCCCTCTCAATTAAGGGCCTACTTTCCATTTAGCAGTGCAGTTATATGTGGTAAAGCCCTTTTTGTGGTGAAATTTTTTATGTGACACTGGATTTTTGGGGAAAATGTATGGGTAAATGTACACATCCTTTTTCGATATGGACTGAAGTACTTAGTGGTGAAATTCTTTGTGACACTGTTTTTTTTGGGAAAATGTATGGGTGAATGTACACCTCCTTTTGCGGTATGGAATGACTTACTTAGTGGTGAAATTCATTATGTGACACTGGCTTTTTATCGGAAAATGTATGGGGGATTGTACACCCCCTTTTGCAGAATGGACCGACTTATGTTGGAGGCATGTATGGGAACATCATTTATCGAAAGCATATGCAAACACCAACCGATGGTGTGTAAATCTCCAGAAATAGGTAATCGGCACGAAGGAGCAGTAATTTTCACAGCCAGCTCGAGGCATCCTCCTGGAAGCTTGACCTCTGCATGTCAATGGTCTGCATTGCGAAGCTTGTCTAAAAGAAAAATCCCACAGTGCTCCTTCAATAACAATGGACTCTGTATACCATTATACCAATGTATAATTTCTCATACATGAGATTGAAAGAGTATTCCAATCACCTCTATGCCCACATCACTGCCAAAAAGCAGAAGGGTCTTGCCATTGAAGTGGGCATAGAGCTGAACCTAAAAGCTCAATTTTCATGTTTACCGGGACTCAAAGGAAGGGACAGAGATCCTGTGCTCATGCAGATTTGATCAAAGCCTCCACTCACCAAGGCAAGCACAGAGGATCAGATTGTGTGGACAAGTTGGTTCTGTGGTACGTGCACAGAGGACGATCTATTGGAGGTGTTACCAAAGACATTTACTTGCCTCCTGCTCTTCCTGCAATATGGCTCTGAGGCACTCATGGCTATTTTGGGGACGTGGTTCCAAAGATACTTTGACTATTGTTTGGGTAAGCTGGTGATCAGTTCTCAGGACCTTATTTGGGTAGCAGCAATGTGGACCGGGTATGACGTGTCTGGATCAGGGTCGGCCACAGAGCTTGTTTTCTCTGTGCCTGTCGAACCTCGCATAGACATTTCTTATCCCATCCACACAGAGGACTTCAAGACTTAATGGAATGATATTCATAAATCAAAGGACTAGGTCACGTTGGAGGATCCAGTTATCAGCAACCCAGCTCGTCAAGGAATGAGCTGAAGTTGGCTTTTTTGCTGGACTGTTCTCCTTTTATCGGCCATAACCCCATACGTTTCTTGATCCATATGCATTACCATTGTGGTTACCCTGACACTGGTCGTCAATCCATTCTTGCTGATGAAGCACTTTGTTTTTTTCAGTTTGTCTTTTAAATCTTGGTTTTGCCCCTTCTGTGTTGTATTTTATGTGTGCTAATATCCTGTTTGTTAAATAAAGTTGTTTTTTCTACCCTGTTAAAAAAATAATAATAATTGGCTTGTGATTTGGTAGCCAGAAGAAGAAGACATGCAACTATTCCATTTGCGTGTCATCTCTGCTTTGGATTCACTCCTGTTTTTTGGGCATTAGCAATACTAATGGATTACTGATCAAATGCTGACCGGGTGAAGGCGGAGGCTCAACAGACAGCATCCGCTTTTTGGTGGCTATTGTTCTGACGTTTTAGAGGAAGGGCAAAATAATCAGTGACGTCAACACAAACTTACTGCTGACACTCTCTCCACTCTGTTGGGGGGGCTCTACTTGTATAAGCATTTAAAAGAACAGGTTCTTTAGACATCGATGTGGAATCAGCTGATGATGGTGTAAAAGGACTCACAGTCAAACTGACTCACAGTATTATTTCACTGCCACAACACACTCACTATGCGTGTTACTGCAAGGCACAGTGTTCTACACCACTATACAGTCTCTCTGCAGCTAGGAAATAGCTGTTTTTAACACAATTCGCCACAAATAAATTTGGATCAAATCAAATATTTTCGGAAAATTCGGCGAACCGACCGAATTAAATTTTTGAGAAACTCTAGTGGTAAACAACGTCTGACTTTTTCCCTCCAAAACATCGTCTTCTTTAAACCCTATGGCAGCTGTGGAAAATTACCATCTTCTCATTCAAATTCCTAACACTCTCTCAGTATTCATTAGCTCCTTCCACAGAGCCTTGCAAATACAGTGATAATGAACAGGATATATATCCCAACATACAAACAACATGTAGTAAAACTGTAATAAACAGTATAAGTTAATAATTTTAAGAGTAATAAAGTAAAAAGTTTTAACTTTGCACAGGGGAAAAGGCAAATTTCCACAAATGTCCAAACGTCTAAGTATCCCCTAATCCAGGGCACTGCATATGCTACTTAACAGTGCTGTAATTTCAAGTCGACAGATTTGATCTACTATATTAATCTACTCTGGAAAATGGAGGGGCGGGTGGCTCCTATAAATGTGAGCCACAGGCGAGTAGAATCTCAGAAGGGGAGGTAAATTGACAGAGCGTATATGTACAATTGTGCTCACTGGAATTTGCCTCACTTGAACGGGCATCATATTTGCAGACAGCAGCATATTCAATGCTAGGTTACTGTGAAATGCAAAAACTGAAAAACCCAGTTGCTAACATGGTCTGTTTATTTAGTTCATGTTAAAATAATGGAGCAGTGCAATCATAAAAAACAGTCCCAAAATGCACTTTGTACGCATCTGTGCTTAGTCATATCATATACTATTGTAGGAACCAGTGAAATTTAAAAACCACAAGAACCAATAGCTAGTGTTGATTGTGAATATTCTAATCGCAATTTTTTTTTTCCGAGAATATTGGCACTTTGAGAATTTGCAAATATCCAGAATATAGTGCTATATCTTCGTAATTTCAAATATTTTAGATTTTTATTCAGTACCCATGATCCCTCACTGCTGCTTGCTTGTGGGCCAAGGAGAAGGCTGCAATATCTTTAATTTTAGGAGTAGTGTTGATCGCAAATTTTCATTTTGCTAATTTTTATTGCAAATTTTCCAATTGACGATTTTCGCAATCAAGAAAATGATGACTGGAGATCACAAATTCTCAAATTTGTGAATATATGATGAATATTTGCGCAAATATTAGCGAAATATTGCAAATACGAATATTGCCCCTGCCGCTCATCACTGCCAATAACCATGAAAACGAAAATGACATAATCATAGTGTAATATGTATCATAATCATGGTGTAATATGTATAAAAAAATATATATTGTCATTATTATTTATATTGATATTATATCAATATAAATACTAAAGATCATTCCTCCAATTAATACCCAAAGGGAAGTTGGTGTTAGGATTTAAAATCCAAAATGCTTCTCTCATGAACAAAGATGCTGCCAATTTCCTCTCCGTGTGGGTTTGTTAACCCTTTCAATGCCATAGGACTTAAAGCTAGACAGACTGCCTTTATGTTGTTCAATAATATACTTCAAAGCACTAGAAGAATTCACCTGATATTTGAAAATATATGATACATTTTCATCAATGTCTGTCTTGATTTTTTCTAATTAGACAGCTGTCACAATTAATGAAAAATTCTTATTTTGTATGGTGTACTCAAGGAAGCTAAAATATATATATTTTTCTCAGTGTATTTACAACCGTACAACAGTTGCCTCCACATGCCGCTGCACCATTTTAAGATACTCGTAGCTCCTCCCCCTCTTTGCTGCACAAACACTGTCTTTCTCTATGATCGCACATCATTTTTTATTACCCTATAACATAGGTAAATATTTGAACTCTTGGCTGAAGACTGTGGAAAAAATGTTCAATTTTTTTCTTGTTTAGTGTATCTTGAAAAAATGATTGCCTAGATTTTTTTTATTAACCGGATATAAGGCTCTGTCTAGCATCCATATGTTGTATCCTCTCTTGAAAAATATCCCATTCATTTCAGATACCTGCATTTAAAAAAAAAATCATAATTCAAACATTGCAGTCATTGCAGTAATAATGTAGCAGGGATGGCATGATGTAGCCTCCAGAATTGCATTATCTGCCAATGGTTTTATGCACCTTGATACATTTATTTACACTGGCCCCTTTCAAAGTAGGATCTAAAAAATGAACCTCATCCTCATGGGTTATACTGGTAAATTTCTGATTACAATTATTATTAACACAATCCAAAAAGGCCTGGGTGGGTGCCATATTGCAGTGCTAAATGATAAGAATATCATCAATATAGCTCCCATACCAAGCGATATCCTCCCTAAAAGGATTTGATGCAGAAAAAATAATAAATACATTTGAATATTGAAACTTGCATGGGAGGAAATTGGCAACATCTCCTATTCATGAGGGAAGTATTTTGTATTTAAAATCTTAACATCCACTTCCCTATCGGCCTTAATTAGACAAATGATCTTCTGCATTTGTCTTGATATAATGTTTTTTTCTTTTATATGCATTGAGATTGTCATTTCTGGTACCATGATCATTGGTCCTTGTGATTTTTTAATGTCACTAACCCATACAAGCATTTATGCTGATTAAGCATGGGTATATGCAAAACGCGCCAGTGTCCTTGGACCTTTTATTATGATTGCATTGTTCTCTTACTTTAATATGAACTAAATAAACCGGCCATTTTAGCAGCAAGATCTTCCTTTTCCTGCAATAGTGCTTACAGTGGGAGTAATGCTTTACCTAATGTTCTTTCTATTGAGGTGTAGAAAGCGGAAACAGCAGCACTCCAAAGATGATAGCGCACCAGAAAGGCAGCAGGTAGATGGGTGTTCGTTTTTTTTCCTATTTTATCACAATTGCTGCATTTTCTAAATAAATTGGTCAACCCTTATAAGCCCAATTTAATTTCTATGAAAACTATCTGCATTAAGAGGAAAATCTATTTCCATATGCAAGGATTTGTAGATGACTATAAGTGAAAATGTAAAATATAGCAATATAATGTAGACACTTTATAATATTCTTTTAGAAACTCAATTTAATTTTCAAACCAGCATTTAAAATGGAAAGAGGCAAATGTAAGAGTGTGTATGGGTCAAAGTGAGTCATGTTGCATTAAAGGTGAAGTCTTCCAATTTAAGCTGGTGGAGCTGCCTTCACCTACTATTAGATTTAATTCTAGATGTCCTTTCTTTCGTGTGCAAGATTTATCATAGCAAGATTGGTGCTTAAAGCAAAACTGCAGCCATTGTATTGCTAAGTGCTACTTGTACACTACCAAACTCATTTTTCAATGTATTATTTAGATAAGCAGAAACCTGAACACATTTTTCTTGCCCTTGAATTATGTTGACTGTGCTTTCAGAGAAACATATGACTGCCAAATGTGATTGGTGGCTTTTAATGGATGGTATACAAACATGAAATGCTAAGGCTATGAGACCTAATTATGGAGCAAGGGCAACTTCTTCGGCTCTTCTTGGTATCAATCTCTACAAAAAAAAGAACATGACATTTAAAGAACAAAATAATATATTTTATTTTTTCTATCTTAACCATCTGCATTAGGAAGAAGATATAAATGTTGAAGAAGAAAACTTGATCAAGGGTTTAAGATCTTATTCACACATTTCAGATTTGGTCAGTATTTTGCATTATTTTGAAGCCAAAATCAAGGGTGAAAGCAGAGAAGTGAAGATATTGAAATCTTTCCATTATATTTCTGCAGTGTTTAGTATCCCATTCTGGTATTGACTTTAGAGATGAGGGAATCAAAGCTGACAAGTAGAATTTGTTACGAATTTCAGAATAAGTTTGATTTGCACCGAATTCGAATTTCCTCACGCTTCATAGTAACCAATCACATTTTTACTAAAATGACTGCTGCATGCGTGAGGACATGGAGAAAGGAAATCTGGGAAGGCGGGATCACCCATACTGACATGCATGCAGTCAATCAGCAGCCAGCCAACCCTGTTATGTCACAGCCGTATAAATATAGCAGCCATCTTAGATTCTGCCCAGGGAGAGACGTGTCTGCAGGCGCTAGGGACAGTGGTAGAAAAATCATCATTGTGCAAAAAAAAAAAAAAGATTTACAAGTGCAGGGAAAGATTATTTAAAGTGTAGGGAAAGGATAGAGAGGAATCATTCCACTGCATTATTGTTGTTCAGTTATATGTTCAGTTATATGTTCTAGAGCATTTTTGGCTTGTATTAGTGGGACAAAAAGTGATTATTAGCTGTTGTCTGGTGAAGTGCAAAAATGACAGCTCTTTTTGTCGTGTATTAGTGGCAAAAGTAAAATATATTTGCTGCTCAGCGGTGCACTTATCTGTTTTAAAGCCCTTTTTTGCATATATTAGTGAAAAAAGAAAAAATATATTTGGTGCTCAGTGGTGCAGTTATTTGTTTTTAAAGCCCTTTTTTGCGTGTATTAGTGGAAAAAGTAAAAATATCTTTGCCGCCTAGCGGTGCAGTTATCTGTTTTAAAGCCCTTTTTTGTGTGTAGTAGTGGAAAAAGGAAAACTATATTTGCAGCTCAACGGTGCAGTGAGATATTTTATAGCCCAGTTTGCCGTGTATTACTGGCCAAATACAGATATATACGCCTTTCATTGTTGCACTTATCTGTAGAAAAGCCTTTTGCGTAAAAATATAAAAAAATTAGGGTCTAATTGCCATTCAATGGTGCAGTGAGATATTTTACAGCCCAGTTTGCCGTGTATTACTGGCGAAATACAAATATATTTGCCTTTCATTGTTGCACTTATCTGTAGAAAAGCCTTTTGTGTAAAAATAGAAAACCACTGTTCAGTGGTGCGGTGAGATATTTTACAGCCCAGTTTGCTGTGTTTTACTAGTGAAATACAAATACTGTATATTTGCCTTTTTAATGGTTGGCTCCTGATAGATATGGACATGTTGTGTTAGACAACTGTTCACATGGTGCAGTACTGCGTGGTGGCCTTTGTTTATGTGGTGCTGCACTGGTGGGTTGGTGGGACCCAGTGCCATGGGTGGCATTGTCAGACAGCAGGGTTGCTGTTTGACTCCTGGGTCCCACCGCCTACTAGGGCAGAGCCGCTTTGTCACCGCATTGTGCTGTGCCTTTTTGTCCGAGTAGGTCCCACTCAAAGAGGTGACTTTGGCGTGGTGAGTGGGCTTATGCCTTTTGATCAAAATGTACACTAATGCCTCTTGTACAGCATGCAGTTTTGACCTCATGACTGCCCAAATACCTGAAGTGTGCAGTGATTCTAAGAGTGACGCCTGTCATCTGCATTTCATACGGACTCACAGTATTATTTCACTGCCAAAGCAGACTCCCTATGAGTGTTACTGCAAGGCACAGTGTTCTACACCACTAGCCAGGAAATAGCCGTTTTTTAACTAAATTTATGCAAATTTATTTGGAATGAATTTTTCCAAAATAAAATTGCCAAACCGAATAAAACATTTTAAAAATTCGCTCATCTCTAATTGACTTACAGATGTTGACAATAAATACTGGTCAAAACTGCAAAATCTGAACAAATCCTAAGTCATCTGTCAATTATTTTTTTTTTTTATTAAACCTACAAATGATGTCAATAACATAGATATAAATGTACACCAATATCATCAAAATATTTTCTTTTATTACACAACCAAAGCAGATAAATGGTCAAAATAAATGGCCATTGGCACTGAGTGTGTTGCAGAGAAGTAGTATGGCGTGTGGTGGGTAAAACTTCATATGATATTTCTGTGTATGTTTAAATAGAATTGATGCTCCTCCTGATGATCTCATTATCTTAGTAATATTGTTACTCATGCCATGCTCTGTACATTTGTCCACCTTTTTTGTTTCAGCTGTTGCATGTGCACTTGCCAGCTGAAGGTATCTGTGTTGGTCCCATGTTCATAAGTGTCCGCATTGCTGAGAAAAATGACATTTTAATATATGCAAATGAACATCTAGGAGCAACAGGATTTACCTTACTTTTATTCATCATCTACTTCCTTGATAAACTTGGACATTTTTTTTCAATAATGGAAAGTAAATTTGTAACAAAATAGAAACCTATCATTTTCTCATCCCATTTAGCCAAATTCCAAAATATTAATTAGCTATATTCATAGATCCAATATATGTCTGTAACAATTTTTCAATTAAAAAAACATATTAGGATTGTCATGATAAAACTGTTGAACTTTATTAGACCATATTTTCAAAAAAGAAAATAATCATTTTAAGCATAGTGCAGACAATAGTTTTAGTAAAAATAAAAAAAAACATTAGTTACTTCCTTTTTCATGAAGATGGATATATATTTGGGTATATGAAAATAATTATGTCCATGCATTTTGTATTGGCATTACAAAGCGAAGAATTCAAGTATATATTTTTTAAATAATTCCCTTTCTAAGTTAAATAGCTTGCCCTTAACATTTGCGTTCACAAATAAATCAACTTAATTAATACAGTATATTACCAAGTTTATTGGCAGCATTTTTGCACAATTATCTAAATGTCAACTACCATCTGACAAATGCCTCACATTTGGAAACAGATTTTTTTGTATTTCTCATAGTCCAATTAAAAAAAAGAACATAAGAAAAATTGAGGCTTTTCTCATGTCTAGGTAACAAACAATATTACTTGATGTCAGAACTACCGTAGGCTATATCACTTTATGCAACTCTCAGAAATGCATTGTTATTATTCATTATTCCTTGGAGAAATGTCTCCACAACTTTCCTATACATTGTAATCCCAAGCTGGGAGGTAACATAAATCATTGTTCTTAATAGAGATCATGGAAAGGTAGAACTGGACCAAATGCTTACCTTAACTTTTCACCCAATACTACCTCATCTGTCATTGCTGCTGAAGATCAATGAAGAGGATGAAGACCCTAACCCTTACTTAATGGAGCTTCAGGTGCTCCTGTAGCTATCATGATCGGCGTGCTGATCACATATGTGATGCAAAGGGAGGGAAATGGGAAGGCCCTGTCCAAGGGAGAGGGAAAGGTGGTGACCCCTAACTCACCTTGAGGCTGGCCCCTCACTGCCCTGACGTCCCTAGACGGGTTCCTCACCCGTATGCCGATCACGTGCCTAAACCCTGGCTTTCCCTAAGATGAGCCCTACGTAGTGAATAGGGCGGTGGGAACACTAGTCCGCACCACTAACACTAAATGAAAACACCAAGGAGAGGACAGACAAAACATATAATCCCAGGTGGGCGACAACAAACAACCAACAGGGATCCGGAGGGTAACACTCTGGAACAACAACCAGGAATCACAGCTACACAGCTCCAGTGGGTCAGTATAGAAGTCCAGGCAGGAAGCTCTATATCTGGCAACCAGAGAAGTGGGAGAGGGGAATATAAGGAGGTTGGGAGTGCTAGACAAGAAACAGCTGAGGAGCTACGGATCCCTGAGTGAGCCAATAAGGATTGCAAGGCTAACCCAGAAAGCTACCATTAAGAAACAGCACTATCTTTAGACATAGAGCGCGCAGCCACCCGCTGGGTCCTGACCCCGGGTATAACAGAGTCAGACGTGGCTCTTGACACCCTCGTGACAGTAGCATACAGTATGCATCATGTCACAATAAAGCCACTCTGATGTCATCTTGAGTGTATAGAATGACTTTGGAATTTGAGCCTCCATCCAGCATCCTCACTAGATTCCATGCCTCTTTTAACTTGGTTTCTTTGTGCCGTTTATTTCAAGAAAATTTTGTAAAAGTGTTTTGCTACCTATAGCTTGTTCATATGCAATCACATTAATCTATTGAAATTTGAACAGAACTGGTTAGAACTGTGCTAAGCATATTACATGTTCAGGCATATGACCATGTTCTAGAAGACTTTTAAAGGGATTTCAGAAATATACAGCAAAAACACATTAGAAAATATGAATATTCAAATATTCAATGGAAATTCAGGAATATATTACACCACACAATTCATAATTCCAGATAAAGGGAGTCTGTCACCAGGAAATTCACAGTTAAACCACAATGCCTTGTAGGAATAGTTTATCTGAATATAATGGTACCTTTCACTTTGTGATCAATTACTTTATTTTGGAGAAAAAAAATTACTTAATCCACATGCAAATAGGCAGTTACATAGACAGAGGGCAAGCTCAAGCCACTCAGTGGACCTTTACTCCTCCTGCTTCCACTGCCAGCACCTTCCTCTCCATCTTGATTGACAAGACCAGATGATAACTATGCAGGAACCTGGCCCTGTCATTTAAGGCTGAGTTCACATCTCAGTTATTTGGTCAGTTATTGCCATCAGTTATTTTTAACCAAAACCAGCAGTGAAGCCTACTCAGAGATTAGATATAATAATTAGATATGCATCAGTTCTGTGTTTTTGACCAACATCTGACTTAAGATAACTGATCAAATAGCCGAAGTGTGAAGTCAGTCTAAGATGGAAAAGGGATGTGGTTCCATATTTCCCTATGGATCCAAATATATTTTATTTTTTGTAGACATTGTAGATGATATATGTTATATTTACACATTGACATTTATTTGCATACATGATGTGGTTCCAATTGGGTCAAAAATAAATTTTATTTTTTTTAGACCTTGCACATTAAATATTTTTAGCATGTATATTTAATGCTACTGTGTTAATATGTAGTGTCAGATTTTTGCATGTGTACTAATGGTGCTGAGCAGCCCAACTGACAACATAGTGTATTAGCAAGACAGAAATCTTAAGTGCATCTGAAAAAAAGCTAAATAAAGTAGGATCAAAAGAGAAAGTTCTAACTATTCATAAGCTGGGTGTAAACTGGACAGCAGGCTTGCAGAAGAATATTTTAGTAAGTGGGGAATATTTATCTTAGCTGTATATTCACTCATTTTGACCGATATTATGGTGGATGCATAATCCTAGAAAACTGATCTTGTACTGTACCTGCTAGCACAAGATTTGCCAGATTAATGGATCCTCTGGGTTGCTACAGATTTTACTATGGGCTAAAGCGGTAAAATGGAGTCTAAGGGAATTTGTGTTCTTCACCCTTAAACCCTTAAGTGTGGACATTCCCACAGGGAGTCCCCAGAATGCTTCACTGAAGTAGTCCTCATTAGCAATGGCTGATGTGCAGATGGATGAAACATCAGTTTGTGTTACCAAACTAGGAGGCAAACATGGTTGGGCAGACAAAATATAAGGGTAAGCAGAGTTCTTGCATATGACAGACAGGAGTACATAATACCAGGAAACACAGGAGAGGAAACAACTGCCTTCACACTGTTATAATGTAAACCTTTGATGCCCTCACATTGTAATAATGTTCCCATGTGTGCCCCCACAAAATAACAATGTTCCCAATTGTGCCCCCATATTGTATTAATGCACCTCATTTGTGTCCCCACATTATTATACTGTCTGCTTCTATGCACCCACATTATCATAATGTCCCTATTTGCCCTACACATTGTTATGATCCTCCTGCACATTGCTATAATATTTTCTTTCTGTGTCCCCATACGTTATTATGTCCTCATTTGTGCCCACAGCTTGTTATAATGTATCCATTCTGTGCCCCATCTTGTTATAATGACCCCCTCTGTGTCACCACATTGTTATAATGTCTCCATTTGTGCCAATAAAAACAAAAGTATTAAAAGGGTTGTGTCACATCATACATTGGTAGAATATCACTAGGATATGACACCTATAGGAACTATCTCTAGAACAGGATCTCCGAAATGAACAACAGTGCTCATGGAAATTAATGGAGGGAGGTCACGTATATGCGTTAAGCTGTCGTTCACTTTAGATGCTCCGCTTTATAGATAGGTGCGGGTTGAGGGTCCCACTTAGCGATATGCCACCAATATCTGAGATGAGAAAGCCCCCTTAAACTCACCTGTCTCTCAATTCTCATTGCTAGAAGTCTGATCTTCCTGCGGTCTGCTGTCCATCAGTTTCCTGAAGCAGGTAACGTGATGACATCACTGTATCACACCCCCCATGCTAGGACACTGACATCATCACAGTATTTAGTAAGCCACATGACTAAGCCAGCCTGTGACTTAATAGATTAACTGGCCGGGCAGGGAGTGAAAGGCTCTCTATATCACCATATCTTTCAACTGGATCCATATCCTAAGGATGCAGATCCAGTTGAAAATGCCACTGGACATTGATGGCCATCCTTTCCCTTCTGGCCCAATAAGGCCTCTTTCACACGGGCGTCATGTTTTTTGCCCGGATAAGAGCCGGGTGCGTTGCGGGAAAATGCGCAATTTTCCCGAGCGAGTGCAAAACATTGTCATGCGTTTTGCACTCGCGTGAGAAAAATCGCGCATGTTTGGTACCCAAACCCGAACTTCTTCACAGAAGTTCGGGCTTGGGATTGATGTTCTGAAGATTGTATTATTTTCCCTTATAACATGGTTATAAAGGAAAACTATAGCTTTCTGACTACAGAATACATAGTATAATAGTGCTGGAAGGGTTAAAAAAAATAAAAAAGTTAACTCACCTTATCCTCTTGTTCGTGTAGTTCGTTCCCGATCTGTTCTTTGCTAGCTGTGGGCTTGGGCTGGGGGGGCGGAGCTAACGCCAGCAGGAGATGGCTGCATGAGTGAATAGCTCCGTACACAAATCGCCCTAACTAGCCTGGATATATAGCCTGGAGATCCAACCATGGTCAAAATCGGAGGACCCAAGCCTAGTGACACTGCTGACCAGCATAAAACCCCTGCCTGCAAAGGAGATATGGACAAATTTATTTTAAAAAAGCGGCCTCTGCTTATGTGGCGCGGGAAAGCAAGATGGCGCCGGCCTCACCTCGCACTGCAGGCCGCCCACAGAAAGAACCGTCCGATTCGTCTCAGGAAGCGGAGGCAGAGGTAGACAGCTTACCTATCTCTAGATCGTATCTCAAAGATGTCCTCACCTCCTCTCTAACGGCAGCGCTGGAGCCTCTGAGCACAGACCTTACAGCGATTAAACAGGACGTTAGCTGTGGGCTTGGGCTGAATGACCTGTGGTGACGTCAGATCACATGCTCCAATCACATGGTCCATCACCATGGTGATGGAGCATGTGATCTGACGTCATCAAAGGTCCTTTAGCACAAGCCCACAGCTAGCAAAGAACAGACCGGGAACGAACTACGCGAACAAGAGGATAAGGTGAGTTAACTTTTTTATTTTTTTAACCCTTCCAGCACTATTTTACTATGCATTCTGTATTCAGAATGCTATTATTTTCCCTTATAACCATGTTATAAGGGAAAATAATACAGTGAATAGACTGTCACCTAGAACCCATGCGTGAAAATCGCACCGCATCCGCACTTGCTTGCGGATGCTTGCGATTTTCACGCAGCCCCATTCACTTCTATGGGGCCTGCGTTGCGTGAAAAACGCACAAAATAGAGCATGCTGCGATTTTCATGCAACGCATAAGTGATGCGTGAAAATCACCGCTCATGTGAACAGCCCCATAGAAATGAATGGGTCAGGATTTAGTGCGGGTGCAATGCGTTCAATTCACGCACCCGCGCGGAATACTCGCTCGTGTGAAAGGGGCCTAAGAGTTACATCCCCTGGGATCTCAACACTGCTGGTACTATGTACTATATCTCATTATGTTATGCCAATGCAATCATACAGTCATTTAGTTTTACTTTTATTGAAAACAAAAGATACAGTAACACATACTTGTATTTTGCTTTCTATTCTTGCATGTTATGTTCGTGCCTAAAATACTGGAAGAACCAGACTATAAGACTACTTGGGTAATTGAATTGATGGAATTTCAATGTTGTTTTATTTTATTTTATTTTATTCAATGTGTAATCCTTTCCTTTCATACAATGAACTTTTCTAAAATATCCATAATTCGGCTATTATTATGTTATACTATTAACCATTTGTGCATGTATAATCACTTATGAATGGTTCCCAGGAGCCTTATACTTGCTTGTGTCATTTCACATATAACATGTGTAGTTTTGAACAAAAGGGGATATCCAAGAGCTATATTATTATGTATATTTTTCCTTAGTATTGTGATCTTTGTACCATATCTGTGATGCATGCTTATGGTCACATCAGAATAAATAAATCACACTTTGTGCCTCAAATATCATAAGGCTGCCATAATAATTATCTTGCTATGTAAGTTTAGGCTTACACAACCTGCAATGTGAACATTTGATAGTTGCATAAAAAAATAAAATAGAAAAGATAAATAAGCTTCAGTTCTTTTTGACCATTCCACTGGAGCTCTACACCTCCCTAAATTTTGATATACATTAAACATACTTTCTAAATCATGGCAGGTGGCTCCTGGGAGGTAGGACAATGTGGCAAAAAATAAATTAAAAAATTAAGCACTGACACATTCCTTTTCTTTGACCATGACACATGACTCTCCCTTTTTATCATGTACCATGTTTCTTTTTGTGACCCACCTCCTCCATGCATGTTTAGGCACTGGGGCTAAGTCTGATGACACACCATTCCAGCAACACATACAGTTAAAGTTCAGGAAGAGCTGCTTTATGGAAGAAATCAGCCCTCTATTAAGCTATCACGTCTGATATGGCAGGTAACATACGTGTGGTGCAGAGAAGAGGGAAGGAGGGTACCCTTTCACAAGGGAGAGGGAGGAGTGGTGACGCCTATATCACCTAGCACTGGCACCTGGCTGCCCTGACTTCCCTAGATGGGCTGCTCACGAGTATGCCGATCACGTGCCTCATCCCTGGCTTATCCTGAAGAAGCCAGAGGTAGTGAGTAGGGCAATGGGAGCACTAGTCCTCACCACTGACACCTAGGGTAACAACAAGGAAAGGACAAACAACAGTAGCACCACATACAATCCCCGAAGGGAGACAACAAACAGGAGAAAACCAGAGATCCGACAGCACCAGTTCCAACAGCTCCACAGCAACTCCACCAGAGGTGAGAATAGAAAATCTGGAAGGAGGTCTATATCTGGCAACAAGGGAAGTAGAAAGGGAGAATATATAGTAGCTGGGAGTGGCTGACAGAGAACAGCTGAAAGGAAAAGCTACAGATTCCTAAATGGGAAAAAATAGGATTGCAAACCAAAGCAGAAAAACCTGGACCGGAATTAATTCCCACAACTAGGTCATGGAGCGATCTCTTGCAACCGAGCGAGTAGCCACCCGCTGCAACCTTCTGACCCCAGGCACAATAGGGTCAGTGATTGGTCATGACACCCTTGTGACAACTGCACCCTGGAGTTTTGCTAGCTCTTCCTTGAGTCTGGGAGGTCTATGTGACATTCTAGGAGATTTAACAAATATGCCTTAAAGAGGACCTTTCACCAGAATAAAGTATCTAAACTGACTATACAGACGTGTAGAGCGGCACCCAGGGATCCCCCTGCACTTACTGTTATCCCCGGCGCCACTCCGTTCTCCGGTTATAGCCTCCGGTATGTTCATAGTTAGGCTCCACCCAGGGGAACCTGCCGCGGTCTCCTTCTCCTATGCTGTAGCGCTGGCCAATCGCAGCGTTCAGCTCATAGCCAGGCTATGAGCTGAGCGCTGCCATTGGCCAGCGCTACAACATAGGAGAAAGAGACGCCGGCAGGTTCCCCTGGGTGGAGCCTAACTATGAACATACCGGAGGCTATAACCGGAGAACGGAGCGGCGCCCGGGGATAACAGTGCAGGGGGATCCCTGGGCGCCGCTCTACACGTCTGTATAGTCAGTTTAGATATTTTTTTCTGGTGAAAGGTCCTCTTTAATACCACTGAAACTTGTAGAATTGTTTTAAATTTTATTTCCCTATACAACATTTAAAGAAAGACTTACTGAACTTAGTGATTGTGATTAGCAAGTTATATATTTTAGACAAGCATTTTTAAGTAATAAACCAAAGTAGTTCGTAGTTGGCACATTCATAAAACCGAGAGCATTTAATAATGCCCTCAGTCTGTGTGTGATGTATGAGATCCATGGGAGTGCCGGGTTAGAACAAGGACTGTTTTCTTAACACTTTGTGCCATCTTGAAAGAATACTTAAAAAGCCAAAGATTGTCAGATGACAGCAAATCTATCCTACAGAATAACTGTAGGGCTTGTTCACATATTTCTGATCTTCAGCCAATAGTTCAAGCTGTTATACAAAATTTCAAGTATTTCTAGAGGGGAATGTTAATTAAGCAAATGTTGCATTGTTCATGACTTCCAGGTCTCCTTCAATCTTAGCAATATTATCTATACCGTTGCCTTGGAATGGAAGAGTAAAAAGTCAAGCAAATGTTCTTTGCTTAGCACTGTTAAAGGGTAGTTACCCATAAAGAAATGGGTTCCTGGTATGAGACACTCTGTTTTCTTTTTCTTTTGGAAAAGGAAGTAGCTTGCATGTCTCTTTTTAAACAGAAGCATTATGTGGGGATACAAGAACAGCAATAGATATAAAAGGGGAAAATTAAGTAACATACGTTTTGCTTTTATCCTGAAAGAGCAAGTTACAGATGTAAGGCTTAGGCCGTATTTTCTTTCCGTGTCCGTTCCAATTTTTTTTTTTGCAGACCGTATAAGAAATCATTAATTTCAATGGGTGGGCCAAAAAAAATGGAAGGTGCTCCCCTTGAGGAGGCTTCCTTAAATATCAGAGGAACTTAAATAATTGTCTAAGGAAGGATTTGCAGATGCATGCACAAGCCTTTAAAGAGGTCACAGCTGAGCATGCACACTCCCTAAGGGGAGAGACTGGGGCAATGGAGACAGCAGCGGTTGCCAAGTGTCATAGTAAATAGCAGGGCAGGGAAGGGCACAAATCTCTGACCTGCGGTAACAAGTGCCCCTTTGTGCCACAACATAATAATAATAATATCTACTTTTGTGCTCTCTCCCCACAAACAGTAATAATTCCCTTTTTAGGATTCACACAGTAGTAGTGCTCTTAGATTTTTTCAGATACATAGTTCTCCGACACTGTATTAGTGTCCCTTTGTGCAAGAACATTGATCTGAAGTCGATTCATTAAAAAATTTCTCTGTACAGCATTAAAATGTATTGGCTCCTTGGAGCCAAACTTTGTTTCATGTGAAGTCACGCAAGACTTCGGTGAATTAATTCAGTATTCATTTCTGCATCTTTGAAAACATTTACAATTATTAATCCAAAGTCAGGTTTGGTACCGACTTCGGATTGCTATTTTAAAATGTTTTTAAAGACAATTAAGTGATTACAGAATTTATTCACCAAAGTCTAGTGCAACTTCGGCTGAAACCAATTTTGCCTACAGTGAGACAATACATTTTAATGCTGTACTGAGACAGCATTAAAACAGAAGTATTTAAACAAATTGACTTCGGGTCTCTGATCTGTAGCTCGATTCATTCAAATTATGACATTGTAGACAGATATCTCCCTGGGTATCATTTACTTAACCGTTTTACTGAGTAGACAGAAGCAATGTGTAGTTTTGATGGCTGTATATTTGATTGACTACTTTGCTGCAATCCAAATATGTTACCTTCTGCAACCAAACTATTGCTATAATTTAATATGGCATTGTTATTTAAGACAAAAAAGATTGTGTCTGTATTTTAAAAAGCTGTGTTTCAGTAAAATTCTGCCATAGCTCAGCAATCAGAAACTCTTTATATTACACTTTATTTAAAATGACATGTGGAAATGCCTATCGGCTACCTAGACTAAAAGTGGCAGCAACCCACTCAAAAGCAGGGAATGTATAACTGGGAACATCTGTTTGGGGAGAGGAGAGAAAGTGACAATTATTTTGCTAAGTCTCTGGTGATATCTGAAGCTATTATTCAAGATGTGAAAGTCAGCCATTTCTGAAGATGATATTATGCTTTGAATAAAAGTCTCTTCATATCGTCAAGAAAGTAGGTGCTGGTCCTTCTTTGCTATATACTAGTGGGCCGCCTTCGCTGGACACGTGCACCACGTTCAAACTGCAGGGCCGACCCATCTTCTTCAATACTCATGATATCTCACAGTCTGATAAAAGTGGCAGGAGAGGTGAAGACTCAGATGAATATTGTCTGCTGGATAGAACCTCGCAGTCGGATCAAGGTGCTGAGGAGGAGGCAACATAAGTGAATAAGGGCAGTGGCAACAGCAATAAAGAGAAGTGTCCATGTACCTCCCAAAGAACAATCAAAGCCACGTCTGCTTTGGGATCTAGTGATCCCTACATCAGCCGTAAAATAAGGTAATTCAATATCAATGGGGAAAGCCTTTATTATTCCAGTGCCAGCATGCCAAACAACACCACCCAGTTTGCACCGCTTAGAGGGACCAGGTCTTAATGATGACAATCCTCATCTTATACTGGGTTTACTTCATCCAAATCATCCTTCAAAGTCTCCATGTCCTAAAAAAGTCAGCAAGATGCAGAGAAAGGAGGAGCTGGATGTTCCTGTTGACATATGCTCATTAGTGATGAGCAGCAGGGGCAATATTCAAATTTGTGATATTTTGTGAATATTTTGTAGAATATTCATTATATATTCACGAATTTGATAATTCGCTATTATTTTATTGATTGCGAAAATCAGCAATGTAATATTCGAGCAAAGCGAGTCGCTTTTGCTACATTTTCCAAGCTGCTAAAAGTTTACTGAAGATACAAGATGTGCAGCACCTGATACTGTGGATACTGGAAGCCTGTGCTAGCATTTCTCCTGCGGTGTTGCTATCAGTGTGTGAAGAGTGGGAGAAGAGGGTTGCATTGACAATCCAACACAATGGGCAGCACATTGAACACATTTTATAAGTGGTCAGAAACTTGTAAATAACTCATGAAAGTATAATGTTACGCTAAAACCAAGCACACCTTTGTTTTTCTTGCGAAATTCCTAATAAGTTTGATGTGTCACATGACCCTCTTCCTATTGAAAAAACTAAAGTTGGATTCAAAATGGCCGACTTCAAAATGGCCGCCATGGTCACCACCCATCTTGAAAAGTTTCCCCCCTCACATATACTAATGTGCCACAAACAGGAAATTGATATCACCAACCATTCCTATTTTATTAAGGTGTATCCATATAAATGGCCCACCCTGTATATGTATATATATATATATATATATATATATATATAAGCTAACTAACAATCTAATGTAATGAGTGGAAAGCACAGAGCACAGCAATGACACTGCTGTCTCTCTCAGAACTTAAAAAAAAACTGCATAAAAATGGCTGCTGGGGAGGTTCTTATATAGTAAGAGGTAGGCAATTTTCCTATTGGTTGCTAGGGACGTTGCTAAGCTCAGACGACTTTGCAGCCTTCTTATTGGCCCACATACAAGAATCAGGGAGGGATCATGGGTTCAGATGAAAAAAAAAAAAAGTAGAATATTCAAAAATACTAATATTTATCACTGTGTTCTAAATATTTACGAAATCTTGAAATGCCGATATTCGCGATTAGTATTTGCTATTCGAATATCCGCGCCCAACACTAATGCTCATCAGTATAAGATGAAGTAGAATGGAAGGAAAAGCAGATGGCAGAAGAAGGGCTATCACCTGTAGGACAGGAGAGTTCTGGGGTTGGACAAGTGGGTGCAACCCATTTAAAGGTGCTGCACGGCCATTAACAGTGAAGACCTACTGTACAGTGTGGTCTTTGTTATTAAATTAAAGGCAGCTGCGGGCTAATTGGCCACTCGGTTCTTCACCCACGCCTCCCATGGCACGGCTGCTCCATGTGGCCATAGCACTAAGGCAGAGTGACCTGGGTTTACCTGATTTATAGCAATTTGTGACAAATTAATTTGTAACAAATCACATTTCTTTTTACTAAACTTTGCTCATCTCTAAACTGGACAATAAGGTTTGGGGTATAGCAAATATCTATATTTCACCACTTGTTAAGCATAGGTGATTCTAATTTTACATTAATTCATGTTAGCTAGAAATAATGCAGCACTATTTGCAATATGGGATTTTAATGCAGTAATAAATAAGACATTAGATGTAATAGTTCATGTAGCGTAAAATCACAGAAGAAAAATCGGTCCTGCAGGAACTGTGATGGGAGAGAATATGAAGGATACAGAACCCATGTCGGTTAGTCTATTTCTGTTACTCCAGGAAGCATTTCAAATTATCATGTATAGGTTTGGTAATAGCAAATAAAAATGCTTTACACCTGGTGGATAATAAGATAATATATATGCCTAGGGATGTATCGGATGATTACGTTGATTACGCAGGATGGGGCGGACGCTGGTGAAAGACCGAGATTAATGATAAATCCAGCTTGGTTGGATATGATTGGTGCACAAGACAATTATTATTATTATTATTATTTTTTATTAATGAGGGCTCATTGGCAGACACAAGAGGTACTAAGGGAGACAGGGAAGGCATATAAGAAGGGTTATTTTATTTTAATATATTTCCGTACATAAAAAAACCAAAAGTGATGCAATTAAAATGACTTTAACCCCTTAACGCAAAACGCTGTGCATGTACGGCAGGGGATGCATTGCAGAAGGAGCTGCACCTGCCCGATCACTGCAAGGGCCTGGCAGTCCCTGGTAGCTGGGTCCCTGCTGTATCCGCTGTTTACAACGATGCCAGCGTATTAACCACTTCTATGCCACGGTCAGTGCTAACCGCAACATAGAAGTGGTTTGCGGCAGGCGAAGGAACTCATTGGGTCCCCGCCCTGCTGTGGCAGTGACCCGATGTGTGACAAGGAAGCCTGATGTCATGCAGAGACTGCCCAATGCCTTGCATGGCATCAGGACCTGACTTCTACGGGTGCCGAGGAGATCCAGCCTCAGGCTGGGTCTCCTAGGCAACCTGTTAGTGTATTACAAGTTGAAAAAAGAAAAAAAACTCCACTTTCCCCTGATTTTATAATAAAAAACAGAAAGAAAAAAAGAAAAACCACACATATTAGGCATCGCCGCATCCGGAACAACCGGCTCTAAAAATATGTCACATGATCCACACCGTTCAAAAGACACCATAAGAAAAAAACTGTAAAACAAGCCATGTTTGTCAACTTACATCACAAAAAATGAAACACTTACCCTGGGTTCACACCTGAGCGTTTTACAGCGCGTTCAAACGCGCTGTAAAACGCTCAAGACATGAAATCCAATGCTTCCCTATGGGAATGGTTCACACCTGGGCGTTTTACAGCGCGTACGAACGCGCTGTAAAACGCCCGACGCTCAAACAAGTACTTGAGCTTCTTTGGGGCGTTTTGACGCGCGTTTGTAGCCATAGGACACTGCAGTCAATGACACAAACGCGCGTCAAACGCGCGTTTACTATTACAAAAAACGCGCATAAGAACGCGCGACAAAAACGCGCGTAAAACGCGCGTTTGCGCAACGCTCAGGTGTGAACCCAGGGTAAGTGATCAAAAAGGCACATGCCCCCAAAAATAGTACCTATCTGTCACCTCATCCCACAAAAATTGAGCCCCTACTTAGGATAATCAACCAAAATATTTAAAAAAAAATATGGCTCTCAGACTATGGAGACACTAAAACGTGATTTTTTTGGTTTAAAAAAATGCTTTCATTGTGTTAAATGTAAAAAAAAAAAAAAATAGTATACATATTAGGTATCGCCACGTCCATAATAACCTGCTCTATAAAAATACCACATGACCTAAAAACTCAGGTGAACACCGTAAAAGAAAAAGGTGTCAAAAAGCCATTTTGTCACATTGCATCACAAAAAGTGTAATAGTAAGTGATCAAAAAGTCATATGCACCCCAAAATTGTACCAATAAACCAGACATCTCATCCCACAAAAATGAAACTCTACTTAAGACAATCGCCCAAAAAATTAAAAAACGATGGCTCTCAGACTATGGAGACACCAATGCATTTTTTTTTGTTTGTTTCTAAAAAGATATTAGTGTATAAAACTTAAATAAATAATAAAAAGTATACCTTTTAGGTATTGTTGCATCTGTAACGACCTGCTCTATAAAAATATCACATGATTTATCCCCTCAGGTTAACACTGTAAAAAAAAATCTAATACAAATGGTATCAAAAAGTCATTTTGTCACTTTACATCACAAAAAATATAATAGCAAGAGATCAGTCATACACACCCCAAAAAAGTGCCAATCAAACCATCAGCTCATCCCGCAAAAATGGTATGCTACATAATACAATTGCTCAAAAAATATATATATATATGTCTCTCAGACTATGGAGACACTAAAACATGATTTTGTTGTTTGTTTCAAAAAATATATTATTGTGTCACCTTACATTACAAAAAGTGTAATACCAAGCGATCAAAAAGTCATAAGCAGCCCAAAATCGTACCAATCAAACTGTCATCTCATCCTGCTAAAATCATACTCTACTTAAGACAATTGCCCAGAAAAATAAAATAAAAACTATGGAGACTATGGAGACACTAAAGCATGATTTTTTTTTAGGTTAAAAAATGCTGTTATTGTGTAAAACTTAAATGAAAAAAGCATACATATTAGGCATTGCCATGTCCGGAACAATCTGCTCTATAAAAATATCCCATGACCTAACCCCTCAGGTGAACACCGTAAAAAAACACAAAAAGTGGAATAGCAAGCCATCAAACAGTCATACGCACCCCAAAATACAGTGGGATGCGAAAGTTTGGGCAACCTTGTTAATCGTCATGATTTTCCTGTATAAATCGTTGGTTGTTACGATAAAAAAAGTCAGTTAAATATATCATATAGGAGACACACACAGTGATATTTGAGAAGTGAAATGAAGTTTATTGGATTTACAGAAAGTGTGCTATAATTGTTTAAACAAAATTAGGCAGGTGCATAAATTTGGGCACTGTTGTCATTTTATTGATTCCAAAACCTTTAGAACTAATTATTGGAACTCAAATTAGCTTGGTAAGATCAGTGACCCCTGACCTACATACACAGGTGAATCCAATTATGAGAAAGGGGGTCAATTGTAAGTTTCCCTCCTCTTTTAATTTTCTCTGAAGAGTAGCAACATGAGGGTCTGAAAACAACTCTCAAATGACGTGAAGACAAAGATTGTTCACCATCATGGTTTAGGGGAAGGATACAGAAAGCTGTCTCAGAGATGTCAGCTGTCTGTTTCCACAGTTAGGAACACATTGAGGAAATGGAAGACCACAGGCTCAGTTCAAGTTAAGGCTCGAAGTGGCAGACCAAGAAAAATCTAGGATAGACAGAAGCGACGAATGGTGAGAACAGTCAGAGTCAACCCACAGACCAGCACCAAAGACCTACAACATCATCTTGCTGCAGATGATGTCACTGTACATCGTTCAACCATTCGGCGCACTTTACACAAGGAGATGCTGTATGCGAGAGTGATGTAGAGGAAGCCTTTTCTCTGCCCACAGCACAAAAAGTGCCGCTTGAGGTGGGCTAAAGCACATTTGGACAAGCCAGCTTCATTTGGAATGAGGTGCTATGGACTGATGAAGCTAAAATTTAGTTATTTGGCCATAACAAGGGGCGTTATGCATGGAGGAAAAAAAACACAGCATTCCAAGAAAAACACCTGCTACCTACAGTAAAATATGGTGGTGGTTCCATCATGCTGTGGGGCTATGTGGCTAGTGCAGGGACTGGGAATCTTGTCAAAGTTGAGGGATTGTCATGGTCTTACCTTCTTGCTGTTCTCCTTCGTTTGACATGTGCTGGCGGCCATCTTGGTTTCTGGGTTTCTTGTAGCCTCCCACCCTGCGGCTTCTCCTTCCCACTGGGAGCTCATATATATAGGAGGTCTGTGGCTTCAGTTCCTTGCTTGGTCCTCCTGTGTTCACATGCTTCTAAGACTGCTGCTGCTTCTGGTTCCTGATCCTGGCTTCGTCTGACTACCCTGCTGGTTCCTGATCCAGGCTTCGTCTGACTACCCTTCTGGTTCCTGACCTCTGGCTTCGCAAGACCCTGCTTCGGTTTAGCCATCCGTTTGGACTTTTGCCTTACAGCTTGATTTTCAATAAAGCCTTCTTATTTCCACTTATCTCTTGTTGTACGTCTGGTTCATGGTTCCATGACATTAGGACCAAGCCATGAATTCTGACGGTACAGGGCCATCCTCGCTACCTACGCTGGTTGCCAGACTTGATCAGCAGGATCACCTGTTGGGTCGGTTCGCTGTGGCGTTGCAAACCCTGCTTGAACGCACGGCTCATTTAGCTTCCGTTGCCGATGGGTCGGTTGTCGCTCCTGGGCCCGCTCCTACTGCCGCTCCGGTTGTTGCGCCAGACTCTCCCCTGACACCTGTTGCTGCGCCTGCGGTGTTTCGGGGTATGACCGGTTCTGCCCCCCTTCCACAGCGCTTTGGGGGAGAGCCAACTCAGTGCCGAGGTTTCCTTAACCAGGTGGGCATTTATTTTGAGTTGCTGCCACATGCCTTTCCTACTGAGAGATCAAAGGTGGGCTTCTTGATCTCGCTGCTCTCGAACAAGGCCTTGGCCTGGGCCAGCCCTTTATGGGAGAACAACAATCCGGTGGTTGCCGAGTTTTCCAGTTTTGTTGCTTCTCTTCGGAAGGTATTCGATGTGCCGGCTCGTGCTGCCTCTGCTGCGAAGCTCCTTATGTCCATCAGACAGGGTTCACGATCCGTAGCTGAATACGCCATTGAGTTTCGTACCCTGGCAGCAGAGGTGGGCTGGAATAATGAGGCTCTGGTCGCTGCTTTCTCTCATGGTCTCTCGGATGCCTTGAAGGATGAGGTTGCAGCTAAGGACCTACCAGTGGAGCTCGAGTCTCTTATTACTTTCCTGATTTTGATTGACACCAGACTCAGGGAGAGACCTTCCTTTAAGGAGAGCCTGCGGAGGCCTTCTAACAGATTGGCGCCTACGTTTGCTGTCCCACCCGTGCCTCCCTCTCCTCCCACGCCTCCTGGGGATGACTTGTCTGGGGGTGAACCCATGCAGCTGGGGTTTGCTCGCCTGTCCGAGCGGGAGAGGGCACTCCGGAGACGGGAGGGCCGGTGCATGTACTGTGGTCTCGGTGGGCATTTTCGGTTGGCATGCCCGAACCGTCCGGGAAACGCTCGCACCTGAGATCCTGTCGGGGGCAGATCTTGGGTGGAGTCTCCTCGTCCCCGGTTTCCCGTTTTGACAAACCACTGATTACTGTTGTCCTCTCCTGGGTTGGGGGCTCGGTGACGACCCAGGCGTTGGTGGACTCTGGTGCTGGTGGTTTGTTCATTGATAGTGTGTTCGCTGCCGCCAATTCCATTCCTCTGCAGCCTCGAGGTTCCCCACTGGCTCTTGAGGCGATAGACGGCAGACCCTTTCTGCCGCCACACGTGACTCATGAGACCCTTCCAGTGGGGATGGCCATTGGTGCCGTTCACAGAGAGTCGGTCTGTCTCCAGGTTATTTCGTCTCCACACTACTCGGTGGTCTTGGGGTACCCCTGGCTCCAGAAGCATAATCCGACTTTCAATTGGAGATCGGCCGAGATCCTCTCGTGGTCACCGCAGTGTGGGGCTAGTTGCATCCATGGGTCTGTCAAGTTGCTGTGTACTTCCTCGGACTCTCTGTTGCCTCCTGAATACGAGGAGTACCGGGATGTATTCGATAAGGTGCGTGCGGTTGCCCTACCTCCGCACCGTCCATACGATTGTGCCATAGAGTTACAATCTGGTGCCGTTCCTCCTCGTGGCAAAGTCTATCCACTGTCGGTAGCGGAGAATGAGGCCATGGAGGAGTACGTAAGGGAGGCGCTTTCACGCGGACACATTCGCAAATCCTCGTCCCCGGCAGGGGCTGGATTTTTCTTTGTGAAAAAGAAGGGCGGTGAGTTGAGGCCTTGCATCGATTACAGGGGTCTCAATCGCATCACGATCAAGAACGCTTACCCGATACCCTTGATTTCCGAGCTGTTCGATCGCCTCAAAGGGGCCACGGTCTTTACCAAACTCGACCTGAGGGCGGCATATAACCTGGTAAGGATCAAGGCGGGCGATGAGTGGAAGACCGCGTTTAACACCAGGACCGGTCATTATGAATCCTTGGTTATGCCCTTTGGGTTGTGCAATGCGCCCGCAGTCTTCCAGGAATTCATCAACGATGTTTTCCGTGACCTGTTGCAGCAGTGTGTGGTGGTCTATTTGGATGACATCTTGGTATATTCTGAATCCATGGAGGCCCACATTCTGGATGTCAGACGAGTGTTGCAACGGTTACGAAAGAACAAGCTGTTCGGTAAGCTTGAGAAATGCGAATTTCACCGATCCCAGGTAACCTTCTTAGGTTACATCATTTCCGCTGAGGGGTTCTCCATGGATCCTGAGAAGGTTTCGGCTGTCTTACAGTGGCCCCAGCCCAGTGGTCTTCGTGCCCTGCAGCGCTTTTTGGGCTTCGCCAATTATTATCGGAAGTTCATCAGGGACTTTTCCATGCTAGCCAAGCCTCTCACGGATCTGACCAGGAAGGGCAGTAATCCCCAGGTCTGGCCGCTCGAGGCCATCCAAGCTTTTGAGGCTCTAAAGTCCGCCTTTGTGTCGGCTCCGATTCTGTCGCATCCCAACCCTGGGTTGCCTTTTGTCCTCGAGGTGGACGCGTCTGAGACGGGAGTAGGCGCCCTTCTGTCTCAGCGTAGAACACCAGAGGGTCCTCTGCTTCCTTGTGGGTTTTACTCCCGGAAACTGTCTTCCGCGGAGTGCAACTATCAGATTGGTGACAGGGAGTTATTGGCCATCGTGCAGGCCCTTAAAGAATGGAGGCACTTGCTCGAGGGCTCGGTGGTTCCGGTTCTCATCCTGACGGACCACAAGAATCTGACCTACCTCTCTGAGGCCAAGAGATTGACACCACGTCAGGCCAGATGGGCTCTGTTCTTGTCACGTTTTAATTACGTGGTCTCCTACCTACCCGGTTCCAAGAACATCAGAGCGGATGCCTTATCACGGCAGTACTCCGAGCTGTCCGGGGAGGAGTCGATTCCGACTTCGGTCATACCTCCGAATCAGATCCTGGCCGCCATTCGCACCAGCCTGACCTCTCCCCTGGGTGAGCAGATTTTGGCGGCTCAATCTGGTGCTCCCTCTGGGAGACCCAACGGCAGATGTTTTGTGCCTGAGGAGTTGCGCACTCGGTTGTTGCGAACCTACCATGACTCCAAGGCCGCGGGGCATCCTGGAAAGAATCAGCTGTCCTGGGCTGTTTCACGTCTGTTCTGGTGGCCTTCTCTACGTTCCGACATCGCCGCATATGTAGCGGCATGCTCCGTTTGTGCCCAGAGTAAGTCCCCTCGGCACCGTCCGTTGGGCCTTTTGCAACCCATAGCCACCGGGGAGCGTCCATGGTCACACCTGGGGATGGATTTCATTGTGGACCTCCCTGCATCCCGAGGCCATACGGTCATTCTCATGATTGTGGATCGGTTTTCCAAAATGTGCCACTGTGTTCCTCTCAAGAAGTTACCCTCTGCACAAGAGTTGGCCACGATTTTTGCCAGGGAGGTCTTCCGGTTGCACGGTTTGCCCAAGGAGATTGTGTCGGATCGGGGGAGTCAGTTTGTGTCCTGGTTCTGGCGCTCCTTTTGCTCCAAGTTGGGGATTCATCTCTCTTTCTCCTCGGCCTACCACCCTCAGTCCAATGGGGCCGCAGAACGATCCAATCAGGCCTTGGAGCAATTCCTTCGTTGCTATGTCTCCGATCACCAAGACAATTGGGTTGACCTCCTGCCTTGGGCTGAGTTTGCCAGGAACACGGCGGTGAACTCTTCCTCTGGGACGTCTCCCTTCATGGCCAATTATGGGTTCCAACCTGCCGTGTTACCGGAGGTATTCTCTCCCCAGGATATTCCGGCTGTGGAGGATCACCTTTCCGTCCTACGTGCTTCTTGGGTACAGATCCAGAGGTCCCTTGAGGTCTCTGCGCAGCGCCAGAGACTCCAGGCTGATCGCAGACGAGCGCCCGCTCCTTCCTACCAGGTCGGAGACCGCGTATGGTTGTCCACCCGCAACCTCAACCTTCGAGTGCCCACTCCCAAGCTGGCGCCTCGCTTTGTTGGTCCCTTCCGAGTGCTTCGCAGGGTAAACCCGGTAGCCTATGCCCTTGCGCTTCCTCCTGGCATGCGGATCTCCAACGTGTTTCATGTCTCCCTGTTGAAGCCACTGGTGTGTAATCGTTTCACTTCCTCGGTTCCTCGGCCTCGTCCGGTCCAAGTGGGCAATCGTGAGGAGTATGAGGTGAGCAATATCCTGGACTCACGCCTGGTCCGCGGTCGGGTGCAGTTTTTGGTCCATTGGCGTGGTTATGGTCCAGAGGAGCGTTCCTGGGTTCCCTCCGCAGATGTCCATGCTCCTGCCTTGCTCCGAGCCTTCCACGCACGCTTCCCTCAGAAACCGTTCTTTACTCCGCGGAGGAGGGGCCCTTGAGGGGGAGGTACTGTCATGGTCTTACCTTCTTGCTGTTCTCCTTCGTTTGACATGTGCTGGCGGCCATCTTGGTTTCTGGGTTTCTTGTAGCCTCCCACCCTGCGGCTTCTCCTTCCCACTGGGAGGAGCTGGATGCCTAGCTCATATATATAGGAGGTCTGTGGCTTCAGTTCCTTGCTTGGTCCTCCTGTGTTCACATTCTTCTAAGACTGCTGCTGCTTCTGGTTCCTGATCCTGGCTTCGTCTGACTACCCTGCTGGTTCCTGATCCAGGCTTCGTCTGACTACCCTGCTGGTTCCTGATCCAGGCTTCGTCTGACTACCCTTCTGGTTCCTGACCTCTGGCTTCGCAAGACCCTGCTTCGGTTTAGCCATCCGTTTGGACTTTTGCCTTACAGCTTGATTTTCAATAAAGCCTTCTTATTTCCACTTATCTCTTGTTGTACGTCTGGTTCATGGTTCCATGACAGGGATGCATGGATTCCACTCAGTATCAGCAGATTCTGGAGATCAATGTCCAGGAATCAGTGACAAAGCTGAAGTTGCGCCGGGGCTGGATCTTTCAACAAGACAACGACCCTAAACACTGCTCAAAATCCACTAAGGCATTAATGCAGAGGAACAAGTGCAACATTCTGGAATGGACATCTCAGTCCCCAGACCAGAATATAATTGAAAATCTGTGGTGTGACTTAAAGAGAGCCGACCATGCTCGGAAGCCATCAAATCTGAATCAACTTAAGATGTTTTGTTAAGAGGAATGGTCCAAAATACTTTCAACCAGAATCCAGACTCTCATTGGAACCTACAGGAAGCGTTTAGAGGCTGTAATTTCTGCAAAAGGAGGATCTACTAAATATTGATTTTGTTTCTTTTTTGTGGTGCCCAAATTTATGCACCTGCCTAATTTTGTTTAAACAATTATAACACACTTTCTGTAAATCCCAAAAACTTAATTTCACTTCTCAAATATCACTGTGTGTGTCTCCTATATGATATATTTAACTGAATTTTTTATCGTAACAACCAACGATTTATACAGGAAAATCATGACCTTTAACAAGGTTGCCCAAACTTTCGCATCCCACTGTAGTACCAATCAAACCGTCATCTAATACTGAAAAAAATGAGCCCCTACATAAGACATTCTCCTAAAAAATAAAACTATGGCTTTCAGAATATGGAGACACTAAAAATATTTATTTTTCAAAAATGTTTTATTATGTAAAACTGAAACAAACAGCCAAAAGTCATATTTGGCATTGTCGCGTCCATAACAACCTGCTCTATAAAGATAACTCATGATCTAACTTGTCAGATGAACGTTGCAAATAACAAAAAATAAAAACAATGACAAAAAAGCAATTATTTTTTTTTACTTTGCCTCGCAAAAAGTGTAATATAGAGCAGCCAAAAATCATCTGTACCCTAAAATAGTACCAATAAATCTGCCACCGTATCCCGTAGTTTCCAAAATGAGGTCACTTTTTTGAGTTTCTACTCTAGGAGTGCTTCAGGTTGTCTTCAAATGTGACATGGCAAGTTAAAATTATCCCAGTGAAATCGGCCCTCCAAAAACCATATGGCGTTCCCTTTCTTCTGCGGCATGCGGTGAGCCCATACAGCAGTTTACGACCACATATGGGGTGTTTCTGTAAACTACAGAATTAGGGCAATAAATATTGAGTTTAGTTTGGCTGTTAATCCTGGCTTTGTTAGCAGAAAAAAATGATTAAAATGGAAAATCAGTAAAAAAAAAAGTTAAGCTCTGAAATTTTATCTCCTTTTTTAAATAATTCTTGTGGAAAACCTAAAGGGTTAACAAAGTTTGTAGAATCAGTATTGAATAGATTAAGCGGTGTAGTTTCCAAAATGGGTTTTTTGGGAGTTTCTACTCTAGGGGTGCATCTGTGTTGCTTCATGTAACGGCATACAAGGGAATGCTCCAAACTCCGGACGGAACCTCACAATTAGCTGCTAGCAGACGAATAGGAAAAGCACCCAAGCGGCTTACACTCCTAGCAATCAGTCTAACAGCATACAGTGAATCCCCCCAAGAATGAGACGATGCTCCGTGTTGAGGGTCAAGCAGAAACTGACTGTACTTCAAGTACAGCCTCTTTTTATTCACAAACCACAAACATAGTACTGCCCACAGGGTTTTGAAATGCAACCAATCAGTATATTACAACACATACAATGTAAGTAAAGCAACCAATCGTTCACACCCCCAAAGGACCAGAAGGGAGACTGCGACACAGGACAGATACAACACATCCCCACAATGCATCATGGTTTCCTCCTCTCTGTCCCGGAGACAACCGAGGAGCAATCCAATTATCTCTCAGGACAAAGGGAAATCGCCAATACACATGTGGAGACAACAGGACAGACATCACCATTTAAAAACACAGTGGAACACACCCAGCATTTTCCTCCCTTCTGTCTATCCACCCAACTGTCTCCCAAGCTGACAAGTTACACAAACATATATACGCTTGGTTCTTTAAAGTGGTATACCCATATGCCCTAACATAATACTTACAGGAATTACCGTATATAGTGGCTGGGTTTGCCACAGGGCCATAATCCCGAGGCAAGAGGCTTTTTGTCAGACGAAGCCTGGATCAGGAACCAGCAGGGTAGTCAGACGAAGCCTGGATCAGGAACCAGCAGGGTAGTCAGACGAAGCCAGGATCAGGAACCAGAAGCAGCAGCAGTCTTAGAAGCATGTGAACACAGGAGGACCAAGCAAGGAACTGAAGCCACAGACCTCCTATATATATGAGCTAGGCATCCAGCTCCTCCCAGTGGGAAGGAGAAGCCGCAGGGTGGGAGGTTACAAGAAACCCAGAAACCAAGATGGCCGCCAGCACATGTCAAACGAAGGAGAGCAGCAAGAAGGTAAGACCATGACAGTACCTCCCCCTCAAGGGCCCCTCCTCCGCGGAGTGAAGAACGGTTTCTGAGGGAAGCGTGCGTGGAAGGCTCGGAGCAAGGCAGGAGCATGGACATCTGCGGAGGGAACCCAGGAACGCTCCTCTGGACCATAACCACGCCAATGGACCAAAAACTGCACCCGACCGCGGACCAGACGTGAGTCCAGGATATTGCTCACCTCATACTCCTCACGATTGCCCACTTGGACCGGACGAAGCCGAGGAACCGAGGAAGTGAAACGATTACACACCAGTGGCTTCAACAGGGAGACATGAAACACGTTGGAGATCTGCATGCCAGGAGGAAGCGCAAGGGCATAGGCTACCGGGTTTACCCTGCGAAGCACTCGGAAGGGACCAACAAAGCGAGGCGCCAGCTTGGGAGTGGGCACTCGAAGGTTGAGGTTGCGGGTGGACAACCATACGCGGTCTCCGACCTGGTAGGAAGGAGCGGGCGCTCGTCTGCGATCAGCCTGGAGTCTCTGGCGCTGCGCAGAGACCTCAAGGGACCTGTGGATCTGTACCCAAGAAGCACGTAGGAGGTGATCCTCCACAGCCGGAATATCCTGGGGAGAGAATACCTCCGGTAACACGGCAGGTTGGAACCCATAATTGGCCATGAAGGGAGACGTCCCAGAGGAAGAGTTCACCGCCGTGTTCCTGGCAAACTCAGCCCAAGGCAGGAGGTCAACCCAATTGTCTTGGTGATCGGAGACATAGCAACGAAGGAATTGCTCCAAGGCCTGATTGGATCGTTCTGCGGCCCCATTGGACTGAGGGTGGTAGGCCGAGGAGAAAGAGAGATGAATCCCCAACTGGGAGCAAAAGGAGCGCCAGAACCTGGACACAAACTGACTCCCCCGATCCGACACAATCTCCTTGGGCAAACCGTGCAACCGGAAGACCTCCCTGGCAAAAATCGTGGCCAACTCTTGTGCAGAGGGTAACTTCTTGAGAGGAACACAGTGGCACATTTTGGAAAACCGATCCACAATCATGAGAATGACCGTATGGCCTCGGGATGCAGGGAGGTCCACAATGAAATCCATCCCCAGGTGTGACCATGGACGCTCCCCGGTGGCTATGGGTTGCAAAAGGCCCAACGGACGGTGCCGAGGGGACTTACTCTGGGCACAAACGGAGCATGCCGCTACATATGCGGCGATGTCGGAACGTAGAGAAGGCCACCAGAACAGACGTGAAACAGCCCTGGACAGCTGATTCTTTCCAGGATGCCCCGCGGCCTTGGAGTTATGGTAGGTTCGCAACAACCGAGTGCACAACTCCTCAGGCACAAAACATCTGCCGTTGGGTCTCCCAGAGGGAGCACCAGATTGAGCCGCCAAAATCTGCTCACCCAGGGGAGAGGTCAGGCTGGTGCGAATGGCGGCCAGGATCTGATTCGGAGGTATGACCGAAGTCGGAATCGACTCCTCCCCGGACAGCTCGGAGTACTGCCGTGATAAGGCATCCGCTCTGATGTTCTTGGAACCGGGTAGGTAGGAGACCACGTAATTAAAACGTGACAAGAACAGAGCCCATCTGGCCTGACGTGGTGTCAATCTCTTGGCCTCAGAGAGGTAGGTCAGATTCTTGTGGTCCGTCAGGATGAGAACCGGAACCACCGAGCCCTCGAGCAAGTGCCTCCATTCTTTAAGGGCCTGCACGATGGCCAATAACTCCCTGTCACCAATCTGATAGTTGCACTCCGCGGAAGACAGTTTCCGGGAGTAAAACCCACAAGGAAGCAGAGGACCCTCTGGTGTTCTACGCTGAGACAGAAGGGCGCCTACTCCCGTCTCAGACGCGTCCACCTCGAGGACAAAAGGCAACCCAGGGTTGGGATGCGACAGAATCGGAGCCGACACAAAGGCGGACTTTAGAGCCTCAAAAGCTTGGATGGCCTCGAGCGGCCAGACCTGGGGATTACTGCCCTTCCTGGTCAGATCCGTGAGAGGCTTGGCTAGCATGGAAAAGTCCCTGATGAACTTCCGATAATAATTGGCGAAGCCCAAAAAGCGCTGCAGGGCACGAAGACCACTGGGCTGGGGCCACTGTAAGACAGCCGAAACCTTCTCAGGATCCATGGAGAACCCCTCAGCGGAAATGATGTAACCTAGGAAGGTTACCTGGGATCGGTGAAATTTGCATTTCTCAAGCTTACCGAACAGCTTGTTCTCTCGTAACCGTTGCAACACTCGTCTGACATCCAGAATGTGGGCCTCCATGGATTCAGAATATACCAAGATGTCATCCAAATAGACCACCACACACTGCTGTAACAGGTCACGGAAAACATCGTTGATGAATTCCTGGAAGACTGCGGGCGCATTGCACAACCCAAAGGGCATAACCAAGGATTCATAATGACCGGTCCTGGTGTTAAACGCGGTCTTCCACTCATCGCCCGCCTTGATCCTTACCAGGTTATATGCCGCCCTCAGGTCGAGTTTGGTAAAGACCGTGGCCCCTTTGAGGCGATCGAACAGCTCGGAAATCAAGGGTATCGGGTAAGCGTTCTTGATCGTGATGCGATTGAGACCCCTGTAATCGATGCAAGGCCTCAACTCACCGCCCTTCTTTTTCACAAAGAAAAATCCAGCCCCTGCCGGGGACGAGGATTTGCGAATGTGTCCGCGTGAAAGCGCCTCCCTCACGTACTCCTCCATGGCCTCATTCTCCGCTACCGACAGTGGATAGACCTTGCCACAAGGAGGAACGGAACCAGATTGTAACTCTATGGCACAATCGTATGGGCGGTGCGGAGGTAGGGCAACCGCACGCACCTTATCGAATACATCCTGGTACTCCTCGTATTCAGGAGGCAACAGAGAGTCCGAGGAAGTACACAGCAACTTGACAGGCCCATGGATGCAACTAGCCCCACACTGCGGTGACCACGAGAGGATCTCGGCCGATCTCCAATCGAAAGTCGGATTATGCTTCTGGAGCCAGGGGTACCCCAAGACCACCGAGTAGTGTGGAGACGAAATAACCTGGAAACAGACCGACTCTCTGTGAACAGCACCAATGGCCATCCCCACTGGAAGGGTCTCATGAGTCACGTGTGGCGGCAGAAGGGGTCTGCCGTCTATCGCCTCAAGAGCCAGTGGGGAACCTCGAGGCTGCAGAGGAATGGAATTGGCGGCAGCAAACACACTATCAATGAACAAACCACCAGCACCAGAGTCCACCAACGCCTGGGTCGTCACCGTGCCCCCGACCCAGGAGAGGACAACAGTAATCAGTGGTTTGTCAACACGGGAAACCGGGGACGAGGAGACTCCACCCAAGATCTGCCCCCGACAGGATCTCAGGTGCGAGCGTTTCCCGGACGGTTCGGGCATGCCAACCGAAAATGCCCACCGAGACCACAGTACATGCATCGGCCCTCGCGTCTCCGGAGTGCCCTCTCCCCCTCGGACAGGCGAGCAAACCCCAGCTGCATGGGTTCACCCCCAGACAAGTCATCCCCAGGAGGCGTGGGAGGAGAGGGAGGCACGGGTGGGACAGCAAACGTAGGCGCCAATCTGTTAGAAGGCCTCCGCAGGCTCTCCTTAAAGGAAGGTCTCTCCCTGAGTCTGGTGTCAATCAAAATCAGGAAAGAAATAAGAGACTCGAGCTCCACTGGTAGGTCCTTAGCTGCAACCTCATCCTTCAAGGCATCCGAGAGACCATGAGAGAAAGCAGCGACCAGAGCCTCATTATTCCAGCCCACCTCTGCTGCCAGGGTACGAAACTCAATGGCGTATTCAGCTACGGATCGTGAACCCTGTCTGATGGACATAAGGAGCTTAGCAGCAGAGGCAGCACGAGCCGGCACATCGAATACCTTCCGAAGAGAAGCAACAAAACTGGAAAACTCGGCAACCACCGGATTGTTGTTCTCCCATAAAGGGCTGGCCCAGGCCAAGGCCTTGTCCGAGAGCAGCGAGATCAAGAAGCCCACCTTTGATCTCTCAGTAGGAAAGGCATGTGGCAGCAACTCGAAATAAATGCCCACCTGGTTAAGGAAACCTCGGCACTGAGTTGGCTCTCCCCCAAAGCGCTGTGGAAGGGGGGCAGAACCGGTCATACCCCGAAACACCGCAGGCGCAGCAACAGGTGTCGGGGTAGACTCTGGCGCAACAACCGGAGCGGCAGTAGGAGCGGGCCCAGGAGCGACAACCGACCCATCGGCAACGGAAGCTAAATGAGCCGTGCGTTCAAGCAGGGTTTGCAACGCCACAGCGAACCGACCCAACAGGTGATCCTGCTGATCAAGTCTGGCAACCAGCGTAGGTAGCGAGGATGGCCCTGTACCGTCAGAATTCATGGCTTGGTCCTAATGTCAAGGAACCATGAACCAGACGTACAACAAGAGATAAGTGGAAATAAGAAGGCTTTATTGAAAATCCAGCTGTAAGGCAAAAGTCCAAACGGATGGCTAAACCGAAGCAGGGTCTTGCGAAGCCAGAGGTCAGGAACCAGAAGGGTAGTCAGACGAAGCCAGGATCAGGAACCAGCAGGGTAGTCAGACGAAGCCTGGATCAGGAACCAGCAGGGTAGTCAGACGAAGCCAGGATCAGGAACCAGAAGCAGCAGCAGTCTTAGAAGCATGTGAACACAGGAGGACCAAGCAAGGAACTGAAGCCACAGACCTCCTATATATATGAGCTAGGCATCCAGCTCCTCCCAGTGGGAAGGAGAAGCCGCAGGGTGGGAGGCTACAAGAAACCCAGAAACCAAGATGGCCGCCAGCACATGTCAAACGAAGGAGAGCAGCAAGAAGGTAAGACCATGACACTTTTAAACAGGCCACTCCAAAACCCAGTGGCGAGGTTGGTTTTGCCACACATCTCCCCCTCCCAGGGAAGACTAACCAGATACCTGACCTCACGGTCAGTACCTGAGTTAGTCTGGCAGTCCAACTACAACCCAATACTGGACCTGTTGAATCTTGGGGCCTGGCTCTGTTCTGTATGTCCCCAGCTGTTGAGTGTGCATCTGCCACTCCTTGCTTTGTGGCTCTCCAGCTTGGAGCTGTAGGTACTTGGTGGGCAGAGGCCGACTGCGCTCTGCCCAGATGCCAGCTCTTCTGCTGGGGTGAGGGGGGTACAAGCCAGTCCTGTAACAAGGGGGTCGGTGGAGCAGAGGCTAGCGGCTCTCTGCCCTGATGCCAGCTCTTCCGCTGGGAAGGGATCAGTGGGTATCGCAGGCTCATCCCCTGCCCCCAGAACTCGGTTGGGAAATAGCTGGGAAGGGGATGGCTCGCTTACCTCCTCCTCCTGGTATCCCTGCGGAGATGGCTGGAGATCTGGTTGTTTGAGGGGGAGACCGACTGTCTCTTCTTTGGCTAAACAGCCCTGTTGCTGGGGGACAGGTCCCACTGTCCCTACCCCCTGTGCTGTAAGTGCAGAGGCCACAGTCCCATCTGCACAGTTGTGGGGCTTACTGTCTCCCCCTGGTAAGTTAAGCTGCCGCTGGGGAATGGAGACTAGGCTCCCAGTTCCCAACAAATCCTTCTGTTGCTGTGGGATGGAGACTGGGCTCCAAAATCCCAACAACTCAATCTGCTGCTGGGGGACAGGACCGACTGTCTCTGCCACCTGTAACTCAGCCTGCCACTGGGGAATGGAGACTGGGCTCCCAATTCCCTGTAAATCACCCAGCCGCTGGGGAAATGAGACTGGGCTCCCAATTCCCTGCAGGACCGGTGGAGAGACCTCGGTCCCATCTCCGCCGGCCACCTGGGGTTCTTCCCAGTAAACCTCCACAATATCTTCCCAGCTGAAGAGGTATGGCTCTGGGTCTGTCACTCTGCTCTCCTGCTGAGCCTTCTTACTGGAGTGGAACAGCTGCTGGTAGCCCTGTTCCAGCTCCATCTCCCGGGTCACCAGGTCGACCAGGTCCTGCTCAATCTCATGAGTGTTGTCCCAGTCATACCTGCTCTCCCACCACTCAAAGAGGTCCCTGAACCGTGCTTCTGTAGGGCTCCCAAACTCCAGCTCTGAAAATGTCTCCCATAACAAGCCAGGACCATGAAACTCCTCTCCCTCTGGCTTGTCATGCTCAGCTGTCCTGGGTAGGTACTGTGCCCCATACCACCAGAGCACCTGGTAGGCATCTTCCTTAAAGGGAACCTGTCATCTGGATTTTGTGTATAGAGCTGAAGACATGGGTTGCTAGATGGCCGCTAGCACATCCGCATTACTCAGTCCTCATAGCTCTGTGTGCTTTTATTGTGCAATAAAAAGGATTTGATACATATGCAAATTAACCTCAAATGAGTCCTGTCCTTGACTCATCTCACGTACAGGACTCATCTCAGGTTAATTTGCTTATGAATCAAATCTTTTTTTTACACAATAAAAGCACACAGAGTTATGCGGACTGGGTATTATGGATGGACTAGCGGCTATCTAGCAACCCATGTCCTCAGCTCTATACACAAAATCCCAGTGACAGGTTTCCTTTAAGATGAAAAATGACCCGGTCCTTAAGGGGTTAAGTTCCAATTAAATAAACAGGACCAACAGTAAATAGCAAATCCGTCTGATACCAATAGGATGGCATGGCAGCAGATACAAGATCAATATAAAGAGAAAAATATATATGAATATATGAAAAGGATTAAAATTCTGCAAGGAAGGAAACACTTTTTACAGGGTAATTTACCAGGTAAATTGTTGGGTTCATTAGTAGCTGCCCAAAGGAAAACAAACTATATCGCTAAGTTATCTAATAGTAAAGGACAAGAAGTTGAAACACAAAAAGGGAAAATGGAATTGGTAAGGGAATATTACGCAGATTTATATAAAAGTAAGTTCCAAAAGGATAAGGATGAGATTGGTGCATTTTTGGGAACTGTAAATATTCCATATTTAACAAAGACCCGGATGGAGATGTTACAGGCCCAAATTATGGTGTACAACACAGGAAATATAGTGAGTATTGCATTCCATAACAAAAAATGAATCCACTGGGTTGGATGGCTTATCGTTTGAGTAAAGTGGGGTATTGGTACCCAAGCTATTGGATGTGTGGAACGCCTTGGTGCACAGAGCCTTGTTACCTCCCACTAGTGATAGACGAACATCGGCCGTAACGATTCGCATATCATTTTTTTTTTTAGGCCACGGGAGTACAGGCTCCCAAAATTAGGCATTCACCTGACAGAAAACATCAAGTGATTATGTAGTTGGAGGTACAGTACAGACCAAAAGTTTGGACACACCTTCTCATTCAAAGAGTTTTCTTTATGTTCATGACTGACAGGGCACACCTATGAAGTGAAAACCATTTCAGGTGACTACCTCTTGAAGCTTATCAAGAGAATGCCAAGAGTGTGCAAAGCAGTAATCAAAGCAAAAGGTGGCTACTTTGAAGAACCTAGAATATGACATATTTTCAGTTGTTTCACACTTTTTTGTTATGTACATAATTCCACATGTGTTAATTCATAGTTTTGATGCCTTCAGTGTGAATCTACAATTTTCATAGTCATGAAAATAAAGAAAACAAACTCTTTGAATGAGAAGGTGTGTCCAAACTTTTGGTCTGTACTGTACATTAGGCGGTCAGTGGATATCAATTTAACTGCAGGGTACAAAATATATGTCAAATACATATGATTAAAAGAACAAAAATTATAAACTTGGATTAAAAACAAAGCTAACAAAATCTCCCCTCTTGAAAAAACAAACAAATGATAATAGTTGAAATTCCATAACACGTGGTCATCGACAACAGGTGTTGAATTCCTCCAAGGTCCCAAACATTAGGCATTCACCAGACAGAAAAGAACAAGTAATTAAGTGGCTGGAGGTATATCAGAAGTTCATTCAATATAAATTTTACTGTAGGCCAGTGTAGTACAGGTCCCAAACATTAGGCATTCACCAGACAGAAAAGAACAATTGATAATGTGGCTGAAGGTATGCATTCAACGTACATAAATGATGAAGTGATTATGTGGCCGGAGTGATATTAGACGGTCAATGGATATCAATTTTACTGCAGGCCAATGGACTACAGGCCCCAAAATGTATTCAATCACCGTACAGAAAAGCACAATTGATAATGTGGCTGGAGGTAAATTAGGCGGTCACCGTATATCAATTTTACTGTTTGCCAGTAAGATTACAGGCCCCAAAAATTATGCATTCACCGTATATAAATGATCAAGTGATTATGTGGCTGGAGGTATATTGGACGTTCATTAGATATCAATTTCACTGCAGGCCATTACAAATAGAAGTCAAATACATATGTTTAAAAGAACAAAAAATATAAAATTGGATTAAAAACATGGCTAACAAAATCCCCCCCTCTTGAAAAAAAAACAAATAATAATAGTTGAAATTCGATAACACGTGGTCGTCACAGGTGTTGAATTCCTCCGAGGTCCCAAACTTTAGGCATTCACTGGACAGAAAAGGTCTTTTATGCTGCTGTATTCAAAAGACAGGGACCATATTTTGTTCTGGGTGGTTGTGGACATTTGTGGGCTGTCATGAGGAAATTCAATTAAACGTGGTCGTCACAGGAGTTGAATTCCTCAGAGATCCATGCCTAATTCATTTTTAGAAATGTGAGGTAGTCCACACTGTCTTGAGCTAGGCGAGTGCGCTTATCGGTCATGATCACCCCTGCTGAGCTGAACGTCCTTTCGGACAGGACACTCGACGAGGGACAATCCAAGAGTTCCATGGCAAATTGTGCCAGCTCTGGCCACAAGTCAAGCCTGCAAAGCCTGCAAGTGACCAATGCATATTCAAACCACCCTCTTCTTGCAGGCAGGGTAGGATTGGTACCCGCACCTGTTTCGCTGTGGGTGGAAATTCCTCTGCCAGCGGCTGCAACACTTGAATGCAGCATCTCTTGTGTAGAGGCCTGGAAATGCTGCATTCTGCCAGCCCTCTGTGATTCTGGTAACATGTTTGCCATTTTGTGTTTGTACCGGTGGTCTAAGTACGTTGCCACAAAGTACTGGTCCATTCCCTTTATGCTTTTTGTATGGAGGTGCCTCTTCAAACACTGGAGCATGAAGGCCACCATTTGCACTAAATTGGAAGCAGTGGAGCACCCTGGCTCCTGCTCATCGCCCAGGAGAATGTCGTCCTCGGTCTCCTCCCCCAGCCACGGACAACACCATGGATCCCCAAAAAGTTTAAAGTCCCCCTAAAACCATGCTCTTCTTGCTCCTCCTTCTCCTTCCCCCAGCCACAATCCTCCTCTAACTCCTCTGCAGACTCCTGCTGACATGTCTCAGATGGAGTAGCCCCATCTGTTAATTTATTCAGCATTGTGACTTCCTCATCTTACAGCTCCTGCTTGTCGATGGCTTTATCAATGACACAACGCAATGCACACTCCAGAAAGAAGGTACAATGCCAATGATGGTGCCCTGGCTGCGACTGACCAGTTTGGTGATCTCATCAAATGGCTGCAGAAGTCTGCATGCGTCACGCTCCCCAGAACCTGTCCTGCCACAGAGTTCGTACAGGTAGTTGTTAACGGCACGTTTGTGCTGGAGAAGCCTATCAAGCATATACAAGGTGGAGTTCCAGCGTGTCGTGCTGTCACAAATCAGACGTCTGACGGGCAAGTGCGAGCATCAGCATGGCGAGCCATGGCCGTGTAAGACCTTCTAAAATAGGCAGAGATTTTCCTGGCCTCCCACAAGACATCCTGGACCCTGGGGTATTTGGCAACAAATCACTGCACAACTAAGTTCAGGATGTGTGCCATGCACGGCATTTGTGTCATTTTGATCTGTTTCAGCACGCTCAGCAGATTGGCACCATTGTTGCACACCACTTTACCAACTGTAAAATTGATCGGGGTTAGTCACTGATCGGCCTGTGACCGCAAAGCTGAAAAGAGTGCAGGATTGGTGTGGCTCTTGGTTTCCAGGCACAACAGCCGCAGCACAGCATGGCAATGTCTTAGCTGGCACGTCAAATATAGAGATGTCGCAAACAAAAAAATTTCCGTTCGCTAACGGCGAATGCGATTTTCTACAAATGTTCGTGAACGGGCGAACCGGGCGAACCGCCATTGACTTCTATAGGCAGGCGAATTTTAAAACCCACAGGGACTCTTTCTGGCCACAATAGTGAAGGAAAAGTTGTTTCAAGGGGTCTAACACATGGACTGTGGCATGCCGGAGGGGGATCCATGGCAAAACTCCCATGGAAAATTACATAGTTGACACAGAGTTGGATTTTAATCCATAAAGGGCATAAATCACCTAACAATCAATTTTTTTTTTAACAACGTGGTTTAAAACATCCAGTGTGTGTATACGATCAGGTATGATGTTGTATCGATAAGGTAGTGTAAGGGTTACGCCCGCTTCAAAGACATTGACAGACCAAATTCCCCTTTTAATGCACCGCAAACAACCGCAAACAGTCCATTTGCACAAGGTTGGATACCAAGCTAGCCATGTCCCATTGAGGTCATTGAAGGTTTCTTCCTCCACCCAGCCACGTACAACACCACGGGTGCCGGAAAGGTGAATTGAATGGATTTTTCGAACGGGGAGATGGTCAAAAAAATGCTGGCTCCCTCTCCTTTGTTTGAATCCACAGTCACTGCATCTGTGCCGTGCAATTTACTGTCCCACCCGACATGAGTGCTATTTTCTATAGTTCTCTCTTCTCATCAGTTTAATCCCTGTTACGTCCCCAATCTGGGGTCCATTTATTAAATGGATTTTTTGAACGGGGAGATGGTTAAAAAAACGCTGGCTCCCTCCCCTTTGTTTGAATCCACGCCACGGTCACTGCGTCTGCGCCGTGCAATTTACTGTCCCACCCGATATGAATGGTATTTCCTGTAGTTCTCTCTTCTCATTAGTTTAATCCCTGTTACGTCCCCAATCTGGGGTCCATTTATTAAATAGATTTTTCGAACGGGGAGATGGTTAAAAAAACACTGGATCCCTCCCCTTTGTTTGAATCCATGCCACGGTCACTGCGTCTGCACCGTGCCATTTTATTGTCACACCTGATATGAGTGCTATTTTCTGTAGTACTATTCTCATCAGTTTAATCCCTGTTACGTCCCATATCAGGGTGGTATTGCCTTTTGTGGAAAAAAAAATTAGGCCGGGTACCTTCGACTGCCTTCACAGTGAAAGACCAAACTCTGATACACCAAACTGAATTGATTTTAGGAACCGGGAGATGGAAAAAGCAGCTTGGTCGGTCCTCTTACTCCCAAGTTGGGGGACTGCGCACGCACGGAGCAACGTGCTGTGACACCCTATATGAGTGGTGTCTTAACTAGTACTATTCCTATCAGTTTAATCCCTGTTACGTCCCCTATCCGGGGACGTGTGTCGAATTGATTAGTCATTGTCGAATAAACGACATCCTGAAATAATTTTGTTCTTAGCTCTCTACTTGCTTTGTATTGGAATTGATGGGGATTTAAAAAATTGTCTGCATTATTTCTAATAAACTATTAAGAGACTTTATTATGATTTTTTTTTTTATGTATTTAAAACCCACCCATACAACGTAAAAAAAAAAAAGAATGTACTGTATTTTTCGCCCTATAAGACGCACCGGCCTATAAGACGCACCTAGGTTTTTGAGGAGGAAAATAAGAAAAAAAATATTTTGAACCAAAAGGTGTGCTTTTGGTGGGTTTTGAACTAATTGTGGTCTGTGGATGGCACTGTTATGGGGGATCTGTGGGTGACGCACTGTTATGGGGGATCTGTGGGTGACGCACTGTTATGGGGGATCTGTGGGTGACGCACTGTTATGGGGGATCTGTGGGTGACACTTATGGGGGATCTATGGGTGACACTTATGGGGGATCTGTGGGTGGCTTTTATTGGGGTCTCTGTGTATGACAGTTTTGGGGGGGGATCTGTGGATGACACATATATAGCATCTTATGCTATGTGTCATCCACAGATCCCCTCCATAAGTGTCCCTGTAGTGAATGACCCTCAATACAGGTCTGGGGGCCGGCATCTGGCTTTATAATGACAGCGGGGCCCGTGCAGTGACTGTATTCTACTACACGGGCCCCGCTCACTGTATAATCGTATATCTAATAGTAAATAGTTATGTGCATAATCGCATAATGAGCGGAGTACTTACAACTACAAGCGCTCGCCGAGAGGAGGGAGGAGGCAGGAGGCAGGCCGGGAGGACAGGCGCTGGCAGCGTGAGTCATACGTCATGCGCCCACGCCGCCTGCTTCATTCATAAAGTGGGCGGCGAAGGCGTATGACTCACACACTGCCAGCGCCCGTCCTCCCAGCCTGCATCGCGGCGGGTGTATCATTGAAAATCGCAAAATAATTTGCGCAAAAAATTCGCACGAAAATTCGCAAATAAGCTGCATTCGCCGTATAAGACGCACTGCTATTTTCCCCCCACTTTTGGGGGGGGAAAGTGCGTCTTATACGGTGAAAAATACGGTACGTTTTTTCTATGAGAAAACATCTAGCCGATCGCTTTTGGTCTGATTATAATGAAGCAACGGCCTTATCATCTGGGATGTGGCAACATTGCCAACACACTCATAGAGGTGATGATTGCTTCATTGTGATACGCAAGCCCCTTCACCACAACAAGGTAACGATCACGAAAGGGGAATTGACACTTGTATGTGCCTTTTTTGTTTTGTTTTGTTTTTGCAGCAACAGTGCAGCACCAGAGGCCAGAAAAATTAGGCATGTACATATGCCTGAAAAACAATGTTATTGTTGCAGCCGCTGTTGTAGCAGCGGCCGGAAAAATTGATGTTTTCAAGGCAGAAAGGTGAGTAAAACATTGCGGCTTGAACCCTAGTTGGTGGTGGAGAGTTCACGAAAGTCATCCGGTAGGCAGACATTAAATACATCAGCATGGGGACCATTTTGAGGCCAAGGCATGTCATCAGGCCTTTTGTTAGTTAAACGTATCCCCTACTGTCAGTCCCTTTGGTATCCATGCCTCATTCACCTTAATGAAGGTGAGGTAATCAACACTTTTTTGACCAAGGCGACTTCTTTTGTCAGTGACAATGCCTCCTGCTGCACTGAAGGTCCTTTCTGACAGGACACTTGAAGCAGGGCAGGCCAGAAGTTCTATAGCAAACTGGGATAGCTCAGGCCACAGGTCAAGCCTGCACACCCAGTAGTCAAGGGGTTCATCGCTCCTCAGAGTGTCGATATCTGCAGTTAAGGGGAGGTAGTCTGCCAACTGTCGGCGGAGTCGTTCTCTAAGGCTGGATCCCAAAGGGCTGTGGCGATGTGTAGGACTGAAAAAGCTCTGCATGTCCTCCATCAAAAACAAATCTGTAAAACGTCCTGTCCTTGCCACCGTGGTCGTGTAAGGAGGAGGATTACTTTCACCTCTCCCCCAGTTAGATTCCCGTTGTGCTGTGACATCCCTTTTATAAGCTGTGTAAAGCATATTTTTTAGTTTGGTTTTGAACTGCTGCATCCTTTCTGACTTCTGGTAACTTGGTAACATTTCCGCCACTTTCTGCTTTTAACGGGGGTCTAGTAGCGTGGCCACCCAGTACAGGTCGTTCTCCTTCATCCTTTTTATACGAGGGTCCCTCAACAGACATGACAGCATGAAAGACCCCATTTGCACAAGGTTGGATGCCGAGCTACTACAGGTGACTACAACGAGCACCCTGGGATGCCTTCTGTGGATGGTGTTCCTCCTCCTCAAAGCCACATTCCTCCTCTAACTCCTCTTCCTCATACTCCTCTTGCAGCGTTGCCGCAGGTCCGGCAAGCGATGATGACAAGGCTGTTTCTGGTGGTGATGGTGACCACAACGCTTCCTCTTCACGCTCATCTACAGCCTGATCCAGCACTCTTCGCAGGGCACGCTCCTGGAAGAAAACAAATGGGATGAGGTCGCTGATGGTGCCTTTGGTGCGACTGACTAGGTTTGTCACCTCCTCAAAAGGACGCATGAGCCTACAGGCATTGCGCATGAGCGTCCAGTAACGTGGCAAAAAAATTCCCAGCTCCACAGATGGCTTTTTCTTGTTGGAGCAGGCGGTCGAACATTAGGCGTGTTGAATTCCAACGTGTTGGGCTGTCGCAAATCAAGCACCTCACTGGCATGTTGTTTCGGCGCTGAATGTCTGAAAAGTGCGCCATGGCCGTGTAGGAACGCCTGAAATGGCCACACACCTTCCTGGCCTGCTTGAGGACGTCCTGTAAGCCTGGGTACTTAGACACAAAGCGTTGTACGATGAGATTCAACACATGTGCCATGCATGGCACATGTGACAACTTGCCCAAATTCAATGCCGCCAACAAATTGCTTCCATTGTCACACACCACTTCAGTCCAGTTGGTGCGAGGTCAGCCACTGATCCACCTGTGCGTTCAGGGCGGACAGGAGTGCTGGTCCGGTGTGGCTCTCTACTTTCAGGCAAGTCAACCCCAAGCCGTCAGCAGGTTGACCCAATGCGCAGTGTAGGTGATATGCCTGCCCTGACCGTGCTTTGCAGACCAGGTATCAGTGGTCAGATGGACCCTTACTGAGTAGAGGTTTGGGATTGCCTTATTCGAAAAAGAAATTTGTCCGGTTACCTTCCACTGTGGTGTCCCAATAGCGACAAATTTTTTGAAGGCCTCAGACTCCACCAGCTAGTATGGTGAAAGCTGGCGGGCTAAGAGTTCCGTCAAGCCAGCTGTCAGACGCCAGGCAAGGGGGTGACTCTGTGACATTGTCTTCTTACGCTCAAACATTTCCTTTACAGACACCTGACTGTGGGCAGATGAGATGGAACTGCTGAAGGTGAGAGGCGGAGTGGCGGGTGGTTGAGAGGGGGCAAGGAGGACAGCAGTGGTTGACGTGGCTGAAGATGCTGGACCAGGAGGAGGATGGTGGCTTTGAGCTTGTGTGCTGCTTGTACTCGTCATAATGTGTTGATCCCATAGGCGTTTGTGATATGCGATCATGTGCCTTCGCAAAGCAGTTGTACCTATGTGGGTGTTGGATTTCCCACGACTCAGTTTCTTTTGGCACAGGTTGCAAATGGCATCGCTGTTTTCAGAGGCAGACACACAAACAAAAATGCCACACTGCTGAGCTTTGCAATGACGGCATTCTGGTGGTGGCAACAGCATGCGTTGATTGGCGTGCTGTCTGGCTGACCCCGGGTGCCGATACATGCTGTCTGACTGTGCCACTTGCTCCTTGCGACGACCTCCCCCTGCTTCCAACTCGTCTCCTCCTTTTCTCTGTCTCCCCTTCTGAACTTTCCCCCTCTTCTTCTCTTCGAGCAGGCACCCACGGACATATTGTCATCATCAGCCACTTCACTTGCATCTGACACCTCAGCAAAGGAAGCAGCAGCGGGTACAACATCATCATCATCATCACACTGTACGTCCATGTGTGTAATGCTGCCTGACTGAGACATATCCCTGTTATCTACATCCCCTGGCAATAATGGTTGCGCATCACTAATTTCATCCAACTGATGTGTAAACAACTTCTCTGAGGGATCGAGTGAAGTGGCTGTGGTGGCTGTGGTGGTAGTGGTGGTGGTGGCGGCGGGAGGGAGAGTGGTAACTTGAGAGCAGGTGACCAAAGCTGAGCTGGAAGAGGATGGTGCGTCAAGGATCTTAGTGGAAGCTGTTGAAGATTGGGTGTCCTGTGTAAGCCATGCAACTATTGACTATCAGAATTTTTTGGGTTCAGGGTACGTGGCCTCTGAACACTGGACATTATTCCAGGGCCAGTGGAAATCACAGCACCACGAACACGACGGCCCCTGCAGCGTGGCCTGCCTCTGCCTGTCATTTTTTATTAGATAAGTGTTACTATGCGTGCAAGATACTGTGCCACCCTATATAAGTGGTGGGCAGTGGGCACAGTACAGTCTGTGTGGGCCTGACACACACGGGCTTGCAAATGTAATTATATCACAGAAAAAATTTCAATAGAATTTTTATTATCTGCAAGGTATTTGAGTGAATGACACCCTGTAATGGTATGAGTGCAGGCCTAGCCACTAGCCAGTGGGCACAATACAGTATGTGCTGGTTGACACACACGGGCTTGCAAATGTGATTAGATCACAGAAATTTTTTAAATATATATATTTTTTTCTGCAAGGTATTTCAGTGAATTACACCCTGTAACGGTATGAGTGCAGGCCTAGCCACTAGCAGTATACAGTATGTGTGGGCCTGACACACACGGGCTTGCAAATGTGATTATGTTACAGAAAAATATTAAATATAATTTTTTTTTTATCTGCAAGGTATTTTCTGTCACACCCTGTATGAATGGTGTGACTGAGCCTTCAGCCTCTCACACACGGGCAGCCAGGCAACTGCAATATCTATCTATATATATATATATATATATATATATATAAAAAACAAATACAAAAATAAAAGCACACTGATGTACCAGCCCTGAAAAAGGCTTTTTGGGGTGCTGTCTGGATGCTGTCCTTACAGCAGATGAGTCTGTGGACACAGAACAATGCCCTAGCTAACGCTTTCCCTATTGAATCAGCAGCAGCTACACTTTCCCTCCTCTCACTGTGAATGCAGTTTTCAAATGAATCTAAAATGGATGCTGTCCAGGAGGTGGGAGGGTCTGGGAGGGATGGTCTGCTGCTGATTGGCTGGAATGTGTCTACTGACTGTGAGGTACAGAGTCAAAGTTTACTCAATGATGATGTATAGGGGGCGGACCGAACATCGCATATGTTCGCCCGCAGCGGTGAACGCGAACAAGCTATGTTCGCCGGGAACTATTCGCCGGCGAATAGATCGGGACATCACTAGTCAAATAGCTTCTTGGGAGCTGGGAGGGTGCAGCAGAAGAGGTGGTAGCAGTGGAAAAGGAGGAGTCAGCCGAGGAGGAGACGGAGGATTGAGTAGGAGGAGGAGGAGAAGAAGAGGCAGGCCTGCATGCAATCCATGGCGGTAACACCAAATCCACATGGGTGCCATGGGTTACATGCTTGACAGCAGTCAGAAGGTTCACCCAGTGGGCAGTAAAAGTTATGTACCTTCCCTGCCCGTGTTTGCTAGACCACGTGTCTGTGGTCAGATGTATCTTGGCACTGACACTGTGTGCCAGCGATAAATTCACTTGCCGCTGAACGTGGCCATGTAGCTCTGAAGTGCCCTTCTGGGAGAAATATTTCCTTCTGGGGATCTTCCATTGCAGTGTGCCAATGGCCACACATTTTCTAAAGGCCTCTGAGTCCACCAATTTATATGGCAGTAGTTGGTGGGCTAGAAGTCCCGACAAGCCAGCGGTCAGACGTTGTGCAAAAGGATTATACAGCATCATCATTTTTTTACACTTGAACATTTGGGCCACGGAAGCCTGCCTTGTGCCAGATGAACACAACGACGGTACAGTGGAAGGTGGAGTGGAGGGCAAATGGGAAGAGAGAGAAGAAGGAGCAGGATGTGGAGCACCAGGAGTGTGGCTTTGTGGGTTATGACGGCATTGCTCCCACTGGGCTCGTGATGGAAGGCCAGGTGCCTTCTTAAGGCGGTCGCCCTAGGTGAGTGTTGGGATTACTGCGACTTGTGCATTGACAGCGGCTGTTGCTACCTCCTCTTCCTCATCCAACGCCAAGAATGGCTGCACATCGGTAAGGTCTGGGATTTGATGGGAAAATAATTCCTTTGACTCAAGTAGAGGGGCTATGGTGTTGGTTGTTGTGGTGGTGGGTGGTGTCTTTGGTAGTGCACACAGTTGAGAGTAAGGAAGGTGCAAATAATGAGGATGAGGAGGGTGCAGAAGCGGAAGTGAGCCACTCAACCAACTCTGGTCCGTCCTTTGACGTAATTGAACGCACCTTCTCCTACTTCCCACTTAGACTCCGGCCTGGTGCACCTGCCCGACCACTACCACCCATGTGGAATGACCTGACTCTTCTTCTGCATATCATTTTCAAAATTATTGTATGAAAAAGTACCTATAGAAGAGCAGTATTTGTGGAAAAAGGTACATAGAACCCCTTTTCTGGTTTTCTGGTGCCCACAAGGGCTGGATTAGCCGCGTTATATGCAGTAGAGATTGAGGCGCTCAGATCATTCAGCTTTGCATTTAAAAAAATATTTTTTATTGATACTTTGGTTTCATAATCCAGTTGCTAAATTTTCACATCAAACTTAAATAAAGGAAAATGACTGAACGTTTCAGTCTCTATGGACCTTCCTCAGTGGTCAAATTTTATCTGCAAATAACGGGTTCATAAGAAATATTGTCATTGTCAAGCAGTATGAAAACTCATAAAAGAGGCAAAAGAAAGGAAAGAAACAGACAAATAAAAAATAAATAATAATTCACTATAGTGGCTGTCACCCTAGAGCCACAAAAAAAATCTCTACCCCGTTCACAATATACACGGGTGGACCACATTGTCACCGATGACACTACAAAAAATTTGAGACTCCACAGCATGACCAACAAATCTTTAGACAGGGGCTACCCACAATCTATTCTGAATAATACCTTATATGACTTGACAGAAACTTCTTTGCCACTTCAGACTAAACAAGACAAACGTGATAGAATAGCTTGTGTTACAAGCCTTAAAGAAACTTTGGTCATTACTAACCAAAGCATATCCAGATGTTAAGGAGTTCCATCAGCCCGCATTAACTTGCTACAAGAGATCACCCAATATTAGGGATGAGTTATTCAAGGCCGATGTTGGTAGCTTCACCAGGACACCAAAACAGTCATTCTTAAGCAGCCGCAACTGGGTACATATCCCTGCCTACACAGCACCCAATGTTTAAGCGTAATCTAGGGAGAATATGTTACACATCAATGCACGGGACAGAACTTTCCAATCAAAGGATTCTTCACTTGTGATTCCAGTTTTGTGGTTTATTTATTAAAATGTCTATGTGGTCTCGCATTTGTTGGGGAAACTACACAACATATCAGAGACTGAATAAATAAAACACAAAGACCGTGATCGCCGAACAGTGTGCTGTCTTCCTGGCGCTAGAGTTCGACACATCGCGGATCGGGTTGACAGATTACTGGGAGGGGCTGGAGAAGATCCAGCGGTCATGGTCCATATCGGTACCAATGACAAAGTTAGGGGTAGGTGGAGAGTCCTTAAAAATGATTTCAGGGATTTAGGTCAAAAGCTGAGGGCAAGGACCTCAAAGGTAGTATTTTCCGAAATACTACCTGTACCACGGGCCACACAAGAGAGGCAGCGGGAGGTTAGGGAAATTAACAAGTGGCTCAAAAACTGGTGTAGGAAGGAGGGGTTTGGGTTCCTGGAGAACTGGGCCGACTTCTCTGTCGGCTACAGGCTCTATCATAGGGACGGGCTGCACCTCAATGGGGAAGGGGCAGCTGTGTTGGGGAGGAAGATGGCTAGAAGGTTGGAGGAGTGTTTAAACTAGGGCCTGGAGGGGAGGGTAATTATGTTATAGAATGGGAAGATAGTGCAGATAGAGACCGGGGGCGAGGTAGTGAGACTGGGGGAGGAATGGAAGGAGGGACTAGAACAGTTCAGAAGGAAAGGTGTAGAGTAAAAAATATACATAAACCTCTCAAATGTATGTATACTAATGCCAGAAGCCTGACTAATAAAACTGGTGAACTGGAATTAGTGATGTGTGAGGAGGACTATGACATAGTGGGAATAACTGAGACATGGCTGGATGATAGCTATGACTGGGCAGTTAATGTGCAGGGTTACAGTCTGTTTAGAAAAGATCGTCAAAATCGGAGAGGGGGAGGGGTCTGCCTTTATGTAAAGTCCGGTCTAAAGACCACACTCCGTGAAGATATAAGTGAGGGACATGAACATGTGGAGTCACTGTGGGTAGAGATACATGGCGCTAAAAACAATAATAAATTACTAATAGGAGTTTACTATAAACCACCTAACATACCAGAGTCCACCGAAAATCTACTACTAAACGAGATAGACAAGGCGGCAAATCATAATGAGGTGGTTATTATGGGGGACTTCAACTACCCAGATATAGACTGGGAAACTGAAACTTGTATATCTCATAAAGGAAACAGGTTCTTGGCAATAACTAAAGACAATTACCTCTCCCAACTGGTTCAGGACCCGACTAGAGGGACGGCCATACTGGACTTAGTATTAACCAATAGGCCTGACAGAACAACAGACATGCAGGTTGGGGGACACCTGGAAAAAAGTGACCACAAAGTAATAACCTTCCAATTATCATTCAAAAGAGTGTTTCTACAGGGAGGAACAAAAATACCAAACTTCAAAAAAGCTAAATTTAGCCAACTAAGAGAGGCCATAGGCCTAACTAAATGGGATAAAGTCCTCACAAATAAAAATACAGCCACAAAATGGGATATCTTTAAAAGCATCCTAAAATCACATTGTGAGAGGTACATACCGTATGGGAATAAAAGGTTAAGGAACAAAAAGAAACCAATGTGGATAAACAGAACTGTAAAGAAAGCAATAAATGACAAAAAGAAAGCATATAAAACACTAAAACAGGAGGGTAGCACGGAAGCACTGAAAAACTATAAGGAAAAAAATAGAACATGCAAAAAACAAATAAAAGCGGCCAAACTAGAGACTGAGAGATTAATTGCCAAAGAGAGTAAAATTAACCCTAAAATGTTCTTCAATTATATAAATGTTAAAAAGTATAAATCTGAAGGTGTCGGCCCGTTAAAGAGTAATGAGGGGGGAGTCGCAGAGAGCGACGAGGAGAAAGCAAAGCTGTTAAATATTTTTTTCTCCAATGTATTCACTGAGGAAAATAAACTGTCAGATGACATGCCGAATGTTGAAATAAATTCCCCATTAAAAGTGTCCTGTCTGACCCAGGAAGAAGTGCAACAGCGACTTAGAAAGATTAAAATAGACAAATCGCCAGGACCGGATGGCATACACCCCCGTATCCTAAGGGAATTAAGTAATGTCATAGCCAGACCCTTATTTCTGATATTTGCAGATTCTATATTGACAGGGAATGTCCCACAGGATTGGCGCATGGCAAATGTGGTGCCAATATTCAAAAAGGGTCCAAAAACAGAGCCTGGAAACTATAGGCCGGTAAGTTTGACATCTGTTGTGGGTAAACTGTTTGAAGGTTTTCTGAGAGATGCTATGTTAGAGCATCTTAACGGAAATAAGCAAATAACGCCATATCAGCATGGCTTTGTGAGGGATCGATCATGTCAAACAAATTTAATCAGTTTCTATGAGGAGGTAAGTTCTAGACTTGACAGCGGCGAATCAATGGATGTGGTGTATCTGGACTTCTCCAAAGCATTTGACACTGTACCACATAAAAGGTTAGTATATAAAATGAGAATGCTCGGACTGGGAGAAAACGTCGATAAGTGGGTAAGTAACTGGCTCAATGATAGAAAACAGAGGGTGGTTATTAACGGTGCACACTCAGATTGGGTCACTGTCACTAGTGGGGTACCTCAGGGATCAGTATTAGGCCCTATTCTCTTCAATATATTAATTAATGATCTTGTAGAAGGCTTGCATAGTAAAATATCAATTTTTGCAGATGACACTAAACTGTGTAAAGTAATTAACACTGAAGAGGACAGTATACTACTACAGAGGGATCTGGATAGATTGGAGGCTTGGGCAGATAAGTGGCAGATGAGGTTTAACACTGACAAATGTAAAGTTATGCACATGAGAAGGAATAATGCAAGTCACCCGTACTTATTAAATGCTAAAACACTCGGTAACACTGACATGGAAAAAGATCTAGGAATTTTAATAAACAGCAAACTAAGCTGCAAAAAACAGTGTCAGGCAGCTGCTGCCAAGGCCAATAAGATAATGGGTTGCATCAAAAGGGGCATAGATGCCCGTGATGAGAACATAGTCCTACCACTTTACAAATCATTAGTCAGACCACACATGGAGTACTGTGTACAGTTTTGGGCTCCAGTGAACAAAGCAGACATAGCAGAGCTGGAGAGGGTCCAGAGGAGGGCAACTAAAGTAATAACTGGAATGGGGCAACTACAGTACCCTGAAAGATTATCAAAATTAGGGTTATTCACTTTAGAAAAAAGACGACTGAGAGGAGATCTAATTAATATGTATAAATATATCAGGGGTCAGTACAGAGATCTATCCCGTCATCTATTTATTCCCAGGACGGTGACTGTGACGAGGGGACATCCTCTGCGTCTGGAGGAAAGAAGGTTTGTACACAAACATAGAAGAGGATTCTTTACGGTAAGAGTAGTGAGACTATGGAACTCTCTGCCTGAGGAGGTGGTGATGGTGAGTACAATAAAGGAATTCAAAAGGGGCCTGGATGTATTTCTGGAGTGTAATAATATTACAGGCTATAGCTACTAGAGAGATATCGTTGATCCAGGGATTTATTCTGATTGCCTGATTGGAGTCGGGAAGGAATTTTTATTCCCCTAAAGTGAGGAAAATTGGCTTCTACCTCACAGGTTTTTTTTGCCTTCCTCTGGATCAACCTGCAGGATGACAGGCCGAACTGGATGGACAAATGTCTTTTTTCGGCCTTATGTACTATGTTACTATGTTACTATGTTACAAGTCAACCATTAGACTGGGCCACACCCTGCTACCTATCCCATATCATTTTTCTGTAAAAAAACACCAGGTCTCCCAACTACGATATCAAATTTAGGAACAGGTTGATTCACCCAGGAGAGGGGTAACCGGAAACTCCTTTTAAAACAAAGAGAAGCCTTCTGGATCCACAAATTGGGAACACTTTCACCGCACGATCTAGCTCACGAATGTGACTTCTTTATCAATGTCTAACATGTCTTATATGGTTATACATGATGTGTGTAGGATCTAACATCTTGTTGTTTTTATTTGTTTACAGACCCACCGATTCTTTAACTACATGGTCTTTCCCATCCCTTTTTTTCCTCCCCCCTTCCATTTTCCTTCCTTTCCCTCTGCCTCTCCCCCCTTCTCCCACCCTCTACCCTGGTTCCTTCCCTTCATTTTTATATTTTTTCATATTTTTTCTTTAATTAGGCAATATTGATTTCCTAACGTTATATTGTCTTCCTTCCTCTGGATCTATATTTGATAGTTTATACCGGGCATCCTGCATTTAGTGTTGGTGACAGTTCTTCCACACTATTTAAATATATCCAGCCCATACATACTAAGTAAGACATAATTTATTACGACGGGGGCGGAGCTAACTGCCAAGGAGTGAGGACGCTCTGAACTGCAGCTCCTGCTTTATTGAAAGAATCCATAGGCATCAAGCCTTCAAAATAACCCAACGCGTTTTTAAACGCTATCATACAATAGATCCACCTTGCTGAACATAAATATCTGTTCATCGTACTCAAAATTCAACTCGGGAGGACTTATAAACTTGCGGCCTACAGAAGCCTGAGTCGGGTAGGCCGGACGGACGGCTAACAAGAAAGAGTTCTCCATTACCATCATCTAGAAGGAGTTCTTCTCCACAAGAGGACACGATCGGAGGATAAGGAGAAGTCTGATATAAAGGATTGCAGCCGGCGGGGCTGATTGGTGCGGCCTGAGGCGGAGGGAGAAGTCGCGGCCTATCAGAGCAGGTGGAGCGCTAACCGGCCGACTCGCTCTTAGGAACGGTGAGCCCACAGCGTGCCCTGGAGTGTCCCCCCACACTCAGTCCATAACCCGGAAGACTGAAGGAGGTGCCCGGTAGCCACTGCGAATGTGCCGGAGGTGAGGCGGGCCTCTGCATCAGCATTGGAAGTTGCGGCCTAGTCCGGACCCGCGACCGCGGACTAAAGTTACAGCCGGCTGACTGTAGGCCTCTAAATTATACTTGAGGGGGACCATCCATACATTATACTAACACCGGAGGATACGGGCAAGACTCCGATCATTACCACGGCCGTGCCCCAGCTGAAAACCGATACCTTTGCAACACAAGACCCTGCGGCCTAGTCCGGCCCCAAGACCGCGGCCTATATTTACAACCGGCATCATTTTTGGGGATCTGATCCAGCGCCCTGTCCTGCAGCAGAGGAGTCTTTTAAGGGCTCCAGAACCCAAGAGTTAAGGTACTCACCTTGCCTTACATGCTCCGGTTTTCAAGGAGATCATATTCACCAGCATTGGCTCCCGTTGCATTGCTCAGGGACTTAGCTCAAACAGCAGTGGTGTGCTCAGGTGCAACTTCACTGTACCAGGCCTGTATGCGCCTTATAGAGCTGGTCTGTGATAGCTTATTACCTCACAACCCCTCGGTTGTGACTGCCTAACTTAAAACATAAAAGATTCCTGCATGGTAAATACTGCTAAAATTTAAAGAGACAGTAACCAATTTTTGTCTAAGTGCAGATTACACTACAGCACCTGTTCCCATCTATAAAATGGCCTAAAGGGCCTAATTTGGCTTTCCTATTTTACTTCTTAAAGGGACAGTACCACATTTGAATGTACAGAGCATCATGGTCGCTGCTACCTAGATCCTCCTCATGGGGTCAGTGAGGAGGGAAAATAAGTGACTGACATATGCACATATCGAGTGATGTGACAATTTATTTGACAGTTTTATGAAGTAGTGAGTAAAGTGCTGACAGGGCTAGATCATTAGCACTTATGGTGAAAACTGGTAGACACAGGGGGACTGATCAAGACTCTCACAAACAGTTAAAAGGCCCTTCTCTTGCACAAACAGACCTTGATAGGTTCATGATGAAAAAAAATCCAAGCACTCAAGGGGCCTCTCAGTCCACTCCAAAAAATACCTCACAAAAACAACATTTAGCTCAGCTAGACAGAGACAGTGAGGAAGAAGAACGAATGCTACTCCTGGCCTCCCTATTTCAAGGTCCTTCATATCACAAGCGTTATCCAGGGCTCTAAATCTGGTGTTAGAAGAGCTTTCAGAGAAAAAAAAAAGAGAAGTGAGGCAAATTGGCCATAGGGTTGAAGCACTGGAGTCAAGTCAGTCAGCCATAGCTGAATACACAAGTAAGAACTCGGTTGCTCTCTCTGTCTACCAACATCATATTGACCAATTATATGACTACCTGGAGGACCAGGATAATAGAGGCAGGAGGAACAACATCCGTATTAGAGGCGTCCCAGAATCCGTTGCCATGGAAGCAATTCCGTCCGCAACAAAATAAATATGCCTACCATTACTAGGTGAAGATTATAATGATTCTATTATAATAGAAAGAGCACACCGTGTCCTCCGCCCTAAACCTAAACAAGGTGACCCCCCAAGGGATATAATCTGTAAGCTCCTAAATTTTGCTCAGAAGGACCTAATAATGAAAAGAGCCAGAGAAAAAGGAAGTGTCGAATATGAAGGCTCACAAATCCTCCTGTTTCAAGATCTGGCCCCAACCACCCTTAATAAAAGACGTGAATTAAAACCTCTCACAGACCACCTCAGACAAAAACGCATTGCTTTTAGGTGGTTGTTCCCATTTGGAATGTTGATTACTTACAGAAAAAAAAATATGTCTTGAGATCGCCAAAAGATCTTCCGGATATTCTCACAGCTCTAGAAATACAAGATGTGAACATTCCGGACTGGTCGGCCACCAATGATATTCTAATCCCACAGGAAATCATACCTCCTACATCCTGGGAAACCGTTGTGGGAAGTAAGCCACAAAGATCTAAGAAGAAACAAGGGAAACTCACCCCAAGACTAGGGATGAGCGAACTCGAACTGTATAGTTCGGGTTCGTACCGAATTTTGGGGTGTCCGTGACACGGACCCGAACCCGGACATTTTCGTAAAAGTCCGGGTTCGGGTTCGGTGTTTGTCGCTTTCTTCGCGCTTTTGTGACGCTTTCTTGGCGCTTTTTGAAAGGCTGCAAAGCAGCCAATCAACAAGCGTCATACTACTTGCCCCAAGAGGCCATCACAGCCATGCCTACTATTGGCATGGCTGTGATTGGCCAGAGCACCATGTGACCCAGCCTCTATTTAAGCTGGAGTCACATAGCGCCGCCCGTCACTCTGCTCTGATTAGCGTAGGGAGAGGTTGCGGCTGCGACAGTAGGGCGAGATTAGGCAGATTAACTCCTCCAAAGGACTTGATTAACTGATCGATCTGCAGCTGTGGATCATTGAGCTGCTGATCCTTAATTGCTCACTGTTTTTAGGCTGCCCAGACCGTTTGTCAGTCACATTTTTCTGGGGTGATCGGCGGCCATTTTGTGTCTTGTGGTGCGCCAGCACAAGCTGCGACCAAGTGCATTTAACCCTCAATGGTGTGGTTGTTTTTTGGCTAAAGCCTACATCAGGGTGAAGCTGTCACACCAAGTGCATTTAACCAGCAATAGTCTGTTTATTTTTTGGCCATATACTACATCAGGGGCAAGCTGCGCCTGTCACCAAGTGCATTTAACCCTCAATGGTGCGTTTGTTTTTTGGCTAAAGCCTACATCAGGGTGAAGCTGTCACACCAAGTGCATTTAACCAGCAATAGTCTGTTTATTTTTTGGCCATATACTACATCAGGGGCAAGCTGCGCCCGTCACCAAGTGCATTTAACCCTCAGTAGTGTGGTTGGTCAAGCTATCACACCAAGTGCATTTAACCAGCAATAGTCTGTTCATTTTTTGGCCATATACTAAATCAGGGGCAAGCTGCGCCCGTCACCAAGTGCATTTAACCAGCAATAGTCTGTTCATTTTTTGGCCATATACTACATCAGGGGCAAGCTGCGCCCGTCACCAAGTGCATTTAACCCTCAGTAGTGTGGTTGGTCAAGCTGTGACACCAAGTGCATTTAACCAGCAATAGTCTGTTCATTTTTTGGCCATATACTACATCAGGGGCAAGCTGCGCCCATCACCAAGTGCATTTAACCAGCAATAGTGTGGTTATTTTTTGGCCATATCCCAGTCTAATTCTGTCACTAAATCCATACCGGTCACCCAGCGCCTAAATACTAGGCCTCAAATTTATATCCCGCTAAATCTCTCGTTACCGCTGTCCTGTTGTGGCTGGGAAAGTTATTTAGTGTCCGTCAAAGCACATTTTTTGTTCTGGGTTGAAATACAATTCCCAATTTAGCAATTTAAAAATTTAGTGGTTTCTGCTGTATCAGAGCTATTTGAAATCTATCCCTAAAAGGGTATATAATATTCAAGGTGCACATAGGGTCATTCAGAATAACTTCACACACCCGCTACTGTGCATTTCCAAGTCTAATTCTGTCACTAAACCCATACCTGTCACCCAGCGCCTAAATACTAGGCCTCAAATTCATATCCAGCTAAATCTGTCGTTAGTGCTGTAGCTGGGCGAGTTATTTAGTGTCCGTTCAAGCACATTTCTTGTTCTGGGTTGAAATACAATTCCCAATTTAGCAATTTCATAATTTAGTGGTTTCTGCTATATCAGAGCTATTTGAAATCTATCCCTAAAAGGGTAGATCATATTGAAGGTGCACATAGGGACATTCAGAATAACTTCACACACCCGCTACTGTGCATTTCCAAGTCTAATTCTGTCACTAAACCCATACCTGTCACCCAGCGCCTAAATACTAGGCCTCAAATTTATATCCAGCTAAATCTGTCCTTAGTGCTGTAGCTGGGCGAGTTATTTAGTGTCCGTTCAAGCACATTTCTTGTTCTGGGTTGAAATACAATTCCCAATTTAGCAATTTCATAATTTAGTGGTTTCTGCTATATCAGAGCTATTTGAAATCTATCCCTAAAAGGGTATATAATATTCAAGGTGCACATTGGGTCATTCAGAATAACTTCACACACACCCGCTACTGTGTATTTCCAAGTCTAATTCTGTCACTAAACCCATACCTGTCACCCAGCGCCTAAATACTAGGCCTCAAATTTATATCCTGCTAAATCTCTCGTTAACGCTGTCCTGTTGTGGCTGGGAAAGTTATTTAGTGTCCGTCAAAGCACATTTTTTGTTCTGGGTTGAAATACAATTCCCAATTTAGCAATTTCATAATTTAGTGGTTTCTGCTATATCAGAGCTATTTGAAATCTATCACTAAAAGGGTATATAATATTCAAGGTGCACATTGGGTCATTCAGAATAACTTCACACACACCCGCTACTGTGTATTTCTAAGTCTAATTCTGTCACTAAACCCATACCTGTCACCCAGCGCCTAAATACTAGGCCTCAAATTTATATCCTGCTAAATCTCTCGTTAACGCTGTCCTGTTGTGGCTGGGAAAGTTATTTAGTGTCCGTCAAAGCACATTTTTTGTTCTGGGTTGAAATACAATTCCCAATTTAGCAATTTCATAATTTAGTGGTTTCTGCTATATCAGAGCTATTTGAAATCTATCCCTAAAAGGGTATATAATATTCAAGGTGCACATTGGGTCATTCAGAATAACTTCACACACACCCGCTACTGTGTATTTCCAAGTCTAATTCTGTCACTAAACCCATACCTGTCACCCAGCGCCTAAATACTAGGCCTCAAATTTATATCCTGCTAAATCTCTCGTTAACGCTGTCCTGTTGTGGCTGGGAAAGTTATTTAGTGTCCGTCAAAGCACATTTTTTGTTCTGGGTTGAAATACAATTCCCAATTTAGCAATTTCATAATTTAGTGGTTTCTGCTATATCAGAGCTATTTGAAATCTATCCCTAAAAGGGTATATAATATTCAAGGTGCACATTGGGTCATTCAGAATAACTTCACACACACACGCTTCTGTGCATTTCCAAGTCTAATTCTGTCACTAAATCCATACCGGTCACCCAGCGCCTAAATACTAGGCCTCAAATTTATATCCTGCTAAATCTCTCGTTAACGCTGTCCTGTTGTGGCTGGGAAAGTTATTTAGTGTCCGTCAAAGCACATTTTTTGTTCTGGGTTGAAATACAATTCCCAATTTAGCAATTTCATAATTTTGTGGTTTCTGCTATATCAGAGCTATTTGAAATCTATCCCTAAAAGGGTATATAATATTCAAGGTGCACATTGGGTCATTCAGAATAACTTCACACACACACGCTTCTGTGCATTTCCATGTCTAATTCTGTCACTAAATCCATACCGGTCACCCAGCGCCTAAATACTAGGCCTCAAATTTATATCCCGCTGAATTTGAATACAATACATTGGGCCAAATAATATATTTGTTGTTGTGGTGAACCATAACAATGAGAAAAACATCTAGTAAGGGACGCGGACGTGGACATGGTCGTGGTGGTGTTAGTGGACCCTCTGGTGCTGGGAGAGGGCGTGGCCGTTCTGCCACATCCACACGTCCTAGTGTACCAACTACCTCAGGTCCCAGTAGCCGCCAGAATTTACAGCGATATATGGTGGGGCCCAATGCCGTTCTAAGGATGGTAAGGCCTGAGCAGGTACAGGCATTAGTCAATTGGGTGGCCGACAGTGGATCCAGCACGTTCACATTATCTCCCACCCAGTCTTCTGCAGAAAGCGCACAGATGGCGCCTGAAAACCAACCCCATCAGTCTGTCACATCACCCCCATGCATACCAGGGAAACTGTCTCAGCCTCAAGTTATGCAGCAGTCTCTTATGCTGTTTGAAGACTCCGCTGGCAGGGTTTCCCAAGGGCATCCACCTAGCCCTTCCCCAGCGGTGAAAGACATAGAATGCACTGACGCACAACCACTTATGTTTCCTGATGATGAGGACATGGGAATACCACCTCAGCATGTCTCTGATGATGACGAAACACAGGTGCCAACTGCTGCGTCTTTCTGCAGTGTGCAGACTGAACAGGAGGTCAGGGATCAAGACTGGGTGGAAGACGATGCAGGGGACGATGAGGTCCTAGACCCCACATGGAATGAAGGTCGTGCCACTGACTTTCACAGTTCGGAGGAAGAGGCAGTGGTGAGACCGAGCCAACAGCGTAGCAAAAGAGGGAGCAGTGGGCAAAAGCAGAACACCCGCCGCCAAGAGACTCCGCCTGCTACTGACCGCCGCCATCTGGGACCGAGCACCCCAAAGGCAGCTTCAAGGAGTTCCCTGGCATGGCACTTCTTCAAACAATGTGCTGACGACAAGACCCGAGTGGTTTGCACGCTGTGCCATCAGAGCCTGAAGCGAGGCATTAACGTTCTGAACCTGAGCACAACCTGCATGACCAGGCACCTGCATGCAAAGCATGAACTGCAGTGGAGTAAACACCTTAAAACCAAGGAAGTCACTCAGGCTCCCCCTGCTACCTCTTCTGCTGCTGCCGCCTCGGCCTATTCTGCTGCTGCCGCCTCGGCCTCTTCCTCCGCCTCTGGAGGAACGTTGGCACCTGCCGCCCAGCAAACAGGGGATGTACCACCAACACCACCACCACCACCTCCGTCACCAAGCGTCTCAACCATGTCACACGCCAGCGTTCAGCTCTCCATCTCACAAACATTTGATAGAAAGCGTAAATTCCCACCTACCCACCCTCGATCCCTGGCCCTGAATGCCAGCATTTCTAAACTACTGGCCTATGAAATGCTGTCATTTAGGCTGGTGGACACAGACAGCTTCAAACAGCTCATGTCGCTTGCTGTCCCACAGTATGTTGTTCCCAGCCGGCACTACTTCTCCAAGAGAGCCGTGCCTTCCCTGCACAACCAAGTATCCCATAAAATCAAGTGTGCACTGCGCAACGCCATCTGTAGCAAGGTCCACCTAACCACAGATACGTGGACCAGTAAGCACGGCCAGGGACGCTATATCTCCCTAACTGCACACTGGGTAAATGTAGTGGCAGCTGGGCCCCAGGCGGAGAGCTGTTTGGCGCACGTCCTTCCGCCGCCAAGGATCGCAGGGCAACATTCTTTGCCTCCTGTTGCCACCTCCTCCTTCTCGGCTTCCTCCTCCTCTTCTTCCACCTGCTCATCCAGTCAGCCACACACCTTCACCACCAACTTCAGCACAGCCCGGGGTAAACGTCAGCAGGCCATTCTGAAACTCATATGTTTGGGGGACAGGCCCCACACCGCACAGGAGTTGTGGCGGGGTATTGAACAACAGACCGACGAGTGGTTGCTGCCGGTGAGCCTCAAGCCCGGCCTGGTGGTGTGTGATAATGGGCGAAATCTCGTTGCAGCTCTGGGACTAGCCAATTTGACGCACATCCCTTGCTTGGCGCATGTGCTGAATTTGGTGGTGCAGAAGTTCATTCACAACTACCCCGACATGTCAGAGCTGCTGCATAAAGTGCGGGCCGTCTGTTCGCGCTTCCGGCGTTCACATCCTGCTGCTGCTCGCCTGTCTGCGCTACAGCGTAACTTCGGCCTTCCCGCTCACCGCCTCATATGCGACGTGCCCACCAGGTGGAACTCCACCTTGCACATGCTGGACAGACTGTGCGAGCAGCAGCAGGCCATAGTGGAGTTTCAGCTGCAGCACGCACGGGTCAGTCGCACTACAGAACAGCACCACTTCACCACCAATGACTGGGCCTCCATGCGAGACCTGTGTGCCCTGTTGCGCTGTTTCGAGTACTCCACCAACATGGCCAGTGGCGATGACACCGTTATCAGCGTTACAATACCACTTCTATGTCTCCTTGAGAAAACACTTAGGGCGATGATGGAAGAGGAGGTGGCCCAGGAGGAGGAGGAGGAGGAGGAAGAGGGGTCATTTTTAGCACTTTCAGGCCAGTCTCTTCGAAGTGACTCAGAGGGAGGTTTTTGGCAACAGCAGAGGCCAGGTACAAATGTGGCCAGCCAGGGCCCACTACTGGAGGACGAGGAGGACGAGGATGAGGAGGAGGTGGAGGAGGATGAGGATGAAGCATGGTCACAGCGGGGTGGCACCCAACGCAGCTCGGGTCCATCACTGGTGCGTGGCTGGGGGGAAAGGCAGGACGATGACGATACGCCTCCCACAGAGGACAGCTTGTCCTTACCCCTGGGCAGCCTGGCACACATGAGCGACTACATGCTGCAGTGCCTGCGCAACGACAGCAGAGTTGCCCACATTTTAACCTGTGCGGACTACTGGGTTGCCACCCTGCTGGATCCACGCTACAAAGACAATGTGCCCACCTTACTTCCTGCACTGGAGCGTGATAGGAAGATGCGCGAGTACAAGCGCACGTTGGTAGACGCGCTACTGAGAGCATTCCCAAATGTCACAGGGGAACAAGTGGAAGCCCAAGGCCAAGGCAGAGGAGGAGCAAGAGGTCGCCAAGGCAGCTGTGTCACGGCCAGCTCCTCTGAGGGCAGGGTTAGCATGGCAGAGATGTGGAAAACTTTTGTCAACACGCCACAGCTAACTGCACCACCACCTGATACGCAACGTGTTAGCAGGAGGCAACATTTCACTAACATGGTGGAACAGTACGTGTGCACACCCCTCCACGTACTGACTGATGGTTCGGCCACATTCAACTTCTGGGTCTCTAAATTGTCCACGTGGCCAGAGCTAGCCTTTTATGCCTTGGAGGTGCTGGCCTGCCCGGCAGCCAGCGTTTTGTCTGAACGTGTATTCAGCACGGCAGGGGGCGTCATTACAGACAAACGCAGCCGCCTGTCTACAGCCAATGTGGACAAGCTGACGTTCATAAAAATGAACCAGGCATGGATCCCACAGGACCTGTCCGTCCCTTGTCCAGATTAGACATTAACTACCTCCCCATAACCATATATTATTGGACTCCAGGGCACTTCCTCATTCAATCCTATTTTTATTTTCATTTTACCATTATATTGCGAGGCTACCCAAAGTTGAATGAACCTCTCCTCTGCCTGTGTGCTAGGCCTAAATATATGCCAATGGACTGTTGCAGTGGTGGCTGACATGAAGCCTGATTCTCTGCTATGACATGCAGACTAATTCTCTGCTGACATGAAGCCAGATTGTCTGTTACGGGACCTTTCTCCTCTGCCTGGGTGCTGGGCCTAAATTTATGACAATGGACTGTTGCAGTGGTGGCTGACGTGAAGCCTGATTCTCTGCTATGACATGCAGACTGATTCTCTGCTGACATGAAGCCAGATTGTCTGTTACGGGACCTCTCTGCTCTGCCTGTGTGCTAGGCCTAAATATATGCCAATGGACTGTTGCAGTGGTGGGTGACGTGAAGCCTCATTCTCTGCTATGACATGCAGACTGATTCTCTGCTGACATGAAGCCAGATCGTCTGTTACGGGACCTCTCTGCTCTGCCTGTGTGCTAGGCCTAAATATATGCCAATGGACTGTTGCAGTGGTGGGTGACGTGAAGCCTCATTCTCTGCTATGACATGCAGACTGATTCTCTGCTGTCATGAAGCCAGATTGTCTGTTACGGGACCTCTCTGCTCTGCCTGTGTGCTAGGCCTAAATATATGCCAATGGACTGTTGCAGTGGTGGCTGACGTGAAGCCTCATTCTCTGCTATGACATGCAGACTGATTCTCTGCTGACATGAAGCCAGATTGTCTGTTACGGGACCTCTCTCCTCTGCCTGTGTGTGTGCTGGGCCTAAATATATGCCAATGGACTGTTGCAGTGGTGGCTGACGTGAAGCCTCATTCTCTGCTATGACATGCAGACTAATTCTCTGCTGACATGAAGACAGATTCTCTGTTACGGGACCTCTCTCCTCTGCCTGTGTGTGTGCTGGGCCTAAATATATGCCAATGGACTGTTGCAGTGGTGGCTGACGTGAAGCCTCATTCTCTGCTATGACATGCAGACTGATTCTCTGCTGACATGAAGCCAGATTGTCTGTTACGGGACCTCTCTCCTCTGCCTGTGTGTGTGCTGGGCCTAAATATATGCCAATGGACTGTTGCAGTGGTGGCTGACGTGAAGCCTCATTCTCTGCTATGACATGCAGACTGATTCTCTGCTGACATGAAGCCAGATTCTCTGTTACGGGACCTCTCTCCTCTGCCTGTGTGTGTGCTGGGCCTAAATATATGCCAATGGACTGTTGCAGTGGTGGCTGACGTGAAGCCTCATTCTCTGCTATGACATGCAGACTAATTCTCTGCTGACATGAAGACAGATTCTCTGTTACGGGACCTCCCTCCTCTGCCTGGGTGCTGGGCCTAAATATATGCCAATGGACTGTTGCAGTGGTGGCTGACGTGAAGCCTCATTCTCTGCTATGACATGCAGACTAATTCTCTGCTGACATGAAGACAGATTCTCTGTTACGGGACCTCTCTCCTCTGCCTGGGTGCCGGGGCCTAAATATCTGAGAATGGACTGTTCCAGTGGTGGGTGACGGGAAGCCAGATTCTCTGCTATGGAACCTCTCTCCAATTGATTTTGGTTAATTTTTATTTATTTAATTTTTATTTTAATTCATTTCCCTATCCACATTTGTTTGCAGGGGATTTACCTACATGTTGCTGCCTTTTGCAGCCCTCTAGCTCTTTCCTGGGCTGTTTTACAGCCTTTTTAGTGCCGAAAAGTTCGGGTCCCCATTGACTTCAATGGGGTTCGGGTTCGGGACGAAGTTCGGATCGGGTTCGGATCCCGAACCCGAACATTTCCGGGATGTTCGGCCGAACTTCTCGAACCCGAACATCCAGGTGTTCGCTCAACTCTACCCAAGACGCATCTTACCTGAAGAAGAATAAGCTCATTCACACTAAATGTCATTTCTACTGCATTGTTTTAATTAGATATGTGTGACGGGGTGTTCGCTGGTCATGTGGGTCCCTCTAGTTATCCATTTCGCTCTCTTAGTGCCAGTGTCGGCGTGTAGGAATCTGGATTGGGGGGCCCGGGGGGCCCGGGTGGCCAGCGGCACAGGCTCTTGCTGATTTAAGGGGGGCTCAGTAGTGGCCTTCCCGGTTAACACTCCAGCAAGTATCTGTGAGATTAACAACTAATTTTTTTTGCTAACTATACTACTCACTGCTTCTACACTTCTTATGTTTAACTCATATCACCACAGTCTTTAGATTTATATACAGTTGCAAGAAAAAGTATGTGAACCCTTTGGAATGATATGGATTTCTGCACAAATTGGTCAGAAAATGTGATCTGATCTTCATCTAAGTCCCAACAATAGACAATCACAGTCTGCTTAAACTAATAACACACAAATTAAATGTTACCATGTTTTTATTGAACACACCATGTAAACATTCACAGTGCAGGTGGAAAAAGTATGTGAACCCTTGGATTTAATAACCTCCTTTGGCAGCAATAAATTCAACCAAACGTTTCCTGTAGTTGCAGATCAGACGTGCACAACGGTCAGGAGTAATTCTTGACCATTCCTCTTTACAGAACTGTTTCAGTTCAGCAATATTCTTGGGATGTCTGGTGTGAATCGCTTTTTTTGAGGTCATACCACAGCATCTCAATCAGGTTGAGGTCAGGACTCTGACTGGGCCACTCCAGAAGGCGTATTTTCTTCTGTTTAAGCCATTCTGTTGTTGATTTACTTCTATGCTTTGGGTCGTTGTCCTGTTGCATCACCCATCTTCTGTTGAACTTCAGCTGGTGGACAGAAGGCCTTAAGTTCTTCTGAAAAATGTCTTGATAGACTTGGGAATAAATTTTTCTTTCGATGATAGCAATCCGTCCAGGCCCTGACGCAGCAAAGCAGCCCCAAACCATGATGTCCCCATCACCATACTTCACAGTTGGGATGAGGTTTTGATGTTGGTGTACTGTGCCTCTTTCTCCACACATAGTGATGTGTGTTTCTTCTAAACAACTCAACTTTGGTTTCATCTGTCCACAGAATATTTTGCCAGTACTGCTGTGTAACATCCAGGTGCTCTTGTGCAAACTGTAAACGTGCAGCAATGTTTTTTTGGACAGCAGTGGCTTCCTCTGTGGTATCCTCCCATGAAATCCATTCTTGTTTAGTGTTTTACGTATCGTAGATTCACTAGCAGGGATGTTAGCATATGCCAGAGACTTTTGTAAGTCTTTAGCTGACGCTATAGGATTCTGCTTCACCTGATTGAGCAGTCTGCGCTGTGCTTGTGCAGTCATCTTTACAGGACGGCACCTCCTAGGGAGAGTAGCAGCAGTGCTAAACTTTCTCCATTTATAGACAATTTGTCTTACCGTGGACTGATGAACAGCAAGGCTTTTGGAGATATTTTCCAGCTTCATGCAAGTCAACAATTCTTAATTGTAGGTCTTCTGAGAGCTCTTTTGTGCGAGGCATCATTCACATCAGGCAATGCTTCTTGTGCAAAGCAAACTCAGAACTGGGGTGTGTTTTTTTATAGGGCAGGGCAGCTGTAGCCAACACCTCTAATCTCATCTCATTGATTGGACTCCAGTTGGCTGACACTTCACTCCAATTAGCTCTTGGAGGTGTCATTAGTCTAGGGGTTCACATACTTTTTCCGACTGCACTGTGAATGTTTACATGGTGTGTTCAATAAAAACATGGCAATATTTAACTCTTTGTGTGTTATTAGTTTAAGCAGACTGTGATTGTCTATTGTTGTGACTTAGATGAAGATCGGATCACATTTTATGACAAATATGTGCAGAAATCCATATAATTCCAAAGGGTTCACATACTTTTTCTTGCAACTGTATATGCAAGTCATAGTCAGTTTTATGAGTATAATACCTCTGCTTCCTCTGACCTCAATGTAGGTTCTGACCTAATTAGGTCTGTTAAAGGGACAATGTTATCCCGGGTATTGAATATTCGCAGAGGGATGTTACTGTTTGCTCATTTCTTGTTCTTGATGTTATTTCTTTTACCTTTCAGTCCCCTCCCACCCCTCCATGTCCTTAATATGTGTGAACCAATGTGTCATCAGCGGGGCTATGTAAGTACAAGATTGCATTACCATCACATTTACCATGATGGAGATACATCTAGCCACATATAATGTCAGGGGCTTTAAATCCCCTGCAAAAAGAGGTCAGATTCTTCATTTTTTGCACAAAGAAAAAAATGATGTGATATTCCTACAAGAAACACACTTTAAAAACAAAAGATCCCCTATTTGTCTAGATCGCATTATAACCTTTGGTTCCATAGCTCTTCTGAGCACTCTAATAAACTGGGAGTAAGTATTGGCTTTCACAAACACATTGACTTCAACATGAAAGATATAAAAACTGATCCCAATGGAAGATTTCTGTTTGTAAAAGGTATTATAAATTCCCAAATATATACATTTGCTAACCTGTACGCCCCAAATGCTAGCCAGATAACCTGGTTCAAAAACACATGGCAGCAGTTTGAGGAATTCAGAGAAGGAACGACCATTATAGCCGGAGACCTCAACGTCGCACTTAATCCTCAAGTAGACACCTCTTTGGGCAAGTCATCGGTTTCGACAAAAACGCTCAACACTATTAAGAGGTTAGTCACTAAAAGTAACCTTATTGACGCCTGGAGAGCCAACAACCCAAATACGAGAGACTTTTCCTATTACTCTCACCCGCACAACACATACCATAGAATCGATTATATTTTAATCCTTGTAGCTCTGATACATTGCTGTACAGAGACACGTATTGGAAATATAATACAATCCGACCACGCACCTACATTCCTTACCATTAAACTACCTGATGCATCCCCTAGGACATTCATATGGAGACTTAATGAGACTCTTTTAGACAATTCACAAGTCAGAGATAAAATTGATGCAAAGCTTAAAGAATATTTCTTACTAAATAATGTGGGATCGATATCCCCTCTGATGTTGTGGGAGGCGCATAAATCAGTTTTTAGAGGTGAAATCATCTCAATAGCCTCTCACGAAAACAAACAGAGACAAGCTAAAGCAGATGACTTATATAAGAAAATTTCCAAATTGGAATCCATGCACAAAAGTTCCCTCAACAAACAACTATTACTAGAACTTTCCTCTACTAGGGAAGAACTTAGGGAACTCCTTAATAAATACTCAAGATATACCTAACCACCATTCATAAATTTTACGCCATCCCAAGATATACCTAACCACCATTCATAAATTTTACGCCCATGGAAACAAACCTACTAAATTTATGTTGGCAGTAATAAAACAGCGTAAAAGGAAATCTAGAATCTCAGCAATTCGGATTGATGGGAGTACAGTAGTTAATAAAGATCAGGAAATAGCAAAGGCCTTCCATAAATTCTACTCAGATTTGTACAACATAGGGAAGTCTAAAACTGACACCCTTACGGAAGAAAAAAGGGCCATCACAAAAGAGTTTCTTAGTAAAATTCAGCTCCCTAGTCTGAATTCTGAACAAGCTATGAACTTATGTGCCCCGATCAAACCCTCTGAACTATCAGACAAGTTAAAGAAGATGGCTAAAGGAAAATCCCCCGGACCGGATGGTCTACCAATGCTGTATTACCTCACTTTTAAAGAGACATTAATGCCTCGCCTACTTAACTCCTTTAATGAAGCATTTGCTGGCAAGGCTTTCCCATCTCAGTCTGTTGGTGCACACATCACTCTGGTCCCCAAACCACAAAAGGACCCCACCTTATGCTCCAGTTACAGGCCTATATCTTTGTTGAACTTAGATATTAAAATATATGCCAAAATTCTGGCTAACAGAATAAAACCTATTTTAAATATACTCATACACCCGGATCAAACAGGGTTTGTTCCTGGACGTGAAGGTAAAGATAACACGTACAAAGTTATCAACACTATAGCTCTTGCAAAAAAGACTGGGACTCCATTTGTGGTATTGGGGACGGATGCTGAAAAAGCATTTGACAGAGTGGCATGGACCTTTGTTAAAAGTATTTTGATCAAGTTAGGCTTCCCCATCCCTTTTATAGAGGCGATTTTCTCTATGTATACATCTCCTAGCGCCAATATTAAAGTCAATGATACCCTCTCTCAGTCAGTTTTGATAAACAATGCAACCAGACAGGGTTGCCCCTTATCTCCGATTCTTTTCATTCTAACGATTGAACCTCTTCTCCAATGCATTAGGCAATCTAAAGAGATAAAGGGCTTACTATGTGGTCAATTGGAGATCAAGCAAGCCGCATACGCCGACGATCTACTCTTAATGATCTCAAATCCAACACAAGCTTTCCCTGCTATAATCGAGATTTTTAAAACCTTCGGCTTCATTTCAAACTTTAAAATAAATCTAGCCAAATCGGAAGCGATGAACATAAACCTCCCTCCCAAACTCCTACAGTCACTTAAAGAAAACTCCCCATTTGAATGGACTAACTCACATATTAAATTCCTAGGAATAAATATTACACCGGACTTAAATAGATTATATGAAGCTAACTTCCCTCCTCTCTTAAAATCCATCCCAGCAATATTAAACTCTTGGTCACCATCCTTTATCTCATGGATAGGTAGGCATAATATATTTAATTCTCTAATAGTCCCTAAATTCACTTACTTACTACAAGCCCTCCCAGTAAAACTACCAAACAGCTTCTATGTATCCTTCAGAAAAATGTGCTCCTCTTATATCTGGGGAAATGTTAAACCCAGAATTTCCAATAAGATTCTGCTCCTTCCTTTCACAAAAGGTGGAATTGGATTACCATCTATTAAAAGATACCACAGAGCTGTGCACCTTAATAGAATCATTGATCTGATCAGGAAACCTCACCACAAACTATGGATCCCATTGGAAAATAAACTGGTAGGCTGTCCTATTAGACCTTTATTACTATCAGATTTTGAAAAGCCACCTCGCACGTACACAGGTGGTCCACTGGCGTCGGTAACGCTAGCACTTTGGAAGAACAAAGCTGTAAAAGATACCTGTCTTAAATACCCATCATCAATTATTAACATAGGGGACTCCATCAGCATTTGTAAATACAGTTCTTATATCTTCCCTCCTCAATTAATAAACTCTAACCAGCCAATACAGGAGCTACTAGATGAGGAAGGCACCTTCCTTGACCTACCCGCCCTAACGAGTAAATTAAACCTACCTAACCTCAACCAGATGCAATTTTCATGCTTAAAATCTATATTCGGCCCTATTCGTAAAAAGAACCAAAACAGTTCTTCTTTAAATTGGTTTGAGAAATTAGCCTCACAAACTCAATACCCATCAAAGATTACCTCCCCGGTGATGAGAAATTTATTACCATTAGATGTTATTCCCTCTTTATACTTCATTAGGGAATGGGAAAATGATTTAGGAAAGAAATTCTCTGATAAGGAGTTACAGATTATTTTAAGTGCTCAGAAAAACATCTCAAGATGTGTAACCATACAAGAGAATGCATACAAAATTCTCACAAGATGGTACCTAACCCCAGTTAGGTTAAGTCAGATGTATGGTTGCACATCTAACAGTTGCTGGAGATGTTTGTCTGAAAAGGGCTCTTTCCTACATATATGTTGGACGTGCCCTATAATAAAAGCCTTTTGGGATCTGGTCTTTAAGCTGGTGAGGGAAATCCTTGATATGAAGGGGGAAGCGCTTCCTTGCTGCCCTGAAATCGCTTTATTGTCGCTAGTACCTAGCCCTATTTCAGTCTCAAAAACATATCTTTTGAAGATACTGATGGCAGCAGCTAGATTATTGATAGCATCTAACTGGAAATCAGTGGTTCCACCTCCATTAACGCAATGGAGAGGTAAAATAGAAGCTATAGCCAGAATGGAGGAACTCTCACACTGGGACCTCCGATCCCGTCATAAATATATTAAAATATGGTCTCCATGGACGGCTAAGAAAAACATCATTTCTCCTCACCAGCTTGGGGAGTGAATCCCCTCATCTCCCTGAGCACCAGTTCACATTACACTTCTTCACTACATTTTCAGTGGGTAATGAGCCACCTATATCTCATTACGCCTGAAATACCGCTGATTTGTTAGGAAAACCTTTGCATCATATTAGCATACCCTACATATTAATACTTGGTATGCATTCCTCTGATTCGCGGGCCCAAAATCATCGCACAGTCTGTTCACATTCCTATCCTCTCCGTCTTCCCCCCCCCCCCCCCCCTCGTTATCTACCTACAGTGCCTTTACTTCTGTTGTCACTGTTCCTACGTTTTAATTCCGGAATACAGTCACTAGCAATTTGCTGGTCTAACTAAATTACAGCACTTTCTCTCTTCTGAATCTAAGCTTGAGCCCATGTGGTCTCATATAGAGGTTGAGCAGGTTTGCAAATTTGCGGTAAACGTGATCCAGGATTTTTAATGTTGGTGCGCCCATGGATATGGATATCACCCTCTTTCTTGAACAGCACCCCATATATAGTTGATTCTCAGTCTTCGATGTATCTGTACCGCTTGTTAGCCAGATTTCATATATTCTGCTGTATTAGCTCTGCCATAATGTATTAATATCTGTGCTTTGTACAAAATACGGTCTTGTATTCCATGTTTGTAACACTTACTTTACATGTTTTAAAATCAACAAAAAGATTTTAAAAAGAAAGACATTATTTATTACATTTTTCATAATCTGTAATCGACTGAGCTGGTGGAACGCATATCTAGGGGTCTTCCGCTCATGTGACATCACATGAGGCGCAACCACATGACCAGAACTACATCTGGTCAATACATTATAGATAACGCCGCACGTACAGCGCCCTGCCAACTGTTCCACATGCTTGACAGGTACCTAACATTCTCTTTTTCTTTTAGGATTATCCCCCTTCTTTATGTGATACCGGCATGTTTGTTACATTATGAACCACTGCAGGGTCATTTACTAATGTATTGTATATTGTGCATATTCTCTCAGTCCACCGGATATTATAATCTACAACTACCTGTATCCATATATATTATTGTTTGCAACCACCCTTAATCATGTATATAATCATGTATCCAGAAAACAAAGGATCAATTCCAGCTTCTGAAGTATAAAATAGTTTGTTCTTTATTTGGCTTCTAAAATTTAAGATCCAACATACATCACACGGAGAGACACAAGGTAATTGTGACGTGTTTCGGGCTACTGTATTGAGCCCTTCATCAAGACAATACATAGTGCACTAAAAACAAGTACTTATATACAACACAGATAGGTTCCTCCTCCTTTTTTGATTGGCTAAAGGTCACATCCCAGGCCCAGGTGTTCTGATCGCAAACAGAAACTTTTAAGTAGAGAAATATATTGGATGTTTGTTTTGGAAACTTGTATACCGAAGGGCCTAAACAGAAAATATGATTTAACACTGCAATACATGTAGTCCATCAGTGTGTGCTTTCAAATACATTTTACTAATTTGTTGCCTCCCCACCCATGTGCTCTTGGCTGGACTCCTTTACCTAATCCAGGAACACCTGGGCCTGGGATGTGACCTTTAGCCAATCAAAAAAGGAGGAGGAACCTATCTGTGTTGTATATAAGTACTTGTTTTTAGTGCACTAGATATTGTCTTGATGAAGGGCTCAATACTATAGCCCGAAACGCGTCACAATTACCTTGTGTCTCTCCATGTGATGTATGTTGGATCTTAAATTTTGGAAGCCAAATAAAGAACAAACTATTTTATACGTCAGAAGCTGGAATTGATCCTTTGTTTTCTGGATATTCTAAATGTGGCTGGGTTCAAGCCTTATCTTCCGTGCTTCACAAGGGTGATCAGAGGTGAGAGCTGCAACTTTCTTTTTTTTCTATATAATCATGTATATTATTGTCTATAATCACCTTCAATCATGTTTACTTTGTACCACCTGATACGCATCTCCTTACCTTTTCATATCTTGTATAGCTAGATGCTTCATTTGAATTTGAATTTTTTTATTTCTTTGTCTGTCTCTTTGCTCCCTTATGTTTTCATACTGGTTCACAATGACAATATGTCCTAGGTACCCGTTATTTGCAGATAAAATTTGACCACTGAGGAAGGTCCATTGAGACCGAAATTTTCGGTCATTTACCTTTATTTAAGTTTGATGTGAAAATTGGGCAACTGGATTATGAAATAAATGTATCAATAAAAAATATTTTCTGAAATGCAAAGCTGAATGATCTGACTGACTTTCTTCACAGGTCAGGGTCAAAGTCAAAATGAGTTACAGATTTACTGTTTATTTCTATGCTGAATAACATGGCAAAAGAAGGTCCAAAGCTGACTATAGCTGAGTCTATATCTCTACGGTATGTGTAGTTGCAATAATAGGCATTTTACTTCTCTGAAATACTGATGAAAACATGGTAATTTTACTTATTTGCTAGAGCCATCAAAGTTGTAGAAGAGCCTAAAGCTCAATGCTAAAGTTGCTACCTTGCAAACCAAATAGTTTTTGGGTTTAAGACCCAATAAAAACTTTAATAACAGAAATGTATTTTTACATCCTAGCTAGGAGACAAATTGAAAGGATGTTTGACTTTGATATCTGACTTTCATCACTGGTCAGCATTAGGGATGAGCGAACTCGAACTGTATAGTTCGGGTTCGTACCGAATTTTGGGGTGTCCGTGACACGGACCCAAACCCGGACATTTTCGTAAAAGTCCGGGTTCGGGTTCGGTGTTCGTCGCTTTCTTCGCGCTTTTGTGACGCTTTCTTGGCGCTTTTTGAAAGGCTGCAAAGCAGCCAATCAACAAGCGTCATACTACTTGCCCCAAGAGGCCATCACAGCCATGCCTACTATTGGCATGGCTGTGATTGGCCAGAGCACCATGTGACCCAGCCTCTATTTAAGCTGGAGTCACATAGCGCCGCCCGTCACTCTGCTCTGATTAGCGTAGGGAGAGGTTGCGGCTGCGACAGTAGGGCGAGATTAGGCAGATTAACTCCTCCAAAGGACTTGATTAACTGATCGATCTGCAGCTGTGGATCATTGAGCTGCTGATCCTCAATTGCTCACAGTTTTTAGGCTGCACAGACCGTTTGTCAGTCACATTTTTCTGGGGTGATCGGCGGCCATTTTGTGTCTTGTGGTGCGCCAGCACAAGCTGCGACCAAGTGCATTTAACCCTCAATGGTGTGGTTGTTTTTTGGCTAAAGCCTACATCAGGGTGAAGCTGTCACACCAAGTGCATTTAACCAGCAATAGTCTGTTCATTTTTTGGCCATATACAAAATCAGGGGCAAGCTGCGCCTGTCACCAAGTGCATTTAACCCTCAATGGTGTGGTTGTTTTTTGGCTAAAGCCTACATCAGGGTGAAGCTGTCACACCAAGTGCATTTAACCAGCAATAGTCTGTTCATTTTTTGGCCATATACTAAATCAGGGGCAAGCTGCGCCTGTCACCAAGTGCATTTAACCCTCAATGGTGTGGTTGTTTTTTGGCTAAAGCCTACATCAGGGTGAAGCTGTCACACCAAGTGCATTTAACCAGCAATAGTCTGTTTATTTTTTGGCCATATCCCAGTCTAATTCTGTCACTAAATCCATACCGGTCACCCAGCGCCTAAATACTAGGCCTCAAATTTATATCCAGCTAAATCTGTCCCTAGTGCTGTAGCTGGGCGAGTTATTTAGTGTCCGTTCAAGCACATTTCTTGTTCTGGGTTGAAATACAATTCCCAATTTAGCAATTTCATAATTTAGTGGTTTCTGCTATATCAGAGCTATTTGAAATCTATCCCTAAAAGGGTATATAATATTCAAGGTGCACAATGGGTCATTCAGAATAACTTCACACACACCCGCTACTGTGTATTTCCAAGTCTAATTCTGTCACTAAACCCATACCTGTCACGCAGCGCCTAAATACTAGGCCTCAAATTTATATCCAGCTAAATCTGTCCCTAGTGCTGTAGCTGGGCGAGTTATTTAGTGTCCGTTCAAGCACATTTCTTGTTCTGGGTTGAAATACAATTCCCAATTTAGCAATTTCATAATTTAGTGGTTTCTGCTATATCAGAGCTATTTGAAATCTATCCCTAAAAGGGTATATAATATTCAAGGTGCACATTGGGTCATTCAGAATAACTTCACACACACCCGCTACTGTGTATTTCCAAGTCTAATTCTGGCACTAAACCCATACCTGTCACCCAGCGCCTAAATACTAGGCCTCAAATTTATATCCCGCTAAATCTGTCCTTAGTGCTGTAGCTGGGCGAGTTATTTAGTGTCCGTTCAAGCACATTTCTTGTTCTGGGTTGAAATACAATTCCCAATTTAGCAATTTCATAATTTAGTGGTTTCTGCTATATCAGAGCTATTTGAAATCTATCCCTAAAAGGGTATATAATATTCAAGGTGCACATTGGGTCATTCAGAATAACTTCACACACACCCGCTACTGTGTATTTCCAAGTCTAATTCTGGCACTAAACCCATACCTGTCACCCAGCGCCTAAATACTAGGCCTCAAATTTATATCCCGCTAAATCTGTCCTTAGTGCTGTAGCTGGGCGAGTTATTTAGTGTCCGTTCAAGCACATTTCTTGTTCTGGGTTGAAATACAATTCCCAATTTAGCAATTTCATAATTTAGTGGTTTCTGCTATATCAGAGCTATTTGAAATCTATCCCTAAAAGGGTATATAATATTCAAGGTGCACATTGGGTCATTCAGAATAACTTCACACACACCCGCTACTGTGTATTTCCAAGTCTAATTCTGGCACTAAACCCATACCTGTCACCCAGCGCCTAAATACTAGGCCTCAAATTTATATCCCGCTAAATCTGTCCTTAGTGCTGTAGCTGGGCGAGTTATTTAGTGTCCGTTCAAGCACATTTCTTGTTCTGGGTTGAAATACAATTCCCAATTTAGCAATTTCATAATTTAGTGGTTTCTGCTATATCAGAGCTATTTGAAATCTATCCCTAAAAGGGTATATAATATTCAAGGTGCACATTGGGTCATTCAGAATAACTTCACACACACCCGCTACTGTGTATTTCCAAGTCTAATTCTGGCACTAAACCCATACCTGTCACCCAGCGCCTAAATACTAGGCCTCAAATTTATATCCCGCTAAATCTGTCCTTAGTGCTGTAGCTGGGCGAGTTATTTAGTGTCCGTTCAAGCACATTTCTTGTTCTGGGTTGAAATACAATTCCCAATTTAGCAATTTCATAATTTAGTGGTTTCTGCTATATCAGAGCTATTTGAAATCTATCCCTAAAAGGGTATATAATATTCAAGGTGCACATTGGGTCATTCAGAATAACTTCACACACACCCGCTACTGTGTATTTCCAAGTCTAATTCTGTCACTAAACCCATACCTGTCACGCAGCGCCTAAATACTAGGCCTCAAATTTATATCCAGCTAAATCTGTCCCTAGTGCTGTAGCTGGGCGAGTTATTTAGTGTCCGTTCAAGCACATTTCTTGTTCTGGGTTGAAATACAATTCCCAATTTAGCAATTTCATAATTTAGTGGTTTCTGCTATATCAGAGCTATTTGAAATCTATCCCTAAAAGGGTATATAATATTCAAGGTGCACATTGGGTCATTCAGAATAACTTCACACACACCCGCTACTGTGTATTTCCAAGTCTAATTCTGGCACTAAACCCATACCTGTCACCCAGCGCCTAAATACTAGGCCTCAAATTTATATCCCGCTAAATCTGTCCTTAGTGCTGTAGCTGGGCGAGTTATTTAGTGTCCGTTCAAGCACATTTCTTGTTCTGGGTTGAAATACAATTCCCAATTTAGCAATTTCATAATTTAGTGGTTTCTGCTATATCAGAGCTATTTGAAATCTATCCCTAAAAGGGTATATAATATTCAAGGTGCACATTGGGTCATTCAGAATAACTTCACACACACCCGCTACTGTGTATTTCCAAGTCTAATTCTGGCACTAAACCCATACCTGTCACCCAGCGCCTAAATACTAGGCCTCAAATTTATATCCCGCTAAATCTGTCCTTAGTGCTGTAGCTGGGCGAGTTATTTAGTGTCCGTTCAAGCACATTTCTTGTTCTGGGTTGAAATACAATTCCCAATTTAGCAATTTCATAATTTAGTGGTTTCTGCTATATCAGAGCTATTTGAAATCTATCCCTAAAAGGGTATATAATATTCAAGGTGCACATTGGGTCATTCAGAATAACTTCACACACACCCGCTACTGTGTATTTCCAAGTCTAATTCTGGCACTAAACCCATACCTGTCACCCAGCGCCTAAATACTAGGCCTCAAATTTATATCCCGCTAAATCTGTCCTTAGTGCTGTAGCTGGGCGAGTTATTTAGTGTCCGTTCAAGCACATTTCTTGTTCTGGGTTGAAATACAATTCCCAATTTAGCAATTTCATAATTTAGTGGTTTCTGCTATATCAGAGCTATTTGAAATCTATCCCTAAAAGGGTATATAATATTCAAGGTGCACATTGGGTCATTCAGAATAACTTCACACACACCCGCTACTGTGTATTTCCAAGTCTAATTCTGGCACTAAACCCATACCTGTCACCCAGCGCCTAAATACTAGGCCTCAAATTTATATCCCGCTAAATCTGTCCTTAGTGCTGTAGCTGGGCGAGTTATTTAGTGTCCGTTCAAGCACATTTCTTGTTCTGGGTTGAAATACAATTCCCAATTTAGCAATTTCATAATTTAGTGGTTTCTGCTATATCAGAGCTATTTGAAATCTATCCCTAAAAGGGTATATAATATTCAAGGTGCACATTGGGTCATTCAGAATAACTTCACACACACCCGCTACTGTGTATTTCCAAGTCTAATTCTGGCACTAAACCCATACCTGTCACCCAGCGCCTAAATACTAGGCCTCAAATTTATATCCCGCTAAATCTGTCCTTAGTGCTGTAGCTGGGCGAGTTATTTAGTGTCCGTTCAAGCACATTTCTTGTTCTGGGTTGAAATACAATTCCCAATTTAGCAATTTCATAATTTAGTGGTTTCTACTATATCAGAGCTATTTGAAATCTATCCCTAAAAGGGTATATAATATTCAAGGTGCACATAGGGTCATTCAGAATAACTTCACACACACGCTTCTGTGCATTTCCAAGTCTAATTCTGTCACTAAATCCATACCGGTCACCCAGCGCCTAAATACTAGGCCTCAAATTTATATCCAGCTAAATCTGTCCCTAGTGCTGTAGCTGGGCGAGTTATTTAGTGTCCGTTCAAGCACATTTCTTGTTCTGGGTTGAAATACAATTCCCAATTTAGCAATTTCATAATTTAGTGGTTTCTGCTATATCAGAGCTATTTGAAATCTATCCCTAAAAGGGTATATAATATTCAAGGTGCACATTGGGTCATTCAGAATAACTTCACACACACCCGCTACTGTGTATTTCCAAGTCTAATTCTGGCACTAAACCCATACCTGTCACCCAGCGCCTAAATACTAGGTCTCAAATTTATATCCCGCTAAATCTGTCCTTAGTGCTGTAGCTGGGCGAGTTATTTAGTGTCCGTTCAAGCACATTTCTTGTTCTGGGTTGAAATACAATTCCCAATTTAGCAATTTCATAATTTAGTGGTTTCTGCTATATCAGAGCTATTTGAAATCTATCCCTAAAAGGGTATATAATATTCAAGGTGCACATTGGGTCATTCAGAATAACTTCACACACACCCGCTACTGTGTATTTCTAAGTCTAATTCTGTCACTAAACCCATACCTGTCACCCAGCGCCTAAATACTAGGCCTCAAATTTATATCCTGCTAAATCTCTCGTTAACGCTGTCCTGTTGTGGCTGGGAAAGTTATTTAGTGTCCGTCAAAGCACATTTTTTGTTCTGGGTTTAAATACAATTCCCAATTTAACAATTTCATAATTTAGTGGTTTCTGCTATATCAGAGCTATTTGAAATCTATCCCTAAAAGGGTATATAATATTCAAGGTGCACATTGGGTCATTCAGAATAACTTCACACACACACGCTTCTGTGCATTTCCAAGTCTAATTCTGTCACTAAATCCATACCGGTCACCCAGCGCCTAAATACTAGGCCTCAAATTTATATCCCGCTGAATTTGAATACAATACATTGGGCCAAATAATATATTTGTTGTTGTGGTGAACCATAACAATGAGAAAAACATCTAGTAAGGGACGCGGACGTGGACATGGTCGTGGTGGTGTTAGTGGACCCTCTGGTGCTGGGAGAGGACGTGGCCGTTCTGCCACATCCACACGTCCTAGTGTACCAACTACCTCAGGTCCCAGTAGCCGCCAGAATTTACAGCGATATATGGTGGGGCCCAATGCCGTTCTAAGGATGGTAAGGCCTGAGCAGGTACAGGCATTAGTCAATTGGGTGGCCGACAGTGGATCCAGCACGTTCACATTATCTCCCACCCAGTCTTCTGCAGAAAGCGCACAGATGGCGCCTGAAAACCAACCCCATCAGTCTGTCACATCACCCCCATGCATACCAGGGAAACTGTCTCAGCCTCAAGTTATGCAGCAGTCTCTTATGCTGTTTGAAGACTCCGCTGGCAGGGTTTCCCAAGGGCATCCACCTAGCCCTTCCCCAGCGGTGAAAGACATAGAATGCACTGACGCACAACCACTTATGTTTCCTGATGATGAGGACATGGGAATACCACCTCAGCATGTCTCTGATGATGACGAAACACAGGTGCCAACTGCTGCGTCTTTCTGCAGTGTGCAGACTGAACAGGAGGTCAGGGATCAAGACTGGGTGGAAGACGATGCAGGGGACGATGAGGTCCTAGACCCCACATGGAATGAAGGTCGTGCCACTGACTTTCACAGTTCGGAGGAAGAGGCAGTGGTGAGACCGAGCCAACAGCGTAGCAAAAGAGGGAGCAGTGGGCAAAAGCAGAACACCCGCCGCCAAGAGACTCCGCCTGCTACTGACCGCCGCCATCTGGGACCGAGCACCCCAAAGGCAGCTTCAAGGAGTTCCCTGGCATGGCACTTCTTCAAACAATGTGCTGACGACAAGACCCGAGTGGTTTGCACGCTGTGCCATCAGAGCCTGAAGCGAGGCATTAACGTTCTGAACCTGAGCACAACCTGCATGACCAGGCACCTGCATGCAAAGCATGAACTGCAGTGGAGTAAACACCTTAAAACCAAGGAAGTCACTCAGGCTCCCCCTGCTACCTCTTCTGCTGCTGCCGCCTCGGCCTATTCTGCTGCTGCCGCCTCGGCCTCTTCCTCCGCCTCTGGAGGAACGTTGGCACCTGCCGCCCAGCAAACAGGGGATGTACCACCAACACCACCACCACCACCTCCGTCACCAAGCGTCTCAACCATGTCACACGGCAGCGTTCAGCTCTCCATCTCACAAACATTTGAGAGAAAGCGTAAATTCCCACCTAGCCACCCTCGATCCCTGGCCCTGAATGCCAGCATTTCTAAACTACTGGCCTATGAAATGCTGTCATTTAGGCTGGTGGACACAGACAGCTTCAAACAGCTCATGTCGCTTGCTGTCCCACAGTATGTTGTTCCCAGCCGGCACTACTTCTCCAAGAGAGCCGTGCCTTCCCTGCACAACCAAGTATCCGATAAAATCAAGTGTGCACTGCGCAACGCCATCTGTGGCAAGGTCCACCTAACCACAGATACGTGGACCAGTAAGCACGGCCAGGGACGCTATATCTCCCTAACTGCACACTGGGTAAATGTAGTGGCAGCTGGGCCCCAGGCGGAGAGCTGTTTGGCGCACGTCCTTCCGCCGCCAAGGATCGCAGGGCAACATTCTTTGCCTCCTGTTGCCACCTCCTCCTTCTCGGCTTCCTCCTCCTCTTCTTCCACCTGCTCATCCAGTCAGCCACACACCTTCACCACCAACTTCAGCACAGCCCGGGGTAAACGTCAGCAGGCCATTCTGAAACTCATATGTTTGGGGGACAGGCCCCACACCGCACAGGAGTTGTGGCGGGGTATAGAACAACAGACCGACGAGTGGTTGCTGCCGGTGAGCCTCAAGCCCGGCCTGGTGGTGTGTGATAATGGGCGAAATCTCGTTGCAGCTCTGGGACTAGCCAATTTGACGCACATCCCTTGCTTGGCGCATGTGCTGAATTTGGTGGTGCAGAAGTTCATTCACAACTACCCCGACATGTCAGAGCTGCTGCATAAAGTGCGGGCCGTCTGTTCGCGCTTCCGGCGTTCACATCCTGCTGCTGCTCGCCTGTCTGCGCTACAGCGTAACTTCGGCCTTCCCGCTCACCGCCTCATATGCGACGTGCCCACCAGGTGGAACTCCACCTTGCACATGCTGGACAGACTGTGCGAGCAGCAGCAGGCCATAGTGGAGTTTCAGCTGCAGCACGCACGGGTCAGTCGCACTACAGAACAGCACCACTTCACCACCAATGACTGGGCCTCCATGCGAGACCTGTGTGCCCTGTTGCGCTGTTTCGAGTACTCCACCAACATGGCCAGTGGCGATGACACCGTTATCAGCGTTACAATACCACTTCTATGTCTCCTTGAGAAAACACTTAGGGCGATGATGGAAGAGGAGGTGGCCCAGGAGGAGGAGGAGGAGGAGGAGGAAGAGGGGTCATTTTTAGCACTTTCAGGCCAGTCTCTTCGAAGTGACTCAGAGGGAGGTTTTTGGCAACAGCAGAGGCCAGGTACAAATGTGGCCAGCCAGGGCCCACTACTGGAGGACGAGGAGGACGAGGATGAGGAGGAGGTGGAGGAGGATGAGGATGAAGCATGGTCACAGCGGGGTGGCACCCAACGCAGCTCGGGTCCATCACTGGTGCGTGGCTGGGGGGAAAGGCAGGACGATGACGATACGCCTCCCACAGAGGACAGCTTGTCCTTATCCCTGGGCAGCCTGGCACACATGAGCGACTACATGCTGCAGTGCCTGCGCAACGACAGCAGAGTTGCCCACATTTTAACCTGTGCGGACTACTGGGTTGCCACCCTGCTGGATCCACGCTACAAAGACAATGTGCCCACCTTACTTCCTGCACTGGAGCGTGATAGGAAGATGCGCGAGTACAAGCGCACGTTGGTAGACGCGCTACTGAGAGCATTCCCAAATGTCACAGGGGAACAAGTGGAAGCCCAAGGCCAAGGCAGAGGAGGAGCAAGAGGTCGCCAAGGCAGCTGTGTCACGGCCAGCTCCTCTGAGGGCAGGGTTAGCATGGCAGAGATGTGGAAAACTTTTGTCAACACGCCACAGCTAACTGCACCACCACCTGATACGCAACGTGTTAGCAGGAGGCAACATTTCACTAACATGGTGGAACAGTACGTGTGCACACCCCTCCACGTACTGACTGATGGTTCGGCCCCATTCAACTTCTGGGTCTCTAAATTGTCCACGTGGCCAGAGCTAGCCTTTTATGCCTTGGAGGTGCTGGCCTGCCCGGCAGCCAGCGTTTTGTCTGAACGTGTATTCAGCACGGCAGGGGGCGTCATTACAGACAAACGCAGCCGCCTGTCTACAGCCAATGTGGACAAGCTGACGTTCATAAAAATGAACCAGGCATGGATCCCACAGGACCTGTCCGTCCCTTGTCCAGATTAGACATTAACTACCTCCCCATAACCATATATTATTGGACTCCAGGGCACTTCCTCATTCAATCCTATTTTTATTTTCATTTTACCATTATATTGCGATGCTACCCAAAGTTGAATGAACCTCTCCTCTGCCTGTGTGCTAGGCCTAAATATATGCCAATGGACTGTTGCAGTGGTGGCTGACGTGAAGCCTCATTCTCTGCTATGACATGCAGACTAATTCTCTGCTGACATGAAGACAGATTCTCTGTTACGGGACCTCTCTCCTCTGCCTGGGTGCCGGGGCCTAAATATCTGAGAATGGACTGTTCCAGTGGTGGGTGACGGGAAGCCAGATTCTCTGCTATGGAACCTCTCTCCAATTGATTTTGGTTAATTTTTATTTATTTAATTTTTAATTTAATTAATTTCCCTATCCACATTTGTTTGCAGGGGATTTACCTACATGTTGCTGCCTTTTGCAGCCCTCTAGCTCTTTCCTGGGCTGTTTTACAGCCTTTTTAGTGCCGAAAAGTTCGGGTCCCCATTGACTTCAATGGGGTTCGGGTTCGGGACGAAGTTCGGATCGGGTTCGGATCCCGAACCCGAACATTTCCGGGATGTTCGGCCGAACTTCTCGAACCCGAACATCCAGGTGTTCGCTCAACTCTAGTCAGCATCACAAAGAGTTTTAGAGTTACTGTGTATTTTTTTGCTAAATCATATAGCCAAAGAAAATCCACACCTGCTTAGAGCTGAGTCTATAGCTTAATAGTAATATTTGGTTTATAAACTAGTATATTTTAGGCTCAACACCCAATTAAACCTAACACACGCTATATTTTTAAACCCTATCTAGGAGACAAATTGAAATTATGTTTGACTTTGACGTCTGACTTTACTCACTGGTCAGCATCAGTGTTAAAAAGAGTTGAGAGATTCTATCCTTTCTACCTCCTTACTTGCACCCCTTAGTACGCTATGTAATTTCCCCCTCCTTTCTATTCCTTCTATATATTCTCAACAGTCTCTAATGGTGCTCTCGGCTACACATTGCCTCTGTACCTTCCTTTGTATGTGATGTTTTAATGTATAGTCGGCAGCAAAATACCATCCCTACTCACATTCCTTGGGTTATGCTCCCTATGTTCCCAGAGGCCCTTAGATTATATACATCATAGATGTGTAGTCATCTAGAAATATTATATTCGGGACGGGGTAGATCCGACTGGTATTCAAGGATCCTTGGCATTGCTCCCGACCTCACAGTGCCTCTGTGCTTAGATACGTTTGCGACGATCCAGTGTGAGGCCGGCAGTATACTCTCACAATTATTCGCACAGCCCAGTATGTTGTATTTTATCTTCATATCCAGCGGCCTTAAGATTATGCGCATGTCGTTTCTGCAACCTCTTACAGATGCTACTTTCGTGATGAGGTAGTTCCGACTGGTACTCAAAGATCCTCGCTGGTACTCTTGGCCCCACAGTGCCTGTGTGCTTGTTCTACCTGTGTGAGGAGCCAGTGTGAGGCCGGCAGTTTACTATTATAAATATTCGCATAGACCAAGATATTTTATCTTTGTACTCAGCGGCTGTACGGTTATATGTATGACATATTTGGAAACCATATACAGACACTATTCTTAGAGCAATGTAGTTCTAACCTGCAATCAGCGGTCTCTGACGGCGCTCCCGGCTGTGCTCTGTCTCTGTGCTTTCATATACATGTGATGATTCAGTGGACAGCCGTCAGCGTAAGGTCATACCTATTCACGCTGCAAGTGCCCCTTTCTATCTGTTCTCTGCGGCCATAAGCTTATATTTAAACCATGATTAAACTCACCTATAGGTCTTAGGGTTACTGCTTGGATGTTCGGTTAGGCACTCAACAGACATTAACAGTGCTCCCGGCTACACATTGTTTCTGTGCTCTCTATTTATGCGATGATTCAGTGAGTAACCGGCAGCACAGAAGTGTACCCTATCCGATCTATTTTATTTTATTCTACATGTACTCAGCGGCCTTAGGCTTATAGTTTCAATATATTTGGATTAAGATTCTTAAATATCCCCATTTAATGAGGTTTTAGCTTGTACTTTATAACCACTGGTGATGATGCCGACTACACATCATCTTCATGCTCTCCTTTTCTGCATGGATTTCATGTGTAGTTAGTAACATAATAGCTCATTATCCCATTAACACTTGAGTTCTGTTCTATTTTTATGTATCCAGCGGCCCCAAGCTTCATTTTGAAATTCCTGGGAGAATTAATCCTAGGTGCTATGGATACATCCTTTCCAATCCTATTTTCCCTTAAAGATAATTAGCTTAGCTCTCTACTTGATAGGTCATTCAAGACCAGTTTAGTATGATTCTAATAGGTTCTTTTCTGTTCAATTTATATTTGTTCTTTTTTTGTTCTGCACAGGTCTCTCATTATCCAGTGGTGCATCCATCCGCGACGGTCCATCCTACCTCTGAGACAATGGCTTTTAATTCATACGTCTTACTCAAAAGCTAAGTACCCTGAGCAACTCACGTTCCTTAAACGCTTCCTCAAGTGTTGGTTGCGTCGCTCTGCCACTCCTCGTCACCCCATAATGGCTATTAGTATTGCCTCTTATAATGTTAAGGGATGTAATTTGCCTTCTAAGCGGATCCAGATCTTTGGGGTGTTGAGGAGAGCCAAAGCGAACGTAATCTTCTTACAAGAAACACATTTTAAATCTCAGCACTTTCCCAATTTATCCTTCTCATTTTGCCCTACTTGTTTTCATTGTGGTTCCCCCATATCAAGATCCAAAGGAGTTAGTATCGGCTTCCAGAGTAAGTTACCCTTCATCCTAGATGACCAGCTATGTGACCCTGAGGGTTGTTTCATTATGATCAAAGGCAGATAGGCCAACACCTATACACCTTTATAAATGTCTACGCCCCAAATAGTTGCCAGATTCCCTGGCTAAAGTCAATCCTACTAAAAATATAATTTTTTAGAGATGGCATCACTTAAACCTGGTCCTAAATCAATTCATTGACTACTCATCACACAAATCAGCCCAATCTCAAAAGGGCATTCGCTCTTTATTGAGGTCACCTAAGGTGCCAAAACTCACCTAATAGATGTCTGGCGTACCATACACCCAGACTCTAGAGACTATACTTTCTACTCATCACTGCACAGATCGTACCAACGCCTAGACTATTTATTTATCTCAAAGGAACATCTTCACTTGTGTGCTAGAGCTGAAATAGGTTCCATAATCTTATCTGATCACGCTCCCATATTTCTACATATGAATTCCCCCCTTAACCATAAACCCTCTAGTCATTGGCGATTTAATGAGCAACTCACCAATCTACCAACCACTAAATCTAAACTGAAAGATCTTCTTGAAGAATATTTCAACACGAACTGTTCCCCCGAGGTATCGCCTCAAATAATTTGGGATGCCCACAAAGCATTTATTAGGGGCCACTGTATTAGCTTAGGGGCGCATGTAAAAAAAGAAAGACAAAAACAGTTAGACGCCCTCTATGAGAAAATTAGCTGGAGGGTGCCCATAAAAAATCCCAATTAGAATCACACTTAATAGAACTCTCTGCATGTAGGGCTGCCATCAAAAATCTATTAAATACGGCCTTTGCTAAACTATACCTACACTCTCAATATAAAATATTTGCTCATGGAAATAAAGCTTCTCGATATATGATGTCCAGACTAAAACGTAGGAAACTAAATAATTATATACATAAACTAAAGACCCCAGAAGGTCCACTAACCTTCGAACCAAGTAAAATCGCTTCCCTATTTAGAGACTATTATGAATCTCTCTACAATCTTAACTCGACGCAACCTCCCTCTGGCAATACGGTGGTCCCTCCACCCCTTACTTCATATTTTAGCGGCTTGTCCCTCTCCTCTCTCTCGGAACAGGATAAGGTTTACTTAGCCTCCCCATTTTCTTCAGAAGAACTCCTACAAGCCATTAAAAATTCCCCAAAAGGAAAATGCCCAGGCCTGGACGGGTTCCCTATACCCTACTACATGGCTTTCCATGAAATATTAATCCCACACCTTATCCCAGTATACAATAACGCCTTACAAGGTATTCCACTATCGACGGACATGACCAATGCCCACATTACCCTAATTCCCAAGGAAGGCAAAGACCATTCTTTATGTCCCAACTACAGACCCATCTCTCTTCTTAATATTGATTTAAAACTTTTAGCTAAGATGCTCGCAAACAGGTTATCAAAGTTTCTCCCCGCGTTAGTCCATAGAGATCAAGTGGGATTCGTGAAAAATTAGGAAGGGAAAGACAACACGGCCCGTATTCTTAACATTATACATTATGTTAAGAGGAAAGGCCTTCCTCTGGTCCTTCTCAGCACAGATGCTGAGAAGGCATTCGACAGAGTTAATTGGCCCTTCATGTATGCAGCGTTGCAATCTCGTAACTTCCCCCTTCCCTTTATAGCAGCAATTAAAGCAATGTATCAGCATGCCTCAGCCTCAATTAGGGTCAATGATACCTTATCAAAACCATTTAAGATTAGTAATGGCACCCGGCAAGGCTGCCCCCTATCTCCCCTCCTGTTTGTCCTCGCCTTAGAACCCCTTCTACAGACTATTTGGATGGATTCTGACATCTTAGGAATAAATCTGGGTGACCAACAACATAAAATAGCCGCGGACGATCTGCTCTTAATAATAAGTAATCCTGGAATAGCTCTCCCAAACATTTATGGCCATTTAGAAACATATGGCTCACTTTCTAACTTCAAGGTGAATCATAATAAATCACTAATAATTTCCACAGGACTTAAAAAATCTTTGAAGACCCATCTAGAAGCGGACTCGCCGTTTAACTGGTCGTCCCCTTTCCTAACCTATCTAGGTATCAAAATGAGTACAGATCCCAATCAACTCTTTAATTTGAACTATATTCCTCTTCAAAATAAATTGGCAGAAGATTTAACTTCCCTTGATATCCCCACACTCTCGTGGTTTGGGAGGAAAAACATATGTCACTTATTATCCCTAAACTCACGTACCTCCAACAAACTTTACCAATTCCCAACCCTTCCATTTATTACTCTAAACTTAAGTCCATGTTCCGTTCCTTTATATGGAATAAGAAAAAGGCCAGAATGTCCTATATGTCTTTGTCTTACCTGAGAGAGAGGGGAGGGATTGCGTTGCCAGACCCTGAACTCTACGGTAGAGCTATTTTACTCACTAGAGTGGTGGACTGGTTGACGGCTCCCAAGCAAAAATCCTGGGTCCCAATGGAGGAGACACTGCTGGGACTTCCGTTCAGAGCGGCTTTACTGGGACGCATGTCTCCGCTGCCCCCTCATCCTGATATCACCCCGGTTATGAAGGCCACTCTGAATGCGTGGTACACCTTACAAAAATCACCCTTGTGCTCCCCACTCCCATCTCCGATCCTTAAAATAGAGGACATTTTTCATTTAGCCCCCCAGGCCTTACAGAACAGCATACCCACTGAAATTGCACGGTCTAATTTGAAGCTGACGGATCTTTACAAAGATTGCAAACTACTTACATAAATGAAATGGGCGATCTCTTAAAAAGCTCACGCCCTAACTTTTCTGAGCTCCATTTCTTAAGAGCATACATGTCTCAAAACATACAATTACATATGTTGCTACATCCTATTACTTGGTTTGAACACATTATCTGCCGAGATTCTACCCCATATAAGCTGATTTCACAATGGTACAACAGATTAAGAACTCCTCCTGAAGCCCTAACGCCGGCTTTTATAAGACTTTGAGAAAAAGACCTAAACAAGAATCTCTCTTCGGAGGATACCTGCATCATTTTTAACTCTTCACATAAATCCTCAAGATGTGTCAGGGTTCAGGAGAATAACTATAAAATCATCTCAAGATGGTATAAAACCCCTGACAAGACATGCTTATACTGAACTTCAGCTTCTGACACTTGTTGGAGATGCTCAAAAGAAAGGGGCGCTTTTATCCACATATGGTGGTCCTGTCCAACTTTACTCAGTTGGTGGGAAAAGGTTTTCCAAGTCTGTAATAAGATTTGCAATACCAACATCACCCCGTCTCCGGAAGTTGCTCGCCTGAATCTTTACCCTCGCAACCCCTCTCCCCCTAATCTACTTCGTCTCAAACAGCTAGTGAACGCCTCAAAATTGCTGATTCCTTTATTATGGTTGTCAACCGAGGTTCCCTCTATGGATCAATGGTACCAGAAGATTGACCAAATCTTCCGACTGGAAGAGCTATTCTCATGGGAATTGAGATCTCATCATAAATTCCTAAAGATCTGGAGCCAATGGATTTCCTTTAGAGGATATTAGATGAAAGTTAGCACAATTAGTATGTTCCCTGGGGTTACAGCATTAAGGTCCCATATCAGCTAGCTTCCCATTTGCTCCTTTCCTGACCCCCCTCACATTATTTAGCGTTGAGTTGCTCAGAAGGTAATGTTGCTTATGTTTTGGGCCGTCCCGGATGGATCGTAACGCCTAGATTTAAGGTAATTAGCGGATATCTTTATGACAATAATTGCTACCTGGTTATTAAGCATGCTTTTATAAAGCATACCTATCGGAGGCTTGTGCTGCTGATTAGCCCTTGAGACTTTGTCTTATCTTACTTGGTGTATAATTAATATCTGACAGACCTGTACTCTGTCTCTTTTGTATGTAAGAGCAGAGGAGTATGTTACTTCTCTTCCGCTCTATTTTTGTTTTGTATTGATTTATTCAATACAAATTTTAAAAATCAAAAAAAAAAAGTTTAGAGCCAAGTCTTCTGATTTTTCTCACTGGTCAGCGTAAAATGAGTTTCAGATATAAATAAATATATGCTGCTAAATCACATAAGGGAATACGGAATCCTGCAATAAGGAATTCACTTACTTTAGGGTGCAATAGCAGGTTTATTTACTTTAGAGTTCAATAAGGGGTTAATTTCTTTTGGGGTGCAATAAGGGATTCACTTACTTTAGGGTGCAATGGAGGTTCACTTAATTTAGAGTTTAATAAGGGGTTAATTTACTTTAGGGTGCCGCTCTGTTCTCCTGCTTTGCCCTCCGGTATGTTCAGCCACTTGGTTATAGTAGGCGGAGACTTAGGTTTCTATTGGGTCTTGGGCCCAAAAAAAACCTGTGGTTTGAAAGGCAGAAACCTTAGCATTGAGCTATAGGTTCGTCTAAAGGTTTTTTGTTTTTGTTTTTGCAAATTAACTATGTTTTCATCAGCATTTCAGAGAAGTAAAATGCTTATTACAACTGCACATACCATAGAGCTATAGACTCAGCTATAGTCAGCTATGGACCTTCTTTGGCTATGTGATTTAGCATACAGATTAACAGTACATCTATAACTCATTTTGACTTTCACCCTGACCTTTAAAGAAAGTCAAACATCAAAGTCAAACTCAGATATCCGAGTGAGCAGACTGAGCAGATATAATAGTCAAGAATCAGAATAAACACTGTACGGGTATCATACAGTTGATCGCTGTGTGCATCATGTTCTAGTGCAGGGACATTCAGAGTTAGTCTACTTTCACACTCGCGTTTTAGCTTTCCATTTGTGAGATCCATTAAGGGCTCTCACAAATGGTCCAAAACGAATCAGTTTGCATTCTAATGCATTCTGAATGGAAAAGGATCCGCTCAGAATTCATCAGTTTGTATCAGTTTGCATCAGATCAGTCTCCATTCCGCTTTGGAGATGGAAACCTGCTGAAGAGATGCTGAAACTGAGCCAAGCGGATCCATCCTGGCACACAATGTGAGTCAACGGAGACGGATCTGTCCTCCAATGTTCAAGACGGATCCGTCCTCCAATGTTCAAGACGGATCCATCTTGGCTATGTTAAAGATAATAAAGCGCATCCGTTCTGAGCGGATGCAGACGGTCGGACAAAAAAATTGCTTTTTATACACTTTTTATTACTGTGTTCATCTGAGGAGTTAGGTCATGTGATATTTTTATAGAGCAGGTTATTACGGATGCGGCGATACCTGATATGTATACTTTTTTATTTACTTAAGTTTTACACAATAACAGCTTTTTTCTGTCTTCATATTCTGAGCCATAGTTTTTTATATTTTTTGGGCGATTGTCTTAGGTAGGGGCTCATTTTTTGCAGGATGAGGTGACTGTTAGATTGTTACTATTTGGGTGGGCACATGCCTTTTTGATCGCTTGCTGTTGTACTTTTTGTGATGTAAGGTGACAAAAAAATAGTTTATTTAGCACAGTTTTTATTTTTTATTTTTACGGTGTTTATCTGAGGGATTAAGTCATGTGATATGTGTATAGAGTCGGTCGATACGGACATGGCGATAACTAATATGTCAACTTTTTTTATTTTTCTAATTTTTACCAATTTTTTTTTTACTTTATTTGGGTAAAATTACGTTTTTGTTTATTTTTACTTGAAACTTGTAATTTTTTGTGGGGAATTTTTTTTTTATTTCAACTTTTTTTTTCACTTTATTTTTTCATCTTTTAGGGGTCTGATCCCCTATATCATACAGGTTCCTGCCTGTGAGATCCAGGGGGCTGGATCTCATAGGCTCATCACCGGAAGGCAGCGCTGATGCCTAAGTAAGGCATCGTGCTGCCTTCCATGCCATCGGGTCCCTCTTACAGCCGCACAGGGGTCCCGCCAACCGGTGCCACCGCAACCTGTAAAAGCTGCAAACCGCAGGTCTAAATTGACCTGCAGTTTGCAGTGATCGCAGACACGGGGGGGGGGGGGGGGCACAGGACCAATGATTTGAGCAGGCACCTCTTTGCGATCACCGCCCGCCAGGCATCGGTGATCGGAACTACACATCACAAACCATTACGTCATGTGTCCTCAACAGGTTAAATGCCAGTGTCATATATCGCCATGTGCATCATGTTCTAGTGCACCGACATTCAGAGTTAAACCGTGAATTTAGTTATACAGTTATTGTGCCTCAGCATTAAAAGGCAGGTGTCATGTATTGGCATGTGCATCACGTCCTAGTGCACCTATGTTCAGAATTTAACCGTTATTTTAGTTAAACAGTATTAAAGGCATATGTAATATATTGCTTTGTGCATCACTGTGCAGTGCATTCATATCTAATCTGTTCTGTGAGCTGTAGAATTACATTATGTCCATATTACGAGCAGGGAAAATTTTGCTCCCTTTACATAACTGTGCAGTGGAGGGAAATTCATCATATCAAATCCCTTCTTTTAGCTGTACCGTTATGTTAAGTCTGTATAACGGACAGGTGTATTTTATTGCCGTGTACATAATTATGCATAGGAGATAAATTTATCATAGCTAATCCCTTCTGTTAGTAATACAGTTGCTATACACTATGGCCCAAAGAGAGTTGCCTGGGTTCTCCAAAGGAATGGGCAGTTGCAAAAATATTACTGTAGCCAGCACAAAAAGCATCAAAAGAAGAGTAAGCCAAGCCAGAGCTGCCACTGTCATCCAGCAGTTATATTTCAATTAACAATCCAGCTGTACTGGAACGGTTGACTTGCTCTTCAACATCATCTCAAGTCAAGCCAGGAATCTGTGGGTTCCTCTGACACCATGATTAGTTGTATGGCCCAGGAACTGCCTCTATGCCCTCACATGTCCTGAAAATGCTTCTTGTTTTTGCTGCTCTGTCTGTTAGCCAATTAACGGTAGCCGCTGGATCTGCTCCGTTTTCAGCGACGATGAGCTTTTTGAGGACAGTCAGCAGTTTCAGGCCAGCATAGAATGCACCTGGCAACCAGGAGAAAGGGGGTTACTATCATCAAGGGGTGGTGAAGATGGCAGCATGCCTTTGAGACAGCAGGGTGGAAGTGTGCCCATGAGACATCAGGGTGGAAGAAGTGGGAGATCTGTCGCTAAATGTGGGAGAGGTACACCATCTGCTACTTGGGAGAGTGCCTTTGAGGAATGCATTATCAGTGCACGGCTTCATAAAAGCAGAGGAAGGAAAGGCATCACATAGTGGGGGGGGGGGGTAAATGCCACACTCAGCAGTGTGGGAATTTTCAGGGTACATTGGCATGGCTGAATGCATGGTTTGTGGGCAGAAGGAGAGCCAGGGCACTTATGTTGGCACAACGGCCCTGCATCAACACATGGAGCCTTGGAGAAAGACAGACAGGATTCTGAGGAAAAGTGCAGCCTGATCTATAAGTGTTATTCCCTCTGAGTATCTTGCAAAGACATTGCCTGCCATTATTGTAAAGCCTGCCTGTATTCAACATTTTATGTGTGGAACCGACCAAAGACTGTGAATAGTTGAACTGTTTCAGTAAAGGAAGTTCTGGTTCACTGTAACTTGTGTTCCTCAATTATTCCTACAATAAATCGGTGTGCCACCATTACCGGCACTGACGTCACAAACTTAAAGGGATCTTGCCACCGGCACATTAAAAAAAACTGCAACATCCAGGTGCAGTCACAAAAACCATCAAGCGCTACAAAGAAACTGGCTCACATGCAAACCGCCCCAGGAAAGCAAGACCAAGAGTCACCTCTGCTGCGGAGGATAAGTTCATCTGAGTCACCAGCCTCAGAAATCGCAGGTTAACAGCAGCTCAGATTAGAGACCAGGTCAATGTCACACAGAGTTCTAGCAGCAGACACATCTCTAGAACAACTGTTAAGAGGAGACTGTGTGAATCAGGCCTTCGTGGTAGAATATCTGCTAGGAAACCACTGCTAAGGACAGGCAACAAGCAGAAGAGACTTGTTTGGGCTAAAGAACACAAGGAATTAGACCATGCAGGGGCCTGGAGCTGCAGTTCTATCCGCCCCTACGTTAATCCAGCCCTGCCCCACTTAATCAGCTTCATGTCCTGAACCAGCTCAGGCTCTCTTTTATGTGCCTGGTTCACGCTGTCTGTCACAACATCTTTATCAACACTGCACATGAGCTCGCTAACCATAGAACACTGTGGAGACTGCTTATCTTCACCTGAAACGTGTGGTACACCTAACACTGCCACATTTTCCTGCACATTTTCAACAATGGGTTCTCCCAGCTGTGTGTTCTCAACATTAATCAGCATTTCTAAATCACATACATCTTGACTAGCAGAGGGAGCTTCTTCCCTGGTCACAGCCTGCAAAGGCAAAGAGGTGTCATCATTATCATCTTCACAATTACATATTTCACATAACTTCACATTTTCATTAGGCCTTTCAGTTAACTTGATATGTTAACTTTGCACCTTATCTGCACCACTGTTTTCAATGGTCATTTCACTTAAACCATTGTGTTCAATGTGCATCTCCCTCACACTTTCATTTAAAGGGATAGGTACAAGCTCTGCAGAAGTTTTGTCACTTGCTGCAGAAGTGTCTCCATTTCCCCACAACTCCCAGAACAAGGCGAAATCACAGCCCAACATTACACCATACATGAGTGTATTCGCAACTCCAAGTTAATAGGTCCCAGTTTCCACTGGAGTCTCATACTCAGTGAGGGTCACAGGATAGTTCTCTCTATCCCCATGACTGTCCAGCACACTTAGCATTTTGTCCAACATAGGCTACTTTCACACTGGCGTTTTGGCTTTCCGTTTGTGAGATTTGCTCAGGGCTCTCACAAGCGGTCCAAAACGGATCAATTTTGCCCTAAAGGAAAAGGATTCACACAGAATGCATCAGTTTGCCTCCGTTCCACCTCCATTCCGCTCTGGAGGCGGACACCAAAACGCTGCTTGCAGCGTTTTGGTGTCCGTCTGACAAAACTGAGCCAATGGTGTTCAAGACAGATCTGTTTTGGCTATGTTAAAGATAATATAAACTGATCCATTCTGAACGGATGCAGACGGTTGTATTATCTGAATGGATCCGTCTGTGCAGATCCATGACGGATCTGCACTAAACGCGAGTGTGAAAGTAGCCATATAGTCCCCAGCTACCAATATGTTATGTACCAGGCTCACCTGGCTCCCTGCGTCCAACAACGCTTGGACTGGAGTGCAATTCACCACAATGTTTCACATTTTCGTATCAGTCTCTAGTCCTGGTGTCTTAACACCTACCGGCTCGGCGCATAGCGGCTGCCGCCGGCTCACATCACAGTTCACGGCTTCTGAGGTACCAGGGCACTGGTCAACAACATGCCCAACCTCCCTAGCCATGATCACTGTCACTTTGTCTGCTACACAAGCAATAACAGGAACGCTCTTACCCATTGACGTCACAGGTTTCACAGTCCCGGGAAATGAGGGTGCACCAGGAACATCTCCCCCGAGGTTATCATTCTTCTCCTGGATCATCTTCTTCTTCTGGATCGTGGGAACCTTCTACCCTGCCACGATCACATGCAAACTTCTCCATGCAGTGGTTGCCATGGGAAACACCTTAACCTTGAAACGCATTCTTTTCCGGACAATGAGTCACACATTCTACTGAAGACTTTTCCTCTGATTCTCCAGCCACACAATAAGAAGCACTTTCTCTGTTCCAATGGAAAGTCTTTGCCCAGCACAAATTCCACTTCCAGGGTCTCACATTTTAAGAGCTCCCATTGCACAGAGCCATAGTCTGTTACAAAGGTCAGACACACAGTGGTATCTGTCTCTGGCCCCCACTTCATAAAGTCCAGAGTTTTGGTCATATGTTTAAAAAAAAATTGAGAATCGCACTCTGTTTGCTCAGCGTTTAGGTACCAGTCAAGGGCTATAAATAGCCAATAAATATAGAAGTAAATTTGAGGCACACAATTTTTCACGATTTTCAAAAATAGGGCATTTATTCATTAGCATATATTGCTGTCATCCATAGGCCCAATCTTTTTCAGATGCATCCAGCGCCCCACTCACCAACACTCGTCCGAGCAGATAAAACCGCAGATGAAAGGTCCTTCGTGACCGAAACGTACGGTTTCTGCCAATATGTGTGTAATCTGAAAAAGATTGGGCCTATGGATGACAGCAATATATGCTAATGAATAAATGCCCTATTTTTGCAAATCGTGAAAAATTGTGTGCCTCAAATTTACTTCTACAGAGTTTCGGTCATGACCTGAGACACTTGGCGGGAATCTAGTGTGACCCACACCTGGCTTCCTCCAATCACCATCTTGCAGGTTCTCTAAAATGTTTTGTCACGTCTCCTGATCAAACAATCCTCCATTGCACTTTGCGCCTGTTGGTTGCCCTTAGCAACGACACCCATCGCCTTTTCCTTTGGAACTCCAGGCACATCATTGACACCTTGGACCTTTACAAAGTGTCCACTCAGCATTGAAGAGTTTCTCTTCAGGGCCATCTGCAGTTGATCCTCCAAAGCCTCCTGCTCTGCATCAAACCACATCAGCTCACATTGGGTACAACCCATCTGTTTGGCTAGGTTTTCCTGCCGTTTTATCTGCCACTACCGCTTGGCATACCCCTCCATGAGACCCATGGTAACAGACAGTCCTGTAGCAACAAAGTTTATGCAACTTTGGCTTCTGGCCCTTTAAATTTCATCAAGTTTATTTTTTTTTTTTCTTGTAACACAGCAAAAACATTTTCTCCACTGGTCAGTCTATTTTACTTGGGCTTCCAGCCCTTTAAATCATCACAGCAAACAGTGTCCAGATTTGCAACAGCTTCACCGGACAAACAGACTTCCGGCCATTTAATTCCAACACCGTAGCAAAGCAGCATTCAGCAGCACCGGCTCTTTCTGTCAGGCTGTTGCACCTGGCAACACTTTTCTTTTCACTTTCCATTGCCCCTAGCAACTGGCTGTTGTGTGCATCCTTCACCAATTGTAAGGGATCGCTCTCTCTCAGGGGGTCGCAATCACAGACTTCTTCGCAGACAACAGCATTTAATGTCCAAACTGGGCGCTTTATCGTGGCAATTCAGCACCCGCACAAACATAAGCATCAAAACAAACACCTGTCTGTCTAGGCTCTGACTAATACACAGTATTTTTCCCTGACACCTCTAAGCACACCTTATACATAGGGTCTTAAGGTCCAGGCCTTAGCAGGTCCGCTCACCGAACACAAGTCCAGACAGGGAAGAGATTGGGCTGCACATAGCCTTCTTTCCCCTCCGCCCTCTTGGCTGAGACCACCCAAAGCCTCTGTAGGCCTCTGTTTCCAAGTTTTCCCTCCCCAGACTGACACACAGAGGGTTGGTTTTATCCTTCCTTGATTGCAGCAGGCCTCACCTGCGATCACCTCTGGCAAAAGACAACACAAGGGAGGGTGTGGACTAACAGATCCCACTGCCAAACCTCTTCCCCAGTCCAAATGAAATCCAGCCCAGAACAAAATGTAGACAAAACTGTCTCAGCAAACTACGCTTGGCTGAAACCCCTGCGGCTTTCTGGATTTTATTTATCTCACCCAGCTGAGGTATCTGGGTGGGATATACATGCCTTCCAGCACTTATACTGTACATATCACCACACTACCCATAGACAACATTTTATGTTCCATACTATGCTGTTTCTGCTGTCGCTAGTTTTGTGGACGAAAGTTACTATATCCATACTCTGTCCACATACACACTGCACTCTTTCTGCTCCCAATTAAAAGGCATAATTTTTTTGACTTGTTCAAAACAACCCACTTTTTATTCTTCTGACCCTGTCAGGCAAAATTTTTGGTTGCTTGATCCCCCATGGCACTTTTTCATTAAAAAAAATTTATGCCCTAAATGTGTGATTACCTGTAGCGATGTATGTCAGTGTCACTTAGACATCATTTACTATTGCTGTTATTGCGTTCCAGAGCATGGGGAGGGGAAAATAAAAAAATCTTAAAAAATAAATGAAAAGAGATAACAAGTTTTCCTAAAAATTCCTAAGAGTCATTGGAGGCAAGAGGGGATTATATACAAATTTTCAGGGCAATTGGAGAAACTTTGGCTCAACCCAAATTGATTTGGTTCCAAACTAAACTTTTTGAAAAAATTGGAGATCCTGGACCAAAACAAATCACTCTTCTTTAGTGGCTCGCTCTTCTTTAGTCTGAACCGATTTGGAACTGAAGTTTTTGAAAAAATTGTCAAACTTGAACCATATCTCAACAGGTTCACTTATCTTCAAGCAGCAGCATACATGCCTATTGGTAGCTGGTAGTGTGTGATAACAAACAGCTGATTTGAAAGCACATTGCACTGTTAGACAGATTTGTAAAATGGTGGCTGTCTCAAGCGATTTGTAAGGGCCAAAGAATCAAAAAAAGTTTGGGATTTACCATAATTGGGGGGGAGTAATTTGTAACAAATTAGATTTGTGTGCAATCATTTTGCTCCTCTCTACTGTAAAGTTGAATTTACACCGCATAATTTTATAGCCAATTGTCGGGAAGGAAGTGTTCCTTCCTGACATTTGGCTGCTCGTTTAGTGAAGGCGAGTGCTGCATTTACATGCAGCGATCTCCTTCACAGTATGTGGATGAGGGATTAGAGTTGAGCGAACACCTGGATGTTCGGGTTCGAGAAGTTCGGCCGAACATCCCGGAAATGTTCGGGTTCGGGATCCGAACCCGATCCGAACTTCGTCCCGAACCCGAACCCCATTGAAGTCAATGGGGACCCGAACTTTTCGGCACTAAAAAGGCTGTAAAACAGCCCAGGAAAGAGCTAGAGGGCTGCAAAAGGCAGCAACATGTAGGTAAATCCCCTGCAAACAAATGTGGATAGGGAAATGAATTAAAATAAAAATTAAATAAATAAAAATTAACCAAAATCAATTGGAGAGAGGTTCCATAGCAGAGAATCTGGCTTCCCGTCACCCACCACTGGAACAGTCCATTCTCAGATATTTAGGCCCCGGCACCCAGGCAGAGGAGAGAGGTCCCGTAACAGAGAATCTGTCTTCATGTCAGCAGAGAATTAGTCTGCATGTCATAGCAGAGAATGAGGCTTCACGTCAGCCACCACTGCAACAGTCCATTGGCATATATTTAGGCCCAGCACACACACAGGCAGAGGAGAGAGGTCCCGTAACAGACAATCTGGCTTCATGTCAGCAGAGAATCAGTCTGCATGTCATAGCAGAGAATGAGGCTTCACGTCAGCCACCACTGCAACAGTCCATTGGCATATATTTAGGCCCAGCACACACACAGGCAGAGGAGAGAGGTCCCGTAACAGAGAATCTGGCTTCATGTCAGCAGAGAATCAGTCTGCATGTCATAGCAGAGAATGAGGCTTCACGTCACCCACCACTGCAACAGTCCATTGGCATATATTTAGGCCTAGCACACAGGCAGAGCAGAGAGGTCCCGTAACAGACAATCTGGCTTCATGTCAGCAGAGAATCAGTCTGCATGTCATAGCAGAGAATGAGGCTTCACGTCAGCCACCACTGCAACAGTCCATTGGCATATATTTAGGCCTAGCACACAGGCAGAGCAGAGAGGTCCCGTAACAGACAATCTGGCTTCATGTCAGCAGAGAATCAGTCTGCATGTCATAGCAGAGAATCAGGCTTCACGTCAGCCACCACTGCAACAGTCCATTGTCATAAATTTAGGCCCAGCACCCAGGCAGAGGAGAGAGGTCCCGTAACAGACAATCTGGCTTCATGTCAGCAGAGAATTAGTCTGCATGTCATAGCAGAGAATCAGGCTTCATGTCAGCCACCACTGCAACAGTCCATTGGCATATATTTAGGCCCAGCACCCAGGCAGAGGAGGGAGGTCCCGTAACAGAGAATCTGTCTTCATGTCAGCAGAGAATCAGTCTGCATGTCATAGCAGAGAATGAGGCTTCACGTCACCCACCACTGCAACAGTCCATTGGCATATATTTAGGCCTAGCACACAGGCAGAGCAGAGAGGTCCCGTAACAGACAATCTGGCTTCATGTCAGCAGAGAATCAGTCTGCATGTCATAGCAGAGAATCAGGCTTCACGTCAGCCACCACTGCAACAGTCCATTGGCATATATTTAGGCCTAGCACACAGGCAGAGCAGAGAGGTCCCGTAACAGACAATCTGGCTTCATGTCAGCAGAGAATCAGTCTGCATGTCATAGCAGAGAATGAGGCTTCACGTCAGCCACCACTGCAACAGTCCATTGGCATATATTTAGGCCTAGCACACAGGCAGAGCAGAGAGGTCCCGTAACAGACAATCTGGCTTCATGTCAGCAGAGAATCAGTCTGCATGTCATAGCAGAGAATCAGGCTTCACGTCAGCCACCACTGCAACAGTCCATTGTCATAAATTTAGGCCCAGCACCCAGGCAGAGGAGAGAGGTCCCGTAACAGACAATCTGGCTTCATGTCAGCAGAGAATTAGTCTGCATGTCATAGCAGAGAATCAGGCTTCATGTCAGCCACCACTGCAACAGTCCATTGGCATATATTTAGGCCCAGCACCCAGGCAGAGGAGGGAGGTCCCGTAACAGAGAATCTGTCTTCATGTCAGCAGAGAATCAGTCTGCATGTCATAGCAGAGAATGAGGCTTCACGTCAGCCACCACTGCAACAGTCCATTGGCATATATTTAGGCCTAGCACACAGGCAGAGGAGAGGTTCATTCAACTTTGGGTAGCCTCGCAATATAATGGTAAAATGAAAATAAAAATAGGATTGAATGAGGAAGTGCCCTGGAGTCCAATAATATATGGTTATGGGGAGGTAGTTAATGTCTAATCTGGACAAGGGACGGACAGGTCCTGTGGGATCCATGCCTGGTTCATTTTTATGAACGTCAGCTTGTCCACATTGGCTGTAGACAGGCGGCTGCGTTTGTCTGTAATGACGCCCCCTGCCGTGCTGAATACACGTTCAGACAAAACGCTGGCTGCCGGGCAGGCCAGCACCTCCAAGGCATAAAAGGCTAGCTCTGGCCACGTGGACAATTTAGAGACCCAGAAGTTGAATGGGGCCGAACCATCAGTCAGTACGTGGAGGGGTGTGCACACGTACTGTTCCACCATGTTAGTGAAATGTTGCCTCCTGCTAACACGTTGCGTATCAGGTGGTGGTGCAGTTAGCTGTGGCGTGTTGACAAAAGTTTTCCACATCTCTGCCATGCTAACCCTGCCCTCAGAGGAGCTGGCCGTGACACAGCTGCCTTGGCGACCTCTTGCTCCTCCTCTGCCTTGGCCTTGGGCTTCCACTTGTTCCCCTGTGACATTTGGGAATGCTCTCAGTAGCGCGTCTACCAACGTGCGCTTGTACTCGCGCATCTTCCTATCACGCTCCAGTGCAGGAAGTAAGGTGGGCACATTGTCTTTGTAGCGTGGATCCAGCAGGGTGGCAACCCAGTAGTCCGCACAGGTTAAAATGTGGGCAACTCTGCTGTCGTTGCGCAGGCACTGCAGCATGTAGTCGCTCATGTGTGCCAGGCTGCCCAGGGGTAAGGACAAGCTGTCCTCTGTGGGAGGCGTATCGTCATCGTCCTGCCTTTCCCCCCAGCCACGCACCAGTGATGGACCCGAGCTGCGTTGGGTGCCACCCCGCTGTGACCATGCTTCATCCTCATCCTCCTCCACCTCCTCCTCATCCTCGTCCTCCTCGTCCTCCAGTAGTGGGCCCTGGCTGGCCACATTTGTACCTGGCCTCTGCTGTTGCCAAAAACCTCCCTCTGAGTCACTTCGAAGAGACTGGCCTGAAAGTGCTAAAAATGACCCCTCTTCCTCCTCCTCCTCCTCCTCCTCCTGGGCCACCTCCTCTTCCATCATCGCCCTAAGTGTTTTCTCAAGGAGACATAGAAGTGGTATTGTAACGCTGATAACGGTGTCATCGCCACTGGCCATGTTGGTGGAGTACTCGAAACAGCGCAACAGGGCACACAGGTCTCGCATGGAGGCCCAGTCATTGGTGGTGAAGTGGTGCTGTTCTGTAGTGCGACTGACCCGTGCGTGCTGCAGCTGAAACTCCACTATGGCCTGCTGCTGCTCGCACAGTCTGTCCAGCATGTGCAAGGTGGAGTTCCACCTGGTGGGCACGTCGCATATGAGGCGGTGAGCGGGAAGGCCGAAGTTACGCTGTAGCGCAGACAGGCGAGCAGCAGCAGGATGTGAACGCCGGAAGCGCGAACAGACGGCCCGCACTTTATGCAGCAGCTCTGACATGTCGGGGTAGTTGTGAATGAACTTCTGCACCACCAAATTCAGCACATGCGCCAAGCAAGGGATGTGCGTCAAATTGGCTAGTCCCAGAGCTGCAACGAGATTTCGCCCATTATCACACACCACCAGGCCGGGCTTGAGGCTCACCGGCAGCAACCACTCGTCGGTCTGTTGTTCTATACCCCGCCACAACTCCTGTGCGGTGTGGGGCCTGTCCCCCAAACATATGAGTTTCAGAATGGCCTGCTGACGTTTACCCCGGGCTGTGCTGAAGTTGGTGGTGAAGGTGTGTGGCTGACTGGATGAGCAGGTGGAAGAAGAGGAGGAGGAAGCCGAGAAGGAGGAGGTGGCAACAGGAGGCAAAGAATGTTGCCCTGCGATCCTTGGCGGCGGAAGGACGTGCGCCAAACAGCTCTCCGCCTGGGGCCCAGCTGCCACTACATTTACCCAGTGTGCAGTTAGGGAGATATAGCGTCCCTGGCCGTGCTTACTGGTCCACGTATCTGTGGTTAGGTGGACCTTGCCACAGATGGCGTTGCGCAGTGCACACTTGATTTTATCGGATACTTGGTTGTGCAGGGAAGGCACGGCTCTCTTGGAGAAGTAGTGCCGGCTGGGAACAACATACTGTGGGACAGCAAGCGACATGAGCTGTTTGAAGCTGTCTGTGTCCACCAGCCTAAATGACAGCATTTCATAGGCCAGTAGTTTAGAAATGCTGGCATTCAGGGCCAGGGATCGAGGGTGGCTAGGTGGGAATTTACGCTTTCTATCAAATGTTTGTGAGATGGAGAGCTGAACGCTGGCGTGTGACATGGTTGAGACGCTTGGTGACGGAGGTGGTGGTGGTGGTGTTGGTGGTACATCCCCTGTTTGCTGGGCGGCAGGTGCCAACGTTCCTCCAGAGGCGGAGGAAGAGGCCGAGGCGGCAGCAGCAGAATAGGCCGAGGCGGCAGCAGCAGAAGAGGTAGCAGGGGGAGCCTGAGTGACTTCCTTGGTTTTAAGGTGTTTACTCCACTGCAGTTCATGCTTTGCATGCAGGTGCCTGGTCATGCAGGTTGTGCTCAGGTTCAGAACGTTAATGCCTCGCTTCAGGCTCTGATGGCACAGCGTGCAAACCACTCGGGTCTTGTCGTCAGCACATTGTTTGAAGAAGTGCCATGCCAGGGAACTCCTTGAAGCTGCCTTTGGGGTGCTCGGTCCCAGATGGCGGCGGTCAGTAGCAGGCGGAGTCTCTTGGCGGCGGGTGTTCTGCTTTTGCCCACTGCTCCCTCTTTTGCTACGCTGTTGGCTCGGTCTCACCACTGCCTCTTCCTCCGAACTGTGAAAGTCAGTGGCACGACCTTCATTCCATGTGGGGTCTAGGACCTCATCGTCCCCTGCATCGTCTTCCACCCAGTCTTGATCCCTGACCTCCTGTTCAGTCTGCACACTGCAGAAAGACGCAGCAGTTGGCACCTGTGTTTCGTCATCATCAGAGACATGCTGAGGTGGTATTCCCATGTCCTCATCATCAGGAAACATAAGTGGTTGTGCGTCAGTGCATTCTATGTCTTTCACCGCTGGGGAAGGGCTAGGTGGATGCCCTTGGGAAACCCTGCCAGCGGAGTCTTCAAACAGCATAAGAGACTGCTGCATAACTTGAGGCTGAGACAGTTTCCCTGGTATGCATGGGGGTGATGTGACAGACTGATGGGGTTGGTTTTCAGGCGCCATCTGTGCGCTTTCTGCAGAAGACTGGGTGGGAGATAATGTGAACGTGCTGGATCCACTGTCGGCCACCCAATTGACTAATGCCTGTACCTGCTCAGGCCTTACCATCCTTAGAACGGCATTGGGCCCCACCATATATCGCTGTAAATTCTGGCGGCTACTGGGACCTGAGGTAGTTGGTACACTAGGACGTGTGGATGTGGCAGAACGGCCACGTCCTCTCCCAGCACCAGAGGGTCCACTAACACCACCACGACCATGTCCACGTCCGCGTCCCTTACTAGATGTTTTTCTCATTGTTATGGTTCACCACAACAACAAATATATTATTTGGCCCAATGTATTGTATTCAAATTCAGCGGGATATAAATTTGAAGCCTAGTATTTAGGCGCTGGGTGACCGGTATGGATTTAGTGACAGAATTAGACTTGGAAATGCACAGAAGCGTGTGTGTGAAGTTATTCTGAATGACCCTATGTGCACCTTCAATATGATCTACCCTTTTAGGGATAGATTTCAAATAGCTCTGATATAGCAGAAACGACTAAATTATGAAATTGCTAAATTGGGAATTGTATTTCAACCCAGAACAAAAAATGTGCTTTGACGGACACTAAATAACTTTCCCAGCCACAACAGGACAGCGGTAACGAGAGATTTAGCGGGATATAAATTTGAGGCCTAGTATTTAGGCGCTGGGTGACAGGTATGGGTTTAGTGACAGAATTAGATTTGGAAATGCACAGTAGCGGGTGTGTGAAGTTATTCTGAATGACCCTATGTGCACCTTGAATATTATATACCCTTTTAGGGATAGATTTCAAATAGCTCTGATATAGCAGAAACCACTAAATTATGAAATTGCTAAATTGGGAATTGTATTTCAACCCAGAACAAGAAATGTGCTTGAACGGACACTAAATAACTCGCCCAGCTACAGCACTAAGGACAGATTTAGCGGGATATAAATTTGAGGCCTAGTATTTAGGCGCTGGGTGACCGGTATGGATTTAGTGACAGAATTAGACTGGGATATGGCCAAAAAATAAACAGACTATTGCTGGTTAAATGCACTTGGTGTGACAGCTTCACCCTGATGTAGGCTTTAGCCAAAAAACAACCACACCATTGAGGGTTAAATGCACTTGGTGACAGGCGCAGCTTGCCCCTGATTTAGTATATGGCCAAAAAATGAACAGACTATTGCTGGTTAAATGCACTTGGTGTGACAGCTTCACCCTGATGTAGGCTTTAGCCAAAAAACAACCACACCATTGAGGGTTAAATGCACTTGGTGACAGGCGCAGCTTGCCCCTGATTTTGTATATGGCCAAAAAATGAACAGACTATTGCTAGTTAAATGCACTTGGTGTGACAGCTTCACCCTGATGTAGGCTTTAGCCAAAAAACAACCACACCATTGAGGGTTAAATGCACTTGGTCGCAGCTTGTGCTGGCGCACCACAAGACACAAAATGGCCGCCGATCACCCCAGAAAAATGTGACTGACAAACGGTCTGGGCAGCCTAAAAACAGTGAGCAATTGAGGATCAGCAGCTCAATGATCCACAGCTGCAGATCGATCAGTTAATCAAGTCCTTTGGAGGAGTTAATCTGCCTAATCTCGCCCTACTGTCGCAGCCGCAACCTCTCCCTACGCTAATCAGAGCAGAGTGACGGGCGGCGCTATGTGACTCCAGCTTAAATAGAGGCTGGGTCACATGGTGCTCTGGCCAATCACAGCCATGCCAATAGTAGGCATGGCTGTGATGGCCTCTTGGGGCAAGTAGTATGACGCTTGTTGATTGGCTGCTTTGCAGCCTTTCAAAAAGCGCCAAGAAAGCGTCACAAAAGCGCGAAGAAAGCGACGAACACCGAACCCGAACCCGGACTTTTACGAAAATGTCCGGGTTCGGGTCCGTGTCACGGACACCCCAAAATTCGGTACGAACCCGAACTATACAGTTCGAGTTCGCTCATCCCTATGAGGGATCACTATTTCGATCCCTCATCCCCATACAGAATCATTGTTTCTGGTCAGTAGATTGCTATTTAGACATCATGATCTGCTGCCCAGAAACTTAGATTGATGTGCCTGCAGCAGATTTAATTGTCAGGAAGGAGCATTTGCAGGAAAGGTTGTTCCCGATAATCTGCCCGAGAAACAGGCAGTCTAAATTCACCTTAACTCACTGTCTGACCTTTACTTCTAGATGTTACAATAATTCATTTATTAAAGAATGATAAAAATGAAGGCATTATACAGTGTCTAGACAGAACATGTTAAATGTATTCTTGAAATTAAAAATGAAGCAAAATTGCACCTAATATGCTCCATATTCTGTACCTGTATAAATATATTATTTCTACAGCATATTTCAATGCACAGATGTGAAGGAGGCCTTAGGCTGTTTATGTAGCACTTAGAACACAGCTGTATAAGCTGGTACCCAGATCAGATCTTGTTGACCTCCACTACAAGGTTTGACAGTGAATAACTTTCAATACAGGAAATGTCAGTTTACCATCTGTAGCACAGAAGGATTCCTACACTGTTTACAACATTAAGAACCATTTTTCATTCACACTATTTGTATTTTTATAGAGTTTTACTTAAACTGGATATTTATGTACAAAAATGTTGAACTCCAGTTGGATTAATGAAAGCAAAAAATTTAAAAACTGATAAATTCACCAATGCAACAGTCAATGCAATAACTAAATCAACTATAACTTGTATAAATACATTCCAATTTCACACCCTGACACCTTGCATTACTTGGAGAAGGAGATTTCTGACTGTGCTACTGATTGGAAGACAAAAGGAACACAGAACAAGCACTATGATCACTAGAAACGATTAGAAGCAAACAGATGGAGAATGACATCTAGTGGTGGTGGGACATTAGTTATGGTATTTTACACAATGTTAACATAAAACTCAGTTGTGGGTTAATTATTTGTGCAGCATGTTCATAAAAAAAAAAAAGCACACGCAAGCCATAGAAATGTAAAGAGAAGCTGTAATATGAAAAGTCAAAGACAAATTAGTACTTACTAGGGAGTACTGTATAATGGAGCTAATAGCTGTTTCTCAGTTATTTGCAAGATAATAGTAATATTTTTGTATCCAAATTGATTCTACCCAATCAAAGGTGCTCCAATAACCTTAAAAATTGGTATATGACATGCTGAGGTCTCTTATGAGGTCTCCTATTTTTCTCTCTCTACGGCACTGGCAGCAGCATCCATATGCTATGGAACATGATGGTTGGCAGGCAGAAAGCAGTAGTGGCATGATGGGGCTGACAATAAATAGCCACCATCAGCAGTGGCAGATACATTCACTGGTCTGAGCCTGATGTGTCATCGTGGCACCATGCCTGATTAATTTTGACAAAAAATGATGTATTGGACTCTGGAGAAGGCCAACTCATCTGTTTGGATGTGATGACACCACTTTTAAACCTGGAAAACCCTCTCTGAGATGACACTGGAGACTGGACAAGACAATACAGAGATAGCTAATTGGGCCAGTTCCAGCAACTGTTCCAATCTGCCTGCCCAGAAGTCCATGTGGTGAGGGAACGGGGTATGTGCAGAAAAAGGGTCACAGTCCAGGTAGGACTGAACCTGGTTATTTAGGTGTAAGTCTATATTTGCTGATTTACCTCAGCCTGTTATGGCACCTGAAAAAAACTAGCAGCTTCTGCTACTTGTGGTGGCAATGTGGGTGGAAGGTGGGTGACTCGGAGGGGTGTAGAGGGGCCTTCTGGTAAGACACGTGGGCAACAGTTGTCTGATAAAAGCTGCAGCACACAGTATATCCTGATAAAACAGCAATTTGTTTTGGTAACAGAAAAATATTCTTCTATTTTGCTCTGATAACGAGGGCTTAAAAGCATGGCTATCCAGCAATCATCAGTACATAACCAAGCAAACACACAGCTTGCCATGCTGACAAGTGTGCCTGAGGACCACATTGTTTCCTGATCTGCCCCCCCCCCCCCCCCCCACTGGCTGTCACGAACAGTTTCATCATCATCAGTCTTGTGCTCCCCCACCAATGACTCCTCCTCTTCCAGTGGTAGCTCCTGATCCTCATCTACCCCTTCTTCCTCCATGAGACTTTGTCTGTATGGGTCCTCAACAGATACAAGGGTGGCCAGTAAGATGTGCAAGCTGTTCCTCTTCCAAGATCCCTTGTTGCATCCGTGTGAGTATCTGCTCTACGATAAATATCAGGAGGATGACATTGTTGATGCTGTAGTTGTCCCTACTGACAAATCAGTTGGCCTCTTCTAAGGCCGGACTATGCAGCATGTGTGTCTGATGAGCTGAAACTGCCTGACCTCAAAACAATACATGCTCCCTGCTCAGTGGGTCTGGTGCATGATGAAAATTATTCACAGATATACAGGGAGTGCAGAATTATTAGGCAAGTTGTATTTTTGAGGATTAATTTTATTATTGAGCAACAACCATGTTCTCAATGAACCCAAAAAACTCATTAATATCAAAGCTGAATATTTTGGGGAAGTAGTTTTTAGTTTGTTTTTAGTTTTAGCTATTTTAGGGGGATATCTGTGTGTGCAGGTGACTATTACTGTGCATAATTATTAGGCAACTTAACAAAAAACAAATATATACCCATTTCAATTATTTATTTTTACCAGTGAAACCAATATAACATCTCAACATTCACAAATATACATTTCTGACATTCAAAAACAAAACAAAAACAAATCAGTGACCAATATAGCCACCTTTCTTTGCAAGGACACTCAAAAGCCTGCCATCCATGGATTCTGTCAGTGTTTTGATCTGTTCACCATCAACATTGCGTGCAGCAGCAACCACAGCCTCCCAGACACTGTTCAGAGAGGTGTACTGTTTTCCCTCCTTGTAAATCTCACATTTGATGATGGACCACAGGTTCTCAATGGGGTTCAGATCAGGTGAACAAGGAGGCCATGTCATTAGATTTTCTTCTTTTATACCCTTTCTTGCCAGCCACGCTGTGAAGTACTTGGACGTGTGTGATGGAGCATCGTCCTGCATGAAAACCATGTTTTTCTTGAAGGATGCAGACTTCTTCCTGTGCCACTGCTTGAAGAAGGTGTCTTCCAGAAACTGGCAGTAGGACTGGGAGTTGAGCTTGACTCCATCCTCAACCCGAAAAGGCCCCACAAGCTCATCTTTGATGATACCAGCCCAAACCAGTACTCCACCTCCACCTTGCTGGCGTCTGAGTCGGACTGGAGCTCTCTGCCCTTTACCAATCCAGCCACGGGCCCATCCATCTGGCCCATCACGACTCACTCTCATTTCATCAGTCCATAAAACCTTAGAAAAATCAGTCTTGAGATATTTCTTGGCCCAGTCTTGACGTTTCAGCTTGTGTGTCTTGTTCAGTGGTGGTCGTCTTTCAGCCTTTCTTCCCTTGGCCATGTCTCTGAATATTGCACACCTTGTGCTTTTGGGCACTCCAGTGATGTTGCAGCTCTGAAATATGGCCAAACTGGTGGCAAGTGGCATCTTGGCAGCTGCACGCTTGACTTTTCTCAGTTCATGGACAGTTATTTTGCGCCTTGGTTTTTCCACACGCTTCTTGCGACCCTGTTGACTATTTTGAATGAAACGCTTGATTGTTCGATGATCACGCTTCAGAAGCTTTGCAATTTTAAGAGTGCTGCATCCCTCTGCAAGATATCTCACTATTTTTGACTTTTCTGAGCCTGTCAAGTCATCTTTTGACCCATTTTGCCAAAGCAAAGGAAGTTGCCTAATAATTATGCACACCTGATATAGGGTGTTGATGTCATTAGACCACACCCCTTCTCATTACAGAGATGCACATCACCTAATATGCTTAATTGGTAGTAGGCTTTCGAGCCTATACAGCTTGGAGTAAGACAACATGCATAAAGAGGATGATGTGGTCAAAATACTCATTCGCCTAATAATTCTGCACTCCCTGTACAATGCTCATACAGACACCCCTGTATATACAAAGTGGAATTCCAGCAAGTTGGAACATCGCTGATCAAGGGGTGCAATGCCAGATTGTTCTGTAGCTACAAATACATGAGGGGATTTCTTGTCACATGCAGGGATCATGTGTTAATTCTCCCAAATGCAGCACATTCACAAAGTCCCTGCCATTATCGATGACCACGTTGCCCAGTTGGAGTTGGCGGGGAGGCATTCGGTGGGATATTTTCTGCTTGATGCACTGCATTTTAGCAACGGACCGGCTGGGTAGAACATCTCAGGCAGGCTCATAAGCTCTAACACAGCATGGCAACTCTTCCCTTTACACATATGATAGGAAGGAGCGAAAATGGAAGAAACACTCTTGCTTGCTTCTGTTGGGGAAGGGAGGCTGTCTATTGACGATGATGGGAGGGATAAGTAGTCTGACAAGCACCTGGTGTGGGAACCAGACTAAGGGTCCATTCACACGTCCGTGAATGTGTCCGCACCCATTCCACAATTCTGTGTGTGCATATAACATTTAATATGTGCAAGGCAAACAGAAAGGAATGGGGAAGTGGACGTGATCCTGTGGACGCAGAGGCCATGATCCTGGGCGCATTGAAACTGTGCCTGCTGCCAGAGCAGAAGAAAAACAATCATCCACGATACCTAGCTTCATGTCCCAGTTTGCAGGACGTCGCAGGACAAAACTCTTGAAGTCAGACCAGTGCAACCAGGTGGTCAGTTGGATTGCAGCAGATAATGCTTCCAGTCGGTTAAGCACCACCCTTTCTTCCACAAAGTCCAGTCACAAAGTCCAGTCTCAGTAGCCAAGAGTCTGGTCAACAGAATCCTCTCCCTGATCCTCCTCCTCCCACCATGGAGAGTCTGGCCAAACAAGTGATCCCACACTCGGAAATTCTGAGGATCTCTTTTCATCGCCATTACTTGATTTGGCCCTATCGCCAAGCATGCTTGAAGAAGGACATGAGATTTTGTGCCTGATTCCCAACCTCTTGAGCATCCACAGTCACAAGAACATGACGGTGGGGAACGGCAATTAGTGTTTAATGAGGTGGATGATGATGAGACACCGTTGCCAAGGAGTCAAATGCAATTACTGTCTCAAGAGGTTGATGAAGAGGATGAGACACAGTTGTCAATCACTGAGGTTGTAGTTAGGTTAACAAATCAAAAGGATGATCAGAGTGAGGAAGTGGAAGAGGAGGTGGTGGACGATGAGGTCACTGACCCAACTGAATGAATGGTCATCGCCTTTCCAGTCAGCTTCTTTTAATCAGAAGCAAGTTGTGGGCATGGATGTCTGACCTCTGTGACGTTTTAAGAAACTATGAGGGATCAACACAGATGTTGAGTGGTGATAACGCTATTATCAGCATAACCATCCCACTTCTGTGTCTACTCAAACGCTCACTGCTCATAAGTAAGGATGTCATGATTTTCATGTGAAAGAGGTGGAAATGGGGAAAGAAGACATTACACAGGGTGATAGCCAGACCACCCTCCGTCCGTCTTCTCAGTGCGAATTGGACGATGAAGAGGAGGACGAGGAGCAGGAGACGGTTGCCTCCGCTACAGAGGGTAGTACACATGGAAGTTTAATTCTATCTTTTCACCGTGGGTGGGCAGAAGAGGAGGAAGAGGATAAGGAGATTGAGAGTGATCCTCCTGATGACGACAGCGAAGTCTTGCCTGTTGGGACTCTGGCACACATGGCTGACTTCATATTAGACTGCCTTTCCCGCGACCCACATGTCATACGCATTTTAGACAACACGGATTACTGGGTGCTCACCCTTCTCGACCCCGCTACAAAGAGAACTTCTCATCTCTCATTCCCCAGGTGGAGAGGACGAGCGAAACGGTGCAATACCAGAAGATACTTGTTGAAAAATTGCTCAAAAAATTTCCATCTGACAATGCTGGCGGCAGAGTCCGTATTTCCTTGGGTAACCGAAGAGAGGAGACAAGGGGAACACACAGCAGTTCCAACAGAGGCAGGGCAACACTCTCCAAGGCCTGGAACAGTTTCATGACACCCCGCCAGCACCCTCACCCTGATGCGTGGCCTAGTGTCACACGGAGGGAACATGGTGAAGTAGTACGTAGCAGACCGTGTCAGCGTTAGTGTTGAGCGGGAGGTGAAATATTCGATTTTGCGATTATTCACTTGAATATTCGTCTTATATTCGTCTAAATTGAATATTCATCATTTTTGTATTTATCGCAATTAATATGCGATTTAATCATTCGCATATTATGATTTTTTAGCTTAGAATTAGAAGTTATAAATTATAACTTCTATTTGCCTTATAACTTATTAATATGGCAACTTTCATATTCTTTAATCTTGGAGATCTAGATTTAACACAAATATAGCGCTATATTCTATGTCTTTATATTAATAAAAGAATCAAGATAGTAAAGTATTCTTTATTCTACATCAACAAAGATAATGAAGTATTTTTCATCAACGTAGATAGCGAAGTATTCTACATCAACAAAGATAGCGAAGTAATCTACACCAACGAAGATAGCAAAGTATTCTACAATATAGAATACTTCGCTATCTTCGTTGATTTAGAATACATTGCTATCTTCATTCATGTAGAATACTTCGCTATCTTCGTTGATGTAGAATCTACATCAACGAAGATAGCAAAGTATTCTACATCTTCCTCAATTTAAGTTATTATAGCATTACGCAATAATAATAACTAAGAAAGAGTAACTTTAATACGGTGTTATGCTAACTTTTGTGGAGGATTTCAATGCTGTATTGGGACAACATAGGAAGATATATCGCTTTACTCGATAATTATGTAGTTATTATTAAGGTACCAATATGATATTTGCCTGCCTATACAGTCTACTATGTTTGATTTGTTATCCCGATAATACATCATTTAAATAATCGTGTGCGTGTGTCTGTACGTGCGTGCGTCTGTACGTGCGTGCCTGTATTTGGATTGGAAAGAGAGTAGAGAGAGACCGATTCTAGAGAAATTTTGGAAGGCCGTTATCAAAGTCACTGTTAAAGGCGAGGCCGTTGTTAAACTCACTGTTAAAGGGGCGGCCACTGTCAAAGTCACTCTTAAAGGGGCGTCCACTGTTCAAGTCACTGTTGAAGGGGAGGCCACTGTCAAAGTCACTATTAAAGGGGAGGCCGTTGTCAAAGTCACTGTTAAAGGGAAAGCCATTGTCACAATCACTGTTAAAGGGGAGGCCGTTGTTAAACTCACTGTTAAAGGGGCGTCCACTGTTCAAGTCACTGTTAAAGGGGAGGCCATTGTTAAAGTCACTGTTAAAGGGGCAGCCACTGTCAAAGTCACTGTTAAAGGGGAGGCCGTTGTTAAAGTCACTGTTAAAGGGGCGGCCACTGTCAAAGTCACTGTTAAAGGGGCAGCCACTGTTCAAGTCACTGTTAAAGGGGCGGACTCTGTCAAAGTCACTGTTAAATGGGAGGCCATTGTTGAAAGTCACTGTTAAAGTTGGGGTATCTTGTTAAAGTGGCACCCACTGTAGAGTTTAGTTCTTATATTTGTCTTGAATATAAATGTTTTTATTTTTATTTTACTTCCATATAGTTCCATAGGGAACTATATAAATATCTACTCATTTACCGTTTTGATATAAAATTTTATTTTTGATGGTTGATCTTACCTTGCAGCATATGTTGCAGAAGGGATATGATGAGTTAAGGTCCCGTACAGAGAAGCAGGCCATTGTTCGGAGAGAAACATACCGGCTGTGGCAGCTACATGGCAGCATTCATTGCAAAAATGCAATTTTAAAAAAGTGGTCGGACCTGAAATGACACAAGATGGATCTGATCAAAGAGGTCAGAGCCAAAAATTGTCCAGGTACAATGCTTACATTAATTTTCTATCACCCACCTATTGTTAGTTATGTGTTCAGTTATGCAAATAAGTATGTCTATCCCTTTACAACTGATTACTTAGTACAGTGGTGTCAAACCGATGAAGCGGGTGCTAGAGGAGGCACTTAGAGCCCTCTCTGTGAGCCGCATACCCCTGAAAAGGTCTAAGGAGTACTAATCGGCTTTAGACATTTCCTACCATACAGCTTCGCAGGCACACTATTAACAGCACAGTCAGCATATTGAATGTAGTCAGGCTCTTTCAGCAAAATGATAATTGTGTGGAAGACAGACTATACTGGTATTCAGGTACAATGGCAGTGTTGGCTATTTGAGATAAATAAATTAGTTGGTTTTCTGTTCTGCCTCAAAAAAGTTCTCCAGCACGGATTTAGTACATGGTGGGACACGTAGCTGATTATTCCTTTAAAATATATACATACACTCACAGCGAGATACAGATCTGTATATGATGTAAACCCTTACCCAATGTGAAAACAGTTGACTTGGTCCACCTCATTTCAATAACCCTGCAACAGTATCTTCTGAACCAATACCCCCCGCTACCTCATCCTAACTATTAACGTACTCAACTGTAAACCATCTGAAAGACTTCATTTGTAGTTTCATCTAACACCAAATCAAGTGAAAGCAAACATAGGGGTAATCATTATGCCATCCAGATCCCACCATAGATTAATTTGTGTACCGTTATCTTATTTTATTTTTTATTTTTGCTTTCCTTGTTTATCTTGGTATTTTTGGAAAATTTAGTCATTACAGATGCTCCTTTTCCAAAAGTACGTGCTAAGCATTCTAGAAAGAAGGTGGTGGTGGAAGAGAAGGAGGTGACAGAGGATGAGAAGGGTGAGGAGAAGGAGCAGGCAGGACCATCAGGGCATCCGGCCCATAGCCCACCTGATGCAGATGAGGTTCGAGGATGATGATGAGGAGGAAGATGACGAGGTGGTGACACCCCACGCCAGGAGGGTAAATATATTCTGTTGATGTTTTAATTTAAAAAATGTACCCACACACATACAGGTGTCAGTTTAGTCTTCACCACAGGCAGATTTTATTCAAGCAAACAATTATAAATAAGTTCAAGTTCAAACTCTAATTTTTATTCAGACTTCAGATATTGCATAACCTAAAGTCCCCCACTTTGCGTTCACTCCAAGCAGTGTAACAAAAAGATTGGTATATCATCACTCTTTAGGGTCTGTCAGAGACCATGCTCATTTCTCTGCAGGTTCAGTTTTCACATCTCCTGTCCACCCTTGAAAACCCAGACCCTAATTAAATCCACGTAAAAAGCTTAAGTAGTCTTAAGAGCACCTTTCGGATTTCACCGGTCATTTTTACAGATTTTGATTTCAAACTACTTCTTACGCATCTGGGCCCCTAAAATGCCAGGGCAGTATAACTACCCCACAAGTGACCCCATTTTGGAAAGAAGACACCCCAAGGTATTTTGTGATGGGCATAGTGAGTTCATGGAAGTTTTTATTTCGTGTCACAAGTTAGTGGAATATGAGACTTTGTAAGAATAAAAAAAAAAAAAAAAAAATCAGCATTTTCCGCTAACTTGTGACAAAAAATAAAAAGTTCTATGAACTCACTATGCCCATCAGCGAATACCTTAGGGTGTCTACTTTCCAAAATGGGGTCATTTGTGGGGTTTTTCTACTGTCTGGGCATTGTAGAACCTCAGGAAACATGACAGGTGCTCAGAAAGTCAGAGCTGCTTCAAAAAGTGGAAATTCACATTTTTGTACCATAGTTTGTAAACGCTATAACTTTTACCCAAACCATTTTTTTTTACCCAAACATATTTTTTTTATCAAAGACATGTAGAACAATAAATTTAGCGAAAAATTTATATATGGATGTCTTTTTTTGCAAAAAGTGAAAAATACCACCAAAAAGCAATGAAATACCACCAAATGAAAGCTCTATTAGTGAGAAGAAAAGGAGGTAAAATTCATTTGGGTGGTAAGTTGCATGACCGAGCAATAAACGGTGAAAGTAGTGTAGTGCAGAAGTGTAAAAAGTGGCCTGGTCATTAAGGGTGTTTCAGCTAGGGGGGTTGAAGTGGTTAATGCTCGGGTTCCCCCATTGACTTCCATTATACTCGGGTGCTCGGTAGAGCACCTGAGCATCCCGATTAGTGATGAACAAACATCTGCCGGGATGGTTCGCGAACCTGAAAAACCTTCAGCTCATATTTGCAGCTAATAAATAATTACTAGAAGTGCACAAATAGTCCCACAACATGGACAGTGACATACCAGATGTATTATTCAAATTTGCGATCTCCATTCATTTGCGACTGGTATATCACACCAGTTATAATTATTTTTTCCAATACCGTTTGTCACTGTGTGTAGCAGAGGGAACACAGCAAAAGTGCAAACAAATGCTGCTGTACCCAAATGCACTATAAAGAAATTATATTATTGGTATATAACACCCCGCTTCTATCAGTTTTTTTGGGGGGCGACTGGTATATCACACCAGTTATGATTATTTTTTCTAATAGTGTTTGTCACTCTGAGTAGCTGCAGTATCACTGCAGAACCGCTCACCACTGCTGCACAATACAAATCCACTATAATATGTGAAGAGAAATGTGACTCCATCTTGTCTGGAGACATCACCCCGCTCTGATTTACAATCTGTACCCAATGTTGTCCTGGAAGCCAGACCCATCACATACCAATCTGCACAAGCAGCAGAATTAATTGCACTCACGAGAGCATGCATACTACATGAAGGCAAGCCAGTCACCATTTACACTGATAGCAGGTATGCACATGGAGTGGTCTGGGACCACAGAGTTATTTGGCAAAGGAGAGGATTTATTGCAGCTGATGGTAAGCACATCTCACATTCTTGTCATACAACTTTTAGAAGCCATAAGATTGCACTCACAGATTGCAATTGTCCACTGCAGGGTGCATACTGGTGGTAAGGTAAAGATCATGTGTCCCAAGGCAATGCCCTGGCAGATGCGGAGGCCAAGAAGGTTGCACTGATGGCCCCGGCCACATTGCAAATGGTGAATTTAGTACCTTCTTCACTTGGGTTAACTCAGATGCTTGTAGATCTCCAGTCCTCAGCTACTGACAATGAAATGGCCGATTGGTGTTATCCAATCTTGCAGAAGAATCCTAGGACAGGATCAATCTGCAAAGAGGTGAAACCATGCATACCACAGCACAGCTCCCCTCTGTTCATTGCACATTTTCATGGTGTACGACACAACAGCATTCAAACAACACACATGCTGCTAGCACAGAATTTCTATATTACAGGCATTAAACAGTTAGTGTCAGATTATGTTTGAAGGTGTATCACATGTTTGAGGAACAACCCAAACACCAAAGTCAAAGTCCCATATCAACACCTTGATTACCCCACCACTCCTTTTACACATCTGCAGGTAAACGTTACATACATACCTAGACAGAAAGGTAAACAAGAATATGCCTTGGTCATAGTTGACATGTTCTCAAGATGGCCAGAGGTCTACCCTACAAGATCAGAAGATGCCAAAACAGTAGCAAGGATACTGACACATGACATCATTCCAAAGTGGGGCTGGAATGATGGTAATTGAATCTGACCAAGAGCCAGATTTCACCTCAAAGGTAAACAAGGAGCTGACAAGACTACTTAAGCTTGAATGGAAATTTCAAATACCATACCACCCACAAAGCTCCAGCATTGTGGAACGCATGAACAGAACCCTAAAAGATAAATTGAGAAAGGCAACAGGGGGCACATTTGAGAAATGGAAATATATACTGCCAATAGTCTTAGCTGAGATCAGGATCACCCCTAATAAAAAGCTAGGGATATCACCATTTGAGATACTCATGGGGAGACCTTTTCCCATACCATGGGCAAAGAACCTCATGGTAGTATAGGAAGGGGACCTCAACCTCATTAGAGAAGAATATGTAACCAGATTGATTAAAGCCCTAAGTGAAATTGAGGAAAAAGTTGCTTGTAAGTCTCTTTGTCTTCCACAGGAACCAACTCATCCATTCCAAGTGGGAGATATTGTGCTAATAAAGAAATCAAAGAAAGGAAAATTTGCAGGAGACTTCACCTACGGACCACCGACTACAGTGGTAGCCGTGACCCGCACAGCTGTACTTACAGAAGAAGCACCTACCTGGGTCTACGCCACCAGAGTAAAACTGGTAAAGGAGGCACCCCAAAAGGAGGTAATAATGGGGACAGACAGTCTTGACCTCAAAAAAGGACAAAGTGAGGTACTAACGGGAGCAGACAGCTCTGACCTCCACCAGGATGCACTCCCTCAATTCTGGAAGATGGCCCAGACGGTCCACTTGGACTGTGGGATTACTGACAATCCTAATGACTCTGCCGGAGGATAACAAAGCTGAAGTTGCTATAACCCAGAAAGGTGGAATCACTACCTTCTGGTACAATTCCTCCAGTACTCACGTTGCAACTTAATCCTTCTGTTTATGCAGCATAATGAAGTGCAGTCCTTCCACGAGATGTGGCAACCACTATAAGAATGGAAAGGCTTAAATCTGTATTACTGACCCTTATTGGGGTAATAGATGCACATACTGGGGGTCAGTAGGATGGAATACAGGAGAAGACTGTAGGTATAAACCACAGAATGCGCTTAATCGAAAGGATAAGAATTGTAAATCCTTGATTAGTAGAATGACAATTATCAACGGAGGGGAGTGCCACATAGATGTTAGCCTATATCCTACAGAATGGGCATGCCCTAAGATGATGTCTAAGATGAAAATAGTTATAAAAATAGAAAACCCCAACAAAGGTGATGAAGATGATTATGTGCTGGGATGGTACTTTCACAACATGGGGGGGGGGGGGGCAGAGATTTCATTGGTCACCAAACACTTTGAAATAAGAGATATGTGTCAATCCTCATAATGGACATATCCTCAGAATCAAACATACCCTCTAAAAACCCATATACAGTCCCTAGGAAACATACTGGCTATTTCTGACCCTACCTATGAGGATACCCTGGCAGCAGAAACTGGGTTCTCTGATGTCAACCTATGGTTAGAATGGATGAAGTACAGTGCAGCTTCAGTAAATAAAAGTAATTGTTATATTTGTGGGGCTGCAAAGCCACATTTAGGGACTGTACCCCTGAACCTTCCCCCCATCGTAGAAGGATGCTTCCTTGAACTGTTTACTAACTCCACCTCCAAGAGTTCTTCTTGCGAGAATTGGAAAACAAAATACCCTGTCCTCACAAAAATACCAAATACAGGGGAGGGAATACGTGTTTACCCAGGAAATTACACCTGTTACAAAGGAGGAAAAACAGGGAGATTCTTGGGAAAATTTAGTAGAGAGTATTGCCACAATTACAGCCATCAAAACACTAACACGACCCAAGGCCAGGTGCAATCATTGAGGGACATATACTGGATATGTGGAGACGGGAAGATAAGATCTTGGTTAGAGGGGGCTTGGAAAGGAGAATGCACTCTTGCTAAAGCCATCATGAACATACACATCTTCACTGAAAATGAAAAAGACACCAACACACATATATGCAACCGTCGCGCCCTACCAAAAGGTAGCTTTGACCCACACGTGTATATTGATGCAATTGGGGTCCCAAGAGGGGTCCCTGATGAATTCAAGGCCAGAGGTCAGGTGGCAGCAGGATTTGAATCCATAATTCCCCACATAACAATCAACAAAAATGTAGACTGGATCAACTATATCTACTATAATCAACAAAGGTTTGCAAACTACACCAGGGATGCGTTACAGGGTGTAGCAGAACAGTTACAGGCAGATTCCATTATGATATTTCAAAACCGCATGGTACTCAATATGATACTTGCAGAAAGAGGTGGTGTCTGTAAGGTATTGACGGACCCCTCATCATGCTGCACGTTCATACACAACAACACCGACCATAATGGTAAGGTCACACCGGCAATAAAGAAACTCGAGGATTTATCAATTGAGCTCAAAAGAAACTCAGGTATCAATAACCCTTGGGATCAGTATTTTGGCTGGTTCACTACCTAGAAACAAGCACTTGTACAGTTGGGAATCATTATCCTGATAATTATTATAGTAATAGCAATAGTTGCAACATGTATCATACCATGTGTACGGAAACTGATAATTAAAGGAGTATCAAATATGTCATTTTATGAGACTCTACTGCCTAATCCTGAAGGCAACTCACCTGAAGGATATAGAAAATATCTGGCGGTATACAGGGGCAAGGGTAAGAACCATATTATCTAAGACATTTGGTTCTAAGAGGGGATTAAAGAGTAATGTGACTCCATCTTGTCTGCTCTAAATATGTAAAGAATTGTGATAATATCTCACCCATGCACTGTTTCAAGTTCCCCGCTGTGAGTTAAGTTTTGCTTATCTGGAATCCCCCAGAACTAGTACAGACATTCTTGCCTTATTTAGGGTCATTTGGCCCAACTGCATAACTGATTAAAACATATTCTTTTTGCTTACTGCAAGTACATATACCATATAAGGATGCTCCGGTAGTATGTGTATGAGCAACAATGTGTATCTTTATGATTCGTTTAACGCTGTTATGCAAACTTTTCTACTGCCTATATAAGGCCAAGCTATAGCATAATAAAGTTAGAGTATTTCTCAGTGATACCTGGGTGTGTGTCATGTTATTGCAGGCTGAAAAATATCTCTCCTGAAGTCAGTAAGATAAAACCAAGGTGGTCGTAGAGGTCCAGAAAGGTCCAAATCCTTTCAATATGCTTTCTATGTTAGAAAGTATATTATAAGTGTATTACACCCCTCTGTACTGCACACCTATCAATAGTACACCTATACTAGACCTTAAAAGGACTTTGGTGGACCTATCTGATAGCGTTTTTGTCCCTAACAGTCTGTCCCTGCTCCCCACAGCAACCTTTCCCTACACTGACAAAAGAATGAATGTAAAATGGCAGCCAGATCAGGTATTTATTAGGTAGGGGGATGTCCATAAGCTGAATCATCTCAATTTGCTGTCCTGTACCACCTGATGGATATGTCATGTGTCAAAGTTCTTCAAAATGTAAAAAAATATGGCAGACAAGAATATCTCCATATGTTCGCATGTTCGGCGAATCGCAAACGGGCAAAGTTTGCCACGAACCGACCGTCGGGCGAACCGCAAGGCCATCTCTAGTCCTGATGTGTTCAGCAAGAGCACCCGAGCACTTTGGTGCTCGATCATCACTAGGGTTGAGCGAACCCGATCTGTAAAGTTCGGATTCGGACGAACTTTAGAATTTTTGGACCCCGAACATCAACCCAAGCTTTTCAGTAAAAGTTCAGGTTTGGGTTCGGTGTTCGGCGAGAAAATGGTGCTTTTTGAAAGCGCCAATCAACAAGCGTTTAACTCGTTTGCATGGAAAGCATGGCTGTGATTGCCCAGTGCAGCATGTGACCCAGCCTCTATATAAGCTGGAGTTACATAGCGCTGCACGTCACTCTGCTCTTATTAGTGTTGGGATATGATGCTGCTTCTGTGTGGGAGAGAATAGGAAATCATTTTTATCAGAATTGCTTGGTAACTCAGCGATCTCTAGCGATTTTGTTTTGTGGGTGCAGTGCACAATTTTTTTACCCTGCCCTGAGCCCAGTGACACAGAAAAGGAACTTTTATCCGTCTGTTAGTTATGTGGGCGTCGGCAACCAATTTATACAAGTTCAGTGCACCAGCACAGCATATGTGCATTTGTGACAGTCAAGTACAAGCTTGAAATACTGCAATTATATTCTGGGTTAAAAAAAAAAAACATTTTTGGCAATAACCTACATCTGGGGCCTTTGCTGCATTTGTCACTGTGAAATACAAGATTTAAATACTGCAATAATATTCTAGGTTTAACAAAACACCAATTTTCGTCAATACCCTACATCTGGTGCCTTTGCTGCATTTGTCACTGTGAAATACAAGCTTGAAAGACTGCAATAATATTCTTGGTAAAAAAATATATATATTTTTGGGCAATACCCTACATCTGAGGCCTTTGCTGCATTTGTCACTGTGAAATACAAGCTGGGAATACTGCAATAATATTCTGGGTTTAAAAAAAATCACCCATTTTTGGAAATAGCCTACATCTGGGGCCTTTGCTGCATTTGTCACTGTGAAATACAAGCTTGAAATACTGCAATTATATTCTGGGTTAAAAAAAACACAAACATTTTTTTTTTTTTCAATACCCTACATGTGGGGCCTTTGCTGCATTTGTCACAGTGAAATATAAGTGTTAGATAGTGCTGTAATATTCTTTCATAAAAAAACACCCTTTTTGGGCAAGTTAATAAATTTGCTGCATTTGCTGCATTTGTCACAGTAAAACACAAGCTTGAAATACTGCAATTATATTCTGTTTTTTTTTTTAAATGCCAGTTTTTTGCAATAGCCTACATCTTGGGCCTTTGTTGCATTTGTCACTGTGAAATACAAGCTTTAAATACTGCAATTATATTCTGGGTTAAAAAAAAAACACCAATTTTTTGCAATACCCAACATCTGGTGCCTTTGCTGCATTTGTCACTGAGAAATACAAGTAATACTGCAATCATATTATGTGTTTAAAAAAAAAAAAAACATTTTTGGCAATACCTTACATCTGGAGCTTTTGATGCATTTGTTTCTGTGAAACACAAGCTTAAAATGCTGCAATTATATTCTGGGTTTAAAAAAAAACAACTAAATATTTTTTGCAATAGCCTACATCTGGGCCTTTGCTGCATTTGTCACTGTGAAATGCAAGATTGAAATACTGCAATAATGTTCTAGGTTTAACAAAACACCAATTTTCAGCAATACCCTACATCTGGTGCCTTTGCTGCATTTGTCACTGTGAAATACAAGCTTGAAAGACTGCAATAATATTCTTGGTAAAAAAAAACTCAATTTTTTGGCAATACCCTACATCTGAGGCCTTTGCTGCATTAGTCACTGTGAAATACAAGCTGGGAATACTGCAATAATATTCTGGGTTTAAAAAAATCACTTATTTTTGGCAATAGCCTACATCTGGGGCATTTGCTGCATTTGTCACAGTGAAATACAAGCTTGAACTACTGCAATTATATTCAGTTTTTTTTTTAAAACACAAACTTTTTTTGCAATACCCTCATGTGGGGCCTTTGCTGCATTTGTCACAGTGAAATATAAGTGTTAGATAGTGCTGTAATATTCTTTCATAAAAAAAACACCCTTTTTGGGCAAGTTAATAAATTTGCTGCATTTGCTGCATTTGTCACAGTAAAACACAAGCTTGAAATATTGCAATTATATTCTGGGTTTTTAAAAAATGCCAGTTTTTTGCAATAGCCTACATCTTGGGCCTTTGTTGCAGTTGTCATTGTGAAATACAAGCTTTAAATACTGCAATTATATTCTGGGTTAAAAAAAAACACCAATTTTTTGCAATACCCTACATCTGGTGCCTTTGCTGCATTTGTCACTGAGAAATACAAGCAATACTGCAATCATATTCTGTGTTTAAAAAAAAACACCCATTTTTGGCAATACCTTACATCTGGAGCTTTTGCTGCATTTGTTTCTGTGAAACACAAGCTTGAAATACTGCAATAATATTCTGGGTTTAATTTCTTTTCTTTTTTGCAATAGCCTACATCTGGAGCCTTTGTTGCATTTGTGACAATGAAATACAAGTGTTAGATAGTGCTGTTATATTCTGTTATTAAAAAAATACCCATTTTGGGGAAGATAATACATTTTCCGCCTTTGTTGCATTTGTGACAGTCAAATACAAGCTTTAATTACTGCTGTTATATTCTGGGTTTAAAAAAAACACCAATTATTTGCAAGACCCTACATCTGGGGCCTTTGCTGCATTTGTCACAGTTAAATACAACCAGTGAATACTGCAGTTACATTGTTCGTTGACAAATTAACATTTTTTTGTGACCATGAAGTAATTCCCACTGTAATTCACACTGTTGTGTGAACTCAAGAAATGTTTCCTCTTTATGACACTGGCACTGCCTTATTTTAAGTTAACTTAATTGTTGACTATTGGGGGTTACATTGTCGCCTGACAAAAACCATCTGTTAGTTTGGTTTGTGAACACAAAGAATGAGGAGAGCATCAAATAAGAGACACTGCCCCGGTTGTGGTGCTGCTGGTGAAGCTCCTGTTGCAGGGAGAGGACGTGGTCGATCTGTGCCAGCTACACGCACAAGTGAAACACCTTCCTCAGGTGCAAGTAGGCGACAGAACCTTCAGCGTTATTTGGTAGGGGCGAATGCGGCTCTATGAATGGTGACACCAGAACAAGTACAGGCGATAGTAGATTGGGTGGAGATGACAGTGCCTCCAGTTCCTTCACATTGTCTTCCGCCTAGTCTCCTGCTGAAAGATCAGAGTTGCCACCTGTGGTACATGTCCATCAGTCCTTCACCTCATCACCTTGCAAATTAGCCAACCAGTCTGAGCCCCAAGTCATGCAGCAGTCTCTTCTGCTTTTTGATGACTCTGCTAGCAGGGTTTCCCAGGGTCAGATGAAGACTGGGTGGAAGATGATGTGGAGGACGAAGAGGTCCTCGACCTCACATGGAATCAAGGTCATGCGAGTGACCTGTGTAGTTAGTTCGGAGGAAGAGGAGGTGGACGCACAGAGCCTCCAGCACAGCAGAAGAGGGAACAGGGTGCAAAAGTGGAGCGGCTGTCCCCTAGACAGTACGCCTGCTACTGCCCACCGCAGCAAGGGACTGAGCACACCAAAGCCAGCTCAAAGGAATTCCCTGGCGTGGCAGTTCTTCAGATAATGTGCTGTCGACAAGACGCAAGTGGTTTGCACGCTGTGCAAACCTGAGAACAACCTGCATGACCAGGCATCTAAGTGCAAAGCACGAGCTGCAGTGGAGTAGACACCTCAAAAACAAAGAAAGGTCTCTGGCTCCTCCTGCTTTCTCTTCTGCTGCAGTTTCTGCTTCTTCATCCATCTCTTGAGTGACAGTGCCACCTTCCACCCAGAAAACAGAGGATCTACCAGCAACACCACCATCTGGGTCACCAAGCATCTCCACAATGTCCCATGGAAGTTTTGAGCTCTCCATCTTCCAAACACTGGAGCAGAAGAGGAAGTACACCCCTACCCACCAGCGATCCCTGGCCCTAAATGCCAGAATTTTTAAATTATTGGCCTTTGAAATGCTGTCATTCCGTCTGGTGAAGACAGAGTTTTATAAGCCTTATAGCGGCGGCTGTCCCACAGTACGTCGTGCCCAGCCGCCACTATTTTTCCAGGCGAGCCATCCCTTCCCTGCACAACCAAGTGGGGGACAAAATCAGGTGTGCACTGCGCAACGCCATCTGTGGCAAGGTCCACCTAACTATGGATACGTGGACCAGTAAGCACGGTCAGTGATGTTTTATCTCCCTGGGTAAATGCAGTGGCAGCTGGCCCTGAGGCGGACAGCAGTTTGGCGTATGTCCTTCCACCACAGAGGATTGCAGGGCGCTTTAGTTTTATTCCTGTTGCTTTCTCCTCCTACTCCGCTTCCTCATCCTCTACCACCTCCTCATCCGGTCAGCGTAACACCTTCACCACCAACTTCAGCACAGCCAGGGGTAAACGACAGCAGACAGTTTTTAAACTTATCTGTTTGGGGGACAAACAGACCGATGAGTGGTTGGTGCCAGTGAGCCTCAAGCCCGGCCTGGTGGTGTGCAATAATGGGCAAAATCTCGTAGCAGCTCTGGGCCTAGCCGGTTTGACGCACATCCCTTGCCTGGCGCATGTGCTGAATTTGATGGTGCAAAGGTTCCTTAAAAAATGCCCCGATATGTCAGAGCTGCTGCAGAAAGTGCAGGCCATCTGTGTGCGCTTTCGGCATTCTCACCATGCTGCTGCTCGCCTGTCAGTGCTGCAGTGTAACTTCGGCCTTCCCACTCACCACTTCATATGTGACGTGCCCACAAGGTGGAACTCCAACTTGCACATGCTGACCAGACTGCGTGAGCAGCAGCAGGCAATAGTGGAGTTTCAGCTGCAGCATGCATGGGTGAGTGGCTCGCGGAACAGCACCACTCCACCACCAATGACTGAGCCTTCATTCGAGACCTGTGTGTCTTGTTGCGCTGTTTCGAGTACTCCACCAACAGGGCCAATGCCGATGATGCCATTCTCAGCGTTACTATCCCACTTCTATGCCTCCTTGAAAAAATGCTTTGGGCGATGAGGGAAGAGAATGTGGCACAGGAGGAGGAGGGTTTCAGGGTTTCAGGCCAGTCATTCACAAGTGGCTCCGAGGGTGGGTTCCTGCGCCTACAAATGCCAGGCTCACAATTGTCCCGCCAGGGCACAGTTCTGGAGGATGATGAGATGGAGGATGAGGAGTAGGAGAAGGAGGAGGAGTACCTGTGTTAACAGCAAGGTGGCACCCAAACCAGCTCATAGCCATCACTGGTACGTGGCTGGGGGAATACAGAGGACACAGACGATACACCTCCCACAGAGGACAGCTTTTCATTTCCTCTGGGCAGCCTGGCACACATGAGCGATTACATGCTGCAGTGTCTCCGCAATGACTGCCGAGTTGCCTAGATTCTAACTTGTGCTGATTACTGGGTGGCCACGCTGCTGGATCTCCATTACAAGAACAACATACCATCCTTAATTCCGTCACTGAAGAGTGATCGTAAGATGCGCTAGTACAAACGCACGCTGGTAGACGCGCTGCTGGTGGCATTCCCACCTGACAGCGGGGGCACAGTGGAAGCACAAGGTGAAGGCAGAGGAGGAGGAAGAGGTCTCCAATGCAGTACCTCAGAAGGCAGGGTTAGCATATCCAAAATGTGGAAAATCTTTGTCAGCACGCCACAACAACCAGCACCACCAGCTGATGGTGGAGCAGTATGTGTGCACATACCTACACGTACTGGATGATGGGTCTGCCCCTTTCAATTTCTGGGTCTCCAAAATGGGTATCTGGCCTGAGCCCTGGAGATGCTGGCCTGCCCAGCAGCCAGTGTATTGTCTGAACGTGTGCTTAGCACGGCAGGGGGCGGTAACACAGACAAACGCAGCTGCCTGTCCACAGCCAAAAGACAAGGTCACGTTCATTAAAATGAACCAGGCATGATAACACGTCACTGGCTCTTGACTGTGCCTGTTGCCGCCCGTTGTCTCCCGGTGTGTCACCCCCGCCCAGTGCTTCACCATAGTGGCCAGCGCCAAGTGGAAGCAGGAGGAAAAGCATCTGAAATTGCTCCAGGAGATGACTAGCCTCCCCCACAACCGCAGGTGCTTCAACTGTGACCAGTGCAGCCGGCCTACGCCAATATGACGGCGTGGGCCTTCATGTGAACGTCGTGCTCTGCCATCCTGCACGGTTTGAACCCACCCCACTGAGTGAAGTCAATCTCTATGACCACGTTTACACAGCAAGAAATATAATTCCTTCAGAAGCATGGCAATAACGTGTGCAAACAGAACTGGCTAGTATTATTTGATGATGGGTCTTCTGCAATCCCAGACTTTAGAGATCCTCAAAAAGTTAAAGAACTCCTATAGGAGAAATATGAAAAGAAGCGATGGTATGTTCCATCAGAACAAGCCTGGGTGGTGGCCTTTGTTCATGCCTTAATATCTGGGTCCTATGCGAGTAGCACCAGTAGTACACCAGAAGAAAAACCGTTAAAAACTCTATTGAGGGAGGCTGCTCCGTCTCTGCAGCTGAACAAGTGGACCCCTAGCCAGTCTCCTGTTGTGGCTCGCAATTAGGTGCCCCAGCAGCAGCATCATCATCATCATCAAGAGAAGAAGCAGTTTGACCTCCTGAGTGACCTTGGAGCAGACATCTTCGCCACCCCTGCACCGCAGCCGGCTGCCACCGCTAACTTTGCCAATTTTGCAAACTTCAACAGTCAGACAGCCCAAAATGCTGCCAATGCAGACTTTGCAAACTTTGATGCATTTGGACATTCTAGTGGTGCCAGTAGTTTTGGAGCGTTCCCCACATTGAGTCAGACACCCACCCAGCCTTTAAATACAGCTGCAAATGCAAACTTTGCTCAGTTCAACAACTTTCCCAAGTCCTCCAGTGCCGACTTTGGGGCCTTTAAGTGAACTGGAGCTAGTAAAACAGCTGCTGTTAGTAAACCAAGTCAGCCTTCAGCAGATAAATATGCAGCTTTTTCAGACTTAGACAGCATCTTTGGCAGTGTGCAAGGTGCCAGTGCACAAGGAAGTAGCTTTAGCAGTGCAACAGTTTCCTCTAACCCTATCCTGGCTGCTCCTGCCCCAACAGATAACAATGTTTTTAGAATCCCAGCTGCAGTCCCAGCAGCGCACACCCACCCACCTCAGTCAGTTGGGGGAGCATTTGGAGCTTCTGCCTCCACAAACCCGTTTGTTTCTGCTTCTGTTGCACCTGCCGTAAACGCCTTCCAGACAAATGGCCAAGCGCCTCCAGCTTCTTTTGGAACAACCTCACTAAGCATGCCCGCTGGGTTCGGGACATCGGCATCATACAGCCTTCCTACCAGCTTTAGAGGCACTTTTCATCAGCCTGCATTCCCCCCTCAGACTGCCTTCCCCCAACAGACTGCTTTTTCACAGCAGCCTAATGGTAATATACAAGGAGCTGATTTTGGTGTGTTTGGTCCAGCAAAGTCAGTGGTTACTCCATTTAGATAGGTTGCGGCTCCTGCAGTCTCTAGTAATCCTTTTATGGCCGGGGCACCCTTGGGACGGTTTCCAGCAGGAAGTTCATCAACAAATCCTTTCTTATAGCCTCAGACTAACACAGGAACTTACCAGGCATCACCGTGCATGCACTGCCTCTTGCACTATTTGTCTTGTTTAACCAGCGTAAGCTTTAAACACAGGGAGTTCTTTCAGAGCCTGCAATTATTTATATATTTATTTAAAATAAACCAGGCATGGATCCCACAGGACTTGTCCGTACCTTGTGCAGAATAGACATGTATACCGGCCTTACCCAGCCATTGTTATATTACAGCGCAATTGCTCATTGTTGTATTTTTGATATTTCCCACTCTTTTGGGGTGTACCCCAATTTAAAAAAAGAAATAAATTAAAACCAAAAACCTGTGTTGGCTACCTTGTCCTCATCCAGCGCCATTTCCACCTACACGGATACGTGGACAGGTTAATAAATTTCACTAACTTTTCTGTTACATAATTGGGTGACATTCACCAATTTTGGGCTGTGATATACCCCTGCTCTACCTAGTGGACAGGTTAATAAATTTCACTAATTTGTCTGTTACATTGTTGGGTGAAATTCACCAATTTTTGGCTGTGATATACACCTGCTCTACCTAGTGGACAAGGAAATACATTTCACTAATTCATCTGTTACATTCTTGGGTGACATTCTAACATTTTTGCCATGAATATACCCCTGCTCTGCATAGGTGAAAGGGACCTAAATTGCAATAAATCATCTGTTACACTGTCAGGTGACATTTTACCAATTTTGCCTTATACAAACCCCTGCTCTGCATAGGTGACTCAGACCTTATTTTTTGTAAAATCGCCTGTTAAATTGGTGGGTGACATGAACACAGTTTTGCCGTGAAATAAACTACTGCTCTACATAGTTGACAGGGCCCGAAATTTTTTATAATTGTCTGTTCCATTGGTGGGTGACATTAACCCATTTTTGCTGATGAAAAACCCCTGCTCTGCATAGGTGACAGGGACTTAAATTTGTAAAATTTGACTTTAATTGGCCCTTTCATTCGATCCTTCTGCTTTAATGACTTTTCAGCCCACATTTCAGCTCGACCACATTGCAGCCATTGAACTCCCTTGGATGTGGATCACTTTCTCATGCTCCAACTCCAGAGTGGAACCCTGATTCGCCATTAACCATGATCAACATGGTAGGTGTATTAAAGTACATCAAAAGTTGATAGAGAAGATATCCAATTGGATTGTGGACGTCACGGGTAGAGTTGAGCGAACACCTGGATGTTCGGGTTCGAGAAGTTCGGCCGAACTTCCCGAAAATGTTCGGGTTCGGGATCCGAACCCGATCCGAACTTCGTCCCGAAGCCGAACCCCATTGAAGTCAATGGGGACCCGAACTTTTCGGCACTAAAAAGGCTGTAAAACAGCCCAGGAAAGGGCTAGAGGGCTTCAAAAGGCAGCAACATGTAGGTAAATCCCCTGCAAACAAATGTGGATAGGGAAATGAATTAAAATAAAAATTAAATAATTAAAAATTAACCAAAATCAATTGGAGAGAGGTCACATAGCAGAGAATCTGGCTTCCCGTCACCCACCACTGGAACAGTCCATTCTCAGATATTTAGGCCCCGGAACCCAGGCAGAGGAGAGAGGTCCCGTAACAGAGAATCTGGCTTCATGTCAGCAGAGAATTAGTCTGCATGTCATAGCAGAGAATGAGGCTTCACGTCACCCACCACTGTAAGAGTCCATTTTCATAAATTTAGGCCCAGCACCCAGGCAGAAGAGAGAGGTCCCGTAACAGAGGATCTGGCTTCATGTCAGCAGAGAATTAGTCTGCATGTCATAGCAGAGAATGAGGCTTCACGTCAGCCACCACTGCAACAGTCCATTGGCATATATTTAGGCCCAGCACCCAGGCAGAGGAGAGAGGTCCCGTAACAGACAATCTGGCTTCATGTCAGCAGAGAATCAGTCTGCATGTCATAGCAGAGAATCAGGCTTCACGTCACCCACCACTGCAACAGTCCATTGTCATAAATTTAGGCCCAGCACCCAGGCAGAGGAGAGAGGTCCCGTAACAGACAATCTGGCTTCATGTCAGCAGAGAATTAGTCTGCATGTCATAGCAGAGAATGAGGCTTCACGTCAGCCACCACTGCAACAGTCCATTGGCATATATTTAGGCCCAGCACCCAGGCACAGGAGAGAGGTCCCGTAACAGACAATCTGGATTCATATCAGCAGAGAATCAGTCTTCATATCATAGCAGAGAATCAGGCTTCACGTCACCCACCACTGTAAGAGTCCATTTTCATAAATTTAGGCCCAGCACCCAGGCAGAGGAGAGAGGTCCCGTAACAGAGGATCTGGCTTCATGTCAGCAGAGAATCAGTCTGCATGTCATAGCAGAGAATCAGGCTTCACGTCAGCCAACATTGGAACAGTCCATTGGCATATATTTAGGCCCCGGCACCCAGACAGAGGAGAGGTTCATTCAACTTTGGGTAGCCTCGCAATATAATGGTAAAATGAAAATAAAAATAGGATTGAATGAGGAAGTGCCCTGGAGTCCAATAATATATGGTTAAGGGGAGGTAGTTAATGTCTAATCTGGACAAGGGATGGACAGATCCTGTAGGATCCATGCCTGGTTCATTTTTATGAACGTCAGCTTGTCCACATTGGCTGTAGACAGGCGGCTGCGTTTGTCTGTAATGACGCCCCCTGCCATGCTGAATACACGTTCAGAGAAAACGCTGGCCGCCGGACAGGCCAGCACCTCCAAGGCATAAAAGGCTAGCTCTGGCCACGTGGACAATTTAGAGACCCAGAAGTTGAATGGGGCCGAACCATCAGTCAGTACGTGGAGGGGTGTGCACATGTACTGTTCCACCATGTTAGGGAAATGTTGCCTCCTGCTAACACGTTGCGTATCAGGTGGTAGTGCAGTTAGCTGTGGCATGTTGACAAAAGTTTTCCACATCTCTGCCATGCTAACCCTGCCCTCAGAGGAGCTGGCATTGACACAGCTGCCTTGGCGACCTCTTGCTCCTCCTCTGCCTTGGCCTTGGGCTTCCACTTGTTCCCCTGTGACATTTGGGAATGCTCTCAGTAGCGCGTCTACCAACGTGCGCTTGTACTCGCGCATCTTCCTATCACGCTCCAGTGCAGGAAGTAAGGTGGGCACATTATCTTTGTAGCGTGGATCCAGCAGGGTGGCAACCCAGTAGTCCACACAGGTTAAAATGTGGGCAACTCTGCTGTCGTTGCGCAGGCACTGCAGCATGTAGTCGCTCATGTGTGCCAGGCTGCCCAGGGGTAAGGACAAGCTGTCCTCTGTGGGAGGCGTATCGTCATCGTCCTGCCTTTCCCCCCAGCCACGCACCAGTGATGGACCCTGGCCATGTTGGTGGAGTACTCGAAACAGCGCAACAGGGCACACAGGTCTCGCATGGAGGCCCAGTCATTGGTGGTGAAGTGGTGCTGTTCTGTAGTGCGACTGACCCGTGCGTGCTGCAGCTGAAACTCCACTATGGCCTGCTGCTGCTCGCACATTCTGTCCAGCATGTGCAAGGTGGAGTTCCACCTAATCGGAACGTCGCATATGAGGCGGCGAGCGGGAAGGCCGAAGTTACGCTGTAGCGCAGACAGGCGAGCAGCAGCAGGATGTGAACGCCGGAAGCGCGAACAGACGGCCCGCACTTTATGCAGCAGCTCTGACATGTCGGGGTAGTTGTGTATGAACTTCTGCACCACCAAATTCAGCACATGCGCCAAGCAAGGGATGTGCGTCAAATTGGCTAGTCCCAGAGCTGCAACGAGATTTTGCCCATTATCACACACCATCAGGCCGGGCTTCAGGCTCACCGGCAGCAACCACTCGTCGGTCTGTTGTTCTATACCCCGCCACAACTCCTGTGTGGTGTGGGGCCTGTCCCCCAAACATATGAGTTTCAGAATGGCCTGCTGACGTTTACCCCGGGCTGTGCTGAAGTTGGTGGTGAAGGTGTGTGGCTGACTGGATGAGCAGGTGGAAGAAGAAGAGGAGGAAGCCGAGAAGGAGGAGGTGGCAACAGGAGGCAAAGAATGTTGCCCTGCGATCCTTGGCGGCGGAAGGACGTGCGCCAAACAGCTCTCCGCCTGGGGTCCAGCTGCCACTACATTTACCCAGTGTGCAGTTAGGGAGATATAGCGTCCCTGGCCGTGCTTACTGGTCCACGTATCTGTGGTTAGGTGGACCTTGCTACAGATGGCGTTGTGCAGTGCACACTTGATTTTATCGGATACTTGGTTGTGCAGGGAAGGCACGGCTCTCTTGGAGAAGTAGTGGCGGCTGGGAACAACATACTGTGGGACAGCAAGCGACATGAGCTGTTTGAAGCTGTCTGTGTCCACCAGCCTAAATGACAGCATTTCATAGGCCAGTAGTTTAGAAATGCTGGCATTCAGGGCCAGGGATCGAGGGTGGCTAGGTGGGAATTTACGCTTTCTCTCAAATGTTTGTGAGATGGAGAGCTGAACGCTGGCGTGTGACATGGTTGAGACGCTTGGTGACGGAGGTGGTGGTGGTGGTGTTGGTGGTACATCCCCTGTTTGCTGGGCGGCAGGTGCCAACGTTCCTCCAGAGGCGGAGGAAGAGGCCGAGGCGGCAGCAGCAGAAGAGGTAGCAGGGGGAGCCTGAGTGACTTCCTTGGTTTTAAGGTGTTTACTCCACTGCAGTTCATGCTTTGCATGCAGGTGCCTGGTCATGCAGGTTGTGCTCAGGTTCAGAACGTTAATGCCTCGCTTCAGGCTCTGATGGCACAGCGTGCAAACCACTCGGGTCTTGTCGTCAGCACATTGTTTGAAGAAGTGCCATGCCAGGGAACTCCTTGAAGCTGCCTTTGGGGTGCTCGGTCCCAGATGGCGGCGGTCAGTAGCAGGCGGAGTCTCTTGGCGGCGGGTGTTCTGCTTTTGCCCACTGCTCCCTCTTTTGCTACGCTGTTGGCTCGGTCTCACCACTGCCTCTTCCTCCGAACTGTGAAAGTCAGTGGCACGACCTTCATTCCATGTGGGGTCTAGGACCTCATCATCCCCTGCATCGTCTTCCACCCAGTCTTGATCCCTGACCTCCTGTTCAGTTTGCACACTGCAGAAAGACGCAGCAGTTGGCACCTGTGTTTCGTCATCATCAGAGACATGCTGAGGTGGTATTCCCATGTCCTCATCATCAGGAAACATAAGTGGTTGTGCGTCAGTGCATTCTATGTCTTTCACCGCTGGGGAAGGGCTAGGTGGATGCCCTTGGGAAACCCTGCCAGCGGAGTCTTCAAACAGCATAAGAGACTGCTGCATAACTTGAGGCTGAGACAGTTTCCCTGGTATGCATGGGGGTGATGTGACAGACTGATGGGGTTGGTTTTCAGGCGCCATCTGTGCGCTTTCTGCAGAAGACTGGGTGGGAGATAATGTGAACGTGCTGGATCCACTGTCGGCCACCCAATTGACTAATGCCTGTACCTGCTCAGGCCTTACCATCCTTAGAACGGCATTGGGCCCCACCATATATCGCTGTAAATTCTGGCGGCTACTGGGACCTGAGGTAGTTGGTACACTAGGACGTGTGGATGTGGCAGAACGGCCACGTCCTCTCCCAGCACCAGAGGGTCCACTAACACCACCACGACCATGTCCACGTCCGCGTCCCTTACTAGATGTTTTCCTCATTGTTATGGTTCACCACAACAACAAAAATATTATTTGGCCCAATGTATTGTATTCAAATTCAGCGGGATATAAATTTGAGGCCTAGTATTTAGGCGCTGGGTGACCGGTATGGATTTACTAACAGAATTGGACTTGGAAATGCACAGTAGCGTGTGTGTGAAGTTATTCTGAATGACCCTATGTGCACCTTGAATATTATATACCCTTTTAGGGATAGATTTCAAATAGCTCTGATATAGCAGAAACCACTAAATTATGAAATTTCTAAATTGGGAATTGTATTTCAACCCAGAACAAAAAATGTTCTTTGACGGACACTAAATAACTTTCCCAGCCACAACAGGACAGCGGTAACGAGAGATTTAGCGGGATATAAATTTGAGGCCTAGTATTTAGGCGCTGGGTGACCGGTATGGATTTACTAACAGAATTAGGCTTTGAAATGCACAGTAGCGTGTGTGTGAAGTTATTCTGAATGACCCTATGTGCACCTTGAATATTATATACCCTTTTAGGGATAGATTTCAAATAGCTCTGATATAGCAGAAACCACTAAATTATGAAATTGCTAAATTGGGAATTGTATTTCAACCCTGAACAAAAAATGTGCTTTGACGGACACTAAATAACTTGCCCAGCCACAACAGTACAGCGGTAACGACAGATTTAGCGGGATATAAATTTGAGGCCTAGTATTTAGGCGCTGGGTGACCGGTATGGATTTAGTGACAGAATTAGACTGGGATATGGCCAAAAAATAACCACACTATTGCTGGTTAAATGCACTTGGTGACGGGCGCAGCTTGCCCTTGATGTAGTATATGGCCAAAAAATGAACAGACTATTGCTGGTTAAATGCACTTGGTGTCACAGCTTGACGAACCACACTACTGAGGGTTAAATGCACTTGGTGACGGGCGCAGCTTGCCCCTGATGTAGTATATGGCCAAAAAATGAACAGACTATTGCTGGTTAAATGCACTTGGTGACGGGCGCAGCTTGCCCCTGATTTAGTATATGGCCAAAAAATTAACAGACTATTGCTGGTTAAATGCACTTGGTGTGATAGCTTGACCAACCACACTACTGAGGGTTAAATGCACTTGGTGACGGGCGCAGCTTGCCCCTGATGTAGTATATGGCCAAAAAATGAACAGACTATTGCTGGTTTAATGCACTTGGTGACGGGCGCAGCTTGCCCCTGATTTAGTATATGGCCAAAAAATGAACAGACTATTGCTGGTTAAATGCACTTGGTGTGATAGCTTGACCAACCACACTACTGAGGGTTAAATGCACTTGGTGACGGGCGCAGCTTGCCCCTGATGTAGTATATGGCCAAAAAATGAACAGACTATTGCTGGTTAAATGCACTTGGTGTCACAGCTTGACCAACCACACTACTGAAGGTTAAATGCACTTGGTGAAGGGCGCAGCTTGCCCCTGATGTAGTATATGGCCAAAAAATAAACAGACTATTGCTGGTTAAATGCACTTGGTGACAGGCGCAGCTTGCCCCTGATTTAGTATATGGCCAAAAAATGAACCGACTATTGCTGGTTAAATGCACTTGGTGTGATAGCTTGACCAACCACACTACTGAGGGTTAAATGCACTTGGTGACGGGCGCAGCTTGCCCCTGATGTAGTATATGGCCAAAAAATGAACAGACTATTGCTAGTTAAATGCACTTGGTGACGGGCGCAGCTTGCCCCTGATTTAGTATATGGCCAAAAAATGAACAGACTATTGCTGGTTAAATGCACTTGGTGTGATAGCTTGACCAACCACACTACTGAGGGTTAAATGCACTTGGTGACGGGCGCAGCTTGCCCCTGATGTAGTATATGGCCAAAAAATTAACAGACTATTGCTGGTTAAATGCACTTGGTGTGACAGCTTGACCAACCACACTACTGAGGGTTAAATGCACTTGGTGACGGGCGCAGCTTGCCCCTGATGTAGTATATGGCCAAAAAATGAACAGACTATTGCTGGTTAAATGCACTTGGTGTCACAGCCTGGATGTTGAAGCTCTATATACCAGCATCCAACACGATCTTGGCCTAGCAGCAATCAGACATTATTTAAACAAAAAAGGGATACAACACCAAGAGCACAATGAGTTTGTTTTATCACTATTGAATTTTTTATTGACACACAATTATTTCACTTTTAATGGGAAGTATTATTTACAGATAACTGGGACAGCTATGGGGACCATCTGTGCCCCGAGCTTTGCAAATTTATTTCTAGGGTGGTGGGAAGAACAGGTGGTTTTCACAGAGGATAATTTACAGTTCACAGATCACATACTATACTGGGGTCGTTTTATAGACGACATTATAATTTTGTGGGACAGCACAAGTATACAATTTCACGAGTTTGTTAATAAACTTAATAATAATTTATTAGGCCTTAAATTTACTGCGGAGATAGACCAGAGAGCTATTAACTTCCTAGATCTCACTATAGCCCTGGAATCAGATGGTGGCCTTAAAACTACCATCTATAGGAAGCCCACGTCGACAAACAGCCTCCTACATTGGGAAAGCCACCATCCAACCAGCCTTAAAAAAGGAATCCCAATAGGACAATATCTGAGGGCAAAACGAAATTGTTCGACAACTGAAGACTTTGAAAGAGAATGTGGGCTCCTTTATGACAAGTTCTTGGCAAGAGGATATCCAAAAAAAGACTCTACATTTCGCATACAATAGAGCGAAGAAAAGCTGCAGAATGAATCTACTTCTTGGAAATAGACAAACAAGAACACCAGATGACAAAACAATACGATGTATTGGTACGTATGATGGACAACATGAAAAGATACGTAAGATCTTGACACGTCATTGGCCTATACTACTCTCAGACGACGAGTTGAGGGAGATCATCACCCCTAGACCAGCCATTACGTACAGAAGAGGGCAGAATATAAAAGAAAAACTAGTGCACAGTCACTTTATTCAGGACAAAACACAAACAAAACCCACCTGGCTCAGAACGGTTGGGTCTTATCCATGTGGGGACTGTAGCTTCTGCGGGCTGATGTCACCAAGGAAGGAATTTACAAACCCTAGTGACAATAAAAAATATAAGATCAAAGAATATATCAATTGTAAATCAATGGGAGTAGTCTACGCCATTCAATGTGACTGTCCGAAGATTTATGTGGGTAAAACCATGCAAGAATTGAGAAGACGCATCTCAAAACATCTTAGCATGATTAATACTACTGGCGATACACCCCTCTCAAGACATATGCACTATATACATAATGGCAATGCTCAGAATTTGAAAGTATGGGGAATACAAAAACTGAAATTAGGCCCAAGAATGGGCAACCTAGACCAGAGACTACAACAAGTGGAAACCAAATGGATATATCGGCTAGGTAGTCTGGCCCCGTATGGCCTGAATGAGGGATTTACCTATGCCTCATTCCTATGAGAAAGATTCCTAAAAAACAATTTTATATTAATGTAAATAAAGAAATGTATAGAACTTATGATTTGCATAATATGGGACGGATAAGATGACTCCTGGGAAACCAAGACAATGATCAGAATACTGGATATGATTCTGATAGATATGATGTACCACCAAGCAGATATATGTGAGTACAAAAAATAGAGAGTAGATGATACAGAATAATATATCTCATACAAGACCCCTCTAAATATATCCGTATATATTTATATATAAAAAAAATAAAAAAATAAGATCTATATAAAATAATAAAAAAATAAGATCTATATATATAAAAAAAAAATAATAATAAATATAATGAGTAAAGGAAACAATAACCAATAAACCTTAATCTAAAAGTATATAAAAAATAAAAATCCCTACATTATAATGGACATAACAATATTAGATCAAAATAACTCAAGACCTGCTATTCACTATGATTAAGAGGTGTGAAAATAAGTAAACAAATATGATCAAAGAGTGTATTAATTTAAAAAGATAGAATAAGTAGACACAAATAATGTCAGTAATGAATCACAAAATATAGAATATAAAATAATAATTCAAAGGATAATAATAAAAAACCAAACAAAACACATTAATAAGTATATTTAACAAGACTTAGAAATGAGCACGTGCCTAATTGCACAGTCATGCACTAATAAATACTTACGTGGTGGGAGTCTGGAGAGTCCTGGGATGTGTGACATCCTATTAGAACCTATAAAATACAAAAGATAAAAAAGACATTGATATAGGGCAGGCAGTGTCCAATAATAAATAAATTGCAGATAGAGGGGCTCAATCAGGTATAGATAAGATACTGATATAACATTAGACTGTACATCAGATAAGCCCGATAGAAAAATTAAGAACAGGGTAGTATGTAGTATCAGATGATGAAGGGAGAATAGAAGTACACCTAATGAGTCTCAGCATATACTGTATGTAGGGGTAATAAAAATATTAAAAATTAAAAATATTAAAAATTTTAAAAAAATATATATAAAAATAAATATAAAATATTAATTTATAGATAGGGATATGGATGTAATGAAAGAGAGGGGAGTGCACATTGAGATGCATCATTATTAGTAGTTAAAATAAGGTCAAAGGATTAGAACCTAATGAGATATCTGCACCTGAAATGTACAGGGGAGAATAAATACAAGTACCTAACAAATCTGACGTGTCTGCACAATCACCCTGAGCAGCCGCACTACGATCTATGACCGGACGGAACTGAGACTAAGTCAGATGACATGCGCAATGGGAGATGGCGCATAGTCTAGACGTCATCTAGAATGGAAGAGCGCATATAGATGGAATTGACATCAGCCAGCGACCAAGTGCCCAGACATGCGCATTTGGTCAAAAGGATCGACAATTTAGACCAAGGATTAGCGCAACCTAGTTGGCGCAGGAGAACGGTCATTGGCTGGGGAGACACTAGGAGGAGACATCAAGGAACGATAAGTGGTAGACACATTAAGAGTGGTTGAGCGGTCTGACTAAGAGAAAGAGAGACACGCATTGGATAACAGAACCGCCACGCCCATAGGGAGGTTTTATAAACCGGGATCCGCCCCCAACACACACTTCACTGCCCAAACCCCTGAAGACGCCAAGTGTTTGGCGAAACATGTCGGGGGGCAGATAGTGTGTTTTAGCCAGTGTATGCATGGCTAGGAGATGACCTGTTGTTAATATAAAAAGAGAAAGTGTACCTCATGAGGGCGACTGCTGTTTGAAATAGCGCACTGTGCCAATAACAGAGCGCAGTAACATAGCACTGGGGCACCGTAATAATAGGCAGGAGAGCCTCAAACAGCTATTAGTTACAAGCGCCCTCTAGTGGGATCACCCAGTAAACAGAGTCACCGGCACTATGATGAATGTATCTAGCAAGCATAGCTGATTATTTTAATTGTAGTGTTCGAAACATTTTAAGGACAAGTAATAAATGTTACATTTTAGACTTAGTAACACGTGTCAATCAAGGACATCTATGGTCCTAGTGACCAATTGTAAATAAATAATTGTATAGTCCTAACACGTGTTAGGGAGAGATATGTAAAGGTGGTCATACAGCTTGACCAACCACACTACTGAGGGTTAAATGCACTTGGTGACGGGCGCAGCTTGCCCCTGATGCAGTATATGGCCAAAAAATGAACAGACTATTGCTGGTTAAATGCACTTGGTGACGGGCGCAGCTTGCCCCTGATTTAGTATATGGCCAAAAAATGAACAGACTATTGCTGGTTAAATGCACTTGGTGTGATAGCTTGACCAACCACACTACTGAGGGTTAAATGCACTTGGTGACGGGCGCAGCTTGCCCCTGATGTAGTATATGGCCAAAAAATAAACAGACTATTGCTGGTTAAATGCACTTGGTGTGACAGCTTCACCCTGATGTAGGCTTTAGCCAAAAAACAACCACACCATTGAGGGTTAAATGCACTTGGTGACAGGCGCAGCTTGCCCCTGATGTAGTATATGGCCAAAAAATAAACAGACTATTGCTGGTTAAATGCACTTGGTGTGACAGCTTCACCCTGATGTAGGCTTTAGCCAAAAAACAACCACACCATTGAGGGTTAAATGCACTTGGTCGCAGCTTGTGCTGGCGCACCACAAGACACAAAATGGCCGCCGATCACCCCAGAAAAATGTGACTGACAAACGGTCTGGGCAGCCTAAAAACAGTGAGCAATTGAGTATCAGCAGCTCAATGACCCACAGCTGCAGATCGATCAATAATCAAGTCCTTTGGAGGAGTTAATCTGCCTAATCTCCCCCTACTGTCGCAGCCGCAACCTCTCCCTACGCTAATCAGAGCAGAGTGACGGGCGGCGCTATGTGACTCCAGCTTAAATAGAGGCTGGGTCACATGGTGCTCTGGCCAATCACAGCCATGCCAATAGTAGGCATGGCTGTGATGGCCTCTTGGGGCAAGTAGTATGACGCTTGTTGATTGGCTGCTTTGCAGCCTTTCAAAAAGCGCCAAGAAAGCGTCACAAAAGCGCCAAGAAAGCGACGAACACCGAACCCGAACCTGGACTTTTACGAAAATGTCCGGGTTCGGGTCCGTGTCACGGACACCCCAAAATTCGGTACGAACCCGAACTATACAGTTCGAGTTCGCTCATCCCTAGTCACGGGGACATGTGATCAGGCAAACGTTATCTAAAGTCAACAAAGCGGCAGCAGTGCCTCTCCTGTCTAAATTTTCCAATTCCAATATACCCCAGTGAAATTCCCAATAATTTTCTATTCCTGTATTGTTATTTATTGTCACTACCTCTCCGATTCGAAAGAGGGTAATTGCCATGCGCCCCCTCCTTTACTTGGAAGCATTGGCTTCAATAATTTGTCCCACATTTTCGCCCGATCACATTTAATTTCATCCATTGACCTCCATTGGATGTGCTATCCCTTTCTCACGCTCCCTCTCTGGCGCGGAACCCTGATTCGCCGCTAACCTTGATCAACATGGTAAAAGAACATCGAAAGTTGATAGAGCAGATATCCAATTGGATTGTGGAAATCATTCAGGGGGACGTGCGACATGGACGTGCGACATGCGACATGGTGGAGCAGTATGTGTGCACACGCCTACACGTACTGACTGATGGGTCTGCACCCTTTAACTTCTGGGTCTCCAAATTGGGCACATGGCCTGAGCTTGCCCTTTACGCCTTGGAGGTGCTGGCCTGCCCTGCAGCCAGTGAATTATCTGAACATTTGTTTAGCATGGCTGGAGGGGGTTATCACAGGTTATATTTCACAATGTTTTGGGTGTGTACCCTAATTTAAACAAAAAATAAACATTAAAAACAAAAAACACTGTAGGCTACCTCCTCCTCCACCGTCGCTTCCACCTACACCACCAAATCCACCACCTCATCAACCTCCTACTCCATATGGACCTCGTCCTCCTAGATCAAGATTATTATTTTTTTATTTTTGCGTATTTTATGTTATTTTAAGTCATATTGCCATGCTCTTAACCACATTTTGATGCCATTTGCAGCCCTCTAGCTCTTTCCATGACTTTTTTAGAGCCATTTTAGTGCTCCAAAGTTCGGGTCCCCATTGACTTCAATGGGGTTCGGGTTCGGAGTCAAGTTCGGGTCCCGAACTCAAACTTTTTTGTGAAGTTCGGCCGAACCCATCGAACCCGAACATCCAGGTGTCAGCTCAACTCTAATCATCACTAATACTGAGTTTACTCTGAAGATCAGGGTCAGAGCAAACACATCCATTTGTGTCCAATAAGTTTAAAGGATAACTCTTGTATATATTTATTTTTTTGGGAGTTTTGAATTGTGGTGATTAATATCTCCTTGGTGGCCCTATTTCAACTTTTCACTGTGGATTCAATTACCTCTTATTTCCACATTTTTGTTCCCTGTACTGCCTATTTTTACCTTTGCTTAAAATAGGGTTGCTAGGCATGGTACGTCTATCTGCTGATAGATGGAGCACGCAGCGTGCAGGCTCATATTACTGACAGCCAGGGACTGTAAGTACATGATTAAACAAGCCAGGTCCTCCCCAGCAGCTGGTAACATTGCCTGGGCTGTGTGCACTTCTCCCTGCGCTTGGCAAACGCTCACTCACTCAGCAGAGCTAGAGAATGCAGAGTTGGAGCAGCGCACAATAGGGAAGGGAGATCTGCCGTCTGCTCAGTGTATAAATGAAAGCAACATGTGGTAAGAGGACCCCTTTGTGCTGCAGGAGAATAACCCTTTAGGGGGGAGGGCTCTGGTTACTGACACTTTTGGGGGGCTACTGTTACTGGCTAGTGCATGTGAGGAGCTCAATGCATTTTGGATAGTGAGGGCAGGCGGGATTAGCCTCAGGGTGAGGGCAGTGGTGGCCATCTTAACTGAATAGTGAAATTGCAGTTTTATGCAGACTGGTTGCTTAGGGCTGAATCTTATTAAATATGCGGTAAGTCAGTCTAATAGTAACTGATTCTGGAATATCATGTTATTAGTAGCTACGTATATGAAAATTGAAATTAGGGTCTAAATGTGACAGTTATCCTTTAATAAGGGCAAGGATGATGATTAGAGAATAGCGAATCAAAGTTGATAAAATTGAATTTGATCTGAATTTCAGGAAAGATTTGATTTTTACCGAATCTGAATTTCCTCATGCTTCGTGGTAACGAATCGCATTTTGTTCCTAAAATGACTGTTGCACATGTTAGGACATGGAGCAAAGAACTCTGGGAACGAGAGATCGGCCACAATGCCATGCATGCAGCCAATCAGCAGCCAGCCAGCCCTGTGATGTCCCAGCCCTATTAATAGCCTCAGCCATCTTGGATTCAGCCATTTTCCAGTGTACTTAGTGCAGGGAGAGACGTCAGCAGGCGCTAGGGAAAGTGCTAGGAAAGACTTAAAAACTTTTATTTTGCTGAATAGAAGTTCAGGGAAAGAGCATTAGAAGTATATGGAAAGGATAGGGAGGAATTATTCCACAGTATTAATAGCAGAACAGGGTCCAATAGGGGAGTGTACAGCCTGGGTAATAGGAACTATTCTTTTACACCTTGCTGCACTGACTGGGAATCCAAATTGCCATTATACTGCTGTTTTCAGGTTTGCAATAGATGATACCTCTGTAATTCCAGCAAACCGTTCTTTTTATTGGGTTGCAAGTTCTGTGTGATACAGCCATTAATTAACAGGGTGTATTACTAGGAAATATTTTTATGTCTTATTAGCCCTTCGGTGGTGCAGTTATATGTTCTAAAGCCTTTTTTAGGGTGTATAAGTGGGGGAAAAAAGACTTATTAGCCGTTGTGTGGTGAAGTGAGAAAATTGCAGCCCTTTTTGGGGTGTATTAGTGGAAAAAGAAAATTATTATTTGCCGTTCAGCAGTGCAGTTATATGTCCTAAAGCTTTTTTGGCCATTCGGCAGTGCAGTTATAGGTTCTAAAGCTTTTTTACAAATTTTATTGAGCAAATCAATACAATACAAAAATAGAGTAGAGGAGGAATGACAAATCTCCACTACTCTTACATAGGTCAAAACAAAATACAGGTCTGTCAAGTATATAATATATAATGCGGCATAATCCATGAGGAAAATCGATAGGCAGACACCAATTGAAAAAGATAGATAGAGGACATCACATTCTGTGTCAAAGTGTCACTGAATATCACAATACATCTGAGTATCACATCACAGTATCACATCACATCCGAGACGCACATCACATCCGAGACGGGCCATAATGGGGAGAATAGTACCTTCTGTAGAGTTTGTAGATGAGGAGGTATTGGAGATGGAGGGGGGAATTAGATGCAGTGACCCCATAAAAATAGGGGTCGGTTAATTACGGGATAACTTGTCTAATGGCCTCTAAAGGAAAGCCATTGATTCCAGATCTTTAGAAATTTGTGGTGAGATCTCAGCTCCCATGAGGATAGCACTTCTAATCGGTAAATTTGATCAATTTTCTGATACCATTGTTCCATAGAAGGAACCTCGGTGGATAACCATAATAAAGGGATCAACAATTTGGCAGCGTTCACTAGTTGTTTGAAAAGAGCTAAATTAGGGGGAGGAGGGTCACAAGGGAAAAGATTCAGGAGGGCAACTTCTGGAGTTGGGATGACAGTGGATTTGCAAATCTCATTACATATTTGAAAAATCCTTTCACACCATCTTTGTAAAACTGGGCATGTCCACCAAATGTGGAAAAAAGTACCTCTCATCTTTGAGCACCTCCAACATTTGTCTGATGCCAAAGCTGAGTAAAAACATGTCTTATCAGGGGTTTTATACGACCGTTTGATAATTTTATAGTTATTCTCCTGAATCTTGACACATCTTGAGGCCTTATGCGAAGAGTTATAAATGTTGAGGGTTTCTTCTGGGGAGAGACATTTATCTAGGTCTTTTTCCCATAATCTAATGAAAGCTGGCGTTAGGGCGACAGGAGGAGTTCTCAATCTGTTATACCATTGTGAGATCAATTTATATGGGGTAGAATCTTGAGAAATAACGTGCTCAAACCATGTTATAGGGCGTAGTAAAGTGTGCAAATGGGCGTTTTGAGACATGTATGCCCGCAAGAAGTGAAGCCCGTTAAAGCTAGAGCAGGGTATTTTCAAGAGATCACACATTTCATTTAGAGAAATTAGTTGGCCATTCTTATAGAGATCTACCAATCTCAACTTAGACTGACTAATCTCTGTGGTAAGGCTGCTCTTTAAGGCCTGGGGAGCTAAATTAAATACGTCACCTACTTTATGAATAGGAGATGGGAGTGGGGAGCTTAGGAGTGAGTTCTGCAAGGCGTTCCATGCATGTAGGGTAGCTTTCATAACCAGGGTGATATTTGGATGAGGGGGTAATGGAGACATGTGTCCTAGTAGAGGCGCTCTGAAAGGGAGTCCAAGCAAGGTTTCCTCCATCGGGACCCAGGATTTCTGTTTGGGAGCAGTCAACCAGTCTACTACTCTAGTGAGTAATATAGCTCTACCATATAATTTGGGGCCTGGCAATGCTATACCTCCCCTCTCTCTTGGGTAAGACATAGATTTATAGCACATTCTGTCCTTTTTCTTATTCCATATAAAGGATCGGAGCATGGACCTAAGTTTAGAGTAGTACGAGGAAGGGACGGGTATTGGTAAGGTCTGTTGGAGGTAAGTAAGTTTAGGAATGATAAGAGAAAGTAGGATATTTTTCCTCCCGAACCACGAAAGTGTAGGGACATCCAGGGAAGTTAAGTCCTCAGCCAATTTTTTCTGGAGAGGGATATAGTTCAAGTTAAAGAGTTGGTTTGGGTCTGTGCTCATTTTTACACCTAGGAAGGTTAGGAAAGGAGAAGACCAATTAAAAGGCGAACACGATTCAAGGTGATTTTTCAAGGATTTTTTAAGGCCGGTGGAGATTATTAGTGATTTATTGTGATTCACCTTAAAATTAGAAAGTGACCTGTATGTTTCCAGGTGGCCATAAATCTTAGGGAGAGCTATTTCGGGATTGCTTACTATTAAAAGCCAGTCATCCGCAAAGGCGGCTATTTTGTGTTGTTGGTCACCAAGAGTTATTCCCTGAATGTCACTATCCATCCGTATGGTCTGTAAAAGAGGTTCCAGGGCGAGGACAAATAGGAGGGGAGATAGAGGGCAGCCTTGATGGGTGCCGTTACGTATCCTAAAGGGGTCAGACAAGGTATCGTTTACCCGATCTGATGCTGAGGCATAATAGTACATAGCTTTTATTGCATGTATAAAGGGAGAAGGAAAATTGCGAGTACATAAAGGACCAGTCGACTCTGGCGAAGGCCTTCTCAGCATCCGTGCTGAGAAGGAACAAAGGGAGGCCTTTTTTCTTGATATAATGATGATATTGAGAATACAGGCCGTGTTATCCTTTCCCTCTCTTTGTTTAACAAAACCCACTTGATCTCTGTGGATTAGTGAGGGGAGACGTTTCGCCAATCTGTTTGCAAGCATCTTGGCTAAGAGTTTTAAATCTATATTAAGAAGGAAAATTGGTCTGTAATTGGGGCATACAGATTAGTCTTTACCCTCCTTGGGGATTAGAGTAATGTGAGCTCTGGTCATATCAGTTGATAATGGTATACCCTGCAGGGTGTCATTATAAACTGGTAGGAGGTGCGGGATCAGTACTTCATGAAAAGACATGTAGTAGGGTATAGGGAGTCCATCAGGGCCTGGGCATTTTCCCCTGGGGGAGTTCTTAATGGCCTCCAAAAGTTCCTCAGAGGAGAACGGGGAAGCTAAGTGTATTCTGTCCTGTTCCGAGAGTGAGGGGAGGGCTAAGCCATCTAAATATAAATCAGAAGGTGACAAAGCTACTGTGTTACCCAAAAGAGATTGTGGTGAATTGAGGTTATTATTCGTAGTAATCCCTAAATAAGGAAGCTATTTGACTAGATTCAAAGGTTAATGCACCCTCTGGGGTTTTCAATTTATGTACATAATTTTTTAGCTTCCTACGTTTGAGCCTGGACATCATATAGCGGGAGGCTTTATTTCCGTGAGCAAATATTTTGTATTGGGAGTGTAAGTAAAGTTTGGCAGAGGCCATATTTAAAAGGTTTTTGAGGGTGGCCCTACATGAGGATAGTTCTTTCAAGTGAGATTCCAACTGAGACCTTTGTGGGCACTTTCAAGGGAACTAATTTTTTTCATGTAGGCAAGCTATCTTTTTTAATATGAGCCCCGAGGCTGATACAGTGGCCCCTTATATAGGCTTTATGGGCATCCCAAATTGTTTGTGGTGAGACCTCAAGGGTGCAACTTGTAGTAAAGTATTTTTCTAAAAGGCATTTCAGCTTAGATTTAATATCTGGTGAGCTAGTGAGTTGTTTGTTAAACCGCCAGTGGCTAGTGGGTCTATGGTTAAGGGGAGATTTCATATGAAGATATATCGGGGCATGGTCGGATAGGATTATGGATCCCATTTCAGCCCTAGAACACAACTGTAGATGTTCATTTGAGACAAATAAATAGTCTAAGCGGTGATATGACCTGTGCAGTGATGAGTAAAAGGTATAATCTCTGGAATCTGGATACATGTTACGCCAGACATCAATTAGGTGACCTTTGGCCAAAGTATGTAGCAGCGAGCGAATACCCTTTTGAGATTGAACAGATTTTATGGGAAGAGGAATCGATGAGGGGGTTTAGGACGAGGTTTAAGTCTCATCCTAGCACTGTAATGCCCTCTCTAAAAGATTCCAATTTTTGTAGGATTGCTTTAATCCAGGATATCTGACGACTATTTGGGGCGTATATATTCACAAAGGTATAAAGGTGTTGACCTATCTTACCTTTGATCATTATAAAGCGACCGTCAGGGTCACACAATTGATCATCTAAAATAAAGGGGACCTTGCCCTGAAAGCCAATGCTTACTCCTTTAGAATTTGACGTTGGGGAACCACAGTGATACCATGTGAGGTAGAATGAAAAAGATAGGTTAGGGAAGTGATGGGTCTTGAAGTGTGTTTCCTGCAGGAAAATTATATTTGCTTTATCTCTCTTCAATATCCCAAAAATCTGGCTCCGCCTGGATGGTGAGTTGCAGCCCTTAACGTTATAGGAGGCAATTCTAATAGCCATCATGGGGATGAAGAGGAGAGGCAAATTGCTGAATCCGGATGGCATGAGGGCTTATTACAATAGTAAACTGTACAAGGTACTCAACGTTTAGTCGGATTGGTAGAAATGCCGGACGTAGTTTTGGTGATGAGATGGCCCGTCTCGGATGGACACACCGCTGAATATTGAGAGACCTAGATAGAAAACAATAGAACAAACACAAAATAAATAAAAGAAAAATGGAAGTAAACACAACAAATGAGTCCTGAGAGACCTGGAGAGAGGGGGAAAGTGGCATTTGCCAATTATTATGGACCCGGCTCTCTATTGTAAATATCATATAAGCCGCAAGGCTGAAGCTATAAGGTGTATGAGATAGATAGGAATGGGGTGCTGGACCATATACACCCTTAATATGTTATCTAGTCTGATGGTACAAGGAGAAAGGTAGGGGAGCAGATAGATGGATAATGGGGTATAGGGGGGTGTATGGGGGGGGGGCAGGACTAAAGGAAGGAGGATATTTTCAGCCAATAGAAATCTTTGGGACATGTGAACTCCGGGATATAGGTATCTGGGACTGGAATTAGTACCTTGAGGGATTATACATTACAGGAGGCACAGAGTTAAGCCAGAGGCTGCTGAAGGTGCTGAGAACACAATGTGGCAAAGTGATACTGAACTGAGAACATAGCATTGCCACAGAATTCTTAGTATACAGAGAATTAAAATAACGAGACAGATATTAAGGCATTCTGTCTCTGGATATGATACTTGAAAGTAATCCTGGTACCTTAGGCATATCTCAAGGAAAGAGAAGAGGAGGAGGAATCAGAAAGTATACCCTGAGACATATATAGAAAAGAAGGGAGATAAGGGGTACAGAGAGGGAAAGCTGAGAGCTTTATACTCATCATATGAGGCACAGAATGTAGAGATATGGCGTTTTATTGCTTCAGAAGGTGTCTGTAGCTATGCGTCTTGGGGTGAGAGGTTGGTTTTAATTCTTCTCTTTCTATCTTTGGGCCTTGGGGGTGCACTTTGTTTCAAAGGGCACGATCCTGGGAAGTTCCGGCAGTGAAGTGAAGTCCTGGACAGCGTCCCAATTTTTGATTTCCAGGGGGAAATGTCTAAAAGGGTTGAATGCAGGGCCCAGGTCCAGGTGAAACTTGATGGTAATCCTCTTTCCTTGGTAAGAAAAGGATAGTCCGAACGGGAACTGCTATCTGTAGAGGATTTTATGGCTTTTGAGCCAATCTGTGAGAGGTTTGAGGGTCCTTCTTTTCTGAAGTGTCATTGGAGCTAGATCTTGGTAGACACTTATTGGCACCCCATTGCATTTTTCTCCACCTGGCAGACGTGCCTTGGTTATTACAGCTTCCTTGTCTTGGAAGTGGAGGAATCTGCAGATGATATCTCTAGGGGGCTCCTTACCTTTCAGTTTCGGACATAAAGCCCGGTGAGCTCTCTCAATTATTAAATTATTATTGAAGCGGAACGTTCTGGGCCTAGCAAGCCCTCGCATGTCTCTTTGACAACATCAGAGGAGTCTTGAGGAGAGTCTGTCTCTGGAACCCCCCTAAAGCATAAGTTATTTCTTCTCCCACAATTTTTCTGATCCTCTAGGGCATTAAATGCCTCGTTGAGATGTGATTGGCATTTCTGCAGGCTGATGGCTGTGGCCGTCTGGAAATCCAGGATTGCGGCCTGGTTATTCTCAAGGGCTTCCACCCTGCCACCTACATGCCTGACGTCCTCACGAGCGGTTCCATCGCTCTTTGCAGTGCAGAGTCCAGATATTTTCTGGAGATTGGGAAGTGTTTGAGGTGCTTGTGGTCCTCTGCATCACTGCCGTCAGCCTGAAGTTACGGCTCACTCTCCTCTGCTTCTTTGTATGGCTCCGGCGCCATCTTGGCTTCCCGCGCAGCACAGATTACAGCGGCTATTTTGATAAACTTGTCCATATCTCCACAATTCGTGGAGTGCTTTTTGGAGAGGAACGGGTCCCCTGTTTTCTGCTGGCCGATTTTGCCCATTATGTACGCTAGGCAGCCAACGTTAGCTGATATAATGCCGGGTCTAAGCAGCAGAGCTCAAGCGCACATGTCCATTCCGGTCTGGCGCTAGCTCCGCCTTCCTTCTAAAGCTTTTTTGGTGTGTATTAGTGGCAAAAAAAAAGTATTATTTGCCGTTCAGCGGTGTAGTTATTAGTGTTGAGCGAGCACCAAAGTGCTTGTGTGCTTGGCTGCTCTGGCCGAACACATCAGTATGCTTGTGTGTTCTACCGAGCATCTGAGCACAATGGAGGTCAATGGGAGAACCCAATGCACCCCCTGCTCTAAAGAAGAGAGGGTGTCTGGTTCACAAAAAAAGGTTAGAAATTGAAGGAAACCCCATCTGGAAACAGCATTAAGAGGAAGGCTGAATGAATCTTGGACTGCTATTATCTATGACATACAATAGACAACCACACAAAGGCTATATGCCAAAAGCCAGGTATATGCAAGCCATCAATCTATCCATGAGACAGATAACAGGCTTAGTCAGCATATCTTACAATGGCAGCCTTGTGCACTCTGAGACATCCCAAACCAGCTCTCATTTGACTGAGAGCAAGTAAGCCTCAATGTTACTTCAGATCTGTTGGATGGCTTGGGTGGACCTGCGCACCTAGATAAATATCATTAGGGAGACAAAAAGTTTTTCTGATTGTCCTAACATAATATTCAATAACCTTTCTATACAGTTTTGTCGTGTAAACTAATTTGCATAAACATGGGCATATGGGAAAGACATGCAAATGTGTCAGGACTGGAATAGTGGATCAGGTATGGAATCCTTTGGCAGGGACGAAATAATCCCAAAAATTAGTGTAGTACAAAAAGGTCAATCCAATCGGGTAGTTGGTTCCAGGTCCGGGTCGTGGCGGGGAGCAGAAATCGTAAATCGAGGAAACAGGCAAGGAGTCGGTAGCTGGGAAGTCAGAATAAACAGTGGATTCACAGGGAAGATCTGGGTGTTCACCATAAGGTTTAATAACTCAGGAATGAGTCAAGGCTCTCACTGGCTTTAAGTACACAGTGAACCCAAGACCACTCTCCAGGTTGCCGGGCAACCAGGAGGCTTCCTTAGTCAGAAGCCAATCATAAGGCTGAGGGCGGTGATGGAGGCTGAAGCCCTCCCCCATCCTGAGTAGCACCTGTGGTCTGGAATGGCGCATGTGCACTACACTCGTACCCCCGCGCACTCGCGTGCGGCTTGTGTACCGCTCACGAGCAACCGGCGTCCGACTCGCGCAGATGCACTGGCCACATTGACGTCAGGTGTCCTGTCAGGAGGAAGAGGAGGATCTATCAGCGCCCGCCGCCTGCGAACCCAATGCGAAATGGCCCCCCTGGTTCCCTGACAAAATGAGCAGAATCTGATAGTTTTTTAGCTGAAAAACCATTTGCATGGAAAATTTGTGATCTACACTACTCATGAACAGCACCATCTATTGGTTTCATAGTCTTATGACAAGACAATTGCTCTTGTCATAAGACTATAAAATCAATAGATGGCGCTGTTCATGAGTAGTGTAGATCGCAAATATTATAATTGCAAATTTGTATTGTGAATTTTCCATGCAAAAGGCTAAACTAATAATCTTGTCATAAGACTATGAAACCAATAGATGGTGCTGTTAATGACTCATGAATAGCACCATCTATTGGTTTAATGGTCTTATGACAAGAGTAATTGTCTTGTCATAAGACTATGAAACCAATAGATGGCGCTTTTCATGACTCATGAACAGCGCCATCTATTGGTTTCATAGTCTTATGACAAAAGTAATAGTCTTGTCAAAAGACTATGAAACCAATAGATGGCACTGTTCATGAGTAGCGTAACTTGCAAATTTTCCATGCAAATGGTTTTTCAGCATGAAAACCATATGCTTATGAAGGTTATTGAATTTTATGTTAGGACAATTAGAAAACTTTTAGTTTCCCTAATGATATTGATCTAGGTGTGCAGGTCCATTCAAGCCATCAACAGGTCTGAAGTTAATTTGAGGCTTACTGGCTCTCAGTCATATGAGAGCTGGTTTGGAATGTCGCATAGTGCACAAGGCTGACATTGTAAGGTATGCTAACTAAGCCTGTCATCTGTCTCATGGATAGATTGATGGCTTGTATATACTTGGCTTTTGGCATATAGCCTTTGTGTGGTTGTCTATTGTATGTCGTAGATAATAGGAGTCCAAGACGCATCCAGCTATTCTCTTAATGCCGTTTCCAAACCATTTTGGTAGGGTTCCCATCAATTTCTAACCTTTTTTTGTGAACCAGACATGCTCTTCTCTTCAGAGAAGAGGGTGCGGGGGGTTCTTCCATTGACTTCCATTGTGCTCGGTATAGCAGTGGTACTATACACCCAAAAATTGCTAAATTTAACTAGAAAATTTAAGTAGTAAAATGATATAAAATATGTAAAAAAAATATATAATTGATTTATGAGGTGGAGTTCCATATTGAGTAAGAGTTTGAGGAAGGGGCGGTGGACGTAGCAGTATAGGTGGAAGCGGAGGTGGAGGAGGACGAGGTAGCCAACACAGGTTTTTTGTTTTAATTTTATTTTTTAAAATTAGGGCAAACTCTAAAAGAGTGTGAAATATCCAAAACACGAGAATGAGCAATTGCGCTGCAGTATAACAATGGCTGGTTAGTGCCGGTATACAAGTCTATTCTGCACAAGGTACGGACAAGTCCTGAGGGATACATACCTGGTTCATTTTAATGAACGTGAGCTTGTCCACATTGGCTGTGGACAGGCGGCTGCACTTGTCTGTGATGACGCCCCCTGCCGTGCTAAACACATGTTCAGATAATACACTAGCTGCAGGGCAGGCCAGCACCTCCAAGGCGTAAAGGGCAAGCTCAGGCCATGTGCCCAATTTGGAGACTCAGAAGTTGAAGGGGGCAGACCCGTCATTCAGTACGTGTAGGCGTGTGCACACATACTGCTCCACCATGTTGGCGAAATTATTCCTCCTGCTAAGACGTTCCATATCAGCTGGTGGTGCAGGTTGTTGTGGCGTGCTGACAAAGCTTTTCCACATTTTGGCCATGCTAACCCTGCCTTCTCAGGTGCTGGCGGTGCCCCAACTGCGTTGGCAGCCTCTTCCGCCTCTTCTGCCTTCGCCTTGTGCTTCCACTGTGCCCCCGCTGTCAGGTGGGAATGCCACCTGCAGCGCGTCTATCAATGTGTGCTTGTACTCACGCATCTTATGATCACACTCCTTGCGGAGCACTGCAGCATGTAATCGCTCATGTGTGCCAGGCTGCCCAGAGGCAATGAAAAGCTGTCCTCTGTGGGAGGTGTATCGTCTGTGTCCTCTGTATCCCCCAATCCACGCACCAGTGATGGCCATGACCCAGTCTGGGTGCCACACTGCTGTGAACATTGTTCCTCTTCCTCCATCTCCTCCTTCTCACCCCCCACCTCGTCATCCTCCAGAACTGTGCCCTGGCTAGACAATTGTGTACCTTGGGTTTGTGGGTGCAGGAACCCACCCTCTGAGCCACTTGGGATTGACTGGCCGGAAACCCTACGAAATGATCCCTCTTCCTCCTCCTCTTCCTGTCCCACATCTTCTTCCATCATCGCCAAGGAGGCATAGAAGTGGGATAGTAACGCTGAGAATGGCAATATCGGCAATATCGGCACTGGCCATGTTGGTGGAGTACAGCGCAACAAGGATCACAGGTCTCGCATGGAGGCCCAGTCATTGGTGGTGAAGTGGTGCTGTTCCATCTAGCGACTCACCGGTGCGTGCTGCAGCTGAAACTCCACTATCGCCTGCTGCTGTTCGAACAGTGTTGCCAGCATGTGCAAGGTGGAGTTCCACCTTGTGGGCACGTCGCATATGCAGTCAGGTTCAGACCCTGATGAGAATGACGAGCATGCAGATGAACTTCCCTGAGATGGTTTCTGACAGTTTGTGCAGAAATTCTATGGTTATGCAAACCGATTGTTGCTACAGCTGTCTGGGTGGCTGGTCTCAGAAAATCATGGAGGTGAACATGCTGAAAGTGGAGGTACTGGGCTAGTGTGCTTACACGTGGTCTGTGTTGTGTGGATCTACTGCCAAATTCTCTGAAACGCCTTTGGAGATGGCTTATGGTAGAGAAATGAGCATTCATTGTATGGGCAACAGCTCTGGTAGACATTCCTGCAGTCAGCATGTCAATTGCATGCTCCCTGAAACATTGCAACATCTGTGGCATTGTGCTGCGTGATTAAACTGCACATTTCAGAGTGATCTTTTATTGTGGGCTGTCTAATCAGCACCTTGATATGCCACATCTGTGAAGTGGGATGGATTATCTCGGCAAAGGAGAAGTGCTCACTAACACAGATTTAGACAGATTTGTGAACAATATTTGAGAGTAATGGGTCTTTTTTGTATGTAGAAAATGTTTCAGATCTTTGAGTTCAGCTCATGCAAAATAGGAGCAAAACCGAAAGTGTTGCCTTTATATTTTTGGTCAGTGTAATTACATAGATATTTTAAAGTATTTTCCGCTCCATAAGATGTACAGTATATAGGATTTAGATGAGTCAAAAAAGGAAATAAATATTTTTTTTTAACAAACTTCAGATCAGACTCCCAATCTTCAGACCTTATATCAGACCCCTAATCTTCATCACATCCCCAAATCATAGCCCCCAGTCCTCATCAGACCTCAGATCATCCACCCAATCTCCATCAGATCAGACACTCAATTTTCATCAGACTCCTAAATCAGACCCCCAGTATTCTTAAGACCTCAGACCAGACCCCAAATGTTCATCATACCCCCAATCTTTATCATACTCCCAAATCAGGCCACCAATCCTTATCAGACCTTAGATCAGACCCCAAACCTATGTTCTGATGCTGTACACAGTCAGGACACAGCACATCGAGCACCAGAAGAGAGAGAGCAGTGAGTACAGACAGCACCAGGAGCGCTATATTCACAGCTCTCTGGTCCTACTGTGTACTAGTGAGCGCTTACATAACGGGGAAAAAATGGTCTCATGGAACAAAAAATTTTCCATTACAAATTGCAACTTTTGCCACAAAAACACAAGCACGCCTATGGCTATGTCACTGGAAAAATATAGTTGTTGTGGCTCTTGGAAGGCCACAAAGAAAATCTTTCCTTTTCTTTGTTGATTGTTTTTTCATTGCTGCATTGAAGCCTTAGACATGCAGATTTTTTTTATAACGTTTGTATTGTGGGTACTGTGCATACAAAAGATTGGGCAACTACAGGTAATAATGATTGGAAAAGAGTTTCCGTTTTTTATCGTTATTGTGATGGGTTGTTGTTTGCCCGTTCCACAAGTAACTACAATTTTTAGATTAGATGTGTGGATGTGTCACAGATAAGCCATAATCTTTTTCCCAGATACATTTGGCTGATCTAGGGAAAGTGAAAGATTTGAAATATTTGTTGTTCATCGTTCAATCGTTTCACACTATGATTTTGTCACTTAGAATGAGTTAGCAAGTCTAATAGGGGCCTTATATTTGTACTGGGCACTTTATCATGTTACTTATCTGGAGTTTCTGCAAAACAAGATACTTCATCCTTTTATTATCTGATGAAAGCACATCAACAGATCTTAAGAGTATTGCATGCATCACTATTTGATAAGGTCATGTCCATTTTTCATACAAGTTCATTTCTGCTTAGAGCTTTTATAACTCAGTTCCCATCCTTGCATCAGACAAAGGATTCCTTTTTTTTTTGTGGAACTTTGGGCATTCAGATTCTACTAAAATAAATGTTGCCCGAGGAAAGCACAGCTACTGCGCTGGTATTCTGCAAAATAATACATTTTCAGTCAGTCTGGTCACAGTTCAGGAAGTATTGACATGTTTACAAACTTCATTATATTAAATGTATTTTTAAAGGGAACATGTCACTATGAAAATGCTAAATAATTCACAGGCAGCACATTATAAAGCAGAAGGAAATGAGCAGATTGATATATAGTATTATGTGAAAAGATTCAATAAAACTTGTATTTTATACATTTATATTTCTGTCCATTTTGGGCTTTGAAGTCAAGGAGTCTTTCCCATAAAATCCTTTCCCATAAAACCATATAAAATCTATCTATAAAACTATATATCAATCTGCTCTGCTTCTCTTGCTCTATAACATGCTGCCTGCAGCGTAGACACAATGTTCAATGTGACAGGTTCCCTTTAAGATACATTTAAACAGAAATGTTAATTTCCAGGGGCTATATGATAAAATGAAAATTGCCAAACAATTTCTGATTGGAAGTTCTCTAGACACATTGGGAAAGATTTATCATGAGGGTAATTTTTACATAAGGGACATTTTGAAAGTCAATTGTGCACTGTGCAGTAGTTTGTGTTGCCATAATTTGTACAAAATTGATGAAATGTCACAAACTTTTTGATATATTTGGTGAATCTTTAACCCCTTCAGGACCATGACATTTTTCACCTGAAGGACCAGGCCATTTTTTGCAAATCTGACAAGCTTTTGCTTATCCAAGCCATTCTAACATTGTTTTCTCATAACACATTGTACTTCATGATTGTGGTAAATCTGAGTAAATATGTTTTACCTCTATTTATTAAAAAAATACCAAATGTAAGTAAAATTTGGAAAAAAAAATGAATTTCTCTGCTTTTAAGATGGATAGTGATCTCATAAAGAAGTCACTACTTAACATTCTCCATATGCCTACATTATGATGACATTGTTTTGTAAATGTTTTTAGTACATTAGATGGCTTAGAAATTAGAAGCAATTTTTAAAATAATAATAAATAAAAAATATCAAAACCCCCTTTTTAAAGGACTAGTTCATTTATGATGTCACTTTGAGAGTAATAAATTGTCACATTTTGGAAACTACACCCTCTAAATGATTCAAAACTGATTTTACAAACTTTGTTAACCCTTTATGTGTTCCACAAGAATTGCAAGTGCAGGTGAAATTTCAAAATGTAACTTTTTTTTGTTGCAGATTTTCAATTTTTTATACATTTTCCTGTAACACAGCAAGGGTTAACAGCAAAACAAACCTCAATATTTTTAACCTTGAATCTGAAGTTTCTAGAAACTTCCCATATGTGTTTGTAAACTGTTGTATGGGCACATAGCAGGGTTCAGAAGGGATGGCAAACCATATATGGTTTTTAGAGGGCAGATTTTGCTGCAATGGTTTTCATGCACCATGTTGCATTTGAATAGACACTGAGGTACCCCTATAATGTAAACCTCAAAATATGACCCTGTTTTGGAAACTACTCCGTTCATGTAATATTTTGAGGATTGTAGTGAGTGCTTGGATCCCACAGACTTTTCATAACATTTAGAAACCTGCAGCTACAGTATGAAAATGAAAACTTACATTTTTTTTCCAATAAAATATTTCATTATATTCATTTTATGTTCACAAGGTGTAACAGGAAAAAAACATCCCAAAATGTATTACCTATTTTCTCCTGAATACAGCAATACCCTATATTTGGTCATAAACTTTTTTCTTTAGGTTTTTCAGGCTCTATGTCACAATTGAAGACCCCCTGAGGTACACCTACAGTAGAAACCCCCATAAGAGACCCCATTTTGGAAACTAAAGGGGTGTACTGTGCACTTTAGAATTTAGAAACTGCAACACCCCATATGTGGTCATAAATTAATGTATGAGCCCATAGCAGGGCTCAGAAGGGAAGGAGCACCATTTGGCTTTTGGACAGCAGATTTCACTGGAATAATGTAAAGGCATCATTTGCAATTGTAGAGACTCTGAGGTACGTACCCCTACTGTGGAAATCAACAAAAGTAGACTACATTTTTGGAAACTAAACCCCCAATGAACTTTTAAAAGGTCTGTAGTGAGCACCTTAGCCCAAAGGGTTTTTTATGAAATTTAGAAACCAGAAAGGCCCATGTTTTTTTTTTTCATTTTTACAAGGGGTAACAGATGAAAATCACCATTCAATTTGTTCCCCATTTCCTCATATGTGGTCCTAAAGTGCTGTTTGTGCACACTGCAGGGCTCAGAAGAGAAGGAGTGCCCTGTGAATTTGAAGCTTAGATTGATGATTTATACAGCATTGACTGACAACTGCTTTGGCCTTGAGGTTAAACAAAAATGGAAACTCCCATGAAGTGACCCCATTTTATAAATCACACCTCTCTCAGAATTTATCAGTGGGTGTAGTGAGTATTGTGACCCAACAGGTGCTTTGCAAAATTAATTCACAGCAGATGTTGAAAAGTGAACATTATAGTTTTTCCACAAATATGCAATTTTGTTGCCAGATATCTTGTGCCCATCATGTGCTAGTGTGAAAAGTAATCCCTCTACATGTGGCCCTAATCTTTTACCTGAACATACACCATTCATGTTTGAGGCTCAATGTGGTGACTTACTCATCTAGTGCTGACAACTGTGGAGGCTCTGGGGTGAAATAATAAATTGAACCCCTCAGAAGTAACCCTAAATCAGAAACTAGACCCGTCAAGGTATTTATTAAGGGGTGGAGTGAGCATTTTGACACAACAGGTGTTTTACAGAAATGAATGAGCATATATAATGACCAATTTTATGGGGATACGTTGTACTATTTAAGAGCACCATTTAATTTATTATGTCTGTTATTGGAAAATGGGAAAATAATTCTTTGTGTGGTTAGTGAAAAAAATAAAATATAGAATTCCGCCAAGGTTTTCAGAAGTTGTAACATGACAGTGTTCACAATATGCTTAAAATGTTATAACATCTTTATACTGAAGCGATACCAAACATGAATATTTTTATTATCTACTACTTTTAAAAAATAAAAACCTTTGAAAAAAATCTAAATTTTCTTTCCATCACCTCTTTCTGACAGCCATAACTTTTTTTATATTTCAGTGTACAGAACTGTATGAAGGCTCATTTTTTGCGGGACGAAATTTAGATTTTATTGGTACCATTTTTGTAGTATGCACATATTTTTGATCACTGTTATTCAATTTTTTTTTGGGGGGAGGCCTACAAAAAATGGTGAACTGTGTGTTTTTAATTTTTTATCCAGTATGGTGATAAGCGTGTATTACATTTTTATTCATATTTTAATAGTTCAGACATTTTTGAACGAGGCAATAACTAATTCGTTTTTTTTATAGTTTTTTTTATATATATTGGGAAAGGGGAGTAATGAAGCAGAAATTTTCTGGATAGTTAACACATTTTCGTTTATCCATCTTAAGTTTCAAAACTGATAGCACTATAACAGATCACTTTATCAAAATCTGTCCAGATTGCCTTGTATACTTAGTGCTGACATCAGCTTGAGTACATCCAAACAGGTATGGACATGCCCATTGGAATATCTCCAATATAATGCATTAATATTATAGCTGAATAGGCTTTGCATGTAAAACTTAAAATCTAGACGTGTCAGGCAAATTCCGAGTTCATATTTGGAATCAGCGCGCTCATTTTTGTATAAATCACATGTTTTTCTCTCAGTAGCAAAATCATTGTTGTGCGTAAATGTGTAATTCATTTGAACTGCAGAGTAATCATTTTTCATAAAAAATTAAAATAGCTGGTATAAATAAAGCAGTGAAGAGCAGAACCTAGCGTTCCTAATATGATAATGCCGTGTATGATTTACTGAGCATTCTTCCTGCCTTTAATTTAATTTATTCCATTTTTATTATATTTATTAGAAACAAACGCAAAAGGTATTTCCTATAAAATGTAAAGAATAGATGTTTCTGTTGTAGCCGTCATTTAGATAAAACTGTCTGGATAAGTTCACGTTCACTATGCACTATGCTTTTCCTCAAAAATATTAAAAAGAATTTTATTGATAAAATGAAATGGAATGCATCATATTAGTTTATACAATATTGCTATTATTATTCGATACACTTGTTTAGGCACATTATGCATTATGTGTTTCCTTCCAGGTTGCCTTCCAAGATTATTACATGAAAAAATCTATTATAATCCAATGTTGCTAAACTATAAAATTTTCACTTCTCAAAAGGCCCATGATCGAGTTATCGAATCAATCTTCTCTGATTTAAATGTTTGACATGTAGTGCCTTTGGCATAGGAAAAATGAAAGCAACACAACATAGAGGTGCATATGTCATACAGTGGCCACGCAACTACTTTATGTGGCTGTCAAAAGTCAAAGATCTCATATTGTATAAATACACAGCCAGATCTACAGGATAAAGGCAAGGTCATATGGCTATTGTATGACGCTGTATACTTTTGTAATGTTTATATACCATACATCTTGAAGCTCTCCAATGAGAAAGCTGTTACTGCACCCAAGTACCATATGCATTTTACAAAATGGTAATTGCAGAGATGCAAAGTGAAATTGTGATAGTTGGGGGGCTCAGATTCTGCATTGGGCTTCCAAAAGGTTGCATTTATAAATGTATGCATGAAGGGGCACCTGGCAAATCATTAAAACAGAAGAACTTTTAATGCAAAACAATTAAAATGTTAATTTGGACCCCTTTAGTCAAAAGTGAAGCTTAAAAGCCCGATACACAGATGATGTCAGGAGGAGAAAGAAGAATAAAAAAAAAAAAAAATTTTGTTTGATCATTTTGCTCTCCATGGCTTCTCCTTTCTTCCCATTGAAAAGACATACACAATTGGTCAAACCAAACGTTTATGTGTATGGGACAGTTGGGAGGGAGTCAGACGAGATAGCTGTTGATCAAACAATAATTTCACCAACAGCTATTGAATGTGTATGGCTAGGTGTTAGAGAAAGTGATTTTAATGTTTTAGAGCCTGGAATCTGAACAGCTGGATGTCGACACAGATTACTAGTAAGCCAAGAATTGAAGTAAATCAAGTGATAGTTATAACGATTCCATGCCTCAAAAGGGCATGCTGCTGATGGTGGTTATGAGCATATACTTTTGTACTGATATGGTGGGTTTAAAATTGTGAAATGTGAATACATTCATTGTTGCATTGTTTAATAAAAGAACACTCCTGGTGAAACTGATCTTCTGTGTATAGACCCTCTAGAGGCCATCAGTGTATGTGCAGTGTCCCAGTCGGACCATTGCAAAGGTGATTGGTTTGCTAAAAAGGGTTAAAAATTTGATGTGCAATATTTGTGTATTGAATTCTATCCTGTGGAGTGTGCAGATGGGGTTAACACCAGCCTGTTAGCAACTGTAGTTAGGTGGGATCTCTTAGTTAGGTAGGTTGTTTTACTGAAAGCTAGTTCAGTCTAAAGTGTGAGTCAGGAGAAGAGGAAGCAGAAAGCCCCCCTGGGGGAATGAAAAGCTGCCAGCTTGGGAGAAAGACACTAAACAAACCTCTGCGGAAGAAATTGAGGAACATTTGGGAGATAAAAGCTTTTGAGGAGAGGTGTTTGTTAATGTTTATGGAGAAAGCCTGCATATAGCTTTGTAACTTCATAACATATTTGTCTAAGAGTATCAGAAGCTTTAGCACCCATGTACAGTGTTGAAACAGCCTGATTCACTGTTATATGCTAGGGCAACAACTCTCTACCAACAATCAGGGCCGCATCTGTGGCTGTTCAGCCTCATAGGCCTAACCACTAGGCCTGAAGCCTATATAGTATACCCTATATAGAGTCAGTAGAAAGTCCAAAATGATATCACAGTAACCTAGGATCTAACCTGATCACATCATCACCCCAGACCCAGGCAAGTGGGGTGATGTCATCAGGACTGCCTGCCCTGAGATGTACGTAGCAACTCATGCCACAGATTGGAAGAGGTCTATGGCCTGCATTTCAAATAGTGAAGGGGAACAGGAGTGATTTTAAATTTTTATTGTACTAAACAATAACACTATTGGGTGACCATTATATACTGGTACTGTGAGTAGCGCAACAGAGGGCGGCATTATATACTGGTACTATGGGGGCATTACAGGAGTAGCATTATATACTGGCACTACAGGAGGATTGAAGGGTCTATATACATTTGAGGACTGATCAGGCTTCTATAAATTTGTCTGTAAAAAATAATTCAAAGCAACTGGACGTACTGTAGATTTCTTGAAAACGTTTCACTCGTTCTTCCAACGAGCTTTCTCAATTCTGAGTGATTGTACAAAAATTTTGGGAATAAATATGTAACTGAATCCACATCTGGTAATTATACCCAGCATTGGGTCAAAGGTGTTGATCCCATTATCCTAATTGGAGTCAGTAGGTGATAAAGACTTCCCAGAAAAAGGAGTCAAGACAGCATTGTATGTGGTAGACAATAGATGTCTAACCCCCCACCTCTATTCAAGCTTAGCTTCTCCATTTTTACATAGATGGCCTCCTTCACGCCTCGTTTGTACCAATCGGCCTCCTTATCCAAAACACATACTTGACTGTCTTCAAAGGTGTGACCTGTTCCTTTTAGATGTAAGTACACGGCTGAATCTTGACCAGAGGTTTTGGCTCTTCTATGCTGAGCCATACGCTGATGTAGTTGTTGTTTTGTTTCGCCGATATACAGTTCTGAGCATTCCTCGTTGCACTGGACTGCGTACACAATGTTGTCCATCTTGTGTTTAGGCGTTGGGTCTTTGGGGTGAACCAGTTGTTGCCTCAGTGTGTTCTATAAATTTGGTTTCTGATCTGGTGGTCTGTATAAATTAGGGGGCTGATTTTGGGTCTATATAAATTTGGGGCTGATCTAGTGGTCTGTATAAATTTAGGGGCTGATTTGGGATCTTTATTTTCGTTTTTTTATTTTCAATATGTTTATTGAGTTTTTGAGGGGTTTTATTAAAGAAATTATGATTTATTGTATAGACGAGCACTCCTCATCTGGTCTTATGCAGAACTTGGCATTTATTGGTTAAAATGTTTTTTTTTTTTTTTAAAAGATATACAATGTAGATATAAGATTATAAAAAATGATATGACGTGTACAGTTGCTCATTTGGAATCTCACATGGACACGGACATGTATTCAATACAAACTTAGTTGCAGTTGGTGCAAATGAGAGTGCCAATGAAGAAGAAGTCAGTTTCAGACTCTGAAACGTGTATGGTGTGAATAAGGACTATACACACATTCTACATATGAATAAATCGCACATAACTCCTTTTGTTTCTCCCTGAAAGCACTTCCAGTCATCACAGCAAACCCTGTCCGTGGATTGGCCAAAACAGGATCGGCACTGTACATGTAGGAGGCTGAAAGGCTGATGTCTTTTTTGCGTGCCTGCCCTACAGCAAAACTAGAGAAGGAGAGTCGGATTTGCAAGAGCTGCTATAAGCAGGATAGCCGCGAAGACACCAGACAGGTAACGGCAGTTGAGGTTGCTATCGGCGGTCACGTGGGATGCCACGGTAGGCCCGACAACCCACTGCCTGAAAGTTACACTTACCCACCTAACAAGTGTGAATATATTGTCATCAAGTTTTATTAACGATATTCATTAGATCGACTGAACTATATTAACCACTACTAATCCATTGGGACATTGCAATATTAACAACTATAGAAGGACATTAGAATTGTCCAACAGGGGAAAAGAGACTACAAGACAACCATAGGAGAATCTCTCTCTCTCTCTCTCTCTTTCTCTCTCTCCTTCCAGAAATATATATATTTATAGCAACGGTGAGGGTGGCAGAACGATCATCGGGTGGAGGGTCTGGATTACCTCGGATCCCGTCATCACCCGAACGCTGCCCTTATGCTGCGCGGACCACGTCGAGTCTGAGAACATAGCCTGATCTGTGAAAACACTGAGCGATTAGTTTCCACAACCCGATCCATGCCTGATCACACAATAAGTAAACAATCCTACCTAGCGCTCCCGCTCCTGCCCGGCCCTGCATAAGTTTGCGAACCTGCAGTGCAGTAAAAGCTCCATCGGACCTGTCTTTCCCCAACCTTAAGACCTATATCACTGCAGTCTGGCCACACAGCAACTGGCGTCCACAAATCCTACACACCTCGAGCCAGAACCCCTCATTACAAACCAAAAGGGCAACTCCGCTTTCAGATATACCTGAAGCACGGATACATCGTTGGACCGCAGGAAGCATTACATCGCCGCGGAGACGCATCGCAGCGAACTCAAAGAGGACTGGTTCGCAGCAAGGTTAGCACTCATACATCGCGGACAAGGTGCCGTACTCCTGGAGCCGTTGTGAACAAGACATCACCGCTGAAGTCCTGACGCTGACAAGTGGAAGCCGCCACAGCGCAGCACAGTAAAGAATTGTAGTGTCCCACTAGGTATGGGTGGGCACTACACAAGGGTCAATTGGTGTGCGCGTTACTCCTACTCACAAGGAACAGAAATGTCATATTTAATTCTGCATTTAATGTATGTTTAAATGTGTTGTTATATGCAATGTACCCCTGTCTAATGCAGCAGCAGGCCTAGTTGGGTGTAGTTAGACATCCCAGACACTAGAGGGAGATAGGGAGCCCCTAGCATAAATGTCCAGGCCCAGACAGGGAGAGTTAGTGCAGAGTCAGGAGTCTGAGAAGACAGAGGTTAAGAAGCCTGCTCCTGACATGCAGCTGGATAGCCCTGGCTGCTAGTGATGTCCAGGAGGCTGTTGAGAAACTCCATTGTCCAGTAAAGTTTACGTTTGGTTCACTGCATACTTGTGTACCCTCATCTTTCCAACCATCAACCGGCGTGCCACCGGCCAAAGGCACTGGCGTCACGAATACCACAGGGACCTTGCCCCAGGCACACAAAATACCTGTAACATCCAGGGCACCTCAACTACCATCAGGCCTGGTCCCTCTCTACAGAGCGTGCCCCAGAGGAATTGTGTCTACCTCTCCTTCACTGCCACGCTCCTGCCCAGGGTTCTTCAAATATAGTGAGTACCCTCGATTGCCCATAACTGTGACCTCACTTCGTCATCCCCTGCAGGTCTGGCGTGTTGCATAAATTGGCGTCACGAACAGGATCCGAATATTCCTGCGCCATAGCGGATTTTAAAACTGTGTGCTGAAAGTTGTCTTAAAGTGACATGCCCCAATTGTTTTATTGAAAATTGCTGGGCCAAAGTGAACTGTAATATTTGCGGTGTGAAGATTGCATTGTATGGACTGTTTTCTGCTTATTTAAGCCACCTCTTGCTGTCAGTGACTAGACAGCTATTTTGCTCAAAGATGGCCGCTGAGCTTGCTTGAAATTGTTTGCTGCGTCATCTTCATCATAAATTGGCGGTAAAAATTGGCGCCTTCTGCTAAAAGTGCGGGAAGGCTGTATGCTGGCGCCACCGCCCTGTCTGGACATTTGCATGTCTGCTGTGATGGACTCCGCCTCCCCAATACTGGAGTACCTGGGGGGCGGCCTCCCAGTGCAATGGGAGGATCTGTCTGAACTTATTGGCGCCACCCTGTCGCTCTCCAGAGAAGGATTGAGCATGTTGAGAAGTGAGGACTTTCCTGCTGATATGTCCGCGCCTGATTTATTAAACATGAATGTGACTGGTGTCGAGCAAGAGGACGCTCCACCGGCCTACTCTCCGGGACCGGAGAGACCCGCCTGCCCGCCACCGAGGACGCAACCGGAGACCTATTATGGCTCCTGGAGAGACTTCTTCCAGCCCTCGTTCAAGTGGTCCGCATTGATGGCAGAGATCCGGGAGGCCGCAATTAAGAAGACGACTAAAACTAAGATTTACTACGAAGAACTGGCAAAGACCGTTCACGAGTGCCACACTGACACACAACCCCGCCTGGAAAGGAGGATGGGGTTGGTTGTGGCCTTTGACAAGGACCGAGGCTTCGGTTTTATAAAAGACTACCTGACTGGACGAGACTTATATGTCAACAGGAGGTCCGTCAAGCGGAGTTACCTCCCAGAACGTCTACACAACCTCCGCGAGGGAGAGGAGGTTGAATTTACCCCTGCTGAGGGCCTGCGAGGCCCCTACGCCACTGCCGTGTCCCGTCCTAGGAAGAAGACAGAGGACTGGGACCTTGATGAGGACTACTCTGGCTGCGAGCGTGAGTCTGTGCGCTCTCCGGAGGACAACCCTGGCTGCGAGCGTGAATCTGAATGCTCTCCAGGACCGGCCCATCATGCCTTCCAGGAACGGGGCTCTTTCATTGGCCCAAATGTGTTCTGGCAGCCGACAGTGGTAGAGAAGAGGGTTAGCCCATGGCCCTCACCTGAGTTGCCTCGCAGGGAGAAAACTGTCCGTGAGCTTCAGGATGCAGAGAGATTCAGAGCTGCCCTGGAGAATATCCGCAGAGGGAGGAAAGCGGACGCCTCACCTGAGCCTGCAGCGGCTGCGCAGGACGAACCACCCACCGCTCAAGTGCCGACGACGACAGCGGAGACCAGCGATCCCGACTCCGAAAGCCTGGATGACCAGATCGTGCGGCTGGAGCTGAAACTGCGGGAGCTACGCCAGACTGCCTCCGCCAGGATCCGGACTCCACCTGGCCTACAACGTAAGGACTCAGACGTCTCTGGGTCTAAGGTGAGAGTACCTGTCCCTGCCAGTCGTCCCTCCTTAGTACCGGCACCTGCGGTGGGATCCTCATACGCTGTGCACCGGCGCACAGAGCCAGTCGTTCCAGAACCCACCGGACCGCTTGCAGCAGCGGTACCCAGGCCAGTGCAGCAGCCTACGATTGTTATGCCTGCTCCGGTGAGGTCAGCGACTGTGATAACCCCTAGGCCTATGGGGCCAATACCTATTAGGGGTCCATTTATGTTACATTTGCCCCCCAATACTGTGTTGTGGGCACATCCATCGATTGAACCTCAGTACAGGCCCAATATACAAATGGAGCCAGGGAGCACCACTGAAATGCAAAGTGGATATGATATGCCCCTGTGAATTGGCCTGCTAGGCCCTTGATGTTTGCTTGTTTTGCCAAGGGATCCTAAAGAAGATTTAACCCTTTCAGGACAGGAGTCCTTCGTTGTTTTGGCCCTCTGTTGCTGCTGCCAGTTACCCACGGCTCAGTGGAAGCGGCAAGCCACTGAAGTACCACGTGCAGCAAGGCCATCTTGTTTACAGGACCTCCTGCCTGCTTTCTCAGAGTGAAAACCCAGTTGTGCCTGTTTTCATGCTGCACCTTTTAACCCTTTAACCCCCTTTTCAGGTTGATTAAGGGTATTACAGCACTACTTTGATGTGTATGCCATTTAAATAATGTGGACTATTTTATGTGCTGCTATTTTATTATGCAACTGAAATTTAAAGGAATTGGGCCCAGGGATAGACTCAAATGCACATGAGCCTCTGAGATTTTGCTACTATTTTAAAGTATTGTGCCCAGAGATGGACTCCACCATGTGTGAGCCTCTGTGATTCTTGCTGCCCTTTATAGCCTCCTTTGCCTATATCTCTACTTAGCTGTGGATTGAACAAAAAGAAAAGAACCTGGGTACGGACTCATTTTAAATGCTTTGAGCCTCCAAGAGCTGTTATTTAATGTTTACATTTTCCATGGACTACAACTGTTCTATCATGGACAATTTGCACTTACAAAGTATTATATGGACTATCCTGGTATTTATTGTTATGCTGTGCCAGGTCAGCGCCCCTGTTCCCATTGTTTTATCCTGAGAGAAGAGAATGACGCCCCTTTTCACCATTACTTGCTCCTATTCCAGTGGAACTGCCTAATATATGTATACATATAATGTATATTTTGCAAATGTAGATGTGTTTTCCTGCTTTGCTTTATTGTCCTCATTACAGGTGCAGTATCCAGCTGTGCAGGGACCCTCCATGTTGCGCCGAGGACGGGCAACGTTATAGCGTGGGGGTATGTAGTGTCCCACTAGGTATGGGTGGGCACTACACAAGGGTCAATTGGTGTGCGCGTTACTCCTACTCACAAGGAACAGAAATGTCATATTTAATTCTGCATTTAATGTATGTTTAAATGTGTTGTTATATGCAATGTACCCCTGTCTAATGCAGCAGCAGGCCTAGTTGGGTGTAGTTAGACATCCCAGACACTAGAGGGAGATAGGGAGCCCCTAGTATAAATGTCCAGGCCCAGACAGGGAGAAGTTAGTGCAGAGTCAGGAGTCTGAGAAGACAGAGGTTAAGAAGCCTGCTCCTGACAAGCAGCTGGATAGCCCTGGCTGCTAGTGATGTCCAGGAGGCTGTTGAGAAACTCCAGCCTTCCTGAGAACAAGGGAGCCTAAGTTAGCTCTGAAGAGATACCCCAGTTGCAGGATTCAACCTCCTGGGAGAAACCAACAGTTACCCACCTGATAGGAGCAGGCGACCCAGGGTAAGCAAAGTGACCCTGATAGGCAGAGGAACTTAGGAATCATAGCAAGCAGTATAATACCTGAGGAAGGAAGTAACCAAGGATATAAGCCACCCTTTTAGGCATCCGGGCCTTGGGAGATATAAAGCCAGAGCAGGAGTTCTAGAAAGGACATTGTACAGTGATTCTGGGAAAGGTACAACCTGCTGCTGAGTGCTTGTGGAATTTACCCTCAGTGTAACTTGCATGACTATTGCCTGCCATATTTGTGAATAAGCCCCTTTTGTGGAACTGTAATACAGAGACTATACTACTCCCTGCTGTACAAAGTTGGATTGTCCAGTAAAGTTTACGTTTGGTTCACTGCATACTTGTGTACCCTCATCTTTCCAACCATCAACCGGCGTGGCACTGGCGTCACGAATACCACAGGGACCTTGCCCCAGGCACACAAAATACCTGTAACATCCAGGGCACCTCAACTACCATCAGGCCTGGTCCCTCTCTACAGAGCGTGCCCCAGAGGAACTGTGTCTACCTCTCCTTCACTGCCACGCGCCTGCCCAGGGTTCTTCAAATATAGTGAGTACCCTCGATTGCCCATAACTGTGACCTCACTTCGTCATCCCCTGCAGGTCTGGCGTGTTGCAGAATCCCACACAGCTGGCGTACAAGATCATTGGTAGCTGACCTGGGCGCCGGGATTAGAAGAACAGCTGAGCCTGCTTAAGCTACCGGAGGTCAAAGAAGATCCCAAGCCGAATACCTGATCTCAAACGTGAGTACTCCTGCACAGCACTGTTTTCAGAACTGACAGGCAGGGAGATCATATTCAGCGATCGGAGTGACACACATAGCCAAACCCGCAGATGCATCTAGTGACAGGCTCAGGCTCCTTATCCCATTCTACCTTACTCAACGCTTTCACACCGGTAGAGTTGACAATCTCAGACATCTGTTCTAACAGTAATGGTCAAAATCGGCCCAAGCAAATCCAGACCTCCCTCCAGCAAGTGTCTCATGGGCTCATTAGACTCTTACATGCAGAAACGCCCTCTGGCACCACCAGCAAAGGCTTCACACACGCAAAAATCCACGCCTAATAGCTCTTCACTCAAAACACCACCACCAATAATTCAGAGCTGGAAAGCTGGAAGGATTAGTACGTGATCACTGCGGCAAGTCTACAGTGATCACGTGGGGCACTTGGAGCCTGAAGATAGTGGAGCGCGCGCACGGGAGTGAGAGAGCAGACAGGCAGGCATCGCGTACAGCGCATGCGCGATTCTGTTACATGGTCGCACTTGTGTACGCCCGAAAGACGGGAACGAGAGGCGATTGAGGCGGAAGGCGGCAGGGGCGGTACGGCCAGAGGAGAGGGAAGGGCTACCCCCTTGACTTGTTTCTTGACTGTTTGAGCAAGAAATTTGAACTTTATAAGAAGATTTTTTTATGAATAAACAGCGCAGGAGAGCGGGACTAACATGGATAACTACACACTCAAGATAATCTATAAGGTACTGTTGATAGTTTATAAAGTGAAAATGTGGTGAAAGGTTCGCTTTAATGAGACTCTTCTCACTACTCCAGAGGCACACAAAAGAATATCAGAAAGTCTCCACACATACTTCAGGTTAAATATCAACACGGAAGTATCCATGCCAGTAGTATGGGAGGCACACAAGGCAACCATCAGAGGCGAATTCATCTCCATCGGCACATATTGCAAAAGACAGAGACCAACAAATTAGATCCCTACAGACAGAGATCTCACATTTTGAAAAACTTTGCAAACAAACAATCTCTAATAGCGCCAATCCTTTAAAAACTTAGAGTCCCGCCTAAAACTCAGAAACCTACTGAACAAAAACTCTGCTAAATTATATATGTCAGTCAGGGCATTCTTTCTATGCCCATGGGGATAAGGCCTCCAAACTAATGATGTCCCTTATTAAGAGAAGAAAACCCCACACTTTTAGAAAATAAATTAAGGATAAAACAGGGACTATTACTACCGACCCCGAGAAGATTGAAAAATAATTTATTGCCTTCTACTCCACTTTATACCAACTACACCCTTTAGATCAACGAGTAAGTCCACAAGAAACCCTTGCAGCAATTTCCAAATTTCTAACCAGAGCCTCCCTCCCCAAACTAGATCCTAGTACACATTCTAACCTGTTAAAACCCTTCTCACAGGAAGAGGTCCGGTCCACCCTGCGAAGGTGCCCTAAACAGAAAGCACCAGGCCCAGATGGTCTCCCCTGCTCTTATTATGATTCTTTTTCAGATATTATTCTCTCTCACCTGACGGACACATTCAATGCGTACCTCTCAGGCTCTAACATACAGAGACAGACCCTTGAAGCCTATATTACCTTAATCCACAAAGTATATGCCACCCAATTAGTTATAGGCCTATCTCTTTGTTAAACACAGACCTGAAACTTTATGCAAGCTTGCTGGCCAACAGACTTAAACCTCTAATTCCCTCATTGATTTCTCCAGAACAAGTGGGGTTTGTGTCCGGAAGGGAGGAGAAGGATAATACCCTGAGAATTCTCTCCATAATGCAAATAGCCAACCAGAAGAAAAAAAAACTGGTTCTGCTGGGAACAGACACGGAGAAAGCTTTCGACAGGGTGGACTGGACCTACATGAAACAGGTACTCTTACACTTTGGCCTACCACAAGAGTTTGTTGATGCCATATTCCGGATGTATGATACCCCTTCAGCCAGACTCTGTATAAACCAAACCCTCTCTGCACCTTTTCATATTTGTAATGGTACACGTCAGGGTTGCCCTTTATCACTAATCCTTTTTGTCCTCTCTTGAACCACTATTAGTCTCTATCAGACTCCACCCAGACATAAAGGGATTTGATGATGGCAAATTTGAACATACCTCAGCTGCATATGCAGATGATATTTTACTGACACTGTCGAACCCATTTTCTGCCTTACCAGCGCTGCGGGATATCTTATAGAATATGGCATGATATCGAACTTCAAAATAAATGCTTCCAAATCAGAAGCACTAGGACTTAACATTAGTAAAGAAGAGACTGAAACCTTGTGATCATCCTTTTCATTGGCAAAAATCATATATCACATACATAGGCATAAAATTCAGCCCAAAATGGAATGAATTATATTCGCTCAACTACGCCCAGATCCCGAACACCTTTAGTCAAATACTATCATCATGGTCTTTACCCTTCCTATCCTGGATGGGTCATAAAAACCTAATAAAAGCGATACTGCTCCCCAAATTGACATACCTGTTTCAGACTCTCCCGATACCACTCCCAGTAACTTTTTTCAACAACTTACGCAAAATTGTCAGCATCTACCCTTGGAACGGCAAAAAAAACGGATTAAATTGGATCCTACTAACACAGCACAAATCAAGGGGAGGTATGTCAATCCCTGACTGGAGATTTTATTACGAAGCCACCCAAATCACTAGGATAATACATTGGCTAAGGGAAGATGAAAACAAACTTTGGCTCCCATTAGAAAACCTACTAGCCCCCCTTAGAGCACTGCTTTGAAAAAAAAAGAAAAGAAAAACCCACCTCCCAACTTACGCTAAATGTCATGACACAAGCCACTATATCAATTTGGTACCAGTATATGAACTCTCTAAGTCCCATAGTTTCTCCCTTAAAGGGGTATTCCCATCTTGCTAAATCATCCTGAGCTGCAGTTACAGCAGAAATCACTTCCTGGTTTGAGGCTTCTAAAGCTGGGCTGGCTTAGAAAGCTAGAGTGAAGGCTGGCCACGTCTCCTTATTAGCTCACACTGAGAGCTCGTTCATGTGGATAGTATGATAGTATTGTCCCCAGTGTCCCTGTACTACATAACATTGTGCCCAGCGTTCCTGCAAAAAATGACATTGTGCACGGCATCCCTGCAATAAATCACATTGTGCCCAGGGTCCCTGCAATAAGTCACATTGTGCCCAGCGTCCCTGCAATAAATCACATTGTCCCCAGCGTCCCTGCACTACATAACATTGTGCCCAGCGTCCCTGCACTAAATCACATTGTGCCCAGCTTCCCAAAACTAAATTACATTGGCCCCAGAGTCCCTGCAATAAATTACATTGTGTCCAGCGTCCCTGCTCTATATATTTTACCCCCTTTGATAGTTCTAATAAATAAAATCGTTGGTGGATAAGTGGTTGAGATTCTCCTGGCACTTACATATGCTGTCTGTGCACCTCCTCGCTCCTATGGGCACCCTCTCTCTCTCTCTCCGACGCTCGCCTGGAAGGCCGCGCTGCATACAGAGCAAGCAGCTCTGTATCAGACACGGCAGAGAAGAAATTAGATCAGCGAATGCGCGGTTAGCGTGCGCGTTCCTGTGAGACTGTCTGGCCGTCTGGGTGAACAGTAAGTGCGGTCTGCGCAAGCGCAGCCCATAGATGCGGCCGTGGAGCTGTGGCCGTATCTATGGGTTTCCAAATGTAAACAATGCTGTAAGAGGGAAATAATTTTTCAGAATGGCTGCATTATAAATAATAGAACCTAATTGCAAAAATAGTCTATGGCACTAGGGGAATTTTTTTAGCTATGATCTTAAAGATGAGAATACCCCTTTAATGACGTTAGCAGGCATCCCAGAACTACATCAGGAGAAAAACAAAGATACAGGTCTCAAGTTTACAGATGTTAGCTCCATCATGTTACATACCTTTCTCAACCCAGAACAATTGGAAGATCCTTTGAATCACCTCCCATTGCACGCATTACATAAAGCACATGTCTGCTCACTAATTAAACCGTACCTCATCCAAGCTACTATTCCCAGGGAACTAACACAATTTGAAAAATTGGCGGCCTCCTCCAACCCCCCTAAACATTTGCTATCGCAGATTTATAACATTTTACAAGTAACTAAACATCCACATACGGGAGGTTATCTGGGGGAATGGGAGGAAGACCTAGACACCACCTGGTCTACCGCGGAGACCAAACTAATTTTCCTAAAATCTCATGGAATTTCTAGATGTACCCGGCTTCAAGAAAACTCATATAAGATAGTTACTAGATGGTACCGTACACCTGTGATACTCAAACAGATGACCTGTCTAAATTCAGACACATGCTGGAAGTGTAAAAGCTCAAGAGGCATGTATATCCACATGGGGTGGGACTGTCCGGCGATTAAACCATTCTGGAACCAGGTACTTAACTTAATCAAAGTGATATGCACCTTAACACAAGACCCAACTCTGGCCTCTATTTTCCTTAACATCCGCCTTGATAACATTCCACTAGAGAAAATAATACTTTTCCAATACCTCACCGCTGCAGCTAAGCTATTGATACCCCAACATTGGAACCAACCAAGCTCTTTTCACAGTGGCTGCACAAAGTTAACCATATTTTCCACATGGAAGAACTTTCGGCATGGGAGCTAAGAACACATGCTAGATTTCTCAAAATATGGGATGGATGGGTTAAATACTGCATCTCAACTCCTGCTATACAACTTTTAGACTCAATCTAACATACCCCATGGGTGATCATAACCTCTCTCCATATAATTGAGGTCCTTCCCTTCTTCCCCCCCTTTTTCAGCATTTTCCCCTCTCTCAGCATTATTAGTTCAAATTGCCTTTACTGAATAAGTGTTAAGCAAAATACTAGTATTTGGCTGTATTTGTGAGAGGAGAGGCTGATTACATGGCTACTTACTTGCACCTGTGAGGCCAGGCTGGGTGGGTACTAGGCTATTTATAGGCTCCTGTAGGCCTAGGCTGACGACGGTTCAGCTGATTTCACTACCTGTGAGTCAGCTCTAGGATACAGCAGCATGGTGTGGAGGCTCCTTACGGCTGGGCGATGGCAGAATGTCTTAGCAGGGCGCTGGTATTCACGGTAGGATCGGAGTGGTTTGCACGGGACCAACGCTGCGGTCCGCGACATGTAGCGCTCTGAGATGTAGCAGAGTCGGGCGCTAAACGGTTGAATGAGGGTTGTTAGTTGGTTCAAGTCATGCATGCTGTGTTTTTGGTAAGAAAAAAAAAAAAAAAATGCTGTGGTATTGCATTTGATGGCATGGTGCCTACAGGGCGGCATGCGATGTGCAGTACTCTGGTTCAAAGCAGAGCGGGGTGCTAACGGTCTAGGGAATGCTCGGCTGTCTAGGGGCTTGTTGGGGGTCATTGCTTATAGTTGTTGGCCTAGCAGGCGCCTGGTGTAAGTATGGTCGCAGGTTTCCTCTATTAAAAAAAAAAAAAAAAAAAAAAAGTGTGTTTTTAACATGCAGGGGCACATCCGTAGCTAATGCCAAACATGCAAGGAGTTGGGGTATGTATACCAGGGGTCTGCATGTGGGGATCCACGCAGATCAGTTGAGGTGCCCGCATTTGAGTTCTGATGCTCCTATAGGTAAGAGTGGTTTATCTATAAACTGTATGTTATGGGCACGCATGTGTCAGCGGTTCTGGGCTGGGGTATAGGTGCATTATATGTTGCCTTATTGTCGTTGCTTCAAGGTTCATGTTCATACACGTTTATGTTTTGTTTTTTGGTGGTGCTGTGGTGACCATCCCGGAAAAAAAAAAAAAAAAAAAAAAAGCCTGCAAGCATTATGTGGGGGTGTTACCTTCATAGCTATGGCCACGTGTCTGCATTTACAATTTATACTCTGTTCACCACTAGAGCTGCGTCCATGAGTTGCTGTTGCATAACATTGATCCCCTGTTATCTCAGATTGCATTCACAGCTGCGTTATACAGTGCTCTTCATGCTCACAGCTGGGCCCATATCATGTTTCAGGCACTACTCACATCCAGAGCTGCATTCTCCCACCTGTTCATACATCACTTCGGCTTCCACTTAAGGCCGCGTTTTCCTTTTCATTGCTACATCATGGTTACTCAGTATTTTCTCGGGGGCAGTCAGTACACCGCTCTGATACCGTTCTCCTAATGAACATAGCTGCTTTCCTTCAGGTCACATTTCTTCCCTCGCAGACGCCTGGCCCCACCATTAGGGTCTCTCGCGCCTGGCAGTTAATAAGTCCTGTCACGATTACAGGCGATTACGAAATCCTGTCATGTCTACAGGTTAATAAGTCCTGTCACGTCTTCAGGCAATCACGAAATCATGGCACGACTACAGGTTAATAAGTCCTGTCGCGATTACGTCCCGATCCATTATCAGAGTTAAGCGGCTTATGCCATCCTCTAAGTTTTTGGGTCCTTTATTAATAATAAGAAAGAATTTAAGCAGTGGCCTGGGGGATAAGTATAGGTGTAGTATTTGCTACCAGCAATAGTTGGTGTCCGAGCAGGGCCCTTAGCGAATGGTTGGACTTCATTAAGTCTTCTATCACATTCACCATTGTTATTTCAGTCCGCAGCTCCCGGGTTCAGACCTTCTTGCAATATGTTCATATGATCGTCAACATAGGGGTAAATCGTTTCTGACTACCGTCCGCTCTTTCAAAACATCAACTTTAGCTACCTCCTAAAACAACGGCACGTGACAAAGAGGTAAGGTGTATAGAAGTCGCTGATATGTACGGTATATTCCGCACCTTCATCGGGCAGAGTTTTCGGCGTTCAAAGCGGGCATCGTAATGGTATGTATATATTTATTCTAAATACGGTCCATGCTTTTTGGCCCCTTTAGGCTGCCCTACAGCAGCAGTTACGGCACAATTCTACTGCTTGTTGAAGATAGGGTTAGATAGGTTAGGGACACCTTTCTGATAGCCGATCCGAACACAAGTGTTAAGCAAAATACTAGTATTTGGCTGTATTTGTGAGAGGAGAGGCTGATTACATGGCTACTTACTTGCACCTGTGAGGCCAGGCTGGGTGGGTACTAGGCTATTTATAGGCTCCTGTAGGCCTAGGCTGACGACGGTTCAGCTGATTTCACCCACCCACCCACACCATCTTACAGTCACTTCATATAGGGGTGGCCCCCTTTAGGCTGCCCTACAGCAGCAGTTACGGCACAATTCTACTGCTTGTTGAAGATAGGGTTAGATAGGTTAGGGACACCTTTCTGATAGCCGATCCGAACACAAATAGTCTTTATGCTGTACAGAACATTGTAATAACATTTGTTGAATACTGAACTATATTCTGATTTATGCATACAATGTACTCCCATTGTTGAATCATATACTTTTCATAAAATCAATAAAAATAAAATTTAAAAGAAAGGATTATGGGTTGCATTGACGTCACCACGGAGGATTAGTTTACCCTGCTTAAGTTTTAAAACTTTCAGCTTGAGATAGTTTAGAAATCTAAGAGGGCATTTGTTTGGAGCATATACCACTACCACTGTGTAGATGACATTATTGAAGTAACCACATCGGATTATGTAGCGGCCATTTGGGTCTATCTGGGAGTTCATAGAAGCAGGAATTCCTCAAAAAGTTACAGGTGAAACTCGAAAAATTTGAATATTGTGCAAAGTTCATTTATTTCAGTAATGCATCTTAAAAGGTGAAACTAATATATGAGAAAGACTCATTACATGCAAAGCGAGATATTTCAAGCCTTTATTTGTTATAATTTGGATGATTATGACTTACAGCTTATGAAGCCCCAAAGTCACAATTTTGAGGTACCTTTTGATTAGGTGGTATGGATTAATTAGTTATTAATTTTAAGCTGAATTAATGCAATTCCTTTTAATTTGCATTACTGAAATAAATGGACTTTTGGATGCTTTTGCATCATATTCTAATTTTTAGAGTTTCACCTGTAGGGCTAAAAAAATAAAAAATGAAACAAAAGCAGTAATAGCGGCATGAATAGCCGCCTACAGCATTTGGGGTGAAGTCCAGCAATAGTTATCGAGTCACGACGGAATGGGCAGTTCCACCACACTGTTGGTTAAAGTTGTAATGGTTCTTCTTCCTTCTTGGGACCACCAGGTGCCATTCTTGGTCCTCATGCTGATGAGTGAGTGTAGATCGGGCACCAGACGAGGCCAATGGTATGTTTCATGAGTGCAAGAGCTCTTTCTCTTCCTCCAATGTGCAGATAGTGAAGCATTCACCATTTCTTTAAATTAGGATTTTAACAGTATACTCCCAACGTTATTGATTATTGGTCTTGCAATGTCAGTGTGATGGGGCATAGGTGGCGGCGTAGTTGGAGGGTAACTGCCGATAGGTCTACAAAGGGCTACACAGATTGGTATAGGGCTGGTAGTTTCCCCATTTTCTTGCAGCTTCTAGAGTGGCCTCTTTAATATGGAAGTGTATTTTTGCCAAGATATCTCTCGGGCCCTCTTCCGGCACGTGTTTATGCAATGGGTGGCCGCACCCCAGGGCCCTCTATGTTGCGTACCAGATATATGAAATGCTGAGTGGTATGTTGCGGCCTAAAATGTCTCTTTATGTGTGTCACGGTGCTCCTACCTGGATACAGCTGGACCCCAGGCTTTGGCTCCAAAGCAATAAATAGGGGGAATAATTGAGTGATTTGAAGAAATAACTTGAGACCAGACCTTGAGATGAAGTTCAATGGCAGCTTTACTTGAATAAACGTTTCTCCAAACATTTTCAGGCTTTGTCTTGGTTGCAGCAGGCTTTAGCATTAAACTGTCAGGCAAACTCCACTCTGCTATATTTTTCTCTCACTCTGCTGTACTGACAAGCTAACTTTGTGTCCTTGTTTCCTCTTTATGCTGCACTTCACTCTTGTAGTCAGACTTATGTTCAGTCAAAAAGTAGGTTAGAATCATGGCAGCTCCAACATGGAGTGTCAACCAGCACAAACCAGAACTGCCCCACTTCCTACCCGTAGCAAGCAGGACTGTCCCACTTCTGAACAAAGGGGAGAGGGGGAGAATGAAATGGTGAGTTCCATTCTATATAACTATAGCTCTGCCGTGTTTGCTGTCTCCTGCTAGTGAACCAGGCACATTACATGAACAGTTACATAACATTATTATAAATGCACAGTGTTGAGGGACCTGGAAATAAATATATAGGTGACATACAGGTTAGACCATAAAATAAAGTAGCAAGGTGCAGAAGTGGTAACATAACGTTGGGACAGCACAGTGAGCTCTATCTATAGCAAAGTCCAGTACAGAGCAATCCGGTAAAAGTACAGACATAATGTCCACTATGTATTTCTGTAGCTCTGAAGGCTGTATATCCTTGGAGGTGCCGCAGAACTTTACATTGTTCCGTCTGGATATATCCTCTAAATCCACTAGTTTGGATCTCAAATATTCCACATAATCTGTTAGGACACTGTGAGCATCAATTAGGTGATTGAGTGAAGAGGCAAAGTCCCCCATTTTAAATTCCACATATCTCATTTTACCATCCAATTCCTTCACAGCGGATTGGATTAGGGATGTAAACTGCGTCAGGTTGGCGGACATGGAGGTGCTAAACTCCATCAGCATCTGCTTTAATAAGTTACCTGATGCTGGCTGCTCTGAGGTTTGGAATTTCTGCAGGGATTCCACCAGCATGCTGCAGCCTGGTGCTTTAAGGGAGTCTCGGCGGCATGGCCTTTGCTTTGCTGGGCTGGTCGTCGGAGTCGGCAGGAAAGAAGGCATATGTGGCTGAATAGCAGGTAGGCCCATGTCTGCCTTTGCCAGTGGATCATACCTCATTTTCGGCAAAGGCACCGTGGAAATGTGCAGAGAGGCCATGGAGGCTTGTAGATTGTCACCCGGTGAGGCAGGCAGAGAACCAGGGCCCCGCTGATGGGCCTGTGTCGGGCTGGTGCTGGAAGGAGAGGAGTGTGCACTGGTCTCGGCGGCATTATTGTTATGCTCCTGTTGGAAGAAGAAATCCAACTTGCTTTGTGGATTCTTTTCCCTCTCGGCATCATGGGCATAGGTTTGTAAAGTTCAGGAGTGAAATTAGAGTGAGAGGAGTTGCTATAGCAAGCTTTGCTGGTTTTGGTCTGCAGTGGAGACGGAGCTCAGGAATTATGTTGCCATCTTCCTCGGCTGCCTAGCCACACCTATCTGGGGTCATTATAAGTTTGGGAACTGATTTGCAAAATCTTTAACAATCTTCCATCTAGCATGTGCCATATAGTAATACAAGAGTCTTCTTTATGTGGCAGAGGGTGCTGCACACACCTGTCCAAAGATGTGTGCCTTTGATGGTCTGGACCAAATGGAGAATAAAAGGAAAGTGAACATCTCAAAACTGTTGAAACATCAACTGTAAATCACTGAATCTGCCCTTGAATACTTCTTTTAAAATATGTTGTTCCCCTTATTCGAAAATAATGTCTGTTTAAATTGATTCAATGGGAGAGGGGACACAATTTGCCTTCTCCGCCTTGGGCACCAAAATGCTTTGTCCCAGCTAGGGATGAGCGGACCGCTGTTTAGGTTAATCATGTCACCCATTAGACGTCTCTTCTCAAGATGAAATAAATATAATTTTTTTTTTTTTATCTTCCTTCATAACCAGGACCCTCCATGCCGCTTCTAAGTTTAGTCACTCTCACTCAGTACTTTTTCCAGCTGTAAAGCATCCTTTCTATGGACTGATGCTCAGAACTGAACCAGATGAGGCCGCACCAACGTGGTAATATTACATCCCTGCCCGGCGAGTCCGTGCCTTGTTACTAGTGTTGTTCGAGCACCAAAGTGCTCGGGTGCTCGAGTAGAACAGCTCAGGATTCTCGGGAGAACAATGGAAGTCAATGGGAGAACCAGAGCATTAAACCAGGCACCCACTGCTCTGCTGAGCAGGGCCTGCTGCTGAGCTGACCCTCTAAAACATTAGGAGTGAGGGCAGCCTAATAAACATGTTAATATGATGGAGGAGGAGGACAAGATAAGGGAGATTGAACCATATACCTTTTTTAGTGGTGGAAGGGGTGCATGGGATTTATTTATTTATTATGCCCCCGGCAGAACTAAATACACGCTCTGACAAAACAAAGACGGCGGGGCAGGTCAGCACCTCCAAGGGGTAGAACGCCAGTTCGTGCGACGTGTCAAGCTTGGATACCCAATATTTCTAAGGCACAGAGGGATCACTGAGGATGCTGACACGGTCTGCTACATACCCCTTCAACTTCTTCTAAAATGTTTCCCTCTATTGTGACACTAGGCCGCTCATCAGGTTTAGAGTGCTGCCGGGGTGTCATAAAACTGTCCCAGGCCTTGAAGAGTGTTGCCCTGCCTCTGTTGTGACTCCTGTGTGTTCCCCTCGCATCTCCAACTCAGTTGACCAAGGAACTACGTACTCTGCAGCCAGCGTTGTCAGCTGGAACTTTTTGGAGCAATTTTTCCACAAAGACATTCTTGTATTGCACCATTTTGCTTGTACATATCCACCACAGGAATGAAGGATGAGAAGTTCTCATTGTAGCGGGGGTCGATAAGGTTGAACAACCAGTAATCGGTGTTGGCCAAAATACATACAACGTGAGCGTCACGGGAAAGGCAGCCTAACATAAAGTCAGCCATGTGTGCCAGAGTCCCAAAAGACAATACTTTGCTGTCCTCATCAGGAGGATGACTCTCAATCTCCTCCTTCTTCTCTTCTACCCATTCATGCTGAACAGATGGAATAAAACGTCCATGGGTACTACCCTCTGTAGCAGAGGCAACAGTCTACTGTCTTCCCAAATTTCCACCTCTTTCACATGCAAACTGTTTGCCTTAATTGTGATCAGCTAGTGTTTAAGTAGACACAGAAGTGGGATGGTTACGCTGATAGTAGCGTTATCGCTGCTCACCATCTGTGTTGATTCTTCAAAGTTGCGTAAAACCTCACAGAGATTAGCCATCCCTGCCCACCTGTCGCTTGTGAAGAACGGAAACTGACTGGAAAGGCGACGACCATGTTGCAGCTGGTATTCCACTACTGCCCTCTGCTGCTCACAAAGCCTGGCCAACATGTGGGACGTGGAGTTCCAAAGCGTGCTCACATCACACAACAGTCAGTGAGCTGGTAATTGCAAGTGCTGCTGCAGCATTGCCAGACCAGCAGAAGCAGTCGATGACTTGCGGAAATGGGCAGACATACAGCGCACCTTGACCAGTAGCTCAGGCAAATTGGGGTTGATTTTGAGAAACCATTAGGTTGAACATGTGGGCTAGGCATGGTATGTGTGTGAGCTTGCCGAGCTCCAAAGCTGCCACCAAGTTACAGCCATTATCAAAAACCACCATGCCTGGTTGTAGGTTGAGTGGCGAGAGCCACAGCTCAGTCTGGTCCCTTATCCACTGCCACAGTTCTGTGGTGGTATGCTGTTTGTCACCTAATCAGATCATTTTAATGACGGCCTGTTGCCGCTTTCCTACTGCAGTGCTACACTGCTTTCAGCTCCTGAATGATGTCTGACTTTTGCTGCATGATGATAATTCTGAGGTGGAACTAGGGGAGGAGGCAGAGGAGGAGACGTGGGCTTGCAGCCAGTAACGTAGGTGGTGGTGAAAACCATGATGGAATTAGGGCCCACAATTCTTGGCGTTGGTAGCACCTGTGCCATCACAGGGTATGACTCGCTCCCTGCCTCAACAACGTTCACCCAGTGTGCGGTCAGGGAAATGTAGCATCCCTGGCGAAAAGCACTTGTCCATGTGTTATTCGTTAAGTGGACCTTCCCAATAACTGCATTGGTCAGGACACATGCTGGTGTAAGGCTGAGAGTACACACCGTGAAATATATTGGCGGCTGGGGACAGAGTAACGCGGACGGTCACCGCCATCAGGCTGCGGAAAGCCTCATTGGCCACAAGCCAAAATGGCAACATTTCCAGGGCCAACAATTTGGAAAGGTGTGCATTAAGTGTTATGGTCTGTGGGTGGGTGGGTGTATGGGTATCTGCGCTTTTGTTCAAAGGCCTGGAGTATAGACATCTGTATGCTGCGCTGGAACACAGAAGTCGATGTGTTAGCTGATGGTGTTTGTGAAGGTCCAGGTGCATGTCGGGAGGCATCTGTCACGGCCTTTGCTGTGTGCGCCGTGACACTTGTGCAATGCATGCAGTTGCCGGTGGCAACGTGTTGCTGTTATGGCATGTGGTGGCAGTGTCTTTGCTTTGGCTGTGTGCACCGTGACATGGTTGCCACGCATGCTGTTGCCGGTGGCAATGTGGTTGCTGGTGTGTGCATGTCCCCTTTAAGTTGTAGCCTTCCCCTGTCTGGTGCTGTAAGGGTTAACCCCCGATTGGGTGTGGTCGCTTTGGGCTATTTAGCTTCTGCTGGAAGCCTGTAGCTTATTGTTCCTCCAGCCTTGGTGTGTGCTGGTGGTTCACTGCTCCTGGCTTTACCATTTGTTCAGTGAGGGCCACCCTGTGGTCATTAAGGTCTTCCCAGTTTCTCCCTTGTATCCTCTATATACCCAACCCCACTTGTTGTACAAACCGGATTCCAACAAAGTTGGGACACTATACAAATCGTGAATAAAAACTGAATGCAATGATGTGGAGGTGCCAACTTCTAATATTTTATTCAGAATAGAACATAAATCACGGAACAAAAGTTTAAACTGAGAAAATGTACCATTTTAAAGGGAAAAATATGTTGAATCAGAATTTCATGGTGTCAACAAATCCCCAAAAAGTTGGGACAAGGCCATTTTCACCACTGTGTGGCATCTCCCCTTCTTCTTACAACACTCAACAAATGTCTGGGGACCGAGGAGACCAGTTTCTCGAGTTTAGAAATAGGAATGCTCTCCCATTCTTGTATAATACAGGCCTCTAACTGTTCAATCGTCTTGGGCCTTCTTTGTTGCACCTTCCTGTTTATGATGCGCCAAATGTTCTCTATAGGTGAAAGATCTGGACTGCAGACTGGCCATTTCAGTACCCGGATCGTTCTCCTACGCAGCCATGATGTTGTGATTGATGCAGAATGTGGTCTGGCATTATCTTGTTGAAAAATGCAGGGTCCTCCCTGAAAGAGATGACGTCTGGATGGGAGCATATGTTGTTCTAGAACCTGAATATATTTTTCTGTATTGATGGTGCCTTTCCAGACATGCAAGCTGCCCATGCCACACGCACTCATGCAACCCCATACCATCAGAGATGCAGGCTTCTGAACTGAGCGTTGATAACAACTTTGGTTGTCCTTGTTCTCTTTGGTCCGGATGACATGGCGTCCCAGATTTCCAAAAAGAACTTTGAATCGTGACTCGTCTGACCACAGAACAGTCTTCCATTTTGCCACACTCCATTTTAAATGATCCCTGGCCCAGTGAAAACGCCTGAGCTTGTGGATCTTGCTTAGAAATGGCTTCTTCTTTGCACTGTAGAGTTTCAGCTGGCAACGGCGGATGGCACGGTGGATTGTGTTCACTGACAATGGTTTCTGGAAGTATTCCTGAGCCCATTCTGTGATTTCCTTTACAGTAGCATTCCTGTTTGTGGTGCAGTGTCATTTAAGGGCCCGGAGATCACGGACATCCAGTATGGTTTTACGGCCTTGACCCTTACGCACAGAGATTGTTCCAGATTCTCTGAATCTTCGGATGATGTTATGCACAGTTGATGATGATAGATGCAAAGTCTTTGCAATTTTTCGCTGGGTAACACCTTTCTGATATTGCTCCACTATCTTTCTGCGCAACATTGTGGGAATTGGTGATCCTCTACCCATCTTGGCTCCTGAGAGACACTGCCACTCTTAGAAGCTATTTTTATACCCAATCCTGTTGCCAATTGACCTAATTAGTGTTAATTGGTCTTCCAGCTCTTCGTTATGCTCAAATTTACTTTTTCCAGCCTCTTATTGCTACTTGTCCCACCATTTGTTGACACCGTGAAATTTTGAATCAACGTATTTTTCCTTTAAAATGATACATTTACTTGGATTAAACGTTTGATCTGTCATCTACGTTCTATTACAAATAAAATATTGACATTTGCCATCTCCACATCATTGCATTCAGTTTTTATTCATAATTTGTTTAGTGTCCCAACTTTTTTGGAATCCGGTTTGTATGTTTGGTGTGGGTTTATGTTCAGGGTTTGTTGTACGTCTTGTTTCTTGTTACATGTCTGAGCTGTTGTTGGTGCTTGTCCCTGCATGTGTGCAAGACGTTTTCCTTGTGTGTGTTGTACTTCCGCGAGTGAGCTGGTTTCCCGGAGGGGGAACCATAAACCTGTATCTAGTGCTGCCTGGAGCTTCCGTGCATTTGGTGTTCGCATGGAGGTCTGGTAAGATTTTTGGTGCCGTCTTTCCATCTCTGCTGCGGCACGTAAGTGTTGGTTGTTGCTAGTGTTCTGTTGTTACACTGTTTACTTGCCTGACGTTCAGTTGCTGCATATGGTATTTTCCCTTCACCTGTTACTAGGCAGCTGGAGACTAGACATGTCCCGAACTATTCGCCGGTGAACAGTTCCCGGCGAACATAGCTTGTTCGCGTTCTCCGCAGCGGGCGAACATATGCGATGTTCAATCCGCCTCCTATATATCATCATTGAATAAACTTTGACCCTGTACCTCACAGTCAGTAGACACATTCCAGCCAATCAGCATCAGACCCTCCCTCCCAGACCCTCCCACCTCCTGGACAGCATCCATTTTAGATTCATTCGGAAGCTGCATTCTTAGTGAGAGGAGGGACAGTATAGCTGCTGCTGATTTAATAGGGAAATCGATAGCTAGGCTAGTGTATTCAGTGTCCACTACAGTCCTGAAGGACTCAACTGATCTCCGCTGTAAGGACAGCACCCCAAAATGCCTAGAACCTCAGTCTGCTTTTTTTTTTTCCTGTGTAATCAAATTGCAGTTGCCTGCCTGCCTGCCAGTATGTGTGTCAGGCTCACAGCCCTGCAAGTGCGTAGTGTCACCAGTGCAACTCATATCTGGTATCACATTCGATTACATTTAAAGAAAAATAACAATTTTGACTGTGAATAACTAGCAGTCAGTTGCATACACGTGTTTGTGTGTTTAAGGCCCAGCTGCAAGTCCATAATGTCACTTCAGCACCATTCATATCTGGTGTCACATTCGATTATATTTAAAGAAAAACAAAAATTTTGACTGAATAACTAGCAATCAGTTGCACACACACGTGTTTGTGTGTTTAAGGCCCAGTGCCAGTGCATAGTGTCAATTCAGCGCCACTCATATCTGTTGTCACATTCGATTATATTTAAAGAAAAACAATAATTTTGACTGTGAATAACTAGCAGTCAGTTGCACTCACGTGTTTGTGTGTTTAAGGCCCAGTGCCAGTGCATAGTGTGTGTAGAGGGAAGTCAGGTGGGCGTATGTATATGGATAAATATATGTATCTGCCCCTTCTTTGATATGTGTATACAGTATTTATGTATATATATGGGCCCCTTTATACGGCCAATAGGGATATATATTTCCTGTATGGCCGTGTATATATTGGCACTGTATGACAAGTGTGGACATATGCATGTCCCCTGTATGTGATGCCCCAGGTATATGCGAGTGTGTGTGTGTGTATATATAGATATGTGTATGTATTTTCACGCATGTCTATGTATATACATTCATGTCAGCATGACAGTATGTATGTGGGCTTATTGCTGCCCATTCATGCCCCCGGTTTTGTATGTATGTGTATATGTTTATAGATGTGCCCCAAGCATCTGTGGATATATGTAGAGGGAAATGTATTAAATATTCCCTAAATTCAAATCCCTATCAACTCTTATTAACAGTTCATCCCCCATGTTTAGAGAAAAACTTGTGCTGATAGCCTGTAGGATAACAGCTGATTAGTATCTAGTCCTCTTTTATTCAAGCCCCAAACAATCAGACTCTCTGGCACCGTTTGTCAGGGGGCTTTCTAATCAGAGACATCATAAATAGAGTTGAGCGAACACCTGGATGTTCGGGTTCGAGAAGTTCGGCCGAACATCCCGGAAATGTTCGGGTTCGGGATCCGAACCCGATCCGAACTTCGTCCCGAACCCGAACCCCATTGAAGTCAATGGGGACCCGAACTTTTCGGCACTAAAACGGCTGTAAAACAGCCCAGGAAAGGGCTAGAGGGCTGCAAAAGGCAGCAACATGTAGGTAAATCCCCTGCAAACAAATGTGGATAGGGAAATTAATTAAAATAAAAATTAACCAAAATCAATTGGAGAGAGGTTCCATAGCAGAGAATCTGGCTTCCCGTCACCCACCACTGGAACAGTCCATTCTCAGATATTTAGGCCCCGGCACCCAGGCAGAGGAGAGAGGTCCCGTAACAGAGAATCTGTCTTCATGTCAGCAGAGAATTAGTCTGCATGTCATAGCAGAGAATGAGGCTTCACGTCAGCCACCACTGCAACAGTCCATTGGCATATATTTAGGCCTAGCACACAGGCAGAGGAGAGAGGTCCCGTAACAGAGAATCTGGCTTCATGTCAGCAGAGAATCAGTCTGCATGTCATAGCAGAGAATGAGGCTTCACGTCAGCCACCACTGCAACAGTCCATTGGCATATATTTAGGCCCAGCACACACACAGGCAGAGGAGAGAGGTCCCGTAACAGAGAATCTGTCTTCATGTCAGCAGAGAATTAGTCTGCATGTCATAGCAGAGAATGAGGCTTCACGTCACCCACCACTGCAACAGTCCATTGGCATATATTTAGGCCTAGCACACAGGCAGAGCAGAGAGGTCCCGTAACAGACAATCTGGCTTCATGACAGCAGAGAATCAGTCTGCATGTCATAGCAGAGAATGAGGCTTCACGTCACCCACCACTGCAACAGTCCATTGGCATATATTTAGGCCTAGCACACAGGCAGAGGAGAGAGGTCCCGTAACAGAGAATCTGTCTTCATGTCAGCAGAGAATCAGTCTGCATGTCATAGCAGAGAATGAGGCTTCACGTCAGCCACCACTGCAACAGTCCATTGGCATATATTTAGGCCCAGCACCCAGGCAGAGGAGGGAGGTCCCGTAACAGAGAATCTGTCTTCATGTCAGCAGAGAATTAGTCTGCATGTCATAGCAGAGAATGAGGCTTCACGTCAGCCACCACTGCAACAGTCCATTGGCATATATTTAGGCCCAGCACACACACAGGCAGAGGAGAGAGGTCCCGTAACAGAGAATCTGGCTTCATGTCAGCAGAGAATCAGTCTGCATGTCATAGCAGAGAATGAGGCTTCACGTCAGCCACCACTGCAACAGTCCATTGGCATATATTTAGGCCCAGCACACACACAGGCAGAGGAGAGAGGTCCCGTAACAGAGAATCTGGCTTCATGTCAGCAGAGAATCAGTCTGCATGTCATAGCAGAGAATGAGGCTTCACGTCAGCCACCACTGCAACAGTCCATTGGCATATATTTAGGCCCAGCACCCAGGCAGAGGAGGGAGGTCCCGTAACAGAGAATCTGTCTTCATGTCAGCAGAGAATTAGTCTGCATGTCATAGCAGAGAATGAGGCTTCACGTCAGCCACCACTGCAACAGTCCATTGGCATATATTTAGGCCCAGCACACACACAGGCAGAGGAGAGAGGTCCCGTAACAGAGAATCTGGCTTCATGTCAGCAGAGAATCAGTCTGCATGTCATAGCAGAGAATGAGGCTTCACGTCAGCCACCACTGCAACAGTCCATTGGCATATATTTAGGCCCAGCACACACACAGGCAGAGGAGAGAGGTCCCGTAACAGAGAATCTGGCTTCATGTCAGCAGAGAATCAGTCTGCATGTCATAGCAGAGAATGAGGCTTCACGTCAGCCACCACTGCAACAGTCCATTGGCATATATTTAGGCCCAGCACCCAGGCAGAGGAGGGAGGTCCCGTAACAGAGAATCTGTCTTCATGTCAGCAGAGAATTAGTCTGCATGTCATAGCAGAGAATGAGGCTTCACGTCAGCCACCACTGCAACAGTCCATTGGCATATATTTAGGCCCAGCACACACACAGGCAGAGGAGAGAGGTCCCGTAACAGAGAATCTGGCTTCATGTCAGCAGAGAATCAGTCTGCATGTCATAGCAGAGAATGAGGCTTCACGTCAGCCACCACTGCAACAGTCCATTGGCATATATTTAGGCCCAGCACACACACAGGCAGAGGAGAGAGGTCCCGTAACAGAGAATCTGGCTTCATGTCAGCAGAGAATCAGTCTGCATGTCATAGCAGAGAATGAGGCTTCACGTCAGCCACCACTGCAACAGTCCATTGGCATATATTTAGGCCCAGCACACACACAGGCAGAGGAGAGAGGTCCCGTAACAGAGAATCTGGCTTCATGTCAGCAGAGAATCAGTCTGCATGTCATAGCAGAGAATGAGGCTTCACGTCAGCCACCACTGCAACAGTCCATTGGCATATATTTAGGCCCAGCACACACACAGGCAGAGGAGAGAGGTCCCGTAACAGAGAATCTGTCTTCATGTCAGCAGAGAATTAGTCTGCATGTCATAGCAGAGAATGAGGCTTCACGTCACCCACCACTGCAACAGTCCATTGGCATATATTTAGGCCTAGCACACAGGCAGAGCAGAGAGGTCCCGTAACAGACAATCTGGCTTCATGACAGCAGAGAATCAGTCTGCATGTCATAGCAGAGAATGAGGCTTCACGTCACCCACCACTGCAACAGTCCATTGGCATATATTTAGGCCTAGCACACAGGCAGAGCAGAGAGGTCCCGTAACAGACAATCTGGCTTCATGTCAGCAGAGAATCAGTCTGCATGTCATAGCAGAGAATGAGGCTTCACGTCACCCACCACTGCAACAGTCCATTGGCATATATTTAGGCCTAGCACACAGGCAGAGCAGAGAGGTCCCGTAACAGACAATCTGGCTTCATGACAGCAGAGAATCAGTCTGCATGTCATAGCAGAGAATGAGGCTTCACGTCACCCACCACTGCAACAGTCCATTGGCATATATTTAGGCCTAGCACACAGGCAGAGCAGAGAGGTCCCGTAACAGACAATCTGGCTTCATGTCAGCAGAGAATCAGTCTGCATGTCATAGCAGAGAATGAGGCTTCACGTCACCCACCACTGCAACAGTCCATTGGCATATATTTAGGCCTAGCACACAGGCAGAGCAGAGAGGTCCCGTAACAGACGATCTGGCTTCATGTCAGCAGAGAATCAGTCTGCATGTCATAGCAGAGAATCAGGCTTCACGTCAGCCACCACTGCAACAGTCCATTGTCATAAATTTAGGCCCAGCACCCAGGCAGAGGAGAGAGGTCCCGTAACAGACAATCTGGCTTCATGTCAGCAGAGAATTAGTCTGCATGTCATAGCAGAGAATCAGGCTTCATGTCAGCCACCACTGCAACAGTCCATTGGCATATATTTAGGCCTAGCACACAGGCAGAGGAGAGGTTCATTCAACTTTGGGTAGCATCGCAATATAATGGTAAAATGAAAATAAAAATAGGATTGAATGAGGAAGTGCCCTGGAGTCCAATAATATATGGTTATGGGGAGGTAGTTAATGTCTAATCTGGACAAGGGACGGACAGGTCCTGTGGGATCCATGCCTGGTTCATTTTTATGAACGTCAGCTTGTCCACATTGGCTGTAGACAGGCGGCTGCGTTTGTCTGTAATGACGCCCCCTGCCGTGCTGAATACACGTTCAGACAAAACGCTGGCTGCCGGGCAGGCCAGCACCTCCAAGGCATAAAAGGCTAGCTCTGGCCACGTGGACAATTTAGAGACCCAGAAGTTGAATGGGGCCGAACCATCAGTCAGTACGTGGAGGGGTGTGCACACGTACTGTTCCACCATGTTAGTGAAATGTTGCCTCCTGCTAACACGTTGCGTATCAGGTGGTGGTGCAGTTAGCTGTGGCGTGTTGACAAAAGTTTTCCACATCTCTGCCATGCTAACCCTGCCCTCAGAGGAGCTGGCCGTGACACAGCTGCCTTGGCGACCTCTTGCTCCTCCTCTGCCTTGGCCTTGGGCTTCCACTTGTTCCCCTGTGACATTTGGGAATGCTCTCAGTAGCGCGTCTACCAACGTGCGCTTGTACTCGCGCATCTTCCTATCACGCTCCAGTGCAGGAAGTAAGGTGGGCACATTGTCTTTGTAGCGTGGATCCAGCAGGGTGGCAACCCAGTAGTCCGCACAGGTTAAAATGTGGGCAACTCTGCTGTCGTTGCGCAGGCACTGCAGCATGTAGTCGCTCATGTGTGCCAGGCTGCCCAGGGGTAAGGACAAGCTGTCCTCTGTGGGAGGCGTATCGTCATCGTCCTGCCTTTCCCCCCAGCCACGCACCAGTGATGGACCCGAGCTGCGTTGGGTGCCACCCCGCTGTGACCATGCTTCATCCTCATCCTCCTCCACCTCCTCCTCATCCTCGTCCTCCTCGTCCTCCAGTAGTGGGCCCTGGCTGGCCACATTTGTACCTGGCCTCTGCTGTTGCAAAAAACCTCCCTCTGAGTCACTTCGAAGAGACTGGCCTGAAAGTGCTAAAAATGACCCCTCTTCCTCATCCTCCTCCTCCTCCTCCTGGGCCACCTCCTGTTCCATCATCGCCCTAAGTGTTTTCTCAAGGAGACATAGAAGTGGTATTGTAACGCTGATAACGGTGTCATCGCCACTGGCCATGTTGGTGGAGTACTCGAAACAGCGCAACAGGGCACACAGGTCTCGCATGGAGGCCCAGTCATTGGTGGTGAAGTGGTGCTGTTCTGTAGTGCGACTGACCCGTGCGTGCTGCAGCTGAAACTCCACTATGGCCTGCTGCTGCTCGCACAGTCTGTCCAGCATGTGCAAGGTGGAGTTCCACCTGGTGGGCACGTCGCATATGAGGCGGTGAGCGGGAAGGCCGAAGTTACGCTGTAGCGCAGACAGGCGAGCAGCGGCAGGATGTGAACGCCGGAAGCGCGAACAGACGGCCCGCACTTTATGCAGCAGCTCTGACATGTCGGGGTAGTTGTGAATGAACTTCTGCACCACCAAATTCAGCACATGCGCCAAGCAAGGGATGTGCGTCAAATTGGCTAGTCCCAGAGCTGCAACGAGATTTCGCCCATTATCACACACCACCAGGCCGGGCTTGAGGCTCACCGGCAGCAACCACTCGTCGGTCTGTTGTTCAATACCCCGCCACAACTCCTGTGCGGTGTGGGGCCTGTCCCCCAAACATATGAGTTTCAGAATGGCCTGCTGACGTTTACCCCGGGCTGTGCTGAAGTTGGTGGTGAAGGTGTGTGGCTGACTGGATGAGCAGGTGGAAGAAGAGGAGGAGGAAGCCGAGAAGGAGGAGGTGGCAACAGGAGGCAAAGAATGTTGCCCTGCGATCCTTGGCGGCGGCAGGACGTGCGCCAAACAGCTCTCCGCCTGGGGCCCAGCTGCCACTACATTTACCCAGTGTGCAGTTAGGGAGATATAGCGTCCCTGGCCGTGCTTACTGGTCCACGTATCTGTGGTTAGGTGGACCTTGCTACAGATGGCGTTGCGCAGTGCACACTTGATTTTATCGGATACTTGGTTGTGCAGGGAAGGCACGGCTCTCTTGGAGAAGTAGTGCCGGCTGGGAACAACATACTGTGGGACAGCAAGCGACATGAGCTGTTTGAAGCTGTCTGTGTCCACCAGCCTAAATGACAGCATTTCATAGGCCAGTAGTTTAGAAATGCTGGCATTCAGGGCCAGGGATCGAGGGTGGCTAGGTGGGAATTTACGCTTTCTATCAAATGTTTGTGAGATGGAGAGCTGAACGCTGGCGTGTGACATGGTTGAGACGCTTGGTGACGGAGGTGGTGGTGGTGGTGTTGGTGGTACATCCCCTGTTTGCTGGGCGGCAGGTGCCAACGTTCCTCCAGAGGCGGAGGAAGAGGCCGAGGCGGCAGCAGCAGAATAGGCCGAGGCGGCAGCAGCAGAAGAGGTAGCAGGGGGAGCCTGAGTGACTTCCTTGGTTTTAAGGTGTTTACTCCACTGCAGTTCATGCTTTGCATGCAGGTGCCTGGTCATGCAGGTTGTGCTCAGGTTCAGAACGTTAATGCCTCGCTTCAGGCTCTGATGGCACAGCGTGCAAACCACTCGGGTCTTGTCGTCAGCACATTGTTTGAAGAAGTGCCATGCCAGGGAACTCCTTGAAGCTGCCTTTGGGGTGCTCGGTCCCAGATGGCGGCGGTCAGTAGCAGGCGGAGTCTCTTGGCGGCGGGTGTTCTGCTTTTGCCCACTGCTCCCTCTTTTGCTACGCTGTTGGCTCGGTCTCACCACTGCCTCTTCCTCCGAACTGTGAAAGTCAGTGGCACGACCTTCATTCCATGTGGGGTCTAGGACCTCATCGTCCCCTGCATCGTCTTCCACCCAGTCTTGATCCCTGACCTCCTGTTCAGTCTGCACACTGCAGAAAGACGCAGCAGTTGGCACCTGTGTTTCGTCATCATCAGAGACATGCTGAGGTGGTATTCCCATGTCCTCATCATCAGGAAACATAAGTGGTTGTGCGTCAGTGCATTCTATGTCTTTCACCGCTGGGGAAGGGCTAGGTGGATGCCCTTGGGAAACCCTGCCAGCGGAGTCTTCAAACAGCATAAGAGACTGCTGCATAACTTGAGGCTGAGACAGTTTCCCTGGTATGCATGGGGGTGATGTGACAGACTGATGGGGTTGGTTTTCAGGCGCCATCTGTGCGCTTTCTGCAGAAGACTGGGTGGGAGATAATGTGAACGTGCTGGATCCACTGTCGGCCACCCAATTGACTAATGCCTGTACCTGCTCAGGCCTTACCATCCTTAGAACGGCATTGGGCCCCACCATATATCGCTGTAAATTCTGGCGGCTACTGGGACCTGAGGTAGTTGGTACACTAGGACGTGTGGATGTGGCAGAACGGCCACGTCCTCTCCCAGCACCAGAGGGTCCACTAACACCACCACGACCATGTCCACGTCCGCGTCCCTTACTAGATGTTTTTCTCATTGTTATGGTTCACCACAACAACAAATATATTATTTGGCCCAATGTATTGTATTCAAATTCAGCGGGATATAAATTTGAGGCCTAGTATTTAGGCGCTGGGTGACCGGTATGGATTTAGTGACAGAATTAGACTTGGAAATGCACAGAAGCGTGTGTGTGAAGTTATTCTGAATGACCCAATGTGCACCTTGAATATTATATACCCTTTTTGGGATAGATTTCAAATAGCTCTGATATAGCAGGAACCACTAAATTATGAAATTGCTAAATTGGGAATTGTACTTCAACCCAGAACAAAAAATGTGCTTTGACGGGCACTAAATAACTTTCCCAGCTACAACAGTACAGCGGTAACGAGAGATTTAGAGGGATTTAAATTTGAGGCCTAGTATTTAGGCGCTGGGTGACAGGTATGGGTTTAGTGACAGAATTAGACTTGGAAATACACAGTAGCGGGTGTGTGTGAAGTTATTCTGAATGACCCAATGTGCACCTTCAATATTATATACCCTTTTTGGGATAGATTTCAAATAGCTCTGATATAGCAGGAACCACTAAATTATGAAATTGCTAAATTGGGAATTGTACTTCAACCCAGAACAAAAAATGTGCTTTGACGGACACTAAATATCTTGCCCAGCAACAACAGTACAGCGGTGGGTAACGAGAGATTTAGAGGGATTTAAATTTGAGGCCTAGTATTTAGGCGCTGGGTCACCGGTATGGATTTAGTGACAGAATTAGACTTGGAAATGCACAGAAGCGTGTGTGTGAAGTTATTCTGAATGACCCTATGTGCACCTTCAATATTATATACCCTTTTAGGGATAGATTTCAAATAGCTCTGATATAGCAGAAACCACTAAATTATGAAATTGCTAAATTGGGAATTGTACTTCAACCCAGAACAAAAAATGTGCTTTGACGGACACTAAATATCTTGCCCAGCAACAACAGTACAGCGGTGGGTAACGAGAGATTTAGAGGGATTTAAATTTGAGGCCTAGTATTTAGGCGCTGGGTGACAGGTATGGGTTTAGTGACAGAATTAGACTTGGAAATACACAGTAGCGGGTGTGTGTGAAGTTATTCTGAATGACCCAATGTGCACCTTCAATATTATATACCCTTTTTGGGATAGATTTCAAATAGCTCTGATATAGCAGGAACCACTAAATTATGAAATTGCTAAATTGGGAATTGTACTTCAACCCAGAACAAAAAATGTGCTTTGACGGACACTAAATATCTTGCCCAGCAACAACAGTACAGTGGTGGGTAACGAGAGATTTAGAGGGATTTAAATTTGAGGCCTAGTATTTAGGCGCTGGGTCACCGGTATGGATTTAGTGACAGAATTAGACTTGGAAATGCACAGAAGCGTGTGTGTGAAGTTATTCTGAATGACCCTATGTGCACCTTCAATATTATATACCCTTTTAGGGATAGATTTCAAATAGCTCTGATATAGCAGAAACCACTAAATTATGAAATTGCTAAATTGGGAATTGTACTTCAACCCAGAACAAAAAATGTGCTTTGACGGACACTAAATATCTTGCCCAGCAACAACAGTACAGCGGTGGGTAACGAGAGATTTAGAGGGATTTAAATTTGAGGCCTAGTATTTAGGCGCTGGGTCACCGGTATGGATTTAGTGACAGAATTAGACTTGGAAATGCACAGAAGCGTGTGTGTGAAGTTATTCTGAATGACCCTATGTGCACCTTCAATATTATATACCCTTTTAGGGATAGATTTCAAATAGCTCTGATATAGCAGAAACCACTAAATTATGAAATTGCTAAATTGGGAATTGTACTTCAACCCAGAACAAAAAATGTGCTTTGACGGACACTAAATATCTTGCCCAGCAACAACAGTACAGCGGTGGGTAACGAGAGATTTAGAGGGATTTAAATTTGAGGCCTAGTATTTAGGCGCTGGGTGACAGGTATGGGTTTAGTGACAGAATTAGACTTGGAAATACACAGTAGCGGGTGTGTGTGAAGTTATTCTGAATGACCCAATGTGCACCTTCAATATTATATACCCTTTTTGGGATAGATTTCAAATAGCTCTGATATAGCAGGAACCACTAAATTATGAAATTGCTAAATTGGGAATTGTACTTCAACCCAGAACAAAAAATGTGCTTTGACGGACACTAAATATCTTGCCCAGCAACAACAGTACAGCGGTGGGTAACGAGAGATTTAGAGGGATTTAAATTTGAGGCCTAGTATTTAGGCGCTGGGTCACCGGTATGGATTTAGTGACAGAATTAGACTTGGAAATGCACAGAAGCGTGTGTGTGAAGTTATTCTGAATGACCCTATGTGCACCTTCAATATTATATACCCTTTTAGGGATAGATTTCAAATAGCTCTGATATAGCAGAAACCACTAAATTATGAAATTGCTAAATTGGGAATTGTACTTCAACCCAGAACAAAAAATGTGCTTTGACGGACACTAAATATCTTGCCCAGCAACAACAGTACAGCGGTGGGTAACGAGAGATTTAGAGGGATTTAAATTTGAGGCCTAGTATTTAGGCGCTGGGTCACCGGTATGGATTTAGTGACAGAATTAGACTTGGAAATGCACAGAAGCGTGTGTGTGAAGTTATTCTGAATGACCCTATGTGCACCTTCAATATTATATACCCTTTTAGGGATAGATTTCAAATAGCTCTGATATAGCAGAAACCACTAAATTATGAAATTGCTAAATTGGGAATTGTACTTCAACCCAGAACAAAAAATGTGCTTTGACGGACACTAAATATCTTGCCCAGCAACAACAGTACAGTGGTGGGTAACGAGAGATTTAGAGGGATTTAAATTTGAGGCCTAGTATTTAGGCGCTGGGTCACCGGTATGGATTTAGTGACAGAATTAGACTTGGAAATGCACAGAAGCGTGTGTGTGAAGTTATTCTGAATGACCCTATGTGCACCTTCAATATTATATACCCTTTTAGGGATAGATTTCAAATAGCTCTGATATAGCAGAAACCACTAAATTATGAAATTGCTAAATTGGGAATTGTACTTCAACCCAGAACAAAAAATGTGCTTTGACGGACACTAAATATCTTGCCCAGCAACAACAGTACAGCGGTGGGTAACGAGAGATTTAGAGGGATTTAAATTTGAGGCCTAGTATTTAGGCGCTGGGTGACAGGTATGGGTTTAGTGACAGAATTAGACTTGGAAATACACAGTAGCGGGTGTGTGTGAAGTTATTCTGAATGACCCAATGTGCACCTTCAATATTATATACCCTTTTTGGGATAGATTTCAAATAGCTCTGATATAGCAGGAACCACTAAATTATGAAATTGCTAAATTGGGAATTGTATTTCAACCCAGAACAAGAAATGTGCTTGAACGGACACTAAATAACTCGCCCAGCTACAGCACTAGGGACAGATTTAGCTGGATATAAATTTGAGGCCTAGTATTTAGGCGCTGGGTGACCGGTATGGATTTAGTGACAGAATTAGACTGGGATATGGCCAAAAAATGAACAGACTATTGCTGGTTAAATGCACTTGGTGTGACAGCTTCACCCTGATGTAGGCTTTAGCCAAAAAACAACCACACCATTGAGGGTTAAATGCACTTGGTGACAGGCGCAGCTTGCCCCTGATTTTGTATATGGCCAAAAAATGAACAGACTATTGCTGGTTAAATGCACTTGGTGTGACAGCTTCACCCTGATGTAGGCTTTAGCCAAAAAACAACCACACCATTGAGGGTTAAATGCACTTGGTGACAGGCGCAGCTTGCCCCTGATTTTGTATATGGCCAAAAAATGAACAGACTATTGCTGGTTAAATGCACTTGGTGTGACAGCTTCACCCTGATGTAGGCTTTAGCCAAAAAACAACCACACCATTGAGGGTTAAATGCACTTGGTGACAGGCGCAGCTTGCCCCTGATTTTGTATATGGCCAAAAAATGAACAGACTATTGCTGGTTAAATGCACTTGGTGTGACAGCTTCACCCTGATGTAGGCTTTAGCCAAAAAAACAACCACACCATTGAGGGTTAAATGCACTTGGTCGCAGCTTGTGCTGGCGCACCACAAGACACAAAATGGCCGCCGATCACCCCAGAAAAATGAGACTGACAAACGGTCTGTGCAGCCTAAAAACAGTGAGCAATTGAGGATCAGCAGCTCAATGATCCACAGCTGCAGATCGATCAGTTAATCAAGTCCTTTGGAGGAGTTAATCTGCCTAATCTCGCCCTACTGTCGCAGCCGCAACCTCTCCCTACGCTAATCAGAGCAGAGTGACGGGCGGCGCTATGTGACTCCAGCTTAAATAGAGGCTGGGTCACATGGTGCTCTGGCCAATCACAGCCATGCCAATAGTAGGCATGGCTGTGATGGCCTCTTGGGGCAAGTAGTATGACGCTTGTTGATTGGCTGCTTTGCAGCCTTTCAAAAAGCGCCAAGAAAGCGTCACAAAAGCGCGAAGAAAGCGACGAACACCGAACCCGAACCCGGACTTTTACGAAAATGTCCGGGTTCGGGTCCGTGTCACGGACACCCCAAAATTCGGTACGAACCCGAACTATACAGTTCGAGTTCGCTCATCCCTAATCATAAACCTGTTTTCCACACCTCTGCCCCATGGCTAAACTCCATGCCCCTACTTCCAACATTTTGGGACTAGGGGGAAGCACTCTTGGGATTTGAGGAAGGCACACTATGATGTCACAAGCCTGAGAAGGGGGGGGGGTGAGCTGTTTCTGGGGCTGATATAGGAGTCCCAAGTGAGGAACAAGGGGGCTCTTGCAACCGGTCTACATGGAGAGACACATGGGAGAGAGCAGCTCCATGACATGCCCCTGGAGAAGGAGCCTGTATCCTGGACCAGAAGGACCCCCCTAGAGACGAGCAACCCCCCCTGGAAAACTAGCATAAGTATCATTACCCTATCCCACCAACGAATACCTACCCTATACCTGTGGCCCCTACCTACCCCATTACCCCTGTTATACCCTTATCCCTGTCACCTGCACCCCTACCCTTAACCCCTGGACCACTAATCCCCCACATTAACCTTATAGGAGCATCTCCGCTCCCTATTCTCGGTTAATCCCTGCAACCCTGTGTCTTTGGCCTGCATTTACCCTTGCAGCGCCTCTGTAAACCCTTCGTTCTTAGGGATAGTTTTTAGTCCAGTTTGGGTGGGCTGCTAGTGTGTGTGTGTAAGTGTATTGTATAGTTAGTTTGTGGGTGGAACTTGGGATTGTGTAGTGTAGTTTACTGTATATTTAGTGCTGTATTGTTAGTGCTGTATTGTTAGTGCTTTGCGTACGTTGTGTACTGTAGGTTAATAAATACTGTGTGTTATTTTTACCTACTGTGTAACGTGTTTTTATTAGCGGTAGCTGGCTTAGTTAGGCGCTTGCAGCTAGCTTAGTGATTAGCGTATGGCAAGGCAAAGTATTGTATTATTATATAAAGGTATAAATAGGCAGTCGATAGACGGCTCCTCCTATTTATAAATATTAATTTTTGATATTTGCATAAATATTGGTGATTAATATTCCCCTTTTACAGTGTCTCTTCAGCGCCATTCATATCTGGTGTCACAGCTTGCATGCATAGTACAACTTAACTGATCAAGAAAAAAATGACAGGCAGAGGCAGGCCACCCCGCAGGGGCCATCGTGGTCATGGTGCTATGATTCCCTTTGGTCCTAGAATAATGCCTAGTGTTCAGAGGCCACGTACACTGAACTCGAAAAGTTCTGAGGACATAGTTGACTGGCTAATACAGGACACCCAATCTTCTACAGCTTCCGCTCGGAACCTTGACACACCATCCTCTTCCAGCTCAGCTTCGGGCACCTCTCAAGCTACCACTCACCCGCCGGCCGCCAACACTAGCACCACAGCCGCTTCACTTGATCTGTCAGAGGAGTTATTTACACATCAGTTGGAAGAAATGAGTGATGCGCAACCATTATTGCAAGAGGATGTAGAAAACAGGGAAATGTCTCAGTCAGGCAGCATTGCACAGATGGACGTATGCTGTGATGATGTTGTACCCGCTGCTGCTACCTTTGCTGAGTTGTCAGATACAAGTGAAGCGGTTGATGATGACGATGTGTCCGTGGATGTCACGTGGGTGCCCGGTCGAAGAGAAGAACAGGGGGAAAGTTCAGATGGGGAGACAGAGAGGAGGAGACGAGTTGGAAGCAGGGGGAGGTCATTGCAGGGAGCTAGTCGCACAGTCAGACATCATGTATCGGCACCCGGGGTCAGCCAGACATCACGCCAATCAACGCATGCTGTTGCCACCATCAGAATGTCATCATTGCACAGCTCAGCAGTGTGCCATTTTTTTTGTGTGTCTGCCTCTGATAACAGCAATGCCATGCAACCTGTGCCAAAAGAAATTGAGTCGTGGGAAGTCCAACACCCACTTAGGTACAGCTGCTTTGCGAAGGCACATGATCTGAAATCATAAATGCCTATGGGATCAACACATGAGTCAAAGCAGCACACAAACTCAAAGCCACCATCTTCCTCCTGGTCCAGCATCTTTAACCACATCAACCACTGCTGTCCTCCTTGCCCCCTCTCAACCACCCGCCACTCCGCCTCTCGCCTTGAGCAGTCCCTGCTCATCTGCCCACAGTCAGGTGTCTGTCAAGGACATGTTTGAGCGTAAGAAGCCAATGTCACAAAGTCACCCCCATGCCCGGCGTCTGACAGCTGACTTGTCTGAACTCTTAGCCCGCCAGCTTTTACCATACAAGCTGGTGGAGTCTGAGGCCTTTAAAAAATTTGTAGCTATTGGGACACCGCAGTGGAAGGTACCCAGCCAAAATTTCTTTGCACAAAAGGCAATCCCCAACCTGTACTCGATTGTGCAAAAGGAAGTCATGGCATGTCTGGCACACAGTGTTGGGGCAAGGGTCCATCTGACCACTGATACCTGGTCTGCAAAGCACAGTCAGGGCAGGTATATCACCTACACTGCGCATTGGGTAAACCTGTTCATGGCTGCCAAGCATGGAATGCGTGGCTATGCAGAGGAGTTGGTGACACCGCCACGACTTGCAGGCAGGCCTGCTGCCACCTCCTCTACTCCTCCTACTCCATCCTCTTCCATAACCTCCTCGGCTGAGTCCTCTTCTGCTGCTGCATCTTGCTCCACATCAACGGCACCCCCCCAGCTCCTCAGGGGCTATTCCACATCCCGGATACGACAGTCTTAGGGTTGACTTGCCTGAAAGCAGAGAGTCACACCAGACCAGCACTCCTGTCCGCCCTGAAAGCACAGGTGGATCAGTGGCTGACTTTGCACCAACTGGAGATCGGCAAAGTGGTGTGTGACAACGGAAGCAATTTGTTGGTGGCATTGAATTTGAGCAAGTTGACACATGTGCCGTGCAATACACATGTGTGTAATCTGATCGTACAACGCTTTGTGCATAAGTACCCAGGTTTACAGGATGTCCTCAAGCAGGCCAGGAAGGTGTGTGGCTATTTCAGACGTTCCTACACGGCCATGGCACACTTTTCAGAAACAACATGCCAGTGAGGCGCTTGATTTGCGACAGCCCAACACGTTGGAATTCAACACTCCTAATGTTCGACCGCCTGCTCCAACAAGAAAAAGCTGTCAACGAGCATTTGTATGACCGGGGTGCTAGGACTGCCTCTGCGGAGCTGGGAATTTTTTGACCACGTTACTGGACGCTCATGTGCAATGCATGTAGGCTCATGCGTCTTTTTGAGGAGGTGACAAACCTAGTCAGTCGCACAGAACAGAACAGTCAGTGTTATATCTGTTTGGTGCATTCTCTCTGTGTGTTCTCTATGATTGCTACATTCTGTGTAGTTTACTCTTGTGGTGCATGTGGACCGCGTCGATATCCTCCATTGTATGCATATTTTGCTGGGGTTAGTCGATTACTGCGGTCCACATGCGGTCGGGCTGCTCCCCTAACTAAAGACACGCTACAGTGTCATGGGCTGAGCAGCTCCTCCAGAATTGCCACTAATTTTTTTGTTTTTCATTTTCTGTCTTGTTAGATTTGAGTGTGTTTGCCTTTATTTGGCACTCTAGCACTTTTTTGCACCTGGTAACCTCCCTCACATGGTCTGGTGTGGGTGTGGCTCACGGCCTGGCTTCATCCACATTGTACAACCACAGCATTTATGCTGGGCAATTGTGGGGAGCTTGGCTGTGAGCTGAATTATATCATCCCCAGACCGTGTTCACACCATAGTCAGAGCAGTGGTTAGGACCTCTTGCCATGCTGAGAAACCGTGACGTGGTGCATGTGGGCTCCGATATCTCCATGACTGGAACATATTGGCAAAAGTCTCAGCTTTTAATACCTTTACTTATGTCTTGCCAGCATAGTCAGTGTTATATCTGTTTGGTGCATTCTCTCTGTGTGTTCTCTAGTCAGTCGCACAGAAGGCACCATCAGCAACCTCATCCCATTTGTTTTCTTCCTTGAGCATGCCCTGCGAAGAGTGCTGCATCAGGCCATAGATGAGCGTGAAGAGGAAGAGTTGTGGTCACCATCACCACCAGAAACAGCCTTATCAGCATCGCTTGCTGGACCTGCGGCAACACTGGAAGAGGAGTGTGAGGAAGAGGAGTCAGAGGAGGAATGTGGCTTTGAGAAGGAGGAGGAAGACCAACCACAACAGGTATTCCAGGGTGCTCATTATCACCTATCTGGTACCCGTGGTGTTGTACGTGGCTGGGGGGGAAGAACATACCTTCAGTAAGATCACTGAGGACGAGGAACGGGACATGAGTAGCTCGGCATCTAACCTTGTGCAAATGGCATCTTTCATGCTGTTGTGCCTGTTGAGGGACCCTCGTATAAAAAGGCGGAAGGAGAACGACCTGTATTGGGTGGCCACGCTACTAGACCCCGGGTATAAGCAGAAAGTGCCTGAAATGTTACCGAATTACCTGAAGTCGGAAAGGATGCAGCAGTTCCAAAATAAATGAAAAAGTATGCTTTACACAGCGTATAAGGGTGATGTCACAGCACAACGGGAATCTAACAGGGGAAGAGGTGAAAGTAATCCTCCTCCTACCACGACCACGCTGGCAAGGACAGGACTCTTTACAGACGTGTTGTTGATGGAGGACATGCAGACCCCTTCGGGGTCCATCCTCAGAGAACGTCTCGAGCAGACTACCTCGCCTTAACTGCAGATAGACACTCTGAGAAGCAATGAACCCCTTGACTACTGGGTGTGCAGGCTTGACCTGTGGCCTGAGCTATCTCAATTTGCGATAGAACTTCTGGCCTGCCCCGCTTCTAGTGTCCTGTCAGAAATGACCTTCAGTGCAGCAGGAGATATTGTCACTGAGAAGAGAAGTTGCCTAGGTCAAAAAAGTCTAGATTACTTTACCTTTATTAAGATGAATGAGGGATGGATCCCGAAGGGACTGACAGTGGGTGATACATTCGACTAAAAAAGGCCTGATGACTGAGATGAGCTGCCTTGGGCCACACGCTGCTGTATTTTATCTCTGAATGCCGGATGACTTGCATGACTTATCCGCCACCAACTAGGGTTCAAGCCGCAATGTTTTAGGGCACTTTCTGCCTGGGAAACATCAATTTTTCTGTCCGCTGCTACAGCAGTGGCTGTAACAATACCAAATTTTTCAGGCATGTGTACATGCCAAATTTTTCTGGCCTCTGGTGCTGCACTGTGGCTTCAAAAACCAAACAAAAAAAAGGCACATACATGTGTCAATTCCCCTTCGTGATCGTTACCTTGTTGTGGTGAAGGGGCTTGCATATCACAATGAAGCGACCACCTCTATGAGTGTGTTGGCAATGGCAATGTTGGAACACCCCAGATTATAAGGTCGTTGCTTCATTGTGAACAGACCAAAAGCGGTTGGCTGGATAATTTTGCATAGAAAAAAACATAAATTTTCTTTGTGATCATCTAAGGTAATCATTAAAGCCTACTAGGCCAACAATGGGGCCCATTGTTTTTCAAAGCCTATGGTCATGCTGAGGTAGTTCAGTGACCCAGAAAACAATGATTCTGCAGTGTGGGCCACTGAACTACCTCAGCATGACCATAGGCTTTGAAAAACCGCCATCGCCTGCAATCTCCCAAACGTGCGCACGAGCACAGTCATCACTACAGAAAAAAAATTCTGTCATGAGTGTGTCAACTATTGACAACTCTTTGCGGTTGTCTAAAATCTATTCCATACACGTCCCCTGATAGGAATAGTACTACTTAACACACCACTCATATCTGGTGGCACATTAGATTGCACGCGCAGTGCCCCAAATTGGAAGTAGGAGGACCGACCAAGCATCTTTTTCCATCTCCCGGTTCCTAAAATCGATTCCATATACACGTCCCCTGATAGGAATAGTACTACTTAACACACCTTATAATAATGCAGAAAGAGGCAACGCGGAGAGAGGAGTCTGAAGAAGAGGAGTCAGAGAAGGAAGGTGGCTTTGAGGAGGTGGAAGACCAAACACAGCAGGTGTCCCAGGGGGCTTGTCACCTTTTGGGGACCCTTGGTGTTGTACGTGGCTGGGTGGAGGAAGAGACCTTTAATGACATCAGTGAGGACAAGGAACGGGACATGGCTATCTTGGTATCCAACATTGTGCAAATGGGGAGTTTGCAGTTGTGCAAATGGACTGTTTGCGGTGCGTTAAACAGGGAGTTGGGTCTGTCATAGTTTGGTCTGTCACTGAAGCGGGCGCAACCGTTACACTACCTGATGGATACAACATCATACCTGATGTTTTAAAACACGTTATTCCAAACAATTTAGGAATGTTAGGTGATTTATGCCCTTTATGGATTAAAACCCGACTCTGTGTCAACTACGTAATTTTCCATGGGAGTTTTGCCATGGATCCCCCTCCGGCATGCCACAGTCCAGGTATTAGTCCATTTGAAACAACCTTTCCATCACTATTGTGGCCAGAAAGAGTCCCTGTGGGTTTTAAAATTTGCCTGCCTATTGAAGTCAATAGAGGTTCGCCCATTCGCGAACATTTGCGGAAAAATCACGTTCGCCGTTCACGAAGGGAAAATTTGATGTTTGCGACAGCTCTACTGGAGACTCCTTGTTCATCTGATTCCCTGAGGAATCGGTTATCTCCTATTTCTGACCCCTATGCCAGGGACCGTTAGCGTCAGCAGGATCCAGGTTCCAGGGCATGAGCCCTCCCACCTTCAGGGTTTGCTCATGCGTTTAGGAGATCAGGGTCAGGATTAGGGCAGTTGTAGGTTGTGGCCTGATACCTTTGCTGTAGTCTGTCCTAGTAACAGTTCCCACTATGCGGCAGGGAGTTTCCCCCACTCCCCACCGTGACAGCATCCGGGTTTACATCTTGGACAGGAGATTGGCCCGCTCTTAACACAGGGGAAGAGGAGTAATGGTGTGATCCGCAGACACTGATTGTGGACCTAGGCGTTTGTCCCACCTATTAGACTGCTTTGATGCCATGTGGCGGATCATGCTGGTGGTTGTGGGGTTGCTAGTGTTCACGCCCCTGCTTATTTTGGCACGGCACAGGTTGAAAAATGACAATTTTTTTATCATCTGCACTTTCCTTGAAAAAGCACCAGACTGCGGAACACCTACCCCTTGGCAAGGGAGATTGCCACAAGGGGGTGCTCCGGGGAACGTGGCTGGCCTTTTTGGTGTGGTCTGCCTTCTCCCTTTTGCCACCCCACTGCCTCTTCCAACCTGTTGTGGTGCTGCGGATCCCTCCCCCTCTGTACTGCTGTCGGCTTGCCACCTTCCCAGGTTGGGTGAGTGACTTCATCGTCCACCACCTCCTTTTCCATTTCCTCACTCTGGTTATCTTCCTGACTTGTTGAACTAACAACCTCATTTATTGACAACTGCGTCTCATCCTGATCATCAGCCTCTTAAGACACTAATTGCCGTTGACTTATTGGCAACTGTGTCTCATCATCTACCTCGTGAAACACTAATTGCCGTTCCCCACCATCATCTTCTTGTGATTGTGGATGCTCAAGAGTTTGGTAATCAGGGCACATGATCTCATGTCCCTCTTCAAAGGGGCTTGGTGAGAGGGCTAAATCAAGGAATGGCGATGAAATGAGCTACTTGGAATATTCTAGTGGTGGGAAGGAGTATCAGGGTGAGGATTTTGTTGACCAGACTCTTGGCTATTAAGACTGGACTTTGTGGAAGACAGAGTGGTGCTTAACCGACTGGAAGCATTATCTGCTGCAATCCAAACGACCACCTGGTTGCACTTGTCTGACTTCGAGAGTGGTGTCCTGCGCCGCCCTGCAAACTGGGAAATGAAGCTAGGTATTGTGGATGAGTGTGTTACACCGTGCCCAGTGCCATAACCTCTGCATGCACCATCAGCAGCACGCCCACTTCCCCGTCCCTTACTGCTCGCCTTAAGCATATTAAATGGTATATATGCTTGCAAGTATGTCACACATACAGTAGCGCAGGTTTTGTAAGTGTATGCCCAAATAAAGCACACAGAATGTCACTGATATTTTTGGATGCGCTTAGGACAGGAGATGTAGCACAGATAATGTCGCTGTCTGCACCGTCTATGAAAAAAGTACACTGTATGTCACAGATAATTTTAGAATGTGCAAACATTATACAGGAGGTATAGCACAAATAATGTCTCTGTCACCAGTGGCTAATAAAAAAAAATTACACTGAATAAATGTCACTGATATTTAGGATCCACAAACTTTATACAGGAGCTATAGCGCTGGTAATGTTGCTGTCACCAGCAGCCAAACAATTGCGCTGAATGTCACAGATTTAGCAGAAGTTGTGTCACTATCAGAAGCTAACTAACAATTGCAAGCAGTTTAGCCCGTTTAGTTGCGCTAATAATATATATTGCAGCCAGATACAACTATAGTCCTTTAAAAGGACTATTGGGTCTCTAACAATTCCACGCAATTTAGCGCAGGTTGCGCTAATAATTATATTGCTGACAGATACAACAATAGTCCTTAAATGGACTTTTGGGTCTCTAACAAGTTTTTTCACTAAAATATTAAAATTTCACTCCCTACACTATCTGTCCCTTCTTCAGCACAACTCTCCCTAACTAAGACTGAGCCGGACACGTGTCATCGGATGCTATAAAGCCAATCACTGTAATGCCAGTAGCCAACATGACTACGGCATAACAGTGAGTGCTAATTCCTCTAGTAAAATTAGTGTTCAGCAGAGCATGCTCGCCCAACACTACTCGTTACATAAAAATAAAAAATAACAATCTTGAACCAAGAGGCGGAGGTCCAAGTGGAGAAAGAATTTGAGGAGGCTGTGGAGGTGTAGGTGGAAGAGGCAGAGGAGGTGGAGGAAGAAGCTAACACTCATTTTTTATTTTATTTTTTAAATGTGTCTATTGTTAAATGTGTCTGTCATTTATGTGGGTGACCTTTAGACATTTTTGGTGGTGTGGCCAGTATATTTCTCTACTCTGCCAATATATGACATAATAATCTTGAGCCTTGAGGCGGAGGTCCCAGTGTAAGATGAGTCGGAAGTGGCGCTGCAGGTGGAAGAGGAGGACGTGGCGGTACAGACGGAGGGGGCAGACGTGGAGGCCCTAAAACATTGGGAAATAGCAAAGAAAATGCACAAACTGCAGTGGAGTTTAACAATGGCTGGGTGCAGCCGGTATACCTCTCTACTCTGGTCAAAGTATGGACAAGTCCTGTGGGATCCATACCTGGTTCATTTTAATGAATGTGAGCTTGTCCACGTTTGCTGCAAGACAGGCCAGCACCTCCAAGACTTAAAGGTGGTGAAATGGTGCTGTTCCGCAGAGCGACTCATTCGTGCGTGCTGCAGATGAAACTCCACTATCATCCACTGCTGCTCGCACCGTCTCTCCAGCATGTGCAAGGTCAAGTTCCACCTTGAGGGTACGTTGCATATGAAATGGTGAGCAGGAAGGCCGAAGTTACGCTGCAGCTCAGACAGGCAAGCAGCAACAGGGTGAGAACACTGAAATCACGCAAAGACGGCCCTTACTTTCTGCATCAGCTGTGACATATTGGGGTAATTCTTCACGAACTTCTGCACCATCAAGTTCAGCACTTGTGTCAGGCAAGGGATGTGTGTCAAACCAGCTAGGCCCAAAGTTGCTACGAGATTTCGCCTGTTGTCGCATACCACCAGGCCAGGCTTGATGCTCAGCGGCACCAACCACTCATTAGTCTGTTCTTCCATGCCCGCCCACAGCCCCTACACAGTGTGGGGTCTTTCCCCCAAACATAAGTTTCAGAACAGCCTGCTGTCATTTACCCCTGACTGTGCTGGTGGTGAGTTGGTGGTGCAGGTGTTGCACTGCTATGTTGAAAAGGTGGTACAGGAGGAAGCAGATGAGGAAGCAGAGAAGGCAAAAGGAGGCACCGAGAAATGACCAATGATCCTTGGTGGTGGTAGGACATGCACCAAACTGCTGTCCGCCTCAGGCACAGGCACCACTACATTTACCCAGTGGGCAGTTAAGTAGATATAACATCCCTGCCCATACTTACTGGTCCATGTGTCGATGGTTATGTGGACCTTGCCACTGATGGCGTTGCGCAGCGCATATCTGATTTTTTTTTACCGACACTGGTTCATGCAGGGCAGGGATGGCCCGCCTGGAAAAAGGATTGGCGGCTGGGAACCACATACAGTGGGACAGCTGCCATCATGACATTTTTAAAACTCTTCATTTCTATCAGATAGAATGGAAGCATTTAAAAGGCCAGCAATTTTTAAATTCTGGCATTCATGGCCAAGGCTCACAGGTGGGTATGGGGGCACTTCCGCTTTCTCTCCAGTGTTTGGGGGATGGACAGCTGAACGTTTCCATGGGACAGTGTGGAGATGCTCGGTGGCGGTGGTGTTGCTGCCACATCCTCTGTTTGCGGGGTGGCAGGTGCCACAGTCACTCCAGAGAGGGAGGAAGATGCCAAGAAGGCAGCAGAAGTAGGAGCAGGAGGAGCCTCTGATCTTTAGTGGTTCTTGAGGTGTCTACTGCACTGCAGCTCGTGCTTTGCGGTTAGATACCGGATCATGCAGGTGGTGCTCAGCTTGAGAACATTTATGCCTCACTTCTGGCTCTAACTGCACAGCATGCAAACCACCCATGACCTGTTGTCAACACACTGCCTAAAGAACTGCCATGCCAGGGAACTCCTTTGCCCTGGCTTTGGTGTGCTATGTCTCTTTGCATGGCTGTGATTGGCCAACTGCAACATGTGACCCAGCCTCTATTTAAGCTGGAGTCAAGTAGCACCGCCCATCACTATGCTCGGATTAGAGTAGGGAGAGGCTGCAGCTGCTGTGAGGGAGAGATCAGGGAGAAATCTTATGAAGATTCAGAACTGCTTCTTTACTCAACGATCAACAGCAAATGTGTTTTGTGGGTGCAGTGCACAATTTCTTTAAGCCTGCCCTGAGCCAACTACTACTGAAAATGAACTGCACACCTGGGATTACACCTGCATAAGTGATTGTCACATTTAGGCCAGAAATACAGCTTTTAGTTTAGTGGGGTGAAAATAATGCATCTGTTTCATATAGTGCACATCTGGGATAAGACATGCATAAGTGAGTGTCACATTTAGGACAGAAATATGGCTTGGCATACTGGGGTGAAAAAACCCTCTGATATACTGCACATCTGGGATAACACATGCATAAATGAGTGTCACTTTAGGCCAGAAATGCAGCTTTTTGCTTACTGGGGTTAAAAAAAAAAAACTTGAATATACTACACATCTGTGATTACACATGCATAAGTGATTGTCACATTTAGGCCAGAAATACGGCTTTGGCATCCTGGGCTGAAAAAAACCCTCTGATATACTGCACATCTGGGATTACACATGCATAAGTGAGTGTCACATTTAGGCCAGAAATACAGCTTTTTGCTTACTTTGGATAAAAAAAACTCTAACATACTGCACATCTGAGATTTATACATGCATAAGTGATTGTCACATTTAGGCCAGAAATACGGCTTTGGCATACTGGGGTAAAAAATAAACTCTAACATACTGCACATCTGGGGTTACACATGCATAAGTGAGTGTCACATTTAGGCCAGAAATACGACTTTGGCATACTGGGGTGAAAAAAGTCTCTGACATACTGCACATCTGGGATTACACCTGCATAAGTGATTGACACATTTAGGCCAGAAATACAGCTTTGGCATAATGGAATAAAAAAAGCCTCTAATATACTGCACATCTGGGATTACACATGCATAAGTGATTGTCACATTTTGGACAGAAATATGGCTTTGGCATACTGGGGTGAAAAAACCCTCTGATATACTGCACATTTGGGATTACACGTGCATAAGTGATTGTCACATTTAGGCCAGAAATAGGCTTTTGCATATTGGTGTGAAAAAATCCTCTAATATACTGCACATCTGGGATCACACATGCATTAGCGATTGTCACATTTAGGCCAGAAATACTGCTTTGGCATACTGGGCTGAAAAAACACTCTGATATATTGCACATCTGGGATTACACCTGCATAAGTGATTGTCACATTTAGGCCAGAAATACGCTTTGTGCTTACTGGGGTGAAAAAAGCCTCTAATATACTGCATATCTGGGATTACACGTGCATAAGTGATTGTCACATTTAGGCTAGAAATATGGCTTTGGCATACTGGGGTGAAAAAATCCTCTGATATACTGCACATCTGGGATTACACATGCATGAGTGTCACATTTTGGCCAGAAATATGGCTTTTTGCTTACTGGGGTTAAAAATAACCTCTGATATAGTGCACATCTGGGATTAGACGTGCATAAGTGACTGTGAAATTTAGGCCACAAATACTGCTATCATATAGAATAAAAGAAAATAAAAAAATTAGTGCAATACCCTACCTACATCAGAGTTTTTATTGGCGGTTAATTATTTTTAACAGATATAACCACTTTTTACTTTGCTTGGTGAACGCTAACTATGAGGCAAACATCTAATAAGGGATGCGGTCATGGTCGTGGTGTTGGTGGAGACTCTGGTGCAGTGAGAGGACGTGGCCGTTCTGCCACAGCTACACGTCCTACTGAACCTACTACCTCAGGTCCCAGTAGCCACTAGAATCTACAGCGATATTTGGTCAGCCCCCAATGCCGTTCTAAGGATGGTAAGGCCTGAGCAAGTACAGGCGCTAGTTAATTGGGTGGCCAACAGTGGATCCAGCACGTTCACATTATCTCCCACCCAGTTTTCTGCAGAAAGCGCACAGATGGCGCCTGAAACTCATGCCCATCAGTCTGTCACATCACCCCCGTGCATATCGGGGAACCTGTCTGAGCCTCAAGTCATGCAGCAGTCTCTCATGCTGTTTGAAGACTCTGCTGGCAGGGTTTCCCAAGGGCATCCACCTAGCCCATCCCCAGGGGTGGAAGACATAGAATGCACTGACGCACAACCACTTATGTTTCCTGATGAGGATATGGGAATACCTCAGCACGTCTCTGATGATGACAAAACACAGGTGCCAACTGCTGCGTCTTTCTGCAGTGTTCAGACCGAAAAGGAGGTCAGGGAGGAAGACTGGGTGGAAGACGATGTAGGGGACGATGAGGTCCTAGACCCCACATGGAATGAAGGTCATGCCACTGACTTTCAGAGTTCGGAGGAAAAGGCAGTGGTGAGACCGAGCAAACAGCGTAGCAAAAGAGGGAGCAGGGTGCAAAAGAGCAGCCATCGCGAAAACAGTTCGCCTGCCACTGGCCACCGTCACCAGGGACCGAGCACACCAAAGTCAGCTTCAAGGAGTTCCCTGGCATGGCACTTCTTCACACAATGTGCTGACAACAAGACACAAGTGGTTTGCACGCTGTGCCATCAGAGCATGAAGCGAGGCATTAGCGCTCTGAACCTTAGCACAACCTGCATAACCAGGCATCTACATGCAGTGGAGTAAGCACCTTCAAAACCAAGAAATGGCTCCCTCTTCTGCTGCTGCCTCGGCCTCTTCCTCCGCCTCTGGAGGAATGTTGGCACCTGCCGCCCAGCAAACAGGATGTGCCACCAACAACACCACCTCCAACACCAAGCATCTCCACCATGTCACACGGAAGCGTTCAGCTCTCCATCTCACAAACCTTTGAGAGAAAGCGCAAATTAACACCTAGCCACCCTCGATCCCTGGCCCTGAATGCCAGCATTTCTAAACTGCTGGCCTTTGAAATGCTGTCATTCAGGCTGGTGGAGATGGACAGCTTCAAACAGCTCATGTCAATTGCTGTCCCACAGTATGCCGTTCCCAGCCTCCACTACTTCTCCAGGAGAGCCGTGCCCTCCTTGCACAACCAAGTATCGGATAAAATAAGTAAGCACGGCAAGGGGCGCTATATCTCCCTAACTGCACACTGGGTAAATGTAGTGGCGGCTGGGCGACGGGCGGAGAGCTGTTTGGCGCACATCCTTCAGCCGCCAAGGATCACAGGGCATCATTCTTTGCCTCCTGTTGCCTCCTCTTCCTACTCGGCTTCCTCCTCTTCATCAGGTCAGCGACAGACCTTCACCACCAACTTCAGCACAGCCAGGTGTAAACGTCAGCAGGCCGTTCTGAAACTGATGTGTTTGGGGGACAGGCCCAACACTCTGCAGGAGTTGTGGCAGGGTATAGAACAACAGACCGACGAGTGGTTGCTACCAGTAAGCCTCAAGCCCAGCCTGGTGGTGTGCGATAATGGGCAAAATCTTGTTGCAGCTCTGGAACTAGCCGGTTTGACACACATCCCTTGCCTGGCGCATGTGCTGAATTTGGTGGTGCAGAAATTCATTCACAACTACCCCGACATGTCTCAGTTGCCGCATAAAGTGCGGGCCGTCTGTGCGCGCTTCCGGCATTCTCATCCTGCCGACGCTCGGCTGTCTGCTCTACAGCGTAATTTCGGCCTTCCCGCTCACCGCCCCACATGCGATGTGCCCACCAGGTGGAACTCCACCTTGCACATGCTGGAGAGCAGCAGCAGGCCATAGTGGAGTTTCAGCTTCACCACTTCACCACCAATGACTGGGCCTCCATGCGAGACCTGTTGCGCTGTTTCGAGTACTCCACCAACATGGCCAGTGGCGATGACGCCATTATCAGCGTTATAATACCACTTCTATGTCTCCTTGAGAAAACACTTAGGGCGATGATGGAAGAGGATGTGGCCCAGGACGAGGAGGAGGAAGAGGGGTCATCTCTAAAACTTTTCAGGCCAGTCTTTTAGAAGTGGCTCAGAAAGAGGATTTTTGCAACAGCAGAGGCCAGGTACAGTACAAATTTGGCCAGCCAGGGCCCACTACTGGAGAACGAGGAGGATGAGGAGGAGGATGGGGATGAAGCATATTCACAGCACGGTGGCATCCAACGCAGCTCGGGCCCATCACTGGTGCGTGGCTGGGGGGGATACGGAGGACGCAGACGATACGCCTCCCACAGAGGACAGCTTGTCGTTACATCTGGGCAGCCTGGCACACATGAGCGACTACATGCTGCAGTGTTGCCCACATTTTAATGTGTGCTGACTACTGGGTGGCCACCCTGCTGGATCTCCATTACAAAGACAATGAGCCATCCTTAATTCCCTCACTGGAGCGTGATGGGAAGATCCGCGACTACCGGCGCACACGGGTAGACGCGCTCCTGAGAGCATTCCCGACTGATGCCGGGGGACAAGTGGAAGCACAAGGCGAAGGCAGGGGAGGAGGAAGAGGTCGCCAACACAGATGTGTCAGCACTAGCACCTCAGAAGGCAGGGTTAGCATGGCCGACATGTAGAAAAGCTTTGTCACCTTGCCGCAACAACCGGCCCCAACTGCTGATATGAAGCGTGTTAGCAGGAGGAAGCATTTGAACAACATGGTGGGACAGTACCTATGCACACGCCTATACGTACTGACTGATGTTTCTGCCCCATTCAACTTCTGTGTCTCCAAATTGTCCACATGGCCAGAGCTTTCCCTATATGCCTTGGAGGTGCTGGCCTGCCCTGCAGCCAGTGAACTCTCTGAACGTGCATTTAGTACGGCAGGAGGCGTCATTACAGACAGACACAGCCACCTGTCACAGCCAACGTGGACAAGCTCAATTAAAATTAACCAGGCTTGGATCCCACAAGACATGTCTGTACCTTGTGAAGATTAGACATTTATACCACCATAAAACATACATTCTTGTACTCAAGTCAAGTGCAATGATTCTTTGTTTTCTTTTTTTTTATTTGTCCCAATATTTTGGGGGCAACCTACCCCAATAAAAAAAAAAATATATATAAACATTGTTGGCTACCTCCTCCTCCTCCATTGCTGCCTACACCTACCACACCACATTCACCGCCTCCTCAACCTCCGACTCCATATCCACCTCCTTCTCTGAGTTGCAGGTTAATAATTTGTAATTTTTAGTTATTTTATTTTAAGTTATTTCCCTATCCACATTTGTTTGCAGAGCAGTTGCGATGCTCTTAAGCACATTTTACAGCCTTTTACATCCCTCTAGTCTTTTCAAGGACTATTTTAGAGCCATTTTAATTTAAAAAAGTGGCAATTTTAGTGCCCTAAATTGAAAAAATTGTTATTTTCAATTGTCGGGTGACATTTTACACTTTTTGGCGTATACAAACCCCTGCTGTGCGTGGGTGACAGGGGCCAAAATCTCTCAAAATCATCTGCTCTATTGCTGGGTGAAATGAACCCCCCTTTGCCGTGAATGAACGCCTGCTGTGCCTGGGTGATAGGGGCCTAAATCTCTCAAAATCCTCTGTTCTATTGCTGGGTGACAAGAACCCCCTTTTGCCATGAATGAGCCCCTGCTGTGCCTGGGTGACAGAGGCCTAAATCTCTCAAAAGCCTCTGTTCTATTGCTGGTTGACAAGAAACCCCTATTGCCGTGAATAAACTCCTGCTATGCCTGGGTGACAGGGGTCTAAATCTCTCGAAATCATCTGTTCTATTGCTGGGTGACACGAACCCCCTTTTGCCATGAATAAACCCCTGCTGTGCCTGGGTGACATGGGCCTAAATCTCTCAAAATCCTCTGTTCTATTGCAATGCTAAGTGATATGAACCACCTTTTGCCGTGAATGAACCCCTGCTGTGCCTGGGTGACAGGGGCCTAAATCTCTCAAAATCTTCTGTTCTATTGCTGGGTGACATGAACCCCTACTTTGCCGTGAATGAACCCCTGCTGTGCCTGGGTGATAGGGGCCTAAATCTCTCAAAATCCTCTGATCTATTGCTGGGTGACAAGAACCCCCTTTTGCCGTGAATGAACACTTGCTGTGCCTGGGTTACATGGGCCTAAATCTCTCAAAATCCTCTGTTCTATTGCTGGGTGACATGAACCCCCTTTTGCCGTGAATGAACCCCTGCTGTGCCCGCGTGACAGGGGCCTAAATCTCTCAAAACCTCTGTTCTATTGCTGGTTGGCAAGAAACCCCTTTTGCCATGTATAAACTCCTGCTGTGCCTGGGTGACATGGGCCTAAATCTCTCAAAATCCTCTGTTCTATTGCTGGGTGACAAGAACCCCCTTTTGCCGTTAATGAACCCCTGCTGTGCCTGGGTGACAAGGGCCTAAATCTCTCAAGAGGTTGCCAACGCAGCTGGGGCACCACCAGCACCTGAGAAGGCAAGGTTAGAATGGCCCAAATGTGGAAAAGCTTTGTCCACCTTGGAGGTACTGACCTGCCCTGCAGCCAGTGTAGAGTGTGAATGTGTGTTTAGCACGGCAGTGAGCATTATCACAGGCCACAGCCAATGTGGACAAGCTTACGTTTATTAAAATGAACCAGGCATGGATCCCACAGAACTTGTCCGAACCTTGTGCAGAATAGACATTTATAGCAGCCTCAACAATCCATTCTTGTACTCAAGTGAGGCTATTCTTTGTTTTATTTTGTTATATGTCCTGATATTTTGGGGGGATACCTCAATTTAAAAGTAAAATATAACACAAATCAGTGTTGGCTACCTATTCCTCCTTTACCACGGCTTCCACCTACACCGCCAAGCCAACCAACACCGCCACATCCACCCATCCACTGCCTCCTCAAAATCCTACTCCTAGATCCAGATTGTTATTTTTAATTTTTCTGTATTTTATGTTATTTTAAGTCATTTTTCTATCCACATTTGTTTGCAGAACAGTTGCCATGCTCTTAAGCATATGTTGATGCCTTTTGCAGCCCTCTAGCCTTTTCCAGGACTATTTTATAGCCATTTTTGTGCCCAAAAGTTCAGGTCCCCATTGACTTGGGGTTCGGAGTCAAGTTCGGCTCCCGAACCTGAACTTTTTTTTTAAGTTTGGCCGAACTCGTCGAACCCGAAGATCCAGGTGTCCGCTCAACTCTAATTAGGTAGAGAAAAGTGTGTTAGTGCTAAAAGCCACAAGGGAAAAATTGGACTTTTGTGGTTGTATATGACAGAGAGAAAACTAAAGTTTCAGGAAGATTGACTCAGAGAGCAATCATATAGGCATGTCTGCCCTTCCCTCCGTCTGTAGAACTCTGAGGACTGTGGAGATTGGAACTTGTATAAGAATCTGCTGTTCAATGCATGATAAAGACTGCATCTGCTGTGTTTGAAGTTTATTGTAAGTAAAGGACAGTTATTTGTTGCTCACCATTGACCTATACTTCAGGGAACCCTGTCTTGCACCTCAGAACATAGCACCATAAATGGCCCCCCAAATCAGGCCATCAGGCAGGAGAATTCCCAAGGACAAGGAGTTTCCTAAAAGGAAAAAAAAAAACAGGTGTGCCCTTCCCATCACTGTACACTGGCCCAGGGAGTAAGAAATACAGAGCAGGCAGTGTGAGTACAACTACTCCTATCCACTGTGCTGCTCCTGCGGTCCGGACGTTACATGACAATATGCACACTCCCAGTTTAGGACTTGCACACTTGGTACAACAGTGTACAGCTTTGCCAACAATGTTAACAATTATCTATAACAAATGCTAATAGCTTTATCAAAGGTGGGCCAGAGAGACCAAATTATTCATATAAAAATCATTCTAGAAGGGTAAGAGGCAACAAAAGAAGGAAGAGAGAGATGAATAGCATTTTAGAGAACACAAATGTGGCATGACAAACAACTTTTCACTGTAGAACTGTTATAAAACCAAGAGCTTCTCTCAGAACATGACCCTTGTTCCAGCCTACACTACAAAATTAAGCATTATCCCTGAACTTGCTTCAAAAGCAAATGAATAGACCAGAAACATGATTCACTGTTTCCTATTTTATTTATGTGAACTTTCCTCTGTTCAGTATAAAGAATTTATAGAAAAAATGCTACTGAAAAATTATTAGCATTAGCAGTGTCTAATAACTGCATATCTTTAGCCCCCCCCCCCCCCCCCCAAGTACATGGCTTCTTAATGGTTCATTGTGCTCATACAGAGTAACCTCCACATGCCATGCTATAATGGAGAGATCTCTGATGCCAATACACAGATCCAATGGTGAAGCACAAGTTGAACTCAGCAGTCAAGAAAAGCTTACTGACTTCTTTAGCCAGGGTGCTTAAGTCGCGAGGCTGCCTTCAGAATTTGTCAGAGACACCAGGCTCAGCGATCTCCCCACAACAGACCATCCATAGACTCCGCCACCAAGAAAAGTCTAAACCCTGTGTTTACCTACCATCATAATGGGACATCCACATTTAAACTTCATACATTCTAAGGTTCTGATGGCCCTGTCACTGTCAGTGCATTAAATAACAAAGGGGGTATCTTTCCACAAAGACATTACCAAAGATCTTAATATCGTCTCTCAGTAGCTGCAAAAAAATGCAAACTAACCTAGAGAAATTTGGCTCTCGTACTACCTATATTGAAAACAAGATAGGAGAGTTCTTAGCTGCACATAATGATCTGTTGGACTCACGTGCATCTCTTGAAGAGGAGGTCCATGTTCTCCACAATAAAATGGTGGATTTGGAGGATAGATCGAGGGGGAACAATATAATTTAAAAGGCATACTGGAAAATATTCTGCCTACTGAATTTGGCACAACTTTTCCAAGTACTTCTATCTTTATGCCCTGATATTGATTTTACTATTGACAGGGCGCCTAGAATTCCAAAAGTGAAGTTAGCGTCAGATAATCCACCCTGGAATGTATTGGTGTGAATTCACATCTACCATATTAAGGATATCATATATGTTATATCTTCTTTTAACTATTAAGATCCTGATTTCTACAACATTTCTTAATAAACTCCAAGCCCTCATCAATAGTTACATTTGGGGAGTATCCTGGGCCAGAATTAAGTGTTCAACTCACTGATGTAATTGACGGTCTGTTCTTCCCCCCTCTTCACGCTCATCTACAGCCTGATCCAGCACTCTTCACAGGGCACGCTCCAGGAAGAAAACAAATGGGATGAGGTTGCTGATGGTGCCTTCGGTGCGACTGACTAGGTTTGTCACCTTCTCAAAAGGACGCATAGGCCTACAGGCATTGCGCATGAGCGTCCAGTAACGTGGCAAAAAAATTCCAAGCTCCGCAGAGGCTGTCCTAGCACCCCGGTCATACAAATACTCGTTGACGGCTTTTCTTTGTTGGAGTAGGCGGTCGAACATTAGGAGTGTTGAATTCCAACGTGTTGGGCTGTCGCAAATCAAGCGCCTCACTGGCATATTGTTTCGGCGCTGAATGTCTGAAAAGTGCGCCATGGCCGGGTAGGAATGCCTGAAATGGCCATACGCCTTCCTGGACTGCTTGAGGACGTCCTGTAAGCCTGGGTACTTAGACACAAAGCGTTGTACACTGAGATTCAACACATATGCCATGCACGGCACATGTGACAACTTGCCCAAATTCAATGGCGCCAACAAATTGCTTCCATTGTCACACACCACTTTCCCGATCTCCAGTTGGTGCGGGGTCAGCCACTAATCCACCTGTGCGTTCAGGGCGGACAGGAGTGCTGGTCCAGTGTGACTCTCTGCTTTCAGGCAAGTCAACCCCAAGAAAGCGTGACACTGTCGTATCCAGGATGTGGAATAGCACCTGGGGAGCTGAAGGGATTCAGTTGATGTGCAGCCAGACGCCGCAGCAGAAGAGGACTCAGCCGAGGAGGTTATGGAAGAGGATGGAGTAGTAGGAGTACAGGAGGTGGCAGTAAGCCTGCCTGCAAGTCGTGGTGTGTCACCAACTCCGTTGCAGAGCCACACATTCCATGCTTGGCAGCCGTCAGCAGGTTGACCCAATGTGCAGTGTAGGTGATATGCCTGCCCTGACCGTGCTTTGCAGACCAGGTATCAGAGGTCAGATGGACCCTTGCCCCAACACTGTATGCCAGAGATGCCATGACTTCCTTTTCAATCACTGAGTAGAGGTTTGGGATTGCCTTATTAGAAAAAAAAAATTCGTCCGGGTACCTTCCACTGTGGTGTCCCAATAGCGACAAATTTTTTGAAGGCCTCAGACTCCACCAGCTGGTATGGTAAAAGCTGTTGGGCTAAGAGTTCCATCAAGCCAGCTGTCAGACGCCGGGCAAGGGGGTGACTCTGTGACATTGGCTTTTTACACGCAAACATTTCCTTTACAGACACCTGACTGTGGGCAGATGAGATGGAACTGTTCAAGGTGAGAGGCGGAGTGGCGGGTGGTTGAGAGGGGGCAAGGAGGACAGCAGTGGTTGACGTGGCTGAAGATGCTTAACCAGGAGGAGGATGGTGGCTTTGAGCTTGTGTGCTGCTTCTACTCGTCATCATGTGTTGATCCCATAGGCGTTTGTGATGTGCGTTCATGTGCCTTCGCAAAGCAGTTGTACCTAGCTGGGTGTTGGATTTCCCATGACTCAGTTTCTTTTGGCACAGGTTGCAAATGGCATCACTGTTGTCAGAAGCAGACACACAAAAAAAAATGCCACACTGTTGAGCTTTGCAATGACGGCATTCTGGTGGTGGCAACAGCATAGCATGTGTTGATTGGCGTGCTGTCTGGCTGACCCCGGGTGCCGATACATGCTGTGTGACTGTGCCACTAGCTCCTTGCGACGACCTACCCCTGCTTCCAACTCGTCTCCTCCTTCTCTCTGTCTCCCCTTCTGAACTTTCCCCCTCTTCTTCTCTTCGAGCAGGCACCCACGTGGCATCCACGGACACATCATCATCATCATCAACCACTTAACTTGTATCTGACACCTCAGCAAAGGAAGCAGCAGGGGGTACAACATCATCATCATCACACTGTACGTCCATGTGTGTAATGCTGCCTGACTGAGACATATCCCTGTTATCTACATCCCCTGGCAATAATGGTTGCGCATCACTAATTTCATCCAACTGATGTGCAAATAACTCCTCTGAGGGATCAAGTGAAGCGGCTGTGGTGGCTGTAGTGGTAGTGGTGGTGGTGGCGGCGGGCGGGAGAGTGGTAACTTGAGAGCAGGTGACCAAAGCTGAGCTGGAGGAGAATGGTGCGTCAAGGTTCTTAGCGGAAGCTGTTGAAGATTGGGTGTCCTGTGTAAGCCAGTCAACTATTTTCTGGCCTGCCTCTGCCTGTCATTTTTTATTAGATAAGTGTTACTATGCGTGCAAGGTACTGTGCCACCCAATATAAGTGGTGGGCAGTGGACACAGTACAGTCTGTTTGGCCTGACACACACGGGATTGCAAATGTGATTAGATCACAGAAACATTTTCAATAGAATTTTTTTTATCTGCAAGGTATTTGGGTGAATTACACCCTGTAACGGTATGAGTGCAGGCCTAGACACTAGTCAGTGGGCACAATAAAGAATGTGTTGTCCTGACACACACAGGCTTGCAAATGTGATTAGATCACAGAAATTTTTTTAATATAATTATTTTTTTCTTCAAGGTATTTGAGTGAATGACACCCTGTAACAGTATGAGTGCAGGCCTAGCCACTAGTCAGAGTGGGCACAATACAGTATGTGTTGGCCTGACACACACGGGCTTGCAAATGTGATTAGATCACAGAAAAATTTTCAATTGAATTTTTTTTTTCCTGCAAGGTATTTGGGTGAATGACACCCTGTAACGGTATGAGTGCAGGCCTAGCCACTAGCCAGTGGGCAGGATACAGTATGTGTTTGCCTGACACACACGGGCTTGCAAATGTGATTAGATCACAGAAAAATATTCAATAGAATTTTTTTTTTTTTCTGCAAGGTATTTGAGTGAATGACACCCTGTAACGGTATGAGTGCAGGCCTAGCCACTAGCAGTATACAGTATGTGTGGTCCTGACACACACGGGCTTGCAAATGTGATTATGTCACAGAAAATACTAAATAGAATTTTTTTTTATCTACGAGGAATTTTCTGTCATACCCTATATGAATGGTGTGCACTGTGCACACAGTGCTGCTGTCTATGACTGAGCCTGTAGCCTCTTACACACGGGCAGCCAGGCAACTGCAATATACATATATGTACAGGGAGTGCAGAATTATTAGGCAAGTTGTATTTTTGAGGATTAATTTTATTATTGAACAACAACCATGTTCTCAATGAACCCAAAAAACTCATTAATATCAAAGCTGAATATTTTTGGAAGTAGTTTTTAGTTTGTTTTTAGTTTTAGCTATTTTAGGGGGATATCTGTGTGTGCAGGTGACTATTACTGTACATAATTATTAGGCAACTTAACAAAAAACAAATATATACCCATTTCAATTATTTATTTTTACCAGTGAAACCAATATAACATCTCAACATTCACAAATATACATTTCTGACATTCAAAACAAAAACAAAAACAAATCAGTGACCAATATAGCCACCTTTCTTTGCAAGGACACTCAAAAGCCTGCCATCCATGGATTCTGTCAGTGTTTTGATCTGTTCACCATCAACATTGCGTGCAGCAGCAACCACAGCCTCCCAGACACTGTTCAGAGAGGTGTACTGTTTTCCCTCCTTGTAAATCTCACATTTGATGATGGACCACAGGTTCTCAATGGGGTTCAGATCAGGTGAACAAGGAGGCAATGTCATTAGATTTTCTTCTTTTATACCCTTTCTTGCCAGCCACGTTGTGGAGTACTTGGACGCGTGTGATGGAGCATTGTCCTGCATGAAAATCATGTTTTTCTTACCTTGCAGACTTCTTCCTGTACCACTGCTTGAAGAAGGTGTCTTCCAGAAACTGGCAGTAGGACTGGGAGTTGAGCTTGACTCCATCCTCAACCCAAAAAGGCCCCACAAGCTCATCTTTGATGATACCAGCCCAAACCAGTACTCCACCTCCACCTTGCTGGCGTCTGAGTCGGACTGGAGCTCTCTGCCCTTTACCAATCCAGCCATCTGGCCCATCAAGACTCACTCTCATTTCATCAGTCCATAAAACCTTAGAAAAATCAGTCTTGAGATATTTCTTGGCCCAGTCTTGACGTTTCAGCTTGTGTGTCTTGTTCAGTGGTGGTCGTCTTTCAGCCTTTCTTACCTTGGCCATGTCTCTGAGTATTGCACACCTTGTGCTTTTGGGCACTCCAGTGATGTTGCAGCTCTGAAATATGGCCAAACTGGTGGCAAGTGGCATCTTGGCAGCTGCACGCTTGACTTTTCTCAGTTCATGGGCAGTTATTTTGCGCCTTGGTTTTTCCACACGCTTCTTGCAACCCTGTTGACTATTTTGAATGAAACGCTTGATTGTTCGATGATCACGCTTCAGAAGCTTTGCAATTTTAAGAGTGCTGCATCCCTCTGCAAGATATCTCACTATTTTTGACTTTTCTGAGCCTGTCAAGTCCTTCTTTTGACCCATTTTGCCAAAGGAAAGGAAGTTGCCTAATAATTATGCACACCTGATATAGGGTGTTGATGTCATTAGACCACACCCCTTCTCATTACAGAGATGCACATCACCTAATATGCTTAATTGGTAGTAGGCTTTCGAGCCTATACAGCTTGGAGTAAGACAACATGCATAAAGAGGATGATGTGGTCAAAATACTCATTTGCCTAATAATTCTGCACATAGTGTGTGTATATATATATATATATATATATATATATATATATATATATATATATATAAAACACACTGATGTACCAGCCCTGAAAAGGGCTTTTTGGGGTGCTGTCAGGACGCTGTCCTTACAGCAGATGAGTCTGTGGACACAGAACAATGCCCTAGCTAACGCTTTCCCTATTGAATCAGCAGCAGCAGTATTCTCCCTCCTCTTACTGTGAATTCAGTTTCCGAATCAATCTAAAATGGATGCTGCCCAGAAGATGGGAGGGTCTGCTGCCGATTGGCTGGAATGTGTCTGCTGACTGTGAGGTACAGGGTCAAAGTTTACTCAATGATGATGTATAGGGGGCGGACCGAATATCGCATATGTTCGCCCACAGCGGCGAACGCGAACAAGCCATGTTCGCCGGGAACTATTCGCCGGCGAATAGTTCGGGACATCACTACAGGTGGTATCTCTCTTATATAATGTTTCCTCATGCCAAATACCTGTGACATTTCTTGTAATTTTTTATTATCCGCTAATGACAGCATTGACATTATCTGCGGGATATCTCCTGTGTGACGTTTCCACATCCCAAATTACCTTTTTAAATTTGTTTGCGCATACACTTCCAAATCCTATGCTACTGTACGTGTGACATACTTTCAAGCATATATAACATTTAATATAAAGAAGGCGAGCAGTACGGGACGGGGAAGTGGCCATGATGCTGATGGTGCATGCAGGCCGTGGCCCTGGGCAGGTAAAAATGATGCCTGCTGCCAGAGCACAAAAAAAAAAAAACAATACCTAGTTTCATGTCCCAGTTTGCAAGGTGATCCCACACTCGGATATTACGAGGACCTCTTTTCATCGCCATTCCCTGATTTGGCCCTCTCACCAAGCATGCTTGAAGAGGGACCTGAGATCTTGTGCCCCGATTCCCAACCTCTTGAGCATCCAGAGTCACAAGAGCATGACGCTGGGGTAAGGCAATTAGTGTGTAATGAGGTGGATGATGATGAGACACAGTTGCCAATGACTCAACCGCAATTACTGTCTCAAGAGGTTGAGGAAGAGGTTGACACACAGTTGTCAATCACTGAGGTTGTGGTTAGATCAACAAATCAGGAGGATGATCAGAGTGAGGAGGTGCTGGACAACGAGGTCACTGACCCAACCTGGGAAGGTGGCAACAAGCCGTGCGAGAAGAGCAGTAAAGAGGGGGCAGAGATCTGCAGCAATGAAACAGGCTGGAGGAGGCAGTGGGGTAGCAAAGGTAGAAGGCGGGCACCACTGAACAGGCACGCAACTGTTCCACAGAACACCCCCTTGCAGGAATCTCCATTGACAAGGGGTAAGTGTTCGGCAGTATGGCACTTTTTTTAGGAAAGTGCAGACGACATGATACACCACATGGCATCCAAGCACTGTAATAAGTGCGAAAAGCGCCTTGGTCCACAGTCTGTGTCTGCAGGTCACACCACTGCACCCTCTTCACTGTGTTACATGCTGGACAATTCCCTGTCGAAGGTGCAGTCCTGATACCTCCCGCTTTGCACCTGGACCTTAGCAAGCCCCATCAGCGACCACCTCCACTTCCGTGTTTCAGCGCAGCGTCCAATTGTCCTTGCCCCATGTCTTTGAATGCAAGCGCACATTCCCAGACAACCACCCACAGGCCATAGCACTAAATGTGCAGCTTTACAAATTACTGGCCCTAGAAATGTTGCCATTTAGTCTTGTGGACACTGAGGCCTTCCGCAGCCTGATGTCAGTGGCCGTCCGTTTTACGCAGTCCCCAGCTGCCACTATTTTTCAAGGTGTGCCGCGCCAGCAGTACACTAACATGTGTCCCGTAACATCACACATGCCCTGACCAACGCCGTTACTGGGAAGGTCCACTTAACCATGGACACATGGACAAGTGCATTCGACCAGGGACACTACATTTCCCTGACAGCACACTGGGTGAACGTTGTGGAGTCCATGAGCGATCCGTACCCTGGGATGGCACAGGTCCTACCGACGCCAAGGATTGCGGGCCCTACTTCCATCAGGGTTTCCGCAGCACCTACGTTAGTGACTCCAACTCCCACTTTTCCTCCTCAGCCTCCTCCTCCACTACCACCTTCGAATTATCTGTGTGCAGCACTAGTTATCCATCAGTCGGTAGCTGTAAGCAGTGTAGCACTCTAGTGGGGAAGCGGCAACAGACCATGCTGAAGCTGATATGCTTAGGGGACAAACATCACACAGCCGCAGAGCTGTGGCAGGAGCTAAGAGACCAGACTGAGCTGTAGCTCTCGCTACTTAACCTAGAACCAGGCATTGTTTTGCCTGATAATGGCTGTAACTTGGTGGCTGCTTTGGAGCTCGGCAAGCTCACACACATTCTATGGCTTTCCCACATCTTAAACTTAGTGGTTCAGTGGTTTCTGAAAACCTCCCCCAATTTTCCTGAGCTACTGGTGAAGGTGTGCCTCGTGTGTGCTTATTTCCACAAGTCGTCGGAAGCTTCAGCTGGCCTGTCAACGCTGCAGCAGCCCTGGGAATTGCCAGCTCACCGGCTGTTGTGTGACGTGAGCACGCGCTGGAACTCAGCGTTCCACATGTTGGCCAGGCTTTGTGAGCAATAGAGGGCAGTAGTGGAATACCAGCTGCAACATGGTCGTCGCCTTTCCAGTCAGCTTCCGCCATTCACAAGCAAGGAGTGGGCATGGATGTCTGCCCTCTGTGAGGTTTTAAGAAACTTTGAGGATTTAACACAGATGGTGAGCGGCGATAACGCTATTATCAGCGTAACAATCCCACTTCTGTGTCTACTCAAACGCTTGCTGCTCACAAATAAGGACGACATTTTGCATGTGGAAGTGGTGGAAATGGGGGAATACATTACACAGGGTGATAGCCAGACCACCCTAATTTCATCTTCTCAGCTCGAATTGGACGAGGAAGAGAAGGAGGAGGAGCAGTAGACGGTTGCCTCCGCTGCAGAGGGTAGTATCCATAGAAGTTTAATTCCATATCTTCTGCGTGAGTTGGCAGAAGAGAAGGAAGAGGATGAGGAGATTGGGAGTTATCTGATGATGACAGCGAAGTCTTGCCTGTTGTTATTCTGGCACACATGGCTGACTTCATGTCAAGCTGCCTTTCCCGCTACCTGCACATTAAACGCATTTTAGACAACACGGATTACTGGTTGTCCACCCTTCTCAACCCCGGCTTTAAGGAGAACGTCTCAACTCTCATTCCTCTGGTGGAGAAGACAAGCAAAATGGTGCAATACCAGAAGGTCCTTGTTAAAAAATTGCTCCACAAATTTCCATCTGACAATGCTGGCGGCAGAGTCCGTACTTCCTTGGGCAACTGAGTAAGGGAGAAAAGGGGAACTCATTGCAGTTCCAACAGAGGCAAGACAACACTCTCCAAAGCCTGGGACAGTTTCATGACACCCCGCCAGCACCCTCACCTTGATGCGCAGCCTACTGTCACAAAGAGGGAAACATTTTGGAAGATGGTGAAGGAGTACATAGCAGACCGTGTCAGCGTCCTCAATTATTCCTCAGTGCCTTACCACTACTGGGTGTCCAAGCTGGACATGTGGCATAAACTTGCGCTCAACGTCTTGGCGGTGCTGGCCTGCCCTGCCACAAGCATTTTGTCTGAGAGGGTATTTAGTGCTGCTGGTAGGATTATAACAGATAAGCGTAGCCACCTGTCAACTGCTAACAGGTAGACATAAAAATGAACAAGGCCTGAATTGACCCTGACATCTTGACTCCACCAGAGGAAAGCTGATGAACATAAAGGCACTTAAAATGTGTTTATAATGTACTGAATACACTGTACAGTACAATTACCATGCCACCCCTTCCACCACAAAAAGGGGTATATTTGTTGAATCTTCCTTTTCTCCTCCTCCTCCTCCTCTTCTATCATATCAACATGCTTATTTGTCGCATATAATGCCCTCACATATATGCCCTTGCATATAATGTTTTACAGGGTCAGCTCACCTACAGGCCCTCACATATAATGTTTTACAGAGTCAGCTCAACTTCAGGCACTCACAACCTTTTAGAGGGTCAGCTCACCAGCAGGCCCTCACCTACAAACTTTTACAGGAACAGCTCACCTGCAGGCCCTCACATATAATGTTTTACAGAGTCTGCTCACTTGCAGGCCCTCACCTACAACTCTATGGAATGGTCAGCTCACTAGTAGGCCCTTACTTACAATCTTTTACAGGGTCAGCTCAACTGCAGGCCCTTGAATATAATTTTTTTAGAGTGTCAGATCACCAGCAGGCACTCACCCATAATTTTTTTTAGAGAATCAGCTCAGCAACAGACCCTCAACTATAATTTTTTTGATGGTCTGCTCAGCAGCAGGCCCTCAACCATAATTTTTTCATGTTCCGATCAGCAGCAGGCCCTCGCCCCTAATGTTTTAGAGAGTCAGCTCACCAGCAGACGTGAATCATAATTTTTTCGATGGTCAGATCAGCAGCAGAGACTCGCCCCTAATGTTTTAGAGAATGTAACGGTCGCGTACACATAGACACAGGGGGGAGGGAAGTGACCACTGCGCTACACCCTTACCCCTGGCCCTGCCTACTTGCCTCGCGAGTCCTAATGACAGGGGACAACTGGACAGCAATCTCTAGCTTGAACTAAGTGCAGGGATGACAGACAGACAAACAACAGAACGTGAACGGACTGAGTCAATACCAGGAAAGCTACAAAGTACAAATGGAGCAAGCAGAGAATAGTCAGGAGAAGCCGGGGTCATAAATACCAGGAAAGTCGTGAAGTACCAAAGGAGTAAGCAGAGGATCGTCAAGAGGAGGCCGGGGTCAGAATACCAGGAGAGCAGCAAAGTACACAAGGAGCAGGCAGACAATCGTCAGGAAACATCAGGAGGTAAGTGCGCCAGGAAATACAACATCACAGGTGGAACCTAAATTAACAGGCAACCTGTGGCCAGCAGGCTGCCTGTATTTATAGTGGGGAGTGAAGTCATGTGACGTGGCCAGCGTCACATGACCGACAGACCAACCAGTCGAGCACCAAGTGATCAGCTCGGCGCTCAAGGCAGACATAGGAGCAGGGAACCTCCCAGCTAGCAAAGCCACCCTGGGAACGAGGTCAAGCACAGATCCTTGCTTCCGAAGCTAAGTAGCAGGTCTGCGGCTAATGGGAGACCGAGTGCACCTTCGGAACCCCATTACAGAGAATCAGCTCAGCAGCAGACCCTCAACTATAATTTTTTTGATGGTCAGCTCAGCAGTAGGCCCTCAACCATAATTTTTTCCATGTTCAGATCAGCAGCAGGCCCTTGCCCCTAATGTTTTAGAGAGTCATCTCACCAGCAGACCCTTAACCAGATTTTTTTAAATGATCAGCTCAGCAGCAGGCCCTCACCCCTAATGTTTTAGATGGTCAGCTCAGCAGCAGACCCTTACCCCTAATGTTTTAGATGGTCAGCTCAGCAGCAGGCTCTCGCCCGTAATGTTTTAGAGGGTCACCAGCAGGCCCTCACCCCTTATGTTTTAGAGGGTCACCAGCAGGCCATCAATCATAATTTTTCAAAGGTGTGTATGATGCCCTCCTTTATATGTAATAAAGGGTGTATTGGAGTGCTGGTTCCTTGTAACTTTTGGCAGCCCTTTCACTTAGTGCATAGGCTTTATGAGTGTAGGAGTACCACTGCCTGAACAATTGTACCACAATGTGAATGAGGCCCTCCTTTATGTGATATACAGGTTTTAATTTTTGGCAGCACTTGCATTTTATATACAAATAAATATACAGGAAGTAATGTTTCCTAACAATTTTTCCTCTAAAATATATTTTATCTTCTGTTTTGTGCATATTGTTGTCAGTCTGTAAAAGTGGCATACTACTATGACAACATCATTCTCAGCAGCGACCTGGGAGTCCAATATGCATCCAGACATCCTCCCCATGCTGTTCCAGGACCATTTTGGTGGTGTTTCCACCTATTTCTGACCTTTTGTTCAGATACCCTCCCCTCTTCCAAGCAGGGGGTACCTGGCTTAATGCTTGGGTTATCCCATTGACTTCCATTGTGCTCAGGTGCTTGGTAGAGCACCAGAGCATCCTGAGGTGTTTGGCCCGAGCACCTGAGCACTTTGGTGCTTGATCAAAACTAATCTAGTCTTCATCACATGCATCATAGCGTTTTTCATCAACTGTCATTTGAAAAAATAAGAGTGAGCAACCTGCTTCATAATAGTTTCACTGTCTGCCATCGGAAACATTTCTGATTAAAATTGCTTATGATTGTGAAATATCATTCCCGTTGTATTTTACTGTTAAACTGATCTATGTGCTAAGTATATCCTTGCCAGTGGCTTATCCCCATGGGTAGGGAAGCAGAGATCAAAGAATAGTCGGACAGCAAATTAGTTTGCAGATTCCCCCAAAATTGTTTGCAATGTAATATGTTTGGTCAATTTTACATTGAATAGATAGGCAGATATAATATAAAAATGTATACCTGAAAAATTAGCACTAAGCAATATCAACCCCTATACAAAAACCTTAAAGTACATCCTTCCCTCAGCAAGCTACATAGGCTTTGGGGTCTGGTTAAAGCCTTAAATTGGCATCGGGCAGCAAGAATTCTAACTTTCAGCACTAGTCTCTAATAAAATTGCCTATGCAAGGGTAGAAATAATATAGTAGCATGTTTTATTCATAGCAATGGATTACTTAATTGTTTCCAAGATGATTTCTAACATGGCTTGCCATGTTTTATTGAACATCAAAACATTGAAGGATTTAAAAATTAATGCAAAAGTTCCTAAGTTGAAATGATTTTGGAATAAAATACTTAAAAAAAAATGGAAGTTTAAAAGTAGGACAGCTCAGCATTTCTATTCTGTATTTGCTCTAATTTTAAAGGTGTTGAGCTGGGCTGTGAGAATTCTTACTGTTTTTGTGCTTATATCTAAAAGTTAACAAAACCTAATTACAATACAATATTTTGACACATTACACTTTGGTGAATAATCAGCTTGGCCTTTCTTAATAGTGATAGACGAACATCGGCTGGGATGAAGGTTTATGAACCGCAAGTTTGCGGTGGGCACCATTCACTTTAATGGGAGGCGAACCTGAAAAACCTTCAGGTCATTATTTCAGCCACCAAAAACATACAAGAAGTACACAAATCGTCCCACAACATGGACAGTGACATACCAGAGGGGGATCAATGGAAAAAATTCCTACAAAAATATGTATTTTATTTAGGGGCCATTTTTATGCATCTTTAAGGGAAACTCCCAAAAATGTGGTCTGCTGGAGCCTAGATATTTTTTTTTTTTTAGGCCACGGGAGTACAGGCCACAAAAATTAGGCATTCACCTAACAGAAAACATCAAGTGATTATGTGGCTGGAGGTATTTCTAGACAGTCATTGGATATCAATTTTACTGCAGGCCAGTACAAATAGATGTCAAATACATATGTTTAAAAGAACAAAAAATATAAAATTGGATTAAAAACAAGGCTAACGAAATCCCCCCTCTTGAAAAAAACACAAAAAATAATAGTTGAAATTCGATAACACATGGTCGTCGTCAACATGTGTTGAATTCCTCCGAGGTCCCAAACATTAGGCATTCACCGGACAGAAAAGAACAATTGATAATGTTGCTGGAAGTACATTAGGCGGTCAACGTATAACAATTTTACTGTTGGCCAGTTATATTACAGGCCCCAAAAATTATGCATTCATCGTACAGAAAAGATTAAGTGATTATGTGGCAGGAGGTATATTAGACGTTCAATGGATATCAATTTTAATGCAGGCCAGTGGAGTACAGACCCCAAACATTAGGCATTCACCGAACAGAAAAGATGAAGTAATTATGTGGCTGGAGGTATATTAGACCGTCAATGGATATCAATTTTACCGCAGGCCAGTGGAGTACAGGCCCCAAACATTAGGCATTCACCAGACAGAAAAGATCAAGTGATTATGTGGCTGGAGGTATATTAGACGGTCAATGGATAACAGTTTTTCCGCAGGCCAGTGGAGTAGAGACCCCAAACATTAAGCATTCACCATACAGATTAGAAAAAGAGACCAGAAAATGGCCAAATGGTAGGAGTGGAAGCAATCTCCACCCAACAAAACCATAGGTCACTTATACAAATAACTCAGTACCAGCTCCCAAGCAAATAAACAAAGAACGGAGCTCTAAGTACCGTATGTAAAAAAATTTTTTTTATTATGACATGATTTAATGATAATATATATAATAAGCCGTTTAAAAAGTGAAGGAGAGTGACAGAGAAAGTGCCATCCTGGCACTGCACACATATAAAAAAAAAGATATAATAATAAATTTAAAAAAGCGTCAGAATGTAATATAGTTGTCAACTGTTTGAACATATAGCAAATAGTACATATAAAGAATATATGGTGAGTCTCAATCAAAATGGCTACATGGCTAAAGGATAAGGGATCACATGCATGTGCTAAAGTATCCAGACTGCAGGCGATCCACAGTAGTAACCAGGTATAAAAAAAAAACACCTATATCCAATGCCAATAAAGCCAAAAGACAGGGACTCACCTAATAATATTAGTGTGCTGTACCAACCAGGATGGCGTGTTTCGGCGTGCCTTCGTCCGGGGGTAACGCCATCACTGTGAATCACATATTTATATGTCTCTTCCACCAATCGGATGCGAAAAGATAATCACATGTACTTGTCCCCATCTGTGTATGTGTATCGGCGCGCAGAGCTCCAGCCAAACCGCGCCCACATCACAGCAGAGGAGAAGAAATAACATTAACCAGTTAGTGATAAATCACATAAACTGGCTATCTGCATCTGCGAGTATGAGGACATTTGAAAAGAGTCAACATATAATTATGAATTATATTGTGCATATGTATGATAATAAATAATAATAATGACATAGGATGTCTGATCCCCTTTGAAATATACATGATTATAGATATTCATTATGAATTAAACACATAAAAAAAACATAATTGTAATAATACATAATTATGATAATAGATAATAGTACACATTATGTGATAATACATGATTATACATATCAATTACAAGACACATACATAATTATGATAATGAACAAATTTGATAGTCTATGTAAATACATATAATTGTGATAATATATAAGTTATAAATAAATTAAATACATTAATACATAAGATCAATGAACAATACATAATTGTGATGATGTTAGTGATGATGAATCAATGTGAAAAAATTAAATTATTATTTTGTGATTCATAATGAAAAAGGGGGGAGGGAAAGGGAAGGAAAGAAAGGAAAAGGGGAGGGGGAAGGGGGAAGGAAAGAGGGGAGAAGAGGGAAGGGGAGGGGATGGAAAAGGGGAAGAGGAAGAAAAGAGGATATAAAAAAAGTGGATAACAAAATGTCACATACATATTATCCAAGAGTGGTATATAAGAAGTAAACATAAGTACAAAAATTTGATGAAAAATGAAAAAGTGATACACCAAAATTGATTTAAAAAAATGCATTATGAAATAAAGGATATACTCAAAAAACATATTATGATGACATCATGACGATCATGACTGCAGTGAGGAGATGAGTGATATGTCAAATGAAAAGGGAGTGTCCCAAAATGTGAGAACCCAATCCATGGAAGGATAGGGGTTCAAAAGAAGAGAAAGAAGAAAGAGGAGAAGCCCACGTTGTGCAAGACATCAAAATAGTAGATAAATATCCCATCCTATGAGGGAAAGAGAACATATTAAGTAACAAAATAAAATTATTAAAAAATAATAAATGAAAAATAACAAAAAAAATAATAATAATAAAAAAATTTAAAAAAGAAGATTCACAGTCGTGGCCCCAGCGATGACAGGAATTGTTGTTTAGACCCCTGGGACGTAAAGTCCCAAGAGTCCAAATCCACCAGCTCTCTTTTTGAGCTAGTCTCTTAGATACGTTGCCTGCACGTAAATTGACTTGGACATAGTCGATCTCTGACCTTTAGAAATCTGGGAATACATGAATGAAATTCCTTGAAATGTCTAGCAATTGGTTTTGCTCATTCCCATTTGTTTCTTGTACATTGATAATATCTTTTACGTGTTCACGTACACAAACTTTTAGTTTGCGCGCTGTCAAACCCACATATATTTTAGAACATGGGCATGATGCATAATACACTACCCTGGAGCTCGAACATGTGAGAGAATGATGAATTTTAAAGGACTTCTTCCCAGAAGAGTCCACAAAAGCATCTGCCCACTCCATGTTGGGGCATGCGACACATCTACCGCAAGGTCTAAAGCCAGTTTTTGGTCTACCTTGTCTGGCAAAAAGTTGGGGAGATGGTGGTTGTAGATAACTTCTGACTAGATTGTTACGTGTTTGCTCTACGGGCTGCGACTAAAAGCCGTGTAGACAAAAGTTATTCCAAGATAGGATCTGTCAATAGTATGGGCCAGTGTTCAGTCAAGGGTTTTCTCATTTCTTCCCAACAGGAATGGTATGTGCTTATAAACCTGATTTTATTGTCAGATACTGTATCTCTTTTTGGTTGTAGTAAATCTACTTGTTTTTGTGTCTTTGCTCTCCAGTATGCTTTCTTAACCGCTTTAAGTCCGCCCATAGGATATAAACGTCCTATGGGTGGACCTCTATTTCTGAAAGCACGTTTTAAAACGTCCTTTCAGAAATAGCAGCTGCACGCTAATCGTGCAGCTGCTGATCGGGTTGCCCGCTGTCAGTGACAGCAGGGCAACCCAGAGAGAAGGCAGGGACAGTGCCCAGGTGTCCCTGCCTTCCGGATCGCTGCAGACACAGCGCTCACCGAGCACTGTGTCTGCAGAGCAGGAAGCGCTGAGCGCTTCCTGTTCCGGCCTGGCGGTTATGTGACCGCCGGGACCGGAGCGTGCAGGAGCTGTGTGACGTCTTACAGAGACCTCGATCAGCCCTGCTCTGAGGCTGTACAGCGCAGAATCACGCTGTACAGCCTCTCTGGGGGGTGCATTTCTTCTGTAACTGGGGCTACTATGTCAGGCCCAGTTACAGGAGAAATCAACAGTGAAAAAAAAAAAGAAAAAGTGAAGCAAATGTCCCCCAGAGGTCTTGTATGACCTTATGGGGGACGAAAAGTGTAAAAAAAAAATAAAAAAAATAAAGGGTTGAAAAAAATAAAATAAAAAAAGTTTCACATGTAAAAAAAAATAAGGTCCCCAAGTAAGGAATAAAAAAAAAATTAAAAATAGAAAAAATAAAATAGACATATTTGGTATTGCCACGTCCGTAAAAACCAGCTCTATAAAAATATCACATGAGCTAACCCCTCGGGTGAACACCGTAAAAAAAAAAAAAAAAAAAAATGTGTCAAAACAAGCAATTTTTGTCACCTTGCATCACAAAAGGTGCAACACCAAGTGATCAAAAATGCGTATGTCCCACAAAATGGTACCAATAAAACCATCACCTCATCCCACAAAAAATGAGCCCCTACATAAGAAAATCTCTCAAAAAATAAAAAAAAATATAGCTCTTAGAACATGGAGACACTAAAACATCATTTTTTGGTTTTAAAAATACTATTATTGTGTTAAAGTGAAACAAATAAAAAAAAGTATACATATTAGGTATTGCCGCGTCCGTAAAAACCAGCTCTAAAAAATATCACATGAGCTAACCCCTCAGATGAACACCGTAAAAAAATAAATAAAAAAACTGTGTCAAAACAAGCAATTTTTGTCACCTTGCATCACAAAAGGCGCAACACCAAGTGATCAAAAATGCATATGTCCCACAAAATGGTACCAATAAAACAGTCACCTCATCCCGCAAAAAATGAGCCCCTACATAAGAAAATCTCTCAGAAAATATAAAAACTATAGCTATCAGAACATGGACACATTAAAACATAATGTTTTTGTTTCAAAAATGCTATTATTGTGTAAAACTTTAATAAATGAGAAAAAGTATACATATTAGGTATCGCCACGTCCGTAACAATCTGCTCTATAAAAATGTCACTTGACTGAACCCCTCAGGTGAACGCTGTAAAAATAAATAAAAAGAAACTGTGCTAAAACAACCAATTTTTTGGTCACCTTGCCCCATAAAGTGTTATAATGAATGATCAAAAAATCATATGTACCCAAAAATAGTACTAATAAAACTGGCACCTTATCCCCTAATTTTCAAAATGGGGTCACTTCTTGGGAGTTTCTACTGTAAGGGTGCATCAGGGGGCTTCAAATGGGACATGGCATCTAAAAACCATGTGGAGTTCCTTTTCTTCTGCGCCCTGCCGTGTGCCCATACAGCAGTTAATGACCACATGTGGGGTGTTTCTGTAAACCGCAGAATCTGGGTAATAAATATTGAGTTTTGTTTGGCTGTTAACCATCGATGTGTTAAAGAAAAAATTGGATTAAAATGGAAAATCTGCCCAAAAAGTGAAATTTAAAAATTTGATCTCCATTTTCCTTTAATTCTTGTGTAACGCGTAAAGGGTTAACAAAGTTTGTAAAATCAGTTTTGAGTAACTTGAGGGGTGTAGTTTCTACAATGGGGTCATTTATGGGGGTATCCACTATGTAGGCCCCACAAAGTGACTTCAGACATGAACTGGTCCTTATAAAGTGGGTTTTGGCAATTTTCTTAAAAATTTGAAGAATTTCTTCTAAACTTCTAAGCCTTCTAACGTCCTAAAAATATAAAATGACATTTCCAAAATGATGCCAACATAAAGTAGACATATGGGGAATGTTAAATAATAAATATTTTATGAGGTATCACTTTCTGTTTTAAAAGCAGAGAAATAGAAATTTAGAAAATTGCGAATTTTTTAAATTTTTGGGTAAATTTGGGATGTTTTCATAAATAAAGGTGAAATATTTTGACTCAAATTTATGACTATCATGAAGTACAATGTGTCACGAGAAAACAATCTCTGAATGACTTGGATAAATAAAGGCGTTCCAAAGTTATTACCACATGAAGTGAGATATGTCAGTTTTGCAAAATTAGGCCTGGTCAGGAAGGGGGCAAATGGCCCAGATGGGAAGTGGTTAATAGAGCGATGGCTGTAGCCTCTTCTTCAGATAACTAGCTTGTTTTTCAAAGGTCGCATCATCAGAATATATCCAGCGGATGCGTAAAAATTGACCAATTGGAATAGCACTGATCGTGTTTCTGGGATGTAAAGAGGTTGCATGCAAATAAGCATTTACAGCTTCCTTGCGGTAAACATCTGTCCTAATATGACCGCCAGAGTCTCTAATCACAGATACATCTAAGAAATCGACTCTCTGCTTGTGATACATATACAGGGAGTGCAGAATTATTAGGCAAGTTGTATTTTTGAGGATTAATTTTATTATTGAACAACAACCATGTTCTCAATGAACCCAAAAAACTCATTAATATCAAAGCTGAATATTTTTGGAAGTAGTTTTTAGTTTGTTTTTAGTTTTAGGCTACTTTCACACTAGCGTTGTTTTAATCCGGCGTTCAATTCCGACACTGGAACTGCCCGCCGGATCCGGAAAAACGTGTGAAAACGGATTACATTTGAATCCTGATCAGGCTTTCGATCACAATGGAAAAATGCATTGGAAAAAACGGATCCGCCATTTATGGACTTTAACTTTTTTTTCACATTTTTCGGGTTTAACATGCAAAAGCCGGATCCGTTTTGACTGAACACACAGGGCCGGATCCGGCGTTAATGCAAGTTAATGGGAAAAAAGCCTGATCAGGCGTTCAGTCAAAGTGTTCAGGCTTTTTGGCCGGAGGTAAAAATACTGCATGCTACGTTTTTCTGAAAAGCCTGATCAGTCAAAAAGACTGAACAGAAGACATCCTGATGCATCCTGAAGGACTGACTCTCCATTCAGAATGCATTAGGATAAAACTGATCAGTTATTTTCCGGATTTGAGCCCCTAGGACGGAACTCAGCGCCGGAAAAGAAAAACGCTAGTGTGAAAGTACCCTTAGCTATTTTAGGGGGATATCTGTGTGTGCAGGTGACTATTACTGTGCATAATTATTAGGCAACTTAACAAAAAACAAATATATACCCATTTCAATTTATTTTTACCAGTGAAACCAATATAACATCTCAACATTCACAAATATACATTTCTGACATTCAAAAACAAAACAAAAACAAATCAGTGACCAATATAGCCACCTTTCTTTGCAAGGACACTCAAAAGCCTGCCATCCATGGATTCTGTCAGTGTTTTGATCTGTTCACCATCAACATTGCATGCAGCAGCAACCACAGCCACCCAGACACTGTTCAGAGAGGTGTACTGTTTTCCCTCCTTGTAAATCTCACATTTGATGATGGACCACAGGTTCTCAATGGGGTTCAGATCAGGTGAACAAGGAGGCCATGTCATTAGATTTTCTTCTTTTATACCCTTTCTTGCCAGCCACGCTGTGGAGTACTTGGACGCGTGTGATGGAGCATTGTCCTGCATGAAAATCATGTTTTTCTTGAAGGATGCAGACTTCTTCCTGTACCACTGCTTGAAGAAGGTGTCTTCCAGAAACTGGCAGTAGGACTGGGAGTTGAGCTTGACTCTATCCTCAACCCGAAAAGGCCCCACAAGCTCATCTTTGATGATACCAGCCCAAACCAGTACTCCACCTCCACCTTGCTGGCGTCTGAGTCGGACTGGAGCTCTCTGCCCTTTACCAATCCAGCCACGGGCCCATCCATCTGGCCCATCAAGACTCACTCTCATTTCATCAGTCCATAAAACCTTAGAAAAATCAGTCTTGAGATATTTCTTGGCCCAGTCTTGACGTTTTAGCTTGTGTGTCTTGTTCAGTGGTGGTCGTCTTTCAGCCTTTCTTACCTTGGCCATGTCTCTGAGTATTGCACACCTTGTGCTTTTGGGCACTCCAGTGATGTTGCAGCTCTGAAATATGGCCAAACTGGTGGCAAGTGGCATCTTGGCAGCTGCACGCTTGACTTTTCTCAGTTCATGGGCAGTTATTTTGCGCCTTGGTTTTTCCACATGCTTCTTGCGACCCTGTTGACTATTTTGAATGAAACGCTTGATTGTTCGATGATCACGCTCCAGAAGCTTTGCAATTTTAAGAGTGCTGCATCCCTCTGCAAGATATCTCACTATTTTTGACTTTTCTGAGCCTGTCAAGTCCTTCTTTTGACCCATTTTGCCAAAGGAAAGGAAGTTGCCTAATAATTATGCACACCTGATATAGGGTGTTGATGTCATTAGACCACACCCCTTCTCATTACAGAGATGCACATCACCTAATATGCTTAATTGGTAGTAGGCTTTCGAGCCTATACAGCTTGGAGTAAGACAACATGCATAAAGAGGATGATGTGGTCAAAATACTCATTTGCCTAATAATTATGCACTCCCTGTAGGTGAGTTTGATATTCCTAGAGTTGTTATTGAGTTAACTCAAAAATCTCATGTAATTGTCCCTCGGTTCCCTGCCATATCAAGAAGACATCATGAATGTACCGAGCCCAAAGAATGGCATGGTCCATGATGACGTGTCTGTCTGACAGAAAAAGGTCCCTCTCCCACAGCCCCTGGAACAAATTTGCATATGAAGGCGCACATGCTGCCCCCATAGCGGTCCCCTGGAGCTGCAGGAAGAAGGACCCATTGAAGGAAAATAAATTCCTAGTAAGGATAAAATTTAGCAATAGAAGCAAAATCCCTTGACATATTGCTGGCAGAAAGGAAAAATTCCACTGCCTGCAAACCATCAGTGTTGAATACTCGTGTAGAAGGATTCTACGTCACAAGTCACCATATAGGTGTCCTCCTCTAGGGTAATTCCCTGTATCTTTTTGGATGATGAGAGCTTCATATATCTGGAGATGTTTTTCTCCAATCCATTATCCAGAATTTTCATCAATTCACCTTTAAAGTAAAGTAAAGGATTGAATGTTAATTTTTGATAACACATTTTATTGCTTAATTGTCGATACGCTTCCGCTAGATACATATCGCGAGGCCATATCACTAAATTACCCCCTTGTCAGCTGGTTTGTAAACCACAACCAACATATTTCTCAGTCTTTTCAAACTTTGTCGCTGACCGTCCCTAAGATTGTCAGGATGAATAGGGTCACTTATAGGTCACTTATACAAATAACTCAGTACCAGCTCCTGAGTGAAACAGAGAGGCCTTATCCCCCGCTGCCTCAGGATACAAGTCTTTCCCTCTTTTCCCATTGATGAGGAAAACTTTGTCTCTAAATGGGAGGATACTTGCAATCAAGGCTCTTTTAAATTCATGGAGCTTTTGGTTGGTCTAAAAAAAGAAGTCATTGCAGTGCGGAATTATTGAAAAACTTCAAGGAACAACTAGATACAAAATACCCAATTTGGAAAAGGAAATTCAGTATGTAAAGGTAAAGAAATTTGCCAGAGACAGTAACTATGCACAACAAAATTGTGTCTATAGATGGAGAAATAAAGAATACAATAGAAATAGACCCCTCAGTAGATCCTCCTCAGTGTCTTCCCTGTCATCTCTGGGGGACTCCCAACCACAGGGGGCTCACCCTACCCGCCTGGCTCGCAATAAGAGGAAGATGGACCATGGAAATGGACCTGGGAGAAAACGACAACAAGACCCAGCCACAAATACAAAACATCTGGAGAAAGATAAGGTAATTAATTTATCAAGTCATGTATTCTCTGATACGGACATTTCATTGTTGGAGAAGGGCTTATCATAGGCACCCAGTTCCAACTTTGATCACTTTACTGCCATCAAAGATTTACATCTCTAGGAATATAAAACTCACCTATATGTATCACAAGCATTTCTTAGACGTATCTGTGATTAGAGACTCTGGCGGTCATATTAGGACAGATGTTTACCGCAAGGAGACTGCTGTAAGTGCTTATTTGCATGCAACCTCTTTACATCCCAGAAACACTATCAGTGTTATTCCGGTTAGTAAATTTTTATGCATCCGTCAGATATGTTCTGATGATGCGACCTTTAAAAAACAAGCTAGTGATCTGAATCATAATTATTTATGTGTCTTGCAATTGATATTTATAATTATGTATTATCACATAATGTGTACTATTATCTATTATCATAATTATTTATTATCACAATTATGTTTTTTATGTGTTTAATTCATAATGAATATCTATAATCATGTATATTTCGAAGGGGATCAGACATCCTATGGCATTATTATTATTATTTATTATTATACATATGCACAATATAATTTATAATTATATGTTGACTCTTCAAACATACTCATACGCGCAGATGCAAATAGCCAGTTGGTGTGATTCATAACTAACTGGTTAATGTTATTACTTCTCCTCTGCTGTGACGTGGGCGCGTGGCGCACGGTGCCAGCCCCGGCACCTCTCGCCTGTGCGTCCTTACGCCAAGACCATCCGATCTTATGACTATGTCACATGAGTGTGGGCGTGGTGGCGGGACGCCGGCCGGGAGGAGAGCTGGGAGCGGTTTGACTGGAGCTCTGCATGCTGATACACATACACAGGTGGGGACAAGTATATGTGATTATCTTTTTGCAGCCGATTGGTGGAAGAGACATATAAATATGTGATTCACAGTGATGGCGTTACCCCCGGACGAAGGCATGCCGAAACGCTCATTGGGGTAGTGCTATCCTGTTTAGTACAGCACACTATCATTATTAGGTGAGTCCCTGTCTTTTGGCTTTATCTAAGAGGTCAGCGTCTCACACGCGCCTCTTCAGATGAGCCGTGACACGCTCCTAATCTTCCCGGCTCAAGTAAGATGCCTTAAGGTTGAAAGATTTGATATATATCTTTCTTTATACAGCCACAGTAGTAACACTCCTTGTCGGCGAACAGACAATATATACCCCCTAAAACTTCTGCCAGTAGACGCTTTTACATTTGCCAACTACATCTGATAGTGCCTGTGTATACATATAAATATATGAAATATCAGTCACATACTTATTTAAGTCACCTGCTACTATATTTTATAGCCTGACCCAGGATTTGCTTTTAGTCACTATTATTTTGCCACTCTGTGGCTAATACAATATAAAATCTATTTTCATAATAGAGATTTCGATTATATATATATAAATATAGCAGCATAGATACGATAATATTTTTAATTAATATTTTTTTTATCGTTTATGATCATTGCTGCTGTTTTTGTATATATATATATATATATATATATATATATATATATATATATATAGTAATTCCCCTCTTTTGTGCACTTTAGTGATACCTACCATTTTTATATCCTTTGATACCTTTTATTTATAGCTATATTCTTCAATATTTATTTATTTATATATTTATTTATATATCCTGTTTGTTATACAGAATCATCACAGGGAAGCACAAAATTTATGTCTTCAAATATATGTTTCTCTGTTTTTGTTTTTGTCTTTATTTTAACCCTTTTTTTTAGACTTGATAAAGGGGATTTTAACCCCCGAAACGCGTTGTCTTATGAATAAATGGAACATTGCCGAAATTAAAACACGGTCCTTGATTGGTTGTCTCGTGCGCCCTCAGCAGTCCACACACTCAACTTAAGGTTTAGCGTACTCCTCTTCATTCCCATTACCCTAGTGGCAGGGTGACCCCTGCCCAAGGTGTTAGGACGGATCTTGGCTGCACCAACCTTCCTCTATCTATACTCGATCTCCATTGCAGTTGCATCCAATTGATGCAACCGCAGTAGGTGAGCAAACCATTTCTTTTTCTAGAAAATTGTTTGTTTGAACTTACTCACCCTATAAGCGCCTTCTCTATCCTACTGGCCATCATTGCTTTTGGCTTTATCGGCATTGGATATAGGTGTTTATCTGATACTTGGTTATTACTGTGGGTCGCCTCCAGTCTGGATACTTTAGCACATGCATGTGATCCCTTATCCTTTAGCCATGTAGCCATTTTGATTGAGACTCACCATATATTCTTTATATGTACTATTTGCTATATGTTCAAACAGTTGACTAGGGATGAGCGAACCCGAACTGTATAGTTTGGGTTCGTACCGAATTTTGGGGTGTCCGTGACACGGACCCGAACCCGAACATTTTAGTAAAAGTCTGGGTTCAGTGTTCATCGCTTTCTTGGCGCTTTTTGAAAGGCTGCAAAGCAGCCAATCAACAAGCGTCACACTACTTGCCCCAAGAGGCCTACTATTGGCATGGCTGTGATTGGCCAGTGCAGCATGTGACCCAGCCTCTATTTAAGCTGGAGTCACGTAGCACCGCACGTCACTCTGCTCTGATCAGTGTAGGGAGAGGTTGCAGCTGCGACGTTAGGGCGAGATTAGGCAGTGATTAACTGCTCCAAAAGACTTCATTCAGTGATCGATCTACAGCTGTGGATCATTGAACTGCTGCTATTCAATTGCTCACTGTTTTTAGGCTACCCAGTGCGTTTTTCAGTCACTTTTTTCTGGGGTGATCGGCGGCCATTTTGTGTCTTGTGGTGTGCCAGCACAAGCTGCCACCAAGTACATTTAACCATCAATAGTGTGGTTATTTTTTGGCTATATCCTACATCAGGGGCAAGCTGAGCCTGTCACCAAGTGCATTTAACCCTCAATAGTGTGGTTGTTTTTTGGCTATATCCTACATCAGGGTCAAGCTGTCACACCAAGTGCATTTAACCATCGATAGTGTGGTTATTTTTTGGCCATATACTACATCAGGGGCAAGCGGAGCCTGTCACCAAGTGCATTTAACCCTCAATAGTGTGGTTGTTTTTTGGCTATATCCTACATCAGGGTCAAGCTGTCACACCAAGTGCATTTAACCATCAATAGTGTGGTTATTTTTTGGCCATATACTACATCAGGGGCAAGCTGAGCCTGTCACCAAGTGCATTTAACCCTCAATAGTGTGGTTGTTTTTTGGCTATATCCTACATCAGGGTCAAGCTGTCACACCAAGTGCATTTATCCATCAATAGTGTGGTTATTTTTTGGCCATATACTACATCAGGGGCAAGCTGAGCCTGTCACCAAGTGCATTTAACCATCAATAGTGTGGTTGTTCTTTGGCTATATCCTACATCAGGGTCAAGCTGTCACCAAGTGCATTTAACCCTCAATAGTGTGGTTATTTTTTGGCTATATCCTACATCAGGTTGAAGCTGTCACCAAGTGCATTTAACCATCAATAGTGTGGTTATTTTTTGGCTATATCCTACATCAGGGGCTTGGCCGTGCTTGCTATTTTATTGAGGGGTGAAATACAATTGCCAAAATAGCAGTACCCTAAATCTGGTGTTTCAGCTGTGGCCAGCCAATTGTAATACTGTCTGCTGTCTGGCAAAGGATATATTTTTGTACAGGGTTGAAATACAATTCCCAACTTAGCAATTTCCTAAATTAGTGGTTTCTGCTGTATCAGGCCTACTTTAAATCTATCCCTAAAAGGGTATATAAGATTCAAGGTGCATATAGGGTTATTCTCAATAACTTCACACACACGCTACTGTGCGATTCCAAGTCTAATTCTGTGTGTAAACGTATACCTGTCACCCAGCGCCTAAATAATAGGCCTCAAATTTATATTCATCCAAATCTGTGGTTATTGCTGTAGCTGGTCACGTTATTTAGTGTCCGTCAAAGAACAGTTTTTGTTCTGGGTTGAAATACAATTCCCAATTTAGCAATTTCCTAATTTAGTGGTTTCTGCTGTATCAGACCTACTTTAAATCTATGCCTAAAAGGGTATATAAGATTCACGGTGCAGATAGGGTTATTCTCAATAACTTCACACACACGCTACTGTGCAATTCCAAGTCTAATTCTGTGTGTAAATGTATACCTGTCACCCAGCGCCTAAAAAATAGGCCTCAAATTTATATTCATCCAAATCTGTGGTTATTGCTGTAGCTGGTCAAGTTATTTAGTGTCCGTCAAAGAACAGTTTTTGTTCTGGGTTGAAATATAATTCCCAATTTAGCAATTTCTAATTTAGTGGTTTCTGCTGTATCAGACCTACTTTAAATCTATCCCTAAAAGGGTATATAAGATTCACGGTGCAGATAGGGTTATTCTCAATAACTTCACACACACGCTATTGCGCAATTCCAAGTCTAATTCTGTTCATAAACGTATACCTGTCATCCAGCGCCTAAATACTAGGCCTCAAATTTATATTCTGCTAAATCTGTTGTTACTGCTGTGCCTTTTTTTAGTGTAATACGGTACCTAAATAGATAGCCAGATAGTGTTGGGTGTCTGTAAAAAAAGGCCTGAATTTGAATTCAATACATTGGGCCAAATAATATTTTTCTTATTGTGGTGAACGGTAACAATGAGGAAAACATCTAGTAAGGGACGTGGACGCGGACATGGTCGTGGTGGTGTTAGTTGACCCTCTGGTGCTGGGAGAGGACGTGGCCGTTCTGCCACAGCCACACGTTCTAGTGTACCAACTACCTCAGGTCCCAGTAGCCGCCATAATTTACAGCGATATTTGGTGGGGCCCAATGCCGTTCTAAGGATGGTAAGGCCTGAGCAGTTACAGGCATTAGTCAATTGGGTGGCCGACAGTGGATCCAGCACGTTCACATTATCTCCCACCCAGTCTTCTGCAGAAAGCGCACAGATGGCGCCTGAAAACCAAGCCCATCAGTCTGTCACATCACCCCCATGCATACCAGGGAAACTGTCTGAGCCTCAGGTTATGCGGCAGTCTCTTATGCTGTTTGAAGACTCTGCTGGCAGGGTTTACCAAGGGCATCCACCTAGCCCTTCCCCAGCGGTGGAAGACATAAAATGCACTGACGCACAACCACTTATGTTTCCTGATGATGAAGACATGGGAATACCTCAGCATGTCTCTGATGATGACGAAACACAGGTGCCAACTGCTGCGTCTTTCTGCAGTGTGCAGACTGAACAGGAGGTCAGGGATCAAGACTGGGTGGAAGACGATGCAGGGGACGATGAGGTCCTAGACCCCACATGGAATGAAGGTCGTGCCACTGACTTTCACAGTTCGGAGGAAGAGGCAGTGGTGAGACCGAGCCAACAGCGTAGCAAAAGAGGGAGCAGTGGGCAAAAGCAGAACACCCGCCACCAAGAGACTCCGTCTGCTACTGACCGCCGCCATCTGGAACCAAGCACCCCAAAGGAAGCTTCAAGGAGTTCCCTGGCATGGCACTTCTTCAAACAATGTGCTGACGACAAGACCCGAGTGGTTTGCACGCTGTGCCATCAGAGCCTGAAGCGAGGAACCTTAGCACAACCTACATGACCAGGCACCTGCATGCAAAGCATGAACTGCAGTGGAGTAAACACCTTAAAAAGAAGGAATTCACTCAGGCTCCTGCTGCTACCTCTTCTGCTGCTGCCGTCTCGGCCTCTTCTGCTGCTGCTGCTTCGGCCTCTTCTGCTGCTGCCGCCTCGGCCTCTTCCTCCGCCTCTGGAGGAACATTGGCACCTGCCGCCCAGCAAACAGTCACCAAGCATCTCAACCATGTCACACGGCAGCGTTCAGCTCTCCATCTCACAAACATAAGAGAGAAAGCGTAAATTCCCACCTAGCCACCCTCGATCCCTGGCCCTGAATGCCAGCGTTTCTAAACTACTGGACTATAAAATGCTGTCATTTAGGCTGGTGGACACAGACAGCTTCAAACAGCTCATGTCGCTTGATGTCCCACAGTATGTTGTTCCCAGCCGGCACTACTTCTCCAAGAGAGCCGTGCCTTCCCTGCACAACCAAGTATCCGATAAAATCAAGTGTGCACTGCGCAACGCCATCTGTGGCAAGGTCCACCTAACCACAGATATGTGGACCAGGAGAGCTGTTTGGCGCACGTCCTTCTGCCGCCAAGGATCGCAGGGCAACATTCTTTGCCTCCTGTTGCCACCTCCTCCTACTCAGCTTCCTCCTCCTCTTCTTCCACCTGCTCATCCAGTCAGCCACACACCTTCACCACCAACTTCAGCACAGCCCGGGGTAAACTTCAGCAGGCCATTCTGAAACTCATATGTTTGGGGGACAGGCCCCACACCGCACAGGAGTTGTGGCGGGGTATAGAACAACAGACCGACGAGTGGTTGCTGCCGGTGAGCCTCAAGCCCGGCCTGGTGGTGTGCGATAATGGGCGAAATCTCGTTGCAGCTCTTTGATGCACATCCCTTGCCTGGTGCATGTGCTGAATTTGGTGGTGCAGAAGTTCATTCACAACTACCCCGACATGTCAGAGCTGCTGCATAAAGTGCGGGCCGTCTGTTCGCGCTTCCGGCGTTCACATCCTGCTGCTGCTCGCCTGTCTGCGCTACAGCGTAACTTCGGCCTTCCCGCTCACCGCCTCATATGCGACGTGCCCACCAGGTGGAACTCCACCTTGCACATGCTGGACAGACTGTGCGAGCAGCAGCAGGCCATAGTGGAGTTTCAGCTGCAGCACGCACGGGTCAGTCGCACTGCGGAACAGCACCACTTCACCACCAATGACTGGGCCTCCATGCGAGACCTGTGTGCCCTGTTGCGCTGTTTCGAGTACTCCACCAACATGGCCAGTGGCGATGACGCCGTTATCAGCGTTACAATACCACTTCTATGTCTCCTTGAGAAAACACTTAGGGTGATTATGGAAGAGGAGGTGGCCCAGGAGGAGGAGGAGGAGGAGGAAGAGGGGTCATTTTTATCACTTTCAGGCCAGTCTCTTAGAAGTGACTCAGAGGGAGTTTTTTTGCAACAACAGAGGCCAGGTACAAATGTGGCCAGCCAGGGCCCACTACTGGAGGACGAGGATGAGGAGGGGGTGGAGGAGGATGAGGATGAAGCATGGTCACAGCAAGGTGGCACCCAACGCAGCTCAGGCCCATCATTGGTGTGTGGCTGGGGGGAAACGCAGGACGATGACGATACGCCTCCCACAGAGGACAGCTTGTCCTTACCTCTGGGCAGCCTGGCACACATGAGCGACTACATGCTGCAGCGCCTGCGCATTGACAGCAGAGTTGCCCACGTTTTAACGTGTGCGGACTACTGGGTTGCCACCCTGCTGGATCCATGGTACAAAGACAATGTGCCCACCTTACTTCCTGCACTGGAGCGTGATAGTAAGATGCGCGAGTACAAGCATATGTTGGTAGACGCGCTACTGAGAGCATTCCCAAATGTCACAGGGGAACAATTGGAAGCCCAAGGCCAAGGCAGAGGAGGAGCAAGAGGTCGCCAAGGCAGCTGTGTCACAGCCAGCTCCTCTGAGGGCAGGGTTAGCATGGCAGAGATGTGGAAAAGTTTTGTCAACACGCCACAGCTAACTGCACCACCACCTGATACGCAACGTGTTAGCAGGAGGCAACATTTCACTAACATGGTGGAACAGTACGTGTGCACACCCCTCCACGTACTGACTGATGGTTTGGCCCCATTCAACTTCTGGGTCTCTAAATTGTCCACGTAGCCAGAGCTAGCCTTTTATGCCTTGGAGGTGCTGACCTGCCCGGCGGCCAGCGTTTTGTCTGAACGTGTATTCAGCACGGCAGGGGGCATCATTACAGACAAACGCAGCCGCCTGTCTACAGCCAATGTGGACAAGCTGACGTTCATAAAAATTAACCAGGCATGGATCCCAAAGGACCTGTCCATCCCTTGTGCAGATTAGACATTGACTACCTCCCCTTAACCATATATTATTGTACTCTAGGGCACTTCCTCATTCAATCCTATTTTTATTTTCATTTTACCATTATATTGAGGGGCAACCCAAAGCTGAATGAACCTCTCCTCTGTCTGGGTGCCGGGGCCTAAATATCTGACAATGGACTGTTCCAGTGGTGGGTGACGTGAAGCCTGATTCTCTGCTATGACATGCAGACTGATTCTTTGCTGACATGAAGCCAGATTCTCTGTTATGGGACCTCTATCCTTTGCCTGGGTGTCTGGGCCTAAATATTTGACAATGGACTGTTACAGTGGTGGGTGACGTGAAGCCTGATTCTCTGCTATGACATGCAGACTGATTCTCTGCTGACATGAAGCCAGATTCTCTGTTACGGGACCTCTCTCCTCTGCCTGGCTGCCTGGGCCTAAATATCTGACAATGGACTGTTCCAGTGTTGGGTGACGTAAAGCATGATTCTCTGCTATGACATGAAGACTGATTCTCTGCTGACATGAAGCCAGATTCTCTGTTACGGGACCTCTCTCCTCTGCCTGGGTGCCTGGGCCTAAATATCTGACAATGGACTGTTACAGTGGTGGGTGACGTGAAGCCTGATTCTCTGCTATGACATGCAGACTGATTCTCTGCTGACATGAAGCCAGATTCTCTGTTATGGGACCTCTCTCCTCTGCCTGGGTGCCGGGGCCTAAATATATGACAATGGACTGTTCCAGTGTTGGGTGACGTGAAGCATGATTCTCTGCTATGACATGAAGACTGATTCTCTGCTGACATGAAGCCAGATTCTCTGTTAAGGGACCTCTCTCCTCTGCCTGGGTGCCTGGGACTAAATATCTGACAATGGACTGTTACAGTGGTGGGTGACGTGAAGCCAGATTCTCTGCTATGGGACCTCCCTAGCCACATTTGTTTGCAGGGGATTTACCTACATGTTGCTGCCTTTTGCAGCCCTCTAGCTCTTTCCTTGGCTGTTTTACAGCCTTTTTAGTGCCGAAAAGTTCGGGTCCCCATTGACTTCAATGGGGTTCGGGACGAAGTTCGGGTCGGGTTCGGATCCCGAACCCGAACATTTCCGGGAAGTTCGGCCGAACTTCTCAAACCCGAACATCCAGGTGTTCGCTCAACTCTACAGTTGACAACTATATTACATTCTGACACGTTTTTTTACTTATTATTATATCTTTTTTTGATATGTGTGCAGCGCCAGAATGGCGCTTTCTCTGTCACTCTCCTTCACTTCTTAAACAGCTTATGATATATATTATATTTAATCATGTTATAATAAAAATTACATTCACCATACAGAAACGAATAAATGATTATGTGGCTGGAGGTACATTAGGTGGTCACAGTATAATAATTTTACTGTTGGTCAGTTAGATTACAGGCCCCAAAATGTATGCATTCACCAGACAGAAAAGATCAAGTGATTATGTGGCTGGAGGTATATTAGACGGTCAATGGATATCAATTTTACCGCAGGCCAGTGGAGTACAGACCCCAAACATTAGGCATTCACCGTACAGAAAAGAACAATTGATTATGTAGCTGTATTTACATTAGGCGGTTACCGTATAACAATTTTACTGTTGGCCAGTTAGATTACAGGCCCCCAAAATTATGCATTAACCGTACAGTAAAGATCAAGTGATTATGTGGCTGGAGGTATATTAGACGGTCATTGGATAACAATTTTACTGTAGGTCAGTACAAATATATGTCAAATACATATGTTTAAAAAAACTTAAAGTATAACATTGGATTAAAAACATGGCTAGCAAAATCTCCTCACGTGTCACAAAATCTCCTAGGTGAAATTCAGTAACACGTGGTCGTGACAGGTGTTGAAATGCTCCAAGGCCCAAACAATTAGGCATTCACCATACAGAAAAGATTAAGTGACTATGTGGCTGGAGGTATATTAGACGGTCATTGGATACCAATTTTACTGCAGGCCAGTGGAGTATAGGCCCCAAACATTAGGCATTCACCAGACAGAAAAGGCCTTTTATGCTGCTGTATTTACATAAGACAGGGACCATTATTTGTTCTGTGTGGTGGCGGATATGTGTGGGCTGTAGGAAATGCAATTATTCATGGTCGGCACAAGTGTTGAATTCCTCCGAGATCCATGCCTCACGACAGTGTGTAATCCACACTGTCGTGATATAGGCCAGTGTGCTTATCAATCGCGATCCCCACTGCTGCGCTGAACGTCTTTTCGGACAGGACACTCGACGAGGGGCAAGCCAAGCGTTCCATGGCAAATTGTGCCTGTCCACAGGTCAAGCCTGCACACCCAGTAGTCCAGGGGTTCCTCGCTTCTCAGAGCATCCACAACGGCCGTTAACCCGATGTAGTCGATCTAGGCGTTCCCTGAGGCTGGATCCGGAGTGCGGTTCTCGATGGGTTGGCTGCAAGAATGATCTCATATGCGAAGTGACCAACACTTCTTCAAACCGCCCTCTTCTTGCATGCGCAGTAGGATCGGTACCCGCAACTGTTTCTCTGTGGGTGGAAATTCCTCTGCCAGCGCCCGCAACAACAGAATGTGCAGCACGCCAGACCTGCAGGGTATAGCGACAGTGAGGTCACGGTAGGGGCAATCGAGGGTTACTCACTTTTTGGAGGACCCTGGGCAGGCATGCAGCAATGAAGGAGAGGTAGACACGGTTCCTCTGGGGCACACTCTGTATGTAGGGACCAGGCCTGATGGTGGATGAGGTGCCCTGGATGTTACGGGTATTTTGAGTGCCTGGGGCAAGGTCCCTTTAAGGTTCGTGACGCCAGTGCCTTTGACGGTGGCACACCGGTTGATAGTTGGAATAAGTGAGGTACACAGGTGGTGTAGTGAACCAAACGTTGCTTTACTTAACAGTCCAACTTTGTAAATACAGATGGTAACACAGTCTTTTAGATCACAGCTTTACAAGCAGGCTTATTCCACAAGATGGCAAGTATTGATTATGCAAGATACTCAGAAGGTAAATCCACAATGCACTCAGAATCAGGTTGTACCTTTCCTCAGAAATAGCGTACACTGTTCTTTCTAGAACTCCTGTCTGGCTTTCTATCCCAAGGCCCGGATTCCTAAATGGTGGCTTAAATCCTTGGTAAAATATATATCTTCCTCTCGTATTAAATCCTTGCTTTGCTTTTCTAAAGCATCTGCCCATCAGTGTTACTTATCTTTGCTTGTAATATCCTGACTTGTCTGGTGAAGGACTGTGGGTTTCTCCCAGGAGGTTCTGTCCTGCTACTGGGGTATCTCAACTGAGCTAAGCTTAGCCTCAGGAGCTTCAGGCTGACGAGGTAACTCCTCTAGTCCCCTGGAATGAACTCGGTCTCCAAGCAGGCTGTACTTCATCTAGCCCCTTGGTGCAGCTAGAAACCAGGACTGCTCAGCTGCATGTCAGGAGGAGACCCTCAGCATATCCTGGGCTGGTGCCTTCTCACTTCTGTCTCCACAGACTCCTGACTATGACCTAACCACTCCCTGTCTGGGCCTGGACATTTATACTAGGGGCTCCCTAGCTCCCTCTAGTGTCTGGGATGTCTAACTACACCCAACTAGGCCTGCTATTGCATTTTACAGGGGAACATTGCATATAAAAACACATTAGAACATACATTAAATGCACTATTAAATATAACATTTCTGTTCCTTGTGAGTAGGAGTAACGAGCACACCAATTGACCCTTGTGTAGTGCCCACCCCTACCTAGTGGGACACTACAAATGCAGCATCTCTCGCAGCAAGGCCTGGAAGTGTTGCATTCTGACAGCCCTCTGTGATACTGGTAACATGTCCGCCATTTTGTGTTTGTACCAGGGGTCTAAGTACGTTGCCACCAGTACTGGTCTTTGCCCTTTATGCTTTTTATACGGGGGTCTCTCTTTAAACACTGAAGCATGAAGGCCCCAATTTGCACTAAATTGGAAGCAGTGGAGCGCCCTGGCTCCTGCTCATCGCCCATGAAAATGTTGTCCTCGATCTCCTCCCCCCTATCCACGGACAACATCAGGGATCCCCAAAAAGTTTAAAGCCTGTTCTTCTTGCTCATCCTCCTCCCCCATGAACCATCCTCCTCTGACTCCTCTTTAGACTCCTGCTGACTTGTCTCAGATGGAGTAGTTCCCCCAGGAATTCATTCAGCATTGCAACTTTATCATCTTCCAGCTCCTGTTCCTTGACGGCTTGATCAATGACACAACACAATGCACGCTCCAGATAGAAGGCGTAAGATACGAGGTCACTGATGGAGCCCTGGCTTTGAATAACCAGTTTGGTGATCTCATCAAATTGCTGCAGAAGTCTGCATGCATTACGCATGAGTAGCCACTGGCACGATGAAAAGAAACCAAGCTCCCCAGAACCTGTCCTGCTGCAAAATTCGTACAGGTAGTCATTAACGGCACGTTGCTGCTGGAGCAGCCTATCAAGCATATAGAAGGTGAAGTTCCAGCGCTGTCACAAATTAGACGTTTGACGGGCAGGTGATGTCACCGCTAAACGTCAGCAATGCGAGCTATGGCCGTGTAAAATCTTGTAAAATGGCCAGAGATTTTCCTGGCCTGCCATAAGATTACCTGGAACCTGAGGCATTTGGCAATTATTAACCGCACAACTAAGTTCAGGATGTGTGCCATGCATGGCACATGTGTCATTTTTGCATTGTTTTGCGTGCTCAGCAAATTGGCACCGTTGTCGCACACCACTTTACCAACTGTCAAATTGGGCAGGGTTAGCCAATGATCGGCCTGTGACCACAAAGCTGAAAGGAGTGCAGGACCGGTGTGGCTCTTGGCTTCCAGGAACAACATCCACAGCACAGCATGACAACGTCTCACCTGGCATGTCTTGGGGGGCGCAGAGGAAGAGGCAGTAGCAGTGGAAGAGGAGGAGTCAGCCGAGGAGGAGATGTAGGATGGAGCAGGAGCAGTAGAAGAAGAGGCAGGCCTGCATGCAATCCATGGCGGTAACACCAAATCCACACGGGTACCATGGGTTGCATGCTTGACAGCCGTCAGGTTTACCCAGTGGGCAGTAAAAGTTATGTACCTTTCCTGCCCATGTTTGCTAGACCCCCTCGATCAGTATTTGGCGAAAACAGGTATATACAGTGGGATGCGAAAGTTTGGGCAACCTTGTTAATCGTCATGATTTTCCTGTATAAATCGTTGGTTGTTACGATAACAAATGTCAGTTAAATATATCATATAAGAGACACACACAGTGATATTTGAGAAGTGAAATGAAGTTTATTGGATTTACAGAAAGTGTGCGATAATTGTTTAAACAAAATTAGGTAGGTGCATAAATTTGGGCACTGTCATTTTATTGATTCCAAAACCTTTATAACTAATTTTTGGAGCTCAAATTGGCTTGGTAAGCTCAGTGACCCCTGACCTACATACACAGGTGAATCCAATTATGAGAAAGAGTATTTAAGGGGGTCAATTGTAAGTTTCTCTCTTCTTTTAATTTTTTCTGAAGAGTAGCAACATGGGGTTCTCAAAACAACTCTCAAATGACCTGAAGACAAAGATTGTTCACCATCATGGTTTAGGGGAAGGATACAGAAAGCTGTCTCAGAGATTACAGCTGTCTGTTTCCACAGTTAGGAACATTTTGAGGAAATGGAAGACCACAGGCTCAGTTCAAGTTAAGGCTCGATGTGGCAGTCCAAGAAAAATCTCGGATAGACAGAAGCGACGAATGGTGAGAACAGTCAGAGTCAACCCACAGACCAGCACCAAAGACCTACAACATCATCTTGCTGCAGATGGAGTCACTGTGCATCGTTCAACCATTCGTCGCACTTTACACAAGGAGATCCTGTATGCGAGAGTGATGCAGGGGAAGCCTTTTCTCCGCCCACAGCACAAAAAGTGCCACTAAAGCACATTTGGACAAGCCAACTTAATTTTGGAATAAGGTGCTGTGGACTGATGACACTAAAATGGAGTTATTTGGCCATAACAAGGGGCGTTATGCATGGAGGAAAAAGAACTTAGCATTCCAAGAAAAACACCTGCTACCTACAGTAAAATATGGTGGTGATTCCATCATGCAGTGGGGCTGTGTGGCCAGTGCAGGGACTGGGAATCTTGACAAAGTTGAGGGACACATGGATTCCACTCAGTATCAGCAGTTTCTGGAGACCAATGTCCAGGAATCAGTGACAAAGCTGAAGCTGCGCCGGATCTTTCAACAAGACAACGACCCTAAACACTGCTCAAAATCCACTAAGGCATTTATGTAGAGGAACAAATACAACGTTCTGGAATGGCCATCTCAGTCCCCAGACCTGAATATAATTGAAAATCTGTGGTGTGACTTAAAGAGAGCTGTCCATGCTCAGAAGCCATCAAACCTGAATGAACTAAAGATGTTTTGTAAAGAGGAATGGTCCAAAATACCTTCAACCAGAATCCAGACTCTCATTGGAACCTACAGGAAGCATTTAGAGGCTGTAATTTCTGCAAAAGAAGGATCTGGTAAATATTGATTTCATTTCTTTTTTGCGGTGCCCAAATTTATGCACCTGCCTAATTTGTTTAAACAATTATAGCACCCTTTCTGTAAATACAATAAACTTCATTTCACTTCTCAATTATCACTGTGTGTGTCTCCTATATGCTATATTTAACTGACATTTTTTATCATAACAACCAACGATTTATACAGGAAAATCATGATGATTAACAAGGTTGCCCAAACTTTCGCATCCCACTGTAGCACCACTCAATCAGTATTTGGAGGAAACAGGTATATGGCACCCCTCAATCAGTATTTGGTGGAAGAAAGTATATAGCAATAGCACCCCTAAATCAGTTTTTATTGGAAGAAGGTATATGGCACCCCTCAATCTGTATTTGGCGGAAACAGGTATATAGCACCCCTCAATCAGTATTTGGCAGAAACAGGTATATAGCACCCCTCAATCAGGATTTTGTGGAAGTAGGTATATAGCATCCATCAATCAGTATTTGGCGGAAACAGGTATATGGCACCCCTAAATCAGGATTTTGTGGAAGCAGGTGTATTGCAGCCCTCAATCAGTATTTGGTGGAAGAAGGTATATAGCAAGCACCCCTCAATCAGGATTTTGTGGAAGTAGGTATATAGCATCCATCAATCAGTATTTGGTGGAAATAGGTATTTGGTACCCCTCAATCAGTATTTTGTGGAAGCAGGTGTATCACACCCCTCAATCAGCATTTGGTGGAAGAAGGTATATAGCAATAGCAGATCTCAATCAGTATTTTGTGGAAGAAGGTATATGCCACCCTTCAATCAGTATTTGGCGGAAACAGGTATATAGCACCCCTCAATCACTATTTTATGGAAGCAGGTGTATCGCAGCCCTCAATCAGTATTTGTGGAAGCAGGTATATAGCAATAGCACCCCTCAATCAGTATTTTGTGGAAGAAGGTACAGGGAGTGCAGAATTATTAGGCAAATGAGTATTTTGACCACATCATCCTCTTTATGCATGTTGTCTTACTCCAAGCTGTATAGGCTCGAAAGCCTACTACCAATTATGCATATTAGGTGATGTGCATCTCTGTAATGAGAAGGGGTGTGGTCTAATGACATCAACACCCTATATCAGGTGTGCATAATTATTAGGCAACTTCCTTTCCTTTGGCAAAATGGGTCAAAAGAAGGACTTGACAGGCTCAGAAAAGTCAAAAATAGTGAGATATCTTGCAGAGGGATGCAGCACTCTTAAAATTGCAAAGCTTCTGAAGCGTGATCATCGAACAATCAAGAGTTTCATTCAAAATAGTCAACAGGGTCGCAAGAAGCGTGTGGAAAAACCAAGGCGCAAAATAACTGCCCATGAACTGAGAAAAGTCAAGCGTGCAGCTGCCAAGATGCCACTTGCCACCAGTTTGGCCATATTTCAGAGCTGCAACATCACTGGAGTGCCCAAAAGCACAAGGTGTGCAATACTCAGAGACATGGCCATGGTAAGAAAGGCTGAAAGACGACCACCACTGAACAAGACACACAAGCTGAAACGTCAAGACTGGGCCAAGAAATATCTCAAGACTGATTTTTCTAAGGTTTTATGGACTGATGAAATGAGAGTGAGTCTTGATGGGCCAGATGGATGGGCCCGTGGCTGGATTGGTAAAGGGCAGAGAGCTCCAGTCCGACTCAGACGCCAGCAAGGTGGAGGTGGAGTACTGGTTTGGGCTGGTATCATCAAAGATGAGCTTGTGGGGTGAGGATGGAGTCAAGCTCAACTTCCAGTCCTACTGCCAGTTTCTGGAAGACACCTTCTTCAAGCAGTGGTACAGGAAGAAGTCTGCATCCTTCAAGAAAAACATGATTTTCATGCAGGACAATGCTCCAGCACACGCGTCCAAGTACTCCACAGCGTGGCTGGCAAGAAAGGGTATAAAAGAAGAAAATCTAATGACATGGCCTCCTTGTTCACCTGATCTGAACCCCATTGAGAACCTGTGGTCCATCATCAAATGTGAGATTTACAAGGAGGGAAAACAGTACACCTCTCTGAACAGTGTCTGGGAGGCTGTGGTTGCTGCTGCACGCAATGTTGATGGTGAACACATCAAAACACTGACAGAATCCATGGATGGCAGGCTTTTGAGTGTCCTTGCAAAGAAAGGTGGCTATATTGGTCACTGATTTGTTTTTGTTTTGTTTTTGAATGTCAGAAATGTATATTTGTGAATGTTGAGATGTTATATTGGTTTCACTGGTAAAAATAAATAATTGAAATGGGTATATACTTGTTTTTTGTTAAGTTGCCTAATAATTATGCACAGTAATAGTCACCTGCACACACAGATATCCCCCTAAAATAGCTAAAACTAAAAACAAACTAAAAACTACTTCCAAAAATATTCAGCTTTGATATTAATGAGTTTTTTGGGTTCATTGAGAACATGGTTGTTGTTCAATAATAAAATTAATCCTCAAAAATACAACTTGCCTAATAATTCTGCACTCCCTGTATATGGTACCCCTCAATCAGTATTTGGTGGAATCTGTTATATAGCACCCCTCAATCAGTATTTGGCAGAAACAGGTATATAGCACCCCTCAATCAGGATTTTGTGGAAGAAGATATATAGCATCCCTCAATCAGTATTTGGCAGAAACAGGTACATAGTACTTCTTGATCTGTATTTGGCGGAAACTGGTATATAGCACCCCTCAATCCGTTTTTGGCGGAAACAGGTATATAGCACCACTTAATCAGGATTTTGTGGAAAAATTTATATTGCAGCCCTCAAGCAGTTTTTTGGGGGGCAACAGGTATATCACACTCGTTGCAATTAGTTACTCCAATAGAGTTTTTCCCTTTATCTAGCTGCGGTATTGCAGCAGAATTGCACACAACTGCTACACAATACAAACACACAATAATATAATTTCTATGAAAGAATATTATTAGTATATCACACCCCTCTATATCACACCTGTTGATAGCACACCTATTCCAGTCCTTAAAAGGACTTTTGTGGCTGGCCCTATTAGCTAGCGTTTGGTTTTTCCTAACTGTCCCTGCTCCAAAATGCAACCTCTCCCTACACTGGCAAAACACATCATGTAAAATGGCTGCCAGATCAGGTTCTGTTATAGGGTTGGGGGTGTGTCCATGTGCTGAAAAGTCTCAATTCGCTGTCCTGTCCCACCTGATGGATATGTCATGGATCAAAGTTCGAAACTATGCAAAAAAATATGGCACGTGCGAATATCGCCATATGTTCACATGTTCGGCGAATTGTGAACAAGCCCACCGCAAAATGGCCACGAAATGACCGCCAGATGAACCGCAAGGCCACCTCTATTAGCTAGCACATCCACTTCTGTGTCCCAGTGCAGCGTACATATGTCTATAACCCAGGCCTTTGAATGAAAGCGCAAATACCAAGCCACCCACCCACAGGCCATAGCACTAAATGCGCACCTTTCCAAATTGCTGGCCCTTGAAATGTTGCCATTAAGGCTTGTGGACACTGAGGCTTTCCGCAACCTGATGGTCGTGACCTTCCATCGTTATTCTGTCCCAAGCCGCCAACATTTTTCATGGCATGCAGTCCCAGCCTTACACTAGCATGTGTCCCGTAACATCACCCGTGCCCTGACCAACGCAGTTATTGGGAAAATCCACTTAACGATTGACACATGGACAAGTGCTTTTGGCCAGGGACATTACATTACCCTGATGGCACACTGGGTGAAAATTGTGGAGGCCAGGAGCGAGTTCTACCCAGAGATGGCACAGATGCTACCGATGCCAAGGATTGCGCTCCCTACTTCCATCAGGGTTTCTGCCGCCACCTACGTTAGTGGCAGCAACCCCCCCTTCTCCTCCTCCGCCTCCTCCTCCACTTCCACCTCTGAATTATAATCTTGCAGCACCACTCAGACATCAGTTAGTAGCTGGAAGCAGTGTAGCACTTCAGTGGAGAAGCGGCAACCGGCCAGGCTTAAACTGATCTGCTTAGGTGACAAACAGCACACCGCCGCAGAGCTGTGGCAGGGAATAAGGGACCAGACTGAGCTGTGGCTCTCACCACTCAATCTACAACTAGGCATGGTTGTGTCTGATAATGGCCGTAACTTGGTAGCTGCTTTAGAGCTCGGAAAGCTCACATACATACCATGCCTACCCCCACGTGTGATACTTAGTGCTTCAGCCAGGGGAGTAGCTAGAAATGACTGGGCCCCATAGCAAAAAAAATTATGGGCCCCCCCTCCCGGATCTCCCACCCCCACATACCTATTGGACCTCCCACCCCTTCCAGAGAACCTGACTACTCCTTCCTTGGCTTCCCCCCAGCCAGGCCCGAGCCGCGGACCGCCCAAGCCCCGCCCACTACAGCCGCGGACCGCCCAAACCCCGCCCACCTGGCTGCCCGGCTGTGTAAAAAAAAAAAAAAAAAAAGAATGCAGTCCGGGACGGGCCCCCAGTGGCGTAGGGCCCCATAGCCACTGCTATGGTTGCTATGGCAATCCCTACGCCACTGGCTTCAGCGGTTTCTCAAAACCTACTCCAATTTGCCTGTGTGCCCATTTCTGAAAGTCATCTAGAGCTGCCGCAGGTTTGGCAGTGCTGCAGTAGCATTTGAAATTGCCAGCTCACCTGCTGTTGTGCAACGTGAGCATGTGCTGGAACTCCACATTCCACATGTTGGCCAGGCTTTGTGAGCAGCAGAGGGCAGTAGTGGAATACCAGCTGCTATATGGTCGTTGTCTTTCCAGTCAGTGTCCATTATTCACAAGGAGTGTGCATGGATGTCTGACCTCTGTGAGGTTCTACACTACTTTGAGGAATCAACACAGATGGTGAGCGGCAATAACGCTATTATCAGCATAACAATCCCACTTCTGTGTCTTCTCAAACACTCACTGCTCACCATGAAGGTGGACACTTTGCATGTGGAAGAGGTGGAAATGGGGGAAGACATTACACAGGGTCATAGCCAGACCACCCTAGTTTCGTCTTGTCAGCGCGAATTGCATGATGAGGAGGAGCAGGAGACGGTTGTCTCCGCTACAGAGGGTAGTACCCATAGCAGGTTTATTCCATCTGTTCAGTATGGACGGATAGAAAAGGTGGAAGCGGATGAGCAGATTGAGAGTCATCGTCCTGATGAGTACAGCAAAGTCTTGTCTCTTGTGACTCTGGTACACATGGCTGCCTTTCCCGTGACCCTCGTGTTTGTACACATTTTGACCAACACCAATTAATGGTTGTTCACCCTTCTCAACCCCCTCTACAAAGAGAACTTCTGCTCTCTCATTCCTGTGGTTGAGACAATGAGCAAAATGGTGCAATACCAGAAGGTCCTTGCAGAAAAATTGCTCCAAATATCCAGCTGTGAACGCTGACTGAAGAGTACATAGTTCCTTGGCTAACCAAGGAGGGGAGATGTGGGGAAAACACAGCAGTTCCAACAGATGCAGGGCAACACTCTCCAAGGCCTGGGACAGTTTTATGACATCACACCAGCACCCTCAACCTGATGCGCGGCCTAGTGTCACAAGGATGGAAACATTTTGGAAGATGGTGAAGGAGTACATAGCAGACCGTTTGAGCTTCCTCAGTGATCCCTCTGTGCCTTACAACTATTGGGTGTCCAAGGCCTGGATTGCCCCTGACTTCTCTACTCCACCAGAGGAAAGCAGTTGAACATAAAGGCACTCTAAATGTGGCTTTTATGGAGTATTGAATACACTGCACCCTTTCCAACACTAAAAATGGTATATGGTTCAATCTCCCTTTTCTCGTCCTCCTTCTTCCTCATATCAACATTCTTATTAGGCTGCCCTCACTCCTAATGTTTTAGAAGGTCAGTTCAGCAGCAGGCCCTCACTCATAATGTTTTAGAGGGTCACCAGCAAGCTCACATCCATAATGTTTTTGAGGGTCACCAGCAGGCCCTCACCCATAATGTTTTAGAGGGTCACCAGCAGGCCCTGGTCCATAATGTTTTTGAGGGTCACCAGCAGGCCCTCACCCATAATGTTTTGAGGGTCACCAGCAGGCCCTGAACCATAATGTTTTTGAGGGTCACCAGCAGGCCTTTGCCCATAATGTTTTTGAGTGTCACCAGCAGGCCCTGAACCATAATGTTTTTGAGGGTCACCAGCAGGCCCTTGCTCATAATGTTTTTGAGGATCACCATCAGGCCCTTGCCTATAATGTTTTAGAGGGTCACCAGCAGGCCCTCACCCATAATGTTTTTGAAGGTCACCAGCAGGCCCTAACCCATAATGCTTTAGAGGGTCACCAGCAGGCACTTGTTCTTAATGTTTAGAGGGTCCCCAGCAGGCCCTCGCCCCTAATGTTTTAGATCATCAGATCAGCAGCAGGCACTTGCCCCTAATGTTTTAGAGGGTCAGCTCAGCAGCAGACCCTCACCCCTAATGTTTCAGATGGTCAGATCATCAGCAGGCACTCTACCCTAATGTTTTAGAGGGTCAGCTCAGCAGCAGGCTCCTGCCCTTAATATTTTATATAGTCAGATCAGCAGCAGGCACTCGCCCCTAATGTATCAGATGGTCAGATCAGCAGCAGACCCTCACCTCTAATGTTTTAGATGGTCAGATCAGCAGAAGGCACTCGCCCCTAATGTTTTAGAATTTCAGCTCAGCAGCAGGCCCTCGCCCCTAATGTTTTAAATGGTCAGATCAGCAGCAGGCCTTTGCCCCTAATGTTTTAGAGGGTCAGCTCAGCAGCAGGCCCTCGCCCCTAATGTTTTAGAAGGTCATATCAGCAGAAGGCCTTCGTCCCTAATGTTTTAGAGGGTCAGCTGAGTAGCAGGCCCTCGCCCATAAAGATTTAGATAGTGTTGATCGAGCACTGTAGTGCTCGGGGGCTCAGGCCGAACACATAGTGATATTTGGGAGCACCTGTGTATAATGGAAGTCAATGGGAGAAACCGAGCATTAAGCCAGGTACCCCCCTGCTCTGAAGGGGGGATGGTGCCTGGTTCATAAGAAAATGTCAGAAATTGTTGGTAACACCACCGAAATGGTTCTGTAACAGCGTGGGGAGGGTGTATGGATGCATCTTGGACTTGCTGGTCGCTGCTGGGAACTATGTTGTCCAAATAGTATGCTACTTTTACATAATGACAATGATACGCACAAAACCAGGGGGGGGGGGAATCGATTTTAGAGGATAAATTGATAGAAAACATTATTTCCTGGATATTTACTTTTATGTAAAGTGCAAGTGCTGTCAAAAATTACAAGGAAGAGGCACTCCGATACACCCTTAGTTACACATAAAGGAGGGCATCATACACACTCTTTATAAATTATGATTGATGGCCCGCTGGTGACCCTCAAAAACATTAGGAGCAAGGGCCTGCTGATCTCACCATCTAAAACATTATGGGCGGTGGCCTGCTGCCGCTTTGGTGACTCTAGTTAACCTGGGGCCGATGGCAAATCCCCTTGACGGCGACGATCCATTCAGATGTCTGGCCTATCAACTTGCGATGTAATTGTCAGCTCAAAACAATTGTAAACTATAGGTAGCAGGGAATCAGTGCTTGATTCCGGAGAGAGGCCTGAGAAACGGCTAACACATCCAAGGAAGGCAAGCGGGTGGCGCACAAATCACACACTCCCGACTTGTGGAGGTAGTGACGATAAATAACAATACAGAACTCTTAAGATGCCCTGTTATTGGAATGAGTAATAAAAAAATTACAGAGAATGTCACTGCGGTATTTTGTATGAGGAAACGTTATACAGCAGAGGCACTGCTGCCGCTTTGTTGACTCTATATAACTTCTGCCTCGTGATGTCCATGGTCCATTTGGATATCTTCCCTATCAACTTTTGATGTTCTTTTATGCACCTAATATGGTGACCACCGGTAATGGGGAATCATTGTTCGATTTCGGAGAGGGAGCCTGATAACTGATAGCTACTACTTTAAAGCAGTAGGTAGGTGAGCTGACCCAGTAAAAGATTTTAGGTGCGGGCCTGCTGGTGAGCTGAAGTGGAACCGACAAACCCAACTTGATTTTGATGGCTACATTAATCTGCTGGTGACCGTCATACAGCTCTACAGATTTGTTTCCACCTGCATCTTTCTCAACAATCTGTGGCCTTAGTCTTTTATCCAGACTCTGTCATTGTGCCACTATGTGGCCTCCTCATGCTGCCATTTCCACAGTATGTCACCTTGCCACTCGTGTTTATCACCATGCTGCTGCTGATGCTGCTTAAAAGGCCTTAAAGTGATCACCAGGCCCACAATCTAATTAGGGTTTTACGCACAAAACCAAAGTAATCTATTTTATAGGAAAAATTAATTGAAAACATTATTTCCTGTATATTTACTTGTATATAACGTGCAAGTGCTGAAAAAAATTACAAGGAAGAGGCACTTCGATACAACCTGTATATCACATAAAGGAGGGCCTCCTTCATTTTGAGTTGCGGGCCTGCAGGTGAGCTAACCCTGTAAAAGATTTGAGTTGCGGGCCTGAAGGTGAGCTGACCCTGTAAAATATTTAAGGTTTGGCCCTGCAGGTGAGCTGACCCTGTAAAAAATTAGATGTGAGGGCCTTCTGGGGAGTGGACCCTGTAAAAAATTAGATGTGAGGGCTTGCTGGTGAGTGGACCCTGTAAAAAATTAGATGTGAGGGCCTGCTGGTGAGCAGACCCTCTAAAAAATGATATGTGAAGGCCTGCTAGTGAGCGGACCCTCTAAAAATTATATTCAAAGGCCATATATGCGAGGGAATTATATGTGACGAATAAGCAATGCATGTTGATATGATGGAAGAAGAGGAGGAGAAAAGGAAGATTCAAACATATACCCTTGTTTGTGGTGGAAGGGGTGCATGTAAAGTGCCGTTATGTTCATCAGCATTCCTCTGGTGGAGTCGGGAAGTCATGGTCAATCCAGGCCTTGTCAGCATTTTCAGTTGACAGGCGGATGGGCTTATCTGTTATAATGCCCCCAGCAGCACTAAATACATGCTCAGACAAAACGCTGGCGGCAGGGCAGACCAGCACCTCCAAAGCGTAGAGCGCCAGTTTGTTCCTTGTGTGTAACTTGGACACCGAGTAGTTGTAAGGTACTGAGGGATCATTGAGGACGCTGACATGGTCTGCTATGTACTCCTTCACCATTTTCCAAAATTTTTCTCTCCTTGTGGCAGTAGGCCGCACATCAGGGTGAGTGTGCTGGCGGGGTGACATGAAACTGTCCCAGGCTTTGGAGAGTGTTGCCCTGTCTCTGTTAGAACTGCTGTGTGTTTCCCTTGTCTCCCCTCCTCGGTTGGCCAAGGAAGTACGGACTCTGGTGCCAGCGTTGTCAGATGGAAAGTTTTGGAGCAATTTTCCAACAAGGATCTTCTGGTACTACACCATTTTGCTCGTCCTCTCCACCTGAGGAATGAGAGATGAGAAGTTCTCTTTGTAGCGGGGGTCGAGAAGGGTGAATAACCAGTAAGCCGTGTTTTTTAAAATGCGTATAACATGCCGGTCACGGGAAAGGCAGTCATGTGTGCCAGAGTCCCAACAGGGGAGACTTCGCTGTCGTCATCAGGAGGATCACTCCCAATCTCCTCATCCTCTTCATCATCTTCTGCCCACCCACGCAGAACAGATGAAATTAAACTTCCTTGGGTACTACCTTTTGTTGCAGAGGCAACCATCTCCTGCTCGTCCTCGTCTTTAGCATCCAATTTGCGTTGAGAAGGCAAACTGAGCGTGGACTGGCTATTATCAACCTGTGTAATGTCTTTCCCCATTTCCACCTCTTCCACATGCACAGCATCGTCCTTAAAGGGAACCTGTCACCGGGATTTTATGTATAGAACTGAGGACATGGGCTGCTAGATCGCTGCTAGCACATGCACAATACCCACAATACCCAATCCCCATGGCTATGTGTGATTTTATTGTGTAAAAAAAAAAGATTTTATAGTTATGCAAATTAAACTGATATGAGTCCTGACCAGGACTCATCTCAGGGACAGGACTCATATCAGGTTAATTTGCATATGTATCAAATCATTTTTTTTTTTCACAATAAAAATACACAGAGCTATGGCGACTGGGTATTGTGGATGTGCTAGCGGCCATCTAGCAACCCATGTCCTCAGCTCTATACAAAAATTCCCGGTGACAGGTTCCCTTTAATTGTGAGTAGCGAGCATTTGAGAAGATACAGAAGTGGGATGGTGACGCTGATAATAGCGTTATAGCTGCTCACCATCTGTGTTGATTCTTCAAAGTTGCGTAAAACCTCACAGAGGTCAGACATCCATGCCAAGTCCTCGCTTGTGAATAGCGGAAGCTTACTGAAAAGGCGACGACCATGTTGCAGCTGGTATTCCACAACTGCCCTCTGCTGCTCACAAAGCCTGGCCAACAAGTGGAACGAGGAGTTCCAGCACATGCTCATGTCACAAAACAGCCAGTGAGCTGGCAATTTCAAGCGCTGCTTCAGCATTGACAGAGCGGCTGAAGCTGTCGGTGACTTGTGGAAATGTGCACACACGCGGCGCACCTTCCCAAGTAGCTCAGGCAAATTGGGGTAGGTTTTTAGAAAAAACAGAACCACAAGGTTGAATATGTGGGCAAGGCATGGGATGTGTCTAAGGTTCCCCAGCTCCAAAGCAGCCACCAAGTTGCGGCCATTATCAGACACAACCGTGCCTGCTTATAGGTTGGGTGGTAAGAGCCACAGCTCAGGCTGGTCTCTTATCCCCTGCCACAGCTTTGCGGCGGTGTGCTGTTTGTCATCTAGGCAGATCACCTTCAGCTCAGACTGTTGCCGCTTCCCCACTGCAGTGCTACACTGCTTCCAGCTACCGACTGATGACTGACTGGTGCTGCACGCGGATAATTCTGAGGTGGAAGTGGAGGAGGAGGCAAAGTGGGGGTTGGAGCCACTAATGTAGGTGCAGGCGGAAACCCTGATGGAAGTAGGGCCCACAATCCTTGGCGTCGGTAGCACCTGTGCCACCCCTGGGTACAAGTCGCTCCCGGCCTCCACAACATTCACCCAGTATGCCATCAGGGAAATGTAGCATTCCTGGCCGAAAGCACTTGTCCATGTGTCCGTCTTTAAGTGGACATTACCAGTAACTGCGTTGGTCAGGGCACGTGTGATGTTAATGGACACATGTTGGTGTAAGACTTGCACGGCACACCTTAAAAAATTGTGGAGGCTGGGGACTGCGTAAGAAGTGACGGCCACCAACATCAGGCTGTGGAAGTCCTCAGTGTTCACAAGCCTAATTGGCAACATTTGCAGGGCCAGTAATTTGGAAAGCTGAACATTTAGTGCTATGACCTGTGGGTGGGTGGCTGGGTGTTTGCTCTTGTGTTCAAATGCCTGACAAAATGACATTTGGACGCTGCGCTGAGACAGGGAAGTGGATGTTGTCGCTGATGGTGCTTGCAAAGGTCCAGGTGCATGCTGGGAGACATCTGGGCCTGCGTCTTGGACAGGGCATTTGCCAGCATGTATCACGGGGAAGAGCAGGCAGTGTTGTGACCCGCAGGCACAGATTGCGGACCCAGGCATTCGGCCCACCTATTAGGGTGCTTTGATGCCATGTGGCAAATCATGCTGGTGGTGGTGAGGTTGCTAGTGTTAACGCCTCAGCTCATTTTGGTGTGGCACAGGTTGCAAACTACTATTCTTTTGTCATCCTCACTTTCATCAAAAAAGCACCATACTGCCGAACACGTCCCCCTTGGCAAGGGAGATTTACGCAAGAGGGGGCTCTGTGGAACAGTTGCGGGCCTGTTCGGTGGTGCCCGCCTTCTTCCTTTTGCCACCCCACTGCCTCCTCCAGCCTGTTGCAGTGCTGCAGATTCCTCCCCTTCTTTACTGCTCTCCTCGCTCGGCTTGTTGCCGCCTTCCCAGGTTAGGTCAGTGACCTCGTCGTCCAGCACCTCCTCTTCCACTTCCTCCTTCTGATCATTCTCCTGATTTGCTGAGATAACCACAACCTCAGTGATTGACAACTGTGTATGATCCTCTTCCTCAACCTCTTGAGACAGTAAATGCGGTTGAGTCATTGGCAACTGTGTCTCATCATCATCCACCTCATTATACACTAATTGCCTTTTCCCAGCGTCATGTTCTTGTGACTCTGGATGCTCAATAGGTTGGAAATCGGGGCACAAGTTCTCAGGTCCCTCTTCAATCGTGCTTGGTGAGAGGGCCAAATCAATTAATGGCGATGCAAAGAGGTCCTCGGAATATCCGAGTGTGGGATCACTTGCTTGGCCAGACTGTAAATGGTGGGAGGATCAGGGTGAGGATTGTGTGGCCCAGACTCCTGGCAACTGAGACTGGACTTGTTGGAGGACAGGGTGGTGCTTAACCGACTGGAAGCATTATGTGCTGCAATCCAACCAACCACCTGCTTGCACTGGTCTGACTTCAAGAGAGGTGTCTTGCGCCGCCCTGCAAACTGGGATATTGTTTTCTGGCAGCAGGCACAGTTTCACCGCGCCCAGGGCCGTGGCTTCTGCGTGCACCATCAGCATCACGGCCACTTCCCCGTCAATTAATGCTCGCCTTCTTCATATTAAATGTTATATGTTAAAAAGGACTGTTTATAGGCAAAGTGTGGATAAATTATGGAAAATATATATTTGTTGTCAGTAATATTTTTCCCTATATCTGGCCCTGACACACACACACACATGCTTGCAGCGCAGATGTGACAATTCACTGCAGACACTATTTATAGAAAAAGTGTGGATGAATTATGGGAAAAATATATTTGTTGTCTGTAATATTTTTCCCAATATCTGGCCCTGAAACACTCATGCTCTTGCAGCGCATATGTAAAAATTCACTGCATACACCGTTTATAGGCAAAGTGTGGATAAATTATCGAAAATATATACCGTATTTTATAAGACGCACCGGCCCATAAGACGCACCTAGGTTTTTGAGGAGGAAAATAAGAAGAAAAATATTTTGAACCAAAAGGTGTGCTTTTGGTGGGTTTTGAACTAATTGTGGTCTGTGGATGGCACTGTTATGGGGGATCTGTGGATGGCGCACTGTTATGGGGGATCTGTGGGTGATGCACTGTTATGGGGGATCTGTGGGTGATGCACTGTTATGGGGGATCTGTGGGTGATGCACTGTTATTGGGGATCTGTGGGTGACACTTATGGGGGATCTGTGGGTGACACTTATGGGGGATCTGTGGGTGGCTCTTATTGGGCTCTCTGGATGGCACTGTTATGAGGATCTGTGTATGACAGTTATGGGGGGATCTGTGGATGACACATCTATAGCATCTTATGCTATGTGTCATACACAGATCCCCTCCATAAGTGTCCCTGTAGTGAATGACCCCCAATACACGGGGTGGGGGTCGCATCTGTTTTTATAATGACAGCGGGGCCTGTGCAGTGACTGTATTCTACTACACGGGCCCCGCTCACTGTATAATCGTATCTCTAATAGTTAATTGTTACGGTATGTATATAATCGCATAATGAGCGCTGTGTATTACTTACAACTACAAGCGCTCGCCGCTCGGTAGGTAGCACAGAGGAGGCAGGCCGGGAGGACAGGCGCTGGCAGCGTGCGCCTGCTTCATTCATAAAGTGGGCGGCGCAGGCGCGTGACGTATGACTCACACTGCCAGCGCCCATCCTCCCAACCTGCCTCCTCCCTCCTCTATGCTACCTACTACCGAGAGGCGAGCGCTTGTAGTTGTAAGTAATACACAGCGCTCATTATGCGATTATATACATAACAGTTAACTATTAGAGATACGATTATACAGTGAGCGGGGCCCGTGTAGTAGAATACAGTCACTGCACGGGCCCAGCTGTCATTATAAAAGCAGATGCCGGCCCCCAGCCTCTCCTCCCTCACAGCCAATACACCCGCCGCGCGGCATCGCGGCGGGTGTATAATTGAAAACTCGGCAAAATCAGCAGCATTTGCTCCATAAGATGCACTGCTATTTTCCCCCCACTTTTGGGGGGGAAAAAGTGCGTCTTATAGGGCGAAAAATACGGTATTTGTTGTAAGTAAAATTTTTCCCAATATCTGGACCTGACACACACACGCGTGTTTGCAGCGCAGATGTGAAAATTCACTGCAGACACCGTTTATAGGCAAAGTGTGGATAAATTATGCAAAATATATATTTGTTGTCAGTAATATTTTTCAGAATATCTGGCCCTGACACACGCGCTTGCAGCGCAGATGTGACATTTCACTGCAGACACCATTTATAGGCAAAGTGTGGCTAAATTTTGGAAAATATATATTTGTTGTCAATAATATTTTTCAGAATATCTGGCCCTGACACACACACACACGCACGCACACTGAAAATTCACTTCAGACACCTGTCATGCCCCACTCTGACAATGAGCGAAGGTCAGCCAGGATAGCAGCACGGGTTTAGTGGTTGATTTGGAGCCGTGCTAGATCCGCCTCTCATCAGGTGCACTGGGTGGGGTCATTAGTTTAAATAGCACACTGCCCAGTGCCCTGAGCGGATTATACTGTTCATTTTGGTCTGGGAAGCTTGGAAGGAAGGTTGGCTGTCAGTTCCTGCTCTCAGAGATAAGTGTCATTTCTAGTTCGGTTGTTTGTGTCTTCTATTCCATCCAGGTTCTGTGCGAGCAGACTGCTCCTATCTCCCCACTTCACCATCTTAGTGAGTTCAGGGTTTTGTCAGCCCAGGCTGGAGGACACAGCACACCTACCTTCAAGGTCTGCTGTGGGCTGAGCAGTGCAGGGAAAGAGGTCAGGGAGAAGCTAGGAGGTGACCCTTCCCCTGTCTCTTGTCCAGAGCCTGGTTGGTGTGTTATCTTTTGTACAGAGTGCACGTCCCACATGACATTATAATCCGCCATACTGTGACGGCCATTGCTCAGCGCTTTTGTGATGGCGTCAATTGATGCACTGGTTGACCGCACGCAGGGTTTATCCCTAGAGGTTGCGGATCTGTGTAGTTCGGTCACACAGTGTCAGAGGGTGCTGGCAGCAGGTACAGGTCAAATTGTTGGGGAGCCTAAAGTCGCTCTTCCTGAGAAATTTGCAGGGGGTACTGATGATTTTTTCCTCTTCAAAGAGTCATGTAATTTGTACTTTTGATTGTGCCCATTTTCTTCAGGTAATGAAGATCAAAGGGTGGGTATTGTCACGGATGAGCCGCGAGAATATTGAACTGTCCTCCCAATATTATCAATATTACTCTGCCTTATTAAACAGTAATTATTTCCCTAGGCCCCAGAACCTACAATTTGATTATTCAGAGCGTCTTCTTCTGTTGTACCCAGAGAACAACATAGTCCTTTTGTTCAAGTCAGTCAATAGATGCCTAGCAGATAACGCAATTACAGCTGGCTTCCTATGGTTGACAAAAGAACTTCTCTTCCTGAAGAGATATCACAGCTAGGTGTGAAGACAGCACCTGGGGGGAGCCGATTGGTGTCGCTGCTATCAGGATCTGTAAGCTGGCTTGCTGCAGACAAGCCGGCACCAAGGTTTCCCAGACTGCAACATGAATCTGAGATATGATTTTTACCCCTTTAAGAGAGCCCATGCATCTTACGGACGTAAAAATTACATCATCGTGTCACTCAGAAGTCACTGGACGTTTACATAGGACAAACATAACTCTAAGATGTGCCCAGGTAAAGTTATGGTGTTACTCCATCATAGAACCAGTTATAATAGTAATATTTGGTATCCCTGAACTCCATATTTTGTAGGGAATGTGAATATGTGCTTGTTACTTGTGTACAGCGGAGACATCCCACGATATGGCACATGCCATATTTCAGAACTGACATTCACCTCAGGAATACAGCCGGCCCCAGCAGGCGGACTCTCAATTCCCCGCCTTGATTCTGAGACCCTTTATAACACATCTAGAATCTGCTAAAGGAGTTCTCCACTTTTAACAACACCTAAAGAGGGCCTCAGCCAGAGAACCTGTGGGCTGTAGGCATATTACACTGGACAAAGGCTTCTTGGACTTGACCCCTGCAACGGACTATTTCCCCAACGGACATCTTTTCTGCGGAAACTAAGTATTTTCTTTCTTTTCTCTCTTTTTGTTTATTGGACTATACTCTCCTTGATTATTGTGTTAATAATTACTGTGCATCGTGATAATTTGTATTGTATATAGATATATAATAAATGACCTCCAAGTCATTTCTCTAGCCATATGCCTGTTTTCAAACACTGCAAAAACTTACCCTAGCCTCTCCGAAGGGAAAGCTACTCGGTTGTGTTATCTAGATAGTGGGGTCCTTGCTCCCATAAATTGCAAGGTGGTGGCAGTTAAACTACCCTGTGTGTAGTTCCGGTCGCAGTTCGTCGCACGCTTACTTGCGGTCAATCGGAGGTCCACTCCCTGCGCTTTCAGCCTATCGACTGTACGGACTCAAGTTAGACTGTCGGTGTGCTGGAAGTGGCTGGGGGGCCTGTTTGCGGATTGACCACTAGGGGCGCTGTGACGGTTTCGTGACGTATTGTGGCCGCGGCGGTCGCAGTTCGTCACAGGTATCATCATGTCTTTGCTTAAAGGGGTCTCGCAATCCTGGGCTTTTTCTCTGCCGCCCGGTTCTCTGGCCCTCCGGTCGGTGGAGGAAAGCCCTGGGATTGATTTACGATGACCCAGATCGAGTTTCGATGGCAGAATCAAAATTACATAACTTACTACAGGGTAAAAATACTGCTGAGGTTTACTGCACAGAGTTTAGGAGGTGGGCTATGGAGTCGGGGTGGAATGACCCCACGTTACGTAGTCAATTTTGTCAGCGGTTATCTGAAAGGTTGAAAGATGCCCTGGCTTTTCATGAATACCCAGATACTTTGGAGAATGCAATGTCTTTGGCTATACGTTTGGATAGACGTATCAGAGAGGTGTAAGGGTCCCTCTGTGCAGGGAATTCCTCCCGCGTGCGGTTTTGTTTTACCAGCTGCCCAGGGTGATATTGCTTGTTACTCTGGGGTAGGGGAGGAACCCATGCAGTTAGGTCAGATATCTGGCCATTCTGATAGTAGAGACCTTCGAAAAGTGCACAATCTATGTTTCTATTGTGGGAAGAAGGGTCATTTTATTTTTTCTTGTCCTTATGTTAAATCACAGGTGGAAGAGAGAAAGGAAAAAAAACCTCCCCTCACACTTGGTAGTATGAATGGTGTGGTGGAGCAGACGGGTATGCAAGCTCCCTGCAGTTCCCGTTTTCTCCTTTCAGCTATGGTGGTGCTAGAGTCTAGAAATGTGTTTGTTGATGTTTTCCTTGATTGTGGTGCTGGGGTAAATTTAATTGACTTTCTTTTCTTCAGGGCCTGGGACTAAGTACTTGCACGTTAGAGAACGAGATTTGTGTTTTTGCAATTGATTCTTCCCCTCTTTCTCAAAGGAGCCTTACTCACAATGTTCATGGTATTCATTTAAGGGTGGGTGATTCACATGCTGAGATTATTTCTTGTTTTGTCATGAAGGATTTGTCAGCTCCTATAGTGTTGGGGTTGCCATGGTTGTCTAGACATAACCCAATTATAGACTGGCAAGCAAGACAAATCATTGGTTGGAGCAAGTTTTGTTCGGATAATTGTCTTGTTACATCTATCGCTGAAGTGTCCATTACGGCCTTGCCTCAGTATCTCTCGGATTTTTCGGATGTCTTTTCGGAGGGTGGAGTTCAGGAATTGCTCCCTCATCGAGACTATGATTGTCCAGTGAATCTCATTCCGGGGGCTAAGTTGCCTAAGTCTCGGCTTTACAACCTCTCTCAACCCGAGAGAGAGGTCATGCGAAAGTATGTCGCCGAGAGTTTGGCAAAGGGTCATATCAGACCATCTAAGTCTCCAGTGGCAGTAGGTTTGTTCTTCGTGAAGAAGAAAGATGGATCACTGAGACCGTGTTTGGATTTCCGGGAGTTGAACCGTATTACAGTCCGGGATCCATATCCCCTGCCTTTGATCTCTGATCTTTTTGATCAGATTGTTGGAGCCAAGGTGTTCTCCAAGTTGGATTTGAGAGGAGCATACAATCTGATCAGGATCAAGGAGGGGGATGAGTGGAAAATGGCCTTCAATACGAACGAGGGTCATTTTGAGAACCTGGTAATGCCTTTTGGGTTGACAAATGCGCCAGCGGTATTTCAGCGATTTGTCGATGATATTTTTCATCACTTGGTGGGGAGGTTCGTAGTAGTTTACCTAGATGACATCTTAATTTATTCTCCTGATCTGAAGACCCATCAGGATCATGTGAGACAGGTTTTGACTAGTGATGAGTGGAAGGGGTAATATTCGAATTCGCAATATTTCACGAATATTTTTTAGAATTCGAAAATTCGCGATTTTTTTTTTCTTGAAAAAAATCGACAAGGTAATGATTGTGGAATATGCGAATTTTCGTAATTAGAATTTTCGGATTAAAATTTTTATTACGAATTTTTCAGCTTACAACTATTAGACAAAGAAGATTATAGCACTATATTAGCTAAATTGCTCTATATTAGATTTTTTGAATATTCGCTATATTGCTGTAACAGTTTTTTCGAATATTCGTAATTTATAGCAATATAGCGAATATTCGAAAAAAAAACAAATATAGAGCAATTTAGCTAATATAGTGCTATAATATTTTTTTTTATAGTTGTCATTTTTTTCCAATCTGAACTTCAGATGAGAAAAAAATTACAACTATTAGACAAAGAAGATTATAGCACTATATTAGCTAAATTGCTCTATATTCGTTTTTTTTTTTTCGAATATTCGCTATATTGCTATAAAACTTAGTTTTTTCGAATATTTGTAATATTCTAAAACAAGAATATATAGCAATATAGCAATATAGCGAATATTCGAAAAAACGAATATAGAGCAATTTAGCTAATATAGTGCTATAATCTTCTTTGTCTTAAAGTTGAAAAATTTGCAATAAAAATTTGAATCCGAACATTCGAATTACGAAAATTCGCATATTACACAATCATTACCTTGCCGAATTTTTCAAGAAAAAAAAATCGTGCACTTTCGAATATGACCCCTGCCGCTCATCACTACTCCTAAAGTCAAGTATATTGCAGCCTTCTTATTGGCCCACAAGATAGAAGCAGGAAGGGATCATGTGTACTGATTAAAAGAAAAAAGAAAAAGTCTAAAAGAAAAAAATCGGAAAAAAAATCGAATATTCGAAATTGCGAATATATAACTATATTAGCGAATTTTCGAAGTACCTATATTTGCGATAAAAATTCGAAATTCTAATATTCGTGATCAACACTAGTTTTGACGATCCTTCGGGAGAATAAGTTATATGCTAAACTGAAGAAATGTTTTTTTGCAGTGCAAGAGCTTCCGTTCTTGGGATACATGCTTTCTGATTCCGGTTTTCGTATGGACCCCGAAAAGGTCCGGGCAGTTCTGGAGTGGGACCAACCGGAGAATCAGAAAGCTTTGATGCGGTTCTTGGGGTTTACGAATTATTATAGAAAATGTATTTCGAATTATTCCAACCTAGTCAAACCCCTTACTGATATGACCAAGAAGGGCGCTGATGTCTGTCTGGTCGGATGAGGCATTGCAGGACTTTTCGGCTATTAAGGAGCGTTTTGCGTCTGCTACCATTCTGGTGCAGCCGGATGTATCTCAGCCATTCGTGGTGGAGGTTGATGCATCAGAGGTGGGGGTTGGGGCGGTGCTTTCGCAGGGTTCTTCTCCTGGCAAGTGGGTCCCATGTGCCTTCTTCTCCAGGAAGCTCTCGGTCGCCGAGAGGAATTATGATGTTGGAGATAGGGAGTTGTTGGCTATCAAGTTGGCCTTTGAGGAATGGCGTCACTGGTTAGAGGGGGCGTCTCACCCCGTTACGGTGTATACAGACCATAAGAATTTGGCCTACCTGCAATCTGCCAAGCGCCTGAACCCTAGACACGCCAGATGGTCATTGTTTTTTACCAGGTTCAATTTCGTGGTTACCTTTCGCCCAGGGGTTAAGAACGTCAAGGCAGATGCCTTGTCTCGTAGCTTCCCTGGGGGAGGTGATTCAGAAGATCCAGCGCCGATTTTGGCAGATGGAGTGGTGGTCTCCACTCTGTACTCTGAATTGGAGATAGAGGTATTGGGAGCTCAGGAGGGGGCTCCTGGTTCGTGTCCCCCAGGGAGGTTGTTTGTTCCTGAGGGCCTACGATACAAGGTATTCAAGGAACATTGCGATACTGTTCTCGCTGGACATCCTGGTGGTAAGTCCACCTGTGATCTGGTGTCCCGGAGGTTCTGGTATCCAGGGTTACGTAAGAGTATTGAGAATTACGTGACAGCTTGTGAAACCTGCGCTCGGTCAAAGGTTGCTCATACTTGACCGCCTGGTTCACTTCTTCCATTGTTTATTCCATCTTGTCCTTGGACGCATTTGTCCATGGACTTTATTACGGACCTGCCGAGTTCCTCCGGGAGAACAGTGATTTTGGTGGTAGTCGACCGTTTCAGTAAAATGTCTCACTTTATACCACTAACGAGTCTGCCTAATGCTAAGACTCTTGCACAGATCTTTGTGGATAATATTGTGAAATTGCACAGTATTCCTTCGGATGTGGTCTCTAATAGGGGCACACAGTTTGTCTCCAGGTTTTGGAGGGCGTTCTACTCTCGGCTTGGCATTCAACTTTCTTTCTCGTCGGCTTTTCACCCACAGTCGAATGGTCAGACGGAGCGTACCAATCAAAACCTGGAGACCTACTTGAGGTGCTTTGTGGCTGAGAATCAGGAGGACTGGTCCTCATTCTTATGCTTAGCAGAATTTGCATTGAATAACCGTAGGCAGGAGTCCACGGGTAAGTCGCCATTTTTTGGCGCATACGGTTTCCATCCTCAGTTTGGTACCTTTTCTGGGTCTGGTTCCTCCGGGATGCCAGAGGAGGAGAGATTCTCTTCTGCCTTGTCGTCTATCTGGCAGAGGATTCAAGGGAATTTGGAGAGGATGGGTGAGAGGTATAAACGAATGGCTGACAGGAGACGTGTGACTGGTCCAGACCTGTGTGCGGGTGATCTGGTGTGGTTGTCCACTAAGAATATCAAGTTGAGAGTGCCATCTTGGAAAATGGGTCCAAGATTTGTTGGTCCGTATAAGATTTCTGCGGTGATCAATCCGGTGGCGTTTCGGCTGGATCTTCCGCAGACTTGGAGGATCCATGATGTCTTTCGCAGGTCTTTGCTAAAAAAATATGTTAAACCGGTGGTACCATCACCATTGCCTCCTCCTCCTGTTCTAGTCGAGGGAAACTTGGAGTTCGAGATCTCCAGGATTCTCGACTCGAGAGTTCTTCGGGGTTCCCTCCAGTACCTGGTGCACTGGAGGGGATACGGTCCTGAGGAGAGGATGTGGGTTCCGGCGTCAGATGTCAACGCCAGCCGACTGGTGAGGGCCTTTCATAGGTCCCATCCGGATAAGGTTGGTCCAGGGTGTCCGGAGGTCACCCATAGAAGGGGGGTACTGTCATGCCCCACTCTGACGATGTACGTAAGTCAGCCAGGATAGCAGCACAGGTTTACAGGTTGCTTTGGAGCCGTGCTGGATCCGCCTCTCATCAGGTGCACTGGGTGGGGTCATTAGTTTAAATAGCACACTGCCCAGTGCCCTGAGCGGATTATACTGTTCATTTCGGTGAGGGAAGGTTGGCTGTCAGTTCCTGCTCTCAGAGATAAGTGTCATTTCTAGTTCGGTTGTTTGTGTCTTCTATTCCATCCAGGTTCTGTGCAAGCAGACTGCTCCTACCTTCCCACTTCACCATCTTAGGGAGTTCAGGGTTTTGTCAGCCCAGGCTAGAGGACACAGCACACCTACCTTCAAGGTCTGCTGTGGGCTGAGCAGTGCAGGGAAAGAGGTCAGGGAGAAGCTAGGAGGTGACCCTTCCCCTGTCTCTCGTCCAGAGCCTGGTTGGTGTGTTATCTTTTGTACAGAGTGCACGTCCGTCGTGACAACACCATTTATAGGCAAAGTGTGGATAAATTATGGAAAATATATATATTTGTTGTCAGTAATATTTTTCCCAATATCTGGCGCTGACACACGCTTGCAGTGCAGATGTGAAAATTTACTGCAGACACCGTTTATAGGCAATGTGTGTATAAATTATGGAAAATATATATTTTTGTCAGTAATATTTTTCCCAATATCTGGCCCTGACACACTCACATGTGCGCTTGTAGCGCAGATGTGAAAATTCACTGCAGACACCGTTTATAGGCAAAGTGTGGATAAATTATGGAACATGGCTACTGGCATTACAGTGATGGAAGTACTTATTTGCACGTTTATTGGCGAAAAATGTCAGGGGAGGAGACTCAAGCATGGTGCTCGAGCACATGCAGTACTCGGCCGAGTAGCGCCATGTGCCAAGCATAGCGATGCTCGAGCCAAACAGGTATCCGGTCAACACTAGTTTTAGATGGTCAGATTAGTAGGCTCTTGCTCCAATAGTTTTTGAGGGTCACCAACAGGCCATCAATCATAATTTTTTAAGAGTGTGTGTGATGCCCTCCATTATGTTTAATAAAGGGTGTATTGTAATTTTTTGCAGCCCTTTCACTTAGTGCATAAGCTTTATGAGTAAAGGAGTCCCACTACCTGAACAATTGTACCACAATGTGAATGAGGCCCACCATTATGTGATATACAGGTTGTATCGGAGTGCCTCTTCCTTGTATTTTTTGGCAGCTCTTGCACTTTATATACAAGTAAATATACAGGAATGAATGTTTCCTAACAATTTTTCGATTTTTATGTTTGGCTTTGTGAGTATCATTGTCAGTCTGTAAAAGTGGCTTAATACTCAGACAGCATCATTCCCAGCAGCGACTTGGGAGTCCAAGATGCATCCAGAGTGAAATTATAAAATATGTGTATTGTACAGTGGGGAAATGTTGCAATTACAATTATTATTATCAATGAGTAAATATGGAAGTATAAAGGAACATATATATATATATATATATATATATATATATATATATATATCACATACATAGATACTTGTACACAATAATAGTCAGAATTGCTTAAACTACAAAATTACAATATAAAAATACCCCCAAGACCATTTGGTAACTAAACAACTAAATCACTCTTACTTTACAGTAATTACCATACATGGGTCTGTCTAGGTCTCTCAATCAGTCCTTCTTTTTCCACTTCCAGTTTCTATGTCCTCCTTCTCTGCCTGTGCTTTCTTCTTTTCTTTTCTCTTCCTCCCTTGCTGTCCAGTCCCCGTCCTCCTTTGGGTCTCACACTTTGGCCTTTTATATGATTAACAGCCAGTTGCAGAATCTTCTTGAACATGGCCTGGACACATCTGATTGGTTGCTCCCTATGATTTTCTAGCACTTTCTGGTTAACTCTGGTTAAGATTGATAGAAGTAGCTGGAATGTCCAGCATTTTCCTTCCCCATTAGCCACTGTACCACCTACAGGACAACTATCACACATTCCTTAGGCAGTTCACAACTATTTGATGCCTTTGATATGTTAATATTCTTTTTCCCAGACAGTACCTGCTCATGCTGGCTTTGAAAACCTTTCATACGTCCAGGGTACCAATACAATATATAGCTTATATTATTTTCCTAAAAATGTATAAAAGTCTGTATTTCTTACAACTGGAGGTAACATTTTAACATGGGTGTTGTAGAGTTAAAAAGGCATTTGTAGAATGCTCACCTCTACAGGTCTTGCTCTACACCTCTATTATCTGGTCTGCTTCTGGCAGTTGTTCATTTCTCCTTAAGGCCTCCAACTGACTGATACCTGGGTCCATGGGTGGCTATGGTGTCAGCTTCCTCTAGCACTGCAGTCTCTGAATGAACTAGTTTAGACTGGATTAGATTACTCAGCCTCATTTACTGACTCCGCATTATTCTGACTCACTCCTTTCCTCCTCTCTAGTGGCGGCTGTGAGATATGTGCTTGCATAATTACACAGTAACTGTACCCCCACAGTGTCAGTAGCATCACCAGATCCTAAAGCAGACATGTCCCTCGCTGATCTTTGAGAGGTACGTGGCCCCTGATATTTATTGCTGCTGCCATCACCCTCCTCCTCTGATGTTGCCCTCCTCCTCTGATGTTGCCTTCTCCTTAGCACAGAATGATGTTCTTCTCATTCTGCTAGATCACCTCTCTGCCTGCTGTAGCACGTATTGGCTCATCCAGGCTGTCTGTCAGCCTGGGAGCCAATCAGCCAACCTCCTCTCACTTCCACTCAGGGTCACCTGAGAACCCTTCTTCCTCCAAAATGCTTTTTTCCCACCAACATGTGCACTAAAATGGTGCTATGCACTATTGTAGTGGATTCATCCTGAACCCACCTAAAAAGATTTGTGTTCATCTGCCATCGGAAAAATAGCAAAGTTCAGATTGAACTTGGTTCAGTCCGACCTGGTTCTCCCAGCCTTACTTCATACATATCACAACACACACTAGTTTAAAGTCAGATTCATCTCCCAGTTTGGAGAGCCCCCCTCTGAAAGAAGAGAGGACCAGGCTCTCTGTCCTGGAGAGAGAACACCAAAAAAAAAAATGATGCATTAAATGTCTATAACAGTGCGATAATTTAATTCTCGTGACAATTTTCTTACGAATTAAATCCTGTAAAAATGCAGGAGTATCTATAATAAAAAAATTACTATTCAAGGTGCTAGAGAGTGCTAACCTCAGTTGAAAATATGCAAACCAAGCCACCTCACCTAAATTTGCCCTTAGTTCCGTAAGGGACAAAATTTGTCCACCACTGACTACTTGGTGTAAGTACTGCACATTTTTGGTCCTCCAATACTGGCGGCAGCTTGAGTCGTTTAGATTAAGAAGTTTTGGGTTATGCCATAATGGGGTGCAAATAAGCGAAGCCTTAACTCCACACCAACTCCTTATGAGAGAGCAAGTCTTCATAGCCATTCTGCAGAAAAATGTGTATCCGCTCAGTGTGTTTAGTAAATAATCTGATTCCAGTACGGTGAAAAAATCGGAGAAACCTGCATCTTTCACCACTTTACTGCAGAAGGGACTATTTTGCCAATCATTAACCTCCTCCCGTCACACTAACGCCGAAAGGCGTCAATGCTGCGGCGCTCCCAGGTCACACTAACGCCAATAGGCGTCATCTCGCGAGACGCGAGATTTCCTGTGAACGCGCGCACACAGGCGCGCGCGCTCACAGGAACGGAAGGTAAGCGAGTGGATCTCCAGCCTGCCAGCGGCGATCATTCGCTGGCAGGCTGGAGATCCGAATTTTTTAACCCCTAACAGGTATATTAGACGCTGTTTTCATAACAGCGTCTAATATACCTCCTACCTGGTCCTCTGGTGGTCCCTTTTGTTAGGATCGACCACCAGAGGACTCAGGTAGGTCAGTACAGTCGCACCAAACACCACACTACACTACACTACACCCCCCCCCGTCACTTATTAACCCCTTATAAACCCCTGATCACCCATGATCACCCCATATAAACTCCCTGATCACCCCCCTGTCATTGATCACCCCCCTGTCAGGCTCCGTTCAGACGTCCGTATGATTTTTACGGATCCACGGATACATGGATCGGATCCGCAAAAAGCATACGGACGTCTGAATGGAGCCTTACAGGGGGGTGATCAATGACAGGCGGGTGATCACCCATATACACTCCCTGATCACCCCCTGTCATTGATCACTCCCCTGTAAGGCTCCATTCAGACGTCCGCATGATTTTTACGGATACATGGATCGGATCTGCAAAACACATGCGGACGTCTGAATGGAGCCTTACAGGGGGTGATCAATGACAGGCGGGTGATCACCCATATACACTCCCTGATCACCCCCCTGTCATTGATAACCCCCCTGCAAGGCTCCATTCAGACGTCCGCATGCGTTTTGTGGATCCGATCCATGTATCCATGGATCCGTAAAAAATCATGCGCATGTCTGATTGGAGCCTTACAGGGGGGGTGATCAGTGACAGGGGGGTGATCACCCTGATTACCCTGATCACCCCCTGTCATTGATAACCCCCCTGTAAGGATCCATTCAGACGTCCGCATGCGTTCTGTGGATCCGATCCATGGATCCGTAAAAAATCATGCGCATGTCTGATTGGAGCCTTACAGGGGGGGTGATCAGTGACAGGGGGGTGATCACCCTGATTACCCTGATCACCGCCTGTCATTGATAACCCCCCTGTAAGGATCCATTCAGACGTCCGCATGCGTTCTGTGGATCTGATCCATGTATCCATGGATCCGTAAAAAATCATGCGGATGTCTGAATGGAGCCTTACAGGGGGGGTGATCAGTGACAGGGGGGTGATCACCCTGATCACCCCTGTCATTGATAACCCCCCTGTAAGGCTCCATTCAGACGTCCGCATGCGTTTTGTGGATCCGATCCATGGATCCATGGATCCGTAAAAAATCATGCGGATGTCTGAATGGAGCCTTACAGGGGGGGTGATCAGTGACAGGGGGGTGATTACCCTGATCACCCCCTGTCATTGATAACCCCCCTGTAAGGCTCCATTCAGACGTCCGCATGCGTTTTGTGGATCCGATCCATGTATCCATGGATCCGTAAAAAATCATGCGGATGTCTCAATGAAGCCTTACAGGGGGGGTGATCAGTGACAGGGGGGTGATTACCCTGATCACCCCATGTCATTGATAACCCCCCTGTAAGGCTCCATTCAGACGTCCGCATGCGTTTTGTGGATCCGATACATGTATCCATGGATCCGTAAAAAATCATGCGGATGTCTGAATGGAGCCTTACAGGGGGGGTGATCAGTGACAGGGGGGTGATCACCCTGATTACCCTGATCACCCCCTGTCATTGATAACCCCCCTGTAAGGCTCCATTCAGACGTCCGCATGCGTTCTGTGGATCCGATACATGTATCCATGGATCCGTAAAAAATCATGCGGATGTCTGAATGGAGCCTTACAGGGGGGGTGATCAGTGACAGGGGGGTGATCACCCTGATTACCCTGATCACCCCCTGTCATTGATAACCCCCCTGTAAGGCTCCATTCAGACGTCCGCATGCGTTCTGTGGATCCGATACATGTATCCATGGATCCGTAAAAAATCATGCGGATGTCTGAATGGAGCCTTACAGGGGGGGTGATCAGTGACAGGGGGGTGATCAGGGAGTCTATATGGGTGATCACCCCCCTGTCATTGATCACCCCCCCCTTGGTAAGGCTCCATTCAGACATTTTTTTTGGCACAAGTTAGCGGAAATTTTTTGTTTGTTTTTGTTTTTGTTTTTTCTTACTAAGTCTCATACTCCACTAACTTGTGTCAAAAAATAAAATCTCACATGAACTCACCGTACCCCTCACGGAATCCAAATGCGTAAACATTTTTAGACATTTATATTCCAGACTTCTTCTCACGCTTTAGGGCCCCTAAAAAGCCAGGGCAGTATAAATACCCCACATGTGACCCCATTTCGGAAAGAAGACACCCCAAGGTATTCCGTGAGGGGCATATTGAGTCCATGAAAGATTGAAATTTTTGTCCTAAGTTAGCGGAAAGTGAGACTTTGTGAGAAAAAAACAAAAAAAAAACAATATCCGCTAACTTATGCAAAAAAAAAAAAATTCTAGGAACTCGCCATGCCCCTCATTGAATACCTTGGGGTGTCTTCTTTCCAAAGTGGGGTCACATGTGGGGTATTTATACTGCCCTGGCTTTTTAGGGGCCCGAAAGTGTGAGAAGAAGTCTGGGATTCAAATGTCTAAAAATGCCCTCCTAAAAGGAATTTGGGCCCCTTTGCGCATCTAGGCTGCAAAAAAGTGTCACACATGTGGTATCGCCGTACTCAGGAGAAGTTGGGGAATGTGTTTTGGGGTGTCATTTTACATATACCCATGCTGGGTGAGAAAAATATCTTGGTCAAATGCCAACTTTGTATAAAAAAATGGGAAAAGTTGTCTTTTGCCAAGATATTTCTCTCACCCAGCATGGGTATATGTAAAATGACACCCCAAAACACATTCCCCAACTTCTCCTGAGTACGGCGATACCAGATGTGTCACACTTTTTTGATGCCAAGGTGGGCAAAGGGGCGCATATTCCAAAGTGCACCTTTCGGATTTTACCGGCCATTTTTTACACATTTTGATTGCAAGGTACTTCTTACACATTTGGGCCCCTAAATTGCCAGGGCAGTATAACTACGCCACAAGTGACCCCATTTTGGAAAGAAGACACCCCAAGGTATTCCGTGAGGGGCATGGCGAGTTCCTAGAATTTTTTATTTTTTGTCGCAAGTTAGTGGAATATGAGACTTTGTAAGGAAAAAAGATAAAAAAAAAAAAAATCATCATTTTCCGCTAACTTGTGACAAAAAATAAAAAATTCTAGGAACTCGCCATGCCCCTCACGGAATACCTTGGGGTGTCTTCTTTCCAAAATGGGGTCACTTGTGGCGTAGTTATACTGCCCTGGCAATTTAGGGGCCCAAATGTGTGAGAAGTACCTTGCAATCAAAATGTGTAAAAAATGGCCTGCAAAATCTGAAAGGTGCACTTTGGAATATGTGCCCCTTTGCCCACCTTGGCAGCAAAAAAGTGTGACACATCTGGTATCGCCGTACTCAGGAGAAGTTGGGGAATGTGTTTTGGGGTGTCATTTTACATATACCCATGCTGGGTGAGAGAAATATCTTGGCAAAAGACAACTTTTCCCATTTTTTTATACAAAGTTGGCATTTGACCAAGATATTTTTCTCACCCAGCATGGGTATATGTAAAATGACACCCCAAAACACATTCCCCAACTTCTCCTGAATACGGCGATACCAGATGTGTCACACTTTTTTGCTGCCAAGGTGGGCAAAGGGGCACATATTCCAAAGTGCACCTTTTGGATTTCACCGGTCATTTTTTACACATTTTGATTGCAAAGTTCTTCTCACACATTTGGGCCCCTAAATTGCCAGGGCAGTATAACTACGCCACAAGTGACCCCATTTTGGAAAGAAGACACCCCAAGGTATTCCGTGAGGGGCATGGCAAGTTTTTAGAATTTTTTATTTTTTGTCGCAAGTTAGTGGAATATGAGACTTTGTAAGAAAAAATAAAAAAAATAAAATCATCATCATTTTCCGCTAACTTGTGACAAAAAATAAAAAGTTCTATGAACTCACTATGCCCATCAGCGAATACCTTAGGGTGTCTACTTTCCGAAATGGGGTCATTTGTGGGGGTTTTCTACTGTTTGGGCATTGTAGAACCTCAGGAATCATGACAGGTGCTCAGAAAGTCAGAGCTGTTTCAAAAAGCGGAAATTCACATTTTTGTACCATAGTTTGCAAATGCTATAACTTTTACCCAAACCATTTTTTTTTTGCCCAAACATTTTTTTTTTATCAAAGACATGTAGAACAATAAATTTGGCGAAAAATGTATATATGGATGTCGTTTTTTTTTGCAAAATTTTACAGCTGAAAGTGAAAAATGTCATTTTTTTGCAAACAAATTGTTAAATTTCGATTAATAACAAAAAAAGTAAAAATGTCAGCGGCAATGAAATACCACCAAATGAAAGCTCTATTAGTGAGAAGAAAAGGAGGTAAAATTCATTTGGGTGGTAAGTTGCATGACCGAGCAATAAACCGCTAAAGTTGTGGAGTGCAGATTTGTAAAAAAGGGCCTGGTCACTAGGGGGGTATAAACCTGTGGTCCTTAAGTGGTTAAAAAGGCATAGTTGGGAGGCCACAAAATAGCCCCTAAAGTAAGGGAGGTTAAGACCTCCCTGACTATAGGGCATAGAAAAATAAAGTGCCTTCAGTCTCACGCGCTTCCTCCCCCATAATAAATCATTGAGTATACGCTCTATCAATCTGAAATACTTGTCTGGGATCCATATAGGCGAGTTGCGCAGGACATAAAGAACCTGGGGGAGCACTACCATTTTTATCAATGAGATTCTGTCCGCTCTTGCTAGCAGAATTTTTTGCCATGTCTTAATTTTCGCTCTTAACTTCGTCAACAAGGGAATCAAATTAAGTTGTAAATATTCCTGAGGTTTAGCGGAAACTGTTATCCCCAGGTACTTTATTGAATCAGAAATCATTAATCGGTTATTAAATTTGCCTCGCAATTCGTCTATAGGGAGGAGGACGGTCTTCTCCCAGTTGATCTCAAGTCCGGATAAATCGGAGAAGTGATCAACCAGGTCCATTATACGAGGGAGAGTAGTATCTGTTTGATGAATAAAAACCAGAATATCATCTGCATAGAGGGATACACGGTCATGCTTCCCCATTATGCCAAAACCAGCCACCTCCGGATCTTGTCTTATCATAACCGCTAGAGGTTCAATATAAATATTGAATAAGAGGGGGAGAGGGGACAGCCTTGGCGAGTGCCTCTTCCCAAAGTAAAGCTCTCTGTCATTGAATCATTGATCCTAATCCTGGCAACTGGGGAATTGTAAAGTAACTGGACCATCGCAATAAATCTTGGGCCAAAGCCCATTTTTTTCATTATCTCCCAGAGAAAAATCCACTCCACCCTGTCGAAGGCTTTTGTAGCATCCAGCGACAGGATGGAGCGGGCACCACGCTCCGGGGATTGATTATTAGTGAATAACCTATGCAAATTGTGATGGGTGCCCCTATTTGGCATAAAGCCATTTTGATCTGGGTGAATAATCGTGGGCATAACCCGCGAGAGCCTCCTAGCCATAACTTTTGATAATAGCTTAGCGTCAGTATTTAATAAGGATATTGGTCTGTAGGAGCTCAGTTCTACCGGATCTTTATCCTTTTTTAGAATTAAAACAATGAGAGCCTCCATCATAGAATGTGGCAGTTTCCCCTCCCTGAGCCGCTTGGGAGAAAACCTCCGACAGGTGGGGGAGAATCACATCGCTATACTTGCGATAGACCTCATATGGGAGGCCATCTGCCCCTGGCGATGAGTTCCCCGAGACAGACCCAAGGGCCTCCTGCAACTCCGTAAGAGACAGCTCCTCCTCCAGATATCCCCTCTGAGCTTCATTTAACGTTGAGAGTGGAATTCTCTCTAGGAACTGCATCGCCAGCCCAGATGACAAACCAGGAGAGGATCTGTATATCTGAGCAAAGTATTGTAAAAAAGTATTCCCAATTCCCTCTAAATCTGTTATGGTTTCACCCTCTGCATTACGGATGAAAGTAATGGGTTGTTTTTTCTTGTCTTGTTGTGTAATTATTCTGGCTAAAAGCTTACCCGGGCGTCCAGATTCGATAAAATAATTGAGCCCTCTTAAAGAATACCCTATGGTTTGCTTTCTCTGTTACATATTTCTCCAAAGAACAGCTAGCCTTCTGCATTCCTTCCCTATTGTACTCAGTAGGGTGGCTAGCATATCGCTCAGCTGTAAGTGCGGCAGTCTTAGCTAACTCCTCCTCTTTCTTCCTAAATGTTCTTTTTGCTGCGGCAATCTCACTTATAAAGGCCCCCCTCAAGTATGCTTTAAAAGCATCCCACACTGTGTTGATATTGGCAGAGGGAAGATTCACCTCCCAAAAGGAGGACATCACTAATTTCATTGACTGTAGATTATCCATAATAGTGACCCAATATGGATTCAACTTAAATCCTAGCCCCCTGGTATCCTTATTCTTTCCGCTGCGGACCTCAACCAGTACGGGCGAGTGATCAGAGACTGTTCTTACTCCATATCGCATCTTACAGATATTACTCAAGTTGCTCTCATTGGTAAGTGCTAGATCGATCCTTGACATTGCTCTACCCCCCCTGCTCACACAGGAGTATACTCTCTTTCCTCCGCCAAAATATTCCCATATATCCACCACTCCAAGCTCTGTGCAAAATTGAAGCAGCGGGGAATTACAGGGATTCCTCCCCCTTTCCGCATCCAGTGAGAATCTATCTTTTTTAGGGTCAATGACCGCATTAAAATCCCCCATCAGGATTAAGCGACATTCTGGTCTCTTTTCATAAAAGAGCATTAACTGAAGCAATGGATACATTGAGAATGGCAGGGGTATATAGAAAAAAGCTAAAATATAACTATCGCCATACAGCATGCCATGCAAGAAAATAAATCTACCCTGAGCATCTATATAGGATTTTATGAGGGTAAAGTCTATAGAATTATGAATAAGAACCGAAACACCCCTAGAGGAGCCACTAAAGGTAGAATGATACGATTGGGAGTGCCATCCCATTGTCAAGCGGAACACGGTTTCTTTGGTTAAATGAGTTTCTACTATACAGATAATCGCTGGAAGGTATCTTTTTAATGCATCCATGATCGCTTGTCTTTTAACTCTTTCCCCAAGTCCTCTGACATTCCAAACTGGGAGAATATAGGGGAAAGTTTAAAACTGGTTTCACACAATTTTAACCACATTGTGGTACAATTCAATATTTTGCACAAAATGTATGTGACACCTGTATGGTTATATAGAAGAGGATTCAGGGCCTCCTCAGACTGCCCACGCTGTGGCGATCCCGAGGCAGATCATTTACATCTGTTCTGGGACTGCCCAATGGTGAGTAGGTACTGGAGTCTGGTCCAAAAGAATTTGGCGCGCAAACTTAAAATTGTTGTTCCCCTGTCCCCCAGGATCTGGGTCCTGGGAGACTTATCTGAGGTTAACCATCAACCTATAAAAAGTCACTTGTTGGTTAAGGTGATGTTCTTGGCTAGGCTCCTGATTTCAAGATCTTGGTTCTGCTCTCCCGCCCCAGACTGTAATAATTGGCTGAGCCTGGTGGAAAAAGTGAAAAGCTATGAGAAGATCCTACACAAACAAAGGATCTTATTCAAAGTGGAATAGCCTATGGAAAGACTGGGATATGGCTAACTAATTAGGACTTTTTCCCTTTTTTTTTTTTTTTTTCTTTGGTTTTGTTTTGTTTTGTTGTTTCCTGCAAGGTGGGGGATGGGTGGGAGGGGTGAGTTGGGGAAAATTCTATTTGTCCGGTGTTTCTTTATGTACTGTAGTGATGAAGAATGTGAAGGTATATCCGAGCATGGGTGAGTCTCCAGGATGGTGGAGGGGGGACTTCCCGGCATTGAATGATGTTGGGAGCTCTCAGCTATTTAAAATACCGAGCGATATGTGGGCGGGGGGTGGCGGCTTGGAGTCCGGGGGTCCCCGGGTGCCGGGCGCGGCTCGGGGTACGGCTCTTCCCGTTGGATACGGAGTTCGAGCGCAGGCAGGGATGGATTATACGCGACGAGCACGCTATTGTGTGCCCTTTTAAGGAGACAGAGCTGATTTCAGGCTCTGTTCTCTGTCTATATTTCTTTTTTCAACTGCCAGTGTCTGACATTCGATTTGAGTTCCCTGCTGCATGAAATATCTATGCGAATATATGCAAGGTATGGCGAACTATGGCCCTGATATTGATTAATCATATGGGGATGAGGCAGTGAAATATGTGAGTGGGTTTTCTACCACTGTGGTGAGACTGCTGGACCCCCCTTCTTGGCTTTTGCCCTATTAAAGGCTTGCGATTAAAGATCGCTGCAAGCTCGCCTACAGGTAGTATGGGAATATCAAGCGATTGGCCACATTGGTGCCAACCTCTTGGCTTGTACTTACCTGTGTCTGGGTGAGGGCGTGCGTGAGTGGTGCTCACTGCTTGGCGGATGTCTGGACTTCGGACCTCTATCCCTATAGCCACATAGAACTTGGGCTGAGAGTTCATTTACTCTATTAAGCCATGGATGCTGGGTGGTCCTGGCACCCTCCCACTAGGAGACCTCCCTTTGTTTTTTGTTTTTCTTTTTAATGTTAACACTGTTATGGATATTTGTATGAAATTTTTGTTAATTATGCTTACTAGGGATGAGCGAACCCGAACTGTATAGTTCGGGTTCGTACCGAATTTTGGGGTGTCCGTGACACGGACCCGAACCCGGACATTTTCGTAAAAGTCCGGGTTCGGGTTCGGTGTTCGTCGCTTTCTTCGCGCTTTTGTGACGCTTTCTTGGCGCTTTTTGAAAGGCTGCAAAGCAGCCAATCAACAAGCGTCATACTACTTGCCCCAAGAGGCCATCACAGCCATGCCTACTATTGGCATGGCTGTGATTGGCCAGAGCACCATGTGACCCAGCCTCTATTTAAGCTGGAGTCACATAGCGCCGCCCGTCACTCTGCTCTGATTAGCGTAGGGAGAGGTTGCGGCTGCGACAGTAGGGCGAGATTAGGCAGATTAACTCCTCCAAAGGACTTGATTAACTGATCGATCTGCAGCTGTGGATCATTGAGCTGCTGATCCTCAATTGCTCACTGTTTTTAGGCTGCACAGACCGTTTGTCAGTCTCATTTTTCTGGGGTGATCGGCGGCCATTTTGTGTCTTGTGGTGCGCCAGCACAAGCTGCGACCAAGTGCATTTAACCCTCAATGGTGTGGTTGTTTTTTGGCTAAAGCCTACATCAGGGTGAAGCTGTGACACCAAGTGCATTTAACCAGCAATAGTCTGTTCATTTTTTGGCCATATACAAAATCAGGGGCAAGCTGCGCCTGTCACCAAGTGCATTTAACCCTCAATGGTGTGGTTGTTTTTTGGCTAAAGCCTACATCAGGGTGAAGCTGTCACACCAAGTGCATTTAACCAGCAATAGTCTGTTCATTTTTTGGCCATATCCCAGTCTAATTCTGTCACTAAATCCATACCGGTCACCCAGCGCCTAAATACTAGGCCTCAAATTTATATCCAGCTAAATCTGTCCCTAGTGCTGTAGCTGGGCGAGTTATTTAGTGTCCGTTCAAGCACATTTCTTGTTCTGGGTTGAAATACAATTCCCAATTTAGCAATTTCATAATTTAGTGGTTCCTGCTATATCAGAGCTCTTTGAAATCTATCCCAAAAAGGGTATATAATATTGAAGGTGCACATAGGGTCATTCAGAGTAACTTCACACACACCCGCTACTGTGTATTTCCAAGTCTAATTCTGTCACTAAATCCATACCGGTGACCCAGCGCCTAAATACTAGGCCTCAAATTTAATTCCCTCTAAATCTCTCGTTACCCACCGCTGTACTGTTGTTGCTGGGCAAGATATTTAGTGTCCGTCAAAGCACATTTTTTGTTCTGGGTTGAAGTACAATTCCCAATTTAGCAATTTCATAATTTAGTGGTTTCTGCTATATCAGAGCTATTTGAAATCTATCCCAAAAAGGGTATATAATATTGAAGGTGCACATAGGGTCATTCAGAATAACTTCACACACACCCGCTACTGTGTATTTCCAAGTCTAATTCTGTCACTAAACCCATACCTGTCACCCAGCGCCTAAATACTAGGCCTCAAATTTAAATCCCTCTAAATCTCTCGTTACCGTTGTCCTGTTGTAGCTGGGAAAGTTATTTAGTGCCCGTCAAAGCACATTTTTTGTTCTGGGTTGAAGTACAATTCCCAATTTAGCAATTTCATAATTTAGTGGTTCCTGCTATATCAGAGCTATTTGAAATCTATCCCAAAAAGGGTATATAATATTGAAGGTGCACATAGGGTCATTCAGAATAACTTCACACACACCCGCTACTGTGTATTTCCAAGTCTAATTCTGTCACTAAATCCATACCGGTGACCCAGCGCCTAAATACTAGGCCTCAAATTTAATTCCCTCTAAATCTCTCGTTACCCACCGCTGTACTGTTGTTGCTGGGCAAGATATTTAGTGTCCGTCAAAGCACATTTTTTGTTCTGGGTTGAAGTACAATTCCCAATTTAGCAATTTCATAATTTAGTGGTTTCTGCTATATCAGAGCTATTTGAAATCTATCCCTAAAAGGGTATATAATATTGAAGGTGCACATAGGGTCATTCAGAATAACTTCACACACACCCGCTACTGTGTATTTCCAAGTCTAATTCTGTCACTAAACCCATACCTGTCACCCAGCGCCTAAATACTAGGCCTCAAATTTATATCCAGCTAAATCTGTCCCTAGTGCTGTAGCTGGGCGAGTTATTTAGTGTCCGTTCAAGCACATTTCTTGTTCTGGGTTGAAATACAATTCCCAATTTAGCAATTTCATAATTTAGTGGTTCCTGCTATATCAGAGCTCTTTGAAATCTATCCCAAAAAGGGTATATAATATTGAAGGTGCACATAGGGTCATTCAGAGTAACTTCACACACACCCGCTACTGTGTATTTCCAAGTCTAATTCTGTCACTAAATCCATACCGGTGACCCAGCGCCTAAATACTAGGCCTCAAATTTAATTCCCTCTAAATCTCTCGTTACCCACCGCTGTACTGTTGTTGCTGGGCAAGATATTTAGTGTCCGTCAAAGCACATTTTTTGTTCTGGGTTGAAGTACAATTCCCAATTTAGCAATTTCATAATTTAGTGGTTTCTGCTATATCAGAGCTATTTGAAATCTATCCCAAAAAGGGTATATAATATTGAAGGTGCACATAGGGTCATTCAGAATAACTTCACACACACCCGCTACTGTGTATTTCCAAGTCTAATTCTGTCACTAAACCCATACCTGTCACCCAGCGCCTAAATACTAGGCCTCAAATTTAAATCCCTCTAAATCTCTCGTTACCGTTGTCCTGTTGTAGCTGGGAAAGTTATTTAGTGCCCGTCAAAGCACATTTTTTGTTCTGGGTTGAAGTACAATTCCCAATTTAGCAATTTCATAATTTAGTGGTTCCTGCTATATCAGAGCTATTTGAAATCTATCCCAAAAAGGGTATATAATATTGAAGGTGCACATAGGGTCATTCAGAATAACTTCACACACACCCGCTACTGTGTATTTCCAAGTCTAATTCTGTCACTAAATCCATACCGGTGACCCAGCGCCTAAATACTAGGCCTCAAATTTAATTCCCTCTAAATCTCTCGTTACCCACCGCTGTACTGTTGTTGCTGGGCAAGATATTTAGTGTCCGTCAAAGCACATTTTTTGTTCTGGGTTGAAGTACAATTCCCAATTTAGCAATTTCATAATTTAGTGGTTTCTGCTATATCAGAGCTATTTGAAATCTATCCCTAAAAGGGTATATAATATTGAAGGTGCACATAGGGTCATTCAGAATAACTTCACACACACCCGCTACTGTGTATTTCCAAGTCTAATTCTGTCACTAAATCCATACCGGTGACCCAGCGCCTAAATACTAGGCCTCAAATTTAATTCCCTCTAAATCTCTCGTTACCCACCGCTGTACTGTTGTTGCTGGGCAAGATATTTAGTGTCCGTCAAAGCACATTTTTTGTTCTGGGTTGAAGTACAATTCCCAATTTAGCAATTTCATAATTTAGTGGTTTCTGCTATATCAGAGCTATTTGAAATCTATCCCTAAAAGGGTATATAATATTCAAGGTGCACATTGGGTCATTCAGAATAACTTCACACACACACGCTTCTGTGCATTTCCAAGTCTAATTCTGTCACTAAATCCATACCGGTCACCCAGCGCCTAAATACTAGGCCTCAAATTTATATCCCGCTGAATTTGAATACAATACATTGGGCCAAATAATATATTTGTTGTTGTGGTGAACCATAACAATGAGAAAAACATCTAGTAAGGGACGCGGACGTGGACATGGTCGTGGTGGTGTTAGTGGACCCTCTGGTGCTGGGAGAGGACGTGGCCGTTCTGCCACATCCACACGTCCTAGTGTACCAACTACCTCAGGTCCCAGTAGCCGCCAGAATTTACAGCGATATATGGTGGGGCCCAATGCCGTTCTAAGGATGGTAAGGCCTGAGCAGGTACAGGCATTAGTCAATTGGGTGGCCGACAGTGGATCCAGCACGTTCACATTATCTCCCACCCAGTCTTCTGCAGAAAGCGCACAGATGGCGCCTGAAAACCAACCCCATCAGTCTGTCACATCACCCCCATGCATACCAGGGAAACTGTCTCAGCCTCAAGTTATGCAGCAGTCTCTTATGCTGTTTGAAGACTCCGCTGGCAGGGTTTCCCAAGGGCATCCACCTAGCCCTTCCCCAGCGGTGAAAGACATAGAATGCACTGACGCACAACCACTTATGTTTCCTGATGATGAGGACATGGGAATACCACCTCAGCATGTCTCTGATGATGACGAAACACAGGTGCCAACTGCTGCGTCTTTCTGCAGTGTGCAGACTGAACAGGAGGTCAGGGATCAAGACTGGGTGGAAGACGATGCAGGGGACGATGAGGTCCTAGACCCCACATGGAATGAAGGTCGTGCCACTGACTTTCACAGTTCGGAGGAAGAGGCAGTGGTGAGACCGAGCCAACAGCGTAGCAAAAGAGGGAGCAGTGGGCAAAAGCAGAACACCCGCCGCCAAGAGACTCCGCCTGCTACTGACCGCCGCCATCTGGGACCGAGCACCCCAAAGGCAGCTTCAAGGAGTTCCCTGGCATGGCACTTCTTCAAACAATGTGCTGACGACAAGACCCGAGTGGTTTGCACGCTGTGCCATCAGAGCCTGAAGCGAGGCATTAACGTTCTGAACCTGAGCACAACCTGCATGACCAGGCACCTGCATGCAAAGCATGAACTGCAGTGGAGTAAACACCTTAAAACCAAGGAAGTCACTCAGGCTCCCCCTGCTACCTCTTCTGCTGCTGCCGCCTCGGCCTATTCTGCTGCTGCCGCCTCGGCCTCTTCCTCCGCCTCTGGAGGAACGTTGGCACCTGCCGCCCAGCAAACAGGGGATGTACCACCAACACCACCACCACCACCTCCGTCACCAAGCGTCTCAACCATGTCACACGCCAGCGTTCAGCTCTCCATCTCACAAACATTTGATAGAAAGCGTAAATTCCCACCTAGCCACCCTCGATCCCTGGCCCTGAATGCCAGCATTTCTAAACTACTGGCCTATGAAATGCTGTCATTTAGGCTGGTGGACACAGACAGCTTCAAACAGCTCATGTCGCTTGCTGTCCCACAGTATGTTGTTCCCAGCCGGCACTACTTCTCCAAGAGAGCCGTGCCTTCCCTGCACAACCAAGTATCCGATAAAATCAAGTGTGCACTGCGCAACGCCATCTGTAGCAAGGTCCACCTAACCACAGATACGTGGACCAGTAAGCACGGCCAGGGACGCTATATCTCCCTAACTGCACACTGGGTAAATGTAGTGGCAGCTGGGCCCCAGGCGGAGAGCTGTTTGGCGCACGTCCTTCCGCCGCCAAGGATCGCAGGGCAACATTCTTTGCCTCCTGTTGCCACCTCCTCCTTCTCGGCTTCCTCCTCCTCTTCTTCCACCTGCTCATCCAGTCAGCCACACACCTTCACCACCAACTTCAGCACAGCCCGGGGTAAACGTCAGCAGGCCATTCTGAAACTCATATGTTTGGGGGACAGGCCCCACACCGCACAGGAGTTGTGGCGGGGTATAGAACAACAGACCGACGAGTGGTTGCTGCCGGTGAGCCTCAAGCCCGGCCTGGTGGTGTGTGATAATGGGCGAAATCTCGTTGCAGCTCTGGGACTAGCCAATTTGACGCACATCCCTTGCTTGGCGCATGTGCTGAATTTGGTGGTGCAGAAGTTCATTCACAACTACCCCGACATGTCAGAGCTGCTGCATAAAGTGCGGGCCGTCTGTTCGCGCTTCCGGCGTTCACATCCTGCTGCTGCTCGCCTGTCTGCGCTACAGCGTAACTTCGGCCTTCCCGCTCACCGCCTCATATGCGACGTGCCCACCAGGTGGAACTCCACCTTGCACATGCTGGACAGACTGTGCGAGCAGCAGCAGGCCATAGTGGAGTTTCAGCTGCAGCACGCACGGGTCAGTCGCACTACAGAACAGCACCACTTCACCACCAATGACTGGGCCTCCATGCGAGACCTGTGTGCCCTGTTGCGCTGTTTCGAGTACTCCACCAACATGGCCAGTGGCGATGACACCGTTATCAGCGTTACAATACCACTTCTATGTCTCCTTGAGAAAACACTTAGGGCGATGATGGAAGAGGAGGTGGCCCAGGAGGAGGAGGAGGAGGAGGAGGAAGAGGGGTCATTTTTAGCACTTTCAGGCCAGTCTCTTCGAAGTGACTCAGAGGGAGGTTTTTGGCAACAGCAGAGGCCAGGTACAAATGTGGCCAGCCAGGGCCCACTACTGGAGGACGAGGAGGACGAGGATGAGGAGGAGGTGGAGGAGGATGAGGATGAAGCATGGTCACAGCGGGGTGGCACCCAACGCAGCTCGGGTCCATCACTGGTGCGTGGCTGGGGGGAAAGGCAGGACGATGACGATACGCCTCCCACAGAGGACAGCTTGTCCTTATCCCTGGGCAGCCTGGCACACATGAGCGACTACATGCTGCAGTGCCTGCGCAACGACAGCAGAGTTGCCCACATTTTAACCTGTGCGGACTACTGGGTTGCCACCCTGCTGGATCCACGCTACAAAGACAATGTGCCCACCTTACTTCCTGCACTGGAGCGTGATAGGAAGATGCGCGAGTACAAGCGCACGTTGGTAGACACGCTACTGAGAGCATTCCCAAATGTCACAGGGGAACAAGTGGAAGCCCAAGGCCAAGGCAGAGGAGGAGCAAGAGGTCGCCAAGGCAGCTGTGTCACGGCCAGCTCCTCTGAGGGCAGGGTTAGCATGGCAGAGATGTGGAAAACTTTTGTCAACACGCCACAGCTAACTGCACCACCACCTGATACGCAACGTGTTAGCAGGAGGCAACATTTCACTAACATGGTGGAACAGTACGTGTGCACACCCCTCCACGTACTGACTGATGGTTCGGCCCCATTCAACTTCTGGGTCTCTAAATTGTCCACGTGGCCAGAGCTAGCCTTTTATGCCTTGGAGGTGCTGGCCTGCCCGGCAGCCAGCGTTTTGTCTGAACGTGTATTCAGCACGGCAGGGGGCGTCATTACAGACAAACGCAGCCGCCTGTCTACAGCCAATGTGGACAAGCTGACGTTCATAAAAATGAACCAGGCATGGATCCCACAGGACCTGTCCGTCCCTTGTCCAGATTAGACATTAACTACCTCCCCATAACCATATATTATTGGACTCCAGGGCACTTCCTCATTCAATCCTATTTTTATTTTCATTTTACCATTATATTGCGAGGCTACCCAAAGTTGAATGAACCTCTCCTCTGCCTGTGTGCTAGGCCTAAATATATGCCAATGGACTGTTGCAGTGGTGGGTGACGTGAAGCCTCATTCTCTGCTATGACATGCAGACTGATTCTCTGCTGACATGAAGCCAGATCCTCTGTTACGGGAGCTCTCTCCTCTGCCTGGGTGCTGGGCCTAAATTTATGACAATTGACTGTTGCAGTGGTGGGTGACGTGAAGCCTGATTCTCTGCTATGATATGAAGACTGATTCTCTGCTGACATGAAGCCAGATTGTCTGTTACGGGACCTTTCTCCTCTGCCTGGGTTCTGGGCCTAAATTTATGAAAATTGACTGTTGCAGTGGTGGGTGACGTGAAGCCTGATTCTCTGCTATGATATGAAGACTGATTCTCTGCTGACATGAAGCCAGATTCTCTGTTACGGGACCTTTCTCCTCTGCCTGGGTTCTGGGCCTAAATTTATGAAAATTGACTCTTACAGTGGTGGGTGACGTGAAGCCTGATTCTCTGCTATGATATGAAGACTGATTCTCTGCTGACATGAAGCCAGATTCTCTGTTACGGGACCTCTCTCCTCTGCCTGGGTGCTGGGCCTAAATTTATGACAATGGACTGTTGCAGTGGTGGCTGACGTGAAGCCTGATTCTCTGCTATGACATGCAGACTGATTCTCTGCTGTCATGAAGCCAGATTGTCTGTTACGGGACCTCTCTGCTCTGCCTGTGTGCTAGGCCTAAATATATGCCAATGGACTGTTGCAGTGGTGGCTGACGTGAAGCCTCATTCTCTGCTATGACATGCAGACTGATTCTCTGCTGTCATGAAGCCAGATTGTCTGTTACGGGACCTCTCTGCTCTGCCTGTGTGCTAGGCCTAAATATATGCCAATGGACTGTTGCAGTGGTGGGTGACGTGAAGCCTCATTCTCTGCTATGACATGCAGACTGATTCTCTGCTGACATGAAGCCAGATTGTCTGTTACGGGACCTCTCTGCTCTGCCTGTGTGCTAGGCCTAAATATATGCCAATGGACTGTTGCAGTGGTGGGTGACGTGAAGCCTCATTCTCTGCTATGACATGCAGACTGATTCTCTGCTGACATGAAGCCAGATTGTCTGTTACGGGACCTCTCTGCTCTGCCTGTGTGCTAGGCCTAAATATATGCCAATGGACTGTTGCAGTGGTGGGTGACGTGAAGCCTCATTCTCTGCTATGACATGCAGACTGATTCTCTGCTGACATGAAGCCAGATCCTCTGTTACGGGAGCTCTCTCCTCTGCCTGGGTGCTGGGCCTAAATTTATGACAATTGACTGTTGCAGTGGTGGGTGACGTGAAGCCTGATTCTCTGCTATGATATGAAGACTGATTCTCTGCTGACATGAAGCCAGATTGTCTGTTACGGGACCTTTCTCCTCTGCCTGGGTTCTGGGCCTAAATTTATGAAAATTGACTCTTACAGTGGTGGGTGACGTGAAGCCTGATTCTCTGCTATGATATGAAGACTGATTCTCTGCTGACATGAAGCCAGATTCTCTGTTACGGGACCTCTCTCCTCTGCCTGGGTGCTGGGTAGTGTTGAGCGCGAATATTCGAAAAGCAAATTTTTTTCGCGAATATCGCAACTTCGCGATTTCGCGAATATTTCGAATATAGTGCTATATATTCGTAAAAACGAATATTCGTTTTTTGTTTCCCCCCCCCCCCCACAAAATTACAGTACACATATAATTGATTGTTTCCCAAAGGTCCAACAGCTCAGATCTTACTCACATTGCCTAGAAAGTGATTGAGGCGCGAATCTTCGTAAGGCGATTTTATTAGCGCACATGCGAATATCGGCACGTCCCAGAACAGAGGCAAAGGGCTTTGCATTCATACATTAGTGAATTGAGTTGCGAATCTTCGTAAGGCGATTTTATTAGCGCACATGCGAATATCTACACTTGTCCCAGAACAGAGGCAAAGGGCTTTGCATTCATACATTAGTGATTGAATTGAGCTGCGAATCTTCGTAAGGCGATTTTATTAACGCAAATGCAAATATCTACACTTGTCCCCAGAACAGAGAGGCAAAGGCCTGTGCATTCATATAGTATAGCACCATATTCGCGAATACGTAGAACTTCGTAAAAGTCGATTTACGAATATTCGTATTTTTTATTTTACTTTCCACCTTACAGATTACATTGATCTGTACTCTGTCAACTACTGTCATCACCCCCCACTGTATCTCGATTGATTCCCAAAAGTCTCACATTCCCTAGAAAGTGATTGAGGTGCGAATCTTCGTAAGGCGATTTTATTAGCGCACATGCGAATATCTACACTTGTCCCAGAACAGAGGCAAAGGGCATTGCATTCATACATTAGTGATTGAATTGAGTTGCGAATCTTCGTAAGGCGATTTCATTAGCGCACATGTGAATTTTGCATAGCATATGTATTATGCGATAATTCGAATTATCGCATATGCGAAATAATAACGAATTTGAATAATCGCGAATATTTTACGAATATTCTTTCGAATATTCACAAAATTTCGCGAATTCGAATATGGGACATGCCGCTCAACACTAGTGCTGGGCCTAAATTTATGACAATGGACTGTTGCAGTGGTGGGTGACGTGAAGCCTGATTCTCTGCTATGACATGCAGACTGATTCTCTGCTGACATGAAGCCAGATTGTCTGTTACGGGACCTCTCTCCTCTGCCTGGGTGCTGGGCCTAAATATATGCCAATGGACTGTTGCAGTGGTGGCTGACGTGAAGCCTCATTCTCTGCTATGACATGCAGACTAATTCTCTGCTGACATGAAGACAGATTCTCTGTTACGGGACCTCTCTCCTCTGCCTGGGTGCCGGGGCCTAAATATCTGAGAATGGACTGTTCCAGTGGTGGCTGACGTGAAGCCTCATTCTCTGCTATGACATGCAGACTAATTCTCTGCTGACATGAAGACAGATTCTCTGTTACGGGACCTCCCTCCTCTGCCTGGGTGCTGGGCCTAAATATATGCCAATGGACTGTTGCAGTGGTGGCTGACGTGAAGCCTCATTCTCTGCTATGACATGCAGACTAATTCTCTGCTGACATGAAGACAGATTCTCTGTTACGGGACCTCCCTCCTCTGCCTGGGTGCTGGGCCTAAATATATGCCAATGGACTGTTGCAGTGGTGGCTGACGTGAAGCCTCATTCTCTGCTATGACATGCAGACTGATTCTCTGCTGACATGAAGCCAGATTCTCTGTTACGGGACCTCTCTCCTCTGCCTGTGTGTGTGCTGGGCCTAAATATATGCCAATGGACTGTTGCAGTGGTGGCTGACGTGAAGCCTCATTCTCTGCTATGACATGCAGACTGATTCTCTGCTGACATGAAGCCAGATTCTCTGTTACGGGACCTCTCTCCTCTGCCTGTGTGTGTGCTGGGCCTAAATATATGCCAATGGACTGTTGCAGTGGTGGCTGACGTGAAGCCTCATTCTCTGCTATGACATGCAGACTAATTCTCTGCTGACATGAAGACAGATTCTCTGTTACGGGACCTCCCTCCTCTGCCTGGGTGCTGGGCCTAAATATATGCCAATGGACTGTTGCAGTGGTGGCTGACGTGAAGCCTCATTCTCTGCTATGACATGCAGACTGATTCTCTGCTGACATGAAGCCAGATTCTCTGTTACGGGACCTCTCTCCTCTGCCTGTGTGTGTGCTGGGCCTAAATATATGCCAATGGACTGTTGCAGTGGTGGCTGACGTGAAGCCTCATTCTCTGCTATGACATGCAGACTGATTCTCTGCTGACATGAAGCCAGATTCTCTGTTACGGGACCTCTCTCCTCTGCCTGTGTGTGTGCTGGGCCTAAATATATGCCAATGGACTGTTGCAGTGGTGGCTGACGTGAAGCCTCATTCTCTGCTATGACATGCAGACTAATTCTCTGCTGACATGAAGACAGATTCTCTGTTACGGGACCTCCCTCCTCTGCCTGGGTGCTGGGCCTAAATATATGCCAATGGACTGTTGCAGTGGTGGCTGACGTGAAGCCTCATTCTCTGCTATGACATGCAGACTAATTCTCTGCTGACATGAAGACAGATTCTCTGTTACGGGACCTCTCTCCTCTGCCTGGGTGCCGGGGCCTAAATATCTGAGAATGGACTGTTCCAGTGGTGGGTGACGGGAAGCCAGATTCTCTGCTATGGAACCTCTCTCCAATTGATTTTGGTTAATTTTTATTTATTTAATTTTTATTTTAATTCATTTCCCTATCCACATTTGTTTGCAGGGGATTTACCTACATGTTGCTGCCTTTTGCAGCCCTCTAGCTCTTTCCTGGGCTGTTTTACAGCCTTTTTAGTGCCGAAAAGTTCGGGTCCCCATTGACTTCAATGGGGTTCGGGTTCGGGACGAAGTTCGGATCGGGTTCGGATCCCGAACCCGAACATTTCCGGGATGTTCGGCCGAACTTCTCGAACCCGAACATCCAGGTGTTCGCTCAACTCTAATGCTTACAGATTAGAAATGGTGGATTCATGGAGTATGTAATAAGGATTTAAAATTTTGCACTGAAATAATAAAATATTTATAAAAAAAATAAAAAAAAGTCAGATTCATCTAAGCTGAAATCCAAGGTGTACAAGCATATATTCTTCCTCCCTTAAAGCATAATGTTTGGACACTTGTGCAGAGCAAGCCACTCTTTCTCCGGACAATTAACACTTCTGCATGTACAAATATGGGCAAGCATTCTGCCCCCATTAAGGCATAGTTTTTGAATGCTAATGCAGAATGACCCACACTTTCTCGTGACAATTAACATTTGTGAACAGATAAACATGGGCACACATCCTGCCCATGTTGAGGCATAATTCATGGATGCTTGTTCCCAATAAGCCACAGTTTTTTTCTATAACACCATGTGTGTTTAAACACTATCTGCCCCGGACAATTTTTGGAAGCTTTCTAATATGAAAATTCATAACACAGCGATGGCACATGTATTTTTAATCATGATGTTTGTTAGCACCGTCAAACATGCATTTTCCCATAACTATATATATCATTGTCACTGACACTATTGCTGTCATTGTGTTCAAGAGCTTAAAGGGTTGTGTGAGAGACCAAAATTCATAAAAAAAATTATAAAATTAGAAAACTATTTTCATTTTTAAAAGTCCTAGCCGACTAGAGGGTTTTATATACCAGTTTTTTGGGGGGAATTCAAGCAACTTTGTTTTGTGACAAATCGATTCAGGTCCGAACCAAACTTTGTTAAAAATTTGCCAAATTGGGCACAAAGGGAATCTCAAGAAGTTTTCTTTCTCTCTAGTGATGCGTCATTTAGATGGAAGGAAAATGATGGTTCAAAGTGCAGGATGATAGCAAAATGTACTCTGAATCCATTAGCTAAGATGGCAAATAATTATTCCGCTATCATCCGTAGGATCAATATCAAGTACTCATTTTAAAAATACAGAAAACATATGATCACATTGATAGCTAAAGTAGTGTAGTAACTAAACAATTTCCAAAAGTAGATTTTCCACAAAAAAAATTATCTAACCTTGTAGTTTCCACAAGACAAATACAAACTGTTGATCACTTGATACTGTGTAGAACTACTTGAATTTAAAGGCTATGTTCACCTTCACAATCACATTTCTTGCACTGTCCAAGTACATACATTGAACATGAAAAATAAAAAGTATGACTGTGTTGTGACCTGGAGCAAGGGTACTTTGGAGTCTGGATGTTTATGGACATTTGCCCATATTGCTGCTATGCAACACCATCTACTACTTTAGTGTACTTTGAAGGATTAGCTTGCACTATGATCTATGTTATTGTTTACACTTATATTGTTTTATACTATTAAATTGCTGTGCACAGAGAAGCTAGTACATTTCCACTGTTTTCATAATGGACTATGCAGAGCTGAATTTTGGAGGGGAATGCCACATAGTGACCTTTTATCTTTCTGGTTTAGCTTTTTCAGACTGTTGTTGAAAACTACTTAGCCATTCCTATTAACTTATAGTGATGCCCAATAATGGTATATGGCAGCCTTGGACTGCATATTATTGTTTTTAAACGGTGCTTCTCCATCTTCACCCCCCCATTATAAGGTTTTAGATCAGTTAGCAACTATATAACAGTAGAGCAGTCAGAGCTCCTAGTTATCTGCAGATAGGGACCAGTGACTGAGCCAGGACAACTGAGCCACTGAACCTGGGCCACTAGCCCTTTGGCCAGAGTCCCAGTATTCTACTATAGAGAGAGAGATAGATAGATCAGGCCTCTACTCAACACTGAATCTTCTGCTACTATAAAGGAGACTGGACAAGCCAGCTCAGTGAACTGCCTGTATTGTTTTATACCAGAGTTCCTCTAGAACCACACTGTTTTACTGCAATCCTGACTTATTTCCCATTTGGGTGAATCCCGCTTTACCATCCTCTCCTGAGAGCATGAACACATGGTGACACTTCAACAGTGTATGGACCAAGCATGGAGGGCCACCTCAAACCGACTCATTGCAACTGCAGAACCAGACTACGTAAAGTTTTTGTTGTAGTCTGTTAACACAGAGACACATGGATCTGCCTAAAATTCATAGATACAAAACTACAGAATATGTCTAAACAAGATGTTTTGCATAGTTGCTAAATTATTTTTAATCTTAGACTCTATACAGAAGTCATCCAAAAAAAGCAAAACTTTAAATTATGGGGCCCTTACTTTTCTATGTACGCCACTTTATTTTTATTTATTTTTTACAACTGCCCTTCAATTTACCTTTCCTCTTGCCTTGAAATTTCCTGAGACAATTGTCACAACATGACTAGGTTTAAAATAAATGTTATTCACAATGACTTAAAGAGTAATACAAAATTATTTTTCAAAGATGGTCCTTTTGCATCAGTCATCCTGGAATGTATTGAGCCATGAGGAAAGGTAAAGAAATAGATGCTTTCAATAATATACTTGTAAAAACTTCTAAAATCCTAAATTGGTGGATTTGGAAACCAGATGGATCCATTATACATGCCCATAGAGTTCTATTATGACGGATCATACTTTTAAAAAATACAAAGGCCGAGCACTCGTATGTGCCAAGCATAGCGATGCTCGAGCCGAACAGCAGTTTGGCAGAGCATGCTCGCCCAACACCATCTTTAACCCCTTAAGGACTGAGCAATTTTCCATTTTTTCGCATTTTCATATTTTACTCTGCCTTCCTAGAGCTATAACTTTTTTTTTTTTTGCACACATAGCCATATTAAGGCTTATTTTTTGCAGGATACGGTGTACTGTCTAATGGCAATATGTTAGATTGCATAAAATGTAGCAGGAAGCTGGAAAAAAAATTCCAAGTTCGGTATTGGAAACAAAATGCAATATCACTCTAGTTTTATATCTTTTGTTCCCTGTGCGGTAAAACTACCTGTTTCCTTCACTGTACAGATCAGCACAATTATGGCAATACCACATTTACTGTATATACTTTTGCTTGTGTTTTAATACTTAAAAAAATAAAAATGCATCACCATTTTCTGCCCCCACAACGTTTTTACATGTACACTATATAACTACGGAGCTGGCTCCTTTTTTGAGGAGTGATTTGTACTTTTTATGGATACCATTTCCGGGATATGTCCTATCTTCTGCTATATCTTGTGGATCCCTTCAAATCAGTGGGTCTGTACCGCAATACGGGATTCACACGGCCAGGCACAGAGCCCTTACGTTCATGCGAATGCACTCTTACTTTTATGACCTGTTTAACTGATGTGTGGAGAATCCTTTAACATTTAAAGGGGTTGTCTCACTTTAGCAAATGGCATTTATCATGTAAAGAAAGTTAATACAAGGCACTTGCTAATCTAAAGTTATTATCCATATTGCTTCCTTTGCTGGTTGGACTCCTTTTTCCAACACATTATACACTGTTTATTTCCATGGTTACAATCACCCTGCAATCCATCAGTGGAGGCCGTTCTTGTACACTATAAAAAAAAAGCTTTGGCCGATTTGGTGGGCGGGACCATGGGAGTGTCCATAGGCCAGTACTTTTTCCTATTGTGTGCAAGCACAGCCACTACTGCTGGATTACAGGGTGGTTGTAACTCCTGTATACAAGCAGTGTATAATGTGATGAAAAAATGAATCCAGCCAGCATTAGTAAGTGTCTTGCATTAATTGTATCTACATATTAAATACCATCTGCTGAAGTGAGACAACCCCTTTAAATCCATTTGCTTAAAGTAGTTGTCACAGGAAAAAAATATTGTTTATTGTTAAATCTAGTTCATTATTTTAAACATGTTTGGTATTTATACCTATTAAGAATGCTTTTGTCCCGAGATAGTCCAATGTTAATACAATGCCACCTGCTATTTCTATTAAACAGTATTATTGTATCCACCTCAGTAATTATGTTGAGGTGGTCACAAAAATACATTTCTTATGCCTTAGGGCTTGTTTACACGACTGTTTCCCCTCCGTGCCCGTGCTGTGGACCGCAAATTGTAGTTCGCAATGCATGGGCACCGGCCATGGGACTGCCGCATTCACATTGCGACCCCATTCACTTGAATGGGGTCTGCGATCCGTCCGTTTCGCAAAAAGATAGAGCAAGCCGGGCCACAATATGGCAATGGAGGGGCAACAGTCCTGTGAATGAGCCCTTAGGCTAGGTCTACACGACGACATTTGTCGCGCGACATTTTGTTGCATCAATGTCGCGCGACAATTTTTATAATGTCAGTCTATGGTGTCGCACTGCAACATGTGACATGCTGCGACTCCGACGCGAAAGTCGCAGAAAATCCATTCAAGATGGATTTTTCTGCGACTGTCACGTCGCAGTCGCAACATGTCGCATGTTGCAGTGCGACACCATAGACTGCCATTATAAAAATTGTTGCGCGACATTAGTGCAACAAAATGTCGCGCGACAACTGTTGTGCCCTATCTGTTGCGCAACTTTTTGTCGCGTGACAAATGTCGTCGTGTAGACCTAGCCTTATTCACACAGTCACTGCTTTGGTCAGTGATTTCCATCAATGATTGTGAGCCAAAACAAGGTGCGCTCTAAACACAGAACAGGTGCAGATTTTTCCCTTATACCTTATGTCTGTGGAGCTTCCACTCCTGGTTTTGGAGCACAATCACTGACCAAAACACTGACGTATGAATATGGCATTACAGATATGTGACAAACTACTGGTTCTCTCTATTCTTCTTTCAAATTTGTATTGCAGTTTAGTATAGGTGGTACGATAAGCAAAATGCCAACCTGTAAATATTTTTTGACTATATTTGCTTCAGCAACAAAATATTGAAAGGATAATAACCAGAACTAAACAAGATGATGATTTATTGTCACCAAATAATTGTATCAATTTGTCAAGCAGTACTAAAACAAGGGCAAAAAATAACAAAAAAACAGGACTTTTCAAATTATGTTTCGCTCATCAGTTTTCTTTGCAAATTAGCTGCTTGGATGAGAGTTATGCGAAGAAAGAGAGAAATAAAATTGGTGTCTCCAGGGTATAAATTAAAACATTAAATTAAATACTGTATCTTGACAACCTTGTTGAAACTGCCATTGTGTGCAATATGTATTTTCTAGATAATGATATGTGTTCAACCTTGTAACTTCGCAGTTTTACTTTAACTTAGTCTATATATAATTTACCGTGATTATCAAGTTCAGTGTTGGCAGGAAACTGGACAAAGGCCAAGTGCAAGAATAATTGTGCATTCTAGTAATGTGGCATATTAAATTTCCCTCTTTATATTGCTACCGTTGCCTTGCCATGAACTGAGGGTTTTAACAAACTCAAAGTTACACAATTCACAGCCTGACAGAACGTTATAACAAAAATAATAAATATTTTATTAGAAAATAAGGGTAGGTATAGATAAAATCAGGCATACAGGAATCAGTAGTGTGGAGAGGGGACTGTAATATACCATCCACAACTCTGATCGCCTGAATAAATCACCTATTTATATGTGGCAGGAATCCAGTGTTGGAGCACACTGATTGATATCCAGCCTCAATATATAAGGTATAATAAGTACAACACCCAGCCTGGGACTACTATATAATATGCAATGTTGTTGTAGCTGCTAATGGTGTGAACTAGCAGACTGATACTTGCATATATTAGTGTTTGCAGTCCATTGGGCCAGATTTGCCCAGAAACTGCTCCCCTATAGGCTGAGCGAGGTACCACACAAACTGTGCTGAAGCAGCGGCACTCGTGATGGTGATATCACTATATTAGTATGCCTTCTGCCCTAAACACAGCTGACACCAGTGCTACGCTCTACGCGTTTCAACATGCTGAGGTGGCCGCATGTCTCATCAGGAGCGAGCTACACTTCAAATCGTGTGTCAAAATCTGAACACTGCACTGTAACGTGCGTCTCTCGGCACTGTGATGGCCATGTGTGGCCAGCCGCACGTCGAGACTAAATAATCTAAGACCCGCCCCCATGCCGGTGGGTGCCAGCTCCAGCATCCAATCAGGGATAGAGACGCATCCTCTGATGCGCTCCCTGACGATGCCGTCGCCCTCTCCAGCATAATGCCAGCACGGGGAGGAGCATCACTATGCTCTCTTTGTATCTAAAGGGAATACTTACAATGCGGTCGCACAACAGGCAAGTGACAGCGCTAAGATAAGATGATCAGGGTATTTCAAAGGGGTCTATAGAGAAAAGGAGCAGCCATGTATACCCTATATACAGCAGGATGAGTGACGTATAGGGTTTGGAATATCTGACAAAGTACATCCCTATTCATTAGATGATGTAAAGACTAGTGTTCAGAAATGACCTAGAGGAGAACTAAGGGCGCTACTACATGATGCATGTGAGCTCTAGATAAAGCATGCAAATGACAATGCCTCATTATGTCCCTTGGGGTAAGCAGTGTCTAGCTTAAAAATCCACTGCGTCTCCTTGCGGAGCAGTGACACATCAATGTCACCTCCGCGGATAGATGTAGTGGCATGTTCAATACCCTGGACACGAAGCACGTCTGGATTGCCCTCATGAGACTCACAGACGTGACGTGCAACAGATGTATCGCGCTTGTTCTTAATGTCCAAAAGGTGTTCGCCAATACGTCTCCGTAGCTCACGCCTGGTTTTCCCCACATATTGTACACCGCACACACAGGTGATAAGGTATACTACTCCCACTGATGTACATCTGATCAGAGATCTGATACAAAATCTCTCCTTTGTTACCTGGCTCACGAAATATTGCCCCTTCATAATGTTACTGCAGATGACACATTTACCACATGGGAAGGTGCCAGTAAGCGTATTCCTGAGCCAGGTATCAGATGTGGGGTGTAGATAGGTACTGTGGACCAGGCGATCACGAATATTGGAGCTACGGCGGTATGTGATGGCGGGACGGTCTGACACTAGTGTACCAATGTCAGGGTCCGATTGCAGGATAGGCCAATGTTTCTGAAGAATCTCCCGTATGCGCACTTCTGCTTTGTCGCTATGATTCTTCTGCTTCTGCATATGTCGCTATGATTCTAGGGAGATGTGGGTCCGGTGGCCTCTGTTTAGGTGTCAAAAGTTGATCACGGCTCACACTCATCGAGTGATGGTAGGCCTTTCTGAGTGTATGCTCGGGATACCCCCTGCGTGTGAACCGTGATCGCAAGTCATTCGCAGCCACCTTAAAATCCCGAAGTTCGGAACAGTTCCTCCTAGCCCTCAGATACTGGCCTTTCGGAATGCCGCGTCTGAGGGCCAGGGGGTGGCCACTGTCCCACCTCAGCAGACTGTTTGTAGCTGTCGAAACAAGTTGGTCGTGATTCTCCTGTCTGGTGACACAGTGACAGTCAAGTCCAGAAATGTAATTGCCCTCTCCTGTATATCGGACGTGAAAAATAGGCCCAACTGGTTACTATTTAGTTCAGCTACAAATTTAGCAAACCAGTCCTTAGACCCTTTCCATAGCAGAAACACGTCGTCGATATACTTGATCCAGATTAATATCGACGACGTGTACTGTTCCATGGAATCGCCAAACACGACCTCCTTTTCCCACCAGCCCAGGTAGAGGTTTGCGTAAGTCGGGGCACATGGACTACCCATCGCAACTCCCCTGAGCTGGTGGAAAACTTGACGGTCAAACAAGAACACGTTGTGATTAAGGACAAATTCTAGTAAATCCATCACAAAGGTATTGTGGCGGATAAGATGTGCACCTCTCTGTTGGAGGAAGGTCCGTACAGCTTGACAACCCTTGTCGTGTGGAATAGAGCTGTATAGGGCCTCCACATCCAAACTAGCCAGCCACGTGTCTGTCTCACATACAATACCCTCAAGGCGTTGTAGAACATCCATCGTGTCACGGGCATACGATGGTAGACATGCCACAAAGGGCCTCAAGATCACATCAACATATGTGCTAATGTTAGCTGTGAGGCTCCCAACCCCCAACACGATGGGTCTGCCTTTCAATGGTATACTCTGCTTATGCAGCTTGGGAAGGCTGTAAAACACAGCACGAATTGGGAACTTAGGTGACAAGAACTCCAACTCGGTCTTGCTTATAAGTCTCTCCCTAGCCGCTGCCTTTAGGAGTGTAGACAGTTGTTCACTGAAAATGGAAGTTGGGTCCGATGGAAGACGTCTGTACGTGGTTGCATCTCGTAGGATGGTGAGGCACATCTCACGATACGCATCCTGATCCATAATGACAATGTTACCCCCCTTATCTGAGGGCTTAATGACTATGTTGGTGTCACCCTCTAAGCCTCCCAATGCTGTTCTTTCCTGGGGACTAAGGTTGTCACGACCTGCCGTTTGGCCCTTCAAATTACGAAGGTCCTGAGTGACAACCGTGACAAAGGTGTCAATGGGGGTATTGTCACTTATTGGGGGGAACATCTTGGAAGGATGTCGCAAGTCTGTGAATGGTCCATCACCAATGTCCCTAGTGCCTTCCTCATACAGACCCGCCAGTAGCTGTACGTCTTCTAGCTCCTCCATCCTAATACCCAACTCCTGACACATGCGAGTGTCATGAGTGAGGAAGAATTTTTTCCATTTGAGCTTGCGTGCATAGAGGTGAAGGTCTTTGACCCAGTTGAACAAATTAAATTTTTGTAGAGGCACAAAAGAGAGACCCTTTCTTAAAACATCCATTTCTGGTTGGGACAGCGTTCGTTTAGACAGGTTTACCACTTGGAGCTCCTCTATTTGGGACCCTCTGTTGTCTTTTTGTGGCGTAGCAGATAGTCTGACACTGGGGGTGTATTGTCTAAAAAAAACCCTCTTGAACCTCTGCCTGATCTTCCACGTTGTCTCCCACCGCTCGTTCGTGATGATCCTCTGGATCCCCCTCTACCTCTAAACGTATTAGAACCTGTTTCAATGTCCGTATCTGCCTCGGAGGATGATAATTCCGTATCAACCTACGATGTAGTAGGTCGTTTGGGCCCGAAGTCAAAGATCTTTCCCTCCTTGAAGTCCTTGATGTCCCTGTTGTATAATAGGTGTTTGTTTTCTTTTATGTAACACGTGAACCGTTCTATATTCTGCTGTAATAAGGTCTCCTTTTTAGCGAAATCAATATGATCGCTAAACTTCTTGGTCTGAGCTATGCTTTCTTTTAGCTCACTATCACTCTTATTAAGCAGCCGTTTTTCTTCGTCAAGTAGTAACCTCATAAGGCGTAAGGAGCCATCAATCGACTCTTGTTCCCACTTGGCGAGGAAATCACTCAAAGTTACATTAAAGCCTAAATACATTCCATATGCAGTACTTCTATCGAAAGCAGATGAAATGTCAAGCCTTGACCACTGCACCTGTCTGCTGGCAGTGTAAAATCTGCTTTGTGCTAAGTAACTGAGTCATTTGATTCTAGTGTTGCTACCCCATTGCTAAACAGTTTTAAATGAGGTTGGAAAGCACAATATTAACAAATCAGTCTCCAGTATTCTAGGTTGAATATGCACTAAAAGGACAAAGAAACAGCAGTGAGGTTTGGAACACTTGTCTCGGGTAGAACAGAACATCGAAGACTTATCCCCAGTGTGCTGTCCACCAGCCCCATGCTGATCAGCTGTAGTGATGAGCAGCATAGGCAATATTCGTTTTCACAATATTTCGCAAATTTTTGGCCTAATATTTACCATAAATTCAAAATTCGAGGATTTGTGATCTCGTCATTATTTTCTTGATTGCGATAAGTGGCAATGCAATATGCGCGTATTGCACGCACGATACAGGCGTGGCTCTCTTAAGCTACATTTTTCAAGCTGCTAGAAGTTTCCTGAGTCTGTATAAAATGCACAGTACAGTAATTCCTATCACACTACATAACACCCTGCACTGGAACCAGCTACACTATATCACCATCTAACCTACATTGACTATCTCACACTAACATCTGTATTATATACAGTATATGAGCTAACTAACTATCTAATGTAATTGAATAAGGATCCAGATGACACAGCAAAACACAGAGCCTAGTAATGACACTGCTGTCTCTCAAAACTGCAAAAAAAATGCAGAAAATGGCTGCTAGGGAGTTTCTTATATAGTAAGGGGTCGGCAACTATCCTATTGGTTGCTAGGGATGTTGCTAAGCTCAGGCAAAGATATTGAAGCCTTCTCATTGGCCCACAAGCCAGAAGCAGCGAGGGTACTGATGAAAAAAAAAACTAGAATATTTGTGATTTCAACGATATAGCAATATATTCTAGATCTTTGCAAATTCTTGAAGTGCCGATATTTGCGATAAATATTTGCTATTAGAGTATTTGCGGTCAACACTAATCAGCTGTTTGAAGAGGCCATGGCATTTGGGTGAGTGCCATAACTTCTTCCTAGCTCTATGACGTCATGTCTGTTGGTCACATGGTCTTTCTGAAAGGGATTGACCTGCAATACCAAGTATAACCACCAAACAATGAACAGCATTGCACTTGGTAAAGTATGAAAATGCAACAATGCTTGTCTAAGTGTTGAAACCCCTTCAAACAGCTGATCAGTGGGGGTGCTGGGAGATGGACTCACACGGATTAGATATTGATTACATCAATATTTAATTACTAGAAAACCACTTAAATGACATTGATGTAGTATCACTGTCTAATGATTATATCTGAGTGGACAAATTACCACTAAGAAGTCCATTACATTAAACTTTATAGGTTGCAATACATAGCAAAAACATTGCTTAGAGATATCACTTTTATGCATACAATATAGACTATGCATAAATTACTAAGGAAAAATGGGGTTGCAAGTTACTCAAGTAGCAATACCTCTGTCATGAAACAAAGGACCATGTTTAGTGACAGCCTAAATAAAATTTACTGAAAATGACATTAAAGTCAACTATCTTTATAAAAGGATACAGATTAACTAATTTTTAATTACCAGCTAATATAACAAATTTTTTTTAGAAAATGCAGCCCTTATTGAGTTCCCAAATTAAGTCTCTCCTTACATTAGCATTTACTGTATAATGGAGTTAAAGGGTTGTCCCATAATTTGTTTTACAGTTTTTAAACCAGTACCTGGATCTGAATACTTGTAATTGCATGTAATTAACAATTTAGCATAGCCACTGATTTACTCACTAAAATCTCTGTTAAGCATCACCCGCTGTTTGTTCTTTTTCTTATTTCTTTGTCTTGCTCACTGAGATGGCTACACATGCTCAGTTTCATCCTTTAACTGCCTTTCTGAGCTGTGATAGGGAGATCATGGACACACACCCTTAGTTGCAGCAGAAAAGACAATCCCCTTGAGTTGTCAGCTTGATATAAATCTAGCAGAGCAATGAATGTGGAGAGCTTTGGACCCATGTCAGGTACAGGGCTGTTTCTAGCTTTATTGGAAAAAGATTTGCATATACCATATCATGTCTGATTTTCTTTTTTTTTTTTTACATTAATCATGGGAATACCCCTTTAAGACAGATATGCTGGATACGTTTTCCAATAGAAACCAACAGATCCTGACTGCAACGAGTTTAAATGTGTCTGTAAGGGTTACAGTGATTTTATGTCAAAATTTGTTCTGCAGAGTTTTATTCTTGCTATTAAAAATACCAGAACAGTTAATAATAAAAAATAACTGTTATATACTCTTTAACACATCAGAGCCTAAAATTGCAAACAAAATTACAGATTATTATTATCACATCACTGGAAAATTGAATCAGGTAAAAAACAATATTCATTTCTATTATGTCATTGTGTATGTCTATATCTCCTTCTGTTGTTTCTACATGTTGTCTCTTATCTTTTATCCCTGTGTCTATTCTTTCAGTTTCCCTGCATCTGTCTCCTGATGTATCAAGCTGTCAGCCATCTGACCTACCTCATGGAGCTTTTATCCCTTTGTGAAAAAATATGAAATATCTGGTATTTAAATAGTGCCAGTGTTCCTTCAGAAAAGAAACACCATGCTGTGTCGTATATACAGGTGCATCTCAATAAAATAGAATATCATCAAAAAGTTAATTTATTTCAGTAATTCAATTCAAATTGTTAAACTCATATATAATATAGATTAAATACATAGACAATGATCTATTTCAAGTGCTTATTTATTTTAATGTTAATGATTTTGGCTTATAGCTATTGAAAGAAAAAAAAGTTTCCCAAAGGAGATAAGCAAGCCAGGCAAGATTTGTTTTGTTTGATGTGCACTGAATTATTTGAAAAAAATAAATAAAAATCACTGTTGGCTTAAATCAATTCACCCACAAACTAGCAAGAGAGAGAAACCAAAATAGAGCCTAGTACATAAATGTATGTATGTATTAAGGTACTCTTTCTTATTATGCAAAAAAAGTACGCCACATATGCAGTATCGTAGGCCAAATTATGCCCCTACTATAACAAGTATATGTACACAGTATTGTAGGCCAGGCAACGCGCCAGATATGCTAAGTACATGTGCACAGTATTGTAAACGAGGCGATGCCACTCTAGATTTCTGGGAAAGATATTCAAATTTGCGTCCCTAAACTTATCTGGCGCCAGAAAATTTGCATATATTTTACCCATGAATCCAAAGGAGCATTGTCTATCCTAGTCATCATGTATATCAACTGGTCTCCATAATAGAAATACTCACCCAAAGGTTCCTCCTAAAGCCTTGCAACTAGAAATATGGTTCTCATCTGCTTTTCTCTGATTAAGGGATTTTGTGTTTGGTTGTTGAAAGAGCTAGTTAAGAACATGAGGCTGCTTTGCTATTTTTCTATCTATGCTACGTAAACCTGTCTAAAGGACAAGAAAGCACAATACACGGGGCTTCGGCTGTGTGCATTCCGCATCACGGCATGACCAATAGAGATGTCGCGAACATAAAATTTTCGAATTAGTAGTATTAGTACTGGAGAGGACACCAGCCTGGCCAGACATATGAGAGAGAAGCATAAGGGCAAAAATATGGATATTAAAGTCTGGGGAGTGATGAAGGTTAAAACAGGCCCACGAAAAGGAGATATAGATAAAAAACTTCAACAAGAAGAAACCAAATGGATCTACTTACTGAATAGTCTATCTCCAAACGGCTTGAATGAGGGGTTCACGTACTCGTCCTTCCTATAGATGCCACCCATACCTGAGAAGAAAAGGAAAAAATAAAAACAATATAAGAAAAATTATAGATCAGAACAGACAACATAATATCAGAAAAAAGAGCAGCCTCACTCAGGCTAGACCTTAATAATAAAAATATCTCCAAAGGTAAGATAGAAAAAAGCAAAATAGAACAAGGACAACTCTATAGAAGAAGTTGGAAACTCAAATAAGGTCCTGTCGATTTATTAAAATAACTAGCACCACCAAAAAGACGAAGACTATTCAAAATGTCTTGAATCCCTGAAGTAGAGAATGTATAAAGGGTGGTGAGCTCAAAGTAATCGATTGGACAAAAAAGAAAAAAGAGAGGAAAATGAATTTAAGGAGATCAAAATAAATAGAAGGACAATCAATAGAGCCAGGCATAAGGTAATCTGTGATGATGATAAAATATATTCTATGAACAAATAAATTGGAAACAGTCCAGAGGACACCATATCTAATGTGGAATCATACAGATATATGGGTATAATAACTGAAGTAAAAAATTAAATAAAGTAAGTAGCTCACAGGCCTTGTATATATTTTGTGTCTCCTTATTCCTCTCTTATGTCTCTCCCCTTCCCTAATAGTTTGGACAATTTGAAAAATAAGTCCAGCGTAATATATATCTTAAAAAAAAAAAAACTAGAAAAGTATGGGAAAAAAACATATGGAAAAACTAGGGGAGACACACCGATTCTGAAGAAATGACAACCCAACTATTATTCTGGAGAATAAATATGAAATGAAGGAGAAAAACATGATAAAAATTGGGGGACACTTGCTGGGAACTAGTCATCGCCGTTGGTGAATAAAGAGGCAATGAGCTCAATGTAAAATAACATAGCTAGCTGGTTTTGGTAGTGATCACTTTAGGAATAGACGTACTGTGAAACCGCCGGAGCCGAAGTCAACGAGCATGCGCAGTGGAAAGTCCCGACCGTGAGCAAAGTTTGTGAGCATGCGTAGTGATGCAGGAGCGGAGAAAGCTCCTGCGTCAGTAATAAGCGCGGCACGGAATGATGACCTGCACCAATAGACAGCAGAGGAACCGTAAACAAACTGACGTCAAGGGGCGAGGTCAGCTCGTCATAGAACCGAGCCCAACAATTCATCCAATCAGCAGCCCAGCAAAAGCATGTATCACGCCCCCAAGAGAACACGTAGTAAATACGTCATCAACCAAGGTCATATAAGCCTGAAGTGAAGCGAACACGCTCATACACTGCCCTAACCCCTGAGGACGCCGTGATACGGCGAAACATGTCGGGGGGCAGCGTGAGGCTCTAATTTTAAAACAGTATTCACTATAGCCTACATTTAGCAAATAACACTAGATACAGTGCCATTAAAGAACACAGGCAAGGGTGCAGCCTGTTATGGCAATAGTGTATCTAGGCATATGAAGTCAGCTAAGATAATGACAATACGTCCCAAGTGACAAGAAAAGGCCAGTGACACTGGGAATTTTAAATCACTATATGTATGTTGGTGTATTACAAAAAAACTTTTTATTTAATAAGTAATAAAAGTTAAGTCTTAGGTAACTGGTAGGTGCAGGAATAATAGGTGTCAATAAGTCCTAAAGGACATTAATAGTAATTAGTTGTTGTTTAACACACCATATCCTAGCACTCAAAGGGAAAACGTGGAAGTTGAACTTCAACAGACATGACAGCATGAAAGACCCCATTTGCACAAGGTTGGATGCTGAGCTACTCATTTCCCGTTCCTCCTCCTCACTGATGTCATTGACGTTCTGTTCTTCCCCCCCCCCCCAGCCACGTACAACACCACGGGTCCCAGATAGGTGACAACAACGAGCACCCTGGGATGCCTGCTGTGGCTGGTCTTCCTCCTCCTCAAAGCCACATTCCTCCTCTGACTCCTCTTCCTCATACTCCTCTTGCAGCGTTCCGGCAAGCGATGATGACAAGGCTGTTTCTGGTGGTGATGGTGACCACAACTATTCCTCTTCACGCTCATCTACAGCCTGATCCAGCACTCTTCGTAGGGCACGCTCCAGGAAAAAAAACAAATGGGATGAGGTCGCTGATGGTGCCTTCGGTGAGACTAACTAGGTTTGTCACCTCCTCAAAAGGACGCATGAGCCTACAGGCATTGCTCATGAGCATCCAGTAACATGGCAAAAAAATTCCCAGCTCCGCAGAGGCTGTCCTAGCACCCCGGTCATACAAATATTCGTTGATGGCTTTTTCTTGTTGGAGCATTAGGAGTGTTGAATTCCAACGTGTTGGGCTGTCGCAAATCAAGCGCCTCACTGGCATGTTGTTTCGGCGCTGAATGTCTGAAAAGTGTGCCATGGCTGTGTAGGAATGCCTGAAATGGCCACACGCCTTCCTGGCCTGCTTGAGGACGTCCTGTAAGCCTGGGTACTTAGACACAAAGCGTTGTACAATGAGATTCAACACATGTGGCATGCACGGCACATGTGACAACTTGCCCAAATTCAATGCCGCCAACAAATTGCTTCCATTGTCACACACCACTTTGCCGAACTCCAGTTGGTGCGGGGTCAGCCACTGATCCACCTGTGCGTTCAGGGCGGACAGGAGTGCTGGTCCGGTGTGGCTCTCTGCCTTCAGGCAAGTCAACCACAAGACAGCGTGACACTGTTGTATCCGGGATGTGGAATGGCCCCTGGGCAGCTGGGGGATTCAGTTGATGTGCAGCCAGACACCGCAGAAGAGGAGGACTCAGCCTAGGAGGTTATGGAGGAGGATGGAGTAGTAGGAGTAGAGGAGGTGGCAGTAGGCCTGCCTGCAAGTCGTGGCGGTGTCACCAACTCCGCTGCGGTGTCCGCAGGTTGACCCAATGCGCAGTGTAGGTGATATACCTGCCCTGACCGTGATTTGCAGACCAGGTATCAGTGGTCAGATGTACCCTTGCCCCAACACTGTATGCCAGAGATGCCTTGACTTCTTTTTCAATCACTGAGTAGAGGTTTGGGATTGCCTTATTTGAAAAAAAAAAAATTGTCCGGGAACCCTCCACTGTGGTGTCCCAATAGCGACAAATTTTTTTAAGGCCTCAGACTCCACCAGCTGGTGTGGTAAAAGCTGGCGGGCTAAGAGTTCTGTCAAGCCAGCTGTCAGACGCCAGGCAAGGGGTGACTCTGTGACATTGGCTTCTTACGCTCAAACATTTCCTTTACAGACACCTGACTGTGGGCAGAAGAGATGGAACTGCTGAAGGTGAGAGGCGGAGTGGCGGATGGTTGAGAGGGGGCAAGGAGGACAGCAGTGGTTTGAGGTGGCTGAAGATGCTGGACTAGGAGGAGGATGGTGGCTTTGAGCTTGTGTGCTGCTTGTACTCGTCATCATGTGTTGATCCCATAGGCGTTTGATGTGCGATCATGTGCCTTCGCACAGCAGTTGTACCTAGGTGGGTGTTGGATTTCGCACGACTCAGTTTATTTTGGCACAGGTTCCAAATGGCATCGCTGTTGTCAGAGGCAGACACACACAAAAAAAATTCACACTGCTGAGCTTCCAATGATGGCCTTCTGGTGGTGGCAACAACATGTGTTGATTGGCGTGCTGTCTGGCTGACCCCGGGTGCCGATACATGCTGTCTGAATGTGCCACTAGCTCCTTGCGACGACCTCCCCCTGCTTCCAACTCGTCTCCTCCTTCTCTCTGCCCCCCGTTCTGAACTTTCCCCCTCTTCTTCTCTTCGAGCAGGCGCCCAAGTAGCATCCACAGACACATCGTCATCATCAACCACTTCACTTGTATCTGACACCTCAGCAAAGGAAGCAGCAGCAGGTACAACATCAATATCATCATCATCACCACACTGTACGTCCATGTGTGTAATGCTGCCTGACTGAGACATATCCCTGTTATCTACATCCCCTGGCAATAATGGTTGTGCATCACTAATTTCATCCAACTGATGTGTAAATAACTCCTCTGAGGGATCAAGTGAAGCGGCTGTGGTGGTGGTGGCAGCAGACGGGAGAGTGGTGACCAAAGCTGAACTGGAGGAGGATGGTGCGTCAAGGTTCTTAGCGGAAGCTGTTGAAGATTGGGTGTCCTGTGTAAGCCAGTCAACTATTTTCTCAGATTTTTGGGGGTTCAGGGTACGTGGCCTCTGAACACTGGGCATTATTCCAGGGCCAGTGGAAATCACAGCACCACGACCATGACAGCCCCTGCAGGGTGGCCTGCCTCTGCCTGACATTTTTTTTTAGATAAGTGGTTTATGCGTGCAAGGTACTGTGCCACCCTATATAAGTTGTGGGCACAGTACAGTCTGTGTGGGTCTGACACACATGGGCATGCAATTTGCAAATGTGATTATATCACCATTTTTTTTTATAGAATTTTTTTATCTGCAAGGTATTTGAGTGAATGACACCCTGTAACGGTATAAGTGGAGGCCTAGCTACTAGCCAGTATACAGTATGTGTGGACCTGACACACACGGGCTTGCATTTTGCAAATGTGATTATATCACAGAAAAATTTTAATATTATTTTTTTTTATCTGCAAGGTATTTGAGTGAATGACACCCTGTAATGGTATGAGTGGAGGCCTAGCCACTAGCCATTGGGCACAATACAGTATGTGTTGGCCTGACACATACGGGCTTGCAAATGTGATTATGTCACAGAAAAATATTAAGTAGTATTTTTTTTTTTATCTGCAAGGTATTTTCTGTCACACCCTGAACACAGTGATGTCTATGACTGAGCCTGCAGCCTCTCACACACGGGCAGCCAGGCAACTGCTATATATATATATATATATATATATATATATATATATATTATAAAAAGCAGACTGATGTTCCAGCCCTGAAAAGTGCTTTTTGGGGTGCTGTCTGGACGCTGTCCTTACAGCAGATGAGTCTGTGGACACAGAACAATGCCCTAGCTAACGCTTTCCCTATTGAATGTTCGACGGCGAACTATTCGGGACATCACTAATGACCAACATAAATACCATAGTGCAACACACTGTCCTGAGGCCAACAATACAGTTGAGCTCAGCTGCCAGACAGGTAGATAAATACCTGATGCACCTAGCATTAATTAATGCTTACATAATAAGATCATTATGTACCTGGTTAGTAGCTTTGAGGAGGGATTGGGTACCCCCATGGATATCAGCCCACAGGGGAAAATTCCCTGTATGGTCTATGGCCAGTCCACCGCTGAATGTATATGTTTTGTGGGATGTTGTAATTCTCTTATCACACTTTCAGTTAAATGTTACTTTGGAGATCTCTCTGGGTCATATGATGTTGAACTAAAATAGGGAAATAAAATAGATAGAGCTGTGTATGTTTTTGCTATTCAGGTAATGTATGCTCAGGTTAACAGAAGAGAGCTATAATTAAACCTACTTGCTGCTGCACAGGAAGTAGGTAACCATCAAAAACATAACAGCAATATGAGCACTTCATTATTTTCACACACCAAATTAACAGAAATGCTTTTGTGCATTTTAAACATAGTGACATAGCAAAGCAAAAAAAAGAGCTACAGCAGCCTCACATCTGCAAGTGGTTCTCTCATGACCTTAATCCGAAAAAAGCAGATGAGAACCATATCTCCAGTTGCAAAGCCTTAGGTGAAACCCCTGGGTAAGGTGGGCACTATTCCCATTATGGAGACCAGTTTATATACGTGATGACTATTGTAGGCTAGACAACGCTGCTCTGGATTTCTTGGAAAATATCTGCCGGTGTCAGAAAGGTTTAGGAAAGCTAATTTGAATATATTTCCCAGCAACTCAATGGAGCATCACCTGGCCTACAATACTCTCTCCGTCTCTCTCTCTCTCTAAAATGTGGGTTTTACTGAAGCTGGAATTTTTGAGAAGTTCAGACTGAATCCTAAACTCATTATTAACACAGTTATCTGTTTCAAGCGTTGGTCTTTTACTGATTATGGCTTACAGCAAGTGTTACATAGTAACATAGTATATGAAGCCCAAAAAATACATTTGTCCATGCAGTTCAGCCTGTTATCCTGCAAGGTGATCCAGAGGACGGCAAAAAAAAAAACTAAAGACTGTGAGGTAGAAGCCAATTTTCCCCACTCTAGTAGCTATAGCCTGTAATATTATTACACTCCAGAAATACATCCAGACCCCTCTTGAACTCTTTTATTGTACTCACCATCACCACCTCCTCAGGCAGAGAGTTCCATAGTCTCACTGCTCTTACCGCAAAGAATCCTCTTCTATGTCTGTGTACAAACCTTCTTTCCTATAGACGCAGAGGATGTCCCCTTGTCAGTCACAGTCCTAGGGATAAATAGATGATGGGAGAGATCTCTGTACTGTCCCCTGATATACAGTGGGATGCGAAAGTTTGGGCAACCTTGTTAATGGTCATGATTTTCCTGTATAAATCGTTGGTTGTTACGATAAAAAATGTCAGTTAAATATAGCATATAGGAGACACACACAGTGATATTTGAGAAGTGAAATGTAGTTTTGGGGATTTACAGAAAGTGTGCTATAATTGTTTAAACAAAATTAGGCAGGTGCATAAATTTGGGCACCACAAAAAAGAAACAAAATCAATATTTAGTAGATCCTCCTTTTGCAGAAATTACAGCCTCTAAACGCTTCCTGTAGGTTCCAATGAGAGTCTGGATTCTGGTTGAAGGTATTTTGGACCATTCCTCTTAACAAAACATCTTTAGTTCATTCAGGTTTGATGGCTTCCGAGCACGGACAGCTCTCTTTAAGTCACACCACAGATTTTCAACTATATTCAGGTCTGGGGACTGAGATAGCCATTCCAGAACATTGTACTTGTTACTCTGCATAAATGCCTTAGTGGATTTTGAGCAGTGTTTAGGGTCGTTGTCTTGTTGAAAGATCCAGCCCCGGCGCAGCTTCAGCTTTGTCACTGATTCCTGGACATTGATCTCCAGAATCTGCTGATACTGAGTGGAATCCATGCATCCCTCAACTTTGACAAGATTCCCAGTCCCTGCACTAGCCACATAGCCCCACAGCATGATGGAACCACCACCATATTTTACTGTAGGTAGCAGGTGTTTTTCATGGAATGCTGTGATCTTTTTCCTCCATGCATAACGCCCCTTATTATGGCCAAATAACTAAATTTTAGCTTCATCAGTCCATAGCACCTTATTCCAAATGAAGCTGGCTTGTCCAAATGTGCTTTAGCCCACCTCAAGCGGCACTTTGTGTGCTGTGGGCAGAGAAAAGGCTTCCTCTACATCACTCTCGCATACAGCATCTCCTTGTGTAAAGTGCGCCGAATGGTTGAACGATGTACAGTGACTCCATCTGCAGCAAGATGATGTTGTAGGTCTTTAGTGCTGGTCTGTGGGTTGACTCTGACTGTTCTCACCATTCGTCGCTTCTGTCTATCCGAGATTTTTCTTGTTCTGCCACTTCGAGCCTTAACTTGAACTGAGCCTGTGGTCTTCCATTTCCTCAATGTGTTCCTAACTGTGGAAACAGACAGCTGACATCTCTGACAGCTTTCTGTATCCTTCCCCTAAACCATGATGGTGAACAATCTTTGTCTTCACGTCATTTGAGAGTTGTTTTCAGACCCTCATGTTGCTACTCTTCAGAGAAAATTAAAAGAGGAGGGAAACCTACAATTGACCCCCTTAAATACTCTTTCTCATAATTGGATTCACCTGTGTATGTAGGTCAGGGGTTACCGAGCTTACCAAGCCAATTTGAGTTCCAATAATTAGTTCTAAAGGTTTTGGAATCAATAAAATGACAACAGTGCCCAAATTTATGCACCTGCCTAATTGTGTTTAAACAATTATAGCACACTTTCTGTAAATCCAATAAACTTCATTTCACTTCTCAAATATCACTGTGTGTGTCTCCTATATGATATATTTAACTGACATTTTATATCGTAACAACCAACGATTTATACAGGAAAATCATGACGATTAACAAGGTTGCCCAAACTTTCGCATCCCACTGTATTTATACATAGTAATTAGATCTCCCCTCAGTCATCTTTTTTCTAAAGTGAATAACCCTAATTTTGATAATTTTTCAGGGTACTGTAGTCCCTCCATTTAGCTGCCCTCCTCTGTACCCTCTCCAGCTCTGCTATGTCTGCCTTGTTTACAGGAGCCCATAACTGTGCCCAGTACTCCATGTGTGGTCTGACTAGTGATTTGAAAACTAGTAGGACTATGTTCTCATCACGGGCATCTATGCCCCTTTTGATGCAACCCATTACCTTTTTGGCATTGGCAGCAGCTGCCTGGCACTGGTTTTTACTGCTTAGTTTGTGTTTCACCAAAATTCCTAGGTCTTTTTCCATGTCAGTGTTTTACCATTTAGTATGTACTGGTGATTTGCATTATTCCTTCCCATGTGTATAACCTTACATTTGTCAGTGTTAAACCTGATCTGCCACTTCTCTGCCCTGCCAAAGCCTCCAATCTATCTAGATCCACCTGCAGCCGTATACTGTCCTCTTCCGTATTAATTACTTTACACCGTTTAGTATCAGCTGCAAAAATTTATATTTTACTATGCAAGCCTTCTACAAGATCATTGATAAATATATTGAAGAGAATAGGACCTTCAGATTTATACTTTTTACCATTTATATAATTGAAGAACTTTTTAGGGTCAGTTTTGCTCTCTTTGGCAATTAATCTCTCGGTCTCTAGTTTGACTGCTTTTGTTTTTTACATATTCAATTTTTTTCTTTATAGTTTTACAGTGCTTCCTCACAACCCTCCTGTTTTAGTGATTTCAGTGCTTTCTTTTTGCCATTTTTTGCTTTCTTTACAGTTCTATTTATCCACATAGTTTTTTTTTTTCTTTTTCCATAACCTTTTATTCCCATAAGGCATGTACCTCTCACAATTAGATTTTAGGATGCTTTTAAAAATATCCCATTTTGTGACTGTATTTTTATTAGTTGGCTAAAACCAGCTTTTTTAAAGTTTGGTATTTTTGCTCCTCCCTGTAGAAACACTCTTTTGAATGATAATTGGAAGGTTATTACTTTAAATTCACTATTTCCCAGTTGTCCCCCAACCTGCCTATCTGTTCTGTCAGAATCTTGGGAAGATTCACAAAGAGTGAACTGCAGCTATAATCAGTGCTTCAAGAGCCACATCCTCCCTGGGATAAGGAGAAAAAGGACTGGACTGTTGCTCAGTGTTTAAAAGTCCTGTAATCCGATGGGAAAAAATAAAATAAAAATCAAGGTCCAAGCCCCAGGAGGAAGATTGGAGAGGCACACAATCAAAGTTGCTTGAGGTCCAGTGTGAAGTTTCCACAGTCAGTGATGGTTTGGGGAGTGAAGTCATCTGATGGTGTTGGTCCACTGTGCTATATCAAGTCTAAAATCAGAGCAGCTATCTACCAGGAAATTTTAGAACACTTTGTGCTTCCCTCAGCTGAGACGCTTTATGGAGATGATTATTTAATTTTCCAGCAGGACTTGACGCCTGCACTGCTAAAAGTACTAATACCTGGTTTAAAAAACACAGTATTGTGGTTTTAAAAACCACACATTGCGCTTGATTGGCCAGAAAATTTGCTTGGCCTAAACCTCATAGAGAATCTATTGGTAGTGATAACAGGAAGATGAGAGACACCAGACCCAACAATACAGACGAGTTGAAGGCCACTATCATAGCAACCTGGGCTTCCTTAGCACATCAGCAATACATTACATACAGCACTACAAAACATATGGGGTAATGCAGTGCCACATAACTCTTACGCCTAGTAATGTCTGCTGTGATGTAGACTTCCTATTTCCTCATCTTCTTCTTTCAGACCAGACCACCATGATGATATCTTTCAGCCATCTCTTGCCTTTGTAGAGTGTAAAAAAACAAGCATCTTAGTTTCCTACTTTTCCATCATCCTCTCCACTATCTCAACACCCCATCCTGCCACCCCCAACACTGTGCCCACTGTGCTCCCCAATAATATATTGCAGAACAGTCCCCTTGAAAATATTAGTCCCATGCAGATAGTGACCCCTTCAATAATTGCTGGCACACAGTGCTCTAAAAAATAATGTCTACCAAAAATAATTGTGCTAAGCTGTGCATGGGTGTCCCCCACAGTAATAGTGCTCTCCAAAGTCCCACCAATAGAAATAGTGCCCTTAATGTTAACAGTTCCCCAATTGTAATAATCTCCCCATTGTGCCCATACTAATGATTGTGTTTCCCATAGTCCACAGTAGTAATAATTCTCCTTGGGTCTAATCTGGGATATGTATGAATTTGGGGGTTTATCTACAATCTACATTCATATCATGTCTTTAATAAGAAGAGGCTGTCCATCTATGTTAACTGTAGATGGACAAAAAAAGTAGTGGCAACTAAGGGAGCTCTTGGTGTCATTCTCAGGTGAGTTGAAGTTTGGGAAGATGAACTCCATACACATACAGTGTATGTACTGATATACACTATGTGCTTACTGTGGCCCATCAACTGGATGTTTTCTATGTGTGGCCCTTATATCCTTGAGACCCCTGCTCTATGCTAAGTCTGAGAAGTGCCTCTTCAAAAAAACATCTCTTCTTTTCTGGGCTATGTTATCTCCAATTTCAGTCTGCAGGTGTACCCTGAGAATTTGTCTGTGGTTCTTCACTTGACCCTGTCTATAGGGTCTATAAACTATCCCATTGTTCTTGGACTTTGCTGATTATCATATACAACATGCCACTTTATTCAATTATTTTGCTTAACCCTGCTGTCACCCAGACACAGGTTAACACTAAAGTATGGATACCTGAGGCCAAAGTTTAATTTAAAGGCTATGTACACCTTTGGAGGCAATTTTTTTTATGATTGCATGTTACTCATTTTTGGCAATTTTTTTTTTTTTTCAATTGGCCTTTATTAAAAATATTGAGCTGTTCTCTCACAAAGGGGTTAACTGTGTTTCTAGCTATGTGACTGCTGCTTTCACTTATAATAAACCTTATCTATAAACTACAAAGAGTTCAAAAACACTTATTTAACCACTTCAACCCCGCTAGCTGGAACCCCCTTAATGACCAGGCCACTTTTTACACTTCTGCACTACACTACTTTCACCGTTTATTGCTCGGTCATGCAACTTGCCACTCAAATGAATTTTACCTCCTTTTCTTCTCACTAATAGAGCTTTCATTTGGTGGTATTTCATTTCTGCTGACATTTTTACTTTTTTTGTTATTAATCGAAAATTAATGTTTTTTTTGCAAAAAAAATGATATTTTTCACTTTCAGTTGTAAAATTTTGCAAAAAAAACAACATCCATATATAAATTTTTCGCTAAATTTATTGTTCTACATGTCTTTGATAAAAAAAAAGGTTTGGGTAAAAGTTATAGCGTTTACAAACTATGGTACAAAAATGTGAATTTCCGCTTTTTGAAGCAGCTCTGACTTTCTGAGCACCTGTCATGTTTCCTGAGGTTCTACAATGCCCAGACAGTAGAAAACCCCCACAAATGACCCCATTTCGGAAAGTAGACACCCTAAGGTATTCGCTGATGGGCATAGTGAGTTCATAGAACTTTTTATTTTTTGTCACAAGTTAGCGGAAAATGATGATTTTTATTTTTTTTTCTTACAAAGTCTCATTCCACTAACTTGCAACAAAAAAAAAAAATTCTAGGAACTTGCCATGACCCTCACGGAATACCTTGGGGTGTCTTCTTTCCAAAATGGGGTCACTTGTGGCGTAGTTATACTGCCCTGGCAATTTAGGGGCCCATATGTGTGAGAAGTAGTTTGCAATCAAAATCTGTAAAAAATGACTGATGAAACCCGAAAGGTGCACTTTGGAATGGGTGCCCCTTTGCCCACTTAGGCTGCAAAAAAGTGTGACACATCTGGTATCGCCGTACTCAGGAGAAGTTGGGGAATGTGTTTTTTGGTGTCATTTTACATATACCCATGCTGGGTGAGAGAAATATCTTGGCAAAAGACAACTTTTACCATTTTTTTAATACAAAGTTTGGCATTTGACCAAGATATTTATCTCACCCAGCATGGGTAGATGTAAAATGACACCCCAAAACACATTGCCCAACTTCTCCTGAGTACGGCGATACCAGATGTGTGACACTTTTTTGCAGCCTAGATGCGCAAAGCGGCCCAAATTCCTTTTAGGAGGGCATTTTTAGACATTTGGATCCCAGACTTCTTCTCACGCTTTCGGGCCCCTAAAAAGCCAGGGCAGTATAAATGACCCCATTTTGGAAAGAAGACACCCCAAGGTATTCAATGAGGGGCATGGCGAGTTCATAGAATTTATATTTTATTTTTTTTGGGCACAAGTTAGCAGAAATTGATTATTTTTTGGGGGTATTTTCTCACAAAGTCTCCCTTTCCTAACTTGGGACAAAAATTTCAATCTTTCATGGACTCAATATGCCCCTCACGGAATACCTTGGGGTGTCTTCTTTCCGAAATGGGGTCACATGTGGGGTATTTATACTGCCCTGGCATTTTAGGGGCCCTAAAGCGTGAGAAGTCTGGAATATAAATGTCTAAAAAATTTTACGCATTTGGATTCCGTGAGGGGTATGGTGAGTTCATGTGAGATTTTATTTTTTGACACAAGTTAGTGGAATATGAGACTTGGTAAGAAAAAACAAAAAAAAAAAACAAAAAAAAAAAATCCGCTAACTTGGGCCAAAAAAATGTCTGAATGGAGCCTTACAGGGGGGTGATCAATGACAGGGGGGTGATCAGGGAGTCTATATGGGGTGATCACCCCCCCCTGTAAGGCTCCATTCAGACGTCTGTATGATTTTTACGGATCCACGGATACATGGATCGGATCCACAAAACGCATACGGACGTCTTACAGGGGGGTGATCAATGACAGGGAAGTGATCAATGACAGGGAAGTGATCAGGAAGTCTATACGCGTGAACACCCCCTTGTCATTGATCACGCTTCTGTAAGGCTCCATTCAGACGTCCGTATGTGTTTTGCGGATCCAATCCATGTATCCGTGGATCCGTAAAAATCATACGGACATCTGAATGGAGCCTTACAGGGGGGTGATCAATGACAGGGGGTGATCAGGGAATCTATATGGGTGATCACCCGCCTGTCATTGATCACCCCCCTGTAAGGCTCCATTCAGACGTCCGTATGTGTTTTGCGGATCCGATCCATGTATCCGTGGATGCGTAAAAATCATACGGACGTCTGAACGGAGCCTGACAGGGGGGTGATCAATGACAGGGGGGTGATCAGGGAGTGTATATGGGGTGATCATGGGTGATCAGGGGTTCATAAGGGGTTAATAAGTGACGGGGGGTGTAGTGTAGTGTTTTGTGGTACTTTACACAGCTACCTGTGTCCTCTGGTGGTCGATCCAAACAAAAGGGACCACCAGAGGACCAGGTAGCAGGTATATTAGACGCTGTTATCAAAACAGCGTCTAATATACCTGTTAGGGGTTAAAAAAAAAAGTTTAAGCATTAAATGAAAGGAGGTGGCACGCATCAATTAAAGAAGAATTTCAGAAATGTTATTCCCGGTCACCTATGAAGAGCAGGGGTTTATTCACGTCTAAAATTGTAAAATTTTAACTAAAGAATGTAACAGAAAAAATTGTGAAATTTATTAACCTGTCTACTTGGTAGAGCAAGGGTCTATGACAGAAAAAAATTGTTTAATGTCACTCGCAAATGCAAAAGAAAAATTAGTGAAATTTATTAAGCTGTCAACTAGGTAGAGGAGTGGTATATTACACCCAAATATTGGTGAATTTCACCTGAAAATGTAACAAATTTGTGATTTATTTTCTAACCTGTCTACTAGGTATAGCAGTGGTTCATCACACCCTTAAATTGGTGAATCTCACCAGAAAATGTAACAAAGTAGTGAAATGACATAAAATAAAATACGTACAAATAAAATAAAAAATTGATTTATGAGGTAAAGGTCCATATGGAGAAGGAGTTTGAGGAGGTGGTGGACATAGCTTTGTAGGTGGAAGCAGCGTTGGAGAAGGACAAGGTAGCCAACACTGTTTTTTGGTTTATTTTTTTTATTAGGGTACACTCCAAAAAATATATTCAAAATACAAGAATGAGCAATTGCGCTGTAATATAACAATGGCTGGTTAAGGCCGGTATACAGGTCTATTCTGCACAAAGTACGGACAAGTCCTTTGGGGTCCATGTCTGGTTCTTTTTAATGATCATGAGCTTGTCCACATTGGCTGTGGACAGGCAGTTGCGCTTGTCTGTGATGAATCCCCCTGCCAGCACCTCCAAGGCGTAAAGGGCAAGCTCAGGCCATGTGCCCAATTTGGAGACACAGAGGTTGAAGGGGGGCAGACCCGTCATTCAGTACGTGTAGGCGTGTGCACACATACTGCTCCACCATGTTGGTGAAATGCTGCCTCCTGCTAAGACGTTCCATATCAGCTGGTGGCGCTGGTTGTTGTGGCGTGCTGACAAAGCTTTTTCTCTTTTCGGCCATGCTAACCCTGCCTTCTAATGCTAACCCTGCCTTCTTTTTTTTTTTTTTTTTTTTTTTCAAAATTGGTGTTTTTCTAATAGCAAAATTGAACCACAGCATGTAAAGGGTTTATCTTACATGTACAGATGCAGACTAGGCGGCAATTAAAGATTTTTGCCCAAAATGGGTGTTTTAATAGCAGAATAGAACCACAGTATCTAAAGGGTTTATCTCGCAATGCCATATGCAGCATACTCTTCCAAATTAAGTTTTTTGCCCAAAATGGGTGTTTTTCTAATAGTAATGGATGAACATCTGTTGATTGCGCGAATGCGATCAAATGTTTTGTGAACCGCAAGTTCGTGGCGGGTCCCATTCATTTTAATTGCAGGCGAACCTGAAAAACCTTCAGCTCATATTTGCCACCAATAAATAATTACTAGTGCACAAATTGTCCCACAACATGGACAGTGACATACCAGATGTATTATTCGAATTTGCAATCTCCATTCATTATTTTTTTTCAATGCAAAATATCGGCAATAAAATTTTCATGGGTCAAAGTTCTCCACAATGTAAAAGAATATGGCGGGCGCGAATATCTCCATATGTTCGTATGTTGGACGAATAGCGAACACGCAAAGTTTGCAGCAAAAGGACCTCCGGGTGAACCGCAAGGCCATCTCTATTTTCAAATAGCAGAATAGAACTACAGTATGTAAAGGGTGTATCTCACACATACAGATGCAGACTAGGCCGCAATTAAACTTTTTTGCCCAAAATGGGTGTTTTTCTAATAGCAGAATAGAACCACAGTATGTATAGGGTGTCTCTCACACGTACAGATCCAGACTAGGTCGCAATTGAAGAATTTTGCCCAAAATGGGTGTTTTATTAATAGCAAAATAGAACCACAGTATCTAAAGGGTGTATCTCACAATGACATATGCAGCAAAGGCTGCAAAATTAAGTTGTTGTTTTTTTTGTCCAAAATGGGTATTTTTTTTATAGCAGAATAGAACCACAGTATCTAAAGGGTGTATCTCACTATGACATATGCAGCAAAGGCTGCCAAATTAAGTTTTTGGGGCGCGAATATCTCTATATGTTCGCATGTTGGACGAATAGCGAACACGCAAAGTTTGCAGCAAAAGGACCGCCGGGTGAACCGCAAGGCCATCTCTATTTTCAAATAACAGAATAGAACTACAGTATGTAAAAGGTGTATCTCACACATACAGATGCAGACTAGGCCGCAATTAAAGATTTTTGCCCAAAATGGGTGTTTTTCTAATAGCAGAATAGAACCACAGTATGTATAGGGTGTATCTCACACGTGCAGATCCAAACTAGGCCGCAATTGAAGATTTGAGCCCAAAATGGGTGTTTTATTAATATCAAAATAGAACCACAGTATCTAAAGGGTGTATCTCACAATGACATATGCAGCAAAGTCTGCAAAATTACGTTTTTTGTCCTGATCTGGCCACCATTTTACATTCAGTGTTTTTCCAGTGTGGGTTGCTGTGTGGAGCAGGCACAGGCTGTTAGGGACACCAAATGCTAGCTAATAGGTCCACAAAAGTATTTTTAACCCCTTAAGGACTTAGGGCGTACCGGTATGCCCTATTTCCCGAGTCCTTAAGGACTCAGGGCGTACCGGTACGTCCTAAGTTTAAATAGTGATTGCGGCACCCCGGGGGTTAATCCGAACAGAATGCCGGCTGAAGCCGGCATCCTGTCACAATGCCAGGGGGGGGTCATGTGACCCCCCCCCGTGTCGGCGATCGCAGCAAACCGCAGGTCAATTGACCGCAGGGATCAGAAACTTTAGTGTGCCTAAAATAAAGATTTTGCACCCCTGCATGATTTTATGCTGGAGGGTAGTGCAGGGGGGGTTGTGGGCAGTGGGGGCGCTGCGGGAGGCGGGCGGTGCGGCAGGCGGGATTGCGATCCCCCGCCCGCCTCACCTTGAAAACTTGTTGGTGTACAGTGGTTATACTCCCTCCCTGTTAACCTCTTCCTTACAGCGGTCCCTCGGACCACGGCATGGAAGGGGTTAAATGACTGACATTACAGCACAGATGTCAGCCGTTTCAAGCAGAGTGTCAGCAATGATCTTTCACTTCCTGCGGTATGCGGGCAAGGCGTGATGAGTCACATAGGAGCAGGTGTTGCGAATGTTCAGGCTCTTGGCCCTGAGACCATTGAGGTGGACGTCAGGTGGACGTCAGTGACGTGCAGACAGTAGTGGATGATGATATAACCGGGTGAAGAAGGGGCTTCATCATTATAAGGAGAGAAGGGGGTCGGCTTGCGTGAGGCAGTAGCTGAGCCAGCAGGGTGGCAGCAGTGCAAGATCGGGAGCCAAATGTGCCTGGGGTACACCACCCACTTCGTAGGAAGCCTACATGTCCAGGAAGTAGTGGTGCAGGGATTCAAGGAGGCAGCAGTAGCAGTCAGTCAACGCGGAGTGTTGTGGGGAAAATGCCATACTCGGCGGTGTAGCAGTTATTCCTGAAGCTGTCAGAGGAGGTGAACATGGCCATTTTCCAAATCTATGGGCAGAAGGTGGAGCATGGTCAGGGTGCTAATGTTGGCACCACAGCCCTGCATCAACACATGCGTGGCCATAGAGTGGCCTGGGAGAACTGTGGCTCCAATGTAGTGGTTCAGCCTGCTGCAGCAACTGCTTCATCATCCAGTGGCCTGCACCCCGTTTTCTGCAGTCAAGGCTCCACCAAGTGGTGGACTCTCCACCTTTCAGAGAACTGATGGCTTGTGTCGAGCCATGGTGGAGAGTCCCAAGCTGTCATTTCTTTGCAAAAATGTCAGTACCAGCTCTGCACACATATGTTCAACAGAAAGTGGGCCAGTCCTTGAGCCTGTCAGTGTCCGTTCAATTTCACGGCAGCACTGACGTGTGGAGCTGTAACTATATGAACTTTATGGCCCACCACACCAGCAACTTGGCCAGGTGACGCCACTGCCGCCTAAACGTTCTCAAGCTGTCGGTTCCTGCACCAATATCCGCCTCTGCCTCCTCATCCTCCACCATGTCCTCAGCCTCCACTGCAGGGACAATTGAGAGTGCTCCTCCAGCATACCTCAGGTGCAGGGCACTATGGTGTCACGCTGTTCTGCACCTAGTTTGCCTGAGCGAACTGAGTCATACAGGGGAGGAACTGCTCCGCTTCCACCATCAAGAAATCAAATCCTGGCTTTCTCCTCTCCAACTCAAAATCAGAAGCATGGTCACCGATAACGGGAAGAACATGGTGTTGGCGCTGCATCAAGGGGGGCTGAGCCATGCGCCTTGCATCGCGCAAGTGTTTAATCTGATTGTAAAGAGGTTTCTGAAGTCTTCCACCCATCAGGAAGACATCCTGAAAATGTTCAGGAAACTGTGCATGCACTTCAGCCACTCTTACATTGCAAAGCACACCCCCTTGAGTTGCAAAGGCAGTATGGCCTTCCCTAACATCGGCTGATATGCAACATTTCTACCAGTTGGAACTCCACCCTCCATATGTTGGACCGACTATATGAGCAATGAAAGGCCATAAACAATTTCTTGATGATACAGGCGGACAGAGGTACTCCCCTGTGTAACTTTGATTTTAGCCAGTGGCAGCTCATGCGTGACACCTGCCATTTGCTTGGGCCCTTTGAGGAGGCCACTTTATTTTTCAGTCACCAGGAATACGGTATGATCAACGTCATTCCACTGCTTCATGTCCTAGAACAGATGTTGCTAAATCTGGCTGGCCAGGTGACAGGAGACATGGTGCCTAAATCTCATGGCCACTAGAGCCCTGTGGGGGCTAAACTGGTGGAGGAGGAGGACATTCACGCGCAAGCAATGTGTAGAGAAATGGGTGGATTTTCTGCACAGGTGACAGGAGAAGAGGAGCATGAGCAGCCAGAGGAGCTACAGGTTGTTGAGGAAGACCAGGCAGATGACCCAGACACAGTGTGGCTTTATGCAGTGGAGATGGAGGCAGGGAGTCCCTGCAGGGAGAGATGACTACTGGCTCTCCACCATGTTAGACCCTCTCTACCAGTCCAAACTGGGGGCCTTATTTTACACCCGCTAAGAGGGAGGACAAACTGAACTAGCATCAGAGTGGGTGTTTAGTGCAGCAGGGGCCATAGTTACCCCAAGGAGACCTCTACTTTCCACCCAATATGTGGAGAAACTGACCTTTGTGAAGATGAATCAGGCGTGGATCAGCCAGGATTTCCACACACCAATGCTTGATGCATCAGACTAGATCATCTATGGTGCAGCACCCAAACGTTGGAAAAAAAAAGACCTGTTTCTTTTGTCTACCTGCTTAAGCAACTATTCTGATTCTGCCACCAGCCTGCTGCCAGGTGATACTACTGCCACCCACCATCTTAGGTACTGGCTAGGCTTTTGACCCCCACCTTCCCACTATTTTACTGGGCCACTCTGTGGTCTCCTTATGCTGCTGCCACCTCCCCACTCTGTCACTTGTGAACTTCTCATGCTGTTCCCACCCTCCCCACTCTTTGACACGGTCGCCAATTTCCCTTTTCGGCCTTGTTGACATCACCATTTATTTTGCCCTCCTTATGATCTGTCAGAAGGATGGAAAAAGGAGACACATGGATCACATGGTTCCTATATTGCATCAGGATATGGTCATGATTTGGTAGCCAAAAGCAGGAGTGGGTACAAAACACAGAAGGCATGCAAATATTCCATTCACATGTCATCTCTGTCTTGGATGCACTACTGTTTTTTGTTTGGCCTTAGAAATACTGATGAGTTACTGACCAAATTCTGACCGAGTGAAGCCAGATTCTCAACACACAGGATCTGTTTTTTTGGGGTTGTTCTGATGGATCAGAAGAAGGGCAAAATAATCAGTGACATCAACACAAACTTGCTGCTGACACCCACTCCACTCTGTCGAGGGAGCTCAACTTGTATCAGCGTTTAAAAGAACAGGTTCTGTAGAAACATGTAAGGAATAAGATGGTGTAAAATGAGTGCGCTCTTTAACGCTATAGTAGGATCTTGGGCCTCTGCCTGATTATTTATACCTGACGCTAGCATTGACCTGTTAGGCCCCTTTCACACGGGTGAGAATTCCACAGGTGAGAATTGAACGCATTGCACCCGCACTGAATCCAGACCCATTCACTTCAATGGGGCTGTTCAGATGAGCGTGATTTTCAAGCATCACTCGTGCATTGCATGAAAATCTCAGCATGTTCTATATTCTGCATTTTTCACGCAATGCAGGCCCCATAGAAATGAATAGGGATGTGTGAAAATCGCAAGCATTTGCAAGCAAGTGTGGATGCAATGCGATTTTCACGCATGATTGCTATGGAGACGATGGATTAGTTATCCGGGACCCCATTTACTTTATTCTTTTCCATTATAACATGGTTATAATGGAAAATATGGTTAAATTCTTTAATTCAGAATGCTAAGTAAAAGGTCCATTGTGGGGTTAAAAATTAAAAAAAAATTAACTCTCCTCAGCCACTTGATCGCGAAGCCGGGTTAGTATTTTTTTATTTTTCTTCTTGCAGGACCTGGCTGGAAAAGGACCTTTGGTGACATCATGGTGCTCACCACGTAGTGAGCGCGGTGATGTCAGCACAGGTCCTGCTGAATGAAGATAGAAGAACCTTCAGTGAAGAAGTCTGGGTTCGGGTCTCAGTACCACAGTCAGTTTTTTTTATCACGAGTGTGCAAAACGCATTGTACACGCGCGATAAAAACTGAACATCGGAACGCAATCACAGTCAAAACTGACTGCAATTGCGTACCTACTCGCACGATTTTCCCTGATCGCAGACGCAACGCATCCAGACACACTCGTCTGCAGGGGGCCTTACTGACCAAATAAGTGAAGTGTGAATTGATTCTAAGAGTGACACCTGTCATCTGCATGTCACACTGACCTGTCATCTGCATGTCCATCCAGTTTGGCCTGTTATCCTGCAAGTTGATCCAGAGGAAAAAAAAAAAAAAAAACTGTGGTAGAAGCCAATTTTCCCCACTTTAGGGGAATATAAAATTTCTTCCCGATTCCAATCAGGCAATCAGACTAACTCCCTGGATCAACGATCCCTTTCTAGTAGCTATAGCCTATAATGTTATTACACTCCAGAAATACATCCAGGGCCCTTTTGAATTCCCCTATTGTACTCACCATCACCACCTCCTCAGGCAGAGAGTTCCATAGTCTCACTGCTCTTACCATAACAAATCCTCTTCTATGTTTGTGTACAAAACTTCTTTCCTCCAGACACAGAGGATGTCTCCTCGTCACAGTCAGTCACAGTCCTGGGGATAAATAGATAATGGGATAGATCTCTGTACTGACCCCTGATATATTTATACATATTAATTAGATCTCCCCTCAGTCGTCTTTTTTGTAAAGTTGAATTAGCATCAGAGTAGGGTTGAATAACCCTAATTTTGATAATCTTTCAGGGTACTGTAGTTGCCCCATTCCAGTTATTACTTTAGTTGCCCTCCTTTGGACCCTCTCCAGCTCTATGTCTGCCTTGTTCACAGGAGCCCAGAACTGTACACACTACTCCATGTGTGGTCTGACTAGTGATTTGTAAAGTGGTAGGATTATGTTCTTATCACAGGCATCTATGCCCCTTCTGATGCAACCCATTATCTTATTGGCCTTATTGGCTGCTGCCTGACACTGGTTTTTGCAGCTTAGTTTGCTGTTTTTTAAAATTCCTAGATCCTTTTCCATGTCAGTGTTACCCAGTGTTTTACCATTTAGTATGTACGGGTGACGATGGAATCTTTTTGGAAAATTTGACGAACCAACCGAATTTTGTTTTTTGAGAAATTTGCTCATCTCTAATTCTGCCATTAAGGCATCATTTTTGAAGGCTTAGTCCCCCAACAAACCTCAATTTTTTATTTATTTATCCCATAACACTTGTGTGTTTAAGCACTATCTGCCCCGATGAGGTACAGTTTTTGAAAACTTTGTAATATGAAAAGCATAACACATGTAACAGTGCTGTGTTTTTAAAGACTCTGTCCATAATGCCATCAAACATGCATTTTTCCATAGCTATGTATGTCAGTGTCCCTTGAAGTGGTGGGGGAGGCAAAAATTCATAGACATTCATATACCGAAAAGAAATAACATCTTTTACTAAAAATTCAGAATCCTAGGAGACAAGAAGGTGTGTTATTTACCAATGTGTAGGGCAATTGGAGCCGTTTTGATAGAATTAAAACCAAAAATTTTAAAAGATGTGGTGAACAGGAACCAAACCTATTCTCAAAAGCTTTGCTCATCGCTAGAACACTGTTGTTTTGGCCATTGTATGACAGCATGATTTGGGAATGGAATGCTATTGTTAATTGTATGTACAATTAGTAGTGGTACTATTTGAGGCTATATAGCTCAGTTATTTGGCTATATTATAATGTTATTATTCACAAAGTAGGCAAATAATATATGGATGGTGCTTGGTAACATTGTTGGATTATGCTTCTGCATGTAGCCTTTTTCTACTATAAATACTGTATAGTACTGTTACTTGGCCAATGTGATAGTATTATTCTGGTACTGCATAGTGTAGCATAATATATTGCAACACCACACAGCTTCTTCCATTGTGTAGTGGATATACTGTATTTTCACCCTATAAGACAAACCTAGGTTTTAGAGGACAAAAATAAGAAATAAATATTTTCCATCAGATCTCAGCTCAGAGCCCCAATCAGACACTCAATGTTTCTCAGACCTTTGCTAAGAGCCCCCATCAGACCCCCAATGTTATTTAGAAGGTTTTGTAACAGCTTGTTATCTATTTAGTTGCCCTGTAAAGCATGACATTAAATGAGTTGAGTTCTCCATAAATCAGGCATGGACAATCACTGAAACTCCAGCTGTTGCTCTACTACAATTAAAATAATATGCACTCATGCACTGTTTCACTAGAAAAAAAGAAACACATGGGTTATTCGATTATAATGCATGAAAAGCCAAGAAACGTTATACTTTGCTTTTGCTATAGCTGAAAATAATATATTTTTACAATAAGTGACCTAGAGTATCCCCACTAAAATGTAGTTGAATATTTGACATCTGGTACATACAAGGAACACCTGTTCCACTTTGAATTTTATGAACCATTGCTAGGATTAGGGTAGGGGTATTCCATCTGGCTGTACATTTAGCTATACTAGATCAAATTCATTTTTAAACAATAATTGTGTATGATTAAAATAAGCTTGTCGCTAAATTTTATTAAACTATACCAGAAGAAATGCAAAAACATCAGCACAATGGAGAAGACACAGAACTCCAGTTGCTATTGAAAAGGCAACCAAAAGTTTCAACAGTCGTGATCAAAGGTTAAATTGATCTGAGCGATTGCAGCATCAATCACAGGCACCCTTCCACGTATAACTTGTGTGTTAAGCAGGATTGTCTATGCTGTCAATGAATGGTATGATGAATGACAAGGCTAATGCATATTAAAAAGGTAACATTAGCTTTTTTGTTTTAACACCTTAGTGACCACCTGCTTTAGACTTTAATGACCATTAATTAATTTTGTATTTGTTTTTTTTGTTTTTTTTCACTTTATTATGACCACCAGCTAATATCCAGAGTAACTGCTGTGTACAGCATGGACAGAGGCTAGATTGGTTGGGAGTTACTCAATAAGTTCCTGGTAGGTGGTCACAGGTATCTGGAGCCATGCTGACGCTGTGCATCCCGCAGATGCTGGAAAGTGTATGAGGTAGGATCTATAGAGTGACTGTGATGAACGAGGTGGGCCAGTGTAGTATTTGGTCATACTCTTCCAGCCAATGTCGGCCTGGGAAATAAAAATATTCCCCAGATGATAACACTGCCTCTGCCAGCTTATGTTCTTCTAGCAATAGTTGCAGGGTATTCATACTCTGATTTTTTTTTTTTGCCAGTCATGTCAATGTCCATTAGTTCTATGAAGCAGAAAACATGACTCATCGGAGAAGACAATCCTTTGCCAATCAATGGAGGTCCAATTCCAATACTATCATAAAAATTGAAGTCCTTTCTGCTAATTTAACTTTGTTGGTGGAGATGTAGTGACCATCCATCTGCTGTGGAGTCCCATATGCAATAGGGTTTGCTGAACCGGTGTTTTACACAAGTTTGGTAGCCTGGTTCATTTTGGTGGTGTCCGGCAGCCCTCATGCACCTTTGAAGCCGACGTTCACCTATCATAGTATGTGGTGCTCTGCAGATTCCACGTTGCTTATTCACAATGATGCCATTTGTCCATTCATGATACACTTTCAACACAGCAGCATGCGAACACAAGCTGTACAGTTTCAGATATTCGCCACCTTCACTGCTGCCCAAAAACCAATAATTGTCCCTTTTTGCAACTCTGATCGCCCCATTTACCCATGAAAGCAACAAACAATATGTGTTCAGACAGCTTGTCTCACACCTTATATACCCATCAAGCCAGCTCATGACTCATGAATTCCTTCATGAGCTACGACTTCGAAAGTAGGATGTGGTCATGATAATGTCACTCAACTGTGTTTTTATGTTATATTAAATAATTAATGTAGCTTTTATATTTCCAAGGAATCCTAAAAAATATGTATTTTTTTTTTTTAACTGGTCTCAAAGCCTAATGATAGCAACCACATCCTTGTCTGTAGAGGTCATTTTTCAGAAAACGTATTATCAACACAGGCATGGAATACAATGACGGATATCGCCTATATTTATACGTAGATAATACAGTATCCACCATTCTTAATAGAGGATTGACTTTTTTTTTTACTTTTCAAAACTCTTTTTATTCGTTTTATATAGAACACAATACAGTATGTCGGCATTACATTTGGCCACAGCATGTAAAACAATAAAGGCACAAACAGTTATATAATAATGAGAGCAGATCATCCTAAATTTGCATAAATATATGGATTTTGAGTATTAGATCAGTTCACATAGAGCTATAACGCAACATGCCTAATCAAATAAACAAGGAATATAGTCAAATATTGCGAATTTCCTCGCACTTCGTAGTAACGAATTGCAATTTTTCTAAAATGGCCGCTGCACATGTTAGGACTGAGGACCTGGGGCATGGAACTCTGAGAAGGCAGGATCACCCAAAATTGACATGCCTGCATGAAGCCAATCAGCAGCCTGTAAGCCCTGTGATGTTGCAGTCCTATAAATACGGCAGCCATTTTAGATTCTGCCATTTTTATGCGTTCACAGTGCAGGGACAGACGTGTGAAGGCACTAGGGACAGCTTAAACCTCTGTTTAAAACAAAAAATAACTTAAAAATGTATTTATAAGTGCAGGGAAAGAACATTTCACAGCATCTTAGTGCAGGGAGAGACATCAGAAGGAGCTAGAGATTTCCAAGTGCAGGGAACGATTATTTGGGGATCCAAATAGTCATTAGACAGCTGTGTCATTCCAGCTTTTTGTTATTGGGCTGCAAGTGTTATGTTGCAAAGCCTTTAATGGCTTATATCTTAGTATCTTATTCAGTACGACAAGAAAAATATATATGCATTTCACTTCTCCAGTTATTTCTGTTGAAAGCGTATGGGGGCGTATTACAGTACAACATGAAAAATATATACGCACTGCACTGTTGCAGTTACTTCTAGTGAAAGCGTATAGGGGCATATTATGGTAAAAAAAGAAAAATATATTCTCAGTGTATTTCTGCAGTTAATTCTGGTGAAAGCGTATAGTGGGCGTATTTCAGTAAAATAATAAAAATATATACGCACTGCACTGTTCTAGTTATTTCAGTTGAAAGCGTATAGGGGCATATCACAGTAAAAAAATACAAATATATACACACTGTACTGTTGCAGTTATTTCTGGTGAAAGCGTATGGGAGTGTATTTCAGTAAAATAAAAAATATATATATACACACTGCACTATTGTTTTCTGGTTAAAGCGTATAGTGGCCTATTTCATTCCAGCAAGAAATAGATATTCTCAGCTCACTTCTGCAATTATTTCTGGTGAAAGTGTACATGAATGTATTTCATTAAAAAAGACAAATACAGTGGATATTAAAAGTCTACACACCCTTGTTAAAATGTCAGGTTTCTGTGCTGTAAAAAAAATGAGACAAAGATAAATAATTTCAGAACTTTTTCCACCTTTAATGTGACCTATAAACTGTACCACTCAATTGAAAAACAAACTGATATCTTTTAGGTGGAGGGAAGAAAAAAAAAACTTAAATAATGTGGTTGCATAAGTGTGCACACCCTTTTATAACTGGGGATGTAGCTGTGTTCAGAATTAAGCAATCACATTTAAAATCATGTTAAATAGGAGTCAGTATGCACCTGCCATAATTTAAAGTGCCTCTGATTAACCCCATATAAAGTTCAGCTGCTCTAGTTGGTCTTTCCTGAAAATGTCTTAGTCACATCCCACAGAAAAAGCCATGGTCCACAGAGAGCTTCCAAAGCATCAGAGGGATCTCATTGTTAAAAGGTAGCAGTCAGGAGAAGGGTACAAAATAATTTCCAAGGCATTAGATATACCATGGAACACAGTGAAGACAGTCATCATCAAGTGAAGAAAATATGGCACAACAGTGACATTACCAAGAACTGGTCTGTGAGGCTAGCAAGAGGCCTACAGCAACATTAAAGGAGCTGCAGGAATATCTGGCAAGTACTGGCTGTGTGGTACATGTGACAGCAATCTCCCGTATTCTTCATATGTCTGGGCTATGGGGTAGAGTGGCAAGACGAAAGCCTTTTCTTATGGAGAAAAACATCCAAGCCAGGCTATATTTTAGAAAAACACATCTGAGGTCTCCCATAAGCTTGTGGAAAAAGGTGTTATGGTCTGATGAAACCAAGGTTGAACTTTTTGGCCATAATTCCAAAAGATATGTTTGGTGCAAAAACAACACTGCACATGACCAAAAGAGCACCATACCTACAGTAAAGCATGGTGGTGGCAGCATCATGCTTTGGGGATGTTTTTCTTCAGCTGGAACTGGGGCCTTAGATAAGCTAGAGGGAATTATGAACAGTTCCAAATACCAGTCAATATTGGCACAAAACCTTCAGGCTTTTGCTAGAAAGCTGAACATAAAGAGGAACTTCATCTTTCAGCATGACAACGATCCAAAGCATACATCCAAATCAACAAAGGAATGGCTTCACCAGAAGAAGATTAAAGTTTTGAAATGGCCCAGCCAGAAAACAGACCTGAATCCGATTTAAAATATGTGGGGTGATCTGAAGAAGGCTGTGCAGCAAACCAGATGTGTGAGCCTCATGTGCATTTCTACGTCATAAGGTCACTGTGGGAGGGGGAGTTAGGTTGCCATTTTTGAATGCGCCAATGATACTGTCATTAATATGGAATAAAATTTGCAAACTACTCCCATTTTGTCAAGAAGCCAATAGTCTTTTCTTAAGAGACACCCCTTTTGTGATGCCATGTTTGCTATTTAAGTTAATGTATCTTAAATAAAGCTCTTTTGCTCAGGGGGGTGAGAAGATGCTTTCATGAAACCAACTTGTGTGTCTGGTCTCTTTATGAAAGCAGTATATGGTACGTACATATTTATACTTCTAATTGATTTGGCACTACACAAAGAAGATGATAATCACATGAATTGCGGTAAGAGGACCGATAAAACATGTTTTGAAAGGTAAACATGCACTTTATGGGTTTTGTTTGCATGCCGCTCACTATGAAGTAAAACTGACTTATGCCCTTCGTTCTCAGGGAAAAGCCTCTTTCACACGACTGTATGGCTTTTTCAGTGTTTTGCGGTCCGTTCTAAACTGATCAGTTTTTCAGTTTTTTGTTTCAGTAGTGTTTCTGTTTCCATTTAGCTTCCATTCAGTTTTGCCGTTTGGTCTCCGTTTTTTGCAGATCGGAAACAGAAGTATGTCATATACAGTATACAGTAATTACATAGAAAAATTGGGCTGGACATACCATTTTCAATAGATTGTTCCGCAAAAACGGAATGGATACTGAAGACATACAGATGCATTCTGTATCCTTTCAGTTTTTTTACAGCACCATTGACTTGAATGGAGCCAAGGAACGTGATTTGCGGGCAATAATAGGACATGTTCTATCTTTAAATGGAATAGAAATATAGAAACTGAGTACATAACTTTTTTTTGGGTGACCTATTGAAATGAATGCTTTCATCAGCGGACCTTATACGGAACACAAAAAAACTGAACATAAATGGAAAAAAATTAAGTTTGTGTTCAAGAGACCTAAGTGCGACTATACTGATGCCGCATTTATATAGTTATTCTAAAAAAAAAACTTTCATTAGTGTTGAGCGAGCATACTCAGCTGTTCAGCTCGAGCATCGGCACATGGCGGTACTTGGCCAAGTAACGAATGTGCTTGAGCACCATGCTCGAGTCTCCTTCCCGCACGTTTTGCGGCTGCTATGTAGACATTAAACGTGCCCTCACTGTAATGCCAGTAGCCATTATTTGGAGTTACATCTGTCCAATACCTTCTGTGTGTCAGGGCCAGAGATTAGAGAAATATAACTGAAAAATACTATATTTTTTGCATAATTGTCATATAGTCTGCAGTGACTAGTGACATCTGCCCAATACCTTCTGTGTGTCAGGGCCAGAGATTGGAGAAATATAACTGAAGAATACTATATTTTTTGCATAATTTTCAATAATTTTCATATAGTGGGTGTCTGCAGTGACTAGTGACATCTGTCCAATACCTTCTGTGTGTCAGGGCCAGAGATTGGAGAAATATAAGTTAAAATTAATATATTTTTTGCATCATTTTTAATAATTTTCATATAGAGGGTTTCTGCAGTGACATCTGTCCAATACCTTCTATGTATTCAGGGCCAGAGATTGGAGACATATAACTAAAAAATATTATTTATTTTTTTCATAATTTTCAATAATTTCCATATAGAGGGTGTCTGCAATGACTAGTGACATCTGTCCAATACCTTCTGTGTGTCAGGGCCAGAGATTGGAGAAATATATAACTGCAAAATTCAATATTTTTTGCATCATTATCAATAACATTCATATAAAGGGTGTCTGCAGCGATTTAGTGACATTTGTCCAGGGCCAGAGATTGGAGAAATATAAGTTAAAATTATAATATTTTTTGCATGTTGACCGTATGATGAGACACAGTTGCCAATGAGTCAACTGCAATTACTGTCTCAAGAGGTTGATGAAGAGGATGAGACACAGTTGTCAATCACTAAGGTTGTGGTTAGGTCAATAAATCAAGAGGATGATCAGAATGAGGAAGTGGAAGAGGAGGTGGTGGACGATGAGGTCACTGACCCAACCTGGGAAGTTGGAAAGCCGAGCCAGGACAGCAGTACAGAGGGGGAAGGATTTGCAATAGGCTGGAAGAGGCAGTGGGGTGGCAAAACTTAGAAGATGGGCCACACCAAACAGGGCAACAACTGTTCCATGGTGAACCCCCTTGCGTAAATCTCCCTTGCAGGGGTAGGTGTTCCGCAGTTTGAGGAAAGTGTGGATGACAAAAAAATAGTAGTTTGCAAACTGTGCCACACCAAAATGAGCTGGGGAGTGAACACTAGCAACCTCAACACCACCAGCATTATCCACCACATGGCATCCAAGCACCGTAATAAGTGTGACGAACGCATGGGGTCCACAATCTGTGTCTGCGGGTTACACCACTGCCTCCTCTTCCCCTATGGTACGTGCTGGCCAATCGCCTGTCAAAGGCTCAGGCAAGGATGCCTCCTGCCCTGCACCTGGACCTTCGCAAGCACCATCAGCGACCACATCCAGTTCCCTGTCCCAGCGCAGCGTCCAAATGTCATTATCCCAGGCATTTGAACGCAAGCGCAAATACCAAGCCACCTACCCACAGGCCATAGCACTATATGCGCACCATTCAAAATGACTGGCCCTTGAAATGTTGTTGTTTAGGCTTGTAGACTCTGAGGCCTTACGTAGCCTAATGTCAGCGGGCCATCCCGCGGTACTCTGTCCCTAGCCGACTTTATTTTTCGAGGTGCGCCAACATGTGTACTTAAACGTCACACGTGCCCTGACCAACGCAGTTACTGGGAATGTCCACTTAACCATGGACACATGGACAAAAGCTCTTGGCCAGGGGAGCTATATTTCCCTGACGGCACAACTGGTAAACATTGTGGAGGCCAGGAGCGAGTTGTACCCTGGGATGGCACAGGTGCTACCGATGCCGAGGATTGCAGGCCCTAATTCCATCAGGGTATCCACCAGCACCTACGTTAGTGGCTCCAATCCCCACTTCTCCTCCTCCGCCTCATCCTCCACTTCCACCTACGTATTATCTGTGTGCAGCACCAGTCAGCCATCAGCCGGTAGCTGGAAGCAGTGTAGCACTGCAGTGGGGAAGCGTCAACAGGGGATAAGAGACCAGACTGAGCTGTGGCTCTAGCTACTCAACCTACAACTAGGCATGGTTGTATGTGATAATGGCCTTGGTGGTGGCTTTGGAGCTCGGCAAGCTCACACACATCCCATGCCTAGCCCATGTCTTAAACTTAGTGGTTCAGCGGTTTCTCAAAACCTACCCCAATTTGCCTGAGCTACTGGTGAAGATGCGCTGCGTGTGTGCACATTTCTGCAAGTCCTCGACAGCTTCAGCCGGTTTGTCAATGCTGCAGAACCGCTTGAAATTGCCAGCTCACTGGCTGTTGTGCGATGTGAGCATGCACTGGAACTCAACGTTCCACATGTTCGCCAGGCTTTCTGAGCAGCAGAGGGCATTGTCACCTTTCCAGTCAGCTTCCACTAATCAGAAGCAAGGAGTGGGCATGGATGTCTGACCTCTGTGAGGTTTAAAGTAACTTTAAGGAATCAACACAGCGCAACCATCCTACTTCTGTGTCTATTCAAACACTCGCTGCTCACAATTAAGGACGACGCTTTCAGAATCAGAATCAGCTTTATTCGCCAAACACAACACAGTCGTTTGTGCTCGGAATTAGGTTAGGCACAGGTACAGGCATAGTACTAGGGGTGGGATGGGGGGTAGGGTTATGGTTATGCAATGGGCACATCAGGGACAAGGGATTATGGGCGGGAGATGGGGCGTGGTGATTTCAGCAGTCTGACGGCCGTTAGGAAGAAAGTGTTCAGCCTCCTCGATGTCCTTGCAGGGATGGCCTGATACCTGCGGCCGGACTTTAGATGTCTGAAGAGATGATGGCCCGGATGGGAGTGGTCATTGGATATTTTCAGAGCCCTGGAGCGCAGTCTGTTGGAGAAGATTGAGTCAAGGGGTGGTAGTGGCAGTCGAGTAGTTCTCTCCGCCGAGCTGATGACCCTTTGTAGTTTGCGCTTGTCACCAGGGCCGTCTTAAATATTGATTGGACCCTGGGCAAAAATTTACTTGGGCCCCCTGGATCCTGCCTTCCCACACCTTAGCAGGCAATCACGCCCTCCACCACAACACACACACAAAAAATCCAGCGGCTCAGGATCAGTGCTCTGGGCAGCTGGGCTCAGACTGGAAGTGGGCACCGCTCTGCAGGAAGGAGACCAGGGCTCGGCTAACCCTAGTGTTACAGTGCACCACAGCACCCCACAGTATGCAGTATAGCACCCTATAGTATACAGCAAACCGTAGTATGCAGTATAGCACCCTATAGTATACAGCAACCCACACTATACAGTACCCATCAGTATATAGTATAGCAGCCCACAGAATACAGCACCCCACAGTATACAACAGTATACAGTAGAGCAGTATAGCACCTCACCGTATACAGCACCCCAAACTATACATGATACAGCACCCCACACTATACAGTACAGCAGTATAGCACTCCACACTATACATCACCCACAGTATACAGCCCCCCACAGTATACAGTACAGCAGTATAGCACTCCACAGTATACAGGCCCCCACATTATACAGGCCTCCCACACACTATACAGGCCTCCCACACACTATACAGGCCTCCCACACTATACAGCCCCCCCCCCAGTATACAGCCCCCCCAGTATACAGGCCCCCCACACTATACAGACCCCCCCCCCCAATATACAGGCCCCACACAATATACAGCCCCACACAGTATACAGCCCCCACACAGTATACAGGACCCACACAGTATACAGGCCCCACACAGTATACAGGCCCCCCACACTATACAGCCCCCCCCCCACACTATACAGCCCCCCCCACAATATACAGGCCCCACACAGTATACAGCCCCACACAGTATACAGCCCACCACACAGTATACAGCACCCCACTATACAGTAGTTTACAGTATATTAGCATAACAGCCCCTGAGTGTCACCTTTTTCTGATATAATCTTCACACAAAAAACTCCACAGTTAAGGCAAACTTCACCTGCAACACTCAAGGACCTGTGATGACCTCATAGCCATGTGACCAGTAATATTGCTAGGTTACTGGTCACATGGTGATGATGTCATTAAGGTCCTAGATCACATTCACAGCTCTAACACAGTACGATGTCGGGACTCACCACCTGTGAAGCTGACAGCCTGACACTCAGGGCAGTGGCTAGCAGGGCTCAAGAGGCAGCTGCCTTGGGCCCCCCAGGAGCAACTGGGCCCGGGGCAGATGCCCCTTTTGCCCCTTGGTAAAGACGGCCCTGCTTGTCACTGGCTGATGAGCCGACATACCACACCAGAAGAGACGAGCACAGTACCGACTTGATGGTACAGGAGTAGAAGGACTTCAGTAGGTCCTGAGCCATGCCGAACTTCCTCAGTTGTAGAATGAAGTAGAGCCGCTGGTGAGCCTTCTTTATGATGGAGGAGATGTTGGGGCGCCCGGATAGGTCCTCAGAGATTGTCGTGCCTAGGAGGCGGGCACTGGGTAACCTTGCGACTGCAGATGGACTGAGCAATATTTCAGGAACGCAGGAGTGACACCATTGGGACCGGGGGCTTTCCTCGCATTTAGCTTGGACAGCAGGGTGCGAACCGTAGTCACATTTTTTGCATGTGGAAGAGGTGGAAATGGGGGAATAATAATAATCTTTATTTATATAGCGCCAACATATTCGGCAGCGCCTTACATTTCAGGGGTTCATGTACAAACAGTCATAAATAACATAGCAACAGACAAGTCGATTATTACAAGAGGAATGAGGGCCCTGCTCACAAGAGCTTACAATCTAGGAGGGGATAGGGGTGACACAAAAGGTAGAAGTGCTTGTTATGTATGATAGTCCAGCCATCTTGGGAGAATAGGGGAGCAGATATAAAGCCACATGAGCCGGTCAGCATCCAATATATGAAGTGCTTCTGGGTGCAGTGCAGGCTCAGCTTCAGGGAATGATAAATGGATTATAGGAGGTTAGATCAAGGGAGGTGATAGGCCACCCTGAAAAGATGTGTTTTTAGTGAATGCCTAAAACTGTGCATGCTGTGATTAAGCCTGATTTCTTGGGGTAGGGCATTCCAGAGAACTGATGCAGCTCGGGAGAAACCTAGGAGTCGGGAGAGAGAGGTTCAGACTTTTGTGGAAGTCAGTCTTAAGTCATTGGCTGAACAGAGAGCACGGATAGGGTGGTAGAAAGAAATGAGGGAAGAGATGTAGGGTGGTGCAGCACTGTGGAGGACTTTGTGGGTGAGGACAAACAGTTTGAATTGGATTCTATAGTGTATGGGTAGCCAGTGCAATAACTGACACAGGGCGGAGGCATCAGAGAAGCGGTTGGACAGATAGGTGACCCTGGCTGCTGCATTAAGAATAGATTGGAGAGTAGAGAGTCTGGTGAGGGGGAGGCCAATTAATAGTGAGTTGCAGTAATCAAGGCGGGAGTGGATCAGGGCAACAATGAGAGTGTTGTTTCCATAGTGAGAAAGGGGCAGATACTAGAGATGCTTTTGAGGTGCAGGTGACATGAGTGGGAGAGAGATTAAATATAGGGGGTGAAAGAAAGATCAGTGTCAAAAGTCACCCCGACATAACAGGAGTGCTGCCTAGGAGTGATGACGGTGTTGCACACCAAGAGGCAGACATCAGGTTTAGGTAGGTTAGTAGATGGAGAGAACACAAGAAGTTTAGTTTTTGAAATCTGCTGATGGTCTGTCCAATTGGTGCTGTGTGCAGGGAGAAGAGGAGGGGGCCTAGGACTGAACCCTGAGGAACTCCAACAGTAAGAGGGAGAGGTGAGGAAGTGGAGCCAGCGAATGATACACTGAAAGAGCGACCAGAGACATAGGAAGAACACCAGGAGAGGGCGGTGTCCTTTAGACCGATGGATTGGAACATGGCGAGAAGGAGAGAAGGAGATGTGGTCTACAGTGTCAAAAGCTGTAGAGAGGTCAAGGAGAATAAGCAGAGAGTAGTTACCATTGCATTTTTCTGTCAGGAGCTCATTTGTCACCTTGGTGAGGGCACTTTCTGTCGAATGCAGGGGGCGGGAACCAGATTGTAATGGATCGAGGAGAGAGTGATCTGAGAGATAGCAGGTAAGGCGAGAGTAGACCAGATGCTCCAGGAGTTTAGAGATGAAGGGAAGACTGGAGACTGGTCTGTAGTTAGTTGTGCAGGAGGGGTCGAGAGATGTTTTTTTTTCTAATTAACAGAGTAATGATAAAGTGTTTGAAAGAGGAGAGGAAGATACCAGAACAGAGGGAGAGGTTGAAGATTTTTGTTAGGTGAGTGGTGACAGCTGGAGAGAGAGACTGGAGTAGGTGTGAGGGAATGGGATCAGAGGTGCACGTGGTAGGACGATGAGAAGAGAGGACCCTGGAGACTTCTTCTTCTGTGACTGGGTCAAATGTGGACAGTGAGCCAGAGGAAATGTGGGGGGGAGGGGGACGAATAGCACTTAGTGGCTGGGAGCTGATTTCATGACGGATATGTTCTATTTTCTCTGTGAAGTAGGCGGCTAAGTCTTCAGCAGAGGGGTCTGTGATGGGTGCATGAACTTTAGGACTGAGGAGGGATTGGAAAGTGTCAAAGAGTTTTTTTGTGTTGTTGGACAGTGAGGAGATTAGAGTGGTGAAGTAAGTCTGTTTAGCGAGGTTGAGGGCAGAGCATGAATTTGTAATGTAGGAAATTCTCGGGTGTGCGAGTTTTCCTCCATAGGCGTTCAGCACTCCTGGAGCAATGCTGGAGGAAGCAAGTTTGTGGTATAAGCCAGGGTTGCTTTGATCTGTGTTTGAAGGTTCTGAGGGTAGGGGGAGCTACTTTGTCCAGGGTGCTTCTTAGGGTGTCATTGTAGTGATTTACATCCTTATCGGGCCAGGAAAGGGAAGATATTGGGGACAATGATGCATGTAGAGTGTATGTAAGTGTATGAGGGTCAATGGCCTGTAGATTTCTGTGCATGTAATAGGTATGGGAGTGCTGGGATGGGTGCAGATTTGTTTGCGTGAAGGATGGGATATTGTGTTCAGAAAGCGGGAGAGGAGAGTTATTAAAGTTGGAGATTGAGCAGAGCCAGTAGAAAACCAAGTGTGTTACCGTCTTTGTGTCTCTGAGAGTTAGAGAGTTAAGAAAGGCCAAGAGAGGATGTTAGGGAGAGAAGCTGGGAAGCAGATGGGGATGTGGGGCCGTTTATGGGGATATTGAAGTCTCCCAAGATAAGGGTTGGTATTTCTAAGGACAGGAAGTGTGTTAGCCATGCAGCAAAGTGATCCAGGAACTGGGTGGGTGAGCCAGGGGGACGGTATACAACCGCTACTCTGAAGGAAAGAGATTGGAAGAGCGTGTGAAGAGTGTTTGAGAGTGATGGAACTTGGGGGATGACCTGGAAAGTGCATTGTGAGGACAGGAGAATGCCAACTCCACCACCATGTCTGTTCTCAGGTCTGGGGGTATGGGAGAAGTGTAGGCCGCCATAGGACGGAGCAGCGGGGGAAGCCATGACAGATTCCTGAATCCAGGTTTCAGTGAGGGCCAGCAGGTTAAGAGAGTTAGTTAAAATGAAGTTTTTAATGTAGGGGATCTTGACCGTGAATTCCAGAGCGCACAGTTAAAAGAGGGGAAAGAAGATGGCTAACAAATGTTGATGAGGTTTGCAAGGTTTCTGTGAGCGATGGGGGAGGGGTTGATGTGGGGGCAGGGGTTAGGAGAGATATCCCCTGAAATAAGAAATAAAAGTAAAGAGAGGGAAATCAAATGGTTGTAGGATTTGTGGTAGAGCTTGTTGTGCTACACCCTGAGACACAATGGTTTCAATTGATTAAGGAAGGTGAAAAAAGCATGGGAGCTGTACATGGGGGAGTGGAGGATAGAGGGGCAGATGTGGATGGAAGGTAATGTACCATAGGAGGAAAAGGGCAGTGAATGTGGAGGTAAAAGGCACATATAAAAAGGGACATAGAGACAAGGCACATAGTTGAGGAAAAGTGTGGGGATGTGTAGTACTGATAACCTACCTGTCTCCTGTCCCGTCTAACTGACTGTTTAACTGCATGACACTTTGCGGTAGAAGACCCGTGCATGCACCCCACACCCAGTGCACCCCTAAAGCTGTGTCTACATTTATAGAACTGAGTATGTAGGGAGCTATAGGAAGTAATCTGGTTTGGGCTAATTAACAAGCTGATTTGCACCAGAAGAGGAGGAAGAAAAATAAACAAATCTAGGACCATGGCTGGCTCCAGCTACACACTAAATATCACACATTCTAACTACAGATACAATCTAAATTGAGTGATCAAGACAGTCGTAAACAGAATATCATAAACAGAATATCAGCAAATGTTTGAAAATGGCGCTCTACATTATATACAACTAGCAGAGTTATTGTACCATAAGGCCCCATGCACACGGCCGTGTTTCACGGCCGTGTGCGGGCCGTGGAACCGCGGCCTGGATCCCTCCTGAGAGCAGGAGCGCACGGCGTCACTGGTTGCTATGACGCCGTGCGCCCCCTGCTGCCGGCACAGTACAGTAATACACTGGTATAGATCATACCGGGTGTATTACTGTATTGTGGCGGCAGCAGGGAGCGCACGGCGTCATAGCAACCAGTGACGCCGTGCGCTCCTGCTCTCAGGAGGGATCCAGGCCGCGGTTCCACGGCCCGCACACGGCCGTGTGCATGGGGCCTAAGAGTGGAGATCGTGCAGGAGAGGATGCTGAAGAATGAGGCAAGCAGAGTTATTGTACCATAAGAGTGGAGATAGTGCAGGAAAGGATGCTGATGATGAAGCAGAAGAAGTTACACAGGATGATAGCCAGACCCCCCTCCGTCTGTCCTCTCAGCGCAAATTGGACGATGAAGATGAGGAGGAGGAGCAGGAGACAGTTGCCTCCGCTAGAGAGGATAGTACCCATAAAAGTTTAATTTCATCTGTTCTGTGTGGGTGGGCAGAAGAGGATAAGAAGATTGAGAGTGATCCTCCTGATGACGACAGCGAAGTCTTGCCTGTTGGTACTCTGGCACACATGGCTGACTTCATGTAAGGCTGCCTTTCCCGCGACCCGCGTGTTATACACATTTTAGACAACACAGATAACTGGTTGTTCACCCTTTTACGACCACCGCTACAAAGAGAACTTCTTATCTCCCATTCCTCAAGTGGAAAGGACGGGCAAAACGGTACAATACCAGAAGGTCCTTGTTGAAAAATTGCTACAAAAACTTCCATCTGACAACGCTGGCGGCAGAGTCCGTAGTTCCTTGGCCATCCAAGGAGAGTAGACAAGGGGAACACACAGCAGTTCAAATGGAGGCAGGGCAACACTCTCCAAGGCCTGGGATAGTTTCACGACACCCCGCCAGAACACTCACCCCAGTGTCACATGGAGGGAAAAGTTTTGAAGATGGTAAAGGAGTACATAGCAGTCCTTAGTGATCCTTCAGTGCCTAACAACTACTGGGTGTCCAAGCTGGACACGTTGCACAAACTTGCGCTCTACGCCTTGGAGGTGCTGGCTTGCCCTGCCACTAGCGTTTTGTCAGAGCGTGTATTTAGTGCTGCTGGTGGCATTATAACAGATAAGTGTATCCACCTGTAAACTGAAAATGCTGACAGGTTGACTTTTATAAAAATGAATAAGGCCTGGATTGAACCAGACTTCTCAACTCCACCAGAGGAAAGCAGATGAACATAAAGACACTTTAAATGTGTTGCTTAATGTACTCAATACAGTTCAGAAGGAAAGGGTCCGGGTAAAAAATATACATAAACCTCTTAAATGTATGTATACTAATGCCAGAAGCCTGACTAATAAAACTGGGGAGCTGGAATTAGTGATGTGTGAGGAGAACTATGGCATAGTGGGAATAACTGAGATATGGCTGGATGATAGCTATGACTGGACAGTTAATGTACAAGGTTCCAGTCTGTTTAGAAAGGATCGTCAAAATCGGAGAGGGGGAGGGTTTTCCTTTATGTAAAGTCATGTCTAAAGCCTACACTCCATGAAGATATAAGTGAGGGACGTGAACATATGGAGTCAATGTGGGTAGAGATACATGGAGCTAAAAACAATAATAAATTACTAATAGGAGTTTACTATAAACCACCTAATATACCAGAGTCCACAGAAAATCTAAATGAGATAGACGAGGCGGCAAATCATAATGAGGTGGTTATTATGGGGGACTTCAACTACCCAGATATAGACTGGGAAACTGAAACTTGTTTATCTCATAAAGGAAACAGGTTATTGGCAATAATCAAAGACAATTACCTCTCCCAACTGGTTCAGGACCCAACTAGAGGGACGGCCATACTGGACTTAGTATTACCAATAGGCCTGACAGAACAACAGACATGCAGGTTGGGGGACACCTGGGAAATAGTGACCATAAAGTAATAACCTTTGATTTATCATTCAAAAGAGCTTTTCTACAGGGAGGAACAAAAATACCAAACTTCAAAAAAGCTAAATTTAGCCAACAAAGAGAGGCCATAGGCCTAACTAACTGGTACAAAGTCCTTAAAAATAAAAATGCAGCCACAAAATGGGATATCTTTAAAAGCATCCAAAAATCTCATTGTGAGAGGTACATACCGTATGGGAATAAAAGGTTAAGGAACAAAAAGAAACCAATGTGGATAAATAGAACTGTAAAGAAAGCCATAAATGACAAAAAGAAAGCATATAAATCACTAAAACAGGAGGGTGGCACGGAAGCACTGAAAAACTATAAGGAAAAAAAATTGAACATGTAAAAAACAAATAAAAGCGGCCAAACTAGAGACCGAGAGATTAATTGCCAAAGAGAGTAAAACTAACCCTAAAATGTTCTTCAATTATATAAATCTTAAAAAGTATAAATCTGAAGGTGTCGGCCCTGTAAAGAGTAATGAGGGGGGAGTCGCAGAGAGCGACGAGGAGAAAGCAAAGCTGTTAAATATTTTTTCTCTCCAATGTATTCACTGAGGAAAATAAACTGTCAGATGACATGCAGAATGTAAAAACTAATTTCCCATTAAAAGTGTCCTGTCTGACCCAGGAAGAAGTACATCAGTGACTTAAAAAGATTAAAATAGACAAATCGCCAGGACCGGATGGCATACACCTCTGTATCTTAAGGGAATTAAGTAATGTCATAGCCAGACCCTTATTTCTGATATTTGTGGACTCTATACTGACAGGGAATGTCCCACAGGATTGGCGCATGGCAAATGTGGTGCCAATATTCAAAATGGGTCCAAAAACAGAGCCTGGAAACTATAGGCCGGTAAGTTTAACATCTGGTGTGGGTAAACTGTTTGAATGTGTTCTGAGAGATGCTATCTTAAAGCATCTAAACAGAAATAAGCAAATAACGCCATATCAGCATGGCTTCGTGAGGGATCGGTCATGCCAAACTAATTTGATCAGTTTCTATGAGGAGGTAAGTTCTAGACTTGACAGCAGCAAATCAATGGATTTTGTATATCTGGACGTCTCCAAAGCATTTAACTGGCTCAATGATAGAAAACAGAGGGTGGTTATTAACAGTACACACTCAGATTGGGTCACTGTCACTAGTGGGGTACCTCAGGGGTCAGTATTGGGCCCTATTCTCTTCAATATATTTATTAATGATCTTGTAGAAGGCTTGCATAGTAAAGTATCAATTTTCGTAGGTGACACTAAACTGTGTAAAGTAATTAACACTGAAGAGGACAGTATACTACTACAGAGGGATCTGGAAAGATTGGAGGCTTGGGCAGATAAGTGGCAGATGAGGTTTAACACTGACAAATGTAAAGTTATGCACATGGGAAGGAATAATGCACGGGTATGTCACCCGTACATACTAAATGTTAAAATACTCGGTAACACTGACATGGAAAAGGATCTAGGAATTTTAATAAACAGCAAACTAAGCTGCAAATCCAGTGTCAGGCAGCTGCTGCCAAGGCCAACAAGATAATGGGTTGCATAAAAAGGGGCATGATAAGAACATAGTCCTACCACTTTACAAATCGCTAGTCAGACCACACATTGAGTACTGTGTACAGTTCTGGGCTCCTGTAAACAAGGCAGACATAGCAGAGCTGGAGAGGGTCCAGAGGAGGGCAACTAAAATAACTGGAATGGGGCATCTACAGTACCCTGAAAGATTATCAAAATTAGGGTTATTCACTTTAGAAAAAAGACGATTGAGGGGAGATCAAATTAATATGTATAAATATATCAGGGGTCAGTACAGAGATCTATCCCATCATCTATTTATTCCCAGGACTGTGACTGTGACGAGGGGACATCCTCTGCATCTGGAGCAAAGAAGGTTTGTACACAAACATAGAAATGGACTCTTTACGGTAAGAGCAGCGAGACTATGGAACTCTCTGCCTGAGGAGGTGGTGATGGTAAGTACAATAAAGGAATTCAAGAGGGGCCTGGATGTATTTCTGGAGTGTAATAATATTACAGGCTATAGCTACTAGAGAGGGGTCGTTGATCCAGGGAGTTAGTCTGATTGCCTGATTGTCGGGAAGGAATTTTTTATTCCCCTAAAGTGGGGAAAATTGGCTTCTACCTCCGTTTTTTTTTTGTCCTTCCTCTGGATCAACTTGCAGGATAACAGGCCGAATTGGATGGACAAATGTATTTTTTCGTCCTTATGTACTATGTTACTATGTTACTAATACATTGTATTCCCATGCACCCCTTCCACCACAAAAATGGGTATATGTTTAAATCTTCCTTTTCTCATCCTCCTCTTCCATCATATCAACATGCTTATTTGTCACATATAATGCCCTAGCATATATGCTGTTGCATATAATATTTTTACAGGTCAGCTCAACTGCAGGCCCTCACATATAATGTTTTTCAGGGTCAGCTCAACTGCAGGCCCTCGCATATAATGTTTTACAGGGTCAGCTCAACTGCAGGCCCTTGCATATGTTTTACAGGGTCAGCTCAACTGCAGGCCCTCGTATATAATGTTTTACAGGGTCAGGTCACCTGCAGTCCCTCACCTAAAAATTATTTTACAGGGTCAACTCAACTGCAGGCCCTTACATATAATATTTTACAAGGTCAGCCCTCGTATATAATTTTTTACAGGGTCAGCTCAACTGCAGGCCCTCGCATACAATTTTTTACAGGGTCAGCTCAACTATGTTTTACAGAGTCAGCTCAACTGCAGGCCCTCGCATATAATGTTTTATAGGGTCAGGTCGCCTAAAGGCACTCACCTAAAATCTTTTACAGGTTCAGCTGAACTGTAGGCCCTCGCATATAATGTTTTACAGGGCCAAATCACTTGCAGGCCCTCACCTACAATCTTTTACAGGGTCAGTTCACCTTCTGATGATGACAGCGAAGTCTTGTCATTTGGTTTTCTGGCACACATGGCTAATTTCATGTTAGGCTTCCTTTCCCACGACCCACGCGTTATACACATTTTAGACAACACTACTGGTTGTTCACCCTTCTCGACCCCCGCTACAAATATAACTTCTCATTCCTCTGGTGGAAAGGACAAGCAAAACGGTGCTATACCAGAAGGTCCTTGTTGAAAAATTGCTCCAAAGTTGATAGGTCAGACATCCGAATGGATTGTTGCCGTCACGGGGGCATGCGATCGCCTAGAAATTATCTAGAGTCAGCAAAGTGGCAGCAGGGCCTCATCTACAAGTCCAGTCTTGGTAGCCGAGAGTCTGGTCAACACAATCCTCATCATGATGGCACACTGGGTGAACATTGTGGAGGCCAGGAGCAAGTTGGCTGCTGGCACCAGACTTGCCATCCAATAGATCCTCGTTAGCGGAAAGTGTACTCACAGTGCCGCTTAGGAGTGCTGTATTGTTATTTATCGTCACTACCTCACCGAGTCGGGAGTGGGTAATTTTCGTGTGCCTGCTGCCTTTCTTGGATGCTTGTGCTTTAATAACTTGACCCACACTCTCTGGGTGGTTCACAATTAGGAAAAAAAAAGGGCAAGAAACAACAGCCAATCAGATTTCATCCATTGACCTCACTTAGATGAGGTAGCCCTTTCTCCGGCATCGAACCCTGATTGCCCGTTACCCATGATCACCATGGTAGGCGCAGAAAAGAACATTGAAAGTTGATAGGGCAGACATCCGTATGGATCTTCGCCGTCACGGGGACGTGCAATTGCCCAGAGGTTATCTAAAGTTGTCAATGCGGCAGTAGGCGATCGCCCCTAATGTTTTAGATGGTCAGATCAGCAGGCCGTTGCTCCAAATGTGTTTCAGCAGGCCATCATTAAAAAAATTTCAAGGGTGTGTATGATGCCCTCCTTTATTTGTAACAAAGTGTGTTTTGGAGTGCTGGTTCCTTGTAATTTTTGGCAGCCTTTTCACTTAGTGCATAGGCTTTATGAGTGTAGGAGTCCCACTACTTGAACAATTGTACCACAATGTGAATGAGGGCTCTCATTATGTGATAAATAGGTTGTAACGGAGTACCTCTTCATTGTAATTTTTGCAGCACGTGCACTTTATATACAAGTAAATATACAGGAAAGAATGTTTCTTTTTTTTTTTTTCTTCCGGTTTTAGGCCTATTATTGTCAGTCTGTAAAAGTGGCATATATCCATTCTCCCCATGCTGCTCCCCACCCATTTCAGTGGTGTTTCCATAAATTTATGAAATTTTCCTATTAACCAGGCACCCTCTCCTCTTCAGAGCAGGTGGTGCCTGGTTTAATGCTCGGGTTCTCCTATTGACTTCCATTATACATCTCGATGTGTACGGCCAGAGCACCCGAGCACTTTGGTGCTCGTTTATCACTAATTACCATATTCTAGCCGCCATAACCTTTTAATGTCTACAGAGCTGTGTGAGGGCTCATTTGGGGGTGAAGTGACAGTAAAACAGTGAATCGGCCATTTATTTTTTTTAGATTTTAATAGTGATGCCTATGATTAGAGATGAGCAAAATTTGTAAAAATTCAATTTGGATGCTTCACCAAATTTCAACAAGAAATTCAATTCAGTACAGATTATTTTGTCATGAATCATTTTGCATTGCATGGAGTGAGTGCAATGACGGGGAACGGCGTTCTCGACGCTACCTCGATATTAAACCCTCAAATGCCAAATTCAACGCTGATCGTGACATCTATGACTCACAATAAGCCTTTAACCCCCTTTAATCATGGTTAAAAAATAATAATACCTCATGCACTTGCTCACGGAGAGGCACCATTACTGGTGAGGTCATCATGCTCGCCGCAGGTCCTTTTGCAGGTTTTCTTAAATCAAGACTGGAGTGGATGGACTCCATGAGCAAGTGGATGAGGTGAGTATAATTTTTATTTTTATTTTCAGTCACCTTTTAGGAAAAATGTATTAGTTACCATAAAGCGCAAGGAAATTTGGCTTTGTGACAAATGTTTCCCTGAAATTTAAATCGAAGTCCACTTTGGATATTTAAATTCACTCAGCTCTACCTATGATGTTCATATGTTCATATTTTTTTCATATGTTTGCCAAGTCCTTAAGGACTCAGGACGTACCGGTACGTCCTAACTTTAAAACGCGATTGCGGCGCAGTGGGGGTTAATCGGAACAGGATGTCTGCTGAATTCATTCAGCAGGCATCCTGTCACAACGCATCGTCGATCGCAGAAAATTGACCTGCGGTTTGCTGCCTTTCCGGTCCATTCGGGTCTCCGGTGACCCGATGAACCAGAAAAGGACGATCTGACCAGTCACAGTCCGAGCATTTGGGAGAGGCTGTGCTGGCCGTGGTGCTGATGGGTGCTGTCCATGGTGCTGATTGGTGCTGGAGAGAGGCGGGAGATTCAAACTACCAACGCTCCTCTCCTCTTCCTGCTGCTGCACCTGCACCGTCCAGCACCATCCAGCACCAGCTCCTGCGATTTCCCCGTCGGCACCCATCACCATCATGCACCCATCACACTCCAGGTAGGTTAGGGTCAGTGAGGGAGAGGCACGATTAGGCAGGGATAGAAGGGAAAAGTTAGTTAGGGGAAAAAAAAAACACTTTATCTGATTTATTGTTTCTGGTGGTTGGGGTCCACAGCACTTAGCTGTGAGACCCTAGACCCACCCCTGCCACATTTTTGTTGTTCCTAAAATGGTTATATAGTGTAAAATCTAAATAAATTTTAAAATGTAGACATATTAGGTATTGCCGCGTCCGTAAGAATCTGCCCTATAAAAATAACATTTGACTAAACCCCTCGGATGAACAGCCTTAAAAATATAAAATAAAAACTGTGCCAAAACACCCATTTTTTGGCAAAGTTTCCATTTGAATCCTTTTTTTACATTAATAAAGCAAGGGTTAACAGCCAAACAAAACTAAATATTTATTGCCCTGAATCTGTAGTTTGCAGAAACACCCCATATCTGGTCGTAAATGGCTATATAGCCACACGGCAGGGCACAGAACGAAGGGAACGCCATATGGTTTCTGGAAGGCAGATTTTGATGGACTGTTTTATTTACACCATGTCCCATTAGAAGCCCCCCTGATGTAGCCTAGACTAGAAACTCAAAAAAAGTGACCCCATCTAAGAAACTACACCTCTCAAGGTATTCAAAAGTTACTTTACAAACTTTTCTAACCCTTTAGGTGTTCCACAAAACTTAATAGCGAAAGTAGAAACAATTTTAGAATTTAAATTATTTGTTACCTTGCCTCAAAAAAGTGTAATATAGAGCAACCAAAAATCATATTTACCCTAAAATAGTCCCAAAACAACAACAACCACCTTATCCCATAGTTTCCTAGATGGGGTCATTTTTATGAAGTTTCTACTCTAGGGGTGCATCAGGGGGCATAAAAGGGTACATGGTGTAAATAAACCAGTCCAGCAAAATCTGCCTTCCAAAAAACATATGGCGTTCCCCTTCTTCTATGTCCTGCCGTTTAGCAAAATAGTAGTTTACAACCACATATGGGGTGTTTCTGCAAACTACAGAATCAGGGCAACCCATATTGAGTTTTGTTTGGCTGTTAACTCATTTTTTCCAGTAATAAAGTAAGGGTTAAAATGGAAAATTTTCCAAAAAATTGAAATTCCTAATTTTTTCTCCATCTGCCATTAACTCTTGTGGAACACCAAAAGGGTTAACACAGTTTGTAAACCCAGTTTTGAATACATTGAGGGGTGTACTTTCTTAGATGGAGTCACTGTTTTGGAATTTCTATTCTGGGGGGGAACGGGGGGCTTGAAATTGGACATGGTATAAACAAAACAAGTCCTGCAAAATCTGCCTTGCAAAAACCATATGGCATTCCCCTCCTTCTATGTCCTCCCGTTTGGCTAAACAGTAGTTTAGGACCACATATGGGGTGTTTCTGCAAGCTACAGAATCAGGGCAACCCATATTGAGTTTTGTTTGGCAGTTAGCCCTTGCTTTGTTCCTGGTAAAAATGGCTTATATTGGAAAATTTTCCAAAATTTCAAAATTCTTAAATTTTATGTCCATTTGCCATGAAGTCTTGTGAAAGACCTTAAGGGTTAACAAAGTTTGTAAAATCAGTTTTGAATACCTTGAGGGGTGTAGTTTCTAAAATGGGGTCATTTTTGGATGGTTTCTATTACTTAAGCATCACAAAGTTACTTCAGACCTGGACTGGTCCAAAAAAAGTGGGATTTGGAAAATTTCAGAAAAATTTCAAAATTTGCTTCTAAACTTCTAAGCTATGTAACATCCCCAAAAAATAAAATGGCATTCCCAAAATGATACAAACATGAATTTGACATATGGGGAATGTAAAGTCATCACAATTTTGGGGGGTATTACTATGTATTACAGAAGTAGAGAAACTGAAACTTTGCAAATTTTTTTAAATTTTCAGTAAATTTGGTATTTTTTATACAAAATAATTTACTTTTTGCATTAACTTTTTTGACCCAAGTTTAGCAGTGTCATGAAGTACAATATGTGACAAAAAAAAACAATCTCAGAACTGCCTGGGTAAGTCAAAGCGTTTTAAAGTTATCAGCACTTAAAGTGACACTGGTCAGTTCTTAAGGTAAAATAGGGGTTAAAAACTTTATCTCCTTTTTATTTTTATTTTTTTACTCTTGTTATGCCCCTTAGGAACACCAGCATGCAATCATTATATTGCCATTTGTATCCTGTATAGGAATTGTATCCATTATCAAATACAGAAAATAAATATTTTCCAATGCAGTGCTGCCTCCTGCGGGTCTGCATTGGATTATACCAGCACTGGAATATACCAGTAATAGGCTTAGAAGCCTTCTAAGGCTCTGGCCTATTACCGCTAAGGAACATCTTCCCTGATCTCAGAGAAAGGAAGCTGCTCCTGCCCAAGATGTGAGCGCTTCAGTTATTTTTTACCTTTAAATGTCGAATATCGCCATTAGGCAGACATTAGCCCTAGTTGTCTGCTGCAACATTTTTAAAGACCCTACCACTGATGTATATATTTGTACGGTAGTAAGGAAATAATTAAATGTATGATATACTTTAAAGGGTTTTTCCAAGATTTTTATATGGATGGCTTATCCTTAGGATAGGACATCAATATCTAATTGGTGGGGATTCAACTCCTAGCACCCCTACAGATCAGCTGTATGATTGTTTATCGGTCACATGGCCTAGGCGCAGCTCAGTTCCATTTAAATTAATGGGGTTGAAATGTCATATTAAGCATAGCCGCTGTCCAATGGATGGCACTGTGGTTGATAAGTTGTGAGGAGGCGGATGTGCTTATAGGGGGAGCTCATCAAAATAGAATACCTTAGAAAAAAAAAAAATCCAGAAGGAAAAAAAAAATATTTGATACAATTAGCCACTATAGAGAACACCACAAGTGGCAGATAAGATATTATGGTATGCACTGCAAACATATTTCCTCACAATTACTTTTACCTCAGTATGTTTTTTTTAAGATCCAAATTATATTACAATTTTAAGATTAATATTTCAAAGCATGAATAAAAATGTCAAGTCGGTAGCAGGGTTTATTTTGCCATTTATTTGGTAAAGTGTAGCTAAAATAACCGAGCTTTGGATATTGCTACAAAAGAACAAGATCAATAAATGATATATGAAAAATGTACTCATCTTAGTAGGTCAAAAAAGTAATTTGCTGAAACTGCTAAGGTAAAAATGAAAAAATGAAAACCTGAAGCTTAGTCTGAGAATATTGTATTTTTCACTTGTATTCACAGAACATGATCTTTAAATCAATCGAACAGCGTTGTGGAAAGCAATGATATTTCTTTTATAATCCTGTGCTTATGGACTGGATTGAACACATTAAAGTGCTAATTGTAGTAAAAAAATATTATTAATCAAATGGAAACACTATAATACTGGACAGACTGCCCCTTTAATGTGGATTGCTGTAGAAATAGGCCATATTACACAAGCGAAAAAGTAATCTATAAAGAAAAAAATACAAAGATTCATCAGCCAATGTGTGCTCAAAGGAAATTATGGGTCAGATGCATTTTAATACAAAGATGGGAAACTACCCCTACTACTGCTCCGTGATGCTTTGCAAACAACCAGAGCCCTGAATAAGCTATAGCAAGCATGCAATGGTGTGCCTAGCCTTTTTGCTGCATGAGGCAAAAATTTTAATGGCACCCCCCACCCGAGCCAAATTCTCAAACTAAATCCACCCCACAGCCATACTGTCAAAGAGAATATGTCCTCAGAAAATGACCTATTTTTTAAATAATATTTTTAAATCTTTTTTTATTTAAACGACCCTACTTTCACCGTTTATTGCTCGGTCATGCAGCTTACCACCCAAATGAATTTTACCTCCTTTTCTTCTCACTAATAGAGCTTTCATTTGGTGGTATTTTATTGCTGCTGACATTTTTACTTTTTTGTTATTAATCGAAATTTAACGATTTTTTGCAAAAAAAAGACATCCATTTATAAATTTATCGCTAAATTTATTGTTCTACATGTCTTTGATAAAAAAAAAAGTTGGGGTAAAAAAATGGTTTGGGTAAAAGTTATAGCGTTTACTAACTATGGTACAAAAATGTGAATTTCCACTTTTTGAAGCAGCTCTGATTTTCTGAGCACCTGTCATGTTTCCTGAGGTTCTGCAATGCCCAAACAGTAGAAAAATCCCACAAATGACCCCATTTCGGAAAGTAGACACCCTAAGGTATTCGCTGATGGGCATAGTGAGTTCATAGAACTTTTTATTTTTTGTCACAAGTTAGCGGAAAATTATGATTATTTTTTTTTATCTTGCAAACTCTCATATTCCACTAACTTGTGACATAAAATAAAAACTTCCATGAACTCACTATGCCCATCATAAAATACCTTGGGGTGTCATCTTTCCAAAATGGGGTCACTTGTGGGGTAGTTATACTGCCCTGGAATTTTAGGGGCCCAGATGCGTGAGAAGTAGTTTGCAATCAAAATCTGTAAAAAAAATGGCCTGTGATATCAGAAAAGTGCTCTTTGGAATCTGGGCCCATTTGCCCACCTAGGCTGCAAAAAAGTGTCACACATGTGGTATTGCCATACTCAGGAGAAATTGGGGAGTGTGTTTTGGGGTGTCATTTTACATATACCTATGCTGGGTGAGAGAAATATCTTGGCAAAAGACAACTTTTACCATTTTTTTTATACAAAGTTGGCATTTGACCAAGACATTTCTCTCACCCAGCATGGGTATATGTAAAATGACACGCCAAACCACATTCCTCAACTTCTCCTGAGTACGGCAATACCACATGTGTGACACTTTTTTGCAGCCTAGTTAGGCAAATGGGCCCACATTCCAAAGAGCACCTTTCTGATTTTACAAGCCATTTTTTACAGATTTTGATTTCAAACTACTTCTCACGCATCTGGGCCCCTAAAATGCCAAGGCAGTATAACTACCCCACAAGTGACCCCATTTTGGAAAGACGACACCCCTGATTTTTATGATGGGCATAGTGAGTTCATGGAAGTTTTAATTTTTTGTCACAAGTTAGTTGAATATGAGAGTTTGTAAGAAAGAAAAAAAAATTAAAAATCATCATTTTCCGCTAACTTGTGACAAAAAAAAAAATTCTAGGAACTTGCCATGTCCCTCACGGAATACCTTCAGGTGTCTTCTTTCCAAAATGGGGTCACTTGTGGGGTAGTTATACTGCCCTGGCATTTTAGGGGCCCAGATGCGTGAGAAGTAGTTTGAAATCAAAATCAGTATAAAATGGCCTGTGAAATCCGAAAGGTGCTCTTTGGAATGTGGGCCCCTTTGCCCACCTAGGCTGCAAAAAAGTGTCACACATGAGGTATCACCTTACTCAGGAGAAGTTGGGTAATGTGTTTTGGGGTGTCATTTTACATATACCCATGCTGGGTGAGATAAATATCTCAGCAAAAGTCAACTTTTCACATTTTTTTATACAAAGTTGGCATTTGACCAAGAGATTTATCTCACCCAGCATGGGTATATGTAAAATGACACCCCAAAACACATTCCCCAACTTCTCCTGAGTACGGCGATACCACATGTGTGACACTTTTTTGCAGCCTAGGGGCGCAAAGGTGCCCAAATTCCTTTTAGGGGAGCATTTTTAGACATTTGGATCCCAGACTTCTTCTCATGCTTTAGGGCCCCTAAAAAGCCAAGGCAGTATAAATACCCCACATGTGACCCCATTTTGGAAAGAAGACACCCCAAGGTATTTAATGAGGGGCATGCAGAGTTCATATTAAAAAAAAAAATTGCACAAGTTAGCGGAAATTGATAATTTTTAGTTTTTTCTCACAAAATCTCCCTTTCCGCTAACTTGAGACTAAAATTTCAATCTTTCATGGACTCAATATACCCCTCAGCGAATACCTTGGGGTGTCTTCTTTCCAAAATGGTGTTATTTGTGAGGTGTTTGTACTGCACTGGCATTTGAGGGTCTCCGCAATCATTACATGTATGGCCAGCATTAGGAGTTTCTGCTATTCTCCTTATATTGAGCATACGGGCAATGAGATATTTTTTTTTCGTTCAGCCTCTGGGCTGAAAGAAAAAATGAACGGCACAGATTTCTTCATTTGCATCGATCAATGTGGATGAAAAAATCTCTGCCAAAAAAAAAAAAGGAGGGGAAAGGCGTCTGCCAGGACATAGGAGCTCCGCCCAACATCCATACCCACTTAGCTCATATGCTATGGATGAATAAATCATTGCCAGGATTTTTATTTTTTTATATATACAAAGTGTTTGCCAAAGCATATGAACACCGCCACCTCCTCAGCTCATGTGCCTCGGCAAAGTATCTTTTACTGCAGAGGAGAAATCTCGTCTTGCAGCGCCGCATACACCGACTTGTGTGTAATCTGACAGCAGCGCAATGCTTCTGTCAGAGTGCACATCAAGTGCTGCAGCTAGTCGATCGGTTGGTCCACCTGGAAGGTAAAAAAAACAAAACAAAAAAGAAAAAACCAGGCCGCAACGCAATACATTTTATTAACTTTATAATAACTTTAGAACAGAACATATAAACTTTATTTAACTTTTGAAACTGAACTTTTTTGCTTACTGGTGTTTTTTTTTTTTTTTAACCTTTATAGGACAAACCTCTCCTTCCCCATGGGACAATGTGCAAAGCGCAAATCGCCCAAAAATGTGGCGAAGTGTGTTATGCACTTTGTCCCAGGTGAAAGGAGAGTTTTGCAGCAGCTGTGTGTGAATGGGCCCTAATAGCCCTGTGTGCCTGTCCTCTGAAATGCAATCCCTATGCTAAGTGTACCTGTGTGTGGTACTTCCGGAAACACTCTCCAAAGTATAGGGCAGGGTGGTCAGGGCAGTCAGGACAGAAATAGCGGGTGCCACGCCTTATTCCACTCCTGCTACAGACACAACATATTTTTCGGGGTGACGGTTGGGTTGAGGTACCAGGAACGACACTGGGGAAATATCGCTTGTGTAGACGGCTAATTACACTGGTGGATGGGGCCACGGAACCTCCTGGATACAGGAGGTTCTCGATGATCTCTTTCTGAAATTTGAGGAAGGATCATGTTCTCCCAGCCTTACTGTAGAGAACAAAACTATTATACAGAGCCAATTGAATTACATATACAGACACCTTCTTATACCAGCGTCTGGTGCGTCGGGAAACTAAATACGGAGACAACATCTGGTCATTGAAGTCCACCCCTCCCATGAGAAAATTATAGCCGTGGACCGAGAGGGGCTTTTCAATGACTCTGGTTGCTCGCTCAATTTGGATTGTTGTGTCTGCGTGAATGGAGGAGAGCATGTAAATGTCACGCTTGTCTCTCCATTTCACCGCGAGCAGTTCTTCGTTACACAAGGCAGCCCTCTGCCCCCTTGCAAGACGGGTGGTAACGAGCCGCTGGGGGAAGCCCGCGCGACTAGTTTGCGCGGTGCCACAGCAGCCAATCTGTTCTAGAAACAAATGCCTGAAGAGGGCCACACTTGTGTAGAAATTGTCCACATAAAGATGGTACCCCTTGCCAAATAAGGGTGACACCAAGTCCCAGACTGTATTCCCATTGCTCCCCAGGTAGTCAGGGCAACCGACCGACTCCAGGGTCTGATCTTTTCCCTCATAGATCCGAAATTTGTGGGTATAGCCTGTGGCCCTTTCACAGAGCTTATACAATTTGACCCCATACCGGGCGCGCTTGCTTTGGATGTATTGTTTGAAGCCAAGGCGCCTGGTAAAATGTATTAGGGACTCTCGTCTACGCAGATGTTTTGCTGTTTATACAAATCTGCAAATTTCTGGTTGAAGTGGTCTATGAGGGGCCGAATTTTGTGGAGCCGGTCAAAAGCTGGGTGGCCTCTGGGACGGGAGGTGGTGTTATCACTAAAGTGCAGGAAACGCAGGATGGCCTCAAATCGTGCCCTGGACATGGCAGCAGAGAACATGGGCATGTGATGAATTGGGTTCGTGGACCAATATGACCGCAATTCATGCTTTTTGGTTAGACCCATGTTGAGGAGAAGGCCCAGAAAAATGTTTAATTCGGAAACTTGGACTGGTTTCCACTGGAAAGGCTGGGCATAAAAGCTTCCCGGGTTGGCGGATATAAATTGAGTGGCATACCGGTTTGTTTCTGCTACAATTAAGTCCAAGAGCTCCGCAGTCAAGAACAGCTCAAAAAATTCCAGGGCCGGACCGATCTGAGCTGTCTCAACCCGAACTCCAGACTGGGCGGTGAAAGGGGGAACTAATGGTGCGGCTGAAGTTGGGGACTGCCAATCAGGATTTGTCAGCACCTCAGGGATTCTAGGGGGTCTACAGGCCTGTCTTTGCGGTGGCTGCGACGGGGTAACTAATGCACGTGCCACCGTACCAGCTTCAACTGCCTTTCTGGTGCTCGCCACTTCACCATGTTGTACGGCAGTGCTGGTACTAGGTCCAGGGAGGGCTGCGCAGCTGGTGTATGCCTCACCACGTAATCTGACAGCGCCAGCCCCACTCTGCTGCCCTTGAAGTGGATCCTGCGCAACCTGTGGTCTAGCAACGCGCGGCCGGGTATGCCTGGTGGTATCAGGGACCTCAACCTCCTCGTCCGAACTTTGTGTCAGACTGCCACTGCTTTCTACAGGTTCATATTCTGACCCACTAGATTCGTCAGATGAGGGTTCCCATTCCTCATCCGACTGGGTCAGAAGCCTGTAGGCCTCTTCAGAAGAATACCCCCTGTTTGACATTTGGGCTGCTAAATTTAGGGGTATTCCCTGAGACTACCCAAGAAAAAAAGCAAGCCTGTCTTACAAATGGGAGTCTAGCGAAGTACCGGAGGCCGCTGTGGTTGATAAAAAATATCAAAACAGATTTTTTTTATCGCCGCAGCGCTTGTAAAGTGAATGTGCACTGCGGCGGGGCGGGCGTGGGCGAGCGCACGTGTGGGCGACCGATCAGGCCTGATCGGGCAAACACTGCGTTTTGGGTGGAGGGCGAACTAAGGTGACACTAATACTATTACCCTAAGTCAACACCTGAGCATTTTACAGCGCGTTCCTACGCGCTGTAAAACGCTCAACACTGGAAAACCAATGCTTCCCTATGGACCTGATTCACACTTGAGCATTTTACAGCACGTTTGAACGCGATGTAAAACGCCCGACTCATAAACAAGTTCTTGAGCTTTTTTTGGGGCGTTTGTTGCGCGTTTTGGCCCATAGACTTCAATGGGAACGCGCAACGCTTGAATTTAGCGCATTTTTGACACAGAAAACGCGCGTTCGAACGCGCGTCTTGGATTTTGCAACATGCAGGAAAAGGCCCAACACCAGGTGCAAAGCATAGTTTTGTGGAGAGAATCCAGCATGGAGGAGTCTCTGTGGGACACAGAGAACCTCATCAGGCTGGTGCAAGGCAAACGCTGCCTGTATGACACACAGGATGCCAACTACAAAAATCGGAGGAGCAGGCAGCAGGCCTGGGAGGATATTGGCAAAAGCATCTGGCCAGATTGGAGAAGTTTCACCAAGACAGTGAAACAGGGAAAAGGAATTTCCATGTGTGTTCTAATGTGAAAAGTAAACTGCTTGTGTGCAGCGGTGTCCCAACTATATGTAATAGCCCTAGCCAGCTCTACCTGCAGCCCTCCAGCTGTTGTCAAACGCCACCTCCACAAATGCTGGGCTGTATTGTCCTTGCTGGAGCCTGTGCAGGCATGCATGGACTTGGATTTTAGCAACAGCTAGAGGGACGCAGCATCACCATCCCTGTTCTTGTATAGGGGCACTCAGTGGCCTTAGTTTACAAAGAATGATGTGCACATTACATGTTGTAATAGTGTCCCCTCGCCCCTTTAGTTTTTAGTACTGTCCTGGTTCAACCTCCCCCACATTCTGGTACAAAGCAAAGGCCCAGTATGTTCAATTTGCAGTGGTTCCACTGTCTTGTGCCAGACTGCGCTCTTTCAATCCGCAAATGTAGTGGCATTTTGAAATGTAGGCCTAAGTTTGGGTTGAGGGATGTGAATCCTAAGTTGTTATTGATATTGTGTACTTTTTAGAATTAGACTGTTTGTGGGCTATGAGTGGCCAGGCATATGTTAGGTGCTTCGGTTTATAACGTGCCAGTATTGGGCACCTTGATGGGATCCGTTATTTCACCCTCCTTGGCTTATATTCTACTGGCCGAGTATTGGCCACTTAAATGGGACACATGATTTCGCCCACATTTATAACCCTTGTTAATGGGCGACTATTGATGGCCACTATAGGGGCATCCTCAAGGGGCACTATATAGGTGAAAAAAACGAAATGCAAAAAAGATCGTTTCCAAATTTCTAATTTAGCCCTAGTAATAAACAACCAAATTTGAAAATCAAATAATATATAAACACTCTTTTCAGAATAAAAATATAAATTAACATAAACTTAGATGGCTTCCAATTGCCAGGGTAACGCCCCCTGTGGTGACAAAAAATATGCGTTGAAGTGGTCCTGGACAGCTGCACCATGCCGGTTCCCACGCACACCGCTCGGATTAGGACTCTCAAAGGAATGGCTGAGGGAATCTTCAAAATTAAAGCCATCCCGTACATGGACAAAATTATGCAGAGCACACGCTGCCTTCACGGCCGAGATGGCGGTCTCCAATTTTAAATAAATGGGAGAATGGAGAAAGCGCCATTTGTTAGCTAAAATCCCGAAGGCGAACTCCACCACCCTGCGTGCCCTTGTCAGCCGGTAATTAAATACCCGCCTGGCAATGGAGAGTCCCCGGCTGGAGTACGGCCTCATCAGATGCTCCCCCAGCGCAAAGGCCTCGTCCCCCACAAAAACAAAGGGCATAGCTGGATAAGTGGTCCCAGGCAGTGTGGTGTTCCCCGGGAGGTCCAGCTCATTATTATTGAGCATTTGCCCAAAGGCAGAATGCCCCAAAACAGCTGAGTCTGAGCTGCTGTCGTAGGACCCCACGTCAATATACCTGAAGCAATAGCTTGCATCACACACCGCAAAAAGAACAAACGAAAAATATTTTTTATAATTAAAAAATTGACTCCCGCTCCTGATGGGCTTCTTAACGCGGATGTGTTTGCCGTCTATTGCGCCGACACAGTTTGGGAAATTGCAGGATTCTAAAAACTGATCCGCAATTTGCAGCCAGTCCTCCTTCTGTGGTTGGGCCATCACAGCAGGATGAAGGACGTCCCAAATTGCCACACAGGTTTCCGGGACGATCATACTGGCTGTGGACTTCCCGATGAGAAAGGCGAAGTGTAGACTGGCCAATGACTGTCCGGTAGCTAAATACCTGAAACAAATGTAAGAAAATAAAGAGACATGAACAGATGCTTTTTATTTTGTTTTTCATAGTCAACACTATCAAAGGCAAATGGAAAAGCCTGAAAGACGCCTTTATCCGCCATCGCCGCAAAGAAAGGGAGCAGAGGAGCGGATCGTCCCCAGGCGCACGCTCCAGTTATGTGCATGCAGCACAAATGTCATTTTTGATACCGTGCACGGAAATGCGGAGGTGAGTCAAGGGCATACACATTGAGGAGAGGATGTGGTATGACATTACATACATTCAATTTCATATGGGGAACATACTTACCTATATTTTCCACTTCACAGCACCAATAGCAGCTGGGAACACAGCCAGGCGCAAGCTGATGAGGAAGATGACGAGGGCACAATCATGGACAGTAAGCCCGGACCATCTATGGGGCCAATGAGTCCTCCAGCCCCCCCCCCACTCCGAGTTTTGTCAGCCCCATGCAGACTGTCCAAGCCGTACCAGAGGCAAGTCGGCAGCCCCGACATAAAAGGAGGAGAACAGAGAGGCATGAGGACAGGCTAATAGGCTGCCTGGATGCCCTGGCACATCCTGTGCCAAAACTTAGCAGCGATGCCTATTTTCTCCTCAGTCTAGAGGAGAAAATGCTACATGTGCCGAGAAATCTTGTCACAAAAGTAAGGGAGGAGGTGACTAACACCATTGATAAGTATTGCATCCCTTATGAGATAGCAACGTCTATCAGTGCCCCACAGCAGGCCCCACAGCAGGCCCCACAGCAGCCACCACAGCAGCCAGCACAATATGGGCCACAATGTGGGCCACAATATGGCCCACAATATGGCCCACTAAATCCCCAACATGCACAACAACACCCTCACACATACCCAGCACACACATACACACAAAGTAACATACAACACCCTCTTGACACATGGCAGACACAACACACATCATACCCATATCCCTCTTCAAGCACGGGCCCAAGCACCTCCACCATCACCACCACTGAAATGCCACCCGCCAATCAGTCTCGCGGAATAGAAAGAAATCCCAGCAGACGTGTCTTCAATGCTTGTGAAATTTATTTTGCAAGTAGCAATATGTCCATGAATAGGACGCGTTTCGGCTCAATAGCCTTTCTCAACAGATAAATATACATGGTCAACAGCTCATACATATACACATATCAATGATGAGAACCTCCCAGGAGTGAAAACGCCCAAGATGGAGGCGGTACATACATAGTCACGTGATAACAAAATCAAGGCAATCAATCAAAGAATCAAAAAAAGCACAACAGGTATCAGAATACATATCAGTAGTAATATTATTAGATATTGTAATTAAATACCAATACAGTTGAGGGACTCCTTCATTTATATAGTCGATGTCTAGAAAAATATAATATAATACAAAAAATTATAATATAATACAAAAAACTAAAAATTACAACCATAAAATAAAAGTGAATAGAAAATAGCATCAATAAAGATCAAATATGCGTAATTTCATAGTCGCGGTTCAGACCTCTTGGATGAAGGGTATCAAGGGTGTGTATCCAGTAGGCCTCTCGGCGCAAAAGTAGTTTTTTGATATCGCCACCTCTTCTAGGTCTAGAAATCTGTTCTATGACCTGGAACTTTAATTGGGCTATTGTGTGATTAAATTTATCAAAATGGGAGGGAACTGGTAAAAGTCAATTTTTTGTCCTGATAGTGGATTTGTGTTTTCCAATGCGATCTTTCACACTCTGCATAGTTTCCCCAATGTATAACAACCCACAAGGACATTTTATTAGATATATAACATTGGCTGATTCGCATGTGAAAAAGCCATTAACTGCGTATGTCCGTCCAGTATGTGGGTGGTGAACATTGGGGCCTTTGATGACATTAGAGCATTGGAAACAATGGAGACACGGAAAGGTGCCCTTCCGTTGTGTGGCCAGTACCCCCTGTTTGAGAGTACCACGGGTGCTCCCAATATCCGCTCACACAAGCTTATCTCTATAGCTAGGGTTTTTTTTATTACAGATAAGGGGCGGAGCCTGGAATTCCCTAACTTGGGGGTATGCTTTACCTAACAAACACCAGTGCTTCTTTACAACATAATCCAATTTGGAATTAAATGGATGGTACTTGTGAATTAATGCCACTCGTGGGCTTTTATCTTGTTCCTTTCCAGAACTCTGAGGGGTTTCTAACTCATTCAAGGTGTTTGTTAGGATAAATGGTGGGTACCCTCTTTCTTCAAATCTTGTGGTCATCTCTTCTATTCTGCATCCCAGTACTGAGGGACTAGAGACAATGCGTCTGACCCTCTGGTACTGGGACTTTGGAATAGCTTTTTTAAGAGCCGGTGGATGGGCGCTGGTGAAGTGGAGGATACTGTTTCTGTCTGTCTCCTTCCGAAATAAATCAGTTGAAAGATTACCATACAAATCCTTGATAACCCTTGTGTCCAAGAAGCTAACCGTCCGACTGTTACTTGTAACTGTAAATTCCAGACCAGTACGTGCATGGTTCAAGTGTGAAATGAATGCCGTGAGGGGCTCTTGTGGCCCCGCCCATATGCAAAAGATGTCGTCTATAAATCTTTTCCACAATAAAATGTGGTTACAATACCATTGACTGTTATAAACAAAATTGTCCTCAAATTGCGACATATATGCATTTGCATAGGGCGGGGCCACATTAGACCCCATCGCGGTCCCCCGCTTCTGCAAATAGTAGGAATCCTCAAACATAAAGTAGTTCTCATATAAGACGAGGTGAAGCAGCTCTACAAAAAATTCCCGCTCTATGGGGGAATAATCACTCCTTTCTAGGAACGACTTGACAGCCTGTACACCTCCATTGTGTTCTATGGAGGTGTACAGGCTGACCACGTCAATCGTTACCAGTAAGCTGTCCGGTGGAACTAGACCCAATTGCGCAATAGTGTTCAGGAAGTCCTGCGTATCTACCAGGTATGAAGGAATATCTCTTATCAGAGGTATAAGGACCTTCTCAAGCACTATTGCCAAGGGAGACAAGATAGATCCCACCGAGGCCACAATAGGGCGACCTGGAGGATCATTTAGGGTTTTATGTACTTTAGGGAGCACATAAAAAACGGGTGTTATCGGTGTTTGGTTGACCAGAAAGGTATGCAAGCTGTTATCAAGAACACCCAGTGTAGCAAAGTGATCCACCACTTTCAATATTTTACGTTTTATTGAAAAAACTGGATCAGTGTTCAACAATTCGTATGTGGCACGATCTGAAAGTTGTCGGTTCACTTCCGCCACATATTTTGTCCTATCCATAAGGACAATAGCACCCCCTTTGTCTGCTGGCTTCAAAATGATTCTCTTGTCTTCCATTAGTGATTTAATAGCCACTTTTTCCTCTGATGTTACATTAGATGTGAACCGCATTTCACCCCTCTTAATACTATCCATATGTATCTTTATGTCCCTACAAACCAGTTCAATGTAGGTCTCAACGGGATGGTAAAATTTGGGGGGCATGAATTTGCTCGAGTTCTTTAAACCTAGATCACTCAAGCATAGATTAGGTCTCTCACTGTCACTGTCACCCGGACCGGTAATTCTATCACCTTTATCCATGAAGTGGGCCTTTAAACGCAATTTGCGAAAAAACGGATTTAAATCAATGTCAAATTGAAAAGTGTCAAAATAAGTGGAGGGACTGAATGAAAGCCCTTTCTGGAGGGCCGACATCTGAACGGGACTCAGTATCTGTGAAGACAGGTTAATCAGGAGCGACTGTTCCTTACCTGTGAACGGGTCTGAACGGTTTGACTCGGTCCCGACTTCGATGTGGCGGCTGCGGTGTTTGCGCCCCGCGCGCCTCCTCCTCCTCGTGGACGCTGACTGCTTTTCCGAAAAAAAAGTAGCAGAGCGGGTGTCTTCACTTCCAGAGCTAGAGGTAAAAGATCCAGGTCTTGACGGGCGTCTGTAACTTGATTTTTGGTGCCAAGCAGGATCTTGCCATTTGTAGACACGATTTAAATGGTAGTCCTCGTTATCCCGCAAGAACTTGGATCTCTTCTTCGTCTCCGTTTCCTTGCGGTATGTCAAGATATAGTTGTCCACGGATTCCTTCAGTGTCCCGAACTCCTCTGAAGTCAAGGAGTCCCTCAGCTGTTGTTCGGTAGCTGCATTCTGTGTTTGTAGTTCAGCGATCGCCGTGTGGAGACGTCTGAATGTTAGCAGAATTAGGTCATAGGAACACTTGTTAATGATTTTCTCAAAATCGCTGGTATATTCAAGATCATTGGAGAAAAGGGTAGGGCGTAAATGAACCCTTAACCCTCTAGGGATCCTTTTTACCTTGAAGTATTCTGCCAAAGTAGTAGCGTGTAACTCATAGGAAATGAGTCTCCGACGTTCACGTTCCCAGTGCCGTTTTTGAAATTCACTTATGGGAATGTTGAGAAATTCGGAAGTAGATGTCACTTGTGAGAGTAACCTTTCGACATCGACATCTGCAAAGCTTAGTGTTGAGGCGTCAGAAGACTCATTTCCTATGAGTTTTAAAAAAACTGTGAGTGGGCACATAATCTGGCATAACTACTGTGAGTGGGCACATAATCTGGCATAACTACTGTGAGGGGGCACATAAACTGGCATAACTACAGTTAGGGGGCACATATCTAGGCATATCTACTGCGATAGGCACATAATCTGGCATAACTACTGTGAGGGGCCACATAATCTGGCATAGCTACCGTTAGGGGGCACATGTCTAGGCATATCTACTGCGAGAGGCACATAATTTGGCAGAAATACTGTGAGTGGGCACATAATCTGGTATTACTACTATGAGGGGTGCACAATCTGGCATAACTACTGTGAGGAGACACATAATCTGGCATAACTACCATTAGGGGGCACATAATCTTGCATAACTACTGTGAGGAGTCACATGATCTGGCACAACTACCGTTAGGGGGCACAAATCTGGGCATATCTATTGTGAGGGGCACATAATCTGGGGGCTGAGAGGCATAATGGGGCTGATGAAAGGCATAAGGGCTGATAATGGTGGCTGATGAGAGGCATTTGTCTTATTTACATTGGGGGCTGATTGGGGCTGTCAGTTAAGGTCTAATTAACATTGGGGGTCTGATTGGTGGTCTGACCTGAGGTGTAATGAAATTTTTTTTTTTCTTATTGTCCCCCTCTAAAACCTAGGTGCCTCTTATAGGTCTCCTGAACTGCAGAGCGGTGCCCACTTCCAGCCCTGAGCCCAACTGCCCAGAGCACTGATCGTGAGCCTGCTGGAGTCTTCAGAACTGTATTTACAGTCATTCACTGTAAGCTATATTATACAGTCAGGTCCATAAATATTGGGACATCGACACAAGATGTACTGTAACTGCAGACTGCCAGCTTTAATTTGAGGGTATTTACATCCAAATCAGGTGAATGGTGTAGGAATTAAAACAGTTTGCATATGTGCCTCCCACTTAAGGGACCAAAAGAAATGGCACAATTGGCTTCTCAGCTGTTCCATGGCCAGGTGTGTGTTATTCCCTCATTATCCCAATTACAATGAGCAGATAAAAGGTCCAGAGTTCATTTCAAGTGTGCTATTTGCATTTGGAATCTGTTGCGGTCAACTCTCAAGATGTGATCCAAAGAGCTGTCACTATCAGTGAAGCAAGTCATCATTAGGCTGAAAAAACAAAACAACCCCATCAGAGAGATAGCAAAAACATTAGGTGTGGCCAAAACAACAGTTTGGAACATCCTTAAAAAGAAGGAAAGCACCGGTAAGCTCAGCAACACCAAAAGACCCGGAAGACCACGGAAAACAACTCTGGTAGATGACCGAAGAATTCTTTCCCTGGTGAAGAAAACACCCTTCACAACAGTTGGCCAGATCAAGAACATTCTCCAGGAGGTAGGTGTATGTGTGTCAAAGTCAACAATCAAGAGAAGACTTTACCAGATTGAATACAGAGAGTTCACCACAATATGTAAACCATTGGTGAGCCTCAAAAACAGGAAGGCCAGATTAGAGTTTGCCAAATGATATCTAAAAAAGCCTTCACAGTTCTGGAACAACATCCTATGGACAGATGAGACCAAAAACAACTTGTACCAGAGAGATAGGAAAAGAGGACTATGGAGAAGGAAAGGAACTGCTCATGATCCTAAGCATACCACCTCATCAGTGAAGCATGGTGTTGGTGTGGGCGTGTATGGCTGCCAATGGAACTGGTTCTCTTGTATTTATTGATGATGTGACTGCTGTCAAAAGCAGCAGGATGAATTCTGAAGTGTTTCGGGCAATCATTTCTGCTCATATTCAGCCAAATGCTTCAGAACTCATTGGACGGCGATTCACAGTGCAGATGGACAATGACCCAAAGCATACTGCAAAAGCAACCAAAGAGTTTTTTTAAAGGAAAGAAGTGGAATGTTATGCAATGGCCAAGTCAATCACCTGACCTGAATCCGATTGAGCATGCATTTCACTTGTTGAAGACAAAACTGAGTGGAAAATGTCCCATGAACAAGCAGGAACCGAGGACAGTTGCAGTAGAGGCCTGGCAGAGCATCACCAAGGATGAAACTCAGCACCTGGTGATGTCTATGCGTTCCAGACTTCAGGCTGTAATTGACTGCAAAGGATTTGCAACCAAGTATTAAAAAGTGAAAGTTTGATGTATGATTATTATTCTGTCCCATTACTTTTGGTTCCTTAACAAGTGGGAGGCACAGATGCAAACTGTAATTCCTACACCGTGTACAGATGTAGCAGGGTTAGCACTCCAGCTAAATTTCTTAACTCATTGCATTATCTTGCGACAAAAGCAACTGAAAATCAATTGAAGGTGTTTGCTTAGATTAGATAACGCAAATCTCGGAAAACAGGAGTGTTAACTCTACTTCATCCGTAGGTGATGTGGGCGGCGCAATATGTGGGTGGGGCTGTGTGTTGGTGTGACTTGAAGATGGGCGGGACACAGAGGCCCCATAATCTCCTATTGCCCGGGAGCCCCATGAGTTGTCAGTCCGCCCCTGCCACATACCTATTATATCCAGGGATGTCTCCTCTGATGTAGACATTTTGTTTCTTCAACTTCTCCATTTGGCCCAGACTCCCTTGATGACATCTATCAGCCATGTCTTTTCTCTGCAGAGTTTAGCACATAGACATCTTAGATTCCTCACTTTTCCATCACCCTCCCCTTGCCAGTGCTACAAAAATGTTCTGCTGCTATCCCTCAATACTGTGCCTGCTGTTCTCACCAATGCTCCAAAATACTAAACTGCAAAAAAGTCCCTCCAGTATTAATAATGCCTCCTATAGTGCTTTCAGTAATAGTAGTGCTGTTATACTGCCCCCAGCAATAACAATGTCCCGGTTGTGTTGCCAGTATTAATAATGCCCCTATAGTGCACTCAGTAATAATAATGTCTCTACAGTGCCACCGCTAATAAATAAAAAATACCCTTTTATAGTGCATTCAGCAATAATAATTCCCCCTATTTTTCCTCCGGTTATAATATTGCCACCTCAGTGCCCCAGTAATAATAATGTACCCAGTAATGTTTCTATAATATCCCTAATAATGTTCCTATAGTGCTCCCAGTAATATACCTACAGTACTCCAAGTACCATCCACGAAACTGTCCAAAGTAATGTCTTCTCTGGTCAAGTGCCCAGGGGAAAATAAAAGAATACTCACCTAAGTTTCATTACCTGCCGCAGTCTGATATGCAGGACTACAAGAGGCAGTAACATAAATAAAACATAGCCTTTAATTGAAATCACGTAAAGAATAGCCCCTAAAATCACTGACAAACAGAAAATAAACAAAAACACATACTATACCCTGGGGACCTAAACTAGGTCACCGGGCGCTAGACACGGAGCCCAACAAAAGGTCACAACTAGAGTTGAGCGAACACCTGGATGTTCGGGTTCGAGAAGTTCGGCCGAACATCCCGGAAATGTTCGGGTTCGGGATCCGAACCCGATCCGAACTTCGTCCCGAACCCGAACCCCATTGAAGTCAATGGGGACCCGAACTTTTCGGCACTAAAAAGGCTGTAAAACAGCCCAGGAAAGAGCTAGAGGGCTGCAAAAGGCAGCAACATGTAGGTAAATCCCCTGCAAACAAATGTGGATAGGGAAATGAATTAAATTAAAAATTAAATAAATAAAAATTAACCAAAATCAATTGGAGAGAGGTTCCATAGCAGAGAATCTGGCTTCCCGTCACCCACCACTGGAACAGTCCATTCTCAGATATTTAGGCCCCGGCACCCAGGCAGAGGAGAGAGGTCCCGTAACAGAGAATCTGTCTTCATGTCAGCAGAGAATTAGTCTGCATGTCATAGCAGAGAATGAGGCTTCACGTCAGCCACCACTGCAACAGTCCATTGGCATATATTTAGGCCCAGCACCCAGGCAGAGGAGGGAGGTCCCGTAACAGAGAATCTGTCTTCATGTCAGCAGAGAATTAGTCTGCATGTCATAGCAGAGAATGAGGCTTCACGTCAGCCACCACTGCAACAGTCCATTGGCATATATTTAGGCCCAGCACACACACAGGCAGAGGAGAGAGGTCCCGTAACAGAGAATCTGGCTTCATGTCAGCAGAGAATCAGTCTGCATGTCATAGCAGAGAATGAGGCTTCACGTCAGCCACCACTGCAACAGTCCATTGGCATATATTTAGGCCCAGCACACACACAGGCAGAGGAGAGAGGTCCCGTAACAGAGAATCTGGCTTCATGTCAGCAGAGAATCAGTCTGCATGTCATAGCAGAGAATGAGGCTTCACGTCAGCCACCACTGCAACAGTCCATTGGCATATATTTAGGCCCAGCACCCAGGCAGAGGAGGGAGGTCCCGTAACAGAGAATCTGTCTTCATGTCAGCAGAGAATTAGTCTGCATGTCATAGCAGAGAATGAGGCTTCACGTCAGCCACCACTGCAACAGTCCATTGGCATATATTTAGGCCCAGCACACACACAGGCAGAGGAGAGAGGTCCCGTAACAGAGAATCTGGCTTCATGTCAGCAGAGAATCAGTCTGCATGTCATAGCAGAGAATGAGGCTTCACGTCAGCCACCACTGCAACAGTCCATTGGCATATATTTAGGCCCAGCACACACACAGGCAGAGGAGAGAGGTCCCGTAACAGAGAATCTGGCTTCATGTCAGCAGAGAATCAGTCTGCATGTCATAGCAGAGAATGAGGCTTCACGTCAGCCACCACTGCAACAGTCCATTGGCATATATTTAGGCCCAGCACCCAGGCAGAGGAGGGAGGTCCCGTAACAGAGAATCTGTCTTCATGTCAGCAGAGAATTAGTCTGCATGTCATAGCAGAGAATGAGGCTTCACGTCAGCCACCACTGCAACAGTCCATTGGCATATATTTAGGCCCAGCACCCAGGCAGAGGAGGGAGGTCCCGTAACAGAGAATCTGTCTTCATGTCAGCAGAGAATTAGTCTGCATGTCATAGCAGAGAATGAGGCTTCACGTCAGCCACCACTGGAACAGTCCATTCTCAGATATTTAGGCCCCGGCACCCAGGCAGAGGAGAGAGGTCCCGTAACAGAGAATCTGTCTTCATGTCAGCAGAGAATTAGTCTGCATGTCATAGCAGAGAATGAGGCTTCACGTCAGCCACCACTGCAACAGTCCATTGGCATATATTTAGGCCCAGCACCCAGGCAGAGGAGAGAGGTCCCGTAACAGACAATCTGGCTTCATGTCAGCAGAGAATCAGTCTTCATATCATAGCAGAGAATCAGGCTTCACGTCACCCACCACTGTAAGAGTCAATTTTCATAAATTTAGGCCCAGAACCCAGGCAGAGGAGAAAGGTCCCGTAACAGACAATCTGGCTTCATGTCAGCAGAGAATCAGTCTTCATATCATAGCAGAGAATCAGGCTTCACGTCACCCACCACTGTAAGAGTCAATTTTCATAAATTTAGGCCCAGAACCCAGGCAGAGGAGAAAGGTCCCGTAACAGACAATCTGGCTTCATGTCAGCAGAGAATCAGTCTTCATATCATAGCAGAGAATCAGGCTTCACGTCACCCACCACTGTAAGAGTCAATTTTCATAAATTTAGGCCCAGAACCCAGGCAGAGGAGAAAGGTCCCGTAACAGACAATCTGGCTTCATGTCAGCAGAGAATCAGTCTTCATATCATAGCAGAGAATCAGGCTTCACGTCACCCACCACTGTAAGAGTCAATTTTCATAAATTTAGGCCCAGAACCCAGGCAGAGGAGAAAGGTCCCGTAACAGACAATCTGGCTTCATGTCAGCAGAGAATCAGTCTTCATATCATAGCAGAGAATCAGGCTTCACGTCACCCACCACTGTAAGAGTCAATTTTCATAAATTTAGGCCCAGAACCCAGGCAGAGGAGAAAGGTCCCGTAACAGACAATCTGGCTTCATGTCAGCAGAGAATCAGTCTTCATATCATAGCAGAGAATCAGGCTTCACGTCACCCACCACTGTAAGAGTCAATTTTCATAAATTTAGGCCCAGAACCCAGGCAGAGGAGAAAGGTCCCGTAACAGACAATCTGGCTTCATGTCAGCAGAGAATCAGTCTTCATATCATAGCAGAGAATCAGGCTTCACGTCACCCACCACTGTAAGAGTCAATTTTCATAAATTTAGGCCCAGAACCCAGGCAGAGGAGAAAGGTCCCGTAACAGACAATCTGGCTTCATGTCAGCAGAGAATCAGTCTTCATATCATAGCAGAGAATCAGGCTTCACGTCACCCACCACTGTAAGAGTCAATTTTCATAAATTTAGGCCCAGAACCCAGGCAGAGGAGAAAGGTCCCGTAACAGACAATCTGGCTTCATGTCAGCAGAGAATCAGTCTTCATATCATAGCAGAGAATCAGGCTTCACGTCACCCACCACTGTAAGAGTCAATTTTCATAAATTTAGGCCCAGAACCCAGGTAGAGGAGAAAGGTCCCGTAACAGACAATCTGGCTTCATGACAGCAGAGAATCAGTCTGCATGTCATAGCAGAGAATCAGGCTTCACGTCAGCCACCACTGCAACAGTCCATTGTCATAAATTTAGGCCCAGCACCCAGGCAGAGGAGAGAGGTCCCGTAACAGACAATCTGGCTTCATGTCAGCAGAGAATTAGTCTGCATGTCATAGCAGAGAATCAGGCTTCATGTCAGCCACCACTGCAACAGTCCATTGGCATATATTTAGGCCTAGCACACAGGCAGAGGAGAGGTTCATTCAACTTTGGGTAGCATCGCAATATAATGGTAAAATGAAAATAAAAATAGGATTGAATGAGGAAGTGCCCTGGAGTCCAATAATATATGGTTATGGGGAGGTAGTTAATGTCTAATCTGGACAAGGGACGGACAGGTCCTGTGGGATCCATGCCTGGTTCATTTTTATGAACGTCAGCTTGTCCACATTGGCTGTAGACAGGCGGCTGCGTTTGTCTGTAATGACGCCCCCTGCCGTGCTGAATACACGTTCAGACAAAACGCTGGCTGCCGGGCAGGCCAGCACCTCCAAGGCATAAAAGGCTAGCTCTGGCCACGTGGACAATTTAGAGACCCAGAAGTTGAATGGGGCCGAACCATCAGTCAGTACGTGGAGGGGTGTGCACACGTACTGTTCCACCATGTTAGTAAAATGTTGCCTCCTGCTAACACGTTGCGTATCAGGTGGTGGTGCAGTTAGCTGTGGCGTGTTGACAAAAGTTTTCCACATCTCTGCCATGCTAACCCTGCCCTCAGAGGAGCTGGCCGTGACACAGCTGCCTTGGCGACCTCTTGCTCCTCCTCTGCCTTGGCCTTGGGCTTCCACTTGTTCCCCTGTGACATTTGGGAATGCTCTCAGTAGCGCGTCTACCAACGTGCGCTTGTACTCGCGCATCTTCCTATCACGCTCCAGTGCAGGAAGTAAGGTGGGCACATTGTCTTTGTAGCGTGGATCCAGCAGGGTGGCAACCCAGTAGTCCGCACAGGTTAAAATGTGGGCAACTCTGCTGTCGTTGCGCAGGCACTGCAGCATGTAGTCGCTCATGTGTGCCAGGCTGCCCAGGGGTAAGGACAAGCTGTCCTCTGTGGGAGGCGTATCGTCATCGTCCTGCCTTTCCCCCCAGCCACGCACCAGTGATGGACCCGAGCTGCGTTGGGTGCCACCCCGCTGTGACCATGCTTCATCCTCATCCTCCTCCACCTCCTCCTCATCCTCGTCCTCCTCGTCCTCCAGTAGTGGGCCCTGGCTGGCCACATTTGTACCTGGCCTCTGCTGTTGCAAAAAACCTCCCTCTGAGTCACTTCGAAGAGACTGGCCTGAAAGTGCTAAAAATGACCCCTCTTCCTCATCCTCCTCCTCCTCCTCCTGGGCCACCTCCTGTTCCATCATCGCCCTAAGTGTTTTCTCAAGGAGACATAGAAGTGGTATTGTAACGCTGATAACGGTGTCATCGCCACTGGCCATGTTGGTGGAGTACTCGAAACAGCGCAACAGGGCACACAGGTCTCGCATGGAGGCCCAGTCATTGGTGGTGAAGTGGTGCTGTTCTGTAGTGCGACTGACCCGTGCGTGCTGCAGCTGAAACTCCACTATGGCCTGCTGCTGCTCGCACAGTCTGTCCAGCATGTGCAAGGTGGAGTTCCACCTGGTGGGCACGTCGCATATGAGGCGGTGAGCGGGAAGGCCGAAGTTACGCTGTAGCGCAGACAGGCGAGCAGCAGCAGGATGTGAACGCCGGAAGCGCGAACAGACGGCCCGCACTTTATGCAGCAGCTCTGACATGTCGGGGTAGTTGTGAATGAACTTCTGCACCACCAAATTCAGCACATGCGCCAAGCAAGGGATGTGCGTCAAATTGGCTAGTCCCAGAGCTGCAACGAGATTTCGCCCATTATCACACACCACCAGGCCGGGCTTGAGGCTCACCGGCAGCAACCACTCGTCGGTCTGTTGTTCTATACCCCGCCACAACTCCTGTGCGGTGTGGGGCCTGTCCCCCAAACATATGAGTTTCAGAATGGCCTGCTGACGTTTACCCCGGGCTGTGCTGAAGTTGGTGGTGAAGGTGTGTGGCTGACTGGATGAGCAGGTGGAAGAAGAGGAGGAGGAAGCCGAGAAGGAGGAGGTGGCAACAGGAGGCAAAGAATGTTGCCCTGCGATCCTTGGCGGCGGAAGGACGTGCGCCAAACAGCTCTCCGCCTGGGGCCCAGCTGCCACTACATTTACCCAGTGTGCAGTTAGGGAGATATAGCGTCCCTGGCCGTGCTTACTGGTCCACGTATCTGTGGTTAGGTGGACCTTGCTACAGATGGCGTTGCGCAGTGCACACTTGATTTTATCGGATACTTGGTTGTGCAGGGAAGGCACGGCTCTCTTGGAGAAGTAGTGCCGGCTGGGAACAACATACTGTGGGACAGCAAGCGACATGAGCTGTTTGAAGCTGTCTGTGTCCACCAGCCTAAATGACAGCATTTCATAGGCCAGTAGTTTAGAAATGCTGGCATTCAGGGCCAGGGATCGAGGGTGGCTAGGTGGGAATTTACGCTTTCTATCAAATGTTTGTGAGATGGAGAGCTGAACGCTGGCGTGTGACATGGTTGAGACGCTTGGTGACGGAGGTGGTGGTGGTGGTGTTGGTGGTACATCCCCTGTTTGCTGGGCGGCAGGTGCCAACGTTCCTCCAGAGGCGGAGGAAGAGGCCGAGGCGGCAGCAGCAGAATAGGCCGAGGCGGCAGCAGCAGAAGAGGTAGCAGGGGGAGCCTGAGTGACTTCCTTGGTTTTAAGGTGTTTACTCCACTGCAGTTCATGCTTTGCATGCAGGTGCCTGGTCATGCAGGTTGTGCTCAGGTTCAGAACGTTAATGCCTCGCTTCAGGCTCTGATGGCACAGCGTGCAAACCACTCGGGTCTTGTCGTCAGCACATTGTTTGAAGAAGTGCCATGCCAGGGAACTCCTTGAAGCTGCCTTTGGGGTGCTCGGTCCCAGATGGCGGCGGTCAGTAGCAGGCGGAGTCTCTTGGCGGCGGGTGTTCTGCTTTTGCCCACTGCTCCCTCTTTTGCTACGCTGTTGGCTCGGTCTCACCACTGCCTCTTCCTCCGAACTGTGAAAGTCAGTGGCACGACCTTCATTCCATGTGGGGTCTAGGACCTCATCGTCCCCTGCATCGTCTTCCACCCAGTCTTGATCCCTGACCTCCTGTTCAGTCTGCACACTGCAGAAAGACGCAGCAGTTGGCACCTGTGTTTCGTCATCATCAGAGACATGCTGAGGTGGTATTCCCATGTCCTCATCATCAGGAAACATAAGTGGTTGTGCGTCAGTGCATTCTATGTCTTTCACCGCTGGGGAAGGGCTAGGTGGATGCCCTTGGGAAACCCTGCCAGCGGAGTCTTCAAACAGCATAAGAGACTGCTGCATAACTTGAGGCTGAGACAGTTTCCCTGGTATGCATGGGGGTGATGTGACAGACTGATGGGGTTGGTTTTCAGGCGCCATCTGTGCGCTTTCTGCAGAAGACTGGGTGGGAGATAATGTGAACGTGCTGGATCCACTGTCGGCCACCCAATTGACTAATGCCTGTACCTGCTCAGGCCTTACCATCCTTAGAACGGCATTGGGCCCCACCATATATCGCTGTAAATTCTGGCGGCTACTGGGACCTGAAGTAGTTGGTACACTAGGACGTGTGGATGTGGCAGAACGGCCACGTCCTCTCCCAGCACCAGAGGGTCCACTAACACCACCACGACCATGTCCACGTCCGCGTCCCTTACTAGATGTTTTTCTCATTGTTATGGTTCACCACAACAACAAATATATTATTTGGCCCAATGTATTGTATTCAAATTCAGCGGGATATAAATTTGAGGCCTAGTATTTAGGCGCTGGGTGACCGGTATGGATTTAGTGACAGAATTAGACTTGGAAATGCACAGAAGCGTGTGTGTGTGAAGTTATTCTGAATGACCCAATGTGCACCTTGAATATTATATACCCTTTTAGGGATAGATTTCAAATAGCTCTGATATAGCAGAAACCACTAAATTATGAAATTGCTAAATTGGGAATTGTACTTCAACCCAGAACAAAAAATGTGCTTTGACGGACACTAAATATCTTGCCCAGCAACAACAGTACAACGGTGGGTAACGAGAGATTTAGAGGGAATTAAATTTGAGGCCTAGTATTTAGGCGCTGGGTCACCGGTATGGATTTAGTGACAGAATTAGACTTGGAAATACACAGTAGCGGGTGTGTGTGAAGTTATTCTGAATGACCCTATGTGCACCTTCAATATTATATACCCTTTTAGGGATAGATTTCAAATAGCTCTGATATAGCAGAAACCACTAAATTATGAAATTGCTAAATTGGGAATTGTACTTCAACCCAGAACAAAAAATGTGCTTTGACGGACACTAAATATCTTGCCCAGCAACAACAGTACAGCGGTGGGTAACGAGAGATTTAGAGGGAATTAAATTTGAGGCCTAGTATTTAGGCGCTGGGTCACCGGTATGGATTTAGTGACAGAATTAGACTTGGAAATGCACAGAAGCGTGTGTGTGAAGTTATTCTGAATGACCCAATGTGCACCTTCAATATTATATACCCTTTTTGGGATAGATTTCAAATAGCTCTGATATAGCAGGAACCACTAAATTATGAAATTGCTAAATTGGGAATTGTACTTCAACCCAGAACAAAAAATGTGCTTTGACGGGCACTAAATAACTTTCCCAGCTACAACAGGACAACGGTAACGAGAGATTTAGAGGGATTTAAATTTGAGGCCTAGTATTTAGGCGCTGGGTGACAGGTATGGGTTTAGTGACAGAATTAGACTTGGAAATACACAGTAGCGGGTGTGTGTGAAGTTATTCTGAATGACCCTATGTGCACCTTCAATATTATATACCCTTTTAGGGATAGATTTCAAATAGCTCTGATATAGCAGAAACCACTAAATTATGAAATTGCTAAATTGGGAATTGTACTTCAACCCAGAACAAAAAATGTGCTTTGACGGACACTAAATATCTTGCCCAGCAACAACAGTACACCGGTGGGTAACGAGAGATTTAGAGGGAATTAAATTTGAGGCCTAGTATTTAGGCGCTGGGTCACCGGTATGGATTTAGTGACAGAATTAGACTTGGAAATACACAGTAGCGGGTGTGTGTGAAGTTATTCTGAATGACCCTATGTGCACCTTCAATATTATATACCCTTTTTGGGATAGATTTCAAATAGCTCTGATATAGCAGGAACCACTAAATTATGAAATTGCTAAATTGGGAATTGTACTTCAACCCAGAACAAAAAATGTGCTTTGACGGGCACTAAATAACTTTCCCAGCTACAACAGGACAACGGTAACGAGAGATTTAGAGGGATTTAAATTTGAGGCCTAGTATTTAGGCGCTGGGTGACAGGTATGGGTTTAGTGACAGAATTAGACTTGGAAATACACAGTAGCGGGTGTGTGTGAAGTTATTCTGAATGACCCTATGTGCACCTTCAATATTATATACCCTTTTTGGGATAGATTTCAAATAGCTCTGATATAGCAGAAACCACTAAATTATGAAATTGCTAAATTGGGAATTGTACTTCAACCCAGAACAAAAAATGTGCTTTGACGGACACTAAATATCTTGCCCAGCAACAACAGTACAGCGGTGGGTAACGAGAGATTTAGAGGGAATTAAATTTGAGGCCTAGTATTTAGGCGCTGGGTCACCGGTATGGATTTAGTGACAGAATTAGACTTGGAAATACACAGTAGCGGGTGTGTGTGAAGTTACTCTGAATGACCCTATGTGCACCTTCAATATTATATACCCTTTTTGGGATAGATTTCAAAGAGCTCTGATATAGCAGGAACCACTAAATTATGAAATTGCTAAATTGGGAATTGTATTTCAACCCAGAACAAGAAATGTGCTTGAACGGACACTAAATAACTCGCCCAGCTACAGCACTAGGGACAGATTTAGCTGGATATAAATTTGAGGCCTAGTATTTAGGCGCTGGGTGACAGGTATGGGTTTAGTGACAGAATTAGACTTGGAAATACACAGTAGCGGGTGTGTGTGAAGTTATTCTGAATGACCCTATGTGCACCTTCAATATTATATACCCTTTTAGGGATAGATTTCAAATAGCTCTGATATAGCAGAAACCACTAAATTATGAAATTGCTAAATTGGGAATTGTACTTCAACCCAGAACAAAAAATGTGCTTTGACGGACACTAAATATCTTGCCCAGCAACAACAGTACAGCGGTGGGTAACGAGAGATTTAGAGGGAATTAAATTTGAGGCCTAGTATTTAGGCGCTGGGTCACCGGTATGGATTTAGTGACAGAATTAGACTTGGAAATACACAGTAGCGGGTGTGTGTGAAGTTATTCTGAATGACCCTATGTGCACCTTCAATATTATATACCCTTTTTGGGATAGATTTCAAATAGCTCTGATATAGCAGGAACCACTAAATTATGAAATTGCTAAATTGGGAATTGTACTTCAACCCAGAACAAAAAATGTGCTTTGACGGGCACTAAATAACTTTCCCAGCTACAACAGGACAACGGTAACGAGAGATTTAGAGGGATTTAAATTTGAGGCCTAGTATTTAGGCGCTGGGTGACAGGTATGGGTTTAGTGACAGAATTAGACTTGGAAATACACAGTAGCGGGTGTGTGTGAAGTTATTCTGAATGACCCTATGTGCACCTTCAATATTATATACCCTTTTTGGGATAGATTTCAAATAGCTCTGATATAGCAGAAACCACTAAATTATGAAATTGCTAAATTGGGAATTGTACTTCAACCCAGAACAAAAAATGTGCTTTGACGGACACTAAATATCTTGCCCAGCAACAACAGTACACCGGTGGGTAACGAGAGATTTAGAGGGAATTAAATTTGAGGCCTAGTATTTAGGCGCTGGGTCACCGGTATGGATTTAGTGACAGAATTAGACTTGGAAATACACAGTAGCGGGTGTGTGTGAAGTTATTCTGAATGACCCTATGTGCACCTTCAATATTATATACCCTTTTTGGGATAGATTTCAAATAGCTCTGATATAGCAGGAACCACTAAATTATGAAATTGCTAAATTGGGAATTGTACTTCAACCCAGAACAAAAAATGTGCTTTGACGGGCACTAAATAACTTTCCCAGCTACAACAGGACAACGGTAACGAGAGATTTAGAGGGATTTAAATTTGAGGCCTAGTATTTAGGCGCTGGGTGACAGGTATGGGTTTAGTGACAGAATTAGACTTGGAAATACACAGTAGCGGGTGTGTGTGAAGTTATTCTGAATGACCCTATGTGCACCTTCAATATTATATACCCTTTTTGGGATAGATTTCAAATAGCTCTGATATAGCAGAAACCACTAAATTATGAAATTGCTAAATTGGGAATTGTACTTCAACCCAGAACAAAAAATGTGCTTTGACGGACACTAAATATCTTGCCCAGCAACAACAGTACAGCGGTGGGTAACGAGAGATTTAGAGGGAATTAAATTTGAGGCCTAGTATTTAGGCGCTGGGTCACCGGTATGGATTTAGTGACAGAATTAGACTTGGAAATACACAGTAGCGGGTGTGTGTGAAGTTACTCTGAATGACCCTATGTGCACCTTCAATATTATATACCCTTTTTGGGATAGATTTCAAAGAGCTCTGATATAGCAGGAACCACTAAATTATGAAATTGCTAAATTGGGAATTGTATTTCAACCCAGAACAAGAAATGTGCTTGAACGGACACTAAATAACTCGCCCAGCTACAGCACTAGGGACAGATTTAGCTGGATATAAATTTGAGGCCTAGTATTTAGGCGCTGGGTGACCGGTATGGATTTAGTGACAGAATTAGACTGGGATATGGCCAAAAAATGAACAGACTATTGCTGGTTAAATGCACTTGGTGTCACAGCTTCACCCTGATGTAGGCTTTAGCCAAAAAACAACCACACCATTGAGGGTTAAATGCACTTGGTCGCAGCTTGTGCTGGCGCACCACAAGACACAAAATGGCCGCCGATCACCCCAGAAAAATGAGACTGACAAACGGTCTGTGCAGCCTAAAAACAGTGAGCAATTGAGGATCAGCAGCTCAATGATCCACAGCTGCAGATCGATCAGTTAATCAAGTCCTTTGGAGGAGTTAATCTGCCTAATCTCGCCCTACTGTCGCAGCCGCAACCTCTCCCTACGCTAATCAGAGCAGAGTGACGGGCGGCGCTATGTGACTCCAGCTTAAATAGAGGCTGGGTCACATGGTGCTCTGGCCAATCACAGCCATGCCAATAGTAGGCATGGCTGTGATGGCCTCTTGGGGCAAGTAGTATGACGCTTGTTGATTGGCTGCTTTGCAGCCTTTCAAAAAGCGCCAAGAAAGCGTCACAAAAGCGCGAAGAAAGCGACGAACACCGAACCCGAACCCGGACTTTTACGAAAATGTCCGGGTTCGGGTCCGTGTCACGGACACCCCAAAATTCGGTACGAACCCGAACTATACAGTTCGAGTTCGCTCATCCCTAGTCACAACCAGAAATAATTAGCCAAGAATCACCGTAAGGGTGTCATGGTGGGGAGTGGGAAAAACCCCCACCATACAATATAAAGGGATAAAGGGGAAGCCGCTAGGCCAGGATGCCAGAATCGAGGAGCAGGTCACCTCCTATTGCATCCCTAACTCCACACTATAGGAGCGGACCTGGATGGTAGGACGGCTCATAACAGTATACCTATGGCCCTGAGTCTCCCTGATAATCCCTCACATAGGAGCAAGGGAGAGACTACCTGTTCTTCTTAAACATGGATGAACAGGAGTCTCAAATGGCCTAGCAGGAGGGAAAAGGGAAGCCCATACACAGCTAGAGGATCGTCAGGTAAGAGCAACAAGACAACTCACTTACCTGTCAGCCTCCACAACTGGAACCTGTGCATAAGTACAGGAGCCCAAACACACAGCAGGTCACAGTACAAACAACCAGACAGGAATCCAGCATACCAACTCTGCCAGAGCCCCCCATGCTCACACAGTGCATGGCAGCCCCAAGGAGCGCTGCATACAGGCTTATGGTTCACCCCTCCGTGAAACCAACCCCTTGCAAAGGTACAACACACACAGGGAAAACTTCTTGCACAGATGCAGGGAGAAGCACCAACAGCCCAGACATGAAACAACAAACAAGACGTACAACAAACCTCCAACTCAAACCCACACCATAAACAACACACCAGGAGGGAAAGGAAGACAAGGAGGAAACACACAGAAACTGGGAAGACCTTGATGACCACAAGGGTGGCCCTCACTGGACAGATGGTAAAGCCAGGAGCAGTAAAACACCAGCACACACCAAGCCTGGAGGAACACTGAGCTACAGGCTTCCAGCAGAAACTAAATAGCCCAAAGTGACCCAACCCAATCAGGGAGGTAACCCTTACAGCACCAGACAGGGGAAGGCTACAGCTCAAAGGGGAAGGGCACACAGCAGCCACCACGTTGCGGTCAACAGCATGCATTGCAACCATGTCATGGTGCACACAGCCAAAGCCGAGACACTGCCACCACATGCCATAACAGCAACAGCATGCGTGACAACCAGTGTCACGGCGCACACAGCAAAGGCCGTGACAAAGGGTGACTGGCTGGTAACACCTGTTGTTACAGATGTTATACAAATAAAGAGAGAAGATTAGCCAAATTACACCGTAAGGGTGTCCTGCTGGTAATGCCTATAAACACAGATGTTATAAAACTCAAAATATATATGGGTGGGTCTTACAAGACAGGCTGAACGCTCTCACATGGAAACGTAGAGGCAACTTGATTGTACTCACTGGTCTCAGTGTAGGTCACGAATCGGGGCAGAGCAGCAGGAAAGATTACTATCCCTGATGTGCCCTACTTGGACTATGCTTTCCCTAGTTTCCTCCTAACACAGAGTCATCGCCCCGAAAAGGGCGGCCCCGTCCGGAACCTACCCCTCAGCTAATGGCCCTAGAATACCCTAAAAAAGGGGCGTGCAGAGGATGATTACCGCAAAACTTAGCCGGCTAGGACCAGAGTACCTTTTGTGATGACTTTGAAATCTTGTTGGCATTTGAGAAGCTCTCACAGTAGAAGTGCAGTTCCAATAATGGTCCAATGTGTTTCATCAATTAGAATAAGCCCCACGACTCATCAGGGGACACCGGGCTGGAAGAACTGGTGATGAACGATGCAGGTGACTATCTATCGGCTGCCATACCACTAAGCCCTGCAGGGACACAATTTATGTTGGGTGTCTCTTCGGACTAGAGCCCAGCCATACGCTTGCCTCCGGATTAATATTAAAACAGGTGAGCATAGTCGCCTGTATCGTTCATCACTGGTTCTCCCAGCCCAGTGTCCCCTGATGAGTCGTTGGGCTTATTCTAATTGCTGAAACGCGTTGGACATTATTGTAACTTCACTTCTACTGTAGGAACTTCTCAAATGTCAACGAGATTTCAAAGTCCTAAGAGCCTGAGCTGTCGCCATCAATAAAGAGTTCTTCTTCACACTCAATCTAGAGTCTTGTCTCTTATTGGAGGCAACAAATATACCGCTATCACACTAGTGCTTGCAAGAGATTCTTTACTTGGATCACTACTGGATCGTGAAAAGGACACCCTCCAGTGGTGGAAACCCCTCTACGTTCCAGGGTAACCGCTACAATCCTATCATGTGTGATACTATCTGCTGAACTGTGTATCTAATCCTATTATGTGTAATACTGTCTGCAGAGTCGTATATCTAAGCCTTATGTGTGTAATACTGCCTGCTGAGTTGTGTATCTAATCCTGTCACGTGTGATATGGTTTACAGTGTTGTGTATCTAATACTATTCTGTGTGATACTGTCTGCTGAGCTGTGCATCTAATCCTACCATGTGTGATACTGTCTGCAGAGTCATGTGTCTAGGCCTATTGCGTTTGATACTGTCTGCTCAGCTGTGTATCTCATCCTATCATGTGTGATAATGTCTGCTCAGCTGTGTATCTAATCCTATAATGTGTGATACTGTCTGCCCCCCTGTGTATCTAATCCTATCATATGTAATACTGTCTGCTCAGCTGCGTATCTAATCATATCATGTGTGATACTGTCTGAAAAGCTGCATATCTAATCCTATCATGTGTGATACTGTCTGCATAGTTGTGTGTCTAAGCCTATTGTGTGTGATACTGCCGCCTGAGTTGTGTATTTAATACTATCATGTGTGATACTGTCTGCTTTTCTGTATATCTAACTGCAATCTTAATAGAAAACTGCAGCACTCTCCAGCCTTGATCTTTCCAAACTTTATTTCACCAATACAAATGCGACGTTTCGATCTGTGTGATCTTTCTCAAGCAATTTAACAATGTGAACTAAAAGCCGGATACATATACCCTACTAAGTTGGACATATGACCTAATCAATTATGTTAATACACCGTAAAAAAAAAAACGGAGTACCGCCCCTTCCTCTATTCGTCCTACAGCGGGGTTAACTTAATGTGTCATTCTCAAACATCATATACTGTGGCTCCAGCGCCGAGCCTCCGGTCACTGTATAAAGCCCCTATGGCTGCTGCCATGGTAACCTTACATATAGTGTCCTCTTCTGTACAAAGCTTGCAAACAAGGTATATATAAGGTTACCATGGCAGCAGCCATAGGGGCGTTATACAGTGACGGGAGGCTTGGCGCTGGATCCTATCGCCGCTGAGGCTGGGTGCGCATGCGCGCTTTGTTTCAGTGGTGACGTGGATGGGAGGCGCCCGGTCTCCATGGCACCAGTTGAGTGTCCTGAGGCTGACGTCATGAAGTAGACACGCAGGCGCATTCGATATGGAGGAACGCAGAGGGAAGTGATGCGATCGGCCGCACATGCCGTTGAAGTCTACCTCAGTGACGGTTTCCCCCGGTTCACATTTTGCATTGCAGTAAGTTGATGGAGTTGTATCTATGTATATGTATGCACAGTATATGATGTTTGAGAATGACACATTAAGTTAACCCCGCTGTAGGACGAATAGAGGAAGGGGCGGTACTCACCGTTTTTTTTGAACGGTGTATTAACATAATTGATTAGGTCATATGTCCAACTTAGTAGGGTAAATGTATCCGGCTTTTAGTTCACATTGTTAAATTGCTTGAGAAAGATCACACAGATCGAAACGTCGCATTTGTATTGGTGAAATAAAGTTTGGAAAGATCAAGGCTGGAGAGTGCTGCAGTTTTCTATTACAATTGCATCTGGATTTGGGGAAGCACAAGACTGGCTTCTGACACAGCGAGCACCACCACAGTAAGGAACAACCATCATTTTTGTAGTGCTGCTACATTTTTCTTTTCCTTTTTGTCTGTATATCTAACCCTATTATGTGTGATATTGTTCGCGGAGTTGTGTATCTAATCCTATTCTCTGTGATACTGCCTGCTGAGCTGTGTATCTAATCCTACCATGTGTGATACTGCCTGCTGAGCTGTGTATCTAATCCTATCCTGTGTGATACTGTCTGCTAAGCTGTGTATCTATATCGTGTGATACTGCCTGCTGAGCTGTGTATCTATATCATGTGTGATACTGCCTGCTGAGGTGTGTATCTAGTCCTGTCATGTGTGATACTGCCTGCTGATCTGTGTATCTAATCCTACCATGTGTGATACTGCCTGCTGAGCTGTGTATCTATATCATGTGTGATACTGCCTGCTGAGGTGTGTATCTAGTCCTGTCATGTGTGATACTGCCTGCTGATCTGTGTATCTAATCCTACCATGTGTGATACTGCCTGCTGAGCTGTATATCTATATCATGTGTGATACTGCCTGCTGAGGTGTGTATCTAGTCCTGTCATGTGTGATACTGAGGGAGGTGCTAATGGATTTTAGTCCCTGTATTTCCCTGTCTTGTGGATGAGGCCTGATTACAAAGTGAATAAGTTATAGAAGCCGATTCATGTTGCTATTGGAAAACATAACACAAAACATACTTATTGTCTTGGGTCCCTGAGGCGGTGCTTATTTAAAAAAAATAAATAAAATGAACACTTTCCACAGAGCACTACATGCCACTGGTTTTGTCCCCATTACATTTTTTTTTGGGGGGGGGGGGGGGGGGGGGGCGGTTCGGACCTTCACCCGGTGGCAGACCCAGATATGTGGACCTTTAGAAAAAATGCTCAAACTTTAATTATGAGTTTAATGCAGAAAATAACAATTGCACCATTTTCATTTACAGCATTTCCCAATTCCAATTAATTACAATGATGCAGCTGTATCCAGGACCACATCATGGATTTACAGTAGGTCTGCCCTTTACTCTTCAATGGGTAACATGACAAGCTTTAGTGATACAGAATGTTACATGCCAGTGACATGGCCTTTCTTTTCTATCACTGTTAGCATTTAGCATTATAGCTTCTCATCTAAGTGTCCAGGCCTCATATTTACTGCTTATGCCAAGGTTCCAGTCTCCAGGCCCTGTCTCTTTATCGGCTGTCTGTTTGCTCTGACTATTCACCATTGTAACCTGGGAATGTAAAATGAGCCACTGTATCACACATAATAGGATTAGATACACAGCTCAGCAGGCAGTATCACACATGATCAGGGCCGTCTTTAATATTGATTGAACCCTGGGCAAAAATTTACTTGGGCCCCCTGGATCCCGCCTTCCCACACCTTAGCAGGAAATCACGCCCTCCACCACAACACACACACACACATACAAAAAAAAAATCCACACATCTGGTAGAGTCCAGTGAATGACTGTAAATACTTCCAGTTCTGAAGACTCCAGCGGCTCAGGATCAGTGCTCTGGGCAGCTGGGCTCAGGCTGGAAGTGGGCACCGCTCTGCAGGAAGGAGACCAAGGCTCGGCTCACCCTAGTGTTACAGTGCACCCTAGCACCCCACAGTATGCAGTATGGCACCCTATAGTATACAGCACCACACAGTATGCAGTTTAGCACCCCAGACTATACGGTACCGCACAGTATATAGTAGAGCAGTATAGCAGCCCACAGTATACAGCACCTCACGGTATACAACACCTCACTGTATACAGCACCCCAAACTATACACGATACAGCCCCCCACACTATACAGTACAGCAGTATAGCACTCCACACTATACCGCACCCACAGTATACAGCCCCCCCACACTATACAGTACAGCAGTATAGCACCCCCCCCACACAGTATACAGCCCACCACACAGTATACAGGCCACCCCCCCCCCCCCCACACACAGTATACAGCCCACCACACAATATATAGCCCACCACACAATATATAGCCCACCACACAATATATAGCCCACCACACAGTATACAGCACCCCACTATAGAGTAGTTTACAGTATATTAACATAACAGCCCCTGTCACCTTTTTCTGATGTAATCTTTACACAAAAAAGCTCCACAGTTAACTTCTGCAACACTCCACAGGACCTGTGATGACCTCATAGTCATGTGACCAGTAATTGCTAGGTTACTGGTCACATGGTAATGATGTCATTAAGGTCCTAGAGCAAAACTCATTAAGGTCCTAGAATTAAGATCATTAGCACAGCCACGATCATGATGCCTGTGTAGCCGACAGCCTGACACCCGGGGCAGTAGCTAGCAGGGCTCAAGAGGCAGCTGCCCCTTTTGCCCCTTGGTAAAGATGGCCCTGCACATGATAGGAATAGATACACAGCTCAGCAGAAAGTATCACACACGACAGGATTAGATACACAGTTCAGCAGACAGTATCACACATAATGGGATTAGATACACATCTTAGCAGACATTATCACACAGAATAGGATTCGATACACAGCTAATCAGGCAGTATCACATATAATAGGATTAGATACACAGCTCAGCAGAAATAATCACACATGACAGGATTAGATACACATCTTAGCAAAACCAATCACACATGATAGGATTAGATACGCAGTTAGTAGACAATATCACACATTATAGGATTAGATACACAGCTTTGCACACAGTATCACATATGAAAGGATTAGATACACAGCTCAGCAGAAAGTATCACACATAACAGGTTTAGATACACAGCTCAGCAAAAAGTATTACACATGATAGGATTAGGCACAGCTCAGCAGGCAGTATCAGACAATAGGCTTAGATAAACAACTCTGCAGACAGTATCGCACATGATAGGATTAGATACATAGCTCAGCAGAAAGCATCACACATGCTAGGATTAGATACACAGCTCAGCAAGAAGTATCAAACATGATATGATTAAATACACAACTCAGCAGGCAGTATTACACACAATAGGCTTAGATACACAACTCTGCAGACAGTATCACACAGAATAGGAGTAGATACACAGCTCAGCAGGCAGTATCGCACATGATAGGATAAGAAACACAGCTTAGCAGATAGTATCACACATGCTAGAATTAGATATGCAGCTTTGCAGACAGTATCACACATGATAGGTTTAGATACACAACTCTGCAGACAGTATCACACAAGGTTGAATTAAAGAGGTACATGACAAAGTATCACATATGATAGGATTAGATACACAGCTCATCAGGCAGTATCACACATAATATGATTAGATACACAGCTAAGCAGGCAGTATCACACATGATTAGGGTTGAGCGAACCCGAACTGTAAAGTTCGGGTTTGTACCAAACTTTAGGATTTTTGGACCCCGGACCCGAACATTTCAGTAAAAGTTTGGGTCCGGTGTTGGGTCCTTTCTTGGCGCTTTTTGAAAGGCTGCAGAGCAGCCAATCAACAAGCGGTTAGCTGTCTGACCTTAGAAGCCATCGCAGCCATGCCTACTAATGGCATGGCTGTGATTGGCCAGTGTAGCATGTAACCCAGCCTCTATATAAGCTGGAGTCACGTAGTGCTGCACGTCACTCTGCCGTGGTTAGTGTAGGGAGAGGATGCTGCTGGTGATTTCAGGGAGAGCATAGGAGAGAGTCTTTGCTCAAAATCAGAATCTAACTCAGCGATCTACATACATTGTGTTTTGAAGGAGCAGGGCACAATTTTTGTATCCTGCCCTGAGCCCAGTGACCGAAAAAAACAAAAAACTTTAATAAGTCAGTTAGGTTGGCAGCGGCCATTTTATGCAAGCTCAGTGCACCAGCACTGCATGTGAGCTTTTGGGACATTGAAAATCCAAATTTTTTGGGCAATTTGCAACATCTGGATTAGTCAGTGTGCAATTTAAGCTAAAAATACAGCCATCATTTTCTGGGGTTTTTAAAAACACACTTTTTTGCCAAAAAACACTATTTTCAGGCCTTGCAGCATCAGCACGTGTGAAATTACAGGCTTATATACTACTGTCAAATTCAGTTATTAAACAGACACCCGTTTGGGCAAAAAAAAAATAAGTTGGCAGCCTTTGATGCAGCTGTCATTGTAAGGTACACCCTTTATTCATTTGGGTTAGATTCAGATATTTGAAATACCGCCATTTGGTGCATAAATGTTTAATTCAGGCCTACTGTGGGTCAGACCGTGTGAGATACACCCTGTATATACAGGCATTATATTCTTTCATTAATAAAACACCCTTTTTGGGGCAGAATACACAATATTTTAGACCTTGCAGCATAAGCATGTTTGAAATTCCTGGGTTATATACTGCTGCCATATTGAGTTTTTAAACAAACACCCGTTTAGGCAAAATAAGTTTATTTGGCAGCCTTTGCTGCATATGTCATTGTGAGATACACCCTTAATACATTTGGGTTAGATTCAGATATTTGAAATACCGCCATTTGGTGCACAAATCTTTAATTTAGGCCTACTGTCAGGCCGTGTGAGATACACTCTGTATATACAGGGGTTTGATTCAGGTATTTGAAATACAGCCATTTTGAGCAAAGAAATCTTAAATTTCGGGCCTATTGTGGGTCAGGCCGTGTGAGATACACGCTTTACATACAGGGGTTTGATTCAGATATTTGAAATGCAGCCATTTTGGGCAAACAAATCTTTAATTGAGGCCTTCCGTGGTTCAGGCCGTGTGAGATACACCCTTTACATACAGGGGTTTGATTCAGGTATTTGAAATACAGTCATGGGAGCGCTGGATGTCTGATGCTAGGCTCCGCCCCTCCTCTATCCATGCACGCTGGCCGCCCGATACCAGCCGGATCACCTGCTTGCTGCGCCGGTTCGCTGTGTGATGGCGTCCGTGAACGTTTGGGTTCGTCCCGGACGCTGATCCCTGCCTGTCCTTACTGGAGAGCTGTGATCCTCGCCTGCTTTACCCGGGGGGGTGTCCTGGTCCCTGCCTGCCGCTGCTGGAGGATTGCCTGCTGGGTGGTGAGCTACTGTGGTGGCCGGAGTGAAAAGAGTGAAGGAGATTGACAGTGAAGGTGCAGCTGGCCTCTCCTCCTCTTGTGACCCTGTATGCTGTCTATTTGCTTGTCCACTACTGCTGCTGACTATTGGCGTGATGCCCGCACCCACTGCTGATTGGCAGTCGATGTTGGTACCTGCTCTGAGATGCCCGGTGGGAATTAGACGCCATCACTGAGGCTGGTTTGCGTTTTCCCACTCCAGTGAGAAGTGGAAGGGATACAACAGCTGGCGAGTCTTGCCTAATAAGGTTGGGGTGGCTGTGGCTGGGGCCACAGTGGAAATTCTTATTGTACTGAATATAGAGGGTTACAGAGGGAATACACTGCTTTGGGGGTCTGCTTCTGATGCCTCTTTTTTTCTGGAATGAACAAAATGAAAAATAAGAGTGGAACGAAAACAAAAGGGGGATTGAAGATATGTTTGGTGGCTGATACAGTTTACTGTAGTCGTCATACACTTTCCCCCATATGTGTTCCTGTATGTGTCCGGACCCTAGACTCTAGACCCTAACCCTCTAAAGAAGTTGCTTCCCTTTACAGGTCTAATGCCTAATTTAACATTGTTAAACTCTTCTGAATTAACCAGGGACGAACTACGGACTAACTTACTATTATGTGTCTTAACCCTTGTATTTGAATTGAAAGGGGATTATATGTTGTGCCACTACTGTGATTTTCTTTCTTTTGGGGTCCCTTTTCATTTTTAAGGGGTTTTCATGGATGTTCGGAAACGATCTTAACTGGTTTTTCTCTAACTCTTTTTTTATTTATTTTTTATGTTTTTCCTCCTTTCTTTGTTCCTCTCCACCCTCCCACATATTAACAATTTGTGTTCTTAACAACGGTATGGTTGCTGTAACTAATTGTTTGTTATAATACGCAAATAAGATCCTGTGTTTAAGGGCCTATATATTGTTGGATCTAGGGTTTTGCCGTAAGTGTAAACGCGGAGGGGGGAAGGCGAGGGAAGGGAGGATAAAATCCAAAATGCCATAAAAAAAGGGAGGAACAGCGTGGCCCTACGGGGAGTACCGCCAGGCGATCAGCAACAGGGTTAGAGAGTGGGCCTAAACAACAGGATTTAAATAAGTTTTTGGTCCCGAACTCGCCCGGGTCTAGATCCCCACAAAAAGAAAAAACTATGGACGTCGGACCTTGGACGACCGAGGGGGGAGAGAGGGGAATCCCGGTGACATATACAGAGACAGATGCAAGAATGATGCAGGACATATTTTGCACTGTCTCGAGGATGGAAAATGTAATGGGTAACCTGGTAACACAGCTCGGGGCAGTGCAAACGGATGTTACGGTAATATGAGATGGAAAAAGTAAGGCAGCGTTTGCATGAGATGGAGAAAAGGATTCCCACCCTAGAACATTCTGTGCAGAATTTAGAGAAGGAGGTGGTACTTTTAAAATGGATAAATGGCAAGATGGAACAAAAATTGGTTAATCAAGAAGATCCAATATAAGATGTGTGGGGATCCCAGAGCGAGCAGAGGGGGATAACTGTACTGAATTTATGGAGAAATGGATAAGGGAGAATTGTAAAGAGGGTACTCTCTCCCCCCTGTTTGCTATTGAAAGAGCACACAGGGTCCCCACAAAAAATAGGGTCCCAGGGGATTATCCTAGACCGATATTGGTGAAATGTTTACTAACTAAGGATTGCAATGGAATACTATCTGATGCCAGAAATTCTGAAAAATATCAGATACAGGGTGTAAAGATAAAATTTTTCCCAGATTATTCATCTAGTACTAATGCACAAAGAAAATAATTTATAACTGTAAAAAAAGATTAAGGGAGGCAGGTCTAAAGTACAGCTTGCTTTTTCCGGCAAAATTAAGGGTGGAATATAAAGGAAGGAGTGTATTTTTCCAGACTCCGGAAAAGTTGGAGAGTGGGCAGACGGGGAGGGCCTCTGAGGCTGGGGGTGGAAAGGAGTCCTTATGCTAAGTTATGGAGTCGTCCCGACTGCTAGTCAGCAGAAGGGGGGACTATTTAGATTGGAGAGGTATCTATGGGATGTGGGACGTGTGTGTGTGGGTGTTTTGTTTTGTTTTTTCCCCTTTTTTTTTAATGGAAAATAATGGTTCCGCTAGTAGATTAATTGTTTGGGATACTGTTAAGGCATTTTTGAGAGGAGTGTTGTTTAAAAAGGTAAACCATTGGAAAAAAAGTACTAGAGAGTGCGGTAATGCATTGGAAAAAAAACTACAAGAAGCAAGAATGGTATGTATAAGGTATCCCACCGATTTTAATAAGAGTTTGGGAGAAAGAACAGGAAAAGTTAAAAATATACCAATTAGACAAAAGTAGGAAAAAATTACTTTTTCAAGGGATCCGGTTAACTTCGGAGGGTGAAAAGGTCGGTAAAATCTTAGCAAGTATAGTGAGAAATCAAAGAGGGAAATCGTGGATTGGTGCGACTAGAGATAAAACGGGTGAAGTAATTAGTACACCAGAAGGCATTAAAAATGTGTTCTTGGAATATTTCCTAGAGCTTTACAAGTCTAGGGTACAATATTCAAAACAAGAATTAGATCTATACTTAGATCAGATTGCTTTCAGAGAGATATCCAAGGCCCAAAAAGATAAATAAATATCGGTGGTGGAAATGAATGCGGTTTTGGGGAAGGTAAAATCTGAAAAAGCACCAGGGGGAGATGGACTCCCCTTTGAAATATATAAAACCTTTTCTCTGGTGTTAGTGCCAGAGTTAAAAACAACACTGGATGAGGCTAAAAAATTAGGCGATCTACCGGACTCCATGAAAGAGGCACTTATTACATTAATTCCAAAAAAGGGGAAAGAACAACTAGATCCCGGGTCATACAGGCCAATATCTCTCCTGAATACGGATGTCAAAATTCTGGCAAAGGTCTTGGCTGATAGGCTGTCAAAGGTTATTAACCCCTTAAGGACACATGACGTACCGGTACGGCATGTTTCCCGAGTCCTTAAGGACACATGACGTACCGGTACGTCATGGCTTTAAATAGCGATGCCGGCGCCGCGGGGGTTAATCGGAACGGGATGCCGGCTGAAATCATTCAGCCGGCATCCTGTAACAATGCAGGGGGGGGTCATTTGACCCCCCCGCATCGACGATCGCAGAAAACCGCAGGTCAATTCAGACCTGCGGTTTTCTGCGTTTCCGGTCCATTCGGGTGTCCTGTGACCCGATGAACCGGAAAAAGACTGCGATCGGTGGCGTAATTTTACACCACCAATCGCAGTCCGAGGATTTGCAGAGGCGGAGCTGGCCCTGGTGCTGAACGCCGCTGTCCAGGGTGCTGATTGGTGCAGGGGAGAGAGGCGCGAGATTCAAACTTCCTGCGCTCCTCTCTCCCCTCCTCTTCCTGTCCAGCACCCTGACCGTGCAGCATCGTCCAGCACCAGCTCCTGTGTCCCCCTAATCGCCATCCATCACCCTCCTGCACCCATCGCCACCCAGGTAGGTTAGGGTCAGTGAGGGAGAGGCACCTTTAGGCAGGGATAGAAGGGAAAAGTTAGAAAAAAAAAAGAAAAAAAAAAAGCACATTTATTCCAAACTTTTTTTTTTCAGCTACCAGACCCCAGACCCCCCTGCCACTTGCCCCCCCCCCCCGCATCCCCCCCACCACCAGCCCCCCCCCAACCAGACCCCCCCCCCACCAGACCCTTCCCCCACCACCACTTTTTTTTTTTTTTCTGCGTGCGCTGACTGGCCGGCACTTTTTAGCGTCCGTCCACTGTTAGCGCATCGCCCGCCCCACCGCCCCACCACCCCACCGACCGCTGATCAGCGTTGAACCGCTGATCAGCAAGTTTGAACTTTTTTTTTTTTTTTCTAACACTTGCCCATTTTTTTTGCCTGGACTTTTAGTACGTGAACACCCGTGCCCCCACACACACGCACATAGAATAAAGGTTTACACGCACGCACATACACACGCACACACACACACCCATGGCCCGCCGGGTGTTCTCGGCCGAGGAGGCATATGCCCAGATTGCCTCCGACTCTGAGAGCCCCAGTGAGGATGAGGATGACCCCACGTTCCTTTTGTCATCCGCATCCTCCTCATCATCATCGGATGACGATGAGCCACCAAGGCAGCGGAGACGCCGCCAGGCGGAGCCAGGGGCCACACATGCTAGGGATCCTGTGGCCCACCCTAGTACGAGCCGCCCTGGGGTTCGTACTGGTTTCCCGGCCCACCAAATAAGTTCACCGGAGCCCCCTGCCGATGAACTTAGCTGGTGTCCCCCAGTGGACTTTGAGCCTGAGATTCCGGATTTCGCTGGCAATCCTGGAATCCAGATTCCCACAGTGGGGTTTACTGAAATAGACTTTTTTAGTTTTTTTTTCAGTAACCCACTGGTGAATCTGATGGTGGAGCAGACGAATCTGTACGCCCAACAGTTCGTCGCTCAAAACCCGGGCTCATTTTTGGCTAGACCCGGTGGCTGGACGCCGGTCAGTGCAGCCGAGATGAGGACATTTTGGGGCCTCGTGCTGCATATGGGTCTAGTGCAAAAACCCAGTGTCAGGCTGTACTGGAGTGGGGACGTCCTATACCAGACCCCACTGTACAGTACGGCCATGACACGCTCCCGGTTTGAGGCCATCCGGAAATGTCTGCATTATTCCTATAATGCAGCATGTCCCCCCCGAAGTGATCCTGCCTATGACCGGCTGTACAAGATACGGCCGGTCATCGATCACTTTGGGGCCACATTTCAGCAGGCCTACGTACCTGGAAGGGAGGTCGCGGTTGATGAGTCTCTCGTTGCGTTCAAGGGGAGACTCAGTTTCCGCCAATACATTCCCACAAAGCGGGCGAGGTATGGCGTGAAGCTATACAAAATTTGTGAGAGTACCTCAGGGTACACTTACAAATTTCGTGTGTACGAGGGGCGAGATTCCCGGATTCAACCACCAGAATGTCCCCCCACTCTGGGTGTTACCGGGAAACTCGTGTGGGACCTTATGTACCCACTGCTGGATAAGGGTTACCACTTGTACGTGGACAACTTTTATACCAGCATTCCCTTGTTCAGGTCCCTTGCCGCCAGATCCACGTTCGCTTGTGGGACCGTGCGGAAAAATCAACGCGGCCTCCCTGCCCACCCCCTCCAGGTACCTATCCCCAGGGGTGAGACCCGTGCACTTACCAGTGGAAACCTGTTGCTGGTCAGGTATAAGGACAAGAGGGATGTCCTTATGCTGTCCACAATCCACGGTAACAGCACCACCCCAGTCTCTGTGCGAGGTACCACGGCAACGGTCCTCAAGCCCGATTGTATCGTCGACTACAATCGGTATATGGGAGGAGTTGATCTCTCTGATCAAGTCCTCAAGCCATATAATGCCATGCGCAAAACCCGGGCATGGTACAAAAAAGTTGCGGTCTACATGGTGCAGGTTGCCATGTACAACTCTTTTGTACTATCCCGAAGCGCTGGCAGCACAGGGACATTCCTCCAATTCTATGAGGCAGTCCTCAAAGACCTGATCTTTTCGGACCGGGAAAGAGCAGGCCGGAGTACCTCGGGAACTGGAGGCGCCCGGATCGTCCCTGGCCAACACTTTCCAGGTGTGGTCCCCCATACTGGAAAGAAGGGACGAACCCAAAAAAGATGCAGAGTGTGTCACAAGAGGGGGATACGGAAGGACACCACTACTCAGTGTGACACTTGCCCCGATCATCCGGACCTCTGCGTTATCGATTGCTTCAGGGAGTATCACACTTCCATGGAGTACTAAATTTTTATAATCTCCAACAGTCCCCTAGAGAACATAAAACACTATGTCTCTCAGACTTTGGAGACACAGAAACAATTTTTTTTCCAAAAAAAAATATTAGTTTTAGTGCAGGCATCCTCAAACTGCGGCCCTCCAGATGTTGTAAAACTATAACTCCCAGCATGCCCAGACAACCTACAGCCATCAGCAGGGCATGGTGGGAATTGTAGTTTTACAACATCTGGAGGGCCGCAGTTTTAGGATGCCTGCTTAGTGTCTCCAAAGTCTGAGAGCCATACATATTGGGCATCGTCGCGTGCGTAAAAGTCGTCGCTATAAAAATAACATTTGACCAAACCCCTCGGATGAACGGTGTTAAAAATATAAAATAAAAACGGTGCCAAAACACCCATTTTTGGGCAAAATTTCCATTTGAATCCTTTTTTTCCAGTAATAAAGCAAGGGTTAACAGCCAAAAAAAACTCAATATTTATGGCCCTGATTCTGTAGTTTGCAGAAACACCCCATATGTGGTCGTAAATGGCTATATAGCCGCACGGCAGGGCATAGAACGAAGGGAACTCCATATGGTTTCTGGAAGGCAGATTTTGATGGACAGTTTTTTTTTTTTGACACCATGTCCCATTAGAAGCCCCCCCTGATGTAGCCTAGACTAGAAATTCCAAAAAAGTGACCCCATCTAAGAAACTACACCCCTCAAGGTATTCAAAAGTTACTTTATAAACTTTGTTAACCCTTTATGTGTTCCACAAAACTAAATAGCAAATGTAGAAAAATTTTAGAATTTTATTTTTTTGTTACCTTGCCTCAAAAAAGTGTAATATAGAGCAACCAAAAATCATATTTACCCCTAAAATAGTACCAAAACAACAACCACCTTATCCCATAGTTTCCTAGATGGGGTCACTTTTATGGAGTTTCTACTCTAGGGGTGCATCAGGGGGCTTGAAAGGGTACATGGTGTAAATAAACCAGTCCAGCAAAATCTGCCTTCCAAAAACCGTATGGCGTTCCCCTTCTTCTATGTCCTGCCGTTTAGCCAAATAATAGTTTTACGACCACATTTGGGGTGTTTCTGCAAACTACAGAATCAGGGCAACCCATTTTGAGTTTTGTTTGGCTGTTAACCCATTTTTTTCAGTAATAAAGTAAGGGTTAAAATGGAAAATTTTCCAAAAAATAGAAATTTCTAAATTGTTTCTCCATCTGCCATTAACTCTTGTGGAACACCTAAAGGGTTAACAAAGTTTGTAAACCCAGTTTTGAATACCTTGAGGGGTGTACTTTCTTAGATGGAGTCACTTTTTTGAAATTTCTATTCTAGGGGTGCAACAGGGGGCTTCAAATGGGACATGGTATAAACAAAACCAGTCCTGCAAAATCTGCCTTCCAAAACCCATATGGCGTTCCCCTCTTTCTACGTGCTCCCGTTTGGCCAAACAGTAGTTTACGACCACATATGGGGTGTTTTTGCAAACTACAGAATCAGGGCAACCCATATTGAGTTTTGTTTGGCTGTTAACCCTTACTTTATTGCTGGAAAAAATGGGTTAAAATGGAAAATTTTCCAAAAAATAGAAATTTCTAAATTGTTTCTCCATCTGCCATTAACTCTTGTGGAACACCTAAAGGGTTAACAAAGTTTGTAAACCCAGTTTTGAATACCTTGAGGGGTGTACTTTCTTAGATGGAGTCACTTTTTTGAAATTTTTATTCTAGGGGTACAACAGGGGGCTTCAAATGGGACATGGTATAAACAAAACCAGTCCTGCCAAATCTGCCTTCCAAAACCCATATGGTGTTCCCCTCCTTCTATGTCCTCCCGTTCGGCCAAACAGTAGTTTACGACCACATATGGGGTGTTTTTGCAAACTACAGAATCAGGGCAACCCATTTTGAGTTTTGTTTGGCAGTTAACCCTTGTTTTACTCCTGGAAAAAATTGATTATATTGGAAAATTTTCCAAAAAATAGAAATTTCTAAAATGTTTCTCCATCTGCCAATAACTCTTGTGGAACACCTAAAGGGTTAACAAAGTTTGTAAACCCAGTTTTGAATACCTTGAGGGGTGTACTTTCTTAGATGGAGTCACTTTTTTGAAATTTCTATTCTAGGGGTGCAACAGGGGGCTTCAAATGGGACATGGTATAAACAAAACCAGTCCTGCAAAATCTGCCTTCCAAAACCCATATGGCGTTCCCCTCCTTCTATGTCCTCCCGTTCGGCCAAACAGTAGTTTACGACCACATATGGGGTGTTTCTGCAAACTACAGAATCAGGGCAACCCATTTTGAGTTTTGTTTGGCAGTTAACCCTTGTTTTTTTCCAGGAAAAAATTGATTATATTGGAAAATTTTCCAAAAAATCTAAATTCTAAAAATGTATGTCCATTTGCCATGAAGTGTTGTGGAAGACCTAAAGGGTTAACAAAGTTTGTAAAAACAGTTTTGAATACCTTGAGGGGTGTAGTTTCTAGAATGGGGTCATTTTTGGGTGGTTTCTATTATGTAAGCCTCACAAAGTGACTTCAAACCTGAACTGGTCCATAAAAAGTGGGATTTTGAAGATTTCTGAAAATTTCAAAATTTGCTTCTAAACTTCTAAGCCTTGTAACATCCCCAAAAAATAAAATATCATTCCCAAAATGCTACAAACATGAAGTAGACATATGGGGAATGTAAAGTCATCACAATTTCTGGGGGTATTACTATGTATTACAGAAGTAGAGAAACTGAAACTTTGAAATTTGCAAATTTTTCAAAATTTTTGGTAAATATGGTATTTTTTTATGCAAAAAAATTAACTTTTTTGACCCAATTTTAGCAGTGTCATGAAGTACAATATGCGACGAAAAAACAATCTCAGAACGGCCTGGGTAAGTCAAAGCGTTTTAAAGTTATCAGCACTTAAAGTGACAGTGGTCAGATTTGCAAAAAATGGCCTGGTCCTTAAGGTGAAATAGGGCTGTGTCCTTAAGGGGTTAAAGTAGTAATAAATAAAGATCAGACAGGTTTTATACCTGGTAGAAAAATATACTCAAATAAAAGAAGGTTGTTCCTTAACCACTTCAGCCCCCCTAGCTTAAACACCCTTAATGACCAGGCCACTTTTTACACTTCTGCACTACACTACTTTCACTGTTTATTGCTCGGTCATGCAACTTACCACCCAAATGAATTTTACCTCCTTTTCTTCTCACTAATAGAGCTTTCATTTGGTGGTATTTCATTGCTGCTGACATTTTTTCATTTTTTGTTATTAATCAAAATTTAACTTTCAGTTGTAAAATTTTTCCCAAAAAAACTACATCCATATATACATTTTTCGCTACATTTATTGTTCTACATGTCTTTGATAAAAAAAAATATATGTTTGGGTAAAAAAAAAAATGGTTTGGGTAAAAGTTATAGCGTTTACAAACTATGGTACAAAAATGTGAATTTCCGCTTTTTGAAGTAGCTCTGACTTTCTGAGCACCTGTCATGTTTCCTGAGGTTCTACAATGCCCAGACAGTAGAAAACCCCACAAATGACCCCATTTCGGAAAGTAGACACCCTAAGGTATTCGCTGATGGGCATAGTGAGTTCATAGAACTTTTTTTATTTTGTCACAAGTTAGCGGAAATATTTATTTTTTTTCTTGCAAAGTCTCATATTCCACTAACTTGTGACAAAAAATAAAAACTTCCATGAACTCACTATGCCCATCGCAAAATACCTTGGGGTGTCTTATTTCCAAAATGGGGTCACTTGTGGTGTAGTTATACTGCCCTGGCATTTTAGGGGCCCATATGCGTGTGAAGTAGTTTGCAATAAAAATGTGTAAAAAATGGCCTGTGAAATCCAAAAGATGCTCTTTGGAATGTGGGCCCCTTTGCCCACCTAGGCTGCAATAAAGTGTCACACATGTGGTATTGCCGTACTCAGAAGTACGGCAATGTGTTTTGGGGTGTATTTTTACATATACCCATGCTGGGTGAGAGAAATATCTCGGCAAAAGACAATTTTTCCCTTTTTTTTTTTTTTTTTTTTTTTTTTTTTTTACAAAGTTGGCATTTGACCAAGATATTTTTCTCACCCAGCATGGGTATATGTAAAATGACACCCCAAAACACATTCCCCAACTTCTCCTGAGTACGGCGATACCACATGTGTGACACTTCTTTGCAGCCTAGGTGGGCAAAGGGGCCCACATTCCAAAGAGCACCTTTCGGATTTCATAGGCCATTTTTTTACAGAATTTGATTTCAAACTACTTCTCACGCATCTGGGCCCCTAAAATGCCAGGGCAGTATAACTACCCCACAAGTGACCCCATTTTGGAAAGAAGACACCCCAAGGTTTTTCATGATGGGCATAGTGAGTTCATGGAAGTTTTTATTTTTTGTCACAAGTTAGTGGAATATGAGACTTTGTAATAAAAAAATAAAAAAAATCATCATCATTTTCCGCTAACTTGTGACAAAAAAAAATGGTTTGGGTAAAAGTTATAGCGTTTACTAACTATGGTACAAAAATGTGAATTTCCACTTTTTGAAGCAGCTCTGATTTTCTGAGCACCTGTCATGTTTCCTGAGGTTCTGCAATGCCCAAACAGTAGAAAAATCCCACAAATGACCCCATTTCGGAAAGTAGACACCCTAAGGTATTCGCTGATGGGCATAGTGAGTTCATAGAACTTTTTATTTTTTGTCACAAGTTAGCGGAAAATTATGATTATTTTTTTTTATCTTGCAAACTCTCATATTCCACTAACTTGTGACATAAAATAAAAACTTCCATGAACTCACTATGCCCATCATAAAATACCTTGGGGTGTCATCTTTCCAAAATGGGGTCACTTGTGGGGTAGTTATACTGCCCTGGAATTTTAGGGGCCCAGATGCGGTAGAAGTAGTTTGAAATCAAAATCTGTAAAAAATGCCCCGTGAAATCCGAAAGGTGCTCTTTGGAATGTGGGCCCATTTGCCCACCTAGGCTGCAAAAAAGTGTCACACATGTGGTATTGCCGTGTCCAGTAGAAGTTGGGGAATGTGTTTTGGGGTGTCATTTTACATATACAAATACACCACTGGTCAATGAGACCAAAAGAAATCCCTGTAGGGGTATACTATTTTTGAAAATTAAGACATACACTTTATTAAGTCAATTTAAAAAGGGGGGTTATAGATGCCCCAAAATACCACACATTTAAAACTATCAGACGATGGTACAAATTTGTGTAGAGATTACTTTTTCTCTCAATTTCTGTGGGAGAGATGTGATTGTGCAGGTGGGTGGCATACAGTTTGCCACACTTTTAGGATATAACCCTATTTTTAGGTGTCCTGGGACCTGGGCCCAGGTCCCGACTAACACTCTGTGTTATGTCAACTGTGTGTCCCTCTTCACTGATGCCACAACACACCACACCATTCAACACATACTGATATAACCCTAATACTGGGCGAAGTTAACACAAATACTGCCGTCTGTCTAAAAGAAGCGCCTAACACTAGTCCCCACCCGACATGTTTCGCCGCGATGCGGCTTCATGAGGGGTTTGGGGTATTAGCGTCGGCGCGCTGAGACAACACAGGTTTTATGCACTAAGTCACGCCCATTGTTTGTGTATCGCGGCTGGTCCATTGGTCACGGCCGCGAGGGGCGTTTACCACTGTATCACGTGCACGGACGCCTGATGTCATCACAGGCTGTATGCGCTCGGTCACATCCCGGTTCGTTCATGGCGGCTGATCTATTAGTCACAGCCGCGAGGGGCGTGGCTACTGCACCACATGCACAGACGCCTAGTGACGACCTCATCACCAGGTGACTTCTGCCCAATCCATTCATCGGCGCCGTCTGATGTCATCATGTTCGGCGTCATCACTTCACCTCCTCTCTGTCACGGAGGTGGGAGTGGCTATCCAAATGGATACAATAACATAGTCCATAGCCCTCCACTGGATACATTTTTATGATAAATGACTGGATACAGACAAATGGGTGTTAGTTAGTTAGATACAGTTAATGGAAAGCGAGGCAGAACAGTGTGTATTTTACTGACAACAGCAGGGTGTACATATATGTGTACAGCTGGCTGGTCAGAACATTACAAAATATATTTGTCAGATATTAATAGCCTCCTTTCTCCATTATACCACGGCATGTATACCTATGTTGACTCTTCAAAAAGAGGGAAATTTATGGGGTCATCTTATACCTTTATATATATTTATTATTTTATTTTATCCTCACATAAATGGCAATTTAGTCCAGATTTCACCCAAACAATTATTTGTCTGGCGAGATGTTGTTTATAAGAAGGCAGAAAAGGAGAAGCCTTCATTAAGTCCAGATGGGGTCTGGCTTGACAGTCTGTATATCCATTTGGCTTCTTCTCTTAGTAGTCTGGCATCCAAGTTGCCAGACCTCGGGCCCAGTTTGGCTTGAAAGAGCCCCCAGAATTTAAGTACACTTATATGGCCATTGTGGACATACGAAACATGTCTATACAAGGAAGTATCTTTTTTTTGTGTTAATTGCACTAATATGCCCCGATATCCGTCTCCTCAATTCCTGAACCGTCTTGCCAACATATAATTTCGGGCACATGCACGAGGCTATATAAACTATTCCACTGCTTTTACAATTAAACCAGTCCCGAATCTCATATTCCCTACCATCGACTGGATTCGAGAATCTTTTGATTTTGGGTAAGAAAACACAGAAAGTACACCCACCACACGGATAGGAGCCAGTCACCCTAGATCTCAACCACATGCTGTTTTCCTGTCCAATTTTGGGGAGGAAACTATGTACCAATTGGTCCTTTAAACTTGGACCACGTCTAAAGGTGACACTAGGATAAGGAGGAAGTACCCGACGTAGATCTGGATCATTTGTAATAATTTTCCAATATTTCCTCAAAATATTTGTCATCAAATGGTGATGGCCATCAAAGGTGCCTATACAACGGATGGTCTTGCTGTCCTGGGAGGTCACAGGGGGGGCAACCCCACCTAAAATAAGGGAATCTCTTTTCAGGGCCTTGGCTCGATTAAAAGCCCTTTTAAGAACTTTACGAGGGTACCCCCTGTCGCGGAACCGATTATATAAATCGTCTGCTTGGATCTTAAACAAACAATTCGTCTGTTGAGCAATTTCTCCTGGCGCGTAGATATTTTCCAAATGGTATTCAATTTTTTAGTGCAGTTGGATGCCAGCTCGAGAAATGCAAAAAACAGTTTGTTGAGGTAGGTTTACGATAGATATCGGTCTGAATCTGCCCAGACTCATCCTTTTGTATTTTAAGGTCCAGGAAATGTATTTGAGTCGGGTTAATTTCAAACGTAAAATGCATCCCGATATCATTCGTATTAAGTAGCTCAACAAAGTCAAGAAATTGCCCCCTCTCCCCCTCCCAGAACAGCAAGACATCATCAATAAATTTGCCCCAATAGCTGATGTGCTTTGTATAGGATTCCATGGCCTCAGAAAAAACAATATTGTGCTCCCACCACCCAAGAAAAAGGTTCGCGAATGTCGGGGCACAAGGCGTGCCCATCGCGGTCCCGTGAATCTGGTGAAAAAAAAGTTCCATTACATAAAAAATAATTGTGCGTAAGGACAAACGTTAATAATCGTAGTACGAAGTCATTATGCCTGTGAAATGACGCGCTTTTTGTGTATAGAAAAGATTTAACCGCCTCAATACCTAATTTGTGCTCAATATTAGTATATAAGGCCTCAATGTCGAGGCTGGCTAAAAACGTGGATTTTGATAATGTGACATTAGCTATTTTTGACAATACATCATTCGTGTCCTTAATATAGGAGGGTAATTCTATCACGAACGGCCTTAGGATAGTATCGACATACTCACTAGCAGGTTGGGTAAATGCATCATTCCCCGAGACAATGGGTCTACCTGGTATTGGGACCCTATTTTTATGCACTTTAGGAAGTGCATAAAAAGTGGCGATGGTCGGATGTTTATTATATAGGAAATCAAATTCCTCCTTGGAAATTAATTGATCATCTCGTGCATCCTTTAAAATCGCATGCAGTTCAGTGAGGTAACCATTTGTTGGATTGCCGTCCAGAATTTCATAGACTTTTTTTATCACTTAGTAATTTTTCAACCATCGAATCATACTCAATCCTATCTTGCACCACTATATTGCCCCCTCTATCGCTTGACTTAATTACAATTTTATCATCTCTTTTTAAAGATTCCAAAGCAGAAGCCTCCTCACTATTCAAATTATTCGCCCCGCCGAATTTGTTCAATTTGATGGTTCTGATTTCATCAGTAACTAAATCAACAAATGTTTCAATGTTTTTATATTGAGAAAAGGGTGGTGTCCACTTTGAACGAGGTTTCAAGTTAGTCAAGGGGGGTTCCACAGTGGTGCAGATACCCTCACTTTCTGCATGTAGACTCTTCAATGTTAGTAAAGCCTTCTGTTCCTGCTGAATTAATTTGTGTGAGTCCTGTGTCAGGCTTAAGTGTTGTTTTATGAAGTGCAAGTTTACGTGCAAAAAGATTAATGTCCTTCACCCAGGTAAATTTATCGCACTGAGGCACTAGCGTAAAAGTCAGGCCCCTACTTAGGACATCGATTTGTAGTTGCGACAAGATCTTAGAGGATAAATTTATTACTTGTGTGGTGATTGATCTACCGCCAGGTTCTAAATTCCTGGATATATCACAACAGCACGAAAGGTCATCATTATATTGTGTTCCAGTCATACTTGACTCATTAGGTACAGCCCTCCTTTGTATCATTTCATCGAGTAGGCCCATTTCTCCCTGTCCCTTGATTGTACCCCTGATTGACCTAAAAAAAGGGGAGCTATTGGGGGAGTAACAGATGAACTCATAGGAAATTGATTTCCAGATAGTGTTAAAGAAGATCCACTTATTCTGGACTCTGCATTCAATGGTTGCTCTATTTGGAAAATATCTACGCGCCAGGAGAAATTGCTCAACAGACGAATTGTTTGTTTAAGATCCAAGCAGACGATTTATATAATCGGTTCCGCGACAGGGGGTACCCTCGTAAAGTTCTTAAAAGGGCTTTTAATCGAGCCAAGGCCCTGAAAAGAGATTCCCTTATTTTAGGTGGGGTTGCCCCCCCTGTGACCTCCCAGGACAGCAAGACCATCCGTTGTATAGGCACCTTTGATGGCCATCACCATTTGATGACAAATATTTTGAGGAAATATTGGAAAATTATTACAAATGATCCAGATCTACGTCGGGTACTTCCTCCTTATCCTAGTGTCACCTTTAGACGTGGTCCAAGTTTAAAGGACCAATTGGTACATAGTTTCCTCCCCAAAATTGGACAGGAAAACAGCATGTGGTTGAGATCTAGGGTGACTGGCTCCTATCCGTGTGGTGGGTGTACTTTCTGTGTTTTCTTACCCAAAATCAAAAGATTCTCGAATCCAGTCGATGGTAGGGAATATGAGATTCGGGACTGGTTTAATTGTAAAAGCAGTGGAATAGTTTATATAGCCTCGTGCACGTGCCCGAAATTATATGTTGGCAAGACGGTTCAGGAATTGAGGAGACGGATATCGGGGCATATTAGTGCAATTAACACAAAAAAAAGATACTTCCTTGTATAGACATGTTTCGTATGTCCACAATGGCCATATAAGTGTACTTAAATTCTGGGGGCTCTTTCAAGCCAAACTGGGCCCGAGGTCTGGCAACTTGGATGCCAGACTACTAAGAGAAGAAGCCAAATGGATATACAGACTGTCAAGCCAGACCCCATCTGGACTTAATGAAGGCTTCTCCTTTTCTGCCTTCTTATAAACAACATCTCGCCAGACAAATAATTGTTTGGGTGAAATCTGGACTAAATTGCCATTTATGTGAGGATAAAATAAAATAATAAATATATATAAAGGTATAAGATGACCCCATAAATTTCCCCCTTTTTGAAGAGTCAACATAGGTATACATGCCGTGGTATAATGGAGAAAGGAGGCTATTAATATCTGACAAATATATTTTGTAACGTTCTGACCAGCCAGCTGTACACATATATGTACACCCTGCTGTTGTCAGTAAAATACACACTGTTCTGCCTCGCTTTCCATTAACTGTATCTAACTAACTAACACCCATTTGTCTGTATCCAGTCATTTATCATAAAAATGTATCCAGTGGAGGGCTATTGACTGTTATTGTATCCAATCGGATAGCCACTCCCACCTCCGTGACAGAGAGGAGGTGAAGTGATGACGCCGAACATGATGACATCAGACGGCGCCGATGAATGGATTGGGCAGAAGTCACCTGGTGATGAGGTCGTCACTAGGCGTCTGTGCATGTGGTGCAGTAGCCACGCCCCTCGCGGCTGTGACTAATAGATCAGCCGCCATGAACGAACCGGGATGTGACCGAGTGCATACAGCCTGTGATAACATCATCAGGCGTCCGTGCACGTGATACAATGGTAAACGCCCCTCGCGGCCGTGACCAATGGGCCAGCCGCGATACACAAACAATGGGCGTGACTTAGTGCATAAAACCTGTGTTGTCTCAGCGCGCCGACGCTAATACCCCAAACCCCTGATGAAGCCGCATCGCGGTGAAACATGTCGGGTGGGGACTTTTGTTAGGCGCTTCTTTTAGACAGACGGCAGTATTTGTGTTAACTTCTCCCAGTATTAGGGTTATATCAGTATGTGTTGAATGGTGTGGTGTGTTGTGGCATCAGTGAAGAGGGACACACAGTTGACATAACACAGAGTGTTAGTCGGGACCTGGGCCCAGGTCCCAGGACACCTAAAAATAGGGTTATATCCTAAAAGTGTGGCAAACTGTATGCCACCCACCTGCACAATCACATCTCTCCCACAGAAATTGAGAGAAAAAGTACAGTGGAGGAAATAATTATTTGACCCCTCACTGATTTTGTAAGTTTGTACAATGACAAAGAAATGAAAAGTCTCAGAACAGTATCATTTCAATGGTAGGTTTATTGTAACAGTGGCAGATAGCACATCAAAAGGAAAATCGAAAAAATAACTTTAAATAAAAGATAGCAACTGATTTGCATTTCATTGAGTGAAATAAGTATTTGAACCCCTACCAACCATTAAGAGTTCTGGCTCCCACAGAGTGGTTAGACACTTCTACTCTATTAGTCACCCTCATTAAGGACACCTGTCTTAACTAGTCACCTGTATAAAAGACACCTGTCCACAGAATCAATCAATCAAGCAGACTCCAAACTCTCCAACATGGGAAAGACCAAAGAGCTGTCCAAGGATGTCAGAGACAAAATTGTAGACCTGCACAAGGCTGGAATGGGCTACAAAACCATTAGCAAGAAGCTGGGAGAGAAGGTGACAACTGTTGGTGCGATTGTTCGAAAATGGAAGGAGCACAAAATGACCATCAATCGACCTCGCTCTGGGGCTCCACGCAAGATCTCACCTCGTGGGGTGTCAATGGTTCTGAGAAAGGTGAAAAAGCATCCTAGAACTACACGGGAGGAGTTAGTTAATGACTTCAAATTAGCAGGGACCACAGTCACCAAGAAAACCATTGGAAACACATTACACCGCAATGGATTAAAATCCTGCAGGGCTCGCAAGGTCCCCCTGCTCAGGAAGGCACATGTGCAGGCCCATCTGAAGTTTGCCAATGAACACCTGAATGATTCAGAGAGTGATTGGGAGAAGGTGCTGTGGTCTGATGAGACCAAAATAGAGCTCTTTGGCATTAACTCAACTCGCTGTGTTTGGAGGAAGAAAAATGCTGCCTATGACCCCCAAAACACCGTCCCCACCGTCAAGCATGGGGGTGGAAACATTTTGCTTTGGGGGTGTTTTTCTGCTAAGGGCACAGGACAACTTATTCGCATAAACGGGAAAATGGACGGAGCCATGTATCGTGAAATCCTGAGCGACAACCTCCTTCCCTCTGCCAGGAAACTGAAAATGGGTCGTGGATGGGTGTTCCAGCACGACAATGACCCAAAACATACAGCAAAGGCAACAAAGGAGTGGCTCAAGAAGAAGCAAATTAAGGTCATGGAGTAGCCTAGTCAGTCTCCGGACCTTAATCCAATCGAAAACCTATGGAGGGAGCTCAAGCTCAGAGTTGCACAGAGACAGCCTCGAAACCTTAGGGATTTAGAGATGATCTGCAAAGAGGAGTGGACCAACATTCCTCCTAAAATGTGCGCAAACTTGGTCATCAATTACAAGAAACGTTTGACCTCTGTGCTTGCAAACAAGGGTTTTTCCACCAAGTATTAAGTCTTTTTTTGTTAGAGGGTTCAAATACTTATTTCACTCAATGAAATGCAAATCAGTTGCTATCTTTTATTTAAAGTTATTTTTTCGATTTTCCTTTTGATGTGCTATCTGCCACTGTTACAATAAACCTACCATTGAAATGATACTGTTCTGAGACTTTTCATTTCTTTGTCATTGGACAAACTTACAAAATCAGTGAGGGGTCAAATAATTATTTCCTCCACTGTAATCTCTACACAAATTTGTACCATCGTCTGATAGTTTTAAATGTGTGGTATTTTGGGGCATCTATAACCCCCCTTTTTAAATTGACTTAATAAAGTGTATGTCTTAATTTTCAAAAATAGTATACCCCTACAGGGATTTCTTTTGGTCTCATTGACCAGTGGTGTATTTGAGGTTTACCTCCCGAGGGTCTTTACTAGGGCCTAATTTGTGTATTTATTTTACATATACCCATGCTCGGTGAGAGAAATATTTTGGCAAAAGACAACTTTTCCCATTTTCTTCTACAAAGGTGGCATTTGACCATGATATTTATCTCACCCAGCATAGGCATATGTAAAATGACACCCCAAAACACATTCCCCAACTTCTCCTGAGTACGGCGATACCACATGTGTGACACTTTTTTTGCAACCTAGAAGCGCAAAGGTGCCCAAATTCCTTTTAGGAGGGCATTTTTAGACATTTGGATCCCAGACTTCGTCTCACGCTTTAGGGCCCCTAAAAAGCCAGGGCAGTATAAAAATACCACACATGTGACCCAATTTTGGAAAGAAGACACCCCAAGGTATTCAATGAGGGGCATGGCGAGTTCATAGAATTTCTTTATTTATTTTTTTCTCAGTCTCACTTTCCGCTAACTTGGGACAAAAATTTAAATCTTTCATGGACTCAATATGCCCCTCAGTGAATACCTTGGGGTGTCTTCTTTCCAAAATGGGGTCATTTGTGGGGTGTTTGTACTGCCCTGGCATTTGAGGGTCTCCGCAATCATTATATGTATGGCCAGCATTAGGAGTTTCTGCTATTCTCCTTATATTGAGCATACAGGTAATGAGTTTTTTTTTTTTTTTTTCCGTTCAGCCTCTGGGCTGAAAGAAAAAATGAACGGCACAGATTTCTTCATTCACATCGATCAATGTGGATGAAAAAATCTCTGCCTTCCCCCCCCCCCCCCAAAAAAAAGGAGGGGAAAGGTGTCTGCCAGGACATAGGAGCTCCGCCCAACATCCATACCCACTTAGCTCGTATGCCCTGGCAAACCTGATTTCTCCATTCACATCAAAGCATATGAACACCGCCGCCTCCTCAGCTCATATGCCTCGGCAAACGTATATTTTACTGCAGAGGAGAAATCTCGTCTTGCAGCACCGCATACACTTTTGTGTAATCTGACAGCAGCGCAATGCTTCTGTCAGAATGCAAATATGCTTCTGTCAGAATGCACATCAGTGCTGCAGCTAGTCGATCGGTTGGTCCACCTGGAAGGTAAAAAAAAAAAAAAAAAAAAAAAAAACAGGCCGCAACGCAATACATTTTATTAACTTTATTTAACTTTTGGAACTGAACGTTAACTTTTTTGCTTACTGGTGTGTGTGTGGTTTTTTTTTTTTTTTTTTTACCTTTTATAGGACAAACCTCTCCTTCCCCATGGGACAATGTGCAAAGCGCAAATCGCCCAAAGATGTGGCGAAGTGCATTATGCACTTTGTCCCAGGTGAAAGGAGAGGTTTGCAGCAGCTGTGTGTGAATGGGCCCTAATAGCCCTGTGTACCTGTCCTGTGAGATGTGATCCCTATGCTAAGTGTACCTGTGTGTGGTACTTCCAGAAACACTCCCCTAAGCATAGGGCAGGGTGGTCAGGGCAGTCAGGACAGAAATAGCGGGTGTCGCGCCTTATTCCACTCCTGCTATAGACACGACATCTTTTTTGCGGTGACGGTTGGGTTGAGGTACCAGCAACGACATTGGGGAAATGTCGCTCATGTAGACGGCTAACTACACTGGTGGATGGGGCCACGGAACCTCCTGGAAATAGGAGGTTCTCGATGATCTCTTCCTGAAATTTGAGGAAGAATCCTGTTTTCCCAGCCTTACTGTAGAGAACAAAACTATTATATGCAGCCAATTGAATCAAATATACAGACACCTTCTTATACCAGCGTCTGGTGCGTCGGGAAACTAAATATGCAGCCAACATCTGGTCATTGAAGTCCACCCCTCCCATGTGAAGGTTATAGTCGTGGACTGAGAGAGGCTTTTCAATGACACTGGTTGCTCGCTCAATTTGGGTTGTCGTGTCTTCATGAATGGAGGAGAGCACACTTGTGTAGAAATTGTCCACATAAAGATGGTACTTCTTGCCAAATAAGGGTGACACCAAGTCCCAGAATGTCTTCCCACTGCTCCCCAGGTAGTTAGGGCAACCGACCGGCTCCAGGGTCTGATCTTTACCCTCTTAGATCTGAAATTTGTGGGTATAGCCTCTGGCCCTTTCACAAAGCTTATACAATTTGACCCCATACCGGGTGCGCTTGCTTGGGATGTATTGTTTGAAGCCAAGGCGCCCGGTAAAATGTATTAGGGACTCGTCTATGCAGATGTTTTGCCCAGGGGTATACAAATCTGCAAATTTCTGGTTGAAGTGGTCTATGAGGGGCCGAATTTTGTGGAGCCGGTCAAAAGCTGGGTGTCCTCTGGGACGGGAGGTGGTGTTGTCGCTAAAGTGCAGGAAACGCAGGATGGTCTCAAATCGTGTTCTGGACATAGCAGCAGAGAACATGGGCATGTGATGAATTGGGTTCATGGACCAATATGACCGCAATTCATGCTTTTTGGTTAGACCCATGTTGAGGAGAAGGCCCAGAAAAATTTTAATTTCGGAAACTTGGACTGGTTTCCACTGGAAAGGCTGGGCATAAAAGCTTCCCGGGTTGGAGGATATAAATTGAGTGGCATACCGATTTGTTTCTGCCAAAACTAAGTCCAAGAGCTCCGCAGTCAAGAACAGCTCAAAAAATCCCAGGGCCGAAACGATCTGAGCTGTCTAAACCCGAACTCCAGACTGGGCGGTGAAAGGGGGAACTACAGGTGCAGCTGAAGTTGGGGACTGCCAATCAGGGTTTTCCAGCACATCAGGGATTCTAGGGGCTCTACGGGCCTGTGTGTGCAGTGGCTGCGACGGGGTAACTACTGCACGTGCCACCGTACCAGCTTCAACTGCCCTACTGGTGCTCACCACTTCACCATGTTGTACGGCAGTGCTGGTACTAGGTCCAGGATGGGCTGCGCTGCTGGTGTATGCCTCACCATGTAATCCGTGAAAAAATGTCCTCCCCTTAATAAAAGAACTTAGAACCAAAATACCAATGTCAATACAGGGTCGGGTAAACCTATTAAAAATTGTTTTCCTCCCAAAAATACTCTACGTTCTACAAAATGCCCCAGTGAGACTATCGCTGAATATTATTAAGTTACTTGATAGCCTAATGGGGGATTTTATCTGGAAGGGTGCTATCCCTCGGATAAAGAAAGTGCTTCAGTTTCCAGTGCGGGAGGGTGGATTAGCGGTTCCTAATTGTTTTTTCTATTTAATAACACAATATGGGAATATAAAGGGTAGTTTAGATGGTTTGGTGGGTAGTCGGGAAATAAATAGATTGGGATGGAAAGAGGAATGGAATCACTTAGAGGTGCTGGAATCGGGTACTTTGGGGGAAAAAATACAGGTAATAGAATACTAAATTTAGTGGAGTATGTATGGGGGGAAATTAAAAAAATATTAGAGATTAAAGGGTTTTTGCACTTTGCCCTGATTTGGAAAAAATCGAAATTTTAAAGGAAGTGGAAACAATCAGGATTTATCTAGACTGGGAAAAAAAAGGAATGAAATATTTAGACCAGATATTTGAGGAGGATAAGCTGAAGGACTTTAATACATTAGTTGCGGAATTCGGGATTCCCCATAGGGATATGTATGAATACTTTCAGCTCAGGAATGTGCTGCGGACAGTGGAGCAGGATGATAAGTATACCGGGAGTGCAGAATTATTAGGCAAATGAGTATTTTGACCACATCATCCTCTTTATGCATGTTGTCTTACTCCAAGCTGTATAGGCTCGAAAGCCTACTACCAATTAAGCATATTAGGTGATGTGCATCTCTGTAATGAGAAGGGTTGTGGTCTAATGACATCAACACCCTATATCAGGTGTGTATAATTATTAGGCAACTTCCTTTCCTTTGGCAAAATGGGTCAAAAGAAGGACTTGACAGGCTCAGAAAAGGCAAAAATAGTGAGATATCTTGCAGAGGGATGCAGCACTCTTAAAATTGCAAAGCTTCTGAAGCGTGATCATCAAACAATTAAGCGTTTCATTAAAAATAGTCAACAGGGTCGCAAGAAGCGTGTGGAAAAACCAAAGCGCAAAATAACTGCCCATGAACTGAGAAAAGTCAAGCGTGCAGCTGCCAAGATGCCACTTGCCACCAGTTTGGCCTTATTTCAGAGCTGCAACATCACTGGAGTGCCCAAAAGCACAAGGTGTGCAATACTCAGAGACATGGCCAAGGTAAGAAAGGCTGAAAGACGACCACCACTGAACAAGACACACAAGCTGAAACGTCAAGACTGGGCCAAGAAATATCTCAAGACTGATTTTTCTAAGGTTTTATGGACTGATGAAATGAGAGTGAGTCGTGATGGGCCAGATGGATGGGCCCGTGGCTGGATTGGTAAAGGGCAGAGAGCTCCAGTCCGACTCAGACGCCAGCAAAGTGGAGGTGGAGTACTGGTTTGGGCTGGTATCATCAAAGATGAGCTTGTGGGGCCTTTTCGGGTTGAGGATGGAGTCAAGCTCAACTCCCAGTCCTACTGACAGTTTCTGGAAGACACCTTCTTCAAGCAGTGGTACAGGAAGAAGTCTGCATCCTTCAAGAAAAACATGATTTTCATGCAGGACAATGCTCCATCACACGCGTCCAAGTACTCCACAGCATGGCTGGCAAGAAAGGGTATAAAAGAAGAAAATCTAATGACATGGCCTCCTTGTTCACCTGATCTGAACCCCATTGAGAACCTGTGGTCCATCATCAAATGTGAGATTTACAAGGAGGGAAAACAGTCCACCTCTCTGAACAGTGTCTGGGAGGCTGTGGTTGCTGCTGCACGCAATGTTGATGGTGAACAGATCAAAACACTGACAGAATCCATGGATGGCAGGCTTTTGAGTGTCCTTGCAAAGAAAGGTAGCTATATTGGTCACTGATTTGTTTTGTTTTGTTTTGTTTTTGAATGTCAGAAATGTATATTTGTGAATGTTGAGATGTTATATTGGTTTCACTGGTAAAAATAGATTGAAATGGGTATATATTTGTTTTTTGTTAAGTTGCCTAATAATTATGCACAGTAATAGTCACCTGCACACACAGATATCCCCCTAATATAGCTAAAACTAAAAACAAACTAAAAACTACTTCCAAAAATATTCAGCTTTGATATTAATGAGTTTTTTGGGTTCATTGAGAACATGGTTGTTGTTCAATAATAAAATTAATCCTCAAAAATACAACTTGCCTAATAATTCTGCACTCCCTGTAGAAGGGAAAAATCAGATATGTTGGATAAATTTACTAGCGGAAGGGAAAGAGGAGGAACAACTGCAAGGAGATATAGGATCTTGATGGAGGGAAAGAGAAAACGGATTACAATGCTTGCCGTGAAAAAATGGGAGAAAGATTCTAGTTCTTTTACGGAAGAGAAATGGAGAGATGCCCTTAGAAGCTATGCAAGGGTCTCGGATAGGGGTTAACATAAGATCTCACAGTTTTTCATAGTTCACAGATTACATCGATCCCCATGGATGTTGAAAAGAATGGGTGTGAGAACCTCAGATAAGTGTCCAAAATGTTGGGGAGAGAAAGCAGACTTAATACATTGTTTCTGGTGATGTCCCAAACTCTTTAGATATTGGACAGAAATAGCAGAGATCGTATTTCTATTTTTGAAGGTTCAACTATCCAATGATCCAGTAATTTGTATACTAGGGGCAACTGAACATTTGAAGTTAAATAAAAAGATACGATTGGTTTTGAATAAAGTATTATTCCAAGTCAGACTCCTTAAACTTAGGAAATGGGTAAAGGTAGATTCCCGACAGTGGGACAGTGGAGAAAAGCAATAGATAACTTAATTAAAGAAGAACGAGTGATGGAGGGCCATAGTAAAAAAATCACAAAATCTTGACGAAGTATGGAAAATGGTTACTCTAGGGTTGGATATGGCGTGTTTTTTTTTCTTTCTTTCACGTCCCCCTCCCTCTCCCTTTGGGTGGTGGGTGGGTATAGAATAAAGATAAATTGTAATTATTAACTGTTAATATGGATTTTTTTCTACTGTTGGATTGATGTGTTTTTTGGGTATAGATGTAGATGTTTCTATGAAATTGAAATAAAAATGAATTTAAACAAAAAAATAGAAATAGTCATTTTGGGCAAATAAATCTTTAATTGAGGCCTACTGTGGGTCAGGCCGTGTGAGATACACCCTGTATATACAGGGGGTTGATTCAGGTACTGCCATTTTGGGCAAATAAATCTTTAATTGAGGCCTACTGTGGGTCAGGCCGTGTGAGATACACTCTGTATATACAGGGGGTTGATTCAGGTACTGCCATTTTGGGCAAATAAATCTTTAATTCAGGCCTACTGTGGGTTAGGCCGTGTGAGATACACCCTTTACATACAGAGGTTTGATTCAGGTAATTGAAATACAGCCTTTGGGCAAATACATCTTTAATTTAGGCCTAGTCTGGGCCAGGCTGTGTGAGATACACCCTTTACATACATTCTATTCTACTATTAATTAAACACCCATTTAGGGCAAGATCCTAAATTCGAGAAATATGAGGAGAGCCCCAAATAAGGGACGTGGCCCAGGTCGTGGTGCTGCTGGTATAGCTCCTGTTGCAGGGAAAGGACGTGGTCAATCTGTGCCAGCTACACGCACAAGTGAAACCCCTTCCTCAGGTGCAAGTAGGCGACAGAACCTGCAGCGGTATTTGGTCAGGCCTAATGCGGCTCTACGAATGTTGAGGCCTGAACAAGTACAGGCAGGGCTGGCCTTAGGTGTTCAGGCGCTCTGTGCGAGCTAATCTTGTGGCTCTCACCCCCTTCCATGTTCACCAAAACATACACAAAGAGGAAAACAAGGGTACTGGATAAGGGTGACACTGGGTATGATTAAGGGGTGCAGGGGACCGGATAAGGGGGACACTGGGTATGATTAAGGGGCAGGGGACTGGACAAAGGTGACAGGGTATGATTAAGGGGTGCAGGAGACTGGCTATGGGTGACTCTGGGTATGATTAAAGGCCTTATAATGTGCCAGTAAAAAGGGACCCACATAACGCCCCCAGATAATGTGCCAGTAAGTGTCCCCATAGATGCCCCCCATCATGTGCCAGTATCAAGTGCCTCTCTCCTTCCCCCACATGTCCCAGTATCATAGTGCCATCTCTCCCACCAATGTGCCAGAATCAGTGCCATTTCCACCCCAATGTTCCCATAGATGCCCCCCATCATGTGCCAGTATCAAGTGCCTCCCCCCATGTCCCAGTATCATAGTGCCATCTCGCCCCCTTCAAAAGTCCCAGTATCAAGTGCCTCTATCCTTCCCCTCCCCCATGTGCCAGTATCATAGTGCCAACCCCCCATGTGACCGGTAACAAGTGCCAAACCCCCCATTGTGCCAGTATCAAGTGCCTCTCTCCCCCCCATGTCCCAGTATCATAGTGCCATCCACCCAAAAAGTGCCACTATCAAGTGCCTCTCTCCTTCCCCCCCATGTGCCAATATCATAGTGCCATCTCCTGACCAATGTGCCATTATTAAGTGTCTCTCTCCTCCCCCCCATATGTGCCAGTATCATAATGCCATCTCCCCCCCTCTCCCAATGTGCCAGTATCAAGTGCCTCTCTTCCCCCATGTCCCAGTATCATAGTGCCACCCCCCCCCCCAAAAAAAAGTGTCAGTATCAGGTGCCTCTCTCCTTCCCCCCCATGTGCCAGTATCATAGTGCCATCTCACCCCCAATGTGCCAGTATCAAGTGCCTCTCTCCTTCCCACCCACCCCCCCATGTTCCAGTATCATAGTGCCATCTCCCGACCAATGTGCCAGTATTAAGTGCCTCTCTCCTTCCCACCCCCATATGTGCCAGTATCATAATGCCATCTCCCCCCCTCTCCCAATGTGCCAGTATCAAGTGCCTCTCTCCTTTCCACCCCTACCCCCCATGTGCCAGTATCGTAGTGCCAAACCCCCCATGTGCCAGTATAAGGTGCCAACCCCCTTCCCCCCATGTGCCAGTATCAAGTGCCTCCTGCTCCCCCCATGTGGCAGTAACAGTCTGCAGTGCCTCTCTCCCCCCATGTCCCAGTATCATAGTGCCACCCCCCCCCCAAGAAAAGTGCCAGTATCAGGTGCCTCTCTCCTTCCCACCCACCCCCATGTGCCAGTATTAAGTGCCTCTCTCCTTCCCATCCCCCATATGTGCCAGTATCATAGTGCCATCCCCCAATGTGCCAGTATTAAGTGCCTCTCTCCTTCCCACCCCCCATATGTGCCAGTATCATAGTGCCATCCCCCCATTGTGCCAGTATTAAGTGCCTCTCTCCTTCCCACCCCCATATGTGCCAGTATCATAATGCCATCTCCCCCCTCTCCCAATGTGCCAGTATCAAGTGCCTCTCTCCTTTCCACCCCTACCCCCATGTGCCAGTATTGTAGTGTCAAACTCCCATGTGCCAGTATAAGGTGCCAACCCCCCTCTCCCCCCATGTACCAGTAACAGTCGGGTATTAAAAAAAAAAAAAAAAAAAAGACTTATACTTACCTTCATGTCAGCGATGCAGTCTTTTCTGGCCTGTGTCCCGCGCTGTATGTCCATATATGGAGTCAGTGCTTGTGTATTCTAATTTAGCCTGTGTTTAAGAAAAGTTTCTGCTGGGACTTGAACCCATGACCTTCTGTATCAGAAGCATGGCACTTAACCACACAGCTATAAGAGCTGCATAGCCACTACCTGAAAAAATATGAGACTTCTACTGTAGACTAGTGTACATCCATACACATAATAGCTGCCCAGGCACACCCAGCTCTGCTACATCTATACACATGACAGCTGCAATAGCAGAGCTGGGTGTGCTGGGGCAGCTATCATATATAGAGATATAGTAGAGCTGAATGTGTTGGGGCAGCTGTCATGTGTATTAGATGTAGCAAAGCTGGGTGTGCTGGGGCAGCTATCATATATAGAGTAAAAATTAGATACGGGGACCGCACTATATCTTTAGCAGTTTATATCAGTAGTTGGAATAAAGATCCAAAAACCTGGAGAACTGAGTTCATGTCCTGCTGTCGGAGGTGGCAATCGCAAGTCCGTACTTCACATACACTGAGCCTGCTATCACAGGTCTATACTTTGCATGCAGTGAACCTGTTATCCACCTCCAGCCTGTAGTCATATCTCGCTTTGAGCCGCCGACCGCCCACTCCAAACCGGGTACAAGATTGCCTTCACAAAAGGACAGAAAAGATGGTGCAATACCCTCAACAATCAGAGGTAATAAAGTTTTATTTTACTCACATATTCCACAGTTTTCACATGCGTATAAGATTGGGCCTCAATGCGCCTGCGCCGATGACGTCACATCTACACCCGGCGCAGGCGCATTGAGGATGGAGCGGCTGAGCGACCGTGTCTCAGTACTCCTGCGCCGATTGAAGACCGGTACGGCCACGGCGCAGGCGCCAGATTTTGAATGCAAACAGGCAGGGCCAGCACAGAACGATTCCGTTCCCTGGCCCTGTCAATCACAATGCGGAGGGGCCGTCTTTAGGATCGGAGGATGCGGCTGCTACCAGCAAGTAGCCGCCCTACTTGCTGGTAGCAAGGTAATTAGCATATTTTAAAAGCATGTTTTTAACAAAATGTACAGGACCAAAATGATTGATTAGCTCATGTAGCCATAAATCGCAATGTAGGGATTATAAGTAAGCAGAAAAAAAGTTTAGTGGGGTGACAGAAGCCCTTTAATCTCCTACTCCATATGGAACTCCACCTCATAAATCAATTTTTATTTTATTTGTACATATTTAATTTTATATCATTTCACTACTTTGTCATTTACATTTTCGGGTGAAATTCACCAATTTTTGGGTGTGATGTACCACTGTTATACCTAGTAGACCGGTAAAAAAAAGTCATTTAAATTTTTGGGTGAAATTCACAATTTTTGGGGTGTATAGTACCACTGCTATACCTAGTAGGCCTGTAAAAAATAAAATAAAATTGTCATTTACATTTTCGGGTGAAGTTTACTAATTTTTTGGGTGTGATGTACCACTGTTATATCTAGTAGGTCTGTAGTAGGTTGCGTCTTAATAGCTTTTCCCACATTCCTGCTTGATTCCAAATTTTTAAAATAAATTTATCTCCCTTAAATTTGGTCTCTTTTTCTCCCTCTCCAGCCTGGAACCCTGATTCCCCGCCACCCGCGATCACCATGGTAGGCGCATAAAAGAACATCGGACGTTGATAGAGCAGATATCAAATTGGATCGTGAACATCACAGAGACGTGCGACATGGTGGGGCAGTAAGTATGCACACGCCTACACAAACTAATTGACAGGGGTCAGCCCCTGCAACTTCTGGGTCTCCAAATTGGGCACATGGCCTGAGCTTGCCCTTTACGCCTTGCAGGTGCTGGCCTGCCATGCAGCCAGTGTATTGTCTGAACATGTGTTTAGCACGACTGGAGGGTTATATTTCCAATGTTTTGGGGTGTACCCTAATTTAAAAAAAATATATATTTTTTAATTTTGAAGCCAAAAAGCAGTGTAGGCTACCTCCTCCACTGCCACTTCCACCTACACCGCCACATCCACCGCCTCCTCAACCTCCTACTCCATATGGACCTGGTCCTCCTAGATCAAGATTATAATTTTTTTATTTTTAAGTATTTTATGTTATTTAAAGTCATTTCCCTATCCACGTTTGTTTGCAGAGCACTTGCCATGCTCTTAACCAATTTTTGATGACATTTGCAGCCCTCTAGCCCTTTTCATGACATTTTTACAGACATTTTAGTGCTCAAAAGTTCGGGGTCAAATTCAGGTCAAGTTCGGGTCCCGAACTGGAACATTTTTGTGAAGTTCGGCCAAACCCGTCGTAGCCGAACATCCAGGTGTCCGCTCAACACATGATATTTGGATTCTGGATTTAGTGTTTCTTTATTCTCATGTGTTTGACTTTTGCACATTTAATATTCTCTATACATCTCACCAAATCTAGCAAGGTCTGCCGCTAAATATCCCATATTTGAACCTAGCTTCTTTGCAGCTTAAGCAATAAGCTAAATGTGGAGCAGTCACCGCCCAGTGCTTGTGATGTGTATTGTAGCCTTTTAGAGTTTAGTTACAGTCTCGCGATATGATGTTTTGCTGTCAGGACAAAAAAAATTTTAAAAAGAAAGAATTCAATTTTTCCCTTCATAATAAAAAATTTAAGATAACATTTGACAGTGCTGAGTTTGAGTACATCCATACACAGTCTGCTAACACAGCAGATATAACACATTATATCTCACATTGAACAGGCAATAAAGTACAAATCTATACGTAGTTTTCACTATCCAAAATAATTAACAAGCTCCCCGTTCGATACTAGAATTGACTCTGATCTCCCATTATCTATACATACTTGTCACCCATACCCCCCACTTCCCCTCCCATGGTAGTCATCTCAGTAGAAGTCGCCAATGGTCATGTCAGTCTCTCTCACCCCCCCCCCCCCCATCCCCCCGGGTGGCGGCAACTCTCATTTAGCACCTGCCGCATTTTCCTCATACCTCTCCATCCTTGCCATTAGGTTCTTCCACTCCATAATGTTAGGTGCTCTTTTTGATCCCCGCTCTCTTGCGACAATAACTTTTGCTGCCATAAGGCCTCTTGTCCAGACCCTTTTTTTCTTTTTCTCCCTGATAAATGAGGGAAAAGAGCCTAAAACGACCACTTCCAGTTTATATTGAAGGGCTATTAGGGCCATAGACCTCTCGCCAATATAATTGCATGTTTGGGCAAGTCCATATTATATGCATGCAATCAACAGACTCTTTTCTACATTTCCAACATCTTGATTCTCGTTCTTTATACATCTTGTTTAGCAATATTGGAGTCAAATATATTCTGTGAATAATATTAAAATAAATAATCCTAAAGTTACTAGAGATCGTCGTGTTTTTTTTATATTTGTATATATATTCCCCCATTCTATTGTGTTTGATCCTATATCTTTTGCCCATTTTTCCTCACTGTTAAACTTTAATATTTTTCCCAATCCCTTTCTTATTGTCCTGTACACTTAAGTGGTCACCCTTGTTGTTGTATGTTGATAACAAAAATCTATAAATTTTGTGTTTTGTGGTGCTTCAAATACATTTTTTAATTGGTAATATCAATATTGACTCATCAAATCTATATTTATTCCAGGGCATCATTCTTTTAGTGCTTTTATTGTCCCATCCTTTACTAACTGGGATACATAAATAGTACAGTGATTTTCCCAGTATTTATAAGCTGTGATTAATTGGAATTCTACAATATTGCTATTACACCACAGAGGTGAAAAGTATAAGGTGGTCGAAATTCCCAATATTCTTTTTATCTTTCCCCAAGACAGGTCCACCATTCGACATATTGGGCATTTTTCACTTAATTTTAATAAATCCTGTCTCCAATATGCTGAATATATTATTCCTAGGGCCAATAAAACCCCCTTCCAGATATTCTTTTATATTATTTCCCCCTGACTTTATCCACTAGACTTGGGAAGCTAAATAATATCCCTGGAAGAAAGGGACTGACAGTCCTCCATCCTCCACCGCTAACCAGAGATATTTTTGTTTGAGTTTTACCCTTTTTCTTCCCCAGATTAAGTCATTCAGCAGCCGTTTCAGATGGTTGAAAAAATGATCCTCTATCCAGACTGGACAGGCCACCAAAATATACAAAATCTGAGGAAGCAAAATCTACTTTATTAATGCAATTCTGTCCGCCTGTCCAATTGATAACTTCTGCCAAACACAGATTTTACTTTTACAGCTAGTCAAAAGGGGAGTAACATTCAATCTCACAAAATCTAATATACTCGCACTCAGCTTTATGCGCAAATATTCCATGAATCCCATGGTTTTTAAGACCCTGATTCCTAAGGAGTTTGATGGTCTTTCCTGGTCAAGTGGTAACAGTACTGATTTTGCCCAGTTAACTTCATATCCGGAAATATCACTGAACATATTTATTAATTCCATAAGATGGGGCAATTGTAATATTGGGTTCTCCAAGAAAATCAGATGATGGCAATGCTGCCTCCACATTGTGATTGTGGTATTTCTACTCCAATGTCCTCCTCTGCCTCTTCATCCTCCACCTTGTTCTCAGCCTCCAATGTAGGCAGAGTTCAGAGTGGTCCTCCAGCATACCACCTATGCAAAGCACAGCGCTGTCACGCGGTTCTGCACCTGGTCCCCCTGGGCGAACAGAGTCACAAGGGAGGAACTGCTCAATGTCATCAGCCAAGAAAACAAATCATCCTTGCCTCCTGGAGATTAGTGTTGGGTGCGAATATTCGAATAGCGAATATTAATTCACAAATATTTAGTATATAGTAATATATTTGTATTTTTGAACTTTTTTTTTTTTTTTTCATCTGAACCCATAATCCCTCCCTGCTTCTTGCTTGTGGGACAATGAGAAGGCTGCAATGTTTTTGTCTGAGGTTAGCAACATCCTTAGCAACCAATAGGAAAGTTGCCTACCCCTTACTATATAAGAACCTCCCCAGCAGTCATTTTCTACAGTTTTTTTAAGATTCTGAGAGACAGCAGCAGTGTCATTGCTGTGCTCTGTGCTTTCCACTCCTTACTTTAGATAGATAGTTAGATAATATATATATATATATATATATATATATGATAGTTAGTGGGAGATAAATCGGTGTAGGTTATATTCTGATATAGTGTAACTGTTGCAGGGTAGTGTGATAGGTTCTGCTGTCCATACATACAGTACAGACCAAAAGTTTGGACACACCTTATCATTCAAAGAGTTTTCTTTATTTTCATGACTATGAAAATTGTAGATTCACACTGAAGGCATCAAAACTATGAATTTCCACATGTGGAATTATATACATAAAAAAAAAAGTGTGAAACGACTGAAAATGTCATATTCTAGGATATTCAAAGTAGCCACCTTTTTGCTTTGATTACTGCTTTGCACACTCTTGGCATTCTCTTTGTGAGCTTCAAGAGGTAGTCACCTGAAATGGTCTTCCAACAGTCTTGAAGGAGTTCCCAGAGATGCTTAGCACTTGTTGGCTCTTTTGCCTTCACTCTGCGGTCCAGCTCACCCCAAACCATCTCGATTGGGTTCAAGTCCGGTGACTGTGGAGGCCAGGTCATCTGGCGCAGCACCCCATCACTCTCCTTCATGGTCAAATAGCCCTTACATAGCCTGGAGGTGTGTTTGGGGTCATTGTCCTGTTAAAAAATAAATGATGGTACAACTAAACGCAAACCGGATGGAATAGCATGCCGCTGCAAGATGCTGTGGTAGCCATGCTGGTTCAGTATGCCTTAAATTTTGAATAATCCTCAACAGTGTCACCAGCAAAGCACCCCCACACCATTAGACCTCCTCCTCCATGCTTCACGGTGGGAACCAGGCATGTAGAGTCCATCCGTTTACCTTTTCTGCGTCGCACAAAGACACAGTGGTTGGAACCAAAGATCTCAAATTTGGACTCATCAGACCAAAGAACAGATTTCTACTGGTCTAATGGCCATTCCTTGTGTTCTTTAGCCCAAACAAGTCTCTTCTGCTTGTTGCCTGTCCTTCGCAGTGGTTTCCTAGCAGATATTCTACCATGAAGGCCTGATTCACACAGTCTCCACTTAACAGTTGTTCTAGAGATGTGTCTGCTGCTAGAACTCTGGGTGGCATTGACCTGGTCTCTAATCTGAGCTGCTGTTAACCTGCGATTTCTGAGGCTGGTGACTCGGATTAACTTATCCTCCGCAGCAGAGGTGACTCTTGGTCTTCCTTTCCTGGGGCGGTCTGCATGTGGGCCAGTTTCTTTGTAGCGCTTAATGGTTTTTGTGACTGCACTTGGGGACACTTTCAAAGTTTTCCCAATTTTTCGGACTGACTGACCTTAATTTCTTAAAGCAATGATGGCCACTCGTTTTTCTTTACTTAGCTGCTTTTTTTCTGGCCATAATACAAATTCTAACAGTCTATTCAGTAGGACTATCAGCTGTGTATCCACCTGACTTCTCCACAACGCAACTAATGGTCCCAAGCCCATTTATAAGGCAAGAAATCCCACTTATTAAACTTGACAGGGCACACCTGTGAAGTGAAAACCATTTCAAGTGACTACCTCTTGAAGCTTATCGAGAGAATGCCAAGAGTGTGCAAAGCAGTAATCAAAGCAAAAGGTGGCTAGTTTGAAGAACCTAGAATATGACATTTTCAGTTGTTTCACACTTTTTTGTTATGTATATACAGTGGGATGCGAAAGTTTGGGCAACCTTGTTAATCGTCATGATTTTCCTGTATAAATCGTTGGTTGTTGCGATAAAAAATGTCAGTTAAATATATCATATGAGACACACAGTGATATTTGAGAAGCGAAATTAAGTTTATTGGATTTACAGAAAGTGTGCTATAATTGTTTAAACAAAATTAGGCAGGTGCATAAGTTTGGGCACTGTTGTCATTTTATTGATTCCAAAACCTTTAGAACTAATTATTGGAACTCAAATTGGCTTGGTAAGCTCAGTGATCCCTGACCTACATACACAGGTGAACCAATTATGAGAGAGTATTTAAGGGGGTCAATTGTAAGTTTCCCTCCTTGTTTAATTTTCTCTGAAGAGAAGCAACATGGGGGTCTCAAAACAACTCTCAAATGACCTGAAGACAAAGATTGTTCACCATCATGGTTTAGGGGAAGGATACAGAAAGATACAGAAAAATAGATTTCAGCTGTCTGTTTCCACAGTTAGGAACATATTGAGGAAATGGAAGACCACAGGCTCAGTTCAAGTTAAGGCTCGAAGTGGCAGAACAAGAAAAATCTCGGATAGACAGAAGCAACGAATGGTAAGAACAGTCAGAGTCAACCCACAGACCAGCACTAAAGACCTACAACATCATCTTGCTGCAGATGGAGTCACTGTGCATCGTTAAACCATTCAGCGCACTTTACACAAGGAGATGCTGTATGCGAGAGTGATGCAGAGGAAGCCTTTTCTCCGCCCACAGCACAAAAAGTGCCGCTTAAGGTGGGCTAAAGCACATTTGGACAAGCCAGCTTCATTTTGGAATAAGGTGCTGTGGACTGATGAAACTAAAATTGAGCTATATGGCCATAACAAGGGGCGTTTTGCATGGAGGAAAAAGAACACGGCATTCCAAGAAAAACACCTGCTACCTACAGTAAAATATAGTGGTGGTTCCATCAGGCTGTGGGGCTGTGTGGCCAGTGCAGGGACTGGGAATCTTGTCAAAGTTGAGGGACGCATGGAGGGGGGCGGAGCCTGACCGCTGAGCGTGATGGAGGTCTGAGACAGAGCTCCTGCCGTCTAGACCCGTGCTTTACTACATAAAGACACCCAGAAGCGGATAAATATGGTCAAGATCGGAAGGGACAAGCCCAGAGACCATCAGGCAACCCCTAAACATAAAAAGGGGCAGACGGAGATGGACCGCTTTATAAGAAAGAAGCTGGCGCTTTCACTAGCACGCCTAAGCAAAATGGCGCCGCCGCCCTCGATACCGGACTCGGAGGAGGAGGACTGAGAGAAATGCGTGGGAGCCGATGGAGGTAGAGAGGAGGCTGACTCCTTCCAGCCTGACGACAGTGACACAATCCTTACAAGATCTTTTCTTAAAGACTCGCTGGCGCAGGCAATGGCCCCGCTACTAAAGGAGGTGAGAGACATGAGGGAAGACTTAAAATCCCTAGGCCACAGAGTCGAGTCCCTAGAAGGGAATCAGAGCTTACTAACTAATAGAGCATCGGCTGTCTCCGATCTCCTGGTCGCTCAATCTAAATCAATCAACAATGCTTTATTGCTGTTAGAGGACCAGGAGAATCGGAGCAGAAGAAAAAACATATGATTTAAAGGACTGCCAGAAACGGTGGGAACCGCCGAGTTACAAACCACTGCTGAACAGCTTTTTATCGACATACTAGGGGCAGACAAAGCTCAGGACATAACCATTGAGAGAATTCACAGATCCCTGCGCCCTGTCCCAAAGAAAGGCAAACCACCGCGTGATCTCATTTGCGGCCTACTAAGTTTTAGAAGCACCGCAGCTCTACTCCAAGCGATGCGCGAAAGAAAGGAGCTACGTTTCGAAGGCGCAAAAGTCTCCTTATATCAGGACATTGCCCCGTCTACACTATACAAAAGGAGAATCTTGAAGCCCTTAACTGACTATCTGCGAGACCAAAAAATCTTATACAGGTGGCTTTTTCCCTTCGGACTTACTTTCAGCAAAGATGGCAGACGCTGCACGATCCAAACCCCGTCAGACTTGCCAGAAGCATGGGACCACCTCGGAACTGATCCGATACCAGTGGACTCCTGGATGCCTTTGGATGGTCCCGCTAAACAACTGCCCCCACTCCCACGTTTGGAGCCATGGTCGACTCCTGCGAGAAGCAAAAACTCCAGATCAAGCAGAAGATGAGAAGTGACTCGGTTCCCAGAAGAACCATCCATCCATCTAGATGACTTCCAAGAACTGATATGCTGCTTCTAAACTGTGAAAAGGTCCCACTCATGTGCTTCTGATCCTCCTACATCATCAAGAAGACATAAGTCATATTGTTCTTACATCGTAGTTTCATTTCACACTCTTCTCCACTGTTTTTCTATATTATCTCTACCTCTATGCCCCCCCCTCTCACTTTAAAGGATTTCATTCTACTTTTTCTCCTTCTGTGCTTCCTCTCCCATTTTTTATTTTTATATATATATATATATATATATATATATATATATTCTTACGCCTCCTTGATCTTGACTATTATCTAGTCTCCATTTCCTATTATAGATCAGTTATTATTATCCTTTATTGATATCTCTTATTATGCTACAGAACTTACTCATTCCAGTAATAGTTAGCTATATGTTTGGATGTATCTGCATCCTGCGGATGTAACATACATCCGCTGGTTGCAGTGCATATTAGCTTCATTAGCAACGCATATATTGGTGTCTTTACATAATTATATGATTGTGTAAGTTGGGCATGTATAAAAGGTATCAATTGAGTCACTATGGCCGCTACCCGATCAGCTTCTTAGCTGATCTTCATATAGGTCACTCAGATATAAAATTATTATCCCACCATTAAGAAGCTTCAGAGGCTTCAACTCACCTCAAAAGAGATCCCAGGTACTTTCTCTTCTGAGGAAGAGCAAATCAGACGTTTGCTTTCTTCAGGAGACCCACTTAAAATCCGGTAGGATACCCAACTTTCCACATACGCATTATAACAAAAAGGCGGCGAGAGGAGTCAGCATAGAGATAGCTAAACACATTCCCTTTGAACCTATCTTGACACTCTCTGACATGGAGGGAAGATACATTTTTGTTAAAGGTAGGATTGGTCATACCTTGGTATCCCTGGCAAGCATTTATGCCCTGAATAAAAACTAATACTCTTGGCTTAAGGATACACTCGGCAAATTTCAGACTTTTGCAGAAGGTTTGCAGCTAATAGGTGGTGATCTAAACATATCCCTTAACCCAATCCTAGACACCTCAAAAGGCTTATCAGCCGTGTCACAAAAAACACTTGGAAACATTCAAAAACTACTGACCAAATATCATTTAATACATGGAGAACCCTCAACGCCTCCACTAAAGATTACTCCTACTACTCACAAGTTCACCAATCTTTCCAAAGAATAGATTACATACTCATTTCAGATAATCACCTAAACGCCCTTAAAAAAGCTGAAATAGGATCTATAACTATATCAGATCATGCACCGGTCTTAGCTTGCATATCCTTTCCCTCCCTCCCAGTGAGAGAGTAGGCCTGGAGGCTTAATGAGACCTTGCTGGACTCAGACCGTGCCCTAGCTGATATCTTTAGAAAACTAGCTCTATACTTCGAAGATAATAAACCCTCAGATACCTCCCAGACCATTATCTGGGAAGCACGTAAAGCATTTGTCAGAGGGGAACTTATAGCGTTAGGTACAAAAATCAAGAAAGACAGACAGAAGATGCTAAACTCACTGCTAACACAAATAGCGGCTTTAGAGTCTATTCAGAAACAATCAAAAGCGAGAATTTTGCAAGATAACTTAATTGCACTGAGACACAATTTAAAGGAACTGCTTAACTTTAGATGTGCCAAAGCATATCAATATGCACAATTCAAATACTATGCACATGGTGACAGAGGGAGTAAATTAACGTCCCACTTAATTAAAAAGAGAAAGGACGCCCAATTCATTAAAAGCATTAAAACCCACTCAGGCACTTTAACCAGCATCACAAGAGATATAGCTACTGAGTTTAGTTATTTCTATAGCCAATTATATAACCTCTCCACAGGCCAGCAGTCAGACATGAACCAACAGAAAATTGATGAATTCCTTTCCAAACTTAATTTACATACTATCTCCAAAGAGGATAGCATATCCTTACTGACCACTATAACTACAGATGAAGTCTCTGACATCATCAAATCCCTTCCAAACGGGAAAGCCCCAGGACCAGATGGGCTGCCCGCCGGGTACTATAAAAAAAATTCTACCGGTATTACTCCCTCATATTACAGAATGGTGCCGGGCCTTGATGTTGGGCGCTTCCCCCCCCCAAAACAAACCTTAGAGGCTACTATTACAGTAATAGCAAAAGGAAAAAACGAAACTGAATGTGGCAGCTACAGACCCATTTCCCTCCTCAACCTAGACGTAAAGATATGGGCAAAGATCTTAGCAAACAGACTGAACAAAATTGTCCCAAAGATAATTCATCCAGATCAAGCCGGATTTGTGACAGGTAGGGAAGGTAATTTTCACTCCTGCAGAGTCCTTCACGCGATCAAATTGGCAAAAGACAAGAAGAGACCCCTCATCCTTCTTAGTACAGATGCTGAGAAGGCATTTGACTGCGTTAATTGGCTATATATGCAAAGGGCATTGCATAGATTTGGAATACCATACCCCTTTATCACTGCTGTTATGTCCCTATACCATCTTCCAAGTGCTAGAGTGAGGGTTAATGGCATACTGTCTAATCCCTTCAACATAAGTAATGGTACGCGCCAAGGCTGTCCATTGTCCCCCACTCTTTTCATCATCACTATGGAAACTCTTCTGCAGGCGATAAGAGATAACTAGAGTTGAGCGAACACCTGGATGTTCGGGTTCGAGAAGTTCGGCCGAACATCCCGGAAATGTTCGGGTTCGGGATCCGAACCCGATCCGAACTTCGTCCCGAACCCGAACCCCATTGAAGTCAATGGGGACCCGAACTTTTCGGCACTAAAAAGGCTGTAAAACAGCCCAGGAAAGAGCTAGAGGGCTGCAAAAGGCAGCAACATGTAGGTAAATCCCCTGCAAACAAATGTGGATAGGGAAATGAATTAAATTAAAAATTAAATAAATAAAAATTAACCAAAATCAATTGGAGAGAGGTTCCATAGCAGAGAATCTGGCTTCCCGTCACCCACCACTGGAACAGTCCATTCTCAGATATTTAGGCCCCGGCACCCAGGCAGAGGAGAGAGGTCCCGTAACAGAGAATCTGTCTTCATGTCAGCAGAGAATTAGTCTGCATGTCATAGCAGAGAATGAGGCTTCACGTCAGCCACCACTGCAACAGTCCATTGGCATATATTTAGGCCCAGCACCCAGGCAGAGGAGGGAGGTCCCGTAACAGAGAATCTGTCTTCATGTCAGCAGAGAATTAGTCTGCATGTCATAGCAGAGAATGAGGCTTCACGTCAGCCACCACTGCAACAGTCCATTGGCATATATTTAGGCCCAGCACACACACAGGCAGAGGAGAGAGGTCCCGTAACAGAGAATCTGGCTTCATGTCAGCAGAGAATCAGTCTGCATGTCATAGCAGAGAATGAGGCTTCACGTCAGCCACCACTGCAACAGTCCATTGGCATATATTTAGGCCCAGCACACACACAGGCAGAGGAGAGAGGTCCCGTAACAGAGGATCTGGCTTCATGTCAGCAGAGAATCAGTCTGCATGTCATAGCAGAGAATCAGGCTTCACGTCAGCCACCACTGCAACAGTCCATTGTCATAAATTTAGGCCCAGCACCCAGGCAGAGGAGAGAGGTCCTGTAACAGACAATCTGGCTTCATGTCAGCAGAGAATTAGTCTGCATGTCATAGCAGAGAATGAGGCTTCACGTCAGCCACCACTGCAACAGTCCATTGGCATATATTTAGGCCTAGCACACAGGCAGAGGAGAGAGGTCCCGTAACAGACAATCTGGCTTCATGTCAGCAGAGAATCAGTCTGCATGTCATAGCAGAGAATGAGGCTTCACGTCACCCACCACTGCAACAGTCCATTGGCATATATTTAGGCCTAGCACACAGGCAGAGCAGAGAGGTCCCGTAACAGACAATCTGGCTTCATGACAGCAGAGAATCAGTCTGCATGTCATAGCAGAGAATGAGGCTTCACGTCACCCACCACTGCAACAGTCCATTGGCATATATTTAGGCCTAGCACACAGGCAGAGCAGAGAGGTCCCGTAACAGACAATCTGGCTTCATGACAGCAGAGAATCAGTCTGCATGTCATAGCAGAGAATGAGGCTTCACGTCACCCACCACTGCAATAGTCCATTGGCATATATTTAGGCCTAGCACACAGGCAGAGCAGAGAGGTCCCGTAACAGACGATCTGGCTTCATGTCAGCAGAGAATCAGTCTGCATGTCATAGCAGAGAATGAGGCTTCACGTCAGCCACCACTGCAACAGTCCATTGGCATATATTTAGGCCCAGCACCCAGGCAGAGGAGGGAGGTCCCGTAACAGAGAATCTGTCTTCATGTCAGCAGAGAATTAGTCTGCATGTCATAGCAGAGAATGAGGCTTCACGTCAGCCACCACTGCAACAGTCCATTGGCATATATTTAGGCCCAGCACACACACAGGCAGAGGAGAGAGGTCCCGTAACAGAGAATCTGTCTTCATGTCAGCAGAGAATTAGTCTGCATGTCATAGCAGAGAATCAGGCTTCACGTCACCCACCACTGCAACAGTCCATTGGCATATATTTAGGCCCAGCACCCAGGCAGAGGAGGGAGGTCCCGTAACAGAGAATCTGTCTTCATGTCAGCAGAGAATTAGTCTGCATGTCATAGCAGAGAATGAGGCTTCACGTCAGCCACCACTGCAACAGTCCATTGGCATATATTTAGGCCCAGCACACACACAGGCAGAGGAGAGAGGTCCCGTAACAGAGAATCTGTCTTCATGTCAGCAGAGAATTAGTCTGCATGTCATAGCAGAGAATGAGGCTTCACGTCAGCCACCACTGCAACAGTCCATTGGCATATATTTAGGCCCAGCACACACACAGGCAGAGGAGAGAGGTCCCGTAACAGACAATCTGGCTTCATGTCAGCAGAGAATTAGTCTGCATGTCATAGCAGAGAATGAGGCTTCAAGTCACCCACCACTGCAACAGTCCATTGGCATATATTTATGCCCAGCACCCAGGCAGAGGAGGGAGGTCCCGTAACAGAGAATCTGTCTTCATGTCAGCAGAGAATTAGTCTGCATGTCATAGCAGAGAATGAGGCTTCACGTCAGCCACCACTGCAACAGTCCATTGGCATATATTTAGGCCCAGCACACACACAGGCAGAGGAGAGAGGTCCCGTAACAGAGAATCTGTCTTCATGTCAGCAGAGAATTAGTCTGCATGTCATAGCAGAGAATGAGGCTTCACGTCAGCCACCACTGCAACAGTCCATTGGCATATATTTAGGCCCAGCACACACACAGGCAGAGGAGAGAGGTCCCGTAACAGACAATCTGGCTTCATGTCAGCAGAGAATTAGTCTGCATGTCATAGCAGAGAATGAGGCTTCACGTCACCCACCACTGCAACAGTCCATTGGCATATATTTAGGCCCAGCACCCAGGCAGAGGAGGGAGGTCCCGTAACAGAGAATCTGTCTTCATGTCAGCAGAGAATTAGTCTGCATGTCATAGCAGAGAATGAGGCTTCACGTCAGCCACCACTGCAACAGTCCATTGGCATATATTTAGGCCCAGCACACACACAGGCAGAGGAGAGAGGTCCCGTAACAGAGGATCTGGCTTCATGTCAGCAGAGAATCAGTCTGCATGTCATAGCAGAGAATCAGGCTTCACGTCAGCCACCACTGCAACAGTCCATTGGCATATATTTAGGCCTAGCACACAGGCAGAGGAGAGAGGTCCCGTAACAGACAATCTGGCTTCATGTCAGCAGAGAATCAGTCTGCATGTCATAGCAGAGAATGAGGCTTCACGTCAGCCACCACTGCAACAGTCCATTGTCATAAATTTAGGCCCAGCACCCAGGCAGAGGAGAGAGGTCCCGTAACAGACAATCTGGCTTCATGTCAGCAGAGAATTAGTCTGCATGTCATAGCAGAGAATCAGGCTTCATGTCAGCCACCACTGCAACAGTCCATTGGCATATATTTAGGCCTAGCACACAGGCAGAGGAGAGGTTCATTCAACTTTGGGTAGCATCGCAATATAATGGTAAAATGAAAATAAAAATAGGATTGAATGAGGAAGTGCCCTGGAGTCCAATAATATATGGTTATGGGGAGGTAGTTAATGTCTAATCTGGACAAGGGACGGACAGGTCCTGTGGGATCCATGCCTGGTTCATTTTTATGAACGTCAGCTTGTCCACATTGGCTGTAGACAGGCGGCTGCGTTTGTCTGTAATGACGCCCCCTGCCGTGCTGAATACACGTTCAGACAAAACGCTGGCTGCCGGGCAGGCCAGCACCTCCAAGGCATAAAAGGCTAGCTCTGGCCACGTGGACAATTTAGAGACCCAGAAGTTGAATGGGGCCGAACCATCAGTCAGTACGTGGAGGGGTGTGCACACGTACTGTTCCACCATGTTAGTGAAATGTTGCCTCCTGCTAACACGTTGCGTATCAGGTGGTGGTGCAGTTAGCTGTGGCGTGTTGACAAAAGTTTTCCACATCTCTGCCATGCTAACCCTGCCCTCAGAGGAGCTGGCCGTGACACAGCTGCCTTGGCGACCTCTTGCTCCTCCTCTGCCTTGGCCTTGGGCTTCCACTTGTTCCCCTGTGACATTTGGGAATGCTCTCAGTAGCGCGTCTACCAACGTGCGCTTGTACTCGCGCATCTTCCTATCACGCTCCAGTGCAGGAAGTAAGGTGGGCACATTGTCTTTGTAGCGTGGATCCAGCAGGGTGGCAACCCAGTAGTCCGCACAGGTTAAAATGTGGGCAACTCTGCTGTCGTTGCGCAGGCACTGCAGCATGTAGTCGCTCATGTGTGCCAGGCTGCCCAGGGATAAGGACAAGCTGTCCTCTGTGGGAGGCGTATCGTCATCGTCCTGCCTTTCCCCCCAGCCACGCACCAGTGATGGACCCGAGCTGCGTTGGGTGCCACCCCGCTGTGACCATGCTTCATCCTCATCCTCCTCCACCTCCTCCTCATCCTCGTCCTCCTCGTCCTCCAGTAGTGGGCCCTGGCTGGCCACATTTGTACCTGGCCTCTGCTGTTGCCAAAAACCTCCCTCTGAGTCACTTCGAAGAGACTGGCCTGAAAGTGCTAAAAATGACCCCTCTTCCTCCTCCTCCTCCTCCTCCTCCTGGGCCACCTCCTCTTCCATCATCGCCCTAAGTGTTTTCTCAAGGAGACATAGAAGTGGTATTGTAACGCTGATAACGGTGTCATCGCCACTGGCCATGTTGGTGGAGTACTCGAAACAGCGCAACAGGGCACACAGGTCTCGCATGGAGGCCCAGTCATTGGTGGTGAAGTGGTGCTGTTCTGTAGTGCGACTGACCCGTGCGTGCTGCAGCTGAAACTCCACTATGGCCTGCTGCTGCTCGCACAGTCTGTCCAGCATGTGCAAGGTGGAGTTCCACCTGGTGGGCACGTCGCATATGAGGCGGTGAGCGGGAAGGCCGAAGTTACGCTGTAGCGCAGACAGGCGAGCAGCAGCAGGATGTGAACGCCGGAAGCGCGAACAGACGGCCCGCACTTTATGCAGCAGCTCTGACATGTCGGGGTAGTTGTGAATGAACTTCTGCACCACCAAATTCAGCACATGCGCCAAGCAAGGGATGTGCGTCAAATTGGCTAGTCCCAGAGCTGCAACGAGATTTCGCCCATTATCACACACCACCAGGCCGGGCTTGAGGCTCACCGGCAGCAACCACTCGTCGGTCTGTTGTTCTATACCCCGCCACAACTCCTGTGCGGTGTGGGGCCTGTCCCCCAAACATATGAGTTTCAGAATGGCCTGCTGACGTTTACCCCGGGCTGTGCTGAAGTTGGTGGTGAAGGTGTGTGGCTGACTGGATGAGCAGGTGGAAGAAGAGGAGGAGGAAGCCGAGAAGGAGGAGGTGGCAACAGGAGGCAAAGAATGTTGCCCTGCGATCCTTGGCGGCGGAAGGACGTGCGCCAAACAGCTCTCCGCCTGGGGCCCAGCTGCCACTACATTTACCCAGTGTGCAGTTAGGGAGATATAGCGTCCCTGGCCGTGCTTACTGGTCCACGTATCTGTGGTTAGGTGGACCTTGCCACAGATGGCGTTGCGCAGTGCACACTTGATTTTATCGGATACTTGGTTGTGCAGGGAAGGCACGGCTCTCTTGGAGAAGTAGTGCCGGCTGGGAACAACATACTGTGGGACAGCAAGCGACATGAGCTGTTTGAAGCTGTCTGTGTCCACCAGCCTAAATGACAGCATTTCATAGGCCAGTAGTTTAGAAATGCTGGCATTCAGGGCCAGGGATCGAGGGTGGCTAGGTGGGAATTTACGCTTTCTATCAAATGTTTGTGAGATGGAGAGCTGAACGCTGGCGTGTGACATGGTTGAGACGCTTGGTGACGGAGGTGGTGGTGGTGGTGTTGGTGGTACATCCCCTGTTTGCTGGGCGGCAGGTGCCAACGTTCCTCCAGAGGCGGAGGAAGAGGCCGAGGCGGCAGCAGCAGAATAGGCCGAGGCGGCAGCAGCAGAAGAGGTAGCAGGGGGAGCCTGAGTGACTTCCTTGGTTTTAAGGTGTTTACTCCACTGCAGTTCATGCTTTGCATGCAGGTGCCTGGTCATGCAGGTTGTGCTCAGGTTCAGAACGTTAATGCCTCGCTTCAGGCTCTGATGGCACAGCGTGCAAACCACTCGGGTCTTGTCGTCAGCACATTGTTTGAAGAAGTGCCATGCCAGGGAACTCCTTGAAGCTGCCTTTGGGGTGCTCGGTCCCAGATGGCGGCGGTCAGTAGCAGGCGGAGTCTCTTGGCGGCGGGTGTTCTGCTTTTGCCCACTGCTCCCTCTTTTGCTACGCTGTTGGCTCGGTCTCACCACTGCCTCTTCCTCCGAACTGTGAAAGTCAGTGGCACGACCTTCATTCCATGTGGGGTCTAGGACCTCATCGTCCCCTGCATCGTCTTCCACCCAGTCTTGATCCCTGACCTCCTGTTCAGTCTGCACACTGCAGAAAGACGCAGCAGTTGGCACCTGTGTTTCGTCATCATCAGAGACATGCTGAGGTGGTATTCCCATGTCCTCATCATCAGGAAACATAAGTGGTTGTGCGTCAGTGCATTCTATGTCTTTCACCGCTGGGGAAGGGCTAGGTGGATGCCCTTGGGAAACCCTGCCAGCGGAGTCTTCAAACAGCATAAGAGACTGCTGCATAACTTGAGGCTGAGACAGTTTCCCTGGTATGCATGGGGGTGATGTGACAGACTGATGGGGTTGGTTTTCAGGCGCCATCTGTGCGCTTTCTGCAGAAGACTGGGTGGGAGATAATGTGAACGTGCTGGATCCACTGTCGGCCACCCAATTGACTAATGCCTGTACCTGCTCAGGACTTACCATCCTTAGAACGGCATTGGGCCCCACCATATATCGCTGTAAATTCTGGCGGCTACTGGGACCTGAGGTAGTTGGTACACTAGGACGTGTGGATGTGGCAGAACGGCCACGTCCTCTCCCAGCACCAGAGGGCCCACTAACACCACCACGACCATGTCCACGTCCGCGTCCCTTACTAGATGTTTTTCTCATTGTTATGGTTCACCACAACAACAAATATATTATTTGGCCCAATGTATTGTATTCAAATTCAGCGGGATATAAATTTGAGGCCTAGTATTTAGGCGCTGGGTGACCGGTATGGATTTAGTGACAGAATTAGACTTGGAAATGCACAGAAGCGTGTGTGTGAAGTTATTCTGAATGACCCTATGTGCACCTTCAATATGATCTACCCTTTTAGGGATAGATTTCAAATAGCTCTGATATAGCAGAAACGACTAAATTATGAAATTGCTAAATTGGGAATTGTATTTCAACCCAGAACAAGAAATGTGCTTGAACGGACACTAAATAACTCGCCCAGCTACAGCACTAAGGACAGATTTAGCGGGATATAAATTTGAGGCCTAGTATTTAGGCGCTGGGTGACAGGTATGGGTTTAGTGCCAGAATTAGACTTGGAAATACACAGTAGCGGGTGTGTGTGAAGTTATTCTGAATGACCCAATGTGCACCTTGAATATTATATACCCTTTTAGGGATAGATTTCAAATAGCTCTGATATAGCAGAAACCACTAAATTATGAAATTGCTAAATTGGGAATTGTATTTCAACCCAGAACAAGAAATGTGCTTGAACGGACACTAAATAACTCGCCCAGCTACAGCACTAAGGACAGATTTAGCGGGATATAAATTTGAGGCCTAGTATTTAGGCGCTGGGTGACAGGTATGGGTTTAGTGCCAGAATTAGACTTGGAAATACACAGTAGCGGGTGTGTGTGAAGTTATTCTGAATGACCCAATGTGCACCTTGAATATTATATACCCTTTTAGGGATAGATTTCAAATAGCTCTGATATAGCAGAAACCACTAAATTATGAAATTGCTAAATTGGGAATTGTATTTCAACCCAGAACAAGAAATGTGCTTGAACGGACACTAAATAACTCGCCCAGCTACAGCACTAAGGACAGATTTAGCGGGATATAAATTTGAGGCCTAGTATTTAGGCGCTGGGTGACAGGTATGGGTTTAGTGCCAGAATTAGACTTGGAAATACACAGTAGCGGGTGTGTGTGAAGTTATTCTGAATGACCCAATGTGCACCTTGAATATTATATACCCTTTTAGGGATAGATTTCAAATAGCTCTGATATAGCAGAAACCACTAAATTATGAAATTGCTAAATTGGGAATTGTATTTCAACCCAGAACAAGAAATGTGCTTGAACGGACACTAAATAACTCGCCCAGCTACAGCACTAAGGACAGATTTAGCGGGATATAAATTTGAGGCCTAGTATTTAGGCGCTGGGTGACAGGTATGGGTTTAGTGCCAGAATTAGACTTGGAAATACACAGTAGCGGGTGTGTGTGAAGTTATTCTGAATGACCCAATGTGCACCTTGAATATTATATACCCTTTTAGGGATAGATTTCAAATAGCTCTGATATAGCAGAAACCACTAAATTATGAAATTGCTAAATTGGGAATTGTATTTCAACCCAGAACAAGAAATGTGCTTGAACGGACACTAAATAACTCGCCCAGCTACAGCACTAAGGACAGATTTAGCGGGATATAAATTTGAGGCCTAGTATTTAGGCGCTGGGTGACAGGTATGGGTTTAGTGCCAGAATTAGACTTGGAAATACACAGTAGCGGGTGTGTGTGAAGTTATTCTGAATGACCCAATGTGCACCTTGAATATTATATACCCTTTTAGGGATAGATTTCAAATAGCTCTGATATAGCAGAAACCACTAAATTATGAAATTGCTAAATTGGGAATTGTATTTCAACCCAGAACAAGAAATGTGCTTGAACGGACACTAAATAACTCGCCCAGCTACAGCACTAAGGACAGATTTAGCGGGATATAAATTTGAGGCCTAGTATTTAGGCGCTGGGTGACAGGTATGGGTTTAGTGCCAGAATTAGACTTGGAAATACACAGTAGCGGGTGTGTGTGAAGTTATTCTGAATGACCCAATGTGCACCTTGAATATTATATACCCTTTTAGGGATAGATTTCAAATAGCTCTGATATAGCAGAAACCACTAAATTATGAAATTGCTAAATTGGGAATTGTATTTCAACCCAGAACAAGAAATGTGCTTGAACGGACACTAAATAACTCGCCCAGCTACAGCACTAGGGACAGATTTAGCTGGATATAAATTTGAGGCCTAGTATTTAGGCGCTGCGTGACAGGTATGGGTTTAGTGACAGAATTAGACTTGGAAATACACAGTAGCGGGTGTGTGTGAAGTTATTCTGAATGACCCAATGTGCATCTTGAATATTATATACCCTTTTAGGGATAGATTTCAAATAGCTCTGATATAGCAGAAACCACTAAATTATGAAATTGCTAAATTGGGAATTGTATTTCAACCCAGAACAAGAAATGTGCTTGAACGGACACTAAATAACTCGCCCAGCTACAGCACTAGGGACAGATTTAGCTGGATATAAATTTGAGGCCTAGTATTTAGGCGCTGGGTGACCGGTATGGATTTAGTGACAGAATTAGACTGGGATATGGCCAAAAAATAAACAGACTATTGCTGGTTAAATGCACTTGGTGTGACAGCTTCACCCTGATGTAGGCTTTAGCCAAAAAACAACCACACCATTGAGGGTTAAATGCACTTGGTGACAGGCGCAGCTTGCCCCTGATTTAGTATATGGCCAAAAAATGAACAGACTATTGCTGGTTAAATGCACTTGGTGTGACAGCTTCACCCTGATGTAGGCTTTAGCCAAAAAACAACCACACCATTGAGGGTTAAATGCACTTGGTGACAGGCGCAGCTTGCCCCTGATTTTGTATATGGCCAAAAAATGAACAGACTATTGCTGGTTAAATGCACTTGGTGTGACAGCTTCACCCTGATGTAGGCTTTAGCCAAAAAACAACCACACCATTGAGGGTTAAATGCACTTGGTCGCAGCTTGTGCTGGCGCACCACAAGACACAAAATGGCCGCCGATCACCCCAGAAAAATGTGACTGACAAACGGTCTGTGCAGCCTAAAAACAGTGAGCAATTGAGGATCAGCAGCTCAATGATCCACAGCTGCAGATCGATCAGTTAATCAAGTCCTTTGGAGGAGTTAATCTGCCTAATCTCGCCCTACTGTCGCAGCCGCAACCTCTCCCTACGCTAATCAGAGCAGAGTGACGGGCGGCGCTATGTGACTCCAGCTTAAATAGAGGCTGGGTCACATGGTGCTCTGGCCAATCACAGCCATGCCAATAGTAGGCATGGCTGTGATGGCCTCTTGGGGCAAGTAGTATGACGCTTGTTGATTGGCTGCTTTGCAGCCTTTCAAAAAGCGCCAAGAAAGCGTCACAAAAGCGCGAAGAAAGCGACGAACACCGAACCCGAACCCGGACTTTTACGAAAATGTCCGGGTTCGGGTCCGTGTCACGGACACCCCAAAATTCGGTACGAACCCGAACTATACAGTTCGAGTTCGCTCATCCCTAGAGATAACCCAATGATTAAGGGGCTAAAAACTAACATAACAGAACATAAATGTGCCGCTTTTGCGGACGCCCTCCTACTCCTGATCACAAACCCAATCCAGGCCTTCCCACCGCTAATGACATTATTTGAACAATTTGGTACTTTATCAAATTTTAAAATTAATTACTCCAAATCTGAAGAGCTCAACATCTTGGTTCCGACACCCCAAATTCACAGTCTGAAATCTTCTTACCCTTTTACATGGCAACAGGAAAAAATTAAATACTTAGGTATTTACCTAACAAACACACTGTCTAACCTGTATTCCATGAACTACGTTCCCTTAATGAAGAAAATCAGAGACCAACTAAACTCACTATCTCTCCCCTTTGTATCATGGCTAGGTAGGAAGAACCTACTACAAACATACATTATGCCTAAACTACTATACCTCCTCCAAATGATCCCCATCCACCTCCCGCAATCCTTCTTTAATATTATAAGATCTATATTTTCATTCTACCTCTGGAAAGGGAAAAAAACACGCTTAGCTTATGACAAATTAATCAGAGCCCGCTCTCATGGCGGTATGGGTCTTCCAGATGCCCTGACATATTATAAAGCGATCCAATTGAAAAGATGGCTACAGTTATGTATCCCACGCTTCAGAATACTAGGCTCGGATATAGAACTAGTCACCTTAAATAATCGCCAACTAGCAAGTCTATGGGACATTGGGAAACCTACCCCCCCAATAGAGGGACTAACCAGAGGGATTTACTCAGTGTTTAACACTCTGTCCAAATGCACGCAATTACTCTCCGATCCCCCAAGAATGCTACCTTCGGCATTAAGCCCGTATTTGATATACCCCAACCTCCCCAACCCCCCAGACTTCTGGAACTTGTTTAAAGACTTAAATATAGAGGAACTTTTATCTCAGACAAATACAAAATCTGCAGTAAACGCATTCTGTGCCCTTCACTTGAAACAGGCCAATTTCTTAGACCTAAAAATATTCAAGGACACATGCTCCAAATTACAAGATAAATGTAGAACAATCAAAGAAAGTGCCTGGTTCGAAAAACTTACGCAAGGACAAATAATGACTAAACGCGCAGTTTCCAATATCTATAAGAACCTGTTAAGTTTACAGAAAACTAGCAAACCTGCATATATTACCCAATGGGAGAGAGAACTCGGGACATCATTCAATGCAGCGGAGATTGACCAGATACATCTTGGATCCCACGGATTCTCTAGATGCGTAAAAATTCAGGAACATTCTTATAAAACGATGGTCAGATGGTATATCGATGGTCAGATGGTATATCGACCCCAGCAAACTCCACACAATGGGCCTATCAAAAACAAATACATGTTGGAGATGCAACAGAGAAATAGGCACTCTGGGCCACATATTCTGGTTTTGCCCGTTAATTACCAGTTACTGGTCCGCAATTGAAACAAAAATAAACCAAATATGTGGCACTTCTCTCCAGCTTACCCCTACCTCAGTACTATTATGGTTACCTTCCAAGAGCTAAACCATTTGACCTCCCCACCTGGCTTGTTCGAGCAGCTAGGTCCCTTATCCCGCTGCATTGGCTCGACTCAGCGCCCCCCACTGTCTCCCAATGGGAAATAAAAGGGAACCAACTATATCTTATGGAAGAACTCAGCAGCTGGGCAAACAGATCCCACTCCAAATTTTTACAGTTATGGAAACCATGGATTGACTACAAGAAAACATAAGCCGAAGGAGACGCCTTCTCCGCCTTTAGTCTTTAAACATAAAGTATATTCTAGCATTTTGTGTTAAACTATACTGTGAACAACCTGTCTTCTATTTGTTCTACATGGAGGATACTACACCCCTCCGTGAGTTATACTGATCTTAGTTCTTGTTGTTTTTACTCCTGTCAAGGCCTACTAGTCTTTATATGGGAATAAACGCAAAGCCTAAATTGCTGTAAATCTGGTCAAACTAACCAGAGTATGGTTTACCACTTTCACCCATGTACTGCCCTAATCTATAGGCATTGACGAGAGAATGTTATTTCATAATTATAAACTCTGTTATAATTGCAACTATGAAAAAACGAATCTGTAACTTTTACATTATCATATGTGATTGCATATTGTACACTTATATTCTTTCTGAAAAATCAATAAAAATATATTTGATTAAAAAAAAGTTGAGGGACGCATGGATTCCACTCAGTATCAGCAGATTCTGGAGACCAATGTCCAGGAATCGGTGACAAAGCTGAAGCGACGTCGGGGCTGGATCTTTCAACAAGACAACGACCCTAAACACTGCTCAAAATCCACTAAGGCATTTATGCAGAGAAATAAGTACAACGTTCCTGGAATGGCTATCTCAGTACCCAGACCTGAATATAATTGAAAATCTGTGGTGTAACTTAAAGAGAGCTGTCCATGCTCGGAAGCCATCAAACCTGAATGAACTAAAGATGTTTTGTAAAGAGGAATGGTCCAAAATACCTTCAACCAGAATCCAGACTCTCATTGGAACCTACAGGAACCGTTTAGAGGCTGTCATTTCTGCAAAAGGAGGATCTACTAAATATTGATTTCATTTCTTTTTTGTGGTGCCCAAATTTATGCACCTGCCTAATTTTGTTTAAACAATTATAGCACACTTTCTGTAAATACAATAAACTTCATTTCAGTTCTCCAATATCACTGTGTGTGTCTCCTATATGATATATTTAACTGACATTTTTTTATCGTAACAACCAACGATTTATACAGGAAAATCATGACGATTAACAGGGTTACCCAAACTTTCGCATCCCACTGTAATTCCACATGTCTGAAGGCATCAAAACTATGAATTAACATATGTGGAATTATATACATAACAAAAAAGTGTGAAACAACTGAAAATATGTCATATTCTAGGTTCTTCAAAGTAGCCACCTTTTGCATTGATTACTGCTTTGCACACTCTTGGCATTCTCTCGATGAGCTTCAAGAGGTAGTCACTTGAAATGGTTTTCACTTCATAGGTGTGCCCTGTCAGGTTTAATAAGTGGGATTTCTTGCCTTATAAATGGGGTTGGGACTATCAGTTGCGTTGTGGAGAAGTCAGGTGGATACACAGCTGATAGTCCTACTGAATAGACTGTTAGCTACTTTTTTCTTGCCATAATACAAATTCTAAGTAAAGAAAAACGAGTGACCATCATTGCTTTAAGAAATGAAGGTTAGTCAGTCTGAAAAATTGGGAAAACTTTGAAAGTGTCCCCAAGTGCAGTCACAAAAACCATTTAAGCGCTACAAAGAAACTGGCCCACATGTGGACCGCCCCAAGAAAGGAAGACCAAGAGTCACCTCTGCTGCGGAGGATAAATTAATCCGAGTCACCAGCCTCAGAAATCGCAGGTTAACAGCAGCTCAGATTAGAGACCAGGTCAATGCCACCAAGAGTTCTAGCAGCAGACACATCTCTAGAACAACTGTTAAGAGGAGACTGTGTGAATCAGGCCTTCATGGTAGAATATCTGCTAGGAAACCACTGCTAAGGACAGGCAACAAGCAGAAGAGACTTGTTTGGGCTAAAGAACACAAGGAATGGCCATTAGACCAGTAGAAATCTGTTCTTTGGTCGGAGTCCAAATTTGAGATCTTTGGTTCCAACGACCGTGTCTTTGTGCGACGCAGAAAAGGTGAACGGATGGACTCTACATGCCTGGTTCCCACCGTGAAGCATGGAGGAGGCAGTGTGATGGTGTGGGGGTGCTTTGCTGGTGACACTGTTGGGGATTTATTCAAAATTGAAGGCATACTGAACCAGCATGGCTACCACAGCATCTTGCAGTGGCATGCTATTCCATCCGGTTTGCGTTTAGTTGTACCATCATTTTATTTTTTAACAGGAAAATGACCCCAAACACACCTCTAGGCTATGTAAGGGCTATTTGACCATGAAGGAGAGTGATGGGGTGCTGCGCCAGATGACCTGGCCTCCACAGTCACCGGACTTGAACCCAATTGAGATGGTTTGGGGTGAGCTGGACCGCAGAGTGAAGGCAAAAGAGCCAACAAGTGCTAAGCATCTCTGGGAACTCCTTCAAGACTGTTGGAAGACCATTTCAGGTGACTACCTCTTGAAGCTCATCAAGAGAATGCCAAGAGTGTGCAAAGTAGTAATCAAAGCAAAAGGTGGCCACTTTGAAGAACCTAGAATATGACATATTTTCAGTTGTTTCACACTTTTTTGTTATGTATATAATTCCACATGTGTTAATTCATAGTTTTGATGCCTTCAGTGTTATTCTACAATTTTCATAGTCATGAAAATAAAGAAAACTATTTGAATGAGAAGGTGTATCCAAACTTTTGGTCTGTACTGTACACTGATTGCATTTTCTTTTATCAAAGACACGTAGAACAATATATTTAGAGAAAAATTTATATAGAAATGTAGTTTTTATTTGAAAAATTTTACAACTGAAAGTGAGAAATGTCATTTTTTGCAAAAAAAAGATACATTTCGATTAATAACAAAAAAAGTTAAAATGTCAGCAGCAATGAAATACCACCAAATGAAAGCTCTATTAGTGAGAAGAAAAGGAGGTAAAATTCATTTGGGTGGTAAGTTTTATGACTGAGCAATAAACCGTGAAAGTAGTGTAGAGCAGAATTGTAAAAAGTGGTCTGGTCATTAAGGCGTTTTAAGCTAGGGGAGCTGAGGTGGTTAAAAGCCTGTTGCTGGTGCTTTTCTGTCTTTCATTTAATGTAAACAGAAGACAGAGGGGCGGTCCTTCACACTGCACACCTGCATTAGGCTTCAAAGTAGGGAGGCGTGTCTCTTAATCTTACAATCTAATTGGCTATCAGGAAGCAGCTGGCTGAAGCAAGTGTGTATTTGAATTGAGGGAAGGCAATTTTGGCCTCAGAACTGGCAGAGGAGCCATTTTGAGAAGATCCTTATATTGTAGGGTTCAAAACAGCCGTAACGAAGGGAAAAGCTGAAGTAAAATAGTGGCATGTGAAGAAACTAAAGATTTCTTTATGCATAATGCTACAGCAGCAATAAAATATTTCAAATATATATAATTTTTTTTTTTTTATGAAAACATGACAGTTTTTAACCATTAAACAGACTTTTTTTTAACCATTTAATAGTCCCACCAGGGGACTATAACAGGCAATCTTTTTATTGCTTTTAAAATACACTGCACTGTTCATGCAACATTTTATACACTCAGTGCTATACTGACATCAATCAGCAGGTTGCAACAGAGAGCTAAGGCATGCTAGAATATGCAGGAGTCAGGCCTGTGGCCTTAATTGGGGTGAAGCCTGCATGCACATACATAAGCACCCCTCGATCTCATTCAGGTTTCTGTTAAGAAGTCCTGCACTTTACTGGACAAAACAGCGAAGCTGCTGCACTTGTTTACTTAGTACAGTAAAAGTTAACTTTGAAAGGAATACCCACTTTACATATTTATGGCATATGTATGCCATACATGTGTAATAAATGTAGGTTCCTTTTCTGCAACTTACTGTGAACTCCACAAAAGGGGTCCCCTGTCCACCATCCTTCCTGCAGAGGTCGCCAGCCACTACATCATGGAGAATAATGAGCTAATCTCTCCCTTCATTTAAATAGTGAGTAATAGAGGCTTATAAGCAAGGAGGAGAGACAATGCTCTGTCTATGTGTGCACATATTTCTTTCTCCTGATTATAGTTATCATAGGGATCTTAGCATTTAGACCAACACCGATCAAAAGCTTTGATGTGTCATTATGACATATTAAACATTTTATGGAAATACAGTTACACTTAAAAAATTATGTGAGTTAAAGGGGTTAGCCCATGAATAATGTAAACATGAAAATCAGATATCATATAGTATATGACAATCTCTTTCTAACAAAGCTAGAACCAGCCCTGTACCTGACATGGGTCCAGATATATCCATATTATCTGCTCTGCTAGATTTTTATGAAGCTGACAGCTCAAGAGGAGTGTCTGGTCTGCTGCAGCTAAGGAGGCGTGTCTCATCTCTGCCTATCACAGCTCAGGAGGCAGTTGAATGATGAAACTGAGCATGTGCGGCCATCTCAGTGAGCAGGACAAAGAAATAAGAAAAAGAACAAAGTGCAGGTGTCGCAATACACATACATTTTATTGAATAGCTCAGTGGCTATACAAAATTGCAATCACAGAAGAATTCAGATCCAGAAGATGGTTTGAAAAGTGTAGAATATTTTTCATGGGACAACCCCTTTAATCCAGAAATTTGGCTTCATACTCTATTTGTGAACTTAAAGTGTAACTCTTGTTTAGGTTTAAAGATACTTTTATTAAAGCTGGACCTGAGCGTAAAAAAATAGTCTGTCTTCAGCGTTTTACCAAACACTGAGGTCTCTTTTACAAGGGCGTCATGGATTTGGGCCGGATAAGATGCGGGTGGGTCATGGGAAAATGTGCAATTTTTCTGCACAAGCGCAAAACAATTTAGTTTGTTTTGCACGCGTGTGAGGAAAAAACGGCATGTTTGGTACCCAAACCTGAACTTCTTCACAGAAGTTTGGGTTAGGTGTTGTGTAGATTGTATTATTTTCCCTTATAACATGGACCTGGGTGAAGGACCTTTGATGACATCACTGCACTCATTACATGGTCCATCACATAATCCATCACCATGGTGCTGGTGCAGTGCAGTGGCGTCACCACAGGTCCTTTTCCTCCTGCACAGCAAAGAAGAAGAAAGAAGAGAAACTGGGCTGTGCGAACAAGTGGATTAAGGTGAGTTAAATTATTTTCAATTTTTTTTTAACCCCTCCAGCCCTATTTTACTAAGCATTCTTTATTAGGAATGCTATTATTTTCTCTTATAACTGTGTTATAAGGGAAAATAATAATGAACAGGTCCCCATCCCGATCATCTCCTAGAAACCATGCGTGAAAATCGCCCCGCATCCACACTTGCTTGCAGATGCTTGCGGTTTTCACGCAGCCCCATTCACTTATACGGGGCCTGCCTTGCATGAAAAATGCACAAAATAAAGCATTCTGTGATTTTCATGCAACGCACAAGTGATGCGTCAAAATTATCGCTCATGTGCAGAGCCAAATTAATGGGTCCGGATTCAATGCGGGTGCAATGCGTTCACCTCGCGCGTTGCACCCATGCGGAAATCTAGCCCATGTAAAAGAGGCCCCAAGGATACCTGTGTTTAACAAGTCAGATAGGCAGATTAATGGATAGTGATAGTTAGGTCACATGTCCATTGTCAGGGATCAGGGACTCAGGTAGTGATAAGAGGAGCTTGGAGTCCTCTGCATGTTACACACTGGCATCTTCTGCAGACTGAAGACAGATTCTCTTTATCAACGCAGTTAGAGCTTTCATAAGCAGACTCTTAATGCCCTGTTTTCTAGTAGAACAAAACAATTTTTTTTCCTAATAAAGTGCATAACAATTTTTTTTTACATGTGTCCCTACATAATATTAGTGATGAGCGGCATAGGCAATATTCAAATTTGCAATATTTTGCAAATGCAATAAATTTGAGAATTTGTGATCTCCAGTTATTGTTAACTTGATTGCAAAAATCGGCAATGTAATAAATTTGCATGTGAATGTTCAACACTATTCAAGAATACGAATCTATAGCACTATATTCAAAATATTAGCAATTTCTCAAAGTGGTGATATTCGCGATTAAGATTCATGATTCGAATATTCGTGCTCAACACTACATAATATTAAAAATAGAAACAACAGTTATACTTCAAATTGAGTTTTCTGCCATGAAGTGCTATTAAACCTATTTTAGCTGTGCTATATACCATTCAAGCAAGGAAGAAGACAGGTTATTAGTAACACTAGCAATTTTCTACAGATTACTTTGTCATAATAACAGTAATCATGAAACATTTGGAAGTTGAGAGTATTTGACAGAAAAGTAAAGTTCTTAAAATTTAGCCAATTTTTCTTGTCCAAAGAACACTGTAATGATTTTATTCCTTAACAAAGTTAACCTTTAAAAGAAATGTATGCTTAATTATTTCTGTGGAGTATTAATAAACCAAGGGCTGCAAAGTTAATGTCCTAGAACAAAGTTTACACCTTTTGTATATACCAGAAAAACTTTTGAATTGTGTGATACAATAAAACTTTTAGTTTCACACAGGTTTTCTGTGTTTTTTCCTGACCTTTTTCCCTAAAGCATGTGGGAAAAGGTGTTTTGGTCTGATGAAACCAAGGTTGAACTTTTTGGCCATAATTCCAAAAGATATGTTTGGAGCAAAAACAACACTGCACATCACCAAAAGAACACCATACCCATAGTGAAGCATGGTTGTGGCAGTATCATGCTTTGGGGCTGTTTTTCTTCATTTGGAACTGGGGCCTTAGTTAAGCTAGAGGGAATTATGAACAGTTCCAAATACCAGTCAATATTGGCACAAAACCTTCAGGCTTCTGCTAGAAAGATGAACATGAAGAGGAACTTCATCTTTCAGCTGACCACAACCAAAAGCATACATCAAAATCAACAAAGAAATGGCTTCACCAGAAGAAAATTAAACTTTTGGAATGGCCCAGCCAGACTCCAGACCGGAATCTGATTAAAAAATCTGTGGGGTGATCTGAAGAGGGCTGTGCACAGGAGATGCCCTCGCAAACTGACAGATTTGGAGTGTTTTTTCCAAGAAGAGTGGGCAAATCTTGCCACGTCAAAATGTGCCATGCTGATAGACTCATACCCAAAAAGACTGAGTGCTGTAATAAAATCAAAAGGTGCTTCAACAAAGTATAAGTTTAAGGGTGTGCACACTTATGCAACCATATTATTTTAGTTTTATATTTTTTCTTCCTTCTACCTAAAAGATTTCGGTTTGTTTTTCAATTGAGTTGTACAGTTTATCGGTCACATTAAAGGTGGAAAAAGTTCTGAAATGATTTTTCTTGTCTCCTTTTTTACATCACAGAAACCTTACATTTTAACAGGGGTGTGTAGACTTTTATATCCACTGAATATATACAGTATATATCTCTTTAGAAATTTAATGTGGGCTTTACAAACTAAAATAAAAACTTGAAATAGAAATTGGCTAGAGGAAAATATAGCATTTTGTAAGCATGGGAGCACATTCCTGCTGTAGACAAAGAACCTGATACAGTCAAAGGTGTCTAATTTTTTTTGTTGTTGTTGCCCCAGTCTGGCAGGGGCCCATTCCTGGGAACACATTCCTGCTGCAAACAAAGTACCTGCTGCTGTCTGTTCTGGCTGAGTTTGGCCGAGCTTTGGTAGGTCTTATATGCAATCATTATTATGTACCTACTGCTGCTGCTATCTGTCCTGATGTTTTTGGCCGAGTTATGTGTAGGCCTTATATTTGACCCTTACTATGTACCTGCTGCTGCTGCCTGTCCTGATCCTGCTGAGTTTGGCCGAGCTATGTGTAGACCTTATACTACACCAATACCATGTACCTGCTGCTGCTGTCTGTCCTGATCCTGCTGAGTTATGTGTAGGCCTTTTACTCAACCGTTACCTTTACCTGCTGCTGTCTGTCCTGATAAGTTTGCCCCTGGACTAAAAGGGTCTTACTGCAACCTTATAGGTTAAAATTAATAATAAACATAACAATATAAAAAAATGAAAGCAAACATTGTAATGAAAAAAAAACTATTTATTAACAATTTAGAGCAACAATAATTGGTCTCTAAGGTAGCTTTTCTAGTTGCTTATGTAGGTCCAGCGACTCCTGCATCCCATTCTTGTGCAGCTTCTCAAACTGCTGCACCTTACTATGTAGATGCCGATACTGCTCCTTTATCTTTTTTTGAAGCTTCATTATATTGCTTTGCTGTGCCCTAATCTCCTTTGTGGCCTTTGTCTCCTCCTGCTGCAGCTTTATATATTATTTATTGTATGGATGTATTGTATGGAGTACTGTTAGCACAAAAAAAAAACATTACTTTCAATTAAGATAAAGAGGCAATTAGTGCTTTGTGTGTAGTATTTGTTAAGGCACTGCCGATAGCTGCACACATTTCACATACAAACAATAGAACTGAGAAATAGGGATCATTCTAAATTAAAGTTTGTGTTAGGTACCCATCTGCAGAAGCCACCTTTATGCCTGGTAGATGGGCCCGACACACGTTTGATCAAAGAGATTCAATTTTTTTCATTTATAGTAGGTATAATACCACTTTAATGTAGAATGATCCCCATTTCTCAGTTCTATTGTTTGCACATGAAATGTTGTGCAGACAATTTTTTTTATATCAACTATGTTCGCTTGATGGATATGCACCTGTGATTATGATTATGAATGTACTAATCTAAATTTTCTTGTACTATGATATTTATGATGATTATACAGTTGGTTGGTTAGTGATAGATCAGTAGAGTATAATTTAATTTGGTTGGTTAGTTTGTGATAGTTATTAGTTGGTTAGTTAATTGTTTTTATAGAAAAGGGAGGAATAGAGGCTCACCCAGTTGAAGGAATGGACTGGTGCTCTAGTCACGTGTTGACCCACCCAGTCAAGAGAAGAAACAAAAATTGATTATAGAGTAAAGTGACTGGCACTCGACCTTTGACACCATGAGTTGGTATATAGGAAAACAATTTATTTGCAGAGTATAATGTCAAATGTGGATAAAATGGTTCATACAATATGTATAAAATTGCAGATAAGAATACTTATGATGATTAATGCAGTATGAATAAAATCGCAGACGAAATCCAATTTTAACTATAGTAGACAGTGTAATTTCGAATAGGCAGTTGAGTATGAAATACTTCAAGAGAATAGATGTTGAATAATGACTTTTTTGGATGATGAAATCGAATAATGGTTGATTGTCGGTCTATACCTCTGCTGCTACGTGGCGTCCCACGGAGCGGTCAGTAAACCGACCTTACCTCCCTCCTGTGGATGACTCCGGCTGTATTAGTTCACCGCCTGGGTACAATACCCTGCGTGGTCCTAGAGGTGTCAGCTCAGCATCCCACGTGTTCACTCCTTCATCAGTGGTCATGAAAGTCACTATTCAACATCTATTCTCTTGAAGTATTTCATACTGACTCAACTGCCTATTCGAAATTACACTGTCTACTATAGTTAAAACTGTGGATTTCGTCTGCTAAACATCGAGTGAGAGGACCATCCAAATACCACCCATAGGCTTTAAGAATTGGGATTATAATATATACCAATGCAAATTCATGTTGGTGTGTGATATAATTGCGATTTTTAGCCATAAGATTATACCTATGCAAATTATTTTAGCTATCTTATCTGCGATTTTATTCATACTGCAGTAATCATCATAAAGTATTCTTATCTGCAATTTTATACATATTGTATGAACCATTTTATCCACATTTGACATAATACTCTGCAAATAAATTGTTTTCCTATATACCAACTCATGGTGTCAAAGGTCGAGTGCCAGTCACTTTACTCTATAATCAATTTTTGTTTCTTCACTTGACTCTATTACTGTAGTGTGTGTTTTTCCCATGATTGTTGGCCATTTTATTGTTTCTGTACATGTTATGGAAACAGAAATATATTGCTATGTGCACATATTTACCCTCCTGGCGAGAGCTGGTTAGAACCTCCTCCTCTTCTTCCTCATCTGGAGCTTGGGTGGGGATGCGGCTGTCGGGAGGGTCCAGCCTCCTTCACCTCTAACTCTTCGCCCACATCAGGTGGGGGTGGTGTATCCTGCTGTGGCTGGGAGGGTCCTCCTCCTACTCCTCCTCCTCTGTGGACACCACCAACACAACCATCTCGTCCATAGATGACCTACAGCAGACGGAGGGAACGGGAACACCTAAATTAACACAATGTTCAGAATTTAGACAAACAGAACTCCTAAAAAAAGGAAATTAGGTGGGGATGTAATGATGGGTGGGGCCTTTTACTGAAATACAGAATGACGATTGCAGTTTATGTATATATAAAAACATATATATATATATATATATATATATATATATATATATATATATATACACATACAGGTAAAACTAAAAAAAATTAGAATATTGTGCAAAGTTCATTTATTTCAGTAATGCAATTTAAAAGGTCAAACTAACATATGTGATAGACTCATTAGATGCAAAGCGATTTATTTTAAGCCTTTATTTGTTATAATTTGGATGATTGTGGCTTACAGCTTATGAAACCCCAAAGTCACAGGGGGTATGGATTAATTAGCTGAATAGAGTGTCACACTTTGAGTCTAAAATATTGAACTTTTTCACAAAATTCAAATTTTAAGTCCTTTTAATTTGCATTACTGAAATAAATGGACTTTTGCACGATATTCAAATTTTTTGAGTTTCACCTGTGTGTGTGTGTATGTGTGTATGTATATGTGTGTGTATATATATATATATATATATATATATATATATACACAAAAACAGCTGGTTACATCATACATCTCTACCTCACTGTATATGTGTGTATATATATGTAATTGTGGGAGGGGCATGCAGTACTTAGGCCGGCACTCACCTCCTCTCCAGCCTGACGTTCCAGCGGCGTGCAGTACGGTTCGGTCCTCAGCTGTGGCCTCCCCACTTCCGGGTCCGCCCCTCAGCTTCCTCCTGCTGCGTCTCCAGCGTTCGGCTCTCCTCAGCTCCCGGCGGTCAAGGACACCACACGTGCAGTGCGCTCCAGTACTCAGCTGTGGCCTCCTCACTTCCGGGTCCGCCCCCTCAGCTTCCTCCTGCTGCGTCTCCAGCATCGGCCTTCTTTCGCTCCCGGCATCTCAAGGTATGTCTAGCGCAGCCCCTGCCTGCCACCTCACGCTGCCTGGGTGAATCGGCCGCCAGGGTCTCGCTTCTAGTGTTGATCACGAATATTCGAGTTGCGAATTTTAATCGCGAATATTGGCACTTCGAGAATTCGCGAATATTTCGAATATCGCAAATATATTCGTAATTGCGAATATTCGATTTTTGCGAAAATACTAGTCCATGCGAATTTTTATGCGAAAAATTGTATGCGAATTTTATGCGAATTGCAATCAAGAAAATAATGCCTGGAGATCATGAATTGGCGAATTCTCGAATACATGGCGAATTTGAATATTGCCCCTGCCGCTCATCACTACTCGCTTCCCGCGTCTGTCTGGTCTGAATGCCTGTCCCTTACCCTCCCTCATCTCTTTCTGTCTGCCCCCCTCTGTCCTTGGGGCTTGGTCTTTTCTCTGCTTCCCTGGAGGTACTTGCGCGTTTCTGGGGCTATTGTCACGCGTTCCCATAGTCTGGTGGGGCGCACAACAATAAACGCACGCTTGTTCTGAGGCTGCACCTGTTGGACGCCTGCGGCTTGCGCCTACAGAACACAACATGAATGCTCAGGTCCTAACTCTGCCTGCGGTGAGTTGAGGCTTGGTCCACACCTGCATTCTGCTGGTTCCAGTTTCATCAATCTGCAGGTAGGTGCATGGTTCAGGTGCTTAATCCACCATTTTTTCGTCCCCCAGCTGCAGCATGTTTTTCCTCCAGCCACTGCGGAGTCTTGTTCCATGCTCCGAGTATGTCGGCCTCCGCAGTCGCTAGTTCATGTCTTTGAGCCTCATCTCTGGTTGTCCTTTTTCTATCACACCACCTTTTCCATTACACCGCAGGCCTCGGTCTCTCCGAGTGTTCCGCATCACAGCATTCTCGCCTTATTTTCTGTTGTGGCTTATTCTTCCCGGGTCCCCGGGCTCTCTCTCTCGCGGTGTTCGTCCGGTCTCAAGCCTTGGATCGCCCAGGGTCGTCTCTTTTCCGGTTCGCCCGGTTCGCGTGTTTGTCTCCTGGATCGCCCAGGTCCCTTCCCTAGTTCGCCTGGGGTTCTTCTTTCTCCTGGATCGCCCAGGTCTCTTCCCTATTTCGCCTGGGGTTCTTCTTTCTCCTGGATCGCCCAGGTTTCTACCCTGGTTCGCCTGGGGTTCTTCTTCTTTCTCCTGGATCGCCCAGGTCTCTACCCTAGTTCGCCCGGGGTTCCTCCTTCCTCCTGGATCGCCCAGCTCTGTTTTTCAGTTCTCGGTTACCTGGTCTCTCTGCTATTCACGGGTGTGGGTCGACCATGCTTCTTGCTTCCAGTCGGCTGTCCCTTGTACCCCTGGGTCCTGTCTCAGGCTCTCCCATCTCCTGGGCCAGTCTGGTCGACTGATCCTCTTCTGGCATCTTACCTGTCTTCGCTTCCTTTGGGGGTTCGCCTCCCATCTCGCTTCCCAGCTGTCGCTCATCTGGTCCTCATATGCGTTATCTTCAGATCGCAGGTTCGGTCCGTTTTTTCGGCTCGCGTCAGTCAAAGGTTTTTAAAATCTTTCCTAAGGTAAGTTCAGGTCTTGTTCGGTCCCTCTGAGGACCGTATTTTTTGTTTGTTTTCCTCTTCTCTTCTGAAGGTCTGGATTTTTCTTTAGCTTACCGATTCGCATTCGGATTCAGATCTCCTTTTCCTTGGTCTTGGGCGTCTTCTGGTAAGTATTTTAAATAGTTTTGTTTCCCTCGCTTTTCATCTTCATTTTCGGCTGCTCCTTCATGTCCGCAGCTTCGTTTTTCCTCTCATTTACATTCTTCCGCAGGTCAAGGATGTCGCACGTATCTGAGATGGAAGACAATATTTCCCTTCCTGGAACATCGGCTTCTGGTCACTCCGTCAGCGCTTCCTTACGGAGCTGGACCGTGCCTATTTTGATCACCGAGCTCAACTGCAGGAGGATTCGTCATCCCGCGTCAGCCCGCAAGGCGGAGTTATACCGCTTGCTGATGACGGCCCCGAGTTCACTGGAAACTCAGTCTAGCTCTCCTTCCATGCAATACTCGTCAGTTGAGGAAGCCATTCAGCTCATTCTCCAGTCGGGGGTTGGGTCCTGGCTTGCCAAGGTAGACATAACTGATGCCTTCAAGCTTCTCCCGGTCCACCCGCATCTTTGGAGGTACTATGGTATCAATTGGTAGGACAGGTTTTATTTTGCCAACCGCTTAACCTTTGGGTCCAAGAGCAGTCCCTGGCTGTTCGACCAGTTTGCCAGGGCTCTCCATTGGATCCTGGTGCATCACGGAGGTCTTCCCATGGTAATTCATTACTTGGACGATTTCTTGCTCATTGAGAATCCTCATCCGGTCCCTTCAATTCCCGCTACCCTCTTGGAGTTCTTCTCCCTCCTCCAGGTGCCCGTGGCCTCCTCCAAGACCGAGGGCCCTGCCACCAGGGTGACCTTTCTGGGCATCACATTAGATTCCGTCAAGATGGAGGCCAGTCTGCCATCTGAAAAGTTGACCAGGATCCGCTCTGCCATCTCCCGGGCGGTCAGCACTCTGTCCCTGACCAAGGCGGAGCTTCAGTCCTTACTGGGTCTGCTGAATCACGCCACGAAGATCATGCCCCAGGGCCGGTCTTTTCTGGCCAGCCTGTTGCATCTTCTTTCCACAGTTCGTGACCAGGATTCTGTTGTCCACCTCGACCGCCACGCCATCTCGGATCTTGCCATGTGGAACACCTTCCTTTCAGAATGGAACGGCATTTCCCTCTTTGTTCCCCGCTGGGACTTGGCTTCCCAGATTATTTTCTCGGACGCAGCCGGTTCCATCGGCTTTTCCGACATCTTCAGGTCCCACTGGCTGGCGGCCAGGTGGCCCCCGGAAATCCAAGCAGACCCAGCTGCCATCGGGTCTTCTCCTTTCCTGGAATTATATCCCATCGTGGCTGCCGCCTTGGTCTGGGGCAGCTCCTGGTCCAAATTGCCAGTCTTGTTCGTCACGGACAACCAGTCCCTGGTCGATATTATCAATTCCGGCAGGTCCAGATCTCTCCGGGTCATGGCTCTACTGCGGAAATTAGTGTGGCTATCCCTCACCCACAACTTCCACGTCCGTTGTGCTTACATTCCAGGGGATTCCAATACTGCCGCTGACGCCCTCTCCCGTTTCTGTTTTTCCACTTTCTTTCAGGAAATGCCCGAAGCAGATCATTCCGGTACGCAGGTTCCTCCACTCAGCTCATTCATCCTGGATTAGCATCCCTGGTGGTCCAGGCAGAGAGACTGGTTGAGGGTTCTCTTTCCCACAACACAGCTAGGAATTATCGGGCCGGCTTCACAGCTTTCAGCAAGTTTGCTCGAGAATTCCCAAGGGGTCAGCTGGAGGAAACCTCATATGTCTTGGCGTTCATTGCATTTTGCCACACTCTCCTCTCCTTGTCGCACACCACCATCAGGCTATTTAGCAGGGCTCCAGCATTATCGCATGATCGCCAAGCCAGATGGGGGTTCCATCCTTGCTTCACAAGCCGTCAAGGCAACACTCAGTGGTCTGCAGAAGAAGGGGAAGTGTCCGCGCACCCGTAGACTGCCGGTGTCGGGGGAATTGTTCAGAGCCCTATCCTCGGCCTTAGACGGCAGTCCTTTTGGGCCCTCTCTCAGCACGGTTCTGCAGGCGGCTGTTTACCTCTGGTTCTACAGCTTCCTCAGGCCTGGTGAATTCACGTCGGGCTCCGGGCGTCATAGCTTCCTCCAGAAACGCCACCTAGTCTGGTCCACAGACCATTTTGTCCTCCATCTCCTGTCCTCCAAAACCAACCAGTCTGGTCCTCCCACGGAGATTAAGTTCTTCCCTTCAGGTAACCGTTGGTGCCCGGTCAAGGTTCTGTGGCAATTATCGTACTGCTTCACGGTCTCTCCACCAGACTCCCCTCTTCTGCCTTGCGTGGGTAAGCCACTCACCACATCAAAATTCATGTCCCTCGCCCGGTCCCTGATGCAGGGGTTGGGTCACGACCCCAGTACCATTTCAGGTCATTCCTTCCGCATTGGGGCTGCGTCGGCAGCTTCCAAGCATCAGGTGCCCGCACATGTCATTCGCTGCATGGGGCGTTGGCGTTCGTCCTGTTTCGCCCGCTATATACCAAATCCCCAGGCAGAAATCTCTCAGGCCTTCCGTCCACTGGCTTTGTGATATTCAATAAAACTATGTTACCTATTCATAGTCTTTGGCCCCTTTTCTTGGCGTACCCGCGACCGTGGCTCCCGGCACACCCCAGCCTCTAGGTTCAGGGTTAAGGGTTTCCCACTTCCACCATCCTAGCCCTGACCACAAATATATATATATATATTCACAGTGAGGTAGAGATGCATGATGTAACCTGCTGATTTGCTTCTTGTCACACCAGGTAGTAAGTAATCATTTGTAAAGGGATAAAATACTAATTTGCATAACTGTATATATACATTACAGAGTGCTGGCGAGAGATACAAAAGTTATGAAGCATTGTACCTGGGCATTTGCGGTCACAGATTTCAGTGATCCCGTCAGAGTGCCTCCTTTTCAAATCGGACCAATGCTTAATGATAGCCATCGCATTATGCCTTCCCTTGCACTTTCCCTCACTATCCGCTGCTTCTCTTCTTGGGCCCGGGTCCTATCATAGCCCTACTCCAACATGCGCTGCAGGATAAAGATGCAAGCATATAATCCCAATTTTTTAACTACAAGTATTTAAAATAATGTACTCAACAAAACAGCAAAAAGTATTTAAGTCTTTGATGGGGAAATATTAGATTTTATGTTGCCATTATAAGATCGGATTGCATTGCAATTGTATGTGTGTGAGGTCTGAGAAATCGGATATTGGCCAGCTGAGCAGAGATGTACCTGTCTAGTGAAGTGATGGTACGGTATTGGGTGTAAAACTGGTTCGCCTCCTCATGGTGCACCCTGGGTAACGCTAAATGAAACCGCAAATACTGGTGGTCGGACAAAGAAAGTTTCTCCTGAGTCCTGACCAACAGGACACAAACTCTAATCTATAGACAGTGTGTGTTTGTAATATATAGTGTGTGGCAGGAAAATGAATGTGCATGTGAGAGATATTTATCTGCTGTCCATACACACATGCTACAGACATAGTGCTGTAATCACAGCAATACTTAGTGTACCACTCTGTAATAACTACTGAGGCCTAATAAAATGTGAAGTTGTATGTATTGCACAAATATATGTACATTATTTGCGAACATATTGCAATACTCTATAAAGCTATTGTTCTGCCAGACATGCAATATGTAGGCAAAAACAGTCTGTAAAGTATAATTACTTACTGTGTTTCGGAGTTCTTCCTCACATTCGCGAAAGTTGCTGCCAGCCATTTTATTCAGTCTCAGGAAACTTCAGACGGTTTGAAAACTAGCAAAAGTAGGCCACGCCTCTATTATGTGTGCGCAATACGCACGCGCATATTACATTGCCGATTTTGCAATAAAAATTATTCCAAAATTCATGAATTGATGAATTTAAAACGAATCTTCGATCATAAATTCTCAAAATATCGCAAATTTGAATATTGCCCCTGCCGCTTATCACTACATGTTTCTCGTTCACAGCATTACTGCAAACAAGGGTTGATACAGAGAGTTATTCTGATTGCCTAATTGGAGTCGAAAGGTATTTTTTCTCCTAAAGTAAGGAAAATTGGCTTCTACCTCCACATTTATTTATTTTTTTGCCTTTCCCTGGATCAACTTGCAGGATAACAGGATGAACTGAATGGACAGATGTTTTTTTTCAGCTTTATAAACTATGTTACTATGTTAGTAAGTGGGACAGTGGTTAGCTGTCAATGGCAGGGCACACACTGGGCACCATGACACCTTTTGCTAAGCGCAGGAAACAGGGGTGTTTAATGAAGGTATAATGAAGGTGTCACTTGTCTAAATGGTAGGCAATGAAACTATGGGAGCTGCTTGCGCTTCTTGGTTGATCAAACAATCTTTTCTAATATAAAAATTATGACATTGGTAATTGGGAACTTCCGGCTATAAAATGGACCTTCAAGGAATGGCAGCATTAGGAGCCCAACACCAGGTCATTGTACTTACCTGTTGTACCTTGACACTGCTAAGTGCTTGAACCTCAGACAAACACGCAGGGCCTTGTTCTTCACCCGGTTTAATTTTATTGTTACCTATCATCTTGGGTCTGGTAATGTGAAAGCAGATGCCTTGTCACGTCGTTTTGCGACCTGTGAGTCTATTGATATCAAACCTATTCATGCTCTTCCTGGTATTGTCATTGTTGCAGTTAATCCTGATCTTGCCTCGGAAATTCAATGTTGTTACGATTTAACTCCCAGTAATCTCCCTATAGGTAAATTGTTTGTGTCTACAAATCTTCATCTTAACGTTTTGGAGGAGTACCATTGTTTAGTACTCACAGGTCATCCAGGACTAAACATCTGGTCTCCAGAGCTAATTGATGGCCTACTTGTTCACGAAATGTAGTTGCCTTTGTTTAAGGATGTGATGTTTGCACAGGGTACCCAGGAGACGCCCTGCAGGCCTACTTTGTCCCTTGACCATTCCACAGAGACCCTGGACTTATATTTCTATGGACTTTATATTAGATCTTCCCCCTCTTAGGGGAGGACAGTTATCTGGGTAGTCATTGACAGATTATCCAAGATGTGTCATCTGGTTCCGCTAAAGAAGATTCCTGATGCTAAGAAACTTGCCTTTTTTTTTTATTGATAATTTTCTCAAATTGCATGGGGTACCTGAGCACATTGTCTCTGACAATGGGAGTAGAGATGGTCTCTAGATTCTGTAGAGAGTTTAGAAAAAGGTTGGGAATCAAACTGTCCTTCACTTCAACATTCTATCCTAAAACAAATGGACAAACAAGCAGGTTTTGGAGCAGTTTTTGATGTGCTTTGTATCTGATTGTGAGATTAAATGGAATTTTTTTTTGTCACTAGCGGAGTTTGATCAACAACCACGTCAGCTTCTCTAGTGTCTTCTCACCTTCCTGAAGCAATTATGGGTTGAATCCACATTTTAATTCTGTGTTTGAGTTCAGTTCTCCGAGTCCTGCGGTGGATGCCATGATGAAAGATCCCTGCACAGTTTGGGGGCTCATAGGAGCCTGGAAAAATCTCAAAGCATCTGGTGTGAACAAGCCAATAGAAAATGTTCCTTGGGTCAGAATTTTGTTCTAGGGGAACTTCTATGGCTTTCTATTAAAAATATGTGCCTATCTTTTCGGTATCTTTTGCTTTTCAGTTTCCATCCTTCTTTAGGATACAGAGGGGGAATTTATCATGAGGGGAAAATTTAAAGTCCGTTTTACTTGAGCCTATGTTGGAGTACTTTATGCCACATTTATAAAATGTCTCATGTTACTTGATAAATTTGGCTTAGGGCTCATGCACACGGCCATTGACAAATGGGCCTGGATCCATTTGCAGAATGTTGCCCGTGCACTGGGGACTTCAAATTGCCCCAATGCATGGAACGGCCAACCAACGTACGTGTGCATGAACCCTTTACTTAGACCTAACACTTTTGTGACTTAGCCATTATGTTGACTCCTCATGCTGTTGCCACCCTCCCCACTCTGTAATCGGGCTGCTAGGTTGACTCCTCATGCTGTTGAAACCCTCACCCTTCTGTGACGGGGGCACTATTGTCCTTGTTTGGCCTTGTTGACATCACCGTTTATTTTACCCTTCTTCTGATCTGTCAGAAGAACCGAAAAAAGAAACAACATAACAGATCATGTCTTTGGAGCATCCAGAAGGCTTCTATCACATGGTCAGTATTTTGCATCAGGATTTGATCATGATTTGGAAGCCAAAAGAAGGAGTGGGTCCAAAACACAAAATAGAAATACTTCCATCATATGTTATCTCTGTTTTGAACCCACTCCTGTTTTTGCCTTACCAATACTGATCAAATGCTGACCGTGTGATTGAGATTATTAAAGTCCTGCATGCAGGACCTCTTTTTCATCTGAATAAAAGCAATTTCAGAGGCAAATGGCCAAAACGTATGCAAATTGAGCATGACGCCTCTATCTCATGGTACATAAGGATTTGATCATGATTTGGAAGCCAAAAGCAGGAGTGGGTCCAAAACACAGAAGACATACAAATATTCCCATCATGTGTGATCTCTGTTTTGGACCTACTCCTGATATTTTGGCCTTACCAATACTGATCAATTACTGGCCAAATACTGACTGTATAAAGGCATATGCTCAAAAGATAGGATGCGTTTTTTGAGGTTGTTCTTCTGACAGATCATAAGAAGGAAAATTAAACAGTGACATCAACGTAAACCTACTGCTGACGCCCTCTCCACTCTGTCATGGGGTCATTACTTGTATCAGAGTGTAACAGTACAGGTTCTTTAGCAATCTATGTAGAATCAGTAGACAATGTAAAAGGATTGTGCTCTTTCACTCTATAGTACAATTGTGGGCCACTGCACAGTTAAGTACATTATACTTGACGCTAACATTGATTGGTAAGGCTGAGTTCACACTTCAGTTATTAGGTCCGTTTTTGAACCGTAACTGACCAAATAAATGATGTGTGAACTGAGTCTAATGCTTGTCACCTGCCTGTCATACTAATGCTACCACAATGGACTAGCTTTGCATGTTTGCACAATGCATAGTGAAGTACTCCACGATACACTCTCTATGCAGGCCGGGAAATAGTTGATTTATAATGTGCTTCGTGACAAATTAATTTGGATCGTATCAAATTTTTTTGAGAAATTTTGCGAATCGCCCAAATCAAATTTTTTAAAACAGACTTCTATCGTAGATATCATCCCACAATAATGTTTGTCTTTTTCCTGATGCAGAATTCTAATCTGATTATGTCAAAGAACTCTGGGAATGAGGGATCACCTACAATGCCATGTATGCAGCCAATCAGCAACCAGCCAGCCCCTGTGATATCACAGCCCTATAAATAGCCTCAGCCATCTTGGATTCAGCCATTTTACAGTGTACTTAGTGCAGGGAGAGAGGTTAGCAGGTGCTAGGGAAAGTGGTAGAAAAGACTTTAAAACTATTTGATGTCAACTCTGAAAATAAGATCCAAAGAGCTGTCACCATCAGTGAAGCAAGCCATCATTAGGCTGAAACAACAAAACAAACCCATCAGAGAGATGGCAAAAACATTAGGTGTGGCCAAAACAACTGTTTGGAACATTCTTAAAAAGAAGGAATGTGTCAGTGAGCTCAGCAACACCAAAAGACCCGGAAGACCATGGAAAACAACTGTGTGGTGGATGACCGAAGAATTCTTTCCCTGGTGAAGAAAACACCCTTCACAACAGTTGGCCAGATCAAGTGTGTGTATGTCAAAGTCAACAATCAAGAAAATACTTCACCAGAGTGAATACAGAGTGTTCACCACAAGATGTAAACCATTAGTGAGCCTCAAAAATGGGAAGGCCAGATTAGAGTTTGCCAATCGACATCTAAAAAAGCCTTCACAGTTCTGGAACAACATCCTATGGACAGATCAGACCAAGATCAACTTGAACCAGAGTGATGGAAATAGAAGAGTATGTAGAAGGAAAGGAACTGCTCATGATCCTAAGCATACCACCTCATCAGTGAAGCATGGTGGTGGTAGTGTCATGGCGTGGGCATGTATGGCTGCCAATGGAACTGGTTCTCTTGTATTTATTGATTTATGTGACTGCTGACAAAAGCAGCAGGATGAATTCTGAAGTGTTTCAGGCAATATTATCTGCTCATATTCAGCCAAATGCTTCAGAACTCATTGGATGGCGCTTCACAGTGCAGATGGACAATGACCCAACGCATATTGTAAAAGCAACCAAAGAGTTTTTTTAAGGGAAAGAAGTGGAATGTTATGCAATGGCCAAGTCAATCACCTGACCTGAATCCGATCACCTGACCTGAATTTCACTTGCTCAAGACAAACTGAAGGCAAAATGCCCCAAGAACAAGCAGGAACTGAAGACAGTTGCAGTAGAGGCCTGGCAGAGCATCACCAGGGATGAAACCCAGCACCTGGTGATGTCTATGCGTTCCAGACTTCAGGCTGTAATTGACTCCAAAGGATTTGCAACCAAGTATTAAAAAGTGAAAGTTTGATTTATGATTATTATTCTGTCCCATTACTTTTGGTTCCTTAACAAGTGGGAGGCACATATGCAAACTGTTGTAATTCCTACACTGTTCACCTGATTTGGCTGTAAATACTTTCAAATTAAGGCCTCATCATGCACACGACCGTTGTTTTGTTCCGTTCCGCAAAATGGGGTTCCGTTGTTCCGTGATCCATTTCCGTTTTTTTTTTACGTGTGTCTTCCTTTATTTTTGGAGGATCACCAGACATAAAGGAAAGTAAAAAAAAAAATCTAAGTCAGGTTTGCCATGCAAATGATAGGAAAAAAATGGACATGGATGCGGATGACAATCTTGTGTGCCTCCGCATTTTTTTTGCGGTCCCATTGACTTGAATGGGGCCGCAAACCGTGTTCCGCGAAAATACACGGACCCGTCCACAGATCACGGACGCGGATGACAAACGATGCATTAGCCAAGTTTTCAACTGACCCATTGAAAGGCAATAGGTCCGCAAAAAATCACAAAAAACGGAACAACTGATACGGAATAAAACCGGTCGTGTGCATGAGGCCTCAAGCTGACAGTCTGCAGTTAAAGCACATCTTGTTTGTTTCATTTCAAATCCATTGTGGTGGTGTATAGAGCCAAAAATGTTAGAATTGTGTGGATGTCCCAATATTTTTGGACCTGACTGTATGTTTTTGAAGCCTTTTTTTGTGGTGTATTAGTGGAAAATAGGGCTTATTTGCCGTTCAGTGGTGCAGTTATATGTTCTAAAGCCTTTTTTGTTGCATATTAGCGGAAAAAAAGACTTGTTAGCAGTTGTGTGGTGAAGTGACAAAATGACAGCCTTTTTTGGGGTGTATTAGTGGAAAAAAAGTCTTATTAGCCATTCAGCAGTGCAAGTATATGTTTTAAAGCCTTTTTGGGGGTGTATTAGTGGGAAAAAATTTATTAGCCGTTGTGCTGTGAAGTGATAAAATTACAGCCTTTATTGCAGTGTATTAGTGTAAAAAAAAAAAAAAAAAAAAAAAAAAGTCTTATTAGCCCTTCAGCGGTGCAGTTATATGTTCTAAAGCCTTTTTTGGGGTGTATTAGTGGAAAAAAAGGCTTGTTAGCCGTTGTGCTGTAAAGTGACAAAATTACAGCCTTTTTTGGGGTGTATTAGTAAAAAAAAGTCTTATTAACTGTTCTGCGGTGAAGTGCCAAAATTACAGCCTTTTCTGGGGGTGTATAAGTGGAAAAAAAAGTATTAGCCATTCAGCGGTGCAGTTATATGTTCGGAAGCCTTTTTCCGGGTGTATTAGTAGAGACAAAAAAGCCTTTGTGCCGCGAAGTGACAAAATTACAGCCATTTTTGGGGTGTATTATTGGAAAACAAAATCTTATTAGCAGTTGTGCAGTGAAGTGACAAAATTACAGCTTTTTTGGGGGTGTATTAGTTGAAAAAAAATGTCTTATTTGCCGTTTAGTGGTGCAGTTATATTTTTAAAGCCTTTTTTTGTGGTGTGTTAGTGAAAAAATGGCTTGTTAGCCGCAGTGGCGTCGCCAGAGGGGGCCACGGCCCCCCCCTACATCATGCTGTGCCCCCCCCCCCCCAACTAAAATGGCCCCCCAAGTGAGCCGCCGCAGTCGGGCACAGGTAGATTAGTGATGTCCGGTTCATGAACTAATCGTTCTTTTGAATCGATTCAGTTCACTGAACTGGAGGAGTCCATTCCTCTGACTGAGCTGATCCGAGTGAAACAGCTCAGTCAGATAGCAGAGCAGAGAGACGCTGGCAGCAGGGAGGAGTGTTAATCTGATCCTAGAGTGGAAGCCAGCCCCTCCCCTCCCCGCCCACCCCGGCCTGCAACCAATCAGAGCTGAGACAAGCAGCTGAGTCAACACACTGTACAGGGAGTCTAAGAATCGAATGAGTCACATGTTAAAAAAATCTAAAGATCCGACTTAGGCCTCTTTCACACGGGTGTCATGTTTTTTGCCCGGATAAGAGGCAGGTGCGTTGCGGGAAAATGCGTGATTTTTCCGCGCGAGTGCAAAACATTGTCATGCGTTTTGCACTCGCGTGAGAAAAATCGTGTATGTTTGGTACCCAAATCCGAACTTCTTCACAGAAGTTCGGGCTTGGGATTGATGTTCTGAAGATTGTATTATTTTCTCTTATAACATGGTTATAAGGGAAAATAATAGCATTCTAAATACAGAATGCTTAGTATAATAGTGCTGGAAGGGTTAAAAAAAATAAAGTTAACTCACCTTATCCTCTTGATCGCGTAGTTCCCGGTCGGTCTCTTCTTTAGCTGTGGGCTAAATGACCTGTGGTGATGTCAGATCACATGCTCCAATCACATGGTCCATCATGTGAGTCCCAAGCCGTCATTTCTTTGTGAAAAAAAGGCAGTTCCAGCACTGCGCAAATATGTAGAACAGAAGGTGGGCAAGTCTTTGAGCCTGTCGGTGTCTGAGCCTGTCTGTGTCTGCCAAAGTGCACTGCATTGCCGATGTGTGGAGCTGTAACTACAGTCAGGGACAATACATGTCCTTTACGGCCCACTGAGTGAATGTGGTTTCTGCCCAGCCACACCAGGAACTTGGCCAGATGACACCCCTTCCACCTCCACGTTCTCACGCCGTTGGTCCTGCGACAATGTCCGCCTCTGTCTCAACCACCACAGTGTCCTCATCCTCCACTGCAGGGACAATTCGTAGTGTAACTTCAATGTTAGCCAGTGGCAGCTCATGTGTGACACCTGCCATTTAGTCAGGCCCTTTGAGGTTGCCACGTTATTTGTCAGGACTAAGAGATGAACAACGTCATTCCACTGCTTCATATCCTGGAACAGATGCTGGTAAATCTGTCTGGTCAGGGGACTGGAGATGTGGAACCTACATCTCGCGGCCACATGAGCCCTGTGGGGGCTGAACTGCAGGAGCAGGACATTGGTGCACAAGCAATGTGTAGCGAAATGGGTGGTTTTTCTTGACAGGTGACAGGAGAGTAGGAGCAGGAGCAGCCGGAGGAGCAAGAGGGAGATGAGGAAGACGAGGCAGATGACCTAGGCACACCGTGGCAGCATGCAGTGGAGATGGAGGCAGGGAGTCTCTCCGAGTCACTTGAGCAAATGGCCTGCTGCCTGCTCACTTGCTTGGGGAGTGACAGCCGAATTGTCACTATTCGGCAGAGGGATGACTTCTGATACTGCACCTTGTTGGACCCTCGCTACCGGTCTAAAATGGGGGGACTTTTTTACACCTGCTGAGAGGGAGGACAAGTTGAACTACTATAGAGACATCCTATGTAGTTAGTTGGCTGCTGCCTATCTGCGCCATCGTCCATCCTATCGCAGGTCTGACCGGGGGGCCCTTTGCGCTCTTGTTCCACTGCCATGGCTGCTGTGGCGGGGTAAGGGGATGGGAGTAGTGCCAGCTCCATCAGCAGCAGCTTGTATCTAGAGTCACTGATGAGCAGCTTTCTTCACCCGCCTAGTGAAGAAACTACTCACCAGCACCAGCAGCTAGAGCTGGAGCAGAACCTGAACCAGAAGGTGATGGCATACTTGGACAGCACCCTGCCACCCCACATAGAAGATCCGCTGGACTACTGGACATTCAAACTGGATTTGTGGGCGCAACTGGCCGAGGTTACCCTGGAAAAGCTGTCCTGCCAGGCCAAGTAGTGTGGCATCAGAGCAGGTGTTTAGTGCGGCGAGAGCCATACTTACCCCAAGGAGAACTCGCTTGTCCACCCAAAATGAGGAAAGACTGACCTTTGTCAAGAAGAATCAGGTGTGGATCATACACGATTTCCACTCACCAATGCCTGATGAATCAGATTAGATCATCCATGCTGCCTCACCAAATCCTTGACAAGAGAGACTGGTTTCTTCTGGGTACCTGCCTAAGCTGCTATTCTGATGCTGTCACCTGCCTGAAGCCACAGATCTGATGCCAAGTACTCCTACTTACACCCACCATCGTCAGGCGGGTACTGTTATTGCCACCCACCTCCCCACTCTGTCACAAGGTCACTCTGTGGTCTACTGATGCTACTGCCATCTCAACAGTCACGTCTTCTGGTACTGCTGTTGCCACCTCCACACTATGTCATTGTTCCACTCTGTGGTCTCCTCATGCTGCTGCCACATCACTACTCTGTGGTCCCCTCATGCTGCTGCCACATCACCACCCTGTGCTTTCCTCCAGGGGCGTAGCTAAAGGCTCATGGGCCCTGGTGCAAGGGTTCAGCTTGGGCCCCCCTTTCCTCAGTGCTTTGTGGCCAGGGGCCGGGAAGCACATAGCCCTCCTGCAGCCTGAGGCAAAAATTGAAACCTTCCCCCCCTATTCCAAATTCTTGACCAACCCCCTTCCCTCCAGCCAGAGATATAACTTGATTGAATATTCTGGGGCCCCAGTGCAAAATCTATAACTGAGCCACCTTCTAATATACCAGTTTCTTCTTATGTGGCACATGGGTCTTTGGGCCCCCTCAGGCTCCTGGGCCCGGTAGCGACTGCTACCTCTGCACCCCCTATAGCTGCACCCCTGGTCTCCTCATATTGCTGCCACATCACCACTCTGTTGTCTCCTCATGCTGCTGCCACATCACCACTCTGTGGTCTCTTAATTCTGCTGTCACATCACCACTCTGTGGTCTCCTCATGCTGCTGCCACATCACCACTCTTTGGTCTCCTCATGCTGCTGCTACCTCAACACTATGTCACTGGGCCACTCTGTGGTCTCCTCATGCTGTTGTCACCTCAACACTATGTCACTGGGCCATTCTGTGGTCTCCTCATGCTGCTGCTACCTTACCACTATGTCACTGGGCTAGTCTGTAGTCTCCTCATGCTGCTGCCACCTCACCACTATGTTATTGGGCCCCTCTGTGGACTTCTCATGCTGTTCCCACCCTCCCCCTTCTGTGGCTGGGCCACTAGTGTCCCTGTTTGGCCCTGTTGACATCATCATTTATTTGACCCTTCTTCTGATCTGTCAGAAGGAAGGAAAAAATAGATGCAAAAATAGATCCTGTCTATGTAGCAACTGTAAGGCCCATATGGTCCCATCAGAATTGGATCATGATTTGGTAGCCAAAAGCAGGAGTGGGTGCAAAACACAAAAGACATGCAAATATTACATTCACATGTCATCTCTGTTTTGGATCCACTCCTGTTTTTTTGGGCTTTAGCAATACTGATGGATTACTGACCAAATGCTGACCAAGTGAAGGTGGATGCTCAATAGAGAGGATCCGTTTTTTGGGGGTTATTATTCTGACGGATCAGAGGAAGGGCAAAATAATCAGTGATGTCAACACAAACTTACTGCTGACACCCACTCCACTCTGTCAGAGGGCGCTCTACTTTGTATAAGCATTTAATAGAACAGATTCTGTAGACATCTATGTGGAATCAGCTGACGATGTTATAAAATTAGTGCTCTCGTTCACGCTGCAGTAGGATCTTGGGTCTCTGCATTGTTCTCTATACCTGGTGCTAACATCGACCTGTAAGGCTGAGTTCACACTTGATGTATTTGGTCAGTTTTGGCCCCATAACTGCCCAATTAAGTGAAGTGTGCAGTGATTCTAGGAGAGACGCCTGTCATCTGCCTGTCATACTAACGCCTCATGCACACGACCGTTGTTTTGGTCCACATCAGAGCTGCAGTTTTTTCTGTTTGGATGCAGACCCATTCACTTCAATGGGGCCGCAAAAGATGTGGACAGCACTCCGCTCAGAGGAGGGCAACTAAAGTAATAACTGCAGAAGAACAGAAAAATGGAGCTCAGAGTACCAAAGAATAAAAATATTTTATTGAAGCATAATTAAAAATGCACATAAATATAATGCCGTAAACAGGATACATGAGAGCAATGGAAAGAAAAAATGCGCCACCCTGGGAGGGCATACAGGTCACAAGTACATAAATATATGGCAGTCATAGAGAAATACTCGGTACCATGACCGATCTATGAGTGAAGTACATACAAAAAAATTTAAGTAAAGCGGTGACGAAGGCACGCCAAAAAGAGCGTTGGGGTAGCGCCATCCTGGGTTGTTTCACACACGGTCTGCTTCTGGTTTTAGGGCATACCTCCATGGCTTTTGGACCTTGGTGTTTTACTCCACCTGGTCTTTATTACTTTACTTTGGTTGTTCGATTACTTTCCATCCATTACTCTGCAGCTTTTTGTTCAACACACTATGTTGTCTGCCGTGGTTGGTCCCTAACTGACCTTCACTCACCGCTTTACTTTTATTTTTTGTATGTACTTCACTCATAGATCGGTCATGGTACCGAGTATTTCTCTATGACTGCCATATATTTATGTACTTGTGACCTGTATGCCCTCCCAGGGTGGCGCATTTTTTCTTTCCATTGCTCTCATGTATCCTGTTTACGGCATTATATTTATGTGCATTTTTAATTATGCTTCAATAAAATATTTTTATTCTTTGGTACTCTGAGCTCCATTTTTCTGTTCTTCTGCTATTGTACTCGGGAGCTTGTACCGAGTTACCTTCCATGGGTGCCCCTTGTGGTCACATTGTGCGGGCACTGTTCTTCTCCCCTTTGGGACACCCGGGGTCGTTTTTTGTTTTCTAATTAAAGTAATAACTGGAATGGGGGGACTACAGATTTATCAAAATTATGGTTATTCACATTAGAAAAAAGACGACAGAGGGGAGATCTAATAACTATGTATAAATATATCAGAGCTCAGTACAGAGATATCTCATCATCTATTTATCCCCAGGACTGTGACTGTGACGAGGGGACATCCTCTGCATCTGGAGGAAAGAAGGTTTCTACACAGACATAGAAGAGGATTCTTTACGGTAAGAGCAGTGAGACTATGGTACTCTCTGCCTGAGGAGGTGGTGATGGTGAGTACAATAAAGGAATTCAAGAGGGGCCTGGATGTATTTCTGGACTGTAATAATATTACGGGTTATAGTTATTAGATTTCTGGAGAGGTCATTGATCCAGGGAGTTATTCTGATTGCCTGATTGAAGTCGGGAAGGAATTTTTTCCCCTTAAGTGAGGAAAATTGGCTTCTACCTCACAAGGTTTTTTTTTCCTTCCTCTGGATCAACTTGCAGGATAAGAGGCTGAACTGGATGGACAGATGTCTTTTTTGACCCTTATAAATGTTACTATGTTACTATGTATATGTTGGCATATAACAAAGAAATGCATATATATACAAAATAATGGCATAGAAGTTAATGAACATACAACAGATTGTTTTTCCAATTTAGACATGATGGAAACAATACCAACTCTGGATACTGCTTCCAGTTGTGTCCAGGTTTACTAACTGTAAAATGTATCACAACATTATATTCCTTCTTACAATGGTGTTTACAAGATCCACTGTTCCATGAGCATTCGTGGTGCTTACTTGTGGGTGTGAAACGTGGGTCATTTCTTGGTATGACATTTCATGTTTTCCACTATCCCATGCACATGTGTCGTCTACTTATCGGAGTGGAATAAGGCCATTTCACAGTATGGAAATTCACTTAAGCTATTATCCTATGCAAATGCACCAGCTACTTGTGGTAGTGGATTAGAGCCATTTCTTGGTATGGCAATTCGCTGGTGCCAGTGTTCCATGCGCAAACTTCATTTTCTTGTGAATAGTAACATTGTACTTTTATATTGTCCCTTTTTCAGTATTGCAGGGGTTAAACTCTCTTGCTAAGACGTTATGCTTGTGACTGTATCTGCTTTGTGTCTGATCTGATCCTGTCTGCGTTCCTGCTGTATTCAGTCTGTGTTACGCTGCTAATTTGGTCTCAGTTTTGTTCTGTTTAGGATTTAGTCGTCCAGTCTGGTATTTCAGCTCTGTTTCCATCCTGCCTGTTTTTGTGTGCCATTTGGATCCCAGAGAGTTGTGTTCTTGTCTTGGTACCTATTTATACAGTGAATGTGGTTTTGGTGCACTTTTGGAGTGTTTTGTAGTTCCTGAGCCTCCTAGTACTTGCACCAGATTTCCTAATTCCGGGGGCTACCTGCCAAATATATCAATGCAACAAAACTGTCCCAGATGGTAGTGAGAATACAACAATTAGAGCCTACAATAACCCAAAAACAGTACCTCACTCCCCAACCTACTGCAACTTGTACAAAAAAAGAGCAAGGATTTTTACAAGGTAAAAAATCTCATTTTATTCAATATAAATCACATGATCATTACAGGTAATGCTCAAATGGGACAGGACATGGAGACTGGGCCACAAGGGGCTATACAATGTGGAGAATCACAATGGGGGATAATGTGACCATACCCATCAGAGAACAACTACTGACTATTGCTCACAACCTCTGTCCAAGGATGCTGTGAGGTGTCAATGGACGGTGCAGTACTACTAATAAAGATGGCATATAACAATGAACTGCAAACCTCTCGTCCCACCCTGATCCATCTACCAAGATACCTACCCATGTTGTTGCTGTAGAATGGTAACAAGACTCCCCCACTGCTTCAACCTCGACACGTGTTTCGCTACGTAGGCTTCGTCAGGAGGTATGATGAGAATACAACAGTCACAGAATGCACACTGATTTGCGTTCACATATTGTGATCCTATGTGATGCAAAATACCCTATAGTAACGTACCCACTCAGTGAACATAAGCATACACGAACAAAGGATAAACTGAGACTAGACGGGTATAGTAGCAAAATATACATATACTTTATTAGACAATAAATAAAAAGTAAATTTATATGTGATGTATCGCATAAGATAAAAAGGTGGACTACACCTGAGGGGACATAACATAGTTACATACAATTAGAGGGCAGTAAGGCTAACAATCAGCTAAGATTCACAAATGTCCAGAAAAAGTGCAAATGCATATCTCCAAACTTGTACACATATATACACGCACATAGGACTACTTCACATGTAATAAATTGTCACAAGTATTCACAATTTTACTGGTATACACATATGAATCTCCGGAAAAAAGGCTGCCAGTGCATCAAAGACCCCGATTTGAGATATACACGTGTGTATAGCAACTGGACAATCACAAGGTCCCATCCACTTGTAAAAATGGACTAATGCCTCAATCTCAGCAAAAAAGTGCGTATGTGCATATTATCATCCATTATAAAAATAGACATACAAAACCAAGTCCCATAGACATGCGTGAACATATATGTACATATCACCTTAAGGGCAAGTAGGATTACTGCCAGTGCCTTAAGAATAGAGCCATGTATGGATGCATATACAGATACAGATACATACACACAGGAATCAATCACCTAAATAGCTGTGTCTAAACAGATAGAATCAAAAAATCGCTTTACAGAGCAAAGAGTAGCCTCACACTATGAAATTACATACACATAAAATGAAAAACTGTCCAATCTCAGGAGAGCCACGTACCCCGACGTGCGTTTCGGCTGGAATGCCTTCTTCTGGGGGATGTGGCTCAACCTGCAATGTGTGTATATTTAAAGCACCTAGCTCACCTGTGTATAATTTAGACTAAATTTGCAGACTGCTACGTCTGCCAATGATGACATCTCTGGAGGAGAAAAGGTGGGGCGTGCCAGGCCACTCGATGGCCAGTCAGGCGGCAGTGCACGCAATTCCACCTCATGACGCGATAGTCACGTGATGGCCAGTCACGTGACCGGCCACGTCATGCACAAGGAAGGTCCTCAAATCAAAGAGCAAAGAAATTCACCCGCATCACGAAGGTCCTTGAACCGTAAAATAGCAACAATATAATAGAATAGTCTCTCCCACCGTTGAAAATGTAAAGAGAGGAGAAAGGAAAAAAAAGGTAGAAAATAAGATAAAGAATAAAGTAGAAAAAATCCAGTCAGTGGAATTGAAGTACCATGATGTAACACATTTAAGGGTATAGACCATGTACCGCTGTACACATATGTAGATATCAAGCATATATCGAAAGATCCACATGATAAATAAATAAGTGTCTAACCAATTATTATGTGATACGAATAAGTGCTAAAAAAGGGATACAATTCATTATACTACTGAATACATTCAGTGAATGATAAAAAGCAATGAAAAAAAATTCATAACTCCCATACACATACAACAGGGCTGTGCACGTTATCCCAAAAAACGATGCATTAAATCATGATTACATGTACAATCATTCCTAATAAGCGAAAAAGATATAATACATAATATATAAGTGAACGTGCAAAAAAGTATACATATACATAAAAAAAGTGAAAACAAGGAAATTGAAAAAATATATAAATATGATTAATAAAGCCTAATGATAAATAGAAAAAAAAAAATATATATATATATATATATACACAAATGTGGATCAACATATGTATACGTGTAGTATGATTGATAATACAGAAAATACTGCAAAATGTATCTCGTATATAGACAGCTGTGTAGCCATACTCATTGGCACACATGTCCACACGTTGATCGCAGCAATTCAGATTGATCAGAATGGAGGGCATTCAGTACATATTTTTTCCTGAGTTTCACCAAGGGTCATCAGAGATGGAAATAGCAACACATATATGTGATGGAAAAGAGTGATCTAGTTATATAAAGAATTACAAAAAAAATATTAACTAAAAACACATATTATTTAATATATTTGTTTCTTATTTTTATCTATTGTGCAAATATGAGCACAATAGATAAAAATAAGAAACAAATATATTAAATAATATAATGATGACTAGAGTTGAGCGAACACCTGGATGTTCGGGTTCGAGAAGTTCGGCCGAACATCCCGGAAATGTTCGGGTTCGGGATCCGAACCCGATCCGAACTTCGTCCCGAACCCGAACCCCATTGAAGTCAATGGGGACCCGAACTTTTCGGCACTAAAACGGCTGTAAAACAGCCCAGGAAAGGGCTAGAGGGCTGCAAAAGGCAGCAACATGTAGGTAAATCCCCTGCAAACAAATGTGGATAGGGAAATTAATTAAAATAAAAATTAAATAAATAAAAATTAACCAAAATCAATTGGAGAGAGGTTCCATAGCAGAGAATCTGGCTTCCCGTCACCCACCACTGGAACAGTCCATTCTCAGATATTTAGGCCCCGGCACCCAGGCAGAGGAGAGAGGTCCCGTAACAGACAATCTGGCTTCATGTCAGCAGAGAATCAGTCTTCATGTCATAGCAGAGAATCAGGCTTCACGTCACCCACCACTGTAAGAGTCCATTTTCATAAATTTAGGCCCAGCACCCAGGCAGAGGAGAGAGGTCCCGTAACAGACAATCTGGCTTCATGTCAGCAGAGAATCAGTCTTCATATCATAGCAGAGAATCTGGCTTCCCGTTACCCACCACTGGAACAGTCCATTCTCAGATATTTAGGCCCCGGCACCCAGGCAGAGGAGAGAGGTCCCGTAACAGACAATCTGGCTTCATGTCAGCAGAGAATCAGTCTTCATATCATAGCAGAGAATCAGGCTTCACGTCAGCCACCACTGCAACAGTCCATTGTCATAAATTCAGGCCCAGCACCCAGGCAGAGGAGAGAGGTCCCGTAACAGACAATCTGGCTTCATGTCAGCAGAGAATCAGTCTGCATGTCATAGCAGAGAATGAGGCTTCACGTCACCCACCACTGCAACAGTCCATTTTCATAAATTTAGGCCCAGCACCCAGGCAGAGGAGAGAGGTCCCGTAACAGAGGATCTGGCTTCATGTCACCAGAGAATCAGTCTGCATGTCATAGCAGAGAATCAGGCTTCACGTCACCCACCACTGCAACAGTCCATTTTCATAAATTTAGGCCCAGCACCCAGGCAGAGGAGAGAGGTCCCGTAACAGAGGATCTGGCTTCATGTCACCAGAGAATCAGTCTGCATGTCATAGCAGAGAATCAGGCTTCACGTCAGCCACCACTGCAACAATCCATTGGCATATATTTAGGCCTAGCACACAGGCAGAGGAGAGAGGTCCCGTAACAGACAATCTGGCTTCATGTCAGCAGAGAATCAGTCTTCATATCATAGCAGAGAATCAGGCTTCACGTCAGCCACCAATGCAACAGTCCATTGTCAGATATTTAGGCCCAGCACCCAGGCAGAGGAGAGAGGTCCCGTAACAGAGGATCTGGCTTCATGTCAGCAGAGAATCAGTCTTCATGTCATAGCAGAGAATCAGGCTTCACGTCACCCACCACTGTAAGAGTCCATTTTCATAAATTTAGGCCCAGCACCCAGGCAGAGGAGAGAGGTCCCGTAACAGACGATCTGGCTTCATGTCAGCAGAGAATCAGTCTGCATGTCATAGCAGAGAATGAGGCTTCACGTCACCCACCACTGCAACAGTCCATTTTCATAAATTTAGGCCCAGCACCCAGGCAGAGGAGAGAGGTCCCGTATCAGAGGATCTGGCTTCATGTCACCAGAGAATCAGTCTGCATGTCATAGCAGAGAATCAGGCTTCACGTCACCCACCACTGCAACAGTCCATTTTCATAAATTTAGGCCCAGCACCCAGGCAGAGGAGAGAGGTCCCGTAACAGAGGATCTGGCTTCATGTCACCAGAGAATCAGTCTGCATGTCATAGCAGAGAATCAGGCTTCACGTCAGCCACCACTGCAACAATCCATTGGCATATATTTAGGCCTAGCACACAGGCAGAGGAGAGAGGTCCCGTAACAGACAATCTGGCTTCATGTCAGCAGAGAATCAGTCTTCATATCATAGCAGAGAATCAGGCTTCACGTCAGCCACCAATGCAACAGTCCATTGTCAGATATTTAGGCCCAGCACCCAGGCAGAGGAGAGAGGTCCCGTAACAGAGGATCTGGCTTCATGTCAGCAGAGAATCAGTCTTCATGTCATAGCAGAGAATCAGGCTTCACGTCACCCACCACTGTAAGAGTCCATTTTCATAAATTTAGGCCCAGCACCCAGGCAGAGGAGAGAGGTCCCGTAACAGACGATCTGGCTTCATGTCAGCAGAGAATCAGTCTGCATGTCATAGCAGAGAATGAGGCTTCACGTCACCCACCACTGCAACAGTCCATTTTCATAAATTTAGGCCCAGCACCCAGGCAGAGGAGAGAGGTCCCGCAACAGAGGATCTGGCTTCATGTCAGCAGAGAATCAGTCTGCATGTCATAGCAGAGAATCAGGCTTCACGTCAGCCACCACTGCAACAGTCCATTGTCATAAATTCAGGCCCAGCACCCAGGCAGAGGAGAGAGGTCCCGTAACAGACAATCTGGCTTCATGTCACCAGAGAATCAGTCTGCATGTCATAGCAGAGAATGAGGCTTCACGTCAGCCACCACTGCAACAATCCATTGGCATATATTTAGGCCTAGCACACAGGCAGAGGAGAGGTTCATTCAACTTTGGGTAGCCTTGCAATATAATGGTAAAATGAAAATAAAAATAGGATTGAATGAGGAAGTGCCCTGGAGTCCAATAATATATGGTTATGGGGAGGTAGTTAATGTCTAATCTGGACAAGGGACGGACAGGTCCTGTGGGATCCATGCCTGGTTCATTTTTATGAACGTCAGCTTGTCCACATTGGCTGTAGACAGGCGGCTGCGTTTGTCTGTAATGACGCCCCCTGCCGTGCTGAATACACGTTCAGACAAAACGCTGGCTGCCGGGCAGGCCAGCACCTCCAAGGCATAAAAGGCTAGCTCTGGCCACGTGGACAATTTAGAGACCCAGAAGTTGAATGGGGCCGAACCATCAGTCAGTACGTGGAGGGGTGTGCACACGTACTGTTCCACCATGTTAGTGAAATGTTGCCTCCTGCTAACACGTTGCGTATCAGGTGGTGGTGCAGTTAGCTGTGGCGTGTTGACAAAAGTTTTCCACATCTCTGCCATGCTAACCCTGCCCTCAGAGGAGCTGGCCGTGACACAGCTGCCTTGGCGACCTCTTGCTCCTCCTCTGCCTTGGCCTTGGGCTTCCACTTGTTCCCCTGTGACATTTGGGAATGCTCTCAGTAGCGCGTCTACCAACGTGCGCTTGTACTCGCGCATCTTCCTATCACGCTCCAGTGCAGGAAGTAAGGTGGGCACATTGTCTTTGTAGCGTGGATCCAGCAGGGTGGCAACCCAGTAGTCCGCACAGGTTAAAATGTGGGCAACTCTGCTGTCGTTGCGCAGGCACTGCAGCATGTAGTCGCTCATGTGTGCCAGGCTGCCCAGGGGTAAGGACAAGCTGTCCTCTGTGGGAGGCGTATCGTCATCGTCCTGCCTTTCCCCCCAGCCACGCACCAGTGATGGACCCGAGCTGCGTTGGGTGCCACCCCGCTGTGACCATGCTTCATCCTCATCCTCCTCCACCTCCTCCTCATCCTCGTCCTCCTCGTCCTCCAGTAGTGGGCCCTGGCTGGCCACATTTGTACCTGGCCTCTGCTGTTGCCAAAAACCTCCCTCTGAGTCACTTCGAAGAGACTGGCCTGAAAGTGCTAAAAATGACCCCTCTTCCTCCTCCTCCTCCTCCTCCTCCTGGGCCACCTCCTCTTCCATCATCGCCCTAAGTGTTTTCTCAAGGAGACATAGAAGTGGTATTGTAACGCTGATAACGGTGTCATCGCCACTGGCCATGTTGGTGGAGTACTCGAAACAGCGCAACAGGGCACACAGGTCTCGCATGGAGGCCCAGTCATTGGTGGTGAAGTGGTGCTGTTCTGTAGTGCGACTGACCCGTGCGTGCTGCAGCTGAAACTCCACTATGGCCTGCTGCTGCTCGCACAGTCTGTCCAGCATGTGCAAGGTGGAGTTCCACCTGGTGGGCACGTCGCATATGAGGCGGTGAGCGGGAAGGCCGAAGTTACGCTGTAGCGCAGACAGGCGAGCAGCGGCAGGATGTGAACGCCGGAAGCGCGAACAGACGGCCCGCACTTTATGCAGCAGCTCTGACATGTCGGGGTAGTTGTGAATGAACTTCTGCACCACCAAATTCAGCACATGCGCCAAGCAAGGGATGTGCGTCAAATTGGCTAGTCCCAGAGCTGCAACGAGATTTCGCCCATTATCACACACCACCAGGCCGGGCTTGAGGCTCACCGGCAGCAACCACTCGTCGGTCTGTTGTTCAATACCCCGCCACAACTCCTGTGCGGTGTGGGGCCTGTCCCCCAAACATATGAGTTTCAGAATGGCCTGCTGACGTTTACCCCGGGCTGTGCTGAAGTTGGTGGTGAAGGTGTGTGGCTGACTGGATGAGCAGGTGGAAGAAGAGGAGGAGGAAGCCGAGAAGGAGGAGGTGGCAACAGGAGGCAAAGAATGTTGCCCTGCGATCCTTGGCGGCGGAAGGACGTGCGCCAAACAGCTCTCCGCCTGGGGCCCAGCTGCCACTACATTTACCCAGTGTGCAGTTAGGGAGATATAGCGTCCCTGGCCGTGCTTACTGGTCCACGTATCTGTGGTTAGGTGGACCTTGCTACAGATGGCGTTGCGCAGTGCACACTTGATTTTATCGGATACTTGGTTGTGCAGGGAAGGCACGGCTCTCTTGGAGAAGTAGTGCCGGCTGGGAACAACATACTGTGGGACAGCAAGCGACATGAGCTGTTTGAAGCTGTCTGTGTCCACCAGCCTAAATGACAGCATTTCATAGGCCAGTAGTTTAGAAATGCTGGCATTCAGGGCCAGGGATCGAGGGTGGCTAGGTGGGAATTTACGCTTTCTATCAAATGTTTGTGAGATGGAGAGCTGAACGCTGGCGTGTGACATGGTTGAGACGCTTGGTGACGGAGGTGGTGGTGGTGGTGTTGGTGGTACATCCCCTGTTTGCTGGGCGGCAGGTGCCAACGTTCCTCCAGAGGCGGAGGAAGAGGCCGAGGCGGCAGCAGCAGAATAGGCCGAGGCGGCAGCAGCAGAAGAGGTAGCAGGGGGAGCCTGAGTGACTTCCTTGGTTTTAAGGTGTTTACTCCACTGCAGTTCATGCTTTGCATGCAGGTGCCTGGTCATGCAGGTTGTGCTCAGGTTCAGAACGTTAATGCCTCGCTTCAGGCTCTGATGGCACAGCGTGCAAACCACTCGGGTCTTGTCGTCAGCACATTGTTTGAAGAAGTGCCATGCCAGGGAACTCCTTGAAGCTGCCTTTGGGGTGCTCGGTCCCAGATGGCGGCGGTCAGTAGCAGGCGGAGTCTCTTGGCGGCGGGTGTTCTGCTTTTGCCCACTGCTCCCTCTTTTGCTACGCTGTTGGCTCGGTCTCACCACTGCCTCTTCCTCCGAACTGTGAAAGTCAGTGGCACGACCTTCATTCCATGTGGGGTCTAGGACCTCATCGTCCCCTGCATCGTCTTCCACCCAGTCTTGATCCCTGACCTCCTGTTCAGTCTGCACACTGCAGAAAGACGCAGCAGTTGGCACCTGTGTTTCGTCATCATCAGAGACATGCTGAGGTGGTATTCCCATGTCCTCATCATCAGGAAACATAAGTGGTTGTGCGTCAGTGCATTCTGTCTTTCACCGCTGGGGAAGGGCTAGGTGGATGCCCTTGGGAAACCCTGCCAGCGGAGTCTTCAAACAGCATAAGAGACTGCTGCATAACTTGAGGCTGAGACAGTTTCCCTGGTATGCATGGGGGTGATGTGACAGACTGATGGGGTTGGTTTTCAGGCGCCATCTGTGCGCTTTCTGCAGAAGACTGGGTGGGAGATAATGTGAACGTGCTGGATCCACTGTCGGCCACCCAATTGACTAATGCCTGTACCTGCTCAGGACTTACCATCCTTAGAACGGCATTGGGCCCCACCATATATCGCTGTAAATTCTGGCGGCTACTGGGACCTGAGGTAGTTGGTACACTAGGACGTGTGGATGTGGCAGAACGGCCACGTCCTCTCCCAGCACCAGAGGGTCCACTAACACCACCACGACCATGTCCACGTCCGCGTCCCTTACTAGATGTTTTTCTCATTGTTATGGTTCACCACAACAACAAATATATTATTTGGCCCAATGTATTGTATTCAAATTCAGCGGGATATAAATTTGAGGCCTAGTATTTAGGCGCTGGGTGACCGGTATGGATTTAGTGACAGAATTAGACTTGGAAATGCACAGAAGCGTGTGTGTGAAGTTATTCTGAATGACCCTATGTGCACCTTGAATATTATATACCCTTTTTGGGATAGATTTCAAATAGCTCTGATATAGCAGGAACCACTAAATTATGAAATTGCTAAATTGGGAATTGTATTTCAACCCAGAACAAAAAATGTGCTTTGACGGACACTAAATATCTTGCCCAGCAACAACAGTACAGCGGTAACGAGAGATTTAGCAGGATATAAATTTGAGGCCTAGTATTTAGGCGCTGGGTGACAGGTATGGGTTTAGTGACAGAATTAGACTTGGAAATACACAGTAGCGGGTGTGTGTGAAGTTATTCTGAATGACCCAATGTGCACCTTGAATATTATATACCCTTTTAGGGATAGATTTCAAATAGCTCTGATATAGCAGAAACCACTAAATTATGAAATTGCTAAATTGGGAATTGTACTTCAACCCAGAACAAAAAATGTGCTTTGACGGACACTAAATAACTTTCCCAGCTACAACAGGACAGCGGTAACGAGAGATTTAGCGGGATATAAATTTGAGGCCTAGTATTTAGGCGCTGGGTGACAGGTATGGGTTTAGTGACAGAATTAGACTTGGAAATACACAGTAGCGGGTGTGTGTGAAGTTATTCTGAATGACCCTATGTGCACCTTCAATATGATCTACCCTTTTAGGGATAGATTTCAAATAGCTCTGATATAGCAGAAACCACTAAATTATGAAATTGCTAAATTGGGAATTGTATTTCAACCCAGAACAAAAAATGTGCTTTGACGGACACTAAATAACTTTCCCAGCTACAACAGGACAGCGGTAACGAGAGATTTAGCAGGATATAAATTTGAGGCCTAGTATTTAGGCGCTGGGTGACAGGTATGGGTTTAGTGACAGAATTAGACTTGAAAATACACAGTAGCGGGTGTGTGTGAAGTTATTCTGAATGACCCAATGTGCACCTTGAATATTATATACCCTTTTAGGGATAGATTTCAAATAGCTCTGATATAGCAGAAACCACTAAATTATGAAATTGCTAAATTGGGAATTGTACTTCAACCCAGAACAAAAAATGTGCTTTGACGGACACTAAATAACTTTCCCAGCTACAACAGGACAGCGGTAACGAGAGATTTAGCAGGATATAAATTTGAGGCCTAGTATTTAGGCGCTGGGTGACAGGTATGGGTTTAGTGACAGAATTAGACTTGAAAATACACAGTAGCGGGTGTGTGTGAAGTTATTCTGAATGACCCAATGTGCACCTTGAATATTATATACCCTTTTAGGGATAGATTTCAAATAGCTCTGATATAGCAGAAACCACTAAATTATGAAATTGCTAAATTGGGAATTGTACTTCAACCCAGAACAAAAAATGTGCTTTGACGGACACTAAATAACTTTCCCAGCTACAACAGGACAGCGGTAACGAGAGATTTAGCGGGATATAAATTTGAGGCCTAGTATTTAGGCGCTGGGTGACCGGTATGGATTTAGTGACAGAATTAGACTGGGATATGGCCAAAAAATAACCACACTATTGCTGGTTAAATGCACTTGGTGACGGGCGCAGCTTGCCCCTGATGTAGTATATGGCCAAAAAATAAACAGACTATTGCTGGTTAAATGCACTTGGTGTCACAGCTTGACCAACCACACTACTGAGGGTTAAATGCACTTGGTGACGGGCGCAGCTTGCCCCTGATGTAGTATATGGCCAAAAAATAAACAGACTATTGCTGGTTAAATGCACTTGGTGTGACAGCTTCACCCTGATGTAGGCTTTAGCCAGAAAACAACCACACCATTGAGGGTTAAATGCACTTGGTGACAGGCGCAGCTTGCCCCTGATTTTGTATATGGCCAAAAAATGAACAGACTATTGCTGGTTAAATGCACTTGGTGTGACAGCTTCACCCTGATGTAGGCTTTAGCCAAAAAACAACCACACCATTGAGGGTTAAATGCACTTGGTGACAGGCGCAGCTTGCCCCTGATTTTGTATATGGCCAAAAAATGAACAGACTATTGCTGGTTAAATGCACTTGGTGTGACAGCTTCACCCTGATGTAGGCTTTAGCCAAAAAACAACCACACCATTGAGGGTTAAATGCACTTGGTGACAGGCGCAGCTTGCCCCTGATTTTGTATATGGCCAAAAAATGAACAGACTATTGCTGGTTAAATGCACTTGGTGTGACAGCTTCACCCTGATGTAGGCTTTAGCCAAAAAACAACCACACCATTGAGGGTTAAATGCACTTGGTGACAGGCGCAGCTTGCCCCTGATTTTGTATATGGCCAAAAAATGAACAGACTATTGCTGGTTAAATGCACTTGGTGTGACAGCTTCACCCTGATGTAGGCTTTAGCCAAAAAACAACCACACCATTGAGGGTTAAATGCACTTGGTCGCAGCTTGTGCTGGCGCACCACAAGACACAAAATGGCCGCCGATCACCCCAGAAAAATGTGACTGACAAACGGTCTGGGCAGCCTAAAAACAGTGAGCAATTGAGGATCAGCAGCTCAATGATCCACAGCTGCAGATCGATCAGTTAATCAAGTCCTTTGGAGGAGTTAATCTGCCTAATCTCGCCCTACTGTCGCAGCCGCAACCTCTCCCTACGCTAATCAGAGCAGAGTGACGGGCGGCGCTATGTGACTCCAGCTTAAATAGAGGCTGGGTCACATGGTGCTCTGGCCAATCACAGCCATGCCAATAGTAGGCATGGCTGTGATGGCCTCTTGGGGCAAGTAGTATGACGCTTGTTGATTGGCTGCTTTGCAGCCTTTCAAAAAGCGCCAAGAAAGCGTCACAAAAGCGCCAAGAAAGCGACGAACACCGAACCCGAACCCGGACTTTTACGAAAATGTCCGGGTTCGGGTCCGTGTCACGGACACCCCAAAATTCGGTACGACCCCGAACTATACAGTTCGAGTTCGCTCATCCCTAGTGATGACATAAGAACATAAAAATAATTATAATCAAAAAAGTGGCGTGGCACTCAGAGAAAAAGAGCGAAACCACAGACATCATTAAGGCCCCTTGGTTGTATCGTATCCAAGGTCCAAATCCACCTTGTCTCACGCTGAGCAAGCATCTTCATAACATTTCCACCTCTCATTCCCACATTCATGTGGTCAATACCACGTCTTTTCAAGAGGGACTGATTTCCTTTGCGCATTCGTATGCCAATCGCTTCCTGGGGCTGTGGGAGAGGGAACTATTCAAGTCAGATCACATTACGTCGATGGACCGGGTCATTTTCTGGGCCCGGTACATCGACAATATCTTCTTGATCTGGCATGGTTTCGCTGCTGAATTACAGGGGTTCATGGATAGTTTGAATATTAATATGTATACAATATTTATTTAATTATAATTTCAATCCCAAAACGGTGGATTTTCTAGATGTTAAGATCAAGACTGATGACATGGGCTATTTACAGACGGATGTGTATAGAAAGGAGACATCTGCTAATACTTTATTGCATGCGTCCTCATCACATCCAATCCAAACTATCAGAGGAATTCCAACTGGTCAATTTATTAAGATAAGGAGGATATGTTCTAGTAATGATGACTTTGAGAAACAGGCAGATATCCTGAAAAATTGTTTTCCTCGAAAGGGGATATAGTAAAAGATCTATCAAAAAAGCTTAAAATAGAGCAAAAAATACACCACGAGGGAGTTTGGTGAACCCTAAGGTGAGGCATCAATCTGTTGAAACAGTGAAGTACATTACCAACTATCATTCCCAGTGGGAAGATATGTACCAGTTATTAAAAAGGTTCTGGCCAATCTTGAGGACTTATTCAGTCCTGGCGCAATATTTGCCCGCTCATCCATCATTGGTAGCCAGGCGCTCGAGAAACCTGTGTGACCATCTAGTCAAATCCTATTATACACCTGCAGATAGGGGAGTAATTTTTGGTTCCAGGGGACCGAAATGGGGCTGTTCCCCATGTGGCAGATGCGTAGCGTGTCCAAATATAGAGAAGGCCACGGACTAGTAACTCAACTCAGACTAAAATGTATCAAATTAGACACAGCATTACCTGCACTACTAAAGCAGTAGTGTATTATGCAACTTCCCCATGTCAAAAAATTTATGTTGGCCTCCCCACTAGGGAACTAAAAATCTGAGTGATGGAACATATTCGAGACATAGTGAAAGCCAAAGATGTTGTCGAGTTAGTCAATTTAAAACCCATTCCCAAGCACTTTAAAAAATTCCATCAGGGAAATCCGTCCCTCTTAAAAATATGTGGTATTGACCACGTGAATGTGGGAATGAGAGGTGGAAATGTTATGAAGATGCTTGCTCAACGTAAGACAAGGTGGATTAAGACCTTGGATACGATACAACCAAGAGGCCTTAATGATGTCTGTGGTTTCGCTCCTTTTCTCTGAGTGCCACACCACTTTTTTAATTATAATTATTTTTATGTTCTTATGTCATCATTATCTTATTTAATATATTTGTTTCTTATTTTTATCCATTGTGCTCATCTTTGTTTATGTGTTTTTAGTTAATAATTTCTTTTTTATTCTTTATATACCTAGCTCATTCTTTTCCATCACATATACAGTACAGACCAAAAGTTTGGACACACCTTCTCATTCAAAGAGTTTTCTTTATTTTCATGACTATGAAAAGTGTAGATTCACACTGAAGGCATCAAAACTATGAATTAACACATGTGGAATTATATACATAACAAAGTGTGAAACAACTGAAAATATGTCATATTCTAGGTTCTTCAAAGTAGCCACCTTTTGCTTTGATTAATGCTTTGCACACTCTTGGCATTCTCTTGATGAGCTTCAAGAGGTAGTCACCTGAAATGGTTTTCACTTCACAGGTGTGCCCTGTCAGATTTAATAAGTGGGATTTCTTGCCTTATAAATGGGGTTGAGACCATCAGTTGCGTTGTGGAGAGGTCAGGTGGATACACAGCTGATAGTCCTACTGAATAGACTATTAGAATTTGTATTATGGCAAGAAAAAAGTGGCCATCATTACTTTAAGAAATGAAGGTCAGTCAGTCTGAAAAATTGGGAAAACTTTGAAAGTGTCCCCAAGTGCAGTCAAAAAAAACATCAAGCGCTACAAAGAAACTGGCTCACATGCGGACCGCCCCAGGAAAGGAAGACTAAGAGTCACCTCTGCCGCGGAGGATAAGTTCATCCGAGTCACCAGCCTCAGAAATCACAGGTTAACAGCAGCTCAGATTAGAGACCAGGTCAATGCCACACAGAGTTCTAGCAGCAGACCTCTCTAGAACAACTGTTAAGAGGAGACTGTGTGAAATCAGGCCTTCATGAGGTAGTCGCCAGGTGCTGAATCTGTTGATTGCTTTTCCTTCACTCTGTGTTCCACCTCATCCCAAACCATCTCATTAGGGTTAAAGTGGTATTCCCATCTTAGACAATGGGGGCATATTGCTAGGATTTTTTGGATTTTTCATTTCTATGGGGCCAACCGAAATAGTCTAGCCAGTGTTTTGCTATTTTTGGCGGCCCCATAGAAATGAATGGAGGGTGGGTGCACATGCACAGTGCCCCTTCATTCACTTGCGGGGACCTGTTCTCGATATAGGTGTGGGTCTCAGCAGTGGGACCCACACCTATCAGACAATGGAGGCATATCCTGGCCCGCCATATGCCCCCATTGTCTCAGATGGGAATACCCCTTTAAGGTCATGTGATTGTGGAGACCATATAATCTGAAACAGCAGTCCATCACTCTTCTTCTTGGACAAAGATCCCTTATATAGCCTGGAGGTATATTTGGGTCATTGTCCTGTTGAAAAACACTAAGCGCAAACCAGATGGGATGGCATGTTGCAGCAAAATGCTGTGACAAAATTATATTTTAGTTAAATTGGGGACCAGATTAACAATGTAAAAAATGAAAATCTAGTACATGACAACATGTATCCAGAGATCCCCCCATTCATTGTTGTTTCAAGCTGTCAGCTTAGGAGGCATGTCCTTTCTCCAGGTTGGGTACTTTCTGCTGCAGCTTGTGGCAACTGAAGGAAATAATTGAGCATGTGCTTACATCTCAGTGAACAGGACAGGGAAATTAGAAAAAGAGCAAACAGCAGATAGATCTCATTGAATAACTCAGTAGCTATAATACATTTTAATTACATGAAATTGCAAAAGAATTCAGATCCATGTGCTGGTTTGAAAACTGTAGAATATTTTTCATGGGACAACCCCTTTAAGCATGCCTTGAATTTTCCCAGTAGGTGATTGTCAAACCTTATCAACTTCTTCAATGTTCAATGACTGCACAGGTCACAAAGCATGCCTATAAATCTCCATAGAAATCAATTAGCCCCTTGCAGACTATTGTGTCTATGGCCCATGGTGACTAATGTAAAGCATATCTCTAAATGCTATTAACACCAGCTCAGGCAAGACGGTTGACTCCATAGTTATTTTCAGAATGTAGAATAAAAAAATTCACAGTCATAAAATACAAAACAGACTAGAAAAAAAGGACTTATCTGGTTTTAACTAGTAGAAAATACAGTTGTAGATGACATAGCCCCTTTAAAGCGCTATTTTGCAATTATTATTAATCTCTAAATGCAAATGACCATGTAATATTTTAGTTTAACATAACATTTGTGAAATATTAATTTGAAACCAAAACTATTATGATAACCAAGTGAGGAGAAATAAAGAAGTGTGATGCAAATAATCCAAATATATAGAAAATTGATATATCGATTATGCTCAAATAGTAATCGCAATTATACTATTAAAAAGTTTTATTTATGTATAAAAAAATATAATTAAACTGGTAACAAATTAAAGTTATGGAAGTAATTTCACCAAATAATGCCCTGCATCAATTATAAATAAGACATAAGCATAAAAGCACGTACTACAGAGACTTTATTGCCTTGTAAAATACTGATCGAAAAAATGATGAATAAAATGTCAATTGGGGCAGATAGTTGTAGAAGAGATAAAGTAAAGGTATCATCCACAGAAAAGCTAAATAATGCAAATAGTTATCAATGCCAATCTGAACAAAAATAGACAAATGCAATTAGTGATACAATGGAGAGAGATTAAAGCTTGTGTTAGAAAGTCAGATCAGCAAGCGATTGTCCGGAGGGAAGCATTTCCTCCAAGCAATCGCTTGCTAGCTAGCAGAGGAGACCACTGCTGTTACATGCAGCGATTTCCTCCGCAGCATGGGGAGGAGCATTCGTTATGCAAGTATGCTTAAGAATCAGAATTGCCCAATGAATGATTGCTTGAAAATCTGGCAATTGGTGGCAGTATTACACTGTAAGATGATTGCTAATGAGTAGGGATGAGTACCGAATTTTGGGGTGTCCATGACACGGACCCAAACCCGAACATTTTCGTAAAAGTCTGGGTTCAGGTTAGGTGTTCGGCGCTTTCTTGGCGCTTTTTGAAAGGCTGCAAAGCAGCCAATCAACAAGCGTCATACTACTTGCCCCAAGAGGCCGTCACAGCCATGCCTACTATTGGCATGGCTGTGATTGGCCAGTGCAGCATGTGACCCAGCCTCTATTTAAGCTGGAGTCACGTAGCACCGCACGTCACTCTGCACTGATCAGTGTAGGGAGAGGATGCAGCTGCTTCTGTTAGGGCGAGATTAGGCAGGGATTTACTCAGCAAAAACACTTAATTCAGCGATTGATCTACAGCTGTGAATCATTCAACTGCTGCTATTTAACTGCTCACTGTTTTTAAGCAGCCCAGAGCGTTTTTCTGTCACTTTTTTCTGGGGTAATCGGCAGCCATTTTGTGTCTTGTGGTGCGCCAGCACAAGCTGCCACCAAATACATTTAACCATCAATAGTGTGTTTTTTGTTTGTTTTTTGTTTTTTTTTGCTATATCCTACATCAGGTGCTTGGCTGTGCTTACTATTTTATTGAGGGGTGAAATACAATTGCCAAAATAGCAGTACCCTAAATCTGGTGTTTCAGCTGTGGCTAGCCAATTGAAATACTGTCTGCTGTCTGGCAAAGGATATATTTTTGTTCTGGGTTGAAATACAATTCCCAACTTAGCAATTCCCTAAATCAGTGGTTTCTGCTGTATCAGGCCAAGTTTAAATCTATCCATAAAAGGGTATATTAGATTGAAGGTGCGGATAGGGTCATTCTCAATAACTTCACATGTTACTGGGCATTTCCAAGTCTAATTCTGTCCGTAAACGTATACCTGTCATCCAGCGCATAAATAATAGGCCTACAATTTATATTCAGCTAAATCTGTTGTTACTGCTGTGGCTGGTCAATTTATTTAGTGTCCGCCAAAGCACGGTTTTTGTTCTGGGTTGAAATACAATTCCAAACTTAGCAATTCCCTAAATCAGTGGTTTCTGCTGTATCAGGCCAAGTTTAAATCTATCCATAAAAGGGTATATTAGATTAAAGGTGCGGATAGGGTCATCCTCAATAACTTCACACGCTACCGTGCATTTCCAAGTCTAATTCAGTCCGTAAACGTATACCTGTCATCCAGGGCCTAAATAAATATTTATATTCAGCTAAATCTGTGGTTATTGCTGTGGCTGGTCAAGTTATTTAGTGTCCGTCAAAGGACCGAGGACCCAAAAGGCAGCTTCAAGGAGTTCCCTGGCACTTCTTCAAACAATGTGCAGATGACAAGACCCGAGTGGTTTGCATGCTGTGCCATCAGAGCCTGAAGCGAGGCATTAACGTTCTGAACCTTAGCACAACCTGCATGACCAGGCACCTGCATGCAAAGCATGAACTGCAGTGGAGTAAACACCTTAAAAACAAGGAACTCACTCAGGCTCACCCTGCTACCTCTTCTGCTGCTGCCGCCTCGGCCTCTTCCTCCGCCTCTGGAGGAACGTTGGCACCTGCCGCGCAGCAAACACAGGATGTACCACCAACACCACCACCTCCGTCACCAAGCATCTCAACCATGTCACACGGCAGCATTCAGCTCTCCATCTCGCAAACATTTGAGAGAAAGCGTAAATTCCCACCTAGCCACCCTCGATCCCTGGCCCTGAATGCCAGCATTTCTAAACTACTGGCCTATGAAATGCCGTCATTCAGGCTGGTGGACACAGACAGATTCAAACAGCTCATGTCGCTTGCTGTCCCACAGTATGTTGTTCCCAGCCGCCACTACTTCTCCAAGAGAGCCGTGCCTTCCCTGCACAACCAAGTACTCGATAAAATCTAGTGTTCACTGCGCAACGCCATCTGTGGCAAGGTCCACCTAACCACAGATACGTGGACCAGTAAGCACGGCCAGGGACGCTATATCTCCCTAACTGCACACTGGATAAATGTAGTGGCGGCTGGGCCCCAGGCGGAGAGCTGTTTGGCGCACGTCCTTCCGCCGCCAAGGATCGCAGGACAACATTCTTTGCCTCCTGTTGCCTCCTCCTCCTACTCGGCTTCCTCCTCCTCTTCTCTTCTTCCACCTGCTCATCCAGTCAGCCACACACCTTCACCACCAACTTCAGCACAGCCCGGGGTAAACGTCAGCAGGCCATTCTGAAACTCATATGTTTGGGGGACAGGCCCCACACCGCACAGGAGTTGTGGCGGGGTATAGGACAACAGACCCATGAGTGGTTGCTGCCGGTGAGCCTCAAGCCCGGCCTGGTGGTGTGCGATAATGGGCGAACTCTCGTTGCAGCTCTGGGACTAGCACATCCCTTGCCTGGCGCATGTGCTGAGTTTGGTGGTGCAGAAGTTCATTCACAACTACCCCGACATGTCAGAGCTGCTGCATAAAGTGCAAGCCGTCTGTTCACACTTCCGGCGTTCACATCCTGCCGCTGCTCGCCTGTCTGCGCTACAGCGTAACTTCGGCCTTCCCGCTCACCGCCTCATATGCGACGTTCCGACCAGGTGGAACTCCACCTTGCACATGCTGGACAGACTGTGCGAGCAGCAGCAGGCGATAGTGGAGTTTCAGCTGCAGCACGCACGGGTCAGTCACACTGCGGAACAGCACCACTTCACCACCAATGACTGGGCCTCCATGCGAGACCTGTGTGCCCTGTTGCGCTGTTTCGAGTACTCGACCAACATGGCCAGTGGCGATGACGACGTTATCAGCGTTACAATACCACTTCTATGTCTCCTTGAGAAAACACTTAGGGTGATGATGGAAAAGGAGGTGGCCCAGGAGGAGGAGGAAGAGGGGTAATTTTTAGCACTTTCAGGCCAGTCTCTTCGAAGTGACTCAGAGGGAGGTTTTTTGCAAGAGCAGAAACCAGGTACAAATGTGGCCAGACAGGGCCCACTACTGGAGGAGGAGGTGGAGGAGGATGAGGATGAAGCATGGTCACAGCTGGGTGGCACCCAACGCAGCTCGGGTCCATCACTGGTGCGTGGCTGGGGGGAAACCCAGGACGATGACGATACGCCTCCCACAGAGGACAGCTTGTCCTTACCTCTGGGCAGCCTGGCACACATGAGCGACTACATGCTGCAGTGCCTGCGCAACAACAGCAGAGTTGCCCACATTTTAACGTGTGCGGACTACTGGGTTGCCACCCTGCTAGATCCACGGTACAAAGACAATGTGCCCACCTTACTTCCTGCACTGGAGCGTGATAGGAAGATGTGCGAGTACAAGCGCACATTGGTAGACGCGCTACTGAGAGCATTGCCAAATTTCACAGGGGAACAAGTGGAAGGCGAAGGCAGAGGAGGAGCAAGAGGTCGCCAAGGCAGCTGTGTCACGGCCAGCTCCTCTGAGGGCAGGGTTAGCATGGCAGAGATGTGGAAAACTTTTGTCAACACGCCACAGCTAACTGCACCACCACCTGATACGCAACGTGTTAGCAGGAGGCAACATTTCACTAACATGGTGGAACAGTACGTGTGCACACCCCTCCACGTACTGACTGATGGTTCGGCCCCATTCAACTTCTGGGTCACAAAATTGTCCACGTGGCCAGAGCTAGCCTTTTATGCCTTGGAGGTGCTGGCCTTCCCGACGGCCAGCGTTTTGTCTGAACGTGTATTCAGCACGGCAGGGGGCGTCATTACAGACAAACGTAGCCGCCTGTCTATAACCAATGTGGACAAGCTGACGTTCATAAAAATTAACCAGGGCTTGGATCGCACAGGACCTGTCCATCCCTTGTGCAGATTAGACATTTATAACTACCTCCCCTCAACCATATATTATTGTAATCCAGGGCACTTCCTTATCCAATCCTCTTATTATTTTCATTTTACCATTATATTGCGCTGCAACCCAAAGTTGAATGAACCTCTCCTCTGTCTGGGTGCCGGGGCCTAAAAATATCCGACAGTGGCCTGTTCCAGTGTTGGGTGACATGAAGCCTGATTCTCTGCTATTACATGAAGCCTGATACTCTGCTATGGGACCTCTCTCCTATGTCTGGGTGCCGGGGCCTAAAAATATCTGACAGTGTCCTGTTCCAGTGTTGGGTGACATGAAGCATGATTCTCTGCTATGACATGAAGCCTGATTCTCTGCTATGGGACCTCTCTCCTCTGTCTGGGTGCCGGGGCCTAAAAATATCTGACAGTAGCCTGTTCCAGTGTTGGGTGACATGAAGCCTGATTCTCTGCTATGACATGAAGCCTGAATCTCTGCTATGGGACCTCTCTCCTCTGTCTGGGTGCCGGGGCCTAAAAATATCTGACAGTGGCCTGTTCCAGTGTTGGGTGACATGAAGCATAATTCTCTGCTATGGTAACTCTCTCCTCTGTCTGGGTGCCGGGGCCTAAAAATATCTGACAGTGGCCTGTTCCAGTGTTGGGTGACATGAAGCCTGATTCTCTCCTATGACATGAAGCCTGATTCTCTGCTATGACTTGAAGCCTGATTCTCTGCTATGACATAAAACCTGATTCTCTGCTATGGGACCTCTCTCCTCTGTCTGGGTGCCGGGGCCTAAATATCTGACAATGGCCTGTTCCAGTGGTGGGTGACGTGAAGCCTGATTCTCTGCTATGACATGAAGCCTGATTCTCTGCTATGACATGAAGCCTGATTCTCTGCTATGGGACCTCTCTCCTCTGTCTGGGTGCCGGGGCCTAAATATCTGACAATGGCCTGTTCCAGTTTTGGGTGACGTGAAGCCTGATTCTCTGCTATGACGTGAAGCCTGATTCTCTGCTATGACGTGAAGCCTGATTTTCTGCTATGACATGAAGCCTGAATCTCTGCTATGGGACCTCTCTCCTCTGTCTGGGTGCCGGGGCCTAAATATCTGACAGTGGCCTGTTCCAGTGGTGGTTGACATGAAGCCTGATTCTCTGCCATGACACCTCCCTCCAATTGATATTGGCTAATTTTTATTTATTTTATTTTTACTTTAATTCATTTCCCTATCCACATTTGTTTGCAGGGGATTTACCTACCTTTTGCAGCCCTCTAGCCCTTTCCTGGGCTATTTTACAGCCTTTTTAGTGCCAAAAAGTTCGGGTCCCCATTGACTTCAATGGGGTTCAGGTTCGGGGCGAAGTTCGGGTCGAGTTCGGATCCCGAACCCAAACATTTCCGGGAAGTTCGGCCAAACCTTTTGAACCCGAACATCCAGGTGTTTTCACGAACCCTCATTTAGCGATTATCGGCCGAAATATCTTCCAGTGTAATACAGCCTTAAAGGGGTTGTCCGGGATCAAACTCACTTTTTTTTAAAGTAGCTTACTCACCATTATTAGCCAAGTTTATGTTCCCAAGATGCTTTTAGGTAGCTTTTACACTGCTGCATTGCTCCTATAGTCCCCAACAGACTGTTTACATATCTGTTTATGTATGCCATCACTTCCTGCTGCAAAGTATTGTGTGTCCCAGTGCAGCTCAGCGGCAGGCAGTTTCTACAGTGTAAGATCACCCCCCCCCCCCCCCCCATACATATTCAGCCTCCTGCACATTATTCACTCCTCCATAGATCCGCCCCCCTCATACATATTCAGCCTCCTGCACATTATTCACTCCTCCATAGATCCGCCCCCTCATACATATTCAGCCTCCTGCACATTATTCACTCCTCCATAGATCTGCTCCCTCATACATATTCAGCCTCCTGCACATTAGTCACTCCTCCATAGATCCGCCCCCTCATACATATTCCTTCCCCCATAAACTCCTCCTTGCAAATGTCATGTGCTCAATGCTTGCAGAGCAGAGAGGCAGACAGTGAATCCACATACAGAAAGCACAGCTTTCCAGAATGGTACATCATTTATACTGCATTCCTTTTATGTTTACATTCATCATTACAATAACCACTTTATAGTAATCTATCCAAGCGATGATAAAGTTGTTTTTAAAATGTCCCTAAATTTGCTCTGCTACACAGATAAGGCTAATTTCACACTTGCGTTTGGTGTGGATCCATCATGGACGGATCCCCATCTATAATACAGCTGTCTGCATCTGCTCAGAATGGATCCGTTTGTATTATCTTTACCTGCCAATACGGATCCCTCTCGAACACCATTGAAAGTCAATGGAGGATGGATCCTTTTTTTATTGTGCCATATTGTGTAAGTGAAAACGGATCCGTCCCATTGACTTACATTGTGTGTCAGGATCCGTTTGGCTCAGTTTCGTCAGACGGACACCAAAACGCTGCAAGTAGCCTGCAGAGCAGAATGGTGTCTGATCGGACCGCTTGTGTGATCCCCAAAACAGATCTCACAAACGGAAACCAAATCGCTAGTGTGAAAGTAGCCTTAGGCTACATGCACACAACAGTTGTTTGTTGCTGTCCGTAAATCGTGGATCAGCAAAAAAAAAAAACAATGATGCCAGTTTTTTTTCGTAGGATCCGTTTTTTTCACAGATCCCTTTTAATAAATGCCTATCCTTGTCCGCAAATGAGAAAAAAGTCGGACATACACTATTAATTAATTTTTTCTTATGGAAACCACGGACAATGCAGAACACCTATCATAATTTTTTTATTGACCCATTAAATTGAATGGGTCCCCATCCTATCCGGAAAAAAAAACAGAACGGACTCCCGGAAAAACAACTGTCCACATTGACGGATCTGCAATATACGCGCACCGTTCCGTGTGCATTCCACATCACGGATGCAGACCCATTCGCTTCAATGGGTCTGCAAATCCAGAGATGCGGAACAGAAGCGCGGAATTTATCACTAAGGAAACACTATGGAGTGCTTCCTGGGGTTCCATTCTGTGCCTCAGCACCACAAAAAGATAGAACTTGCTCTATCTTTTTGCGGAACAGATGGATCGTGGACCCGTTCAAGTGCATCACGGTGCATTGTGGACCTAGATTTGCTGTCTACAGCACGAGCACGGGTTGCACCAAGTTGTGCAAACAAGGCCTTATGCGGGCGTTAAATTGTGATTTCTCAAAATACGAATGCCGTCTGTGTGCCGTCAGAAATTTGCCTAAACAAACGGTCAGTCCATTAGGGCTCATGTACACTGCGGCTGCCCAACCGTGGCCGTATTGTCTCCCACATACAGTGGGTCCACAATACATGTCAAGTGGACGTGTGTAACACGGATCACGGACCCATTCACTTGAAAGTGTCCGCAATCATGGAGATGCGGTGCAGAAGTACGTAGCGGAACCCTATGGAACCACTACGGCGTTTCTAGCCATGCCTCTGCACCGAAAAAAAAAAATCATGCAATACGGTTATGTGAAACGGAAGTATCACGGACACAATCAAGATGAAAGGATCTGGATCTGTCCCGGCGGCCGTATGGACGTTGCCCATGCATTGTTGACCTGAAATTGAGGTCACTAGTGCACGGAACGGCACACCTACATGTGAATGAGCCCTCATAGGAACAAATCTTTTTTTCAGGAAGACGGACAAGAATAGGAGATAATATGCTGACAGCATCACACTATAAGGGCCACACTCCCACACCTATCTATAAACATCGCTGACAGCGTCACACTATAAAAGACACGCTCCCACATCTATCCATAAACATCGCTGACAGCTTTACACAATATCATTTTTGAAACCAAAAAATTGTTTTAGTGTCTCCATAGTCTGAGAGCCCTAGCTTTTTTATTTTTTGACCGATTGTCTTAGTAAGGGTCAGATTTTTTGTGGGATGAAATGACGGTTTAATTGATACTATTTTTGCGGTCATCCGCCTTTTTGATCGCTTGGAGTTGCACTTTATGTGATGTTAGGTGCCAAAAAAAATATGGCTTTCTTGGTACTGTTTTTATTTTATTTGTTTCACGGTGTTCACCGGAGGGGTTAGGTCATGTGATATTTTTACAGAGCCGGTTGTTATGGACGTTGCGATACCTAATATGTCTACTTTTACAAATTTATTTAACTTTATCACAATAATAGCATTTTTTTATTTATTTTTTATGTTTTAGAGTCTCCATGTTCTAAGAGCAATATTTTTTTTAAGCAATTTTCTTATATAGGGGCTCTTTTTTGCAGGATGAGGTGACTTTTTTATTGGTACCATTTTGTGGGACATACGCCTTTTTGATCACTTGCTGTTAAAACTTTGTGATGTAAGGTGTAAAAAAATTGCCTTTTTTACACAGTTTTTATTTATTTTTTGTGGTGTTTATCAGACATGGTGGATCATGTGATATATTTATAGAGCCGGTTATTTTGGACCTGGCAATACCCAATATGTGTATTTTTTAAATTAATAAAAAAAATATAATGGCGGAAAATGAATGGATATGAGAAAAGACTATTTTATTAAAAATTTTATATAAATTTTTATTGTTTTATTTTTATTTATTTTTAATAGAGTTGAGCGAACACCTAGATGTTCGGGTTAGGGGAGTTCGACCGAACTTTAAAAAAAAGTTCCGGTTCGGGACCCGAACTTGATCCGAACTTGGACCCGAACCCCAATGAAGTCAATGGGGACCCGAACTTCACTTTATTATTTTCCATTATAACATGGTTGTGACGGAAAATAATGGTATTAGCTTTTTCAGATCTGAGTTTTCAGGATCGTGAAAACTCAGATCCGACAGTATATTCTAACACAGAGGCATTCACATGGTGATAGGGATGCTTCAAGTTAGAATATACTAAGAACTGTGTACATAACAGCCCCCTGCTGCCTGGCAGCACCCGATCTCTTACAGGGGGCTGTGATCCGCACAATTAACCCCTCAGGTGCCGCGCAGGCCAGTGCGGCCCCCCCTCCCTCCCCAGTATTAAATTTATTGGTGGCCAGTGCGGCTCCCCTCCCTCCCCAGTATTAAATTCATTGGTGGCCAGTCCGGCCCCCCCTCCCTCCCTCCCCAGTATTAAATTAATTGGTGGCCAGTGCGGCCCCCCTCCCTCCCCAGTATTAAATTAATTGGTGGCCAGTGCGGCCCCCGTCCCTACCTCCCCAGTATTAAATTCATTGGTGGCCAGTGCTGCCCCCCCTCCCCCCCCCTCCCTAGTATTAAATTAATTGGTGGCCAGTGCGGCCCCCCTCCCTCCCTCCCCAGTATTAAATTCATTGGTGGCCAGTGCGGCCCCCTCCCTCCCCAGTATTAAATTCATTGGTGGCCAGTGCGGCCCCCCTCAGTCCCCAGTATTATATTCAGTATTACATTCCGATCAGAGTCCCAGTTTAATCGCTGGGGCTCCGATCGGTTACCATGGCAGCCAAGGCGCTACTGCAGTCCTGGCTGCCATGGTTACTTAGCAATTTTAGCAGCATTATACTTACCTGCGCTGTCTGTGGCCGGCCGGCGCTCCTCCTACTGGTAAGTGACAGGTCTGTGCGGCGCATTGCTTATAGCACAGACCTGACCCTTACCAGTAAGAGGAGTGCCCAGCCGGCCACAGACAGCGCAGGTAAGTATAATGCTTTCAAAATTGCTAAGTAACCATGGCAGCCAGGACTGCAGTAGTGTCCTGGCTGCCATGGTAACCGATCAGAGCCCCAGCGATTAAACTGGGACTCCGATCAGAATTCTCCGCTGCCACCAATGATGGGGGGGAGGGGAGGCCGCGCTGGCCACCAATGAATTTAATACTGGGGTGGGAGGGAGGGGGGTTCGCACTGGCCACCAATGAATTTAATACTGGGGAGGGAGGGCCGCACTGGCCACCAATGAATTTAATACTGGGGAGAGGGGGCCATACTGGACACCAATGAATTTAATACGAGGGGGGGGGCGCACTGGCCACCAATGAATTTAATACTGGGGTAGGGGGGCCGCACTGGCCACCAATGAATTAATACTGGGGAGGGAGGGGGGCCGCACTGGCCACCAATGAATTTAAAACTGGGGAGATAGGGGGGTCTGGCCCCCCTGCTGCCTGGCAGCACCTGATCTCTTACAGGGGGCTACGATACGCACAATTAACCCCTTAGGTGCGGCACCTGAAGGGTTAATTGTGTGGATCACAGACCCCTGTAAGAGATCAGGTGCTGCCAGGCAGCAGGGGGTAGTTATGTACACAGTTCTTAGGATATTCTAACTTGAAGCGTCCCCATCACTATGGGAATGCCTCTGTGTTAGAATATACTGTTGGATCTGAGTTTTCACGATTTAACTCAAATCCAATGGTATATTATAACATAGAGGCGTTCCCATGGTGATGGGGACGCTTCAATTTAAAATATACCATCGGATTGGAGAAAACTCTGATCCGATGGTATATTAATATTACCTGAACACCGGACCCGAAGTTTTACAGAAAGGGGGCAATTGAGGACAATGGGGGCCCATACATGAGGGAGGATTTATTTGATGACCGGCACTGGGGCACATATGAGGGGGACTTTTATTTTATAAAGGGAACTGGGGGCACTTACTCGCTTTCAGGCAGCGATCTCCACTCTGAGTGGAGATTGCAGCCTGAAATCAGCATTTTCACAGTACCGCGCTCCAATTGGTTGGTCTGCATAGACCAACCAATTGGAGTGAGCGTGGGCAAGGGACCACTCTGATTGGTCCCTTGTCGGAACCTGGTGACATCACCAGACTGTAGGGGGCGGAGCTTATCAGGATCTCAGCCAGACTAGTTACCACCCCTCCAATACTTTGCATAATTAGCTAGGCTGGCAGTGACGTCACCAGGCTCCCTGAGCAGCGGAAGAGGAAGCTTTCCTCCTCCTCAAGGGACCCGGTACATCACTGAGTGAAAGAAAACCTTCACTTCAGGCAGAGAATTTATTGGAGCAAAAGGGGGCATTAGAAGTAAGTTCATCAGGTAGGACATGGGTGTTGTTGATGTGTGTGACACTGCAGTACTATAGGACAAAGGTCCCAAATCCCGGACAACCCCTTTAAAAAAGAAATTGCTTGGATATTTCTTTCTTTCTTTTTTTTTTTGTGCAGTTTCTGTTCAAGGTAAGATTTCTGATCCTGACAGCTGTGATGGAACTAGGACTGTGCATTAGAGCTGTGATTTTGCTGGTTGGTACATTGGCCAGTACCCACAAAATAACAGTGATAAGTATTTATATTGTTAGATATATGCATTACTCATCATTAAGTAGCTTAACTATACATTCAAAGAGAACACCCATTAAGTCTCACACATATAGTATAAATCAATCTTTATTAGTTAAACTGAAGATTATACATAAATAGTACAACAGTGCGATTTCATATAGTAGTAGTGATGCAGGAGAAATGTGACAAGTACAAAGGGAGCCACCATCAATCCTCACAATTAGAGTTGAGCGAACACCTGGATGTTCGGGTTCGAGAAGTTCGGCCGAACTTCCCGAAAATGTTCGGGTTCGGGATCCGAACCCGATCCGAACTTCGTCCCGAACCCGAACCCTATTGAAGTAAATGGGGACCCGAACTTTTCGGCACTAAAAAGACTGTAAAACAGCCCAGGAAAGGGCTAGAGGGCTGCAAAAGGCAGCAACATGTAGGTAAATCCCCTGCAAACAAATGTGGATAGGGAAATGAATTAAAATAATAAATTTTATAAAATAAAAATTAACCAAAATCAATTGGAGAGAGGTCCCATAGCAGAGAATCTGGCTTCCCGTCACCCACCACTGGAACAGTCCATTCTCAGATATTTAGGCCCCGGAACCCAGGCAGAGGAGAGAGGTCCCGTAACAGAGAATCTGGCTTCATGTCAGCAGAGAATTAGTCTGCATGTCATAGCAGAGAGTGAGGCTTCACGTCAGCCACCACTGCAACAGTCCATTGGCATATATTTAGGCCCAGCACCCAGGCAGAGGAGAGAGGTCCCGTAACAGACAATCTGGCTTCATGTCAGCAGAGAATCAGTCTTCATGTCATAGCAGAGAATCAGGCTTCACGTCACCCACCAATGTAAGAGTCCATTTTCATAAATTTAGGCCCAGCACCCAGGCAGAGGAGAGAGGTCCCGTAACAGAGGATCTGGCTTCATGTCAGCAGAGAATTAGTCTGCATGTCATAGCAGAGAATGAGGCTTCACGTCAGCCACCACTGCAACAGTCCATTGGCATATATTTAGGCCCAGCACACAGGCAGAGGAGAGAGGTCCCGTAACAGACAATCTGGCTTCATGCCAGCAGAGAATCAGTCTGCATGTCATAGCAGAGAATCAGGCTTCACGTCACCCACCACTGCAACAGTCCATTGTCATAAATTTAGGCCCAGCACCCAGGCAGAGGAGAGAGGTCCCGTAACAGACAATCTGCCTTCATGTGAGCAGAGAATTAGTCTGCATGTCATAGCAGAGAATGAGGCTTCACGTCACCCACCACTGTAAGAGTCCATTTTCATAAGTTTAGGCCCAGCACCCAGGCAGAGGAGAGAGGTCCCGTAACAGAGGATCTGACTTCATGTCAGCAGAGAATTAGTCTGCATGTCATAGCAGAGAATGAGGCTTCACGTCAGCCACCACTGCAACAGTCCATTGGCATATATTTAGGCCCAGCACCCAGGCAGAGGAGAGAGGTCCCATAACAGACAATCTGGCTTCATGTCAGCAGAGAATCAGTCTTCATGTCATAGCAGAGAATCAGGCTTCACGTCACCCACCACTGTAAGAGTCCATTTTCATAAATTTAGGCCCAGCACCCAGGCAGAGGAGAGAGGTCCCGTAACAGAGGATCTGGCTTCATGTCAGCAGAGAATTAGTCTGCATGTCATAGCAGAGAATGAGGCTTCACGTCAGCCACCACTGCAACAGTCCATTGGCATATATTTAGGCCCAGCACCCAGGCAGAGGAGAGAGGTCCCATAACAGACAATCTGGCTTCATGTCAGCAGAGAATCAGTCTTCATGTCATAGCAGAGAATCAGGCTTCACGTCACCCACCACTGTAAGAGTCCATTTTCATAAATTTAGGCCCAGCACCCAGGCAGAGGAGAGAGGTCCCGTAACAGAGGATCTGGCTTCATGTCAGCAGAGAATTAGTCTGCATGTCATAGCAGAGAATGAGGCTTCACGTCAGCCACCACTGCAACAGTCCATTGGCATATATTTAGGCCCAGCACACAGGCAGAGGAGAGAGGTCCCGTAACAGACAATCTGGCTTCATGTCAGCAGAGAATCAGTCTGCATGTCATAGCAGAGAATCAGGCTTCACGTCACCCACCACTGTAAGAGTCCATTTTCATAAATTTAGGCCCAGCACCCAGGCAGAGGAGAGAGGTCCCGTAACAGAGGATCTGGCTTCACGTCAGCCACCACTGTAAGAGTCCATTTTCATAAGTTTAGGCCCAGCACCCAGGCAGAGGAGAGAGGTCCCGTAACAGACAATCTGGCTTCATGTCAGCAGAGAATCAGTCTGCATGTCATAGCAGAGAATCAGGCTTCACGTCACCCACCACTGCAACAGTCCATTGTCATAAATTTAGGCCCAGCACCCAGGCAGAGGAGAGAGGTCCCGTAACAGACAATCTGGCTTCATGTCAGCAGAGAATTAGTCTGCATGTCATAGCAGAGAATGAGGCTTCACGTCACCCACCACTGTAAGAGTCCATTTTCATAAGTTTAGGCCCAGCACCCAGGCAGAGGAGAGAGGTCCCGTAACAGAGGATCTGACTTCATGTCAGCAGAGAATTAGTCTGCATGTCATAGCAGAGAATGAGGCTTCACGTCAGCCACCACTGCAACAGTCCATTGGCATATATTTAGGCCCAGCACCCAGGCAGAGGAGAGAGGTCCCGTAACAGACAATCTGGCTTCATGTCAGCAGAGAATCAGTCTTCATATCATAGCAGAGAATCAGGCTTCACGTCACCCACCACTGTAAGAGTCCATTTTCATAAATTTAGGCCCAGCACCCAGGCAGAGGAGAGAGGTCCCGTAACAGAGGATCTGGCTTCATGTCAGCAGAGAATCATTCTGCATGTCATAGCAGAGAATCAGGCTTCACGTCCCCAACATTGGAACAGTCCATTGGCATATATTTAGGCCCCGGCACCCAGACAGAGGAGAGGTTCATTCAACTTTGGGTAGTCTCGCAATATAATGGTAAAATGAAAATAAAAATAGGATTGAATGAGGAAGTGCCCTGGAGTCCAATAATATATGGTTAAGGGGAGGTAGTTAATGTCTAATCTGGACAAGGGACGGACAGATCCTGTGGGATCCATGCCTGGTTCATTTTTATGAACGTCAGCTTGTCCACATTGGCTGTAGACAGGCGGCTGCGTTTGTCTGTAATGACGCCCCCTGCCGTGCTGAATACACGTTCAGACAAAACGCTGGCCGCCGGGCAGGCCAGCACCTCCAAGGCATAAAAGGCTAGCTCTGGCCACGTGGACAATTTAGAGACCCAGAAGTTGAATGGGGCCGAACCATCAGTCAGTACGTGGAGGGGTGTGCACATGTACTGTTCCACCATGTTAGTGAAATGTTGCCTCCTGCTAACACGTTGCGTATCAGGTGGTGGTGCAGTTAGCTGTGGCGTGTTGACAAAAGTTTTCCACATCTCTGCCATGCTAACCCTGCCCTCAAAGGAGCTGGCATTGACACAGCTGCCTTGGCGACCTCTTGCTCCTCCGCTGCCTTGGGCTTCCACTTGTTCCCCTGTGACATTTGGGAATGCTCTCAGTAGCGCGTCTACCAACGTGCGCTTGTACTCGCGCATCTTCCTATCACGCTCCAGTGCAGGAAGTAAGGTGGGCACATTGTCTTTGTAGCGTGGATCCAGCAGGGTGGCAACCCAGTAGTCCGCACAGGTTAAAATGTGGGCAACTCTGCTGTCGTTGCGCAGGCACTGCAGCATGTAGTCGCTCATGTGTGCCAGGCTGCCCAGGGGTAAGGACAAGCTGTCCTCTGTGGGAGGCATATCGTCATCGTCCTGCCTTTCCCCCCAGCCACGCACCAGTGATGGACCCGAGCTGCATTGGGTGCCACCTCGCTGTGACCATGCTTCATCCTCATCCTCCTCCACCTCCTCCTCATCCTCGTCCTCCTCGTCCTCCAGTAGTGGGCCCTGGCTGGCCACATTTGTACTTGGCCTCTGCTGTTGCCAAAAACCTCCCTCTGAGTCACTTCGAAGAGACTGGCCTGAAAGTGCTAAAAATGACCCCTCTTCCTCCTCCTCCTCCTCCTCCTCCTGGGCCACCTCCTCTTCCATCATCGCCATAAGTGTTTTCTCAAGGAGACATAGAAGTGGTATTGTAACGCTGATAACGGCGTCATCGCCACTGGCCATGTTGGTGGAGTACTCGAAACAGCGCAACAGGGCACACAGGTCTCGCATGGAGGCCCAGTCATTGGTGGTGAAGTGGTGCTGTTCTGTAGTGCGACTGACCCGTGCGTGCTGCAGCTGAAACTCCACTATGGCCTGCTGCTGCTCGCACAGTCTGTCCAGCATGTGCAAGGTGGAGTTCCACCTGGTGGGCACGTCGCATATGAGGCGGTGAGCGGGAAGGCCGAAGTTACGCTGTAGCGCAGACAGGCGAGCAGCAGCAGGATGTGAACGCCGGAAGCGCGAACAGACGGCCCGCACTTTATGCAGCAGCTCTGACATGTCGGGGTAGTTGTGTATGAACTTCTGCACCACCAAATTCAGCACATGCACCAAGCAAGGGATGTGCGTCAAATTGGCTAGTCCCAGAGCTGCAACGAGATTTCGCCCATTATCACACACCACCAGGCCGGGCTTGAGGCTCACCGGCAGCAACCACTCGTCGGTCTGTTGTTCTATACCCCGCCACAACTCCTGTGCGGTGTGGGGCCTGTCCCCCAAACATATGAGTTTCAGAATGGCCTGCTGACGTTTACCCCGGGCTGTGCTGAAGTTGGTGGTGAAGGTGTGTGGCTGACTGGATGAGCAGGTGGAAGAAGAGGAGGAGGAAGCCGAGAAGGAGGAGGTGGCAACAGGAGGCAAAGAATGTTGCCGTGCGATCCTTGGCGGCGGAAGGACGTGCGCCAAACAGCTCTCCGCCTGGGGCCCAGCTGCCACTACATTTACCCAGTGTGCAGTTAGGGAGATATAGCGTCCCTGGCCGTGCTTACTGGTCCACGTATCTGTGGTTAGGTGGACCTTGCTACAGATGGCGTTGCGCAGTGCACACTTGATTTTATCGGATACTTGGTTGTGCAGGGAAGGCACGGCTCTCTTGGAGAAGTAGTGGCGGCTGGGAACAACATACTGTGGGACAGCAAGCGACATGAGCTGTTTGAAGCTGTCTGTGTCCACCAGCCTAAATGACAGCATTTCATAGGCCAGTAGTTTAGAAATGCTGGCATTCAGGGCCAGGGATCGAGGGTGGCTAGGTGGGAATTTACGCTTTCTCTCAAATGTTTGTGAGATGGAGAGCTGAACGCTGCCGTGTGACATGGTTGAGACGCTTGGTGACGGAGGTGGTGGTGGTGGTGTTGGTGGTACATCCCCTGTTTGCTGGGCGGCAGGTGCCAACGTTCCTCCAGAGGCGGAGGAAGAGGCCGAGGCGGCAGCAGCAGAAGAGGCCGAGGCGGCAGCAGCAGAAGAGGTAGCAGGGGGAGCCTGAGTGACTTCCTTGGTTTTAAGGTGTTTACTCCACTGCAGTTCATGCTTTGCATGCAGGTGCCTGGTCATGCAGGTTGTGCTCAGGTTCAGAACGTTAATGCCTCGCTTCAGGCTCTGATGGCACAGCGTGCAAACCACTCGGATCTTGTCGTCAGCACATTGTTTGAAGAAGTGCCATGCCAGGGAACTCCTTGAAGCTGCCTTTGGGGTGCTCGGTCCCAGATGGCGGCGGTCAGTAGCAGGCGGAGTCTCTTGGCGGCGGGTGTTCTGCTTTTGCCCACTGCTCCCTCTTTTGCTACGCTGTTGGCTCGGTCTCACCACTGCCTCTTCCTCCGAACTGTGAAAGTCAGTGGCACGACCTTCATTCCATGTGGGGTCTAGGACCTCATCGTCCCCTGCATCGTCTTCCACCCAGTCTTGATCCCTGACCTCCTGTTCAGTCTGCACACTGCAGAAAGACGCAGCAGTTGGCACCTGTGTTTCGTCATCATCAGAGACATGCTGAGGTGGTATTCCCATGTCCTCATCATCAGGAAACATAAGTGGTTGTGCGTCAGTGCATTCTATGTCTTTCACCGCTGGGGAAGGGCTAGGTGGATGCCCTTGGGAAACCCTGCCAGCGGAGTCTTCAAACAGCATAAGAGACTGCTGCATAACTTGAGGCTGAGACAGTTTCCCTGGTATGCATGGGGGTGATGTGACAGACTGATGGGGTTGGTTTTCAGGCGCCATCTGTGCGCTTTCTGCAGAAGACTGGGTGGGAGATAATGTGAACGTGCTGGATCCACTGTCGGCCACCCAATTGACTAATGCCTGTACCTGCTCAGGCCTTACCATCCTTAGAACGGCATTGGGCCCCACCATATCTCGCTGTAAATTCTGGCGGCTACTGGGACCTGAGGTAGTTGGTACACTAGGACGTGTGGATGTGGCAGAACGGCCACGTCCTCTCCCAGCACCAGAGGGTCCACTAACACCACCACGACCATGTCCACGTCCGCGTCCCTTACTAGATGTTTTTCTCATTGTTATGGTTCACCACAACAACAAATATATTATTTGGCCCAATGTATTGTATTCAAATTCAGCGGGATATAAATTTGAGGCCTAGTATTTAGGCGCTGGGTGACCGGTATGGATTTAGTGACAGAATTAGACTTGGAAATGCACAGTAGCGTGTGTGTGAAGTTATTCTGAATGACCCTATGTGCACCTTGAATATTATATACCCTTTTAGGGATAGATTTCAAATAGCTCTGATATAGCAGAAACCACTAAATTATGAAATTGCTAAATTGGGAATTGTATTTCAACCCTGAACAAAAAATGTGCTTTGACGGACACTAAATAACTTTCCCAGCCACAACAGGACAGCGGTAACGAGAGATTTAGCGGGATATAAATTTGAGGCCTAGTATTTAGGCGCTGGGTGACTGGTATGGATTTACTAACAGAATTGGACTTGGAAATGCACAGTAGCGTGTGTGTGAAATTATTCTGAATGACCCTATGTGCACCTTGAATATTATATAACCTTTTAGGGATAGATTTCAAATAGCTCTGATATAGCAGAAACCACTAAATTATGAAATTGCTAAATTGGGAATTGTATTTCAACCCAGAACAAAAAATGTGCTTTGACAGACACTAAATAACTTTCCCAGCCACAACAAGACAGCGGTAACGAGAGATTTAGCGGGATATAAATTTGAGGCCTAGTATTTAGGCGCTGGGTGACCGGTATGGATTTACTAACAGAATTGGACTTGGAAATGCACAGTAGCGTGTGTGTGAAGTTATTCTGAATGACCCTATGTGCACCTTGAATATTATATACCCTTTTAGGGATAGATTTCAAATAGCTCTGATATAGCAGAAACCACTAAATTATGAAATTGCTAAATTGGGAATTGTATTTCAACCCTGAACAAAAAATGTGCTTTGACAGACACTAAATAACTTTCCCAGCCACAACAGGACAGCGGTAACGAGAGATTTAGCGGGATATAAATTTGAGGCCTAGTATTTAGGCGCTGGGTGACCGGTATGGATTTACTAACAGAATTGGACTTGGAAATGCACAGTAGCGTGTGTGTGAAGTTATTCTGAATGACCCTATGTGCACCTTGAATATTATATACCCTTTTAGGGATAGATTTCAAATAGCTCTGATATAGCAGAAACCACTAAATTATGAAATTGCTAAATTGGGAATTGTATTTCAACCCTGAACAAAAAATGTGCTTTGACGGACACTAAATAACTTGCCCAGCCAGAACAGGACAGCGGTAACGAGAGATTTAGCGGGATATAAATTTGAGGCCTAGTATTTAGGCGCTAGGTGATCGGTATGGATTTAGTGACAGAATTAGACTGGGATATGGCCAAAAAATAACCACACTATTGCTGGTTAAATGCACTTGGTGACGGGCGCAGCTTGCCCCTGATGTAGTATATGGCCAAAAAATGAACAGACTATTGCTGCTTAAATGCACTTGGTGTCACAGCTTGACCAACCACACTACTGAGGGTTAAATGCACTTGGTGACGGGCGCAGCTTGCCCCTGATGTAGTATATGGCCAAAAAATGAACAGACTATTGCTGGTTAAATGCACTTGGTGTGACAGCTTGACCAACCACACTACTGAGGGTTAAATGCACTTGGTGACGGGCGCAGCTTGCCCCTGATGTAGTATATGGCCAAAAAATAAACAGACTATTGCTGGTTAAATGCACTTGGTGTGACAGCTTCACCCTGATGTAGGCTTTAGCCAAAAAACAACCACACCATTGAGGGTTAAATGCACTTGGTGACAGGCGCAGCTTGCCCCTGATGTAGTATATGGCCAAAAAATAAACAGACTATTGCTGGTTAAATGCACTTGGTGTGACAGCTTCACCCTGATGTAGGCTTTAGCCAAAAAACAACCACACCATTGAGGGTTAAATGCACTTGGTCGCAGCTTGTGCTGGCGCACCACAAGACACAAAATGGCCGCCGATCACCCCAGAAAAATGTGACTGACAAACGGTCTGGGCAGCCTAAAAACAGTGAGCAATTGAGTATCAGCAGCTCAATGATCCACAGCTGCAGATCGATCAATAATCAAGTACTTTGGAGGAGTTAATCTGCCTAATCTCGCCCTACTGTCGCAGCCGCAACCTCTCCCTACGCTAATCAGAGCAGAGTGACGGGCGGCGCTATGTGACTTCAGCTTAAATAGAGGCTGGGTCACATGGTGCTCTGGCCAATCACAGCCATGCCAATAGTAGGCATGGCTGTGACGGCCTCTTGGGGCAAGTAGTATGACGCTTGTTGATTGGCTGCTTTGCAGCCTTTCAAAAAGCACCAAGAAAGCGTCACAAAAGCGCGAAGAAAGCGACGAACACCGAACCCGAACCCGGACTTTTACGAAAATGTCCGGGTTCGGGTCCGTGTCACGGACACCCCAAAATTCGGTACGACCCCGAACTATACAGTTCGAGTTCGCTCATCCCTACTCACAATGTGAATACATATGGTAAAATTGGGCTGAGTCGCAGAGTTTCACACCTAAACCGATGCGATGTAATTGTAACAATACATATATATACCCACACAGGGGATAAGCAACTATATATCAGACCACATGTCACCAATGAGTCATATTCATTGCAATAATGTTGCAGAGAGGTCAGCACAAGATGTACATAAGCACAAATGTATCACTAGTATACTGAGCTACATGCAGCAAACAATAAATACAAGGGACAAAGGAACAGCCCATACTAACCAAGGGAGGAATGCAGGATGATGGCTCCTAGCCCGACGCGCGTTTCGCCTCGCTTCTTCAGGGGGCGTGTCACTCTGTGACTCAGCCCAATTTTACCATATGTATTTACATTGTGAGGATTGATGGTGGCTCCCTCTGTACTTGTCACATTAGCCTCCTGCAATACTACCACTATATGAAATCGCATTGTTGTACTATTTATGTATTATCTTCTTTTTAACTAATAAAGATTGATTTACACTATATGTGTGAGACTTAATGGGTGTTCTGTTGAATTAACACACATATCTTATTTGTATGCAAAATTTTGGTTGTATACATACAAAGAGCTAAGAAAAAGAAGAATTTTAAGGGTCCATTCACACGTCCACAATTTCGTTCCGCATTTTGCAGAACGGAATTGCGGACCCATTCATTTCTATGTGCTGCCCGATCCGGAATTGCGGATCAGCACTTCCGGGTCCGCAATTTCGATCCCGAAAAAAATAGAACATGTCCTATTCTTGTCAGCAATTGCGGACAAGAAAAGGCATTTTCTATGAGAATGCCGGCGATGTGCGGTCCGCAAAATGCGGAACGCACATCGCCGATGTCCGTGTTTTGCGGATCCACGTGTGAATTGACCCTAAAGCAAATAAGATATGTTCTACTTTTAAATCTGTAATTGACTAATATACTGTATTGACTGAAACAGTATCTATATTAATTATCTAAGCAGTTAAACTGTAAAATGTAATAACGGATCATGCTGGAGAGTTTCAATCAGATATTCTTTAGTTGTTGAGAATTTAGGACAGTGAATATATAAATAATTTGACTTAAGTGGCACTTTTACACAGGATGCTAAATTAGGTTTCATCTTTAACAAGGAAACAAGTGGAGATACTCTTAAGTATATTCTGCTTTGCATCCTGCTGGGGAAGAGCTCTTTAATTAGTTGGTATAAGATGTGCTTGGTTGTAAATCCTGCACTTTCTATAATCAGATCATATATAAGAAGAAATACATTATATCTCCTCTTGAAAGCCCCAAGAATTATTATAAAAGACCCAGTAGTGACATGTATTATATTAGTATTTAAAGCAGCAGGGATAAATAAATGCTCATATTATAAAGTCTGATGACTGAATAAAGGAATGATGGCACTTTTATGTACCTCGTGGCCGACCCCTAAAAAAAACTAAACTCCATAACATTATCCTTCCTCAACTATACTTTACAGTTGGCACAATGTAGTCAGGTAGGCAATGTTCTCCTGGCATTTGCCAAACCCAGACTCATCCATCAGGCCACTAGATAGAGAAGTGTAATTCATCAGTCCAATTAACATGTTTCCACTGCTTCATTTAATGCTAGGTATTTTGCTTGGTGACGTAAGGCTTGAATGCAGCTGCTCAGCTAGGGAAATTCATGCCATAAAGCTTCCGATGCACACTTTTTGTGTTGATGTTAATTCCAGAATATGTTTGGAAAGTATTGGATCAGCAGAGACTTAGCAACTTTAATGTACTATGCTCTTCAGAACGCAATGAACTCACCTAACTTTGTGTGGTCTTCCACTTCATGGATGAGCTGTTGTGCTCCCTAAATACCATTTTCAATAATACCTCTCACAAGTGATTGTGGAAAATATAGGAAGGAAGAAATTTCACAAACTGATTTGTTGGAATGGTGACATCCTGTTACAGTATCAATCTAGAATTCAGGGAGTTCTTTCAAATGACCCATTCTTTCATAAATGTTTATAAAAACAGACTTCATAATTAGGTGTTGAATTGAATTGTCGGGGCTCTATGCCGGAAGAATCCTGATCAGTTTTATCCTAATGCATTCTGAATGGAGTGAAATCCGTTCAGGATGCATCAGGATGTCTTCAGTTCCTGGAACGGAACATTTTTTGGCCGGAGAAAATACCGCAGCATGCTGCGCTTTTTGCTCCGGCCAAAAATCCTGAAGACTTGCTGCAAGGCCGGATCCGGAATGAATGCCCATTGAAAGGCATTGATTCGGATCCGGCCTTAAGCTAAACGTCGTTTCGGCGCATTGCCGGATTCAACGTTTAGCTTTTTTAGAGTGGTTACCATGGCTGCCGGGACGCTAAAGTCCTGGCAGCCATGGTAAAGTGTAGCGGGGAGCGGGGGAGCAGCATACTTACCATCCGTGCGGCTCCCGGGGCGCTTCAGAGTGACGTCAGGGCGCCCCAAGCGCATGGATCACGTGATCGCATGGCACGTTATCCATGCGCATGGGGCTCTCTGACGTCACTCTGGAGCGCCCCGGGAGCCGCGCGGACTGTAAGTATACCGCTCCCCCGCTCCCCGCTCCTACTGTGGCAACCAGGACTTTAATAGCGTCCTGGGTGCCATAGCAACACTGAAAGCATTTGAAGACGGATCCGTCTTCAAATGCTTTCAGTACACTTGCGTTTTTCCGGATCCGGCGTGTAATTCCGGCAAGTGGAGTACACGCCGGATCCGGGCAACGCAAGTGTGAAAGAGGCCTTAGTGACCACTTCTCCTTTGCCGAGATCATCTATCCCACATCACAGGTGTGGCATATCAAGGTGCTGATTAGACAGCATAAATATTGCACATGTGTGCCTTAGACTGGTCACAATAAAAGGACATTCTGAAATGTGCAGGTTGATCACACAGCAGAATGCCACAGATGTCGCAATGTTTGAGGGAGCGTGCAATTGGCATGCTGACTGCAGGTATGTCTACCGGAGCTGTTGCCCATGCAATGAATGTTCATTTCTCTACCATAAGCTGTCTCCAAAGGCTTTTCAGAGAATTTGGCAGTACATCCAACCGGCCTCACAACCGCAGACCACGTGTAGCTACACCAGCCCAGGACCTCCACATCGAGCATGTTCACCTCCATGATCGTCTGAAACCAGCCACCCAGACAGCTGTAGCAACAATCGTTTTGCATAACCAAAGAATTTCTGCACAAACTGTCAGAAACCATCTCAGAGAAGCTCATCTGCATGCTGGTCGTCCTCATTGGGGTCTGGACCTGACTGCAGTTTGTCTTCGTAACCGACTTGAGTGGGTAAATGCTCACATTCAATGGCGTCTGGCACGTTGGAGAGGCGTTCTGTTCACGGATAAGTCCTGGTTTTTACTGTTCAGGGCAGATGGCAGACAGTGTGTGTGGAGTTGTGTGGGTGAGCGGTTTGCTGACGTCAACGTTGTGGATCGAGTGGCCCATGGTAGCGGTGGGGTTATGGTATGGGCAGGCGTATGTTATGGACAACAAACACAGGTGCATTTTATTGATGGCATTTTGAATGCACATAGATACAGTGACGAGATCCTGAGGCCCATTGTTGTGCCATTCATCCACAACCATAACCTCATGTTGCAGCATGATAATGCACGGCCCCATTTTGCAAGGATCTGTACACAATTCCTGGAAGCTGAAAACATCCCAGTTCTTGCATGGCTAGCATACTCACCGGACATGTCACCCATTGAGCATGTTTGTGATGCTCTGGACTGGCGTATACGACAGTGTGTTCCAGCTCCTGCCAATATTCTGTAACTTCGCACAACTGAAGAAGAGTGGACCAACATTCCACAGGCCACAATCAACAACCTGATCAACTCTATGCGACAGAGATGTGTTGCACTGCGTGAGGCAAATGGTGGCCACACTAGATACTGACTGGTTTTATGACTCCCCCCCCCCCCCTCCCCCAGTAAGGCAAAACTGTGCACATTTCAGAGTGGTCTTTTATTGTGGGCAGTCTAAGGCACACCTGCGCAATATTCATGCTGTATAATCAGAACCTTGATATGCCACATCTGTGAGGTGGGATTTTGAGTTCAGCTCATGCAAAATTTGTGTTTCTAATTTTGTTCAGTGTATATATATATATATATATATATATATATATATATATATATATACAGATGTAGTAGCAGTAAATAGATTTCAGTGAATTTTTGATTCTGATACAGGGCTCTAGAAGCATCCTATGTACTACCAGTAATTTCAGTTGAGATGTTTTGTAGGTGTGTCTGTGTGCTAAATAAGGATGCAGGGAAAGTGTCCATAGAAAATTTGTCTGTCCATGAATTTTACCTCAGTTGTCCAGAAATAACTCATGGCAAAGTTAGCAGCCATGGTGGCAGGGTGGGGGGACAATAGGCCACAAGCAAGATCTGGGGGGGGGGGGGGTTAGGAGGAGCTTCCTTGCTTTAGCCTGCTGTGGTCTATTGTATAATGTAAAGCAGGCAGTGCAGCCAGGGAAGGCCTTCTTCTCTCTGCATGATGCGCAGAGCCCCTCCACCTGGACCTACACACCTTAAATATTGTGCAGCTCCTCCTCCAGTCTTCTGCTGCCTTCAGAACTAGGAGGGAGGAAGAAAAGCTGCAACAGCTTCTGTCAGAGACAGCCACATGGTGGGCAGTTTGTAAAACAGACTGGATGGTGAGTTCTATCACAGGGAAGGAAAAAAAAATAGTTTCAGTACAGTAGCTTTATGTTGGGGCCCTGAGTAATAAGTAAAGTGTTTCTATGTAGGACGAGGGTGAGACTCTTACCACCTTCATCCTCAACAATCTTTTAGCCTCATCCTGCACATTCCACACTAAGGAGTTCACACTACATACTTTCTGCAAATTTTCTGAGTGAAAAATCTATGGAAAAACCTTCTCCCTTTGATTTTAATGGGAGGTGGCGCCATGGCAGGCATTCTTTATTTGTGCTGGAAACGTTTTCTGCTGCTGATAAAATATGTGCCTTGCTCCATATCACTGCAGATGACCGTGGCGGATACCAAAGTCGGGATTTCAGCAGTGGAAAAATCTTCAAAATGGGTGAATAAGCGGATTGTGGATTTCCTGAAACTGATTTACTTGCCCCTTTGACTTAAATTGGATTTCAATGTTTTCTGTCCAAATATAGTACACTTCTTTTTTTCAGTGAGCTAAAAATTGAGTCATTGAAAATTCTCTGAACTTCAACTGGTGTTTGTTGGGAGCAGCCTACCAGTGATGATAAATACTTAATAATACTATTCTTATTACCATCTGATTGTCATGAATTTTAGCCCCACTGTAAGTTCTGTGGTAGCTGAGTACTGAGATACATTGTTAGTAACTGGAAAAAAGTGTCTTCTAAACAACTAATGTCAATCCAACAGAACAGATGCCGTTATGATGATATGCTTCCGGTCAGAGGCTACATTCATACAACAGTGGGAAAAAAGGCAAATACACTATCAGTTTTTCGTGGCCATTTTTCAACCATTTGTGCATCCATTTATAAATTTTCTGGTTGGCTATCCATTTTTAACGGCCGTGAAAAAATGATCATTAAAAAACAATTATTTTGATTGAGCTTTTAAGTTAAAGGGGTTGTCCCATGAAAAATATTGAACAGATACAGATTGTTCAAACCAGTACCTGTAAATGAATACTGTTTTAATTGCATGTAATTAATCTCCTACAGACACAGGGCATACCTGTACGCCCTGATGTCCTGGTAGTTAAGGACACAGGGCATTCGGTTACGCCCTGTGTAGTTCCGATCATACATGTCCGTGGAGCAGGGAGAGAGAGGAGCCTCCAGCTGCAGTGTAAGTTTTTTGTGCAATAATGATGAGCCCCCAAGGCGGCGGAGATGCCGCCAGGCGGAGCAAGGGGACCGCCATGCCAGGGACCTACTAGTTTTCTGGCCCACCAGATAAGTCCACCTGAGCCCCCTACCAGTGATCTTGCATGGTGTATCCCAGAGGATTTTGAGTCTGTGATTCCTGATTTTGTTGGCCAACCAGGAATCCAGATTCCCACAGTGGGCTTCACTGAATATGACTATTTTAGTCTTTTTTTCAGTGACCACTTTGTGAATCTGATGATGGAGCAAACAAACTTGTACACCCAACAGTTTATTGCTCAACACCCGGGCTCCTTTTTGGCTAGGTCCGGTGGCTAAACTCTGGTCAGTGCAGCCGAGATAAGGATGTTTTGGGGCCTCGTGTTGCACATGGGCCTAGTCAAAAAACACAGTGTCAGGCATTACTGGAGTGGGGACGACCTCTACCAGACCCCACTTTACAGTACGGCCATGCCACGTACCAAGTTTGAGATAATGCAGCATGTCCTTCCCGATTTTTTGGAGGCCTATGTACCTGAAAAGGAGGTTGCGGTTGATGAGTCTCTTATTTCTTTCAAGGGGAGACTCATTTTCTGCCAGTATGTTCCCTCTAATCGGGCTAGGTATGGCGTGAAGCTGTAAAAAACTTTGTGAGAGTACCACAGGGTACACTTACAAGTTTTGTGTGTACGAGGGGCGAGATTCCCATATTGAACCCCCAGAATGTCCCCCCACTCTGGGTGTTAGCGGGAAACTTGTGTGGGACCTTATGCACCCACTGCTAGATAATGGTTACCACCTGTACTTGGATAACTTTTATACTTGTATCCCCTTGTTTCATTCCCTCGCCGCCAGATCCACGTCCGCTTGTGGGACTGTGCGGAAAAATCAACGCAGCCTCCCTACCCACCCCCTCCAGGTACCTATCCCCAGGGTTGAGACCAGTGCCCTTACCAGTGGAAACCTGTTGCTGGTCAGATATAAGGACAAGAGGGATGTCCTTGTACTGTCCACAATTCACGGTAATGTCATCACCCCTGTCCCTGTGTGAGGTACCGTGGCAACGGTCCTCAAGCCCAATTTTATTGTCGACTACAATCGGTATATGGGAGGAGTTGATCTCTATGATCATATCCTCAAGCCATATAACGCCATGTGCAAAACCCGGGCATGGTACAAAAAAGTTGAGGTCTACTTGGTACTGGTTTTGTGCTGTCCCGGAGCGCTGGCAACACAGAGAAATTCCTCCAGTTTTATGAGGCAGTCCTCAAGGCCCTGATCTTTTCTGACCGGGAAAGAGTAGGCTGGAGTACCTCAGGAACTTGATGTGCCCGGATCGTCCCTGGCCAACACTTTCCAGGTGTGGTTCCCCATACTGGAAAGAGTGGACGGTCCTAAAAAAAAAAGTGCAGAGTGTGTCACAGGAGGGGGATACAGAAGGATACCACCATTCAGTGTGACACGTGCCCTGATCATCCGGGGCCTCTGCATTAATGGTTGCTTCAGGGAGTACCATACTTCCATGGAGTACTAAATTTAAAATCCCCTTCCCCAATTTTTTAATTTCATTTAGCCACTGACAATCAAAAAAAACTATGGTTCTCAGACTTGAGACACCCCAAAAAAATATTTATTTTCAAAAATGATATTTTGTAAAACTAAAATAAATAAAAAAGTAGACATATTAGGTATGGCCGCAACTGTAAGAATCTGCTCTATAAAAATACCCCATGACCTAACCCCTCAGATGACCACGGTCAAAAAACATAAATAAAAATTACATAACAAAAAGTGTAATAGCAAGCGATCAAAAATTTATATGCCCCTGTCACGAGGGTGTCAAGAGCCACGTCTGACTCCGTTATACCCGGGGTCAGGAAGTCGCAGCGGGTGGCTGCGCGCTCTATGTCTAAAGATCACGGTGTTTCTTAGTGTTTGTTTTCTGTGTTTGCCTTGCTATCCTTTTTGTCTCACTCAGGGATCCGTAGCTTCTCCTCCTCAGCTGTTTCTTGTCTGCCACTCCCAAACTCCTTATATTCTCCTCTCACACTTCTCTTGTTGCCAGTTATAGAGCTTCCTGCCTGGACATCTATGCTGACCCACTGGAGCTGAGAATCTGGTTGTTGTTCCAGAGTGCTACCCTCCGGATCCCTGTTGGGCTTTTGTTGTCTCCTGTTGTTGCCCTCCTGGGATTATATGTTTAGTTTGTATTGTCTGTCCTCCCCTTGGTGTTTTCCTTTAGAGCTAGTGGTGCGGACTAGTGTTCCCACCGCCCTGTTCACTATCTAGGGCTCATCCTAGGGAAAGCCAGGGTTTTAGGCACGTGATCGGCGTACGGGTGAGGAACCCGTCTAGGGACGACAGGGCAGCCAGGCGCCAGTCGCAAGGTGAGTCAGGGGTCACCACCTTCCCTCTCACTAGGGCAGGGCCTCCCTCTTTTCCTCCCTCCGTGTCACGTATGTGACAGTTACGCCGATCGTGATATTATAACTGGCCCTTATTTATTTTTTTGAGAAAAAAAAAATATATATATATAATTTTTTTTTTCTCTACTTAGAATCCAATATGGATCCTATTGCTGCTTTGGCAAAACAGCTTCAAGGCCTGTCTTTGGAGGTGGCAGGATTGAAGGCGTCTGTCCTCCAACAGCAGCAGCAAATGCAGCAGACCGTAAGCCCAGCGGTTGCTATGGGTAACCAGGTTGTTACAGAACCCAAGGTTGTTCTTCCTGACAGATTCTCTGGGGGAAGGGACAAATTTGTGTTGTTCCGTGAGGCCTGCAAATTATATTTTAAGCTGCGCCCTTACTCCTCAGGTAATGAAGAACAGCGGGTGGGGATTGTTATTTCCCTGCTTCAGGGGGACCCGCAATCCTGGGCGTTCTCGTTACCCCCTGGTTCCCAGGCTCTCCGGTCAGTGGAGGGATTTTTTGGGGCTTTGGGTCTCATATATGATGACCCTGACCGTGTCGCCCTGGCTGAGTCGAAGTTACGGAGACTCCTACAGGGAGATCGGCCAGCAGAGGAATATTGCTCAGAGTTCCGCAGGTGGGCTACGGATACTCAGTGGAACGACCCGGCTCTCAGGAGTCAGTTCTGCTCTGGGTTATCTGAAAGGGTTAAGGATGCGCTGGCGCTGTATGAGACCCCCCTTTCCCTTGATGCTGTTATGTCCCTCTCTATCAGGATAGATAGACGTCTTAGGGAGAGATCGAAAATTCCTGAGCAATCGGTAACCTCTCCCAAGCAGCAGTTAGTCTGTACTGACTTGGATGAGCCTATGCAGCTAGGAGGAACTTCTCGTCAGGTCCGTCCTCCTGAGGTTCGCCGTAGGTGGGGGGCTTGTTTTTTCTGTGGGGGGAAGGGTCATTTCATTAATGTCTGTCCCTCCTTTTCCCAAAAACAAAAGACCGTCGGAAAACTACTAACCCCAGGCTGTGCGGAGGATGTCAGCCGGGGGGTATACGTTTCCTCCATACGAACATCTCAATTTGTGTTGCCAGCGGTTATTGTTTTTGGTGATAAGACAGAGACTATTTCTTTTTTTCTAGACAGTGGTGCAGGGGTAAATTTGATAGATGCCCATTTTGCCCGCACTATGGGTTTGTCTCTCTGTACGCTGCAGAGACCCATTCCCATATTCGCTATTGACTCTGCTCCTCTGTCTCAGAGAAACCTCACTCACGTCGTCCATAACTTACATCTTCGGGTAGAGGACCACCATAAGGAGCGTCTTTCATGTTACGTTCTGGAGGGCCTTCCCTCTCCTGTGGTATTGGGTCTTCCCTGGTTGGTAGCGCACAATCCAGTGGTGGATTGGCAGGCCAGGGAGATATTGGAGTGGAGTGAGCATTGCAGAGAGAATTGCTTAAATAACAATTGCTTAATCGCCTCCATAGCTTCCCTACCTACATTTATTTCGGACTTTGAGGACGTTTTTTCTGAAAAGGGTTGTCAGAGGCTACCACCTCATCGTCCTTATGATTGCCCGGTTAACCTGATTCCCGGTGCAAAATTACCCAAGTCCAGGTTGTATAATCTTTCGGGTCCCGAGAGACAAGCCATGAAAGATTATATCTCCGAGAGTCTGGCCAAGGGACACATCAGACCCTCTTCTTCACCCGTGGCTGCAGGGTTTTTCTTTGTTAAAAAGAAAGATGGGGGCCTGCGTCCTTGCCTAGATTTCCGTGAGCTAAACCGGATAACCGTCCGAGACCCATACCCTCTTCCTCTCATTCCTGACCTTTTTAATCAGATTGCGGGTGCTAGGTGGTTCTCCAAACTTGATCTTAGGGGGGCCTACAATCTGATTCGTATCAAGGAAGGGGATGAGTGGAAGACAGCTTTTAACACCCCTGAGGGGCATTACGAAAATTTAGTCATGCCTTTCGGTCTGACCAATGCCCCTGCTGTCTTCCAACATTTCGTTAATGATATTTTTAGTCATCTCATCGGCAGGTTTGTAGTCATATACCTAGATGATATCTTAATTTATTCGGCTGATCTGAAAACACATGAAGTACATGTCAGGCAAGTACTGCAGGTCCTACGGACGAATAAATTATATGCGAAAATTGAAAAATGTGTCTTCGCCGTTCAGGAAATACAATTCCTGGGATATCTATTATCTGCTTCAGGTTTCCGTATGGATCCTGGGAAGGTCCAGGCAATTTTAGATTGGGATCTTCCTGAGAACCTTAAAGCTCTACAACGGTTTTTGGGTTTCGCAAATTTCTACAGAAAGTTTATTAAAAATTATTCAGTGATCGTTAAACCCCTTACTGACATGACTAGGAAGGGGACTGATTTTTCTAAATGGTCTGACGCCGCTAAAATTGCATTTTCCTCTCTAAAAGAGAGATTTACCTCGGCACCTGTCCTAATTCAACCTGATGTCTCCCAGCCTTTTATTGTTGAAGTTGATGCGTCGGAGGTGGGAGTGGGGGCTGTATTGTCTCAGGGTCCGTCTCCTGGCAAATGGCGTCCTTGCGCTTTCTTTTCCAAAAAATTATCTGCAGCAGAAAAGAACTATGATATTGGAAATAGGGAACTGTTGGCGATTAAACTGGCGTTTGAAGAGTGGCGTCACTTCTTAGAGGGAGCAATCCACCCCGTCACGGTAATTACGGATCACAAAAACCTTCTGTACCTAGAATCGGCTAAGCGTCTCACCCCTAGACAAGCTAGGTGGTCGCTATTCTTTACCAGATTTAACTTTGTAATCACCTATCGTCCTGGGGCAAAAAATACCAAGGCAGACGCATTGTCTCGTAGTTTCCCTGGAGGGGGTAATGTTAGTGATCCGGTACCTATTTTACAAAGAGGAGTGGTTGTCTCTGCTGTACACTCTGTTCTAGAGGGAAAGGTGTTAGAGGCCCAGGGGGACGCCCCGGCCTCTTGCCCCTCAGAGAAATTGTTTGTACCGTTAAACCTGCGTCTTGAGTTATTGAAGGAACATCATAATTCGGCACTTGCTGGGCACCCGGGTAGTAAAGCAACCTTGGAGCTATTGTCTCGTCGTTTTTGGTGGCCAAGGTTGCGTCAGGATGTAATAGATGTCGTGTCTACTTGTTCTACTTGTGCACGCGCGAAAGTCTCTCATACACGTCCAGCAGGGTCTTTATTGCCACTTTTCATCCCCAATAGACCATGGACACATCTATCAATGGATTTCATCACTGACTTACCTTTGTCTGCGGGTAAAACAGTTATCTTGGTAGTAGTAGACAGGTTTAGCAAAATGGTACACTTTATTGCGCTACCCGCACTTCCTAATGCTAAGACTCTTGCTCAGGTGTTTATCAGTGAAATCGTGAAGCTTCACGGGGTCCCTTCCGATGTGGTTTCGGATCGGGGAACCCAGTTTATTTCTAAGTTTTGGAAAGCTTTTTGTACCCGTTTAGGGGTACACTTATCCTTTTCCTCAGCTTTCCATCCTCAGTCGAATGGACAGACTGAGCGTACCAACCAAAACCTAGAAACATATTTAAGGTGTTTTGCGTCTGAAAACCAAGAGGTGTGGTCATCATATTTACCGTTAGCCGAGTTTGCCATAAATAATCGCCGTCAGGAATCCACTGGCAAGTCACCATTTCTTGGTGCATACGGTTTTCATCCCCAATTTTGTACTTTCAAAGAGGGGGGGTCTTCTGGGGTTCCCGAAGAGGAACGGTTTTCTTCATCTCTTTCATCGGTATGGCAGAAGGTGCAAACTTGAAAAATATGAGTGGTAAATACAAATGCATGGCCGATAAGAAACGGTCGCCAGGTCCGGACCTAGGAGTGAATGACTATGTGTGGTTGTCTACTAGGAATATTAAGTTGAAGGTTCCCTCTTGGAAACTGGGTCCTAGGTTCATTGGTCCTTATAAAATTGTAGCCGTCATTAACCCTGTGGCTTTTCGCCTGGAGCTACCTCAGACTTTTAAGATCCATAACGTCTTCCATAAGTCGCTGCTCAAGAAGTATGTTTCACCTCTAGAACCATCACCGCTGCCACCTCCTCCTGTTGTTGTGGATGGTAATCTGGAGTTTCAAATATCCAGAATTGTTGATTCTCGTCGGGTCCGCCGCTCTCTTCAGTATCTGGTGCATTGGAGGGGTTACGGTCCCGAGGAAAGAATGTGGGTTCCAGCATCAGAGGTAAACGCCAACAGGTTGATTCAGGCTTTCCATGTCTCTCATCCGGAGAGACCTGGTCCTGAGTGTCCGGAGGCCCCTCGTGAAAGGGGGGGTACTGTCATGAGGGTGTCAAGAGCCACGTCTGACTCCGTTATACCCGGGGTCAGGAAGTCGCAGCGGGTGGCTGCGCGCTCTATGTCTAAAGATCACGGTGTTTCTTAGTGTTTGTTTTCTGTGTTTGCCTTGCTATCCTTTTTGTCTCACTCAGGGATCCGTAGCTTCTCCTCCTCAGCTGTTTCTTGTCTGCCACTCCCAAACTCCTTATATTCTCCTCTTACACTTCTCTTGTTGCCAGTTATAGAGCTTCCTGCCTGGACATCTATGCTGACCCACTGGAGCTGAGAATCTGGTTGTTGTTCCAGAGTGCTACCCTCCGGATCCCTGTTGGGCTTTTGTTGTCTCCTGTTGTTGCCCTCCTGGGATTATATGTTTAGTTTGTATTGTCTGTCCTCCCCTTGGTGTTTTCCTTTAGAGCTAGTGGTGCGGACTAGTGTTCCCACCGCCCTGTTCACTATCTAGGGCTCATCCTAGGGAAAGCCAGGGTTTTAGGCACGTGATCGGCGTACGGGTGAGGAACCCGTCTAGGGACGACAGGGCAGCCAGGCGCCAGTCGCAAGGTGAGTCAGGGGTCACCACCTTCCCTCTCACTAGGGCAGGGACTCCCTCTTTTCCTCCCTCCGTGTCACGTATGTGACAGTTACGCCGATCGTGATAGCCCCCCAAAATAGTGCCAATAAAACCGTCCTCTCATCCCGCAAAAAATGAGCCCCTATCTAAGACAATCGGCTAAAAAAATGAAGATACAAAAGTTTTTTTTTTTTTTCAAAAAGGATAATATAGTGTAAAACCTAAATAAAAAAATAAAAAGTAGACATATTAGATATTGCTGGGTCCGTAAGAATCTGTTCTATAAAAATACCCCATAAACTAACCCCTCAGATGAACATGATCAAAAAAATGAAATAAAATGCTGCAAAAACAGCTATTTTTTGGCACATTTTCCATTTTCATAAATTTTTTGAAGTAACAAAGCAAGGGTTAACAGCCAAACAAAAAATTATATTTATTACTCTTATTCTGCAGTTTACATAAACACCCCATATGCGGTCGTAAACTGCTGTATGACCAAACGGCAGGGTGAAGAAGGAAAGGAACGCCATATGATTTCTGGAAGGCAGGTTTTGATGGTCTTTTTTTTGGCACCATGTCCCATTTGAAGAACCCCTGATGCACCCCTAGAGTAGAAGTTCCATAAAAGTGAACCCATCTAAGAAACTACACCCCTCAAGGTATTCAAAACTTATTTTACAAACTTTATTAACCCTTTAAATGTTCCCTAACGGTTTATGCAAATGGAGATGTAACCTTGCCTCACAAAAATGTAATATAGAGCAACCAAAAATCATATGTACCCTAAACATAGTCCCAAAAAAACTGCTACCTTATTCCGTAGTTTCCAAAATGGGGTCACTTTTATGGAGTTTCTACTCTACTCTGTACGCCCTACCGTGTGCCCGTACAGTAGTTTATGACCACATATGAGATGTTTCTGCAAACTACAGAATCAGGGCAATAAATATTGAGTTTTGTTTGGCTGTTAACCCTTGCTTTGTTACTGAAAAAAAATTGATTAAAATTGAAAATTTGCCCAAAAAATGAAATTCTTAAATTTAATCTCCATTTGCCAATAACTCTTGTGGAACACCTAAAGGGTTGACAAGCTTTGTAAAATCAGTTTTAAATACCTTGAGGGGTGTAGTTTCTTAGATGGGGTCACTTTTATGGAGTTTCTACTCTAGGGGTGAATCAGGGGAGCTTCAAATGGGACATGGTGTAAATAAACCAGTCCAGCAAAATCTGCCTTCCAAAAACCACACGGCGCTCCTTTCCCTCTATGCCCTACCGTGTGCCCATACAGTAGTTTATATGCAACAATGGTCTACAAATTTTCAGTGTCACAGTGTTATATGGGATTTTGTCGGAGTGGTGTGATTGGCAATTCTCAGGGTGTGATTACGTGCACAATAATTTGGTAGGATCCCTTAATAGGGTATACCTCATCCCACCAATTGATGTGGGATGGTATTGACGATGGCAGTTATTAGGCAGATTCCTGGCAGTGGATAACTACGGAATGCTGGTATGAATATCTCTCCTGCCACACTTTCTTTGCTAAATGGTCCCTATATACAAGGTTACCAAACAGCTAACTTTGTTGCTGATCTCGTATTTGTAGCTACTTGTATGCACCGCAGAGATTTCAGTAATTCAACAGTCTTCCTAACCACTATCTGCCCTCCTCTCTAAACTCTGCTGACACTGCACTGCGTCCTCTATTACTAACTCATAGAACGTATGAGTGGCCGCTGCAATCTACATTCCTGTGGCCTCACACTCTCTCCTTGTCTATTCAGCTGCTATCTGCCGCGTATTGTTGGCAGTTTCCCTATCACTGTTCACTGTGTTAAAAGATCGCCCTATACCACCCCTCCCGACATGTTTCGCCACCAGCTGTGGCTTCGTCAGGGGATGCGGGGTATATGAGCGCGCGCGCTTCATAAGACCTTCTTATAAACTTTAACAGATCCCGCCCATCTGTCAGAGCCATCCCCGGCGACCAATCACAGGCGCCTCCTCCGTCGGATCCTCCGCTTTCCGGTCAGGTCAATCCACTGACGCAATATCCTATGCGTCTCCCTCTAACTCCTCGTCATCTCCACTACCTGGTAACTACAACATCAGGTATGAATGGAGAAACGCTTGCGATCTCCCTGAGATGGATGTACTCGTCACTAGCCTCCACCCCCCTTTGTTTGTAAATACTCCCCCTTCCTCCTTGGTCTATTTTAACCCGTTCATAACCTCCGTTTATAGCCTCCCAGCTGTTATAGTCCATCCTCACTATGTATGATCATATACTGTTTATATGCACATAAAGTAGCGTTTGTAGTCCAGGATGACTAACATGAGGCTATAGAATTGATTATATTATTAACAGTATATAAAACGTCCACCATACTTTACACTGTTCATGGTAAGAGTTATACCCTTATATCCAGATTGCCAATGGGTGACGTATCCACCATACTTTATACTATACCATAAAGTGGCATGTGCCGCAGGGGAGTTGCGACTCAATCGGGTGGCTTTTTTTAGTTACAATTAATGATTTGTTGTTTGACAAAAATGTCCTGATGTAGTCCATCCGCTGCACTTAATATTCTTCCTGAAGATAACACTTATAGTCGGTTTCTTCTCCATGATGTGTGTATATATATATATATATATATATATATATATATATATATAGGTGGAGATGAAAACTGGATTAGTAAGATTGTCCTGTAATAATACGTTTTTGTTTTTTTTTGGGGGGGAGGGGGAAAAAGAGGGGGAGAGGGGGATTTGATTTGACTATCCTATGATTACATGGCGGTAATTTCTGTAATTGAACTGAGGTCTATATTGAACATTTCTTCTAATTTAGTATTATTAGTATATAATTTCTTTCACTTTTTATTTCTTTTACTTGTCACCTTTGCGCTATGTTGGATTTAAATGAAGGCCGTATAAGAAAAACCCTCATTTAGGCCACCTGGACTCGGGGTCTGCAATCTGTGTATCCATCTGGCCTCTTCCTGTAGGAGTTTTGTATCTAAATTGCCTCTCCTTGGTCCCAAAGTTTTCTTCTCAAGTCCCCAAAATTTGAGGACCTCCAGGTTTCCACCATGTGCATAAGTTATATGCCTATATAATGACGTGTCTTTTCCCGTGTTTATGGCACTGATGTGACCAGATATTCTGCGCCTCAATTCCTGTGTGGTCTTACCCACATATAATTTGGGACAATTACATGAGGTGATATAGATAATACCACTGCTCCGGCAGTTGAAGAACTCTCTGATCACATAATCACGTCCATCTATAGGATTTTTGAATTTTTTCACTTTAGGTAGGTATTTGCAAAAGGTGCAACCTCCACAGGGAAATGAACTGGTAATGCTGGATTTTAACCAACTCGTATTTGTCATTTGTCTTTCAGGAAGGAAACTATGGACAAGCCTGTCCCTGATGTTTGGTCCTCTCCTATATGTGACACTGGGATAAGATGGCAGAACAGCTCTTAGTTGGTCATCGCTGGTAAGTACCTTCCAATGTTTCTTTAAGATCTTCATCACCCTTTGATTGCCACAGTCATAGGTCCCTATGCATCTAATCCTTTTATCTCTTCCTTCTTTATCCTGATTGGCTTTGTAATTTTCCGATATTAATTCATCCCTATCCATGCCCTTTGCACGATTGAATGCCTTTTTAAGGCATTTGCTTGGGTAACCCCTGCTCCTAAATCGATTTAAAGAGCTCATCAGCCTCTTTCTTAAAAGCCTCTTCCGTGGTGCAGTTCCGTCTGGCTCTCAAGTACTGCCCCACTGGTATTCCTTTTCAATGCCACTGGATGCCAGCTAGTCCAGTGGAGAAGGCTATTAGTTGAGGTAGGTTTTCGATATATCTGTGTTAGGATTTGCCCATCCACATTTTTCTGGATCAAAAGGTCAAGGAAACATATCTTATTGGGATGAATTTCGAAAGTAAAATGCATACCTATTTGGTTCTGATTTAACCTATCAACAAAAGTGACAAACTCTTCTTCCGTCCCCTCCCAAAACAACAAAACATCGTCGCAGAATCGACCCTAAAATAAAATGTGATTGGTGAATTGTGCCATACTGTCCGTAAAGACAATGGTGTCTTCCCACCACCCTAAAAACAAATTCGCAAAAGTCGGTGCACACGGGGTCCCCATCGCGGTACCCTTCATCTGTTGGTAAAAGGTACCGTTACAGAGGAAATAGTTATGAGTTAAGATAAATCTTAACAGTGATAAAATAAATAAACTGTGCTCGTGAAAATTGGTGCTCTTTGTGTCCAAAAAGTATTTGATAGTCTGGATGCCCAGCTCATGATCTATATTACTATAGAGAGCTTCCACATCCAAGCTTGCCAGGAATGTGAATGAAGATAAGGAAATTCCCCTGATTCTTGTTAGTACATCTGTCGTATCGAGGGGAGAGAAGACACAAAAGGCCTCAATATCTCATCCACATATTCACTGGCAGGTTGGCTTAGAGAGTCATTACCCGAGACTATCGGGCGCCCGGGTATCGGATGCTTCCTCTTATGCACTTTTGGCAGTGCATAAAAGGTTGGAATTGTGGGGCTCTTATTGTATAAAAAATCCAGTTCATCTTTGGATATGAGATTATTTCTTCTCTCGGTTCCCAAGATATCTTTAAGATCTTCCAGATATCTCTTGGTGGGGTTTTCTTGTAGGATCTGATACACTTCTTTATCCCCCAGCAGTCTATTCACCATACCTTCATAGTCATCCCTGTTCAGGATAACTATGTTACCCCCCTTGTCACTTGGTTTTACTATTATATCTTTATTGGCTCCTAGTTCGTCCAGAGACACAAGTTCTTCCTTAGTTAAATTCCCTGGGGTAACTTCCCTGTTTATTCTAACTTTATTGATATCCTGAGACACCAGCTGTACAAAAGTGTGAGAAGGGGGGGGTCCACTTGGACCTTGGCTTAAGACCTGTTAATGGGGGTGTAATTTCTACACTATAGCCCTCACTTTCCAAATGTAGGCTCTCCAATATATCTAACGCTTGTTGCTCTTTTTGGATACGTTTTCCAGTCTCTGTGTTTGTACTGGAAAACTGCTTGTGCAGTGCCAATTTACGTGCAAAAAGGTTAATGTCCTTTATCCAACTGAATTTATCAAAATTAGGTACCGGCGTGAATGTTAGTCCCTTTAATAATAGGGTGACTTGTGTTTCTGTGAGAAGCTGTGACGAAAGGTTTATAATTTGGGTCGATTCTATATTTCCACTCGGGACTATTTTGTGTTGTACCCCCATTTGTCCCTGTCCTTCGATTGGACATTGCTCTGCCCTAAAAAAAGGGGGGCTATGGGTGGTGTACCAAACAAATTTGGTTGCCCTGACGCAATAAGGCCTTGATTTTGTGGTATAGCCACACTTGTACCACTCATGCTTGCATGTTTGGGCACTGATGATGTCGTTTCAAGAGGGGTCATTGTGGTAGAGGGTATCTTGAAAAAAGGAATACCAGTGGGGCAGTACTTGAGAGCCAGACGGAACTGCACCATGGAAGAGGCTTTTAAGAAAGAGGCTGATGAGCTCTTTAATCGATTTAGGAGCAGGGGTTACCCAAGCAAATGCCTTAAAAAGGCATTCAATCGTGCAAAGGGCATGGATAGGGATGAATTAATATCGGAAAATTACAAAGCCAATCAGGATAAAGAAGGAAGAGATAAAAGGATTAGATGCATAGGGACCTATGACTGTGGCAATCAAAGGGTGATGAAGATCTTAAAGAAACATTGGAAGGTACTTACCAGCGATGACCAACTGAGAGCTGTTCTGCCATCTTATCCCAGTGTCACATATAGGAGAGGACCAAACATCAGGGACAGGCTTGTCCATAGTTTCCTTCCTGAAAGACAAATGACAAATACGAGTTGGTTAAAATCCAGCATTACCGGTTCATTTCCCTGTGGAGGTTGCACCTTTTGCAAATACCTACCTAAAGTGAAAAAATTCAAAAATCCTATAGATGGACGTGATTATGTGATCAGAGAGTTCTTCAACTGCCGGAGCAGTGGTATTATCTATATCGCTCCCAACTGCCGTTCTGAAGCCCCGCCCATCTCATCAATATTCACTTCGCTGGGCGGCGGCTACAACTCTCCCGACTCAAGATCCTGCGCATGGCCCATTCAATCCTCCGTCCAATCTTCAGCGCATGCGCCCGGCCGAGGTCACATCGCGCCTGCGTACAGAGCGCTGCAGCCTCTGCTTTATGCGCATGCGCCGGGCACTTGAGTCGGGAGAGTTGTAGCCGCCGCCCAGCGAAGTGAATATTGATGAGCTGGGCGGGGCTTCAGAACGGCAGTTGGGAGCGGCTGGCTGGGCGCATTTTGACATGAAGCGCTGCCCCTTGGGCAGATTGGTGACCGGACAAGCAGGTTATAAAACTTTATATTTCGGTATTTATAAGGTGGACAGGGGGGCTACTTAGATGATTTTAATAGACTTTAGAAGACCTGTACTGACATACAGTGGAGGAAATAATTATTTGACCCCTCACTGATTTTGTAAGTTTGTCCAATGACAAAGAAATGAAAAGTCTCAGAACAGTATCATTTCAATGGTAGGTTTATTGTAACAGTGGCAGATAGCACATCAAAAGGAAAATCGAAAAAATAACTTTAAATAAAAGATAGCAACTGATTTGCATTTCATTGAGTGAAATAAGTATTTGAACCCTCTAACAAAAAAAGGCTTAATACTTGGTGGAAAAACCCTTGTTTGCAAGCACAGAGGTCAAACGTTTCTTGTAATTGATGACCAAGTTTGCGCACATTTTAGGAGGAATGTTGGTCCACTCCTCTTTGCAGATCATCTCTAAATCCCTAAGGTTTCGAGGCTGTCTCTGTGCAACTCTGAGCTTGAGCTCCCTCCATAGGTTTTCGATTGGATTAAGGTCCGGAGACTGACTAGGCCACTCCATGACCTTAATGTGCTTCTTCTTGAGCCACTCCTTTGTTGCCTTTGCTGTATGTTTTGGGTCATTGTCGTGCTGGAACACCCATCCACGACCCATTTTCAGTTTCCTGGCAGAGGGAAGGAGGTTGTCGCTCAGGATTTCACGATACATGGCTCCGTCCATTTTCCCGTTTATGCGAATAAGTTGTCCTGTGCCCTTAGCAGAAAAACACCCCCAAAGCAAAATGTTTCCACCCCCATGCTTGACGGTGGGGACGGTGTTTTGGGGGTCATAGGCAGCATTTTTCTTCCTCCAAACACAGCGAGTTGAGTTAATGCCAAAGAGCTCTATTTTGGTCTCATCAGACCACAGCACCTTCTCCCAGTCACTCTCTGAATCATTCAGGTGTTCATTGGCAAACTTCAGACGGGCCTGCACATGTGCCTTCCTGAGCAGGGGGACCTTGCGAGCCCTGCAGGATTTTAATCCATTGCGGTGTAATGTGTTTCCAATGGTTTTCTTGGTGACTGTGGTCCCTGCTAATTTGAGGTCATTAACTAACTCCTCCCGTGTAGTTCTAGGATGCTTTTTCACCTTTCTCAGAACCATTGACACCCCACGAGGTGAGATCTTGCGTGGAGCCCCAGAGCGAGGTCGATTGATGGTCATTTTGTGCTCCTTCCATTTTCGAACAATCGCACCAACAGTTGTCACCTTCTCTCCCAGCTTCTTGCTAATGGTTTTGTAGCCCATTCCAGCCTTGTGCAGGTCTACAATTTTGTCTCTGACATCCTTGGACAGCTCTTTGGTCTTTCCCATGTTGGAGAGTTTGGAGTCTGCTTGATTGATTGATTCTGTGGACAGGTGTCTTTTATACAGGTGACTAGTTAAGACAGGTGTCCTTAATGAGGGTGACTAATTGAGTAGAAGTGTCTAACCACTCTGTGGGAGCCAGAACTCTTAATGGTTGGTAGGGGTTCAAATACTTATTTCACTCAATGAAATGCAAATCAGTTGCTATCTTTTATTTAAAGTTATTTTTTCGATTTTCCTTTTGATGTGCTATCTGCCACTGTTACAATAAACCTACCATTGAAATGATACTGTTCTGAGACTTTTCATTTCTTTGTCATTGGACAAACTTACAAAATCAGTGAGGGGTCAAATAATTATTTCCGCCACTGTATATATATACCTAAATATGCTATTTGGGCCTGTCAGTGTCCCTTTAACCTGTTAATAAGCACTTACTAACAAGCTTCCATAGCAGGCAGAGCGGCTGGCAGCATTACGTCACTCACTTACGTTGCACTCCTGCTCCGCCTGCTTCATTCATAAAGTGGGAGGAGCAGGCGTGCAACGTTAGTGAGTGACGTTACTGCTGCCATCTGCTCTGCCTGCTATGGAAGCTTGTTAGTAAGTACTGTACGGATACAGGGGATACAGGGGAACAGGGGAGAGCGCAGCGTTAGTTAAACTTAATAACAGGTTAAGGATTACCATCTAGAAATACTTCAGTGAGTGGTGGGGCCCGGTGTAAGTGTACAGTGACTGCACCGGGCCCCCCCGCAAGTTCCAGACTCCAGCCCCTCCTCTCTCCCCGCTCATACATCGCAGGCTGCAATGCTGCAGCATCGCAGACTGCGATGTAAAATGGAAGCATTTGACCCACAAAATGCAGGGGCATTTCCCCCCCACTTTTGGGAGTGCGTCTAATGGGGCGAAAAATACGGTACTTTTTCTGTTATTTACTCTGATATCATATAGTGGCCTATTTTAGTCCAATACGAGAAATATATTTACAGGTCAAGTTTGCTTGTATTTTTTCAATAATTTAGTGGCCTATTTCAGTACAATACGAGAAATATATACTCAGTTCACGTTTGCTGTTATTTGTGCAGAAATAATTTCGTGGCCTATTTTAGTACAAAAAGGAAAATTTATTTGTTGCTTTTAGGGGTGTTCTAATTTCCGTTTCATTTGTTTAGTTCAGCTACAAATATTTCAGGCAGAGAAGTGCCAGGCCATGCACAGAGGAGTGGCAGAGGCATAAATGTTTCTGGCGCAAGTAGAGGTGGCAGCAGAGTAAGGGGTCGTGGCAGCAGTAGTTGCAGCGAGAGACCTGAGCTCCCAGTGTCATCTATCGGTTGTGTCTTGACCAGCAAACCAGTTTTTCTTGATTGGTTATCTCAGTCATCCTTGTCATTCCAAGCAACATCAGACACCCCCAGCCAATAGTCGGTGGGTTCGTCAGACACAACCCTTAGTTAGCATGGCTCAGGAGCAGGCCCTGTGCCCTCATCTGTCCTCAACCTGCCTCTGGCATTTTCTATTCCATCACCGCAAGAAGTACTACATGCAGTGGGCTCAGCTTCACTTTTCAACGAGGATGAGCTACTAGAGGACATTCAAAAGCTACTGCTCAGCCAAGATGTAGAGGAGACTTCCGCCACTTCCTCCGCTAGGCGGGAAAGTAGTGATAAGGAGAGTGGCATGGGAGCTTGTGTTACGAATGGTCAGGCTCCTGACCTAGAGGCCATTGAGGAGAACTTCACTGATGTGTAGACACTAATTGATGATGATGAAGCCGATCACACCTGTTATTTGGGTGCAGAAGGTGTTTCATGATCATCAGGAGAAGAGGGTGGCAGCTTGCCCGTGAGGCAGCGGCGGAGCCAGCAAGGTGGTAGCATGGCTGGGAGTAAGCAGGGCAGCAGTGGGAGGTTTGGAGCCAAACGTTCCCGGGGTAGACCAGCCTACCTAGCCGGGAAGTAGTGGTGCAGGGGTTCACGGAGGCAGTGGCGGTAGCATTTAGCCAGTGCGGACTGTTGGGGGTAAAATCATCTAGTCGGCGGTGTGGCAGTTTTTAATTAAGCTGCCATAGGAGGTTAAAGTGGCCACATGTAGAATATGTGGGCAGAATGTGAAGCGTGGCCAGGGTGCCAATGTTAGACACTATGGCCCTGCGTCAACATCTGCAGCATCGCCATGACATGGGAGAACCGTGGCTCTGATGTGGTGATCCAGCCTGCCGCAGCTACTGCTGCATCACACAGTGGCAGGCACCTGGTTTCAGCCAGTCAAAGCTTCACCACCTCAGCTGAATGGAGCTGTCTGTCATTCCCGTCTTCTGCTTGTCCAGATGCTCCTGCTCCTACTCCTCAGTCATTCCATCAGCAATCGATCACTGAAGCGATTGCCAAGAGACAGCAGAATGCGTGCACGTATCCAACAGTGCATAAGCTGAACATGCTCCTGTCCAAGTTGCTGGTGCTGCAGTCCCTCCTTTTCCAAGTGGTAGATTCTGCACCTTTCGTAGAACTGATGGCTTGTGTTGACCCGAGGTGGAGAGTCCCAAGCCGTAATTTTTTTGCGAAAAAGGCAGTACCAGCCCTGCACAAATATGTCAAACAGAAGGTGGGCCAGTCCTTGAGCCTGTCAGTGTCTGCCAAAGTGCACGGCAGTGCCGACGTGTGGAGCTGCAACTACAGTCAGGGACAGTACGTGTCCTTTACGGCCCACTGGGTCAATGTGGTTCCTGCACAGCCACACCAGCAACTTGGCCAGTTCACGCCGCTTCCGCCTCCACGTTGTCAAGCCATTGGTCCTGCAACAATGTTTGCCTCTGCCTCCTCATTCTCCACCATGTCCTCTGCCTCCATTGCAGGGTCAAGTCACAGTGCCCCTACAGCATACCACATGTGCAGGGCTCGGCAGTGTCACGCTGTTCTGCACCTGGTTTGCCTTGGCAAACGGAGTCCCACAGGGGAGCAACTGCTTCGTGTGATGCATCAAGAAATCGAATCCTAGTTTTCTCCCAGACTATGGTCGGAACTCGGGTGACCAACAATGGGAAGAACATTGTGTCGGCGCACAGGTTTTCAGTCTGTTTGTCCAGCTGTTCCTGAAGTCTTCCACCCATCTTCAAGACATCCTAAAAATGGACAGGAAACTTTGCATGCACTTCAGCCACTCGCATACTGCAAAGCACACCCTCCTTGAGTTGCAGTGCCAGAACGGCATCCCCCAGGCTGATCTGCAACATTTCCACTCGTTGTAATTCCACCCTCCATATGTTAGACTGACTATACAAACAGAGAAAGGCCATCAACGATTTCTTGATCATTCAAGCGGATAGGCGTACTCCCCTGTGTAACTTTGATGTCAGCCACTGGCAGCTCATGCGTGACACCTGTCATTTGCTCAGGCCCTTTTGAGAACGCCTTGTTATTTGTCAGTTGCCAGGACTACGGGATGAATGTCACCATTCCACTGCTTCATGTCCTGGAACAGATGGTGGTAACAATGGCTGGTAAGGGGACAGGAGACGTGGCGCCGCGATCTCACGGCCACATGAGCCCTATGGGGGCTGAACTGGAAGAAGAGGGGGAGGAGGACATTGGAGCACAGACAATGTGTAGCCAAATGGGTGGTTTTTCTACTCAGCTGACAGGACAGGAGTAGCAGGAGCAGCCAGACGATGAGGAAGACGAGACAGAGGATCCGGACACACTGTGGCAGTATGCAGTGAAGATGGAGACAGGGAGTTCCTCTGAGTCACTTGCACAAATGGCCCGCTGCATGCTCACTTGCTTGCTTAATAAGTGGGATTTCTTGCCTTATAAATGGGGTTGGGACCATCAGTTGCGTTGTGGAGAAGTCAGGTGCATACACAGCTGATAGTCCTACTGAATAGACTGTTAGAATTTGTATTATGGCAAGAAAAAAGCAGCTAAGTAAAGAAAAACGAGTGGCCATCATTACTTTAAGAAATGAAGGTCAGTCAGTCCGAAAAATTGGGAAAACTTTGAAAGTGTCCCCAAGTGCATTCACAAAAACCATCAAGCACTACAAAGAAACTGGCTCACATGCGGACCGCCCCAGGAAAGGAAGACCAAGAGTCACCTCTGCTGCAGAGGATAAGTTCATCCGAGTCACCAGCCTCAGAAATCGCAGGTTAACAGCAGCTCAGATTAGAGATCAGGTCAATGCCACACAGAGTTCTAGCAGCAGACACATCTCTAGAACAACTGTTAAGAGGTGACTGTGTGAATCAGGCCTTCATGGTAGAATATCTGCTAGGAAACCACTGCTAAGGACAGGCAACAAGCAGTAGAGACTTGTTTGGGCTAAAGAACACAAGGTGAAAAGGTGAACGGATGGACTCTACATGCCTGGTTCCCACCGTGAAGCATGCAGGAGAAGGTGTAATGGTGCTTTGCTGGTGACACTGTTGGGGATTTATTCAAAATTGAAGGCATACTGAACCAGCATGGCTACCACAGCATCTTGCAGCAGCATGCTATTCCATCCGGTTTGCGTTTAGTTGGACCATCATTTATTTTTTAACAGGACAATAACCTCAAACACACCTCCAGGATGTGTAAGGGCTATTTGACCATGAAGGAGAGTGATGGGGTGCTGAGCCAGATGACCTGGCCTCCACAGTCACCAGACCTGAACCCAATCGAGATGGTTTGGGGTGAGCTGGACCGCAGAGTGAAGGCAAAAGGGCCAACAAGTGCTAAGCATCTCTGTGAACTCCTTCAAGACTGTTGGAAGACCATTTCAGGTGACTACCTCTTGAAGCTCATCAAGAGAATGCCAAGAGTGTGCAAAGCAGTAATCAAAGCAAAAGGTGGCTACTTTGAAGAACCTAGAATATGACATATTTTCAGTTGTTTCACACTTTTTTGTTATGTATATAATTCAACATGTGTTAAATCATAGTTTTGATGCCTTCAGTGTGAATCTACAATTTTCATAGTCATGAAAATAAAGAAAATGCTTTGAATGAGAAGGTGTGTCCAAACTTTTGGTCTGTACTGTACCTCCAGCTACAGAATCCAAAGTTCTTTGCTGTCAGGTGAATGCCTATTGCCTAATTTTCAGGGCCTGTACTGGCCGACAGTTACATTTTTTATCTCTAGCCACATAATCACACCTCTGTCTCACTCCTCTGCCTCTTATTATAGTGTCATATGATTTGCATTCACCATAAGGACCTTTTTAATGTCACAGGGTCATCTGACTGTGCCCCTTTATACCCTGCATTGTGCCCTCTCACCACACACTGTGCAGTGCCCCTAGTCATTCCCTGTACTGTGCCCTCTTATACCTCTTTATCCGGTCACGGTATGGCAGTGTTATTCTGTCACTGTACAGATGTGTTATTCGGTCAATGTATGGAGGTGGTATCAAATAACTGGATGGCCATAATGTATCCCTTTGCCTGCCCACACCATCCTTTTTTAGACCTGGCATGAGTGGGAAAATATGCAGATTACGGTGCTAAGGACCTTTGCGCCACAATCTGTGTGAGAAATACGCCTAACATAGATGTATTTCAAAATAATAAATGACCACCTAATTGTATTATTATTCAGGGGTAGGGCTAATATCTTTATATTATATAGATTCTAGTGTTTTATATTGTGCCCTGTATTTCTCAGTAGAAAATTATCCTTGGCAAACAGAGACCTCCTCCCTGACCACCAGGACCAAGTAGCGCTCTGTCAGTACATGGTGGCCTCCCCTCTCCGCCACGCTGCTCTTATGTGTACTGGTGCTTATTCTGACACTAGGGCTGGGTCCACATTCTATTTTTGCCACCCATTTAATGCATACTGAAAATGTATACATTAACAGAGGCCTCAGACTGATGCCGTACAGTGGCGTCCGTTCACCATACAGTTCCATGGTAGAAAAAAATATTACGTTAACGTATGAATTTTTTAAATGGACTCTGCAGGATACAAAAACGTGGAGTGCTGCACATTTGTATACATCAAACTGATAGGAAATACATTTTCTTCTAGGCTCCAGCAGGGCACATTTTTGAGAGTTTCCCTTTAAGATGCATAGAAATGGCCCCTGATTAAAATACATATTTTTTTGTGTTTTCTTTTGCCAATGATCCCCCTCTGGTATATCACTGTCCTTCTTGTGGGACTATTTGTGTACTTCTAGTAATTGTTTGCTGGCTGCAAATATGACCTGAAGGTTTTTCAGGTTCGCCTGCCATTAAAGTGAAAGGGGCCCGCCGCGAACGCGCGGTTTGCGAACATTTGATCGTGAACGCGAATCATCTCGGCTGATGTTCATCCATCACTACTGCTAATCTGCTTAAAGGATTTGGTCTCTTTCCTATATTGATGACTTATTTTCAGGATATGGGATTAATATTAGATTGACAGTGGCCCGACGGCACCCCTGCCAATCAGTTATTTGAAGTGACCACAGCGCTCCTGTGAGCACTGCTTTATCTTCACTTGTCATCAACATCACAGTGGCGGGAAGGTGTAATTGCAGCTCCTCCGTCCCATTCACTTCTATAAGAAGGAGCAGGTGAATGGGACAGCAGAGCTGCAATTATACCTGTTTGTGACAGCGAGCAGGTAAACAGTGAAGAGAATGCAGCACTCACAGGAGACCTACATTCTTTTCAAACAGCTGGAACCATTCATTTCAATAGGTCCGCAAAAAGAACAAAAGGTACTCTGTGTGCATTCCGTTTTCGTTCTGCAAAAAAATAGAACATGTCCTATTATTGTCCGCATTACGGACAATGATAGCACTATTCTATTAGGGGCCAGCTGTTCCGTTCCGCAAAATACCGAATGCACACAGTTGTCATACGTATTTTTTGCGGATCCGTTTTTTGCAGAGCACAAATTATATACTGTGGTGTGCATGAGGCCTTAAGAGTATGCACACAGTACGTTAGCTGTACAGCACATCAGCTAAACTATTCCAATAAATAAAAACACATAAAGCTCACACTTTCAATTACCATATGTTCCTTTTAAATAGTAAAAAATTTATTACTGCGTATAATTTGTGGTGCTATTTCACAGAAATACTTTTTTTTTTCTTTCAAAAATGATTTGTTAATCTACAAAAATTCATTATTTTATTTTTAAAATGTCAAGTAAAAAAAAACGACAACAATAGAGATGCAATATAAAACGAAACAAATTGGTTACAGTTAGAAGCATTTGGTCTCTTGTAAGTGTTGTTTTAAGATGAAGCTGCAGGAGAAAAGGCAATGCAATTTCCCTAGTACTGGTAGAGTCTATAAAGCCTGTTCTTTTTAAATGGATTGTTTTTTGTTTGTTTACTGTGATGCCTAAAGCTGAAATCCCTCAACGCACCGTTTGTGCAAATAAATGGAAGTCTCGTCCTATTCTTCAGCAGGGTCTAGGATGAATGCTCAGAAACATTCACCTCTACGTCCTAATTCTTCGCCAATTTTTCAGAATACAAGTGTGTGTATATATAGGCAATAAATTAGAAATATTAACTGATAAATAAATAACCAATCACTAAAATATTATACACAAAATCCTACAACCAATTCAGTTTCTCAGGCAGACATAACTGAAAGATAAATGTTAGGTTATAAGTTATTTAGGGCTTATTCTCACATGGTAAATTTGTTACAGACATTTCATCTACTGTCCTTTTCATCTCAAGGGGGCTTGCAGAAATCCAAGTGCTTCCTGCTAAAACAACCCCATTCAGATGAATGGAACCAATTTTCACACGCAGAAAAATCAGCAATAAATCGCCTTCCTGTGATTATACCAGAGATCAGGCCACAGCACAGCATATTTGCCAAGGTGGGGCTGGATCTCAGCCGGACCCCATTATAGTAGATGAGGCCGCGCGGACATGCAGCGCACAGTTGTACACAGTAGTTACGGATCGGGCATGCTATTCCCCTGCCGGGACAAGTAATGCCAGTGTGAAGCAGTCCTTAGAAAAGCTGTCTAGACCTACACCAGGTTTATCACATTGGCTCTTGCTACAGGTAGATGCATGCAGTACTTTTGGTGCGGCTGCCTCTCGGCGTGCGCTGCCGGAACTCGCACCCGGCCCCATTATAGTCAATGGGGACGGAGTGGCAGTCCGGGGGGCACATGTTAACTAGCGGCAGGATGGATCAGACAGGCTGTTCACCCGCCGGAACAGCCTGCCAGAGTCCCCTGCCGCTAGTATGAAAGTACCCTTAGGGTGAGCTTGGAAGAGGCATCCAGGAGACTCCATCGACATCCAAAAGCAAGAGCATCCTCCAGGGACCAGAGCTGCAGCCAAGGGGAGCTGATCATGTCCATTATTCTGATCTTGTCCAGAGGTAGGGGAACTGCTGCCAGAAACGCAGATGAGAGCTGATGAGTAAGGCCTCATGCACACGACAGTTTTTTTTCACGGTCCGCAAAAACGGGGTCCGTGGGTCCGTGATCCGTGACCGTTTTTTCGTCCGTGGGTCTTCCTTGATTTTTGGAGGATCCACGGACATGAAAAAAAAGTCGTTTTGGCGTCTGCCTGGCCGTGCGGAGCCAAACGGATCCGTCCTGAATTACAATGCAAGTCAATGGGGACGGATCCGTTTGACGTTGACACAATATGGTGCAATTGCAAACGGATCCGTCCCCATTGACTTTCAATGTAAAGTCAGGAGTCCCTTTACTTTCACACTTGTGTTCATAATGCAGACGGTGGCTCCGTTCAGAGCGGATCCGTCTGCATTATATTGGTAAAAAATATCTAAAGTGTGAAAATAGCCTCAGACGGATCCGTCCAGACTTTACATTGAAAGTCAATGGGGGACGGATCAGTTTAAAAATTGAGCCACAGTGTGTCATCTTCAAACGGATCCGTCCCCATTGACTTACATTATAAGTCTGGACGGATCCGCTTGCCTCCGCACGGCCAGACGGACACCCAAACATAACTTGAAGCGTCCCCATCACCATGGGAACGCCTCTACGTTAGAATATACTGTCGGATATGAACTACATCGTGAAACTCATTTCCGACAGTATATTCTAACACAGAGGCGTTCCCATGGTGATGGGGACGCTTCAGGTTAGAATACACTGAAAAACTGTGTACATGACTGCCCCCTGCTGCCTGGCAGCACCCGATCTCTTACAGGGGGCCGTGATCAGCACAATTAACTCCTCAGGTGCCGCACCTGAAGGGGTTAATTGTACTATCATATCCCCCTGTAAGAGATCAGGGCTGCCAGGCAGCAGGGGGCAGACCCCCCCCTCCTCCCCAGTTTGAATATCGTTGGTGGCACAGTGTGCGCCCACCATCGCCCCCCCCCTTCCTCCCTCTATAGTTAAAAATCGTTGGTGGCACAGTGTGCGCCCACCATCGCCCCCCCCTTCCTCCCTCTATAGTTAAAAATCGTTGGTGGCACAGTGTGCGCCCACCATCTGCCCCCCCTCTCCCTATAGTAGTAACAACCATTGGTGGCAGTGTGCGGCCTCCCATCTCCTCCCCCCCCCGATCATTGGTGGCAGCGGAGTTCCGATCGGAGTCCCAGTTTAATCGCTGGGGCTCCGATCGGTAACCATGGCAACCAGGAAGCTACTGCATCCCTGGTTGCCATGGTTACTTAGCAATAGTACAATTGTAGAAGATTCATACTTACCTGCTTGCTGCTGCGATGTCTGTGACCAGCCGGGAGCTCCACCTACTGGTAAGTGACAGGTCTGTGCGGCGCATTGCTAAAGAACTGTCACTTACCAGTAGGAGGAGCTCCCGGCCGGTCACAGACATCGCAGCAGCAAGCATGTAAGTATGAATCTTCTACTGTGGGGGGGGGGGAATGGGAGGCCGCACACTGCCACCAATGGTTGTTACTACTATAGAGAGAGGGGGGGCGATGGTGGGCGCACACTGTGCCACCAACGATTTTTAAATATAGAGGGAGGAAGGGGGGGGCGATGGTGGGCGCACACTGTGCCACCAACGATTTTTAACTATAGAGGGAGGAAGGGGGGGCGATGGTGGGCGCACACTGTGCCACCAACGATTTTTAACTATAGAGGGAGGAAGGGGGGGCGATGGTGGGCGCACACTGTGCCACCAACGATATTCAAACTGGGGAGGGGGGGGGTCTGCCCCCTGCTGCCTGGCAGCCCTGATCTCTTACAGGGGAATATGATAGTACAATTAACCCCTTTAGGTGCCGCACCTGAAGGGGTTATTTGTGCTATCATATCCCCCTGTAAGAGATCGGGTGGTGCCAGGCAGCAGGGGGCAGTCTTGTTCAAAGTTTGCAGTGTATTCTAACTAGAAGCGTCCCCATCACCATGGGAACGCTTCTGTGTTAGAATTTACTGTCGGAAATGAGTTTTCACGAAGTGAAAACTTAGATCAGAAAAAGCTTTTATGCAGACGGATCTTCGGATCCGTCTGTATGAAAGCAACCTACGGCCACGGATCACGGACACGGATGCCAATCTTGTGTGCATCCGTGTTCTTTCAAGGACCCATTGACTTGAATGGGTCCGTGAACCGTTGTCCGTCAAAAAAATAGGACAGGTCATTTTTTTTTGACGGACAGGATACACGGATCACGGCCTCGGCTGCAAAACGGTGCATTTTCCGATTTTTCCACGGACCCATTGAAAGTCAATGGGTCCGCGAAAAAAAACGGAAAACGGCACAACGGCCACGGATGCACACAACGGTCGTGTGCATGAGGCCTAAAGCTTATGGTACCGCACTTTTGCTGGAGAAGCCATTGCTCCGTCCCAGTCACCAGCTTACACAAAGCAGACCCAGGTCGGTAAGACTAATCATGCACGCATCTCATACTGCTTTGGTGCCTAGTATCCCAGAGACTGAGACCAGTAGTTAGTTTGGTTTGCTGTTTGTGTCAGGCCACAATTTAAAATGTCAGTTCACACCAGAGAGCTGATAAGCTTCACAACTAATTCAAGTGTGGCTAAAACAGGCGAAACACCATACCACATGCTGTTTAACCAGTTGTTGGGGGAGGGAATTGTTATAGTATGGAATAAGATTGTAAGCTGTTGTGCTGTACTATGGGCTTGTCTAGGGATGAGCGAATCGACTTCGAATGAAACATCAGAAGTCGATTCACATAAAACTTTGTTTTAATACTGTAGTGCTTAGAATGTATTGGCTCCGATGAGCTGGTTATTACTTTGTGAAGTCTCGCAAGACTTTGTGTAATAACTTCAGAAATTGAATTATACTGTAAATTTTTTTTCCCAAACTCTGGTTCGGATCTAAGTGGTACCTTGGAACCGAAACCAAGTTCGGGAAATGTTTTTTTACAGTATAAATTAATTTCTGAAGTTATTGAACTCTGAACTTTGCAAAGTAATAACTTCGGCTTGTCAAACCCAATACATTCTAATACTGTACAGAGTGCTCGCTCCGTACAGTACTGAAACAAGGTTTTATGCGAATTAACTTGCTCATCCCTAGGCTTGTCTGCATTACGCACCCAACAATTGTGCCTGACTCTAGGGTAATAAGAAGTAAGGCACGTCTGATCAAATTGAGCCCGTCAGAAGGTATATTTACCGCTAATACCTCCAGCGTCCACTGGAGGATGCCACGCTGTACAGCACAAGGGTCTCAGCATCCTGGCTGGGTGTATGTAAATGTATTTGTGTGTTACTAGCATCTGTGATTGCATTCATGATCACGATAAAGTAAAAAAATATGGTTTTGGCTAAACTGGTGTTTGATTTGCTTTTCTCGTTCAGCACTTTTTTGTATCCTGGGGAGCACACCCCGGTACATGGCTTACAGAAGAGTGTTTGCATATGTAGAAGTATGCGTGTAAAAGAGTGGTGTAAAAGTATGCATGCAGAAGAGTGTCGGCATATGTAGAAATACATATGAGACAAATATTCTTCCTGGCCACAGCACACTATGCTACTTGCATAATACGATCTAATGTAATGTAAATAAGCAGAACACTACACAAATAGCAGTCATATGATTGTAGTGTAGATTTGTTTGATGTCTACTACAAATGTATGCATGTAAAAGAATGTGGACCTGCATGGGTAAAAGTATGAGTAGAAGACTCAGTTTATATGTCAGTTTGGAGATCCGGCAGACTGTTCTGGCATAGAAAAGCCTGCCGGATCTCCTGGATCTAGTTTTGTCTTATCTTCTACCTCACATAAACCGTCTTGTTACAGCCGAAACACGAAATTTTTGCCGGAAGTCATCCGGATCACTGTCAGACCCCATTGCAGTTAATGGAGATTCGGCTTTAAAGTAGAGGATATGGCAACACCGTATCCGGGAGATTCGGCTAGCTATTTTGTGGCTGTGTTTTTTTTTGTGGTTTTAACAGCGGATTTTACCATTTTCAAAAGAAGGTTGAGATCTGTGGCAAAACTGCATCAAAAACTGCAATTAGAAATTGGTTCTGTTACTGTATCTATACACACAGCTTTGTTATGTTACTTTATCTATACACACAGCTTGGTTCTGTTACTGTATCTATGCACACAGCTTGGTTCTGTTACTTTATCTATACACACAGCTTGGTTCTGTTACTGTATCTATACACACAGCTTTGTTATGTTACTTTATCTATACACACAGCTTGGTTCTGTTCCTTTATCTATACACACAGCTTGGTTCTGTTACTGTATCTATACACACAGCTTGGTTCTGTTACTTTATCTATACACACAGCTTGGTTCTGTTACTGTATCTATGCACACAGCTTGGTTCTGTTACTTTATCTATACACACAGCTTGGTTCTGTTACTGTATCTATGCACACAGCTTGGTTCTGTTACTGTATCTATACACACAGCTTGGTTCTGTTACTGTATCTATACACACAGCTTGGTTGTGTTACTGTATCTATACACACAGCTTGGTTGTGTTACTGTATCTATACACACAGCTTGGTTCTGTTACTGTATCTATACACACAGCTTGGTTCTGTTACTGTATCTATACACACAGCTTGGTTCTGTTACTGTATCTATACACACAGCTTTGTTCTGTTACTTTATCTATACACACAGCTTGGTTCTGTTACTTTATCTATACACACAGCTTGGTTCTGTTACTTTATCTATACACACAGCTTGGTTCTGTTACTGTATCTATGCACACAGCTTGGTTCTGTTACTTTATCTATACACACAGCTTGGTTCTGTTACTGTATCTATGCACACAGCTTGGTTCTGATACTGTATCTATACACACAGCCTGGTTCTGTTACTGTATCTATACACACAGCCTGGTTCTGTTACTGTATCTATACACACAGCTTGGTTCTGTTACTGTATCTATGCACAGAGCTTGGTTCTGTTACTGTATCTATGCACAGAGCTTGGTTCTGTTACTGTATCTATACACGCAGCTTGGTTCTGTTACTGTATCTATGCACGCAGCTTGGTTCTGTTACTGTATCTATACACACAGCTTGGTTCTGTTACTGTATCTATACACGCAGCTTGGTTCTGTTACTGTATCTATGCACGCAGCTTGGTTCTGTTACTGCATCTATGCACAGAGCTTGGTTCTGTTACTGTATCTATACACACAGCTTGGTTCTGTTACTGTATCTATACACACAGCTTGGTTCTGTTACTGTATCTAAACACACAGCTTGGTTCTATTACTGTATCTATACACGCAGCTTGGTTATGTTACTGTATCTATGCACACAGCTTGGTTCTGTTACTGTATCTATACACACAGCTTGGTTCTGTTACTGTATCTATGCCTACAGCTTGGTTCTGTTACTATATCTATGCACACAGCTTGGTTCTGTTACTGTATCTATACACACAGCTTGGTTCTGTTACTGTATCTATGCCTACAGCTTGGTTCTGTTACTATATCTATGCACACTGCTTGGTTCTGTTACTGTATCTATACACATGGCCTGGTTCTGTTACTGTATCTATACACACAGCTTGGTTCTGTTACTGTATCTATACACACAGCTTGGTTCTGTTACTGTATCTATGCACACAGCTTGGTTCTGTTACTTTATCTATACACACAGCTTGGTTCTGTTACTTTATCTATACACACAGCTTGGTTCTGTTACTGTATCTATGCACACAGCTTGGTTCTGTTACTGTATCTATACACACAGCTTGGTTCTGTTACTGTATATATACACACAGCTTGGTTCTGTTACTTTATCTATACACACAGCTTGGTTCTGTTACTGTATCTATGCACACAGCTTGGTTCTGTTACTGTATCTATACACACAGCTTGGTTCTGTTACTGTATCTATACACACAGCTTGGTTCTGTTACTGTATCTATGCACACAGCTTGGTTCTGTTACTGTATCTATACACACAGCCTGGTTCTGTTACTGTATCTATACACATGGCTTGGTTCTGTTACTGTATCTATACACATGGCTTGGTTCTGTTACTGTATCTATACACACAGCTTGGTTCTGTTACTTTATCTATACACACAGCTTGGTTCTGTTACTTTATCTATACACACAGCTTGGTTCTGTTACTGTATCTATACACACAGCTTGGTTCTGTTACTGTATCTATGCACAATGCTTGGTTCTGTTACTGTATCTATACACACAGCTTGGTTCTGTTACTGCATCTATACACACAGCTTGGTTCTGTTGCTGAATCTATGCACACAGCTTAGTTCTGTTACTGTATCTATGCACACAGCTTAGTTCTGTTACTGTATCTATACACACTGCCTGGTTCTGTTACTGTATCTATGCACACAGCTTGGTTCTGTTACTGTATCTATACCCACAGCTTGGTTCTGTTACTGTATCTATGCACACAGCTTGGTTCTGTTACTGTATCTATACACACAGCTTGGTTCTATTACTGTATCTATACACGCAGCTTGGTTATGTTACTGTATCTATGCACACAGCTTGGTTCTGTTACTGTATCTATACACACAGCTTGGTTCTGTTACTGTATCTATACACACAGCTTGGTTCTGTTACTGTATCTATGCACACAGCTTGGTTCTGTTACTGCATCTATACACACAGCTTGGTTCTGTTGCTGAATCTATGCACACAGCTTAGTTCAGTTACTGTATCTATGCACACAGCTTAGTTATGTTACTGTATCTATACACACTGCCTGGTTCTGTTACTGTATCTATGCACACAGCTTGGTTCTGTTACTGTATCTATACCCACAGCTTGGTTCTGTTACTGTATCTATGCACACAGCTTGGTTCTGTTACTGTATCTATACACACAGCTTGGTTCTATTACTGTATCTATACACGCAGCTTGGTTATGTTACTGTATCTATGCACACAGCTTGGTTCTGTTACTGCATCTATACACGCAGCTTGGTTATGTTACTGTATCTATACACACAGCTTGGTTCTGTTACTGTATCTATGCACAATGCTTGGTTCTGTTACTGTATCTATACACACAGCTTGGTTCTGTTACTGCATCTATACACACAGCTTGGTTCTGTTGCTGAATCTATGCACACAGCTTGGTTCTGTTACTGTATCTATACACACAGCTTGGTTCTGTTACTGTATCTGTGCACACAGCTTGGTTGTGTTACTGTATCTATACACACAGCTTGGTTCTGTTACTGTGTCCATACACATAGCTTAGTTATGTTACTGTATGTATGCACACAGCTTAGTTCTGTTACTGTATCTATGCACACAGCTTGGTTCTGTTACTGTATCTATACACACAGCTTGGTTCTGTTACTGTATCTGTGCACGCAGCTTGGTTCTGTTACTGTATCCATACACATAGCTTAGTTATGTTACTGTATCTATGCACACAGCTTGGTTCTGTTACTGTATCTATACACACAGCTTAGTTCTGTTACTGTATCTATGCACACAGGTTGGTTCTGTTACTGTATATATACACACAGCTTGGTTCTGTTACTGTATCTATGCACACAGGTTGGTTCTGTTACTGTATCTATGCACACAGCTTGGTTCTGTTACTGTATCTATACACACAGCTTGGTTCTGTTACTGTATCTATACACACAGCTTGGTTCTTTTACTGTATCTATACACACAGCTTGGTTCTGTAACTGCATCTATACACACAGCTCGGTTCTGTTACTGTATCTATACACACAGCCTGGTTCTGTTACTGTATCTATACACACAGCTTGGTTCTGTTACTGCATCTATACACACAGCTTGGTTCTGTTACTGCATCTATACACACAGCTTGGTTCTGTTACTGCATCTATGCACACAGCTTGGTTCTGTTACTGCATCTATGCACACAGCTTGGTTCTGTTACTGTATCTATATATATATAGCTTGGTTCTGTTACTGTATCTATACACACAGCTTACAGAAACAGAACTATCTATACACACAGCCTGGTTCTGTTACTGCATCTATGCACACAGCCTGGTTCTATTACTGTATCTATGCACACAGCTTAGTTCTGTTACTGTATCTATGCACACAGGTTGGTTGTGTTACTGTATCTATACACACAGCTTGGTTGTGTTACTGTATCTATGCACACAGCTTGGTTCTGTTACTGTATCTATGCACACAGCTTGGTTCTGTTACTGCATCTATACACACAGCTTGGTTCTGTTACTGTATCTATACACAGCTTGGTTCTGTTACTGTATCTATACACACAGCTTGGTTCTGTTACTGCATCTATGCACACAGCTTGGTTCTGTTACTGTATCTATGCACACAGCTTGGTTCTGTTACTGCATCTATGCACACAGCTTGGTTCTGTTACTGTATCTATGCACACAGCTTGGTTTTGTTACTGTATCTATACACACAGCTTGGTTCTGTTACTGCATCTATACACACAGCTTGGTTCTGTTGCTGAATCTATGCACACAGCTTAGTTCTGTTACTGTATCTATACACACAGCTTGGTTCTGTTACTGTATCTATACACACAGCTTGGTTATGTTACTGTATCTATACACACAGCTTGGTTATGTTACTGTATCTATACACACAGCTTGGTTGTGTTACTGTATCTATACACACAGCTTGGTTGTGTTACTGTATCTATGCACACAGCTTGGTTCTGTTACTGTATCTATACACACAGGTTGGTTCTGTTACTGTATCTATGCACACAGCTTGGTTCTGTTACTGTATCTATACACACAGCTTGGTTCTGTTACTGTATCTATACACACAGCTTGGTTCTGTTGATGAATCTATGCACACAGCTTCGTTCTGTTACTGCATCTATGCACACAGCTTGGTTCTGTTACTGTATCTATACACGCAGCTTGGTTCTGTTACTGTATCTATATACACAGCTTGGTTCTGTTACTGTATCTATGCACACAGCTTGGATCTGGTACTGTATCTATACACACAGCTTGGTTCTGTTACTGTATCTATACACAGAGCTTGGTTCTGTTACTGCATCTATACACACAGCTTGGTTCTGTTACTGTATCTATACACACAGCTTGGTTCTGTTGATGAATCTATGCACACAGCTTCGTTCTGTTACTGCATCTATGCACACAGCTTGGTTCTGTTACTGTATCTATACACGCAGCTTGGTTCTGTTACTGTATCTATATACACAGCTTGGTTCTGTTACTGTATCTATGCACACAGCTTGGATCTGGTACTGTATCTATACACACAGCTTGGTTCTGTTACTGTATCTATACACACAGCTTGGTTCTGTTACTGCATCTATGCACACAGCTTGGTTCTGTTACTGTATCTATATATATATAGCTTGGTTCTGTTACTGTATCTATACACACAGCTTGGTTCTGTTACTGTATCTATATACACAGCTTGGATCTGTTACTGTATCTATACACACAGCTTAGTTCTGTTACTGTATCTATACACACAGCCTGGTTCTGTTACTGCATCTATGCACACAGCCTGGTTCTATTACTGTATCTATGCACACAGCTTAGTTCTGTTACTGTATCTATACACACAGCTTGGTTCTGTTACTGTATCTATGCACACAGCTTGGTTCTGTTACTGCATCTATGAACACAGCTTGGTTCTGTTACTGTATCTATACACACAGCTTGGTTCTGTTGCTGAATCTATGCACACAGCTTAGTTCTGTTACTGTATCTATACACACAGCTTGGTTCTGTTACTGTATCTATACACACAGCTTGGTTATGTTACTGTATCTATATACACAGCTTGGTTGTGTTACTGTATCTATACGCACAGCTTGGTTGTGTTACTGTATCTATACACACAGCTTGGTTTTGTTACTGTATCTATACACACAGGTTGGTTCTGTTACTGTATCTATGCACACAGCTTGGTTCTGTTACTGCATCTATACACACAGCTTGGTTCTGTTGATGAATCTATGCACACAGCTTGGTTCTGTTACTGTATCTATACACGCAGCTTGGTTCTGTTACTGTATCTATGCACACAGCTTGGTTCTGATACTGTATCTATGCACACAGCTTGGATCTGGTACTGTATCTATACACACAGCTTGGTTCTGTTACTGTATCTATGCACACAGCTTGGTTCTGTTACTGTATCTATACACACAGCTTGGTTCTGTTACTGTATCTATGCACACAGCTTGGTTCTGATACTGTATCTATGCACACAGCTTGGATCTGGTACTGTATCTATACACACAGCTTGGTTCTGTTACTGTATCTATACACGCAGCTTGGTTCTGTTACTGTATCTATGCACACAGCTTAGTTCTGTTACTGTATCTATACACACAGCTTGGTTCTGTTACTGTATCTATACACACAGCTTGGTTCTGTTGTTTTATATATGCACACAGCTTGGTTCTGTTACTGTATCTATATATACAGCTTGGTTCTGTTACTGTATCTATACACACAGCTTGGTTCTGTTACTGTATCTATACACACAGCTTGGTTCTGTTACTGTATCTATATATACAGCTTGGTTCTGTTACTGTATCTTTACACACAGCTTGGTTCTGTTACTGTATCTATGCACAGAGCTTGGTTCTGTTACTGTATCTATACACACAGCTTGGTTCTGTTGTTTTATCTATGCATACAGCTTGGTTCTGTTTCTGTATCTATACACACAGCTTAGTTCTGTTACTGTATCTATACACACTGCCTGGTTCTGTTACTGTATCTATGCACACAGCTTGGTTCTGTTACTATATCTATGCACACAGCTTAGTTCTGTTACTGTATCTAAACACACAGCTTGGATCTTGTACTGTATCTATACACACCGCTTGGTTCTGTTACTGTATCTATGCACACAGCTTGGTTCTGTTATTTTATCTATGCACACAGCTTGGTTCTGTTACTGTATCTATGCACAGAGCTTGGTTCTGTTACTGTATCTATACACACAGCTTGGTTCTGTTACTGTATCTATACACACAGCTTGGTTGTGTTACTGTATCTATACACACAGCTTAGATCTGGTACTGTATCTATGCACACAGCTTGGTTCTGTTACTGCATCTAAACACACAGCTTGGATCTTGTACTGTATCTATACACACCGCTTGGTTCTGTTACTGTATCTATACACACAGCTTGGTTCTGTTACTGTATCTATACACACAGCTTGGATCTGTTACTGTATCTATAAACACCGCTTGGTTCTGTTACTGTATCTATACACACCGCTTGGTTCTGTTACTGCATCTATGCACGCAGCTTGGTTTTGTTACTGTATCTATACACACAGCTTGGATCTGGTACTGTATCTATACACACAGCTTGGTTCTGTTACTGCATCTAAACACACAGCTTGGATCTTGTACTGTATCTATACACACAGCTTGGTTCTGTTACTGTATCTATACACACCGCTTGGTTCTGTTACTGCATCTATGCACGCAGCTTGGTTGTGTTACTGTATCTATACACACATCTTGGTTCTGTTGTTTTATCTATGCATACAGTTTGGTTCTGTTACTGTATCTATACACACAGCTTGGTTCTGTTACTGTATCTATACACACAGCTTGGTTCTGTTGTTTTATCTATGCACACAGCTTAGTTCTGTTACTGTATCTATACACACTGCTTGGTTCTGCAACTGTGTCTATGCACAGAGCTTGGTTCTGTTACTGTCTCTATACACAAAGCTTGGTTCTGTTACTGTATCTATACACACAGCTTGGTTCTGTTACTGTATCTATACACACAGCTTGGTTCTGTTACTGTATCTATACACACAGCTTGGTTTTGTTACTGTATCTATACACAGCTTGGCTCTGTTACTGTATCTATACACAGCTTGGATCTGGTACTGTATCTATGCACACAGCTTGGTTCTGTTACTGCATCTATACACACAGCTTGGATCTTGTACTGTATCTATACACACCGCTTGGTTCTGCTACTGTATCTATACACACAGCTTGGTTCTGTTACTGTATCTATACACACAGCTTGGTTCTGTTACTGTATCTATACACACAGCTTGGTTCTGCTGCTGTATCTATACACACACAGCTTGGTTCTGTTACTGTATCTATACACACAGCTTGGTTTTTTTACTGTATCTATACACACAGCTTGGATCTGGTACTGTATCTATGCACACAGCTTGGTTCTGTTACTGCATCTATTCACACAGCTTGGATCTTGTACTGTATCTTTACACACTGCTTAGTTCTGTTACTGTATCTGTGCACGCAGCTTGGTTCTGTTACTGTATCTATACACACAGCTTGGTTCTGCTGCTGTATCTATACACACACAGCTTGGTTCTGTTACTGTATCTATACACACAGCTTGGTTTTTTTACTGTATCTATACACACAGCTTGGATCTGGTACTGTATCTATGCACACAGCTTGGTTCTGTTACTGCATCTATTCACACAGCTTGGATCTTGTACTGTATCTTTACACACTGCTTGGTTCTGTTACTGTATCTGTGCACGCAGCTTGGTTCTGTTACTGTATCTATACACACAGCTTGGTTCTGTTACTGTATCTATACACACAGCTTGGTTCTGTTACTGTATCTATGCACAGAGCTTGGTTCTGTTACTGTATCTATACACACAGCTTGGTTCTGTTACTGTATCTATACACACAGCTTGGTTCTGTTACTGTATCTATACACACAGCTTGGTTGTGTTACTGCATCTATACACACAGCTTGGTTCTGTTACTGTATCTATGCACAATGCTTGGTTCTGTTACTGTATCTATACACACAGCTTGGTTCTGTTACTGTATCTATACACACAGCTTGGTTCTGTTACTGTATCTATACACACAGCTTGGTCCTGTTACTGTATCTATACACACAGCTTGGTTCTGTTACTGTATCTATGCACACAGCTTGGTTCTGTTACTGTATCTATACACACAGCTTGGTTCTGCTACTGTATCTATACACACAGCTTGGTTCTGTTACTGTATCTATGCACACAGCTTGGTCCTGTTACTGTATCTATACACACAGCTTGGTTCTGTTACTGTATCTATACACACAGCTTGGTCCTGTTACTGTATCTATACACACAGCTTGGTTCTGTTACTGTATCTATACACACAGCTTGGTTGTGTTACTGTATCTATACACACAGCTTGGTTCTGCTACTGTATCTATACACACAGCTTGGTTCTGTTACTGTATCTATGCACACAGCTTGGTTCTGTTACTGTATCTATGCACACAGCTTGGTTCTGTTACTGCATCTATGCACGCAGCTTGGTTCTGCTACTGTATCTATACACACAGCTTGGTTCTGTTACTGTATCTATACACACAGCTTGGTACTGTTACTGTATCTATGCACACAGCTTGGTTCTGTTACTGTATCTATACAGACAGCTTGGTTGTGTTACTGTATCTTTACACACAGCTTGGTTCTGTTACTGCATCTATGCACACAGCTTGGTTATGTTACTGTATCTATACACACAGCTTGGTTCTGTTACTGTATCTATACACACAGCTTGGTTTTGTTACTGTATCTATACACACAGCTTGGATCTGTTACTGTATCTATGCACACAGCTTGGTTCTGTTACTGCATCTATGCACACAGCTTGGTTCTGTTACTGTATCTATACACACAGCTTTGTTATGTTACTGTATCTATACACACAGCTTGGATCTGTTACTGTATCTGTGCACTCACCTTGGTTCTGTTACTGCATCTATGCACACAGCTTGGTTCTGTTACTGTATCTATAAACACAGCTTGGTTCTGTTACTGTATCTATGCACACAGCTTGGTTCTGTGACTGTATCTATACACACAGCTTGGATCTGGTACTGTATCTATACACACTGCTTGGTACTGTTACTGTATCTGTGCACACTGCTTGGTTCTGTTACTGCATCTATGCACACAGCTTGGTTCTGTTACTGCATCTATGCTTGAAATCATAATTCACATAGCATATGTGAACGAGCAGAGTGTACAATCAGTGTGCATGCAATAGCACACTTAGCGGTGAATACCACAGTAGCATTATACTGGGAGTCTGTCACCCCCATAGCACAACGTATCATACATTGCAAGTCTAAACTAAATACATTAACAGGCTACATGTGGGGTGCTGATATTGCATAATAATAACACACTGTTTGTCCCTGGAAAACAGTGTTTATTAACAACATAGTGCTATAAAGTAAAGCACTGAACTGACTACTGCTATACTAACAGTAGTGTATTTTAAGTACATCAAACAATCAATATCACAGTTGAATCACACTGCTAATAAGCACCCCCATAATAACCACCCCCAGAACATATTGTTGCTGTTACCAGAAACGCATTACACTATGCACAGCAATACCATAGAGGGTGCAAAAGTGAATATACAACGAGGAGTTGATATTATAATAAAAATATTAAAGGGAACCTGTCACCGGGATTTTGGTTATAGAGCTGAGGACATGGGTTGCTAGATGGCCGCTAGCACATCCGCAATACCCAGTCCCCATAGCTTTGTGTGCTTTTATTGTGTAAAAAAAACGATTTGATACATATGCAAATTTGCTAAATTGCTGTATATTAGTTTTTTTCGAATATTCGATATATTGCTATATATTCTTGTTTTAGAATATTATGAATATTCGAAAAAACAAAGTTATAGCAATAAAGCAAATATAAAAAAAAAAGAATATAGACAATTTTGCTATTATAGTGCTATAATCTTTTTTTTAAATAGTTGTAATTTATTTCCAATCTGAACTTCAGATGAGAAAAAAAAATACAACTATTAGACAAAGATTATAGCACTATATTAGCTAAATTGCTCTATATTTGTTTTTGTTTTTCCGAATATTCGCTATATTGCTAGATATTCTTGTTTTAGAATATTATGAATATTCGAAAAAAAGAAGTTATAGCAATTTAGTGTCACCACCAGACATCTGAGAAGCTCTGACAGACGTTCTTCTGAACCTCCTCCTTGAGGTTCCTTTTGTTTTGCTTTCGTTTTCTCATCTCATTAGCCTCTCTCAGCTGTCATGTAGTTGCACTGATTGCATCCCTTTAAATCCCTTCCCATACTGCATCACTTTGCGGTTTTTACAACTTCCTGGAGTGTGTGCATGCTGGATGCTACTACTGAGTCTTCTACAGATAAGTTTTGTTCATTCATTTGTGTTTTCCTGTTTGCTGGATCCCAGGTGATCCTGACTCCCTCCGTATCAAGTGTAGGGAGCCGGTGGTCGTGTCCCCTCACTATTATAGGGTGTTCAGGTGTTATACAGTCGAGGAACGAGGATATGCGATCATCTACCATTGAGATTTTTGCATAGGCTGAGCAGTTAGGGAGAGAGCCAGGTCTGTTGCAGGGTTCTCCCTTTGGTTCCTTAGTTTTGGATCCACTCAGTCGGATCTTCATTTTGTGTCTTCTAGTTTTCTATACACCTTCCGTGACGGTATATACCGCCAAAACCGTCTCAAGCATGGATCCGGTTTCACTTTTGACTGAACACCATGGATCCGGTTTCACTTTTGACTGAACACATGCAGGGTCTTTCATTGGAGGTAGCAGATTTCCGTAAAACGGTTTCTCAGTTTCAGGTGACCGGTTCAGCTTGCATTCATGGAGTTTGTTCTGAGCCTAAGATCTCACTCCTGGATACGTTCTCCGGGGGTAGTGAGAATCTACATTCAATATCTGTATAGTCCAAACGGAATGTGCATTTTTATCTCAATATAAAATATAAAATATTTTAGGATTTCTCTCGCTCAAAAGTCTTTTATATATATATTTTTATATATTTTAAAGTGTATTCTACATTTTATGAATTTTATTTGTTATTTACATATATAGTATACCATTATTTCCATTTATCCATTATCTTAAACTGTTATATAAAACTGGATATTTAAATGAATGATGAATTTAGATTAATATATGTATTAAGAAAAAATGAGGAAACAGCATCTACATATAGTACTTTTATTTTTATTATTGAAGTTTAAGTATAAATATCATTATTGTAGTAGTATATGTTACTATATCCAGAAAAATGAGAATATCTTATACATGCAACCCGCAATTTCAAATTGGTTTTTTGCAAAGTATAGAAAATGTCAAAAGGAATCTATAATATAAAAAACGCATGTATGCGAAAAAAACCGCATCAAAAACACATATAAAGAAACGCATGCGTTTTCTTCCAAGTTGAAAGTTATTCCAGTTATCCAGGATTTGGTGCAATCTTTGGACATAAAAAGCGGAGAAACACAGGTGATATTGTACCACTGACGAAGGGATAGAGTTCCCGAAACGCGTCTGGGCACACACCTGTGAAAGAAATCTCCGCAACCTATGCATGGCCATGCAAGTATTAATATAAACAGAAGGATTTGAATTACCGAGACGCCGAGCACAGAATCCTGTATACTATTCAGGACGTATACCTCCTCCGAAACCCCGCGAAATCCCGCGAGATCAGAGAACAGTACATCACAATAGCTACGAGCTAGACGCCGGAGCTGCTCTCTGCCGCTGAATTATTCAACACGCTCACAGAGGCGCTCGTATGGTTCGGAGTGGAAGGTAGGAACATCACATTTGTACCTTGCAAAATCTACACGATACTTGACCAAATCATCGTTACTTAAGATACCAAAGTATGTGTTTACACAGGAAAGGCTTGATTCGCCTGCTCATTATTAACATTGGAGTGATATCTGTGAACTGCTCTGAGTTGCACATGAAAATTGAAGCGCACTTTTTGTTACTAACTACTCAGATTGGCTACATTTGCACGGCCTGACTTATTTGCTCATCATTAACACTGGAGCGAGATTTATGAACTATTCCAAAGTGGACATGGAAATTGATATGCAACTTTGTCATTAACTGCCCGGATTGATCATATTTATACCAGTGATTTCGGATTTTAGTAACAGATTTTTATATATGTGAATTGTTATGTATTTTATTGATAGTTCTTTTACATTTCTAATATCCGCGTTATTATTGTGATTTAATAAATATTTTATCCACATCCAATTGGTGCCAAGTGCTGAGTGCTCGCCCTAATTTTGATTTTAGTGAGAATTTTGTTCGTTTTAGAGAGGCTCGCCTACTTCCCCATTCCTCTGGTGATGAGGAGCAGAGGGTGGGGATCATCATCTCGCTGCTCAGGGATAACGCTTAGTCCTGGGCCTTTTCGCTGCCGATGGGGGCACAGCCCCTCTGTTCAGTGGATTAATTTTTTTTAGCCCTGGGTCAGATATATGATGATCCGGAACGTATTGCTCTGGCTGAGTCTAGACTACGTCTTTTATGCCAGGGTAAACAGTCCGCAGAGATATACTGTTCAGAATTTCGGAGATGGGCATCTGATACTGGTTGGAATGATGCTGCACTCCGAAGTCAATTTTGCCATGGTCTTTCAGAGGGATTGAAAGATGCATTTGCCTTTCATGAGAGACCTACCTCCTTGGACTCTGCCATGTCTCGGGCCGTTCGTATTAACAGGCGTCTTAGAGAGATAGGAGAGATCACTCCTTCCTGTCATACTCAGTCCAAGGACAGTGTGGCGGTCTCATTCAGTGCACAGGGGTCTCAGTCGCTCTCAATCCCTTCTGAGCAGGGGCCCATGCAGCTGGGTTTGCTTGCCTCTGACAATAGAGGATTCAGCTCTCATAGGAAGGTTTGTTTCTGTTGTGGAGGTATAAATCATTTGGCAAATGTTTGTCCCTCTAGGAGATTCAGGCAGTTTTTTTAGAGTAATAAAGAAACAAAAAGAAAAAAATCCTCTAAAAACGTTCCATCTGTTACTATTGGCAAGGTTGATGCGGAAATTGAAGGTTTTCCGTTTGCTTGTAGTTCCCGTTTTGTCCTACCTGCCAGGGTGGCGCTAGAGAGCAAGAATATTTTTTATGAGAGTTTTGTAGATAGTGGAGCAGCTGTCAATCTCATTGATAATCAATCTGCTATAACTCATGGTTTCCAGGTATGCACTTTGGGAAAGGATATACCTGTTTTTGCTATTGATTCCGTTCCACTTTCTCAGAAATCGTTAAAGGGCATAGTTCACAATATCCGTTTGATTGTGAGTGATACTCATGTTGAGGATGTGTCATGTTTCGTCCTAAGAGGGTTGCCTACTCCTCTAGTGTTGGGGCTACCCTGGCTCACTAAACATAACCCCACCATTGATTGGCAAGCGAGGCAAATAAATGGTTGGAGTGACTTTTGCAGAGAGAATTGCCTCACGACATCTGTTTCTGAGGTTTCTACTAAGACTGTACCATCTTTTCTCTCTGAATTTTCGGATGTGTTTTCTGAGAGTGGTGTTCAGGACTTACCCCCGCACAGGGAGTACGATTGCCCTATTAATCTCACCCCAGGTGCCAAGCTGCCTAAATCTCGTTTATACAATCTCTCCCAACCTGAAAGGGTCGCTATGCGTGCTTATATCTCTGAGAGTCTGGGAAAGGGACACATACGACCCTCGAAGTCACCTGTTGCCGCTGGTTTTTTCTTTGTTAAGAAAAAAGATGGTTCTTTAAGACCATGTCTGGATTTCAGGGAGCTGAACAGTATCACAATTCGTGACCCTTATCCGCTTCCTCTGATCCCGGACCTGTTTAACCAGATTGTTGGGGCTAAAGTTTTTTCCAAGTTGGATCTAAGAGGGGCATACAACCTGGTCAATGTCAGAGAAGGAGACGAATGGAAGACGGCCTTCAATACCCCTGAGGGCCATTTTGAGAATTTGGTTATGCCTTTTGGTTTGATGAATGCTCCAGCCGTCTTTCAGCATTTTGTGAACAGCATTTTTTATCATTTAATGGGGAAATTTGTATTAGTGTATCTAGATGACATTTTGATTTTTTCTCCTGATTTCAAAACTCATAAGGAACAATTACGTCAGGTCTTGCTCATCCTGCGGGAGAATAAATTGTACGCTAAACTGGAAAAATGTGTGTTTGCGATTCCAGAAATTCAATTTCTGGGGTTTCTTCTCTCCGCTTCTGGTTTTCGCATGGACCCCGAGAAGGTCCGCGCTGTGCTTGAGTGGGAGCTTCCTGAGAATCAGAAGGCGCTGATGCGTTTCGGGGGTTTTGCCAATTATTACAGGAAGTTTATTTTGAATTATTCCTCTGTTGTTAAACCACTCACTGATATGACTAGAAAGGGGGTAGATTTTTCCTCCTGGTCGGTAGAGGCGCGTAAGGCCTTTTCTAATATCAAGGAGAGTTTTGCTTCCGCTCCCATCTTGGTACAACCTGATATTTCTCTACTCTTCATAGTTGAGGTTGATGCTTCTGAGGTGGGTGTGGGTGCGGTCTTGTCTCAGGGTCCCTCTCCTGCCAAATGGCGACCGTGTGCCTTTTTCTCGAAGAAACTCTCCTCCGCAGAGAGAAATTACGATGTGGGAGATAGGGAGTTGTTGGCCATCAAGTTAGCTTTTGAGGAATGGCGCCATTGGCTAGAGGGAGCCAGACACCATATTACCGTGTTTACTGACCATAAGAATCTGGCCTACTTGGAGTAAGCCAAGCGTCTGAACCTGAGACAGGCCAGATGGTCTTTGTTATTTTCAAGGTTTAATTTTGTTGTCACGTTCCGCCCTGGGGTTAAGAATGTGAAGGCGGATGCCCTGTCACATTGTTTTCCGGGAGGTGGGAATTTTGAAGACCCGGGTCCCATTTTGGCTGAAGGTGTGGTGGTCTCTGCTCTTTATCCTGAATTGGAGGCAGAGGTTCAGGTAGCCCAGTCAGAGGCTCCTGATCTTTGTCCTCCTGGGAGGTTGTTTGTGCCTCTCGCTTTAAGACACAAGATTTTTAAGGAGCACCACGATACTGTCCTTGCTGGGCACCCCGGGGGCAAGAGTCACAGTGGATCTCATCGCTCGGAGATTCTGGTGGCCGGCGCTTCGTAAGTCGGGTGAGGGTTTTGTGGCAGCCTGCAAGACCTGTGCTCATGCCAAAGTCCCTCATTCACGGCCATCAGGTCCTCTCCTTCCGTTACCCATTCCTTCCTGTCCTTGGACACATCTGTCCATGGACTTTATTACAGACCTGCCTCGTTCCTCGGGGAAGACTGTGATTCTGGTGGTGGTGGACCGTTTAAGCAAAATGGTGCATTTCATTCCTTTTCCTGGCTTGCCCAATGCTAAGACGCTGGCGCAGGCATTTATTGATCACATTGTCAAATTGCATGGTATTCCTTCAGACATAGTCTCTGATAGGGGCACACAGTTTGTTTCCAGATTCTGGAAGGCTTTCTGTTCTCGCTTGGGGGTTCGGTTGTCATTCTCCTCTGCTTTCCACCCTCAGTCGAATGGTCAGACAGAGCACGTCAATCAGAATCTGGAGACATATCTGCGCTGTTTTGTGGCGGAAAATCAGGAGGATTGGTGTTCTTTTTTGTCCCTTGCTGAGTTTGCTTTAAATAACCGTCGTCAGGAGTCCTCTGATAAGTCACCATTTTTTGGTGCATATGGGTTTCCTCCGCTGTTTTGGGACATTCTCTGGAGAGGGGTCTTCTGGTTTACCTGATGAGGACAGATTCTCCTCGTCTTTGTCATCTATTTGGCAAAACATTCAGGATAATCTAAAGAGCATGAGTGAGAGATATAAGCATGTGGCGGATAAGAGACGTGTGCCTGGTCCGGACCTGAATGTTGGTGATCTGGTGTGGTTGTCTACTAAGAATATCAAATTGAAGGTTCCCTCCTGGAAGTTTGGTCCTAAGTTTATTGGGCCTTACAAAATCTTGTCCGTCATCAATCCTGTTGCCTACCGACTTGATCTTCCTCAGACTTGGAAGATCCATAATGTTTTTCATAAGTCCTTATTAAAACCTTATGTACAACCCATTGTACCCTCGTCTTTGCCTCCTCCTCCGATTGTGGTTGATGGTAATCTTGAATTTCAGGTCTCTAGGATTGTGGATTTTCGTGTTGGGTCTTCTGGGTCTTCTCCTCTTCTCCTGGACATTACGAGTTCATGCAAAGCTGCAAATATTGCAATTTGCCCAGAATTTGATGGTCCGGAACGCTATGTCGGTTCTGGGGTCACTAACCTCCTGTATTCCAGCGGTAGAATGGTCCTAATTTCATACTCAACAGCTACATAAAGAAATACTCCTATCACTGAGGAAGACTGGGGGATCTTTGGACTCTTTGGTGGGAAGACAGCACGAATCTGAGTTAGGGGAATCCTTGGGGTTACCCCGATCCAGTAGTGGTAACAACAGATGCCAGCCCGTGGGGGTGGGGAGCTCATTTTTTCGATAAGATCATTCAGGGTCAGTGATCTCCAATGCAGAAAACATTCTCCTCAAAAAGGAAAGAGCTGCTAGCCATAAGACTGACTCTGAAGACAGCGTTACCCTTTACTCATCTAAAACAATTCAGGATAATGTCGGACAACCGGTCTGCAGTAGCTTGCATAAATCATCAACGGGCGACAAGCTCTGTTTTCCTCATGAGGGAAGCAGATCAGTTGTTCCAGTATATGGAAGGGAAGGTTAGTCATCTTTCTGCACTCCACATAAGGGGCCAGAAGAACTTCCAGGCGGATTTCTTGAGCCGTCATCAGCTGAGACAGGGAGAATTGTCCCTGAACCCTTGTCTTCTCAGAGATAGTCAATCTCTGGGGGAATCCCTTAATTGATCTCTTTGCCACCAGACAGAACAGAAAGATAGAGAGGTTTTGTTCTCTCAACTCAAGAAAATTCCCAGATGGGGTGAATGCCTTTCTTCAGAAATAGAATTACCCATTAGGCTACACCTTTTCCTTGTTCCAGCTCATTCCTCTAGCCCTCCAAAAGATCAGGGACAAGGCTGCAAGAGTAATTATGATAGCCCCCTTCTGGCCAAAGATGGCATGGTTTTCTCTCCTGAGGTCCATGTCAGACTCAGATCATTGGATCCTTCCGGAGAGCCCAAACCTTATGGTGCAGGGCACAGTATGTCATCCAAATATCAGGGGTCTGCATTTTTCATCCTGGAATTTGAGAGGTCATTACTAATAAGACAGGGGTTTTCTGAAGCTCTAGTGTCTACTTTACTAAGAAGTAGGAAAGCTGTGCAAATATCTATCTATACAATTTCTAGATTTTTCAGGGATAGAGGCAGGCACTTTGCCCTGTGAGATTTCAGTCCAACAGATTATGTAGTTTCTCCAGAAGGGGTTGTCCATGGGATTAGCTAAGAGCACCCTTAAAGTACAGGTCCTGCCCCTTTCTGCCCTCGGGGGGGGGGGGGGGGGATTTTACTATTGACCCTTTGGTAATAAGATTCTTCAAAGCAGTAGACAGAATCATTCCAATGAAAGTACCCAGGTTCCCCCTGTGATCTAAACCTAGTGCTAAAAGCCTTAACGAGGGAGCCCTTTTGAGCCATTGTCATCCTGTTCAGTAAAGTTTTTTACCTTTAAACTAGTCCTGTTGGTAGAACTAACCTCTGCAAGATGTGTTAGTGAAATTCAATCTCTCTCTATCAACCCTCCTTTTATGTCTATTCTAGAGGATAGGGTTATTCTTAGACTGAACCCAAATTTCTTTGTATAACATGCTCCAAGAAATAGTTCTTCTGTTCTTTTTTGCTAAGCCCAAGAGCCAGGAGGAAACGTTTTTCCACTGAGTAGATGTTAGGAGAAGTCTTTTGTGTTATCTAGTGGTTATGAAAGATTGGAGGAGGTTCTCTCCCTTGTTTGTTCTTTTTTCTGGCATAAAAAAGGGTAAGGTGGCCTCAAAAAGTTATCTAGCCAGGTGGATTAGGGCGGTTATTTTTCTGGCCTACTCCCTTTCTGGAAGTCCTCCTCCTCTATTTCTGAAGGCACATTCTATTTGTACAGTTTCTACCACCTGGGCTGAGAGAGCTAATGTCTCTATTGAGCAAATCTGTAGGGCTGCCACGTGGTCTTCTCCTTGTACTTTCTACCATCACTATCTGCTTCAACTGAATCCTGTCTCTGATCTTCTGTTTGGAGAGAAGGTTCTGGAAGTCGTTTCCCCCCTTAAGGAAGGGGGTTTTCTGTAATCCCTCTCTGTGGTGCTGTCGTGGGGCAAGGGAAAAATGATGATAACACTCACTGGTAATCGTATTTTCCATATGCCACGACAGCATTCTTATTCACTTCCTGGTGTTCCCAGTTTCTGGTTAAAATTGCACAGGGTGTTTTCATAAACTAACCTCACTCTCATGCTCTGTAAACTACTGAGGTGGGAGAGAGGCTCCCCATTTTTATTCTGCAGGTTTCCTGTCCCTGGAGACGGATCCTCTCTGTCTGTGGTGCTGTCGTGGGGTCTGGAAAATCTGATTACCAGTGAGTGTAATCATCATTTTCTAACCTTTCTCGCAGATTACCAGGAGCTGTGAGACCGGAGGTTTAGGGAGAGTGCTTTTCTTCCTTCATGGTGTGAAGAACCTTTAATGTTGTCATCACAGCAGGGTCCTTCTAACTCGCAACTTTACTAGTACTTCAGGACTTGCATTGTCAGTGTAGTTCCTGTATTACCATGTCAGATGGCGACCTGATAGACCGTCTCATCGGGAATCTGACCAATAGGGCAGATTACCAGTCTGAACCCACCTCCTTTCCTGGTTTGTGAATTTAGGTGGGCCCCCATGGCTTCTAATGTGATGCATTGTTTGCACAAAGGTGGTACCATGTTTCATAGCAAAGGGGGATAAATACATATGCACATATTGTACTTATTTATTTTTAAATGTTTTTTTTTTTTCCCATTCCACTCTAAGGGCTCTTTCACACCTGCGTTCTTTTCTTCCGGCATAGAGTTCCGTCGTCGGGGCTCTATGCTGGAAGAATCCTGATCAGTTTTATCCTAATGCATTCTGAATGGAGATAAATCCGCCCAGGATGCATCAGGATGTCTTCAGTTCCGGAACTATACGTTTTTTGGCCGGAGAAAATACCGCAGCATGCTGCGCTTTTTGCTCCGGCCAAAAATCCTGAAGACTTGCCACAAGGCCGGATCCGGAATTAATGCCCATTGAAAGGCATTGATCCGGATCCGGCCTTAAGCTAAACGTCGTTTCGGCGCATTGCCGGATCCGACGTTTAGCTTTTTCTGAATGGTTACCATGGCTGCCGGGACGCTAAAGTCCTGGCAGCCATGGTAAAGTGTAGTGGGGAGTTGGGGAGCAGCATACTTACCATCCGTGCGGCTCCCGGGGCGCTCCAGAGTGACATCAGGGCGCCCCACGCGCATGGATGACGTGATCGCATGGCACGTCATCCATGCGCATGGGGCGCTCTGACGTCACTCTGGAGCGCCCCGGGAGCCGCTCGGACTGTAAGTATACCGCTCCCCGCTCCAACTATGGCAACCAGGACTTTAATAGCGTCCTGGCTGCCATAGTAACACTGAAAGCATTTTGAAGACGCATCCGTCTTCAAATGCTTTCAGTACACTTGCGTTTTTCCGGATCCGGCGTGTAATTCCGGCAAGTGGAGTACACGCCGGATCCGGACAACGCAAGTGTGAAAGAGGCCTAAGACTAACCTATTTCCACTATAAAAACATGGTAAAATACATATGTTTGAAATACAAAAAAAAACAAAACAGAAACAATGTATACTGTGTATACAAACAGACATTCGTGCACACACAGAGCCATACAGTAGAGATGAGCCTTTCATATAATTACAATAAAAACTGTTGAAATAGCTATTCATTCTTGATTATCAGGAGATCTGGTTTCAGCTTTTCAAAGAAACCTGCAGAGATGTTTCTCAAAATCTCTCGTAAACCTGTAAAGCTTAGACTTGAAGTTAGAAACATTTCTTCATTGCATGATGCAAGCTATTGTACTCCAAACACATTCAATGATGCTGAGGCCTGAGCACTGAGATGGCTGGTGTATTCTTCTGAAATCTCCAGCAGTGTCTTTGCTTGAAATGTCCCTCTTGATCTTTACATCAGTGTAGCATTCATGCCGCTGTCAATTAATTATAAATCACAAGTTTTAGGTTTTCTTATAAATCTCCATACAGTCATGGTTTAAGTTATGATTCAAAGAGTATCATTTTTTTCAGCTACATATACACTGCCTGCTCAAAAGAAAGTTGCCGCCTGGCAGGGGCGTCGCTAGGTTAAAACATTCGGGGCCTGGGCCCCGGATGTTTTGTCCCATGCCCCGAATGTCCTGCCTGCCTGCTAGATACAACTGTATTGCCGTACACAGAACGGCAATACAATTGAATCTTACACTGGGAAGAGGCGAAGGACCTGTGGTGACATCACAGGTCATGTGATCAGCAAAACAGGCTGTGATAGGATGACCTGGATGATGTCACCATCATGTGACCAGTGCAGGATTGGACCAGAATGAAGAGGAGAAGGAGCCTAATGGTGATATCTGTACATGAGGAGAGGTAAGTTAAGGGAGAGGCAGATGCTGGGAGTTGTAGTTATTTAACTGGGATGTATGTTAGGGCTGAAGGGAGGGATGTTATTGACATGGAACTGTGTGCTTGAGGTGGCTGGGGAAGGGAGTGATGTTATTTACATGGGACTGTATGTTGAAAGTGGATGGTGGGGAGAATGATGTTTATGTACATGGGAATTATTGTTTAGGGTACGTTCACACTTGCGTTTGGGGATCCGCTTGTGAGATCCGTTTCAAGGCTCTCACAAGCAGCCCTCAGTTTAACCCCAATGCATTCTGAATAGTTGCGGATCCATTCAGAATGCATCCGTTCAGGACCGATTCGTTTGTATCAGATTTGAATTTCTAAGTCCCAATACGGATCCGTCCTGACTTACATTGAAAGTCAATGGGGACGGAACCGTTTACAATTGCACCATTTTGTGTCAATGCAAAGGGATCTGTCCCCATTGACTAACATTGTAAGTCAGGACAGATACATTTGGCCCTGCAAGGCCATGCGGACACAAAAACGCTGCGTGCAGCATTTTGGGGTCCGCCTCCAAAACGGCTACACGCAGCGTTTTTGTGCCTTGCAGGGCCAAACGTATCCGTCCTGACTTACAATGTAAGTCAATGGGACGGATCCCTTTGCATTGACACAAAATGGTGCAATTGTAAACGGTTCCGTCCCCCATTGACTTTTAATGTAAGTCAGGACAAATCCATATTGAGACTTAGAAATTCAAATCTAATACAAACTAATCGGTCCTGAACGGATGCATTCGTTTGTATTATCGGTGCGGATCCGTCCTGTACAAGTACAGGACAGATCCGCACGAACGCAAGTGTGAAAGTAGCTTTAGGGGGTGATGTTTACATTGGATTGTGCGTTGGAGGCGGCTGGGGAGGAGGTTATTTACATGGGACTGTATGTTGGAAAGTGGATTATAACTGCAGGGGGCACTGCAGATCCAGGGGACATTATAGGCGGTCTTATTACTACTGGGGGCTCTATAGGAGGGTCCTATAGATCCGCCTTATTTCTACTAACCGCACTATGGTGGCCTTATTACTACTGAGGGGTCTGTAGGGAGCTTTATTAACACTGGGGGAACAATAGGGGGCCTTATTTTTTCTGGGGACTCTGTGAGGGTATTATTAATATGGGATGACTCTTCTAATAATGGGGGCATTGTTGAGGAGCATTATAACGGTTGGGATAGTGTTACTAATGAATGCATTCTAGAAGGGAATTACTATTGGTGGGACTATGAGGAGCACTATTACTATGGGGGGCAGTAATGTTTCTTCAGGATAGTATTGGGGGGGCAGGGGCGTAACTAAAGGCTCATGGGCCCCGGTGCAAGAGTTCAGCTTGGGCTCCCCTTCCCTCAGTGCTTTGTGTGTCTTCTTATGCGGCACACGTGTCTTTGGGCTCCTGGGCCCGGTAGCGACTGCTAGATCTGCACCCCCTATAGCTACACCCCTGGGGGGGCACAGCAAGCAGCAGGATAAGACTGTGGGGACTCCAGTTGGGGGATAATGATAGAATGTGAGGAAGCTTAGATGTCTGTGTGTCACACTCTGCAGAGACGAGGCGGCTAAGAGAAGTGTCCGGACCGAGTGGAGAATATCTACAGAGAAGATGATGACAGAGAGGAGACGTCACCTGGAGGCCCTGGAGGTGACAGGTAAGTGCTGCTGTATAGTAAGTACAGCAAAGTGCGGGGGCAACATATTTATTGGGGCTTATGCCCCGGATCTTTTGAGACCCTAGCAACGCCCCTGCCACCTGGATTTAACTAAGCAAATAGTTATGAGCCTCCTATTAGATAATTACTGCATGAGTGATTATCTTTCAGCTGGCAGCAAGTTATTTAACCCCAACTGGTACAATGAGTTGCTTCTCGTTTCTTAAACAACCATGTCGAAAGACATATCTCGTGGTCATGGAAAAAATGTTAGTCTGTTTGTGAAGGGTCAAATCATTGGCATGCATCAAGCAGAGAAAACAGCTAAGGAGATTGCAGAAACTACTAAAATTGGGTTAAGGACTGTCAAACGCATTTTTGAAAACTGGAAGTATAGTGGGGACCCATCGTATTCGAGGAAGAAATGTGGCAGGAAATAAATCCTGAATGATCGTGATCGGCAATCACTTAAACGTTTGGTGAAATCAAATCGAAGAAAAACAGTAGAACTCAGGGCAATGTTTAATGGTGAAAGTAAGAGCATTTACACAAGCACAATGTGAAGGGAACTCAAGGTATTAGGACTAAACAGCTGTTTAGCCGTAAGAAAAGCAATAATCAGTGAGGCAAACCAGAAAAAAAGGCTTCAATTTGCTAAGGAGCATGAAGATTGGACTCTGGAAGAAGGTAATGTGGTCTAATGAGTCCAGATTTACCCTGTTCCAGAGTGATGGGTGCATCAGGGTAAGAAGAGAGGCAGATGAAGTGATGCACCCATCATGCCTAGTACCTACTGTACAAGCCTGTGCGGGCAGTGCTATGATCTGGAGTTGCTGAAGTTGGTCAGGTATTGGTTCAGCAACAGTATGTGCTCCAAAAAGGAGGTCAGCTGACTACCTGAACATTCTGAATGACCAGATTATTCCAGCAATGATTTTTTTTTTTCTCTGATGGCACGGGCAAAGATGACAATGCCAGGATTCATCAAGCTCAAATTGTGAAAGAGTGGTTCAGGGAGCATGAGACATCATTTTCACACATAAATTGGCCACTACAGAGTCCAGACCTTAACCCCATTGAGAATGTTTGGGATGTGCTGGAGAAGGCTTTGCGCAGCAATCAGACTCTACCATCATCAATGCAAGATCTTGGTGAAAAATTAATGCAACACTGGATGGAAATAAATCTTGTGATATTGCAGAAGCTTAACAAAACAATTCCACAGTGAATGTGTGCCCTAATCAAAGCTAAAGGCGGTCCAACGAAATATTAGAGTGAGTGACTTTTTTTTTTTGGTGGCGACCTTTTTTTGGACAGGCAGTGTATATTGCCTACAGCTACTTCTTTAGTTTAGATTCTTCAGCTCATAAATCTTTAGGGCTCATGCACATGGCAAAGCTACGAGCCTTGATCTTTTACAACAGTGCACAAAGACTGTATGACTACTTAGCAGCGCTTTTATTTGTGAATATATAAATCTTTCTACCATACACAATAAAAAAGTCACTTACAGCACTGGAGTCCTAGTTTGAATCCAGTGCAACATCTGCATGGACATTGTATGTTCTCCGTGTGTTTGTGCGGGTTTCCTTCAGGTTCCTCCCACACTCAAAAAAACATACTGATAGGCAGGGGAGGGCTGGCAGCCTTAGTCCTGGGGGGCAAATCCAGTCAAGTGGCCCATTTAGCCCCGCCCATTATTAAAAGCCCCTCCTACATATAATAGGCCACTCCCAACAAACACTGTACAGCTGAAATTCTATTGTTGAGGCCTGTCTCTACACATCATACAGAGAGGGGAGGCCTGTCCCGGTTGCACTGTCTGCTTTACATTATACAATAGACAACAGAAGGCTACAGCCAGGAAGCTCCTCCGCTCTCCTCCCTCCCCAGATCCTGCTCAAGGCCTGTGGTTCCCCCCACCATCTGCCACCAGTCCGTGGACTGCTGCCCCCCTTTGGCCGTCCTCACCCAGCTCTGAATCCTCCTTCTGCAAATGGCAGGGGAAGGAACCGGAGCATCTACTCTCCTACATAGCGCCCCATACCTCTTAAAACAAGTGATGTCACCTTTGTTGTAGACGTTCTCTTTCTTTATCTTCTCCATTCAGACAAGACCGCCATGATGATTTTTCAGTCATCTCCCGTCTCTGCAGAGATTGACAAACAGACATTAGTTTCCCACATTTCCATCATCTTCACATCTTCTGAACACCCTTTCCTGCCACCCCCAATACTATACTGCAGAAACAGTCCCCCTGGAAATACTACTACCTCACAGATAGTGCCCCCTTCAACAATTATTGGCACACAGTGCTCTAAAAAATAACTGCGCCCAGACACTAATAGTATAAAGATAATGTCCCCCAAAAATAATTGTGCTAAGCTGATACTATGCCAGGGTTCCCCCCAAAGTAACAGTGCTCCCCAAAATCCCACCAATAGAAATAATTCTCTGCCAGAGCACACTTAGTAGTAATAATGCCCCTATAGTGCCCATACTAGTAATTATGTTCCTCATAGCCCCCCAGTAGTAGTAAAGCTCCGCATAATACCTCCTAGTAGTAACAATTCTCCCTATAATATGACAGTACATGAAATACCCCCGCTTAGTGCCCGCAGTTGAGCTAATGTCCCCATAATGTATGCCAGTATAAAATACCCCTATATAGTGCCCAGTAAATGCCCTCATAGTGCTCCTCTCCCCCTTCCCCATAGTGTCCCCCATAATATGCCAGTAAAAAAAATGCCATTTCTTAGTGCCCCCAGCAGATGCTCCTATAGTGCTCCTCTCCCCCATAATGTGCCAGTAAAAAATGCCCCTTCTTAGTGCCACCAGATGCTCCAATAGTGCTCTACTCCCCCATAGTGCCCCCAAATAATGCCACATAGTGCCGCTCTCCCCTAAAGTGCCTCCCATAATGTGCCAGTAATAAAAATGTCCCCTTAATGCCACCAGATGCCATAGTGCCCCCATAATGTGCCAATAAAAAAAGGACCCTTTAGAGCCCTCACTTCCCTAAAGATGCCCCATAGTGCCGCTCTCCCCTATAGTGCCCCCATAATGTGCCAATAAAAAAAAGCCCCTCTAGAGCCCCTAGATGCCCCATAGTGCGCCTCTCCCCCATGGTGCACCCCCATAATGTGCTGGTAAGAAATACCCCCATAGTGCCCCCCAAAAAAATGGGCAAGAAATAAATGCACCCAGAGTGCCACCCCAAAAAAATGGGGCTGTAAGAAATGTCAGCTCCTCCCGCAAAGAAAAAAAGAAAAAACACTAATACTTACCTCCATCAGCAGTGATGTGATGCAGGCCTCTTCCGGCCTGTGTCCCCCGCTGTGTGCTGCCCAACTCAGGCAGTGTGATGATAATGACGTCATTGCGCCGCCTGAGCCGGCCTCTGATAGGCTGCAGGCATTAGTGCCTGCGGTCTATCAGAAGAACAGGGAAGGAAGACGCCTCTCCCTCCCCTGCTGCAGCACAGGCATCTGTATCGCTGTCCTGAGGACGGCGATACAGATGAATATGGAGATGAGCGCTTCCACAATGGAAGCTCTCATCTCCTACTGCCCTCCCACCGCTGCTGGCAACTAGAACCAGGGCCGCACCGCCTGTGGTGATCGGCGGTGCGGCCCTGAGGCAGTTTTTAACATGCTTTAGGGCGGCCTGGGGGGCAATTGCCTCCCTGCCCCCCTTCCCAGCCCTCCCCTGCTGATAGGGAACTTAGATTGTGAGCTCCACTGGGGACATCAAGCAGTAATAATGTCTGTAAAGAGCTGCGGAATATGTAAGCGATATATGTGAGTAAAATAAGTAAATCAATATATACAGTACAAGAAAAAAAAAAAAAAAAAAAAATATATATATATATATATATACACCTTTTTTTTACCCCGGTATAAAAAGAAAACAAAAAATACTGAAATAAAAATGAATCACAAAGAAAGGACCAAAAATTATTATAAGTGCATGTGCTGTACTTAAAATAAAACAAAAAAAGCAGCTGGTCAGGATTCAGGAATGTCAAGATTCCTACAGGTCACTTGATGATTTATTTTTATTTTTATCCATGCAACTGTGGTACAGTTATGCCCACATTTTTTTCTGGTGTGCAGAGCCTAGGTCGAAAAGGGTGTAGACCTGCTTTCTGCTCAATGTATGACTAAGTCTCCAAAAATGATGACTAGTGTAGCTGATAGGGTCCAGTGTAGGTTGTTAGGTACATAAGGGCTCTTTCACACTTGCGTTGTCCGGATCCGGCGTGTACTCCATTTACCGGAATTACACGCCGGATCCGGAAAAACGCAAGTGAACTGAAAGCATTTGAAGACGGATCCGTCTTCAAAATGCATTCAGTGTTACTATGGCAGCCAGGACGCTATTAAAGTCCTGGTTGCCATAGTAGTAGTGGGGAGCGGGGGAGCAGTATACTTACAGTCCGTGCGGCTCCTGGGGTGCTCCAGAATGACGTCAGAGCGCCCAATGCACATGGATGACGTGCCATGCAATCACGTCATCCATGCGCGTGGGGCGCCCTGACGTCACTCTGAAGCGCCCCGGGAGCCACACGGACAGTAAGTATACTGCTCCCCCGCTCCCCACTACACTTTAGCATCCCGGCAGCCATGGTAACCATTCAGAAAAAGCTAAACGTCGGATCCGGCAATGCGCCAAAACAACGTTTGGCTCAAGGCCGGATCCGGATCAATGCCTTTAAATCCGGCCTTGCGGCAAGTGTTCAGGATTTTTGGCCGGAGCAAAAAGCGCAGCATGCTGCGGTATTTTCTCCGGCCAAAAAACGTTCCGTTCCGGAACTGAAGACATCCTCATGCATCCTGAACAGATTTTTCTCCATTCAGAATGCATTGGGATAATCCTGATCAGGATTCTTCCGGCATAGAGCCCTGACGACGGAACTCTATGCCGGAAGAAAAGAACGCAAGTGTGAAAGAGCCCTTAGTTAGGCAGCTCATATATATATATGGAAAAAGAAAAAAGAGTTTGTTTCTGTGTTTTAGTTTGGGTAGTGATAAGTGTCAGCGTCTTTTGTCTTTGAAGAAAAAAAAAAGTATTTTTCTATGTTTTAGAGTTAGTGTTTTAGGGTTTCGTGTGGGTAGTGATTAGTGTCATTGACTATTTTCTGTGATAAAGAAAACCCATATGCACCAAAAAATGGTGACTTATCAGAGGACTCCTGACGACGGTTATTTAAAGCAAACTCAGCAAGGACAAAAAAGAACACCAATCCTCCTGATTCTCCGCCACAAAACAGCGCAGATATGTCTCCAGATTCTGATTGACGCGCTCTGTCTGACCATTCAAAGGAATGAAATGCACCATTTTGCTAAAACGGTCCACCACCACCAGAATCACAGTCTTCCCTGAGGAGCGAGGCAGGTCCGTAATGAAGTCCATGGACAGATGTGTCCAAGGACGGGAAGGAATGGGTAAGGGAAGGAGAGGACCTGATGGCCGTGAATGAGGGACTTTGGCACGAGCGCAGGTCTCGCAGGCTGCCACAAAACCCTCAACCGACTTACGAAGCACCAGCCACCAGAATCTCTGAGCGATGAGATCCACTGTGGCTCTTGCCCCCAGGTGCCCAGCACAGACAGTATCGTGGTGTTCCTTAAAAACCTTGTGTCTTAAAGCGAGAGGCACAAACAACCTCCCAGGAGGACATAGATCAGGAGCCTCTGACTGGGCTACCTGAACCTCTGCCTCCAATTCAGGATAAAGAGCAGAGACCACCACACCTTCAGCCAAAATGGGACCCGGGTCTTCAAAATTCCCTCCTCCCGGAAAACAACGTGACAGGACATCCGCCTTCACATTCTTAACCCCAGGGCAGAACGTGACAACAAAATTAAACCTTGAAAAGAACAAAGACCATCTGGCCTGTCTCGGGTTCAGACGCTTGGCTGACTCCAAGTAGGCCAGATTATATATTATTATGGTCAGTAAACACAGTAATAGGGTGTCTGGCTCCCTCTAGCCAATGGCGCCATTCCTCAAAAGCCAACTTGATGCCCAACAACTCCCTATCTCCCACATCGTAATTTCTCTCTGCGGAGGAGAGCTTCTTAGAGAAAAAGGCACACAGTCGCCATTTGGCAGGAGAGGGACCCTGAGACAAGACCGCACCCACACCCACCTTTAGAAGCATCAACCTCAACTATGAAGGGTAGAGAAATATCAGGTTGTACCAAGATGGGAGCGGAAGCAAAACTCTCCTTGATATTAGAAAAGGCCTTACGCACCTCTACCGACCAGGAGGAAAAATCTACCCCCTTTCTAGTCATTTCTTTTCCAGACTCAATGTGCCCGATATGGAAACTGACAGCAGACCAGTGTGGGCGGCATGTGGAGCGCTGTGTGGCGATTGGTATCTAAGAGGTCTATTTTCCAGTGTTGTTTATGTATGGAGGGCAGTGTCCAGAGATCACACTGAGGACTATGGGGTACACTATAGTAGGGCTGAAACGATTAATCAATTGAATCGAGTGATTTGACAAAAAAAGCCAATGTGGTCAAGTTCCCTTGCCATTTAATATAGACTGTTCCTACTAATGTTTATGCACTACTGTTCTAGCACCCGTTATTCTAACGGGCTTAATGTGTGGTGTAATATATATATACATATATTTCAATAATAAGTGAATTGAATGAATAAATAAATAAGAGGTTTAATAAATTAATGAAAAAATAGATAAATAAACTAATCGACTGATAAAAAAAAAATATATATATTTGCCAAATAAATACATAAAGGAATTCATCAATAGAGAAATATATAAATAAATTCAGCAATAAATACATACATCTATACAGAAATATATAAATAAAGGCATCAATAAATAAATATATAAAAAATAATAATCCCTAAATAAATAAATAGATAAAATCATCCAGAAATATATACAGAAGTTAAAAAACAACAATGTTTTGGAGGGAGAGGGATTGACAAGGGACCCTTCAGCGCCCTGAACCGACGGCAGGGGCCAAGAAGTTGTCATCGATCCATTTTGATACATGTCAGTCTGTGGACAGACGGGTCCGCTTGTTGGTGATACCCCACCTGCTGCGCTGAATGCTTACTCAGAAAGAACGCTGGAGGGGGGCAAGACAGTACTTCCAGCGCATACTGAGCGAGTTTAGTATGGGGTCGTCGGTGATCATGCTTTTGGAAGCACCGACGGACCCCATGTAGTCAGCCACCATGTGGGCCAACCGCTGGTGGTGACTGCTGCTGCTGCTCCTACTGGATCGCGCAGGCTGGTAGAACAGTCTCATCTCAACCATAAAATCACCTGCTCGGCTGGAGGTGCTTGGGCCAGCCACCTGCTTGGTGAGATGAGCGGGGAGAACTGGAGCATGAGGCAGAGGGTTGTCTCACAGGTGTTGCATAGGGGCATCCCGCCGGCTGGCTGGGATGAACTGCTCCAGTTTCCCCTTGCAGTGAGGGTCTAAAAAGGTGGCCAACGAAAAATCATCCCTCTCCTTAATTTTTCTGATCCGGGGGACCCTCCCGAGGCAGCGCAGCATGTGGGCAGCCATGGGGAAGAGGACAGCCCGCTGTGACTCTTCTGGCTGCTCCTGCTCACTCTGGAGTTGCCCTACCCCCGGACTAATGGTGCCCCCAGCACCGTCTTTCCCTTCTGACCAGGCCCAGACTCCCTTCTGACCAGGCTGAAACCACCCACACAAGTTGGAAGGGATGTCACTGGGGTACTGACGGGCGGTACCCCTTCCTCGTCCTCCTCCATCTCTTCCAAAAGGTCCTGAGCATCTGGACCAAGCTGTAGCTCACTCTCCTGCATTACTTCCCCCAAGATGTCCCTCTCACTGTCATTGTCAAACAGAATCAGGGATGAGTCTTGGGGGTTGGGGTCTGATGCTGCAGGAGGCAGAGAGCTGATGATGATCAGAGCTGGGGCAGAGGACTCCATGCCACTGGCTTGTGTCATGAATGACACATCTGCCTCAGCGTCCTGAGATGAATAGGGGCGGCTGCCATGCCCCAAAAAATCTCTGATAAGGTGGACGCCCCTGCCAGCTATGCCCGCCCCTCCGTGGACAGAGGAGTGGCCCCGTGCTGGCAGCAGTCCAGTACTGGAACCAACTCCCCTACAATGACCACGGCTGAAGGCATGCCCACGTCCAATCATGATCGACTCTGCAAACACTGTTTTTAAACACCAATTTTTTTTTTTTAAGAAAATGAAGAGGGAATTTGGACTAACTTTATTAGGTTTGGGAAAATGGGGCAAAATTGAAATAAAATAGACACGAAACCAGACAACCTTTTTTTTTTTTTTCACAGACGAACAACGATGACAATAATTCCTCCCTAGCACACGAAACTGTAAGACAATGACACTAAAATATCAAGCAAGCTTTTTTTTTTTTTTTTCAACAGATGAACGACGATGACAATAATCCCTCACTAGCACACAAAACTTTAAAACAATGACACTCAAACACCTAGCAAAATCCTTTTTTTTTTTTTTTCACAGATGAATGACGATGACAATAATCCCTCCCTAGCACACGAAACCCTAAGACAATGACACTTAAACACCAAGCAAAATACTTTTTTGTTGTTTTTTTTTAACAGATGAGCGACAATGACAATAACCCCTTGCTTCTCAGCTACACTCACTAACTAACCTACACTGACTATCTCCCACTAATTAACTATCTGTATTTTCTATTTAAGCTAACTAACTAACTATATAATGTCCCTAACACCCTGCACTTGAACCTATCAGCTACACTAATCACTATACTGAGTATCTTCCACTAACTATCTGTATTATATTCTATATATAAACTATATAATGCAATGTATGATGACACAGGAAATCACAACACTCCTCTCTCTCTCACAACTGCAAAAAAACAACATGAAATGGCTGCTGGGGAGGTTCTTATATGGTGAAGGGGTAGGCACCTTTCCTACTGGTAGCTAAGGATGTAACTATGCTCTTAAAAAGATATTGCAGCCTTCTAATTGGGCCACAAGCAAGAAGCAGTGAGGGATCATGTGTGCTGGTGAAAAAAATATATCCAATATTTGCGGTTACGAATATATAGCGCTATATTCAAAGTATTTGCAAATTCTAGAAGTGCTGATATTCGCAATAAAAATTTGCAATACGAATATTCGTGCTCAACTCTAATACAGACACACCCTACTTCCTGCTACTCACTTTTAAACAGAATCATGGACATGAGCCACATATAAACCCCAGAGTGGACCGTGGGGAGTAAGCACCCACTCAGCTCTTTGATTACTCCCAGTAAAAGCCAGACCCGGCTTAGCTGATACCGGCTATACTAAGTAGCAACAGTGTCCACTATCTATCTTAGAGGACACGCTAGTTACTGGCTTCCACTCCAACAAGGCCGGGTACCTTGGTGGCATGTCTTAGGTGCACCACAGTAAACCGCAATATGCATCTTCTTAGTAGGTTCCTTGCCCCATTCTCGGAGATACATACCGTCCTTCATATATGAGGTCTGTCACTGCCTCGCAATATATACAGTAGATATAAAAAGTCTACACACCCCTGTTAAAATGTTAGGTTTCTTTGATGTAAAAAAATGAGACAAAGATAAATCATTTCCGAACTTTTTCCACCTTTAATGTGACCTATAAACTGTACAACTCATCTGAAAAACAAACTGAAATCTTTTAGGTAGAGGGATGAAGAAATATAAAAATAAAATAATATGGTTGCATAAGTGTGCACACCCTTAAACTAATACTTTGTTGACGCACCTTTTGATTTTATTACAGCCCTCAGTCTTTTTGGGTATGAGTCTATCAGCATGGCACATTTTGACTTTGTCTTTGCAAAATCACTCCAAATCTGTCTGATTGTGAGGGTATCTCCTGTGCACAGCCCTCTTCAGATCACCCCACAGATTTTCAATTGGATTCAGGTCTGAGCTCTGGCTGGGACATTCCAAAACTTTAATCTTCTTCTGGTGAAGCCATTCCTTTGTTCATTTGGATGTATGCTTTGGGTCGTTGTCATGCTGAAAGATGAAGTTCCTCTTCATGTTCAGCTTTCTAGCAGAAGCCTGAAGGTTTTGTGCCAATATTGACTTGTATTTGGAACTGTTCATAATTCCCTCTGACTTAACTAAGGCCCCAGTTCCAGCTGAAGTAAAACAGCCCCAAAGCATGATGCTGCGACCACCATGCTTCACTGTGGGTATGTTCTTTTGGTGCTGTGCAGTGTTGTTTTTGCACCAAACATATCTTTTGGAATTGTGGCCAAAAAGTTCAACCTCAGTTTTATCAGACTATAACACCTTTTCCCAAATGCTTTTGGGAGACTTCAGATGTGTTTTTGCAAAATGTAGCCTGGCTTTAATGTTTTTCTTCGTAAGAAAAGGCTTTCGTCTTGCCACTGTACCCCATAGCCCAGACATATGAAGAATACGGGAGATTGTTGTCAAAATTATTTTTGGGAACTATGTGAGAAGCTCAAGTCTAGGACTTCCAAGGTAGTGTTTTCAGAAATGCTACCAGTGCCACAAGAATCACTAGAGAGACAATGGGAGCTTAGGGAGTTAAATAAGTGGCTCAGAAGCTGGTGCAGGAAGGAAAGGTTTGGGTTCATGGAGAACTGGGCTGACTTCGCGATCGGTTACAGGCTCTACAGTAGGGACGGGCTGCACCTCAATGGGGAGGGTACAACTGCCCTGGGGGAAAAAATGGTTAGACGGCTGGAGGAGCTTTTAAACCAGGATCTGGGGGGGAGGTGTAGTTTAGATAGAGAGTGGGTTATAGAAAGGGGACAGTGGGGATTTAGTGGGGGCTGGGATTAGCAAGGAAAATAGGGAGAAGACTGGGCATAACTATATATTAAAAAAAAAAATAGAACTGCTGGTAACACGAACCTGCTACATACAAAAATTAACCAAGGCAACCAAAAAATCCCAGATAATCACTTTACAGGTAATAGTAATTTAAAATGTTTTTTCACAAATGCTAGAAGTCTAGCTAGCAAAATGGGGGAGCTGGAGGCTATGGTACTAGAAGAACACATAGATGTAGTTGGTGTAGCTGAGACATGGTTGGACTCTTCGCATGACTGGGATGTAAATATTGAGGGTTTTTCACTATTTAGGAAAGACCGGGTCAATAGAAAAGGTGGTGGTGTGTGCCTGTATGTGAGGAGTGATCTGAAGACAAGTGTGAAAGAGGAGATTGTGGGTGAGGATGGTGAGGATGTGGAAACCTTATGGGTGGAAGTTCAAAGGGATAAAAACTGTGAATAATACTTGGTGTAATCTATAGACCCAATAACATCACAGAAGAAATAGAAATGCAACTGTATAACCAAATAGAGCGGGCGGCAAAGGCTGGTACAGTTGTCATAATAGGAGATTTTAACTTCCCAGACATTGACTGGAGTCATGGTTCTGCCTCAACTGCAAAGGGGAGAAAATTCCTCAACTTGCTGCAGGACCACTTTATGGGCCATTTGTAGAAGCTCCCACTAGGGGCGATGATCTGTTGGATCTGGTAATTTCTAATGATGCAGAGCTTGTTGGTAATGTTACTGTTCGAGAAACACTAGGTAATAGTGACCACAATATAATTATATTCCCCCTAAACTATAAAAAAAACTCTGTCAGGCAGAGCAAAACACTGAATTTCAAAAAGGCTAATTTCCCTGGGTTAAGGGCAGCATTTCAGAACATAGTCTGGGAGCAGCTACTGTCACATAATAATACAGAGGATAAATGAGATCCCTATAGGTAACAAGTGTAAACGGCTAAAATTAACCCCCCCTCCCCCATGGCTTAAAGCTACTGTAAAAAGAGCAATAAAAGACAAAAAAGGGCATTTAAAAAATACAAATCTGAGGAGTCAGCTGTAGCGTTTGAAGATTACAAAGAGCTTAATAAAATCAGCAAAAAAGAGATAAAATTTGTAAAGATACAAAAATAAAAGCAGGGAGCAAAAGAAATCAAAACAAATACCAAAAAGTTTTTTTTTAAATATATATAAATGCTAAAAAACCTAGGTCTGAGCAGGTAGGTTCCCCTAAATAATGGTAAAGGGGGGGGGGGGGGATAGTCACTGAAGATAAGGAAAAAGCAGAGTTCCTAAATAGTTCTTTTTTAGCTCTGTATATACAAAAGAAGAGAAAGGAGCTGAATGATATCTGTGGTGCCGGGGCTGTTAGTACACCCAGTAATATACTCAATTGGCTGTAGATATGGTCCAAGAGAAGTTAAATAGGGTAAATGTGAACAAAACTCCAGGTCCAGATGGTTTACACAAAAGAGTGCTTAAAGAGCTCAGATCAGTCATTGATATGCCCTTGTTTATAATTTTTAAGGATTATCTAGGGACTGGTACAGTGCCAAGTGATTGGTGCAAGGCAAACGTGGTGCCCATATAAAAAAAAAAAAAAGGATCAAGGTCCTCCACAGATAATTATAGACCAGATAGTTTAACTTCTGTTGTGGGAAAAATATTAGAAGGACTCTTAAGGGACTATATACAGGAGTTGTGACTATAAATAATATTATAAGTGATAACCAGCATGGGTTTACCAAGGACAGAAGTTGTCAGACTAACTTGATTTATTTATATGAGAAGGTGAGTAGTAGCCTGGACAGGGGCGGCTGTGGATGTAGTGTTTCTGGACTTTGCAAAGGCTTTTGATACTGTCCCTCATAGACGCTTAATAAGTAGAGTTGAGCGGACACCTCAATGTTCGGGTTTGAAGGGGTTCGGCCGAACTTCACAAAAAAGTTTGAGTTCGGGAACCGAACTTGACCCGAATTTGACCCCGAACCCCATTGTAGTCAGCACTAAAATGGCTCTAAAAAAGTCATGGAAAGGGCTAGAGGGCTGCAAATGGCAGCAAATTGTGGTTAAGAGCATGGCAAGCGCTCTGCAAATTTGGATATGGAAATTACTTAAAATACCATAAAATACATAAAAATTAAAAATAACAATCTTGATATACGAGGATGAGGTCCATATGGAGTAGGAGGTTGAGGAGGCGATGGATGTGGTGGTGTAGGTGGAAGCGGCAGTGGAGGAGGAGGAAGCCAAAACTGTTTTTTTTTTTGTTTTTTTTTTATTATTTATTTCTTTTTGTTTAAATTTGGGTAGACCCCAAAACATTGGGAAATATAACCTGCTAAACAAACGTTTAGACAATACACTGGCTGCAGGGCAGGCCAGCACCTCCAAGGCGTAAAGGGCAAGCTCAGGCCATGTGCCCACTTTGGAGACCCAGAAGTTGAAGGGGGCAGACCCATCATTCAGTACGTGTAGGTGTGTGCACGCATACTGTTCCACCATGTTGCTGAAATGCTGCCCCCTGCTAAGACGTTCCATATCAGCCGGTGGTGCTGGTTGTTGTGGCGTGCTGACAAAACTTTTTCACATTTCAGACATGCTAACCCTGCCTTCTGAGGTGCTGGTGGTGCCCCAGCTGCGTTGGCGACCTCTTCCTCCTCCTCTGCCTTCACCTTGTGCTTCCACTGTGCCCCCGCTGTCAGGTGGGAATGCAAACAGCAGCGCGTATACCAGCCATCCCTTGTACTCGCGCAGAATTAAGGGCGGTGCGTTGTCCTTGTAACAGGGATCTAGCAGCGTGGCCACCCAGTAATCATAACAAGTTAGAATGTGGCCAACTCGGCAGTAGTTGCGGAGACACTGCAGCATATAATCGCTCATGTGTGCCAAGCTGCCCAGAGTCAACGACAAGCTGTCCTCTGTGGGAGGTGTATCGTCTGTGTCCTCTGTATCCCCCCCGGCCACGCACCAGTGATGGCCATGAGCTGGTCTGGGTGACACCCTGCTGTGAACACGGTTCCCTCTCCTCTATCTCCTCCTCCTCAACCTCCACCTCATCATCCTCCAGAACTGTGCCCTGGCTGGACAATTGTGTACCTGGCGTTTGTGGGTGCAGGAACCCACCCTTGGAGCCACTTGTGAATGACTGGCCTGAAACCCTTGGAAATGATCCCTCTTCCTCCTGTGCCACAAAAGTGTTTTTTCAAGGAGGCATAGAAGTGGCATAGTAACACTGAGAACGGTGTCATCGGCACTGGCCATTTTGGTGGAGTACTCGAAACAGCGCAACAAGGAACACAGGTCTTGCATGGAGGCCCAGTCATTGGTGGTGAAGTGGTGCTGTTCCACAGAGCAACTCACTCGTGCTTGCTGCAGCTAAAACTCCACTATCAACTGTTGCTGCTCACACAGTCTGGACAGCATGTGCAAGGTGGAGTTCCACCTTGTGGGCACTTCGCATATGAGGCGGTGAGCGGGAAGGCCGAAGTTACGCTGCAGCGCTGACAGGCGAGCAGCAGCAGGGTGAGAATGCCGAGTGCGCACAGACGGCCCACACTTTCTGTAGCAGCTCTGACATATCGGGGCAATTTTTAAGGAACCTTTGCACCACCAAATTTAGCAAATGCACCAGGCAGAGGATTTGCGTCAAACCGGCTAGTCCCAGAGCTGCTACGAGATTTTGCGCATTATCTCAAACCACCAGGCCAGGCTTGAGGCTCACTGGCACCAACCACTAATCGGTCTGTTGTTCCATGCCCGTCCACAGCTCCTGCGCGGGGTGGGGGTTTGTCACCCAAACAGATACGTTTTAAAACTGCCTGCTGTCGTTTACCCCTGGCTGTGCTGAAGTTGGTGGTGAAGGTGTTATGCTGACTGGATGTGGAGGCAGTAGAGGATGAGGAAGCGGAGAAGGAGGAGGAAGCAATAAGAGCAAACTGAAGCGCCCTGTAATCCTCAGTGGTGAAGGACATGTGCCAAACTGCTATCCACCTGCATTTACCCAGTGTGCTGTTAGGGAGATATAACATCCCTGACCGTGCTTACTGGTCCACGTATCCGTAGTTAGGTGGACCTTGCCACAGATGGCGTCTCGCAGTGCACACCTGATTTTGTTCCCCACTTAGTTGTGCAGGGAAGGGATGGCTTGCATGAAAAAGTAGTGGCGGCTGGGCATGACATACTGTAGGACAGCTACCGGTATAAGGCCTTTAAAACTCTCCGTCCCCACCAGACGAAATGACAGCATTTCAAAGGCCAGTAATTTTGAAATGCTGGCATTCAGGGCCAGGGATTGTGGGTGGGTGGGGGGGGGGGGTACTTCCTCTTCTGCTCTAGTGTTTGGAAGATAGAGAGCTGAACGCTTCCATGGGACATTGTGGAGATGCTTGGTGACGCAGGTTGTGGTGTTGCTGGCAGATCCTCTGTTTGCAGGGTGGCAGATGCCACTGTCACTCCAGAGGTGGATGAAGAGGCTGAGACTGCAGCAGAAGAGGAAGCAGGAGGAGCCAGATACCTTTCTTGGTTTTTGAGGTGTCTACTCCACTGCAGCTCGTGCTTTTCAGTTAGATGCCTGGTCATGCAGGTTGTGCTCAGGTTGAGAACGTTTATGCCTCACTTCAGGCTCTGATTGCATAGCGTTCAAACCACTCATGACTTTTCGTCAGTACATTGTCTGAAGAACTGCCACGCCAGGGAACTTCTTGGAGCTGGCTTTGGTGTGTTCAGTCCCTTGCTGCGGTGGGCAGTAGCAGGCGTACTGTCTAGGAGACAGCCTCTCCGCTTTTGCACCCTGCTCCCTCTTCTGCTGTGCTTTCTCCGAACTACACAGGTCACTCGCTTGATTCCACGTGGGGTCGAGGATCTCATCATCCTCTACATAATCTTCCACCCAGTCTTTACCCCTGCAGTCCTTGTCGATCTGCACACTGCAGAAAGCCACAGCAGTTGGCACCTGTGTTTTGTCATCATCCGAGACGTGCTGCGGTGGTCCTCTCATGTACTAATCTTGAAACAAGTGGTTGGGCATCGGTGCACTCAATCTCTTCCACTTCTGGGACAGGGTTATGTGGATGGCCCTGGGAATCCCTGCTAGCAGAGTTATAAAAAAGGAGAAGAGACTGCAGCATGATTTGAAGGGGGTGAGGTGAATGACTGATGGACATGGGCTGCAGGTGCCAACTCTGATCTTTCAGCAGGAGACTAGGTGGGAGACAATGTAAAAGAACTGGAGGCACTGTCAGCAACCTAATCTACTGTCGCCTGTTCTTGTTCTGGCCTCACCATTCGTAGAGCCGTATTCGGGCCGACCAAATAATGCTAAAGGTTCTGTCGCCTGCTCGCACCTGAGGAAGGTGTTTCACTTGTGCGTGTAGCAGGCACAGATCGACCAAGTCCTCTCCCTGCAGCAGGAGCTCCACCAGCAGCACCACGGCCACGTCCCTTATTTGACGCTCTCCTCATTCTTTGCTTTCACCCACCAAACTAACAGATGGTTTATGTCAGGCAACAATGTAACCGCCAATAGTCAACAATTTAATTTACTGAGAGTAAGGCAGTGCCGGTGTCAAAAAAGAGGAAAGATTTCTTAAGGTCACACAACAATTACTTTATGGCCCCAAGAAATGTTAATTTGTCAGCCAACAATGTAACTGCAGTATTGACTGGTTGTATTTGGCTGTGACAAATGCAGCAAAGGCCCCAAATGTAGGGTCTTGGCCAAAATGTTTTTTTTTTTAATAACAGAAGGTAACGGCAGTATCTAACGCGTGTATTTCACACTGACAAATGCAGCAAAGGCCCCTAATTTTGTATTTTGCCCAAAATAGGTGTTTTTTAATCCCAGAATATTATGGCAGTATTTCAAGCTTGTATTTCACACTGACAGATGCAGCAAAGGCCCCACATGTAGGGTATTGCCAAAAATGGGTGTTTTTTTTTTTTTAAACCCTGAAATTATGGCAGTATTTTAAGCTTGTATTTCACAATGACAGATGCAGCAAAGGCTGAAAATTTTGTATTTTGCCCAAAATGAGTGTTTTTTTATATATACAGTTGCAAGAAAAAGTATGTGAACCCTTTAGAATTATATGGATTTCTGCACAAATTGGTCATAAAATGTGATCTGATCTTCATCTAAGTCACAACAATAGACAATCACAGTCTGCTTAAACTAATAACACACAAAGAATTAAATGTTACCATGTTTTTATTGAACACACCATGTAAACATTCACAGTGCAGGTGGAAAAAGTATGTGAACCCTTGGATTGAACCTCCTTTGGCAGCAATAACTTCAACCAAACGTTTCCTGTAGTTGCAGATCAGACGTGCACAACGGTCAGGAGTAATTCTTGACCATTCCTCTTTACAGAACTGTTTCAGTTTAGCAATATTCTTGGGATGTCTGGTGGTGTGAATCGCTTTCTTGAGGTCATGCCTCGGCATCTCAATCGGGTTGAGGTCAGGACTCTGACTGGGCCACTCCAGAAAGGGATATTTTCCTCTGTTTAAGCTATTTTGTTGTTGATTTACTTCTATGCTTTGGGTCGTTGTCCTGTTGCAACACCCATCTTCTGTTGAGCTTCAGCTGGTGGACAGATGGCCTTAAGTTCTCCTGCAAAATGTCTTGATAAACTTGGGAATTCATTTTTTCCTTCGATGATAGCAATCCGTCCAGGCCCTGACGCAGCAAAGCAGCCTCAAACCATGATGCCCCCACCACCATACTTCCCAGTTGGGATGAGGTTTTGATGTTGGTGTGCTGTGCCTCTTTTTCTCCACACATAGTGTTGTGTGTTTCTTCCAAACAACTCAACTTTGGTTTCATCTGTCCACAGAATATTTTGCCAGTACTGATGTGGAACATCCGGGTGCTCTTGTGCAAACTGTAAACGTGCAGCAATGTTTTTTTTGGACAGCAGTGGCTTCCTCTGTGGTATCCTCCCATGAAATCTATTCTTGTTTAGTGTTTTACCTATCGTAGATTCGCTAACAGGGATGTTAGCATATGCCAGAGACTTTTGTAAGTCTTTAGCTGACACTCTAGGATTCTTCTTCACCTCATTGAGCAGTCTGCGCTGTGCTCTTGCAGTCATCTTTACAGGATGGCCACTCCTAGGGAGAGTAGCAGCAGTGCGGAACTTTCAACATTTATAGACAATTTGTTTTACCGTGGACTGATGAACAGCAAGGCTTTTGGAGATACTTTTATAACCCTTTCCAGCTTTATGCAAGTCAACAATTCTTAATTGTAGGTCTTCTGAGAGCTCTTTTCTGAGAGGCATCATTCACATCAGGCAATGCTTCTTGTGAAAAGCTATCCCAGAACTGGTGTGTGTTTTTTATAGGGCAGGGCAGCTGTAACCAACACCTCCAATCTCATCTCATTGATTGGACTCCAGTTGGCTGAAACCTCACTCCAATTAGCTCTTGGAGATGTCATTAGTCTAGGGGTTCACATACTTTTTCCACCTACACTATGAATGTTTACATGGTGTGTTCAATAAAAACATGGTAACATTTAATTCTTTGTGTGTTTATTAGTTTAAGCAGACTGTGATTGTCTATTGTTGTGACTTAGATGAAGATCAGATCACATTTTATGACCAATTTGTGCAGAAATCCATATCATTCTAAAGGGTTCACATACTTTTTCTTGCAACTGTAACAGAATATTATTGCAGTATTTCAAGCTTGTATTTTACACTGACAGATGCAGCAAAGGCCGCAGATGTAGGATATTGCCAAAATTGGGTGTTTTTTCAAACCCAGAATATTATGTCAGTATTTCAAGCTTTTTCACACTGACAGATGAAGCAAAGGCCGCAAATTTAGTTTTTTGCTTAAAATTGGTGTTTTTTTAATAATAGAATATTATTGCAGTATCTAACACTTGTATTTTACACTGACAAATGCAGCAAAGGCCGCAAATTTAGTATTTTGCCCAAAATATGGTAGGTGTTTTTTTTGTGACAGAATATTATTGCAGTATTTCAAGCCTGTATTTCACACTGACAGATGCAGCAAAGGCTGAAGATGTAGGATAATGCCAAAAATAGGTGTTTTTTTAAACCCAGAATATTATGGCAGTATTTCAAGCTTGTATTTCACACTGACAAATGTAGTAAAGGCTGCTAATTTGGTATTTTGCCCAAAATGGGTGGTTTTTTTAATAATAGAATATTATTTTAGTATCTATAGCTTGTATTTTACACTGACAAATGCAGCAAAGGCCGCTAATTTAGTATTTCACCCAATTTCAGTATTTTTTTTAAATAACAGAATATAACAGCAGTATTTAACACTTGTATTTCACATTGACAAATGCAGCAAATGCCGCAAATTTAGTATTTTTCCCAAAATTGAATATTATTGGTTATTTCACGCTTGTATTTCACATTGACAAATGCAGCAAAGGCCCCAGATAGGGTATTGCCAAAAAAAAATATTTTTTTTTAATAACAAAATATTATGGCAGCATTTCAAGCTTGTATTACAAACTGACAAATGCAGCAAAGGCACCAAATGTTGGGTATTTTTTTAATAACATAATATGAATGCAGTTTTTCAAGCTTGTATTTCACAATGGAAAATGCAGCAAAGGCCAAAGATGTAGGGTATTGCCAAAAATTGGTGTTTTTTCAATAACAGTATATTATTGCAGTATTTCAAGCTTGTATTTCACACTGACAGATGCTGCAAAGGCCGAAGATGTAGGCTAATGCCAAAATATATATTTTTTTTTAATCCAGAATATTATGGCAGTATTTCAAGCTTGTATTTCACACTGACAGATGCAGCAAAGGCTGCTAGTCTAGTATTTTGCCCAAAATGGGTGTTTTTTTATAACAGAATATAATAGCAGTATATAACACTTGTATTTCACACTGACAAATGCAGAAAAGGCCGCAAATTTAGTATTTTTCCCAAAATGGGTGTTTTTTTTTACAAACCGGATTCCCAAAAAGTTGGGACACTATACAAATCGTGAATAAAAACTGAATGCAATGATGTGAAGGTGCCAACTTCTAATATTTTATTCAGAATAGAACATAAATCACGGAACAAAAGTTTAAACTGAGAAAATGTACCATTTTAAGGGAAAAATATGTTGAATCAGAATTTCATGGTGTCAACATGGCCATTTTCACCACTGTGTGGCATCTCCCCTTCTTCTTACAACACTCAACAGACGTCTGGGGACCGAGGAGACCAGTTTCTCAATTTTAGAAATAGGAATGCTCTCCCATTCTTGTCTAATACAGGCCTCTAACTGTTCAATCGTCTTGGGCCTTCTTTGTTGCACCTTCCTCTTTATGATGTGCCAAATGTTCTCTATAGGTGAAAGATCTGGACTGCAGACTGGCCATTTCAGTACCCAGATCCTTCTCCTATGCAGCCATGATGTTGTGATTGATGCAGAATGTGGTCTGGCATTATCTTGTTGAAAAATGCTGGGTCTTCCCTGAAAGAGATGACGTCTGGATGGGAGCAGATGTTGTTCTAGAACCTGAATATATTTTTCTGCATTGATGGTGCCTTTCCACACATGCAAGCTGCCCATGCCACACGCACCCATGCAACCCCATACCATCAGAGATGCAGGCTTCTGAACTGAGCGTTGATAACAACTTGGGTTGTCCTTGTCCTCTTTGGTCCGGATGACATGGCGTCCCAGATTTCCAAAAAGAACTTTGAATCGTGACTCGTCTGACCACAGAACAGTCTTCCATTTTGCCACACTCCATTTTAAATGATCCCTGGCCCAGTGAAAACGCCTGAGCTTGTGGATCTTGCTTAGAAATGGCGTCTTCTTTGCACTGTAGAGTTTCAGCTGGCAACGGCGGATGGCACGGTGGATTGTGTTCACTGACAATGGTTATCTGGAAGTATTCCTGAGCCCATTCTGTGATTTCCTTTACAGTAACATTCCTGTTTGTGGTGCAGTATCGTTTAAGGGCCCGGAGATCACGGGCATCCAGTATGGTTTTACGGCCTTGACCCTTACGCACAGAGATTGTTCCAGATTCTCAGAATCTTCGGATGATGTTATGCACAGTTGATGATGATAGATGCAAAGTCTTTGCAATTTTTCACTGGGTAACACCTTTCTGATATTGCTCCACTAACTCTCTGTGCAACATTGTGGGAATTTGTGATCTTCTACCCATCTTGGCTTCTGAGAGACACTGCCACTCTTAGAAGCTCTTTTTATACCCAATCGTGTTTCCAATTGACCTAATTAGTGTTAATTGGTCTTCCAGCTCTTCGTTATGCTCAAATTTACTTTTTCCAGCCTCTTATTGCTACTTGTCCCAACTTTTTTGGGATTTGTTGACACCGTGAAAATTTGAATCAACGTATTTTTCCTTTAAAATGATACATTTACTCGGATTAAACGTTTGATCTGTCATCTACGTTCTATTACAAATAAAATATTGACATTTGCCATCTCCACATCATTGCATTCAGTTTTTATTCACAATTTGTTTAGTGTCCCAACTTTTTTGGAATCCGGTTTGTATAACAGAATATTATTGCAATATTTCAAGCTTCTATTTCACAGTGACAGATGCAGCAAATGCCGCCAATTTAGTATTTTCCCCAAAATTTGTGTTTTTTTATTAGCAAAATATTATTGCAGTATTTCAAGCTTGCATTTCCCACTGACAAAGGCAGTAAAGGCCGCTAATTTAGTATTTTGCTCAAAATGAGTGGTTTTTTTTTATAACAGAATATAATAGCAGTATATAACACTTGTATTTCACTCTGACAAATGCAGCAAAGGCCGCCAATTTAGTATTTTGCCCAAAATGGGTGTTTTTTTAAATTTCAGAATATTATTGCAATATTTCAAGCTTCTATTTCACACTGACAGATGCAGCAAAGGCTGCCAATTTAGTATTTTTCCCAAAATGGGTGTTTTTTTTTTTATAACAGAATATTATTGCAGTATTTCAAGATTGTATTTCACACTGACAGATGCAGCAAAGGCACAAGATGTAGGGTATTGCCAAAAATGGGTGTTTTTTTTTAAACCCATTATATTATTGCAGTATTTCAAGCTTGTATTTCACAATGACAGATGCAGCAAAGGACACAAATTTAGTATTTTGACCAAAATTGGCATTTTTTTAATGACAGAATATAACAGCAGTATCTAACTCATGTATTTCACACTGAAAATTGCAGGAAAGGCCGCTAGTTTAGTATTTTTCCCAAAATGGGTGTTTAAATGTTGAATTTTATTTCAAGCTTGTATTTCACACTGACAGATGCAGCAAAGGCCGCAGATGTACAGTCGTGGCCAAAAGTTTTGAGAATGACACAAATATTAGTTTTCACAAAGTTTGCTGCTAAACTGCTTTTAGATCTTTGTTTCGGTTGTTTCTGTGATGTAGTGAAATATAATTACACGCACTTCATACGTTTCAAAGGTTTTTTATCAACAATTACATGACATTTATGCAAAGAGTCAGTATTCGCAGTGTTGGCCCTTCTTTTTCAGGACCTCTGCAATTCGACTGGGCATGCTCTCAATCAACTTCAGGGCCAATTCCTGACTGATAGCTACCCATTCTTTCATAATCACTACTTGGAGTTTGTCAGAATTAGTGGGTTTTTGTTTGTCCACCCGCCTCTTGAGGATTGACCACAAGTTCTCAATGGGATTTAGATCTGTGGAGTTTCCAGACCATGGACCCAAAATTTCAACGTTTTGGTCCCCGAGCCACTTAGTTATCACTTTTGCCTTATGGCACAGTGTTTCATCGTGCTGGAAAATGCATTGTTCTTCACCAAACTGTTCTTGGATTGTTGGAAGAAGTTGCTGTTGGAGGGTGTTTTGGTACCATTCTTTATTCATCGCTGTATTTTTGGGCAAAATTGTGAGTGAGCCCACTCCCTTGGATGAGAAGCAACACCACACATGAATGGTTTCAGGATGCTTTACTGTTGGCATGACACAGGACTGATGGTAGCACTCACCTTTTCTTCTCTGGACAAGCCGTTTTCCTGATGCCCCAAACAATTGGAAAGAGGCTTCATCGGAGAATATGACTTTGCCCCAGTCCTCAGCAGTCCATTCACCAAACTTTCTGCAGAAGATTAATCTGTCCCTGATGTTTTTTTGGAGAGAAGTGGCTTTTTTGCTGCTCTTCTTGACACCAGGCCATCTTCCAAAAGTCTTTGCCTCACTGTGCGTGCAGATGCACTCACACCTGCCTGCTGCCATTCCTGAGCAAGCTCTGCACTGGTGGCACTCCGATCCCGCAGCTGAATCCTCTTTAGGAGATGATCCTGGCGCTTGCTGGACTTTCTTGGACGCCCTGAAGCCTTCTTAACAAGAATTGGACCTCTTTCCTTGAAGTTCTTGATGATCCTATAAATTGTTGATTGAGGTGCAATCTTAGTAGCCACAATATCTTTGCCTGTGAAGCCATTTTTATGCAACGCAATGATGGCTGCACGCGTTTCTTTGCAGTTCACCATGGTTAACAATGGAATAACAATGATTTCAAGCATCACCCTCCTTTAAACATGTCAAGTCTGCCATTTTAACCCAATAACGCCTAACATAATGATCTCCAGCCTTGTGCTAGTCAGCATTCTCACCTGAGTTAACAAGACCATTTTTTGGGGGATTAAGTTAATTTTCATGGCAAAGAAGGACTATGCAATTCATCTGATCACTCTTCATAACATTCTGGAGTATATGCAAATTGCTATTATACAAACTTAAGCAGCAACTTTTCCAATTTCCAATGTTAATGGAATTTTTAAAAACTTTTGGCCACGACTGTGGGTTATTGCCAAAATTGGGTGTTTTTTTTAAATAGACTATTATTGCAATATTTCAAGCTTGTATTTCACACTGACAAATGCAGCAAAGGGCGCAAATTTAGTATTTTGCCCAAAATAGGTGTTTTTTTAATAACAGAATATTATTGCAGTATTTCAAGCTTGTATTTCACACTGACAGATGCAGCAAAGGCCCCAGATGTAGGGTATTGCCAAAAATTTGTGTTTTTTTTTAAACCCTGAAATTATGGCAGTATTTTAAGCTTGTATTTCACAATGACAGATGCAGCAAAGGCTGCAAATTTAGTATTTTGCCCAAAATGGGTGTTTTTTTATAACAGAATATAACAGCAGTATCTAATGCTTGTATTTCACACTGACAAATGCAGGAAAGGCCGCTAATTTAGTATTTTGCCCAAAATGGGTGTTTTTTTTATATAACAGAATATTATTTTAGTATCTATAGCTTGTATTTTACACTGACAAATGCAGCAAAGGCTGCTAATTTAGTATTTTCCCAAAATGGGTGTTTTTTAAATTGAATATTATTGGACTATTTCACGCTTGTATTTCACACTGACAAATGCAGCAAAGGTAGGGTATTGCCAAAAAAAAGATGTTTTTTTTTAATAACAGAATATTATGGCAGTATTTCAAGCTTGTATTACACACTGACAAATGCAGCAAAGGCCGAAGATGTAGGGTATTGCCAAAAATGGGTGTTTTTTTTTTAATAACAGAATATTATTGCAGTATTTCAAGCTTCTTTTTCTCACTGACAGATGCAGCAAAGGCCGGGGTCCAAAAATCCTAAAGCACGGTAGGAATTCGAACTTTACAGTTCAGGTTCGCTCAACCCTTGTGATGACGTTTTCACTGCCTGTAACAGCAATGCACCTATTATTCCTAGAGGCTTATTTGCATATATTAAGCTTTCATTTTTCTTAGCAATGCGGACACGTATGAACATGGGACAAACACAGATGTCTTCAGCTGCCAAGTGCACATATGACAGGTCAGCCAGTTTCATAGGTACAAATCTGCTGACAGATGCCCTTTAAGTATAATGTACTGCAAGTAGTGATGGCCTTGCGGTTCGCCCGGCGGTCTGTTTGGTCATGTTCGCGCCCGCCATATTCTTTTACATTGTAAAGAACTTTGACCCATGACACATGCATCAGGTGGTACAGGACAGCCAACTGAAAATTTTCCACACATGGACATACCCCCTACCTTATAAATAGACCTGATCTGGCCGCCATTTTGCATTGAGTCTTTTGTCAGTGTAGGGAGAGGTTGCTGTGTGAAGCAGGCACAGACTGTTAGGGACACAAATCGATAGCTAATAGGTCAACAAAGGTCCTTTTAAGGACTGTTATAGGTGTGCTATTGATACAGTACAGAGAGGTGTAATACACTTGTAATATACTTTCTAACATATAAATCATATTATAGTGGATTTGTATTGTGCATCAGTGGTGGTGAGCGGTTCTGAAGCCATACTGTATCTATACAGAGTGACAAACGCAATCACAAAAAATAATTCCACTCACAGAGAAACAGTTGCGGGTACCAATCCAACAGAGCATGCAATCAGAGGGCGGTTTGATGATGTGTTGGTCACTTCGGATATGAGATTATTCTTGCAGCCAACCCATCAACAGCTGTCCTCCGGATCCAGCCTCAGGGAACGCCTAGACCGACAGGTGTCCGACTACATCGGGTTAACAGCCGATGTGGACGCTCTGAGAAGCGATTAACCCCTGAACTACTGCGTGGGCAGGCTTGAGCTGTGGCTAGAGCTGGGACAATTTGCCATGGAACTGTTGGCTTGCCTCTCGTCCAGTGTCCTGTCCGAAAGGATGTTCAGCGCAGCAGGGGGGATCGTGACCGATAAGCGCACTCGCCTAGCTCGCTATAGTGTGGACTACCTCACATTTCTAAAAATTAATGAGGCATAGATCTCGGAGGAATTCAACACATGTGACGATTCGACCATATTTGATTGAAATTTCTCATGACAGCCCACAAATATCCGCCACAACCCAGAACAAATCATGGTCCCTGTCTTAGGTAAATACAGTGGCATAAAAGGCCTTTTATGTCTGTTAAATGCCTAATTTTTTAGGCCCGTACTGGCCGACAGTTACGTATTTATTCTGTGACCGCCTAATGTACCTCCAGCCACAGAATCCAAATTCTTTGCTGTCAGGTGAACGCCTATTCGCAAATTTTTGGGGCCTGTACAGGCCGACAGTTAAATTTTTATCCTGTGACCGCTTAATGTAACTCCAGCCACACAATCCTACAAAGTTGTGTGCTGTCAGGTGAATGCCTATTGGCTAATTATTGGGGACTGTACTAGAGTGGCAAGTTCGCACAACAATACTTAGTGCACCAATCACTAATATCTCATAAGACCTTATAAAATGTGAAGTTGTGTGTACCGCAAAAAAATAAATCGCATCATTAGGGATTTTCGCAATGGCACTTTTTTCAAACACTCAAACTGCATATACAGAGATTGTTATAACATGCATGTGAAATGTAATCAAATACACTACTTTAATGTTAAATTACTTACAGTGATCAGAAATTCTTCCTCAACATCGCGATAAATTGTTGCCAAACATCTTTTCTGAACGCATCCAACTTCGGTCTCGTGGAAACCCAGTAGCTGATTGCCGATATTTTGCATTGAAAAAAATAATGAATGGAGATCACAAATTCGAATAATATATCTGGTATGTCACTGTCCATGTTGTGGGACGATTTGTGCACTTCTTGTAATTATTTGGTGGCTGCAAATATGAGCTGAAGGTTTTTCAGGTTTGCCTGCCATTAAAGTGAATGGGGCCCGCAGCGAACTTGTGGTTCGCGAACATTTGATCTTGTTCGTGAACTGTCCCAGCCGATGGTCGTCCATCACTAACTGCAAGGTTTTAACATCTCTGGAGCTGGAAGTCTCGTTAGAATATAGCACAAGTATAAGAACCTGTGCTTGATCACCCCCCTGTAAGGCATTTTTTACACATTTTGATTGCAAAGTTCTTCTCACACATTTGGGCCCCTAAATTGCCAGAGCAGTATAACTAGGCCACAAGTGACCCCATTTTGGAAAGAAGACACCCCAAGGTATTCCGTGAGGGGCATGGCGAGTTCCTAGAATTTTTTTTTTTTTGTCGCAAGTTAGTGGAATATGAGACTTTGTAAGGAAAAAAGAGAAAGAAAAAAAATCATCATTTTCCGCTAACTTGTGACAAAAAATAAAAAATTCTAGGAACTCGCCATGCCCCTCACGGAATACCTTGGGGTGTCTTCTTTCCAAAATGGGGTCACTTGTGGCGTAGTTATACTGCCCTGGCAATTTAGGGGCCCAAATGTGTGAGAAGTACCTTGCAATCAAAATGTGTAAAAAATGGCCTGCAAAATCTGAAAGGTGCACTTTGGAATATGTGCCCCTTTGCCCACCTTGGCAGCAAAAAAGTGTGACACATCTGGTATCACCGTACTCAGGAGAAGTTGGGGGATGTGTTTTGGGGTGTCATTTTACATATACCCATGCTGGATGAGAGAAATATCTTGGCAAAAGACAACTTTTCCCATTTTTTTATACAAAGTTGGCATTTGACCAAGATATTTTTCTCACCCAGCATGGGTATATGTAAAATGACACCCCAAAACACATTCCCCAACTTCTCCTGAGTACGGCGATACCAGATGTGTCACACTTTTTTGCTGCCAAGGTGGGCAAAGGGGCACATATTCCAAAGTGCACCTTTTGGATTTCACCGGTCATTTTTTACACATTTTGATTGCAAAGTTCTTCTCACACATTTGGGCCCCTAAATTGCCAGGGCAGTATAACTACCCCACAAGTGACCCCATTTTGGAAAGAAGACACCCCAAGGTATTCTGTGAGGGGCATGGTGAGTTCCTAGAATTTTATATTTTTTGTCGCAAGTTAGTGGAATATGAGACTGTAAGAAAAAATAAAAAAAATAAAATCATCATCATTTTCCGCTAACTTGTGACAAAAAATAAAAAGTTCTATGAACTCACTATGCCCATCAGCGAATACCTTAGGGTGTCTACTTTCCGAAATGGGGTCATTTGTGGGGGTTTTCTACTGTTTGGGCATTGTAGAACCTCAGGAATCATGACAGGTGCTCAGAAAGTCAGAGCTGTTTCAAAAAGCGGAAATTCACATTTTTGTACCATAGTTTGCAAATGCTATAACTTTTACCCAAACCATTTTTTTTTTGCCCAAACATTTTTTTTTATCAAAGACATGTAGAACAATAAATTTGGCGAAAAATGTATATATGGATGTCGTTTTTTTTGCAAAATTTTACAGCTGAAAGTGAAAAATTTCATTTTTTTGCAAAAAAATCGTTAAATTTCGATTAATAACAAAAAAAGTAAAAATGTCAGCGGCAATGAAATACCACCAAATGAAAGCTCTATTAGTGAGAAGAAAAGGAGGTAAAATTCATTTGGGTGGTAAGTTGCATGACCGAGCGATAAACGGTGAAAGTAGTGTAGTGCCGAAGTGTAAAAAGTGCTCTGGTCATGAAGGGGGTTTCACCTAGCGGGGCTGAAGTGGTTAAAATTTGCAATTGAATATTAGTCACTGAGATTAATAAGTACAATGTTTTTAAAGAATATAATATATAATAGAATCAGTGGCTACACCAACCTATGAAACTATGGATCGGTGCTAAACCCTTGCGACACACCCCAATGTCATAGAAAATTAGTGCAAGTAAACTAGATTGTGGGGGGCACTCAACTATCCTCTCACAAATGGTAGGGATAAGTGCTGCACTAAGCTCCACCCACACCATTATCCCTACCTACTTGCACAGTCCGTCCTAACTGACAGTGTGCAACTGGGCAGCGGTCCCTAGCTTAAGTACGTGTAGGGGCTTATAGGGAGGAACAAAAGTGGAGGAAACAACAAAGCAAGGACAGAACACACAGAAGCAAATACTAAGCAGAACACAATACCAAGGTTAAAACTCGCTAATGTCAGAACCAGGAGATCACGTCAGTACCAGGGGAAACAGCAAAATCAACATCAAATACAAACCGAGGTCAGTAGTCAGGAGGTCAGGCAGAACAAAGGGGTAACACAGGATCAAGAGTCAAATTCAAGCCGAGGTTGATTTCACAAAGTCACACAAGCAGACAAACACTAGTAAGGTTGAAAGACCAATCACAGGCAACCTGTGACCAGCAAGCTGCCTGTTTAAATAGAAAGGAACAAGTCAGTCACATGACGTGGCCAGCGTCACGTGACCCAAATCCAGCCCAAACATCTGAGCTCGGATTACTCACGATCAGCGCTCAGTTCACACATCAGCTAGGAGGACACCGGCCGTGCTGAGGAGGCGTGCACGGCCGGGGCCCCACCACCCCCCTGGTCTCCATGGAGATGAGGACGTCAGCAACGTCCTCGCTCCTGCACCGAGGCGGGATGTCGGCGGCGCAGGAATAAGGAAGTGCTTGGCTGGCTCCTCATTACATATCCAGTGCTGTATGGACTGATTGCAGATGATATTTTTACACCTGTAAATTTATTCAACATACAACGTAAGACATAAATAAAAGATAAACATATTAATACATGGATATGTGAGATCCGCCTTTTGTATAAGATGGAGGTCACATACTCTGTTTGTTGATCAACATCAAAAGTAATAAAAAATAAATAAAAATCAAACGGTAATATAAAATGTGTAAAAAATAGTTGCTTTAAAAAGAGCTTCCTGTATATATAAATGGCAAAGGGTAGCATGATAATTTATGCAAAATATGTAAGAGGATGAGTCACTTTCTAATATTTTTCATTCACTAAAGTATAAAAAGCAAAAAAAGTCAAAATATATTGGGGATGATGTGTGGTTATATCGATTCTGATGGCAATTGCGCTTTTATTTATTATATATAGCACTAGTAGTTCTTTGGACTTGCTCTCAATCAATATATCCTCTCATTGTAAGAAATGATATATATATTATCCCATGCAGTAGTTGGTGAATAGGGCAATCGTTCATTTGAGGCTGAGGCTGTATGTTACCAATCCGCAGCGTCGGTGTGCCCGGGCTGTCAATGCTGCTATCAGACACGCAATGGTTCTTCTGCGTCGCTCACCAGCTCGTAACATAGCATCCCATGTGAGCAGGAGCTGCAGAGATGTTCTGTCTCAGAATGGCTACGGAACTACCGGCTGTGTCAGCATCCTTTGTTAGGCAGGGTTAGATGGTAGGTTCTTCGTGATATTAGAGGAAATGCTTGATTGCATACATGGTGCTTTTTACTTTTTACTGCATGTTACCATACGCATTTTGGGGCGCCCTCAGTGGCCACCAAAGAACTACTACCGCTATATATGCATTAACTTTATATTAATTAATAATAGCGCAATTGCCGTCAGAATCAATATAACCACGCATTATCCCCAATATATTTTGACTTTTTTTGCTTCTTATACTTCAGTGAAAGGACAATATTAGCAAGTGACTCATCCTCTTACATATTTTGCATAAATTATCTTACTATCCTTTTCCATTTATATATACAGGAAGCTCTTTTTAAAGCAAGTATTTTTTACAAATTTTATATTAGGCTGGGTTCACACGGGCGTGTCCGGATTAGGTCCGGATGCGTCCCGGTGTATTGTGGCAAACCCGCGCGATTAAGGTACGCAATTGCAGTCAGTTTTGACTGCGATTGCGTTCCGATGTTCAGTTTTTATCATGTGGGTGCAATGTGTTTTGCACGCGCGTGATAAAAAACCGACTGTGGTACCCAGACCCGAACTTCTTCACAGAAGTTCAGGTTTGGGTTCTGTGTTATGTAGATGTTATTATTTTCCTTTAGAACATGGTTATAAGGGAAAATAATAGCATTCTGAATACAGAATACTTAGTAGGTGATCAATTTAGGGTTAAAAAAAATAAAAAAATTAACTCACCTTATCCTCTTGATCGTGTAGTTCCCGGTCTTATACAATTGCAAATCCATGTAATAATATGTTTATCTCTTATTGAGGTCTTTCATTGTATGTCGAATAAATTTACAGGTGTAAAACTATCGTCTGCAATCAGTCCATATAGCACTGGATAGTTGCGTGTGTCCCCCCCCCCCACACACACACACTCAATCTAGTTTCCTTGTTTTTAAAGAATGTCACTTTAAACTTCAGCTAAAAGAAGTGGATTTTACATGCAAACTGCAATCCAGTAAACTGCACAGAGTAAAATTAAAATAAAAACTGAAAAAAAAAACATTATACAGTATAAAAAATGAAATAATAGATTTTGCCATTGCCAATATTTCCATATTTCATTTTAGGAAATTACTACTGTAAATGACAACCAGCAACTTGTCCAGTGATCGCCAGGGCAATTATGTTAATCCAGATTTATTTCAATCACCCAAAATAGCCACAGTCTATTGTCCTAATGCAGGCATCATTATGTGCATATTAGAAAAGGGTGAGACAAAGGAACAATCACTTTCAAAAGAGCCTAAAAAAAACCTCCATTGTTCACTAAGCAAGATCACACCTTTCAAACTTGACAGGTTTCATCTCTTTTATATATAGGAAATACACAAAAAAGGTTTTAATAATACATCAGAGTGTGTCCTTAGACAGCTGTGGGAACAATGGTTCATGCATTATCTATTGTGCACAGTATATTGTAGCTAATGCTACATATTAACATTCACCGATTCTAATTACATTAAAAACGCCATTACATAAAGAAGATAATGAAAAATGTAGGTACTGTATATGCCTGCATTCTTACTTCCAGTCTGCAATTTTTTTTTTTTTTTTTTTTTTCAGAAGATAGATTATATTGAAATCAGAGGAAAAACAAGCCCATTTAAACATTAATCATTCATCAAAGTGCATGAAAAAACACTGACAAATAAAACCCTGATACCAAAAAAGTCGGGACACTATGTGAATTGTACATGGAAGTAAATAAAAACAGAAGGCAATGATTTGCTAATTTTGTAGACCCATATTTTATTCACAGTAGACCAAGAAACACATATCAGATCTTGAAAGTGAGAATTATTACCATTTCATGATAAAAAAAAAAACTTTTAGAACTTGATGGCAGCAACACATCTCAAAAAAGTTGGAGCAAGGCCATGTCTACCATTGTGTAGCATCCCATCGTCTTTTAAAAACAGTCTATAATTGTTGAAGAAGTGAGTAGTTCAAATACTGGAGTTTTGGGAGAGAAATGTTGTCCTGTTCTTGTATAATGTAGAATTCTGCTCAACAGTCCTGGGTCTTTAGCAGATTTTATACTTCCTAATGCACAAAATGTTTTCTATTGGTTCTATTCTTCTTCAGTAAAGCCCTGCTGTTGTGATGGATGCTCTATGTGGTTTGGCATTTTATTACTGAAATATGCAAGGTAGTGTTGATCGAGCATGCTCGGCCGAATACCAGTCTCGATGCTTAGCACTTGGTGGTATTCGGCCGAATACCGCATATGCTCAAGCGCAATGCTCGAGTCTCCTCCCCACACGTATCTACGTGCAGGTAAGTACTGCCTTTATTGTAATACCGTAGCCATATTGGCTACTGGCATTACAGTGATTGGCTAGCCGGAACGCGTCATTGGGTGCTATAAAGGATGACGCATGTTCAACTCAGTCTTAGTCAGGGAGAACTGTGCTGAGGAAGAGACAGACAGTGTAGGGAGTGATATAGGAATATTTTTATTAGAAAAACTTGTCAGAGACCCAAAAGTCCTTTTAAGGACTATTGTGCGTGGCAGCAATATCTATTTTTAGCGCATCCTGCGCTAAATAGCGTGCAATAGTTTGGTCGCTGCAGACACCGACATTAGCTGCGCCACATCTCCTGTGTAAAGTGTGCGCATTTCAAAAATATCTGTGACATCCAGTTTCCGTAGACGGTGTCGACTGTGGACAGTGACATTACCAGTGCCACATCTGCAGTGTAACGTGTGTGCTGAAAAAATGTATCTGTGACATACAGTGTACTTTTTCAATAGACGATTTCCACTTCTGACAGTGACATTACGAGTGCCACATCTCCAGTGTAACGTGTGCACATCCCAAAAATATCTGTGACATACAGTGTACTTTTTCAATAGACGGTGTCCGCTTCTGACAGTGACATTACCAGTGCCACATCTCCAATGTAAAGTGTGTGCATCCCAAAAATATCTGTGACATCCAGTGTACTTTTTCCATAGACAGTGTCCGCTGTGGACAGTGACATTAGCTGTGCCACATCTCCAGTGTAATGTGTGCACATCCAGAAAATATCTGTGACATACAGTGTACTTTTTCAATAGACGGTGTACGCTTCTGACAGTGACATTACCAGTGCCACATCTCCAGTGTAATGTGTGTGCATCCAAAAAATATCTGTGACATCCAGTGTACTTTTTCCGTAGACTGTGTCCACTGTGGACACTGACGTTAGCTGCACCACATCTCCAATGTAAAGTGGGCGCATCCCAAAAACATCCAGTGTACTTTTTCCATAGACAGCGTCTGCTGCGAACAGTGACATTACCAGAACCACAACTCTAGTGTAACGTGTGCGCTGAAAAAAAATGTTTCTGTGACATACAGTGTACTTTTTCAATAGACGATGTCCGCTTTTGAAAGTGACATTACCAGTGCCACATCTCCAGTGTAACGTGTGTGCGCATAAAATTTTTATGTACTTTTTCCGAAGATGCTGCGGTCAGTGACATTACCGTTGGTACCTCTTCTGTATAGCATTTCCTCATCTAAAATATCTGTGAAATTCCATGTTATTTTTTATCAGCCTCTTGACAGCATTGACATTTTCTGCAAGAAATCTCCTGTGTGACGTTTCCACATCCCAAATTCCTTTTTAAATTTGTTTGCGCATACACTTCCAAATCCTACGCTACTGTACGTGTGACATGCTTTCAAGCATATATAACATTCAATATGAAAAGGCGAGTAGTAAGGGATGGGGAAGTGGGCATGATGCTGATAGTGCACGCAGAGGCCGTAGCCCTGGGCGCATTGAAACTCTGCAGAAGAAAAACAATCATCCATGATACCTAGCTTCATGTCCCAGTTTGCAGAGCAGTGCAGGACACCACTCTTGAAGTCAGACCAGTGCAAACAGGTGGTCGGTTGGATTGTAGCAGATAATGCTTTCAGTTGATTAAGAACCACCATGTCTTCCACCAAGTCCAGTCTCAGTAGCCAAGAGTCTGCTCAACACAATTCTAACGCTGATCCTCCTTCCTCCCACCATGGAGAGTCTGGGCAAAAAAGCGATTCCACAGTCAGATATCTGAAATATTATTTTCAGCATCATTCCTTGATTTGGCCCTCTCGCAAAGCACGCTTGAAGAGGGACAGATCTTGTGCCCTGATTCTCTTGAGCATTCATAGTCACAAGAAGATAACGGTGGGGAACGGCAATTACTGTTTAATGAGGTGAATGATGATGAGAGACAGTAGCCAATAAGTCAACAGCAATTATTGTCTCAAGAGGATGAGACACAGTTGTCAATCACTGAGGTTGTGGTTAGGTCAAAAAGTCAGGAGGATGAGCAGAGTGAGGAAGTGGAAGAGGATCTGGCTGACGATGAAATCACCGACCCAACCTGGGAAAGTGGAAAGCCGAGCAAGGACAGCAGTACAGAGGGGGAGGGATATGCAGCACCGCAACAGGTTGGAAAAGGCAGTGGTGTGGCAAAAGGGAGAAGGTGGACCACACCAAACAGGCCCGCAACTGTTCCACGGAGTACACCCTTGTGGAAATCTTCCTTGCCAAGGGGTAGGTATTTGGCAGTATGGTGCTGTAACGACATACAAGGCAATGATCCAAACTCCGAACGGAACCACACGAATAGCTTCTAGCAGATAAATAGGAAACACACCCAAGCGGCTTACACTCCTAGAAATCAGTCTCTAACAGCATACAGTGAATCCCCCCAAGAACGAGACCAAGCTCCGTGTTGTGGGTCAAGCAGTGGTCAGTCAGAGCTGTGTGTTTATTGTTCTTATATAACATTGTTACACACTAGTACCACCCACAGGGTTTTGTAAAAACAACCAATAAACACGTACAATACAGTAAAACACTCCCACACAAAATCCTCCCCTCTGCCTGTGATACAATTACCTTGCACAATGGGTTGATGTAATTATCACAGGCAGGAGAATGCACAATGTCTTCTGTCCTGGAGACAACCAAGGAGTAATTCAATTATCTCTCAGGGCAAAGTGAAATCACCAATACACACATGGAGACAATAGGACAGACATCACTATTTAAATATACAATGTCCCAACCATTACAGTAAACATAGACATTTAACATACCCAAAAATGGCACGAATTAGACCAGGGGTTCAAAAGTTAGTAAAAGTCCTTTGTGAACAAAGGAAGCATGGCTTTTCTGCCCAAGACCAGTTTTTACAAATGTAGGCTGTGTGAGATAATTAGCTTAACTGGATGTGGTAAGCCAACTAGGGACATAAAATACCTCTATTCACAACAGCAAAACTACACAAAAATACATAACACCTATCAAACTGAACAGAACCTCCACATTCAACTTATCCCCAGATGGCTTGGATCTGAGCGCTCAATATCCGAACAGCGCTCAGATGCCACAAACACAGTCAAATCGCCATGGGGTTTAAGTTTAGCATGGGCTGATGAGAGGGCCCATAATCCTGAGGCAAGAGGCTGGCAACCAGTCTTCTCCAGCACCCATTGGCAAGGTTGGTTTCGCCACAGGCGCTTTTTTGAGGAAAGTGCAGACGACAAAAGAATAGCAGTTTGCAACCTGTGCCATACCAAAATGAGCTGGGGCGTGAACACTAGCAACCTCACCACCACTAGCGTGATTCGCCACATGACATCAAAGCACCGTAATAAGTGGGACGAACGCCTGGGTCCACAATCTGTGTCTGCGGGTCACTGTGGGTCACTGCCTCCTCTTCCCCTGTTATGTGCTGGCCAATGCCCTGTCGAAGATGCCTCCTACTCTGCACATGGACCTTTGCAAACACCATTAGCAACCACATCCACTTCCGTGTCCCAGCGCAGCGTCCAAATGTCTTTACCCCAGGCCTTTGAACGCACGTGCAAATACCCACCCACCCACCCACAGGCCATAGAACTAAATGTGCAGCTTTTCAAATTACTGGCCGTGGAAATGTTACCATTTAGGTTTGTGGATACTTAGGCCTTCCACAGCCTGTTGTCAGGCGACCATCCCGCGTTACGAAGTCCCCAGCCGCCACTATTTTTCAAGGTGTGCTATGCCCGGCTTGCAACAACATGTATTCTGTAACTTCACACGTGCCCTAACCAACGCAGTTACTGGGAAGGTCCACTTAACCACGGACACATGGACAAGTGCATTCAGCCAGGGATGCTACATTTCCCCGATGGCACACTGGGTGAAAATTGTAGAGGCCAGGAGCTAGTCATACCCTGGGATGGCACAGGTGCTACCGACGCCGAGGAGTGTGGGCCATACGTCGATCAGGGTTTCCACCAGCACCTATGTTAGTTGCTCCAACCCCCACTTCTCCTCAGCCTCCTCCTTCACTTCCACCTCCGAATTATCCGCATGCAGCACCAGTCAGCCATCAGTCGGTAGCTGGAAGCAGTGTAGTAATGCAGTGAGGAAGCGGCAACAGGCTGTGCTGAAGATGATATGCTTAGGGTACAAACAGCACACTGCCGCAGAGCTGTGGCAGGAAATAAGAGACCAGACTGAGCTGTGGCTCTCACCACTCAACCTAGAACCAGGCATGGTTGTGTCTGATAATGGCCGTAACCTGGTGGCAGCTTTGTAGCTCAGCAAGCTCACACACATACCATGCCTAGCACACGTCTTAATCTTAGAGGTTCAGCAGTTTCTCGAAACCTACCCCAATTTGCCTGAGCTACAGGTGAAGGTGCGCTGCATGTGTGCACATTTCCGCAAGTCATCGACAGCTTCAGCCGGTCTGTCAACGCTGCAGCAGAGCTGAAAATTGTCAGCTCATCGGCTGTTTTGCGACGTGAGCATGTGCTAACTCCACGTTCCACGTGTTGGCTAGGCTTTGTGAGCAGCAGAGGGCAGTAGTGGAATACCAGCTGCAACATGGTCGTCGCCTTTCCAGTCAACTTTCACTATTCACAAGCGAGGAGTGGGCATGTATCTCTAGCCTCTGAGAGGTTTTAAGAAACTTTAAAGAATCAAAACAGATGGTGAGCGGCGATAACGCTATTATCAGCGTAACCATCCCACATCTGTGTCTGCTCAAACGCTCGCTGCTCACAATAAAGGCAGAAGCTTTGCATGTGGAAGAGGTAAAAATGGGGGAAGACATTACACAGGGTGATAGTCAGACCAGGAGCAGGAGACGGTTGCCTCCGCTACAGAGGGTAGTAGCCATGGAAGTCAAATTCCATCTGTTCTGCGTAGTTGGACAGAAGAGGAGGAAGAGGATAAGGAGATTGAGAGTCATCCTCCTGATGACGACAACAAAGTCTTGCCTGTTGGGACCCTGGTACACATGGCTGACTTCATGTTAGGCTGCCTTTCCAGTGACCCGCGCGTTATACGCATTTTAGACAACACGGATTACTGGTTGTTCACCCTTCTCGACCACCGCTACAAAGAGAACTTCTCATCTCTCATTCCTCTGGTGGAGAGGACAAGCAAAATGGTGCAATACCAGAAGGTCCTTGTTGAAAAATTGCTACAAAAATTTCCATCTGACAACGCTGGCGGCAGAGTCCTTAGTTCTTTTGGCAACCGAGGAGGGGAAACAAGGGGAACACATAGCAGTTCCAACAGAGGCAGGGCAACACTCTCCAAAGCCTGGGACATTTTCAGGACTACCCGCCAGCATCCTCACTCTGATGCATGGCCTACTGTCACAAGAAGGGAACAATTTGGTAAGATGGTGAAGGAGTACATATCAGACTGTGTCAGCATCCTCAATGATCCCTCAGTGCCTTTGGAAACATTGGAAACCTTCAGGACCATCAAGGTTAATTTTTTTTCTTATCAGAGAATAAAACTTTCTTCCGCCTTTGAATGTCCCATGTTTGGTGCTCTTTTGTAAATTCCAAACGAGCAGTTCTGAGGTCCTTGAAGATGTTTTTTGTTTTTGAAGCCCTTCAGTCTCAGATGCCGTCTGATGGTTATGGGGCTGCAGTCAGCACCAGTAAGGGCCTTAATTTGGGTCAAGGATCGTCCGGTGTCTTGACGGACAGCCAATTGGATCCTCCGGCTCAGTGCTGATGAAATTTTTTTGGGTCTTCCACTTGACTTTTTTGTTCCATAACCCTCAGGATCATGTAAAGAAATTCCAAATGACTGTCTTACTGCGTCCCACCTCAGCAGCGATGGCGTGCTGTGAGAGACCCTGCTTATGCAGTTCAACAACACGACCACGTTCAAAAAGGGAGAGTTTTTTTGCCTTTACCATCACAACGTGTGACTACCTGACAGAAAATGACAATGAATCCACATCTTTGCACAGATTTGGCCTTTTAAAGGCATGTGGTCCTAAAATTTGGATCAGCTGAAAAACAGCCTGTTTCAGTTTAAGGCCCCTTTCACACGGGCAAGTATTCAGCGCGGGTGCTTGCGCAGTCCGACATCTCTTCTATCTTCTTCTTTGCTGTGTGAAGGAAAAGGACCTGTGGTGACGTCACTCCGGTCATCACATGATCCATCACCATGGTAAAAGATCATGTGATGGACCATGTGATGACCGGAGTGACGTCACCACAGGTCCTTTTCCTGTACACAGCAAAGAAGAAGACAGAAGAGATGCCGGGCTGCGCGATCAAGTGGATTAAGGTGAGTTAAATTATTTTTTATTTTTTTAACCCCTCCAGCGCTATTGTACTATGCATTCTGTATTCAGAATGCTATTATTTCCCCTTATAACCATGTTATAAGGGAAAATAATACAATCTACAGAACACCGATCCCACCGTGCGTGCAAAACGCATTACAATGTTTTGCACTCGCGCTGAAAAATCGTGCATGTTCCTGCAACTCTCCACACCTTTTGCCGCAACGCCCATGTGAAAGGGGCCTAATTGTTATTTCCAATTATTTGAATGCTCAAAAAATGTTTTGTCTCACTCTCATTTCTTCTTGTTGCATGTTGAAGCTCTACTTGGAATCTTCTTAAGATCCAACAATGTAAAATAAGATTTTTTGTTATTTTTCAAGTGGTCTTAAACTTTTGATCAGGACTGTATTATAGAAAGTGCATGCTATTCAAGTTACACCTCTGGCTAGAGGTAAGGGGTTAGGTCAAGAATTTGCCATGGGGGGAAATGCCGTTTCAAATTTTGCCTCAGGCAGCACAAAGGGTATGTGCTTCCCTGCCCCTGGTGACAAAGCACTGAGAGAAGGGGGACCCAAGCTGAACTCTTGCACCAGGGCCCATGAGCCTTTAGCTACGCCCCTGCATATATCATAACATTCACAAAGGCAAAGAAAATATAGCTGAGCAACCAGAAATGCTATTATTACCAAGCACAAGAAGTAAAAAAAATTGACAAACTGATTTTAACAGCTCAAAGTGTTATCAAGAAGCTGACTACTCAAGGAACCACCCAAGACATGGTGGAAAGAGGCGCATTGATTAGAGAACCCTAACAAAGTTGGAAACAACATTCAGCATTCAAAGAACTTTAGGCTAATGATTAGTGATGATCGAGCACCAAAGTATTTGGGTGTTCTGGTGCTATATTTGTGTGCTCGGCTAAGCACCCGGGTATAATGGAAGTCAATAGGAGACAACCTGCTCTGAAGAGGGGAGGGTGCCTGGTCCATTGGAAAAGGTCAGAAAGTGACACAAAAAACACCGAAATGGATCGGGAACAGCATGGGGACGATGTCTGGATGCATATTGGACTCCCAGGTCGCTGCTGGGAACCATGTTGTCCGAGTTGTATGCCACTTTTACAGACTGACAAAAACACAAACAAAACCCCTCCCAAAAAATCAATTTTATAGGAAAAATTGTTAGGAAACATTCTTTCCTGTATATTCAATTGTATATATAGTGCAAGTGCTGCAAAAAATCACAAGCAAGAGGCACTCTGAAACAGCCTGTATATCACATAAAGGAGGACATCATTCACATTGTTGTACAATTGGGCTGCCAAAAATTACAAGGAACCGGCACTCAAAAACAATCTTCGTTACACATAAAGGAGGGCATCATACACACCCTTGAAAAATTATGATTAATGGCCTGCTGGTGACCCTCAAAAACATTTGGAGCAAGGGCCTGCTGATATGATCATCTAAAACCTTAGGGCGAGGGCCTGCTGCAGCAATGGTGACTCTAACCTCTGGGTGACCTTCAGGTATAGCACGGTTTTGCTTGTCCTCTCCACCAGAGGCATGAGAGGTGAGAAGTTTGCTTTGTAGCGGGGGTCGAGAAGGGTGAACAACCAGTAGTCCGTGTTGCCTAAAATGTGTATAATGCGCGGGTCGTGGGAAAGGCAGCCTAACATGAAGTCAGCCATGTGTGCCAGAGTACCAACAGGAAGACTTTGCTGTGAGCTGACTCTGTAAAACATTATATTCAAGGGCCTGCAGTTGAGCTGACCCTGTAAAAGATTATATGCAAGGGCCTGCTGTTGAGCTAACCCTGTAAAACATTACATGCAAGGACCTTCAGTTGAGATGACCCTGTAAAAGATTTTAGGTGTGGGCACTCAGGTGAGCTGACCCTGTAAAACATTATATGCGAGGGCTTGCAGTTGAGCTGACCCTGTAAAACATTGTATGCAAGGACCTGTAGGTGAGCTGACCCTGTAAAACATATACGAGGGCCTGCAGCTGAGCTGACCCTCTAAAACATTAGGGGGAGGGCCTGCTGGTGAGCTGACTCGCTAAAACATTATATGCGAGTGCCTGCTGGTAAGCTGACGCTCTAAAACATTATATGAGAGTGCATGCCGTACAGTTGATGCTCTAAAACATTATTTTCAAGCTAACTCTCTAAAACATTATATGCGAGTGTACAGCTGACCATCTAAAACATTATATGCGAGTGTATGCTGTTCAGCTGACCCTATAAAAACATATTTGAGGGCCTGCAGTTGAGCTGACCCTATTAAAAAAAAATTAGAGTGGAGGGAATATATGCAATCTGGATGAGGAGGAGAAGAAAACAAGATTCAACCATATACTCTTTTTTTGTGGTGGAAAAAGTACATGGGAATACACTACAGTAGATTGAGTACATTATTGATGATAGATTGAAATTGCCTTTGTTTTCATCATCAGGTCAGCTCTCCTCTGGTTGAGTTGAGAAGTCAGGGGCAATCCAGGCCTTGTTCATTTTTATCTGAGTCAACCTGTCAGCATTGCCAGTGGACAAGTGGATACTCTTATCTGTTATGATGTCATCAGCAGCATTAAATACACGCTCAGAAAAAACACCGGCAGCAGTGCAGGCCAGCACCTCCAAGGCATAGAGCGCAAGTTCATGCCACGTGTCCAGCTGGGACACCCAGTAGTTGTAAGGCACTGAGGGATCATTTAGGACACTGACACGGTCTGCTATGTATTCCTTTACCATCTTCCAAAAATTTTCCCTCCTTGTACCACTAGGCCGCGCTTCAGGGTGAGGTTGCTGCCGGGGTGTCATGAAAGTTTCCCATGCCTTGGAGAGTGTTGCCCTGCCTTTGTTGGAACTGCTATGTGTTCCCCTTGTCTCCCTTATTCGGTTGCCTAAGGAAGTACGGACTCTACCAGCCGCGTTGTCAGATGGAAACTGTGCCTGCTGCCAGAGGCAAGAAACACACTCATACATAATACCTAGCTTCATGTCCCAGTTTTCAGGGTGGCGCAGGACACCACTCTCGAAGTCAGACCAGTGGTCGGTAGGATTGCAGCAGATAATGCTTCCAGTCGGTTAAGCACCACCATGTCTTCCAAAAAGTCCAGTCATAGTAGCCAAGAGTCTGGTCAACAGAATCCTCACCCTGATACTCCTTCCTCCCACCATGGAGAGTCTTGGCAAACAAGTGATCCTACACTTGGATATTCCGATGATCTCTTTTAATCACCATTCCTTGATTATGCCCTCTCGCCAAGCCCATTTGAAGAGGGACATGAGGAGATCTTGTGCACTGATTCCTAGACTCTTGATCATCCACAGTCTGAAAAAGATGATGGTGGGGAACGGCAATTAGTGTTTCACAAGGTGGATGATGATGAGACATAGTTGCCAATAAGTCAACCGCAATTAGTGTCTCAAGAATTTTTAAACCCACAGGGACTCTTTCTGGCCACAATAGTGATGTAAAGGTTGTTTGAAGGGGACTAACACCTGGACTGTGGCATGCCGGAGGGGGATCCATGGCAAAACTCCCATGGAAAATTACGTAGTTGACGCAGAGTCGGGTTTTAATCCATAAAGGGCATAAATCACCTAACATTCCTAAATTGTTTGGAATAACGTGCTTTAAAACATCAGGTATGATGTTGTATCGATCAGGTAGTTTAACGGTTACACCCGCTTCACAGTGACAGACCAAACTATGACAGACCAAACTCCCTGTTTAACGCACCGCAAACAACCGCAAACAGTCCATTTGCACAACCGCAAACCGCAATCGAATGTGACAACAGATATGAGTTGCGCTGAAGTGACACTATGTACTGCACTGGACCTTAAACAAACAGACACGTGTGTGAAACTGACTGCTAGTTATTTGCAGTCAAAATTGTTGTTTTTCTTAAAATGTAATCGAATGTGACACCAGATAAGAGTTGCACTGGTGACACTATGCTCTCGCAGGGCTGTGAGCCTGACACACATGCTGGCAGGCAGGCAACTTCAAATTGATTACACAGAAAAAAAAGGAAAAAAAAAGAAAACTGATGTTCTAGCCCTAAAAATGGCTTTTTAGGGTGCTGTCCTTACAGCAGAGATCAGATGAGTCCTTTAGGACTGTAGTGGACACTGAAAACACTTTCCCAGCTATCGATTTCCCTATTTAATCAGCAGCAGCTACACTGTCCCTCCTCTCACTAAGAATGCAGCTTCCGAATGAATCTAAAATGGATGCTGTCCAGGAGGTGGGAGGGTCTGGGAGGGAGGGGCTGCTGCTGATTGGCTGGAATGTGTCTGCTGACTGTGAGGTACAGGGTCAAAGTTTATTCAATGATGATGTATAGGGGCGGACCGAACATCGCATATGTTCGCCCGCTGCGGCGAAAAAGCTATGTTCGCCGGGAACTGTTCGCTGGGACATCTCTATCTGCGGGTAACACCACTGCCTCCTCTTCCCTCCTGTTATGTGCTGGCATCCCCAGATGCCTCACGCCCTGCACCTGGATCTTCACAGGCAACATCATCTACCACACCCACTTCCGTTGTACCAACGCAGCGTACAGATGTCCATACCCCAGGCCTTTGAACAAAAGCACAAATACCCAGCCAACCACCCACAGGCCATAGCACTAAATGCACACCTTTCCAATTTGCTGGCCTCGGAAATGTTGCCATTTAGGCTTTGTGGACAACAAGGCTTTCCACAGCCTGATGGCAGTCTCCGTTAATCGTTACTCAGTCCCCAGCTGCCACTATTTTTCCGGGTGTGCCGTCCACACCTTACACCAGCATGTGTCCGTAACATCACCCGTGCCCTGACCAATGCAGTTATTGGGAAGGTCCACTTAACAACTGACACATGGACAAGTGTTTGAGGCCAGGGACTCTACATTTTCCTGACGGCACACTGGGTGAGCATTTTGGAAGGTGGATGCGAGTCGTACCCTGGAATGGCACAGGTGCTACAGACGCCCAGGATTTCCGCCACCACCTACATTAGAGGCTGCCACTCTACCTTCTCCCCCTCCACCTCCACTTCCTCCTCTGAATTATCATCTTGCAGCACCAGTCAGCCATCAGTCAGTACCTGGAAGTAGTGTAGCACTGCAGTAGGGGAGCGGCTACAGGCTGCGCTGAAACTTATTTGCTTAGGTGAGAAACAGCACACCACTGAAGAACTGTGGCAGGGTATAAGGGACCAGACTGAGCTGTGCCTCTCGCCACTCAACCTACATCCAGGCATGGTTGTGTCTGATAATGGCTGTAAGTGGATGGCGGCTTTGGAGCTTGGCAAGCTCACACACGTACCATTCCTAGCCCACGTGTTCAACTTAATGGTTCAGCGGTTTCTCAAAACCTACCCCAATTTGACTGAGCTACTGATGAAGGGCGCTGTGTGTGTGCACATTTCCGAAAGTCATCGACGGCTGTTGTGCTATGTGAGCACGAGCACGTTTCACATGTTGACTATGTCAGCTCAGCAGCAGACCCTTACCACTAATTTTTTAGATGGTCAGATCAACAGAAGGCCCTCGCCTCTAATGTTTTAGATGGTCAGCTGAGCAGCAGACCCTTACGCCTAATGTTTTCGAAGTTCAGATCAGCAGCAGACCCTCACCCCGAATTTTTTAGATGATCATATCATCAGCAGACCCTCACCCCTAATGTTTTAGATGGTCAGCTCAGCAGCAGGCCCTCGCCCCTAATGTTTAAGAGAGTCACCAGCAGGCCCTTGCTCCTAATGTTTTTGAGGGTCACCAGCCGGCCATCAATCTGGGGCATTGCTAGGGTCTTAAAAGATCCGGGGCCCAAGCACCAATGCATATGGCCCAATTCCTTAAGTTGAACAACCACATCCCTCCCCCCCAGCAAACACTAGCACTGAAGACATTTTGCTGTACTTGCTATACAGCAGAACATATCTCTCACATCCAGGGCCTCCCAGGTGAGGTCTCCTCTGATGTAGATCTGTCATCATCTTCTCCATTCGGTCCGTACAACTTCTCTCAGCTGCCCCATTTCTGCAGAGTGTGACACACGGGACATCTTAGCTTCCTTACTTTTCTGTATCCCCAAATACTATCCTGCCATACAGATAATTTTCCCCTTAGTATTAGTGCTCCTTATAGTCTCACCAATAGCAATTCCCTTCTAGAATGCTCTCATTAGTAATACTGCCCCCTACTGGACCCAACAGTGATAATGCTCCACAAGAGTGCCCTCATTAGTAATACTGCCCCCTACAGTGCCCCCAACAGAGATAACGCTCCCCAAGAGTGCCTTGATTAGTAGAAGAGCCCTCCAGTATTAATAATGCCCTTACAGAGCCCCCAGTAGAAATGAGGCTCCCTATTGTCCCCCCCAGTGGTAATAATGCTTTCTACAGACCTTCAGTAGTAATAAGGGCCCCCATAGTGCTCTTAGTAGAAATAATGCAGATCTATAAGTCCTTACTATAGAGCCCCCAGTAGTAATAAGAACGCCTAATGTCCCCTGGATTTAAAATTCCCCCACATTGCCCCCAGTATTTATGTTGCCCCCTACTGTTATAATGCTCACCCTGACATGCCCCAGTATTTATATTGCCCCCTACTGTTATAATGCTCGCCCTGAAGCGCCCCAAGTATTTATAATGCCGCCTGCAGTGCCCCTTTAATTCCTCAGCACCTCTACCATACAGTCCCATGTAAATAACACTATTTCCCTCCCTTCGCCATAGAGTTCCATATAAATACCATAACACCATCTCTCCAGCCCCCTCCAATATACAATACCATGTAAATAGCATCCCTCTCAATCTATAGCCCCCTCCAAAATACAGTCCCATGTACATAACATCACACCATCTTTCCTGCCCCTTCCAACATACAGTCCCATGTAAATAACTGCCTCAATATTTAGTCCCATATAACATCACTCACTCCCCCAGACACCTTCAACATACAGTACCATGTAAATAAAATCACCCCCTCCCAAGCCACCTCCAACATGCAGTCCCGTGTAAATAACATTACCCCTTAAAGGGGTATTCCCATCTTGCTACTTCATCCTCACCTGCAGCCAGCTATGCTGTTCACTTCCTGGTTTCCTGCTTCTAAGGCTGGGTGGGCTTAGGCAGTTTGAGTGAAGGCCGGCCACGCCTCTGTATGACATCACACTGAGAACTCGGTCCTTGTGTGCTCATTCATGTGGATTCTATGAGTCATCAGTCTGGCAGCCTGCAGTGTGTGTGAGTCCCCTCCCCCTGATGGGGAATCATCAGAGGGCCATGGGAAGTGAGTGAAGACAGTAACATGTGGCTGTCCTGCAGTCTAATACAGTTTTACACACAAAACCCATTCTGAGCAGCAAAACAATAATTCAATACTATAAATAAGCCCAAAAGCATGTTAGCTAGTAGCCAAATGATCTGTGCTTTTGCCTCCCCTAAAATATTACCATTCCCCACTGATCAACACTGATGCAGATTTGTTTCCATTACAGCTCTAAAACAGTTATGTATACACCTAAAGCTACTTTCACATTAGCGTTTTTCTTTTCTGGCATAGAGTTCCATCCTAGGGGCTCTATACCGGAAAATAACTAATCAGTTTTATCCCCATGCATTCTGAATGGAGAGTAATCTGTTCAAGATGCATCAGGATGTCTTCAGCTCAGTCTTTTTGACTGTTCAGGACGGAGATAATGCCGCAGCATGCTACGGTTTTATCTCTGGCCAAAAAAACTGAACACTTGCCTGAATTTTTCACCAAAGGAATGTATTAGTGCCGGATACGGCATTCAAAATACCGGAATTCCGGATCCATCCTTTCCGGTCTGCGCAAGATCAGTTTTGCCGGATGACACCAGAAAGACGGATCTGGCATTTTAATGCATTTTTCTGACTGATCAGAATCCTGATCAGTCTTACAAATGCCATCAGTTGGCATACGTTTTGCCGGTGATGGAACTGCTTGCCGGATCACTCTGCTGCAAGTGTGAAAGTAGCCTTAGACCATGTATCTGTATAGATGCATATACAGCTATGCTACATCTGTGTCCACCAGTAACCTTCAGCACTGTGGCAGAACCGCTTCCTATACAGCTCTGCTACATCTGTCTCCGCCAGTACTCTCCAGCACTGTGGCAGAACCGCTTCCTATACAGCTCTGCTACATCTGTCTCCGCCAGTACCCTCTAGCACTGTGGCAGAACCGCTTCCTATACAGCACTGCTACATCTGTTTCTGCCAGTACCCTCTAGCATTTCCATACACGGGTGGAAAAAAAAATGATGGAATGGACACAGACAAAAAATACTTTCTTGTGCATGAGCCCTAAGGGTAGGTTCGCACTGAAGTTTTTTAAGCAGTTTTTAAGGCAGATTTCCTAAAGCCAGCAGTGAATCCAGAAGGAAGGTGACGTTAAGTACTTATTTTACATTTCTGATTCCTTTCAAACCCACTTCTGGATTTGAATGAAAAATCTGCAGGAAAATTTGCCTCAAAACCTCCTCCAAAAATCTCTGTGTGAACCTACCCTTATTCATGTGCTTTTACGCAAATAACTGAAAAATAACGGGGCATATCTGTCAATCTTCTGGACAAAATGCTGTATTTATGAAGTGCTGCTCTGTACCATCGCCAGTGTTGATAAACCTGCATTCACACTGCAGTCAGTGGACGCAGTTGGCGTATATAGCCATAGGCCTGTATTCACCTGATGGAGGCCAAAAAAGCTTCCTCTTGGCTTCTATGGCAATTTATTACCTCATAAAAGCACGTTGGGCTGCCTATTTCTATACAGCAGGTCATAGCTTTTTTTATTATTATTTAGTAGCCATAGCTTTTTAATTTTTTGGCCGATTGTCTTAGGTAGGGGCTCATATTTTGCAGGATGAGGTGACGATTGGTACTATTTTGGGGGGCATACGCCCTTTTGATTGCTTGGTGTTGAACTTTTTGTGATAGGTGACCAAAAAAATTCTTTTTTGGCACAGTTTTTATTTAAAAAAATTTACAGTGTTCACTTGAGGGGTTAGGTCATGTGACATTTCTATAGAGCCGGTCATTACGGATGTGGCGATACCTAATATGTATACTTTTTCTGATTTATTTAAGTTTTACACAATAATAGCATTTTTGAAACAAAAAAAATAATGTTTTAATATCTCCATTGTCTGAGAGCCATAGCTATTTTATTTTTCTATTGTCTTAGGTAGGGGCTCATTTTTTGTGGGATGAGGTGACGGTTTGATTGGTACTATTTTAGGAGGCATACGCCCTTCTGATCGCTTGGTGTTGCACTTTTTGTGATACTAGGTGACAAAAAAATAATTTTTTGGCACTGTTTTTATTTTTTATTTTATACGGTGTTCACCTAAGAGGTTAGGTCATGTGATATTTTTATAGAGCTGGTCGTTATGGATGTGGTGATTTCAAACATGTTTAGGGTATTTTATTTTCTTAATTTTTACTGAATTATAAAAGTGCATATATGGGAAAATGTTAGATTTAATTTTTTTCAATTTTTTTTATTTTATTTTTACACTTTTTTTTACTCAGACCCACTAAGTTCTTGAAGATTCATTGGGTCTGATGCCTGTATAATACACTGCAGTACACAGTATAGTGTACTGCAGTGTATTTTCTATTACACTAAGCCTGGTCAGGCTCCTGCCTTTAGCAGGAGCCTGATCAGGCTTAGATATACCATGGCAAGCGGGATGCCTGCAAAGGTGTCCGGTTGCCATGGTAACCATTGGGCTGACACAGCAGCGCAGCACTGGATGGGGGAGGGAGCTCCCCCTTCCATACAGCGGTCCCTATGAACCGCGGGATGGAAGGGGTTACCGGCTGACATCAGTGCAGTCATGGGGGCATGGGGTTCCGCTCGGTCATCCTGGAATTGAAAGAGGTGGGGGGGGGGAGGCCGGCAAAGTTATACACAGCAGAGCAGCCCCGATCTCCTCACCATTCACTGAGGAGATCTGGGCTGCGCTGCTGAACGCTGAAAGCCCCGACCGCTCACCTCCTCCTCCGCTAATAAGACACCATTCTCTCCCCCTACGGCCTTCTCCGAACTGTTCGGGTGGCCGCGCATGCGCTGATTTATATTCTTTTGTGCTGCGTTGACTATGGCTCTACTTTAGACGCGACTCAAAGAAATATAAACTCAGCGCATGCGCGGCCGCCAGGAGCCGCCGGAGCCGTGCACGTTCACATTTTCTATGTGAGGCCAGCCACTGGATTGCAGGAGCTCCTCTGCGCAAGCGCAGCCCATGGATGTAGCAGGCGAGAGGTGGACGTATCCATGGGAAACGTGCATCACCAATGAAAAAGGAAACATCAATTTTTAATAAGAACGGTAGGAATTTTTAAATGAAAAGTATTGGGAAAAATGTTCACTGGGGAAAAAATATTTAAATAAAAGATGATCCATAAGATGGGAATACCCCTTTAACATTCAATCACATGTAATAATTATCACTCCCTCCCACAGCTGACTTCAACATACAGTCCCATATAAATAACATTACCTCTCACCATACAGTCCCATGTAAATAACATCACCTTACCCCAGCCACTTCCAAATTTCAGTCCCATGTAATTAACATCACTCCACCTCACTTTCCTATGCAAATATCTTCCCTCCCTTCAGCCCTAACATACAGTACCAGTTAAATAACTACAACTCCCAACATTGCTCTGCCTCTCACACTGAGTAATTGTCATGGTCTTACCTTCTCACTGTCCTCCTTTGTTTGACATGTGCTGGCGGCCATCTTGGTTTCTGGGTTTCTTGTAGCCTCCCACCCTGCGGCTCCTCCTTCCCACTGGGAGGAGCTGGATGCCTAGCTCATATATATAGAAGGTCTGTGGCTTCAGTTCCTTGCTTGGTCCTCCTGTGTTCACATGCTTCTAAGACTGCTGCTGCTTCTGGTTCCTGATCCTGGCCTCGTCTGACTACCCCGTTGGTTCCTGATCCTGGCTTCGTCTGACTACCCCGTTGGTTCCTGATCCTGGCTTCGTCTGACCACCCTCCTGGTTCCTGACCTCTGTCTACGCAAGACCCTGCTTCGGTTTAGCCATCCGTTTGGACTTTTGCTACGGCTTGATTTCCAATAAAGCCTTCTTATTTCCACTCATCTCTGTTGTACGTCTGGTTCATGGTTCCATGACATTAGGACCAAGCCATGAATTCTGACGGTACAGGGCCATCCTCGCTACCTACGCTGGTTGCCAGACTTGATCAGCAGGATCACCTGTTGGGTCGGTTCGCTGTGGCGTTGCAAACCCTGCTTGAACGCACGGCTCATTTCGCTTCCGTTGCCGATGGGTCGGTTGTCGCTCCTGGGCCCGCTCCTACTGCCGCTCCGGTTGTTGCGCCAGAGTCTACCCCGACACCTGTTGCTGCGCCTGCAGTGTCTCGGGGTATGACCGGTTCTGCCCCCCTTCCACAGCGCTTTGGGGGAGAGCCAACTCAGTGCCGAGGTTTCCTTAACCAGGTGGGCATTTATTTCGAGTTGCTGCCACATGCCTTTCCTACTGAGAGATCAAAGGTGGGCTTCTTGATCTCGCTGCTCTCGGACAAGGCCTTGGCCTGGGCCAGCCCTTTATGGGAGAACAACAATCCGGTGGTTGCCGAGTTTTCCGGTTTTGTTGCTTCTCTTCGGAAGGTATTCAATGTGCCGGCTCATGCTGCCTCTGCTGCGAAGCTCCTTATGTCCATCAGACAGGGTTCACGATCCGTAGCTGAATACGCCATTGAGTTTCGTACCCTGGCAGCAGAGGTGGGCTGGAATAATGAGGCTCTGGTCGCTGCTTTCTCTCATGGTCTCTCGGATGCCTTGAAGGATGAGGTTGCAGCTAAGGACCTACCAGTGGAGCTCGAGTCTCTTATTTCTTTCCTGATTTTGATTGACACCAGACTCAGGGAGAGACCTTCCTTTAAGGAGAGCCTGCGGAGGTCTCCTAACAGATTGGCGCCTACGTTTGCTGTCCCACCCGTGCCTCCCTCTCCTCCCACGCCTCTTGGGGATGACTTGTCTGGGGGTGAACCCATGCAGCGGGGGTTTGCTCGCCTGTTTGAGGGGGAGAGGGTACTCCGGAGACGCGAGGGCCGATGCATGTACTGTGGTCTCGGTGGGCATTTTCGGTTGGCATGTCCGAACCGTCCGGGAGAACGCTCGCACCTGAGGTCCTGTCGGGGGCAGATCTTGGGTGGAGTCTCCTCGTCCCCGGTTTCCCGTGTTGACAAACCACTGATCACGGTTGTCCTCTCCTGGGTCGGGGGCTCGGTGACGACCCAGGCGTTGGTGGACTCTGGTGCTGGTGGTTTGTTCATTGATAGAGTGTTCGTTGCCGCCAATTCCATTCCTCTGCAGCCTCGAGGTTCCCCACTGGCTCTTGAGGCGATAGACGGCAGACCCCTTCTGCCGCCACACGTGACTCATGAGACCCTTCCAGTGGGGATAGCCATTGGTGCCGTTCACAGAGAGTCGGTCTGTCTCCAGGTTATTTAGTCTCCACACTACTCGGTGGTCTTGGGGTACCCCTGGCTCCAGAAGCATAATCCGACTTTCGATTGGAGATCGGTCGAGATCCTCTCGTGGTCACCGCAGTGTGGGGCTAGTTGCATCCATGGGCCTGTCAAGTTGCTGTGTACTTCCTCGGACTCTCTGTTGCCTCCTGAATACGAAGAGTACCGGGATGTATTCGATAAGGTGCGCGCGGTTGCCCTACCTCCGCACCGCCCATACGATTGTGCCATAGAGTTACAATCCGGTGCCGTTCCTCCTCGTGGCAAAGTCTATCCACTGTCGGTAGCGGAGAATGAGGCCATGGAGGAGTACGTGAGGGAGGCGCTTTCACGCGGACACATTCGCAAATCCTCGTCCCCGGCAGGGGCTGGATTTTTCTTTGTGAAAAAGAAGGGCGGCGAGTTGAGGCCTTGAATCGATTACAGGGTTCTCAATCGCATCACGATCAAGAACGCTTACCCGATACCCTTGATTTCCGAGCTGTTCGATCGCCTCAAAGGGGCCACGGTCTTTACCAAACTCGACCTGAGGGCGGCATATAACCTGGTAAGGATCAAGGCGGGCGATGAGTGGAAGACCGCGTTTAACACCAGGACCGGTCATTACGAATCCTTGGTTATGCCCTTTGGGTTGTGCAATGCGCCCGCAGTCTTCCAGGAATTCATCAACGATGTTTTCCGTGACCTGTTGCAGCAGTGTGTGGTGGTCTATTTGGATGACATCTTGGTATATTCTGCATCCATGGAGGCCCACATTCTGGATGTCAGACGAGTGTTGCAACGCTTACGAGAGAACAAGCTGTTCGGTAAGCTTGAGAAATGCGAATTTCACCGATCCCAGGTAACCTTCTTAGGTTACATCATTTCCGCTGAGGGGTTCTCCATGGATCCTGAGAAGGTTTCGGCTGTCTTACAGTGGCCCCAGCCCAGTGGGCTTCGTGCCCTGCAGCGCTTTTTGGGCTTCGCCAATTATTATCGGAAGTTCATCAGGGACTTTTCCATGCTAGCCAAGCCTCTCACGGATCTGACCAGGAAGGGCAGTAATCCTCAGGTCTGGCCGCTCGAGGCCATCCGAGCTTTTGAGGCTCTAAAGTCCGCCTTTGTGTCGGCTCCGATTCTGTCGCATCCCAACCCTGGGTTGCCTTTTGTCCTCGAGGTGGACGCGTCTGAGACGGGAGTAGGCGCCCTCCTGTCTCAGCGTAGAACACCAGAGGGTCCTCTGCTTCCTTGTGGGTTTTACTCCCGGAAACTGTCTTCCGCGGAGTGCAACTATCAGATTGGTGACAGGGAGTTATTGGCCATCGTGCAGGCCCTTAAAGAATGGAGGCACTTGCTCGAGGGCTCGGTGGTTCCGGTTCTCATCCTGACGGACCACAAGAATCTGACCTACCTCTCTGAGGCCAAGAGATTGACACCACGTCAGGCCAGATGGGCTCTGTTCTTGTCACGTTTTAATTACGTGGTCTCCTACCTACCCGGCTCCAAGAACATCAGAGCGGATGCCTTATCACGGCAGTACTCCGAGCTGTCCGGGGAGGAGTCGATTCCGACTACGGTCATACCCCCGAATCAGATCCTGGCCGCTATTCGCACCAGCCTGACCTCTCCTCTGGGTGAGCAGATTTTGGCGGCTCAATCTGGTGCTCCCTCTGGGAGACCCAACGGCAGATGTTTTGTGCCTGAGGAGTTGCGCACTCGGTTGTTGCGAACCTACCATAACTCCAAGGCCGCGGGGCACCCTGGAAAGAATCAGCTGTCCTGGGCTGTTTCACGTCTGTTCTGGTGGCCTTCTCTACGTTCCGACATCGCCGCATATGTAGCGGCATGCTCCGTTTGTGCCCAGAGTAAGTCCCCTCGGCACCTTCCGTTGGGCCTTTTGCAACCCATAGCCACCGGGGAGCGTCCATGGTCACACCTGGGGATGGATTTCATTGTGGACCTCCCTGCATCCCGAGGCCATACGGTCATTCTCATGATTGTGGATCGGTTTTCCAAAATGTGCCACTGTGTTCCTCTCAAGAAGTTACTCTCTGCACAAGAGTTGGCCTCGATTTTTGCCAGGGAGGTCTTCCGGTTGCACGGTTTGCCCAAGGAGATTGTGTCGGATCGGGGGAGTCAGTTTGTGTCCAGGTTCTGGCGCGCCTTTTGCTCCCAGTTGGGGATTCATCTCTCTTTGACCTCCTGCCTTGGGCTGAGTTTGCCAGGAACACGGCGGTGAACTCTTCCTCTGGGACGTCTCCCTTCATGGCCAATTATGGGTTCCAACCTGCCGTGTTACCGGAGGTATTCTCTCCCCAGGATACTCCGGCTGTGGAGGATCACCTTTCCGTCCTACGTACTTCTTGGGTACAGATCCAGAGGTCCCTTGAGGTCTCTGCGCAACGCCAGAGACTCCAGGCTAATCGCAGACGAGCGCCCGCTCCTTCCTACCAGGTCGGAGACCGTGTATGGTTGTCCACCCGCAACCTCAACCTTCGAGTGCCCACTCCCAAGCTGGCGCCTCGCTTTGTTGGTCCCTTCCGAGTGCTTCACAGGGTAAACCCGGTAGCCTATGCCCTTGCGCTTCCTCCTGGCATGCGGATCTCCAACGTGTTTCATGTCTCCCTGTTGAAGCCATTGGTGTGTAATCGTTTCACTTCCTCGGTTCCTCGGCCCCGTCCGGTCCAAGTGGGCAATCGTGAGGAATATGAGGTGAGCAATATCCTGGACTCACGCCTGGTCCGCGGTCGGTTGCAGTTTTTGGTCCATTGGCGTGGTTATGGTCCAGAGGAGCGTTCCTGGGTTCCCTCCGCAGATGTCCATGCTCCTGCGTTGCTCCGAGCCTTCCACGCACGCTTCCCTCTGAAACTGTTCCTTACTCCGCGGAGGAGGGGCCCTTGAGGGGGAGGTACTGTCATGGTCTTACCTTCTCACTGTCCTCCTTCGTTTGACATGTGCTGGCGGCCATCTTGGTTTCTGGGTTTCTTGTAGCCTCCCACCCTGCGGCTCCTCCTTCCCACTGGGAGGAGCTGGATGCCTAGCTCATATATATAGAAGGTCTGTGGCTTCAGTTCCTTGCTTGGTCCTCCTGTGTTCACATGCTTCTAAGACTGCTGCTGCTTCTGGTTCCTGATCCTGGCCTCGTCTGACTACCCCGTTGGTTCCTGATCCTGGCTTCGTCTGACTACCCCGTTGGTTCCTGATCCTGGCTTCGTCTGACTACCCCGTTGGTTCCTGATCCTGGCTTCGTCTGACCACCCTCCTGGTTCCTGACCTCTGTCTACGCAAGACCCTGCTTCGGTTTAGCCATCCGTTTGGACTTTTGCTACGGCTTGATTTCCAATAAAGCCTTCTTATTTCCACTCATCTCTGTTGTACGTCTGGTTCATGGTTCCATGACAGTAATCTACCCCTTCACTTACCTCTCCTCATGTAGCAGACCTCACCACAGCTTCTTCCCAGGACTTCTCTTCACTGCTGAGCCGTCCTCTCCTGTACTGGTCACATGATGGTGACATCATCCCAGGTCCTTTTCAGCTACTACATTTAGAACTGATCATATGACCTATGATGTCATCACAGGTCCTTCAGCTCTTGCAATGAATTAGATTCAATTGTATTGCTGTCCTGAGAATGGCAATACAGTTATATCTACAGTTGTATAGGCAGGCCGTACAATCGGGGCCTGGGACAAAACATCAGTCGATGTATATATAGTGTTTTGAAAGTTTTGACCTAGCAACGCCCCAACATCAATCATAAGTACAGTATAATGCCGTCCTTTATGTGTAATAAAGGGTGTTTTGGAGTGCTGGTTCCTTGTAATTTTTGACAGCCCTTTCACTTAGTGCATAGGCTTTATTAGTGTAGGAGTCGCACTACCTGAAAAAGTGTACCGCAATGTGAATGAGGCCCTCCATTATGTGATATACAGGTTGTATCAGAGTGCTTCTTCCTTGTAATTTTTAGCAGCACTTGCACTTTATATACAAGCAAATATTCAGGACAGAATGTTTCCTAACAATGTTTCCTCTAAAATTGATCTTATCTTCGGGTTGGTGTGTATTATTGTCAGTCTGTAAAAGTGGCGTACTACTCGGACAACATTGTTCCCAGCAGCGACCTAGGAGTCCAAGATGCATCCAGACATCCTCTCCATGCTGTTACTGAACCATTTCGGTGGTGTTTCCATCAATTTCTGACCTTTTCCTATGAACCAGACACCCTCCCCTCTTCAGAGCAGGGGGTGCCTGGTTTAATACTCGGGTTCTCTCATTGACTTCTGCCGAGCACCCGAGCATCCCAAAGTGTTCTACTCGAGCACCCGAGCACTTTGCTGCTCGATCAACACTATATATAAGGACAAAAAAAGACATCTGTCCATCCAGTGCAGCCTGTTATCTTGCATATTGATCCAGAGGAAGGCAAAAAAAAATAACTGTGAGGTACAAGCCAATTTTCCCCACTTTAGGGAATAAAAATTCCTTCCTGACTACAATCAGAATAACTCCCTGAATCAACGACCCCTCTCTAGTAGCTATAGCCTATAATTAGGGATGAGCGTACTCGAACTGTATAGTTCGGGTTCGTACCGAATTTTGGGGTGTCCGTGACACGGACCCGAACCCGGACATTTTCGTAAAAGTCTGGGTTCGGTGTTCGTCGCTTTCTTGGCGCTTTTGTGACGCTTTCTTGGCGCTTTTTGAAAGGCTGCAAAGCAGCCAATCAACAAGCGTCATACTACTTGCCCCAAGAGGCCATCACAGCCATGCCTACTATTGGCATGGCTGTGATTGGCCAGAGCACCATGTGACCCAGCCTCTATTTAAGCTGGAGTCACATAGCGCCGCCCGTCACTCTGCTCTGATTAGCGTAGGGAGAGGTTGCGGCTGCGACAGTAGGGCGAGATTAGGCAGATTAACTCCTCCAAAGGACTTGATTATTGATCGATCTGCAGCTGTGGGTCATTGAGCTGCTGATACTCAATTGCTCACTGTTTTTAGGCTGCCCAGACCGTTTGTCAGTCACTTTTTTCTGGGGTAATCGGCGGTCATTTTGTGTCTTGTGGTGCGCCAGCACAAGCTGCGACCAAGTGCATTTAACCCTCAATGGTGTGGTTGTTTTTTGGCTAAAGCCTACATCAGGGTGAAGCTGTCCCACCAAGTGCATTTAACCAGCAATAGTCTGTTTATTTTTTGGCCATATACTACATCAGGGGCAAGCTGCGCCTGTCACCATGTGCATTTAACCCTCAGTAGTGTGGTTGGTCAAGCTGTCACACCAAGTGCATTTAACCAGCAATAGTCTGTTCATTTTTTGGCCATATACTAAATCAGGGGCAAGCAGCACCCGTCACCAAGTGCATTTAACCAGCAATAGTCTGTTCATTTTTTGGCCATATACTACATCAGGGGCAAGCTGCGCCCGTCACCAAGTGCATTTAACCCTCAGTAGTGTGGTTGGTCAAGCTGTGACACCAAGTGCATTTAACCAGCAATAGTCTGTTCATTTTTTGGCCATATACTACATCAGGGGCAAGCTGCGCCCGTCACCAAGTGCATTTAACCCTCAGTAGTGAGGTTGGTCAAGCTATCACACCAAGTGCATTTAACCAGCAATAGTCTGTTCATTTTTTGGCCATATACTAAATCAGGGGCAAGCTGCGCCCGTCACCAAGTGCATTTAACCAGCAATAGACTGTTCATTTTTTGGCCATATACTACATCAGGGGCAAGCTGCGCCCGTCACCAAGTGCATTTAACCCTCAGTAGTGTGGTTGGTCAAGCTATCATACCAAGTGCATTTAACCAGCAATAGTCTGTTCATTTTTTGGCCATATACTAAATCAGGGGCAAGCTGCGCCCGTCACCAAGTGCATTTAACCAGCAATAGTCTGTTCATTTTTTGGCCATATACTACATCAGGGGCAAGCTGCGCCCGTCACCAAGTGCATTTAACCCTCAGTAGTGTGGTTTGTCAAGCTGTGACACCAAGTGCATTTAACCAGCAATAGTCTGTTCATTTTTTGGCCATATACTACATCAGGGGCAAGCTGCGCCCGTCACCAAGTGCATTTAACCAGCAATAGTGTGGTTATTTTTTGGCCATATCCCAGTCTAATTCTGTCACTAAATCCATACCGGTCACCGAGCGCCTAAATACTAGGCCTCAAATTTATATCCCGCTAAATCTGTCGTTACCGCTGTACTGTTGTGGCTGGGCAAGTTATTTAGTGTCCGTCAAAGCACATTTTTTGTTCAGGGTTGAAATACAATTCCCAATTTAGCAATTTCATAATTTAGTGGTTTCTGCTATATCAGAGCTATTTGAATTCTATCCCTAAAAGGGTATATAATATTCAAGGTGCACATAGGGTCATTCAGAATAACTTCACACACACGCTACTGTGCATTTCCAAGTCTAATTCTGTTAGTAAATCCATACCGGTCACCCAGCGCCTAAATACTAGGCCTCAAATTTATATCCCGCTAAATCTCTCGTTACCGCTGTCCTGTTGTGGCTGGGAAAGTTATTTAGTGTCCGTCAAAGCACATTTTTTGTTCTGGGTTGAAATACAATTCCCAATTTAGCAATTTCATAATTTAGTGGTTCCTGCTATATCAGAGCTATTTGAAATCTATCCCTAAAAGGGTATATAATATTCAAGGTGCACATAGGGTCATTCAGAATAACTTCACACACACGCTACTGTGCATTTCCAAGTCTAATTCTGTCACTAAATCCATACCGGTCACCCAGCGCCTAAATACTAGGCCTCAAATTTATATCCCGCTAAATCTGTCGTTACCGCTGTACTGTTGTGGCTGGGCAAGTTATTTAGTGTCCGTCAAAGCACATTTTTTGTTCAGGGTTGAAATACAATTCCCAATTTAGCAATTTCATAATTTAGTGGTTTCTGCTATATCAGAGCTATTTGAAATCTATCCCTAAGGCCTCATGCACACGACCATTGTGTGCACCCGTGGCCGTTGTGCCGTTTTCCGTTTTTTTCTGCGGCTCCATTGACTTTCAATGGGGCCGTTGAAAACTCGGCTTGTGCACCGTTTTTACACCGCGCCCGTGACCCGTGTTTCTAGGCCGTGAAAAAAATATGACCTGTCCTATTTTTTTCACGGCCAACGGTTCACGGGCCCATTCAAGTCAATGGGTCCGTGAAAATCACGGATGCACCCAAGATTGTCATCCGTGTCCGTGATCCGTGTCCGTGATCCGTGTCCGTTTTTTCCTATCATTTCAATGGCAAACTTGACTTAGAATTTTATTTCATTTTTCATGTCCGTGGATCCTCCAAAAATCACGGCAGACCCACGGAAGAAAAAACGGGCACGGATCACGGTACAACGGAACCACGTTTTGCGGGACGTAAAAAAATACGGTCGTGTGCATGAGGCCTAAAAAGGGTATATAATATTCAAGGTGCACATAGGGTCATTCAGAATAACTTCACACACACGCTACTGTGCATTTCCAAGTCTAATTCTGTTAGTAAATCCATACCGGTCAACCAGCGCCTAAATACTAGGCCTCAAATTTATATCCCGCTAAATCTCTCGTTACCGCTGTCCTGTTGTGGCTGGGAAAGTTATTTAGTGTCCGTCAAAGCACATTTTTTGTTCTGGGTTGAAATACAATTCCCAATTTAGCAATTTCATAATTTAGTGGTTCCTGCTATATCAGAGCTATTTGAAATCTATCCCTAAAAGGGTATATAATATTCAAGGTGCACATAGGGTCATTCAGAATAACTTCACACACACGCTACTGTGCATTTCCAAGTCTAATTCTGTCACTAAATCCATACCGGTCACCCAGCGCCTAAATACTAGGCCTCAAATTTATATCCCGCTAAATCTCTCGTTACCGCTGTCCTGTTGTGGCTGGGAAAGTTATTTAGTGTCCGTCAAAGCAAATTTTTTGTTCTGGGTTGAAATACAATTCCCAATTTAGCAATTTCATAATTTAGTGGTTCCTGCTATATCAGAGCTATTTGAAATCTATCCATAAAAGGGTATATAATATTCAAGGTGCACATAGGGTCATTCAGAATAACTTCACACACACGCTACTGTGCATTTCCAAGTCTAATTCTGTTAGTAAATCCATACCGGTCACCCAGCGCCTAAATACTAGGCCTCAAATTTATATCCCGCTGAATTTGAATACAATACATTGGGCCAAATAATATTTTTGTTGTTGTGGTGAACCATAACAATGAGGAAAACATCTAGTATAGGACGCGGACGTGGACATGGTCGTGGTGGTGTTAGTGGACCCTCTTGTGCTGGGAGAGGACGTGGCCGTTCTGCCACATCCACACGTCCTAGTGTACCAACTACCTCAGGTCCCAGTAGCCGCCAGAATTTACAGCGATATATGGTGGGGCCCAATGCCGTTCTAAGGATGGTAAGGCCTGAGCAGGTACAGGCATTAGTCAATTGGGTGGCCGACAGTGGATCCAGCACGTTCACATTATCTCCCACCCAGTCTTCTGCAGAAAGCGCACAGATGGCGCCTGAAAACCAACCCCATCAGTCTGTCACATCACCCCCATGCATACCAGGGAAACTGTCTCAGCCTCAAGTTATGCAGCAGTCTCTTATGCTGTTTGAAGACTCCGCTGGCAGGGTTTCCCAAGGGCATCCACCTAGCCCTTCCCCTGCGGTGAAAGACATAGAATGCACTGACGCACAACCACTTATGTTTCCTGATGATGAGGACATGGGAATACCACCTCAGCATGTCTCTGATGATGACGAAACACAGGTGCCAACTGCTGCGTCTTTCTGCAGTGTGCAGACTGAACAGGAGGTCAGGGATCAAGACTGGGTGGAAGACGATGCAGGGAACGATGAGGTCCTAGACCCCACATGGAATGAAGGTCGTGCCACTGACTTTCACAGTTCGGAGGAAGAGGCAGTGGTGAGACCGAGCCAACAGCGTAGCAAAAGAGGGAGCAGTGGGCAAAAGCAGAACACCCGCCGCCAAGAGACTCCGCCTGCTACTGACCGCCGCCATCTGGGACCGAGCACCCCAAAGGCAGCTTCAAGGAGTTCCCTGGCATGGCACTTCTTCAAACAATGTGCTGACGACAAGACCCGAGTGGTTTGCACGCTGTGCCATCAGAGCCTGAAGCGAGGCATTAACGTTCTGAACCTGAGCACAACCTGCATGACCAGGCACCTGCATGCAAAGCATGAACTGCAGTGGAGTAAACACCTTAAAACCAAGGAAGTCACTCAGGCTCCCCCTGCTACCTCTTCTGCTGCTGCCGCCTCGGCCTCTTCTGCTGCTGCCGCCTCGGCCTCTTCCTCCGCCTCTGGAGGAACGTTGGCACCTGCCGCCCAGCAAACAGGGGATGTACCACCAACACCACCACCACCACCTCCGTCACCAAGCGTCTCAACCATGTCACACGCCAGCGTTCAGCTCTCCATCTCACAAACATTTGAGAGAAAGCGTAAATTCCCACCTAGCCACCCTCGATCCCTGGCCCTGAATGCCAGCATTTCTAAACTACTGGCCTATGAAATGCTGTCATTTAGGCTGGTGGACACAGACAGCTTCAAACAGCTCATGTCGCTTGCTGTCCCACAGTATGTTGTTCCCAGCCGCCACTACTTCTCCAAGAGAGCCGTGCCTTCCCTGCACAACCAAGTATCCGATAAAATCAAGTGTGCACTGCGCAACGCCATCTGTAGCAAGGTCCACCTAACCACAGATACGTGGACCAGTAAGCACGGCCAGGGACGCTATATCTCCCTAACTGCACACTGGGTAAATGTAGTGGCAGCTGGGCCCCAGGCGGAGAGCTGTTTGGCGCACGTCCTTCCGCCGCCAAGGATCGCACGGCAACATTCTTTGCCTCCTGTTGCCACCTCCTCCTTCTCGGCTTCCTCCTCCTCTTCTTCCACCTGCTCATCCAGTCAGCCACACACCTTCACCACCAACTTCAGCACAGCCCGGGGTAAACGTCAGCAGGCCATTCTGAAACTCATATGTTTGGGGGACAGGCCCCACACCGCACAGGAGTTGTGGCGGGTTATAGAACAACAGACCGACGAGTGGTTGCTGCCGGTGAGCCTCAAGCCCGGCCTGGTGGTGTGTGATAATGGGCGAAATCTCGTTGCAGCTCTGGGACTAGCCAATTTGACGCACATCCCTTGCTTGGCGCATGTGCTGAATTTGGTGGTGCAGAAGTTCATAAACAACTACCCCGACATGTCAGAGCTGCTGCATAAAGTGCGGGCCGTCTGTTCGCGCTTCCGGCGTTCACATCCTGCTGCTGCTCGCCTGTCTGCGCTACAGCGTAACTTCGGCCTTCCCGCTCACCGCCTCATATGCGACGTGCCCACCAGGTGGAACTCCACCTTGCACATGCTGGACAGACTGTGCGAGCAGCAGCAGGCCATAGTGGAGTTTCAGCTGCAGCACGCACGGGTCAGTCGCACTACAGAACAGCACCACTTCACCACCAATGACTGGGCCTCCATGCGAGACCTGTGTGCCCTGTTGCCCTGTTTCGAGTACTCCACCAACATGGCCAGTGGCGATGACGCCGTTATCAGCGTTACAATACCACTTCTATGTCTCCTTGAGAAAACACTTAGGGCGATGATGGAAGAGGAGGTGGCCCAGGAGGAGGAGGAGGAAGAGGGGTCATTTTTAGCACTTTCAGGCCAGTCTCTTCGAAGTGACTCAGAGGGAGGTTTTTGGCAACAGCAGAGGCCAGGTACAAATGTGGCCAGCCAGGGCCCACTACTGGAGGACGAGGAGGACGAGGATGAGGAAGAGGTGGAGGAGGATGAGGATGAAGCATGGTCACAGCGGGGTGGCACCCAATGCAGCTCGGGTCCATTACTGGTGCGTGGCTGGGGGGAAAGGCAGGACGATGACGATACGCCTCCCACAGAGGACAGCTTGTCCTTACCCCTGGGCAGCCTGGCACACATGAGCGACTACATGCTGCAGTGCCTGCGCAACGACAGCAGAGTTGCCCACATTTTAACCTGTGCGGACTACTGGGTTGCCACCCTGCTGGATCCATGCTACAAAGACCATGTGCCCACCTTACTTCCTGCACTGGAGCGTGATAGGAAGATGCGCGAGTACAAGCGCACGTTGGTAGACGCGCTACTGAGAGCATTCCCAAATGTCACTGGGGAACAAGTGGAAACCCAAGGCCAAGGAAGAGGAGGAGCAAGAGGTCGCCAAGGCAGCTGTGTCAATGCCAGCTCCTCTGAGGGCAGGGTTAGCATGGCAGAGATGTGGAAAACTTTTGTCAACACGCCACAGCTAACTGCACCACCACCTGATACGCAACGTGTTAGCAGGAGGCAACATTTCACTAACATGGTGGAACAGTACATGTGCACACCCCTCCACGTACTGACTGATGGTTCGGCCCCATTCAACTTCTGGGTCTCTAAATTGTCCACGTGGCCAGAGCTAGCCTTTTATGCCTTGGAGGTGCTGGCCTGCCCGGCGGCCAGCGTTTTGTCTGAATGTGTATTCAGCACGGCAGGGGGCGTCATTACAGACAAACGCAGCCGCCTGTCTACAGCCAATGTGGACAAGCTGACGTTCATAAAAATGAACCAGGCATGGATCCCACAGGATCTGTCCGTCCCTTGTCCAGATTAGACATTAACTACCTCCCCTTAACCATATATTATTGGACTCCAGGGCACTTCCTCATTCAATCCTATTTTTATTTTCATTTTACCATTATATTGCGAGGCTACCCAAAGTTGAATGAACCTCTCCTCTGCCTGGGTGCTGGGCCTAAACTTATGAAAATGGACTCTTACAGTGGTGGGTGACGTGAAGCCTGATTCTCTGCTATGACATGCAGACTAATTCTCTGCTGACATGAAGCCAGATTGTCTGTTACGGGACCTCTCTCCTCTGCCTGGGTGCTGGGCCTAAATTTATGAAAATGGACTCTTACAGTGGTGGGTGACGTGAAGCCTGATTCTCTGCTATGATATGAAGACTGATTCTCTGCTGACATGAAGCCAGATTGTCTGTTACGGGACCTCTCTCCTCTGCCTGGGTGCTGGGCCTAAATATATGCCAATGGACTGTTGCAGTGGTGGCTGACGTGAAGCCTCATTCTCTGCTATGACATGCAGACTGATTCTCTGCTGACATGAAGCCAGATTGTCTGTTACGGGACCTCTCTCCTCTGCCTGGGTGCTGGGCCTAAATATATGCCAATGGACTGTTGCAGTGGTGGCTGACGTGAAGCCTCATTCTCTGCTATGACATGCAGACTAATTCTCTGCTGACATGAAGCCAGATTGTCTGTTACGGGACCTCTCTCCTCTGCCTGGGTGCTGGGCCTAAACTTATGAAAATGGACTCTTACAGTGGTGGGTGACGTGAAGCCTGATTCTCTGCTATGACATGAAGACTGATTCTCTGCTGACATGAAGCCAGATTGTCTGTTACGGGACCTCTCTCCTCTGCCTGGGTGCTGGGCCTAAATATATGCCAATGGACTGTTGCAGTGGTGGCTGACGTGAAGCCTCATTCTCTGCTATGACATGCAGACTAATTCTCTGCTGACATGAAGCCAGATTGTCTGTTACGGGACCTCTCTCCTCTGCCTGGGTGCTGGGCCTAAACTTATGAAAATGGACTCTTACAGTGGTGGCTGACGTGAAGCCTGATTCTCTGCTATGACATGAAGACTGATTCTCTGCTGACATGAAGCCAGATCCTCTGTTACGGGACCTCTTTCCTCTGCCTGGGTACTGGGCCTAAACTTATGAAAATGGACTCTTACAGTGGTGGGTGACGTGAAGCCTGATTCTCTGCTATGACATGAAGACTAATTCTCTGCTGACATGAAGCCAGATTGTCTGTTACGGGACCTCTCTCCTCTGCCTGGGTGCTGGGCCTAAATTTATGACAATGGACTGTTGCAGTGGTGGGTGACGTGAAGCCTCATTCTCTGCTATGACATGCAGACTAATTCTCTGCTGACATGAAGCCAGATCCTCTGTTACGGGACCTCTCTCCTCTGCCTGGGTGCTGAGCCTAAATTTGTGAAAATGGACTCTTACAGTGGTGGGTGACGTGAAGCCTGATTCTCTGCTATGACATGAAGACTGATTCTCTGCTGACATGAAGCCAGATTGTCTGTTACGGGACCTCTCTCCTCTGCCTGGGTGCTGGGCCTAAATATATGCCAATGGACTGTTGCAGTGGTGGCTGACGTGAAGCCTCATTCTCTGCTATGACATGCAGACTAATTCTCTGCTGACATGAAGCCAGATTCTCTGTTACGGACCTCTCTCCTCTGCCTGGGTTCCGGGGCCTAAATATCTAAGAATGGACTGTTCCAGTGGTGGGTGACGGGAAGCCAGATTCTCTGCTATGGGACCTCTCTCCAATTGATTTTGGTTAATTTTTATTTATTTAATTTTTATTTTAATTCATTTCCCTATCCACATTTGTTTGCAGGGGATTTACCTACATGTTGCTGACTTTTGCAGCCCTCTAGCCCTTTCCTGGTCTGTTTTACAGCCTTTTTAGTGCCGAAAAGTTCGGGTCCCCATTGACTTCAATGGGGTTCGGGTTCGGGACGAAGTTCGGATCGGGTTCGGATCCCGAACCCGAACATTTTCAGGAAGTTCGGCCGAACTTCTCGAACCCGAACATCCAGGTGTTCGCTCAACTCTACCTATAATATTAATACACTCCAGAAATAAATCCAGATCCATCTTAAACTCTTTTAGCGAACGTACCATCACCACCTCCTCAGGCAGAGAGTTCCATAATCTCACTGCTTTTACTGTAAAAAATAATTTTCTATGTTTGTTTACAAACCTTCTTTCCCCCAGATGCAGAAGATGTCCCCTCATAGTCACAGTCCTGGGGATAAATAGATGATGGGAGAGATCTCTGTACTGAGCCCTGATATATTTATACATAGTTATTAGATCTCCCCCCAGTCATCTTTTTTCTAAAGTGAATAACCCTAAGGCCTCATGCACACGCCCATTCCATGCATTGGGGACTGCAATTTCCGTGCCCAATGCATGGGCAACATCCATGCAGCGGGCCGGACCCATTCAACTTTAATGGGTCCAAGGTATGTCTGCACCGCAAAAAAATATGACATGTCATTTTTTGCGGTGCGGAACCACGGAAAGAAACAACACAGAAGCACTCCGTAGTGCTACCGGTGTTCCATTCCATCGCTCCATTCCGCTTCTCCGGAATTGCGGACCCATTCAAGTATTGGCCTTGGCAGCAGCTGCCTGACACTGGTTTTTGCAGCTTAGTTTGCTGTTCACTAAATTTCCTAGGTCCTTTTCCATGTCAGTGTTACCCAGTGTTTTACCATTTAGTATGTACGGGTGACTTGCATTATTCCTTCCCATGTGCATAACCTTACATTTGTCAGTGTTAAGCCTCATCTGCCACTTCTCTGCCCAAGACTCAAATCTATCCTGATCAATTTGTAGCAGTATACTGTCCTCTTCCGTGTTAATTACTTTACACAGTTTAGTGTCACCTGTTACAATTTATATTTTACTGTTCAAGCCTTCTACAAGATCATTAATAAATATATTGAAGAGAATAGGGCCCAATACTGACCCCTGAGGTACCCCACTAGTGACAGTGACCCAATCTGAGTGTGTACCACTAATAACCACCCTCTGTTTTCTATCACTCCGCCAGTTAGTTACCCACATACAGACGTTTTCTCCCAGTCCGAGCATTCTCATTTTATATACTAACCTTTTATGTGGTGCAGTGTCAAATGCTTTGGAGAAGTCCAGGTATACAAACCGGATTCCCAAAAAGTTGGTACACTAAACAAATTGTGAATAAAAACTGAATGCAATGATGTGGAGATGGCAAATGTCAATATGTTATTTGTAATAGAACGTAGATGACAGATCAAACGTTTAATCCGAGTAAATGTATCATTTTAAAGGAAAAATACGTTGATTCAAATTTTCACTGTGTCAACAAATCCCCAAAAAGTTGGGACAAGTAGCAATAAGAGGCTGGAAAAAGTAAATTTGAGCATAACGAAGAGCTGGAAGACCAATTAACACTAATTAGGTCAATTGGCAACATGATTGGGTATAAAAAGAGCTTCTCAGAGTGGCAGTGTCTCTCAGAAGCCAAGATGGGTAGAGGATCACCAATTCCCACAACGTTGTGCAGAAAGATAGTGGAGCAATATCAGAAAGGTGTTACCCAGCGAAAAATTGCAAAGACTTTGCATCTATCATCATCAACTGTGCATAACATCATCCGAAGATTCAGAGAATCTGGAACAATCTCTGTGCGTAAGGGTCAAGGCCGTAAACCATACTGGATGCCTGTGATCTCCGGGCCCTTAAACGACACTGCACCACAAACAGGAATGCTACTGTAAAGGGAATCAGAGAATGGGCTCAGGAATACTTCCAGAAACCATTGTCAGTGAACACAATCCACCGTGCCATCCGCCGTTGCCAGCTGAAACTCTACAGTGCAAAGAAGAAGCCATTTCTAAGCAAGATCCACAAGCTCAGGCATTTTCACTGGGCCAGGGATCATTTAAAATGGAGTGTGGCAAAATGGAAGACTGTTCTGTGGTCAGACGAGTCACGATTTGAAGTTATTTTTGGAAATCTGGGACGCCATGTCATCCGGACCAAAGAGGACAAGGATAACCCTTGTTATCCGGACCAAAGAGGACAAGGACAACAGTTGTTATCAATGCTCAGTTCAGAAGCCTGCATCTCTAATGGTATGGGGTTGCATGAGTGCGTGTGGCATGGGCAGCTTAAATGTCTGGAAAGGCACCATCAATGCAGAAAAATATATTCAGGTTCTAGAACAACATCTGCTCCCATCCAGACATCATCTCTTTCAGGGAAGACCCTGCATTTTTCAACAAGATAATGCCAGACCACATTCTGCATCAATCACAACATCATGGCTGCGTAGGAGAAGGATCCGGGTACTGAAATGGCCAGTCTGCAGTCCAGATCTTTCACCTATACAGAACATTTGGCGCATCATAAAGAGTAATGTGCAACAAAGAAGGCCCAAGACGATTAAACAGTTAGAGGCCTGTATTAGACAAGAATGGGAGAGCATTCCTATTTCTAAACTTGAGAAACTGGTCTCCTCGGTCCCCAGACGTCTGTTAGTGTTGTAAGAAGAAGGGGAGATGCCACACAGTGGTGAAAATGGCCTTGTCCCAACTTTTTGGGGATTTGTTGACACCATGAAATTCTGGTTCAACATATTTTCCCCTTAAAATTGTACATTTTCTCAGTTAAAACTTTTGTTCCGCGATTTATGTTCTATTCTGAATAAAATATTAGAAGTTGGCACCTCCACATCATTGCATTCAGTTTTTATTCACGATTTGTATAGTGTCCCAACTTTTTGGGAATCCGGTTTGTACGACATCCATTGATTTGCTGCTGTCAAGTCTAGAACTCACCTTCCTATAGAGAGAAATATCTCACTGTCCTGGTACTCCAGCAAAATGACAGTGGATTCAATTTCCCTGACACAAATAAAAGAGTGGCCATAGCCATTTCTATTTAGATGAGTCAGCATTATATTTCTTAAGAAATTTGGTTTGTTTAAATTATCTCTGTCTGCCAGGCTATTTCTTTCATAGACTACTGACTTAAATTGATTTTCTCAACATTTGTAGTTGAGCTACTAATATTCAACTGTCTCATCTTTATTCTGTCTCTTTCTATGTGCTTGGAGTATAATTGTATTCAGTTTAATTCAAACATTTGTTCTCTCAGACTTTGATATGCAATATATAAAATATTGTGCTAAGAGATTCGATTAGACTTATCTTATTTCTGTACATAAAAGCAACTGCAACAAATTAGTTTAAAGAAATAACAGCGTCAGAATGAATGCAGCATTGTTCTTTATGTTGTTTTACCAAAGTTTTGTTCAGATACCTGTGTTATACTGATCTATTAAAGATGAGATACAAAGACTTGGATAAGGCATTGTCTATTCACATAAAATAATATGCTTTGCTCTATACTATGTTCATTATTCCTATTGTATGGCTCCTCAATTATAATTGTATTACCCAGGAGCAGATTATTATAGTGAAAATTAATTGCAGTACATGGAAGCACCTAGACTTTCTGCTCCCTGAGGCAAAAATTGAAATGACAATCCCTCCTTCATGCCAAATTTTCAATCTAATCCCTTCCTACCAGGCCTACTATTACAGAAATACCTGAAACACATAACATGCACCTCTACAAAACATAGACGGTAATACAGTGCCACATACCTCTTACATCCAGTGATGTCTCCTCTAATGTATATGTTCTCTTTCCTCACCTTCTCCATTCATACGAGTCATGGTGACTTTTTTCAACCATGTCTTGTCTCTGCAGAGTTTGACAAAATCACAGAAATATAGTGACAAATATGGGGGAACTGCTCAAACCCCAAACACTGTAGTGTGTTTCTCATTGGGGGAGCAGTCAAAAAATGCGTACAATGGAGGATGCCGGCGCGGTCCACATGCACCACAAAGGCATCCTACACAAAACGGAGCATTGTGCGGATGAAAATATAATGATATAAATCACAGAAAAAATGCAACAAACGGATATGCCACTGACTATACTAGCTAGTCATACAAGCAGATATTAAAAGCTGGTGTGGGGGTGCTTTTCTGGTGACACTGTTGGGGATTTATTCAATATTGAAGGCATACTGAACCAGCATGGCTACCACAGCATCTTGCAGCAGAATGCTATTCCATACGGTTTGCGTTTAGTTGGACCATCATTTATTTTTCAACAGGACAATGACCCCAAACACACCTCCAGGCTGTGTGAGGGCTATTTGACCATGAAAGAGTGATGGGGTGCTGCGCCAGATGACCTGGCCTCCACAGTCACCAGACCTGAACCCAATCGAGATGGTTTGGGGTGAGCTAGACTGCAGAGTGAAGGCAAAAAGTGTTCTCAGGAACTCCAGAAAGTATTTGATTGCAAAAGTCAAAGCAATTGCAGCCAACTACAATTTGGGGATGCAGCTTTCTGCCTTAGCAGTCCCTGATAACAGGACGTGTGGACAGTGCTTAAATTGTCTTGGCTGCTTCAACAAATCTTGCATATATCAATAGTACAGAGAAGTATAAGAAACTTTGAACTATACTTTTTCTCAGAAAAAAACATTTCTTTCTGAATATACTGTATGCAAAGGAGCCTCTAGGAACAAGGGTGTTGCCGCTACACCTTAAGGTTTCCCTTACTCTTCAACTGCCGCACCCTCTCCACTTTAATTGATAAGACCAGGTCTGATAATGTTTAGACTGCCTGGCCCTGTCAATAAAAGTGGAGAGAGCGCAGGTGTTGCAGAGACTGGACCAGATTTTAATTGCAAGGTGACTTTTTGTTTGATTATGACTTCTTGTTTTGTCACTTTCCTAAAGTGTGATTAAAACACTGAACTGTTTGATCCAAAGAACTTGTTGTTGTCTCTATACTGCGTCCGCTAATCCTGTCTACCAGAGCGAAACCCCACACTACATATTACTGATTGGTGCACTAAGTATTGTTGTGACATCACATCATTATATCTGTAGCATGTATATATGGACAGCAGAACCTATCACACTGCCTAGTCCCCTGCACTGCAACAGCTACACAATATCAGGATATAACCTACACTGACTATCTCCCACTATCTATCTGTAATATATATATATATATATATATATATACTCACCTAAAGAATTATTAGGAACACCATACTAATACAGTATTGGACCCCCTTTTGCCTTCAGAACTGCCTTAATTCTACGTGGCATTGATTCAACAAGGTGCTGATAGCATTCCTTAGAAATGTTGGCCCATAGTCATAGGATCTTGCAGTTGATGGAGATTTGAGGGATGCACATCCAGGGCACGAAGCTCCCGTTCCACCACATACCAAAGATGCTCTATTGGGTATAGATCTGGTGACTGTGGGGGCCATTTTAGTGCAGTGAACTCATTGTCATGTTCAAGAAACCATTTTTCCAGTCTTCAACAGTCCAATTTTGGTGAGCTCGTGCAAATTGTAGCCTCTTTTTCCTATTTGTAGTGGAGATGAGTGGTACCCGGTGGGGTCTTCTGCTGTTGTAGCCCATCCGCCTCAAGGTTGTGCGTGTTGTGGCTTCACAAATGCTTTGCTGCATACCTCGGTTGTAACGAGTGGTTATTTCAGTCAACTTCCGGTTATGCGATCCACAACCGGTTTGCAAATATCGTCCCGATCACTCACCGGCTTGCCTGGCATTGCCTATGTGGCTCTAAATGGCTTTATGTTTCATTATTTTTCAATGTTTAGTCTAAATATGTGTGTCCTCAGTGTCCTTTCTCGTTATGTGGCTGTGTTTTGGCTGGTGGAGCGCATATGCGTTCCACCATGCGTTCCACCAGCCGATCATGTGACTTACGCTTCCGGTTTCCTGTTTTGACTGGAGTCTGATATGCTCACGCACTGACCACAGTTCCTGCTGCACAGGTGAATGCAAGTATAGCTTATTTAACACCCTATATTAACTGACGCTCCAACACACAGTCTTTCACCCCTGAGGAAGCGGATTGCTCCGGCGACACGCGTTGGGCGCTTGTTATGTTTCCAGGTCCACTGCACCAGCTGGCTATGTAGGTTTGGCTCTTGATATTTGACCCCATGTCGGTCTGTCTGCACCTTCAATTCTAGTGGTCTCACCTTACCTTACATTTGCTATATGTGATTGTATTGCTTTATATGCTGGTTGATAACGCATACATTTATATGTGATAATTCAGTGGACCTGTGTGTGTCGGCTACATATATTTTATTGCATACCGCACTTAGTTCTATATTGTATACATTTTTTTAATGCGTGTGTGTTGTTGTGTCTAATAAACATTATATATATTTTTATCCTTCAATGGTTGGATGTGCATTTATGGGGTGGCTCTTTTGACTCTCTCTTGGGTCAGATTATTTGTCATATTTCAGGCAACGTTGCTCTTCTATCAGCTTGAATCAGTCGGCCCATTCTCCTCTGACCTCTAGCATCAACAAGGCATTTTCGCCCACAGGACTAAAAATGGTTGTGCGTGAAAATCCCAGTAACTGAGCAGATTGTGAAATACTCAGACCGGCCCGTCTGGCACCAACAACTATGCCATGCTAAAAATTGCTTAAATCACCTTTCTTTCCCATTCTGAGATTCAGTTTGGAGTTCAGGAGATTGTCTTGACCAGGACCACAACCCTACATGCATTGAAGCAACTGCCATGTGATTGGTTGACTAGATAATCGCATTAATGAGAAATAGAACAGGTGTTCCTAATAATTCTTTAGGTGAGTGTATATAAGCTAACTAACTATCTAATGTAATTAAACAGCAAAGCACAGAGCACAGCAATGACACTGCTCTCTCTCTCTCTCTCTCTCAGAACTGCAAAAAAACTGCAGAAAATGGCTGCTGGTTCTTATATAGTAAGAGGTAGGCAACTTTCCTATTGGTTTCTAGGGATGCTGCTAAGCTCAGGCAAAGAAACTGCAGCCTTCTCATTGGCCTACAAGCAAGAAGAGAAGTTACTGATGAAGAAAAAAAATCTAGAATATTCGCAGATACGGATCCGGCATTCCGACAAGTGAAAAAAAAAACCTTAAGAGGGACTGAACTGATGTATCCTGATGCATACTGAATGGAATGATCTCCAGTCAGAATGCATTAGGATAAAACTGATTAATTTTTTTTCCGGTATTGAGCCCCTAGGACAGAACTCAATACCGGAAAAGTAAAACACTAGTAACTCAGCTGGCAGCGTGAAATCTAGCAGAGCAACTGGAAAAATGAATGGGTTGATTTCTAAATCCATGTAAGGTACAGGGCTGGTTTTAGCTTTGTTAGAAAGAGGCTACCATGTACTACATGTCTTGTTTTCATTTTCACATTAGTGATGAAATATCCCCTTAAACAGAGCAGAACTAAATGGTTCCCTGCGGATACATTAGGTTTGTGTCCCGGAGCTGCTCCAGCTCATATGCCGATGACAGTGTTGAAACATAATGTGAACATACCCTGAAAAAAGAAACACATGCATGAAAATACATTGTAACTCAGTTAATGAAAATTACATTCTATTACAGTAAGTCAATACTTCGTTATTACTGAGCACATTAAGAAGACTCTGCTACATTTGTACATGGACATATGGATCACGATCTCTGCCTCTAGCTATAATCCATGAGATTGGTTTAAAAACATTCTATTGTAAGTGTGGAAAAAAATATGTAAGACATAACATAATTCAAGGTCAACTGGTTGGCAATAGTTTATTTTCTATGCTCGCTGGTGTACATAGTCATCACTTTGATAGGTGAACTACTAGCAATTTCTGGGAATTAACATATATCTGGGAAGAAGTTGTCAATAGCCATTTGTTCTTTCTTCTTAATGAGAAGGACCGCTCCAGGGTTAAGAAAACACAGTAATAACATCACAGGAGTCAATTGTCAGTGGGTCTGGAATAAAAACTTCAACCAATATGTCCCTCATGACATAAATGTGTCTACATGCTGCGGTATCGAGCAATCAAAGATTTTGCTTAGAGCTAAAAAGATTAAATAATTGAAGCTCCCTATGAGCTTCATTATTCTTCCATTACACAATGGAATAAATAACATTTCCCAAAGTACAATATTAATTTTCACCTAGTTAGTGTATAGTCAGCTCAACATGAAACTGAAATATAGTAGGGAAAATGACACTCTGTGCCTTGTAGAATGTCAAGCTATGAGGTTATATGGCTGGATTTGCTAATCCCAACACTTAATGCATTAAGCAGAACTGGTATGTACTGGTTTTTAAAAATTTGGGTGCCTTTACTTGATTTACTTTAACCCTTCCTTTTACAAATATGGTTTTTTACAAATGTTGCAAGAGGTTTGCGTGAATATGATCCATTTTGTGAAACTGTCTCATATCTGAAATGATTATGACAAGTTTAGGTCAAGTTTAAACTGGCATCTGTGCATCACTGAAAAAGATGGAAAAACGTAGAATTTTTAATTTATTTTTGTCTTCACATTGAAGTCAATCTGGACAAGTGATACAGAAATGTCATAGCTGTCTAACCTTCTTCTGCATTCAAAGACATAAAAGTTCATAAATGTAAAGAGGACCCATCATATCCCCAAAACATAAAACTGAAAACATAGCTTTACTTTTACCTCCCCCATTCTCCCTACATCGGAATTTGTTAGCTTCAGTAACTGATGCATTAATTAAAGGGGTTCTCGGGGAATTAAGAAAATGAAAATGACTAAATATTACTTCCTTACAAATATATTCCCAAATACATTTCATTAGTTATAAAAGCTTGTTTTGTCTAGAAATCATTAAGAGAAATAAAATGGCCGCCATCCTATTAGTACACATAAAACCTGTCCAAATCACACAGAGAACAAGTTACTTCACAATACTGAGGTGAAGAACTGTCTCATCCTCCTCTCTGCTCTGATTGTCAGGGATTATGATCCTGAATACAGCTGATAAGTAGGGTTGAGCGAACCCAAACTGTAAAGTTCAGGTTCATACCGAACTTTAGGATTTTTGGACCCTTGACCCAAACCTGAACATTTCAGTAAAGTTTGGGTTCGGTGTTCGGCGATTTCTTAGCGGTTTTTTAAAGTCTGCAGAGCAGCCAAACAACAAGAGTTTAACTGTCTGACCTTAGAAGCCATCACAGCCATGCCTACTAATGGCATGGCTGTGATTGGCCAGTGCAGCATGAGACCCAGCCTCTATATAAGCTGGAATCATGTAGCACTGCATGTCACTCTGCTGCTGGTGATTTCAGGGAGAGAATAGGACAGAATCTATGATCAGAACTCAAATCTAACTCAGTGATCCACATACATTTAGTTGTGTGGGTGCAGGGCACAATCTTTTTACCCTGCCCTGAGCCCAGTGACAGAAAAAAAATAACTTTTATCCGTCTGTTAGGTGGGCAGTGGGGGCCATTTTATACAAGCTCAGTGCACCACCACTTCATCTGAGCTTTTGTGACATTCAAATCCAAGCTTGAAATACTGCACTAATAATCTTTTTTTTTTTTTTTTAAATCACCATTTTTTTTGGCAATATACAACATCTGGTGCATTTGCAGGATTAGTCAGTGTGTAATTTAAGCTAGAAATACAGCCATAATTTTCCGGATTTTTAAAACACCTTTTTTTGGCAAAATACACAATTTTACAGCCCTTTCAGCATCAGCACGTGTGAAATTCAACGGTTATATACAGCTCACTTTTTTGGCAATATCCAACTTCTGGATTAGTCAGTGTGCAATTTAGGCTAGAAATACAGCCCTAATTTTCTGTTTTTTTTTGTGTTAAAGTGAAGCGTAATATACTGCTTTCATATTCTGTTACTAAAAAAACACACTTTGTTGGCAATATACATCTGGATTAGTCAATGTGCAATTTTAGCTAGAAATACAGCCATCATTTTCTGGGCTTTTAAAAACACCCTTTTTTGGCAAAATACAATACAACTTTTTGGGCAATATCCAATATCTGGATTAGTCAGTGCGCAATTTAAGCTAGAAATACAGCCATAATTTTATGGGTTTTTAAAAACACACTTTTTTTTGCCAAAATGCAAAATTTTTCTGCCCTTGCAGCATTAGCATGTGTGAAATTCAAGGGTTATATACGGCTGTCATATTCAGTTAATAAACAAACACCCATTTTGGGCAAAAAAGTTTATTTTACAGTCTTTGCTGCATTGTGAGATGCACCCTTTAGATACTGTGGTTCTATTCAATAATTTGTAAAACACCCATTTTGGGCACAAATCTTTAATTGCGGCCTAGTCTGCATCAGGACATGTGAGATACACCCTTTACATACAGTGGTTCTATTCAGTTATTAAACAAACACCCTTTTTGGGCTAAAAACTTTAATTGCGGACTAGTCTGCATCTGTACGTGTGAGATTCAACCTTTATATACTGTCATTCTATTCTGATATCAATTAAACACCCATTTAGGGCAAGATCCTAAATTTGAGAAAAATGAGGAGAGCATCAAATAAGGGACGGGGCCCAGGTCGTGGTGCTGCTGGTGGAGTTCCTGTTGCAGGGAGAGGATGTGGTTGATCTGTGCCAGCTACACGCACAAGTGAAACCCCTTCCTCAGGTGCGAGTAGGCGACAGAACCTGCAGCGGTATTTGGTCGGGCCTAATGCGGTTCTACGAATGGTGAGGCCTGAACAAGTAAAGGTGATAGTAGATTGGATTGCTGACAATGCCTCCAGTTCCTTCACATTGTCTCCCACCCAGTCTCCTGCTGAAAGATCAGAATTGGCACCTGCAGCCGATGTCCATCAGTCTTTCACCTCACCCCCTTGCAAATCAGCCAAGCAGTCTGAGCGCCAAGTCATGCAGCAGTCTCTTCTGCTTTTTGATGACTCTGTTAGCAGGGTTTCCCAGGGCCATCCACCTAGCCCTGCCCCAGAAGTGGAAGAGATTGAGTGCACCGATGCCCAACCACTTATGTTTCAAGATGAGTACATGGGAAGGCCATCGCAGAGCGTCTCGGATGATGTCGAAAGACAGGTGCCAACTGCTGGGTCTTTCGAAAGTGTGCAGACTGACAAGGAGGGCAGGGGTGAAGACTGGGTGGAAGATGATGTGAAGCACGATAAGGTCCTCGACCAAACATGGAATCAAGGTCATGTGAGTGACCTATGTAGTTCGGAGGAAGAGGCGGTGGTCGCACAGACCCACCAGCACAGCAGAAGAGGGAGCATGGTGCAAAAGCGGTGCGGCCGTCCCCTAGACAGTAGGCCTGCTACTGCCCATCGCAGCAAGGGACTGAGTACACCAAAGCCAGCTCCAAGGAGTTCCCTGGCATTACAGTTCTTCAAATAATGTGCTGACAACAAGACACGAGTAGTTTGCACACTGTGCAATCAGAGCCTGAAGCTAGGCATAAACATTCTCAACCTGAGCACAGCCTGCATGACCAGACATTTAAGTGCTAAGCGCGAGTTGCAGTGGAGTAGACACCTCAAAAACCTCTGGCTCCTCCTGCTTCCTCTTCTGCTGCAGTCTTGGCCTCTTCATCCACCTCTGGAGTGACAGTGCCACCTGCCACCCCGCAAACAGAGGATCTGCCAGCAACACCATCACCTGGGTCACCAAGCATCTCCACAATGTCCCACGGAAGCGTTCAGCTCTCCATCTCCCAAACACTGGAGAGGAAGAGGAAGTACCCCCCTACCCAACCGCGATCCCTAGCCCTGAATGCCAGCATTTCTACATTTCTAGCCTTTGAAATGCTGTAATTTTGGTGGAGACAGATAGTTTTAAAGGCCTTATGGCGGTGGCTGTCACACAGTACATCGTGCCTAGCCGCCACTACTTTTCCAGGTGAGCCATCCCTTCCCTGCACAAACAAGTGGGGGACAAAATCAGGTGTGCACTGCACAACGCCATCTGTGGCAAGGTGCACCTCACTACGGATACGTGGACCAGTAAGCATGGTCAGGGACGTTATAAATCCATAACAGCACACTGGGTAAATGCAGTGGCGGCTGGCCCTGAGGCGGATAGCAGTTTGGCGCATGTCCTTCCACCACGAGGATTGCAGGCTGCTTCAGTTTGCCTCCTATTGCTTCCTCCTCCTACTCCGCTTCCTCATCCTCTACTGGCTCCTCATCCAGTCAGCGTAACAGCTTCACCCCCAACTTCAGCACAGCCAGGGGTAAACGACAGCAGGCAGTCTTAAAACGTATCTGTTTGGGGGACAAACCCCACACCGCGCAGGAGCTGTGGGCGGGCCTTGAAGAACAGACCGATGAGTGGTTGGTGCCAGTGAGCCTCAAGCCCGGCCTGGTGGTGTGCGATAATGGGCGAAATCTCGTAGCAGCTCTGGGACTTGCCGGTTTGATGCACATCCCTTGCCTGGCGCATGTGCTGAATATGGTGGTGCAGAGATTCCTTAAAATTACCCCAATATGTCAGAGCTGCAGGATAAAGTGGGGGCCATCTGTGCGTAGTGATGCAGCATAACTTCGGCCTTCCTGCTCACCGCCTCATATGCGAAGTGCCCACAAGGTGGAACTCCACCATGCACATGCAGGCGATAGTGGAGTTTCAGCTGCAGCAAGCACGGGTGAGTCGCTCGGCGGAACAGCACCACTTCACCACCACATGACTGGGCCTCCATGCGAGACCTATATTCCTTGTTGCGCTGTTTCGAGTATTCCACCAACATGGCCAGTGTCGATAACGCCGTTCTCAGCGTAACTATCCCACTTCTATGCCTCCTTGAAATAACGCTGCTGGCGATGATGGAAGAGGATGTGGCACAGGAGGAGGAGGAGGAAGAGGGATCATTTTGTAGGGTTTCCTGCCAGTCAATCACAAGTGGCTCTGAGGGTAAGTCCCTACACCCACAAACCTAAGGTACACAATTGTCCAGTCAGGGCACAGTTCTGGAGGATGACGAGGTGGAGGATGAGTATGAGGAGATGGAGGAGAAGGAACCATGTTCACAGCAGGGTGGCACCCACACCAGTTCATGGCCATCACTGGTGCGTGGCTGGGGGTCTACAGAGGAGAAGACGATACACCTCCCACAGAGGACAGCTTGAGTGATTACATGCTGCAGTGTCTCCGCATTGACCGCCAAGTTGCCCACATTCTAAATTGTGCTGATTACTGGGTGGCCACGCTGTTGGATCTCCGTTACAAGGACAACGTAACGTCCTTAATTCCCTCACTGGAGCGTAATCGTAAGATGCTCAATTACAAGCGCACGCTGGTGGCATTCCCACCTGACAGCGGGGGGACAGTGGAAGCACAAGGCGAAGGCAGAGGATGAGGAAGAGCTCGCCAATGCAGCAGAAGGCAGGGTTAGCATGGCCGAAATGTGGAAATGCTTTGTCAGCACGCCACAACAACCAGCACCACCAGCTGATATGGAACGTCTTAGCAGGAGGCAGCATTTCAGCAACATGGTGGAGCAGTATGTGTGCACACGCCTACACGTAATGAATGACGGGTCTGCCCCCTTTAACTTCTGGGTCTCCAAATTGGGCACATGGCCTCAGCTTGCCCTTTACGCCTTGGAGGTGCTGGCCTGCCCTGCAGCCAGTGTATTATCTGAACGTGTGTCTAGCACGGCAGGGGGCGTCATCACAGACAAGTGCAGCCGCTTGTCAACAGCCAATCTGGACAAGCTCATGTTAATTAAAATGAACCAGGCATGGATCCCACAGGATTTGTCCGTACCTTTTGCAGAATAGACATCTATCCTGCCCTTAACCAGCCATTGTTATACTGCAGCGCAATTGCTCATTCTTTTATTTTGGATATTTCACACTCTTTTGGGGTGTAACTTAATTATAAAAATAAATTAAAAACAAAAACCAGTGTTGGCTACCTCGTCCTCCTCCACCACCGCTTCCACCTACACCGCTAAGTCCACCGCTTCCTCAAACTTCTACTCCATATGGAACTCCACCTCATAAATCAATTATTATGTTTTATTTGTAAATGTGACAGCTTAATAAATTTCAACAATTTTTGGGTGTGAAGTACCACTGCTATACCTAGTAGACAGATAAAAAAAAAAAACTGTCAGTTACATTTTCTGGTGAAATTTACCAATTTTTGGGTGTGAAGTACCACTGCTATACCTAATAGACAGGTGAATATATATATATATATATATATATATATATAGTCAGTTACATTTTCTGGTAAAATTCACCAATTTTTGGGTGTGATGTACCACTGCTATACCTAGTAGACTGAAAAAATAAAAATTGTCAATTCCTCCCCTACCTAGTTGACAGCTTAATACATTTCAATAATTTTTCTTTAAAGGGGTTGGCCACTCTTTAAATACTCTCTATTACAGTGTGGCAGGCAAGGAAAAAATGAAGTTGCTAATATACTTCATTAAACACATCTGCCTGCTTCTCTTTCAGTTATAAGCCACGCCTCCTTAGTCCTGCTCTACCTTGCAGCTGAGTTCGTCCATGGCTGCACGCAACATGGAGGAGCTTGAGAGGAAGCTCGTCCATGCGCATGTGCAGTCTGCTCCTGTCAGTGGTCGGATTCCTGCTGCCCGCTCCAACTGGCTCAGTTAGGCCACGCCCCCTGCAACCAAAAGGGAAAGCAGGACATCTAGCCAGGAACTATGATTTTGTGTGTGTGTATATATATATATATATATATATATATATACAGTACAGACTACAAGTTTGGACACACCATCTCATTCAAAGAGTTTTCTTTATTTTCATGACAATGAAAATTGTACATTCACACTGAAGGCACCAAAACTATGAATTAACACATGTGGAATTATATACATAACAAAAAAGTGTGAAACAACTGAAAATATGTCATATTCTAGGTTCTTCAAAGTAGCCACCTTTTGCTTTGATTACTTCTTTACACAATCTTGGCATTCTCTTGATGAGCTTCAAGAGGTAGTCACCTGAAATTGTCTTCCAACAGTCTTGAAGGAGTTCCCAGAGTTGCTTAGCACTTGTTGGCCCTTTTGCCTTCACTCTGCGGTCCAGCTCACCCCAAACCATCTCGATTGGGTTCAGGTCCGGTGACTGTGGAGGCCAGGTCATCTGGCGCAGCACCCCATCACTCTCCTTCATGGTCAAATAGCCCTTACACAGCCTGGAGGTGTGTTTGGGGTCATTGTCCTGTTGAAAAATAAATGATGGTCCAACTAAACGCAAACCGGATGGAATAGCATGCCGCTGCAAGATGCTGTGGTAGCCATGCTGGTTCAGTATGCCTTCAATTTTGAATAAATCCCCAACAGTGTCACCAGCAAAGAACCCCCACACCATCACACCTCCTCCTCCATGCTTCACGGTGGGAACCAGGCATGTAGAGTCCATCCGTTCACCTTTTCTGCGTCGCACAAAGACACGGTGGTTGGAACCAAAGATCTCAAATTTGGACTCATCAGACCAAAGCACAGATTTCCACTGGTCTAATGTCCAGTCCTTGTGTTCTTTAGCCCAAACAAGTCTCTTCTGCTTGTTGCCTATCCTTAGCAGTGGTTTCCTAGCAGATATTCTACCATGAAGGCCTGATTCACACAGTCTCCTCTTAACAGTTGTTCTAGAGATGTGTCTGCTGCTAGAACTCTGTGTGGCATTGACCTGGTCTCTAATCTGAGCTGCTGTTAACCTGCGTTTTCTGAGGCTGGTGACTCGGATGAACTTATCCTCCGCAGCAGAGGTGACTCTTGGTCTTCCTTTCCTGGGGCGGTCCACCTGTGAGCCAGTTTCTTTGTAGCGCTTGATGGTTTTTGTGACTGCACTTGGGGACACTTTCAAAGTTTTGAAGACTGACTGACCTTCATTTCTTAAAGTAATGATGGCCACTGGTTTTTATTTACTTAGCTGCTTTTTTCTTGTCATAATACAAATTCTAACAGTCTATTCAGTAGGACTATTCTCCACAACGCAACTGGTGGTCCCAACCCCATTTATAAAGCAAGAAATCCCACTTATTAAACCTGACAGAGCACACCTGTGAAGTGAAGACCATTTCAGATGACTACCTCTCCTGAAGCTCATCAAGAGAATGCCAAGAGTGTGCAAAGCAGTAATCAAAGCAAAAGGTGTCTACTTTGAAGAACCTAGAATATGACATATTTTCAGTTGTTTCACAATTTTTGGTTATGTATATAATTCCACATGTGTTAATTCAAACTTTTGCCTTCAGTGTGAATCTACAATTTTCATAGTCATGAAAATAAAGAAAACTCTTTGAATGAGAAGGTGTGTCCAAACTTTTGGTCTGTACTGTATATATATATATATATACATACATACACCTTTACCTTGGAGTGCTGCCTGCTTTTTGGATTTTATATATATATATATATATATATATATATATATCATCGCGTCCGCATGGGTAAATAATCTATTTTCTATTTTCATCTACAAACCGGATTCCAAAAAAGTTGGGACACTATACCAATCGTGAATAAAAACTGAATGCAATGATGTGGAGGTGCCAACTTCTAATATTTTATTCAGAATAGAACATAAATCACGGAACAAAAGTTTAAACTGAGAAAATGTACCATTTTAAGGGAAAAATATGTTGAATCAGAATTTCATGGTGTCAACAAATCCCCAAAAAGTTGGGACAAGGCCATTTTCACCACTGTGTGGCATCTCCCCTTCTTCTTACAACACTCAACAGACGTCTGGGGACCGAGGAGACCAGTTTCTCAAGTTTAGAAATAGCAATGCTCTCCCATTCTTGTCTAATACAGGCCTCTAACTGTTCAATCGTCTTGGCCTTCCATGTTGCACCTTCCTCTTTATGATGCGCCAAATGTTCTCCATAGGTGAAAGATCTGGACTGCAGACTGGCCATTTCAGTACCCGGATCCTTCTCCTACGCAGCCATGATGTTGTGATTGATGCAGAATGTGGTCTGGCATTATCTGGTTGAAAAATGCAGGGTCTTCCTTGAAAGAGATGACGTCTGGATGGGAGCATATGTTGTTCTAGAACCTGAATATATTTTTCTGCATTGATGGTGCCTTTCCACACATGCAAGCTGCCCATGCCACACGCACTCATGCAACCCCATACCATCAGAGATGCAGGCTTCTGAACTGAGCGCTGATAACAACTTGGGTTGTCCTTGTCCTCTTTGGTCCGGATGACATGGCGTCCCAGATTTCCAAAAAGAACTTTGAATCGTGACTCGTCGGACCACAGAACAGTCTTCCATTTTGCCAAACTCCATTTTAAATGATCCCTGGCCCAGTGAAAACGCCTGAGCTTGTGGATCTTGCTTAGAAATGGCTTCTTCTTTGCACTGTAGAGTTTCAGCTGGCAACGGCGGATGGCACGGTGGATTGTGTTCACTGACAATGGTTTCTGGAAGTATTCCTGAGCCCATTCTGTGATTTCCTTTACAGTAGCATTCCTGTTTGTGGTGCAGTGTCGTTTAAGGGCCCGGAGATCACGGGCATCCAGTATGGTTTTACGGCCTTGACCCTTACGCACAGAGATTGTTCCAGATTCTCTGAATCTTCGGATGATGTTATGCACAGTTGATGGTGATAGATGCAAAGTCTTTGCAATTTTTCGCTGGGTAACACCTTTCTGATATTGCTCCACTATCTTTCTGCGCAACATTGTGGGAATTGGTGATCCTCTACCCATCTTGGCTCCTGAGAGACACTGCCACTCTGAGAAGCTCTTTTTATACCCAATCATGTTGCCAAATTACCTAATTAGTGTTAATTGGTCTTCCAGCTCTTCGTTATGCTCAAATTTACTTTTTCCAGCCTCTTATTGCTACTTGTCCCAACTTTTTTGGGATTTGTTGACACCGTGAAAATTTGAATCAACGTATTTTTCCTTTAAAATGATACATTTACTCGGATTAAACGTTTGATCTGTCATCTATGTTCTATTACAAATAAAATATTGACATTTGCCATCTCCACATCATTGCATTCAGTTTTTATTCACAATTTGTTTAGTGTCCCAACTTTTTTGGAATCCGGTTTGTAATGAGAGTGCTGTTGTTTTGCCTTTTATATATATACATACATATTTATTCATACACAAAATATAACACACGTGTTTAATATATTTTAATATATCCACGGATCGGCAAAACACGGACAGCGACAATGTGCGTTCCGCATTTTGCGGACCGCACATTGCCTACACTAAGAGAAAATGCCTATTCTTGTCCGCTATTGCGGACAAGAATTGGACATGTTCTATTTTTTTAAGGAACGGTATTGCAGATCGGGGCCGCACGTCATGCTTCCCATATGTAGTGTCCCACTAGGTAAAGGTGGGCACTACACAAGGGTTAATATGTCTGTTGTACTACTGTGATGTTTCTGTTCATTTTCCCTGTGTTATCTGGGTAGCAGGCCTATTGGAGTGTAGTTTAGCCTCCTATACACTAGAGGGAGCTAGTAAGCCTTTAGTATAGCTAGGCCCAGACAGGGAAGGGCAGTGCAGTCCAGGTGGCTAGTAGTGTAGTCTAGCCAGCCTGAAGTTCCTGAGTCGTTTTCTAGCTCAGAAGAGTCACCCCATGAGAAGAGTTTTCCTCCTGGGAGAAACCTGCAGTTTCCACAAGCAGAAGCAGAGCCAGTATCCAGCTAAGACAAGTAAGCTGAAGGGCAGAGGAGTCATAAATATAGAGCAAGGATAAATACGGGAGGAAGATTATTTGCCAAAGATAAAAGCCAGCATTTGGGCATACGGGCCTTGGAATACAGCCAGACAGAATAACTGAGGAATAGTGCAGCCTGGTCTGGGAAGTGTTGATTTTTACCCTTTGAGTATCTTGCAAAGAACTTTTGCCTGCCATCTATAAAGAGCCTGCTGATTGTTATGGCTTCAATGTGAAAACTCAACTGTACAAAGTTGAACTGTTGTTCCAGTAAAGCAAAGTTTGGTTTACCATACAACCGTGTTCCTCCATTACTGCAACTATAAATCGGTGTGCCACCGTTACAGGCACTGGCATCACAATTCTGAAAGGGACCTTGCCCCAGGCACATAAAACACCTGCAACATCCAGGGACCTCATCCACCATCAGGCCTGGTCCCTATATACAGAGTGTGCCCCAGAGGACTCCTGTGCCAGCCTCTCCTTCACTGCCGTATGCCTGCCCAGTGTTTTCCTACAAAACTGTGAGTAACTCTCACTTGCCCATAAACTGTGACCTCACCATTGCAATACCCTGCAGGTGTGGCGTGCTGCATAAATTGGCGTCATGAACAGGATACGATCATTCCTGCGCCACTGCAGACTATAAACTGTGTGCCGTTATATACCTATAAAGTGACTAAGCCCTACTTGTTTATTGAAAAATTGCTGGGCCAAAGAACTGTAATAATTTGCGGCGTGAAACTGTATAGCATATGGACTGTTTTGCTGCTTATTTAGTCACCGCTTTCTGTCAGTGAATAGGCAGCTCTTTTCTGCTCAAAGACGGCCGCTTAAGCTGACTGGATTAATAGTGAGCCTCGTTGTGCCCGTTTGCCGTGAAAAAGACAAGAAGAAGGTACCGCCCAGCCTGCAAGGAGGAAAAACACCGCCCTGTCTGGAGAGAGGATACCGCCTACCTGGAATCACGGAGTTCGAAGAGGCCGCGCCTACCTTCTGACACTGTGTGTGGGACTCCCGTCTGACGTCGCCATGCATCTCGCGAGATTTGGAGCGAGCACCGCCGGAGTAAGTACAAACTTTACCATTTACCGGCCCCTTCATATAACTGTACCGGGGAGGTCCCGACCATTGCTAGGAGACCTGGGAGGGTCCCCCATTAGCAATAAGAGACTTAACCTGAAAAAAAAAATCTGTCCATCTTAGCTCCAGTCTGCTCCGCAGTTCCTTAAAGGGCCATACCCATTTAGCAACACTATGTCCGCACCTGGAGAAGCAGGCCAGGCGGCCCCTTATGTGCCTACCGAAGTGCCCAAAGCTGATAATAGGGTGCCTGCCGCCGCGGCAGCATCATGCCACTGACCATGCCGTATTGTTTTGGGGCCCCCTGGTTCCCGCGATATTCCGGAGAAGCCCATAAATTAAAGGACTTTAGAGACCAGATCCTGTACTAATTCCGGCTCTACCCAATCTCTGCTGAACAACAAATGGAGATCCTCCTAGCTCAGTTAGAAGGGGCCGCCCGCAGAGAAGTCATGTCATGGCCCCGTTCTGAAAAGAGTAGCCTGGAGCAGATTTTTGATCGCCTTGGCACCACATTTGAGGCCAGAATGGTGTCCGAAGTAAAAATGTGATTTTTCAGCAGGAAGCAACAGCCTGGGGAGTCGCTCCGTGATTTTGCTCTGTCCTTGCAAGAGACCCTGCGGGCTGTAGTCCAGGTGGACCCCAAGGAGGCCGAGGACCAGGACAGGACTCTTAGAGAGCAGTTCATTGCGGGTATAAGTACTGAACATTTAAAGGGCCAGCTGAGGATGCTGTCAGCTCAACACCCAAATTGTGCATTTTTGGACTTTAAAGAGCTGGCCATCAGTTTTCTAGGCCAAAACCTGGCCACAGGGCCAGCAGCCTCCCCTGAACCGCCGGCTTGTCCACCAAAGACTGTCAATGTGGGGCCGGCTGGAGTCTCAGTCTCCAGTAACAGATGTAGTGGCAGCACTAATGGAGCAAGTAAACTATATCACTCTGAGCTTAGAGAAAGTATGCAAGAAAATAGAGGAATGGGAGAGACCATTGTTACTGGAAGATGAAGGCCCTGTTCCTTCAAGGCTCCCGCCTGCATATAGAGATGTATACCCAAAGGAACCTGATGGATGACCAAGTTACCGGTCTAGAAATCGTAAGCAGCCTGTCTGTCACTATTGTAAAAAATATGGACATACCGAATCAATGTGCTAGCAGTTAAATGGGCAAACCCTGAGGCAGAGGACCGCCCCTTGGGAGGTAGAACAGTAGGTCCAAAGGATCCAAGCTAGATGCCTAAATATGTAGGATATCTTCCAAAAATTAACATGTGTATCAACGGGATATCTTTTGAAGCCCTGCTGGATACTGGGTCTCAGGTCACCACCATCCAACGACCTGCCTTTGACAAGTTCTGGGATTTAAGTCTCCTCACCCAGCCACCAGAGTCCTGGCTAGATATCATTGCCAGCAACAGTAAGCCAGTGAAAGTCTATGGGTACTGGGAACCTACTCTTCAGGTGGGAGAAGCCACCTTACCACAGCAAGGAGTGATTGTGGTACAAGCAGGAGATAAAGGAGGACACCCTGTGATCCTAGGGACTAATATCTTTAAAAATTGTTACTCCGAAGTGCTTGAAGCTTTGAAATAAACTATATTTTCGGCCTTGCCTGCTTCCAGAAGAGTCATTCAAAAGGCTATCAGTGTGCTGTGTGCTCAGCAAAGGTTTACCAATGGAAAATGAGAAATCTGTACTGTCCGGATCCAGGATAACCGGCCGGTAATTCTGCCTCCAAATTCCCAGATCATCCTCAGCTTTTCCAGGTGTCTTTCCAGGATGTGATCCGTCTGCCTGCCACGGAGACGTTCCAGACCGCACAGAGCAGCAGCATCACTGCCAGCGCCCCTACAACATCCTGGTGGGAAGAACTTCATGTGGGGAACGAATCCACCCCGAAGGAGCAAATAGAGGGAGTTCTGAATCTGGTGAAAGAACACCACAAGGCCTTCAGCAAGCACTCCACGGACTACGGAGAGGTCAGTGTAATCAAACACACCATACCCACTGGCTCTCATCCTCCTATCAAGACCCATACCACCTACTACCTATCAGTCTGTAAAAGAGATGATACAAGAGATGAAAGACTCTAATATAGTCCAGGACAGTCATAGTCCCTGGGCTGCGCCCCTAGTTCTTGTCCGAAAAAAAGATAAGGTAAGGCAGGTAAGGCAGCATAAGGTTCGGCGTAAATTACAGAAAAATATATCAAATCACCCACAAAGACGCTTATCCGTTACCACGCATTGAGGAGTCCTTGACTGCCCTGGGGTCATCAGCCTACTTCTCCACTATGGACTTAACTAGCGGGTACTGGCAGGTACCTATGGCTCCAGAAGATCGTGAGAAGACCGCTTTCACTACACCTATGGGCCTGTTTGAATTTAATTACATGCTGTTCGGGCTGTGTAACGCTCCAGGGACATTCCAGCGGCTGATGGAACGTTGTCTAGACCATAGAAATTTTGAGACTGTACTACTATACCTGGATGACGTCATTTTATATTCCAAGATGTATGAGGACCATTTAATACACCTAGCTGAAGTGTTTCAAGTTCTTACTAAATATGGCCTTAAAATCAAGCCGTCCAAGTGCCACCTGCTGAAACCAACAGTAAAGTACCAACAGTAAAGTACGTTGTCAGTGCTGAAGGAGTCCAACCTGATCCTGATAAACTTGCCCCTGTTCGTAATTGGCCTACTCCCACCACCGTGAAAGAGGTGAGAAGTTTCCTCAGCTTTGCAGGATATTATAGACGCTTCATCCCGCATTTTGCACAAATTGTGGATCCAATCCAGGAACTCCTAAGGGGGCATCCCAAGAAGAGTCCAAAGACTCCTATCCCTGTTGAATGGAATATAGAACGGAAGATTGCCTTCCAGCTCTTAAAGAAGAAGCTAACAGAACCCCCTATCCTGGGTTACCCGGATTATCAGAAGCTGTTCCACCTCTACACGGATGCCAGTAAAAGAGGCCTGGGAGCCGTGTTGGTCCAAGTGCAAGCCAACTATGACTTCACTGTGAAATACCGGGCAGGCCGCTCCAATGACAATGCTGATGCCCTGTCTCGGCTCCCCACTACAGAAGCCCCAGATGAACCAAAGGATGCCTGGGAAGAAGTGGAAATGCCAGCGTTTTACAATAAATTCGCTCAACAGGATAATATCCGCACTGAAAACCACTCCGATGCCGATTCTTCCTCATCAGATATTCCGGAGTCCAGGGGCGACCAAGAAAGGTGGATTAAGCTCCAGTCCGAAAGTAGAGTCCTCGGTGAACTGCTCGACTTCCTTACCAGTGGAAGAACTCCTGAGAGAGTCTGCAGGAAGAGTGCAGACCCAGAACTAATGACACTGTGGAGAGATCGCCACCAACTCTTCCTTCAAAAAGGCCTGTTGCTTAGAAGGAGCCTGGATCCAGTGTCCTGTGATAGGATATATCAGATCCTCATACCACGTCGAGATGCCAGTCTGGTGTTAGAGATGTATCATAACCAGTCCGGACACTTCGGCGTGCAGAAGACTGAGGCCACCATTCGCAGGAGATTCTATTGGATCGGGATAAGAGAAGACATTGAGAAATGGTGCCGAGAATGCACTGCTTGTGCTGTGGGGCGAAGTGAACGCCATGAACAGAGGGCGCCTCTCCTTCCAATTGTGAGTAAAACTCCTTTAGAACTTGTTGCTATTGATCATGTGAAGTTGGAGTCGAGTCGCTCAGGGTCTACTTATGCCATGACCATTATTGATCACTTCACTAAGTTTGTCGTAGCAGTGCCTGTGAAAGACCTGACAGCTAAGACGACAGCGGAGGCGTTCTGGAAGCATTTCCTCCTGCCCTATGGCTGCCCAGAGAGGATCCTCACTGACCAAGGGTCTGCGTTTGAGTCACAGCTGTTCCAAGAGATGTGCCTACTGCATAATTGCCAGAAAGTCCGGACCACCGCCTATTATCCGCAAGGTAACGGACTCTGTGAAAAGATGAATCAAACTCTCATTGAAATGCTGAGAGCAGTACCCCCTGAGACAAGGGGTGATTGGCCTACTCTGTTGCCACAACTCATGTATACCTATAACAACACAATTCACACCGGGTACACACCTTTCTATCTGATGTTCAGCCGTCAAGGGAGGTTGCCTGCTGACCACTCCCTAGATGTACAAGTGCCTGATGTCTTCAATCTACTACCAAAGACTGATTGGGTTGTGGAGCATCAACGACGTCTCCTCAATGCTAAGGAGATCGTTCAGGAGCACATGGAGAATGCCCGGGAACGACAGCAAAGAGACTATGACCTGGCTGCTCATGCGGAACCCCTAGTTCTAGGAGACATGGTGTGGAATAACAACCATCGAACCAGTAAATTGGACAGTAAATGGGAAAGGATTCCCTATGTCATTTCTGCCATTCCTAATGCTGAGGCTCACATTTACCAAATCTCCAGAGAAGGTAAAGGCTCCCAAGTTGTACATAGAAATCGTTTAAAACCCTGTATAGAAGGAGAACCTGCAGCAGAGGACATTGAGCCGGAGTCTCCTGAGCCCGAATTGTCAGCCCAACCTGTTGATCCTATGCAGGCTGTTGAGAACCTAATACATGACAAAGATCCACTTCATTGGTTTCTCACACCCTGGTTGAACTTGGTGGTACCAGCTCAGGTTCCTGCCAGTTCTCAACTCCAGGGCAATCTGTCCCAGAGCGTACCTAAAACAGCTCCAGAGCCTATGAGCTCCTCTGACCCTCCTGAGCCAAGGCAGGGAGAACCTCTGCCAGTAAGGAGGTCCACACGGTCTACCAAGGGGCACCCACCTGTGAGATTTGGAGACTATATTATGGGCCCAGGTAGCCCCTCACGGGAAACCCCTGTTTAACCTTCTACAAGCCCCGGCTACGGACTCATTTTGTTCTTTGAGCATCCAGGAACTTATGTTATATTTGCATTTTCTATGGACTATTATTATGGACTATCCTGGTTATCCTTGATTCGCTGTACCAGGTCAGCGCCCCCTGTTCCCTTATATTATCCTGAGAGAAGAGAACAACGCTCCTTTTCACTGCACTTTCCAGTGGAACTGCTTGATATATTGATACTAGTAATGTGGTGATTACTGTATATTCCTGTTCTCCACTTTGTCTTTCAGGTTAAAGTTTCCAGCTGGGTGGGCCCCTTATGTTGCGCCGAGGACGGGCAACGTCATAGCATGGCGGTATGTAGTGTCCCACTAGGTAATGGTGGGCACTACACAAGGGTTAATATGTCTGTTGTACTACTGTGATGTTTTTGTTCACTTTCCCTGTATTATCTGGGTAGCAGGCCTATTGGAGTGTAGTTTAGCCTCCTATACACTAGAGGGAGCTAGTAAGCCCTTAGTATATATAGCTAGGCCCAGACAGGGAAGGGCAGTGCAGACAAGGTGGCTAGTAGTGTAGTCTAGCCAGCCTGAAGTTCCTGAGTCGTTTTCTAGCTCAGAAGAGTCACCCCATGAGAAGAGTTTTCCTCCTGGGAGAAACCTGCAGTTTCCACAAGCAGAAGCAGAACCAGTATCCAGCTAAGACAAGTAAGCTGAAGGGCAGAGGAGTCATAAATATAGAGCAAGGATAAATACGGGAGGAAGATTATTTGCCAATGATAAAAACCAGCATTTGGGCATACGGGCCTTGGAATACAGCCAGACAGAATAACTGAGGAATAGTGCAGCCTGGTCTGGGAAGTGTTGATTGTTACCCTCTGAGTATCTTGCAAAGGACTTTTGCCTGCCATCTATAAAGAGCCTGCTGATTGTTAGGGCTTCAATGTGGAACTGAAAACCCAACTGTACAAAGTTGAACTGTTGTTCCAGTAAAGCAAAGTTAGGTTTACCATACAACCGTGTTCATCCATTACTGCAACTATAAATCGGTGTGCCACCGTTACAGGCACTGGCGTCATGATTCTTAAAGGGACCTTGCCCCAGGCACATAAAACACCTGCAACATCCAGGGCACCTCATCCACCATCAGGCCTGGTCCCTATATACAGAGTGTGCCCCAGAGGACTCCTGTGCCAGCCTCTCCTTCACTGCCATATGCCTGCCCAGGGTTTTCCTACAAAACTGTGAGTAACCCTCGCTTACCCATAAACCGTGACCTCACCATCGCAATACCCTGCAGGTCTGGAGTGCTGCACATAGAAATGTATGGGTCTGCAATGGAATTGTGGATGGAATTGTGGAATTGTGGATGTGTGAATGGAGCCTAAGTATGTGTACATATAAATATATATATATGACTATACATACACATATGTATATATACATATATTTACACACATGTGTATGTGTGTGTATACATTGCAATGCATGGGCGCCAACAGTGTGTCCACTGTTTGCAGACATGAACTCATTAATTTAAATGGGGTCTGCAATCTGCATCCAACAGTACTTTTTCACAGTGCGGAGGCATAGACAGAAAACCCATGGATGCACTCCATAGGTTTCCAATCTGTGCTTCCATTCCAGACCACACCGTATCTTTCGTATTTCAGACCCATCACTTGATATGGTGCGCACACGGCTGGTGCCTGTATATTGCAGACCCCCTGTTCGCTGGCCTAAAGCTGTACCTCCTTCCAGTATCCGGCAGGACAGTCCCGGATTTCCGTGGCGGTCCTGGTACAGGGGAGGTATGTCGGAAATGGATCAGTTTTGCCCTAATGCATTCTGAATGGAAAAGGGCATCAGTTTGCCTCCGATCAGTCACCATTCCGCTTTGGAGGCGGACACCAAAACGCTGTCCGCTTGATGAAACTGAGCTAAACGGATCAGTCCTGGCACACAATGTAAGTCAATGGGGACGGATCAGTTTTCTCTGGCACTATAGAAAACGGATCCGTCTCCCATTCACTTTCAATGGTGTTCAAGATGGATCAGTTATGGTTATAGAAGACCTAATACAAATGGATCCGTTTATGACGGATGCATGCGGTTATATTATGGTAACAGAACCGTTTTTGCAGATCCATGACGGATCCACAAAAAACACAAGTAGCCTTGGGCACGTAGTGTCCCTCTTCCTTCTATTCTAAAGTTGGGAGGTATGCTAAAGCACTGATGAAATGACACCTAATGTGCTGTTGTCACTATAGCATCACAAGTAGGCAGAGATGTCATGTGACTGCTCCCCGGGAGATGCTTGCTGTGATGCATGCTGGGATTTTTACTTTCACTTTGCAGCTGCTCCACCCACACAGCCCCTCATTAATGGGAGCATGCTATGCCGAATGCAGTAGAAAAATGATATATATACAGTATATCTGTCATGATACAAATTCCTCTTGGCTTTAGTTATTGTCTGGGGCACTTTATTGATTTTTATACTTATGGTGGCCAACCCCTTTAACATTTTCGGGTGACAATAAACATTTTTTTTTGGTCATAGACCCCTGCTCTACCAAATAGACAGGTTAATACATTTCACAAATTTTTCTGTTACATTATTGGGTTGACATTATACAATTTTAGATGTGAATATACCCCTGCACTGCATAGGTGACAGGGAATAAAATTTCCGATTTTTTTTTTCTTTAATTGATGTGCGCCACCTCGTTTGATTCAATGCTAAAACTTTAACAAGTTGTACCACATTTGCGCTTTAATAATTTGTCCAACAATTCCGCTTTACTCTTTTGGCCAACATTTGGGCTTCTGTAATTTGTACCACATTTGCGCTTTAACACCTTTTCCCACATTTCCGCTTTACTCTTTTGGCCCACATTTGGGCTTCTGTAATTTGTCCAAAATTTTTGCCTCAATAATTTTTCCCATAATTCCGCTTTACTCTTCTGTCCCACATTAAGGCTTCTGTAATTTGTCCAAAACTTTCGCCTCAAATTTGTTTTCCCATAATTCCGCTTTACTCTTCTGGCAAACATTTGGGCTTCTGTAATTTGTCCAAAATTTTGACCTCAATAATTTTTCCCATAATTCCGATTTACTCTTCCGGCCCACATTTGGGCTTCTGTAATTTGTCCCACATTTGCAATTTAACAGATTTTAGCACATTTCCGCTGAACCCCAATTTTTTAAAATAGATTTATCTCCCTTAAATTTGGTCTCTTTTTCTCACACTCCCTCTCCGGCGTGGAACCCTGATTCGCCGATAACCGTGATCAACATGGTAGGCTCAGAAGAGAACATCGAAAGTTGATAGAGAAGATATTCAAATGGATGGTGGATGTCACTGGGGCACCTCTACATAGGTGACAGGAACATAAATTTTAAAAAATCGTCAATTAAATTGTCAGATGACATTTTTAAAATTTTGCCGTATAGAAACCCCTGCTCTGCATAGTTGACAGGGAATAGAATTTAATAAATTCTTCAGTAATTAATGTGCTCCACATCCTTTCATTCAATGCTTAAACTTTAAAAATTTGTCACACTTTTATGCTTTAATAATTTCTCCATAATTCAACTCTATAATTCTAAATTAGAAAAAATGAATCCTCCCTTGGATGTGGTCTCTCTTTCTCACGCTCCCTCTCCGGCATAGAACCCTGATTCCCCACCACCCGTGATCACCATGGTAGGCGCAGAAAAGAACATAGAAAGTTTATAGAGCAGAAATTAAATTTGATTGTGAACATCACAGGGACGTGCGACATGGTGGGGCAGTAAGTTTGCACACGCGTACATGAACTGACTAACAGGGGTAAGCCCCTGCAACTTCTGGGTCTCCAAATTGAGCACTTGGTCTGAGCTTGCCCTTTACCCTTGGAGGTGCTGGCCTGCCCTACAGCCAGTGTATTGTCTGAACGTGTGTTTAGCACGACTGCAGGGGGTTATCACAAGTTACATTTCCCAATGTTTTGGGGTGTACACTCATTTAAAAAAATAAAAATAAATTTAAAACCAAAAAGCTGTGTAGGCTACCTCCTCCACCGCCGCTTCCACCTACACATCCACCGCCTCCTCATCCTCCTACTCCAAATGGACCTCATCCTCCTAGATCAAGATTATAATATTTTATTTTTACGTATTTTATGTTATTTAACCAGCTCAGCTCCCCTAGCTTAAACCCCCTTAATGACCAGACCACTTTTTACAATTCTGCACTACACTACTTTCACGGTTTATTGCTCGGTCATACAACTTACCACCCAAATTAATTTTACCTCCTTTTCTTCTCACTAATAGAGCTTTCATTTGGTGGTATTTCATTGCTGCTAACATTTTAACTTTTTTTGATATTAATTAAAATTGACCGAAATGTTTGCAAAAAAATGACATTTTTCACTTTCTGTTGTAAAATTTTTCAATTAAAACTACATTTCTATATCAATTTTTCTCTAAATTTATTGTTCTACATGTCTTTGATTTGAAAAAAATGCAATAAGTGTATATTTATTGGTTTGGGTAAAAGCTATAGCGTTTACAAACTATGGTGCAAAAATGTGAATTTACGCACTTTGACTTTCTGAGCACCTGTCATGTTTCCTGAGGTTCTACAATGCCCATACAGTAGAAACACCCCACAAATGACCCCATTTTGGAAAGTAGACACCCTAAGGTATTCGCTGATGGGCATAGTGAGTTCATGGAAGTTTTAATTTTTTGTCACAAGTTAGCGGAAAATGATATTTATTTATTTATTACAAAGTCTCATATTCCACTAACTTATGACAAAAAATAAAAATTTAAATGAACACGCCATGCCCCTCAAGAAATACCTTGGGGTGTCTTCTTTCCAAAATGGGGTCACATGTGGGGTATTTATACTGCCCTGGCATTTTAGGGGCCCTAAAGCGTGAGAAGTAGTTTGGAATCCAAATGTGTAAAAAATGCCCTGTGAAATCCTAAAGGTGCTCTTTAGAATTTGGGCTTCTTTGCACACCTATGCTGCAAAAAAGTGTCACACATGTGGTATCGCCATACTCAGAAGAAGTAGGGCAATGTGTTTTGGGGTGTATTTTTATATATACCCATACTGTGTGTGAGAAATATCTCTGTAAATGACAACTTTAAAAAAATGTTTATACAAAGTTGTCAGATTACAGAGGTATTTCTCTCACCCAGCATGGGTATATGTAAAAATACACTCCAAAACACATTTCCCTACTTCTTCTGAGTACGGCGATACCACATGTGTGACACTCTTTTGCAGCTTAGGTGCGCAAAGGGGTCCAAATTCCAATGAGTATATTTTAGGAGGGCATTTTTAGGCATTTGGATTCCAGACTTCTCACGCTTTAGGGCCCCTAAAATGCCAGCGCAGTATAAATACCCCACATGTGACCCCATTTTGGAAAGAAGACACCCCAAGGTATTCCGTGAGGGGCTGAGGGGCATGGCGAGTTCATAGAAGTTTTTTTTGGGGGGGCACAAGTTAGCGTAAATTTTTTTTTTTCTCACAAAGTCTCCCTTTCCGCTAACCTGTGACAAAAAGTTCAATCTTTCATGGACTCAATATGCCCCTCAGCGAATACCTTGGGGTGTCTACTTTCCGAAATGGGGTCATTTGTGGGGTTTGTTTACTGTTCTGGCATTTTGGGCGGGGCTAAATTGTGAGCAACCCTGTAAAGCCTAAAGGTACTCATTGGACTTCCGTCCCCTTTGTGCACCTAGGCTGCAAAAAAGTGTCACACATGTGGTATTGCTGTACTCAGGAGAAGTAGGGCAATGTGTTTTGGGGTGTATTTTTACATATACCCATGCTGGGTGAGAGAAATATCTCTGTAAATTGGCAACTTTGTATAATTTTTTTTTTAAAGTTGTCATTTACAGAGATATTTCTCACACACAGTATCGGTATATGTAAAAATACACCCCAAAACACATTGCCCTACTTCTCCTGAGTACGGCAATACCACATGTGTGACACTTTTATGCAGCCTAGGTGCACAAAGGGGCCCAAATTCCAATGAGTACCTTTTAGGAGGGCATTTTTAGGCATTCAGATTCCAGACTTCTTCTCACGCTTTAGGGCCCCTAAAATGCCAGGGCAGTATAAATACCCCACATGTGAACCCATTTTGGAAAGAAGACACCCCAAGGTATTCCGTGAGGGGCATGGCGAGTTCATAGAATATTTTTTTATTTTTTTTGGCACAAGTTAGCGGAAAATGATTTTGTAAGAGAAAAAAAAAAAAAAAAAACATTTTCTGCTAACTTGTGCCCAAAAAAATATTCTAGGAACTCACCATGCCCCTCATGGAATACCTTGGGGTGTTTTCTTTCCAAAATGGGGTCACTTATGGGGTATTTATACTGCCCTGGCATTTTTGGGCCCTAAAGCGTGAGAAGTCTGGAATATAAATGTCAAAAAATTTAGGATTCCGTGAGGGGTATGGTGAGTTCATGTGAGATTTGATTTTTTGTCACAAGTTAGTGGAATATCAGACTTTGTAAGAAAAAAATATATATATTTCCGCTAACTTGTGCCCAAAAAAAAAATCTTCTATGAACTCGCCATGCGCCTCAAAAGTGATCTTTATAGCGCCGCAGCGATTTTACGGTGTTTTTGCAGTCATCGGGAAAAAAAAATTCTTTCACTGCGGTGGGGCAGACTGAACGCAAGGCCTGATCGGGCGAACACTGCGTTTTTTGTAGAGCCTATAGAACATGTCCTATTCTTGTCCGCAATTGCGGACAAGAAAAGGCATTTTCTATATAGTTCTGGCAATGTGCGGATCCGCAAAGTGTGGAAAGCACATTGCCGGTGTCCGTGTTTTGCAGATCCACGGTGTTCGTCTTTTGCGGATCCATGGTTCCGCAAAACACATACGGGCGTCTGAATGGAGCCTTACAGGGGGGTGATCAATGACGGGGGGTGATCAGGGGTTAATAAGGGGTTAATAAGTGACGGGGGGTAGTGTAGTGTGGTGCTTGGTGCTACTTATTACAGAGCTGCCTGTGGCCTCTGGTGGTCGATCCAAGCAAAAGGGACCACCAGAGGACCAGGTACCAGGTATATCAGATGCTGTTAACAAAACAGCGTCTGATATACCTTTCAAGGGTTAAAAAAATTGCATCTACAGCCTGCCAGCGAATGATCGCCGCTGGCAGGTTGTAGATCAACTAGTTTACCTTCCGATCCTGTGAACGCACGCTCCTGTGAGCTCGCGTTCACAGGAAATCTTGCGTCTCACGAGATGACACGCCGATGCGTTAACGAGGAATAACCCGGCCGCCCGCAGGACGTAGCGGTTAAAGTCATTTCCCTATCTACAGTACATTTGTTTAAAGAAGACTTGCCATGCTCTTAACCACATTTTGATGCCATTTGCAGCCCTCTAGACCTTTCCATGGCATTTTTCGAGCCATTTTAGTGCTCAAAAGTTCGGGTCCCCATTGACTTCAATGGGGTTTGGGTTCGGGGTCAAGCTTTTTTCCGAAGTTCGGCCGAACCCAAACATCCAGGTGTCCGCTCAACTCTAGCTATAAGCTATAAGCCAAAAGCCAGGTATATTTAAGCCACCAATCTATCCATGAGGCAGACAGGCTGAGTCAGCATACCTTACAATGGCAGCCTTATGCACTATGAGACATCCCAAACTAGCTCTTATCTGATTGAGAGCCAGTAAGGCTCAAAGTTACTTCAGATCTGTTGGATGGCTTGGGTGGACCTGCGCGCCTAGATCAATATCATTAGGGAGACAAAACATTTTCTGATTGTCCTAACACAATATTCAATAACCTTTCGATACAGTTTTGTCATGTAAAAACTAATTTGTATAAACATGGACATATGGGAAAGACATGCAAATGAGCAGAATCTAACTTATTTTTTAGCTGAAAAAAACACTTTTATGGAAAATTTGCAATCTACACTACTCATGAACAGCTCTATCTATTGATTTCATAGTCTTATGACAAGAGTAATAGTCTTTTCAATTAAGATTATGAAACCAATAGATGGCGCTGTTCATGAATATTCATGATTATTATGTTAGGACAATCAGAAAACTTTTTGTCTCCCTAATGATATTATTCTAGGTGTGCAGGTTCACCCAAGCCATCCAACAGATCTGAAGTAACTTCTCAGATGAGAGTTGGTTTTGAATGTCTCATAGTACACAAGGCTGCCATTGTTAGGTATGCTGACTAAGCTTGTTATCTGTCATGGATAGGTTATGGCTTGCACATATGTCTCTTTTGGCATATAGCCTTTGTGTGGTTGTCTATTGTATGTTGTAGATAATAGAAGTCCAAGAAGCATCCAGCAATCCTATTAATGCTATTTCCAAACCATTTTGATGGGGTTTCCATCCATTTCTAACCTTTTTTTGTGAACCAGACACCCTCTTCTCTTCCGAGTAGGGGGGTCTGGGGTTATCCCATTGACTTCCATTGTGCTTGGTGGAGCACACGAGCATACCGATGTGTTCGGCCCGAGTACACAAGCACTTTGGTCCTCGATTAATACTACTGCCTATCATTCTGACACAGTAATTGTTTCACTACCAGAAAGGATTAGCTATGTATGTTGGTGCAATGTACACTTATGTACACCGAGATACACTCTCCCATAAGTTTACCTTCAGGTTGGCAAAGACCTGACTTAATGCGCTTTATGACAAATTAATTCGTAACTATCTGAATTTCTTGGTGAAATTCTGTGAAACGTCCAAATCAAATTTTTGAAAACTTTGTTCATCTCTAATCAGAGGTCAGTTTGCACATATGAGAGGTCTGGATGCCAAGTTGACTGATTACGTGTAAGAGACAGCCCTGCAATGAATAAAGCCTTGGTCCGGACGGATTCACAGCAGCTTTTTATAAAACTTTCAAATCCCTTTAATAGCATTTCTCCTTCATGCCCATTCACACTCCAAACTTTTGAGGCCCACATGACTGTTGTCCCTAAACCAAATAAGGACTATTCGGCATGCAGCAACTATCACCCAATTTTCTTAATCAATTGTGACATCAAACTATACTCCAAACTGTTAAGAAATCATCTGAGGGATGTTTGCTACCATTCATGTTGATCAGGCTGGTTTGTTCCAGGAAGGGAGGCCAAGAATAACACTTACTCTCAGCCTAATCTCACATGTCCAATGCCGCAAGATACCTTTCTGTTTATTATGGCGATTGATAGGGTCCATTAGAGGTTCTTATGGGCAACCTTGCGCCAACTAGGCTTGGGTTTTCACTTTATGAGGTGATAGCTTTGAAATCGAAGCCAACAGCTAGGATAAGAGTCAATGGCTCTATTGAAATAACAAACAGTGAACGTCAGGGATGTCCTGTATATCTTGACAATGGAACATCTTGCAACAATGCTACTGAATAACCTTAATATTCATGAAGTTAGAGTGGACAATAAACACCATAAACTGCATTGTTTGCAGATCATTTACTGTTATGTGTGTCCTCTCCTAGAATGTTTCTCCTTTTGGTTCTTAAAGAATTTGAAATGTTGGGCATTTAAACTATTTCAAAGCTAACGAATCCAAGATAGAATCTCTCAATATCTCCCTAACCACCTCAAAATTACATTCTTTGGAGAAAAAAATGACAGGTTGAAGTGGCGGAAGATCAGTATCACTTATCTTGGTGTGATGAAAGAGATAAAGATGGATATATTTCCAAGGTTTCTCTATTACTTCCAGACCGGCTCTACATGCTTACCAATTGGTTATTTTAGGACCTTGCATTATACTATTTGCATAGGGCACTAGTAGGCCACAACTGAATAAAAGCATCTTAACAAACGCCAAATCTGTTGGTGGGGTGGGTTAACCCGATCTGTAACTATATGATGAGGCAACTCTTATTGCCAGAATATTGGACCGGGTGCACTCAGAATCTACCAAAGAATGGATGGAGTTGGAATTCCATTTTTCCCCTTGGTACCTAAGGATTGCCACTTGACTACAACTAGAGGACAGACAATGACTAGGTCAGGCTCAATTCTTGAATGCTCATACTCTGGTGATCTGGAATAATTGGGTATCTAAAAGGAAGATTTCCACTAGACACGTCGCCCTCTCTGGACCTTGGGTCTTGAAAATGTGTACGCTTGCACATGGCATTTCTTTGGGATTCCAGGTAAAGGAGAAGAATTTTAAAAGAATATTGAATTGGTATTGCTGCCGGTATGTGCTCACCTGTCCCTGAGACTTGTTGAAGGTGTGGTTCGGAACATGGTTCCACATCTGGTGGGCCTGTCCTAACATCAAAACTAGAGATGAGCAAATTTTTAAAAAATTCAATTCGCTGGTTCATCAAAATTTTTGGGAAAAATTTGGTTTGATCCGAATAAATCTGCAGCGAATTGCGTTAAAAAACAGCTATTTCCTGGCTGCTGAGAGCCCTTATAGTGGCGTAGAACACTGTGCCTTGTAGTAACATGCATAGGGAGTCTGTTTTGGTGGTGAAATAATACTGTGAGCCCATATGACATGCAGATGACAGACGTTACTCTTAGAATCACTGCACACTTCACTTACTAGGGCAGTCACGGGGCCAAAACTAACCAAAAACCTCAAGTATGAACTCAGCCTTACAGGTCGATGTTAGCGCCAAGAAGAGGCGCACTACTTTTACACCATTGTCAGCTGATTTCACATAGATGTCTACAGAACCTGTTCTATTAAACGCGTATACAAGTAGAGCCCCCCAGACAGAATGCAGAGGGTGTCAGCAGTAAGTTTGTGTTGACGTCATTGATTAATTTGCCCATCCTCTGATCCGTCAGAACAATAACCCACAAAAAACTGATACTGTCAGTGGAGCATATGCCTTCACTCGGTCAGCATTTGCTCAATAATCCATCAGTATTGCTAATGCCAAAAAAAAAACAGGAGTGGATGTAAAACAGAGATGACACATAAATGGAATATTTGCATGTCTTCTGTGTTTTCTACCCACTCCTGCTTTTGGCATTCTGATAAGACCATGCAAGCCTTACAGCTGCTTCACAGACAGGATTCATTGTGTGTCTCATTTTTGCTTCCTTCTGACAGATCAGAAGAAAGGTCAAATAAATCATATAAATCATGATGTCAGCCAGCCGGATAATAGTGGCAAAATAGTGGCCCGGTCATGAAGTGGGGAGGGGGGAACAGCATGAGAAGTCAACAGAGTGGACCTATGACATAGTGGTGAGCTGAAAGCAGCATGAAGAGACCACAGAGTGGCCCAATAGCAGGGTCTGGAGTTGGCAGCAGAATGAGAAGGCCACCGAGTGGCACAATGACTAAGTCTGAAGTTGGCATCAGTATGGGGAGGCCAACGAGTGGCACAATGACCGAGTCTGGAGGTGGCAGCATCAGGAGAAAGCCACCGAGTGTCACAACAACAGAATCTGGAGGTGGCAGCAGCATAAGTAGGCCACAGAGTAGTACAATGACGAGTCTAGAGGTGCCAGCAGCATGAGTAGGCCACAGAGTGGCACAACAACAGAGTTTGGAGTTGGAAGCAGTATGAGTAGGCCACAGAGTGGCACAATGACCGAGTCTGGAGAAGACAGCAGCACGAGGAGACCACAGAGTGGCAAGATGACATTGTTTGGAGGTGGCATCAGCATCAGGAGGTGACAGAGTGGCAAGGTGACATAGTGTGGATATGGCAGCAGCATCTGGAGACCACAGAGTAGCAAGGTGACATAGTTTGGAGGTGGCATCTGCATCTGGAGGCGACAAAGTGGCAAGGTGACAGTGTGGCGATAGCGGCAGCATCTGGAGACAACAGAGTGGCAAGGTGACAGTGTGGAGATGGAAGCTGCATGAGGAGACCACAGAGTAGCAAGGTGACATAGCTTGGAGGTGGTGGCAGCATGAGGAAACCACAGAGTGGCAAAGTGACATAGTTTGGAGGTGGCAGCATCAGGAGAAAGCCACCGACAACAACAGAGTTTGGAGTTGAAAGCAGCATGAGTAGGCCACAGAGTGGCACAATGACCGAGTCTGGAGATGGCAGCAGCATGAAGAGACAACAGAGTGGCAAGGTGACATAGTTTGGAGGTGGCGACAGCATCAGGAGGCAACAGAGTGGCAAGGTGACATAGTGTGGATATGGCAGCAGCATCAGGAGACCACAGAGTGGCAAGGTGACATAGTTTGGAGATGGCAGCGGCAGCTGCATCAGGAGACCACAAAGTGACCCGGTAACAGAGCGGGGCGGTGTGTGGCAGTACCATTACCCGCTGATGAAGGTGGGTGAAATAAGGAGCACCTGGCATCAGTTGGGTGGCATCAGGCGGGTTGCAGCTGCAAAGTAGGAGCTGAGCAGAATCTCGAGGTGGAAGCAGCATGAGGAGACCAGAGTGGCACAATGACCGATTCTGGAGGTGGCAGCAGTATAAGTAGGCCACAGAGTGACACAATAACCGAGTTTGGAGGTGGCAGCAGCATGAGTAGGCCACAGAGTGGCAAAAGTGACAGAGTGTGGAGGTGGCGGCAGCATCAGGAGGCAAAAGAGTGGCAAGGTGACATAGTGTGGATATGGTGGCAGCATCCGGAGCCAACAGAGTGGCACGGTGACATAGTGTGGATACGGTGGCAGCATCCGGAGACCACAGAGTGGCAAGGTGACATAGTGTGGAGATGGCAGCAGCTGCATAAGGTGATCACCAAGTGACCCGGTAACAGAGTAGGGGGGGGGGGGCTGGCAATACCAGTACCCGCTGATGAAGGTGGGTGAAATCAGTAGCACTAGGCATCAGATGTGTGGCATCAGGCGGGTTGCAGCATCAAAGTAGTAGCTGAGGCAGTGGGCCGTAAAGGACATGTATTGTCCCTGACCGTAGTTACAGCTCCGCACGTCGGCACTGCCGTGCACTTTGGCAGACACTGACAGGATCAAGGACTGGACCACCTTTTGTTCTACATGTGTGTGCAGGGCTGGTACTGCCTTTTTCACAAAGAAATGACGGCTTGGGACTCTCCACCTTGGCTCGGCACAAGCCATCAGTTTTCTGAAAGGTGCAGAGTCCACCACTTGGAAAGAAAGGGACTGCAGCACCAGCAACTTGGACAGGAGCACTTTCAGCTTCTGTGCCTTTGGATGCATGTTTGCATACTGCTGTCTCTAGGCAATCGATTCGGTGATTGATTGCTGATGGAATAACTGACGAGGAGTAGGAGCAGGAGCATCTGGACCAGCAGAAGATGGGATTGACAGACAGCTCCCTTCGGCTGAGGTGGTGGAGCCTTGACTGGCTGAAACTGAGTGCGTGCCACTGGGTGATGTAGCGGTAGCTGTGGCAGGCTGGACCACCACATCAGAGCCACGGTTCTCCCAGTCCACTTTATGGTGGCGCTGCATATGTTGACACAGGGCCGTGGTGCCAACATTTGCACCCTGCCCACTCTTCACCTTCTGCCCACATATTATACATATGGCCTCCTCTGGCGGCTTCACAAAAAACTGCCATATTGCCGAGTACCTGATTTCCCCCCCAACACTACTCCCTGGCTGACTGCTATCGCTGCTGTTTCCGTGAACCCCTGCACCATTCCTTTTCGGGCAGGTAGACTGCTGCAAAGCGAGTGTTATACCCAGTGCCCTTTTGGCTCCTGACCTCCCACTGCTGCCACCCTGCTGACTCCCGGCCACGCTAGCGACTTGCTGGCTCCACCGCTGGCTCACAGACAAGAAGCTGCCACACTTTTCTCCTGATGATGACGAAGCCACTTCTTCACCCGGCTCCCAAGTGCAATTGGCTTCATCATCATGCAGTAGTGTCTGCACATCACTGATGTTCTCCTCCACGGTCTCTGGGTCAGGACCGCTCACAACACAAGCTCCTGTGCCACTCTTCTCATCACTACTTGCCCGCCTAGCAGAGGAAGCGGCAGATGTCTCCTCCAGATCTTGGCTGGGCAGTAGCTGCTGACAGTCCTCTAGTAGCTCTTCCTCACTGAAAAGTGGAGCTGAGCCCACAGCATGTAGTACTTTGCACGGTGAGGGAACAGAAAAGGCCAGAGGCAGGTAGAGGATAGGTGAGGGCACAGGGCCTGCTCCTGGGCCATGCCAAATAAGGGTTGTGTCTGACTAACCCATCGACTGTTGGCTGGGGGTGTCTGATGTCACTTGGGATGACAAGGATGACCGAGTTAACCAATCAAGAACCGCTGGGTTGCAGGTCAAGACATGACCACTAGATGACACCAGGAGCTCAGGCCTCTCACTGCGACTCCTGCTGTCACGCCTCCTTACTCTTCTGCGACCTCTGCTTGCCCCAGAAACTGAAATGCGCAACTATACGCAACATTGCGTATATATTTTAATTTTTTACTGCAATGCGCCCCTATACGCTTTCACCAGAAATAACTGTAACAGTGCAGTACGTATATATTTATCTTTTTTTACTGAAATACGCCCCTATATGCTTTCAACAGAAATAACTGCAACAGTGCAGTTTTTATATATTTTTCTTCTTTTACTGTAATACACCCCTATACGCTTTTAACAGAAATAACTGCAACAGTGCAGTGCGTATATATTTAAAAAAAAACACGGAAATACGCGTATATATGCGTATATATGCGTATATATTTTTCTTGTAGTACTGAATATGATTATAAGATATAAGCCTCTAACAAATAGCTGGAATGACAGAGCTGTCGAATCACTATTTTGGATCCCCAAATAATCGTTCCCTGCACTTGTAAATCACTTTCTTATCAATGTCCCTAGCGCCTTCTGACATCTCTCCCTGCACTAAGATGCTGTGAAATGATTCCTCCCTATCCTTTCTCTGCGCTTATAAATCGTTTTTTCTGTCTTTTTTTTCCACAATGGTTTTCCACTTGCTGTCCCTATCGCCATCACACATCTGTCCCTCCACTCTGAACACTGGAAAATGGCAGAATCTAAAATGGCTGCTGCATTTATAGGGCTGTGACATCACAGGGCTGGCTGGCTGGCTGCTGATTGGCTCCATGCTGGCATGTCAATCTGGGTGACAGTTCCTTGCCCCATGCCCTTAGTCTTCACACGTGTAGCCGCCATTTTAAGAAAACTGTGATTCGTTACCACGAAGCCCGAGGAAATTTGCATTTGCTGCAAATCTAATTTTTCCTGACATTCTAAACGAATTCCACTTCGTCAGCTTCGATTTGCTCATCTCTAATCAAAACGTTCTTAGTTTGCATTTTACAGAGGTATAAAAATGTATTTAGGAAATATATCTCTAATACTCTTAAATGCACACTCTTATCCCTAACACCTGGAAATATATCTCTAATACTCTTAAATGCACACTCTTATCTCTAACACCTGGAAATATATCTCTAATACTCTTCAATGCACACTCTTATCCCTAACACCTGGAACCTTAGCTCAAGTTTAAAATAATATTCTACATTATCTTCTTACAGCAGCTATGATGGTTAGGCCAATACATTAGAGATCGATAGTAGTCCACTCTTCGTAAATGGTCTGAGGAAGTTTGACTAGAATGGAAGGAATCGTTAGCGGCCGCTCAACTATTTTTTTAAACCCTGTGTACTGTAGCTGCTCTATGCAGAGGAAACACCACAAATTAGTATTGGCAGCCTATAAGTGTGAGTTCTTCTGTATGCTTACCCCTGCTTTTTATTTTTTTTAATATTTTTTGTACTTTTCTTCCCCTCCCCTATGGTCACTCTTTTTTTTCTTTTTCTTTGTCTCTTCCTTCACAGCAGATACTTGCTTCTCCAGATCTTTATCTTGATTAACCCTTAAGGCTGCATTGCACCTACTGATTTTTCAGCAGATGGTCGCTAATGAGCATTCATATGAATACTTGTTATCAATCATCTTGCCGTGTAATACTGCCGCCGGATGCCCGAGAGCTAGCAAACGCTTGTTCATCAGGCAATTGTGATTTTTAAGCAAGATTAAAAATCATTGTTTGTCGGTGGTAGATTGTGCTGTCTAATTAGGATCTTCCACTGGACAGTATGGGAACAAGCAATGGCATGCTGAGGAGGAGATCGCTGTATGCAATAGCAATAAAACACAAAAACAACCATGGGTGTCAGTTGCCGAATAAGTGTACACTACAATAGTGCGGCTAAATGAACAGACTACCTAACTTTATATAACTGGACAAGCTTATTAAATACAGGAAATAAACAAGAGAACTAAAGCTCATAGATGTCTAATAATGAAAAATATTATACTTTATTAGTTACAAAAATCAATGGATAATAAATACCATAAAAAGGGGGGATAAGAAGCAAAAAACACCATCCCAGTATTACAGAGTCTAAATGTATAGCGTCAGATGGAAATAGCACGGACTCACCTAGAAGTAACAAAGACCTGAGTACCTGGGGTGGCGTTGGGGTAACGCCATCCCAGGTACTCAGGTCTTTGCAACTTCTAGGTGAGTCCGTGCTATTTCCATCTTTACTCATGGCTTGTCATACATAGTCAGGATATGGCTCCAGTGGGTCTATACAGCAGCTCCTTGCTGCGTTTCTTTGTATAACACCCTTTGGGGATACTACCTGTTATAGCTATACTGTTTGGCAATTTTTCTATGGCGTTTTTATACTAGGACCTGCCTCTATTAATCAGTGTGTATTTCAGTGTGACGCTATACAGTTAGACTCTGTAATGCTGGGATGGTGTGTTTTGCATCTTATCCCCCTTTTTTATGGTATTTATTATCCATTGATTTTTGTAACTAATAAAGTATACTATTTTTCATTATTGGACGTCTATGAGCTTTAGTTTTCTTGTTTCTTTCCTGTATGTAATAGCAGCACAGTCTCCTCCAACAGCTAGCAGGCGATTGCCAGGAGGGAACAATTCCCTCCTGACAATCGCTTGCTCAATCGACCTGTGTAATACAGGCATTATTCAGTCCTCCTCTAATAAGGGGGGGCAAAATATATGAGACAATTACTGTTTGCCTGTCTAGATGTAATTCTCACTTTAATGGTAATATTTGATTGCACATTTGTGTTTTGATGTCAACATGTTGAGTTGTGTTATATGCTTATTATCTAATTGGACAAAACTTGTATTGAAACCTTAATAAAAACAGATTATAGTTAAAGTCTACCATAAAGTCTGCATAAGAAGCATTTGTTTGTAGTTTCTGCAGCTCAGGAGGCTTATTAACTTATATAGTTTATGGAGCAGATACTTTCCTGAGAGTGATATTAATGTTTGTTAAATAAGTTTTCTAAACAATGCAATAATAATTTATATAAAGGCCTGGATTATGCCAGTATTTACTCTCACTTTGCCTAAATAAAATAAATAAATTAATTAAAGAAGCACTCCCATGAAAATTTTTATTCTCTGACCTGTTAGAAAGGAACATGATGTAAACTGAAGTGAAGTCTTTTTGTTATCAGTGACTATGATTGTGAGTTATAACCTCCCTTCTGATCCTTAGCTGTTTCATGTGACTAATCTTATGTGTGGATAGGAAGCCTTTTTTTTATATGTATTCGTTTGGGAGCCTTGATGTTAGTGTCATTGAAATGAATAGAGAAGTTACTGACTCTCTTGTCCCGTGTTAGGCCTCTTGCACATGAAATAAATATATATATTTTTTCTGTTTACGTTCCGTTTTTTGTGTTCCGTATACGGAACCATTCATTTCAATGGATCCGCAAAAAAAATGGAAGGTACTCCGCTCAAAGATAGAACATGTCCTATTATTGTCCACATAACGGGCAAGCATAGTACTGTTCTATCAGGGGCCAGCTGTTCCGTTTCGCAAAAAAACTGAATGCACACGGACGTCATTCTAATTTTTTGCAGATTCGTTTTTTGCAGACAGCAAAATACTGAAAAATCCATATGGTCGTGTGCAAGAGGCCTTAGTTGGAGATCAGAGAGTTGATCATATGACAGAGTTGAGGATCAGAAGGGAGGTTAAAACTCACAAATATAGTCATTAGAAAGAATAACTTCACTTTAGTTTAAATCATGTACAGTACTACAGCTGTTAGAAAGAGCTCAGAGAATAAAACATTTTGTGGGAGTGCTTCTTTAAAGAATAAATGATTTGGAGACATCATCCAAAAAATTGGAATAAATTTTTACATGACTGTAAGAAAAAACAATCTGGATTCTGGACTGAGCAAGACAGCCGCAGAGAAAGCAAGTTCCATGTGGCTTTCCTCTAGGCTGTCAACTTCCAAATCAGAAGTATGCTTACATTAGGAGGACAAAACAGCTACTGTTTAAGTACTGGAAATTATTTTAGTTTGATTTCTCTATAGATATCTATTTTATGGACTTAACACATGTTTCTTATTTCCCCCCCCCCCCCCAAGATTATAGGACCTTTTCTCTGACAAACTGACCGGTCTGCTTTGGTAATATAATTTTGTATTTAGAGCTCAACCCATTAAGAGCCTAATTGAACAGCAGGTAAAGATTTATGATGCTTCCTTGAGGAACGTATTTACTGTTTATTCCAATAGATATATTGTACATGGGTCAGTCGCATTCAATTATACCTTATGTTTGCTTGTTTTGTAGCCAAGAAAAAATCCTCAGGAGTAATGTGCAAAAGTTTGCATCTGTGGGTGGAGAAATGAAATCAGCTTCTCAGTGCAGCTGTCAATGAAACCTGGATCTTTCTGGCACCAGTGTGACACTGGACAGCCAAAATAAAGTTAACGTGTGACTTTGAAAGGCTCTGCTGTCTGTTCCACTTTTCTATCCATCCATAAAAAAATATGTAACCTCAGGTGACTGGCAATCAAAAATCTCTGCTGTCTAGCAGGCTGCATAGAGGTAGGGGGTTAATCACTTTCACTGCCAGTCACAATTAGCTAGCAGGAGTTATACGGTCAACATTTTCTTTAAGAGGATCATAAAAACTCATTTGTGTGATATGCCTGACCGATAGATAAATTATGATATACAATTTGAAATCATGGAAGCATCCTTAGAAATTATGTTCTCTCTTTAATGACTTGACTATAAAGCTTCTTGCTGAAGGAGAAATATTTTGTTTGCTTCATTGGAGACTCTCTAAATATCCTTTGGATTTTGACTGAAAAACACCCACTTCCCAAAACCCACTAAATTTAGTTTGGCACGTTACAAATGCGCCAAGGGAGGGAAAGGTAAAATATTTTTAGTTTGATTACTATTCATGGAATATTTCTAAACATTAAAGGGGTTTCCTCACGTCAGAAAATGGCTGGATTTCATTTTTCCATCACATTATACACTTCTAATTTCCATGGTTACGATCACTTTGCAATCCATCAGTGGTGGTAATTTTTTTTTTCATTTACGCTGTGCTGAGGGCCCTATCTTATGTACTGGCACTCATGGGAGGCACTATGGAGGGGGGAGCACTATGGAGGGATCTACTGGGGGGCTCTATCATATATACTGGCACACATGGGGGCACTGTGTAGAAGGGGGGGAACACTATGGAGGCATTTACTGGAGTTCCTATCTTATGTACTGGCACACATGGGGGGCACTATGGAGAAGAGGGGGAGAGGAGCACTACAGGGCATCTACTGGGAGGAATTATATACTGTCACACTTGGTGGGCACCATAGAAAAGGGGGAGAGGTGAACTATGGTGGCATCTACTGGGGGGATTAATATACTGGCACACATGGGGGAAATATGGAGAAGTGGGAGAGAGGAGCACTATTAGGGCATTATAAATAGCTTTATACTGGAACGCATTATGGGGGCACTATGGAGAAGGGGGCATTTTTTACTGGCACAACATGCCAGGCACCATGGGGATGAACACTATGGGGGCATTATATAGTAATATTTTATACTGATGCAAATTACACAAAAGAGCACTATGGGGATCTTAGCTCAACTGGGGGCACTAAGAGGGGGTATTTTTTTTACTGCCACACAACAGGGCATTTTTATGTACTGCAGGACATTAGAAGGGGGATTTTTTAATTGTCACATATTATAAAGGGAATTAATACTACTGGGTTCATGATGGTGGGCTTTATTACAATCGGGGGACTATGAGGAACATGAATGGGCACTATGGGGAGCATTATTACTTCTGGGGCACAGTGGGGACATTATTACTGTTGGGAGCACTATTACTAATATGTGCCATCTGGCAGATAATTATTTCTATTGTTGGGGACTTTGGGGAGCACTATTACTGTGGGGGGGGGGGGCACCATGGCACAGTATCAGCTTAGCACAATTATTTTAGGGGGGCATTATGTTTACACTATTAGTGTCAGGGAAACTATTTCCTGGGCACAGTTTTTTTAGAGCACTGTGTACCAATAATTACTGAAGGTGGTATTATCTGTGTGTGACTAGTATTTTCAGGGGTACTGTTTCTGCAAGATAGTATTGGGGAGCACAGCAGGCACAGTATTGGGGGTGGCAGGAAGGGGTGTTCAGAAAGTGGCAGGATGATGGAAAGCTAGAAAACTAAGATGTCTGTCTGTCAAACGGCAGAGAGAAAGGATGGCTGAAAGAAATCATCATGGCGGTCTGGTCTGAAAGGAGAAGATGAGGATAGAGAACATCTCATCAAAGAAGACGTCACTGGATGTAAGAGGTGTGTGTGGCGCGTTCACATCTGACTTAGTGAGTCTGGCAGCCTGCAGACGGAATGCTCGCCTGCCCCATTAACTGTAATGGGGTCCAGCAGAGATGCAGCCACAATCTGGCAAAAATGCAGAGAATCGATGGGATACAAACTGCTGCATGCTGCAGTTTGTGTCAAGCTGATTACTTGCATTCTCTGCCGGATCATGTGGCCACAGGTGTGAAAGTAGCCTTACCCTGTATGTCTTGTATTGCTATATGTAATGTTAGGACGGGATAGGTTAGGTCAGAATTTGGTTTGGGTGGCCCAGGCACATTCTTTGCACAGGGGCCCTCAGATGTCTGTGTCCACCCTGAACCAAACGTATTCTAATGTTCTTTTATCAGAAAACTTAGTCAAATACTGTTTTCAATACAAAGGCATCTTATACAAAACATTATGGGAGTTATTTACTAACAGAAATATGCCTATTTTTGGTGTATTTCTGGCACAGATTGCGGCGCAAATGTTATTTGGACTGCAATCTGCAACTTTTCGCCAGGTCTAAAAAAGGGGGCATGGCATGGGTGGGAAAGAGGACAGGCCAGCAGGCCCATGTAATTTATAATTTTCTACACCTGTTTTAGGCATATTAAGGGTCTAAATTTAAGCCAGCCAGTCTTAATTAATGACCCCCTATATATTTTTATTAGAAGTGGAAGTCAGTGCCATACTTTTGCAACTGTATGGCCCACAGTTACAAATATTTTAGCAATACGCTTAGCATATCTCACATTGGAAGATTTTCCTGCCATACCCACCACATGTAGTATGAACAGAGCCTAAATGTTATATGAACAACAATGCAGAATTCCCAAATTTCCTCCAGTTTGGGTTGTAATAAATCTATGACATGTTTATGTTGAATATTTTGAGGGACCACAATTATTATTTTTTTATAAAGCACATAACCTGCTGATCTATTTGATAGCAGCACAGCTAGACTAGCAAGGGTGTTTATTTGAAAAACAGTATCCGCCTGATCAACAATATTTCAACAAAGGAAATTGTAATTTTTAATACTAAAATACATCATTTGTGTAGTTTTTTTTTAAAGAGTATTACAAGTAATATAGCAATGATCTATGTTTGGATATTTGTCTTTTCAAAAAGTCACTGCAAATACTGTTATCTCATTAGAAAAAGGTAGGCATTCATGTTCCAACTAGAATGTGAGATAAAATTAATTTGATAACATCACATTTGAATTGTGTTTTACAAATGTAATTTATTTTATGCATTGCAAATATAATACGGTAGGAATAAAACATGTATAAAAGGCCATTGTAGAAATAACTAACGGAATACAGTGTCTGGGAAAAACTATGAGAACATTTCTCATTTGCCTGGTTGAACATCCATTATATACTTTTTCCCTTCAACCAGCCAAAGGATTCATGTATAAGATAAAAAAAAAAAGTGCAAGTGCCAGTGCCTAAACTGTATCTGGTAATGCAACTTTTAAAGATAGCCTAAAAGCAAGTTTTGTTTCTGAACATGATTACATTGAAATCAAGAGCAAGGGAAGTTGTCTTCACATTTCATAGTAGATGAAGGTCATAAATGGGAGACCACTCTCTATTAACCGATAATTCTATAATAGGGTATAGGTTTTCTAATAGAGTTGAGCGAACACCTGGATGTTCGGGTTCGAGAAGTTCGGCCGAACTTCCCGGAAATGTTCGGGTTCGGGATCCGAACCCGACCCGAACTTCGTCCCGAACCCGAACCCCATTGAAGTCAATGGTGACCCGAACTTTTCGACACTAAAAAGGCTGTAAAACATCCCAGGAAAGAGCTAGAGGGTTGCAAAAGGCAGCAACATGTAGGTAAATCCCCTGCAAACAAATGTGGATAGAGAAATGAATAAAAATAAAAATAAAATAAATAAAAATTAACCAATATCAATTGGAGAGAGGTCCCATAGCAGAGAATCTGGCTTCACGTCACCCACCATTGTAACAGTCCATTGTCAGATATTTAGTCCCAGACACCCAGGCAGAGGAGAGAGGTCCCTTAACAGAGAATTTGGCTTCATGTCAGCAGAGAATCAGTCTGCATGTTATAGCAGAGAATCAGGCTTCACGTCACCCACCACTGTAACAGTCCATTGTCATATATTTAGGCCCAGGCACCCAGGCAGTGGAGAGAGGTCCCGTAACAGAGAATCTGGCTTCATGTCAGCAGAGAATCAGTCTGCATGTCATAGCAGAGAATCATGCTTCACGTCACCCAACATTGGAAAAGTCCTTTGTCATATATTTAGGCCCCGGCACCCAGACAGAGGAGAGGTTCATTCAACTTTGGGTTGCCTCGCAATATAATGGTAAAATGAAAATAAAAATAGGATTGAATGAGGAAGTGCCCTGGAGTACAATAATATATGGTTAAGGGGAGGTAGTTAATGTCTAATCTGCACAAGGGATGGACAGGTCCTGTGGGATCCATGCCTGGTTCATTTTTATGAACGTCAGCTTGTCCACATTGGCTGTAGACAGGCGGCTGCGTTTGTCTGTAATGACGCCCCCTGCCGTGCTGAATACACGTTCAGACAAAATGCTGGCCGCCGGACAGGCCAGCACCTCCAAGGCATAAAAGGCTAGCTCTGGCCACGTGGACAATTTAGTGACCCAGAAGTTGAATGGGGCCGAACCATCAGTCAGTACGTGGAGGGGTGTGCACACGTACTGTTCCACCATGTTAGTGAAATGTTGCCTCCTGCTAACACGTTGCGTATCAGGTGGTGGTGCAGTTAGCTGTGGCGTGTTGACAAAACTTTTCCACATCTCTGCCATGCTAACCCTGCCCTCAGAGGAGCTGGCCGTGACACAGCTGCCTTGGCGACCTCTTGCTCCTCCTCTGCCTTGGCCTTGGGCTTCCACTTGTTCCCCTGTGACATTTGGGAATGCTCTCAGTAGCGCGTCTACCAACGTGCGCTTGTACTCGCGCATCTTCCTATCACGCTCCAGTGCAGGAAGTAAGGTGCACACATTTTCTTTGTACTGTGGATCCAGCAGGGTGGCAACCCAGTAGTCCGCACACGTTAAAATGTGGGCAACAGCGCAACAGGGCACACAGGTCTCGCATGGAGGCCCAGTCATTGGTGGTGAAGTGGTGCTGTTCCGCAGTGCGACTGACCCGTGCGTGCTGCAGCTGAAACTCCACTGTGGCTTGCTGCTGCTCGCACAGTCTGTCCAGCATGTGCAAGGTGGAGTTCCACCTGGTGGGCACGTCGCATATGAGGTGGTGAGCGGGAAGGCCGAAGTTACGTTGTAGCGCAGACAGGCGAGCAGCAGCAGGATGTGAACGCCGGAAGCGCGAACAGACGGCCCGCACTTTATGCAGCAGCTCTGACATGTCGGGGTAGTTGTGAATGAACTTCTGCACCACCAAATTCAGCACATGCGCCAAGCAAGGGATGTGCGTCAAACCGGCTAGTCCCAGAGCTGCAACGAGATTTCGCCCATTATCGCACACCACCAGGCTGGGCTTGAGGCTCAACGGCAGCAACCACTCGTCGGTCTGTTGTTCTATACCCCGCCACAACTCCTGTGCGGTGTGGGGCCTGTCCCCCAAACATATGAGTTTCAGAATGGCCTGCTGACGTTTACCCCGGGCTGTGCTGAAGTTGGTGGTGAAGGTGTGTGGCTGACTGGATGAGCAGGTGGAAGAAGAGGAGGAGGAAGCTGAGTAGGAGGAGGTGGCAACAGGAGGCAAAGAATGATGCCCTGCGATCCTTGGCGGCGGAAGGACGTGCGCCAAACAGCTCTCCGCCTGGGGCCCAGCTGCTACTACATTTACCCAGTGTGCAATTAGGGAGATATAGCGTCCCTGGCCGTGCTTACTGGTCCACGTATCTGTGGTTAGGTGGACCTTGCCACAGATGGCGTTGCGCAGTGCACACTTGATTTTATCGGATACTTGGTTGTGCAGGGAAGGCACCGCTCTCTTGGAGAAGTAGTGGCGGCTGGGAACAACATACTGTGGGACAGAAAGCGACATGAGCTGTTTGAAGCTGTCTGTGTCCACCAGCCTAAATGACAGCATTTCATAGGCCAGTAGTTTAGAAATGCTGGCATTCAGGGCCAGGGATCGAGGGTGGCTAGGTGGGAATTTACGCTTTCTCTCAAATGTTTGTGAGATGGAGAGCTGAATGCTGCCGTGTGACATGGTTGAGACGCTTGGTGACGGAGGTGGTGGTGGTGTTGGTGGTACATCCCCTGTTTGCTGGGCGGCAGGTGCCAACGTTCCTCCAGAGGCGGAGGAAGAGGCCGAGGCGGCAGCAGCAGAAGAGGCCGAGGCGGCAGCAGCAGAAGAGGTAGCAGGGGGAGCCTGAGCGACTTCCTTGTTTTTAAGGTGTTTACTCCACTGCAGTTCATGCTTTGCATGCAGGTGCCTGGTCATGCAGGTTGTGCTAAGGTTCAGAACGTTAATGCCTCGCTTCAGGCTCTGATGGCACAGCGTGCAAACCACTCGGGTCTTGTCGTCAGCACATTGTTTGAAGAAGTGCCATGCCAGGGAACTCCTTGAAGCTGCCTTTGGGGTGCTCGGTCCAAGATGGCGGCGGTCAGTAGCAGGCGCAGTCTCTTGGCGGCGGGTGTTCTGCTTTTGCCCACTGCTCCCTCTTTTGCTACGCTGTTGGCTCGGTCTCACCACTGCCTCTTCCTCCGAACTGTGAAAGTCAGTGGCACGACCTTCATTCCATGTGGGGTCTAGGACCTCATCGTCCCCTGCATCGTCTTCCACCCAGTCTTGATCCCTGACCTCCTGTTCAGTCTGCACACTGCAGAAAGACACAGCAGTTGGCTCCTGTGTTTCTTCATCATCAGAGACGTGCTGAGGTGGTATTCCCATGTCCTCATCATCAGGAAACATAAGTGGTTGTGCGTCAGTGCATTCTATGTCTTCCACCGCTGGGGAAGGGTTAGGTGGATGCCCTTGGGAAACCCTGCCAGCGGAGTCTTCAAACAGCATAAGAGACTGCTGCATAACTTGAGGCTCAGACAGTTTCCCTGGTATGCATGGGGGTGATGTGACAGACTGATGGGCTTGGTTTTCAGGCACCATCTGTGCGCTTTCTGCAGAAGACTGGGTGGGAGATAATGTGAACGTGCTGGATCCACTGTCGGCCAACCAATTGACTAATGCCTGTACCTGCTCAGGCCTTACCATCCTTAGAACGGCATTGGGCCCCACCAAATATCGCTGTAAATTCTGGTGGCTACTGGGACCTGAGGTAGTTGGTACACTAGGACGTGTGGCTGTGGCAGAACGGCCACGTCCTCTCCCAGCACCAGAGGGTCCACTAACACCACCACGACCATGTCCGCGTCCGCGTCCTTTACTAGATGTTTTCCTCATTGTTATCGTTCACCACAACAACAAAAATATTATTTGGCCCAATGTATTGAATTCAAATTCAGGCCTTTTTTTACAGACACCTAACACTATCTGGCTATCTATTTAGGTACCGTATTACACTAATACAGGCACAGCAGTAACCACAGATTTAGCTGACTATAAATTTTAGGCCTATTATTTAGGCGCTGGGTGACAGGTTTACAGGCAGAATTAGACTGGGATATGCACAGTAGCGTGTGTGTGAAGTTATTGAGAATGACCCTATCTGCACCTTGAATCTAATATACCCTTTTAGGGATAAATTTAAAGTAGGCCTGATACAGCAGAAACCACTAATTTAGAGAATTGCTAAATTGGGAATTGTATTTCAACCCAGAACAAAAACTGTGCTTTGACGGACACTAAATAACTTGCCCAGCCACAGCAATAACCACAGATTTAGCTGACTATAAATTTGAGGCCTATTATTTAGGCGCTGGGTGACAGGTATACGTTTACGGACAGAATTAGACTGGTATATGCACAGTAGCGTGTGTGTGAAGTTATTGAGAATGACCCTATCAGCACCTTGAATCTAATATACCCTTTTAGGGATAAATTTAAAGTAGGCCTGATACAGCAGAAACCACTTATTTAGAGAATTGCTAAATTGGAAATTGTATTTCAACCCAGAACAAAAACTGTGCTTTGACGGACACTAAATAACTTGCCCAGCTACAGCAATAACCACAGATTTAGCTGACTATAAATTTGAGGCCTATTATTTAGGCGCTGGGTGACAGGTATACGTTTACAGACAGAATTAGACTGGGATATGCACAGTAGCGTGTGTGTCAAGTTATTGAGAATGACCCTATCAGCACCTTGATTCTAATATTCCCTTTTAGGGATGGATTTAAAGTAGGCCTGATACAGCAGAAACCACTAATTTAGAGAATTGCTAAATTGGGAATTGTATTTCAACCCAGAACAAAAACTGTGCTTTGACGGACACTAAATAACTTGCCCAGCTACAGCAATAACTACAGATTTAGCTGACTATAAATTTGAGGCCTATTATCTAGGCGCTGGGTGACAGGTATACGTTTACAGACAGAATTAGACTGGCATATGCACAGTATCGTGTGTGTCAAGTTATTGAGAATTACCCTATCAGCACCTTGATTCTAATATACCCTTTTAGGGATAAATTTAAAGTAGGCCTGATACAGCAGAAACCACTAATTTAGAGAATTGCTAAATTGGGAATTGTATTTCAACCCAGAACAAAAACTGTGCTTCGACGGACACTAAATAACTTGCCCAGCTACAACAATAACCACAGATTTAGCTGAATATAAATTTGAGGCCTATTATTTAGGCGCTGGGTGACAGGTATACGTTTACAGACAGAATTAGACTGGGATATGGCCAAAAAATAACCACACTATTGATTGTTAAATGCACTTGGTGTGACAGCTTGACCAACCACACTATTGAGGGTTAAATGCACTTGGTGACAGACTCAGCTTGCCCCTGATGTAGTATATGGCCAAAAAATAACCACACTATTGATGGTTAAATGCACTTGGTGTGACAGCTTGACCAACCACACTATTGAGGGTTAAATGCACTCGGTGACAGGCTCAGCTTGCCCCTGATGTAGTATATGGCCAAAAAATAACCACACTATTAATGGTTAAATGCACTTTGTGTGACAGCTTGACCCTGATGTAGGATTTAGCCAAAAAACAACCACACTATTGAGTAGAGTTGAACGAACACCTGGATGTTCGGGTTCGAGAAGTTCGGCCGAACTTCCCGAAAATGTTCGGGTTCGGGATCCGAACCCGATCCGAACTTCGTCCCGAACCCGAACCCCATTGAAGTCAATGGGGACCCGAACTTTTCGGCACTAAAAAGGCTGTAAAACAGCCCAGGAAAGGGCTAGAGGGCTGCAAAAGGCAGCAACATGTAGGTAAATCCCCTGCAAACAAATGTGGATAGGGAAATGAATTAAAATAAAAATTAAATAAATAAAAATTAACCAAAATCAATTGGAGAGAGGTCCCATAGCAGAGAATCTGGCTTCCCGTCACCCACCACTGGAACAGTCCATTCTCAGATATTTAGGCCCCGGAACCCAGGCAGAGGAGAGAGGTCCCGTAACAGAGAATCTGGCTTCATGTCAGCAGAGAATCAGTCTGCATGTCATAGCAGAGAATCAGGCTTCACGTCAGCCACCACTGCAACAGTCCATTGTCATAAATTTAGGCCAAGCACCCAGGCAGAGGAGAGAGGTCCCGTAACAGACAATCTGGCTTCATGTCAGCAGAGAATCAGTCTTCATATCATAGCAGAGAATCAGGCTTCACGTCACCCACCACTGTAAGAGTCCATTTTCATAAATTTAGGCCCAGCTCCCAGGCAGAGGAGAGAGGTCCCGTAACAGACAATCTGGCTTCATGTCAGCAGAGAATCAGTCTTCATGTCATAGCAGAGAATCAGGCTTCACGTCACCCACCACTGTAAGAGTCCATTTTCATAAATTTAGGCCCAGCACCCAGGCAGAGGAGAGAGGTCCCGTAACAGAGGATCTGGCTTCATGTCAGCAGAGAATTAGTCTGCATGTCATAGCAGAGAATGAGGCTTCACGTCAGCCACCACTGCAACAGTCCATTGGCATATATTTAGGCCCAGCACCCAGGCAGAGGAGAAAGGTCCCGTAACAGACAATCTGGCTTCATGTCAGCAGAGAATCAGTCTTCATGTCATAGCAGAGAATCAGGCTTCACGTCACCCACCACTGTAAGAGTCCATTTTCATAAATTTAGGCCCAGCACCCAGGCAGAGGAGAGAGGTGACGTAACAGAGGATCTGGCTTCATGTCAGCAGAGAATCAGTCTGCATGTCATAGCAGAGAATCAGGCTTCACGTCACCCAACATTGGAACAGTCCATTGGCATATATTTAGGCCCCGGCACCCAGACAGAGGAGAGGTTCATTCAACTTTGGGTAGCCTCGCAATATAATGGTAAAATGAAAATAAAAATAGGATTGAATGAGGAAGTGCCCTGGAGTCCAATAATATATGGTTAAGGGGAGGTAGTTAATGTCTAATCTGGACAAGGGACGGACAGATCCTGTGGGATCCATGCCTGGTTCATTTTTATGAACGTCAGCTTGTCCACATTGGCTGTAGACAGGCGGCTGCGTTTGTATGTAATGACGCCCCCTGCCGTGCTGAATACACGTTCAGACAAAACGCTGGCCGCCGGGCAGGCCAGCACCTCCAAGGCATAAAAGGCTAGCTCTGGCCACGTGGACAATTTAGAGACCCAGAAGTTGAATGGGGCCGAACCATCAGTCAGTACGTGGAGGGGTGTGCACATGTACTGTTCCACCATGTTAGTGAAATGTTGCCTCCTGCTAACACGTTGCGTATCAGGTGGTGGTGCAGTTAGCTGTGGCGTGTTGACAAAACTTTTCCACATCTCTGCCATGCTAACCCTGCCCTCAGAGGAGCTGGCATTGACACAGCTGCCTTGGCGACCTCTTGCTCCTCCTCTGCCTTGGCCTTGGGCTTCCACTTGTTCCCCTGTGACATTTGGGAATGCTCTCAGTAGCGCGTCTACCAACGTGCGCTTGTACTCGCGCATCTTCCTATCACGCTCCAGTGCAGGAAGTAAGGTGGGCACATTGTCTTTGTAGCGTGGATCCAGCAGGGTGGCAACCCAGTAGTCCGCACAGGTTAAAATGTGGGCAACTCTGCTGTCGTTGCGCAGGCACTGCAGCATGTAGTCGCTCATGTGTGCCAGGCTGCCCAGGGGTAAGGACAAGCTGTCCTCTGTGGGAGGCGTATCGTCATCGTCCTGCCTTTCCCCACAGCCACGCACCAGTGATGGACCCGAGCTGCGTTGGGTGCCACCCCGCTGTGACCATGCTTCATCCTCATCCTCCTCCACCTCCTCCTTATCCTCGTCCTCCTCATCCTCCAGTAGTGGGCCCTGGCTGGCCACATTTGTACCTGGCCTCTGCTGTTGCCAAAAACCTCCCTCTGAGTCACTTCGAAGAGACTGGCCTGAAAGTGCTAAAAATGACCCTCTTCCTCCTCCTCCTCCTCCTCCTCCTGGGCCACCTCCTCTTCCATCATCGCCCTAAGTGTTTTCTCAAGGAGACATAGAAGTGGTATTGTAACGCTGATAACGGCGTCATCGCCACTGGCCATGTTGGTGGAGTACTCGAAACAGCGCAACAGGGCACACAGGTCTCGCATGGAGGCCCAGTCATTGGTGGTGAAGTGGTGCTGTTCTGTAGTGCGACTGACCCGTGCGTGCTGCAGCTGAAACTCCACTATGGCCTGCTGCTGCTCGCACAGTCTGTCCAGCATGTGCAAGGTGGAGTTCCACCTGGTGGGCACGTCGCATATGAGGCGGTGAGCGGGAAGGCCGAAGTTACGCTGTAGCGCAGACAGGCGAGCGGCAGCAGGATGTGAACGCCGGAACCGCGAACAGACGGCCCGCACTTTATGCAGCAGCTCTGACATGTCGGGGTAGTTGTGTATGAGCTTCTGCACCACCAAATTCAGCACATGCGCCAAGCAAGGGATGTGCGTCAAATTGGCTAGTCCCAGAGCTGCAACGAGATTTCGCCCATTATCACACACCACCAGGCCGGGCTTGAGGCTCACCGGCAGCAACCACTCGTCGGTCTGTTGTTCTATACCCCGCCACAACTCCTGTGCGGTGTGGGGCCTGTCCCCCAAACATATGAGTTTCAGAATGGCCTGCTGACGTTTACCCCGGGCTGTGCTGAAGTTGGTGGTGAAGGTGTGTGGCTGACTGGATGAGCAGGTGGAAGAAGAGGAGGAGGAAGCCGAGAAGGAGGAGGTGGCAACAGGAGGCAAAGAATGTTGCCCTGCGATCCTTGGCGGCGGAAGGACGTGCGCCAAACAGCTCTCCGCCTGGGGCCCAGCTGCCACTACATTTACCCAGTGTGCAGTTAGGGAGATATAGCGTCCCTGGCCGTGCTTACTGGTCCACGTATCTGTGGTTAGGTGGACCTTGCCACAGATGGCGTTGCGCAGTGCACACTTGATTTTATCGGATACTTGGTTGTGCAGGGAAGGCACGGCTCTCTTGGAGAAGTAGTGGCGGCTGGGAACAACATACTGTGGGACAGCAAGCGACATGAGCTGTTTGAAGCTGTCTGTGTCCACCAGCCTAAATGACAGCATTTCATAGGCCAGTAGTTTAGAAATGCTGGCATTCAGGGCCAGGGATCGAGGGTGGCTAGGTGGGAATTTACGCTTTCTCTCAAATGTTTGTGAGATGGAGAGCTGAACGCTGCCGTGTGACATGGTTGAGACGCTTGGTGACGGAGGTGGTGGTGGTGGTGTTGGTGGTACATCCCCTGTTTGCTGGGCGGCAGGTGCCAACGTTCCTCCAGAGGCGGAAGAAGAGGCCGAGGCGGCAGCAGCAGAAGAGGCCGAGGCGGCAGCAGCAGAAGAGGTAGCAGGGGGAGCCTGAGTGACTTCCTTGGTTTTAAGGTGTTTACTCCACTGCAGTTCATGCTTTGCATGCAGGTGCCTGGTCATGCAGGTTGTGCTCAGGTTCAGAACGTTAATGCCTCGCTTCAGGCTCTGATGGCACAGCGTGCAAACCACTCGGGTCTTGTCGTCAGCACATTGTTTGAAGAAGTGCCATGCCAGGGAACTCCTTGAAGCTGCCTTTGGGGTGCTCGGTCCCAGATGGCGGCGGTCAGTAGCAGGCGGAGTCTCTTGGCGGCGGGTGTTCTGCTTTTGCCCACTGCTCCCTCTTTTGCTACGCTGTTGGCTCGGTCTCACCACTGCCTCTTCCTCCGAACTGTGAAAGTCAGTGGCACGACCTTCATTCCATGTGGGGTCTAGGACCTCATCGTCCCCTGCATCGTCTTCCACCCAATCTTGATCCCTGACCTCCTGTTCAGTCTGCACACTGCAGAAAGACGCAGCAGTTGGCACCTGTGTTTCGTCATCATCAGAGACATGCTGAGGTGGTATTCCCATGTCCTCATCATCAGGAAACATAAGTGGTTGTGCGTCAGTGCATTCTATGTCTTTCACCGCTGGGGAAGGGCTAGGTGGATGCCCTTGGGAAACCCTGCCAGCGGAGTCTTCAAACAGCATAAGAGACTGCTGCATAACTTGAGGCTGAGACAGTTTCCCTGGTATGCATGGGGGTGATGTGACAGACTGATGGGGTTGGTTTTCAGGCGCCATCTGTGCGCTTTCTGCAGAAGACTGGGTTGGAGATAATGTGAACGTGCTGGATCCACTGTCGGCCACCCAATTGACTAATGCCTGTACCTGCTCAGGCCTTACCATCCTTAGAACGGCATTGGGCCCCACCATAAATCGCTGTAAATTCTGGCGGCTACTGGGACCTGAGGTAGTTGGTACTCTAGGACGTGTGGATGTGGCAGAACGGCCACGTCCTCTCCCAGCACCAGAGGGTCCACTAACACCACCACGACCATGTCCACGTCCGCGTCCCTTACTAGATGTTTTCCTCATTGTTATGGTTCACCACAACAACAAAAATATTATTTGGCCCAATGTATTGTATTCAAATTCAGCGGGATATAAATTTGAGGCCTAGTATTTAGGCGCTGGGTGACCGGTATGGATTTAGTGACAGAATTAGACTTGGAAATGCACAGTAGTGTGTGTGTGAAGTTATTCTGAATGACCCTATGTGCACCTTGAATATTATATACCCTTTTAGGGATAGATTTCAAATAGCTCTGATATAGCAGAAACCACTAAATTATGAAATTGCTAAATTGGGAATTGTATTTCAACCCAGAACAAAAAATGTGCTTTGACGGACACTAAATAACTTTCCCAGCCACAACAGGACAGCGGTAACGAGAGATTTAGCGGGATATAAATTTGAGGCCTAGTATTTAGGCGCTGGGTGACCGGTATGGATTTACTAACAGAATTGGACTTGGAAATGCACAGTAGCGTGTGTGTGAAGTTATTCTGAATGACCCTATGTGCACCTTGAATATTATATACCCTTTTAGGGATAGATTTCAAATAGCTCTGATATAGCAGAAACCACTAAATTATGAAATTGCTAAATTGGGAATTGTATTTCAACCCAGAACAAAAACTGTGCTTTGACGGACACTAAATAACTTGCCCAGCCACAACAGTACAGCGGTAACGAGAGATTTAGCGGGATATAAATTTGAGGCCTAGTATTTAGGCGCTGGGTGACAGGTATAGATTTAGTGACAGAATTAGACTGGGATATGGCCAAAAAATAACCACACTATTGCTGGTTAAATGCACTTGGTGACGGGCGCAGCTTGCCCCTGATGTAGTATATGGCCAAAAAATGAACAGACTATTGCTGGTTAAATGCACTTGGTGTCACAGCTTGACCAACCACACTACTGAGGGTTAAATGCACTTGGTGACGGGCGCAGCTTGCCCCTGATGTAGTATATGGCCAAAAAATGAACAGACTATTGCTGGTTAAATGCACTTGGTGTGACAGCTTGACCAACCACACTACTGAGGGTTAAATGCACTTGGTGACGGGCGCAGTTTGCCCCTGATGTAGTATATGGCCAAAAAATGAACAGACTATTGCTGGTTAAATGCACTTGGTGTGATAGCTTGACCAACCACACTACTGAGGGTTAAATGCACTTGGTGACGGGCGCAGCTTGCCCCTGATGTAGTATATGGCCAAAAAATAAACAGACTATTGCTGGTTAAATGCACTTGGTGTGACAGCTTCACCCTGATGTAGGCTTTAGCCAAAAAACAACCACACCATTGAGGGTTAAATGCACTTGGTCGCAGCTTGTGCTGGCGCACCACAAGACACAAAATGGCCGCCGATCACCCCAGAAAAATGTGACTGACAAACGGTCTGGGCAGCCTAAAAACAGTGAGCAATTGAGTATCAGCAGCTCAATGACCCACAGCTGCAGATCGATCAATAATCAAGTACTTTGGAGGAGTTAATCTGCCTAATCTCGCCCTACTGTCGCAGCCGCAACCTCTCCCTACGCTAATCAGAGCAGAGTGACGTGCGGCGCTATGTGACTCCAGCTTAAATAGAGGCTGTGACAATAGTAGGCATGGCTGTGATGGCCTCTTGGGGCAAGTAGTATGACGCTTGTTGATTGGCTGCTTTGCAGCCTTTCAAAAAGCGCCAAGAAAGCGTCACAAAAGCGCCAAGAAAGCGACGAACACCGAACCCGAACCCGGACTTTTACGAAAATGTCCGGGTTCGGGTCCGTGTCACGGACACCCCAAAATACGGTACGAACCCCTACTATTGAGGGTTAAATGCACTTGGTGGCAGCTTGTGCTGGCGCACCACAAGACACAAAATGGCCGCCGAAAAAAGTGAATGAAAAACGCTCTGGGCAGCCTAAAAACAGTGAGCAATTAAATAGCAGCAGTTCAATGATCCACAGCTGTAGATCGATCACTGAATTAAGTCTTTTGGATGAGTTAATCACTGCCTAATCTCGCGCTAACGTCACAGCTGCAAACCTCTCCCTACACTGATCAGAGCAGAGTGACGGGTGGCGCTACGTGACTCCAGCTTAAATAGAGGCTGGGTCACATGCTGCACTAGCCAATCACAGCCATGCCAATAGTAGGCATGGCTGTGATGGCCTCTTGGGGCAAGTAGTATGACGCTTGTTGATTGGCTGCTTTGCAGCCTTTCAAAAAGCGCCAAGAAAGCGACTAACACCGAACCCGAACCCGGACTTTTACGAAAATGTTCGGGTTCGGGTCCGTGTCACGGACCCCCCAAAATTACCTGTGTGAATTTGGCACCCCATGTTCTAAAATTTCAAAAAGAAATACACCAGAAATACACTGATTTGGTTAAATGCACTTGGTGGCAGCCCTTGGTGAAACCCCACCCACTTTCCACCCCATGTTTTTAAATTTCAAAAAGCAATACACCATTCGTTTGTGCTGCGTTTGTGCTGGTTTGTGCTGCAAAAATTAACGTTTGCGCCGCTTTGGTTTCCGAGATATTGCGCGCTTGATTTGCTGAAACCCCGCCCACTTTCCACCCCATGTTTTTAAATTTCAAAAAGCAATACACCATTAGTTTGTGCTGCGTTTGTGCTGGTTTGTGCAGCAAAAATTAACGTTTGCGCCGCTTTCGTTTCCGAGATATTGCGCGCTTGATTTGCTGAAACCCCGCCCACTTTCCACCCCATGTTTTTAAATTTCAAAAAGAAATACACCATTCGTTTGTGCTGGTTTGTGCCGCAAAAATGAACGTTTGCGCCGCTTTCGTTTCTGAGATATTGCGCGCTTGATTTGCTGAAACCCCGCCCACTTTCCACCCCATGTTTTTAAATTTAAAAAAGAAATACACCATTCGTTTGTGCTGCGTTTGTGCTGCAAAAATGAACGTTTGCGCCGCTTTGGTTTCCGAAATATTGCATGCTTGATCTGATGAAACCCCTCCCACTTTCCACCCCATGTTTTTAACCCTGACTCTAGACCCCCCAGGTGTGCTGCAGCTTGCCCCCCTCCCGCCCCCTTTCACAACTTTTTTTGGGGCACAAGCATATTATATATTTTTTTTTTTGCGTACGCTGACTGTGGCCATGACTCTTAGGCCTCTTTCACACTACAGTATGTTGAATTCAGTGTTTTGCGTTCCGTTTTTCACGGATCCGTTGTTCAGTTTTATACTGAATCCGTATACGGAACGCAAAAAACGGACCGCAAAACGGAAAAAAAAAACGGTAGTGTGAAAGAGGCCTTAGGCTACATTCACACGTCAGTATTTTCCTATATCCCGATTTTCGGTCCGTTTTTTGCGGATCCGTTGTTCCTGAAAATGTTTCCGTATGTCATCCGTATGTCATCCGTTTTTTGCAAAAAACGGAACCATGTATAAATTTCAATAATCAAATAAAGTTGTTTGGATTTCTTGTACCAGGATCCGAATTTTGCGGAAAAGAATAGGACATGTTTTATATTTAAACGGACATGCGGAACGGAACAACGGAAACTGTGCTGTCCGATTTATTTCCAGGACCCATTGAAAATGAATGGGTCCAGATCTGGTCCAGATCTGTTCCGCAAAAAACTGAACAGATCAGGAAAGAAAAAACGGACGTGTGAATGGACCCTTAGCGTCACTGTTAGCGCATCGCACGCCCCACCGCTGATCAACTTCGGACGGTTGATTAGCGAGTTTGAATTTTAAAAAAAAATCACATTTTTGGGGCTTTTTTTATTTTTTTGGTCTGTAAGGTTTAGGGTAAGTTCCCGAACACCCGTCCCCCCACACACATGCACACCAAATAAAGTTTATCACACACACACACTCCCCTATGGCCTGCCGGATGTTCTAGGCGGCATATGCCCAGCTTGCCTCCGAGAGCCCCAGTGAGGACGAGGATAACCCCACTTTCCTTTTGTCATCCGCGTCCTCCTCATCATCTAGCAATGATGATGAGACCCCAAGGCGGCGGAGACGCCGCCAGGTGGAGCAAGGAGATCGCCATGCTAGGGACCCTGTGGCCCACACTAGTACGAGAAGCTCTGGGGCTCGTACTAGTTTTCCGGCCCACCAGTTAAGACCACCGGAGCCCCCTACCGGTGAACTTGTCAGAGCGTTTTGAACCCGTGATTCCTGATTTTGTAGGCCAACCAGGAATCCAGATTTCCACAGTGGGCTTCACTGAATGCGACTACTTTAGTCTTTTTTTCAGTGACCCCTTTGTGAATCTGATGTTGGAGCAGACGAACCTGTACGCCCCACAGTTCATTGCTCAACACCCAGGCTCCTTTTTGGCTAGGCCCGGTGGCTGGACTCCGGTCTGTGCAGCCAAGATGAGGAGGTTTTGGGGCCTCGTGCTGCATATGGGCCTAGTCAAGAAACCTAGTGTCAGGCATTACTGGAGTGGGGACATCCTCTACCAGACCCCACTTTACAATTATGCAGATAATGCAGCATGTCCCCCCCAAGGTGATCCTGCCTATGACCGCCTGTACAAAATCAGGTCGGTCATCGATCACTTTGGGGCCAAATTTGTGCAGGTCTATGTACCTGGAAGGGAAGTCGCGGTTGATGAGTCTCTCATTGCTTTCAAGGGGAGACTCATTATCAGCCAGTATGTTCCCTCTAAGCGGGGGAGGTATGGCGTGAAGCTGTACAAACTTTGTGAGAGTACCTCAGGGTGCACTTACAAGTTTTGTGTGTACGAGGGGCGAGATTCCCGTATTTAACCCCCAGAAGGTTCCCCCACTCTGGGTGTTAGCGGGAAACTTGTGTGGGACCTTATGCACCCACTGCTAGATAAGGGCTACCACCTGCACGTGGATAACTTTTATACTAGTATCCCCATAGTTTTATATCCGATTGTCAGGGGCTAAAATGGGGAAGGGGAACATAAATGTAGTACTCCATGGAAGTGTAGAGGCCCGGATGATCGGGTCACGTGTCACATTGAGTAGTGGTGTCCTTTCGTATCCCCCTCCTGTGACACACTCTGCACCTTTTTTGGGTCCGCCCTTCTTTCTAGTATGGGGGACCACACCTGGAAAGTGTTGGCCAGGGACGATCCGGGCGCCTCCAGTTCCCGAGGTACGCCGGCCTGCTCTTTCCCGGTCAGAAAAGATCAGGTCCTTGAGGACTGCCTCATAGAACTGGAGGAATGTCCCTGTGTTGCCAGCGCTCCGGGACAGCACAAAAGAGTTGTACAAGGCAACCTGTACCAAGTAGACCGCAACTTTTTTATACCATGCCAGGTTTTGCGCATGGCATTATATGGCTCGAGGACTTGATCAGAGAGATCAACTCCTCCCATATAACGATTGTAGGCGACGATACAATCGGGCTTGAGGACCGTTGCCGCGGTACCTCGCATAGGGACAGGGGTGATGCCGATACCATGAATTGTGGACAGTACAAGGACATCCCTCTTGTCCTTATACCTGACCAGCAACAGGTTTCCACTGGTAAGGGCACGGGTCTCACCCCTGGGGATAGGTACCTGGAGGGGGTGGGCAGGTAGGCCGCGTTGATTTTTCCGCACGGTCCCACAAGCGAACGTGGATCTGGCGGCAAGATACTGGAACAAGGGGATACTAGTATAAAAGTTATCCACGCAAAGGTGGTAACCCTTATTTAGCAGTGGGTGCATAAGGTCCCACACAAGTTTCCCGCTAACACCCAGAGTGGGGGGATATTCTGGGGGTTGAATACAAGAATCTCGCCCCTCGTACACACGAAACTTGTAAGTGCACCCTGAGGTACTCTCACAAAGTTTGTACAGCTTCACGCCATACCTCGCCCGCTTAGAGGGAACATACTGGCGGATAATGAGTCTCCCCTTGAAAGCAATGAGAGACTCATCAACCGCGACTTCCCTTCCAGGTATATAGACCTGCACAAATTTGGCCCCAAAGTGATCGATGACCGACCTGATTTTGTACAGGCGGTCATAGGCAGGATCACCTTGGGGGGGACATGCTGCATTATCTGCATAATTGTAAAGTGGAGTCTGGTAGAGGACGTCCCCACTCCAGTAATGCCTGACACTAGGTTTCTTGACTAGGCCCATATGCAGCACGAGGCCCCAAAACGTCCTCATCTTGGCTGCACAGACCAGAGTCTAGCCACCGGGCCTAGCCAAAAAGGAGCCCGGATGTTGAGCAATGAACTGTGGGGCGTACAGGTTCGTCTGCTCCAACATCAGATTCACAAAGGGGTCACTGAAAAAAAGACTAAAGTAGTCGCATTCAGTGAAGCCCACTGTGGAAATCTGGATTCCTGGTTGGCCTACAAAACCAGGAATCACGGGCTCAAAACGCTCTGGGGTATACCAGACAAGTTCACCGGTAGGGGGCTCCGGTGGTCTTAACTGGTGGGCCGGAAAACTAGTACGAGCCCCAGAGCTTCTCGTACTAGTGTGGGCCACAGGGTCCCTAGCATGGCGGTCTCCTTGCTCCACCTGGCGGCATCTCCGCCGCCTTGGGGTCTCATCATCATTGCTAGATGATGAGGAGGACGCGGATGACAAAAGGAAAGTGGGGTTATCCTCGTCCTCACTGGGGCTCTCGGACTCGGAGGCAAGCTGGGCATATGCCGCCTAGAACATCCGGCAGGCCATAGGGGAGTGTGTGTGTGTGATAAACTTTATTTGGTGTGCGTGTGTGTGGGGGGACGGGTGTTCGGGAACTTACCCTAAACCTTACAGACAAAAAAAAAAAAAAAGGCCCAAAAATTAGATTTTTTTTTAAATTCAAACTCGCTGGTCAACCGTCCGAAGTTGATCAGCGGTGGGGCGTGCGATGCGCTAACAGTGACGCTAAGAGTCCCGGCCACAGTCAGAGTACGCAGAAAAAAATATATAATATGCTTGTGCCCCAAAAAAAGTTGTGAAAGGGGGCGGGAGGGGGGCAAGCTGCAGCACACCTGGGGGTCTAGAGTCAGAGTTAAAAACATGGGGTGGAAAGTGGGCGGGGTTTCATCAAATCAAGCACGCAATATCTCGGAAACCAAAGCGGCGCAAACGTTCATTTTTTCTGCACAAACCAGCACAAACGCAGCACAAACGAATGGTGTATTTCTTTTTGAAATTTTAAAACATGGGGTGGAAAGTGGGCGGGGTTTCAGCAAATCAAGCGCGCAATATCTCGGAAACGAAAGCGGCGCAAACGTTAATTTTTGCAGCACAAACCAGCACAAACGCAGCACAAACGAACGGTGTATTTCTTTTTGAAATTTAAGAACATGGGGTGGAAAGTGGGCGGGGTTTCAGGAAATCGAGCGCAATATCTCGGAAACCAAAGCGGCGCAAACGTTAATTTTTGCTGCACAAACCAGCACAAACGCAGCACAAACGAATGATGTATTTATTTTTGAAATTTAAAAACATGGGGTGGAAAGTGGGCGGGGTTTCAGCAAATCAAGCGCGCAATATCTCGGAAACGAAATCGGCGCAAACGTTAATTTTTGCAGCACAAACCAGCACAAACGCAGCACAAACGAACGGTGTATTTCTTTTTGAAATTTAAGAACATGGGGTGGAAAGTGGGCGGGGTTTCAGCAAATCGAGCGCAATATCTCGGAAACCAAAGCGGCGCAAACGTTCATTTTTGCAGCACAAACCAGCACAAACGCAGCACAAACGAATGGTGTATTTCTTTTTGAAATTTAAAAACATGGGGTGGAAAGTGGGCGGGGTTTCAGCAAATCAAGCGCGCAATATCTCGGAAACCAAATCGGCGCAAACGTTCATTTTTGCAGCACAAACCAGCACAAACGCAGCACAAACGAATGGTGTATTTATTTTTGAAATTTAAGAACATGGGGTGGAAAATGGGCGGGGTTTCAGCAAATCAAGCGTGCAATATCTCGGAAACTAAAGCGGCGCAAACGTTCATTTTTGCAGCACAAACCAGCACAAACGCAGCACAAACGAATGGTGTATTTCTTTTTGAAATTTAAGAACATGGGGTGGAAAATGGGCGGGGCTTCATAAAAATCTAACGCGCAATATCTCAGGAACCGAACCGGCAGAAACGTTAATTTTTGCGGCACAAACCAGCACAAACGCAGCACAAACGAATGGTGTGTTTCTTTTTTAAATTTAAGAACATGGGGTGGAAAATGGGCGGGGCTTCATAAAAATCTAACGCGCAATATCTCAGGAACCGAACCGGCACAAACGTTCATTTTTGCGGCACAAACCAGCACAAACGCAGCACAAACGAATGGTGTATTTCTTTTTGAAATTTAAGAACATGGGGTGGAAAATGGGCGGGGCTTCATAAAAATCTAACGCGCAATATCTCAGGAACCGAACCGGCACAAACGTTCATTTTTGCGGCACAAACCAGCACAAACGCAGCACAAACAAATGGTGTATTTCTTTTTGAAATTTAAGAACATGGGGTGCCAACTTCACACAGGTCCCAAAATTCGGTACGAACCCGAACTATACAGTTCGGGTTCGCTCATCCCTATTTTCTAAACCAAAAAAAAAAAAAAAGAACTTTAGGATGGGTTCACATGTAGGTTTTTCTGGGCACTTTGTTTTTGCGTAATTGTGATGTTCTTTTCATCTGCATTTGTGGTGTATAAAAATGCCAGCTCCAGATGTTAACTGAAGGGTTATGAGAAATATGAAGCACAGGATGCACAAGCATTGTTTGTTACTGCTGTTTTTGTTCATTAAGTGGCCTTAATGGCTACTGGCATTACAGTGATTGACTGGCCGGAATGCGTAATCGGGTGCTATATGTCCTGTATTGTCATTCCACAACAAACAAGGGTATATGGTTGAATCTTCCTTTTCTAATCCTTTTCCTCCTCTTCCATCATATCAACATTAGAGATGTCCCAAACTATTCGCCGGCGAACATCGCTTGTTCGCTTTCACCGCGGCGGGCGAACATATGCGATGTTCGGTCTGCCCCCTATTTGTCATCATTGAGCAAACTTTGACCCTGTACCTCACAGTCAGCAGACACATTCCAGCCAATCAGCAGCATACCCTCCCTCTCAGACCCTCCCACCTCCTAGCAAAAAGCAAGGACAGCATCCATCTTAGATTCATTCGGAAGCTGCAGTCTTAGTGAGAGGAGGGACAGTGTAGCTGCTGCTGATTTAATAGGGAAATCGATAGCTAGGCAAGTGTATTCAGTGTCCACTCCAGTCCTGAAAGACTCATCTGATCTGCTGTAAGGACAGCGTCCTGACAACACCCCAAAAAGCCCTTTTTAGGGCTAGTACATCAGTCTGCTTTTTTCTTTTTCCTCTGTAATCTAATTGCAGTTGCCTACCAACGTGTGTGTCAGGCCCACAGCGTATACTGTGCCCACTTGCCCAGTGCCACCACTCATATCTGGTGTCACAGTAGCTTGCATTTAAAAAACAACAACAACTTTTTTGACTGTAATATAATTGCAGTTAGTTGCCTGCAAGCGTGTGTGTCAAGCCTACAGCGTCAGCGTGTACTGTGCCAACTACTGCCAGTGCACAGTGCCACCACTCATATCTGGTGTCACAGTAGCTTGCACGCATAGTACAACTAATCTAAAAAAAATGACAGGCAGAGGCAGGCAACCCCGCAGGGGCTGTCGTGGTCGTGGTCGTGGTGCTGTGATTTCCTTTGGCCCTTAGAATAATGCCCAGTGTTCAGAGGCCACTTACCCTGAGCTCGAAAAGTTCTGAGGACATAGTTGATTGGCTAACACAGGACACCCAATCTTCTACAGCTTCCTCTTGGAACCTTGACGCACCATCCTCCTCCAGCTCAGCACCTCTCAAGTTACCACTCGCCCGCCTGCTGCCACCACCAACACTAGCACCACAGCTGCTTCACTTGATCTGTCAGAGGAGTTATTTACGCATCAGTTGGAAGAAATGAGTGATGTGCGACCAGTATTGCCAGAGTATGTAGATAACAGGGATATGTCTCAGTTAGGCAGCATTACACAGATGGACGTACGGTGTGATGATGATAATGTTGTACCTGCTGCTGCTTCCTTTGCCGAGTTGTCAGATAAAAGTGAAGCGGTTGATGATGACGATGTGTCCGTGGATGTCACGTGGGTGCCCACTCGAGGAGAAGAAGAACAGGAGGAAAGTTCAGATGGGGAGACGAAGAGGAGGAGGAGACGAGTTGGAAGCAGGGGGAGGTCGTCGCTAGGAGCTAGTGGCACAGTCAGACAGCATGTATCGGCACCCGGGGTCAGCCAGACAGCACGCCAATCAACGCATGCTGTTGCTACCACCAGAGTGCCATCATTGCAAAGCTCAGCAATGTGGCATTTTTTTGTGTGTCTGCCTCTGATAACAGCGATTCCATTTGCAACTTGTGCCAAAAGAAACGGAGTCGTGGCAAGTCCAACACCCACCTAGGTACAACTGCTTTGCGAAGGCACATGATCTCACATCACAAACGCCTATGGGATAAACACATGATGACGAGTTCAAGCAGCACACAAACTCAAAGCCACCATCCTCCTCCTGGTCAAGCATGTTCAGCCACGTCAACCACTGCTGTCCTCCTTGCCCCCTCTCAACCACCCACCACTCCGCCTCTCGCCTTGAGCAGTTCCTGCTCATCTGCCCACAGTCAGGTGTCTGTCAAGGACATGTTTGAGCGTAAGAAGCCAATGTCACAGAGTCACCCCCTTGCCCAGCGTCTGACAGCTGGCTTGTCGGAACTCTTAGCCCACCAGCTTTTTCCATACAAGCTGGTGGAGTCTGAGGTCTTAAAAAAATTTGTAGCTATTGGGACGCCGCAATGGAAGGTACCCGGACAATTTTTTTTTTCACAAAAGGCAATCCCCAACCTGTACTCTATTGTGGAAAAAGAAGTCATGGCATGGCTGGCACACAGTGTTGGGGCAAGGGTCCATCTGACCACCGATACCTGGTCTGCAAAGCATGGTCAGGGCAAGTATATAACGTACATTGCGCATTGGGTAAACATGCTGATGGCTGCCAAGCATGGAATGCGTGGCTCTGCAGAGGAGTTGTTGACACCGCCACAACTTGCAGGCAGGCCTGCTGCCACCTCCTCTACTCCTCCTACTCCATCCTCTTCGCTAACCTCTTTGGCTGAGTCCTCTTCTTCTGCTGTGTCTTGCTCCACATCAAATGCACCCCCCCAGCTCCCCAGGGGCTTTTCTACACCCCGGATACGACAGTGTCACGCCGTCTTGAGGTTGACTTACCTGAAAGCAGAGAGTCACACCGGACCAGCACTCCTGTCTGCCCTGAACGCACAGGTGAATCAGTGGCTGACTCCACACCAACTGGAGATCAGCAAAGTGGTGTGTGACAACGGAAGCAATTTGTTGGCGGCATTGAATTTGGGCAAGTTGACACATGTGCCTTGCATGGCACGTGTGTGTTATCTGATCGTACAACGCTTTGTGCATAAGTATCCAGGCTTACAGGACGTCCTCAAGCAGGCCAGGAAGGTGTGTGGCCATTTCAGGCATTCCTACACGGCCATGGTGCACTTTTCAGATATTCAGCGGCGAAACAACATGCCAGTGAGGCGCTTGATTTGCGACAGCCCAACGCGTTGGAATTCAACACTCCTACTGTTCGACCGCCTGCTCCAACAAGAAAAAGCCGCCAACGAGTATTTGTATGACTGGGGTGCTAGGACAGCCTCTGCAGAGCTGGGTATTTTTTTTGCCACGTTACTGGACGCTCATGCGCAATGCCTGTAGGCTCATGCGTCCTTTTGAGGAGGTGATAAACCTAGTCAGTCACACCGAAGTCACCATCAGCGACATCATCCCATTTGTTTTCTTCCTGGAAGAGTGCTGGATCAGGCTGTAGATGAGCGTGAAGAGGAAGAGTTGTGGTCACTATTACCACCACAAACAGCCTTATCAGCATTGCTTGCTGGACTTGCGGCATAGCTGGAAGAGGAGTATGAGGAAGAGGAGGAATGTGGCTTTGAGGAAGAGGAAGACCAACCACAGCAGGCATCCCGGGGTGCTTGTTGTCACCTATCTGGTACCCATGGTGTTGTACGTGGCTGGGGGGAAGAACTGACCTTCAGTGAGATCAGTGAGGACGAGGAACGGGACATGAGTAGCTCTGCATCCAACCTTGTGCAAATGGGGTATTTTATGCTGTCGTGCCTGTTGAGGGACCCTCATATAAAAAGGCTGAAGGAAAACGACCTGTACAGGGTGGCCACGCTACTAGACCCCCAGTATAAGCAGAAAGTGCCTGAAATGTTACCGAATTACCAGAAGTTGGAAAGGATGCAGCAGTTCCAAAACAAGTTAAAAAGTATGCTTTACACAACGTATAATGGTGATGTCACAGCACAATGGGAATCTAACAGGGGAAGAGGTGAAAGTAATCCTCCTCCTACCACGACCACGCCGGCAAGGACAGGATGCTTTACAGACGTGTTGTTGATGGAGGACATGCAGAGCTTTTTAAGTCCTACGCATCGCCACAGCCCTTCGGGGTCCACCCTCAGAGAACGACTAGACCGACAGGTAGCAGACTACCTCGCTTTAACTGCAGATATCGACACTCTGAGGAGCGATGAACCCCTTAACTACTGGGTGTGCAGGCTTGACCTGTGGCCTGAGCTATCCCAATTTGTGATAGAACTTCTGGCCTACCCCGCTTCAATTGTCCTGTCAGAAAGGACCTTCAGTGCAGCAGGAGGTATTGTCACTGAGAAGAGAAGCCGTCTAGGTAAAAAAAAGTCTAGATTACCTCACCTTTATTAAGATGAATGAGGCATGGATCCCGAAGGGACTGACAGTGGTCAATACATTTGACTAAAAAATGCCTGATGAGATGAGATGCCTTGGGCTAAAAATGGTCCACACGCTGCTGTATATTATCTCTGCATGCCGGATGACTTGCGTGACTTCTCTGCCACCAACTAGGGTTCAAACCGCAATGTTTTAGGGCACTTTCTGCCTGGAAAACATCAATTTTTTCTGACAACAATACCTAATTTTTCAGGCATATGTGCATGCCTACATTTTCTGGCCTCTGGTGCTGCACTGTGGCTGCAAAAACAAAACAAAAAAAAGGCAAATACATGTGTCAATTCCCCTTCGTGATAGTTACCTTGTTGTGGTGAAGGGGCATGCGTATCACAATGAAGCAATCACCTCTATGAGTTTGTTGGCAACAGCAATGTTGGCACACCCCAGATGATAAGGCCGTTGCTTTATTGTGAACAGACCAGAAGCAATCGCTTGATAATTTTGCATAGAAAAAACATTTATTTTCTTTGTGATCGTCTAAGGTGATCATTAAAGCCTACTAGGCCAACAATGGTCCCACACTGCAGAATCATTGTTTTCTGGGTCACTTAACTGTCACTGAACTACCTCAGCATGACCATAGGCTTTGAAAAACCGCCATTGCCTGCAATCTCCCAAACGTGCTCACGAGCACTGTCATCACTACACCAAGATTGACATAGAGGAATAAAATTTATGTCATGAGTGTGAACTATTGACAACTCTTTGCGGTTGTCTACAATCTATTCGATACACGTCCCCCGTGCCCCAAATTGGAAGTAGGAGGACCAACCAAGCATCTTTTTCCATCTCCCGTTTCCTAAAATCTATTCCATAGACCGGCCCCTGATAGGGGACGTAACAGGGATTAAACTGATAGGAATAGTACTACTTAACATACCACTCATATAGGGTAGCACAGTACATTGCACGGCACACGCGCAGTGCCCCAAATTGGAAGTAGCAGGACCAACCAAGCATCTTTTTTCATCTCCCAGTTCCTAAAATCTATTCCATACACGTCCCCTGATAGGGGACGTAACAGGGATTAAACTGATAGATTGGTCTGTCACTGTGAAGCTGGAGTAACCCTTGCACTACCTGATCGATACAACATCATACCTGATCGTATACACATACTGGATGTTTTAAAGCACGTTATTCCAAACAATTTAGGAATGTTAGGTGATTTATGCCCTTTATGGATTAAAACCCAACTCTGCGTCAACTATGTAATTTTCCATGGGAGTTTTTCCATGGATCCCCCTCTGGCATGCCACAGTCCAGGTGTTAGTCCTCTTGAAACAACTTTTCCATCACTATTGTGACCAGAAAGAGTCCCTGTGGTTTTTAAAATTTGCCTGCCTATTGAAGTCTATGGCGGTTTGCCCATTCGTGAACATTTGCGGAAATTCCCGTTCGCCATTCGCGAACGGAAAATGTTATGTTTGCGACATCTCTAATCAACATGCATTGCTTATTCGTCACACATAATGCCCTCACATATATGTCCTTCGAATATAATTTTTTAGCGGGTCTGCTCACCAGCAGGCCCTCACATCAAATTTTTTACAGGGTCTGCTCACCAACAGGCCCTCACATATAATTTTTAACAGGGTTCGCTCACCAGCAGGACCTCACATATAATTCTTTACAGGGTCCGCTCACCAGCAGGCCCTCACATATAATTTTTCACAGGGTAACTTTTCCTATAAAATAGAGCCGCATTCGGGCCTACTAAATAATGCTGAAGGTTCTGTCGCCTACTCGCACCTGAGGAAGGTGTTTCACTTGGGCGTATAGATTGCACAGATCGACCACGTCCTCTACCTGCAACAGGAGCTCCAACAACACCAGCAGCACCACGATCAGGACCATGTCCCTTATTTGTCGCTCTCCTCATTCTTTGCATTTACCCACAAAACTAACAGATCGTTTATGTCAGGCGACAATGTAACCGCCAATAGTCAACAATTAAGTTTACTGACATTAAGGCTGTGCCGGTGTCATGAAGAGAAAAAAAATCTTGAGGTCACACAACAGTGGGACAGTTGAATTTAATACAAATATTTCACTGTCAAAAAAAAAAATGTATTTTTCAAACAGCAATGTAACAGCAGTATTTACTGGTTTTATTTGACTGCCAGAAATGCAGTGCAGGCTGCAAATTTACTATCTAGCACAAAGTGTTATTTCTTCAACCAACAATGTAACATCAGTATTTAATGGTTTTATTGGACTGTCATAAATGCAGTGTAGGCCGCAAATGTACTTTCTAGCGCAAAAGATGAGAATTTGTCACCCAACAATGTAACAGACGAATTTGTGAAAATAATTTCCCTGTCCACTATGTAGAGCATGGGTATATCACAGCCAAATAATGGTGAATGTCACACAACAATGTAACAGACAAATTTTTGAAAGTTATTTCCCTGTCCGCTATGTAGAGCAGGGGTATATCACAGCCCAAAAAGTTTTAATGTCACACAACAATGTAACAGGCGAATTTGTGAAATTTATTTTCCTGTCCGCTATGTAGAGCAGGGGTATATCACACCCAAAAATTGGTTAATGTCACACAACAATGTAACAGACGAATTTGCGAAATGTATTTCCCTATCCGCTATGTAGAGCAGGGGTATATCACAGCCAAATATGCAAATATGTCAACCCCTTAATTCAGAGACGGATTAACTATATTAGTGTCCCTGGCACATATGCAGTTGCAGGTGTACTTCACAAAAAAATTGTTTTGTCGCCCACTGAACTAACAGACGGATTAAGTATTAAATTATTAATATTTATTTTACATGTTGCATTGTGCCCACCAAATAATTGCTGTAGGAAGGTCAGTCACAGATTGAACATGCAGAAAAATTATCTTTCTGTGTCAGGACTGTAAAAATTGTGTATTGCACATGTGCCCTGGTTGTACAATTGTGTACCTGGTCTATTTTGGTGCAGGAACCCACCATCCGAGCCACTTGTGAATGACTGGCCTGATAACCGTGGGGTGGGAATGTCACCCCCCCCCCCCCATAATCAAACAGATGGATTTGCTAAATTTATTGGCCTGGCTGTCACATATGCAGTGTAGGCCGCAGGGTTAGTTGAAAGTCCAAACTGTGAATATGTCACCCCACAATCCAACAGATGAATTTAGTGTATTTATTTGCCTGGCTGTCACATATGCTGCACAGGCCGCAAAGGTATTTTCTGGCCAAAGAAAAACATATATTTTTTTTTTCACCAACAATGAAACAGATGGATTTAACTAATTTTTCTTTCACTAACACAAACACAGAGTAGGCAACAAAGGTATTTTATGGCCAAATTTTTTTATTATTATTATTTTTTTTTTTACAAACAATGTCCAAGTTGTATTTACTGATTATATTTTACTGCAAAAGGCTGCAAAATGTGCTTGCATGGCAAGTGCTCAGCAAACAAATGTGGATAGGAAAATGACTTAAAATAACATAAAATATGTAAAAATAAAAAATAATAATCTTGTTCTAGGAGGTGGAGGTCCATATGAAGTAGAGGGTTAAGGAGGCGGTGGACGTAGTGGTGTAGGTGGAAGCGACAGTAGAGGAGGAGGAGGTAGCCAACTAGGTAAACCCCAAAAGATTGGGAAATATAAAAAAAAAAAACAATGAGAAAGTGTGCTGGAGTATAACAATGGCTGGGGCCAGTATGCATGTCTATTCTGCACAAGGTAAGGAACAAGTCCGGTGGGATCCATGCCTGGTTCATTTTAATGAATGTGAGCTTGTCCACATTGGTTGTGGACAGGCGGTTGTGCTTGTCTGTGATAACGCCCCCTACCATGCTAAATACACATTCAGACAATACGCTGGCTGCAGGGCAGCCCAGCACCTCCAAGGCATAAAGGGCAAGCTCAGGCCATGTGCCTAAGTTGGAGATCCAGAAGTTGAAGGGGGCAGACCCATCAGTCTGTACGTGTAGGCGTGTGCACACATACTGTTCCACCATGTTGTTGAAATGCTGCCTCCTGCTAAGACGTTTCCTATCAGCTGGTGGTGCTGGTTGTTGTGGCGTGCTGACAAAGCTTTTCCACATTTCTGCCATGCTAACCCTGCCTTCTGAGGTGCTGGCAGTGCACCAGTTGTGTTGGTGACCTCTTCCTCCTCCTCTGCCTTCGCCTTGTGCTTCCACTGTGCCCCCGCTGTCAGGTGGGAATGCCTTCAGCAGTGCGTCTACCAGCGTGCACTTGTACTCGCGCATCTTCCGATCATGCTCCAGTGACAGAATTAAAGACGGTACGTTGTCCCTGTAACTGGGATCTAGCAGCGTGGCCACCCAGTAATAAGCACAAGTTAGAATGTGGCCACCCAGTAATAAGCACAAGTTAGAATCGGCGGTCGTTGCGGACACACTGCAGCATGTTATCGCTCATGTGTGCCAGGCTGCTCAGAGGCAAGTGTAATGAGCAGGACACTAGTACAATGCAGTGGGTCAGGATAGATATGTGTATAAGTTTATAGCTTGTTTGTGACGCCAATTGCGTCAATTGCAGTAAATTTGAGTGTGGTCAGTAGGAGTAATTGAGGAATGATTGAGATCCAGACAGGAGATATAATCCAACTTGTCTTTACTGAATGGCAACAGATATCCATACGAGTTACATCTTTAGTCTTTAGGTCCCAGCAGGTATTGGCAATATGGGCAGGAATCTATATATATTCTTGTCATATGCCTAGAGAATCTGGCAGGTATCTATCTTCTGCTCTGTCCGTCTTCTGCTTAGTATGGGCCTGACTAGCTGAGGAGGAGTTTGCCTTCTCCTGGACTCTGGATGTTACTCACAGTTATGCTCACAGGGATTGATTCTTCCTGGAGATCTGTAGTTCTGGAGGTTTGCTTGCTTGTCATCAGCTGAGGTAGATGACTCAGGCTGGGAAAAGGGATCCTTGCCTCAGCCGAGGCTGGATCCTAGGTTGGGATCCCTGGTTCTGGGAGCTCCTACTAACACAGCCTACCCCTGGCAGGGGTGGCTGATACACTAACTTAACTTCCTTCTCCTCCTCATGAGACAGGATATGGGAACAGCCCACTTCTGCTCAGACAGGGGAGGCTAGACGGGAATGGACTATTCCAGGCCTAGATATACTAAAATGGCTATAAACCTGATCACACATTGCCGCCACCTGCTGGTGTACAGGGAAATTACAGCATGATATATGAAACAGGCATAGAAAATGTATGTACAGGAAAAATGCAATGTTAGACTACACAAGATGACAATACATATACACCTAACAGGTGTATGGAGGCACTGTCAGCCACCCAATCTACTTTCACCTGTACTTGTTCTGGCCTCACCATTCATAAAGCCGCATTCGGCCGTACCAAATAACGCTGAAGGTTCTGTCGCCTACTCTTACCTGAGGAAGGTGTTTCATTTGGGTGTGTAGTTGGCACAGATCGAACACGTCCTCTCCCTGCAACAGGAGATCCACCAACACCAGCAGCATCACGACCAGGGCCACGTCCCTTGTTTGACGCTCTCCTCATATTTTGCGGTCACCCACTGAAGTAACAGACATTTTTACTAAATTAAGTTCCTTGTGCACAATGCAGAGCACATGTTTTTTGATGGCCAAAATGGGTTACTGTCACCCAACAATGGAACAGACAAATGTAAGAAATTTAGGTTCCTGTTACCTAGGCAGAGCAGTGGTTTATTGACGAAAAAAATGGGTTAATGTAACCCAACAATGGAACAGACACATTTTTTAAACTTATTGCCAGGTCTGCTATGCAATGTAGGCTGCAAAGGTACTTTTATTGCCCCTAACTGTATTTCTTTTAACTACCAGAAAGGCAGCACAGAGCAAAAAGGTACTTTATTGCCCCCCCAAAAAGTTTTTTTAACCCTAAATGAAGCAGATAGATTTAACTGAGAATATATTTGACTCTCACAAATGAAGCACAGTAGTTTTTGACATAAAAAATGGTGGATATGTCACCCCTACAATGGAACAGATGGATTTGCTGAATTTATGTGCCTGCCTGTCATATGTGCAGGCCTCAGAGGTACTTTACACCCCAAAATGGGAATTTGGAGCCCAAAAATGTAACTGCAGTATTTTCTGGTAGTGATGGACAAACCGCAAGTTCAAGGCGGTTCTAATTGTTCTTTCCAATACCGTTTGTCACTGTGTGTAGCAGAGGGAATGCAGCAAAACCGCAAACAAATGCTGCTAGACCCAAATGCACTATATAGAAAGTATATTATTTGTATATAACACCCCGTTTCTAATTGCGTTTGTCACTCTGTGTAGCTGCAGTATCGCTGCAGAACCGCTCACCACTGCGGCACAATATAAATCCACTATAATATGCTTTCTATATTAGAAAGTATATTATAAGTGTATGCCTGGTTCATTTTAACCGCCTAACGCAGGATTGCGGTCCGGAGGCGGCTGTCCCAGACACAGTCACGCATCTACGCGTCATGTCGCGAGACTTCCTGTAAACGCGCGCACACAGGCGCGCGCGTTCACAGGATCGGAAGGTAAGAGAGTGTATCTACAGCCTGCTAGCGGCGATCGTTCGCTGGCAGGCTGTAGATGCGATTTTTTTAACCCCTAACAGGTATATTAGACGCTGTTTTGATAACAGCATCTAATATACCTGCTACCTGGTCCTCTGGTGGTCCCTTTTGTTTGGATCGACCACCAGAGGACACAGGCAGCTCAGTAAAGTAGCACCAAGCACCACACTACACTACACCCCCCCCCCCGTCACTTATTAACCCCTTATTAACCCCTGATCGCCCCATATAGACTCCCTGATCACCCCCCTGTCATTGATTCTTTCCAAAATGGGGTCACATGTGGGGTATTTATACTGCCCTGGCTTTTTAGGGGCCCTAAAGCGTGAGAAGAAGTCTGGGATCCAAATGTCTAAAAATGCCCTCCTAAAAGTAATTTGGGCTCTTTTGCGCATCTAGGCTGCAAAAAAGTGTCACACATGTGGTATCGCCGTACTCAGGAGAAGTTGGGGAATGTGTTTTGGGGTGTCATTTTACATATACCCATGCTGGATGAGATAGATATCTTGGTCAAATGCCAACTTTGTATAAAAAAATTCGGAAAAGTTGTCTTTTGCCGAGATATTTCTCTCACCCAGCATGGGTATATGTAAAAAGACATCCCAAAACACATTGCCCTACTTCTCCTGAGAACGGCGATACCACATGTGTGACACTTTTTTGCAGCCTAGGTGGGCAAATGGGTCCACATTCCAAAGAGCACCTTTCGGATTTCACAGGCCATTTCTTACAGATTTTGATTTCAAACTACTTTGCATGCATTTGGGCCCCTAAAATGCCAGGGCAGTATAACTACCCCACAATTAACCCCATTTTGGAATGAAGACACCCCAAGGTATTTCATGATGGGCATAGTGAGTTCATGGAAGTTTTTATTTTTTGTCACAAGTTAGTGGAATATGAGACTTTGTAATAAATAAATAAATAAATATCATTTTCCGCTAACTTGTGACAAAAAATAAAAACTTCCATGAACTCACTATGCCCATCAGCGAATACCTTAGGGTGTCTACTTTCCAAAATGGGGTCATTTGTGGGGTGTTTCTACTGTCTGGGCATTGTAGAACCTCAGGAAACATGACAGGTGCTCAGAAAGTCAAAGTGCGTAAATTCACATTTTTGCACCATAGTTTGTAAACGCTATAACTTTTACCCAAACCAATAAATATACACTTATTGCATTTTTTTTTTATCAAAGACATGTAGAACAATAAATTTAGAGAAAAATTGTTATAGAAATGTAGTTTTAATTGAAAAATTTTACAACAGAAAGTGAAACATGTCATTTTTTTGCAAACATTTCGGTCAATTTTAATTAATATAAAAAAAAGTTAAAATGTCAACAGCAATGAAATACCACCAAATGAAAGCTCTATTAGTGGAATATAAGAGTTCTATGAATTCACTATGCCCATCAGTGAATACCTTAGGGTGTCTACTTTCCTAAATGGGGTCATTTGTGGGGGTTTTCTACTGTCTGGGCATTGTAGAACCTCAGGAAACATGACAGTGGCTCAGAAAGTGCTCAGAGCTGCTTCAAAAAGCGGAAATTCAAATTTTTGTACCATAGTTTGTAAACGCTATAACTTTTACCCAAACCATTTTATTTATTTTTTCTACCCAAACATTTTTTTTTTATCAAAGACATGTAGAACAATAAATTTAGCGAAAAATTTATATATGGATGTCGGGTTTTTTTGAAAAATTTTACAACTAAAAGTGAAAAATTTCATTTTTTTGCAAAAATTTCGTTAAATTTCGATTGATAACAAAAAATGTCAGCAGCAATGAAATACCACCAACTGAAAGCTCTATTAGTGAGAAGAAAAGGAGGTAAAATTCATTAGTGTAGTGCAGAATTGTAAAACGTGGTCTGGTCATTAAGGGTGTTTAAGCTAGGGGGGCTGAGGTGGTTAATGAACGTGAGCTTGTCCACATTGGCCGTGGATAGGCGGATGCGCTTGTCTGTGATAATGCCCCCTGCCGTGCTAAACACACGTTCAGATAATACACTGGCTGCAGGGCAGGCCAGCACTCCAAGGCGTAAAGGGCAAGCTCAGGCCATGTGCCCAATTTGGAGACCCAGAAGTTGAAGGGGGCAGACCAGTCATTCAGTACGTGTAGGCGTGTGCACACATACTGCTCCACCATTTTGGTGAAATGTTGCCTCCTGCTAAGACCTTTCATATCAGCTGGTGGTGCTGAATGTTGTGGCGTGCTGACAAAGCTTTTCCACATTTCGGCCATGCTAACCATGCCTTCTGAGGTGCTGGTGGTGTCCCAGCTGCATTGGCGACCTCTTCCTCCTCCTCTGCCTTCAACCTTGTGCTTCCACTGTGTCCTCGCTGTCAGGTGGGAATGCCACCAGCAGAACGACTACCAGCGTGCACTTGTGCTCACGCATCTTACGATCACGCTCCAGTGACGGAATTAAGGACGGTACGTTGTTCTTGTAACGGGGATCCAGCAGCGTGGCCACCCAGTAATCAGCACAAATTAGAATGTGGGCAACTCAGCGGTCGTTACGGAGACACTGAAGCATGTAATCGCTCATGTGTGCAAGGCTGCCCAGAGGCAACGAAAAGCTGTCCTCTGTGGGAGGTGTATCGTCTGTGTCCTCTGTATCCCCCCAGCCCCAGCCACGCACCAGTGATGGCCAGGAGCTGGTCTGGGTGCCACCCTGCTCTGAACATGGTTCATCCTCCTCCATCTCCTCCTCCTCATCCTCCACCTCGTCATCCTCCAGAACTGTGCCCTGGCTGGACAATTGTATACCTGGTATTTGTGGGTGCAGGAACCCACCCTCTGAGCCACTTGTGAATGACTGGCAGGACACTCTATGAAATGATCCCTCTTCCTCCTCCTCCTCCTGTACCACATCCTCTTCCATCATCACCAGCAGCGTTTTTTCAAGGAGGCATAGAAGTAGGATATTAATTTTGAGAACGGCGTTATCGGCACTGGCCATGTTGGTGGAGTACTCAGAGCAGCGCAACACGGTCTCGCATGGAGGCCCAGTCATTGGTGGTGAAGTGGTGCTGTTCCGCAGAGCAACTCACCCTTATGTGCTGCAGCTGAAACTCCACTATCGCCTGCTGCTGCTCTTGTGGGCACGTCGCATATGAGGCAGTGAGGCCGAAGTTATGCTGCAGCGCTGACAGGCGATCAGCAGCAGGGTGAGAACGCCGAAAGCGCACACAGACGGCCTGCACTTTCTGCAGCAGCTCTGACATATCAGGGTAATTTTTAAGGAACCTCTGCACCACCAAATTCAGCAGATTTGCCAGGCAAGGGATGTGCGTCAAACCGGCTAGTCCCACAGCTGCTACAAGATTTTGCCCATTATTATTTGTTACACTTATGATCATGTCACTATTTATTATCCTTTGATTCATATTATATGCCCATTGATGGTCCTTTCCTTATATGACATTTCCTGTGAGCGTGGGGCCCGGTGGGGATACAGCAGGTGTGTGCCTGCAGCATTGTGGCAATCGTGCGATTACATTCCATCCCCTAGTTTCTTTCAGAGCCGCGGATTGCGGTTCACCTGCGTTCCACGGGGGTCGCGGGGTGCGCATGCGCTGGGTGACGCCATCTCGACGCGCTCCATGACGTCTGCAAGTGCCGCCGCGCATGCGCGGTGCGCAGACGTGGATGCGCTGAGAGTTAGCGCCGCGTATCATGGAGCTTCCCGCGCCCGTTTGTGTGCTCCACAGATGTGCTGAATCCAGGTAATTTCTGTCCATCGCCCCACCCCTACCATGTTCTATATATACCCTGCTCATGCATCATATAGTACCTCCTGACGAAGCCGTTGAGGTGAAACGCGCGTCGAGGTCTCGCGCCCAGGGCTTGTCATTCAACTTGCCACCATGTCCTCAGGTACGTTCTGTATTTAGCACGGTTTTAGATTGTGTGTGGGGTACCCCTGTATGTGTCCACGCTGGGTCCCTTGCACTTAGGCGTATACCAGTTTTATTATTTTGATCCCAGCCAAGTGATCTTTCATTATTATATTACCTTATTGGGCTGATTGTGACGCCTATATTAATCCGTGTATGCTAGCTACGACTTTGGGTTTACTACATTTCGTCTGTGGTGCTTTGTGTACCATACCCCTATTGGGGAGACCATTATATGTGATACTTCTTTGGTTTCCCAGAGCCTTAGCTTTAGCCTTACCTTTTGATCGTACCCATCTGTGCATTACTTTGCGCAGCCTCATGGTGGTTCTTTTGATTTGACTTACCCTGTGCTTCTCCGTGTACTGTATTACATCCTGTTGTTCTCCATTTTTTATATTTTATAATAAATGACATCTTTTGATATAACACTCCACTTGTTTGGTTTTTAGTTTACTCTGGATGTGGTACAAGTGGTCACTATAGCTGTCTTAGTTGACAGAGCTGCCTTTTTGTAGGTTAACATTATCGCACACCATCAGGCCGGGCTTGAGGCTCACTGGTACCAACCACTTATCTTGCGTGGTGTGGGGTTTGTCCCCCAAACAGATACGTTTTAAAACTGCGTGCTGTGCTGAAGTTTGTGTTGAAGGTGTTACGCTGACAGGATGAGGAAGCGGAGTAGGAGGAGGTAGCAACAGAAGGCAAATTAAAGCGCTCTGCGCCAAACTGCTGTCCGCCTCAGGCCCAGCCGTCACTGCATTTACCCAGTGTGTTGTTATGGAGATATAACGTCCTTGACCATGCTTACTGGTCCGCGTATCCATAGTGAGGTGCACCTTGCCGCAGATGGCGTTGTGCAGTGCACACCTGATTTTGTCCCCCACTTGCTTGTGCAGGGAAGGGATGGCACGCCTGGAAAAGTAGTGGCAGCTGGGCACGACGTACTGTGGGACAGCCACCAACATAAGGATTTTACAACTCTCCGTCTCCACCAGATGGAATTACAGCATTTCAAAGCTCAGTAATTTTGAAATGTTGACATTCAGGGCCAGGGATCACGGGTGGGTAGGGGGGGTACTTCCTCTTCCACTCCAGTGTTTGGGAGATGGAGAGCTGAACAATTCTTGGGACATTGTGGAGATGCTTAGTGACCCAGATGGTCATGTTGCTGGCAGATCCTCTGTTTCCGGGGTGGCAGGTGGCACTGTCACGCCAGAGGCGGTTGAAGAGGCCGAGACTGCAGCAGAAGAGGTAGCAGGAGAAGCCAGAGACCTTTCTTGATTTTTAAGGTCTCTACTCCACTGCAGCTCGTGCTTTGCACTTAGATGCTTGGTCATGCAGGTTGTGCTCTGGTTGAGAATGTTTATGCCTTGCTTCAGGCTCTGATTGCACAGCGTGCAAACCACTCGTGTCTTGTTGTCAGCACATTGTCTGAAGAACTGCCACGCCAGGGAACTCCTTGAAGCTGGCTTTGGTGTGCTCGGTCCCTTGGTGCGGTGGGCAGTAGCAGGTGTACTGTCTAGGGGACAGACGTTCCGCTTTTGAACCCTGCTCCCTCTTTTGCTGTGCTGGTGGCTCTGTGCAACCACTGTCTCTTCCTCTGAACTACACAGGTCATTCGCATGACCTTGATTCCATGTGGGGTCCAGGATCTCATCGGCCCCCACATCTTCCACCCAGTCTTCACCCTTGCCCTGCTTGTTGGTCTGCACACTTTTGAAATCCACAGCAGTTGGCAACTGTGTTCCGTCATCATCCGATATGTGCTGCGATGGTCCTCCCATGTACTCATTTTGAAACATAAGTGGTTGGGCATCGGTGCACTCAATCTCTTCCACTTCTGGGGCAGGGCTAGGTGGATGGCCCTGGGAAACCCTGCTAGCAGAGTCATCCAAAAGCAGAAGAGACTGCTGCATGACTTGGGGCACAGACTGCTTGATCTTTCAGCAGGAGACTGGGTGGGAGACAATGTAAAGGAACTGGAGGCACTGTCAGCAACCCAATCTACTATCGCCTGTACTAGTTCTGGCCTCACCATTCGTAGAGCCACATTAGGCCCGACCAAATACCGCTAAAGGTTCTGTTGCCTACTCGCACCTGAGGACGGTGTTTCATTTGTGCATGTAGCTGGCACAGATCGACCACGTCCTCTCCCTGCAACAGGAGCTCCAACAGCAGCACCACAACCAGGGCCATGTTTCTTATTTGACACTCTCCTCATATTTCTCAAATTTAGGATCTTGCCCAAAATGGGTGTTTTTTTTTAAATAACAGAATTGAACAACAGTACCAAACGCGTGTATCTCACAATTACAGATGCAGCAAAGGCTGCAAATTAAGATTTTTCCCCTAAATGGGTGTTTTTTTAATAGCAGAATAGCACAGCAGTATCTAAGGTGGGTATCACATGTACAGATGCAGACAAGGCCGCAAATTAAGATTTTTGCCCAAAATGGGTCTTTATTTAATACCAGAATAGCATAGCAGTATGTAAAGGGTGTATCTCACAATGACAGATGTAGCAGAGGCTGCAAAATTAAGTTTTTTGTATAATAGAATATGACAGCAGTATGTAACGCTTGAATTTCACACGTACAGATGCAGCAAGGGCTCTTCTGCCCAAAAAGGGTGTTTTTTAAAACCCCGAAAATTATAGCTGTATTTCTAGCTTAAATTGCAACCTAACTAAGGCGGCAGAGGCCCCAGATGGAGGGTACTGCAAAAAATTTGTGTTTTTTAAAACCCAAAAAATTCTTGTATTTCAAGCTTGTCTTAACAAAAACAGTTGCAGCAAAGGCTGCAATATTAAGTACTTTGCCCAAATCGGGTGTTTTTTTAAATAACAGAATATGACAGCAGTTATAACGCTTGAATTTCACACTGACAGATGCAGACAAGGCCGCAAATTAAGCATTTTGGCAAAAATGGGTGTTTTTTTAATAACAGTATATGACAGCAGTATATAACGCTTGAATTTCACACGTACAGATGCAGCAAGTGCTGTAAAATTGAGTATTTTGCCCAAAAAGGCTGTTTTTTAAAATCCAGAAAATTATAGCTGTATTTCTAGCTTAAATTGCACACTGACTAATGCTGCAAAGGCACCAGATGTAGGATATTGCCAACGATGGGTGTTTTTTTAAACCCAGATTATTATTGCATTATTTCAAGCTTGGATTTGAATGTCCCAAAAGCACATATGCAGTGCTGGTGCATTGAGCTTGCATAAAATGGCCGCCGCTGCCCACCTAACTAACAGAAGTATAAAAGTTATTTTTCTCTGTCACTGGGCTCAGGGCAGGGTAAAAAGATTGTGCACTGCCCCCACACAACAAAATCTATGATGATCGCTGAGTTCAATTGAAGTTATGATTAAAGTTTCTTCACTATTCTCTCCATCACAGCATCAGCATCCTCTCCCTACACTACTAAGAGAAGAGTGACGAGCAGCGCTACGTGACTCCAGCTTATATATAGGCTAGGTCACATGCTGCACTGGCCAATCACAGCCATGCCAGTAGTAGGCATTGCTGTGATTGCTTCTAAGGGCAGAGAGTTAAACACTTTTTGATTGGCTGCTCTGCAGTCTTTCAAAAAGCACCATTAACTCGTTGAACCCCGAACTTTTACTGAAATGTTCGGGTTCGGGTCCGAGGTCCAAAAATCCTAAAGTTCGGTAAGAACCCTAACTTTACAGTTCGGGTTCACTCAACCCTAATCCCCTGCCAAAATATTTGCAGTTTGTTTTTAAAGAGATTGGTTGTTACTGGAGATGGCCTTGCGGTTCGCCAGGCGGTCATTTTGCGGCAAACTTTGCTCACCGATGCAATATTCTGCAGTATTTGTTTGCGGTTTAGCTCAGTTACCTCAGCTACAGATAGGGACAAACACCATTGGAACAAATCATTTCTAATGGTGGGATATACCAGTTGCCCCCCAAAAAAACTAATTAAAGCAGAGGTGTTATATACCATTAATATACTTTCTGTATAGTGCATCATTTGTTTGCGATTTTGCTGCGTTACCTCAGCTCACAGTGACAAACGCTATTGGAACAAATAATTTCTACTGCTGTGATATACCAGTTGCCCCCCCCCCCCCCAAAAAAAAAAACTGATTGAAGCAGGGGTGTTATATACCAATTATATACTTTCTATATAGTGTATTTGGGTAGTGTAGCATTTGTTTGCGGTGAGTTACCTTAGCTCACAGATTGACAAATGTTTTATTAATTTTTAATTTCTACTGGTGTGATATACCATTACCCCCGCAAAAAAAAACTGATTGAAGCAGGGGTGTGATATACCTTCTTCCACAAGTTCTGCTCTTCTATAGGGACTTTGTCACAGGGTCAATTTGAAAATGACAGGTAGAGGAAGAGGCAGGCCATTCCGCAGGGGTGGTAGGGGTCGGGCAGGTGCCCCAGGCCGGAGCCTAAGTAGGAAGTTGCAGAAGGTGCGTGCAATTACGTCAAAGCACGCACCAGACTTGGTTAAGTGGCTCACTCAGCCTTCCGTTTCTGCACCCTCCTCATTCTCTCTATCTGCACCATCTACACTCTCTGCTGTGTGCAAAGACACCACCACCAATTATTTTCCCATCCATTACAAGACCAGGAATTCTTGGCATCGGATCAGGAAGAGGAAGTATGAACTGTCGCTACCCAGCAGTCTGACGACAATACTCAGATCAGCACAAGGAGGGTGGTCCCCGCTGTTTGCCGCCTTCTTCGAGATCTCTAATGTCAGTGGTGGTGAAGGAGATGAAGTTGACCTGTATATGGATGTCATGTGGGTGCCCACAAGAGGAGGGGAATTTAGAGTGAGAGACAGAGCAGTAGATAGGGAGAAGAAGGAGAAGAAGCAGGCAGAAATTTCAGTGCACAGGAGGCAAATAGCAGACTGCTAATGTATCTGGAACGAGCCATCCATCATGCACGGTCACATCTTGCGCTCCCAGGACGCCGGCTTATGGCTCCGCAGTGTGGGCTTTTTTTTAAACGTCTCCGCTGCTGACAATAGTGTTGCCATCTGCAGCCTGTGCTGTTAATGCTTAAGCCCAACACTCACCTAGAGATGATTGCCTTAAGAATGCACCTGGCCTCCCATCACAGAGCCCAGTGGGAGCAACACCGTCAGAACCCACAAAGACACACTCCTGGTGCTCCATGTCCTGCCTCCCCTCCTTCTCCTTCTCATCTCTCCTCCCATTTGTCCTCCACTCCACCTTCCACCATGCCATTGTCGCGTTTATCTGGCAAAAGGCAGGCTTCCATGGCCCAAATGTTTGAGCGAAAAAAGTTGATGACGCCGGAAAACCCTCTTGTCCAACGGCTGACCACTGGCTTGTCGAAACTGCTAGCGCGCCAACTACTGCCATATAAACTGGTGTATTGGGAGGCCTTTAGAAAATCAGTGGCTATCCCCGCTCAATTTGACAGTTGGTAAAGTGGTGTTCGACAATGGTGCCAATCTGCTGAGCGCGCTCAAACAGGGCAAAATGACACACGTGCTGTGCATGGCACACATCCTGAACTTAGTCTTACAGCGATTGTAAGAATCGTTGCAGAATACCCCGGGGTCCAGGACGTCTTGCGGCAGGCCAGGAAAATCTCTGGCCATTTTAGAAGATCTTACACAGCCATGGCTTGCCTTGCTGATGTTCAGCGGCGACACAACGTTCCCGTCAGACGTCTGATTTGTGACTGCCCTATGCGCTGGAACTCCACATTGTATATGCTTAATAGGCTGCTCCATCAGAAACATGCAGTTAACGACTACCTATACTAACTCTGCGGCAGGACAGGTTCTGGGAAGCTTGTTCTTCACCGCGCCAGTGGCTGCTCATATGCGATGCATGCAGACTTCTGCGGCCATTTGATGAGATCACCAAACTGGTCAGTTGCAGCCATGGCGCCGTCAATGACATTATACCTTATGCCTTCTTTCTGGAGCATGCATTGTGTCGTGTCATTGATCATGCAGTCAAGGAGCAGGAAGATGAAGAAGTAGCAATGCTGGATGAATTCCCAGGGGTGGCTACTCCATCTGAGACAAGTCAACAGAAATCTGAAGAGGAGTCAGAGGACGATGGTGCCAGGTTGGGGGAGGAGCAAGAAGAGCAAGCTTTAAATGTTTCTATGATCCCTGGTGTTGTCCGTTGCTGGGGGGAGGAGACCGAGGACGACATTATCCTGGATGATAAGCAGGAGCCAGGCCACTTCAACGCTTCCAGTTTAGTGCAAATGGGGGCCTTCATGCTCCAGTGTTTGAAGAGGGACCCCCATATACAAACCGGATTTCAAAAAAGTTGGGACACTAAACAAATTGTGAATAAAAACTGAATGCAATGATGTGGAGATGGCAAATGTCAATATTTTATTTGTAATAGAACGTAGATGACAGATCAAACGTTTAATCCGAGTAAATGTATCATTTTAAAGGAAAAATACGTTGATTCAAATTTTCACAGTGTCAACAAATCCCCCAAAAGTTGGGACAAGTAGCAATAAGAGGCTGGAAAAAGTAAATTTGAGCATAACGAAGAGCTGGAAGACCAATTAACACTAATTAGGTCAATTGGCAACATGATTGGGTATAAAAAGAGCTTCTCAGAGTGGCAGTGTCTCTCAGAAGCCAAGATGGGTAGAGGATCACCAATTCTCACAATGTTGCGCAGAAAGATAGTGGAGCAATATCAGAAAGGTGTTACCCAGCAAAAAATTGCAAAGACTTTGCATCTATCATCATCAACTGTGCATAACATCATCCAAAGATTCAGAGAATCTGGAACAATCTCTGTGCATTAGGGTCAAGGCCATAAAACCATACTGGATGCCTGTGATCTCTGGGCCCTCAAATGACACTGCACCACAAACAGGAATGCTACTGTAAAGAAAATCACAGAATGGGCTCAGGAATACTTCCAGAAACCATTGTCAGTGAACACAATCCACTGTGCCATCCGCCGTTGCCAGCTGAAACTCTACAGTGCAAAGAAGAAGCCATTTCTAAGCAAGATCCACAAGCTCAGGCGTTTTCACTGGGCCAGGGATCATTTAAAATGGAGTGTGGCAAAATGTATGACTGTTCTGTGGTCAGACGAGTCACGATTCATAGTTCTTTTTGGAAATCTGGGACGCCATGTCATCCGGACCAAAGAGGACAAGGACAACCCAAGTTGTTATCAATGCTCAGTTCAGAAGCCTGCATCTCTGATGGTATGGGATTGCATGAGTGCGTGTGGCATGGGCAGCTTGCATGTCTGGAAAGGCACCATCAATGCAGAAAAATATATTCAGGTTCTAGAACAACATATGCTCCCATCCAGACGTCATCTCTTTCGGGGAAGACCCTGCATTTTTCAACAAGATAATGCCAGACCACATTCTGCATCAATCACAACATCATGGCTGCTTAAGAGAAGGATCCGGGTACTGAAATGGCCAGTCTGCAGTCCAGATCTTTCACCTATAGAGAACATTTGGCGCATTATAAAGAGGAAGGTGCAACAAAGAAGGCCCAAGACGATTGAACCGTTAGAGGCCTGTATTAGACAAAAATGGGAGAGCATTCCTATTTCTAAACTTGAGAAACTGGTCTCCTCGGTCCCCAGACGTCTGTTGAGTGTTGTAAGAAGAAGGGGAGATGCCACACAGTGGTGAAAATGGCCTTGTCCCAACTTTTGGGGGATTTGTTGACACCATGAAATTCTGATTCAACATATTTTTCCCTTAAAATGGTACATTTTCTCAGTTTAAACTTTTGTTCCATGATTTATGTTCTATTCTGAATAAAATATTAGAAGTTGCCATCTCCACATCATTGCATTCAGTTTTTATTCACGGTTTGCATAGTGTCCCAACTTTTTGGGAATCCGGTTTGTAAAAAGCATAAAGGGAAAGGACCAGTACTGAGTGGCAACTTACCTAGACCCTTGGTACAAACACAAAATGGCAGACATGTTATCAGCATCACAAAGGGCTGTCAGAATGCAGCACTTCCATGCCTTGCTTCGAGAAATGCTGCATTCTGCTTTTGCGGGCACTGGCAGAGGAATTTCCACTCACAGAGAAACAGTTACGGTTACCAATCCAACAGCTCATGCAAGAAGAGGGCGGTTTGAAGATGTGTTTATCACTTCGGATATGAGATCATTCTTACAACCAACCTGGCAACAGCCGTCCACTGGATCCAGCCTCAGGGAACGCCTAGACCAACAGGTGTCCGACTACATCGGGCTAACGGACGATGTGGATGCTCTGAGAAGTGAGGAACCCCTGGACTACTGGGTGTGCAGGCTTGACCTGTTTTTATGTACGCTGAATGAATAATTGTTGCGGCCTTGGAGGAATTCAACACCAGTTACGACCACTTGTTATCGAGTTTCAACTATTATCATTAGTTTTTTTTTTTCAAGAGGGGGGATTTCATTAGCGATGTTTTTAATCCAATTTTATAGTTTTAGTTCTTTTAAACATATGTGACCAGTATTTGTACTGGCCTACAGTAAAATTGATATCCATGACCGTGTAATATACCTTCGGCAACATAAACACTTGATCTTTTCTGTCTGGAGAATGCCTAATGTTTGGGGCTTGTAGTCCAGTGGCCTAAAATAAAATTTGTATCCATTGACCGCATAATGTACCTCGAGCCATATAATCAGAATTTTGTTTATTTCAGGTGAATGCCTAATTTTTAAGGCCCGTACTTCTGTGGCCTAAAATAATTTTTTTCTAGGCTCCAACAGGGTACATTTCAGAGAATTTCCCATTAAGATGCATAAAAATGTCCCCTGAATTTATGTCATGGATCCCCCTCTAGTATGTTCCTGTCCATGTTGTGGGACTATTTGTACACTTCTACTAAGTATTTGGTAGCTGCAAATTTGAGCTGAAGTTTTTTTTAGGTTTGCCTGCCATTAAAGTGCCTGCCATTTCATTGCGTTCGCACGATAGCGTTCGCGATCCGTCCCGGCAGATGTTCGTCCTCCACTAGTAGTTACCACCAACAACTATTGGGGAGATTTATCTTTCCTTTTATACCTGAAAAGTGGCGTTAAAAAGTCAGAGGTGGGACTATACCTGCGACTTTTTAAAAAAAATTGTCTTCCCTTTTTAATCATCATCACCACTTTTCTAAAAGGGGGTATGGAAAGGGCAGAGAAGGGGGCTTTACCAGCTGTAGCAGCATATTTATCTTCATTTATGTCAGTTTTCTGGCGTAAATGGAGCCAATAATCTACATAAGCTCTGAGCTGTCATAGATTTCTGGTTAATAAAAGGTAAATATCAAAATGGTTGGCACTCCACCTAATAGATAAGGCCCGGTGCTCTGTGGTAGGGAAAGTCCCAGTGTATAATCAGAAAAGAAATCACGGCACTAGGATTAGTAATGCAGGTAAAAGGAGACATTCTAATCGCATCCAATTGTTTTCATTGCAAATGAAATATACAGTAGATACAATAATAAGTCCAATTGGACATAATATCTCACATAAAAATAATGGGCCTTTGAAAAAAAAAAAAGATTTTTGAAAATCAATACAAGGTTGTGGTAGTCGCTTATTGATATACATATAGGAGCCAATCATTCAGCAGAACTGGACATAAAGTACATACTAGTAGGTATATATGATACTGGAAGATTTTAAGGAAATGAGGGCATTCAGGTATCTTGAGAATGAAGTAATCAGGAATAGAATCACCAGGGCAAAGCATCTTGTAATGTCATCTTATAGCACAGTATCTCAAATTAGTAGTCACTTAAGTTATTCACTTAAATTCTGCATAGCCATATTTACTAGTATACATCTAGTTCAAAGAGATTTGTTGCTGACGAAAAGCAATATTGGACAAACGGATCATAGATGTGTGAGCAGAATATTATATTACTTATAGCGGTTGTTGGTATAATATAAGTTAATGCTGCTACAAGTTTTATTGGCAAATGTTTTTTTGTTTAGATAGACATGTGTCTTGACGGTTACATAATATGTTTGTTACTATGTGCCTACTATTTGGTGATTAAATGATATATAGTGACCATATTCCCCTCTTCCTTGAAAGCACTATTACTCTGTCCCTCAGTAGTATGCCACACTTTTATGGTGATGTTTTCCAACTCTTTTTTAATATATTGATTATATGTATTTAATAAAGATTATCATTTTTAATGCCATTTGTGACTCAGCGTCTTATTGTGTAGGTTTGTTTAGTTGTTGTTGAGCTGGCTTCTTTGAGGGGCTGTGGACACTGCCGATCATTCAGTGTGGGCAGACATTTGTCTTTGTGTTTATGTAACCTGCATTTTCTTATAATTTTCTAGTTCTGTAGCCCTATCCTTTGTATTGGTGGAAGCTACAGGATGGGCATATTAAAGGGGGCAGCTGGAAGATGAGAGTTCTTTGCTATACAGTGTGGGGATAGACGGCAGAAGCAATGAGTCTAGTGAGAGGTGTGACCTAATTTTCTGGGCCCTAATTTAAAATTTGTAACAGCCCCAACCCCCATCTATCATGTGCCATTTATTAATCCTGGTCTCTTCTGATATTATAGAGGGAGTAGTACACCCCTGACCAAAAATGTTTGGCCATGATGGTCTGAACCAAACGGAAAAGAATAGCAAAATGAACAACTGAAATCGGTGGAGAAGTCACCTGTAAGTGGTATTGGGTATACCATGACTGCTTCTTATAAGATGTGTTTAAATCACTTTATTAGGAAGTTGGGTCAATGTGAATTGATTTGGTGTTGGAATGGTGGAGTAATTTGCCTGCTCAGCCTCGGGCACCAAAATACCTTGTCCCGGCCCTGTCCACACCAGATTTCCAAATGGACTCATTTTAAAAAATGATTTAAAGTATATTTATTAATCCATGTTACACAATGCCCAACGAGTTATACTACATTGATTGTACTGTATATATTTTCAGCAGTAGTATGTTCGATGGTGACATAGCAAAATGTTATGGGGCTCAAAGGGGTTTCTGGGATTTTACAAGTGATACCCTAACTTCAGGATAGGCCATCAGAATCTGATCGCCAGGGCCTGACACTGCACACCCCAGCTGGTTAGCTGTTCTGCAATAGCTGTGGTCTGGAAGTCAGACACAGCTCTGTCCAACACTATTCCTATTGAAGTGATATGTACCCCAAAATGGTGCCGATAAAATCTGCATATATTGCTTTTGGAAATAGTGACTTTTAAAAATACCTTTATTTATGATAGTACGGGTATAGGTATGTATATACCAACAAGGTGTACTACATTTCAAAAGGGTTATATATAAGTTTATTTTGACAGGGGAGTAGTGACCCCTACACAGAACATTTACTAGTGACACAATACTGTCTATAGACTTAACGGTTTGAGAAACAGACCAAAAAAGGACAGGGTCTGAAAAAAGGGCAGGGCAGACACAATGCTTACCCTAACAGCCCTAATAACTGCTCAGCCCAGGGTGACCCCCTGATGGTGGGGGTTCACTGTCCCCGAACCTAAGACTATCAAATCCCTAGATTGACCCTAACCAGGGAAAAATATTAGAAATATACTATCGAAAAAGGAAGATATACCGGAAGTGGAAGGTGGTTCAAATAAGTGGGGTCGCCACCTGCCCTCTCCGAAGATCAAATACAATTATTAAAAATACAAAAAAAGAATGGAAGGCGGTCCAGATTCTGGGAAAATCACCATTCCTCTCAAGTAAACAATACGCACGTTTTTTGAATTGCACATCTTATTACACGAACCTCAACGCGTTTCACCTGTACATCAGGCTCATCAGGAAGTAGGTAAACATTTGGACATAGTCCAACCATGATATAGATGTGATCAATGATACAAGGGCGATAGTGTAAATGGAGCGATACTTAGCAGCTAGAGATGTTCAATAAAGGAGGCGTAGATAAAGCGTTACCAGAAGGCAAGATATTTGCATCCCAACAGGAAATACCTTGTTTATAAATGGAGGAAAATTAGGTCTAGGATAACTAAAGAAATAACAGCTATCATAGTAAAATCGTAGGTTTTAGGCTCATCCTGCAACTTACATGATGTTGATGCTGGCCAAAAGCTCCCCCAGTAACCTGCTCAGGGCCCAGGTAAGGTGCCAGCAACAATTAAACCCATTTATAGGGCCAGGTCGGTGCGTCCGGACGCCGGGGAGGCACATTGGCAAGACTAAGAGGGAATTACGGAGAAGAATCTGTGAACATCTAAATGACATTATAAAATCTAAGGATACTTCGGTGGCCCATCACTTTAATAGCTGCCACAAGGGTGATGTGAGTTCGGCTTGTTTCTCGGTGTTGGAGGTGGTCCCCTTTCCTGAGAGGAGGGGCGACTGGGACAGAAGGATTCTCCAAAAAGAGTCCAGCTGGATTTATCGTTTTCAATCCCAGTCTCCCCTTGGTCTCAATGAAAGACTTAATTTTGCATGCTTTATTTAATATCCTCCTTGTCTGTTTTAATATTGACAATCCTAAATAACTTTTCTAGTATCAGCGGTATGTGACCCAGGTATTCTGTACTGATCAGTGTGAAAAGCACCACTTTTATTAAGGGGTTAATAAGACTGACTCCCCTTATCTGCAAATACTACCTGGTACCTCTAAACTCCATCAATATGATTGTAGAGGCAGGTCTTTATGTATTTTTTCATCATGGTTAATATCCTTAATTTTATGTATTGTCTGCTGAGTGATACATTTATGTCTTCATAGGGGCTGTTACTGAGGGTCTCTTGTGCCCCTTGTTTATTAATTTGTCATCTAAATATCTCTTATCTGTGGCACATTCTGGAGAATTTATGGTCATCTGCAGCTCTGATTTCTATTAACAATATGCTGGTATTCTATCTATAACCCTCCTATGTTTAAATTGCCTGGATAGTACGGCCTTCTCCTGTTATCTTCCGGTGCCGGCATCGAGCCATATGCGGTTCACGATGCGTTCCACAGCGCCAGAAGTGACGGAGGCCGGAAGCCCTAATGCGTTCCACAGTGCGTCCTGGGAGCCGGAAGTGCCTCCCCGGCATCCGGACGCACCGACCTGACCCTATAATTGGGTTTAATTGTTGCTGGCACCTTACCTGGGCCCTGAGCAGGCTACTGGGGGAGCTTTTGGCCAGCATCAACATCATGTAAGTTGCCGGATGAGCCTAAAACCTGCGATTTTTACTATGATAGCTGTTATTTCTTTAGTTATCCTAGACCTAATTTTCCTCCATTTATATACACCTCTCTAGGTATTTCCTGTTGGGATGCAAATATCTTGCTTTCTGGTAACGCTTTATCTACGCCTCCTTTATTGAACATCTCTAGCTAAGTATCGCTCCATTTACACTATCGCCCTTGTATCATTGATCACATCTAAATCATGGTTGGACTATGTCCAAATGTTTACCTACTTCCTGATGAGCCTGATGTTGTACAGGTGAAATGCGTTGAGGTTTGTGTAATAAGATGTGCAATTCAAAAAACGTGCGTATAGTTTACTTGAGAGGAATGGTGATTTTCCCAGAATCTGGACCGCCTTCCATTCTTTTTTTGTATTTGTAATAATTGTATTTGATCTTCGGAGAGGGCAGGTGGCAACCCCACTTATTTGAACCACCTTCCACTTCCGGTATATCTTCCTTTTTCGATAGTATATATCTAATATTTTTCCCTGGTTAGGGTCAATCTAGGGATTTGATAGTCTTAGGTTCGGGGACAGGGAACCCCCACCATCAGGGGGTCACCCTGGGCTGAGCAGTTATTAGGGCTGTTAGGGTAAGCATTGTGTCTGCCCTGCCCTTTTTTCAGACCCTGTCCTTTTTTGGTCTGTTTCTCGAACCGTTAAGTCTATAGACAGTATTGTGTCACTAGTAAATGTTCTGTGTAGGGGTCACTACTCCCCTGTCAAAATAAATTTATATATAACCCTTTTGAAATGTAGTACACCTTGTTGGTATATACATACCTATACCCGCACTATCATAAATAAAGGTATTTTTAAAAGTCACTAATTGCAAAAGCAATATACTTAAAACTCATGTGATAACAAAATCTAAAAAAAACGGATTATTAGGCAAGTTTTCGATTACATCTACAGCCTGTCTTGCAAAAAACAAGCCCTAACCTGGAATATTTTATAGAACAATTAAAATAATACCAAAAAGATTTATTTTAAAAGTCATTATACAGTGTAAAAAAGGTAAAACTTAAAAATAATAAAAAGAATATATATGTTTGATAATGTTTTAATCGTATCAAAAACATATACGGTAAACATAAAAAGAAACATCTCTTCCATTCTATCCAGCATGCCAGTATCTGTACACTCACTTAAGGGCCAGTGTGCATGCTTCCAAATTCTTCCCCAAGGGGTCACTGGGATTTAGTACACCCTTTCCAGGCAGAGGGTCCCAGAGCTCTAAGGTTCCTTGTGACCAAAGTTGAAGGCTAAAGCTTCTGCGATTCTCCTGCATTTTGCCTGTGTTTATCCTGCATTTGTTCCTGTTTTATGCTCCAGCACTGTAATCTCCCTGCCTGTATGCTCCTACACTTCTTGTGTCAGTTTGTGTTCTGTTCATGTTTAAATTAACCCTTTCTGTCTGCCTTATTCATGTGGTTCATGTGCCTGTCAAGTACCCAGTCTGATAGCCCGGCCTGTGTCTTCACTAGCACCCAGCCTACCAGTTGTTCCTGTGTCGTCATTCATCTACAGTCTGCAGTCCTTATCTAGTAGCCTGCATTTAGTAACTGTTTAGACTGTTAATTAGTGTATGTTAATGTGCTGTAATTATTAAATCCCCCCATTGAGAGCTGCGTAAAGCTATATGTGATTGTGCTGCCCTAGTGGTGGCTTTAAATAAACAGAATTATTGTTTTGAAGAGAGTAAGCAGAAACACTTTAGTGCCATGGCTTCTGAACCCATAGTGGTGAAGTGTCTGGTGAGTGGTAAGAAATTACACCACTAAGGTACAACATACAGAATATAAACAAGACCTATGAGCACTGTCATAAAATAGAAATCTACAGAGCAGAGTTATAAATAGCGAGGGTGCAACCCTGCATCTGCTTGCATATGGGGACCCACTGGGGTAGAACAGCAATATAGTCACCCCCTGGGGAGTTTAACTTTCAGTTGTTAAAAATGTGGTAGAGGCTCCCTGCTCTGCCAGTCTCCATTTTGTAGGCCAGAGGCCACTTTAATCTACGATCTACAAAATGGCAAGGGTCTGCTTTACTGCACATGTCTTGGACTGGAGATCAGAGTGAGGTAAGTACTTCACCCTGTGGCACAAACGTGGATTTTTTTCAATGGGCAGGCACTTAGGAGACACCATTACCTTTTAATAGGGCACATGGGGCATTATTTCTTATTGAGGACATTATTTATGACTTTTAAAAGGATGAACTAAGTGACTATTATCACATTTTTAAGGGAATACTCAGGGGGCATTATTTCCTTTAAAGGAGGCACTCAGGGGGTATTATTACTTTTAATTGGGCATTATAAATTTTTAGGGGGCCCTCCTCAGATATTCTTACCTTTAAAGGAGCATATAAGAGGAATTATTACTACTGTCCAGGGGGCAAAAGGGGGGCACTTTTACTTTCTATGTGGCATTGTTTCATTTTAGGGGTACACACCGTACATTGCTTTCAACAGTATACAAAGGGGTCGTTGTTACTGTCTAGAGGGCATAAAGTGGGAATGAATACTTTGTAAGGGGCACAACAGTAGGCATTATTATATAAGGGGGAGCTAGAGGGGTACTATTACTGTAAGATAGCACAAAAGGGGCATTGTTACTGTATGGGACACTGAGAAGATCACTATTACTTTGTGGGGTACAAAAGATGGCACCATTTCTGTGAGTCACAATATGGGGCATTATGAATCTAGCACTATAATTTTTAGGGGCACTATATGGAGCTGTTGTTGTCTGGGGTTCTGTCTACATGGCACTATTTGTGGAGAGGAATTATAGCTATGACAATATTTTTGAAGTGCAGTATTTGTGGGCATGATGTCAGACAGTAGGTACTGTAATAGGAGCAGGTGGGGCAGCAATAAGCAGAAAATTGGGGGTGTCAGGAGGATGGGGCTTTGTTTCCTTGGCTGCAGTGATGATATGCTTACATAATCCACATGTCACCTGTAGCCAGTTACTTGTGTCAGTGGTCTAGCGCCATATACGGATACGGCCAGTCATTGGCTGCTGCAATGTAGCGCGTTTACGGCCGCGTCATTACTGCAGCCAAGAAGATGACATTTTGAGCAGCAGTGAGAATTATCGCAGTGGGTGGGGAATAAAATAATTAAATATACAGTTTATTTCTTTATTACAATAGCTGGCTGTTGGGGATTTTTTTTCAGTAAGTCGGACAATGCCTTTAACTTCACTGGAAAGGGAAATATAATACAATATAGTACTAGATTTCCTATTGCTTTCTAGTGATTGGACCTACAGAATCTCTGTGTTCATATTGTTATATAAATCATGAATACATTTTTCCCCTACATATTCCCAAGGCAGTAAATAGCTGAGGCACATAAGCACAAGTCATTGACATATAAAAATAATTTTACTTCCCCCGTTGCAACCTTTTTTTTGTAAATTCTATTCTCCCTCCTAAGGTTATAAAGAGATCTATTATTAGGTGTTTTTCTTCTGCACTCTGACGAGATCATCATGTGCTGATGATTCACAGGGTTATATACAGATACTTATCATCTCACTCTGATTTTATGTGATATTGTGGAAAAAGTGACGGCATCTCACAGGGAAACAATATTGCACATTCTAAAATGGTCCACAACACGCATTAGGGACAGATCTGTTGGAGCTATATGAATCAGCCTTTAAAGTGAAATGCTTAATGAGGAAATTCACCCAACATCATGCCATCTGTAAGCTTTTTAATATTTAGATTTCTAGAACTATAGAGCACTGAAGTGCACTTGGTAATGCTCATGAATGTCCTTTTGCTTCGAATGTCAGTTTTATTGGTTTCCATGCAAACTGATTACAGTCGCATGACTGCTACCCACCAGCTCCGGTGGCTACATGAGTGTAATAGAGAGGAACACCCAATGATTAGTTTTGTCAGATGTAGAGGGAGTGAGGACTAAAGATAGCCTTGAGATTCGCCTAGTGGTCGAACTTTGCGCATTCACGATTCAACGAACATGCAAACATATGGCGATGTCTGCCGGCGCCATATTCTTTTGCATTGCGCCAAACTTTGACCCATGACACACACATCAGGTGGGACAGGACAGCCAATTGAGATGTTTCAGCACATGGACACACCCCCACCCCATAACAGAACCCAATCTGGCAGCCATTTTATATTCTGTGTTTTGCTAGTGTAGGGAGAGGGTGCTGTGTGGAGCAGGGACAGACTGTTAGAGACACCAAACGCTAGGTAATAGGGCCACAAAAGTCCTTTAAAGGACTGGTATAGGTGTGCTATTGATAGGTGTGACATACTGAGGGGTGTGATATACTTATAAATATATTTTCTAACATAGAAAGTATATTATAGTGCATTTGTATTGTGCAGCAGTTGTGTGCGGTTCTGCTGCAAAACAACGTCTATATAGAGGGACAAACGCTATTGGAGTAACTAATTGCAACTGTGTGATATACCTGTTGCCTCCCAAAAAACTGATCGAGGGGTGTGATATATCTATAATATACTTTCTAACATAGAAAGTATATAGTGCATTTGTATTGTGCAGAAGCTCTGTGTGGTTCTGCTGCAACACCGCAGGTATATAGAGGGACAAGCGCTATTGGAACAACTATTTGCAACGGGTGTAATATACCTGTTGCCCCCAAAAATATACGGGTGTAATATACCTGCTCACACAAAATACTGATTGAGGGGTGCAATATACCTGCTTCCACCAAATGTTGATTAAGGGGTTCTATATACCTGCTTCCACAAAATACAGATTGAGGAGTGCGATATACCTGGTTCTACAAAATACCGACTAAGGGTTTTTATATACCTGCTTCCACAAAATACCGATTTAGGGGTGCGATATACCTGCTTCCACCATATATTGATTAAGGGGTTCTATATACCTGCTTCCACAAAATACAAATTGAGGGGCGCAATATACCTGCTTCCACCAAATATTGATTGAGGCCTGCGATATACACATGCTTTCACAAAGTACTAATTAAGGGGATTGATATACCTGTTTCCACCAAAGACTGATTGAGGCCTGTGATATACCTGCTTCCACAAATACTGCTCTTCTCTGGGAACTTTGGCACAGGGTTATTTTGAAAATGACAGGCAGAGGAAGAGGCAGGCCGGTATGATAGGGGTTGAGCAGGTCCACCAGGCTGCAGCCTAAGTGGGAACTTGGAAAAGGTGCATGAGATTAAGTCAAAGGACGCACCAGAGTTGGTTGAGTAGCTCACTCAGACTTTCGCTTCTGCACCCTCCTCATCTTCTGTATCTGCACCCTCCTCACTCTCTGCTGTGTGCACCCCCAAAGACACCACCACCATGGCCACTCCACTCGAGTCAGAGATAATATTTTCCCATCGATTTCCAGACCTTACCGATGCGCAGCCATTCTTGGCATCAGATGAGGAAGAGAAGGTAGCAACGGCCGCCATCCAGTGGTCTGACGACAATACCCAGATCAGCCCAAGGAGGGTGGTCCCCGCTGTTGCTGCCTACTCAGAGATCTCTAATGTCAGTGGTGGAAAAGGTGTCGATGACGTGTTGATGGACGTCAAGTGGGTGCTCACAAGAGAAGAAGAGGAAGAGATTTCAGAGTGAGAGACGGAGCAGCAGATAGGGAGGAGAAGCAAGCAGAACTCACAGTGCACAGGAGGCAAAAATCAAACTGCAAATGTATATGGAGCGAGCCATCCACCATGCACGGTCAAATCTCACGCTACCAGGATGCCGGCACATGGCTCCGCAGTGTGGGCTTTTTTAAAGTGTCAGCTGCTGACAAAAGTGTTGCCATCTGCAGCCTGTGCTGTCAAAGCATAAGTCGCGGTAAGCTCAACACTCACCTAGGGACGACCGCCTTAAGAAGGCACCTGGCCTGCATCACCGAACCCAGTTGGAGCAACACCGTCAGAACCCACAAAGCCACACTCCTGGTGCTCCACGTCCTGACTCTTCTCCTACTCCTCTCTCCTCCCATTTGTCCTCCACTCCACCTTCCACCATGCCGTTGTCGCGTTCATCTGGCAGAAGGCAGGCTTCTGTGGCCCAAATGTTCACGAGTAAAAAGTTGACGACACCAGATAACCCTCTTGCCCAACGGCTGACTGCTTTCTTGTTGGAACTACTAGCCCTCCAACTACTGCCATATAAACTGGTAGTCTGGGAAGACTTTAGAAAATTTGTGGCCATTGGCATACCGCAATGGAAAGTCCCCGGAAGGAAATATTTCTCCCAGAGTTATTTGGCCACGTTCAGCGGCAAGTGAATATATCTCTGGCACACAGTGTCACTGCTAAGATACATCTGACCACAGCAAACAGAAGCAATTCTTACAATTTTTAAGAAAAATGCCAAAACTCACTTTTTATGGACCAGTTCAGGTCTGAAGTCACTTTGTGGGGCATACATAGTGGATACATCCATAAATGACCCCATTGTAGAAACTACACCCCTCAAGTTACTTAAAACCGATTTTACAAACTTTGTTAACCCATTAGGCATTCCACAAGAATTAAAGGAAAATGGAGATCAAATTTTTAAATTTCACTTTTTTGGCAGATTTTCCATTTTAATCCAATTTTTTATTTAACACATCGATGGTTAACAGCCAAACAAAACTCTGTATTTATTATCCAGATTCGGTGGTTTACAGAAACACCCCACATGTGGTCATAAACAGCTGTATGGGCACACGCCAGGGCGCAGAAGAAAAGGAATACAAATATTGCTTATTTTGACACAGTATTTAATTTTTTTATTTTTTACGGTGTTCACCCGAGGGGTTAGTTAATGTGATATTTTTATAGAGCTGGTTGTTACGTACGCGGCAATACCTATGTATACTTTTCTTTTATTCATTTCACTTTAACACAATAATAGAATTTTTGAAACAAAAAAAAAATGTTTTAATGTGTCCTCGTTCTGAGAGCTATTGTTTTTTATTTTTTGAGAGATTTTATTAGATTTTATGTAGGGGCTCAATTTTTGCAGGTCGAGGTGACAGTTTTATTGGTACCATTCTGTGGGACATACGCCTTTTTGATCACTTGGTGTTGCACTTTTTGTGACGTAAGGTGACAAAAAATGTATTTTTTTGACAGTTATTTATTTTATTTTTTATGGTAATTATCGGACTGGGTTGATCATGTGATATATTTATAGAGCCGACCGCCATGGATGCGGCAATACCAAATATGTATATTTTATTAAAATTTTTCAATTTTTTTTTTTTTTATTCGTTCCTTGGGGATTTTTTTTTTTACATGTGAAACCTTTTTTTTATTTATTTTTTTAACACTTTATTTTTTATTTTTTATTTTTTATTTTACACTTTTTGTCCCCCATAAGCTCGTACAAGACCTCTGGGGGACATTTACTTAACTTTTTTTTTTTTTTTTCACTGTAGCCCAAGTTACAGGAGAAATATACTCCCTCAATACAGCGCTGTACAGCCTCAGTGCAGGGCTGATAGAGGTCTCTGATAGACCTCACACAGCTCCTACACTCTCCTGTCCCGACGATCACATGACCGCCGGGCCCTAACAGGAAGCGCATAGCGAGTGATTATGTGGCTCGAGGTATATTAGGCAGCCACTGGATAACAATTTTACTGTAGGCCACTGGAGTAGAGGCCCAAAAAATTAGGCATTTACCTGACTGAAAAGGCCATTTATGCCGTTGTACATACATGAAACAAGGACCATCCATTGTTCTTTGTGGTGGCGTGAGGAAATTAAATTAAACATGGTCGTGGTCGACATAGGTGTTAAATTCCTCCAAGATCTATGTCTACTTCATTCATTATCAGAAATGTGCATTTATCCACACTGTCATGAGCTAGGCAAGTGCGCTTATCTGTCACGATCACCCCTGCTTCGCTGAACATCCTTTCGGACAGGACACTCGACGAGGGGCAAGCCAATGGTTCCATGGAAAATTGTGCCAGCTCTGGCCATAGGTCAAGCCTGCACACCCAGTAGTCCAGCAGTTCCTCGCTTCTCAGAGCATCCACATCAGCCATTAGCCCGATGTAGTTGGACACCCTGTCGGTCTCGGTGTTCCCTGAGGCTGGATCCGGAGGGCGGCTGTCGATGAGTTGCTTGAAAGAATAATCTCATAAATGAAGTGACCAACACATCTTCAAACCGCCCTCTTCTTGCAGGCGCTGTAGGATTGGTACCCGCACCTGTTTCACTGTGGGTGGAAATTCCTCTGCCAGTGCCTGCAACAGCAGAGTGTAGCATCTCTCGCAGTAAGGCCTGGAAATGCTGCATTCTGCCAGCCCTCTCTGATGCTGGTAACATGTCTGCCATTTTGTGTTTGTACCGGGGGTCCATGCCTTATTTTTAGAAATGTGAGGTAGTCCACACTGTCGTGGAGCAAGGTGAGTGCGTTTATCGGTCACGATCCCCCCTGCTGCGCTGAACGTCCTTTCAGCTGGACACTGGACGAAGAGCAAGCCAAGAGTTCCATGGCAAATTGTCCCAGCTCTGGCCACAGGTCAAGCCTGCACACCCAGTAGTCCAAGGGTTCCTTGCTTCTCAGAGCATCCACATCGGCCGTTAACCCGATGTAGTCGAACACCTGTCGGTCTAGGCATTCCCTGAGGCTGGATCTGGAGGACGGCTGTTGCTGGGTTGGCTGTAAGAATGATCTCATATCTGAAGTGACCAACACATCTTCAAACCGCCATTACCATTACTAGCCTACATTAAAATTGTTACCCAGTGGCCATTGTGACACAGTGAAAGGAATGGTCTGGGAAAACAGGTATTTTCCTCCCAGCGTGTGCTGCTGGGCTGATTTTCAATTTAATTGCCGGTCTGGGTTTTCGGCAGCACCTGACAGTTCTTGAATAGGCAGCTGGGCTCAGCAGCAGGATCTCTGTGTTGGGATCTGAGGCTTAGTGCCAGGTTGGAGGGTTGAGACCCATGGGCTAAGGAAACAGGCCCCCTAAAGTTGGCCGTGGACTGCTGGAGGAAGAACTGACATCAAGGTGACTTGTCTGTATGAACTTTCAAATTTGTGTGAAGTAACACCAAGATGTACTTTCCATTGTGTATGAAATAAACACCAAGACTGCAAAGTAACGCATTGTTTTGTGCATTTGCCTCAAGTGTGAATAAACACTGAAGTTTTACATTAAGAAATTGTCTTTTGCCTCTGTACTGCGTCCGCTTACCATATCTATCAGAGCGAAACCCCACACCGCCTAATGTACCTCCAGCCACATAATCACTTGTTATTTTCTGTCATGTGAATGCTTACATTTTGAGGCCTGTACTCCACTGACCTACAGTAAATGTGTTCTTCAGTGACCGCCTAATGTACCTCCAGACACATAATCACTTCTTCTTTTCTGTCAGGTGAATGCCTAATTTTTTTGATCCTGTACTGGCCTACAGTAAAATTGTTATCCAGTGACCATCTAATATACCTCCAGCCACATAATCACTTGTTCTTTTCTGCAAGAGGAATTCCTAATTTTTGGGGCATGTAAAGGCCTACATTAAAATTGTTATCCAGTGACCGTTTAATATACCTCCAGCCACATAATCACTTGTTCTTTTCTGCCAGGTGAATGCCTAATTTTTGGGGCATTTACTCCACTGCCCTACAGTAAAATTATTATTCAGTGACAACCTAATATACCTCCAGCCACATAATCACTTGTTCTATTCTGTCAGGTGAATGTCAAATTTTTGGGGACTGTACTCCACTGGCCTACCGTAAAGTTGTTATTCAGTATTTACCTCCAGCCACACAATGATTTGTTGTTTAATGTCAAGTGAATGCCTAATTTTTGAAGCCTGTACTGGCCTACAGTAAAATTGTTATCCAGTGACCATCTATTTTACCTCCAGGCACATAATCACTTTTACTTTTCTGTCATGTGAATACCTACATTTTGAGGCCTGTACTCCACTGGCATACAGTTAATGTGTTCTTCAGTGACTGCCTAATGTAACTCCAGCCACAAAATCACTTGTTCTTTTCTGTCAGGTATAATGCTTATTTTTGGGGGCCTGTACTAGCCTACAGTAAAACTATTATTCAGTGACAGCCTTATTTACCTCTAGCCACATAATCACTTGTTCTTTTCTGTCAGGTATAATGCTTATTTTTGGGGGCCTGTACTAGCCTACAGTAAAACTATTATTCAGTGACAGCCTTATTTACCTCTAGCCACATAATCACTTGTTCTTTTCTGTCAGGTAAATGCCTATTTTTTGGGAACTGTACTCCACCGGCCTACAGTAAAATTGTCATCCAGTAACTGCCTAATGTACTTCCAGCCACATAATCACTTGTTCTTTTCTTTCAGGTGAATGCCTAATTTTTGGGGGCTGCATTCCACTGGCCTACAGTAAATGTGTTATTCAGTGACCACCTAATGTACCTACAGCCGAATAATCACTTGTTCTTTTCTGTAAGGTGAATGCCTAATTTTTGGGGCCTGTACTGGCCTACAGTAAAATTGTTATTCAGTGACAGCCTAATGTACTTTTAGCCACATAATCATTTATTCTTTTCTGTCAGGAAAATGCCAAATTTTTCGGGACCTGTACTCCACAGGCCTACAGTAAAATTGTTATCCAGTGACCGCCTAATGTACTTCCAGACAAAAAAATCACATTTTCTTTTCAGTCAGGTGATTGCCAAATTGTTGGGTCCTGTACTCCACTGGCCTACAGTAAATGTGTTATTCAGTGACCGCCTAATGTACCTCCAGCCACATAATCACTTGTTCGTTTCTGTCAGGTGATTGCCTAATTTTTGGGGCCTGCACTCTACTGGCCTACAGTAAATGTGTTATTCAGTGACCGCCTAATGTACCTCCAGCCGCATAATCACGTGTTCTTTTCTGTAAGGTGAATGCCTAATTTTTAGGGCCCGTACTGGCATACAGTAAAATAGTTTTCCAGTGATCGTTTATCATACCTCCAGCCACATAATCACTTGTTCTTTTCTGTGAGGTGAATGCCTAATTTTTGGGGCCTGTACTGGCCTACAGTAAAATTGTTATTCAGTGACAGCCTAATGTACCTTTAGCAACATAATCATTTGCTCTTTTCTGTCAGGTAAATGCCAAATTTTTTTGGAACCTGTACTCCACTGGCCTACAACAGAGGGTTATAGTCAATGGAGAACATTCAAAACAAGGTCATGTTACCAGTGGGGTTCCACAGGGATCTGTACTGGGACCAATTTTGTTTAATATCTTCATAAGTGATATTGCAAAAGGCCTCGATGGTAAGGTTTGTCTTTTTGCTGATGACACAAAGATATGTAACAGGGTTGATGTTCCTGGAGGGAAACGCCAAATGGAAAAGGATTTAGGAAAACTAGAAGAATGGTCAGAACTCTGGCAACTGAAATTTAATGTGGATAAGTGCAAGATAATGCACCTGGAGCGTAAAAACCCAAGGGCAGAATATAGAATATTTGACACAGTCCTGACCTCAGTATCTGAGGTAAGGGATTTAGGAGTAATTATTTCAGAAGACTTAAAGGTGGGAAGACAATGTAATAGAGCAGCACGAAATGCCAGCAGAATGCTTGGATGTATAGGAAGAGGTATAAGCAGTAGAAAGAGTGAAGTGCTTATGCCGCTGTACAGAACACTGGTGAGACCTCACTTGGAGTATTGTGCGCAGTACTGGAGGCCATATCTCCAGAAGGATATAGATACTCTAGAGAGAGTTCAGAGAAGAGCTACTAAACTAGTACATGGATTGCAGGATAAAACTTACCAGGAAAGGTTAAAGGACCTTAATATGTATAGCTTGGAAGAAAGAAGAGACAGAGGGGATATGATAGAAACTTTTAAATACATAAAGGGAATCAACTCGGTAAAGGAGGAAAGCATATTTAAAAGAAGAAAAACTACCACAAGAGGACACAGTTTTAAATTAGAGGGGCAAAGGTTTAAAAGTAATATAAGGAAGTATTACTTTACTGAGAGAGTAGTGGATGCATGGAATAGCCTTCCTGCAGAAGTGGTAGCTGCAAATACAGTGAAGGAGTTTAAGCATGCATGGGATAGGCATAAGGCTATCCTTCATATAAGATAGGGCCAGGGACTATTCATAGGATTCAGATATATTGGGCAGACTAGATGGGCCAAATGGTTCTTATCTGCCGACACATTCTATGTTTCTATGTTTCTACAGTAAAATTGTTATCCAGTGACCGCCGAATGTACTTCTAGCCAAATAATCACATTTTCTTTTCAGTAAGGTGATTTCCAAATTTTTGGGGCCTGCACTCCACTGGCCTACAGTAAATGTGTTATTCAGTGACCGCCTAATGTACATCCAGCCGCATAATCACATGTTCTTTTCTGTAAGGTGAATGCCTAATTTTTGGGGCCTGTACTGGCATACAGTAAAATTGTTATCCAGTGACCGTTTAACCGGTACAGGACCGCCGTACGCAGGATTGCGTCCTGCCGGCGGCCCTGCTCTTCTGGGTGGACGCATATACGCGTCCTCCCGCGATACCCGAGATTTCCTGTGAACGCGCGCACGCAGGCGCGCGCGCTCACAGGAACGGGAGGTAAGAGAGTGGATCTCCAGCCTGCCAGCGGCGATCGCTCTCTGGCAGGCTGGAGATGTGATTTTCTTAACCCCTAACAGGTATATTAGACACTGTTTTGATAACAGCATCTAATATACCTGATACCTGGTCCTCTGGTGGTCCCTTTTGTTTGGATCGACCACCAGAGGACACAGGTAGATGTGTAAAGTAGCACCAAACACTACACTACACTACACCCCCCCTGTCACTTATTAACCCCTTATGAACCCATGATCACCCCATATAGACTCCCTGATCACCCCCCTGTCATTGATCACCCCCCTGTCATTGATCACCCCCCTGTCAGGCTCCGTTCAGACGTCCGTATGATTTTTACGGATCCACGGATACATGGATCGGATCCGCAAAACACATACGGACGTCTGAATGGAGCCTTGCAGGGGGGTGATCAATGACAGGCAGGTGATCACCCATATAGATTCCCTGATCACCCCCTGTCATTGATCACCCCCCTGTAAGGCTCCATTCAGATGTCCGTAAGATTTTTACGGATCCACGGATACATGGATCGGATCCGCAAAACACATACGGACGTCTGAATGGAGCCATACAGGGGGGTGATCAATGACAGGCGGGTGATCACCTATATAGATTCCCTGATCACCCCCTGCCATTGATCACCCCCCTGTCATTGATCACCCCCCTGTAAGGCTCCATTCAGATGTCCGTATGATTTTTACGGATCCACAGATACATGGATCAGATCCGCAAAACGCATATGGACGTCTGAATGCAGCCTTACAGGGGGGTGATCAATGACAGGGGGGTGATCACCTCACATACACTCCCTGATCACCCCCTATCATTGATCACCCCCCTGTAAGGCTCCATTCAGACGTCCGTATGATTTTTACGGATCCACGGATACATGCATCAGATCCGCAAAACGCATACGGACGTCTGAATGCAGCCTTACAGGGGGGTGATCAATGACAGGCGGGTGATCACCCATATAGATTCCCTGATCAACCCCTGTCATTGATCACCCCCCTGTCATTGATCACCCCCCTGTAAGGCTCCATTCAGACGTCCGTATGCGTTTTGCGGATCCGATCCATGTATCCGTGGATCCGTAAAAATCATACAGACGTCTGAATGGAGCCTTACAGGGGGGTGATCAATGACAGGGGGGTGATCACCCCATATAGACTCCCTGATCACCCCCCAGTCATTGATCACCCCCCCTGTAAGGCTCCATTCAGACATTTTTTTGGGCCCAAGTTAGCGGAAATTTTTTTTTTTAGTTTTTGTTTTTTTGTCTTACAAAGTCTCATATTCCACTAACTTGTGTCAAAAAATAAAATCTCACATGAACTCACCATACCCCTCACGGAATCCAAATGCGTATTTTGTTTTGACATTTATATTCCAGACTTCTTCTCACGCTTTAGGGCCCCTAAAAAGCCAGGGCAGTATAAATACCGCACATGTGACCCCATTTCGGAAAGAAGACACCCCAAGGTATTCGCTGAGGGGCATATTGAGTCCATGAAAGATTTAAATTTTTGTCCCAAGTTAGCGGAAAGGGAGTTTTTGTGAGAAAATACAAAAAAAAAATCAATTTCCGCTAACTTGTGCCAAAAAAAAATTTCTATGAACTCGCCATGCCCCTCATTGAATACCTTGGGGTGTCTTCTTTCCAAAATGGGGTCACATGTGGGGTATTTATACTGCCCTAGCTTTTTAGGGGCCCGAAAGCGTGAGAAGAAGTCTGGTATCCAAATGTCTAAAAATGCCCTCCTAAAAGGAATTTGGGCCGCTTTGCGCACCTAGGCTGCAAAAAAGTGTCACACATCCGGTATCGCCATGTCATTTTACATATACCCATGCTGGGTGAGATAAATATCTTGGTCAAATGCTCAACTTTGTATAAAAAAAATGGGAAAAGTTTTCTTTTGCCAAGATATTTCTCTCACCCAGCATGGGTATATGTAAAATGACAACCCAAAACACATTCCCCAACTTCTCCTGAGTACGGCGATACCAGATGTGTGACACTTTTTTGCCGTCTAGGTGGGCAAAGGGGCACACATTCCAAAGAGCACCTTTAGGATTTCACAGGTCATTTTTTACACATTTTGATTTCAAACTACTTACCACACATTAGGGCCCCTAGAATGCCAGGGCAGTATAACTACCCCACAAGTGACCCCATTTTGGAAAGAAGACACCCCAAGGTATTCCGTGAGGGGCATGGCGAGTTCCTAGAATTTTTTATTTTCTGTCGCAAGTTAGTGGAATATGAGACTTTGTAAGAAAAAAAAAAAAAAACATAATTTTCCGCTAACTTGTGACAAAAAATAAAAAGTTTTATGAACTCACTATGTCCATCCGCGAATACCTTAGGGTGTCTACTTTCCAAAATGGGGTCATTTGTGGGGTGTTTGCACTGTCTGGGCTTTGTAGAACCTCAGGAAACATGACAGGTGCTCAGAAAGTCAGAGCTGCTTCAAAAAGCGGAAATTCACATTTTTGAACCATAGTTTGTAAACGCTATAACTTTTACCCAAACCATTTTTTTTTTTTGCCCAAACATTTTTTTTTTATAAAAGACATGTAGAACAATAAATTTAGTGAAAAATTTATATATGGATGTTGTTTTTTTTGCAAAATTTTACAGCTGAAAGTGAAAAATGTCATTTTTTTGCAAAAAAATCGTTACATTTTGATTAATAACAAAAAAAGTAAAAATGTCAGCAGCAATGAAATACCACCAAATGAAAGCTCTATTAGTGAGAAGAAAAGGAGGTAAAATTCATTTGGGTGGTAAGTTGCATGACCGAGCGATAAACGGTGAAAGTAGTGTAGTGCAGAAGTGTAAAAAGTGGCCTGGTCATTAAGGGGGTTTCAGCTAGCGGGGTTGAAGTGGTTAATATACCTCCAGCAACATAATCACTTGTTCTTTTCTGTCAGATGAATGCCTCATTTTTGAGGCCTGTACTGGCCTACAGTAAAATTGTTATCCAGTGACCGTCTAATATACCTCCAGCCACATAATCACTTTTTCTTTTCTGTCAGGTGAATGCCTAATATTTTGGGCCTACACTCCACTGTCCTACAGCAAAATTGTTATTCAGTGACCGCCTAATGTAACTCCAGCTGCATAATCACTTATTCTTTTCTGCAAGGTAAATGCCACATTTTTGGGGCCTGTACTGGCCTACAGTAAAATTGTTATCCAGTGACCGTTTAATATACCTCCAACCACATAATCACTTGTTCTTTTCTGGTAGTCGAATGGCACATTTTTTATGCCTGTACTGGCCTACAGTAAAATTGTTATTCAGTGAACGCCTAATTTACCTTTAGCCACGTAATCACTTGTTCCTTTCTGTCAGTTCAATGTCTATTTTTTCGGGCCTGTACTCAACTGGCCTATAGTGAAATTGTTATCCAGAGACCGTCTAAAATATTTCCAGCCACATAATCACTTGTTCTTTTCTGTCAGGTGAATGCCTAATATTTGGGGCCTGCACTCCACTGGCCTACACTAAAATTGCAATTCAGTGATCGCCTAATGTACCTCCAGCCACATAATCACGTGTTCTTTTCTGGAAGGTAAATGCCTAATTTTTGGAGCCTGTACTTGACTACAGTAAAATTGTTATCCAGTGACTGTTTAATATACCTCTAGCCGCATAATCACTTGATCTTTTCTGTCAGGTGAATGCTTAATTTTTGGGGCCTATACTGGCCTACAGTAAAATTGCTATCCAGTGACCGGTTAATATACCTCCAGTCAGACAATCACTTGTTCTTTTCTGTAAGGTGAATGCCAAATTTTTTGGCCTATACTAGCATACAGTAAAATTGTTATCCAGTGACTGTCTAATATACCTCCAGCCAGACAATCACTTGTTCTTTTCTGTCAGGTGAATGCCTAATTTTTGGGGCCTGTACTGGCCTACATTAAAATTGTTATTCAGTGACCGCCTAATGTACCTTTAGCCACATAATCACTTGTTCCTTTCTGTCAGGTGAATGCCTAATTTTTTTGCAACTGTACTCCACTGACATACAGTAAAATTGTTATCCAGTGACCGTCTAATATACTCCCAGCCACATAATCACTTTTTATTCTCTGTCAGGTGGATGCCTATTATTTGGGGCCTGCACTCCACTGGCCTACAGTAAAATTGTAATTCAGTGACCGCCTAATTTAACTTTAGCCACATAAACACTTGTTCTTTAATGTCTGGTGAATGCCTAATATTTGAGCCCTGCACTCCACTGGCCTACGGTAAAATTGTTATTCAGTGATCGCCTATTTTATCTCCAGCCTCATAATCACTTGATCTTTTCTGTCAGATGAATGCCTAATTTTTGGGGCCTATACTGGCTTACAGTAAAATTGTTATCCAGTGTCCGTTTAATATACCTCTAGCCAGACAATCACTTGTTCTTTTCTGTCAGGTGAATGCCTAATTTTTGGGGCCTTTACTGGCCTACAGTAAAATTGTTATTCAGTGACCGCCTAATGTACCATTAGCCACATAATCACTTGTTCTTTTCTGGAAGGTGAATGCCTAATTTTTTGGGACTGTACTGGCCTACAGTAAAATTGTTATCCAGTGACCGTTTAATATACCTCCAGCCACATAATCACTTGTTCTTTTATATCTTGTGAATGCCAAATTTTTGGGGCCTGTACTCCACTGGACTACAGTAAATTTGTTATTTAGTGACCGCCTTATGTAGCACCAGACACATAATTACTTCTTCCTTTCTATCAGGTAAATGCCAAATTTTTGGGGCCTATACTGGCCTAAATAAAAATATTATTAGTATTATTATTTATTATTAAAGCACCATTCATTCCATAGCGCTGTACATGTGATAAGGGGTGCACATACATAATCCAGACAATTGCACTAATCATAAACAAGATGAGTTACAAACTGGTACAGAAGGAGAGAGGGCCCTGCCCGCGAGGGCTTACAATCTACATGGTATGGGAGAAGGACACAGTAGGTGCGGGTTAAGTTGGTCATGGCGGTATAGAGGCAGCAGGGTCACTGGTTGTAGGCTTGTCTGAAGAGGTTGATTTTCAGGTTTCTTTTAAAGGATTCCACTGTAGGTGAGAGTCTGATATGTTGGGGGTAGCGACTTTCAGAGTATGGGGGATGCATGGGAGAAATCTTGGAGACGATTGTGGAAAGAGGCAATAAGAGGAGAGGAGAGAAGGAGGTCTTGTGAGGATCGGAGAGTGCGTGTGGGGGTGTATCGGGAAAGTAGCTCAGAGATGTAGGGAGGGGACAGGTTATGGACGGCCTTGTATGTATTTGTTAGTACTTTGAAGTGAATTTGTTGGGCAATGTGGAAGCCAGTGAAGGGATTGGCAGAGGGGAGAGGCAGAGGAGTAATAGGGTTAGAGGTGGATTAGTTGGGCAGCAGAGTTAAGGATAGATTGGAGGGGTGCGCGAGTGATAGATGGAAGGCCACAGAGGAGAATGTTGCAGTAGTCTAGGCAGGAGATAATGAGGGCATGTACAAGCATTTTCGCTGATTCAAAGTTAAGGAAAGCACAGATGCGGGAGATGTTTTTGAGTTGGAGGCGGCAGGTGGTGGAAAGGGCTTGGCTGTGCGGTCGGAAGGAAAGGGCAGAATCCAAGGTGACTCCAAGGCAGCGGGCTTTGTTGACTGGGGAGAGTGTGCAGCCATTGATCATGATAGATAGGTCTGTTGGGGGGGTTGAACAAGATGGGGGAAAGATGATGAATTCTGTCTTATCCATGTTAAGTTTAAGAAAGGGAGAGGCGAAGAAGGATGATATAGAAGACAGACATTCTGGGATTCTTGATAGTAAGGTAGTGATGTCTGGACCAGAGAGGCAGATTTGTGTGTCGTCAGCGTAGGAGTGATACTGAAAGCCATGGGACTCTATGAGCTGTCCCAGGCCAAAAGTGTAGATAGAGAAGAGCAGGGGTCCTAGGACAGAGCCTTGCGGGACACCAACAGAGAGGGAATGAGACGAGGAGGTGGTGCAGGAGTGGGAGACGCTGAACATCCAGTCTGTGAGGTATGATGTGATCCAGGAGAGGGCCAGGTCAGTGATGCCAAGAGATGAGAGAGTTTGCAACAGAAGGGAGTGGTCAACAGTGTCGAAGGCAGAGGACAGGTCAAGGAGAAGGAGGACAAAGTATTGTTTCTTGGTTTTGTCTGTCAGTAGGTCATTGGTGACTTTGGTAAGGACAGTCTCGGTCGAGTGGTGGGGTCGGAATCCAGATTGTAGGCGGTCAAAGAGGGAGCAGGAGGAGAGGTGGGAGGACAGTTCTGAATGGACATGTTGTTCAAGTAGTTTTGAGGCATACCGAAGAAGTGATATGAGGCGATAACTGGACAAGGAAGATGGGTCAAGTGAAGGCTTTTTGAGGATGGGTGTAATGGTAGCATGTTTAAAAGCAGAGGGGAAGACACCAGAGTTTAGTGATAGGTTGAAGAGATGAGTTAGGGCTGGGATAAACACTGTGGTGAGGTTAGGGATGAGGTGGGATGGGATTGGGTCAAGTGCACAAGTGGTCAGATGAGATTTGGAGAGTAGAGTGTAGAGTTTTTCTTCTGTAATGGTGGAGAAGCGGGTTTTGGGAGAAGAAAACTGAGCAGTTTTGTAGAGGGTCTGTGGGGACTGTGCAGTAAAGCTTTCTTTTATGTGGACTATCTTTTGTTTGAAATATTTGGCAAAGTCCTCAGCTGAGAAGAGAGGAGAGGATGGGGGCGCTGGGGACGGAGAAGGGAGTTAAAAGTGCTAAAAAGTTGTTTAGGGCTGTGTGACAGGGAAGATATGAGAGATGAGAAGTAGGCCTGTTTTGCATCAGCGAGTGAGGATTTGAATATGAGAAGAGATTGCTTGTATGCAGTGAAATGATCTTTAGAATGGGATTTCTTCCATAGCTGCTCAGCAGCCCTGGAAGCTTGTCTGAGTTTTTTGGTCAGGTTGGTGTGCCAGGGTTGTCTGTTGATTTTCCGGATTTTGTTGTGTGTGAGGGGGCAACAGTGTCCAGAGCTGTACTTGTTGTGGTGTTATATAGGGTGGTAGCAGCTTCTGGGTCTTGGAGGCAACAGATGGTAGAGAGTGGGAGAAGAGAGTCAGAAAGCAAGCGAAAGTCGAGATGTTTGAGGTTCCTGCGGGGGTGTGCTAGTGTGTGGACCGGCGGAGCTGCAGAAGAGACCAGTGAAGAGAAGGTGAGTAGGTTGTGGTCGGATAGGGGGAGAGGCGAATTAGAAAGGTTAGATAGGGAGCAGAGGCGGGTAAAGATCAGATCCAGAGTGTGACCGTCTCTGTGGGTGGGAGCTGAAGACCACTGTGATAGGCCGAAAGAGGAAGAGAGTGACAGGAGTTTAGAGGCGGCCGAGTGGCATGTGTGAATAGGGATGTTGAAGTCACCCATGATGATAGTGGGGATGTCGGCAGAAAGAAAGTGTAGTAGCCAGGTGTTAAAGTGGTCAAGAAAGATGGTGGCTGGGCCTGGAGGGCGGTAAATGACAGCTACTTGAAGGTTGGAGGGAGAGTAGATGCGAACAGAGTGTACTTCAAATAAGGTGGCAGTGGAGTTGGGCTGTAGGAGCAGGTGTCTGATAGGAGAAGACCAACTCCTCCACCATGTTTGCAGCCGGGGAGGGGGGTGTGAGTGAATTGAAATCCACTATAAGAGAGTGCAGCAGGGGATGAGGTGTCTGAGGGTGTCAGTCATGTTTCTGTGAGACCCAGAAAGGAAAGGTTTTGAGAGATGAACAGTTCATGAATGTATGACAGTTTGTTACAGACGGAGCGCGCGTTCCATAATGCTCCTGCAAGAGGAACTAAAGGAGCAGGGGTCAGAGGAATGGTAATTAGGTTTAAGGGGTTGCAGAAATTTGTAGAAGGAGATTTGTCGTGGGACATGGAGGTGATAGTGGGGATTTGCTGATGGGGTCCTGGACTTGGAGAGATATCACCAGCAGTAAGGAGAAGCAGAGAAAGTGTTAATAGATGAGAATAAGAGAGGGCATGATGTGTCTGCGTGTGTTTGGGAAGGAAGTGTTTTATGTTTGCAAACAGGTTTGTGCAAGCTGTCAGATGAGAAGGTAAGATGGAGGAAGAGATGAATAGTTCCTTGCTGGGTGAATGTATGTGGGGGTATTTCAGGAGGTTGTGGAAAAGTAGAAGGAGTAAGAGGGAAAATGTAAACATTGTTAGCATTGACTATGTCTGTATTTACCTGTGGTCCCCTTCTGGTCCAATTCTGGTATAATTCAGTCTGTGCACTTAAGAGTTGCACTTGAGATGTTGCATGTGGAAAGACCAAGCTAGTTATCAAGTGATCGCCAAATCTACCTCCGGCCAGACAATCACTTGTTCTTTTCTATCAGGTAAATGACAAATGTTTGGGGTCTGTACTGGCCTACAGTAAAATTGTTATTCAGTGACCGCCTAACATACCTTTAGCCACATAATCACTTGTTCTTTTCTGTCAGGTGAATGCCTAATTTTTGGGAACTGTACTCCACTGACATACAGAAAAATTGTTATCCAGTGACCGTCTAATATACTTCCAGCCACATAATCACTTTTTCTTTTCTCTCAGGTGAATGCCTAATATTTGGGGCCTGCATTCCACTGGCCTACATTAAAATTGTAATTCAGTGACCGCCTAATTTACCTTTAGCCACATAATTAATTATTCTTTAATGTCTGGTAAATGCCTTATATTTGAGGCCTGCACTCCACTGGCTTACAGAAAAATTGTTATTCAGTGACTAATGCCTAATGTACCTCTAGCCGTATAATCACTTGATCTTTTTTGTCAGATGAATGCCTAATTTTTGGGGCCTATACTGGCCTACAGTAAAATTGTTATTCAGTGACCGTTTAATATACCTCTAGCCAGACAATCACTTGTTCTTTTCTGTCAGATGAATGCCTGATTTTTGGGAACTGTACTCCACTGACATACATTAAAATTGTTATCCAGTGACCGTTTAATATACCTCCAGCCACATAATCACTTGTTCTTTTCTGTCAGGTGAATGCCAAATTTTTGGGGCCTGTACTCCACTGGACTACAGTAAATTTGTTATTTAGTGACCGCCTAATATAGCACCAGCCACATAATTACATCTTCTTTTCTGTCAGGTAAATGCCTAATTTTTGGGGCCTATGCTGGCCTACATTAAAATAGTTATTAAGTGATCGTCAAATCTATCTCCAGCCAGGGGCGTGGTTTGGCAGCTGAGCGTGATGGCCGCTTGAACTTGCTGCTCCTGCACAAAGCGACTGATTTAGCAAGGTATTCCCTTTGAAACACCCTGTGCCATTCACCCCAAAGTGCCTGAGCCGCTTGCAAGATGCCCAGGGGCAAGAGGGTGCACGCCAAACAAGGCAAACTGGATTTTTACTTTGAAAAGGATGGGTACGCCTCACAGCAGAGCCTAGCAACCCCGCCATCTTTGCCTCATGCGGCTGAAAAGGAACCCACATCCTCTCCAGCTCACCAGCGAGAATCACCGCAGCCAGCGAGGAGCGATTCCAGCTTACACACGCCTGAGAACCGGTCTACGTCGACAGGCAGCTCCGCTGGTTCATCTCCCCCTCCAGTGTCGCAAAGGCACAGTCGCCACTTTGCTCCGACACAAGAAGTCTGGAGAAGCAGAGGCCTAAACTCCAACCGGCTGCAGACGTAGAGGTGACCGCTGAGGGCCTTGATGCCCACTCTGTTACCAGCATATTATGCAAGTTACCCACCTCAGATCAACCTGCGTCGGGAAACCTCTTGAAGGAGATGCTAATCGCTTTCAGTGTGGTCTTTCATTCAGATTTCTCCTCCCTGATTACCCCGCTAAAATCGTCTGTTGCGGGCCTAGAGTCGAGAGTGGCACATGTGGAAATCAAAATGGGGGAATTTGCGACCTCGCATAACCAGCTGATAGACAATCAGGAAGCCATGCAAGCGGACATTGACCGCATCCAAGCCAAAATAAATTACCTAGAGGACCGCTCTAGGTGTAACAACATTAAATTTCGGGGCATACTAGAAGACATTAGTCCCTCAGAGCTAATGGACTATCTGAAATCCTTAATGAAAAAGCTGTTGTCTTCATGTGCAGATCAGGACTTGATCATAGACAGGGCTCATCGGATCTCTAGACCTTGGCACTTGCTGGAGAACACCCCAGAGACACTCTGGCCCGGATGCATTTTTTCTGCACGAAAGAAGCTGTATTAATGGCGGCCCGGCAGATGTCTGAGATGCCTGCGCCTTTTCAGTCTGTGAAATTATATGCAGACCTGTCGGCTTCCACGCTACGACAAAGGCGCCTTCTGGCTCCTATTACCACCGTTTTTAGGGAGCACAGTATTGCCTATAAATGGGGGTTTCCTGTGAAGCTTCTGCTCACCCATAATGGCAAGCACCACAGCATCGCATCAGTGGAAGAGGGTCGTCGCCTACTGAGTTCCTGGAACTTTCCTTTAGCCTCAGAAGAGGATCTCCTCTCCTTGCCCCCTCGCCACTTAAATGCAGAATGGCACACAGTCGGTGCCAAAAGGGGTACCAAGCATTGAAGTTATCTACTTTAATTTGTGCACTGGAGTGCATTCTAGTGCTTGGCATCAAACAGGACTAGTTCCCTCTAAGTCCTAAAACCGGATATACACCTCCGTGGGTGACTATTCACTCTGGTTTGATTTGATGTTTGTTTTCCTCCTTTTTCTTTCTTTGTTATATATTTGTTCTTTTTTATTTTTCATCTGCCTTTACAGTCATGTATCAGATGGTATTGCTAGATGGGGCATAGAAGGAGTTGGGAACGGGCCTTTTATTGTATTCAGAACAATCCTAGCGGGTGTCCTTAGCTTGTTGACCATTTCTCATGGTTCTTAAGTTAGTCTCTCTGAACGCTAAAGGGCTAAATAGCCCTCAGAAGAGGTCTTTTATGTGGTCAGAATCACTTGATCTCAAAGCTGATATATTATGTGTGCAGGAGTCCCATATAATAAGCAAAGATGCGCATAGGATTAAACATCATCTATTCCCACATGTCGTACAGTCTCATTACTGCAAAAAGCTAAGAGGAGTCATACTGGCCTTTAAGAACACCATTGCCTTTTCAATCAATAAAACACTTATAGACAAGAACGGCAGATTCATTATCTTAACTTGCACTCTGAATAATATGGCACATACCATAGTAGCCGTTTATGCTCCAAATAGGCATCAGTTGCACTTCCTTAACAAGTATTAGCAACAACGGCGAAACTACAACAGGGCCATTTAATAATCTGTGGAGACTTCAACTTAGTGCCTTATGCCAAGATTGATTCCTCGGCCAAGAACAGGAGTTCTTATCCCACTCTGAGTCCTCTTTTGAGACAAGAGCTGTACGACATCTGGAGAATCCATCATGCATCGGAAAGAGATTACTCTTTTTTCTCACCTGTGCATAATTCATACTCCCGCATAGACCTTTTCTTGGTGAGCAGATCACTTCTCCAGTTAGCCACGCAGTCTACGGTTGAAACAATAAAATGGTCTGATCATGCTGCTATATCTCTGTCAATACAAGAAACGTATAATATACATGACACTCTCTGGCGCTGTAGCCCTTACATTGTTTCTAACCCAAAGTATAAGGCGGAAATCAATAGAGCTCTAATTAACTATTTTGAGCTAAACACGGGCTCAGTCTCTAATCCCTATAGCCTGTGGAATGCCCATAAGGCTTTCATTAGAGGCGTATTCATCAAATTGGGACACCAGGCGAAAAAACTTAGGGAACAAAAATTACATGCCATAATTTCTCAACTAACCTCCCTGGAATCCCTAAATAAATCCTCTACATCTGCAGAAAGGGTAGCCCAAATACATACCCTGAGAACACATCTTAGGGAATGTCTTCTTTTCACTTTTGAAAAGAACTTGAGGGCCACTAAAGCCGGCTACTATTCGCAGGATAATAAAGCAGGGAAACTATTGGCCCGCCGCCTAAAAACGAGAGCAGCCAAAGCCAGAATCCCTCACCTGATTCACCCGGTTAAAGGTCATAAGATTTATGACCCAAAGGCTATGGCAGATCAATTTGTTGAATACTACTCGGCCCTATACAATCTAAAGGACTCCCCTGAGATAGAGTCTATTTTGCCCCTTGAAATTAACTCATATTTGGAAAAACTAAACCTCCCGGCCCTAAACGACCAACAGAGAAACAAATTGTCCCTCCCTATTAGCATCCCTGAGATTTCTAAAGCCATATCATCGCTCCATCCTCACAAATCCCCTGGTCTAGATGGTCTATCCAATATTTACTACAATACTTTTCAAGACCAGCTCATTCCCCACCTATTACCGGTATATAATAAGGCATTTATGGAGGGTTCTTTCCCGGCCGAGATGCTATCTGCAACTATAGTAGCACTGCCAAAACCTGGTAAAACGCCAGATAGACCCCAGAATTTTAGACCCATCTCCCTGTTAAACACGGATTTGAAAATGTATGCCAAGATTTTAGCAACTAGATTATCGGATATTATACCAATCCTTACATCTACGGACCAGACGGGATTTGTCAGGGGGAGGCAAATTACAGATAACTCCTGCAGAGTATAGAATATCATAGATGCTATAAATCGTAGGGAGACTTGTGCGCTACTGGTGACCTTGGATGCAGAGAAGGCGTTCGACCGATTGAACTGGTCGTTCGCCTTCTCTGTGTTGAAAACAATGGGACTATGAGAGGCATTTATTGATGCAGTACGAGCCCTTTACTCTAACCCCTCAGCTAAAGTGTTTATCAATGGGGCATTATCTACATCATGGCGATGGAGCCCCTGGCCCAGGCCATTAGACTCAGCCCAGATGTACCTGGAATTCAAATTGGGAAGTTTAAGCATTGCATCTCTATGTATGCAGATGACGTGCTTATGACACTCTCATCGCCTCAAATTGCACTCCCGGTAGCACTTTCTCTTATTAAAGAGTATGGCCGCTTATCATACTATAAAGTCAATGAGTCCAGATCCCAAATTCTCCCTCTAAACATGGAAAGCAATTTGGTAGACTCCCTAAAGAGTGCCTTCCCTTTCGATTGGAGATATGATAGCATAAAATACCTGGGTATAAATTTACCTCCAACCTTTTCCAACATGTTTAGTATTAACTATCTCCCCCTGTTAGAGATGATCAAATGAGACTTTGCCTCATATAGCAAATTTGAAATATCCTGGGTGGGCTGCATTGCGACCTTCCAAATGTTTACAGGGAGTGCAGAATTATTAGGCAAGTTGTATTTTTGAGGATTAATTTTATTATTGAACAACAACCATGTTCTCAATGAACCCAAACAACTCATTAATATCAAAGCTGAATATTTTTGGAAGTAGTTTTTAGTTTGTTTTTAGTTTTAGTTATTTTAGGGGGATATCTGTGTGTGCAGGTGACTATTACTGTGCATAATTATTAGGCAACTTAACAAAAAACAAATATATACCCATTTCAATTATTTATTTTTACAAGTGAAACCAATATAACATCTCAACATTCACAAATATACATTTCTGACATTTAAAAAGAAAACAAAAACAAATCAGTGACCAATATAGCCACCTTTCTTTGCAAGGACACTCAAAAGCCTGCCATCCATGGATTCTGTCAGTGTTTTGATCTGTTCACCATCAACATTGCGTGCAGCAGCAACCACAGCCTCCCAGACACTGTTCAGAGAGGTGTACTGTTTTCCCTCCTTGTAAATCTCACATTTGATGATGGACCACAGGTTCTCAATGGGGTTCAGATCAGGTGAACAAGGAGGCCATGTCATTAGATTTTCTTCTTTTATACCCTTTCTTGCCAGCCACTCTGTGGAGTACTTGGACGCGTGTGATGGAGCATTGTCCTGCATGAAAATCATGTTTTTCTTGAAGGATGCAGACTTCTTCCTGTACCACTGATTGAAGAAGGTGTCTTCCAGATACTGGCAGTAGGACTGGGAGTTGAGCTTGACTCCATCTTCAACCCGAAAAGGCCCCACAAGCTCATCTTTGATGATACCAGCCCAAACCAGTACTCCACCTCCACCTTGCTGGCGTCTGAGTCAGACTGGAGCTCTCTGCCCTTTACCAATCCAGCCACGGGCCCATCCATCTGGCCCATCAAGACTCACTCTCATTTCATCAGTCCATAAAACCTTAGAAAAATCAGTCTTGAGATATTTCTTGGCCCAGTCTTGACGTTTCAGCTTGTGTGTCTTGTTCAGTGGTGGTCGTCTTTCAGCCTTTCTTACCTTGGCCATGTCTCTGAGTATTGCACACCTTGTGCTTTTGGGCACTCCAGTGATGTTGCAGCTCTGAAATATGGCCAAACTGGTGGCAAGTGGCATCTTGGCAGCTGCACGCTTGACTTTTCTCAGTTCATGGGCAGTTATTTTGCGCCTTGGTTTTTCCACACGCTTCTTGCGACCCTGTTGACTATTTTGAATGAAATGCTTGATTGTTCAAAGATCACGCTTCAGGAGCTTTGCAATTTTAAGAGTGCTGCATCCCTCTGCAAGATATCTCACTATTTTTGACTTTTCTGAGCCTGTCAAGTCCTTCTTTTGACCCATTTTGCCAAAGGAAAGGAAGTTGCCTAATAATTATGCACACCTGATATAGGGTGTTAATGTCATTAGACCACACCCCTTCTCATTACAGAGATGCACATCACCTAATATGCTTAATTGGTAGTAGGCTTTCGAGCCTATACAGCTTGGAGTAAGACAACATGCACAAAGAGGATGATGTGGTAAAAATACTAATTTGCCTAATAATTCTGCACTCCCTGTATATTGCCAAAGCTTCTGTTTGTTTCCAATGGAGGTCTAAATCTTCCAGATCTTATGGATTACTTCCTGGCCACCCAAATAAACACTTGTTTATATGTGTTAACTCACCTGACTCACCTGAAATATATTGCACCGCCATCTATGAGTACCTATATGTATCATTGATTATCTACATTGTAACTGATGCTGTTTATTTTTGGATGCTGTTGAAAAATTTCAATAAAAAATGATTGTCTGGCTGGAGATAGATTTTTAATTTCAATCACTTGTTCTTTTCTTTCAGGTAAATGACAGATTTTTGGGGCATGTACTGGCCTACAGTAAAATTGTTTTTCAGTGACCTTCTAATGTACCTTTAGCCACATAATCACTTGTTCTTTTCTGTCAGGTGAATGCCTAATTTTTGGTGCCTGTACTCCACTGGCCTACAGTAAAATTGTTATTCAGTGACCGCCTAATGTGCTTGCAGCCACATAATCACTTATTCTTTTCTGTCAAGTGAATGCCTAATTTTTGGAGCCTGCACTAGCCTACAGTAACATTGTTATGCAGTGACTATTTAATATACCTCCAGCCACATAATCACTTGTTCTTTTCTGTCAGATGAATGCCTAATATTTGGGGCCTGCACTCCATTGGCCTATAGCAAAATTGTTATTTAGTGACCGCCTAATTTACCTCCAACCATATAATCACTTGTTCTTTTCTGTCAGGTGAATGCCTTATTTTTGGGTCTTGTACTCCAGTGCCCTACAGTAAAATTGTTATTCAGTGACCATTTAATATACCGTATTTTTCGCCCATAAGACGCACCTAGGTTTTTGAGGAGGAAAATAAGAAAAAAAATATTTTGAACCAAAAGGTTTGCTTTTGGTGGGTTTTGAACTAACTGTGGTTTCTGGATGGCACTGTTATGGGGGATCTGTGGATGGCGCACTGTTATGGGGGATCTGTGGGTGACGCACTGTTATGGGGGATCTGTGGGTGACGCACTGTTATGGGGGATCTGTGGGTGACGCACTGTTATGGGGGATCTGTGGGTGACACTTATGGGGGATCTGCGGGTTACGCACTGTTATGGGGGATCTGTGGATGACACTTATGGGGGATCTGTGGGTGACACTTATGGGGGATCTGTGGGTGACACTTATAGGGGATCTGTGGGTGACACTTATGGGGAATTTATGGGTGGCTCTTATTGGGCTCTCTGGATGGCACTGTGTATGACAGTTATGGGGGGGATCTGTGGATGACACATATATAGCATCTTATGCTATGTGTCATCCACAGATCCCCTCCATAAGTGTCCCTGTAGTGAATGACCCTCAATACACGCTGGGGGCCGGCATCTGCTTTTATAATGACAGCAGGGCCCGTGCAGTGACTGTATTCCACTACACGGGCCCCGCTCACTGTATAATCCTATGTCTAATAGTTAATTCTCTGTAATCGCATAAGGAGCGCTGTGTATTACCGGTACTTACAACTACAAGCGCTCGCCGCTCGGTAGGCAGAGAGGAGGGAGGAGGCAGGCCGGGAGGACGGGCGCTAGCAGCGTGAGTCATACATCATGCGCCCACGCCGCCTGCCTCATTCATAAAGTGGGCGGCGCAGGCGTGTGACGTATGACTCACACTGCCAGCGCCCGTCCTCCCGGCCTGCCTCCTCCCTCCTCTCTGCCTACCGAGCGACGAGCACTTGTAGTTGTAAGTACTGGTAATACACAGCGCTCCTTATGCGATTACATACAATTAACTATTAGACATAGGATTATACAGTGAGCGGGGCCCGTGTAGTGGAATACAGTCACTGCACGGGCCCCGCTGTCATTATAAAAGCAGATGCCGGCCCCCAGCCCCTCCTCCCTCACAGCTGATACACCCGCTGTATCATTGAAAACGCAGCAAAATCAACAGCATTTGCCGTATAAGACGCACTGCTATTTCCCCCCACTTTTGGGGGGGGGGGAGTGCGTCTTATACGGCGAAAAATATGGTACCTCCTGCCACATAATCACTTGTTCTTTAATGTCAGGTGAATGCCTAATTTTTGGTTCCTGTACTCCACTGTCCGACAGTAAACTTGTTATCCAGTGACCGTCTAATATACCTCCAGCCACATAATCACTTGTTCTTTTCTGTCAGATGAATGCCTAATATTTGGGGCCTGTACTCCACTGGCCTACAGTAAAATAGTTTTTTTAGTGACCGCCTCCAGCCACATAATCACTTGTTCTTTTCTGTCAGGTGAATTCCTAATTTTTGGGGCCTGTACTCCACTGGCCTAAAATTTAATTTGTCTAGGCTCCAGCAGGGCACATTTTTGAGAGTTTCCCTTTAAGAGGCTTAAAAATGTCCCCGGATTAAAATACATATTCTTGGTGTGGAATTTTTGCCATTGATCCCTCACTGTCCATGTTGTGGGACTATTTGTGCACTTCTAGTAAGTATTTTGTGGCTGCAAATATGTCCCGATGTTTTTTTCTGGTTCTCCTGCCATCAAAACGAATGGGGTTCGCCACGAACGCGCAGTTCTCGAATATTTGTTTGCGAACTCGCATTTGCGAATCTTCCCGGCTGATGTTGGTCCATCACTAGTGTGGACTATGGATCCTATTACACAGCCAAAATATTGAGCCAACCATCATCTTTGTACAAACGCTTGTTTTCAAAAATACGCTCATGTAAAAGGGCCACCGATCGGCTGACAAACAGGTGATGTACTGCCCACGTAATGTGAAAGTTTGAAGAGCAAATAATGCTAGCTATGATTGTCCATCCTTCTTGCATTTACATCGGCCTGTGGAATGCAGGTGCAATGCTATATGCTGGAAACACAAGTGCAGTGCTAACATAAGGGCATTCTTCGAAGTAATGCCACAAAAACTTTTTTCCATTTTGCCCTGCATAGTTATATATAGCATACCTCGAAATAATACTAACCTAACATGAGCCACATTCTGAACAGCTAGATACAGTTCTGATCAGAGAATAAACAAGAAAATTCTATAGAAAACCCCTTTTGTTATTATTTTTATGGTGCTCTCTTTTCCTATTTTCAATCTAATCTAAATTGACATAAAATCTTTTTTTAGTAATCCCTGCAGAGTTTGCTATCTAGAGTCCTTGTTTATGTATAAACATACTATACCTCTATTGACAGCTAGGACAGCCATAGATTGACCCCATGAAAGCCACAAAATCCTTGTTGTCAATGACAATGATTTTAATGTCCCATATACTAGTCACAATGCCCCACATAACAAACACAATCAGCTGGGGATATGGTTGGTGCACACAACTTATCTATCCCTATATCATATATAGATCCTATATCCTATATACCTATATAGATCCCGGGAGCGATACTCAATATGTTTGTCCCACAGAAAGAAAATACAAAGAATTTTGATATAAGACCCATGCGATCTTTATGTATAATATATAAACTGTTCACAGTCACATTTATTTAATGATATTCGGAAATATTGTAAATGCAGATGATACCTGGTGATGACTCCTCCCACAAGGGGCGTCACCCAGGTACATCGTTTTTGGCTTTTTTTTGGAGTTATTTACCTATAAATAATGTAATACTTGCTATGTATATATGTAACCTGATGAAGGGGAGTGTTTCATCCCCGAAACGCGTTGTTTCCAATTAAAAACAAGAATAATCTATTAAGACTGATCATACTGGTGGATTTGCGCCGATGCAGAACTTCTTCTTCTCTTTACCTACGAATTCTTTTGGAGGGACTGGACATCCCAGCCAAAAGATCCCAAAAATCTGCGGCTGCAACCCTGGTTCAAATGGTCTTATTTTTTTCAAGTTTACAGTAGCGTTGTGCCTACCGGAGCACAACCCTATAAGGTGAGTTTGGATATTTCTCACTCTGATATCCCTATCTGGTGCTTTGAACATACTACCCTATTGTGTGCTCCTTTTTCTCTTTTTTCCCTTGTTTCCGAGGGAAATTTAGATTTGTCCGTACTTCATACAAAGGACCTTTTGAAACTCCCCGATCACATGATCGTAAATCCGGTCATGTGATCCGGACTATCATGTCACATGTCCTAACTGGCATTCTCGCGAGTAACTGGATGGTGAGACGTCATGCGTTCCACCATCTTGTGGAACACATGTTTCACCATGGAAATCTAACAACCAATCGCATGAGATCCACTGCTAATCCAACGCTTGTATATCCTGGCTCCGCCTGCAAACAGTGTAATGGATCTGCTTAGCTGGGTGGATAGTCTTGTATACCGACGTCAATTATGGAATTGAAGGGTAAGTGGGGATATCACAATACGTGGCAATATCACAATGTTCTATATTCAGAAAGAGTGTATAGCGGAAGTACTGCATATGGCGTGCATATAATCTGTTGATAGACTGAATCAAAAGATATCAGTGTCCCTCCAGAATACATGCAGGATCAAGAATAATCAATAAAATCATACTGGTAATTGAAAATAAAAAGGGAAGTATAAACATCAATATTACTGATTAGCCCCCTAGTCATACGAGGAGTCCAACCTGTATGACGTGTGTTGGTTACACATGATCTCAAGTCGGAGCACCACCACGGTCAGTGGGCTGCCATCCCTGGATGTCCAACCTGATCAATGGGGGTAGCATCCTCTAGATTACAGGGGCAGTAACAAAAGTATATTAGTCAAGCCACATGTGTCGCCCTCCCATCGTATCCAAGCTGATCACTGATGTCCCACAAATCAGGCCCCCGACCAAAGCTGTATAGAGTATTAGCATAGCCACATAGCACTGAGCACCGAACAGTGCTCAGTACAGGCAGTAATTCTCATGTGAGTGGTGTAAATAAGCAAATGTTATTAATATAGTCAGCAAATATAGATATAAGTAAAAACTGTTAATAGTAAACAAAACACTTAAATACAGTGCTGTTGGTTCCAAATATGTGTTAATTCATGTTAAGGGTCAGGAACCATATCAACCCAGTTGACCCACATTCTACCACTCGCTCTTCACAAAAGACCCACTTCCTCATCACAAATCTGCAAGAGAGGAAAAAATATTAAAATCACTCTGTTGTTCAACAAGGGGCACTAACAATAACTCCCAAAGGAAAAAGACACAGAATCAGAATAAAGCCCACTCAGGATAATAGCCAAGGCTTATAGTCTACATTTAGCCCCTGAGGTCTTAATGTGTTTAATTTGGAGATCCAATGAATCTCACATTTTTTTTGTACTGTGTGTCTGTTGCCACCACTCCTAGGAGTGGGGACATGATCTATTAGCATGCACTTCAAATCCCTTTCTTTATGGCCCAAGTCCGCAAAATGCTTAGGGACTGGGAGATCCATGCGATTTTTGAAGATCATGTATCTATGTTGGTTTATTCTGGTTTTAAAATCCAGAGAGGTCTCACCAACATATAGCATCTGGCATGGGCACAATAGTATATACATAACAAATGTTGATTCACATGTCAAGAAATGTTTAATGTAATATCTCTTTTGTGTCCCTGGATGTAGAAAGAAGCTACCTTCATGCATGTATCGGCAGTTTACGAAGTTCAAACAGGGGGAAACGCCCCAGTTTTGGACAGCGTAAAATCGTTTGGCCAGGCGACTTTTGTGGGCCAATGTCAGTATGTATCAGTTTGTTCTTTACGTTCCTGGCTCGTTTGTACAACATGAGGGGAGGAAGTTGGAATTCTTCAATCTCCCCGGGCGGTGTGTTTGCGCTTTAGGGTGCACACCCTAATGCAATATGCTGCGCACGCCTATGACAGGTTCCCTTTAAGTTCACCCCAACATATGAAAGAACAGTGTTGTCAGTGAATGTCAACAGTCTTTTATATATAGTAGTATTGAGTGAGCATGCTCGGCCAAACTGCTGTTCGGCTCGAGCATCGCTATGCTCGGCACATCGGAGTGCTCGGCGGAATACAGCGGGTGCTCGAGTACAATTTAATGCAATGAAAGCCAATAGTAGACCCGAGCATCAAACCAGGCACCCCCTGCTCTGAAGAAGAGAGTGTGTTTGGGTCACAGAAAAAGGTTAGAAATTGATGGAAACCCCATCAAAATGGTGTGGGAACAGCATTAAGAGGATGGCTGGATGCGTCTTAGACTCCTGTTATCTACGACATACAATAGACCAGTGATAGGCAACCTGCGGCTCTCCAGCTGTTGCAAAACTACAACTCCCACCATGCCCTGCTGTAGGCTGAAAGCTGTAGGCAGTCTTTGCATGCTGGGAGTTGTAGTTCTGCAACAGCTGGAGAGTCGCAGTTTGCCTATCACTGCAATAGACAACCACACAAAGGCTATATGCCAAAAGCCAGGTATGTGCAAGCAATCAATCTATCCATGAGACAGATAACAGGCTTAGTCAGCATACCTTACAATGGCAGCCTTGTACACTATGAGACATTCCAAACAAGCTCTCATCTGACTAAGAGCCAGTAAGCCTTAAAGTTACTTCAGATCTGTTGGATGGCTTGGGTGGACCTGCACACCTAGATCAATATCATTAGGGTGACAAAAAGTTTTCTGATTGTCCTAACATAATATTCAATAACCTTTATATACAGTTTTGTCATGTAAAAACTCATTTGCATAAACATGGGCATATGGGAAAGACATGCAAATGAGCAGAATCTGCCTTGTTTTTTAGCTGATAAACCAATTGCATTGAAAATGTGCGATCTACACTACTTATGAGCAGCTCCATATATTGGTTTCATAGTCTTATGACAAGATTAATAGTCTTGTCATAAGACTATGAAACCAATAGATGGGGTGCCTGGGGTTTTTCCATTGTGCTTGGATGCTCGGTAGAGCACACGAGCATACCGATGTGTTCAGCCAGAGCACCTGAGCACATGAGCACTTTGGTGTTCGATCAACACTAATATCTAGAGTTTGATCATCTGTTTTGCATAAAGGGTTTTTCAAAGAATATTAACTATCACAGGAAGGCCCATAGCTGACAACGCCTCCTGAAAGATTCATACTTACCTGCTCCCTGCTTCTCTGGTCTTATGTGCTGGCTCCTGTTCCACCATCTTCCATGTCTTGGATTGTTCTCTTCCAGTCAGGAAGGACATGGACATGTGCTCCACTGGAGCTAATGACCAAGTTCAGCAGTAACCAGAGGAGCGAAAAACAAGCCAGGAACCAGAAGATGGAGGAATTGGTTCCACGGGGCAGAACCAGAGCGGCAGGGAGCAAGTGAATATGAGTCTTTCAGGAGACAATACAGGCTAAAGGCCTTCCCTTGATAATTAATATTCCCGGCAAACTAATTTAACAATAAGCTGTCGTTATGACTAGAGATGAGCAAAGTTCTTAAAAATCTGGTTCGGCTGCTTTGCTGAATTTTACAAAAAAACTGTCTGTGTGACTAATTGCGGAGATTGCACTGCTCCCCGTCATTGGACCCACCTGATGCCATGTTCATTACTGATTGTAGCATCTGAGATTAACATTGAGGGCTTTAAAGGGTTAATCATAAAAAAAGTAAAAATGTACTTACCTTATCCATTTGACTGCAAAGATGCTGCAGCAACCATCTTGCTTGAAGATCCAGCACAAAATCTTGACTGTGTGTAATGACGCTATCCCATGGCTGGCATGGTCACATGTCACTGTGCACAAGATTTTGCGCGGGATCTTCAAGCAACATGGTTGCAGCAGCCTCTTCACGCTCAGATGGATGAGGTAAGTATTAGGGATGAGCGAACTCGAACTGTATAGTTCGGGTTCGTACCGAATTTTGGGGTGTCCGTGACACGGACCCGAACCCGGACATTTTCGTAAAAGTCCGGGTTCGGGTTCGGTGTTCGTCGCTTTCTTCGCGCTTTTGTGACGCTTTCTTGGCGCTTTTTGAAAGGCTGCAAAGCAGCCAATCAACAAGCGTCATACTACTTGCCCCAAGAGGCCATCACAGCCATGCCTACTATTGGCATGGCTGTGATTGGCCAGAGCACCATGTGACCCAGCCTCTATTTAAGCTGGAGTCACATAGCGCCGCCCGTCACTCTGCTCTGATTAGCGTAGGGAGAGGTTGCGGCTGCGACAGTAGGGCGAGATTAGGCAGATTAACTCCTCCAAAGGACTTGATTAACTGATCGATCTGCAGCTGTGGATCATTGAGCTGCTGATCCTCAATTGCTCACTGTTTTTAGGCTGCACAGACCGTTTGTCAGTCACATTTTTCTGGGGTGATCGGCGGCCATTTTGTGTCTTGTGGTGCGCCAGCACAAGCTGCGACCAAGTGCATTTAACCCTCAATGGTGTGGTTGTTTTTTGGCTAAAGCCTACATCAGGGTGAAGCTGTCACACCAAGTGCATTTAACCAGCAATAGTCTGTTCATTTTTTGGCCATATACAAAATCAGGGGCAAGCTGCGCCTGTCACCAAGTGCATTTAACCCTCAATGGTGTGGTTGTTTTTTGGCTAAAGCCTACATCAGGGTGAAGCTGTCACACCAAGTGCATTTAACCAGCAATAGTCTGTTCATTTTTTGGCCATATACTAAATCAGGGGCAAGCTGCGCCTGTCACCAAGTGCATTTAACCCTCAATGGTGTGGTTGTTTTTTGGCTAAAGCCTACATCAGGGTGAAGCTGTCACACCAAGTGCATTTAACCAGCAATAGTCTGTTCATTTTTTGGCCATATACTAAATCAGGGGCAAGCTGCGCCTGTCACCAAGTGCATTTAACCCTCAATGGTGTGGTTGTTTTTTGGCTAAAGCCTACATCAGGGTGAAGCTGTCACACCAAGTGCATTTAACCAGCAATAGTCTGTTTATTTTTTGGCCATATCCCAGTCTAATTCTGTCACTAAATCCATACCGGTCACCCAGCGCCTAAATACTAGGCCTCAAATTTATATCCAGCTAAATCTGTCCCTAGTGCTGTAGCTGGGCGAGTTATTTAGTGTCCGTTCAAGCACATTTCTTGTTCTGGGTTGAAATACAATTCCCAATTTAGCAATTTCATAATTTAGTGGTTTCTGCTATATCAGAGCTATTTGAAATCTATCCCTAAAAGGGTATATAATATTCAAGGTGCACATTGGGTCATTCAGAATAACTTCACACACACCCGCTACTGTGTATTTCCAAGTCTAATTCTGTCACTAAATCCATACCGGTCACCCAGCGCCTAAATACTAGGCCTCAAATTTATATCCCGCTAAATCTCTCGTTACCGCTGTCCTGTTGTAGCTGGGAAAGTTATTTAGTGTCCGTCAAAGCACATTTTTTGTTCTGGGTTGAAGTACAATTCCCAATTTAGCAATTTCATAATTTAGTGGTTTCTGCTATATCAGAGCTATTTGAAATCTATCCCTAAAAGGGTATATAATATTCAAGGTGCACATTGGGTCATTCAGAATAACTTCACACACACCCGCTACTGTGTATTTCCAAGTCTAATTCTGTCACTAAACCCATACCTGTCACCCAGCGCCTAAATACTAGGCCTCAAATTTATATCCCGCTAAATCTCTCGTTACCGCTGTCCTGTTGTAGCTGGGAAAGTTATTTAGTGTCCGTCAAAGCACCTTTTTTGTTCTGGGTTGAAGTACAATTCCCAATTTAGCAATTTCATAATTTAGTGGTTTCTGCTATATCAGAGCTATTTGAAATCTATCCCTAAAAGGGTATATAATATTGAAGGTGCACATTGGGTCATTCAGAATAACTTCACACACACCCGCTACTGTGTATTTCCAAGTCTAATTCTGTCACTAAACCCATACCTGTCACCCAGCGCCTAAATACTAGGCCTCAAATTTATATCCCGCTAAATCTCTCGTTACCGCTGTCCTGTTGTAGCTGGGAAAGTTATTTAGTGCCCGTCAAAGCACATTTTTTGTTCTGGGTTGAAGTACAATTCCCAATTTAGCAATTTCATAATTTAGTGGTTCCTGCTATATCAGAGCTATTTGAAATCTATCCCAAAAAGGGTATATAATATTCAAGGTGCACATAGGGTCATTCAGAATAACTTCACACACACGCTTCTGTGCATTTCCAAGTCTAATTCTGTCACTAAATCCATACCGGTCACCAAGCGCCTAAATACTAGGCCTCAAATTTATATCCCGCTAAATCTCTCGTTACCGCTGTCCTGTTGTAGCTGGGAAAGTTATTTAGTGTCCGTCAAAGCACATTTTTTGTTCTGGGTTGAAGTACAATTCCCAATTTAGCAATTTCATAATTTAGTGGTTTCTGCTATATCAGAGCTATTTGAAATCTATCCCTAAAAGGGTATATAATATTCAAGGTGCACATTGGGTCATTCAGAATAACTTCACACACACCCGCTACTGTGTATTTCCAAGTCTAATTCTGTCACTAAACCCATACCTGTCACCCAGCGCCTAAATACTAGGCCTCAAATTTATATCCTGCTAAATCTCTCGTTACCGCTGTCCTGTTGTAGCTGGGAAAGTTATTTAGTGTCCGTCAAAGCACATTTTTTGTTCTGGGTTGAAGTACAATTCCCAATTTAGCAATTTCATAATTTAGTGGTTCCTGCTATATCAGAGCTATTTGAAATCTATCCCAAAAAGGGTATATAATATTCAAGGTGCACATAGGGTCATTCAGAATAACTTCACACACACGCTTCTGTGCATTTCCAAGTCTAATTCTGTCACTAAATCCATACCGGTCACCAAGCGCCTAAATACTAGGCCTCAAATTTATATCCCGCTAAATCTCTCGTTACCGCTGTCCTGTTGTAGCTGGGAAAGTTATTTAGTGTCCGTCAAAGCACATTTTTTGTTCTGGGTTGAAGTACAATTCCCAATTTAGCAATTTCATAATTTAGTGGTTTCTGCTATATCAGAGCTATTTGAAATCTATCCCTAAAAGGGTATATAATATTCAAGGTGCACATTGGGTCATTCAGAATAACTTCACACACACCCGCTACTGTGTATTTCCAAGTCTAATTCTGTCACTAAACCCATACCTGTCACCCAGCGCCTAAATACTAGGCCTCAAATTTATATCCTGCTAAATCTCTCGTTACCGCTGTCCTGTTGTAGCTGGGAAAGTTATTTAGTGTCCGTCAAAGCACATTTTTTGTTCTGGGTTGAAGTACAATTCCCAATTTAGCAATTTCATAATTTAGTGGTTCCTGCTATATCAGAGCTATTTGAAATCTATCCCAAAAAGGGTATATAATATTCAAGGTGCACATAGGGTCATTCAGAATAACTTCACACACACGCTTCTGTGCATTTCCAAGTCTAATTCTGTCACTAAATCCATACCGGTCACCCAGCGCCTAAATACTAGGCCTCAAATTTATATCCCGCTAAATCTCTCGTTACCGCTGTCCTGTTGTAGCTGGGAAAGTTATTTAGTGTCCGTCAAAGCACATTTTTTGTTCTGGGTTGAAGTACAATTCCCAATTTAGCAATTTCATAATTTAGTGGTTCCTGCTATATCAGAGCTATTTGAAATCTATCCCAAAAAGGGTATATAATATTCAAGGTGCACATAGGGTCATTCAGAATAACTTCACACACACGCTTCTGTGCATTTCCAAGTCTAATTCTGTCACTAAATCCATACCGGTCACCCAGCGCCTAAATACTAGGCCTCAAATTTATATCCCGCTAAATCTCTCGTTACCGCTGTCCTGTTGTAGCTGGGAAAGTTATTTAGTGTCCGTCAAAGCACATTTTTTGTTCTGGGTTGAAGTACAATTCCCAATTTAGCAATTTCATAATTTAGTGGTTTCTGCTATATCAGAGCTATTTGAAATCTATCCCTAAAAGGGTATATAATATTCAAGGTGCACATTGGGTCATTCAGAATAACTTCACACACACCCGCTACTGTGTATTTCCAAGTCTAATTCTGTCACTAAACCCATACCTGTCACCCAGCGCCTAAATACTAGGCCTCAAATTTATATCCCGCTAAATCTCTCGTTACCGCTGTCCTGTTGTAGCTGGGAAAGTTATTTAGTGTCCGTCAAAGCACCTTTTTTGTTCTGGGTTGAAGTACAATTCCCAATTTAGCAATTTCATTATTTAGTGGTTTCTGCTATATCAGAGCTATTTGAAATCTATCCCTAAAAGGGTATATAATATTGAAGGTGCACATTGGGTCATTCAGAATAACTTCACACACACCCGCTACTGTGTATTTCCAAGTCTAATTCTGTCACTAAACCCATACCTGTCACCCAGCGCCTAAATACTAGGCCTCAAATTTATATCCCGCTAAATCTCTCGTTACCGCTGTCCTGTTGTAGCTGGGAAAGTTATTTAGTGCCCGTCAAAGCACATTTTTTGTTCTGGGTTGAAGTACAATTCCCAATTTAGCAATTTCATAATTTAGTGGTTCCTGCTATATCAGAGCTATTTGAAATCTATCCCAAAAAGGGTATATAATATTCAAGGTGCACATAGGGTCATTCAGAATAACTTCACACACACGCTTCTGTGCATTTCCAAGTCTAATTCTGTCACTAAATCCATACCGGTCACCAAGCGCCTAAATACTAGGCCTCAAATTTATATCCCGCTAAATCTCTCGTTACCGCTGTCCTGTTGTAGCTGGGAAAGTTATTTAGTGTCCGTCAAAGCACTTTTTTTGTTCTGGGTTGAAGTACAATTCCCAATTTAGCAATTTCATAATTTAGTGGTTTCTGCTATATCAGAGCTATTTGAAATCTATCCCTAAAAGGGTATATAATATTCAAGGTGCACATTGGGTCATTCAGAATAACTTCACACACACCCGCTACTGTGTATTTCCAAGTCTAATTCTGTCACTAAACCCATACCTGTCACCCAGCGCCTAAATACTAGGCCTCAAATTTATATCCCGCTAAATCTCTCGTTACCGCTGTACTGTTGTTGCTGGGCAAGATATTTAGTGTCCGTCAAAGCACATTTTTTGTTCTGGGTTGAAATACAATTCCCAATTTAGCAATTTCATAATTTAGTGGTTTCTGCTATATCAGAGCTATTTGAAATCTATCCCTAAAAGGGTATATAATATTCAAGGTGCACATAGGGTCATTCAGAATAACTTCACACACACGCTTCTGTGCATTTCCAAGTCTAATTCTGTCACTAAATCCATACCGGTCACCCAGCGCCTAAATACTAGGCCTCAAATTTATATCCCGCTGAATTTGAATACAATACATTGGGCCAAATAATATATTTGTTGTTGTGGTGAACCATAACAATGAGAAAAACATCTAGTAAGGGACGCGGACGTGGACATGGTCGTGGTGGTGTTAGTGGACCCTCTGGTGCTGGGAGAGGACGTGGCCGTTCTGCCACATCCACACGTCCTAGTGTACCAACTACCTCAGGTCCCAGTAGCCGCCAGAATTTACAGCGATATATGGTGGGGCCCAATGCCGTTCTAAGGATGGTAAGGCCTGAGCAGGTACAGGCATTAGTCAATTGGGTGGCCGACAGTGGATCCAGCACGTTCACATTATCTCCCACCCAGTCTTCTGCAGAAAGCGCACAGATGGCGCCTAAAAACCAACCCCATCAGTCTGTCACATCACCCCCATGCATACCAGGGAAACTGTCTCAGCCTCAAGTTATGCAGCAGTCTCTTATGCTGTTTGAAGACTCCGCTGGCAGGGTTTCCCGAGGGCATCCACCTAGCCCTTCCCCAGCGGTGAAAGACATAGAATGCACTGACGCACAACCACTTATGTTTCCTGATGATGAGGACATGGGAATACCACCTCAGCATGTCTCTGATGATGACGAAACACAGGTGCCAACTGCTGCGTCTTTCTGCAGTGTGCAGACTGAACAGGAGGTCAGGGATCAAGACTGGGTGGAAGACGATGCAGGGGACGATGAGGTCCTAGACCCCACATGGAATGAAGGTCGTGCCACTGACTTTCACAGTTCGGAGGAAGAGGCAGTGGTGAGACCGAGCCAACAGCGTAGCAAAAGAGGGAGCAGTGGGCAAAAGCAGAACACCCGCCGCCAAGAGACTCCGCCTGCTACTGACCGCCGCCATCTGGGACCGAGCACCCCAAAGGCAGCTTCAAGGAGTTCCCTGGCATGGCACTTCTTCAAACAATGTGCTGACGACAAGACCCGAGTGGTTTGCACGCTGTGCCATCAGAGCCTGAAGCGAGGCATTAACGTTCTGAACCTGAGCACAACCTGCATGACCAGGCACCTGCATGCAAAGCATGAACTGCAGTGGAGTAAACACCTTAAAACCAAGGAAGTCACTCAGGCTCCCCCTGCTACCTCTTCTGCTGCTGCCGCCTCGGCCTATTCTGCTGCTGCCGCCTCGGCCTCTTCCTCCGCCTCTGGAGGAACGTTGGCACCTGCCGCCCAGCAAACAGGGGATGTACCACCAACACCACCACCACCACCTCCGTCACCAAGCGTCTCAACCATGTCACACGCCAGCGTTCAGCTCTCCATCTCACAAACATTTGATAGAAAGCGTAAATTCCCACCTAGCCACCCTCGATCCCTGGCCCTGAATGCCAGCATTTCTAAACTACTGGCCTATGAAATGCTGTCATTTAGGCTGGTGGACACAGACAGCCTTAAACAGCTCATGTCGCTTGCTGTCCCACAGTATGTTGTTCCCAGCCGGCACTACTTCTCCAAGAGAGCCGTGCCTTCCCTGCACAACCAAGTATCCGATAAAATCAAGTGTGCACTGCGCAACGCCATCTGTAGCAAGGTCCACCTAACCACAGATACGTGGACCAGTAAGCACGGCCAGGGACGCTATATCTCCCTAACTGCACACTGGGTAAATGTAGTGGCAGCTGGGCCCCAGGCGGAGAGCTGTTTGGCGCACGTCCTTCCGCCGCCAAGGATCGCAGGGCAACATTCTTTGCCTCCTGTTGCCACCTCCTCCTTCTCGGCTTCCTCCTCCTCTTCTTCCACCTGCTCATCCAGTCAGCCACACACCTTCACCACCAACTTCAGCACAGCCCGGGGTAAACGTCAGCAGGCCATTCTGAAACTCATATGTTTGGGGGACAGGCCCCACACCGCACAGGAGTTGTGGCGGGGTATAGAACAACAGACCGACGAGTGGTTGCTGCCGGTGAGCCTCAAGCCCGGCCTGGTGGTGTGTGATAATGGGCGAAATCTCGTTGCAGCTCTGGGACTAGCCAATTTGACGCACATCCCTTGCTTGGCGCATGTGCTGAATTTGGTGGTGCAGAAGTTCATTCACAACTACCCCGACATGTCAGAGCTGCTGCATAAAGTGCGGGCCGTCTGTTCGCGCTTCCGGCGTTCACATCCTGCTGCTGCTCGCCTGTCTGCGCTACAGCGTAACTTCGGCCTTCCCGCTCACCGCCTCATATGCGACGTGCCCACCAGGTGGAACTCCACCTTGCACATGCTGGACAGACTGTGCGAGCAGCAGCAGGCCATAGTGGAGTTTCAGCTGCAGCACGCACGGGTCAGTCGCACTACAGAACAGCACCACTTCACCACCAATGACTGGGCCTCCATGCGAGACCTGTGTGCCCTGTTGCGCTGTTTCGAGTACTCCACCAACATGGCCAGTGGCGATGACACCGTTATCAGCGTTACAATACCACTTCTATGTCTCCTTGAGAAAACACTTAGGGCGATGATGGAAGAGGAGGTGGCCCAGGAGGAGGAGGAGGAGGAGGAGGAAGAGGGGTCATTTTTAGCACTTTCAGGCCAGTCTCTTCGAAGTGACTCAGAGGGAGGTTTTTGGCAACAGCAGAGGCCAGGTACAAATGTGGCCAGCCAGGGCCCACTACTGGAGGACGAGGAGGACGAGGATGAGGAGGAGGTGGAGGAGGATGAGGATGAAGCATGGTCACAGCGGGGTGGCACCCAACGCAGCTCGGGTCCATCACTGGTGCGTGGCTGGGGGGAAAGGCAGGACGATGACGATACGCCTCCCACAGAGGACAGCTTGTCCTTACCCCTGGGCAGCCTGGCACACATGAGCGACTACATGCTGCAGTGCCTGCGCAACGACAGCAGAGTTGCCCACATTTTAACCTGTGCGGACTACTGGGTTGCCACCCTGCTGGATCCACGCTACAAAGACAATGTGCCCACCTTACTTCCTGCACTGGAGCGTGATAGGAAGATGCGCGAGTACAAGCGCACGTTGGTAGACGCGCTACTGAGAGCATTCCCAAATGTCACAGGGGAACAAGTGGAAGCCCAAGGCCAAGGCAGAGGAGGAGCAAGAGGTCGCCAAGGCAGCTGTGTCACGGCCAGCTCCTCTGAGGGCAGGGTTAGCATGGCAGAGATGTGGAAAACTTTTGTCAACACGCCACAGCTAACTGCACCACCACCTGATACGCAACGTGTTAGCAGGAGGCAACATTTCACTAACATGGTGGAACAGTACGTGTGCACACCCCTCCACGTACTGACTGATGGTTCGGCCCCATTCAACTTCTGGGTCTCTAAATTGTCCACGTGGCCAGAGCTAGCCTTTTATGCCTTGGAGGTGCTGGCCTGCCCGGCAGCCAGCGTTTTGTCTGAACGTGTATTCAGCACGGCAGGGGGCGTCATTACAGACAAACGCAGCCGCCTGTCTACAGCCAATGTGGACAAGCTGACGTTCATAAAAATGAACCAGGCATGGATCCCACAGGACCTGTCCGTCCCTTGTCCAGATTAGACATTAACTACCTCCCCATAACCATATATTATTGGACTCCAGGGCACTTCCTCATTCAATCCTATTTTTATTTTCATTTTACCATTATATTGCGATGCTACCCAAAGTTGAATGAACCTCTCCTCTGCCTGTGTGCTAGGCCTAAATATATGCCAATGGACTGTTGCAGTGGTGGCTGACATGAAGCCTGATTCTCTGCTATGACATGCAGACTAATTCTCTGCTGACATGAAGCCAGATTGTCTGTTACGGGACCTCTCTCCTCTGCCTGGGTGCTGGGCCTAAATTTATGCCAATGGACTGTTGCAGTGGTGGCTGACGTGAAGCCTGATTCTCTGCTATGACATGCAGACTGATTCTCTGCTGTCATGAAGCCAGATTGTCTGTTACGGGACCTCTCTGCTCTGCCTGTGTGCTAGGCCTAAATATATGCCAATGGACTGTTGCAGTGGTGGGTGACGTGAAGCCTGATTCTCTGCTATGATATGAAGACTGATTCTCTGCTGACATGAAGCCAGATTGTCTGTTACGGGACCTTTCTCCTCTGCCTGGGTTCTGGGCCTAAATTTATGAAAATTGACTCTTACAGTGGTGGGTGACGTGAAGCCTGATTCTCTGCTATGATATGAAGACTGATTCTCTGCTGACATGAAGCCAGATTCTCTGTTACGGGACCTCCCTCCTCTGCCTGGGTGCTGGGCCTGAATATATGCCAATGGACTGTTGCAGTGGTGGGTGACGTGAAGCCTGATTCTCTGCTATGACATGCAGACTAATTCTCTGCTGACATGAAGACAGATTCTCTGTTACGGGACCTCTCTCCTCTGCCTGTGTGTGTGCTGGGCCTAAATATATGCCAATGGACTGTTGCAGTGGTGGCTGACGTGAAGCCTCATTCTCTGCTATGACATGCAGACTAATTCTCTGCTGACATGAAGACAGATTCTCTGTTACGGGACCTCTCTCCTCTGCCTGTGTGTGTGCTGGGCCTAAATATATGCCAATGGACTGTTGCAGTGGTGGCTGACGTGAAGCCTGATTCTCTGCTATGACATGCAGACTAATTCTCTGCTGACATGAAGACAGATTCTCTGTTACGGGACCTCCCTCCTCTGCCTGGGTGCTGGGCCTGAATATATGCCAATGGACTGTTGCAGTGGTGGGTGACGTGAAGCCTGATTCTCTGCTATGACATGCAGACTAATTCTCTGCTGACATGAAGACAGATTCTCTGTTACGGGACCTCCCTCCTCTGCCTGGGTGCTGGGCCTAAATATATGCCAATGGACTGTTGCAGTGGTGGCTGACGTGAAGCCTCATTCTCTGCTATGACATGCAGACTGATTCTCTGCTGACATGAAGCCAGATCGTCTGTTACGGGACCTCTCTGCTCTGCCTGTGTGCTAGGCCTAAATATATGCCAATGGACTGTTGCAGTGGTGGGTGACGTGAAGCCTGATTCTCTGCTATGACATGCAGACTGATTCTCTGCTGACATGAAGCCAGATTCTCTGTTACGGGACCTCTCTCCTCTGCCTATGTGTGTGCTGGGCCTAAATATATGCCAATGGACTGTTGCAGTGGTGGCTGACGTGAAGCCTCATTCTCTGCTATGACATGCAGACTAATTCTCTGCTGACATGAAGACAGATTCTCTGTTACGGGACCTCCCTCCTCTGCCTGGGTGCTGGGCCTAAATATATGCCAATGGACTGTTGCAGTGGTGGGTGACGTGAAGCCTGATTCTCTGCTATGATATGAAGACTGATTCTCTGCTGACATGAAGCCAGATTGTCTGTTACGGGACCTTTCTCCTCTGCCTGGGTTCTGGGCCTAAATTTATGAAAATTGACTCTTACAGTGGTGGGTGACGTGAAGCCTGATTCTCTGCTATGATATGAAGACTGATTCTCTGCTGACATGAAGCCAGATTCTCTGTTACGGGACCTCCCTCCTCTGCCTGGGTGCTGGGCCTGAATATATGCCAATGGACTGTTGCAGTGGTGGGTGACGTGAAGTCTGATTCTCTGCTATGACATGCAGACTAATTCTCTGCTGACATGAAGACAGATTCTCTGTTACGGGACCTCTCTCCTCTGCCTGTGTGTGTGCTGGGCCTAAATATATGCCAATGGACTGTTGCAGTGGTGGCTGACGTGAAGCCTCATTCTCTGCTATGACATGCAGACTAATTCTCTGCTGACATGAAGACAGATTCTCTGTTACGGGACCTCCCTCCTCTGCCTGGGTGCTGGGCCTAAATATATGCCAATGGACTGTTGCAGTGGTGGCTGACGTGAAGCCTCATTCTCTGCTATGACATGCAGACTGATTCTCTGCTGACATGAAGCCAGATTCTCTGTTACGGGACCTCTCTCCTCTGCCTGTGTGTGTGCTGGGCCTAAATTTATGCCAATGGACTGTTGCAGTGGTGGCTGACGTGAAGCCTCATTCTCTGCTATGACATGCAGACTAATTCTCTGCTGACATGAAGACAGATTCTCTGTTACGGGACCTCCCTCCTCTGCCTGGGTGCTGGGCCTAAATATATGCCAATGGACTGTTGCAGTGGTGGCTGACGTGAAGCCTCATTCTCTGCTATGACATGCAGACTAATTCTCTGCTGACATGAAGACAGATTCTCTGTTACGGGACCTCTCTCCTCTGCCTGGGTGCCGGGGCCTAAATATCTGAGAATGGACTGTTCCAGTGGTGGGTGACGGGAAGCCAGATTCTCTGCTATGGAACCTCTCTCCAATTGATTTTGGTTAATTTTTATTTATTTAATTTTTATTTTAATTCATTTCCCTATCCACATTTGTTTGCAGGGGATTTACCTACATGTTGCTGCCTTTTTCAGCCCTCTAGCTCTTTCCTGGGCTGTTTTACAGCCTTTTTAGTGCCGAAAAGTTCGGGTCCCCATTGACTTCAATGGGGTTCGGGTTCGGGACGAAGTTCGGATCGGGTTCGGATCCCGAACCCGAACATTTCCGGGATGTTCGGCCGAACTTCTCGAACCCGAACATCCAGGTGTTCGCTCAACTCTAGTAAGTATGTTTTATTTTTACTGTCGTTTCAGGGAAAATTGATTCATTACCACAAAGCACGAGGAAATTTGACTTTGCTGTATTTTCCCTGAAATTTGGGTCAAAGTCCACTTTGGATACTTTGATTCGCTCAACACTAGTTACAACACACATAAACTAGGCTAGAAGAGAAAATGCCTGATAAGAAAAGAAAGACTGATAATCATTTGAAACAAAGTTAAATAAATCACACTGACTACAAAATATACATTCCTACAGTGCTAGGCATTAAAGATGGCTTAAAGATTATGTAGCTATGACTGTGCCATAGATAAGAAAATATATAAAAGGCAATACATTATTGAATTTGCATCTTTCATCTCAGTAGGATGCCACCACAGCATCTCATTGCATTGTTAAATGTATTCAAAGAGAAGTAAAACTTAATTACATCTTCGATGTTTTTATAGTTTCAGCGTCATACTTTTATATTATGTACTTTCCTGCATTTACATTTCTAACTTCTTTACATGATTATTTAATTGGTAACAATCGGCATACAACTTATGTTTTCTATTATTAAAACGAAACACTCAGAATTTGGGGAATTCTGTTATCAGGGAATTGAGAGTAAAGTATCAATTTCACGGATTTACAAAAAAATAAAGAAGGGGTTAGGAGGGGTGACTAGATTTAATAGCGAAAATAAATGGGTACTAGAGGTGGAACCTGGTACTTTGGATTGGAGAAGTATTTATAAAAGTATAAAGAGGAGCACCATCTCCAGTAGTTTCCGACTGACGCAGTTTTTTATCCTCCACCGGACCTACATAACTCCCTGGGTATTGGGTAAGATGTACAAAACAAGGGACGCAAAATGTTGGAAGGGTAGAGAGGAGAATACGGATTTTATTCATCTGATCTGGTACTGCCCCATTGTGCAGGGTTATTAGACCCAAGTTTCCAGGACCTCACCAGAGTAATGGGGTGTTACGCCCCACTGGAGATTACTATAGCAGTATTGGGAGATATTAGGAAAATCGGGGTGGACAAAGAAAGTGAAAGGAAATGGGAAAAAGGATTAATGCTCGCGCGGGTGTTGCTGGCCAGAGAGTGGGGAGCGGACAGACCACCAAGTGTCGCAGAGTGGAAAAATTTATGCGAGAGGGTGCAGAGATATGAGTATGCCTGTCAGGTGGAAAGAGGGGTAATAATGAGTGCAAAAAATTTAGTAGGAGGGAAAAGGGATGATACAAACTCCTGAAAATAGATCATTGGAAATAAATCGCCTTATAGACACTCCCAAGACAACCGAGGGTGGAGGGGAGGGAGGGGGGTATATGGTTTCTTTCTTCAGCATTTTTTTTTTTCTTCTTGTGAAATGAAAGCAATTCAAATAAGGTTAGAATTGTCATTGCCTATAGCAATTATGTAATATACGCGGGTGTATATTTTTATATTTGCAATGTCTATTCCCTGTGCTTCTGGGGTTTTCTTGCCTCTTTTGTTTCTCTGTTTTATAGGAAGAAAATGATAAATAAATATAAATTTTAAAAAAGAGAAGTAAAACTTAATTACATCTCCAATGTTTTTATAGTTTCAGCGTCATACTCACATTATGTACTTTCCTGCATTTACATTTCTAACTTCTTTACATGATTATTTAATTGGTAACAATCGGCATACAACTTATGTTTTCTATTATTAAAACAGACACAGAATAGATATATAAACACTCCAAATTGCAAGTCCACAATTAGAGATGAGCGAATCGAAGTTGACAAAGTGGAAATCGATCCGAATTTCAGGAAAAATTCTATTCACACCAAATCTGAATTTCCTCATGCTTCGTGGTAATGAATTGCATTTTTTCCTAAAATGGCTTCTGCACGTGTTAGGACATGGAGCAAAGAACTCTGGGAATGAGGGTTCACTCACAATGCCATGCATGCAGCCAGTCAGGAGCTAGCCAGCCCTGTGATGTCACAGCCCTATAAATAGCCTCAGCGATCTTGGATTCAGCCATTTTCCAGTGTACTTAGTGCAGGGAGAGACGTTAGCAGGCACTAGGGAAAGTGCTAGAAAAGACTTAAAAACTTTTATTTTGCTGAAAAGAAGTTCAGGGAAAAATCGTTAGAAGTGTAGGGAAAAGATAGGGAGGAATTATTCCACACTGTAAAAGGAGAACAGGGTCCAATAGGGGAGTGTACAGCCTGGGTAATAGGAACAATCCGATTACAGTTTGCTGCACTGACTGGGGATCCAAATTGCCATTATACTCCTGCTTTCAGGTTTGCAATAGATGATACCTCTGTAATTCCAGCAACCTTGCTTGTTATTGGGGTGCAAGTGCTGTGTGATACACCCATTAATAGGGAGTATTACTAGGAAACATTTCTGCGTCTTATTATCCCTTGTGCGGTGCAGTTATGTGTTCTAAAGTCTTTTTTGGTGTGTATAAGTGGAAAAAAATAAGGGCTTATTTACCGTTCAGCGGTGCAGTTAAATTTTCTAAATCTATTTTTGGGGTGTATTAGTGGGAAAAAATGGCCTAATTAGCCATTGTGTGGTGAAGTAAGAACATTACAGCCTTTTTTGGGGTGTATTAGTGGGAAAAAATAAGGGCTTATTAGCCTTTCAGCAGTTCAGTTATATGTTCTAAAGCATTTTTTGGGGATGTATTAGTGCAAAAAAAAGGGGCTTATTAGCTGTTGTGTGGTGAAGTGAGAAAATGACAGCCTTTTTTGTCATGTATTAATGGAAAACAAAAAGTGGTATTAGCCGTTCAGCGGTGTAGTTATATGTCCTAAAGCCATTTTTTGCGTGTATAAGTGGCAAAGAAAAAGTATTATTTGCCATTCAGCGGTGCAGTTATATGTTGTAAAGCCTTTTTTGTGGTGTATTAGTGGGAAAAAATAAAGGCTTATTTGCCGTTCAGTGGTGCAGTTATATGTTCTAAAGCCTTTTTTGTGGTGTTTTAGTGGAAAAAAAATAAGGGCTTATTTGCCGTTCAGCGGTGCAGTTATATGTTCTAAAGCCTTTTTTGTGGTGTATTAGTGGAAAAAAAATAAGGGCTTATTTGCCGTTCAGCCGGTGCAGTTATATGTTCTAAAGCCTTTTTTGGGGTGTATTAGTGGGGAAAAAGGGGCTTATCAGCCGTTGTGTGGTGAAGTGAGAAAATTACAGCCTTTTTGGTGTATATTAGTGAAAAAAAATAAGGGCCTATTTGTCGTTCAACGGTGCAGTTATATGTTCTAAAGCATTTTTTGGGGTGTATTAGTGGAAAAAAGGGCTTATTAGTAGTGTTGATTGAGCACCAAAGTGCTCAGGTGTTCGAGTTCTCGAGCACAATGGAAGTCAATGGGAGAAAACGAGCATTGAACCAAGCACACCCTGCTCTGAAGAGGGGAGGGTGTCTGGTTCATAGGAAAAGGTCATAAATTCATGGAAACACCACCAAAATGGTTTGAGAACAGCATGGGGAGGATGTCTGGATGCATCTTGGACTCCCCGGTCGCTGCTGGGAACAATGTTATCCGAGTAGTATGCCACTGTTACAGACTGACACTAATACGCACAAAACCGAAGATAAAATCGATTTTAGAGCCAGAATTGTTAGGAAACATTATTTCCTGTATATTTACTTGTATATAAAGTGCTGCCAAAATTACAAGGAAGAGGCATATCAGATACAACCTGTATATCACATAATGGAGGGCCTCATTCATATTGTGGTACAATTGCTCAGGTAGTGGGACTAGTGGGACTCCTACACTTATATCACCTATGCACTAAGTGAAAGGGCTGGCAAAAATTACAAGGAACCGGCACTACAGTACACCCTTTATTACACATAAAGGAGGCCATCATACACCCTTGAAAAATTATGATTGATGGCCTGCTGGTGACCCTTAAAAACATTACGAGCGACGGTCTGCTGCTGAGCCGACCATCTAAAACATTAGTGGTGAGGGTCTGCTGCAGAGCTGACTTTCTAAAACATTATGGGCGAGTGCCTGATGCTCATCTGAGTATCAAAAAAATTATGGGCGAGTGCCTGCTGCTGAGCTGACAATTGAAAAAATTATGGATGAGGGCCTACTGGTGAGATGACCCTGTAAAACATTATGGTTGAGGGCCTGCTCATGAGCTCACCCTCTAAAACATTACATGTGAGGGCCTGCAGGTGAGCTGACCCTCTAAAATATTGTAGGTGAGGGCCTGCTGGTGAGCTGACCTTCTAAAATATTGTAGGTGAGGGCCTGCTGGTGATCTGATCCTGTAAAACATTATGGTTGAGGGCCTGCTGGTGAGCTGACCCTCTAAAACATTATATGCGAGGGCCTGCAGTTGAGCTGACCCTCTAAAAGATTGTAGGTGAAGGCCTGCTGGTGAGCTGACCCTCTAAAACATTACATGCGAGGGCCTGCAGATGAGCTGACCCTCTAAAAGATTGTAGGTGAGGGCCTGCTGGTGAGCTGACCCTCTAAAACATTACATGCAGGGGCCTGCAGGTGAGATGACCCTCTAAAAGATTGTAGGTGAGGGCCTGCTGGTGAGCTGACCCTCTTAAGCATTATATGCAAGGGCCTTCTGGTGAGATGATCCTCTAAAAGATTGTAGGTAAGGGCCTGCTGGTGAGCTGACCCTGTAAACCATTATGGTTGAGGGCCTGCTGGTGAGCTGACCCTCTAAAACATTATATGCGAGGGCCTGCTGGTGAGCTTACCCACTAAAAGATTGTAGGTGTGGGCCTGCTGGTGAGCTGACCCTCTAAAACATTATATAAAAGGGTCTGAAAGTGAGCTGACCCTCTAAAATATTGTAGGTGAGGGCCTGCTGGTGAGCTGACCCTCTAAAACATTACATGTGAGGGCCTGCAGGTGAGCTGACCCTCTAAAATATTGTAGGTGAGGGCCTGCTGGTGAGCTGACCCTGTAAACCATTATGGTTGAGGGCCTGCTGGTGAGCTGACCCTCTAAAACATTATATGCGAGGGCCTGCAGGTGAGCTGACCCACTAAAAGATTGTAGGTGTGGGCCTGCTGGTGAGCTGCCCCTCTAAAACATTATATAAAAGGGTCTGAAAGTGAGCTGACCCTCTAAAATATTGTAGGTGAGGGTCTGCTGGTGATCTGATCCTGTAAAACATTATGGTTGAGGGCCTGCTCGTGAGCTTACCCTCTAAAACATTATATGCGAGGGCCTGCAGTTGAGCTGACCCTCTAAAAGATTGTAGGTGAGGGCCTGCTGGTGAGCTGACCCTCTAAAAAATTACATGCAAAGTCCTGCAGGTGAGCTGACCCTCTAAAAGATTGTAGGTGAGGGCCTGCTGGTGAGCTGACCCTCTACAACATTAGGAGCAAGGGCAGACTAATAGGCATGTTGATATGATGAAAGAGGAGTAGGACGAGAAAAGGAAAATTGAACCGTTTACCCTTTTTTGTGTTGGAAGGGGTGCATGGCAATACAGTGTATTCAGTACATTATAAAAAACACATTTAAAGTGTCTTTATGTTCAGCCGTTTTCCTCTGGTGGAGTAGAGAAGTCAGGGGCAATCCAGGCCTTGTTCATTTTTATAAGAGTCAACCTGTCAGCATTTTCAGTTGACAGGCGGATGCGCTTATCAGTTATTATGCCCCAACAGGGCAGGCCAGCACCTCCAAGGCTTAGAGAGACAGTTTGTGCCACGTTTCCAGCTTGGACACCCAGTAGTTGTTAGGCACTGAAGGATCATTAAGGGCGCTGGCACGGTCTGCTACGTACTACTTCACCATCTTCCAAAACGTTTTTCTCCTTATAACACTAGGCCGCGCATCAGGGTGGGGGTGCTGGCAGGGTGTCATGAAACTGTCCCAGGCCTTGGAGAGTGTTGCCTTGCATCTGTTGGAACTGCTGTGTGTTACCCTCATCTCCCCTCCTCGGTTGCCCAAAGAACTACGTACCCTACTGCCATCGTTGTCAGCTGGAAATTTTTGGAGCAATGTTTCAACAAGGACCTTCTGGTATGGCACAATTTTGCTAGTCCTCTCCACCACAGGAATGAGAGATGAGAAGTTCTCTTTGTATCGGGGGTCAAGAAGGGTGAACAAACAGTAATGGTGTTGTCCAAAATGCATAAAATGCATGGGTCGCGGTAAAGGCAGCCTGACATAAAGTCAGCCACGTGTGCCAGAGTCCCAACAGGCAATAAGATGATTCTCAATCTCTTCCTCCTTTTCTGCCGATCCATGATGAACAGATGGAATTAAACTTCCATGGGTACTAACATCTGTACGGCGGCAACTGTCTCCTGCTCCTCCTCCTCCTCATCCAATTTACACTGACAAGACGAACTGAGGGTGGTCTGGCTATCACCCTATGTAATGTCTTTCCCCATTTCCACTTCTTCCACATGCAAAGTGTCGGCCTTAATTGTGAACAGCGAGCGTTTAGGTAGACAGAAGTGGGATGAAAATAAAGATAAACAGCTGTTAGTATGTTTTTATGGTGCGTCGCAAGTTCCAATTGTGAAGTGGGCACTGTTCACATACACAGGTGCGTTTAGTCAAATGGATGCTCCAGAGCAAACAGAAAGATCCTCCCTTCCAAATCACACAGACATCCTTGGGTATGGGAAAGCATTCAGGTCACTTGGATTCACTTTCCCCTCTCCTTTGTGAACCTCTGTGAAAGATCAAGGTTGCCACAAATAGTGAAGCACAGTCACATGGGTTAATCTGCGAAGGTTTTATTGTACTTACAGAATCAAAGAAGGTAACAAGCAGAGTATAAAAATCAATCACCCGACTCGGGTTTTGCTTCAGAAAGCTTTGTCAGGGGTATTTCCTCCACCCACTTTAGGGCGGTCTTTATAAACCCACAGGTGGGGATCCACCACACCTCCATAAAATCATCATAGCCAATATGGCTCATTACAAAAGTTAAAACCCTTATAAAGGTACATAAAATACAAGCTCATACAATTTACATCACATAAAAACCTCCTTTAAGTCGCCTAATTCCATAATTCACAGGGAATCTACCTCAAAAACAGTTACATAGTATTCTCCCATTCAGAAGTATCCACCCTCCCCACGTGACCCATATTACAACCAATAGTGAAATACACGCCCTAGGACCACCTCCTTTCATTCATGGATTGCAGAACACGTCATACCCCACATGATGCAGTCCGGCCAATCACAGTCCTCTAGCAGTACTGCCAAAGGTCCCTGAATGGCTCCAGTGGATATTGCGGTACGGGATGTTCTCTCAAGTGAGGCAAAGTTTCAGATCAAACTCCACGTTCATCCCTTTAGGTTGTAGCGTATTGTCACGCCCATGAACATGGTCGTGACACCTTGGGAGCCACATGCAGTTGCCCGCAGTCTGGGTGTTGTGTCAACCGAAGCTGGGGGCACTTAGTTGTTTGCCTCAAGTGCGGTTGCCGCGGACAACAGGTTTGCATGCGGTTGCCTCTGGCTTTGTGTCTGTGTTTGTGTGCACTTTCTATGTCTGGTGTGCACAAGGTATTGTGTAGGTGGTAGGTGTGCACTGTGACACTTCCCTTCACTTGTGGCTGCCCGAGGCAACGTGTTGTATTGTGTACATGTGGTGGCAGTGTCTCAGCCTTCTGGCTGACTCCCAGGACACGGTTGCCACGCATGTCATTGCCTGCAGTAACAGCTCCAGTGCAATTGTGTGCATATTTCCCTTTGAGTTGCTGTCTTCCCTTCCCTGGTGTGAGAAGGGTTAATTCTTCTCCTAGACTGTGAGCACTGGGTGTGTCTTTGTGGTTGTGGCTACATGGGCTATTTAGCCTCTGCTGAGAGTAGTAGTCAGAGGGGTACCTCAGCCATGGTCTGCTGGAGTCATCCTCCTACTTTATACCATCTGCCAGTGAGGGCCACCCTTGTGGTCATAAATGTTGTTATGTGATGCTAAGTTATGTTTATGTTATTATTGCAGCTATGGTTCTGGCTTCCTGTGTGTTTATGTGTGCTGTGTCCTTTTATGTCTGTGTGTGGACTTCAGCACTTGTGTCCAGGGATCCAGTCAGTGTGTCTGTGGCAGGTAGAGGTGGAAGTCTTTCACTCTCCTGCCATATCCATAGTCTGTTTATGTTTATATCCCCTTGCAGCTCGGCCAGTTTAGACTCCTGTTTCTCTGCATCCAGGAGGAACAGGTGATCTACCCAGCTCCTAGTTCAGGGATCGGCAGTGGGTGAGAAGGGATCCGAGGTTCCTGAGCATGAGCCCTCCTACCTTCAAGGTCGGCTCATGCAACTAGGAGTCAGGGTCCGATTAGGGATGCGTTAGGAGGTGACCTGCTCCCTTATTCTGTTGTCCTGGCTGAGCAGCGACTAACATCTCGTGGCATCGCACGGCTGAGGGTTTCCCCCATCTTCAACCGTGACACGTATCCATTCTATAGATCCATTCAACCTCCCTCCTATTAATCCGCTCAATGGAATTCCCTCCACGCCAAAGTGGTTTAACCAGCTTGACCCCAAAAAATGACAGGCCACTGGGATCTTTCTGATGTTTAGTTTTAAAGTGCATAGAGACACTATGCGTCTCAAGTCCCTTTCTAATGTTCCGGACGTGCTCTTGAATCCTTACTTTCAATTTTCTCATAGTTCGGCCCACATATTTGAGGCCACAAGGGCACTCCAGCATCTAAACCACCCCTACACTCTCACAGGTAATAAGCCATTTTATTTTATGGTCCTTATCTTTCTGGTTGGAATGCACAATCTGTGTATCCCTCTTTCTCTTGTCTTTCTACCTATTGCGGCACGGCAGACAGAACCCACACCAGGTGAATTTATTCCCTTTTCTTACACCCTCAGAACGTATTGAGCTATGCACCAATTTGGTCCGTAGGCTCGGTGCCTTTCTAAAGATCACACTTGGTTAATCCGGAATTTCTTTCCTTAATACTAAATCGTTCTTTAGGGTTGACCAATTCTTTTTATCACATTTTTAATAATCCACATTAAATTGTGTAAGGAAGGAAAAGCGGAAATCTTTATTTTTTTATTTTTTGTGATTCTCCCTCTCTGTCCTTCTTACATTTCACTAGTTAGGTCGAGGAAATTGATAGTATTTTTGCTGACTTGTGAAGAAGAGGTTCCACTGATTCACATTCGGATCACCTATGAAGTCCAGAAGACCCTGTCTCTCTCCCCTCCAAACAATTAAACAGTCATCAATAAACCTCTTCCAAACAATAAGCTCACCAAAAGCTGTTACTTTATTCAGGACGGGGCTACTGTTTTCTTTTTCCCAAGCCCCCATAAAAATATTAGCAAAACTGGGGGGCGAATTTCGACCCCATCGCCGTCCCAGTGCGCTGAAGATAGTAATTGTCCTTATACCAAAAGTAATTGTGACAGAGGCAAAAGTCCAAACAGTCGAGGATAAACCTCTCCTGTTCCTCTGTCATCAACGGGTCCTGTCTCATTTCTTCTTCTATTGCCCTAAGGCCCAAATCCTTAGGGATCACAGTGTATAAGGATGTTACATCAACCGTGGCTAGCCACATGTCAACAGGGCAAACACCAAACCCTTTGAGTAGATCCAAGACGCTACCTGAATCCTTCAGGTAAGAGGGTATCAGTGGAACATACTTTTGAAGAAAGTAGTCCACATATTCTCCTTATCTACTTGTGAGGGAATGTATCCCAGACACAATGGGTCTGCCAGGGGGGTTAGTCAAACTTTTGTGTATTTTTGGTAGAAAGTATATTACCGCCGTCACCGGGAACTTGTTATTCAAATATTCAAACTCTTTTTATTTATAATTTTATCTGTAAAACCTCTAGTCAAGAGTAGATCAAATTTCCCTTTAAAGGGAACCTGTCACCAGTTTTATGGTGTCCTAACTAAGGGCAACATAAATAAGTGACTGATTTGCTTAGCAAAATGCTGGGTCACTTTCTTTAATTGATCCAGTCAACATCTTGTATTGAAAGGCTCCAGCTGATAATGATGAGTCATGAATATTCATGAGCTCCTGACTCTCCCCGCCCATCTGCTGCTGAATGACAGTTTGTTTCCGTATGAATCAGCAGCAGGTGGGCAGGGGAGTGGCTATAGCTCTGAATTAAATATACGCTGGACTCACTGACATCATACTGGACTCCAATCAGCTCATTAGCATGCAGCATGCGGCATCTTTGTGTGTATATTATGAGGTAACCATCTGTCACACCAGTAAGTGAATACATCTAAGGTACTTTTTAGTAGTTAATGATTGTATATAATTAGTTAGATTATAATCAAATATCCACATGACAGGTTCCCTTTAAACTCAGTTGTTGGGTTATTTTTTAAAACCTGGTATGTCTCACGATCTGACAGCAACCTGAGCATTTCTACCTCATATTTCTCTACATCCATGACAACTACCCGGCTCCCTTGTCTGCTGGCTTTATAACAATTTTGTGATTGTCATATAGACTCTTAAGTGCATTTCTCTGTTCCTGTGTCAGGTTCGTGCCTATTGCTTCTATTTCCTTCGGAGACAGAAAAACAGACAACTCCACTAAAAAGAAACCATGTAGAGGAAAAACAGGGGGGAGGAAGCACCAGCCCAAACCCCCCAAAAAGCAGGGGGACCTAATGGGGAGCTGGTGTGTTTTTTCAGACCCTGAAAGAGAGGTTTTGGGGAAAGGTCTTAAGTTTGCACTCACTTCGAGGGTTAACAAATTAGAGGCCTTTCTGGATGTACATAAGTTTATGCAAAAATGTAATATTGCAAAATACTGTTTATCCAATCAAGCCCCTTTGAGAAATAGTGAGGGAAATGGTAGTATTGTCCACACACATTTGAAAGAAAAATCTACCTTCTTCCCAAAAATAAAAATAATGAGTGTGTAGAAGCCTTTAGAAGGAGGAGTTTTGAAGATAATAGAGCAATAGGCGCAAAACCAAGGAGGCAGAAACTGACGCAGGAACAGAGAAATGCACTCAAGAGTCTAAATAACAATCACAAAATTGTTATTAAGCCAGCAGACAAGGGAGGAGGGGGTAGTTGTCATGGATGTAGAGAAATATGAGGCAGAAATGCTCAGGTTGCTGTCAGATGGGGAGACATACCAGGTTATAAAAAATAACCCAACAATTGAGTTTAAAGGGAAACTTGATCTACTCTTGACTAGAGGTTTTACAGATAAAATTATAAAGAAAAAGAGTTTGAATATTTGAATAACAAGTTCCCGGTGATGGCGGTAATATACTTTCTACCAAAAATACACAAAAGTCTGACTAACCCCCCTGGCAGACCCATTGTGTCTGGGATAAATTCCCTCACAAGTAGATTAGGAGAATATGTGGACTACTTTCTTCAAAAGTATGTTCCACTGATACCCTCTTACCTGAAGGATTCAGGTAGCGTCTTGGATCTAATCAAAGGGTTTGGTGTTTGCCCTGTTGACATGTGGCTAGCCACAATTTAATGTGCATGCCGGGATTATTAAAAATATGATAAAAAAGAATTGGTCAACCCTAAAGAATGATCCAGTATTAGGGAAAGATATTCCGGATCAACCAAGTGTGATCTTTAGAAAGGCACCAAGCCTACGGACCAAATCGGTGCTTAATTCAATACGTTCTAACGGTGTAAGAAAAGGGAATAAATTCACCTGGTGTGGGTTCTGTCTGCTGTGCCGCAATAGGAAGAAAGAAAAGAGAAAGAGGGATACACAGATTGTGCATTCCAACCAGAAAGATAAGGACCATAAAAGGGCTTATTACCTGTGAGAGTGTAGGGGTGGTTTACATGCTGGAGTGCCCTTGTGACCTCCAATATGTGGGCCGAACTATGAGAAAATTGAAAGTAAGGATTCAAGAGCATGTTCGGAACATTAGAAAGGGACTTGAGATGAATAGTGTCTCTAAGCACTTCAAAACTAAACATCAGAAAGATCCCAGTGGCATGTCATTTTTTGGGGTCGAGCTGGTTAAACCACATTGGCGTGGAGGGAATTCCATTGAGTGGATTAATAGGAGGGAGGTTGAATGGATCTTTAGGATGGATACGCTACAACCTAAAGGGATGAACGTGGAGTTTGATCTGAAACCTTGCTTCACTTGAGAGAACATCCCGTACCGCAATATCCACTGGAATCCATTTGAGGACCTTTGGCAGATCTTTGATCGGCCGGAGTGGATCAAGTGGGGTATGACGTGTTCTGCAATCCATGAATGAAAGGAGCTGGTCCTAGGGTGTGTATTTCACTATTGGTTGGAATATGGGTCACGTGAGGAGGGTGGATACTTCTGAATGGGAGAATACTATGTAACAGTTTTTGAGGTAGATTCCCTGTGAATTATGGAATTAGGCGATTTAAAGGAGGTTTTTATGTGATGTAAATTTTATGAGTTTGTATTTTATGTACCTTATAAGGGTTTTAACTTTTGTAATGAGCCATATTGGCTATGATGATTTTATGGAGGTGTGGTGGATCCCCACCTGTGGGTTTATAAAGACCGCCCTAAAGTGTGGTGAGGAGATACCCCTGACAAAGCTTTCTGGAGTGAAACCTGGGTCGGGTGATTGATTTTTATACTCTGCTTGTTACCTTCTTTTATCCTGTAAATACAATAAAACCTTCACAGATTAACCCATGTGACTGAGCTTCACTATTTGTGGCTACCTTGATCTTTCACAGAGGTTCACAAAGGAGAGGGGAAAGTGAATCCAAGTGACCTGAATGCTTTCCCATATCCAAGGAAGTCTGTGTGATTTGGAAGGGAGGATCTTTCTGTTTTCTATGGAGCAGCACGGTGCATTTGAACAAAAGCAGAAGTGGGATGGTTTACGCTGGTAATAGCGGCATTGCCACTTACCATCTGTGTTGATTCCTCAAAGTTGTGTAGTACCTGACAAAGGTCAGACATTCATGCTTACTCGTCGCTTGTGAAGAGCGGAAGCTGACTGGAAAGGTGACGACTATGTTGCAGCTGGTATTCCACTACTGCCCTCTGCTGCTCACAAAGCCTTGCCAACATGTGGAACGTGGAGTTCCAGTGCGTGCTCACATCGCATAACAGTCGGTAAGCTGGCAATTGCAAGCACTGCTGCAGCGTTTCCAGAGCGGCGGTAGCTATAGATGACTTTAGTAATTGGGCACACACACGGAGCACCTTCACCACTAGCTCAAGCAAATTTGGGTACGTTTTGAGAAACCGCTGAACCACTAAGTTTAAGAGGTGGGCTAGGCATGGGATGTGTGAGCTTCCTGAGCTCCAAAGCCATCACCAACTTACAGCCTTTATTAGACACAACCATGCCTGGTTCTAGGTTGAGTGGCGAGAGCCACAGCTCAGTCTAGTATTTTATCCCCTGCCACAGCTCTGCGGCGGTGTGCGTTTTGTCACCTAAGCAGATCAGCTTAAGCACGGCCTGTTGACGCTTCCCCACTGCAGTGGTAAACTGCTTCCAGCTACCGACTGATGGCTGACTGGTGCTGCAAGAGGATCATTTTGAGGTGGAAATGGAGGAGCAGGCGGAGGAGGAGAAGTGGGGGTTGGAGCCACTAATGTAGGTGGTGGCGGAAACCCTGATGGAATTAATGCTCAAAATCCTTGGCGTCGGTAGCACCTGTGCCATCCCAGGGTACCACTCACTCCTGGCCTCCACAACGTTTACCCAGTGTGCTGTCAGGGAAATGTATTGTGCCTGGCCACAAGCATTTGTCCATGTGTCAGTGGTTAAGTGGATCTTCCCAGTAACTGCGTTGGTCAGGGCATGGTTGATGTTACGGGACACATGCTGGTGTAAGCGGGCACTGCACACCGTGAAAAATAGTGGCGGCTGGGGACTGCATAAAGAGAGACGGACGACATCAGTCCACAAGCCTAAGTGGCAACATTTCCAGGGCCAGTAATTTGGAAAGTTACGCATTTAGTGCTATGGCCTATGGGTGAGTGGCTGGGCATTTGCGATTGCATTCATTTGCCTGGGATAAGGACATTTGTATGCTGCGCTGGGACACTGAAGTGGATGTGGTAGCTGATGGTGCTTGTGAAGGTCCAGGTGCAGGGTGGGAGGCATCTGGACCTGCGCCTTGGACAGGGGATTGGCCAGCACGTAACACAGGGGAAGAGGAGGCAGTGGTGTTAACCGCAGACACAGATTGTGGACCCAGGCGTTCGGCCCACCTATCGCGGTGCTTTGATGCCATGTGGTGGATACTGCTGGTGGTGGTGAGGTTGATAGTGTTAAAGCCCCTGCTCATTTTTGTATGGCACAGGTTGCAAATTACAATTCTTTTGTCATCTGCAATTTCTTTAAAAAAGTGCCAGACTGACTTTCCTCAAAAAAGCGCCTTGGCAAGGGAGATTTCAGCAATGGTGTGCTCCTTGGAACAATTGCGTGCCTGTTTGGTGTTGCCTGCTTTCTCCATTTTTCCACCCCACTGCCTCTTCCAGCCTGTTGCGATGCTGCGGATTCCTCCCCCTCTGTACTGCTGTCCTCACTCGGCTTGCCACCTATCCAAGTTTGGTCAGTGACTTCATGTCTACCACCTACTCTTCCACTTCCTCATTTTGCTCATCCTCCTGACTTGTTGACCTAACAACAACCTCAGTTATTGACAACTGTGTCTCATCCTCATCATCCACCTCATGAAACACTAATTGCCATTTACCACCGTCATCTTCTTGCAACTGTGGATGCTCAAAAGTTTGGGAATCAGGGCACAAGATCTCATGACCCTCTTCAAGTTGGCTTGTCGAGAGGCCCAAATGAATGAATGGCGCTAAAAAGAGCTCCTCGGAATATCCGAGTGTCGGATCACTTGTTTGGCAAGACTCTCCATGGTGGGAGGAAGGAGGATCAGGGTGAGGATTGTGTTGACCAGACTCTTGGCTAATGAGACTGGACTTGGTGGAAGACAGGGTGGTGCTTAACCGACTAGAAGCATTATCTGCTGCACTCCAACCGACCACCTGGTTGCACTGGTCTGACTTTGAGAGCATTGTCCTGCGCCGCCTTGCAAACTGGGACATGAAGCTAGGTATCAAGGATGATTGTTTTTCTTGTGCTCTGGCTGTAGGCACAGTTTCACTGCTCCCAGGGCCACGCCCTCTGCGTGCACCATCAGCCTTCTTCATATTAAATGTTATATATGCTTGAAAGTATGTCACACGTCTACGGTCAAGGACAATATATGTCCTTTACAGCCAACTGAGTAAATGTGGTTCCTGCCCAGCCAAACCAGCATCTTGGCCAGGTGACGCCGCTTCCGCCTCCAGGTTCTCATGCCGTTGGTCCTGTGACAATGTCCGTCTCTGCTTCCTCATCCACCACCGTGTCCTTAGCCTCCACTGCAGGGACAACTAACAGTGCCAAACCAGCATACCACATGTGCAGGGGTAGGAGCAGTACCAGCTCCATCAGCAGTAACTTAGGTCTAGAGTCACTGATGAGCAGCTTTCTTCACCCGCCTAGTGAAGAAACTACTCACCAGAAGCAGCAGCAGATAGACCTGGAGCAGGACCTGAACCAGCAGGTGGTGTCATACTTGGACAGCACTCTGCAATCCCACATTGAAGATCCTCTGGACTACTGCGCAGCCAAACTGTATTTGTGGCCGCAACTGGCAGAATTTGCCCTGGAAAAGCTGTCCTGCCCAGCCAGTAGTGTGGCATCAGAGCAGGTGTTTAGTGTGGCTTAACTCACCTACCCACCCAAAATGTGGAGAGACTGACCTTTGTCGAGATGAATCAGGAATGAATCAGCCAGAATTTCCACCCACCAATGCCTGATGCATCAGATTAGATCATCCATGCTGCATCACCCAAACCTTGACAATAGAGACCTGTTTCTTCTGGCAACCTGCCTCAGCTACTATTCTCATGCTGCCATCTGCCTGATGCCTGATGCCACACATATAATGCCAAGTGCTCCTTCTTACACACACCATTGTAAACAGGTACTGTTATTGCCAACCACCTCCCCACTCTGTCACCGAGTCGCTCTGTGGTCTCCTGATGCTGCTGCCACCTCACCACTCAGGTCTCCTCATGCTGCCACCTCCACACTCTGTCATTGTGCCACTCTGTGTCCTTCTCATGCTGCTGCTACTGCCACCTGCACACTCTATCATTGTGCCATTTTGTGGCCTCCTCATGCTGCTGCTGCTGCTGCCACCGCCACGCTATGTCAACTTGCCAGTCTGTGGGCTCCTCATGCTGCTGCTGCTGCCACCTCCCTACTATGTCACTGGGTAACTCTGTGGTCTCCTCATGCTGCTGCTATCTCAACAATATGTCATTGGACCACTCTGTGTACTACTGAAGCTGTTCTCCCACCCTTCCCACTCCATGACAGGGCCACTATTTTGCCTTTTTGGCCTGGTTGACATAATAATTTATGTGACCCTTCTTCTGATCTGTCAGAAGGAAGGAAAAATTAGACGCACAACGGATCCTCTCTGTGTAGCAACTTTAAGGCCTGCATGGTCCCATCAGAATTGACGTATGATTTGGTAGTCAAAAGCAGGAGCGGGTACAATACACAGAAGACGTGCAAATATTCCATTCATGTGTTATCTCTGTTTTGGATGCACTCCTGTTTTTTTGGGGGGCTTTAGCAATACTTATGGATTACTGACCAAATGCTGACCAAGTGAAGGTGGATGGTCAACAGACAGGATCCATTTTTTGGGGGTTTATTGTTCTGATGGATCAGAGGAAGGGCAAAATAATCAGTGACGTCAACACAAACTTACTGCTGACACCCTCTCCACTCTGTCAGGGGGGCTCTACTTGTATGAGCGTTTAATAGAACAGATTCTGTAGACATCTATGTGGAATCAGCTGACGACGGTGTAAACGGAGTGCACTCTTTCACGCTACAGTAGGATCTTGGGCCTCTGCACTGTTCTTTATACCTGGCGATAAAATTGAACTGTAAGGCTTGAGTTATTAGGTCAGTTTTGGCCCCGTAACTGCCCAAATAAGTGAATTGTGCAGTGATTCTATGAGCAACGCCTGTCATGTGCGTGTCATACTTACGCACAGTATTGTTTCACTACCACAGCAGACTACTTATGCATGTTAATGCAAGGCACAGTGTTCTACATCACTTTACAGGCTCTCTGCAGTCAGGAGATAGGTGTTTTTTTAACGCGATTCACCATGAATAAATTCAGATCGAATAGAATATTTTTTTTGAAATTTGCTCATCTCTATCCACAACCTTCCTGTGATAAAGGGTAAAAACAGTCACATAATGAACAGAACTTGGAGTAAATTGAACAAATAGCATCTTTGATGCATGAAATGTGCGTTTTTATCTCACCACCTTCAATGTCTGTTAAAGGGGTTGTCTGGGTTCATTACATGTCCCCTTCTTCCCCCACTCAGCCCCTCTGAGATGAGCATTGGACCATTTTATGCTGTGATGTTCTCCTTTGCCCTGTGCTGAATGGCTATTTATGAGACTGCTAGGTGGAAGCTTCTGCCTATCACTGTTCCCGGTAATGTCACCGGCACTGATGTGCGGGCTTTAGCGATGCCCTAGCCGTTTTACAGCTGAAGAAGGGGATATGTCCTGGGGTATTATTTATTGCTTATGCATGTAAGAAATGTAGTTCTTAGTGAGGGGCGGGGGGTTCAGGCAGTTCATCCTCTAGATTTGTAGTACATCCACATAATACAGGAAATACAGTGATATTATCACTTTCAATGGTTTGCAATGTATTTCAGGACACTGTACATTTACTCAACCACTGTGACATAAGGGTACATCACGGTGGTTGAAGGGTTAAAAGGGGTTGTGTCACTTTAGCAAGTGGCATTTATAATGCCTTGTATTAACTTTCTCTACATGATAAATGCCATTTGCTGAAGTGGCACAAGCCCTTTAAGGACTGAGCCAATATTTGTATTAGTGATTTCATTTTTTTATTCTTTCCGCCTACCAAAAGCCATAACTTATTTTACTTTTTTGTTCACTTAGTCATATGGAACAAATTGTATTTCTTAATTGCATCATTAATAGTGATGAGTGGCAGGGGCAATATTTGAATTAGTGATATTTTGTTAATATTTGGGCGAATATTCGTCATAAATGAGCAAATTCGAGAATTTGCCATTATTTTCTTGATTGCGAAAAATCGGCAATGTAATATGCGCGTATTGAGGGCACAATTTGCTACATTTTTCAAGCTGCTAGAAGAGGTCACTTTTGCTACATTTTTCAAGCTGCTAGAAGTTTCCTGAGACTGGAGAAAATGGTGGGCATGGCAGAACATTACAATAGCTTTATGTGCAGCTAGAGTGCTCCAACATATTTGAGATTGCGCAAATAGTCAATAAATGATGCACATATTTTGGTGCAATACGTGCAACTTCACATTTTAGCAGGTCTGACTGCATATTACTGATTAGTGCACTAAGTATTGTTGTGAACTTCACATCACAGCACTATATCTGTAGCATGTATGTACAGTTTAGTGATGAGTGAGCATGCTCGGCTGAATATCTGTCCGGCTCGAGCATCACTATGCTCGGCACATGGCGGTACTCGATCGAGTACCGCATGTGCTCGAGTGCAATGCTTGAGTCTCCTTCCCGCATGTTTGTGGGTTTTAAGCAGCCAATAAAGGTGCAGGTAAGTACTGCCCTCATTGTAATGCCAGTAGCCATGTTGGCTGCTGGCATTAAAGTGATTGGCTGGCCGGAACGCGTCATCGGGTGCTATATAGCACCCGATGACGCATGTTCGGCTTAGACATAGACAGGGAGAGCAGAGCATAAGAAGGGAAAGACAGAGTAGGGAGCGAATTTTACAGTTTTTATTCTGAGAAAGCTTTTGCAAGACCCAAAAGTCCTTTTAAGGACTAGTGTACAGTATGTGTGTTTTAGAGCAGCAATCGGGTGCCATATAGCACCCGATGACGTATGTTCAGCTCAGATGTAGACAGGGGGAGCAGAGCATAAGAAGGGAAGGACAGAGTAGGGCGCGAATTTCACAGTTTTTATTCTGAGAAAGCTTTTGCAATACCCAAAAGTCCCTTTAAGGACTAGCTTGTGTGTGTTTTAGAGCAGCAATCGGGTGCCATATAACACCCGATGATGTATGTTCAGCTCAGATGTAGACAGGGGGAGCAGAGTATAAAAAGGGAAAGACAGAGTAGGGAGTGAATTTCACAGTTTTTATTCTGAGAAAGCATTTCCAAGACCCCAAAGTCCTTTTAAGGACCTCTGTGTGTGTTTGACAGAAGCAAGATATTTTTATTTCATACCTATTAGTGACATATACTGTACATCATCCGCAGACTGTGTCTTTAGTAATCTGAAACACATCTAGTGTCGATAGTGTTTGGCATTGTGCAAAAAATACTGAACTACATCAGAAAACATGTGTCTGTATTGCAGATTCCAATAATTTGGGCCTATTATAGTGTCCATAATCTGTGGTGTTCTGTAACCGATACTGTATTACATCAGAAAACATGTGTCTGTATTGCAAATTCCAATAATCTGAGCCTAATATAGTGTCCATAATCTGTGGTGTTCTGTAACCAATACTCTACTACATCAGAAAACAGTGTCTGTACTGCAAATTCCAATAATCTAATCCTAATATAGTGTCCATATTCTGTGGGTTTCTGTGACATACTTTAGCGGAGAGTAAAACAATCTGCACCACATCTAGTGACAAAACCATTAATATGAAGAAGGTGAGCAGTAAGGGACGGGGAAGTGGGCGTGATGATGATGGTGCACGCAGAGGAGTCAGGAGGATGAGCAGAGTGAGGAAGTGGAAGAGGAGGTGGTGGACGATGAGGTCAATGACCCAACATGTGAAGGTGAAAAGCCAAGTAAAGACAGCAGTACAGAGGGGGAGGGATCTGTAGCACCGCAACAGACTGGAAGAGGCAGTGGGGTGGCAAAATGGAGAAGTCGTCCCACACCAAACCGGCCCACAACCATTACACCGAGCACCCCCATGCGCAAATCTACCTTGCCAAGGTGTGTTTCGCAGTATGGCGCTATTTTGAGGAAAGTGCACACGACAAAAGAGTGATAGTTTGCAACCTGTGCCATACCAAAATGAGCAGGGGCGTGAACACTAGCAACCTCACCACCATCAGCATTATCCACCACATGGCATCCAAGCACCCTAATAAGTGGACCGAACGCCTGGGTCCACTTAACCACGGACACATGAACAAGTGTGTTTGGCCAGGGATGCTACATTTCCCTGACAGCACACTGGTTGAACGTTGTAGAGGCCCAGAGTGAGTCGTGCCTTGGAATGGGACAGGTGCTACCGATGCGAGCCCTAATTCCATCAGGGTTTCAGCCAGCACGTTAGTGGCTCCAATCCCCACTTCTCCTCCTCCGCATCCTCCTCCACTTCCACCTCTGAATTATCCGCGTGCTGCACCAGTCAGCTATCTGCCGGTAGCTGGAAGCAGTGTAGCACTGCAGTGGGAAAGTGTCAACAGGCTGTGCTGAAGCTGATATGCTTAGTGAACAAACAGCACACCTCTGCAGAGCTGTTGCAGGGGATAAGAGACCAGACTGAGCTGTGGCTCTCGCCACTCAACCTACAACCAGGCATGGTTGTGTGTGATAATGGCCGTAACTTGGTGGCGGCTTTGGAGCTCAGCAAGCTCAGACACATCCCATGCCTAGCCCACGTCTTAAACGCAGTGGTTTCTTAAACCCTACCCCAATTTGCCTGAGTTACTTGTGAAGGTGTGCCATGTGTGTCCACATTTCCGCCGGTCTGTCAACACTGCAGAAGCGCTTTAACTTGCCAGCTCACTAGCTGTTGTGCGATGTGTGCGTGCGCTGGAACTCCACGTTCCACATGTTGGCCAGGCTTTGTGAGCAGCAGAGGGCACCTTTTCGCCTTTCCAGTCAGCTTCCGCTAATCAGAAGCGAGGAGTGAGCATGGATGTCTGACCTCTGTGAGGTTTTAATAAACTTTGAGGAATCAACACAAATGGTGAGCGGCGATAACAATTTTATCAGCGTAACCATCCCACTTCTGTGTCTACTTAAACACTCGCTGTGATTGAGAGTGATCCTCCTGATGACGACAGCAAAGTCTTGCCTGTTGGTACTCTGGCACATATGGCTGACTTCATGTTAGGCTGCCTTTTACATAACCCACGCATTATAAGCATTTTAGACAACATGGATTACTGGGTGTTCACCCTTTTCCACCTCCACTACAAAGAGAACTTCTCATCCCTCATTCCTCTGGGGGAGAGGACAAGCAAAATGGTGCTATACCAGAATGTCCTTGTTGAAAAATCGCTCCAAAGTTGATAGGGCAGACATCCAAATGGATTGCCGCCGTCACTGGACGTGAGATCACCTAGAAGTTATCTAGAGTTAACAAAGCGGCAGCAGGCCCTCACATACTGTCATGGTCTTACCTTCTTGCTGTTCTCCTTCGTTTGACATGTGCTTGCGGCCATCTTGGTTTCTGGGTTTCTTGTAGCCTCCCACCCTGCGGCTTCTCCTTCCCACTGGGAGGAGCTGGATGCCTAGCTCATATATATAGGAGGTCTGTGGCTTCAGTTCCTTGCTTGGTCCTCCTGTGTTCACATGCTTCTAAGACTGCTGCTGCTTCTGGTTCCTGATCCTGGCTTCGTCTGACTACCCTGCTGGTTCCTGATCCAGGCTTCATCTGACTACCCTGCTGGTTCCCGATCCAGGCTTCGTCTGACTACCCTTCTGGTTCCTGACCTCTGGCTTCGCAAGACCCTGCTTCGGTTTAGCCATCCATTTGGACTTTTGCCTTACAGCTTGATTTTCAATAAAGCCTTCTTATTTCCACTTATCTCTTGTTGTACGTCTGGTTCATGGTTCCGTGACATTAGGACCAAGCCATGAATTCTGACGGTACAGGGCCATCCTCGCTACCTACGCTGGTTGCCAGACTTGATCAGCAGGATCACCTGTTGGGTCGGTTCGCTGTGGCGTTGCAAACCCTGCTTGAACGCACGGCTCATTTAGCTTCCGCTGCCGATGGGTCGGTTGTCGCTCCTGGGCCCGCTCCTACTGCCGCTCCGGTTGTTGCGCCAGAGTCTACCCCGACACCTGTTGCTGCGCCTGCGGTGTTTTGGGGTATGACCGGTTCTGCCCCTCTTCCACAGCGCTTTGGGGGAGAGCCAACTCAGTGCCGAGGTTTCCTTAACCAGGTGGGCATTTATTTCGAGTTGCTGCCACATGCCTTTCCCACTGAGAGATCAAAGGTGGGCTTCTTGATCTCGCTGCTCTCGGACAAGGCCTTGGCCTGGGCCAGCCCTTTATGGGAGAACAACAATCCGGTGGTTGCCGAGTTTTCCGGTTTTGTATCTTCTCTTCGGAAGGTATTCGATGTGCCGGCTCGTGCTGCCTCTGCTGCGAAGCTCCTTATGTCCATCAGACAGGGTTCACGATCCGTAGCTGAATACGCCATTGAGTTTCGTACCCTGGCAGCAGAGGTGGGCTGGAATAATGAGGCTCTGGTCGCTGCTTTCTCTCATGGTCTCTCGGATGCCTTGAAGGATGAGGTTGCAGCTAAGGACCTACCAGTGGAGCTCGAGTCTCTTATTTCTTTCCTGATTTTGATTGACACCAGACTCAGGGAGAGACCTTCCTTCAAGGAGAGCCTGCGGAGGTCTTCTAACAGATTGGCGCCTACGTTTGCTGTCCCACCCGTGCCTCCCTCTCCTCCCACGCCTCCTGGGGATGACTTGTCTGGGGGTGAACCCATGCAGCTGGGGTTTGCTCGCCTGTCCGAGGGGGAGAGGGTACTCCGGAGACGCGAGGGCCGATGCATGTACTGTGGTCTCGGTGGGCATTTTCGGTTGGCATGCCCGAACCGTCCGGGAAACGCTCGCACCTGAGATCCTGTCGGGGGCAGATCTTGGGTGGAGTCTCCTCGTCCCCGGTTTCCCGTGTTGACAAACCACTGATTACTGTTGTCCTCTCCTGGGTCGGGGGCTCGGTGACGACCCAGGCGTTGGTGGACTCTGGTGCTGGTGGTTTGTTCATTGATAGTGTGTTCGCTGCCGCCAATTCCATTCCTCTGCAGCCTCGAGGTTCCCCACTGGCTCTTGAGGCGATAGACGGCAGACCCCTTCTGCCGCCACACGTGACTCAGGAGACCCTTCCAGTGGGGATGGCCATTGGTGCCGTTCACAGAGAGTCGGTCTGTCTCCAGGTTATTTCGTCTCCACACTACTCGGTGGTCTTGGGGTACCCCTGGCTCCAGAAGCATAATCCGACTTTCGATTGGAGATCGGCCGAGATCCTCTCGTGGTCACCGCAGTGTGGGGCTAGTTGCATCCATGGGCCTGTCAAGTTGCTGTGTACTTCCTCGGACTCTCTGTTGCCTCCTGAATACGAGGAGTACCGGGATGTATTCGATAAGGCGCGTGCGGTTGCCCTACCTCCGCACCGCCCATACGATTGTGCCATAGAGTTACAACCTGGTGCCGTTCCTCCTCGTGGCAAAGTCTATCCACTGTTGGTAGCGGAGAATGAGGCCATGGAGGAGTACGTGAGGGAGGCGCTTTCACGCGGACACATTCGCAAATCCTCGTCCCCGGCAGGGGCTGGATTTTTCTTTGTGAAAAAGAAGGGCGGTGAGTTGAGGCCTTGCATCGATTACAGGGGTCTCAATCGCATCACGATCAAGAACGCTTACCCGATACCCTTGATTTCCGAGCTGTTCGATCGCCTCAAAGGGGCCACGGTCTTTACCAAACTCGACCTGAGGGCGGCATATAACCTGGTAAGGATCAAGGCGGGCGATGAGTGGAAGACCGCGTTTAACACCAGGACCGGTCATTATGAATCCTTGGTTATGCCCTTTGGGTTGTGCAATGCGCCCGCAGTCTTCCAGGAATTCATCAACGATGTTTTCCGTGACCTGTTGCAGCAGTGTGTGGTGGTCTATTTGGATGACATCTTGGTATATTCTGAATCCATGGAGGCCCACATTCTGGATGTCAGACGAGTGTTGCAACGGTTACGAGAGAACAAGCTGTTCGGTAAGCTTGAGAAATGCGAATTTCACCGATCCCAGGTAACCTTCTTAGGTTACATCATTTCCGCTGAGGGGTTCTCCATGGATCCTGAGAAGGTTTCGGCTGTCTTACAGTGGCCCCAGCCCAGTGGTCTTCGTGCCCTGCAGCGCTTTTTGGGCTTCGCCAATTATTATCGGAAGTTCATCAGGGACTTTTCCATGCTAGCCAAGCCTCTCACGGATCTGACCAGGAAGGGCAGTAATCCCCAGGTCTGGCCGCTCGAGGCTATCCGAGCTTTTGAGGCTCTAAAGTCTGCCTTTGTGTCGGCTCCGATTCTGTCGCATCCCAACCCTGGGTTGCCTTTTGTCCTCGAGGTGGACGCGTCTGAGACGGGAGTAGGCGCCCTTCTGTCTCAGCGTAGAACACCAGAGGGTCCTCTGCTTCCTTGTGGGTTTTACTCCCGGAAACTGTCTTCCGCGGAGTGCAACTATCAGATTGGTGACAGGGAGTTATTGGCCATCGTGCAGGCCCTTAAAGAATGGAGGCACTTGCTCGAGGGCTCGGTGGTTCCGGTTCTCATCCTGACGGACCACAAGAATCTGACCTACCTCTCTGAGGCCAAGAGATTGACACCACGTCAGGCCAGATGGGCTCTGTTCTTGTCACGTTTTAATTACGTGGTCTCCTACCTACCCGGTTCCAAGAACATCAGAGCGGATGCCTTATCACGGCAGTACTCCGAGCTGTCCGGGGAGGAGTCGATTCCGACTTCGGTCATACCTCCGAATCAGATCCTGGCCGCCATTCGCACCAGCCTGACCTCTCCCCTGGGTGAGCAGATTTTGGCGGCTCAATCTGGTGCTCCCTCTGGGAGACCCAACGGCAGATGTTTTGTGCCTGAGGAGTTGCGCACTCGGTTGTTGCGAATCTACCATAACTCCAAGGCCGCGGGGCATCCTGGAAAGAATCAGCTGTCCTGGGCTGTTTCACATCTGTTCTGGTGGCCTTCTCTACGTTCCGACATCGCCGCATATGTAGCGGCATGCTCCGTTTGTGCCCAGAGTAAGTCCCCTCGGCACCTTCCGTTGGGCCTTTTGCAACCCATAGCCACCGGGGAGCGTCCATGGTCACACCTGGGGATGGATTTCATTGTGGACCTCCCTGCATCCCGAGGCCATACGGTCATTCTCATGATTGTGGATCGGTTTTCCAAAATGTGCCACTGTGTTCCTCTCAAGAAGTTACCCTCTGCACAAGAGTTGGCCACGATTTTTGCCAGGGAGGTCTTCCGGTTGCACGGTTTGCCCAAGGAGATTGTGTCGGATCGGGGGAGTCAGTTTGTGTCCAGGTTCTGGCGCGCCTTTTGCTCCCAGTTGGGGATTCATCTCTCTTTCTCCTCGGCCTACCACCCTCAGTCCAATGGGGCCGCAGAACAATCCAATCAGGCCTTGGAGCAATTCCTTCGTTGCTATGTCTCCGATCACCAAGACAATTGGGTTGACCTCCTGCCTTGGGCTGAGTTTGCCAGGAACACGGCGGTGAACTCTTCCTCTGGGACGTCTCTCTTCATGGCTAATTATGGGTTCCAACCTGCCGTGTTACCGGAGGTATTCTCTCCCCAGGATATTCCGCCTGTGGAGGATCACCTTTCCGTCCTACGTGCTTCTTGGGTACAGATCCAGAGGTCCCTTGAGGTCTCTGCGCAGCGCCAGAGACTCCAGGCTGATCGCAGACGAGCGCCCGCTCCTTCCTACCAGGTCGGAGACCGCGTATGGTTGTCCACCCGCAACCTCAACCTTCGAGTGCCCACTCCCAAGCTGGCGCCTCGCTTTGTTGGTCCCTTCCGAGTGCTTCGCAGGGTAAACCCGGTAGCCTATGCCCTTGCGCTTCCTCCTGGCATGCGGATCTCCAACGTGTTTCATGTCTCCCTGTTGAAGCCACTGTTGGGTAATCGTTTCACTTCCTCGGTTCCTCGGCCTCGTCCGGTCCAAGTGGGCAATCGTGAGGAGTATGAGGTGAGCAATATCCTGGACTTACGCCTGGTCCGCGGTCGGGTGCAGTTTTTGGTTCATTGGCGTGGTTATGGTCCAGAGGAGCGTTCCTGGGTTCCCTCCGCAGATGTCCATGCTCCTGCCTTGCTCCGAGCCTTCCACGCATGCTTCCCTCAGAAACCATTCTTTACTCCGCGGAGGAGGGGCCCTTGAGGGGGAGGTACTGTCATGGTCTTACCTTCTTGCTGTTCTCCTTCGTTTGACATGTGCTGGCGGCCATCTTGGTTTCTGGGTTTCTTGTAGCCTCCCACCCTGCGGCTTCTCCTTCCCACTGGGAGGAGCTGGATGCCTAGCTCATATATATAGGAGGTCTGTGGCTTCAGTTCCTTGCTTGGTCCTCCTGTGTTCACATGCTTCTAAGACTGCTGCTGCTTCTGGTTCCTGATCCTGGCTTCGTCTGACTACCCTGCTGGTTCCTGATCCAGGCTTCATCTGACTACCCTGCTGGTTCCCGATCCAGGCTTCGTCTGACTACCCTTCTGGTTCCTGACCTCTGGCTTCGCAAGACCCTGCTTCGGTTTAGCCATCCGTTTGGACTTTTGCCTTACAGCTTGATTTTCAATAAAGCCTTCTTATTTCCACTTATCTCTTGTTGTACGTCTGGTTCATGGTTCCGTGACACATACAAGTCCAGTCTCAGTAGTCAAGAGTCTAGTCAACACAATCCTCACCTTGATGGCACAATGGGTGAACGTTGTGGAGACCGGGACCAAGTTGGCTGCTGGCACCAGACTTGCCCTCCAATAGATCCTCGTTAACGGAAAGTGTACTCATTCCAATAACAGGGCCGCTTAGGAGTGCTGTATTGTTATTTATTGTCACCGCCTCCCCGAGTCAGCAGTGGGTAATTGCCACGCGCCTGCTGCCTTCCTTGGATTCCTGTGCTTTAATAACTTTACCCACCCTCTCTGTGTGGTTCACAATTTGAAAAAAAAAGGGGCAAGGCAACAACAGCCAATCAGATTTCAGCCATTGACCTCCCTTGGATGTGGTAGCTCTTTCTCAGGCTCCCTCTCAGTCATTGAAGCCTAATTCCCTGTTACCCGTGATCAACATGGTAGGCACAGAAAAGAACATCTAAAGTTGATGGGGCAGATGGATAATCGCTGTTGCGGGGACGTGCAATCACCCAGAGGTTCTCTAGAGTCACCAATGTAGCAGCAGGCCCTCGCCCCTAAAGTTTTAGATGGTCAGATCAGCAGGCCCTTGCTCCTAATGTTTTTTAAGGGTCACCAGCAGGCCATCAATCTTAATTTTTCAAGGGTGTGTATGATGCCCTCCTTTATGTGTAACAAAGGGTGTTTTGGAGTGCCGCTTCCTTGTAATTTTTGGCAGCCCTTTGCACATAGTGCATAGGCTTTATGAGTGCAGGAGTCCCACTACCTGAACAATTGTACTATAATGTGAATTAATCCCTCCTTTATTTGATGTACAGGCTACTTCGGAGTGCCTCTTGCTTGTAATTTTTTGCACCACCTGTACTTTATATACAATTGAATATACAGGAAAGAATGTTTCCTAACAATTTTCCCTGTAAAATAGATTTTTGGGGTTTTTTTGTGCGTATTTTGATTAGTCTGTAAAAGTCTGTACAACTCGGACAACATGGTTCCCAGCAGCGACCTGTGAATCTAAGATGCATCCAGACATCGTCCCCATGCTGTTCCCGATCCATTTCGGTGGTGTTTCTGTCACTTTCTGACCTTTTCCAATGGACCAGGCACCCTCCGCTCTTCAGAGCAGGGGGTGTCTGGTTCTCTCCCATTGACTTCCATTATACTCGGGTGCTCGGTCGAGCACACGAATATAGCAATATGTTCGGGCCGAACACCCAAATGCTTTGGTGCTCGATCATCACTAATACGGTATAGACAGCAGAAGCTATTAACTAAAATATATCACTATCTAACTTACACTGACTATATCCCACTAACTATCTGTATTCAGTGGCGACTCTAGGAACAATATATAGGGGGGGGGGGCACAAAGAATAAGTATATATAAATTAGATTACAAAATACGAGAGAATTGCGGTATGCAGGGATACATTTATAATAAAACAATTTACTTACAAAAAAAGCTATTAAGTTGTCTGCTGTGCTGTCCTCTGCTTGCTTCAGCAGATTATTTCCCCCTCTTTCTGTCTCTCGTCAGTGTGCAGGCACACTGTTATGGGGGCTTCTGTGGATGACACACTGTTATGGTGGATCTGTGGATGATACACTGTTATGGTGGATCTGTGGATGACACACTGTTATGGGGGATCTGTGGATGACACACTGTTATGGGGGATCTGTGGATGACACACTGTTATGGGGGATCTGTGGATGACACACTGTTATGGGGGATCTGTGGATGACACACTGTTATGGGGGATCTGTGGATGACACACTGTTATGGGGGATCTGTGGATGACACACTGTTATGGGGCATCTGTGGATGACACTGTTATTATGCCTCTCATTAGCCCTCATTATGCCTCTCATCACTCCCATATCAGCCCTTATGCCTCATTAGCCCCATTATAAGCCCTTATGACTCATTAGCCCCCATTATCCTTTTTTTTTTTTTTTTTGGATGAACTTTTTATTAAAAGAATTTCCAAAAAGTACAGACTTTTTCACAAGTAAAACATGGACAAATCAAAATCAAGTACAATCAGGTACAAATTAGTGTTACAGGAATCTGAGATTTTTCTCAAACTTTGGGACAAATGCAAGTTCAGCCAAATTCTTTGAGTCCGTGAAACAGTAACTTAGAGCATCCGACAGGTTAACATTGTAAAGCTTGTATATCTAAATTAATGCTATATTAGGTCTGGACAAGCATATAAAAGCATATAGCAGCTAGTATCATAGAGGCAGCGTCCAAATGCGGGGGAGGCAATTAATCGTATTTCCTAAAAGACGACCATTGTGACCAACATTTCTTGTAAGCAATTATACTTCTGTTTTCCCAAGATGCCAGTTCCTCAAATCTTTAAATTTGATCAACCTTGGCAAACCACCTAGGGATGGGTGGTGTTTCTGTTGAAAGCCAATAGCACGGTATCAGGAGACGGGCCGCATCCAGTAAATGACTGAACAGGGGAGGAATGGAAGTCCTACTATTGGAGATGTGTGTCCCTAGAAGGGCTAGGTCTGGGGAAACGGGGATGGACAAATTGCAGATCCTGTTGCATTGTTCAAATATAACTCCCCACCATACTTTAATTTTGGGACAGGACCACCATATGTGGAAGAAAGCGCCTTTTTCTACTCCACACCTCCAGCACCTGTCTGAGAGCGTAGGATTAAATCTACAGGTAATTTCCGGGGTTTTGTACCACCTAGTTAACATTTTATAGGCATTCTCCTGGATACGTACACATCTCGAAGCTTTATGAGGTCTAATAAGTAGTCTGGAAATCGTTGCCTGGGTGAACGAGGAGTCAAGGTCTCTCTCCCACATACCAATGAATGCCGGCTTTACTATTGGCTTAGGAGAATTTAGGTTTTTATAAATCAGGGAAATCAGTTTAGGTTGTGGATTAGGCTTATTTAAAAGGTTCTCAAACCATGTGAGTGGGCGCTGTAAGGAGCTTTTGTTAATGAACTTGTTAATAAAGGACTGTAGGAAGGAAAAGAAAGGAATGGGAAATTTGCAATCTGGGAAAAGTCTAGTGACAGAATCTAGGCTCGTTAGTTTACTGTTATCATCTAGCAGCGAGATCACCAACTGATCAGAGTCTCTTATGGATTTTGGGAGACTGTCCAACAGAGCTTTAGGTGCTAATCCCACTACATCTCTCAATTGAACCAGAGGGGACGGTAATGGGATCGCATGAGTAGATGTTTGGAACCAATCCCAAGCCCTTAATGTGGATTTGACTATAGGGTTGTTGTTTGTGGCCCTTTGTTGGGGAATTTCCCTACTTATCAGAAGCCCTCTAAAAGGAGTGCCATAATGTGTCTGTTCAAGATCGACCCAGGGTTCCTTCGAAATACCTTTAATCCATCCTACAAACCTAGCAAGGAGGACTGCATTGTTATATAATTCAGGGTCAGGTAGAGCTATCCCACCAAAGGGTTTGGGCTTCTTCAAAGTTGTAAAAGATATTCGAGCTTTCTTGCCAGCCCAAATAAATGTCCTAATCATCCGATTGAATGAGACATAGAATGATTTGGGCACTGGGATTGGTAAGACTTGTTGGAGATAAGTCATTCTGGGAATAATGAGTGAAGTCACTATATTTTTCCTGCCAAACCAGGACAGAAGAAGATTGTTAAGGGAGGACAATTGATCTTGTATTGAATTCAAAAGCGGAACATAGTTTAGGCGGAATAATGTGTCTGGATCAGGACCTATTTTAACTCCCAAATATGTGATGTGCGGATGATCCCAATTAAATGGAGATTTCGACCTGAGTTTATTAACCATGGATGAGGGAAAGCCAACATTAAGGACATGTGATTTTGTGGCGTTTATTTTAAAATTAGAGAGTCTACCAAAAAGTCCAAGTATACGTTCAATATGTGGGAAAGCTACGGTCGGGTTCGTAAACATAATAAGCAAGTCATCAGCAAATGCTGCGACTTTGTGGTTGTGACATCCAGCCCTAATCCCTTGAATCCCCTCCTCATTCCTGATGGCCTGTAGCAGTGATTCCATTACTAGAACAAATAAGAGAGGGGAAAGGGGGCAACCTTGTCTAGTCCCGTTGTGTATGTAAAAGGGAGAGGATAGTGAGTTGTTTACGATTACCAAGGCTGATGCATTGGAGTACAGGGAAAAGATTGCATTTAAGAACTTTTCAGGAATCCCAAAAGTTGATAAAACTTTACACATAAAATCCCAATCTACCCTATCAAATGCCTTCTCAGCATCAGTGCTGAGAAGGATCAGAGGGCGTTTAAGTCTTTTTGCCTGAAAAACGCAGTTTAAGACTCTAGCCGTGTTATCCTTCCCCTCCCTACCTTTTACGAAGCCTACTTGATCCTTTTGGATTAGGGAGGGAAGGAGGGAGGATAAACGGGAGGCCAATAACTTAGCAAGTATTTTTAGGTCTAAGTTTAGCAAAGAGATGGGGCGATAACTGGCACAATCCGAACTATCTTTCCCTTCCTTATGAATTAAAGAGATGTGAGCTTTCGTCATGTCTGTAGTCATATTAGATCCGTTTAGGGCACTATTACATACATCTAGTAGAAAGGGGCTTAAAATGTCAGAAAGCGATTTATAGTATAAAGCTGGGAGTCTGTCAGGGCCGGGACATTTTCCTCCTGGAAGCTGCATGATAGTTTCTTTTATTTCTTGGAGAGTGAAAGGGGCTTGTAACTGTTGGGCCTGCTCCTTGGCTAATGATGGTAATGACAAAGATTGTAAAAAGGATAATATTAGATCATTAGGTGGGAAAGGGTATTGCACATCATTATCCGGATACTTTAGATTATATAGAGAATGGTAAAATTCCTTAAATTGAGCAGCTATTTCGGATGTAGTGTAGACTAACTTACCAGTAGTGGTCTTAATCTGGTGAATAAAATTGTGAGCCTTTCTCTGTTTAATCCGCTGCATCATGAACTTAGATGCTCTATCACCGTGGGCATAATATTTAAAACATGCTTGTAGATAATATTTGGCTGAGATAGAGTTTAGAATCTTTTTTAAGGCTTCCCTTACAGCTGTTAATTCAATAAGGTGAGACTCTAGCAGTGATTGTTTATGGAGAGTTTCCAGCTCTTGGATTTTACTAAGTAAGGCATCTACTCGGGCTTGTCTTTCTCTTTTGGCTCTTGCTCCCATTGAGATGAAATGACCTCTTATGAATGCCTTATGGGCATCCCATAGAACCTGGCAGGAACTCACTGAGTTATTGTTGAGAGTAAAGTATTCCTTTAACGCTATCTGCGTCTGGGATAAAGGGTCACCCGGGGCAATTAATTGCTCATTGAGTCTCCATCTGAACGGGCGCGGGTCCTTGTTAGGGGTGGACAGTGTCAAAAAGATAGGGGCATGATCGGATAAATGCATAGTGCCAATGCTGGCCTGGCTGCAATGCTGAAGATGTTCCTTTGATATGAACAAATAATCTAATCTATGATAGGATCCATGTACATGGGAAAAAAAGGAGTAATCTCTTTCATTGGGGTTAAAAAGCCTCCAGGCGTCACATAGAGACCAATTGTGTAGGGTTTTCTTGAGGCGCCTAAGCACTTTGGTAGCTAACGGCGGTTTTTTAGAAGTGGAATCAATGTGAGGTTCAAGTGTTAGATTGAGGTCCCCTCCAAAAACTACCACTCCCTCTCTAAAAGGTTCTAATAAGGATAGTACCTCTATAAGCCATGCAGCCTGGCCAGCATTGGGGGCATATATATTAATAAAGGTGTAGATCTGGTTAGCTAAGGAACCCTTGAGTAGTAGGTATCTACCTTCCTGGTCTTGGGTATGGTACATATAAGTAAATGGAGTGTTTTTCCTAAACCCTATGCTTACACCCCTGGAGGACGATGATCCTGAGCCACAGTGATACCAGTCTGAAAACAAGGAATTCTTAAGGTTCGGGTATTTGTTGAATTTGAAGTGGGTCTCTTGAAGGAATAAGACTGAGCATTTTTCTTTTTTCAAGTGTGAGAAGATTTGACTCCGTTTAGAAGGAGAGTTGAATCCCTTCACGTTGAAGGATGCGATACGAAGATCATCCATGCCTCAAAGCGAAGGGATGTACTGCAAACGTGCTTAATGTGGCGAATATGAAACCTGGTATTGTTAGAAATGTGGAGCATTCAACCTCCAGGAGCGCAGCATCAGTTTGGCCCAAGAGTCTTGGAAAAAGGTGTGTGTCCTGTACACAAAGAAAGGTACCTGATTGAGAAACAGAAACAACAAAGGAAAAAGAAAATAAATAGCAACAACTGTGGAGAGAACACAGTAAAGTGCATTAAACATGTTATGGAAGAGTAATAAAACACTCATCATCTAGGGGGGAGAGAGAAATAATTATCTCGCTATATCCTTCCCTAGAGCACAGTGGAACCAGACCAAGGTTTGCATATGGAGAAATAACAATTTATGATCGCAAGTTAAAAGCCAAAAGCGCAGTTCCCAAGTATCGGGGTTTGCGAATTAGGCCTAACATGTGGGGGAAAATTCAGGTGAATAAGTACAATCTTCAACTAGAACATTCAGATGAGATCATTCGCAAAATGTAGTGTATACTAAAATTACGATACTCTTACATCATGCGAATTGCGTTAAGGTTATGAGGGTATATCTGAGCAGTTAACTGGAAAGATTTCAGGAAACAGTAAAGCGTTTATAATTTCCACATTTCGAGTCAAGGGGGAGTGACCCTGGGTTACAAAGGCATATCTGCGCTATCAGGTGAAAAAGCGTAATCTAAGAGACAAATGCGAACGATCTCAAATTGCAACAGTCACTGGCATAAAGATTCTCGTGCAGTCCTGCGAATTTATACTTATTGTGAATGTTGTCCTTAGCGAGTCAAAACATAGATAACCTGGGTAATGTGGACGCCGTTATTCCTCCATCTCAAGGCGCCACTCGCAACGACTGACTCTATTCCAACCCTTGGGGCATGCGAAATCAACTTAACTTAACTTAAGCCGCTAGGAGTTAACAATGCAGCTATCTACAAAGACATCAGAAGCAAGCAGGTAACAGCATCTTCGTATAATGATGTTCCCTTGCGAATACTGCCACGACAGTGCTGCGAAAATATACTTATACTTATCAGGAGAAGACTGGGTTCAGTCGTCGCTCAGAGGGTGTCTTCTCGGAGTGGAAGCAGACATTCTTCTACCCCTCTGCGGTTTTGGAGTACGTGGAGGTTCCCAAGGGATGAAGGGTGGTAGGTCCGGCAGAGAGATAGTGTTTTGGAGCACTTCCCAGTTTTCAATTGGCAACGGCCGGATTTGAAGCTGCGCGTAGATCTTTTCTAGGTCCTTAGGTGAGGAGACAAACATGTGACGGCCGTCATGGGAGAATGAAAGACCGAAGGGGAAGGACCATCGGTATAATATCTTCCGAGATCGCAACCAGTCCGTGAGTGGCTTAAGCGCTCTGCGTTTGCGAAGTGTAGTTTGAGCTAGATCTTGATAAATCGAGATTTCATTGCCTTCCCACAGTATCTCCGGGCTGTTCCTAGCGCTAGAGAGAATCGCTTCTTTGGCTGGAAAGTGTAGAAATCTACATATAATATCTCGTGGAGGTTCATTCGGAGGCGGCTTGGGTCTTAAAGCCCTATGCGCTCTTTCGATTATGACCTCATGCGCTGTATCGGGACCCAGTAACTGGAGGCAGATTTGCATCACTGCTTCTGATATATCACTCGAGCCCACAAATTCAGGGATACCTCTAAACCTGAGGTTATTCCTTCGTCCCCTGTTTTCCTGATCCTCCAGCGCCGTGTAAAGCGAATTAATGTGAGTTTGATGTTCAGCCAGATTCGCAGACACCTCGTTCTGATGCGCCACCATCTTCTGCTGGTTTTCTTCCAGGGTTTCTACTCTGGATCCAATGTGGCGAATGTCAGTTCTTATAGCCGCAAGTTCAGAGCTAAGAGGTTCAAGAGCCTCAGCCAGCGAATCTTTGAGAAAGCTCCTGGAGATTGGAAAGGCGTCTGGGCTGGGGGAAGATTCCCTGCCTCCTTCACGCATGGTGGGGCCTGTTGTTTGCAGCCGGCCGCTCTCAGTGTTCCGGGCGCCATCTTAGTTTCCCTTGCCACATATGAGGCGGCAGCTTTCTTAATGAATTTGTCCATTTCTCCAGGCTGAGTCGGCGCTTTGGTAGGACCGGATTGTTCTGTGTTCTTTTGACCACCGATTTTTACCATTTTCGGTCTGGTTAGCAAATGATAGAAGGCTTTGAAGGATATCTAGTTAGCGGAGCGACGCTTCACACAGCCATCCACTCTCGGCGCCGGCTCCGCCCCCCCCCCTTATGCTTCTTATTAGCCCCTAGTATGCCTCTCATCCCTCCCATATCAGCCCTGATGCCTCATTAGCCCCCATTATAAGCCATTATGCCTCATTAGCCCACATTATGCGTCTTATTAGCCCCCATATGACTCATTAGCCCTATATGCTTCATTAGCCCCCATTGTATCTCTAATTAGCCCCCATGATGCCTCTCATTAGCCCCCATTATGCATCTTATTAGCCACCATATGCCTCATTAGCCCCATTATGCTTTTAATAGTCTAATTAGCCCCATTATGTCTCTAAATAGCCCCCATTATGCCTCTCATTAGCCCCTATTATGCCTCTTATTAGCGCCCATATGCCTCATTAGCCCCATATGTCCCATTAGCCCCATATGCCTCCTTAGCCCCCATTATGCCCCATTTGCCCCATTATGCCTCTAATAGTCTAATTAGCCCCCATTGTGTCTCTAATTAGCCCCGATGATGCCTCTCATTAGCCCCCATTATGCATCTCATTAGCCCCCATATGCCTCATTAGACCCCATTATGCCCCTAGCAGCCTTATTTTTTTTTTAAAACACTTACCTCTCATGCTCCTGGATGTGGCCTGCAATTTTCTTTCTCCTCAGTCGACTGTGCTCTGAACTGTCGCACACAGCGTGAGGTCACAGAGCGCCCTCACGCTGTGCGCAGCCCTGCACATCCGACAGCTGAGGACCAGGAAGCGGTAAGTACATAGCGTTCACCACTTCCTGGTCCTTCGGTACTAATGAGCACTTCCATAATGGAAGCGCTCATTAGTATTCACCTGGAGCTCAAGAGGCAGTACAGCTGCTTTGGGGAATCAGCGGGGGTCTGACATTAGCAAAGCACAGAGCACAGCAATGACACTGCTGTCTCTCTCAGAACTGCAGAAAATGGCTGCTGGGGAGGTTCTTATATAGTAAGGGGTAGGCAACTTTCCTATTGGGTACTAGGGATGTTGCTAAGCTCAGACAAAGACATTGCAGCCTTCTCATGGGCGCACAAGCAAGATGCAGGGAGGTATCATGGGTTCAGATGAAAAAAATCTAGAATATTCGTGAATACGAATATATATATATCTAAATCGCAAATTCTTGAGGTGGCAATACTCACAATTAAAATTAGCGATCAAAATATTCGCACCCAACACTAATCATTGAATTTACTATATATTGTATTGAAAAATTGGAAAAAGAAGTGGGGTGAAATTGAAAAAATGCTATTCTAGAATATTTTTTTGTGTTCTGTTTTTACGGCTTTCACTATATGCTAAAATCTATGTGCTAAAATATCATGACACCCTTATTCTGTGGTTTAGTACAATTATAGTGATACCAAATTTATATACAGTAGTTTGTATTTGTTACTACTTTTAAAATCTAAAAACCTTAGGATTTTTTTTTCTCCTTACAATATTCAGATAAAAATGTACTTCTGACTATACAGAGCTGTGTGAGGGATTATTTTTTGTGGGGCCAGCTGTATTTTTTTTGTGCCATTTTGGGTTGCATATAACTTTTTGATCATTCTTTACTTAAATGGGGGAGGGGGGCAAGGTGACCAAAAAATGGCAAATAAGTAGATCTGTAGTTTAGAACCATGGTAGACAGGTAAGCAATGACTGCGACTTCAGCAGTGTATTGTAGCCTTCCTTAGTGTTTGCCTGTACCTGGCCTCTAACATGTAGCCGATATTGTACTGATCGTTACTTGACCGGACTCTGATACTGAGAATGTCCCCTGATAAGCTGGATACAAACAAAAACATTTCATAGTGGGACATACTGACAGGGTCATTTTAGGGCATGTAGCTCAAATATATGTTGTCGGGGTTAGTGCTCTGTGGGTAGGTTTTAATGACAAAGTGGCCACCTGATAGGACATACTAGGGACATTGTTGGACATGCCTTGTAAACTATTTTATTTGTCCTATTCCCTAGGAATGCCAGGGATATCTGGACTAGTCTATCGGGCTTCCAAGGTGGTAAGACCATAGCGGTTAACCACATATGTGAAAGTATGATTGTACGTGGTACTTTTAACAAATGATCTTTTTTTTCTGGCATTTTGAGGTTCAATTTATAAGGGTACCCGTTTTATTTTGGATTTTGTTATTATTTTTTTTATGTGACAACTAAAGGTGGTTTTAGATGCTGTGACTCACCTCCCTTCTGCTCAATTTTGATGAGTAGTGGTTCTGGCTGGTGAGAGTACCATAATAACTATTAGTTGTACATAAAGAAATAAATGCAATCAGGTCACCATCTTTGTTAGTCCTCATTTCATGGTTCCTAAGGAGAAGCACATCCACTGTAGAAACAAAAGTAATGGGTCCAGCACTCGGGTCTTGAATAAAACCATACATTTTTTATTTTAAATATTTAAAAAAATAAAAATAAATGGCACACAGCAGGACATCTCCCCACACCAGTCAATATGTCTCTGACTGTACTCAGTCCTTATTCATGACAACACAACAATCAGTTGTTGTTTGTGATACTGATACTTACCAGCTGCCCACCACTGCATGCTCCTTTGCTCCCCAGTCTAAGTTGCATTGCTCGAGTCCCCCACTGATAACATCCGCTGTGACACTGCTCCCCCTGTATCATGTCAATTGGTCATGTTAAACAAGGTAGGCAGGTCATCATTATGGACAGTGATTGCCTGCAGTAGCATCAAAGCAGATGTTGACAGCAGGGGACTCAAGCAAGGCCAGCGAGTGACAGATCCGGGATTAAGTGGTGTGAAGCTGGTAAGTATGCCTCCCTTTGCAGGTCTGCCCAGGAAGGGGGTGAGGGTGGCCCCCCCAAAAAAAAAGATGCCAACCCCTACAAGGAGAGCTTTATTTAATTCACAGATGCTCTGTAACAACTGGGCAAAGTTTTGCATAATAAATAATACACCTTCTACAACAACCTCTTTTAAGAACAAGTAAACTTTATTTTCATGAAGCTGCCCCTTTTCTCGATAGCGAGGTTCTGTAGAGGGTGCAGTGTGTATTATAACCGTGCATTAACCCTCTTCTGAAAACAACACAACACAAATTCTAAAAGCTGAAAATCCTTTTTTAATTGTGCGGTTACCATTTAAGTGAAAGGGGTTTTCTGAGATTTTCAAACTTATGACCTACCCTCCAGATAGGTCATCTGTATCTGATTATGGGGGGTCTGACATCCGGGACCCCTGCTGCTCAGCTAGTTGAAAAGGCACTGGAGTTTGTAGTAGTGCCTTCTCAGATCTACGCTAGAGCAATGGACAGTGTGTTGGCTTAGTGGTGCCTTGCAATGATTGGATCAAACCTGACTGAGGGCAACATCTGCATGGAGATTGTATGTTCTCCCTGTGTTTATGTGGGTTTCCTTCCACAAGCTAAAAATATACACCGATACAGAATTTAGACTGTAAAACCTACTGAGGAAGACAAGTAGTGACAATGCCTGTAAAGCACTGTGGGAAGCCATCAATGCTATATAAGTAAGAGAAATAAATAACAGATGAGATGCTAATATCAAAGATATATAATATAGTTTATTCATATTTTATTCAGTATTTTAAGTAATATGTCCATCCAGTTCAGTCTATTCTCCAGTAAGATTGATCCAGAGGATGTCAAAAACCATAATAAGGTAGAGGTCAATATTAATAATTTTAAAGTAAAATCCCCCCTTAATTATTGATCTAGAATAACTCTTTGGATCAACAATCCTTTTCCAGTAATCTACTGTAGTAGCTATTAGTAATGAGCGACATAGGCAATATTCGTTTTTGCGATATTTCACAAATGTTTTGCATAATATTCACAATAAATTAGCAAATTCTAGAATTTGTGATCTCCAGTCATTATTTTTCGCGATTGTGCAAAGCGGCACTAATGATGTGCATATTTTTTGCGCAATACATGCAACTTCACACTTTATCAGGTCTGAGTAGATATTACTGATTAGTGCACTAAGTATTGTTGTGACATCACAGCACTGTGTCTGTAGCATGTATGTATGGACAGCAGAGAAACAGTAATTCCTATCACACTACCTAACACCTTGCACTGGAACCTATCAGCTACACTATATCACCATCTAACCTACACTACATCTCCCACTAACTGTATTATATACAGTATATGAGCTAATCAACTATCTAATGTAATTGGATAAGGAATAGGATCCAGATGAAAGCACAGAGCACAGCAGTGACACTGCTTTCTCTCTCAATGGGTGCTGGGAAGTTTCTTATATAGTAAGGTGTAGGCAACTTTTCTATTGGTTGCTAGGGATGTTGCTAAGCTCTGACAAAGATATTGCAGCCTTCTCATTGGCCCACAAGCAAGAAACAGGGAGGTTACTAATGAAAAAAAAATCTAGAATATTTGCTATTACGAATATATAGCACTATATTCTACATCTTCGCAAATTGTTGAAGTGCCCATATTTGCAATAAAAATTTGCCATTAGAATATTCGCGATCAACACTAGTAGCTATAACTTGTAATATTGTTACTAGAGATGAGCAAAGTTTTGAAAAAAATTTGATTAGGCAGATTTGCCAAATTTCGTCAAGAGATTTGATTCATTACCAATTACTTTGTCACTAATCGCTTTTCTTTGTATGGAGCAGGGCGCAATGATGTAGAAAGGCGACCGCGCCGCCCCCCCATCATTTAACCCCTCAGATGCTGTGTTCAATGCTGCTCGAGGCATCTGAGAGTCACATTCATGTGCTCGGGGGGTAATACAGGGTTAAAAAAAAAAAAATCCTAACCTCATCCACTTGCTCACGGAGAGGCTGTCTGCTCCCATCTTGACTGATGAAAACCCTGCGGTGAACGTGAAGACATCACCACATGATCACGCAGGTCGCAAGTGGTGACGTCTGATGATCAAGTGGATGAAGGGAGTATATTTTTCATTTTCAGCCACCATTTTAGGAAAAATCTATTTGCTACCATGAAGCTAAACTTTGAATCGAATTTGTATAATTTGATTATCTCAACACTAATTGTTATACTCCAGAAATGCAATTGAGTGCATTCATTATTACCACCTCCTCTGACAGAGTTTCATAGCCTCAACGCTCTTACAGTAAAGAACTTCCTTCTATGTAGATGTAGAAATCTTCTTTGGACATAGAAATGTTTCCTTGTCATGATCGCAGTCCCAGGTATAAACAGATGATGTGAGAGATTTCTGTATTGAGCCTTTGATATACACTGCTCGATAAATATAGGGAACACTAAAATATCACATTCTAGATCCCAGTGAATGAAATACTCTAGTTGCAAATCTTTACTCATTACATAGTGGAATGTGTTGAGAACAATAAAACATCAAAATGATCAATGTAAATCAAAATTAATACTCATTGAAGTCTGGATTTGGAAAGATACAGTAATCAAAATTAAAGTGAAAAATCACATTTCAGGCTAATCCAAATTCAGTGGAAATGCCTAGTGATAAGCGGCAGGGGCAATATTCAAATTTGTGATATGTCGCTAATATTTTGTAGAATATTCGTCATATATTCTCAAATTTGAGATTATATTCTTGATTGTGAATGTATTATTCACATAATGCATGCGAAATACCGGCGTGGGTCACTTATGCTACATTTTTCAAGCTGGTATAAGTTTCCTGAGACTGGAGAAAATGGCTGGCACGGCAGAACATTACAATAGTTTTTTATGCAGATAGAGTGCTCCAATATATTTGTGCTTGCAAACTTTTGGCAATTAATGATGTAGATATTTTTTGCAATACGTGCAACTTGTGACATCATATCACTATGTCTGTAGCATGTATGTATGGACAGCAGAACCTATTGCAGTGTCTCACTACCCTCGTGGGTACTGCAAAGTCGTAGTGTCGTGCTTTGTATGCTTTAAATAACCTGTTTTATGCTGCAGTGAATCTTTATGCATAATCACTGCCTACATATGTGTTAGATTCCATTACACTAAGCCTACCACTAGGGGGAGACAACACAACTCATATATATATAGTCCAGCTCAGGCCTAGTTAGGCGGAGTGTGTGTTCAGTTTAGTCAGAGTTCAGTTCAGTTTGGTCTTAGCTCTCAGTCTGGAGTCTTCAGCCCTGAGCTGAAGTGGTCCACATACTCAGAAGGATATATTAACCCAAAAAGCACTAAAGAAACAGACTAGAGTTGAGCGAACCCGAACTGTAAAGTTTGGGTTCGTACCGAACTTTAGGTTTTTCGGCACCTGGACCCGAACCGGAGTCAATTAGCGCCGCCCGTCACTCTGCTCGGAATAGTGTAGGGAGAGGCTGCAGCTTCTGTGAGGGAGAGATCAGGGAGCGATCTTATCAAGAACTGGTTTATGTACTCTGGTTTATGAGCGATATACAGAAAAATTGCTTTGTGGGTGCAGTGCACAATTTTTTTTAAGCCTGCCCTGAGCCAACTACTGCTGAAAACGAACTTTTTTTTCTTCAATTCATCAATATCAATACCTGATTGGCAGCCATTTTTTGCAACGATAGTGCACCAGCATAGGCTATCTGCAAGTCCAGAAATACAGCTTTGGCATACTGGGGTGAAAAAAGCCTCTCATATATTGCAAATCTGGGATTAGACAAGCATAAGTGACTGTCACATTTAGGACAGAAATCCAGATTTTTGGTTACTGGGGTGAAAAAAACCTGTAATATACTGCACATCTGTGATTACACGTGCATAAGTCACTGTAACATTTAGGACAGAAATACAGCTTTTTGGTTACATACTGCACATCTGTGATTACAGATGAATAAGTCACTGTCACATTCAGGACAGAAATACAGATTTTTGGTTACTGGGGTGAAAAAAGCCTCTAATATACTGCACATCTGTGATTACACTTGCATAAATCACTGTCACATTTAGGACAGAAATACAGCTTTTTTCTTACTGGGGTGAAAAAACCCTCTGATATACTGCACATCTGGGATTACTCATGCATAAGTGACTGTCATATTTAGGCCATAAATACGGCTTTGGCATACTGGGGTGAAAAAAAGCCTCTCATATACTGCACATCTGGGATTACACATGCATAAGTGACTGTCACATTTTGGACAGAAATACGGCTTTGGCATACTGGGGTGAAAAAGCCTCTCATATACTGCACATCTGGGATTACACGTGCATAAGTGACTCACATTTAGGACAGAAATACAGCTTTTTTGTTAGGGTGAAAAAACCCCCTAATATACTGCACATCTGGGATTAAATATGCATAAGTGACTGTCACATTTAGGCCATAAATACGGCTTTAGCATACTGGGGTGAAAAAAGCCTCTCATATACTGCACATTTGGGATTACACGTGCATAAGTGACTGTCACATTTAGGCCATAAATACGGTTTGGCATACTTGGGTGAAAAAAGCCTCTCATATATTGCACATCTGGAATTACACATGCATAAGTGACTGTCAGATTTAGGACAGAAATACAGCTTTTTTGTTTGGGTGAAAAAACCCTCTAATATACTGCACATCTGGGATTACACGTGCATAAGTGACTGTCACATTTAGGTAATAAATACGACTTTAGCATACTGGGGTGAAAAATGCCTCTCAAATACTGCACATCTGGGATTACATATGCATAAGTAACTGTCACATATAGGCCATAAATGCAGCTTTTTGGTTACTGGGGTGAAAAAAGCCTCTAATATTTTGCACATCTGGGATTACATATGCATAAGTGACTGTCACATTTAGGCCATAAATTCGGCTTTAGCATACTGGGGGCAAAAAAAGCCTCTCATATATGGCACATCTGGGATTACACATGCATAAATGACTGTCACATTTAGGCCAGAAATACGGCTTTTTGGTTACTGGGGTGAAAAAAGCCTCTAATATACTGCACATCTGGGATTAGAAAAGCATAAGTGACTGTCACATTTAGGCCAGAAATACGGCTTTTTGGTTACTGGGGTGAAAAAAACCTCTGATATACTACACATCTGGGATAAGACGTGCATAAGTGAGTGTCACATTTAGGCCACAAATACCACTGTCATATACAGTGCAATACCCTACATCAGGGTTTATATTGGCGGTTAATTATTTTTAACATGCTTAACCACTTTTTACTTTGCTTTGTGAACGCTAACTATGAGGCAAACATCTAATAAGGGACGCGGTCATGGTCGTGGTGGTGGTGTTGGTGGAGCCTCTGGTGCAGGGAGAGGACGTGGCCGTTCTGCCACAGCTGCACGTCCTACTGAACCAACTACCTCAGGTCCCAGGAGCCGCCAGAATCTACAGCGATATTTGGTCGGGCCTAATGCCATTCTAAGGATGGTAAGGCCTGAGCAAGTACAGGCACTAGTCAATTGGGTGGCCGACAGTGGATCCAGCACGTTTACATTATCTCCCACCCAGTCTTCTGCAGAAATCGCACAGGTGGCGCCTGAAACCCATGCCCATCTGTCACATCACCCCTGCGCATAAGTCTGTCACATCACCCCTGTGCATATCGGGGAACCTGTCTGAGCCTCAAGTCATGCAGCAGTCTCTTATGCTGTTTGAAGACTCTGCTGGCAGGGTTTCCCGACGGCATCCACCTAGCCCTTCCCCAGGGGTGGAAGACATAGAATGCACTGACGCACAGCCACTTATGTTTCCTGATGAGGACATGGGAATACCACCTCAGCACGTCTCTGATGATGACGAAACACAGGTGCCAACTGCTGTGTCTTTCTGCAGTGTGCAGACCGAAAAGGAGGTCAGGGAGGAAGACTGGGTGGAAGATGATGCAGGGGACGATGAGGTAGTAGACCCCACATGGAATGAAGGTCGTGCCACTGACTTTCACAGTTCGGAGGAAGAGGCAGTGGTGAGACCGAGCCAACAGCGTAGCAAAAGAGGGAGCAGTGGGCAAAAGCAGAACACCCACCGCCAAGAGACTCCGCCTGCTACTGGCCGCCACCATCTGGGACCGAGCACCCCAAAGGCAGCTTCAAGGAGTTCCCTGGCATGGCACTTCTTCAAACAATGTGCTGACGACAAGACCCGAGTGGTTTGCACGCTCTGCCATCAGAACCTGTAGCGAGGCATTAACGTCCTTAGCACAACCTGCATGACCAGGCATCTACATGCGAGACACGGGCTGCAGTGGAGTAAACACCTTCAAAACCAAGAAAAGGCTCAGGCCCCTCCTGCTCCCTCTTCTGCTGCTGCCTCGTCCTCTTCCTCCGCCTCTGGAGGACGTTAGCACCTGCAGTCCAGCAAACAGAGGATGTGCCACCAACACCACCTTCGTCACCAAGCATCTCCACCATGTCACACGGAAGCGTTCAGCTCTCCATCTCACAAACCTTTGAGAGAAAGCGTAAATTCCCACCTAGCCACCCTCGATCCCTGGCCCTGAAGTCCAGCATTTCTAAGCTGCTGGCCTTTGAAATGCTGTCATTCAGGCTGGTGGAGACGGACAGCTTCAAACAGCTCATGTCTTTTGCTGTCCCACAGTATGTCGTTCCCAGCCGCCACCCTCCCTGCACAACCAAGTATCGGATAAAATCAAGAGTGCACTGCGCAACGCCATCTGTGGCAAGGTCCACCTAACCACAGATACGGGGACCAATAAGCATGGCCAGGGACGCTATATATCCCTAACTGCACACTGGGTAAATGTAGCGGCGGCTGGGCCCCAGGCAGAGAGCTGTTTGACGCACGTCCTTCCGCCGCCAAGGATCGCAGGGCATCATTCTTTGCCTCCTGTTGCCTCCTCTTCCTACTCGGCTTCCCCCTCCTCCTCTTCTTCCACCTACTCATCCGGTCAGCAACAGACCTTGACCACCAACTTCAGCACAGCCAGGGGTAAAGGTCAGCAGGCAGTTCTGAAACTGATGTGTTTGGGGGACAGGCCCCACACTGCGCAGGAGTTGTGGCGGGGTATAGAACAACAGACCAACAAGTGGTTGCTGCTAGAGTTGAGCGGACACCTGGATGTTTGGGTTCAAGAAGTTCGGCCGAACTTCCCGAAAATGTTCGGGTTCGGGATCCGAACCCGATCCGAACTTCGTCCCGAACCCGAACCCCATTGAAGTCAATGGGGACCCGAACTTTTCGGCACTAAAAAGGCTGTAAAACAGCCCAGGAAAGGGCTAGAGGGCTGCAAAAGGCAGCAACGTGTAGGTAAATCCCCTGCAAACAAATGTGGATAGGGAAATGAATTAAAATTAAAAATTAAACAAATAAAAATTAAACAAATTCAATTGGAGAGAGGTCCCATAGCAGAGAATCTGGCTTCCCGTCACCCACCACTGGAACAGTCCATTGTCAGATATTTAGGCCCCGGCACCAATGCAGAGGAGAGAGGTCCCGTAACAGAGAATCTGTCTTCATGTCAGCAGAGAATCAGTCTGCATGTCATAGCAGAGAATCAGGCTTCATGTCAGCCACCACTGCAACAGTCCGTTGTCAGATATTTAGGCCCAGCACCCAGGCAGAGGAGAGAGGTCCCGTAACAGAGAATCTGGCTTCATGTCAGCAGAGAATTAGTCTGCATGTCATAGCAGAGAATCAGGCTTCACGTCAACCACCACTGCAACAGTCCATTGGCTTATATTTAGGCCCAGCACCCAGGCAGAGGAGAGAGGTCCTGTAACAGACAATCTGGCTTCATGTCAGCAGAGAATCAGTCTTCATGTCATAGCAGAGAATCAGGCTTCACGTCACCCAACATTGGAACAGTCCATTGGCATATATTTAGGCCCAGCACACAGGCAGAGGAGAGAGGTCCCATAACAGAGAATCTGTCTTCATGTCAGCAGAGAATCAGTCTGCATGTCATAGCAGAGAATCAGGCTTCACGTCAGCCACCACTGCAACAGTCCATCGGCATATATTTAGGCCCAGCACACAGGCAGAGGAGAGAGGTCCCGTAACAGGGAATCTGTCTTCATGTCAGCAGAGAATCAGTCTGCATATCATAGCAGAGAATCAGGCTTCACGTCAGCCACCACTGCAACAGTCCATCGGCATATATTTAGGCCCAGCACACAGGCAGAGGAGAGAGGTCCCGTAACAGAGAATCTGTCTTCATGTCAGCAGAGAATCAGTCTGCATGTCATAGCAGAGAATCAGGCTTCACGTCAGCCACCACTGCAACAGTCCATCGGCATATATTTAGGCCCAGCACACAGGCAGAGGAGAGAGGTCCCGTAACAGAGAATCAGGCTTCATGTCAGCAGAGAATCAGTCTGCATGTCATAGCAGAGAATCAGGCCTCCCGTCACCCACCACTGGAACAGTCCATTCTCAGATATTTAGGCCCAGCACACAGGCAGAGGAGAGAGGTCCTGTAACAGAGAATCTGTCTTCATGTCAGCAGAGAATCAGTCTGCATGTCATAGCAGAGAATCAGGCTTCATGTCAGCCACCACTGCAACAGTCCATTGGTATATATTTAGGCCCAGCACACAGGCAGAGGAGAGAGGTCCCGTAACAGAGAATCTGTCTTCATGTCAGCAGAGAATCAGTCTGCATGTCATAGCAGAGAATCAGGCTTCACGTCAGCCACCACTGCAACAGTCCATTGGTATATATTTAGGCCCAGCACACAGGCAGAGGAGAGAGGTCCCGTAACAGAGAATCTGTCTTCATGTCAGCAGAGAATCAGTCTGCATGTCATAGCAGAGAATCAGGCTTCATGTCAGCCACCACTGCAACAGTCCATTGGTATATATTTAGGCCCAGCACACAGGCAGAGGAGAGAGGTCCCGTAACAGAGAATCTGTCTTCATGTCAGCAGAGAATCAGTCTGCATGTCATAGCAGAGAATCAGGCTTCACGTCAGCCACCACTGCAACAGTCCATTGGTATATATTTAGGCCCAGCACACAGGCAGAGGAGAGAGGTCCCGTAACAGAGAATCTGTCTTCATGTCAGCAGAGAATCAGTCTGCATGTCATAGCAGAGAATCAGGCTTCACGTCAGCCACCACTGCAACAGTCCATCGGCATATATTTAGGCCCAGCACACAGGCAGAGGAGAGAGGTCCCGTAACAGAGAATCAGGCTTCATGTCAGCAGAGAATCAGTCTGCATGTCATAGCAGAGAATCAGGCCTCCCGTCACCCAGCACTGGAACAGTCCATTCTCAGATATTTAGGCCCAGCACACAGGCAGAGGAGAGAGGTCCTGTAACAGAGAATCTGTCTTCATGTCAGCAGAGAATCAGTCTGCATGTCATAGCAGAGAATCAGGCTTCATGTCAGCCACCACTGCAACAGTCCATTGGTATATATTTAGGCCCAGCACACAGGCAGAGGAGAGAGGTCCCGTAACAGAGAATCTGTCTTCATGTCAGCAGAGAATCAGTCTGCATGTCATAGCAGAGAATCAGGCTTCACGTCAGCCACCACTGCAACAGTCCATTGGTATATATTTAGGCCCAGCACACAGGCAGAGGAGAGAGGTCCCGTAACAGAGAATCTGGCTTCATGTCAGCAGAGAATCAGTCTGCATGTCATAGCAGAGAATCAGGCTTCACGTCAGCCACCACTGCAACAGTCCATTGGCATATATTTAGGCCCAGCACACAGGCAGAGGAGAGAGGTCCCGTAACAGAGAATCTGTCTTCATGTCAGCAGAGAATTAGTCTGCATGTCATAGCAGAGAATCAGGCTTCACGTCACCCACCAGTGCAACAGTCCATTGTCATTTATTTAGGCCCAGCACCCAGGCAGAGGACAGAGGTCCCGTAACAGAGGATCTGGCTTCATGTCAGCAGAGAATCAGTCTGCATGTCATAGCAGAGAATCAGGTTTCACGTCAGTCACTACTGCAACAGTCCATTGTCAGATATTTAGGCCCAGCACCCAGGCAGAGGAGAGAGCTCCCGTAACAGAGAATCTGGCTTCATGTCAGCAGAGAATCAGTCTGCATGTCATAGCAGAGAATCAGGCTTCACGTCAGCCACCACTGTAAGAGTCCATTGGCATATATTTAGGCCCAGCACACAGGCAGAGGAGAGAGGTCCCATAACAGAGAATCAGGCTTCACGTCACCCAACATTGGAACAGTCCATTGGCATATATTTAGGCCCCGGCACCCAGACAGAGGAGAATTTCATTCAACTTTGGGTAGCCTCGCAATATAATGGTAAAATGAAAATAAAAATAGGATTGAATGAGGAAGTGCCCTGGAGTACAATAATATATGGTTAAGGGCAGGTAGTTAATGTCTAATCTGGACAAGGGACGGACAGGTCCTGTGGGATCCATGCCTGGTTCATTTTTATGAACGTCAGCTTGTCCACATTGGCTGTAGACAGGCGGCTGCGTTTGTCTGCAATGACGCCCCCTGCCGTGCTGGATACACGTTCAGACAAAATGCTGGCCGCCGGGCAGGCCAGCACCTCCAAGGCATAAAAGGCTAGCTCTGGCCACGTGGACAATTTAGAGACCCAGAAGTTGAATGGGGCCGAACCATCAGTCAGTACGTGGAGGGGTGTGCACACGTACTGTTCCACCATGTTAGTGAAATGTTGCCTCCTGCTAACACGTTGCGTATCAGGTGGTGGTGCAGTTAGCTGTGGCGTGTTGACAAAAGTTTTCCACATCTCTGCCATGCTAACCCTGCCCTCAGAGGAGCTGGCCGTGACACAGCTGCCTTGGCGACCTCTTGCTCCTCCTGTGCCTTGGCCTTGGGCTTCCACTTGTTCCCCTGTGACATTTGGGAATGCTCTCAGTAGCGCGTCTACCAACGTGCGCTTGTACTCGCGCATCTTCCTATCACGCTCCAGTGCAGGAAGTAAGGTGGGCACATTGTCTTTGTAGCGTGGATCCAGCAGGGTGGCAACCCAGTAGTCCGCACACGTTAAAATGTGGGCAACTCTGCTGTCGTTGCACAGGCACTGCAGCATGTAGTCGCTCATGTGTGTCAGGCTGCCCAGGGGTAAGGACAAGCTGTCCTCTGTGGGAGGCGTATCGTCATCGTCCTGCCTTTCCCCCCAGCCACGCACCAGTGATGGGCCCGAGCTGCGTTGAGTGCCAGCCCGCTGTGACCATGCTTCATCCTCATCCTCCTCCACCTCCTCCTCATCCTCGTCCTCCTCGTCCTCCAGTAGTGGGCCCTGGCTGGCCACATTTGTACCTGGCCTCTGCTGTTGCAAAAAACCTCCCTCTGAGTCACTTCGAAGAGACTGGCCTGAAAGTGCTAAAAATGACCCCTCTTCCTCCTCCTGGGCCACCTCCTCTTCCATCATCGCCCTAAGTGTTTTGTCAAGGAGACATAGAAGTGGTATTGTAACGCTGATAATGGCATCATCGCCACTGGCCATGTTGGTGGAGTACTCGAAGCAGCGCAACAGGGCACACAGGTCTCGCATGGAGGCCCAGTCATTGGTGGTGAAGTGGTGCTGTTCCGCAGTGCGACTGACCCGTGCGTGCTGCAGCTGAAACTCCACTATGGCCTGCTGCTGCTCGCACAGTCTGTCCAGCATGTGCAAGGTGGAGTTCCACCTGGTGGGCACGTTGCATATGAGGCGGTGAGCGGGAAGGCCAAAGTTACGCTGTAGCGCAGACAGGCGAGCAGCGGCAGGATGTGAACGCTGGAAGCGCGAGCAGACGGCCCGCACTTTATGCAGCAGCTCTGACATGTCGGGGTAGTTGTGAATGAACTTCTGCACCACCAAATTTAGCACATGCGCCAGGCAAGGGATGTGCGTCAAACCGGCTAGTCCCAGAGCTGCAACGAGATTTCCCCCATATCGCACACCACCAGGCCGGGCTTGAGGCTCACCGGCAGCAACCACTCGTCGGTCTGTTGTTCTATACCACGCCACAACTCCTGTGCGGTGTGGGGCCTGTCCCCCAAACATATGAGTTTCAGAATGGCCTGCTGACGTTTACCCCGGGCTGTGCTGAAGTTGGTGGTGAAGGTGTGTGGCTGACTGGATGAGCAGGTGGAAGAAGAGGAGGAGGAAGCCGAGAAGGAGGAGGTGGCAACAGGAGGCAAAGAATGTTGCACTGCGATCCTTGGCGGCGGAAGGACGTGCGCCAAACAGCTCTCCGCCTGGGGCCCAGCTGCCACTACATTTACCCAGTGTGCAGTTAGGGAGATATAGCGTCCCTGGCCGTGCTTACTGGTCCACGTATCTGTGGTTAGGTGGACCTTGCTACAGATGGCGTTGCGCAGTGCACACTTGATTTTATCGGATACTTGGTTGTGCAGGGAAGGCACGGCTCTCTTGGAGAAGTAGTGGCGGCTGGGAACAACATACTGTGGGACAGCAAGCGACATGAGCTGTTTAAAGCTGTCTGTGTCCACCAGCCTAAATGACAGCATTTCATAGGCCAGTAGTTTAGAAATGCTGGCATTCAGGGCCAGGGATCGAGGGTGGCTAGGTGGGAATTTACGCTTTCTCTCAAATGTTTGTGAGATGGAGAGCTGAACGCTGCCGTATGACATGGATGAGATGCTTGGTGACGGAGGTGGTGTTGGTGGTGCATCCCCTATTTGCTGGGCGGCAGGTGCCAACGTTCCTCCAGAGGCGGAGGAAGAGGCCGAGGCGGCAGCAGCAGAAGAGGCCGTGGCGGCAGCAGCAGAAGAGGTAGGAGGGGGAGCCTGAGTGACTTCCATGTTTTTAAGGTGTTTACTCCACTGCAGTTCATGCTTTGCATGCAAGTGCCTGGTCATGCAGGTTGTGCTAAGGTTCAGAACGTTAATGCCTCGCTTCAGGCTCTGATGGCACAGCGTGCAAACCACTCGGGTCTTGTCGTCAGCACATTGTTTGAAGAAGTGCCATGCCAGGGAACTCCTTGAAGCTGCCTTTGGGGTGCTCGGTCCCAGATGGCGGCCGTCAGTAGCAGGCAGAGTCTCTTGGCGGCGGGTGTTCTGCTTTTGCCCACTGCTCCCTCTTTTGCTACGCTGTTGGCTCGGTCTCACCACTGCCTTTTCCTCCGAACTGTGAAAGTCAGTGGCACGACCTTCATTCCATGTGGGGTCTAGGACCTCATCGTCCCCTGCATCGTCTTCCACCCAGTCTTGATCCCTTACCTCCTGTTCAGTCTGCACACTGCAGAAAGACGCAGCAGTTGGCACCTGTGTTTCGTCATCATCAGAGACTTGCTTGTGGTATTCCCATGTCCTCATCATCAGGAAACATAAGTGGTTGTGCGTCAGTGCATTCTATGTCTTCCACCGCTGGGGAAGGGCTAGGTGGATGCCCTTGGGAAACCCTGCCAGCAGAGTCTTCAAACAGCATAAGAGACTGCTGCATAACTTGAGGCTCAGACAGTTTCCCTGATATGCATGGGGGTGATGTGACAGACTGATGGGGTTGGTTTTCAGGCGCCATCTGTGCGCTTTCTGCAGAAGACTGGGTGGGAGATAATGTGAACGTGCTGGATCTACTGTCGGCCACCCAATTGACTAATGCCTGTACCTGCTCAGGCCTTACCATCCTTAGAACGGCATTGTGTGAAGTTATTCAGAATGACCCTATGTGCACTTTGAATATGATATACCCTTTTAGGGATAGATTTCAAATAGCTCTAATACAGCAGAAACCACTAAATTATGAAATTGCTAAATTGGGAATTGTATTTCAACCCAGAACGAAAACTGTGCTTGGACGGACACTAAATAACTTGCCCAGCCACAGCAATTTAGCTGGATATAAATTTGAGGCCTAGTATTTAGGCGCTGGGTGACAGGTATAGGTTTACTGACAGAATTAGACTTGGAAATGCACAGTAGCGGGTGTGTGAAGTTATTCTGAATGACCCTATGTGCACCTTGAATATGATATACCCTTTTAGGGATAGATTTCAAATAGCTCTGATACAGCAGAAACCACTAAATTATGAAATTGCTAAATTGGGAATTGTATTTCAACCCAGAACAAAAACTGTGCTTGGATGGACACTAAATAACTTGACCAGCCACACCAGTAACGACAGATTTAGCTGGATATAAACTTGAGGCCTAGTATTTAGGCGCTGGGTGACAGGTATACGTTTACTGACAGAATTAGACTGGAATATGGCCAAAAAATAACCACACTATTGATGGTTAAATGCACTTGGTGACAGGCGCAGCTTGCCCCTGATGTAGTATGTGGCCAAAAAATAAACAGACTATTGCTGGTTAAATGCACTTGGTGTGACAGCTTCACCAACCACACTACTGAGGGTTAAATGCACTTGGTGACAGGCGCAGCTTGCCCCTGATGTAGTATATGGCCAAAAAATAAACAGACTATTGCTGGTTAAATGCACTTGGTGTGACAGCTTCACCCTGATGTAGGCTTTAGCCAAAAAACAACCACACCATTGAAGGTTAAATGCACTTGGTGACAGGCGCAGCTTGCCCCTGAAGTAGTATTTGGCCAAAAAATAAACAGACTATTGCTGGTTAAATGCACTTGGTGTGATAGCTTCACCCTGATGTAGGCTTTAGCCAAAAAACAACCACACCATTGAAGGTTAAATGCACTTGGTGACAGGCACAGCTTGCCCCTGATGTAGTATATGGCCAAAAAATAAACAGACTATTGCTGGTTAAATGCACTTGGTGTGACAGCTTCACCCTGATGTAGGCTTTAGCCAAAAAACAACCACACCATTGAGGGTTAAATGCACTTGGTGACAGGCGCAGCTTGCCCCTGATGTAGTATATGGCCATAAAATAAACAGACTATTGCTGGTTAAATGCACTTGGTGTGACAGCTTCACCCTGATGTAGACTTTAGCCAAAAAACAACCACACCATTGAGGGTTAAATGCACTTGGTGACAGGCGCAGCTTGCCCCTGATGTAGTATATGGCCAAAAAATAAACAGACTATTGCTAGTTAAATGCACTTGGTGTGACAGCTTCACCCTGATGTAGGCTTTAGCCCAAAAACAACCACACCATTGAGGGTTAAATGCACTTTGTCGCAGCTTGTGCTGGCGCACCACAAGACACAAAATGGCCACCAATCACCCCAGAAAAAAGTGACTGACAAACCGTCTGGGCAGCCTAAAAACAGTGAGCAATTGAGTATCAGCAGGTCAATGATCCACAGCTGCAGATCGATCAATTAATCAAGTCCTTTGGAGGAGTTAATCTGCCTAATCTCGCCCTACTGTCGCAGCTCCAACCTCTCCCTACGCTAATCAGAGCAGAGTGACGGGCGGCGCTATGTGACTCCAGCTTAAATAGAGGCTGGGTCACATGGTGCTCTGGCCAATCACAGCCATGCCAATAGTAGGCATGGCTGTGATGGCCTCTTGGGGCAAGTAGTATGACGCTTGTTGATTGGCTGCTTTGCAGCCTTTCAAAAAGCGCCAAGAAAGCAACGAACACCGAACCCGAACCCGGACTTTTACGAAAATGTCCGGGTTCGGGTCCGTGTCACGGACACCCCAAAATTCGGTACGAACCCGAACTGTACAGTCCGGGTTCGCTCATCCCTAGTTGCTGCCAGTGAGCCTCAAGCCCGGCCTGGTGGTGTGCGATAATGGGCGAAATCTTATTGCAGCTCTGGGACTATCCGTTTGACTCGCATCCCTTGCCTTGCACATGTGCTGAATTTGGTGGTGCAGAAATTAATTCACAACTACCCCGACATGTCTGAACTGCTGCATAAAGTGTGGGCCGTCTGTGCGCGCTTTCGGCGTTCTCACCCTGCTGCTGCTCGTCTGTCAGCGCTGCAGCGTAACTTCGGCCTTCCCGCCCACCGCCTCATATGCGACGTGCCCACCAGGTGGAACTCTACCTTGCACATGCTAGACAGACTGTGCAAGCAGCAGCAGGTCATAGAGGAGTTTCAGCTGCAGCACGCACGGGTCAGTCGCACTGCGGAACAGCACCACTTCACCACCAATGACTGGGCCTCCATGCGAGACCTGTGTGCCCTGTTGCGCTGTTTCGAGTACACCACCAACATGGCCAGTGGCGATGACGCCATTATAAGCGTTACAATACCACTTCTATGTCTCCTTGAGAAAACACTTAGGGCGATGATGGAATGTGGCCCAGGACGAGGAGGAGGAGGGGTCATCTCTAACACTTTCAAGCCAGTCTTTTAGAAGTGGCTCAGAAAGAGGATTTTTGCAACAGCAGAGGCCAGATATAAATTTGGCCAGCCAGGGCACACTACTGGAGGAGGAGGAGGAGGGGGATGAGGAGGAGGAGGAGGATGGGGATGAAGCATGTTCACAGCGGGGTGGCATCCAACGCAGCTCGGGCCCATCACTGGTGCGTGGCTGGGGGATACGGAGGACGCAGACGATACGCATCCCACAGAGGACAGCTTGTCCTTACCTCTGGGCAGCCTAGCACACATGAGCGACTACATGCTGCAGTGCCTGCACAACGACTGCACAGTTGCCCCCACATTTTAACATGTGCTGACTACTGGGTGGCCACCCTGTTGGATTCCCGTTACAAAGACAATGTGTCGTCCTTAATTCCCTCACTGGAACATGATTGGAAGATGCGTGACTACAGGCGCACGCTAGTAGACGCGCTTCTGAGAGCATTCCTGACTGATGCCATGGGACAAGTGGAAGCACAAGGCGAAGGCAGGGGAGGAGGAAGAGGTCACCAACACAGCTGTGTCAGCGCTAGCACCTCAGAAGGCAGGGTTAGCATGGCCGACATGTGGAAAAGCTTTGTCACCTCACCGGAACAACCATCCCCAACTGGTGATATGGAGCGTGTTAGCAGGAGGCAGCATTTGAACGACATGGTGGAACAGTACCTGTGCACACAACTACACATACTTACTGATGGTTCTTCCCCATTCAACTTCTGGGTCTCCAAATTGTCCACATGGCCAGAGCTTGCCCTGTATGCCTTGGAGGTGCTGGCCTGCCCTGCTGCCAGTGTACTCTCTGAACGTGTATTTAGCACGGCAGGAGGCGTCATTACAGACAGACGCAGCCACGTGTCACAGCCAACGTGGACAAGCTCAATTAAAATGAACCAGGATCCCACAAGACTTGTCTGTACCTTGTGGATCCCACAAGACTTGTCTGTACCTTGTGCAGAATAGAAATTTATACCACCATCAAACATACATTCTTGTACTCAAGTCAAGTGCAATCATTATTTGTTTTCTTTTTTTTGTATTTGTCCCAATATTTTGGGGGCTACCTACCAATAAAAAATAAACATTGTTGGCTACCTGTTCCTCCTCCATTGCTGTCTCCACCTACAACACCACATTTGCCGCCTCCTCAACCTCCGACTCCATATCCACCTCCTTCTCTGAGTTGCAGGTTAATAATTTGTCATTTTTTGTTATTTTATTTCATTTTAAGTTATTTCCCTATCCACATTTGTTTGCAGAGCAGTTGCCATCCTCTTAAGCACATTTTACTGCCTTTTACACCCCTCTAGCCTTTTCAAGGACTATTTTAGAGCCATTTTAATTTAAAAAAGTGGAAATTTTAGTGCTCTAAATTAATAAAATTCTTATTTTCAATTGTCGGGTGACATTTTACCATTGTTGGCGTAAACAAACCCTTGCTGTGCCTGGGTGACAGGGGCCTAAATCTCTCAAAATCCTCTGTTGTATTGCTGGGTGACATGAACCCCATTTTGCCGATATTGAACCCCTGCTGTGCCTGGGTGACAGGGGCCTAAATCTCTCAAAATCCTCTGTTGTATTGCTGGGTGACATGAACCCCCTTTTGCCTTGAATGAACCCCTGCTGTGCCTGGGTGACAGGGGCCTAAATCTCTCAAAATCCTCTGTTGTATTGCTGGGTGACATGTACCCCCTTTTGCCATGAATGAACCTCTGCTGTGCCTGGGTGACAGGGGCCTAAATCTCTCAAAATCCTCTGTTCTATTGCTGGGTGACATGAACCCCCTTTTGCTGTGAATGAACCCCTGCTCTGCATTGCTGAGAGGGAACTAAATTTAGTGAAAACATCTGTTACTGATCGGAAGATGCGCGACTACAAGCGCACGCTGATGATAGCATTCCCACCTGACAGCGGTGGCACAGTGGAAGCACAAGGCGAAGGCAGAGGAGGAGGAAGAGGTTGCCAATGCAGCTGGGGCACCTTCAGCACCTGAGAAGGCAGGGTTAGCATGGCCCAAATGTGGAAAAGCTTTGTCAGCCTTGGAGGTGCTTACCTCCCCTGCAGCCAGTGTGAAGTTGTAAGCTGTGTTCCGGGGGTGGGCTCCCCAGGATACAGCAAAGTCACAGACAAGGAAGCGACACTGACACCAGCTTTATATGCAAGAATATAAACTTTACTTTGGAAACAGTATTAACACAAGTACAAACAGTATAAGTAATACCCCAGTCACCGTCCCTGTCCGAGGGACAGGCCTAGCCCGTTGGCGTACACAGCAGAGCCTATAAGTCGTACTGTGCCGCTATAGAGGACACACCTAACAGGTGGCAGATGCAGCAGAGCCTGCAAGTCAATTACTGCGCTGCAGTCCAGTACAGTAAGGCCTAACAAAGCTATAACCCTATCTAACTAGCTAATACAAGGCCTAGGCTAGTCTCTGTTACTTTAGGCGCCAAACAGTAAAGTACAATTGGTAATCAGGTGTACTGACCTGCGTGCGTTCTGGGCCCTAGGATGCCGCTTACTCGGGATGGCCACCAGCAATCGTGCGGCCTTGCTTGATGATAAGGTTTTCTGTCCATAAACTGGAACTGGTCTTCCTGGGACAACCTCTCTTTTAAAAAGCTGGATCCAGACAGGGGGCAGCAGATACTCTCCTTCCTTTCAGTGTCCATTCACGGCCGGACATCCGCAAGCCAGGATGGAATTGGATTCAGTCCCTCACAACACAATCCTTCCACCATGTCAGATCAACACTTCCTGGTTCACACAGAAGCATGAGTCATAATTTGCTTTGCATATGCAGATCCCAGAGCTGGCTCTGCTGACTGTGCTGCAAAACAGTGGCCTCTAGTGCCCAGAATGCCAACTGACAGCTCCAATACAATTTAAACATAAATATCATACAGGCAGAGCTTATCCACAATCTCACATAGTGTGAACGTGTGTTTAGCACAGCAGAGAGCATTATCACAGGCCGCAGCCAATGTGGACAAGCTTACGTTTATTAAAATGAACCAGGCATGGATGCCACAGGACTTGTCCGTAGCTTGTGCAGAATAGACATTTATACCAGCCTCAACCATCCATTCTTGTACTCAAGTGCACTTATTCTTTGTTTTATTTTGTTATATCACGTCAAGGTCGCCTCTATGAGTGGTCACTAACACTAGTTCCTACCTGTTATGGGCCATGTCAGCCACACAAAGTCCAGGGAGCGCAGGTACAGCATGCACGCCAGGCACACTCTGCTTTTAACCCCGTCCGTTGCCATTAAAGCTTCAATTGGATCCAGGGATGCAAGTACCAACATGCATGCTGAGCCCACTATATACTTCTCCTGGAGCCAAATGGCTACTGGTAGGTGCTATGAAAGCAGACTCAGTTTTATAATGACTTTAAAACCAGCCTTCAGGGCATACTAACTGGTCAGGTGTGCATGACTGCATGGAGATCGCCACGCCTCCAGTATATACTCCAAAGAAAAAAATGTGTGGGTTCAGTCAGCACAACCCTGTATGCAGGTGCACATTGCTATGGCGAAATACACATACAAGCGTAAAAACACAAATGCAATCGCACTCTGCAACCAGCACTCTACCCTGCCTCTATGCTGGATGTTGAATGAGGCATTAGTGCACATTTTGGCCAAAGCATAATAAGCCACTCACCACGTCAAGGTCACCTCTATGAGTGGTCCCTAACACTAGTTCCTACCTGTTATGGGCCATGTCAGCCACACAAAGTCCAGGGAGCGCAGGTACAGCATCCACGCCAGGCACACTCTGCTTTTAACCCCGTCCGGTGCCATTACAGCTTCCATCAGATCCAGGGATGCAAGTACCAACATGCATGCTGAGCCCACTATATACTTCTCCTGGAGCCAAATGGCTACTGGTAGGCGCTATGAAAGCAGACTCAGTTTAATACTGACTTTAAAACCAGCCTCCAGGGCAGACTAACTGGTCAGGTGTGCATGACTGTATGGAGATCGCCATGCCTCCAATATACACTACAAAGAAAAAAATGTGGGAGGTTCAGTCAGCACAACCCTGTATGCAGGTGCACATTGCTATGGCGAAATACACATACAAACGTAAAAACACAAATTCAATCGCACTCTGCAAACAGCACTCTCCCCTGCCTCTATGCTGGATGTTGAATGAGGCATTAGTGTACATTTTCAGGACTATTTTAGAGCCATTTTAGTGCCCAAAAGTTCGGGTCCCCATTGACTTCAATGGGGTTCGGGTCAAGTTCGGGTCCCAAACCCAAACTTTTTTTTCAAGTTCGGCCGAACCTGCTGAACCTGAACATCCAGGTGTCCGCTCAACTCTAAAACAGACACCTAAAGTGTTACGGCCATTGCTATACGTGCCTTAGGACCTTTGGAGTCAAAAGTGAAGGATTTACTGGCCTCCAGCAGCCTCACTAACCTGCACTGGGATAACAGGGACCAGCGTAGAAGTCTTCTACCAGTAAGCATAACACTTATATCATTAATAGCCAGAGACAGACATCACACCTGTAAGCAGTGGACCTCTTGCAGCTTTACCTCTGTCCATCTTGAAGAGACTGTATTTCATATCTGGATGTACTAGAGACTGTTTAATACTTGGATGTAACAGTTACCAGGAGCAACGTTTAGTAAAAGTTATAAGTTGGATTGCATCATCCTTGTCTCAATCTCCAATTCCTCAATTAACACAGTAAATGGTTGTACCACCATAAAAGATACTGGCGTCACGACTACAAGGGACCTTGCCATAGGCACATTAATACAGACCATCAAGGGTACTTCAAACCACCATCTGGCCTGTGTCCCTTACACCAAAGTGTGCCCGTAGAATTCCTGTGCCGTTCTCCTTATCACTTGTGGAGGCCTGCCCAGGGATGACGTAACCGAGAGTAACCAGAACTGTATTTACCTCTGCCCACCTACTACTCACACCATGACCTCACATATAATTCCTCTGTCAGTCTGGCATACTGCACTGTTACACTGTCTAACACCCTGCACTATTAGCTACACTAGAGATCAATCTAACCTACACTGACTATCTCCCCCTTACTATCTGAATTATATATATATATATATATATATATATATATATATGTTAACTGTCTAATGTAATAAAACAAAGCACAGAGCACAGCAATGACACAGCTGTCTCTTTCAGAACTGCAATAAACCTTAGAAAATAGCTGATTCATATATAGTAAGGGGTAGGCAACTTTTCTATTGGTTGCTAGGGATGTTGCTAAGCTGTGACAAAGCCATTGGCCAACAAGCTAGAAGAAGGGCGGAATGATCCCCTGATGTGTACTGTGTTAAAAAAAACTAAAAAAATAAATGCATATTCGTCATTACAAATATATAGCCCTATATTCTAAATATTCACAAATTCTCGAAGTGCCGATATTTGCGATAAAAATTAGCTTTTCGAATATTCACGCTCAACACTAGAAATGCCTCAAGGCATTGACAAGGAAATGAGGCTCAGTAGTGTGTGAAGCCTCCATGTGCCTGTATGACCTACCTACAACGAATGGGCATGCTCCTGATGAGGCGGTGGATTTTCTCCTGCGGGATCTACTTCCAGACCTAGATTAAAGCATCAGTCAACTCCTGAACAGTCTGTGGTGCAATGTGACGTTGGTGGATGGAACGAGACATGATGTCCCACATGTGCTCGATTGGATTCAGGTTTAGGGAACAGGCAGGCTAGTCCATAGCATCAATGCCTTCATCATGCAGGAACTGCTGACACACTTCAGCCACATGAGGCCTAGCATTATCATGCATCAGAAGGAACCCAGGGCCCACTGTACCTGCATATGATCTCACAATGGGTCTGAGGATCTCATCTGGCTAGCACATGGAGGGCTGTGCAGCCCTCCATAGAAATGCCTCCTCACACCATTACTGACCCACTGCCAAATCAGTCATGCTGCAGGATGTTGCAGGCAGCAGAACATTCTCCATGGCGTCTCCAGACTCTGTCATGTTTGTCACATGTGCTCAGTGCGAACCTGCTCTCATCCGTGAAGAGCACAGGGTGCCAAAGTCAAATATGCAAATCTTGGTGTTCCCTGGCAAATGCCATCGCCCTGCACTGTGTTGGGCTGTAAGCACACAATCGTCTTGAGGACATTGGTCCGTAATACCACCCTAATGGAGTCTGTTTCTGAAAGTTTGAGCAGACACATGGATATAAGTTGCCTGCTGGAGGTAATTTTGCAAGGCTCTGGCACTGCTCCTCCTGTTCCTGCTTGCACAAAGGAGGAGGTAGAGGTCCTTTTGATTGGTTGTTGCCCTCCTAAGGCCCCCTCTACGTGTCCTGGTGTAATGGCCTGTCTTCTGGTATCTGCTCCATGCTCTGAACACTGTGCTGACAGACATTGCTAACCTTCTTGCCACAGCTTGCATTGATGTGCCAACCTGGATGAGCTGCACTACTTGAGCAACTTCTGTCGGTTGTAGACACCGCTTCATGCTACCTCTAGGGGTGAGAGCAATAACAAAATGCAAAAGTGACCAAAACAACAGCCAACAAGGATGAGAACAGAGAAATGGTCTGTGGTCAGCACCTGCAGATCCACTCCTTTATAAGGGTTGTCTTGCTAATTGCCTATCATTTCTACCTGTTGTCTGTTCAATTTGCGCAACAGCAGGGGAAATTGATTCACAATCAGTGTTGCTTCATAACTGGACTGGTTGATTCCACAGAAGTGTGATTGACTTGGAGTTACATTGTGTTGTGTAATTTGTTCCCTTTATTTTTAGAGCAGTGGTATTTATACACAGTTATTAGATCTCCCATCAGTAGTCTTTTTTCTAACCCAAATAACTCTACAATAATCGTAATCATTTACTGTACTGTAGTCCACCCAATCTATGTATTACCTTGCTTTCTTGCCTTTGGACCTGCTTAAGTTCTACCATATCCTTTTGGGCACTCGTGCCCTCTGACTAGCAATAAATTGGTAAAACAATTTATGAACTGATGTATGCTAGTTTTCTGGCATATATCTGTCACAGATCTCATGCCAGGTCTAAAAAGGGGGGGGGGGGGGGGGCGTGGTGTGGGATCGGAAGGGGGTGGGCCCTCAGACCTGTCTCATTTAATATTTTCTACGCCTGTTTTAGGAAGCTGGCTTGAATTTAGATCGGCAGTGGATGTGCTGAAGTTATGTAGAGGCTGGCGGCTCTACAAAACTTTGGCAGAACCACCGCCAGAGCATGGCTTATTAAGACAGATTCAATGACCCCCTATGTTCTTGTCATATGCATCTATGTTCCCTTCTGATGCACCCTATGATCATCTTTGCCTTCTAATCTAGGAATGCTGGTAGTCTGACCCCTGGGACCTCCCTGGATCGTAAGAACAAGGGTCCCCAAGACTCCTATGTGAAATGGAGCTGTAGTGAACATGTGTGACCACCACTCCATTCTCTCTCTATGAACTGCCAGTAAAGTACTCACCACTCGCTTATATCCAACAGTTCCATGCATGCGAATGTCCACTTCCTTTATGCAGGGGACTCTGAGATCTCTGTTCACATGGTTGGCAGTGTTCCCAGGTTGGACCCCAGTGATTTTGCATTTATCACCTATCCAGTAAATAGATGATACATATTATTTGTGGGTCACCCTATTTATGTTTACTGTCAACTAAAATTTGTAAGTCCTGGTAATATACAGTAGAAAGCTAATAAATTGCTGCTAGAAGTCACAGAGAATGCAAGAAAGTCCTGCTTCCCCCCCTCTTCCTGACAACCTTTGTACATGTAAATTCTGAGTCAAACTATCTCCAATCCCATTCCCAGCATCTCTCCCTTTATACAATACTGCCTTCAAATATGTAAGCTAACACAAGAGACAAATAAACTAAAAAACAATAGTGTACTCACCATGAAGATAGACCCTGCTATGGGTTTGTGGTGAGAGAGGCCCCAGTGCTGAACTTCCTTTACTGCTTCCTGACATAGATTTACAGCATTTTCCTTCAGCAATCACTAGGGCGAGCTAACTCCAAAGAGCGTTTTACAGCTACCATTGAATTCAATGGGGTCTTTTTATATTCGTACACCTAAAACCCCCTATAGTTTTGGCTGTAGGCATCCATTTATTGTGTAATGTGTAATTTGAATCAGAAATGTAATTGAGAACATGACATACAAAGTGGGTGAGACGGATCACAAGTGTCCTCCACCTTTTTAATTAGACATGTGTTGGAAAAGGAGATTCATAAGCTAAGTATGCCATCTGGTGATAAATCTGTTATATTCTGCACAGTGATGAGGATACTGGCATACATCTTCTACTGTGCCATTTAAGGGATTGGTCACTACTCATTTCTTAAAAATATTTTCTAAATGCTCCTAGTGCATGATGTGGTATTTCTCTTACTTCAGCGGCTGGTTACAAGGCCTCTACTTGCTGTTCACAGCCTATGTAAATAAAGCAAAGCAAAAGCCAGTTTCGACCAAATGCTGAAGCCCCATTTTTTTAAATCTGACGTGTCACTTTATGTGGTACTAACGTTGGACTGTTTTCACTTGTCCAAGCCATTCTGAGACAGTTTTTTCGTGACACATTGTACTTGTGTTAGTGGTCAATTTGAGTCAATGTTTTTCCTTTATGTATAAAAAATCTTTGAAATTTGTATTCCTCTGCTTTTGAGACAGATAGTGTGATACCTCATAAAATAGTTATTATTTAACATTCCCCATATGTCTACATTGTGTCAGCATTTTAGGATCTTAGAAGGCTTACATTTTTAGAAGCAATTTTTAAAATTTGCGGAAAATGTTCAAAACTTACTTTGTTAAGGACTAATTCAGTTGTGGCGTCACTATGAGGGACTTCCAAAAATAGAAACTACTCATCTCAAAATTGTGAAACTGATTTTTGAAGCTTTTTTAACCCTTTATGTGTTACACAGGAATTAAAGCAAAATGGAGGTGAAATTTGAAAATTTCATTTTTTTGTGTGCAGATTTTCAATTTTAATCAATTATTTTTTCCTGTAACACAGCATGGTTTAACAGCAAAACAAACCTGATTCTGCAGATTACATAAATACTGCACAGATGGTCACACTGTAAACCGCTATGTGGAAGCACGGCAGGGTTCAGAAGGAAAGAAGCACAATGTTGTTTTTGGAGGTCAGATTTTGCTGGAATTGTTTAACCCAACAAGCATTTTATAGAATTTACAAACACTTGGCTGTGAAAATGAAAAGTTACATTTCATTTCCAATGAAATGTTGCTTTAGCGCCAACTTATTTTTTATTTTCACAAGGGGTAACTAAATGAGAAAATGAACCCCACATTTGTTATGCATTTTTTCCTAAATACAGCAATACCTCATATGTGTGTTGTTGTAAACTGCTGTTTGGGCGCACAGCAGCATTCAGAAGGACATGAGCGGCATCTGGATTTTTTAACATGGAATTTTCTAAAATTGTTTTTAGGTGCCATAACTTTTTTACTTTTTTGTTGACTGAGCTGTGTGAGGGCTTGTTTGTTAAGGGACAAGCTGTATTTTTTTGTACCCTTTTCGGGTACCTATGACTTTTTTTATTTCTTTTTATACCATTTTTAGGAGGTGAGGTGGGCAAAAACTGCAATTCTGTCAGTGTGTTTTATTTAAATTTTTATGGGGTTCGCCATGTGATATATATTATATGACAATGTTATTCTGTGGGTTGATATGGTTATGGCAATCCCAAACTAGTATTTTGTTTTTTGTACTAGTGAATAGTTTTTTTCATGTTTTAAAGCTTTTGCAGCATAAAAGGGCTTGTTTTTTTTTTTTTAAGGACAAGCTGTAGTTTTTATTGGTACAATATTGGAGTACATATGACTTTTTGATCACTTTTTAAAGGGTTTCTACCACCAGAAATACTGTTATGTAGCTGACTGACATTAGCGATGCGCTAATGTCAGCACTACATAACAGTATGTTTCTAACAGTAGTTCCTGCAGCCGTTTTTGTTAAAAACTTACTTTTATAGATATGCTAATGAGCCTCTAGGTGCTATGTGGGCGTCATTAGCACCTAGAGGGCTCCGTCCACTAACCATTTCAGCCACCCATCGCGTCCCTCCAGCCCGCCCCGCTCCTGTTGATTGACTTGAAACTTCTCAGTATCTCGTACCAACTCCCGCGCCTGCGCCGTGCGCTTCTGTATTCTCCCGGCTATTCTCCTCACTGCATTCTCCTCACTGCGCCTGCGCCAACTACGTTGCAATGAGGAAGCCGGCACCAGGAGTGCGGCATTCACTTACTGCACCTGCGCCGAATACAGAAGCGCACGGCACAGGCGCGGGAATTGGTACTCGATACTGAGAAGTTTCACGTCAATCAACAGGAGCGGGGCGGGCTGGAGGGACGCGATGGTTAGTGAACGGAGCCCTCTAGGTGCTAATGTCAGTCAGCTACATAACAGTATTTCTGGTGGTAGAAACCCTTTAAATCTTTTTTGGGAGATGAGGTGGGTAAGAATTGCAATTCTGTCAGTGTTTTTTTATTATTATTTTTTTTTCACTGTGTCTACCATATGGGATAAGTAAAATGATATTTTTATAGATGAGGTTGTTACAGATGTGGAAATAGCAATTCAAATATTTTTTTTTCATAGTTTTTATTTTTTTCACTTTATAAATTCTTTATTTTTCATTTTTCTAATAATAGAATCATATAAATATGACAAATACAGGAAAAAACCATGCAGTATTAATATCCAATGTCTCACAATAGCGAGCATAGTAATCTATCTGTAAGCATACATGGATTATTATCATTGTCATTATTGTTCAAGTCCCCCTAATATGCAAGGAACTATAAAGAAGAAGGGAAATAATCAGATCTAATTCTCTTCCTTGAGATTTCATATTTAAGTTATTTAGGGGAAGTATAGTAATAGTGTAAGTATGAGAAGTTGAGAATAAGGGGTAGAAAAGACAGAGAAAGTTGAGAGAGAACAGGTACGGCGGGTGTGGGGGGGGGGGGGGTGGAGGAAAAGACACATGAGCAAATGATGTCCCAAATCTGTATTTTGGTGAGTCTGCTTAATCAGGGTTCACCTCCGCCAGGGACCTCCAAGGACTCCATAACCTCAAGAATTTATCATGAGTCCTGTTAATCCACCCAGTCATCTCTTCAAATCTGCAGATTTGAGTTACTTTAGCTTTCCATTCTTGTATGGAAGAAAGTTTTTTTTTTTCTTTTTTTTACCAGTTATACAGGTCCTTCTCAAAAATTAGCATATTGTGATAAAGTTCATTATTTTCTGTAATGTACTGATAAACATTAGACTTTCATATATTTTAGATTCATTACACACCAACTGAAGTAGTTCAAGCCTTTTATTGTTTTAATATTAATTATTTTGGCATACAGCTCATGAAAACCCAAAATTCCTATCTCAAAAAATTAGCATATCATGAAAAGGTTCTCTAAACGAGCTATTAACCTAATCATCTGAATCAACTAATTAACTCTAAACACCTGCAAAAGATTCCTGAGGCTTTTAAAAACTCCCAGCCTGGTTCATTACTCAAAACCGCAATCATGGGTAAGACTGCCCACCTGACTGCTGTCCAGAAGGCCATCATTGACACCCTCAAGCAAGAGGGTAAGACACAGAAAGAAATTTCTGAACGAATAGGCTGTTCCCAGAGTGCTGTATCAAGGCACCTCAGTGGGAAGTCTGTGGGAAGGAAAAAGTGTGGCAGAAAAGGCTGCACAACGAGAAGAGGTGACCGGACCCTGAGGAAGATTGTGGAGAAGGACCGATTCCAGACCTTGGGGGACCTGTGGAAGCAGTGGACTGAGTCTGGAGTAGAAACATCCAGAGCCACCGTGTACAGGCGTGTGCAGGAAATGGGCTACAGGTGCCGCATTCCCCAGGTCAAGCCACTTTTGAACCAGAAACAGCGGCAGAAGCGCCTGACCTGGGCTACAGAGAAGCAGCACTGGACTGTTGCATGTCATTCGGAAATCAAGGTACCAGAGTCTGGAGGAAGACTGGGGAGAGGGAAATGCCAAAATGACTGAAGTCCAGTGTCAAGTACCCACAGTCAGTGATGGTCTGGGGTGCCATGTCAGCTGCTGGTGTTGGTCCACTGTGTTTTATCAAGGGCAGGGTCACTTCATGCTTCCATCTGCTGAAAAGCTTTATGGAGATGAAGATTTCATTTTTCAGCACGACCTGTCACCTGCTCACAGTGCCAAAACCACTGGTAAATGGTTTACTGACCATGGTATTACTGTGCTCACTTGGCCTGCCAACTCTCCTGACCTGAACCCCATAGAGAATCTGTGGGATATTGGGAAGAGAAAGTTGAGAGACGCAAGACCCAACACTCTGGATGAGCTTAAGGCTGCTATCGAAGCATCCTGGGCCTCCATAACACCTCAGCAGTGCCACAGGCTGATTGCCTCCATGCCACGCCGCATTGAAGCAGTGATTTCTGCAAAAGGATTCCCGACCAAGTATTGAGTGCATAACTGAACATAATTATTTGAAGGTTGACTTTTTTTGTATTAAAAACACTTAGGAAATTTGGGTTTTCATGAGCTGTATGCCAAAATCATCAATATTAAAACAATAAAAGGCTTAAACTACTTCAGTTGGTGTGTAATGAATCTAAAATATATGAAAGTCTAATGTTTATCAGTACATTACAGAAAATAATGAACTTTATCACAATATGCTAATTTTTGCAGAAGGACCTGTATATGATCAGATATGGAAAAAAGCAATAATTTTTTTTAATTGAAATTTTTGTTTTACATTTTTTCACTTTTTTTTACAATTGCAGTCAAAAATAGGCATTTCTATCATAGGGCTGGCCGTTTTGTTACGCATAAGGCAGAACTCACACGGACCGTGTTTTGTGGATCCACAATTTGAATGTCTGAATGAGAGCTAAGTCTAATCAGGCCTTGCCTCAGGGCATATGAAGCTTAGGTATATGACAAGCCTGGATTCCTTTGTAAGATGTCTGGCTGCCATGGCAACCATCGGGTTCCTGCAAATGCATTGTGTGGGCCTGTTGGGAGAGAGAAGGATGCCGCAGGTCCTGGCCGTTACAGCAGAATGTCAGCTGTACGTTCTGTATATCATTGAAGGCACTGAGGGGGCACAAATTGCGGCATTGAGGTGGCATAGTGGGTTCACTAAGAGGTAAACAGGTGAATACTAGCTGCCTTTATTCAGGCTCTGATTGGAAATGAAAGGACCAATCTGATTGGTTGCTATGGACTTTCTTGTCACGCATAGTCCCTTTTCGTCTTCAACAGGTCCTTCCTACTATAGAAAATTATATAGATTGACGCTGTATTTAGCCACAGCAAATAAAGTACATTATATATAATTTCATGATGTTGTTTTAGACTCCCCACAATGTATGAACAAAACTAAGGGGCTGAATCAACTATACTGTGTTTTTGTTCATCTTAAACATACATTTAATAAAGAAAATGATTGTTGTTAGTGTGTGCCTGTCTGAAATGAACGGTTGATACTTGGGATATGATTTCTGCCAGGAATGTTCTTTCTGTTGACATTTAAGACCAATTCTCCTGACAGCTAAGAGTCAAACTCAGATTTTCTTTTACTTTTTTTCTAGCAACCAGCAAAGCAGAAATTTTACTAACAATACCGAGAAAGACTGACACAAGATATCCTCTGTCTCAGGTCTTAGCGGGGAAGGGATTCAAGCTCTGTCATTATTATAGAAATTGTGCTAACATTGAAAATACTGTATGTTAGAGGCAGAAAAGAGCCAATATCAGTCAACAATGACTATCCTTCAAGCAAATTGAGGTATAGGTGAACAGGTTAGTTTTGGTTTCTGTTGGCCTTCTTCTACTCTCTACAACATATTTAATTACTGCATTGAATTCATAAAACACTCAGTAAGGGATATTAGTCAGCCAAACTTAAAGCGGTTTTCTGGGCAGATAATATTGTTCAATCAATCATAAAGAGTTAAAAATGGCAGAGAAGCATAACTTAGTTCTACCGATTCTCCACCTCTGCCATTTTCCGTGGCTCTAAATGCCCTCTCCATGGCAGTAAAAGTCCGCTCAGCCTATTACTTGCTCAGGTGGTCACCGCTAAGGCCAGGGATTGATTAAGTTGACCTTTCCTGGCATTTCTAGCTTGTCGAGCCATGACCAGCAACTGAAAAGCCCAATTGCTGAAGTAGCATCAGAGCGGCTGAGGTGGGGCATCAGCAGAGGTGAATGTAATTTTTCACCTCTGTTTTAACAACATTATCTGTTGATTTGCGACTTTAGAAAGGTTGTCCCAAAATATAAACTGTGGCAGTTCCATAGACGATGAATGGAAAGGCAGGGCACATGCCTGGCCCTTTCTCCATTCATTCACTCAAGTCCAGAATTTTTGTGACTGGTAGGGTCATAGTAGTCAAACTACTGTGGAAGATGCCCCTAATCAGGGCCAATCATGTTTGCTCTACTGCTTCAAGTTAACAGTAACCCAAGGGATTTACATGCACGAAAGAAAATAACTAATAAATAATGATACACACACTGGGGTCAAGGCAAATTCTCATTTATTATAGGAAGTACAGCAGTTTATATAGACATCAGAGGGGCATTTCCGCTGAGGCATGTGGCATTGTTACATTGGCTAAAATATAAAAATATGAAAAGAGATAACATTTGGCATCTGCCCAGTGTTCGCTGTTTTACTAACTGTGGTATGTGTACTATGTAAATATCTAGCTGTAAGCGTCATCTTGGAATGAAGTCTTCACTAACAACAAAAAAGCATATATGACGTAGCAAGGAGGCGTGTTCTCTTCGGTAGGATGGAACCTTTGTGCTCTGGAGAAGATTAGGTGTTGTCTGAGAGCTAAAGTATGTGGGATCTTTCTTAGCTGAATCAAAGAATGTAGTCCATATCTCTATCAGTCCCCCCTTGGACCTCTGTACTCATGCTCCGAATCCTCTTCGCCAGCTTCCATGACAACCTAGCCTAGTGCATGGCCTCCCATGTCAGATGTCAGTCCCTATGGTCGATGATCTCCAGGTGGCGTCGTAGGCAGAGGGGACCAACAGAACTAAGTGGACTTTGTCTCCCATCCTCATGTAATTCTCGCATGATCATCTCCGGGGTAGCCTCAGCTACGGTTTTGAGCAGAAGCCTCCTAATGCAGGGGATGACACAACAAACAATTACTGCAAGCAGGGCCGGTGCAAGGATTTTTGCCAACACAAGTGAAGCTACATTTAGGCGCAACCCCCCTCCCGCCTCGCAGCTCACTTGGCCCTGGTCCCGTCTGCAGCAGCTGGCTTCTCCTCTGTGTGGTCCTGGTTTCTTCTCTCTGCTTTAGGCAATTGCTCGTTTGAGGACTGTATTTTTTGCACTATAAGACGCACAGGCCCATAAGATGCACCTAGGTTTTAGAGGAGGATAATAAGAAAAATATATTTTCCATTACACCTCAGTTCAGACCAGCAATCAGACCGCCAATGTAAATCAGACCTCAGCTCACAGCTCCAATCAGACCCCCAATGTTAATCAGACCTCAGATCAGATTACCAATGTTAATCAGACCTCAGATCAGACCCCAATGCCTCATATCAGCCCCCCATGTCAGCCATCAGCCCCCATGTCAGCCATCAGCCCCCCATGTCAGCCATCATGCCCCCCCATGTCAGCCATCAGCGCAAATAAAATAAAATAAAAATAACTTACCTCTCCTTCTCCTGGACGCCGCCGCTCCTTGCCACCAGCGCTCTCTCTCTTCTTCCTGGTTTTTCGGCTGTCAGCTGTAAAGGCTGCGCACAGCGTGAGTTCGCATGGTGTGCAGCCCTGCACAGCAGACAGCTGAGCAGAGGACCAGGAAGCGGTGAGTACAGATACTTCACCACTTCCTGGTCCTCCAGTACTAATGAAGAGCTTCAAAAATGGAAGTGCTTCATTAGTATTTGCCCCATAAGACATTTGGGGCTTTGGGGGGAAAAAACTGAGTCTTATAGGGCGAAAAATACGGGGTATTTAAAAAAAATGAAAGTAAAATTTTTCTGCTTGGTCTGTCTCCGGGCCTGACTGCAAGGATCAATAAATTCCATGATTATAACATTCCAATTTGTAACAAGGTCTCGTTTCAATTTTCAATCCCGTTTTCGAACCAATTTTCCCATGAACTATCCACCCCACAATTTCTCTTTAACTCTTCTGAAAGAGAAGTCCCTTCAGGGCATTCATGACCTGATTATTTGGTCCTAAGTTATCAGGAATTACAGTACAGCAGGTTTCACCAATCATTTTGCCCACACCACCTTTTTCTGCTAGTAGCATGTCCAGGGCCATTCTATTTTGGGCCCCAGCTGCCCCACTATACCCTTTAATGCATCTCTGGTGTAATTCACAAATCTCTGCTGATTATAATAGATGTAGTTGATCCAATCCACATTTTTGTTTATAGTAACTATAGGGATTAAAGATTCAAACCCTGCTGCCACTTGACTTCTGGCTTTGAACTCATCTGGGACCCCCCTGGGCACTCCTATAGCATCTATATACACATGGGAATCTAGGCTCCCTCCTGTGCTGGTATCCTGCCTTCTCCTCACCATTGTCTTTCCTTGGGCATAGCCAAATCCTAACCCAGGGTTCCATATTTTCTCAATGGGTTTCTCCCATCCCAATCAACTTTGTCCTGAGTTTCATATCTGCACACAACCAGATCACATCCCCTAATGCTTGAATCTGGTTCATTAAATGACTTTGATAGGATTCACCGGTAGTAGTCACCACAGTTCCACAATATCCACTGCCAATGTCTCCTCTACAGTAAAGAGGGGTCTAGCAACTTTCCTTGGTAACAAGGGGTTGTGCTCTGGATATTTCCTCAAAACGTACATGCCCAAGTCTGTTGGTTGGGGGGATTCTATTGTCAGTATTAATGGCTGACTACCCAGGACCCCCCCTTGATCTGTGGGATATTTTTGATATGTTTTGATGAGTTTTTCCCATTTTCTTGGTATTTAAATACATTCTGGTTACAAGAGGTTTTCCCATTTTATAATTTCTTTGCATCCCCTCAGCTGGTTTGTAACCCCAGCTGACTCCTGTATTAGTGAGTACATCGGACCAGGCAGCACACTACTCATTATTGGTCCTGGTGACACATACACATGTTTTAAGAATCAGGTCGCCTCTTCCCCTTTCCCTACTGCTCAAGGTTTTCCCAGGGTATATAGACTTAGGCATGAAGGCATGTGCATATCCATCATAAGGGTATGCACATGTGCACAGCAGTATAAGGAAAGCCTTAGGGATCACTAGTAGGTGACCCTTTTCTCCCTAGCTTTTGGGCCTAGTAAATTGTTCTGGTTGTTTTCCCTGTGTTTGGTTATTTACCTGCTTACCTACGACAGGTGAGTCCGCAGTGTGGCCCATATCTCCTGGGCCACTTCAGCTGTGAAGGCAGTTCCTTGATCACTCTCTATCACTTCAGGTACCCTAAATCTGCAGACAATCTCATTTAACAGCTTCTTCACTGTTGTCTTTGCTGTCTGATTCTTCATGGGATAGGCTTCATGCCATCCAGAGAACATGTCTATGACCACTAGAGCATACTGGAATCCCTGTACAGGGGCCATCTGTATGTGGTCAATCTGGATCTTTTGAAAGGGGTAGAGAGGTTTTGGTGAACACTTGACAGAGACTTTTTCCATTTTTCCTGGGTTGCATCTGGCACAGACCATGCAGCTGCTTACATATCGGGCAGTGTACATGGCTGGAGCCAAGAATATGGAGGATATAAGATTATTCATGGCTTCCTTCCCGAGATGAGTAGGGCCATGTGCCTAAGTCACAGTGATAGGGTAAAGACTTTGGGGTAGGCATATTAGATGCCCAAGCTTCCACATGTAATCATCATCTGAGTCTGGTCCCGCTCCCTTCCTACCCCATGCAGACACTTCTTCATCTGATGCTTCATTCTGTCTGTCTATCAGGAACCATTTGTCCCCATAGAGTCATTTAGGAAGTCCTTCAGAAGTCTTCTCCACCTTTCTCGGGGCATGGACATTTTCTTTGGTAGGGTGGGACCCACGTTGCATCTGAGTCTCATCTCTTATGACCTTTGACCGTGTCTGGGCTACCATTGTCTTCACCTCCTTCATTCTCCTTATTGCAGCTTCCTTTGCTACTCTGTCAGCTCTGGCATTTCCTTGGGTCCCTGGAGTATCTGGTTTTGAGTGTGCCTTGACCTTAAGTATGACCACGCTGTTTCTGCCCCCATGGCTTTGAGTAAGGACCTCTGTGGCATGTCCCTGACGTTCCATGATATACAGTCTAAAAGGCAGGCTGTAATTAGGCAGTCCTAAGGCAGGAGAGGAAGAAGCCACTGCCTTCAACTGATTAAAACAGAGTTTAGCGTCCTCTGTCAGATAGAATGGAGTGTATGATATGCAGTTATGCAGTGGTTGCAGGAGGACAGAAGCATCTATGATCCAAGGGCGGCAGTATGAGTTGAGGCCTAGGAAGGCCTGCAACTGTTTTGAGGTAGTTGGTTCTTGGATCTGCAAGATAACATTTTTTTTCTCTTCTGTAAGATGTTTTGTACCAGGACTAAGGCAGTGTCCAAGGAACACTACTTTTGATTGACACCACTGGATTTTGTCTTTGGAAACCTTGCATTCCTGATCTGACAGGAAACGGAGCAAGGCAAGCGAGGCATTTAAACACACACAGGTGTCCTGTGCACAGACTAAAAGATCATCCACATACTGCAGCAGGACAACATCCTCATGAACTTGCTTCCAATCTTCCAAGATAGAAGACTGTCAAGGCCTATGGTGTACACTGTGACACTGTTGCCCATGGCAACGTGTTGCTGTGAGAGCATGCGGCTGCAGTGTCTCGGCCTTCTGGGTGATTGCCATTACATGGTTGCCATGCATGCTGTTGCCGGTGGTTACGTGTTTGGTATGCTTATGTGTGCACTTCCCCTTTAAGTTGTAGCCTCCCTCTGTCTGGCTGGTGCTGTAAGGGTTAACTTCCTGACTGGGTGTGGTCACTAGGGTTTTATCCCCTGTGGCTCCCTGGCTGGAGTCAGTTGTACTTCAGCTGTCGTTGGTGCTGGAGCTCTGCTCCAGTCCAGGGTGTTCCATCTGTCCAGTGAGGGCCACCCTTGTAGTCATCAATGTCATCCCGGTGTCTCCTTCCCTTCCTGTCCCTATTTGTATGGAGTGGATTACGTTCAGGGGGTTTGTATGCATAGTTTGGTGTTACATATCTGGTGGTGTTTGGTGTCCATCATGTTTACTAGACCTTCCCCTGTCTCTTGTTTATTGCAGCTATGGGTGTCCTGGGTTCCTGTGTGGTTTATGGTGTGTGCTGTGTCCTTTAATGTTGGTGTGGACAGCAGCACTTGTGCACGGGTTCCAGTCAGTGTGTCTGTGGCAGGTAAGTGTGTTATTGGTTTCGCTTACCTGCCATCTCCTTGCAGCATGGCCTCAGATACAGACTCCTGTTCCTCCATTACTGGGATGAACAGGTCGTCTCTTCCCTGCTCCTTGGTGAGGGATTACCAGGGTGACTTAGGGTCTCTAGGAATCCAGAATATGAGTCGTCCTACCATCAGGGTCCGCTCAAATGGTGAGGAGTCAGGGAGAGGATTAGGGACGCTGTAGGAGGTGACCTGCTCCCTTATTACTCCTTTTGACCAGGCTGATCCCCTTTTACCCTTTGACACCGCACGGTGGGGGGTTTCCCCCACTCCCCATCGTGAGAAAGACATGGCTTTACTAAACTGGGATGGGCTATTTTGAGCTCCTTGTGACATGACTGTAACTGTGATCCTGCATGGGTGAAGGCAAAAAGGTATTGACATTTGGGGTGTAAAGGTATTAGCTAGGTCAATGACTGTAAGGGCCACTGTATCCGGTGGTACTGCGAAGAGCAGAGTCTGGGGGTTTGGTACAATCGGAGTTTCCAAGATGGTTGCTTCATTCAAAGCCCGAAGATCATGAACCATCCTGTAAGTGTCAAGTTGTCATTTTTTACCTTGCTTCCTCACTGGGAAGAGGTGGTGTGAATTATTGCCCCAGCTTTTAAGAAAGCATGTGACTGTTGAGTGACAGCATCCATCTGTGCTACAGACAGAGGATACTGCGGTTTGCGAGGGAGAACAGCACCTGGTTTCAGGTGTACCATCACAGGTTGCACCCGAAGCCTGCCTACATCCTGTGGTCCATTTGCCCACAGCGTCTCAGGTATGACAGATAAAACAGCAGCTGGAAGTGAACATTCAGACGGATAGTCTTCTAAGGACAGGTTAAGTGGACATGTGGAGAAGACTACAAACTGTGAAGGCACTTCATTGGACGGCTGTGGTCCAAAAGAAACACTGAGAGGTTTTGTTAAGGGAGAGGATTGAGCATGGCCGTAAATGCTGATGCACTGCACAGTAATGTTGTCCATGAAGGAGGGGTTGGAGATCTCATCCTGTCGGATTACACTTCTGCCTGTACCAGTATGCACAAGAAAAGTGTGTACGTCTCACCCTATCTGCAGCTGCACTGTAGGTGCAGGTACACAGTGGGAAGGGAGGAGGGCCATGGTGGGGTTGGATCCTCCGACATGTGGATCTGGCTTGCCCCTGTCCTAGGGGGCGTGGTACCCCTACCTTCCCTGTTGCGGTGAAGGAGGAGGGGGAGCATAGGCCCCCTTCTTCCTCGCTGAGGGTGGTTATGCGGGCACTCTCTTCTGAAATGTCCAAGCCGGCCACACCCATAGCAGCGAGGGGGGGGTTGTTACTGGTATCTCCCCTCAGGTGGGAGGGGTGCTCTTCTGCTGCGAGCATTATGTTAGTTTGGGGAACTGCCTCTATGCCTTTAGCCACCAAGGTTAACGTTTCAAGAGGAACAGAACGATACTCTGGGCGAGCAGTCTTTAGGGACTTTTGGATAAGAGGTTTTAATCCATCAGCAAAGGCACTATACAGCATCCTGGTTTGCACTGGGTCCTGTTTAGAGAACCCCATGTCCTTAAACATTTGCTCCATTCGGTTGCAAATTTTTCCACTTACTCTGCCTTATCTTGTTTTAGATCCTGAATTTGGATAGCCTGATCGGCCAGTCTGGTTCTAGCCCAAGTCTCTAATATTTTACAGAAATGCACTCCAAACTGATAGTTTTTTTGGTATTCTTCATCCCCATGGTTTGGGGCTGACAGCTTCTTAGCCATGGTTGGCCCAAAAAGAATCCCCTGCCTTAATTTGGGTAAGTCCAGAGAGATCCCTGTGGTAAGAATGCGTTTTTATGATCTGTTCTAATGCCCTATAGAAGGGCATGGGACGTTGTTCAGGGTCAGGGAGAGAGTTCACTAGATTAGTGGCCTGTGTGGGGTTAAAAGTCACGTATCTCCCCTGATGGCTCATTTCAGGCGGAGGCTTAGGGGTCTAAGCTTGTCTGGTCAGGACCTCTATTTGTCCGGCTAACCTGGCCACCTCCAGGTCTCTTTCTCTCTCTCTCTCCATCTCCCCTCCCTTTCTGCACTTCCCCTGTATCTCCTCCTCCTACTTCTCCTGGCAGGTGCATGAAGGAAGGGGGGCTAACAGGAGTACTGACTGCTGGGTCTTTAGAAGGTTTTGTCTCTTCCTCCTCCTGCTGCTATTTCTGTTCTTTCTGTCCCAGTGTCTCCACTCCCATCATGAAGGGCACATTCCCCTGCCAGGGGAAATCTCTTGCTCTGCTTAACCGTTAACTGTGAAGGTGCCTGACACAAACCACACAGACAAAGCACAAACACCGAAGAGCAAACTCAAAGGATTCTAGGAACTCAGGATTTTACATCAACCGAAGTTGCTACTACGTACGTAACCTCAATAGCAGAACAGATTACCACAGCACAGTGGAGCACAGCAAGAGGCAGATGAGGTAACCACATTTTCCCACCTGGTTTATGTGAGGATGTATTCCAGCGTGCTCCACCGTGCCCTGGGAACCCCAAACTTCGGCTAGCGACGTTACTTCTCCTTAACCCCACATTTTGGGTGCCTACTGTGGAAGATGCCCCTAATCAGGACTGATCACGTTTGCTCTACTGCTCCAAATTAATAGTAACCCAAGGGTTTTGCGTACACGGAAAAAAAAATAACTATGACACACACACTGGGGTCAAAGCAAATTCTCATTTATTATAGGAAGTGCAGCAGTTTATAAAGTCATCAGAGTGGCATATTCCCCCTGAGGCATGTGGCATCGTTACATTGGCTAAAATATGAAATATCTAGCTGTAAGCGCCATCTTGAAATGGAGTCTTCACTAATAACAAAAAAATCATATATGACGTAGCAAGGAGGCGTGTTCTCTTCGGTAGGATGGAACCTTTGTGCTCTGGAGAAGATAAGGTGTTGTCTGAGAGCTAAAGTATGTTGAATCTTTCTTAGCTGAATCAAAGAATATAGTCCATATCCCTATCACTACCACTGATCACATGCTTATCCCCTATACTAAAAGATATTAATTCACTGTTTGGGTAAATTATTCAAATTAGTATAGCTATCTGTTTTATCTATTTCATTCTCACACACTGTGGTATTTATTTTTATTAAACATTTTTTTTTCACTCATGTTGTTATAGTTATGTCATTTTATTAACATCTGGCAGTGGTTACAGAAATCAAGTAGGCAGGTTTCAAGATAAAGTAACTATTTCAGAAAATTGGGCTACTACCAATCAGCACCTGGACAAAGCAGCGATGGTAAGAGCAGAAATTTGATAAGTGAACAAAGCAAGAACAGAGAGTGCATCAGGCAACCCTGAAATTAACTTTAAAGGCTAATAGCAAAGTCCATAGTTGTGAAGTAAGCGCTAAGTTCGTAGTTATGTGAAATTCTGTAGTACAGCTGTGTTTGCAGTTGTGAAGCATCCAAGTTCAGTTTGCAGTTTTGAAAGATCTCAGATACAACAAGCAGGCACTAGGAGTAGTGACTAGCAGTAGACCTCTGACAGAACCAGCAAATACTAGGGCCATAGAACAGGAGAATGTTATTGGACATCAGGATACACCAGGAGAAGTGACAAGCAGTAGGCCTTGGATAGAACCATTTGGACCAGAAACAGACCTTGGACTCAGAAAGATAAGACTCCAGGAACTGGGTAGAGTAGCAGGCCAAAGTTGCTGGACTGAAATAAGATCACCATAGGTGGAATGGAGTGTGATCACAGTAGCATAATCTGGAGTGCAATCACAGTAGCAAAGTCTAAAGCATGATCACAATAGTGAGGTCTGGAACTCAGTCACAATAGCAAAATCTGGAGTACGGGAACATATTGAGGCACGGTCCCAGTAGCAAGGTCAAGAATAGACCAAATAGAAACAGATTAGAAACTAGGTGGTTTGAAAAAAAAATCCACAGGATCAAAGACCAGATAGGCCCGTCTAGAAAAATATTGGGAATAGTAGATTAATGACTGTTAGGGCAAGCTAGATTTAAAAGACAGAACACATGAAAAGTAGCCAGTGAAACAGTATGATGTTGCCCAGCAATAAACTCCAGCTCTAGTAACACAGTAGCATAGTACATAAGGCCGAAAAAATACATTTGTCCATCCAGTTCGGCCTGTTATCCTGCAAGCTGATCCAGAGGAAGGCAAAAAAAAAACTGTGAGGTAGAAGCCAATTTTCCCCACTTTAGGGGAATAAAAAATTCCTTCCCGACTCCAATCAGGCAATCAGAATAACTCCCTGGATCAACGACCCCTCTCTAGAAGCTATAGCCTGTAATATTATTACACTCCAGAAATACCTCCAGGCCCCTCTTGAATTCCTTTATTGTACTCACCATCACTACCTCCTCAGGCAGAGAGTTCCAGAGTCTCACTGCTCTTACCGTAAAGAATCCTCTTCTATGTTTGTGTACAAACCTTCTTTCCTCCAAACGCAGAGGATGTCCCCTCGTCACAGTCACAGTCCTGGGGATAAATAGCTGATGGGATAGATCTCTGTACTGACCCCTGATATATTTATACATAGTAATTAGATCTCCCCTCAGTCGTCTTTTTTCTAAAGTGAATAGCCCTAATTTTGATAATCTTTCAGGGTACTCTAGTTGCCCCATTCCAGTTATTACTTTAGTTGCCCTCCTCTGGGCCTTCTCCAGCTCTGCTATGTCTGCCTTGTTTACAGGAGCCCAGGTCTGACCACTCCATGTGTGGTCTAGGAAAGAGTTAATCATACAGTAGCTTTGCTGGTATAGCAGGATGTAGTTGAGAAGTGAACATAGCACACCATAGGAACATAGCAAAACTCAACTGTACCCAGAACAGCAAAGCTAAAATACTGCAGGAGTCAAATAGCATTCATCCAGTGGGGGAGAGAAGGATAACAGCAAAGTTCATGACACTATTGTATCTAAAGGGTTGCAGTAATTGCCATCTCTTCCTACTATGCCACGTAGCAAAAATAATGAATTATGCAGCCTGCAAGTGAATCAAGTTATCAATAAAGTGACTAATTCTCGATTAGAAACTTGATTTTTACATGAAGGTGCATATCTTCTTAAGATGATCTTAAAGTAGTTGTCTGCTTTTCTCTATTGAAGACCTATCCTCAGGATAGGTCATTAATATCAGATTAGAACCAGAACCCCTGCCGATTAACTGTTTGAGAAAGCAGCTCTCGTCCGAGCGCTGCCTTCTCTTCATTTGTTTATCCTTTCACCGTGGTAACTGCAGCTTTAAAACTATGGTATTCTTATTTACTTCTATGCGATGGCTCCGTCCTATTCACTTGAAGAGATGGAATTTCCCCATTGAGATGTACGGGGACGCCACAGTTGTTATTACACCTGTTCACCGCTGCAGTTGCAATGACAAGCAGGTAAACAGAGCAGAAAAGCACTGCTTTCTCTTCAAACAGCTGATTGGTTGGGGTGCAGGGAGTCAGACCCCCACTGATCTGATATTGAAGACCTATCTTTATTTTTATTTTTTATTGAGCTTTATTGAAAACTTTGCAGTATACATACATTTTCCATAACAACATTACATCAAACATTGGTGTTAACACAAGTACAGTGTAAATGCTTCATGTAAAGTAAAGTAGTGGGGTGGGCAGTATGTTAATCTAGATAAACAAATATATAAGTTTCATTCTCTTCTGAATCCCCTGTATAATTCCCAGTCTTTCCATTGAGCTCGAAATTTGAGGAAGGTACGGTTTTCCCATGCTGCTATTTCTTTGAACCTGTAAATAGTGTCACCTTTCCCTATCCATTGCTCCATAGGGGAAGCTAAGATGTGAGCCAATATTGAGGCACCAAAATGTGTGCCGCAATCACAAGTCTCTTAAAGAGAAAAGGTACTCCTCCTGCGGTGTCAAGAGACGAGAGGCCTAGAAGAGGCAGTTGGGGAGAAGGGGGAATTTTTGACCTGCATACTTCATTGCTTCTTTTTATTCTTTTAAAAATCTCACCCCACCACTTCTGTATTTGTGGACATGTCCACCATGTTGGAATGATCCACTCTCCTCTCTGCACTACCAACAATCTACATTTGAGTTGTTATTAGAGTTGAGCGAACACCTGGATGTTCGGGTTCGAGAAGTTCGGCCGAACTTCCTTAAAAAAATGTTCGGGTTCGGAAGTCAATGGGGACCCGAACTTTTCGGCACTAAAAAGGCTGTAAAACAGCCCAGGAAAGGGCTAGAGGGCTGCAAAAGGCAGCAACATGTAGGTAAATCCCCTGCAAACAAATGTGGATAGGGAAATGAATTAAAATAAAAATTAAATAAATAAAAATTAACCAAAATCAATTGGAGAGAGGTCCCATAGCAGAGAATCTGGCTTCCCGTCACCCACCACTGGAACAGTCCATTCTCAGATATTTAGGCCCCGGAACCCAGGCAGAGGAGAGAGGTCCCGTAACAGAGAATCTGGCTTCATGTCAACAGAGAATTAGTCTGCATGTCATAGCAGAGAATGAGGCTTCACGTCAGCCACCACTGCAACAGTCCATTGGCATATATTTAGGCCCAGCACACAGGCAGAGGAGAGAGGTCCCGTAACAGACAATCTGGCTTCATGTCAGCAGAGAATTAGTTTGCATGTCATGGCAGAGAATGAGGCTTCACGTCAGCCACCACTGCAACAGTCCATTGGCATATATTTAGGCCCAGCACACAGGCAGAGGAGAGAGGTCCCGTAACAGACAATCTGTCTTCATGTCAGCAGAGAATTAGTTTGCATGTCATAGCAGAGAATGAGGCTTCACGTCAGCCACCACTGCAACAGTCCATTAGCATATATTTAGGCCCAGCACACAGGCAGAGGAGAGAGGTCCCGTAACAGACAATCTGGCTTCATGTCAGCAGAGAATTAGTTTGCATGTCATAGCAGAGAATGAGGCTTCACGTCAGCCACCACTGCAACAGTCCATTGGCATATATTTAGGCCCAGCACACAGGCAGAGGAGAAAGGTCCCGTAACAGACAATCTGGCTTCATGTCAGCAGAGAATTAGTCTGCATGTCATAGCAGAGAATGAGGCTTCACGTCACCCACCACTGCAACAGTCCATTGGCATATATTTAGGCCCAGCACACAGGCAGAGGAGAGAGGTCCCGTAACAGACAATCTGGCTTCATGTCAGCAGAGAATCAGTCTGCATGTCATAGCAGAGAATCAGGCTTCACGTCACCCAACATTGGAACAGTCCATTGGCATATATTTAGGCCCCGGCACCCAGACAGAGGAGAGGTTCATTCAACTTTGGGTAGCCTCGCAATATAATGGTAAAATGAAAATAAAAATAGGATTGAATGAGGAAGTGCCCTGGAGTCCAATAATATATGGTTAAGGGGAGGTAGTTAATGTCTAATCTGGACAAGGGACGGACAGATCCTGTGGGATCCATGCCTGGTTCATTTTTATGAACGTCAGCTTGTCCACATTGGCTGTAGACAGGCGGCTGCGTTTGTCTGTAATGACGCCCCCTGCCGTGCTGAATACACGTTCAGACAAAACGCTGGCCGCCGGGCAGGCCAGCACCTCCAAGGCATAAAAGGCTAGCTCTGGCCACGTGGACAATTTAGAGACCCAGAAGTTGAATGGGGCCGAACCATCAGTCAGTACGTGGAGGGGTGTGCACATGTACTGTTCCACCATGTTAGTGAAATGTTGCCTCCTGCTAACACGTTGCGTATCAGGTGGTGGTGCAGTTAGCTGTGGCGTGTTGACAAAAGTTTTCCACATCTCTGCCATGCTAACCCTGCCCTCAAAGGCATTGACACAGCTGCCTTGGCGACCTCTTGCTCCTCCTCTGCCTTGGCCTTGGGCTTCCACTTGTTCCCCTGTGACATTTGGGAATGCTCTCAGTAGCGCGTCTACCAACGTGCGCTTGTACTCGCGCATCTTCCTATCACGCTCCAGTGCAGGAAGTAAGGTGGGCACATTGTCTTTGTAGCGTGGATCCAGCAGGGTGGCAACCCAGTAGTCCGCACAGGTTAAAATGTGGGCAACTCTGCTGTCGTTGCGCAGGCACTGCAGCATGTAGTCGCTCATGTGTGCCAGGCTGCCCAGGGGTAAGGACAAGCTGTCCTCTGTGGGAGGCGTATCGTCATCGTCCTGCCTTTCCCCCCAGCCACGCACCAGTGATGGACCCGAGCTGCGTTGGGTGCCACCCCGCTGTGACCATGCTTCATCCTCATCCTCCTCCACCTCCTCCTCATCCTCGTCCTCCTCGTCCTCCAGTAGTGGGCCCTGTCTGGCCACATTTGTACCTGGCCTCTGCTGTTGCCAAAAACCTCCCTCTGAGTCACTTCGAAGAGACTGGCCTGAAAGTGCTAAAAATGACCCCTCTTCCTCTTCCTCCTCCTCCTCCTCCTGGGCCACCTCCTCTTGCATCATCGCCCTAAGTGTTTTCTCAAGGAGACATAGAAGTGGTATTGTAACGCTGATAACGGCGTCATCGCCACTGGCCATGTTGGTGGAGTACTCGAAACAGCGCAACAGGGGACACAGGTCTCGCATGGAGGCCCAGTCATTGGTGGTGAAGTGGTGCTGTTCTGTAGTGCGACTGACCCGTGCGTGCTGCAGCTGAAACTCCACTATGGCCTGCTGCTGCTCGCACAGTCTGTCCAGCATGTGCAAGGTGGAGTTCCACCTGGTGGGCACGTCGCATATGAGGCGGTGAGCGGGAGGGCCGAAGTTACGCTGTAGCGCAGACAGGCGAGCAGCAGCAGGATGTGAACGCCGGAAGCGCGAACAGACGGCCCGCACTTTATGCAGCATCTCTGACATGTCGGGGTAGTTGTGTATGAACTTCTGCACCACCAAATTCAGCACATGCGCCAAGCAAGGGATGTGCGTCAAATTGGCTAGTCCCAGAGCTGCAACGAGATTTTGCCCATTATCACACACCACCAGGCCGGGCTTGAGGCTCACCGGCAGCAACCACTCGTCGGTCTGTTGTTCTATACCCCGCCACAACTCCTGTGCGGTGTGGGGCCTGTCCCCCAAACATATGAGTTTCAGAATGGCCTGCTGACGTTTACCCCGGGCTGTGCTGAAGTTGGTGGTGAAGGTGTGTGGCTGACTGGATGAGCAGGTGGAAGAAGAGGAGGAGGAAGCCGAGAAGGAGGAGGTGGCAACAGGAGGCAAAGAATGTTGCCCTGCGATCCTTGGCGGCGGAAGGACGTGCGCCAAACAGCTCTCCGCCTGGGGCCCAGCTGCCACTACATTTACCCAGTGTGCAGTTAGGGAGATATAGCGTCCCTGGCCGTGCTTACTGGTCCACGTATCTGTGGTTAGGTGGACCTTGCTACAGATGGCGTTGCGCAGTGCACACTTGATTTTATCGGATACTTGGTTGTGCAGGGAAGGCACGGCTCTCTTGGAGAAGTAGTGGCGGCTGGGAACAACATACTGTGGGACAGCAAGCGACATGAGCTGTTTGAAGCTGTCTGTCTCCACCAGCCTAAATGACAGCATTTCATAGGCCAGTAGTTTAGAAATGCTGGCATTCAGGGCCAGGGATCGAGGGTGGCTAGGTGGGAATTTACGCTTTCTCTCAAATGTTTGTGAGATGGAGAGCTGAACGCTGCCGTGTGACATGGTTGAGACACTTGGTGACGGAGGTGGTGGTGGTGGTGTTGGTGGTACATCCCCTGTTTGCTGGGCGGCAGGTGCCAACGTTCCTCCAGAGGCGGAGGAAGAGGCCGAGGCGGCAGCAGCAGAAGAGGCCGAGGCGGCAGCAGCAGAAGAGGCCGAGGCGGCAGCAGCAGAAGAGGTAGCAGGGGGAGCCTGAGTGACTTCCTTGGTTTTAAGGTGTTTACTCCACTGCAGTTCATGCTTTGCATGCAGGTGCCTGGTCATGCAGGTTGTGTTTAGGTTCAGAACGTTAATGCCTCACTTCAGGCTCTGATGGCACAGCGTGCAAACCACTCGGGTCTTGTCGTCAGCACATTGTTTGAAGAAGTGCCATGCCAGGGAACTCCTTGAAGCTGCCTTTGGGGTGCTCGGTCCCAGATGGCGGCGGTCAGTAGCAGGCGGAGTCTCTTGGCGGCGGGTGTTCTGCTTTTGCCCACTGCTCCCTCTTTTGCTACGCTGTTGGCTCGGTCTCACCACTGCCTCTTCCTCCGAACTGTGAAAGTCAGTGGCACGACCTTCATTCCATGTGGGGTCTAGGACCTCATCGTCCCCTGCATCGTCTTCCACCCAGTCTTGATCCCTGACCTCCTGTTCAGTCTGCACACTGCAGAAAGACGCAGCAGTTGGCACCTGTGTTTCGTCATCATCAGAGACATGCTGAGGTGGTATTCCCATGTCCTCATCATCAGGAAACATAAGTGGTTGTGCGTCAGTGCATTCCATGTCTATCATGGAACCATGAACCAGACGTACAACAAGAGATAAGTGGAAATAAGAAGGCTTTATTGAAAATCAAGCTGTAAGGCAAAAGTCCAAACGGATGGCTAAACCGAAGCAGGGTCTTGCGAAGCCAGAGGTCAGTAACCAGAAGGGTAGTCAGACGAAGCCTGGATCAGGAACCAGCAGGTTAGTCAGACGAAGCCTGGATCAGGAACCAGCAGGGTAGTCAGACGAAGCCAGGATCAGGAACCAGAAGCAGCAGCAGTCTTAGAAGCATGTGAACACAGGAGGACCAAGCAAGGAACTGAAGCCACAGACCTATATATATATATATATATATGAGCTAGGCATCCAGCTCCTCCCAATGGGAAGGAGGAGCCGCAGGGTGGAAGGCTACAAGAAACCCAGAAACCAAGATGGCCGCCAGCACATGTCAAACGAAGGAGAGCAGCAAGAAGGTAAGACCATGACAGTACCTCCCCCTCAAGGGCCCCTCCTCCGCGGAGTAAAGAACGGTTTCTGAGGGAAGCGTGCGTGGAAGGCTCGGAGCAAGGCAGGAGCATGGACATCTGCGGAGGGAACCCAGGAATGCTCCTCTGGACCATAACCACGCCAATGGACCAAAAACTGCACCCGACCGCGGACCAGGCGTGAGTCCAGGATATTGCTCACCTCATACTCCTCACGATTGCCCACTTGAACCGGACGAGGCCGAGGAACCGAGGAAGTGAAACGATTACACACCAGTGGCTTCAACAGGGAAACATGAAACACGTTGGAGATCCGCATGCCAGGAGGAAGCGCAAGGGCATAGGCTACCGGGTTTACCCTGCGAAGCACTCGGAAGGGACCAACAAAGCGAGGCGCCAGCTTGGGAGTGGGCACTCGAAGGTTGAGGTTGCTGGTGGACAACCATACGCGGTCTCCGACCTGGTAGGAAGGAGCGGGCGCTCGTCTGCGATCAGCCTGGAGTCTCTGGCGCTGCGCAGAGACCTCAAGGGACCTCTGGATCTGTACCCAAGAAGCACGTAGGACGGAAAGGTGATCCTCCACAGCCGGAATATCCTGGGGAGAGAATACCTCCGGTAACACGGCAGGTTGGAACCCATAATTGGCCATGAAGGGAGACGTCCCAGAGGAAGAGTTCACCGCCGTGTTCCTGGCAAACTCAGCCCAAGGCAGGAGGTCAACCCAATTGTCTTGGTGATCGGAGACATAGCAACGAAGGAATTGCTCCAAGGCCTGATTGGATCGTTCTGCGGCCCCATTGGACTGAGGGTGGTAGGCCGAGGAGAAAGAGAGATGAATCCCCAACTGGGAGCAAAAGGAGCGCCAGAACCTGGACACAAACTGACTCCCCCGATCCGACACAATCTCCTTGGGCAAACCGTGCAACCGGAAGACCTCCCTGGCAAAAATCGTGGCCAACTCTTGTGCAGAGGGTAACTTCTTGAGAGGAACACAGTGGCACATCTTGGAAAACCGATCCACAATCATGAGAATGACCGTATGGCCTCGGGATGCAGGGAGGTCCACAATGAAATCCATCCCCAGGTGTGACCATGGACGCTCCCCGGTGGCTATGGGTTGCAAAAGGCCCAACGGACGGTGCCGAGGGGACTTACTCTGGGCACAAACGGAGCATGCCACTACATATGCGGCGATGTCGGAACGTAGAGAAGGCCACCAGAACAGACGTGAAACAGCCCAGGACAGCTGATTCTTTCCAGGATGCCCCGCGGCCTTGGAGTTATGGTAGGTTCGCAACAACCGAGTGCGCAACTCCTCAGGCACAAAACATCTGCCGTTGGGTCTCCCAGATTGAGCCGCCAAAATCTGCTCACCCAGGGGAGAGGTCAGGCTGGTGCGAATGGCGGCCAGGATCTGATTCGGAGGTATGACCGAAGTCGGAATCGACTCCTCCCCGGACAGCTCGGAGTACTGCCGTGATAAGGCATCCGCTCTGATGTTCTTGGAACCGGGTAGGTAGGAGACCACGTAATTAAAACGTGACAAGAACAGAGCCCATCTGGCCTGACGTGGTGTCAATCTCTTGGCCTCAGAGAGGTAGGTCAGATTCTTGTGGTCCGTCAGGATGAGAACCGGAACCACCGAGCCCTCAAGCAAGTGCCTCCATTCTTTAAGGGCCTGCACGATGGCCAATAACTCCCTGTCACCAATCTGATAGTTGCTCTCCGCGGAAGACAGTTTCCAGGAGTAAAACCCACAAGGAAGCAGAGGACCCTCTGGTGTTCTACGCTGAGACAGAAGGGCGCCTACTCCCGTCTCAGACGCGTCCACCTCGAGGACAAAAGGCAACCCAGGGTTGGGATGCGACAGAATCGGAGCCGACACAAAGGCGGACTTTAGAGCCTCAAAAGCTCGGATGGCCTCGAGCGGCCAGACCTGGGGATTACTGCCCTTCCTGGTCAGATCCGTGAGAGGCTTGGCTAGCCTGGAAAAGTCCCTGATGAACTTCCGATAATAATTGGCGAAGCCCAAAAAGCGCTGCAGGGCACGAAGACCACTGGGCTGGGGCCACTGTAAGACAGCCGAAACCTTCTCAGGATCCATGGAGAACCCCTCAGCGGAAATGATGTAACCTAAGAAGGTTACCTGGGATCGGTGAAATTTGCATTTCTCAAGCTTACCGAACAGCTTGTTCTCTCGTAACCGTTGCAACACTCGTCTGACATCCAGAATGTGGGCCTCCATGGATTCAGAATATACCAAGATGTCATCCAAATAGACCACCACACACTGCTGCAACAGGTCACGGAAAACATCGTTGATGAATTCCTGGAAGACTGCGGGCGCATTGCACAACCCAAAGGGCATAACCAAGGATTCATAATGACCGGTCCTGGTGTTAAACGCGGTCTTCCACTCATCGCCCGCCTTGATCCTTACCAGGTTATATGCCGCCCTCAGGTCGAGTTTGGTAAAGACCGTGGCCCCTTTGAGGCGATCGAACAGCTCGGAAATCAAGGGTATCGGGTAAGCGTTCTTGATCGTGATGCGATTGAGACCCCTGTAATCGATGCAAGGCCTCAACTCACCGCCCTTCTTTTTCACAAAGAAAAATCCAGCCCCTGCCGGGGACGAGGATTTGCGAATGTGTCCGCGTGAAAGCGCCTCCCTCACGTACTCCTCCATGGCCTCATTCTCCGCTACCGACAGTGGATAGACTTTGCCACGAGGAGGAACGGCACCAGATTGTAACTCTATGGCACAATCGTATGGGCGGTGCGGAGGTAGGGCAACCGCACGCACCTTATCGAATACATCCCGGTACTCCTCGTATTCAGGAGGCAACAGAGAGTCCGAGGAAGTACACAGCAACTTGACAGACCCATGGATGCAACTAGCCCCACACTGCGGTGACCACGAGAGGATCTCGGCCGATCTCCAATCGAAAGTCGGATTATGCTTCTGGAGCCAGGGGTACCCCAAGACCACTGAGTAGTGTGGAGACGAAATAACCTGGAGACAGACCGACTCTCTGTGAACGGCACCAATGGCCATCCCCACTGGAAGGGTCTCATGAGTCACGTGTGGCGGCAGAAGGGGTCTGCCGTCTATCGCCTCAAGAGCCAGTGGGGAACCTCGAGGCTGCAGAGGAATGGAATTGGCGGCAGCGAACACACTATCAATGAACAAACCACCAGCACCAGAGTCCACCAACGCCTGGGTCGTCACCGAGCCCCCGACCCAGGAGAGGACAACAGTAATCAGTGGTTTGTCAACACGGGAAACCGGGGACGAGGAGACTCCACCCAAGATCTGCCCCCGACAGGATCTCAGGTGCGAGCGTTTCCCGGACGGTTCGGGCATGCCAACCGAAAATGCCCAGCGAGACCACAGTACAAGCATCGGCCCTCGCGTCTCCGGAGTACCCTCTCCCCCTCGGACAGGCGAGCAAACCCCAGCTGCATGGGTTCACCCCCAGACAAGTCATCCCCAGGAGGCGTGGGAGGAGAGGGAGGCACGGGTGGGACAGCAAACGTAGGCGCCAATCTGTTAGGAGACCTCCGCAGGCTCTCCTTAAAGGAAGGTCTCTCCCTGAGTCTGGTGTCAATCAAAATCAGGAAAGAAATAAGAGACTCGAGCTCCACTGGTAGGTCCTTAGCTGCAACCTCATCCTTCAAGGCATCCGAGAGACCACGAGAGAAAGCAGCGACCAGAGCCTCATTATTCCAGCCCACCTCTGCTGCCAGGGTACGAAACTCAATGGCGTATTCAGCTACGGATCGTGAACCCTGTCTGATGGACATAAGGAGCTTCGCAGCAGAGGCAGCACGAGCCGGCACATCGAATACCTTCCGAAGAGAAGCAACAAAACCGGAAAACTCGGCAACCACCGGATTGTTGTTCTCCCATAAAGGGCTGGCCCAGGCCAAGGCCTTGTCCGAGAGCAGCAAGATCAAGAAGCCCACCTTTGATCTCTCAGTAGGAAAGGCATGTGGCAGCAACTCGAAATAAATGCCCAACTGGTTAAGGAAACCTCGGCACTGAGTTGGCTCTCCCCCAAAGCGCTGTGGAAGGGGGGCAGAACCGGTCATACCCCGAAACACCGCAGGCGCAGCAACAGGTGTCGGGGTAGACTCTGGCGCAACAACCGGAGCGGCAGTAGGAGCGGGCCCAGGAGCGACAACCGACCCATCGGCAACGGAAGCTAAATGAGCCGTGCGTTCAAGCAGGGTTTGCAACGCCACAGCGAACCGACCCAACAGGTGATCCTGCTGATCAAGTCTGGCAACCAGCGTAGGTAGCGAGGATGGCCCTGTACCGTCAGAATTCATGGCTTGGTCCTAATGTCATGGAACCATGAACCAGACGTACAACAAGAGATAAGTGGAAATAAGAAGGCTTTATTGAAAATCAAGCTGTAAGGCAAAAGTCCAAACGAATGGCTAAACCGAAGCAGGGTCTTGCGAAGCCAGAGGTCAGGAACCAGAAGGGTAGTCAGACGAAGCCTGGATCAGGAACCAGCAGGGTAGTCAGACAAAGCCTGGATCAGGAACCAGCAGGGTAGTCAGACGAAGCCAGGATCAGGAACCAGAAGCAGCAGCAGTCTTAGAAGCATGTGAACACAGGAGGACCAAGCAAGGAACTGAAGCCACAGACCTCCTATATATATGAGCTAGGCATCCAGCTCCTCCCAGTGGGAAGGAGGAGCCGCAGGGTGGAAGGATACAAGAAACCCAGAAACCAAGATGGCCGCCAGCACATGTCAAACGAAGGAGAGCAGCAAGAAGGTAAGACCATGACAATGTCTTTCACCGCTGGGGAAGGGCTAGGTGGATGCCCTTGGGAAACCCTGCCAGCGGAGTCTTCAAACAGCATAAGAGACTGCTGCATAACTTGAGGCTGAGACAGTTTCCCTGGTATGCATGGGGGTGATGTGACAGACTGATGGGGTTGGTTTTCAGGCGCCATCTGTGCGCTTTCTGCAGAAGACTGGGTGGGAGATAATGTGAACGTGCTGGATCCACTGTCGGCCACCCAATTGACTAATGCCTGTACCTGCTCAGGCCTTACCATCCTTAGAACGGCATTGGGCCCCACCATATATCGCTGTAAATTCTGGCGGCTACTGGGACCTGAGGTAGTTGGTACACTAGGACGTGTGGATGTGGCAGAACGGCCACGTCCTCTCCCAGCCCTAGAGGGTCCACTTACACTACCACGACCATGTCCACGTCCGCGTCCCTTACTAGATGTTTTCCTCATTGTTATGGTTCACCACAACAACAAAAATATTATTTGGCCCAATGTATTGTATTCAAATTCAGCGGGATATAAATTTGAGGCCTAGTATTTAGGCGCTGGGTGACCGGTATGGGTTTAGTGACAGAATTAGACTTGGAAATGCACAGTAGCGGGTGTGTGAAGTTATTCTGAATGACCCTATGTGCACCTTCAATATGATCTACCCTTTTAGGGATAGATTTCAAATAGCTCTGATATAGCAGAAACCACTAAATTTTTAAATTGCTAAATTGGGAATTGTATTTCAACCCAGAACAAAAAATGTGCTTTGACGGACACTAAATAACTTTCCCAGCCACAACAGGACAGCGGTAACGAGAGTTTTAGCGGGATATAAATTTGAGGCCTAGTATTTAGGCGCTGGGTGACCGGTATGGACAGGGCCGGCCTTAGGCCTTTAGGCGCCCTGTGCAAGAAAGCTTTACAGCGCCCCTCAGTAACCACGCCCCTCAGTAACCACGCCCCTCAGTAACCACACCCCTCAGTAACCACACCCTTTCAGTGGTCACACCCATTTCTCCAATATCTGCTCAATTTAAGATTGAGCCATATGGTGTCATCTTCAAACGGATCCGTCCCCATTGACTTACATTGTAAGTCGGAACGGATCCGCTCGCCTCCGCACGGCCAGGCGGACACCCGAACGCTGCTTGCAGCGTTCAGGTGTCCGCTCACTGAGCGGAGCGGAGGCTGAGCGCTGGCAGGCGGATGCATTCTCAGTGGATCCGCCTCCACTGAGAATGCATTAGGGCCAGACGGCTGCGTTCAGGGCCGCTCGTGAGCCCCTTCAAACGGAGCTCACGAGCGGACACCTGAACGCAGGTGTGAAAGGAGCCTAATGTGGTAGTGTTACCTGCAGTCCTATGTAAAACCACAGATAACACTAGTGCTGATAATGTGGTAGTGTTACCTGCAGTCCTATGTAAAACCACAGATAACACTAGTGTAGATCATGTGGTAGTTTTACCTTAGTCCTTATTGTGCCTTCCTGTGTCTATCGCACGGACTCCATGCTGGCGGCGCTGCCTCCTCTTCCTTCTTCCTCCGCACAGAACGTTCTGATGCAGCTGCGTCAAGACATAGGAACAGTGGGCATGGTGATGGTGACACACAGGGACAGACACACACACACACACACACACACACAGTGGCATTGGCACATTTCTCCCTGTCCCCTCCAGATGGGCAGCATCATCAGCACATCATGTGCTGATGCTGCCCATCTGGAGGGGACAGGGAGAAATGTGCCAATGCCATGGTGACGCGGGGGACAGATGTGCTGATGCTGCCCACCTGGAGGAGAAATGTGCCAATGCCATGGTGACGCGGGGGCGGGGGTGGGACAGAGATGTGCTGATGCTGTCCATCTGGAGGACAAATGTGCCAATGCCATGGTGATGCGGGGGCAGGGGTGGGACAGAGATGTGCTGATGCTGCCCATCTGGAGGAGAAATGTGCCAATGCCATGGTGATGCGGGGGCGGGGGTGGGGGGGGGGACAGAGATGTGCTGATGCTGCCCATCTGGAGGGGACAGGGAGAAATGTGCCAATGCCATGGTGACTGGGGGAGCGGGGGTGGGGGGGCAGAGATGTGCTGATGCAGCATCAGCACATCTCTGCCCCCCCCCACCCCCGCTCCCCCAGTCACCATGGCATTGGCACATTTCTCCTCCAGATGGGCAGCATCTGGAGGAGAAATGTGCCAATGCCATGGTGACTGGGGGGGGGGGACAACAGAGACTCTGTCCCCCCCCCCAGTCACCATGGCATTGGCACACTTCTCCCTGTCCCCTCCACTTGGGCAGCATCAGCACATCTCTGTCCCGTCCCCCCATCCCCCATGGCACTGTTGGCACATTCACATAAATCATAATCATTTCTCCAAATAAAAAATACCTACTTGTTGTTCTCTAGCTGTAGACTAGTGCTGCCGCGTGGGCCTTGCTGACTCTGCTGGCTGGGCGCGCTCTGTCTCCTCTCTGGAGGCGGAGCTCAGTGGCTATGCTCCAGCAGCCACTGGTCTGCTCTCTTAAAGAGACAGGCAGGCCAGCCAGGCAGCAGAGCGGAGCTCAGAGCGGCCGCGAGCCCCGCCCCCTCCTCACTCCTTCAGTCCGGACCGGAGCGCAGTGTGTGTCATACTGTGAGTAGTGTGACTGAGTCTGTGTTGTAAGTCCGCCGCCCGCCCGCAGGCCCTGCCCCCTGAAGAATAAAGATTCGCGTCACTGCGGGCTGCCGCCCGGCGCTCTATGTGACTGTGTTGTAAGTCCGCCGCCCGCCCGCAGGCCCTGCCCCCTGCAAAATAAAGATTTGCGTCACTGCGGGCTGTCGGCCGCCCGGCGCCCCTGTTGCTATGGCGCCCTGTGCGGCCGCACAGCCCGCACACCCCAAAGGCCGGCCCTGGGTATGGATTTAGTGACAGAATTAGACTGGGATATGGCCAAAAAATAACCACACTATTGCTGGTTAAATGCACTTGGTGACGGGCGCAGCTTGCCCCTGATGTAGTATATGGCCAAAAAATGAACAGACTATTGCTGGTTAAATGCACTTGGTGTCACAGCTTGACCAACCACACTATTGAGGGTTAAATGCACTTGGTGACGGGCGCAGCTTGCCCCTGATGTAGTATATGGCCAAAAAATGAACAGACTATTGCTGGTTAAATGCACTTGGTGTCACAGCTTGACCAACCACACTACTGAGGGTTAAATGCACTTGGTGACGGGCGCAGCTTGCCCCTGATGTAGTATATGGCCAAAAAATGAACAGACTATTGCTGGTTAAATGCACTTGGTGTCACAGCTTGACCAACCACACTACTGAGGGTTAAATGCACTTGGTGACGGGCGCAGCTTGCCCCTGATGTAGTATATGGCCAAAAAATGAACAGACTATTGCTGGTTAAATGCACTTGGTGTCACAGCTTGACCAACCACACTACTGAGGGTTAAATGCACTTGGTGACGGGCGCAGCTTGCCCCTGATGTAGTATATGGCCAAAAAATGAACAGACTATTGCTGGTTAAATGCACTTGGTGTGATAGCTTGACCAACCACACTACTGAGGGTTAAATGCACTTGGTGACGGGCGCAGCTTGCCCCTGATGTAGTATATGGCCAAAAAATGAACAGACTATTGCTGGTTAAATGCACTTGGTGTCACAGCTTGACCAACCACACTACTGAGGGTTAAATGCACTTGGTGACGGGCGCAGCTTGCCCCTGATGTAGTATATGGCCAAAAAATGAACAGACTATTGCTGGTTAAATGCACTTGGTGACGGGCGCAGCTTGCCCCTGATGTAGTATATGGCCAAAAAATAAACAGACTATTGCTGGTTAAATGCACTTGGTGTGACAGCTTCACCCTGATGTAGGCTTTAGCCAAAAAACAAACGCACCATTGAGGGTTAAATGCACTTGGTGACAGGCGCAGCTTGCCCCTGATGTAGTATATGGCCAAAAAATAAACAGACTATTGCTGGTTAAATGCACTTGGTGTGACAGCTTCACCCTGATGTAGGCTTTAGCCAAAAAACAACCACACCATTGAGGGTTAAATGCACTTGGTCGCAGCTTGTGCTGGCGCACCACAAGACACAAAATGGCCGCCGATCACCCCAGAAAAATGTGACTGACAAACGGTCTGGGCAGCCTAAAAACAGTGAGCAATTGAGGATCAGCAGCTCAATGATCCACAGCTGCAGATCGATCAGTTAATCAAGTCCTTTGGAGGAGTTAATCTGCCTAATCTCGCCCTACTGTCGCAGCCGCAACCTCTCCCTACGCTAATCAGAGCAGAGTGACGGGCGGCGCTATGTGACTCCAGCTTAAATAGAGGCTGGGTCACATGGTGCTCTGGCCAATCACAGCCATGCCAATAGTAGGCATGGCTGTGATGGCCTCTTGGGGCAAGTAGTATGACGCTTGTTGATTGGCTGCTTTGCAGCCTTTCAAAAAGCGCCAAGAAAGCGTCACAAAAGCGCCAAGAAAGCGACGAACACCGAACCCGAACCTGGACTTTTACGAAAATCTAAGGGTCTACCCCCCTTTGCTGGACTGGCAGAAAATGACCCACAAAACCCTTTAGTGTTCCTAGCTCCAGACCAGAAGGTCACAGGAAGATGGTTCTGGGACCAACGGATCCGCCTGGGTTTCCAGCTACCAGCAAAGTCCAAGCATGGTACTATTATTTGGTTTCTGTGGGGAGATATCTCCCTTCCCTGGCATCCCACCACCACACTAAAACCACGGGCCTGTTTATCGTGGCCACAGGGACACAAATATGTATCCGGTTTGTGCCTGTGATGGCTGGGTGATTTATAATTCCTTATAAATAGTGATGGACGAACATCTGCTGGGACGGTTCGCGAAGGCGATCGCGCCAATGACATCAAATGTTCACAAACTGCAAGTTCGCGGTGGGTCCCATTCATTTTAATGGCAGGCGAACCTGAAAAACCTTCAGCTCATATTTGCAGCCAATAAATAATTACTAGAAGTGTGCAAATAGTCCCACAACATGGACAGTGACATACCAGATGTATTATTTGAATTTGCGATCTCCATAAAAAAAATTCTATGCAAAATATGGACAATATAATTTTTGCGTATGCGCATGCGCAAATGCACTATACAGTACCCAAATGCACTATTAAGAAAGTATATTGGTATATAACACCCCTATTCAATCTGTTTTTTGGAGGGACAACTGGTATATCACACCAGTAGAAATTATTTGTGTCCCTCTATATACCTGCAGTATCGCAGCAGCACCGCACACAACTGCCGCACAATACAAATGCACTATAATATACTTTCTATCATAGAAAGCATATTATAACATTGTACAAGGAAGGCAATCCATTAGAATAGACATAAAGATAAAATGTAACCTTTAATAATTTTACTATGAGGGTCCATTCACACGTCCGTAAGTGTTTTGCGGATCTGCAAAACACAGACACCGGCAATGTGCATTCTGCAATTTGTGGACCGCACATCGCCGGCACTATAATAGAAAATGCCTAATCTTGTCTGCAATTGTGGAAACGGAAGCATAGATGCGGAAGTGTGGATCCGCGGATGCGGACAGCACATTCCGGCCCCATTGAAAGTGAATGGGTCTGCACCCGTTCCGCAAAATTGCGGAACGGATGCGGACCCATTTTGCAGACGTGTGAATGGAAAAGATATCCCTCAAAATTAAAATAAATTAGATTATTAAAGTTAAGCAAAAAGCATAAATGTGGTAGGCAATAACAAGTGCTCAGCGGCACTAAATCAGGTGTTCAGCGGAACCAAATCAGAAACCATATGTCCTACCACAATCCGGGAGGTTCCAGTGCACATCGATGAATCCAGGAGGGAAAGCAAAAAAACATCCATCCCTGGGCTAGATGATGTGGAATTGAAGGACAGGACTGTCCCTGATATTGCCCTACAGGGGGGTGCTATTCTGGCCCTGATAGCCTAACCACAGACCACCCGCCCTGATAAGAGCAACCCCATCCGGAACCTTACCCTATATAAAAATGGCCCTAGTAAGCCCCTAGCCCCAAGGCCCTGACTTCCAGGTGATCACTATATAGATCTATGTGTTTTTGACTTATTATAATAGTATAAGTATATTGCACCCCTCTGTGTATCACACATATCAATAGCACACCTATACTTAGCTATGCTTAAAAATACTTTTGTGGCCCTATTAGCTAGCGTTTTGTGTCCCTAACAGTCTGTCCCTGCCCCACACAGCAACCTCTCCCTACACTGGCAAAACAGTGAATGTAAAATGGCGGCCAGATCAGGTTTATTTATGAGGTAGGGGGTGTGTCCATGTGCTGAAATGTCTCAATTGGCTGTCCTGTACCACCTGATGGATGTGTCATGGGTCAAAATTCTTCACAATGTAAAAGAATATGGCGGGCGCAAATATCTACATATGTTCGCATGTTTGGCAATTCACGAACACGCAAAGTTCGCCGCGAAAAGCTGGACGAACCGCAAGTACATCTCTACTTATAAATTGCCGGTTCCATGCTGTCTGCTAGATTTGATTGAACTGGGGAATGGACTAGACCTCATACTGAGAGATTCTTCCTGTCACATCATCTCGGTTCCTTGCTGACTGGTTGAGGTGTGAATTTGTACGCATGTGTCCTCCTTGAAGCCAGAACCTCTGCTATCTGACAAGCAGGGGGTTGAAGTGAGAACTTATTTTGCATGTACACTGACAAAGGTGAATCAGATAAAAATCATGGCTGCCAGTAAATAGTGATCCACAGTCCTCACAGATGTTTTTATCCTCTGAAAATCCTGTTTATTTTGTACGCAAATGAGCCAGTAAGGTACCCAGAGGGGTGTCACTCTTGTAGTAAGGAGCCCATATACAATGTGTTCACCCTCAAAAGACTTAAATCCCTACCTCCAGGTCCCACTAAGCTTCGCCTATGTCTGGTTAGGCCACGCCCCCTCACATGCCTGAGACAACGGGGATTGAAAAAATGAAGGTAAAAATCTACTTCTGTCAGCTGCAGGGGTGGGAAGGAGGGTGACTTTCTCCCTGCAGCTTACACTCAGACAGCACAGTGCTGCTGTCTTACAGTGAGCTGTTCAAAAGGACACACCCCCGATCCTGTAAAGGCCACTGCTAAAGGGGCAGGCCCCTGTGTAGGTCACTGTCAAGGGGGTGGTATGCCGTGAAAGTCACTTAAAGGGGAAGGCTGCTGTAAAAGTAAAAGTTAAGGGGGTAGGCCGCTGTGGAGGTCCAATTTTAAAGGGACAGGGCACTATGGGGGGGTCAGTGTTAATGGGTGGGGGGCTGTGGAGGTCACTGTTTTGGGGGCGGGGTGCTGTAGATGTCACTGTTATAGTGGATAGTGTTGATATCTTTTAACGGCACACAAACATTAAATGAAACAGATTAAATATACCCGAAGCCGGGTCCTTCAGCTAGTACCAAATAAAAATGAAAAATTTTACAAAATGCAATATATTTCAAATATGATATGCTATTATGTCACCGTTTTTTGGTATTTTGCTTTAGTTACTGTCAACCAAGGCAGCTGAGTTTCTGGAATTAACTGGATATTTTGTCAAAAATATTGCTATTCATACAGTAGGTATGATTATTCTACAGATGCAGTACTAAGGCTCCCAAACTGAAAAAGGAAAGATGAAGATGAACATGAATCTAAAGCAACCCAAAACTAACTTACTTATGGGATTTATGTTCCCACTTATCCCTTGGTTGAACTTAATGGACTTATGTCTTTTTTCTGTATTAGCTATGTAACTATGTAATAGGCAGAACACAAGTATATGTGTAATATATCTACTGATTCAGCAAGTTTTGGGAAGCGAAGGAGTTAAAAAACATAGACTTCAGTATTAAAGTCCTGTTTTTTTTATTTTTGTAACTCAAATTAATTTGAATATAATATGTATCGGTTGCATCTTAATGAGCAAGGTAAGCAAATACCTGAATTTTGATGGTAATCCTTACTGAATGCATACATTTGGGTTTATAAGTGCAGACTTTAAAAGGAATCTGTCAGATACAAAACATCTCCTCCCTAATCTACAGTCAGACAGACAGAAAAATTTATTGAGATGACTTCCTCTTCAATATGTGTGAGGTCAGGAGTCCTCTCAATGCATTGTTCTGCTATCTTGCAGCAACACAGCATCGAAATGCAAGTACATGAAGATACAGAGGACTCCTGAATAGAGTTGAGCGAACACCTGGATGTTCGGGTTCGAGAAGTTCGGCCGAACTTCTCGGAAATGTTCGGGTTCGGGATCCGAACCCGACCCAAACTTCGTCCCGAACCCCATTGAAGTCAATGGGGACCCGAACTTTTCGGCACTAAAAAGGCTGTAAAACAGCCCAGGAAAGAGCTAGAGGGCTGCAAAAAGCAGCAACATGTAGGTAAATCCCCTGCAAACAAATGTGGATAGGGAAATGAATAAAAATAAAAATAAAATAAATAAAAATTAACCAATATCAATTGGAGAGAGGTCCCATAGCAGAGAATCTGGCTTCACGTCACCCACCACTGTAACAGTCCATTGTAATATATTTAGGCCCAGGCACCCAGGCAATGGAGAGAGGTCCCGTAACAGAGAATCTGGCTTCATGTCAGCAGAGAATCAGTCTGCATGTCATAGCAGAGAATCAGGCTTCATGTCAGCCACCAGTGCAACAGTCCATTGTCATATATTTAGGCCCAGGCACCCAGGCGGAGGAGAGAGGTCCCGTAACAGAGAATCTGGCTTCATGTCAGCAGAGAATTAGTCTGCATGTCATAGCAGAGAATCAGGCTTCACGTCAGCCACCAGTGCAACAGTCCATTGTCATATATTTAGGCCCAGGCACCCAGGCGGAGGCGAAAGGTCCCGTAACAGAGAATCTGGCTTCATGTCAGCAGAGAATCAGTCTGCATGTCATAGCAGAGAATCAGGCTTCACGTCAGCCACCACTGTAACAGTCCATTGTCATATATTTAGGCCCAGGCACCCAGGCAGAGGAGAGCGGTCCCGTAACAGAGAATCTGGCTTCATGTCAGCAGAGAATCAGTCTGCATGTCACAGCAGAGAATCAGGCTTCACGTCAGCCACCACTGTAACAGTCGCGCATCTTCCTATCACGCTCCAGTGCAGGAAGTAAGGTGGGCACATTGTCTTTGTACCGTGGATCCAGCAGGGTGGCAACCTAGTAGTCCGCACACGTTAAAATGTGGACAACTCTGCTGTCGTTGCGCAGGCACTGCAGCATGTAGTCGCTCATGTGTGCCAGGCTGCCCAGGGGTAAGGACAAGCTGTCCTCTGTGCGAGGTGTATCGTCATCGTCCTGCGTTTCCCCCCAGCCACGCACCAGTGATGGGCCCGAACTGCATTGGGTGCCACCCCACTGTGACCATGCTTCATCCTCATCCTCCTCCACCTCATCCTTGTCCTCCTCGTCCTCCAGTAGTGGGCCCTGGCTGGCCACATTTGTACCTGGCCTCTGCTGTTGCAAAAAACCTCCCTCTGAGTCACTTTGAAGAGACTGGCCTGAAAGTGCTAAAAATGACCCCTCTTCCTCCTCCTCCTCCTCCTTCTGGGCCACCTCCTCTTTCATCATCACCCTAAGTGTTTTCTCAAGGAGACATAGAAGTGGTATTGTAACGCTGATAACGGCGAGGCGGCAGCAGCAGAAGAGGTAGCAGGGGGAGCCTGAGCGACTTCCTTGTTTTTAAGGTGTTTACTCCACTGCAGTTCATGCTTTGCATGCAGGTGCCTGGTCATGCAGGTTGTGCTAAGGTTCAGAACGTTAATGCCTCGCTTCAGGCTCTGATGGCACAGCGTGCAAAACACTCAGGTCTTGTCATCAGCACATTGTTTGAAGAAGTGCCTTGCCAGGGAACTCCTTGAAGCTGCCTTTGGGGTGCTCGGTCCCAGGTGGCAGCACTCAGTAGCAGGCGGAGTCTCTTGGCGGCGGGTGTTCTGCTTTTGCCCACTGCTCCCTCTTTTGCAACGCTGTTGGCTCGGTCTCACCACTGCCTCTTCCTCCGAACTGTGAAAGTCAGTGGCACGACCTTCATTCCATGTGGGGTCTAGGACCTCATCGTCCCCTGCATCGTCTTCCACCCAGTCTTGATCCCTGACCTCCTGTTCAGTCTGCACACTGCAGAAAGATGCAGCAGTTGGCACCTGTGTTTCGTCATCATCAGAGACATGCTGAGGTGGTATTCCCATGTCCTCATCATCAGGAAACATAAGTGGTTGTGCGTCAGTGCATTCTATGTCTTCCACCGCTGGGGAAGGGCTAGGTGGATGCCCTTGGGAAACCCTGCCAGCGGAGTCTTCAAGCAGCATAAGAGACTGCTGCATAACTTGAGGCTCAGACAGTTTCCCTGGTATGCATGGGGGTGATGTGACAGACTGATGGGCTTGGTTTTCAGGCGCCATCTGTGCGCTTTCTGCAGAAGACTGGGTGGGAGATAATGTGAACGTGCTGGATCCACTGTCGGCCACCCAATTGACTAATGCCTGTACCTGCTCAGGCCTTACCATGGTTAGAACGGCATTGGGCCCCACCAAATATCGCTGTAAATTATGGCGGCTACTGGGACCTGAGGTAGTTGGACGTGTGGCTGTGGCAGAACGGCCACGTCCTCTCCCAGCACCAGAGGGTCCACTAACACCACCACGACCATGTCCGCGTCCTTTACTAGATGATTTCCTTATTGTTATCGTTCACCACAACAACAAAAATATTATTTGGCCCAATGTATTGAATTCAAATTCAGGCCTTTTTTTTAAAGACACCTAACACTATCTGGCTATCTATTTAGGTACGGTATTACACTAATACACGCACAGCAGTAACCACAGATTTAGCTGACTATAAATGTGAGGCCTATTATTTAGGCGCTGGGTGACAGGTATACGTTTACAGACAGAATTAGACTGGGATATGCATAGTAGCGTGTGTTTGAAGTTATTGAGAACGACCCTATCTGCACCTTGAATCTAATATACCCTTTTAGGGATAAATTTAAAGTAGGCCTGATACAGCAGAAACCACTAATTTAGAGAACTGCTAAATTGGGAATTGTATTTCAACCCAGAACAAAAACTGTGCTTTGACTGACACTAAATAACTTGACCAGCTACAGCAATAACCACAGATTTGGATGACTATAAATTTGAGGCCTATTATTTAGGCGCTGGGTGACAGGTATACGTTTACAGACAGAATTAGACTGGGATATGCACAGTAGCGTGTGTGTGAAGTTATTGAGAATGACCCTATCTGCACCTTGAATCTAATATACCCTTTTAGGGATAAATTTAAAGTAGGCCTGATACAGCAGAAACCACTAATTTCGAGAATTGCTAAATTCGGAATTGTATTTAAACCCAGAACAAAAACTGTGCTTTGACGGACACTAAATAACTTGACCAGCTACAGCAATAACCACAGATTTGGATGACTATAAATTTGAGGCCTATTATTTAGGCGCTGGGTGACAGGTATACGTTTACAGACAGAATTAGACTGGGATATGCACAGTAGAGTGTGTGTGAAGTTATTGAAAATGACCCTATGTGCACCTTGAATCTTATATACCCTTTTAGGGATAGATTTAAAGGAGGTCTGATACAGCAGAAACCACTAAATTAGGAAATTGCTAAATTGGGAATTGTATTTCAACCCAGAACAAAAACTGTGCTTTGATGGACACTAAATAACTTGACCAGCTACAGCAATAATGACAGATTTGGATGACTATAAATTTGAGGCCTATTATTTAGGCGCTGGGTGACAGGTATACGTTTACAGACAGAATTAGACTGGGATATGCACAGTAGAGTGTGTGTGAAGTTATTGAAAATGACCCTATGTGCACCTTGAATCTTATATACCCTTTTAGGGATAGATATACGTTTACAGTCAGAATTAGACTGGGATATGGCCAAAAAATAACCACACTATTGATGGTTAAATGCACTTGGTGTGACAGCTTGACCCTGATGTAGGATATAGCCAAAAAACAACCACACTATTGAGGGTTAAATGCACTTGGTGACAGCTTGCCCCTGATGTAGTATATGGCCAAAAAATAACCACACTATTGATGGTTAAATGCACTTGGTGTGACAGCTTCACCCTGATGTAGGATATAGCCAAAAAACAACCACACTATTGAGGGTTAAATTCATTTGGTGGCAGCTTGTCCTTGCACACCACAATACACAAAATGGCCGCCGATCACCCCAGAAAAAAGTGACTGAAAAACGCTCTGGGCAGCCTAAAAACAGTGAACAATTCAATAGCAGCAGTTCAATAATCCACAGTTGCAGATCGATCTCTAAATGAAGTCTTTTGGAGGAGTTAATCTGCCTAATCTCGCCCTAACGTCGCAGCTGCATCCTCTCCCTATACTGATCAGAGCAGAGTGACGTGCGGCGCTACGTGACTCCAGCTTTAATAGAGGCTGGGTCACATGCTGCACTGGCCTATCACAGCCATGCCAATAGTAGGCATGGCTGTGACTGCCTCTTGGGGCAAGTTGTATGACGCTTGTTGATTGGCTGCTTTGCAGCCTTTCAAAAAGCGCCAAGAAAGCGACAAACACCGAACCCAAACCCGGACTTTTAAGAAAATGTCCAGGTTCGGGTCCGTGTCACGGACACCCCAAAATTCGGTACAAACCCGAACTATACAGTTCGGGTTCGCTCATCCCTACTCCTGACCTCACAAATAGTGACCATAAAGTAATAACCTTCCAATTATCTTTCAAACGAGCGTTTCTACAGAGAGGAACCAAAATGCCAAACTTCAAAAAAGCTAACTTTAGCCAACTAAGAGAGGCCAAAGGCCTAACTAACTGGGAAAAAGTCCTAAAAAATGTAAATACAGCCACAAAATGGGATATTTTTAAAAGCATCCTAAAATCTAATTGTGAGAGGTACATACCTTATAGGAATAAAAGGCTAAGGAACAAGAAGAAAGAAGAAACCAATGTGGATAAATAGAACTGTAAAGAAGGCAATAAATGACAAAAAGAAAGCATTTAAATAACTAAAACAGGAGCGTAGTGAGGAAGCACATCAAAAAAATGGAATATGTGGGGGGGGGGGGCGGAGCCAGTGCCGGTCTAAGATGGCCGCTTGTTTCTGAGCTCCGTGACAAAGCCTGTCCATAGCACAAGCAACTAGAAGCTGCGAACCCGAAAATTGTCAAACTTGGGAACCCTAAAGCAGGAGAACACCCGAGTACCAACAAGAGTCACATCTCGGGAGGAGATATGGATAAGTTTATCAGAAAAGCTGCCTCTTCGTTCGTTGCCCGTGACTCCAAGAAGGCGCCGGCGCCACCACACAAAGCCGGCCTGCAGGACAAATCGGAGGATGAAAGCGATACAGAGGAGCTTCAAGGTAGGGGAGCTCTCCCAATCACCAGGAATTACCTGAAAAACACTCTAAATAAAGCCCTAGAGCCCCTGCTAAATGAATTTGCTGCCTTACGCCAAGATATGAGGCAGGTGGGCAATCGAGTGGAAGTGCTCGAAAACCACCAAACTCAGATCCTAGAAAACCACTAAACATCAGAGGGCCGTTTCATCCTCATTTAAAAAATGCAGCACTTACCTAAACGAACTGCACAATGCTCTTGAGGATCAAGAAAATAGGAGACGCTGGAACAACCTGCGCCTCAGAGGGATCCCGGAGACCGTTCTGCCTGGTGACATCCCGGCTGCAGTTGTCTCCCTCTGCTCCTCACTGCTTGGCCCAGAGTTTGCCCTGGAGATCATTATTGAAAGAGCTCATAGAGCCTTGCGACCGAAACCTAAACCAGAAGATCCCCCTAGGGATGTAATTTGTAAATTTCCCAACTTTCAAGTTAAGTCAGCTGTGCAAGAAGCTGCAAGGAACAGATCTGATATCCTATTTGAAGGTGCTCAAGTGACTGTTTACCAGGATCTAGCCCCCTCCACTTTAAGGAAGCGCAAAACACTTATGCCTTTAACGCAGTGGCTACGGGCTAATAGAATCCTATATAAATTGAACTTTCCCTTTGGTCTCTCTTTCTCTCAAGGAGGACGCCGCTTCAATATTTCCACACACGCTCTATCACTAGATGAATACTTTGCCCTGAATGCTCACCCAGATCTCTCGCCCCAAACTCTCTGGGACGCTCACAAGCCCTTTATTAGGGGTGAATTCATCAGCATTGGTTCACATCTGAAAAAACTCAGAGAGAATACCATAAATAATCTTCTATCTAAGATTAACAAGTTGGAGTCAACTCCCAAGCGCTCCCTGTCTGAACCCCAACTCCAAGACCTCTCCAAAGCCAGAGCTGAATTAAAAGCTTTACTGCAAGCTAAATCAGCCAAATATTATCTCAATTCACAATTCAAATACTATGCACATGGGGACAAAGCCATCAAATTTATCATGAATAGAATCAAAACCAGAAGAGCAGATAATTACATAGATCAATTATCCTCCCCCAAAGGAGAACCTGTCTATGCGTCGTTCAAAATTGCTAAGCAATTTAGAGATTTTTACGAAGAATTATACAATCTTCCACACCCCCTTTCACCTACTTCCCATTCTTCGCTGATCACCGCGTTCTTAAAATCAGCATCCTGCCCAAAATTGTCATTAGACCAGAAACAATCACTTGAGGCCCCATTTACCATGGACGAACTCTCTTTAGCCCTTTTCCCAAATGCCTCAGGGGAAGAGCCCTGGTGCAGATGGACTTTTAGAAAACAATTATTACCACATCTCCTTACTGTTTGTAACCAAACTCTTCAAGGCACCCCCTTATCCAGAGATATGACGATTGCTCATATAGCTTTAATTCCCAAAGAGGGGAAGGACACAAAATTATGCGCTAATTACTCGCCGATGATGTTATGATAATGACAACTAACCCTAAAACATCCCTCCCTAAAATCCAGGAACATTTGAAGACATATAGTGCACTTTCCAACTTTAAGATTAATGAGAGTAAATCCATCATATTGAGTACTGGTATATCCCCCCATCATAAACTTGAACTCCCCATTCAATTGTTCGTCCCCAACTATCACTTATTTAGGAGTAAAACTTAGCCCCAATATTTCAGATCTCTTTGCACTAAACTATATCCCCCTAAGAGCCTCCATTTTCAAAGCTATCGATAAAATCACCAAATCTGCTCCAACTCTCTCATGGTTTGGTAGAAAAAACCTTCTCACTTCTCTTATCATCCCCCGCCTCATTTACCTCCAGCAAGTTCTCCCTATCCCTATTGCTAATTCTTATTACACCTCCCTTAAAAAAAAATTCAGAGCCTTTTTATGTAATGGGAAAAAAGCCAGACTTTCCTACTCTTTCCTGTCTAGATCCCGTACTGTAGGTGGAATAGGACTCCCTGACTCGGAACTCTATGGGAAAGACATTCTGCTTTCCAGAATCACTGATTGGCTTAGAAATTCAAGAAGCAAATCCTGGGTGGCACTGGAACAATGTATCTTGGGAATGCCAGCTCGGGCTTTATGCCTGGGTCACAATACCCCGCCTCAAATCAATTTACAGACCTTCCCAGTAATAAAAGCCACTTTGGAAGCTTGGAAATGGTTGAACTATTCTCATTGCTCTGTACCTTTTCCTTCTCCCCTAATCAATATAAGTGATATATTAGGCTCATCCTCCATTGGGCCACGCCACTCCTCCTCTAAATTAGTTAGATCCTCTACATTGCCAATCTCTCACCTCCTCGAATCCCAAGGTTCGTTACTATCAATGGACACCATCAAAACCCTATTAAATCCACAACCCTGTGATTTTGCCCTAATACCACTTATTAAATCTTTTGTTAAAAAAAAACACCAACATGAAAGGTGAGCTTTTACGCCCCCTAACTTGGTTCAAGGCTTTAATAGTTAACCCCAACTCCCCAAAAAAGCTCATCTCATTGATTTATAATAAACTAAGATCCCCTCCCTATCCCCCCCCCCCCCCCCCCAATTGTCAAGCCATCATTCATCCGTTCTTGGGAAAAAGACACTGGGGTCGATATACCTCTCTCGAGTCTACCCGCACTTTTAGAAACCCCTCATAAATCCTCAAGATGTATCTGGGTCCAGGAAAATGGGTACAAAATTCTGTCTCAATGGTACATTACCCCAATTAAGTCCTCGCACATCAATAAATCTTCCTCCAACAAGTGTTAGAGATGCCAAGAGGAAGAAGGCTCGTTTCTTCACATTTGGTGGCTTTGCCCCCCTATTAAAAAGTGGTGGTCAGATATTATTCAGATTTGTAATTCTATCTGTTCTGCCTCTGTTAAAATATCCCCTTATGGAGCCCTGCTTTCCTACTTCAATGAAAGTACTATTCCCTCCCCATCATTTCTCTTCAAACAACTTTTGATAGCGGCCCGCCTTCTAATACCCAAATATTGGCTACAAACCAATGTCCCCACGGTGGAGCAGTGGAAGCTAAAGGTTGATCAAATCTACAGTTTCGAGGAGCTTGCTTCCTGGGAAGCTCGAAATCACCCGACTTTTATTAAACGTTGGGCCCCATGGACTAATTATAGGTTTCTTAGGACCTAATTATCACTTAGCTTTAAAGCACTGGTATTTTTCAGCCCCACCTTTTGATGCTCCACTGCTAAACTGTGTTGGGCCTTATTGGTGTCACCATTAGATGGCAGAAGGAAAAAGTCTGGCCGACCTCTAACATCTCATATTCCTTCAAGTAGGGTAGAGGATATTGACTAGGAAGGTCCCTCACTTTGAACCCCTGTCTATCTGGTTTCTACTTGGTCACTATCCAAATTAGGAAATGTATTGTCTAATAGGACGGTGTTTGTCTCCCTAAGTTTTGATTTGTACAATATGTATTCCTGTATCCACATAATTGTAATCAAATGCTACTATTTTCCATTCTCGCTATTCAATGCTATCTTGGAGGATCTCAATGAAAACAAGCAAATAACATCATATCAGCATAGCTTCATGAGGGATCGGTCATTTCAAACTAATTTAATCAGTTTCTATGAGGAGGTAAGTTCTAAACTTGACAGCGGCGAATCAATGGATGTCGTATATCTGCACTTCTCCAAAGCATTTGACACTGTATCACCTAAAGATTAGTATATAAAATGAGAATGCTCGGACTGGGAGAAAACATCTGTATGTGGGTAACTGGCTCAATGATAGAAAACAGAGGATGGTTATTAACGGTACATACTCAGATTGGGTCACTGTCACTAGTGGAGTACCTCAGGGGTCAGTACTGAGCCGTATTCGCTTCAATATATTTATTAATGATCTTGTAGAAGGCTTGCATAGTAAAGTATCAATTTTTGCAGATGACACTAAACTGTGTGAAGTAATTTACACTGATGAGGACAGTATACTGCTACAGATGGATCTGGATAGATTGGAGGCTTGGGCAGATAAGTGGCAGATGAGGTTTAACACTGACAAATGTAAGGTTATGCACATGGAAAGGAAAAATGCAAGTCACCCGTGCATATTAAATGGTAAAACACTGGGTAACACTGACATGGAAAAGGACCTAGGAATTTTAATAAACAGCAAACTAAGCAGTAAAAAACAGTGTCAGGCAGCTGCTGCCAAGGCCAGTAAGATAATGGGTTGCATCAAAAGGGGCATAGATGCCCGTGATGAGAACATAGTCCTACCGCTTTACAAATCACTAGTCAGACCCAAATGGAGTACTGTGTACAGTTCTGGGCTCCAGTGAACAAAGCAGACATAGCAGAGCTGGAGAGGGTCCAGAGGAGGGCAGCTAAAGTAATAACTGGAATAAGGGAACTAGAGTACCCTGAAAGATTATCAACATTAGGGTTATTCACTTTAGAAAAAAGATGACTGAGGGGAGATCTAATTACTATGTATAAATATATCAGGGGTCAGTACAGAGATCTATCCCATCATCTATTTATCCCCAGGACTGTGACGAGGGGACATCCTCTGCGTCTGGAGGAAAGAAGGTTTGTACACAAACATAGAAGAGGATTCTTTACGGTAAGAGCAGTGAGAATATGGAACTCTCTGCCTGAGGAGGTGGTGATGGTGAGTACAATAAAGGAATTCAAGAGGGGCCTGGATGTATTTCTGGAGTGTAATAATATTACAGGCTATAGCTACTAGAGAGCAGTTGATGATCCAGGGAGTTATTCTGATTGCCTGATTGGAGTCGGGAAGGAATTTTTTATTCCCCTAAAGTGGGGAAAATTGGCTTCTACCTCACATTTTTTTTTTTTTTTTGCCTTCCTCTGGATCAACTTGCAGGATAACAGGCCGAACTGGATGAACAAATTTATTTTTTCGGCCTTATATACTATGTTACTATGTTACAAATGACGAATCAGACTCAGCTTCATTTATACAATACATCCCTTGCTCTAATTTTGGAGCTGACGGATTCCCATCCCTGACTTTTTACACATGCAATATGCAATTGCTCTACATGCACTTGGGTCAGCATTTCAAACTGTATTTCCCCCTGGAGATCTTTTGCGATTCTATGTATACATTTCAAGCATTGATATATACAGTACTGTAATGAGAAGCATTCTCTGTGGACCACTTGGATAATGCTCAGATGAAGTGGTCTCTGCTTGTACTGATAACTGAAGAGCTATGTACAGCATCTCTCCGCATCCCATATTGTAAATTTAGAAACATAATTGCATACTGTTAAGTGTATTGAAATAGAATTAAGTGGAGACTTTTACCGCACTGTAAAACTGAATTCTGCGTGGATTTCTAGTTGAGTCACAGGGAGTTAATAAAAGTTTGTTTTTACATTCTAACTAGAACTTTACATGGAGTACCTTACTAGGTCACATCTTTATATGGAGCCATGCTGCCATCTACTGGCTGACAAAGGGACCTCTGTGTCTGAAAAAGTTTTTTAAAGGATATTGGTCTTAGGTGCAATTTACGGACCGCACAACATTCTATGGTCATTGGCATGAGCCCTTAGAAATATAATGTAAATTAACATATAAAGGTTCAGGATTCTTGAAGCAGTTTTGGAAGCCAAAACCAGGATGAATAAAAAAAAGAGAAGGGGTTCTCCGAGCTTTTAATATTGATGACCTATCCTCAGGATAGGTCGTCAATATCAGAACAGCGAGGGTTCGACACCCGGCACCCCTGCCGATCAGCTGTATGAAGGGAATGCTTGCACACGTGCCGTTGCAGGAGATGGCATGCGGGCACTGTGCGTGCCTTCCCTTCATACTGCTGATTCGATCTGATATTGATGACCTATCCTGAGGATAAGTCATCAATATTGAAAGCCCAGAGAATGCCTTTAATTCTTTCTTTCCTTCTATGATCCACTCTAGATTTCGGCTTCCATAACTGCATCTAAAAACCTGAATATGTGGACAAACCTTAAGTGTGATTTTTAAAAATGATTATTTTATACTTTGTCCGAATGGTTTCCCCCCCCCCCCCCCCCTTTTTTGGAAGACAGATAGGCTTTAACCACTTCCCCCCAGTGCATTACAGAACAGGGTGGGTTTTTAAAGATGACACGGCTCGCAAGGGCAGCTGGAGCCATAGTCGTCAGGTGTAGTGATAGCCTTGCAGTTCGCCCGGTGGTCGGTTCGCGGCGAACTTTGCTAGTTCGCGATTTGCCGAACATGCGAACATATGGCAATATTCGCGCCCGCCATATTCTTTTACATTGTGAAGAACTTTGACCCATGATACATCCATCAGGTGATACAGAACAGCCAATTGAAAAGTTTCAGAACATGGACATACCCCCTACCTTATAAAAAGACCCGATCTGGCCGTCACTGTAGGGAAATGTTACTGTGTGGAGCAGGGACAGACTGTTAGGGACAAAAACACTATCAAATAGGTCCACAAAAGTCCTTTTAAGGACTGGTACAGGTGTGCTATTGATAGCTGAGACTTACTGAGGGGTGTAATATACTTTCTAACATAGAAAGCATATTATAGTGGATTTGTATTGTGCAGCAGTGGTGAGCGGTTCTGCAGCGATACTGCAGCTACAGAGTGACAAACGCAATTAGAAAAAATATGTGATATACCAGTCGCCCCCCAAAAAACTGATAGAAGCGGGGTGTTATATACCAATTATATACTTTCTATATAGTGCATTTGGGTACAGCAGCATTTGTTTGCTATTGGAAAAAATAATTATAACTGGTGTGCGCATGCAAGGAACGCGAAAATTATATTGCTGATATCTTGCATTAAAAAAAGATAATGGATGGAGATTGCAAATTCAAATAATACTGGTATGTCACTGTCCATGTTGTGGGACTATTTGTGCACTTCTAGTAATTATTTCTTGGCTGAAAATATAAGCTGAAGGTATTTCAGGTTCGCCTGCCATTAAAATGAATAGGGAAGAAGGGTAGTTGAGCGGCACTCCTTTAGATAATCGGCGGTGCTCAGTGGTAAGGGTGCATAACTTGATATCAAAGAACCACGGCACTCAATAGCTGCTTATGAATCAGTTGTTTTCTTTTTCTTTTTTCTTTATATATCTTTTTTCATTTTTATATATCCATCCAAAAAATTAGTAAGCCACTGGCCAACGTTTCGGTCTATTTGACCTTGTTCACGGCCTAATATGTGGATAAGTTATAAATTATAAATTAATAATTACATATACAATAATAGTAAATAGTTCTTGGTTAAATCACATGATATAGTTAACAAAGTATTAGTGATTGCGTCATTCTTGAGAAAAAGTCTCTATCGTATCTAGGAGAATACATAAAACGGACCAAATACATATAGACATATATAACATCATTTGGTAATCTATCAATAATATGGTGAGGCATAGAGTGCAAGTAGTAGTCTGAAATGGAACTCTGTAATAGGGATTTCCAGATGGCATTGATGTATGGTATCTGTGAAGTCCAAATAGTATAATGTTAAATATAGACCCAGACGGTGTTACAATCATTCAGGTGATGTAAATAGTATAGTATAGTATAGACCACTTAAATATGTTGCTGATAAACTAGGATAAGAGTAATGGCTACAGAAGTAGTATCCAATAGGAGTGGCATAAATAGTAATACTGGCAAGGTCCTGTATACATAGCATCTGGGAGCGCACATACCTTAGTCTGCATAGTCATGGAGTTCTGGGATGGTGTGGGGACGCTACGAGTCTGTTCGTTTTATGAGGTAGAAATACAGAAATCAAAGTCTCTATTTAACCCACGGGGTGCCAAGGTGTTAAGTTCGAAGATCCAATACGCCTCACGTTGTTTTAAGCGTAATACATGCGCATCCTCATACGTCGTCTATCTAATCCGTTGCCCGTGCGGACTGGCATATGTAGGCGAAACCACCCAAAGTGTACGGGACCGCATTTCTAAGCATAAATCGGATATCCGTTGCCAAAAAACTGAACTACCTGTACCACACCATTTCATCTCTGCCAATCACCAGATCAATCAATTAAAGTTCCAAATTCTCGAACAAGTAGGATCGGCGAGACGCGGAGGCAACAGGATAGCACACTTAAAACAACGTGAGGCGTATTGGATTTTCGAACTTAACACCTTGGCACCCCGTGGGTTAAATAGAGACTTTGATTTCTGTATTTCTTGACTACTGTATTTCTTGATTCTCTACATGCCAGCAATTTATTCCGTTTTCCATTTACAAGTTATTGTTGAATATACTGTATATATGAGAGACAATATATGATTCCAGATATTAATCTTCTTTTTCTCCCCCCCCCCCCTCCCTCCTCTTTATTTTCTATAGGTGAAATGACCACTGTTACACAGGTAGTATTATGCCACCACCAGGGCCGGCGTCATAACCCGGCATCCCCGGGCAAGTGCCGGGGCCCAATGCTCCTGGGGGGGCCCACTGAGCTGCTATGAGCACTTCCATCAATACAGATGGGAGCTCTCACTGCTGTCACTTCACTTACGCAGTACCCCTTTGGTGGGGCCCTCTGAGCTGCAGAGACTCAGACACGCCCCCTCTACACAGGACACACCCCCTCTACACAGGACACACTCTGCCTGAGGAGAGAGACCGAGGGCTGGAGCTGGAGCTGAAGACAGTCTGTGAGTGAGTCTGCAGTCTGCACTGTGAATGTCTCTTGTCTGTGGGACAGAAGGGGGGGTCTCTTCGATCGGCTGCTGCTTCATTCTATTTAGTTGTGTTACTGTTTCATTAAGCAGTTTGCCCCCATGACACCTGCCCCCCCCCCCCCATATCCTGTCCTATCTCATCCTCATGGGGCCCCTGCTGTCTCCTTTCCTCCCTCATGTATCCAGAGCTCCTGTTTCACCCTCCTATCTCCTGTTGTTTCCCTGCACAGACCTCCTGCCCCTACTTGTATGAATCCCCCTCAGAGCCCCTTCCCCCTACTTGCTGTGTCCACCCCTCCTGTCCACCCAGGGCCCCTGTCTCACTCCTCTGCCTCTCATTATAGTGGCATCTGAACAGCATTCACCATAAGGACCTTCTAACGTCACAGGGTCATGTGACTGTGCCCCCCACCCCGTACTGTGCCCACTTATACCCTGCATTGTGCACTCTTACCACACCCTGTGCAGTGCCCATAGTCATTCCCTGTACTGTGCCCTCTTATACCCTTTTATCCGGTCACTGTATGGTGGTTTTATCATTGTATGGCGGTGTTATCACTATATGGCGGTGGTATCCAATAACTGCATGGCCATAACTGTATCCCTTTCCCTGCCCACGCCATCCTTTTTTAGACCTGGCATGAGCGGGAAAAGATACAGATTGCAGTGCTAAGGACCTTTGTGCCACAATCTGTGTCAGAAATACGCCTAAGTCTAGTTTCACACTAGCGTTCGGCTGTCCGCTCGTGAGCTCCGTTTGAAGGGGCTCACGAGCGGACCCGAACGGATCCGTCCAGCCCTGATGCAGTCTGAATGGATGCGGATCCGCTCAGACTGCATCAGTCTGGCGGCGTTCAGCCTCCGCTCCGCTCAGCAGGCGGACACCTGAACGCTGCTTGCAGCGTTCGGGTGTCCGCCTGGCCGTGCGGAGGCATGCGGATCCGTCCAGACTTACAATGTAAGTCAATAGGGACGGATCCGTTTGAAGATGCCACAATATGGCTCAATCTTCAAGCGGATCCGTCCCCCATTGACTTTCAATGTAAAAGTCTGGACGGATCTGCTCAGGCTAATTTCACACTTAGCTTTTTTTTTGCCAATTTAATGCAGACGGATCCGTTCTGAACGGAGCCTCCGTCTGCATTAATATGATCGGATCCGTTCAGAACGGATCCGATCGAACGCTAGTGTGAAAGTAGCCTAAGGCTACTTTCACACCTGCGTTTAGGTGCGGATTCGTCTGGTATCTGCACAGACGGATCCGCACCTATAATGCAAACGCTTACATCCGTTCAGAACGTATACGTTTGCATGATAATGCAAACGGATCCGTTTAGACTTTACATTGAAAGTCAATGGGGGACGGATCAGTTTTAAAATTCAGCCATATTGTGTCAACTTCAAACGGATCCGTCCCCATTGACTTACATTGTAAGTCTGGATGGATCCGCGCGCCTCCGCACGGCCAGGCGGACACCCGAACGCTGCAAGCAGCGTTCAGGTGTCCGCCTGCTGAGCGGAGCGGAGGACAGACTGTGCCAGACTGATGCATTCTGAGCGGATCCGCATCCACTCAGAATGCATTAGGGCTGGACGAATCCGTTCGGGGCCGCTTGTGAGTAGGGATGAGCGAACTCGAACTGTATAGTTCGGGTTCGTACCGAATTTTGGGGTGTCCGTGACACGGACCCGAACCCGGACATTTTCGTAAAAGTCCGGGTTCGGGTTCGGTGTTCGTCGCTTTCTTGGCGCTTTTGTGACGCTTTCTTGGCGCTTTTTGAAAGGCTGCAAAGCAGCCAATCAACAAGCGTCATACTACTTGCCCCAAGAGGCCATCACAGCCATGCCTACTATTGGCATGGCTGTGATTGGCCAGAGCACCATGTGACCCAGCCTCTATTTAAGCTGGAGTCACATAGCGCCGCCCGTCACTCTGCTCTGATTAGCGTAGGGAGAGGTTGCGGCTGCGACAGTAGGGCGAGATTAGGCAGATTAACTCCTCCAAAGGACTTGATTAACTGATCGATCTGCAGCTGTGGATCATTGAGCTGCTGATCCTCAATTGCTCACTGTTTTTAGGCTGCCCAGACCGTTTGTCAGTCACATTTTTCTGGGGTGATCGGCGGCCATTTTGTGTCTTGTGGTGCGCCAGCACAAGCTGCGACCAAGTGCATTTAACCCTCAATGGTGTGGTTGTTTTTTGGCTAAAGCCTACATCAGGGTGAAGCTGTCACACCAAGTGCATTTAACCAGCAATAGTCTGTTCATTTTTTGGCCATATACAAAATCAGGGGCAAGCTGCGCCTGTCACCAAGTGCATTTAACCCTCAATGGTGTGGTTGTTTTTTGGCTAAAGCCTACATCAGGGTGAAGCTGTCACACCAAGTGCATTTAACCAGCAATAGTCTGTTCATTTTTTGGCCATATACAAAATCAGGGGCAAGCTGCGCCTGTCACCAAGTGCATTTAACCCTCAATGGTGTGGTTGTTTTTTGGCTAAAGCCTACATCAGGGTGAAGCTGTCACACCAAGTGCATTTAACCAGCAATAGTCTGTTCATTTTTTGGCCATATACAAAATCAGGGGCAAGCTGCGCCTGTCACCAAGTGCATTTAACCCTCAATGGTGTGGTTGTTTTTTGGCTAAAGCCTACATCAGGGTGAAGCTGTCACACCAAGTGCATTTAACCAGCAATAGTCTGTTCATTTTTTGGCCATATACAAAATCAGGGGCAAGCTGCGCCTGTCACCAAGTGCATTTAACCCTCAATGGTGTGGTTGTTTTCTGGCTAAAGCCTACATCAGGGTGAAGCTGTCACACCAAGTGCATTTAACCAGCAATAGTCTGTTTATTTTTTGGCCATATACTACATCAGGGGCAAGCTGCGCCCGTCACCAAGTGCATTTAACCCTCAGTAGTGTGGTTGGTCAAGCTGTGACACCAAGTGCATTTAACCAGCAATAGTCTGTTCATTTTTTGGCCATATACAAAATCAGGGGCAAGCTGCGCCTGTCACCAAGTGCATTTAACCCTCAATGGTGTGGTTGTTTTCTGGCTAAAGCCTACATCAGGGTGAAGCTGTCACACCAAGTGCATTTAACCAGCAATAGTCTGTTTATTTTTTGGCCATATACTACATCAGGGGCAAGCTGCGCCCGTCACCAAGTGCATTTAACCAGCAATAGTGTGGTTATTTTTTGGCCATATCCCAGTCTAATTCTGTCACTAAATCCATACCGGTCACCCAGCGCCTAAATACTAGGCCTCAAATTTATATCCCGCTAAATCTCTCGTTACCGCTGTCCTGTTGTAGCTGGGAAAGTTATTTAGTGTCCGTCAAAGCACATTTTTTGTTCTGGGTTGAAGTACAATTCCCAATTTAGCAATTTCATAATTTAGTGGTTTCTGCTATATCAGAGCTATTTGAAATCTATCCCTAAAAGGGTATATAATATTCAAGGTGCACATTGGGTCATTCAGAATAACTTCACACACACCCGCTACTGTGTATTTTCAAGTCTAATTCTGTCACTAAACCCATACCTGTCACCCAGCGCCTAAATACTAGGCCTCAAATTTATATCCTGCTAAATCTCTCGTTACCGCTGTCCTGTTGTAGCTGGGAAAGTTATTTAGTGTCCGTCAAAGCACATTTTTTGTTCTGGGTTGAAGTACAATTCCCAATTTAGCAATTTCATAATTTAGTGGTTTCTGCTATATCAGAGCTATTTGAAATCTATCCCTAAAAGGGTATATAATATTCAAGGTGCACATTGGGTCATTCAGAATAACTTCACACACACCCGCTACTGTGTATTTTCAAGTCTAATTCTGTCACTAAACCCATACCTGTCACCCAGCGCCTAAATACTAGGCCTCAAATTTATATCCTGCTAAATCTCTCGTTACCGCTGTCCTGTTGTAGCTGGGAAAGTTATTTAGTGTCCGTCAAAGCACATTTTTTGTTCTGGGTTGAAATACAATTCCCAATTTAGCAATTTCATAATTTAGTGGTTTCTGCTATATCAGAGCTATTTGAAATCTATCCCTAAAAGGGTAGATCATATTGAAGGTGCACATAGGGTCATTCAGAATAACTTCACACACACCCGCTACTGTGTATTTCCAAGTCTAATTCTGTCACTAAACCCATACCTGTCACCCAGCGCCTAAATACTAGGCCTCAAATTTATATCCCGCTAAATCTCTCGTTACCGCTGTCCTGTTGTAGCTGGGAAAGTTATTTAGTGTCCGTCAAAGCACATTTTTTGTTCTGGGTTGAAGTACAATTCCCAATTTAGCAATTTCATAATTTAGTGGTTTCTGCTATATCAGAGCTATTTGAAATCTATCCCTAAAAGGGTATATAATATTCAAGGTGCACATTGGGTCATTCAGAATAACTTCACACACACCCGCTACTGTGTATTTTCAAGTCTAATTCTGTCACTAAACCCATACCTGTCACCCAGCGCCTAAATACTAGGCCTCAAATTTATATCCTGCTAAATCTCTCGTTACCGCTGTCCTGTTGTAGCTGGGAAAGTTATTTAGTGTCCGTCAAAGCACATTTTTTGTTCTGGGTTGAAGTACAATTCCCAATTTAGCAATTTCATAATTTAGTGGTTTCTGCTATATCAGAGCTATTTGAAATCTATCCCTAAAAGGGTATATAATATTCAAGGTGCACATTGGGTCATTCAGAATAACTTCACACACACCCGCTACTGTGTATTTTCAAGTCTAATTCTGTCACTAAACCCATACCTGTCACCCAGCGCCTAAATACTAGGCCTCAAATTTATATCCTGCTAAATCTCTCGTTACCGCTGTACTGTTGTTGCTGGGCAAGATATTTAGTGTCCGTCAAAGCACATTTTTTGTTCTGGGTTGAAATACAATTCCCAATTTAGCAATTTCATAATTTAGTGGTTTCTGCTATATCAGAGCTATTTGAAATCTATCCCTAAAAGGGTATATAATATTCAAGGTGCACATTGGGTCATTCAGAATAACTTCACACACACCCGCTACTGTGTATTTCCAAGTCTAATTCTGTCACTAAACCCATACCTGTCACCCAGCGCCTAAATACTAGGCCTCAAATTTATATCCCGCTAAATCTGTCCCTAGTGCTGTAGCTGGGCGAGTTATTTAGTGTCCGTTCAAGCACATTTCTTGTTCTGGGTTGAAATACAATTCCCAATTTAGCAATTTCATAATTTAGTGGTTTCTGCTATATCAGAGCTATTTGAAATCTATCCCTAAAAGGGTATATAATATTCAAGGTGCACATAGGGTCATTCAGAATAACTTCACACACCCGCTACTGTGCATTTCCAAATCTAATTCTGTCACTAAACCCATACCTGTCACCCAGCGCCTAAATACTAGGCCTCAAATTTATATCCCGCTAAATCTCTCGTTACCGCTGTCCTGTTGTGGCTGGGAAAGTTATTTAGTGTCCGTCAAAGCACATTTTTTGTTCTGGGTTGAAATACAATTCCCAATTTAGCAATTTCATAATTTAGTCGTTTCTGCTATATCAGAGCTATTTGAAATCTATCCCTAAAAGGGTAGATCATATTGAAGGTGCACATAGGGTCATTCAGAATAACTTCACACACACGCTTCTGTGCATTTCCAAGTCTAATTCTGTCACTAAATCCATACCGGTCACCCAGCGCCTAAATACTAGGCCTCAAATTTATATCCCGCTGAATTTGAATACAATACATTGGGCCAAATAATATATTTGTTGTTGTGGTGAACCATAACAATGAGAAAAACATCTAGTAAGGGACGCGGACGTGGACATGGTCGTGGTGGTGTTAGTGGACCCTCTGGTGCTGGGAGAGGACGTGGCCGTTCTGCCACATCCACACGTCCTAGTGTACCAACTACCTCAGGTCCCAGTAGCCGCCAGAATTTACAGCGATATATGGTGGGGCCCAATGCCGTTCTAAGGATGGTAAGGCCTGAGCAGGTACAGGCATTAGTCAATTGGGTGGCCGACAGTGGATCCAGCACGTTCACATTATCTCCCACCCAGTCTTCTGCAGAAAGCGCACAGATGGCGCCTGAAAACCAACCCCATCAGTCTGTCACATCACCCCCATGCATACCAGGGAAACTGTCTCAGCCTCAAGTTATGCAGCAGTCTCTTATGCTGTTTGAAGACTCCGCTGGCAGGGTTTCCCAAGGGCATCCACCTAGCCCTTCCCCAGCGGTGAAAGACATAGAATGCACTGACGCACAACCACTTATGTTTCCTGATGATGAGGACATGGGAATACCACCTCAGCATGTCTCTGATGATGACGAAACACAGGTGCCAACTGCTGCGTCTTTCTGCAGTGTGCAGACTGAACAGGAGGTCAGGGATCAAGACTGGGTGGAAGACGATGCAGGGGACGATGAGGTCCTAGACCCCACATGGAATGAAGGTCGTGCCACTGACTTTCACAGTTCGGAGGAAGAGGCAGTGGTGAGACCGAGCCAACAGCGTAGCAAAAGAGGGAGCAGTGGGCAAAAGCAGAACACCCGCCGCCAAGAGACTCCGCCTGCTACTGACCGCCGCCATCTGGGACCGAGCACCCCAAAGGCAGCTTCAAGGAGTTCCCTGGCATGGCACTTCTTCAAACAATGTGCTGACGACAAGACCCGAGTGGTTTGCACGCTGTGCCATCAGAGCCTGAAGCGAGGCATTAACGTTCTGAACCTGAGCACAACCTGCATGACCAGGCACCTGCATGCAAAGCATGAACTGCAGTGGAGTAAACACCTTAAAACCAAGGAAGTCACTCAGGCTCCCCCTGCTACCTCTTCTGCTGCTGCCGCCTCGGCCTATTCTGCTGCTGCCGCCTCGGCCTCTTCCTCCGCCTCTGGAGGAACGTTGGCACCTGCCGCCCAGCAAACAGGGGATGTACCACCAACACCACCACCACCACCTCCGTCACCAAGCGTCTCAACCATGTCACACGCCAGCGTTCAGCTCTCCATCTCACAAACATTTGATAGAAAGCGTAAATTCCCACCTAGCCACCCTCGATCCCTGGCCCTGAATGCCAGCATTTCTAAACTACTGGCCTATGAAATGCTGTCATTTAGGCTGGTGGACACAGACAGCTTCAAACAGCTCATGTCGCTTGCTGTCCCACAGTATGTTGTTCCCAGCCGGCACTACTTCTCCAAGAGAGCCGTGCCTTCCCTGCACAACCAAGTATCCGATAAAATCAAGTGTGCACTGCGCAACGCCATCTGTAGCAAGGTCCACCTAACCACAGATACGTGGACCAGTAAGCACGGCCAGGGACGCTATATCTCCCTAACTGCACACTGGGTAAATGTAGTGGCAGCTGGGCCCCAGGCGGAGAGCTGTTTGGCGCACGTCCTTCCGCCGCCAAGGATCGCAGGGCAACATTCTTTGCCTCCTGTTGCCACCTCCTCCTTCTCGGCTTCCTCCTCCTCTTCTTCCACCTGCTCATCCAGTCAGCCACACACCTTCACCACCAACTTCAGCACAGCCCGGGGTAAACGTCAGCAGGCCATTCTGAAACTCATATGTTTGGGGGACAGGCCCCACACCGCACAGGAGTTGTGGCGGGGTATTGAACAACAGACCGACGAGTGGTTGCTGCCGGTGAGCCTCAAGCCCGGCCTGGTGGTGTGTGATAATGGGCGAAATCTCGTTGCAGCTCTGGGACTAGCCAATTTGACGCACATCCCTTGCTTGGCGCATGTGCTGAATTTGGTGGTGCAGAAGTTCATTCACAACTACCCCGACATGTCAGAGCTGCTGCATAAAGTGCGGGCCGTCTGTTCGCGCTTCCGGCGTTCACATCCTGCCGCTGCTCGCCTGTCTGCGCTACAGCGTAACTTCGGCCTTCCCGCTCACCGCCTCATATGCGACGTGCCCACCAGGTGGAACTCCACCTTGCACATGCTGGACAGACTGTGCGAGCAGCAGCAGGCCATAGTGGAGTTTCAGCTGCAGCACGCACGGGTCAGTCGCACTACAGAACAGCACCACTTCACCACCAATGACTGGGCCTCCATGCGAGACCTGTGTGCCCTGTTGCGCTGTTTCGAGTACTCCACCAACATGGCCAGTGGCGATGACACCGTTATCAGCGTTACAATACCACTTCTATGTCTCCTTGAGAAAACACTTAGGGCGATGATGGAAGAGGAGGTGGCCCAGGAGGAGGAGGAGGAGGAGGAGGAAGAGGGGTCATTTTTAGCACTTTCAGGCCAGTCTCTTCGAAGTGACTCAGAGGGAGGTTTTTGGCAACAGCAGAGGCCAGGTACAAATGTGGCCAGCCAGGGCTTACTACTGGAGGACGAGGAGGACGAGGATGAGGAGGAGGTGGAGGAGGATGAGGATGAAGCATGGTCACAGCGGGGTGGCACCCAACGCAGCTCGGGTCCATCACTGGTGCGTGGCTGGGGGGAAAGGCAGGACGATGACGATACGCCTCCCACAGAGGACAGCTTGTCCTTACCCCTGGGCAGCCTGGCACACATGAGCGACTACATGCTGCAGTGCCTGCGCAACGACAGCAGAGTTGCCCACATTTTAACCTGTGCGGACTACTGGGTTGCCACCCTGCTGGATCCACGCTACAAAGACAATGTGCCCACCTTACTTCCTGCACTGGAGCGTGATAGGAAGATGCGCGAGTACAAGCGCACGTTGGTAGACGCGCTACTGAGAGCATTCCCAAATGTCACAGGGGAACAAGTGGAAGCCCAAGGCCAAGGCAGAGGAGGAGCAAGAGGTCGCCAAGGCAGCTGTGTCACGGCCAGCTCCTCTGAGGGCAGGGTTAGCATGGCAGAGATGTGGAAAACTTTTGTCAACACGCCACAGCTAACTGCACCACCACCTGATACGCAACGTGTTAGCAGGAGGCAACATTTCACTAACATGGTGGAACAGTACGTGTGCACACCCCTCCACGTACTGACTGATGGTTCGGCCCCATTCAACTTCTGGGTCTCTAAATTGTCCACGTGGCCAGAGCTAGCCTTTTATGCCTTGGAGGTGCTGGCCTGCCCGGCAGCCAGCGTTTTGTCTGAACGTGTATTCAGCACGGCAGGGGGCGTCATTACAGACAAACGCAGCCGCCTGTCTACAGCCAATGTGGACAAGCTGACGTTCATAAAAATGAACCAGGCATGGATCCCACAGGACCTGTCCGTCCCTTGTCCAGATTAGACATTAACTACCTCCCCATAACCATATATTATTGGACTCCAGGGCACTTCCTCATTCAATCCTATTTTTATTTTCATTTTACCATTATATTGCAAGGCTACCCAAAGTTGAATGAACCTCTCCTCTGCCTGTGTGCTAGGCCTAAATATATGCCAATGGATTGTTGCAGTGGTGGCTGACGTGAAGCCTCATTCTCTGCTATGACATGCAGACTGATTCTCTGGTGACATGAAGCCAGATTGTCTGTTACGGGACCTCTCTCCTCTGCCTGGGTGCTGGGCCTAAATTTATGAAAATGGACTCTTACAGTGGTGGGTGACGTGAAGCCTGATTCTCTGCTATGACATGAAGACTGATTCTCTGCTGACATGAAGCCAGATCCTCTGTTACGGGACCTCTCTCCTCTGCCTGGGTGCTGGGCCTAAATATCTGACAATGGACTGTTGCATTGGTGGCTGACGTGAAGCCTGATTCTCTGCTATGATATGAAGACTGATTCTCTGCTGACATGAAGCCAGATTGTCTGTTACGGGACCTCTCTCCTCTGCCTGTGTGCTAGGCCTAAATATATGCCAATGGATTGTTGCAGTGGTGGCTGACGTGAAGCCTGATTCTCTGCTATGACATGCAGACTGATTCTCTGGTGACATGAAGCCAGATCCTCTGTTACGGGACCTCTCTCCTCTGCCTGGGTGCTGGGCCTAAATTTATGAAAATGGACTGTTGCAGTGGTGGGTGACGTGAAGCCTGATTCTCTGCTATGACATGCAGACTGATTCTCTGGTGACATGAAGCCAGATCCTCTGTTACGGGACCTCTCTCCTCTGCCTGGGTGCTGGGCCTAAATTTATGAAAATGGACTGTTGTAGTGGTGGGTGACGTGAAGCCTCATTCTCTGCTATGACATGCAGACTGATTCTCTGCTGACATGAAGCCAGATCGTCTGTTACGGGACCTCTCTCCTCTGCCTGGGTGCTGGGCCTAAATTTATGAAAATGGACTCTTACAGTGGTGGGTGACGTGAAGCCTGATTCTCTGCTATGACATGAAGACTGATTCTCTGCTGACATGAAGCCAGATCCTCTGTTACGGGACCTCTCTCCTCTGCCTGGGTGCTGGGCCTAAATATCTGACAATGGACTGTTGCATTGGTGGCTGACGTGAAGCCTGATTCTCTGCTATGATATGAAGACTGATTCTCTGCTGACATGAAGCCAGATTGTCTGTTACGGGACCTCTCTCCTCTGCCTGTGTGCTAGGCCTAAATATATGCCAATGGATTGTTGCAGTGGTGGCTGACGTGAAGCCTGATTCTCTGCTATGACATGCAGACTGATTCTCTGGTGACATGAAGCCAGATCCTCTGTTACGGGACCTCTCTCCTCTGCCTGGGTGCTGGGCCTAAATTTATGAAAATGGACTGTTGCAGTGGTGGGTGACGTGAAGCCTGATTCTCTGCTATGACATGCAGACTGATTCTCTGGTGACATGAAGCCAGATCCTCTGTTACGGGACCTCTCTCCTCTGCCTGGGTGCTGGGCCTAAATATCTGACAATGGACTGTTGCATTGGTGGCTGACGTGAAGCCTGATTCTCTGCTATGATATGAAGACTGATTCTCTGCTGACATGAAGCCAGATTGTCTGTTACGGGACCTCTCTCCTCTGCCTGTGTGCTAGGCCTAAATATATGCCAATGGATTGTTGCAGTGGTGGCTGACGTGAAGCCTGATTCTCTGCTATGACATGCAGACTGATTCTCTGGTGACATGAAGCCAGATCCTCTGTTACGGGACCTCTCTCCTCTGCCTGGGTGCTGGGCCTAAATTTATGAAAATGGACTGTTGCAGTGGTGGGTGACGTGAAGCCTGATTCTCTGCTATGACATGCAGACTGATTCTCTGGTGACATGAAGCCAGATCCTCTGTTACGGGACCTCTCTCCTCTGCCTGGGTGCTGGGCCTAAATTTATGAAAATGGACTGTTGCAGTGGTGGGTGACGTGAAGCCTCATTCTCTGCTATGACATGCAGACTGATTCTCTGCTGACATGAAGCCAGATTGTCTGTTACGGGACCTCTCTCCTCTGCCTGGGTGCTGGGCCTGAATTTATGACAATGGACTGTTGCAGTGGTGGCTGACGTGAAGCCTGATTCTCTGCTATGATATGAAGACTGATTCTCTGCTGACATGAAGCCAGATTGTCTGTTACGGGACCTCTCTCCTCTGCCTGGGTGCCGGGGCCTAAATATCTGAGAATGGACTGTTCCAGTGGTGGGTAACGGGAAGCCAGATTCTCTGCTATGATATGAAGACTGATTCTCTGCTGACATGAAGCCAGATTGTCTGTTACGGGACCTCTCTCCTCTGCCTGGGTGCTGGGCCTAAATTTATGAAAATGGACTATTACAGTGGTGGGTGACGTGAAGCCTGATTCTCTGCTATGATATGAAGACTGATTCTCTGCTGACATGAAGCCAGATTGTCTGTTACGGGACCTCTCTCCTCTGCCTGGGTGCCGGGGCCTAAATATCTGAGAATGGACTGTTCCAGTGGTGGGTGACGGGAAGCCAGATTCTCTGCTATGGAACCTCTCTCCAATTGATTTTGGTTAATTTTTATTTATTTAATTTTTATTTTAATTAATTTCCCTATCCACATTTGTTTGCAGGGGATTTACCTACATGTTGCTGCCTTTTGCAGCCCTCTAGCCCTTTCCTGGGCTGTTTTACAGCCGTTTTAGTGCCGAAAAGTTCGGGTCCCCATTGACTTCAATGGGGTTCGGGTTCGGGACGAAGTTCGGATCGGGTTCGGATCCCGAACCCGAACATTTCCGGGATGTTCGGCCGAACTTCTCGAACCCAAACATCCAGGTGTTCGCTCAACTCTACTTGTGAGAGCCTTCAAACGGAACTCACAAGCGGAGCCCCGAACGCAAGTGTGAAAGTAGCCTAACAGACGTATTTCTATGTAATAAATGACCCCCTAATTGTATTATTATTTGGGGGTAGGGCTAATATCTTTATATTATATGGATTCTAGTGTATTATATTGTGCACTGTATTTCCCAGTAGAAAATGATCCTTGGGAAGCACAGTCCTCATCCCTGACCAGCAGGACCAGGTAGCGCTCTGTCAGTACATGGCGGCCTCCCCTCTCCGCCACGCTGCTCTGCTGTGTACTGGGGCTTATTCTGACACTAGGGCTGGGTTCACATCCCATTTGTGCCATCCATTTAATGTATACCAAAAATGTATGCGTTACCAGATGCCTCAGACTGATGCCGTACAGTGGCGTTCGGTCACCATACAGTTCCATTGTAAAAAACCATATACGTTAACGTATGCATTTTTTACTTGACTCTGCAGGATACAAAAACGTGGAGCGCTGCACATTTGTATACATCAAACCGATAGGAAAAACGTGATGTGAACACACATTGGGGAGGAGGGGGGCGTACTAAAATTTGCTGTGGGGCCCAGTCAGTTCCAGCTACATCACTGCACATCTCCTTCTCTGCTCCAGGCCTGGCTCACTGCTGCAGTGGGCCGGAGGAGAGAAAGAGCGCAGGGAGCTGCGGTTAGTGATGGACAGGACGACCAGCTCCCCTGCAATGATAGGTATGTGAGGGGGCCACTGGGGGGTCATTCATCATACTGTGAGGGCCCCTTACACAGTATAATGACTCCCAGTGCCCCCCATTTAGTATAACGATCCCCATTGACCCTCCATTTAGCATAATGACCACCAGAGCCCCCATTAAATATAATAACCCCTCGTGCCCCCTCCATACAGTATAACCCCCAGTGTGGTGGCGACTGGGGGTCATTATTCTGCATGGAGTGTCGCTGTGGGGTCATTATACTGTGAGGGCCCTTTACATAGTATAATGACCCTCAGTGTCCCCCATTTAGTATAATGACCCCCAGAGCCCCCTCCATACAGTATTCCCCCAGTGTGGGGGCTACTGGGGGTCATTATTCTGAATGGGGGCGACTGGGGGTTATTATTTTGAATGCAGGGCCACAGGTGGTCATAATACAGGGGGGGGGGAATTGGGGGTTCATTATACTGTGTGAAGGGCCACTAGTAGTCATTATACTGTGTGAAGGGCCACTAGTAGTCATTATACTGTGTGAAGGGCCACTAGTAGTCATTATACTGTATAGGGGTCACTGGGGGTCATTATACCGTGTGGGAGCCACAGGGGGACATGTCAATGTAAAAAAATGCCTCACGGGGGCCCACTGGGATTTATCGCCCAAGGGCCCACATGAACCTGGAGCCGGCCCTGGCCACCACCATAGTATATTAGAATGATATAATGATAGAGTACTATATAGATGTTGAGATACATAGAGATATATCTAATTTCTAGCTTTAACATATATGTCTATATCCCTCTAATAGATAGCAATTATGTCCTAATATGAACAAATTACATAAGATTAATGTCTACTCCGTGTCCTCTGTGTTGTAATACTTTTTGTCCAATAGCATTGCGATCACTATACAAATGCACACATCCCTGTAGATATGGCCAGTTCCCTTTCTAGACCAGCGCTCTCTATTGCGCATGCGCCCGCATACCCGTCATCCGACTCCAGCTTCATGCGAATATAAAATCGCTCTGCGCATGCGCCCGCTTGTGACGCTAGCCATGTGAGTCTAGTACCTTTGTTTACATATGCGCACGCTCATGACGCTGGTCAGCCGGCGCTAGACACGCCTCCCCGCTACCTCATAAAACGAACAGACTCGTAGCGTCCCCACACCATCCCAGAACTCCATGACTATGCAGACTAAGGTATGTGCGCTCCCAGATGCTATGTATACAGCAGGGGCGTACACAGAAATCATTGGGCCCCATAGCAAGAATTTAGATTGGGCCCCCATGCCCGTTCCTAGTCCCTCCTACTATGCGCCCTGGCTCCTCTCACTACCCTCCCTAACTTCTCCCCTGCCCCACCTCATGCAGAAGTATTTTGTTCTACAAAATGGCAGTACTCATGCCGGAACCCAACAGACCCATTAGGGTACTTTCACACTTGCGGCAGGACAGATCCGACAGGCTGTTCACCATGTCGGATCCATCCTGTGGCTATTTCGCCGCGCCGCCGGACCGCCACTCCGTCCCCATTGACTTCACGGTGCACGGCGAAAGTCGCCGGACTAAAAAGTCAGACATGCAGTACCTTTTAGTCTGGCGGCTTTCGCCGTGCACCGCCATGCTGCGCCAGAGCTCCGCCCCCGTTATAGTCAATGGGGACGGAGCGGCGGTCGCGCTAAATAGCCGCAGGACGGATCCGACATGGTGAACAGCCTGTCGGATCCGTCCTGCCACAAGTGTGAAAGTAGCCTTATAGAGAATGGGATCTGGTAGGTCCCGGTGGTGTTCAGCATATATTGACAAGAATCTGTGGCGTTACTTGATGTAATACCACCCAACTTTCCTGCTGTCCAGCATGGCACATGCACATGCGCATAGACATGAGAAAAGTTTGAGGAAGCGAGTGCCCCCCTCCCCCATCCTCTGTGTCATGCAGGACAGCTGGGAGACACTGACATTACTTGCTATCCTGCATGACACATGTGCAGAGACAGGAGTCTCTGGGAAAGCTGGGTGAACCCCTCCCCCATGCCTTTCCATGTTCTTATTATCCGCATTTATGCCTTGCAGGATAGCAGGAAATCTGAGTGACATTGCATGATGTAATAGCACCCAGCTTTTCTGCTGTCCTGCCTGGCACATGTGGAGAGACATGAGAATAGTCTGAGAACGCTGAGTGACACAGCTCCCACCAGGGGCGTAGCTAGAAATGACTGGGCCCCATAGCAAAAAAAATTATGGGCCCCCCCTCCCGGATCTCCCACCCCTACATACCTATTGGACCTCCCACCCCTTCCAGAGGCACCACCCAAACACCCCTCCAGGACCTCCCACCCCAACATCCCCCCCAAGTGTCGTCCACAGATCCCCCCTTCAGTGTCCTCCACAGATCCCCTCTTCAGTGTCCTCCACAGATCCCCCTTCAGTGTCCTCCAAAGATCCCCCCCCCCTTCAGTGTCCTCCACAGATCCCCCCTTCAGTGTCCTCCACAGATCCCCCCTTCAGTGTCCTCCACAGATCCTCCCTTTAGTGTCCTCCACAGATCCCCCCTTTAGTGTCCTCCACAGATCCCCCTTCAGTGTCCTCCAAAGATCCCCCCTTCAGTGTCCTCCACAGATCCCCCCTTCAGTGTCCTCCACAGATCCCCCCTTCAGTGTCCTCCACAGATCCCCCCTTCAGTGTCCTCCACAGATCCCCCCTTCAGTGTCCTCCAAAGATCCCCCCCCCTTCAGTGTCCTCCACAGATCCCCCCTTTAGTGTCCTCCACAGATCCCCCCTTCAGTGTCCTCCACAGATCCCCCCTTCAGTGTCCTCCACAGATCCCCCCTTCAGTGTCCTCCACAGATCCCCCCTTCAGTGTCCTCCACAGATCCCCCCTTCAGTGTCCTCCACAGATCCCCCCCTTCAGTGTCCTCCACAGATCCCCCCCTTCAGTGTCCTCCACAGATCCCCCCCCTTCAGTGTCCTCCACAGATCCCCCCTTCACTGGCCTACCTCATCTTCTGCTCGTGCAGCAGTGCGCCTCGGGCCCGCCTACTCCAGTCCTGACCTGACTACTCCTTCCTTGGCTTCCCCCCAGCCAGGCCCGAGCCGCGGACCGCCTAAGCCCCGCCCACTACAGCCGCGGACCGCCCAAGCCCCGCCCACCTGGCTGTGTAAAAAAAAAGAATGCAGTCCGGGACGGGCCCCCAGTGGCGTAGGGCCCCATAGCCACTGCTATGGTTGCTATGGCAATCCCTACGCCACTGGCTCCCACCTACCCTCATATCTTCTCCTGCCTCTGCACTTGTGCCATGCAGGACATCAGGAAAGCCGAGTCACATTACATAATAGCACCCAGCTTTCCTCCTGTTCTGAATGGCATATGTGCAGAGGAATAGCCTGGGAAAGCTGAGTGACCCCCCCCCCCCCCTACAAGTGGTCACTTACTTCATTACTGGTGGGGTAGTGGCAATCCAGAGAGGAATCAGGCATAATGGAGCTAACAGGCGGGAGGCGGAGCTAGCGGCGGGAGGCGGGGCTAGGAGGCGGGGCTAGCAGACGGGAAACAGTTAGGAAGATAGACGGGGGCGGGGCCTCTCCTCCACTGCGGGCCCCTCTTCCTCACGGGCCCCATAGCAGCTGCGTGGTCTGCCTATATGGTAGGTACGCCACTGGTATACAGGACCTTGCCAGTATTACTATTTATGCCACTCCTATTGGATACTACTTCTGTAGCCATTACTCTTATCCTAGTTTATCAGCAACATATTTAAGTGGTCTATACTATACTATACTATTTACATCACCTGAATGATTGTAACACCGTCTGGGTCTATATTTAACATTATACTATTTGGACTTCACAGATACCATACATCAATGCCATCTGGAAATCCCTATTACAGAGTTCCATTCCAGACTACTACTTGCACTCTATGCCTCACCATATTATTGATAGATTACCAAATGATGTTATATATGTCTATATGTATTTGGTCCGTTTTTATGTATTCTCCTAGATACGATAGAGACTTTTTCTCAAGAATGACGCAATCACTAATACTTTGTTAACTATATCATGTGATTTAACCAAGAACTATTTACTATTATTGTATATGTAATTATTAATTTATAATTTATAACTTATCCACATATTAGGCCGTGAACAAGGTCAAATAGACCGAAACGTTGGCCAGTGGCTTACTAATTTTTTGGATGGATATATAAAAATGAAAAAAAGATATAGAAAGAAAAAAGAAAAAGAAAACAACTGATTCATAAGCAGCTATTGAGTGCTGTGGTTCTTTGATATCAAATTAAAATGAATAGGATCCGCCGCAAACTTGCGGTTCGAGAACATTTGATCCCGGGAGATGTTCGTCTATCACTAGTCAGGTGCCTGCTGTTTTAAATCCCCAGGGATTATGTATGCGATCAACGAAAACATTTGTCATATACGATTAACTCCTAGGATGCCGTTATCAAACATGACTACGGCATCTGGAGGCGCACTAGCGGGGATCAAGGGAGCAAGATGTAGTGTGTGGAATCCTTGGTTCTCCTGAATGATTTGAGCAGGCATCCTTGTAAAACTACAACTCCCACAATGCCCTGCTGTAGGCTGATACCTGTAGGCTGTTCGGGCATGCTGGGAGTTGTAGTTTTGCAACAGCTGGAGGGCCGCAGTTTGAGGATGCCTGGATTTGAGGCTGCTGCAACATAAGTTCCTATGGAGACCCTGCCTGTGGCATGGCATCATAGGAACATAATATAATCCTCATAGACTCCAAGTTCCTTTGTTAAAGTTACTTGCTATAAAAACGTGTAATATATACAGTGGCGTACCAACCAGGGAAGCAGGGGAAGCAGCTGCTTCGGGGCCCGGGCTGACAAGGGGCCCAGAGCAGTAGTAAACAGACTGGCCACACCCCCCTCTACACTCACTTCACTTCTGCTTTAGAATGTCCTCGGAGCAGAGCAGGGAGCTAAGCCCCGCCCATCAGCACGGACCATTAATAGAGGAGCCTGGCTGCTTAATAGTGCAGCCAGGGCTCAGTACTGTGTGCTTCAGGGAGATCCTGTCTCCCCTCCCTCTCCTGACTATTAGTAAAGCCCAGCTTCTGCTACAGAGACTGCTCTGTAGTCGGCAGTAACAGGAGGGAGAGGGGAGACTGAATAGTGACAGGAAGTGCTGCAGAATGAAGATGCTGTGCCTGTCACTATCAGGAGCCCATACATTCCAGGCTTATCCCTGCCAACCCTAGCTGTCCTGCATCTCATGTAGCCCCCCCCCCCCCCCCCCCCAGCTGCATTCATCTGCTGCAGGGGCGTACATAGAAGTCATTGGGCCCCATAGCAAGAATCTGAATTGGGCCCCCTAACCACGCCCACTACCTAACACTGGCCCATCCCACCACCTGTCCTGGCTCCTCCCCTGACACCTCCCAATTATGCCCCCCAAAATGCCCGGCCACCCCATACAGGTAATACTTACTCCTCTCCCTGGCACCAGCGTCGATTCCTGATGCCCTCACGACTGCCACTGCATCCCCCTGTCGTGCGAATCTGGCGATGGGGAGCGGTTGAGGTGTTGTGCAGCCAACAGAAGGCTGTGACGGGAATGAGCCTCCCTAGCATCACCCGCGATGCTAGGGAGGCTTTTCCCATCACTGCCTGCTATTGACTGCCCCCCATGTTGCCGGATGTTTTCATCCGCTTAACAGGTAGATGCAGTGGCAGCCGTGCTGGGGAGCGGGGTGCTGGGGAATGCAGTAAGTATTACCTGTATGCAGTGCCTAGGCATTTTGGGTGCTTAGTATGCATAAACACCCCCTACACAAACACATACACACTTCAAGGTGACTAAGTGAGGATGGGCTGCTGGGCGCATACTGTCCACTATATGAGCAATATGTTTTTTTTAAACCAGAATATAACAGCAGTATCTAACGCTTGTATTGGACTGTCGGAAATGCAGCAAAGGCTGCAAATGTAGTATCGTGCACAAAATGGGAGTCTTTTTAAAACCAGAATATAACAGCAATATTTAACGCTTGTATTGGACTGTCGGAAATGCGGCAAAGGTCGCAAATGTAGTACCTAGCACAAAATGGGAGTCTTTTTTTAAACGAGAATATAACAGCAGTATTTAGCGCTTGTATTGGACTGTCAGAAAAGAAATGCAGCAAAGGCTGTAAATGTAGTATCTTGCACAAAATGGGTGTTTTTTTTAAACCAGAATATAACAGCAGTATTTAATGCTTGTATTGGACTGTCACAAATGCAGCAAAGGCTGCAAAGGTACTTTATGGGGAAAAAAAATATGATTTTTTCACCCACAATTAAACAGATGGATTTGACAGATTTTCTTTAACTATCACAAAGTGCAGTGCAGTGCAGGTGCACTTAAAAAATGGGTATATGTTGCCCACTGAACTAAAAGAACAGGATTAAATTATTGTGCCTGGCATATATGCAGTGCTGGTGCACTGAACTTGCACAAAATGGCCGCCGACGCCCACCTAACTAACAGACAGATAAAACTTATTTTTCTGTGTCACTGGGCTCAGGGCAGGGTACAAAAATGTTGCACTACACCCACAAAAAAAAAAAAAAAAAAAAAATCGCTCTAGATCGTAGAGTTAACAACAAGTTATGATTCTTTCCTATTCTCTCCCTCACAGCAGCAGCATCCTATCCCTACACTAGTAAGAGCAGAGTGACGTGTGGTGCTACGTGATCAGCTTATATAGAGGCTAGGTCACATGCTGCACTGGCCAATCACAGCCATGCCATTAGTAGGCATGGCTGTGATGGCTTCTAAGGGCACATTCGTTAAACGCTTGTTGATTGGCAGCCTTTCAAAAAGCGCCATTAAATCGCCAAACACCTAACTTGAACCCAAACTTTTACTGAAATGTTCAGGTTCGGGGCCGGGGTAAAAAATCCTAAAGTTCGGTACGAATCTGAACAGTTCGGGTTAGCTCAACCCTACTACAGTACCATTTTTTTTTTTCCAGAATTGTTTATACTTTTCTATAGAGGATGTCTGCAGTGACTTGTGACATCTGTCCAATACCTTCTTTGTGTCAGGGCCAGAGATAAGAAAAATAAAAGTGAAAACAAGTATATTTTTTCCAGCATTTTCAATATTATTTTTTTATAGCGGGTGTCTGCAGTTACTTGTGAAATCTGTCCAATACCTTTTGTGTGTCAGGGCCAGAGATAGGAAAAATATAAGTGAAATCTATTTTCCCTTTTCCATACTTTTACGTATTTTTTCCATATACTGTGCTTGCTGTGAACTGTGACATCCGTGCCACATCTTGTGCGTCAAGCATGCATATAACATTTATTATGAAGAAGGTGAGTGTTAAGGGACGGGGAAGTGGCCGTGATGCTAATGGTTCACGCAGAGGCCGTGGCCCTGGGCGCGTTGAAACTGTGACTGCTGCCTGAGCACAAGAAAAACAATCATCCACGATACCTAACTTCATGTCCCAGTTTGCAGGTGGTCGCAGGACAAAACTCTTGAAGTCAAGCTAGTACGACAAGGTAGTCAGTTGGATTGAGGCAGATCATGCTTCCAGTCGGTTAAGCACCACCTAGTCTTCCACCAAGTCCAGTGTTAGTAGCCAGGAGTCTGGACCACACAATACTCACCCTGATCCTCCTTCCCCCACCATTTACAGTGTGGCCAAACAAGTTATCCCACACTCTAATATTCCAAGGAGCTCTTTTCAGCGCCATTACATGATTTGGCCCTCTCGCAAAGCACGCTTGAAGAAAGACATGAGACCTTGTGACCTGATTCCTAACCTCTTGAGCATCCACAGTCAAAAGAACATGGCGATTAGAGTTTAATGAGGTGGATGATGATGAGACACAGTTGCCAATGAGTCAACCGCAGTTACTGTCTCAAGAGGTTGATGAAGAGGATGAGACACATTTGGCAATCACTGAGGTTGTGGTTAGGTCAACAAATCAGGAGGATGATCAGAGTGAGGAAGTAGAAGAGGAAGTGGTGGACGATGAGGCCACTGACCCAACGTGGGAAGCCGAGCGGCAACGTGGCAGCCGAGCGAGAAGAGCAGTACAGCACCACAACAGGCTGGAAGAGGCAGTGGGGTAGCAAAAGGGAGAAGGCGGGACAAACCAAACAGACCTGCAACTGTTCCACGGAGCACCCCCTTGTGTAAATCTCCCTTGCAAAGGGGTAGGTGTTCGGCAGTATGGCGCTTTTTTGAGGAAAGTGCGGACGACAAAATAATAGTAGTTTGCAACCTGTGCCACACTAAAATGAACTGGGGCGTGAACACTAGCAACCTCACCACCACCAGCATAACCTGCCACATGGCATCTAAGCACTGTAATAAGTGGTACGAACACCTGGATCCACAATCTGTGTCTGCGAGTCACACCACTGCCTCCTCTTTCCCTATAGTACATGCTGGCCAATCGCCTGTTGAAGGCTCAGGCAAGGATGCCTCATGCCCTTCACCTGGACCTTCGCAAGCACCATCAGCGACCACATCCACTTCCCTGTCCCAGCGCAGCGTCCAAATGTCATTACCCCAGGCATTTGAACACAAGCGCAAATACCCAGCCAACCACTCACAGGCCATAACACGAAATGCGCAGCTTTCCAAATTACCGGCCCTGGAAATGTTGCCATTTAGGCTTGTGGACACTGAGGCCTTCCGCAGCATGATGTCGGTGGCCATCCCGCAGTACTCTGTCCCCAGCCGCCACTATTTTTCAAGGTGTGCTGTGCCCGCCTTACACCAACATGTGTCCTGAAACGTCACACGTGCCCTGACCAACGCAGTTACTGGGAAGGTCCACTTAACCATGGACACATGGACAAGTGCATTTGGCCAGGGATCCTACATTTCCCTGATGGCACACTAGGTGAACATTGTGGAAACCGGGAGCGATGCATACTCTGGGATGGTACAGGTGCTACCGACGCCAAGGATTGCGGGCCCTAATTCCATCAGGGTTTCTGCCAGCACCTACGTTAATGACTCCAACCCCCACTTCTCCTCCTCCACTTCCACCTCTGAATTATCCGCGTGCAGCACCAGTCAGCCATCAGCCGGTAGCTGGAAGCAGTGTAGTACTGCAATAGGGAAGCGTCAACAGGCCGTGCTGAAGCTGATATGCCTAAGGGACAAACAGCACACCGCTGCAGAGCTGTTGCAGGGGATAAGAGACCAAACTGAGCTGTGGCTCTCGCCACTCAACCTACAACCAGGCATGGTTGTGTGTGATAATGGCCGTAACTTGATGGCGGCTTTGGAGCTCGGCAAGCTCACACACATCCCATGCCTAGCCCATGTCTTAAACTTAGTGGTTCAGCGATTTCTCAAAACCTACCCCAATTTGCCTGAGCTACAAGTGAAGGTGTGCCACGTGTGTGCACATTTCCGCAAGTCATCGACAATTTCAGCTGTTCTGTCAACGCTGCAGTAGCGCTTTGACTTGCCAGCTCACCAGCTGTTGTGCGACGTGAGCACGCGCTGGAACTCCACATACCACATGTTGACCAGGCTTTGTGAGCAGCAGAGGGCATTAGTAGAATACCAGCTGCAACATGTTCGTCGCCTTTCCAGTCAGCTTCCGCTAATCAGAAGTGAGGAGTGGGCATGGATGTCTGACCTCTGTGAGGTTTTAAGAAACTTTGAGGAATCAATACAGACGGTGAGCGATGATAACGCTATCATCTGCGTAACCAACCCACTTCTGTGTCTACTCAAACGCTCGCTGCTCACCATTAAGGACGACGTTTTGCATGTGGAAGAGGTGGAAATGGGGGAAGAAGACAGACCACCCTCCATCCGTCTTCTCAGTGCGAATTGGATGATGAAGAGGAGGAGGAGAAGGAGACGGGTGCCTCTGCTACAAAGGGAAGTACCCATGGAAGTTTAATTCCATCTGTTCAGCTTCAGTGGGCAGAAGAGGAGGAAGAGGATGAGGAGATTGAGAGTAATCCTCCTGATGACGACAGCGAAGTCTTGCCTGTTGGTACTCTGGCACACATGGCTGACTTCATGCTAGGCTGCCTTTCCCTCGACCCGTGCATTATTATGCATTTTAGACACGCATTACTGGTTGTTCACCCTTCTCGACCCCCTCTACAAAGAGAACTTCTCATCTCTCATTCCAAAGCAGTGCTATACCAGGAGTTCCTTGTTCAAAAATTGCTCCAAAGTTGATAGGGCAAACATCCAAATTGATTGTCGCCATCACGGGGACAAGCGATTGCCTAGAAGTTATCTAGAGTCAACAAAGAGGCAGCAGGCCCTTACCTACAAGTCCAGTCTCAGTAGCCAAAAGTCTGGTCAACACAATCCTCACCATGATGGCACACTGGGTGAACGTTGTGGAGGCCAGGAGCAAGTTGACTGCTGGCACCAGACTTGCCCTACAATAGATCCTCATTAACGGAAAGAGTACTCATTCCAATAACAGGGCCTCTTAAGAGTGCTGTATGGTTATTTATCGTCACTACCTCCCCGATCGGGAGTGGGAAATGAATGCACGCCTGCTGCCTTTCTTGGACGCTTGTGCTTTAATAACTTGTCCCACAATTGTTAACTTGTTCACAATTAGGAAAAAAAGGGGCAAGGCAACAAAAGCCAATCAGATTTTAGCCATTGACCTCCCTTGGATGTGGTAACCCTTTCTCAGGCTCCCTCTCCAGCATCAAACCCTGATTCCCATTTACCTGTGATCACCATGGTAGGTGATTTTGGAGTGCCGGTTCCTTGTAATTTTTGGCAGCCCTTTCACTTAGTGCATAGGCTTTATCAGTGTAGGAGTCCCACTACCTGAACTATTGTACCACAATGTGAATGAGGCCCTCCATTATGTGATATACAACTTCTTCAGAAGAAGCTGAGTGAAACGCGCGTCAGGGGTGCACTCACCAGGGTCTCAAGGTTGGTTCCCCTCTACTTGATTTTATATGTATTTTCCATGCTGGCAGTTTAGTGTCATATGTTGGATGCACTTTTGCACGGTCTGGTGCTATGGTTTGGGAGAATTTCCACACATTGCATCCATTTCATATGCTTATTACAGCTAGCATGGCAATTATTATATTGTTATTTCAAGCCCACGTCTCTACCTGGCCGGTGTATGAGAACAGTGTTCTCGTGTAACCATGTGGTTGGCACAGGCTAGTAAGTGACGTGCGCTTGGGGGATACACCCGCACTGTAACCTTGGTGGGGCGCTGACTTGTAGTGTCGCCACTTTATTGCTGCTATTTATTTATTTAGTTCATGTCTACGGTTTTTTGTCCTTCATGTGATGAATTAATAAAATATTTTGTTATTTACGTATATGTGTGTTGTTGTTTATCGGATCCATTTGAGTTTTGCTCACACATGGTTTTCTCACTAGTTTTGAGAAACTTTTCGGTTATAATATGTTACTATGTTTGTAACATGCTGATGTTCCCAGAAGCTTTGTTTTGTACTCTTTGTTTGATGTACACTTATCTCTACAGATGGCCTTACGGTTCTTCTAGCGGTAGTTTTGCGGCAAACTTTGCTTGTTTGTGGTTCGCTGAACGGGTGAACATATGGCGATGTCCTCCGGTGCCATATTCTTTTACATTGTGAAGAACTTTGACCCATGACAAATCCATCAGGTGGTACAGGACAGCCAAGACGTTTGAGACGTTTCAGCACATTGACATGCAGTGTTTCGGTCCGCAGGGGAGTACACATGAGGTTCACGGTGGGCCGACGGGTGTAACAGTTCATCGGTTACTCAAGGTTAGCAGATGCCTCCCTGGGCCAGCAGTGCAGTGAAGAGGAGAACAGCACCAGATTCTACAGGGCACAGTCTGTTACAGGGGACACCGGCCAGGTGGTGATCGAGGTGCCCTTGATCGTGATTGGGTTTTTGAGTGTTTGTGCGGCTGGGCCCCTGACTTAAGTGATGTCGTGATGCCAGCACCTTCATGGTCGAAATTGATGAGAGTGGTGATAGTATGGAGATAGAAGAATGAGGCAGATTTAAATCCAACTAAGAACTTTACTGTAACCAGGACCTTGTCAATGGTTTACATCCAGTTATAAAACAATCTCTAATAAACATGCAGGTTGAATGTAGTGACTTCCAGTAACAGGCTGTACATGTAGTTATGTTTCAGGCTATCATAGGTAGTTATGTATTCACTGATATTCAGCTCCTTGCCTTGCTTCAGTCTCAGTAGAGATAGTTCAAGTATTTATCTTCTACACACAAGTGATGCAACAGATATCTTATCTGTCCTTAAAATAACGGTGAGGCTGCCGGAAGCTGATAAATCGTTCATCTTGGTACAAAGGCTCCTAGAGCCTAGAATAATGGCTTTACAGACTTCACCTCTGCCTATTTTCGTGGCTTGACACTGAGATATAAATTGGCTCCTCTGGACCGTGGATCCCAAGAGATAGCTGAGAGGGGAGGGGACCTCGCCTTACCCATTGCTCCTCACTCCATCTCCTTCTTCCTACAAACTCTAACTCCAACCCCCTAACTAGGCATGAACTATGCTATATAAACTGTGGTGCTATCCCCATCTAGTGGTGGAATGTGTGTAATGCACCAGACAGCCTGGTAACAGGAATTTCACATAAGAATGAAATACACAGCATGATATAACATAGGACATAATAAACTTTTGCAGTGCCCACGTACATTAGTGGGATGCTGCAGACATACCCCCTATCTTATAAAAATAAATAAAAAATCTGGCTGCCATTTTATATTCAGTCTTTTGCTAGTGTAGGAAGAGGTTGCTATGTGGAGCAGGGACAGACTGTTAGGGACACCAAGCTATAGCTAATAAGGCCACAAAAGTAATTTTAAGGACTGGCATAGTTGTGCTATCGATAGGTGTGACTTACTAAGGGGTGTAATATACTTATAATATACTTTCTAGCATAGAAAATAATATTATAGTGCATTTGTATTGTGCAGGAGTTGTGTGCGGTTCTGCTGTGATACTGCAGCCACACAGAGTGACAAACACTATTGGAACAAATAATTTCTACTGGTGTGATTTACCAGTTGCCCCCCAAAAAAGTGAATGAACCAGCGGTGTTATATACCAATAATATACTTTCTATATAGTGCATTTGGGTAGTGCAGCATTTGTTTGCGGTTTTGCTGCGTTACCGCAGCTATACAGAGTGATAAACGTTATTGGAGCAAACAATTTCAACTGGTGTGATATACCAGTTGTCTCCCCAAAAAAAACTGATTGAAGCAGGGGTGTTATATACCAATAATATACTTTCTATATAGTGCATTTGGGTAGTGCAGCATTTGTTTGCGGTTTTGCTGCGTTAACGCAGCTACACAGAGTAACAAACGCTATTGGAACAAATAATTTCTACTGGTGTGATATACCAGTTGCCACCTAAAAATACTGATTGAAGCAGGGGTAATATATACCAATAATATACTTTCTATATAGTGCATTTGGGAAGTGCAGCATTTGCTTGAGGTTTTGCTACACTGAGTGACAAACGATATTGGAACAAATAATTTATACTGGTGTAACATAGTAACATAGTACATAAGGCCGAAAAAAGACATTTGTCCATCCAGTTCGGCCTGTTATCCTACAAGTTGATCCAGAGGAAGGCAAAAAAAAACTGTGAGGTAGAAGCCAATTTTCCCCACTTTAGAGGAATAAAACATTCCTTCCCGACTCCAATCAGGCAATCAGAATAACTCCCTGGATCAACGACCCCTCTCTAGTAGCTATAGCCTGTAATATTATTACACTCCAGAAATACATCCAGGCCCCTCTTGAATTCCTTTATTGTACTCACCATCACCACCTCCTTAGGCAGAGAGTTACATAGTCTCACTGCTCTTACCGTAAAGAATCCTATTCTATGTTTATGTACAAACCTTATTTTCTCCAGACGCAGAGGATGTCCCCTCGTCACAGACACAGTCCTGGGGATAAACAGATGATGGGATAGATTTCTGTACTGACCCCTGATGTATTTTTACATAGTAATAAGATCTTCCCTCAGTCGTCTTTTTTCAAAAGTGAATAACTCAAATTTTGATAATCTTTCATGGGGGTAGTTCCCTCATTCCAGTTATTACTTTAGTTTCTCTCCTCTGGACCCTCTCCAGCTCTGCTATGTCTGCCTTGTTCACAGGAGCCCAGAACTGTACACAGTACTCCATGTGTGGTCTGACTAGTGATTTGTAAAGTGGTAGGACTATGTTCTTATCACGGGCATCTATGCCCCTTTTGATGCAACCCATTATCTTATTGGCCTTGGCAGCAGCTGCCTGACACTGTTTATTAAAATTCCTAGATCCTTTTCCAGGTCAGTGTTACCGAGTGTTTTACCATTTAGAATGCACTGGTGACTTGTATTATTCCTTCCCAAGTGCATAACTTTACATTTGTCAGTGTTAAACCTCATCTGCCACTTATCTGCCCAAGCCTTCAATCTATCCAGATCGCTCTATAGTAGTATACTGTCCTCTTCAGTGTCAATTGCTTTACACTGTTTAGTGTCATCTGTGAAAATTGATATTTTACTATGCAAGCTTTCTACAAGATCATTAATAAATATATTGAAGAGAATAGGGCCCAATACTGACCCCTGAGGTACTCCACTAGTGACAGTGACCCAATCTGAGTGTGTACCGTTAATAACCAGCCTCTGTTTTCTATCACTCAGCCAGTTACTTACCCACTTACAGATGTTTTCTCCCAGTCCGAGCATTCTCATTTGATGTGCTAACCTTTTATGTGCTACAGTGTCAAATGCTTTGTAGAAGTCCAGATATACGAAATCCGGTCCTGGAGATTTGTCTATTTTAATATTTTTAAGTCGCTGTTGTACTTCTTCCTGGGTCAGACAGGACACTTTAAATGGGGGATTTATTTTTACACTCAGCATTTCCTCTGACAGTTTATTTTCCTCAGTGAATACATTGGAGAAAAAAATATTTAACAGCTTTGCTTTCTCCTCATCGCTCTCTGCACCCCCACCCCTCATTACTCTTTAAAGGGCCAACACCTTAAGATTTATACTTTTTAACATTTATATAATTGAAGAACATTTTAGGGTTAGTTTTACTCTCTTTGGCAATTAATCTCTCGGTCTCTAGTTTGGCCGCTTTTATTTTATTTTTTACATGTTCTATTTTTTTTCTTATAGTTTTTCAGTGCTTCCGTGCTACCCTCCTGTTTTAGTGATGTATATGCTTTCTTTTTGTCATCTATTTCTTTCTTTACAGTTCTATTTATCCACATTGGTTTCTTTGTGTTCCTTAACCTTTTATTCCCATATGGTATGTACCTCTTACAATGAGATTTTAGGATGCTTTTAAAGATATCCCATTTTGTGGCTGTATTTTTATTTTTGAGGACTTTGTCACAGTTAGTTAGACCTATGGTCTCTCTTAATTGGCTAAATTTTGCTTTTTTGAAGTTTAGTATTTTTGTTCCTGCCTGTAGAAATGCTTTTTTGAATGATAATTGGAAGGTTATTACTTTATGGTCATTATTTCCCAGGTGTCCCCCAACCTGCACGTCTGTTGTTCTGTCACTTAATACTAAGTCCTGTATGGCCATCCCTCTAGTCGGGTCCTGAACCAGTTGGGAGAGGAAATTGTTTTTGGTTATTGCCAAGAACCTGTTTCATTTATGAGATATACAAGTTTCAGTTTCCCATTCTATATCTGGGTAGTTGAAGTCCCCCATAATAACCACCTCATTATGATTTGCCGCCTTGTCTATCTCGTTTAGTAGTAGATTTTCTGTGGACTCTGGAATATTAGGTAGTTTATAGTAAACTCCTATTAGTAATTTATTATTGTTTTTAGCTCCATGTATCTCTACCCACAGTGACTCCACATGTTCATGTCCCTCACTTATATATTCCCTGGGTTTTAGACAGGACTTTACATAAAACATACGATTTTGATGATCTTTTCTAAACAGATTGTAACCTTGTACATTAACTGCCCAGTCATAGCTATCATCCAGCCATGTTTCCGTTATTCCCACTATGTCATAGTCCTCCTCATATATCACTAATTCCAATTCCCCAGTTTTATTAGTCAGGCTTCTGGCATTAGTATACATACATTTGAGTGGTTTATGTATATTTTTTACCCTACACCTTTCCTTCTGAACTGTTCTAGTCCCTCCTTCCATTCCTCCCCCAGTCCCACTACCTTGCCCCCAGTTTCTATCTGCACTATCCTCCCCTCTTATAATGTTATTTCCCTCCCCCCCAGTCTCTAGTTTAAACACTCCTCCAACCTTCTAGCCATCTTTCTCCCCAACACAGCTGCCCCTTCCCCATTCAAGTGCAGCCCGTCCCTACGATAGAGCCTGTAGCCGATATAGAAGTCGGCCCAGTTCTCCAGAAACCCAAACCCCTCCTTTCTACACCAGTTCTTGAGCCACTTGTTAATCTCCCTAATCTCCCGCTGCCTTTATTTTGTGGCCCGTGGTACAGGCAGTATTTCGTAAAATACTACCTTTGAGGTACTTGCCCTAAGCTTTTGACCTAAATCCCTGAAATTATTTTTGAGGACTCTCCACCTACCTCTAACTTTGTCATTGGTTCTGATATGGACCATGACCGCTGGATCTTCTCCAGCCCCTCCCAGTAATCTGTGAACCCGATTCGTGATGTGTCAAACTCTAGCGCAAGGAAGACAGCACACTGTTTGGCGTACACTGTCTTTGTGACAGATTGCCCTATCTGTTCCCCTAATAATGGAGTCTCCCACTACCAGCACCTGTCTGTCCTGCCCTTTTCTCCTGGTTCCCTGCTTACTGGAGCTGACATTTCCCTGACTGGCAGAGGAAGTGTCCGATTGCAGCAGTGCCGTCCCTGGACTGACATCCCACTCATCTGCCAAAAGTGCAAACTTGTTGGGGTGTGTCAGATCAGGGCTAGCCTCCTTGGCACTCTTCCCTCTACCCCACTTTCTAACTGTTAGCCAGCTAGCTAACTCACTTTCCTCAGCCTCCTCCTCCTCTGTCACTCTCCCCCTCATCTACCCCAAAGAGTGCTTGCTTGGTGAGAAGCAAACTCTTTTGCAAATTGTCAATGCCTTTCAGTGTTGCAACTTGCCCGTTTAGAGATTCGATTTGTGATTCCAAATGGGTAATTTGCTCAAATCTTGAACAAAGATATACACCCTCGAATGGCTGTTCCAGGACTGCATACATCATGCAAAATGTGCACTGGACTGCGTTGTCAATTTTGTAACACATACTAAATGGGGATTACACCACAAAAATACAAAATACAATATAATGTAGTAATAAGAAACTGGCTAATTGCAGTCCCCCACTGAAGTCCCTGAATCTAAAGTCACTTAATCTTAAGTCACACCCTTACACAACCACATACTTAATCAACCACGCGTCGCGGTCAAACTCAAGTTATATATCTGCCTATATAAATATAAATGAAGCTCACTACACCAGCCTGGTTTGTTTTTCCTTTGGATTCAATAATATACTTTCTATATAGTGCATTTGGGTAGTGTATCATTTGTTTGTGATTTTGCTGCATTACCTCAGCTGCACAGAGTGACAAACGCTATGATTTATGAGACATGTTTTCTAAACTAAATGCATTAAGCAAACACCTTCAATTGCTATTCAATGTCTTTTGTCTCAAGACAACGAGATGAGTTAAGAAATTTGAGTTAAGAGCTTGAGTGCTAACCCTGCTACATCTGTACCAATAATATACTTTCTACATAGTGCATTTGGGTGGTGCAGCATTTGTTTGCAGTTTTGCTGCTTACTGAAGCTACACAGAGTGACAAACGCTATTGGATCAAATAATTTCTACTGGTGTGATATATCGGTTGCCCTCCCAAAAAACTGATTGAGGCTGGGGTGTTATATACCAATGATATACTTTCTATATGTGCATTTCTGTAGTGCAGCATTTGTTTGTGGTTTTGCTGCATTACTGCAGCTACACAGAGTGGCAAACGCTATTGGAACAAATAATTTCAACTGGTGTGATATACCAGTTGTTCCCCCAAAAAACGTATTGAGGCAGGGTGTAACGGTCACGTACACACACAGGGGGGAGGATAGTGACCACTGTGCTCCACCCTCACCCCTGGCCCTGCCTACTTGCCTCACAAGTCCTGATGACAGGGGACAACTGGACGGCAGTCCCTAACTTAGGATACGTGTGGGAAGGACAGACAAGACAAATAACGGATAGTGAACGGACCGGGTCAAAACCAAGAGGACAACGCAGTACAGAGGGATAAGCAAAGAATGGTCAGGAGAAGGCGGGGTCATAAATACCAGGAGAGTCGAGAAGTACCAAAGGAGTCCGCAAAGAATAGTCAGATGGAAGCCGAGGTCAAAATACCAGGAGGGATGCGCAGTACAGGAGGAGCAGGCAAAGGATCGTCAGGGAACAGGATCAGGTAAGTATACAGGTATCCAACAAACGCCAGGAACCTAAATTAACAGGCAACCTGTGGCCAGCAGGCAGCTTGTACTTATAGTGGGGATCATGTGATGTGGCCAGCGTCACATGACCGACAGACCAACCAGTCGAGCACTGAGTGATCAGCTCGGTGCTCAAGGCAGACCTAGGAGCAGGGAGCCTTCCAGCTAGCAAAGCTGCCCTGGGAATGAGGTCAAACACAGATCCTCACTCCCAAAGCTAAGCGGCAGGTCTGCGGCTGATGGGAGACCGAGTGCGCCTTTGGCATCCCGTTACAGTACCACCCCTTTTACCAGGGGCCACCGGATTCAAGACTTCAGGCGAGGGCCTTTCAGGTTGTTCTAAATGAAATTTTCGAACAAGTCTAGGAGCATGAACCTCCCTGGCAGGTACCCAAGATCTCTCTTCAGGTCCATACCCCTTCCAGTGAATCAGGTACTGCAAGGAATTACGCACCTTCCTGACATCCACTATTTTAGACACCACATACTCGACAGCATCATTAACAAGAACCGGCAGAGGCGAGGCATTCGATGGTACTACCGGTTCAAAATATTTTTTTAAGTAGAGCTTTATGGAACACATTATGAATGTGGAATGACTCGGGCAGCTCCAACCTAAATTATACCGGGTTAATCACCTCCTTGATCTTATATGGTCCAATAAAACGAGGAGCAAACTTTTTAGAAATTACCCTAAGAGAGAGCTTCTCGGAGGACAACCATAACTTATCCCCAACCTGAAAATTCACCCTCCTTGAACGTCTCCTATCGGCCTTGAGTTTCTAAGAACTTTTAGACTTTTCTAAGTTCGATTGAACCCGGGCCCAAAATGTGCACTGTTCGGAGCAGAGCCTGTCCGCCTCAGGGTTAGAGGAGGAGATGGATGACCCAGAATGAAAACGGGGATGGAAACCATGGTTACAAAAGAAAGGTGAAACCCCAGCAGAAGAATTGACACGGTTATTCAAGGCAAATTCAGCCAATGGAAGAAATTTAACCCATAATTGCTGGTCATCAGCAACATACAACCTCAAGAATTGTTCCACAGACTAATTAAGGCGTTCAGTCTGCCCATTACTCTCAGGGTGGTAGGCAGAGGAAAAAGACAATAAAATTTGACATTTTTAACAGAAGGCCCTCCAGGATTTGGACACAAACTGCACACCCCTGTCAGAAACAATATTTTCCAGGATACCATGCAATCGAACAATTTCTTTCACAAAAATAGATGCCAGGGTTTTGGCATTCGGGAGTTTAGACAGGGGAATGAAATGGACCACCTTGCTAAACCTATCAACTACTACCCAAACCACAGTCTTACCCTCCGCGGGCGGTAGGTCAGTTATAAAGTCCATCAAGATATTGGACCAGGGTCGGGGGTGGAGCCTGACCACTGAGCGTGATGGAGGTCTGAGACAGAGCTCCTGCCGTTTAGACCCGTGTTTTAGCGCATAAAGACACCCAAACTCTGATAAATATGGTCAAAATCGGAAGAGATAAGCCCAGAGATCATCAGGAAACCCCTAAACACAAAAAGGGGCAGACGGAGATGGCTTTCTCCAGTGCGTCTGAGCAAAATGGCGCCGCAGCCCTCGCTACCAGACTCAGAGCCGAGGGAGAAAGGGAAGAGGTCGACACCGTACAATCGGATGACAATAACACCATCCTCACGAGATCCTTCCTCAAAGACTCTTTAGCTCAAGCAAAGAGTCGAATCCCTGGAAGGGAACCAGAGTCTGTTGACTTATCGGGCGTCTGCAGTATCCGATCTCTTGGATGTGCAAGCCAAATCGCTTAATAATGCTTTAATGTTAATTGAAGACCAGGAGAATCGGAGTAGAAGAAAAAATATCCGATTCAAAGGATTACCAAAAACAGTGAGTAATGCGGACCTTCAAGCTGTTGCTGAGCAATTATTTACTGACATACTGGGTGCAGACAAAGCTCAGGACATTATCATCGAAAGAATCCACATATCCCTGCACCCAGTCCCAAAGAAAGGTGAACCGCCGCGCGACGTTATCTGCGGCCTACTAAGCTTTAGAAGCACCGCAGCCCTACTACAATCGATGAGGGAAAGGAAAGAGCTACGTTATGAGGGTACGAGAATCTCCTTATATCAAGACATAGCTCCGTCCACGCTGTATAAAAGAAGGCTATTGAAACCATTAACGGACTACCTTCGAGACCAGAAGATATTATATCGGTGGCTTTTCCCTTTCGGTCTCACTTTCAGCAAAGATGGACGACGCTGCATGATCCAAACCCCAACGGACCTACCTGAAGCGTGGAACTACCTCAACATTGATCCTATACCAGTGGACTCATGGATGCCTATGGACAGCTCTACTAGACAGTTGCCCCCACTACCACGACTGGAACCGTGGTCGACCCCCGCCAGGAACAAAAATTCCAGATCCAGCAGAAGATGAGACATTATCCGGATCCAGGAGGGAACATTTACCGAGAATACCAGCTTGAATGAGTATTGCACTTCTGATTAGTGAAGCTACTAATCCATTCGCTGCTAATCTCCCTCTTCCTATAGGGAAGCAAAAGCAATATCGCTTACATATTGCGTTCTCATCTGTTGTCTTATTATCTTCTCTTACCTTATTATCTCTTATCTCTTACTTCTCTCCCCCTTCTTATCTTCGCTTCTCCCACCCTCATCCTCTCACTTTAATGATCTCAGTTTTTACCTCCCCATTTCCTCCTTCTATCTCATATCTTGTATTCTTCCATCTCCACTACTACTCTCTCGTCCACTTACTTGTTTCTACCTTTATATATCTCTTAATTCTTATCTGCAATTGATACCTCATGTCTTGCCATAGATCCAACATAATCTTATAGCGACTTGCTACAGTATGGGGTATGTCTGCGATAAGTGGATATGAAATAGATCCACTGGTTGCAGCACATATAGTTACCGTTGGCGACGGATATATCGGTGTCTTTACTTATTTGTATATCCAGGCACAAAAGTCATGCATATGTGTATTATGATTCGGTGATACCATAACCTCTCATTGTACACCACCTCAGTTAATAAGTTAATAACTATTTTGGTCACACTAAATGTTTATTTAATTCGGCTCCACCATTGAGAAGCTAATCCCCCCCCCTCCCCCTTCTCCCCACCGCCCCCACTCAAGCTTATGACATTGGTTAATGGTTGGATCTGTGAAATTATTATGTCCTGAATTGTACCTAATAGTACATTTATAGACAGCATGCCTTTGCTTCTATCAAACATGGGTCTGCGGTGCCAGATCAGGAATTGTTCTTGATTCTCTGTCCCCGCATATCCTTTCTGCATGAGGAACAGCGGCCAGCATACTAGGCCCATTTTATCATGCAGAGAAACTTGGTCCTCCTTAAAACTTGCTCTAAGAATACTTCTAACAGAACCTACCATTGTTGATAAGTCAGAATTTACTGACTCTGTCATTGTTTCTTTTGTGTATAGTTTGACACAGGCTGTTCCCAGGAGTTTCTACTAAGATGACTGCACACCCTCACAAATTCCAACACCATGGTGACCGTAACTACAACCTCCTTTAATGTCAGAGGCTTCAACTCACCTCAAAAGAGGTCTCAGGTACTTGCTCTCTTGAGGAAGAGCAATTCAGACATTTGCTTTCTTCAAGAGACCCACTTAAAAACTAATAGAATCCCTAACTTACCACATATATATGCTTTAACAAATGGTTTCATTCCACATACAAAAAGGCAGCTAGAGGAGTTAGCATAGCAATAGCTAAACACATACTTTTTGAACCCACCTTAACGCTCTCAGATATAGAGGGAAGATATATTTTTGTAAAAGGTAAGATAGGTCATACCTTATTATCCCTAGCAAGCATTTACGCACCGAACAAAAATCAATACCCGTGGCTTAAAACCACACTTGAAAAATTCCAAATGTTTGCAGAAGGTTTAAAGCTAATAGGAGGAGACTTGAACATATCCATTAACCCAAGTTTAGACACCTCCAAAGGTATATCAGCTTTATCACAAAAAACCCTTGGAAACATTCAAAAACTTTTAGCCAAAAACCATTTAATTGATACCTGGAGAACCCTTAATGCCTCAGCTAAAGATTACTCCTATTTCTCACAAGTCCATCATTCCTTCCAAAGAATAGACTACATGTTCATTTCAGATACTCACTTAAACACCCTTAACCACTTCCCATCTGGGCCATTTGCCCCCTTCCTGACCAGGCCTAATTTAGCAAAACTGACATATCTCACTTTATGTGGTAATAACTTTGGAACGCCTTTATTTATCCAAGTCATTCAGTTATTGTTTTCTCATGACACATTGTACTTAATGATAGTCATAAATTTGAGTCAAAATATTTCAGCTTTATTTATGAAAAAATCCCAAATTTACCCCAAAATTTGAAAAATTCGCAATTTTCAAAATATCAATTTCTCTGCTTTTAAAACAGAAAGTGATACCTCATAAAATATTTATTACTTAACATTCCCCATATGTCTACTTTATGTTGGCATCATTTTGGAATGTCATTTTATTTTTTTAGGACGTTAGAAGGCTTAGAAGTTTAGAAGCAATTCTTCAAATCTTTAAGAAAATTGCCAAAACCCACTTTTTAAGGACCAGTTCAGGTCTGAAGTCACTTTGTGGGGCCTACATAGTGGATACCCCCATAAATGACCCCATTGTAGAAACTACACCCCTCAAGGTATTCTAAACCGATTTTACAAACTTTGTTAACCCTTCAGGCGTTCCACAAGAATTAAAGGAAAATGGAGATCAAATTTTTAAATTTCACTTTTTTGGCAGATTTTCCATTTTAATCAAATTTTTTCTTTAACACATCGATGGTTAACAGCCAAACAAAATTCAATATTTATTACCCAGATTCTGCAGTTTACAGAAACACCCCACATGTGGTCATAAACTGCTGTATGGGCACACGGCAGGGCGCAGAAAAAAAGGAACTCCACATGGTTTTTAGATGCCATGTGCCATTTGAAGCCCCCTAATGCACTCTTACAGTAGAAACTCCCAAGAAGTGACCCCATTTTGGAAACTAGGGGATAAGGTGCCAGTTTTATTAGTACTATTTTTGGGTACATATGATTTTTTGATCATTCATTCTAACACTTTATGGGGCAAGGTGACCAAAAAATTGGTTGTTTTAGCACAGTTTCTATTTATTTATTTTACAGCATTCACCTGAGGGGTTCAGTCAAGTGACATTTTTATAGAGCAGATTGTTACAGACGTGGCGATACCTAATATGTATACTTTTTCTCATTTATTAAAGTTTTACACAATAATAGCATTTTTGAAACAAAAAAAATTATGTTTTAATGTGTCCATGTTCTGAGAGCTATAGTTTTTTATTTTTTGAGAGATTTTCTTATGTAGGGGCTCATTTTTTGCGGGATGAGGTGACTGTTTTATTGGTACCATTTTGTGGGACATACGCATTTTTGATCACTTGGTGTTGCACCTTTTGTGATGTAAGGTGACAAAAATTGCTTGTTTTGACACAGTTTTTTTTTATTTTTCTTACGGTGTTCACCTGAGGGGTTAGCTCATGTGATATTTTTATAGAGCTGGGTTTTACGGACGCGGCGATACCAAATATGTCTATTTTATTAATTTCTTTCTATTTTTAACTTTATTTTTTTATTCCTTTCTGGGGACTTTTTTTTTTTTACATGTGAAACTTTTTTTTATTTTCTTTTTTCAACCCTTTATTTTTTATTTTACACTTTTTGTCCCCCATAAGGTCATACAAGACCTCTGGGGGACATTTACTTCATTTTTTCTTTTTTTTTTTCACTGTTGATTTCTCCTGTAACTGGGGCTGACATAGTAGCCCCAGTTACAGGAGAAATGCACCCCCCAGAGAGGCTGTACAGCGCAATACAGCGCTGTACAGCCTCAATGCAGGGCTGATTGAGGTCTCTGAAAGACTTCACGCAGCTCCTGCACTCTCCGGTATGCAGCGATCCAGAAGGCAGGGACACCTGGGCACTGTTCCTGCCTTCTCTCTGGGTTGCCCTGCTGTCACTGACAGCGGGCAACCCGATCAGCAGCTGCACGATTAGCGTGCAGCTGCAGTTTCTGAACGGACGTTCAGAAACGTCCATTCAGAAATAGAGATCCACCCATAGGACGTTTATATCCTATGGGCGGACGGAAAGAGGTTAAAAAGGCAGAAATAGGGTCTATTACGATATCAGACCACGCACCGGACTCGGCGTGCATGTCTCTATCCTCCGTTCCAGTGAGGGAATGGGCATGGAGGCTAAATGAGACTCTGCTGGACTCAGACCACTCCCTAACAGATTTATCTAGAGAATTGGCCCTTTACTTTCAAGAGAACAAATCATAAGACTCCTCTCAGACCATAGTCTGGGAGGCGCACAAAGCTTTCATTAGAGGAGAACTAATAGCGCTAGGTACAAAAGTCAAGAAAGACAGACAAAAAATGCTAAATATCCTCCTGTCACAAATAGCAGCCCTGGAATCTATCCAGAAACATTCAAAAGCGAAAATCATGCAAGATGACCTGATTGCACTTCGCCACAAACTAAAGGAATTGCTCAACATTAGATGTGCCAAAGCGTATCAGTATGCACAATTCAAACACTACGCACATGGCGTCAGAGGGAGCAAGTTAACGTCCCACTTAATTAAAAAAAGTAAAGATGCCCAGTTCATTAAAAGTATCAAAACTCACTCAGGCAATCTGACTAATAACACGAGAGACATAGCCACTGAATTCAGCTATTTTTATAGCCAATTGTATAACATCACTTCGAACACACAAACAGACATGAAACAGCAGAAAATTGATGCATTTCTTTCCAAACTTAATCTTCCCACCATTCCCGAAGAAGATAGTCTATCTTTGTTAGCTCCTATAACCACAAATGAACTCACGGATATCATCAAATCACTCTCTAGTGGGAAAGCTCCAGGCCCAGATGGACTACCCGCTGGATACTATAAAAAATTACTCCCGTTACTACTCCCCCATATTACAGCATGGTGCCAAGCACTTATGTCAGGTACTCACCCCCCAAAACAAACTTTAGAGGCTACTATCACAGTTATAGCAAAAGAAGGCAAAAAAGAGACGGAATTCGGTAGTTATAGACCAATTCTCAATTTAGACGTAAAGATCTGGGCGAAGATCCTAGCGAATCGACTTAATAAAATTGTCCCAAAAATAATTCACCAAGATCAAGCCGGATTTGTGACAGGTAGAGAGGGCAATTTTCGCTCCTGCAGAATTCTGCATGCGATCAAGTTAGCAAAGAATAAGAAACACCCTCTCATCCTTCTCAGTACAGATGCCGAGAAGGCGTTTGACCGTGTTGATTGGCTATACATGCAAAGGGCTCTGTATAGGTTTGGTATACCCTTCCTCTTCATCACTGCAATCATGTCCCTCTACCATCATCCTAGTGCAAGAGTGAGGGTCAATGGCACTTTATCTAGCCCATTCAACATAAGTAATGGTACACGCAAAGGCTGCCTGTTGTCCCCCATTCTTTTCATTATCACCATGGAAACACTATTGCAGGCAATAAGAGACAATCCACTGATTAAGGGACTAAAAACCAACCTAGAAGAGCACAAATGCACCGCTTTTGCGGATGACCTTCTACTCCTGATCACAAACCCCATCCAAGCATTCCCACCACTAATGTCACTATTTGAACAATTCAGAACTTTATATAATTTTAAAATTAATTACTCTAAATCTGAGGCACTCAATATTTCCGTCCCATCATCCCAAATCCACATACTGCGTTCTTCCTACCCCTTTGCATGGCAGCAAGAAAAAATTAAATACCTAGGTATCATCCTAACAAATGATGCAATGATTCTTTACTCCAGGAACTATATTCCCTTACTGAAAAAAATCAGGGACCAACTAAATTCACTATCTCTTCCCTTTGTATCATGGCTAGGTAGAAAAAACCTTCTTCAGACATATATTATGCCTAAACTGTTATATCTTCTTCAAATGGTCCCCATCCACCTGCCGCAATCCTTCTTTGCTACCACACGCTCACTATTTACATCTTTCCTCTGGAAAGGCAAAAAAACACGTCTAGCATACGATAAACTGATTAGAGTCCGATCACAAGGAGGTATGGGTCTTCCTGATGCCCAGACTTACTACAGAGCAATCCAATTAAAAAGGTGGTTGCAACTGTGCATCCCTAAATTCAGAATCTTAGGCTCGGACATACAGTAGAGCTCCTTACCCTGACTAATGGCCAACTAGCAAGTTTATGGGGCATCAGGAAATCTAATTCCCCAATTAAAGGGTTGACTAAAGGGATCTCTTCGACATTTAACACTCTGTCCAAGCACACACACCTGCTCTCTGAACCCCCTAGATTTTTCCTTTCTCTGTTCAGTCCATTCCTGGTCTATCCTAGCATCACCAACTCCCCGGATTTCTGGAACTCATTTAAGGCCTTAAATGTTAGGGAACTACTAGATAAGACAAGTACAACAACAGCAATAAATGCACTATGTTCCCTCCACATGAAACAAGCTAACTTTTTAGACATAAAAGTTTTCAAAGACACTTGCTCTAAACTGCACGACAAGTATACGACAATGAAGGAAGCTACTTGGTTTGAAAAAATAGTGCAAGGGCAAACGACTCTTAAACACATAATTTCCAATATTTATAGGAACCTATTATGCTTAAGCAAACAGAATAAACCCGACTACATTGTCCAATGGGAGAAGGATCTGGGAGTATCATTCAGTGCAAAGGAGATAGACCAAATGCATCTAAGATCCCATGGATTCTCTAGATGTGTAAAGATCCAACAACATTCCTACAAAACGATGGTTAGGTGGTATAACGACCCCAGCAAACTCCAAAAAATGGGTTTATCAAAGACAAATGTATGCTGGCGCTGCTTCCAAAGTAAAGGCACCCTAGGCCACATATTGTGGTCATGCCCATTACTCACAGGATTTTGGTCGCATATTGAAGCTGAAATAAATAGAATATGTGGCACCACCCCTATTTCAGTGCTGCTTTGGCTACCATCTAAGGGTTGGTCCCCTAAATCCTTTGATCTTGCCACATGGCTAGTCCAAGCAGCTAGGTCACTTATCCCACTGCACTGGCTTGACCCAGATCCTCCTACCATCTCCCAGTGGAAGGCTAAGGTAGACCAACTATATCTCATGGAGGAGCTTAGCAGCTGGGCCAACCGATCACATTCCAAATTCCTGCGGCTGTGGAAATCATGGAACGATTACAGGAAAATATAGAACTGTTGGGAATTACTAGGCCCTGGAACTGATACACAATCCTTCCAGACCCGTCTCTCTCATGTTCCCACATATCCCTGAGAGCACCTCTCTGTCAGCAAATGTACAGGGTACAAATACTCCTCCATATGGGGATATGGGAGTTGATATTGGTAACCATGGTCTACAAAACACATCTCATCGACCAATGAAAAGCGGAACTGGGAACATCCTGCGTTATCTGTTTTGCTTTCTTTTCTTGGAGGATTTCAAACTCCCCCAGAAGTTATCTTTGTTCTTACCAATATTGTCATACTGCGACAAAGATCATTAGTCTAAGTATAATAACAACCGCGACACCCGAGTGGTTCAAGGCCCATGTTGGTCCAATTGAAATAATAATAATTGTCACTCATTTCTCTATATTACCAAACTGCTTATATTGCCAAGCGTTTGTTATGTATGTCTTTCTCTCTACATTGTGCTACATTTGCAACTATGTGAATTTGAATATGTAACTTTACACTATTCTGTAACATTGCAAATGCTGCATATATTTTCTTTGTGAAAAACTAATAAAAAGATATTTGTTAAAAAAAGATACGGGACCAGGGTCTACTGGGAATGGGTACGGGTCGTAGGTTACCAGCAGGGCGAGTCCTAGGTGTCTTGGACCTGGCACAAACCTCATAGGCTGACACGTAGGACTTGACATCCCTAGTTAGAGTGGGCCACCAATAAGATCTAGAAACCAGATCCTTAGTGCCCTCAACAACCAGATGTCCACAAAAGGCAGAATCGTGACACTCACCCAACAGCTGGAGACGGGTGGATACTGGTGCCAGATGTTGTTCAGACCTAATGCGAGCCGAAATATCCAGTTTTTTATAGCTGCTATGAAGATTTTTGCTGGTAGGATGGATTCAGGTGGTACCTCAGTAGGTTGAAAAGCATGGAAGCTCTGAGATAATGCATCCACCTTCACATTTTTACTTCCTGGCCTGAACATAATGGAAAAATCTAAACGAGTAAAAAACAGAGCCCATCTGGCCTGACGGGGAATCAACCTCTTAGCAGACTTGAGAAACATAAGGTTTTTATGGTCAGTGAAAACAGTTACACAATGCCTTGCCCCCTCCAGAAAATGCCTTCACTCCTCAAATGCCCATTTAATGGCCAGCAGCTCCCTATTCCCTATGTTGTAGTTTCTTTCCGTGGAAGATAATTTCCTGGAGAAGAAGGCATGCGGTCTCAGGTTAGTGAGGCTAGCAGGACTTTGTGAAAGGACTGCTCCTGCGCCGTCCTTGGACACATCCACCTCCACAATAAAAGGTCTCTCCTGATCAGGTTTGATCATAATGGGAGCGCTACTGAATGCATTTTTTAATTTTTCAAATGAAGAAATGGCCTCAGTAGACCAATTCTCCAAATCCGCTCCTTTCTTAGTAAGGTCAGTCAACGGTTTAGCAATTACAGAAAAATTCATAATAAATTTACGATAGTAATTGGCGAAACCTAAGAACCATTGTAAGTCCTTTAAGGATGAAGGTCTTACCTATTCCTTAAGTGCTGGTACATTACCAGGATCCATCTTGAAGGCGTGATGAGTCAGAACATGCCCTAGAAACAGAATCTCCTGTACACCAAAGACACATTTCTTTTGCTTAGCGGATAGCTGATTCTCCCTCAACACCTCTAATACTTGTTTAACATGAGTCACATGGGATTCAAAGTCAGGAGAGAATATCAAAATGTCGTCAAGATAGACAATAACAAATTTACCTAAGAACTCCCTAAGAATATCATTCATAAAGTTTTCGAACACAGCTGCGGCATTGCTGAGTCCAAAAGGCATCACCTGATATTCAAAGTGTCCTGCCGGAGTATTGAACGCCGTCTTCCATTCGTCTCCCTCCTTGATTCGGATTAGATTGTATTCCCCTTTCAGGTCAATCTTGGAAAACAAGGTTGCCCCCAGAACCTGGTTAAATAAATCCAGAATCAATGGGAGTATCTATTCTGGACAGTGATTTTATCTAATCTCCGGTAATCAATACATGGCCTATAACCACCATCTTTTTTCTTAACGAAGAAAAACCCTGCCCCTATAGGAAAGACAGAAGGTCTAATATGCCCTTTACCAAGGCTCTCCTTAATATAATCTTCCATGGCCTTGCGTTCGGGCTTAGAAAGATTATAAATTCGCCCCCTCTAGGAAACTTGGCCCCCTCTACTAGCTCTATAGTACAATCATAAGGTCTATGGGAGGTAGAAGTTCCGGGGTTGCTGATGAGAATACATCAGAATATTCCCTAACAACAGTGGGTAAAGTATCAGACTGAGACTTTACTGAGATAAGCACGAGTCACACTTAGGCCCCATCTCACCAACTCCCCCTTGGACCAATCTTTAGTGGGGTTATGTAGTTGGAGCCAATGCAACCCTAGTACCACCTCAACCAGTAGGTTCTCCAGGACTAAAAGGGAACATCTTTCTGAGTGGCACACACCCACTGTTAGAGAAATCTCTGAGGTACATGAGCTCACCGTACCACCATTAAGAGGAGTAACATCAATAGCCATGACATGGATAGGAGTTGGTAAAGTAAACATTGGAATACCCAATCTTACAGCGTACTCAGATAAAGCTGGCCGCTGAGCCAAAATCAATAAAGGCCTTACCCAGCCATTTATCTACCCCCAGAGAAATCGTAATGGGTACCAAAAGCTTACATTTAGAAAAATAAGGGTGTACCTGGTCTTTAGGTTGCCTTGCCTTAGGAGACTTGACAGAGAGGACCTTCTTAGGACACTGGTTGATCCAATGGTCTCTGGAAGTTGATAACTGACCAGAAGATCCTTTAAATTATCAGACAGACCTGACCTGTAGTGACTCTTCAGGGCTGGTTCGTTCCATCCTGAGGGGACACACCACCTTCTGAATTGGGTGCAATAATCCTCTGCAGGTAGATTGCCCTGAACCAGTGCCTTTAGAGCCGTCTCGGCTACCAGAGCCCTGTCTGGTTCATCATAGAGGGTACCCAGGGCCTGAAAGAACCCCTCCACAGAAGTTAAACAACTGGCGCCAGCTGGTAAAGTGAATGCCCAGTCCTGGGGATCACCCTGTAGTCGTGACAACGCAGTACAGAGGGATAAGCAAAGAATGGTCAGTAGAAGCCGGGGTCATAAATACCAGGAGAGTCGAGAAGTTCCCAAAGGAGTCCGCAAAGTTTAGTCAGGTGGAAGCCGAGGTCAAAATACCAGGAGGGATGCGCAGTACAGTAGGGGCAGACAAAGGATCGTCAGGGAACAGGATCAGGTAAGTATACAGGTATCCAACAAGCAGCAGGAACCTAAATTAACAGGCAACCTGTGGCCAGCAGGCTGCCTGTATTTATAGTGGGGAGTGAGGGTCATGTGACGTGGCCAGTATCGCATGACCGATAGACCGACCAGTCAAGCACCGAGTGATCAGCTCAGCGCTCAAGGCAGACCTAGGAGCAGGGAGCCTTCCAGCTAGCAAAGCCGCCCTGGGAATGAGGTCAAACACAGATCCTCGCTCCCGAAGCTAAGCAGCAGGTCTGCAGCTGATGGGTGACCGAGTGCGCCTTTATCACCCCGTTACACAGGGGTGTTGTATACCAAAAATATACTTTCTATATAGTGCATTTGGGAAGTGCAGCATTTGTTTGTGGTTTTGCTGCGTTACCGCAGATGCACAGAGTAACAAACGCTATTGGAACAAATAATTTATACTGGTGTGATATACCAGTTGCCACCTAAAAATACTGATTGAAGCAGGGGTTTTATATACCAAAAATATACTTTCTATATAGTGCATTTGGGAAGTGCAGCATTTGTTTGTGGTTTTGCTGCGTTAACGCAGCTACACAGAGTGGCAAACGCTATTGGAACAAATAATTTCTTTTGGTGTGATATATCAGTTGCCACCTAAAAATAATGATTGAAGCAGGGGTTTTATATACCAATAATATACTTTCTATATATAGTGCATTTGGGTAGTGTAGCATTCGCTTGTGGTTTTGCTGCGTTACCGCAGCTACACAGAGTGACAAACACTATTGGAACAAATAATTTCCACTGGTGTGATATACCATTCCCCCCCTAAAAAAACTGATTGAAGCAGGGGTGTTTATACCAATAATATTATTTCAATATAGTGCATTTGGCCAGTGAAGCATTTGTTTGAGGTTTTGCTGCATTACCGCAGCTATACAGAGTGACAAACGACATTGGAACAATTAATTTCTACTGGTGTGATATAGCAGTTACCCCCCAAAATTTTTTATTGAAGCAGGGGTCTTATATACCAATAATATACTTTCTATATAGTGTATTTGGGTAGTGCAGCATTTGTTTGTGGTACAAAGTGACAAACGCTATTTGAACATATAATTTCTAATGGTGTGATATACTTGCTTCCCCCAAAAAAACGAATTGAGGCAGTGGTGTTATATACCATTTATATACTTTCTATATAGTGACAAACACTATTGGAAAAACTAATTTCTACTGGTGTAATATACCAGTTGCCCCACAAAAAAACTGATTGAGACAAGGGTGTGATATACCTTCTTCCACAAATACTGCTGTTCTATAGGGACTTTTGTCACAGGGTCACTTTCAAAATGACAGGCAGAGGAAGGTAGGGGTTCGAGCAGGTGCACCAGGCCAAAGCCTAAGTGGGAGGTTGCAGAAGGTGCGTGCGAGTATGTCAAAGGATGCACCAGAGTTAGTTGGGTGGCTCACTCAGCCTTCAGCTTCTGCACCCTCCTATTCCTCTCTCTCTGCACCCTCTTCACTCTCTGATGTGTGCACCCCCAAAGACACCACCACCACCATATTCCCTCCATTTCAGTCAGAGGAATTATTTTCCCATCCATTCCAAGATCTTACCAATGCGCAGCCATTCTTGGCATCGAATCAGGAAGATGAGGTATCAATGGACAGTACCCAGATCAGCCCAAGGGTGGTGGTCCCTGCTGTTGCTGCCTACTCCGAGATCTCTAATGTCAGTGATGGTGAAGGGGACGATGATGATGTGTCTATGGAGGTCACGTGGGTGCCCACAAGAGAGGAAGAGGAGGGGAGTTCAGAGGAAGAGACCGAGCAGCATATAGGGTGGAGAAGGAAGAGATGCAGGTAGAACTTACAGTGCACAGCAAGCAAAAAGCAGAATGCTAATATATCTGGAACGAGCCATCCACCATGCACGGTCACATCTGGCGCTCCCAGGACCCCGGCACATGGCTCCGCAGTGTGGGCTTTTTTGAATGTGTCTGCTGCTGACAATAGTGTTGCCATCTGCAGCTTGTGCTGTCAACGCATAAGTCGCAGTAAGCCACTCACCTAGTGATGATCGCCTTAAGAAGGCACCAGGCCTCCCATCACTGAGCCCAATGGGAGCAACGCCATCAGAACCCACAAAGCCACACACCCATCGCTCCACGTCCTGCCTCTCCTCCTTCTCCTCTCTTCTCCCATTTGTCCTCCACTCCACCTTCCACCGTGCTGTCATTGCGTTTATCTGGCAAGAGACTGGCTTCCGTGGCCCAAATGTTCGAGCCTAAAAAGATAAGGACGCCCGATAACCCTCCTGCCCAACGGCTGACTGCCGGCTTGTTGGAACTGCTAGCCCGCCAACTACTGCCATACAAACTGGTGAACTCAGAGGCCTTTAGAAAATTTGTGGCCATCGACACACTGCAATGGAAGGTCACCGAAAGGAAATATTTCTCCAGAAGGGCATCCCGAAGCTATATGGCCATGTTCAATGTCAAGTGAATGTATCTCTGGAACACAGTGTCGGTGCCAAGATACATCTGACCACAGACACGTGGTCTAACAAACACGGCAGGGAAGGTACCATACATAACTTTTACTGCCCACTGGGTGAACCTTCTGAAGGCCGTCAAGCATGCAACCCGTGGCACCTGTGTGGATTTGGTGTTCCCGCAAAGGATTGCATGCAGACCTGCCTCTTCTCCTCTTCCTCCTACTCCATCCTCCTTCTCCTCCTTGGCTGTCTCCTCTTTTTCCACTGCTACCGCCTCTTCCGCTGTGTCCCCCAAGCTCCCCAGAACCTATTCGACGTGCCAGGTGAAACGTTGCCATGCTGTGCTGCGGCTGTTGTGCCTGGAAGCCAAGAGCCACACCGGTCCTGCACTCCTTTGAGCTTTGCGGTCACAGGCCGATAATTGGCTAACCCTGCTCAATTTGATAGTTGGTAAAGTGGTGTGCGACAAGGGTGCTGCTGAGCATTCTAAAACAGGGCAAAATGATGTTCAGCGCAACAGAGGGGATCGTGACCGATAAGCGCACTCGCCTAGCTCATGACAGTGTGGACTACCTCACATTTTTTTTAAATAAATGAGACATGGATCTCGGAGGAATTCAACACATGACGAGTGAACGACCACGTTTGATTGAATTTCCTCATGATAGCCCACAAATATCTGCCGCCACCTAGAACAAATAATGGTCCCTGTCTTAGGTAAATACAGCGGCATAAAAGGCCTTTTCTGTCCAGTGAATGCCTAATGTTTTGGGCCACGGAGGATTTCAACACCTGTGACAACCATGTGTTTAAACTATTATCATTAGGGTTTTTTTCAAGATGGGGGATTTCGTTAGCCATGTTTTTAATCCAATTTTATATTTTTAGTTCTTTTAAGCATATTTATTTCACCTGTATTTGTACTGTCCTTCAGTAAAATTGATATCCATTGACCGTCTAATCGACCTCCAGCCACATAATCACTTGATCTTTTGTGTACGGTATATGCATAATTTTTAGGGCTAGTAGTCCACTGGCCTGCTGTAAAATTGATATCCAATGACCATGTAATCTACTTCCAACCACATACTTGTTCTTTTTTGTACGTTGAATACATAATTTTTGGGGCCTGTAGTCCACTGGCCTGCTGTAAAATTGATATCCAATGACCGTGTATTCTAGTTCCAGCCACATACATACTTGTTCTTTTCTGTACGTTGAACGCATAATTTTGGGGGCATGTAGTCCACTGGCCTGCTGTAAAATTGATATCCAATGACGGTGAAATCTACCTCCAGCCACATACTTACTTGTTCTTTACTGTACGCTGAATGAATAATTGTTGAATTCAACACCAGTGATGACCACTTGTTATCGAATTTCAGCTATTTTCATTTGTTTTTTTTTTTCAAGAAGGAGGATTTTGTTAGCCATGTTTTAATCCAATTTTATATTTTTTGTTTTTTTAAAGATATGTATTTGACCTGTATTTGTACTGGCCTGCAGTAAAATTTATATCCATTGACCGTGCAATATATCTCCGGCCACATAATCACTTGATCTTTTCTGTCCGGTGAATGCCTAATGTTTGGGGCCTGTAGTCCAGTGGCCTACAGTAAAAATGTTATCCATTGACTGCATAATGTACCTTGAGCCACATAATCAGAATTTCTTTTATGTAAGGTGATTGCCTCATTTTTAATGCCGTGGCCTAAAATAAAAATTTTCTAGGCTCCGACAGGGCACATTTCATAGAATTTCCCTTTAAGTCCCATAAAAATGTCCCCTGATTAAGATACAAATGTTTTGTTAGATTTGGTGGCTGCAAATATGAGCTAAAGGTTTTTCAGGTTCGTCTGCCATAAAAGTGAATGGGGCCCAACGCAAACTTGCGGTTCACGAACATTTGATCGCATTTGCGAATCGTCCCGGCCGATGTTCGTCCATCACTACTTATCTCTAGTCACCCCCCTACTTTTTTTTTACTAACCCAAGCTCACACTAAATCCCTACTATGTCCTCCTAATTCCCACTCTCTATCTACTCTATCTACACCCATATTGATATAACCACTCTCTCCCAGATCCTAGTTTAAAAGCTCCTTCTTTTCCCCAGCACAGCTGCACCCCCACCCCATTAAGGTCCCTATTGTGAAACCTGTAAGCAACATACAGGGAGTGCAGAATTATTAGGCAAGTTGTATTTTTGAGGATTAATTTTATTATTGAACAACAACCATGTTCTCAATGAACCCAAAACACTCATTAATATCAAAGCTGAATATTTTTGGAAGTAGTTTTTAGTTTGTTTTTAGTTTTAGCTATTTTAGGGGGATATCTGTGTGTGCAGGTGACTATTACTGTGCATAATTATTAGGCAACTTAACAAAAAACAAATATATACCCATTTCAATTATTTATTTTTACCAGTGAAACCAATATAACATCTCAACATTCACAAATATACATTTCTGACATTCAAAAACAAAACAAAAACAAATCAGTGACCAATATAGCCACCTTTCTTTGCAAGGACACTCAAAAGCCTGCCATCCATGGATTCTGTCAGTGTTTTGATCTGTTCACCATCAACATTGCGTGCAGCAGCAACCACAGCCTCCCAGACACTGTTCAGAGAGGTGTACTGTTTTCCCTCCTTGTAAATCTCACATTTGATGATGGACCACAGGTTCTCAATGGGGTTCAGATCAGGTGAACAAGGAGGCCATGTCATTAGATTTTCTTCTTTTATACCCTTTCTTGCCAGCCACGCTGTGGAGTACTTGGACGCGTGTGCTGGAGCATTGTCCTGCATGAAAATCATGTTTTTCTTGAAGGATGCAGACTTTTTCCTGGACCACTGCTTGAAGAAGGTGTCTTCCAGAAACTGGCAGTAGGACTGGGAGTTGAGCTTGACTCCATCCTCAACCCGAAAAGGCCCCACAAGCTCATCTTTGATGATACCAGCCCAAACCAGTACTCCACCTCCACCTTGCTGGCGTCAGAGTCGGACTGGAGCTCTCTGCCCTTTACCAATCCAGCCATGGGCCCATCCATCTGGCCCATCAAGACTCACTCTCATTTCATCAGTCCATAAAACCTTAGAAAAATCAGTCTTGAGATATTTCTTGGCCCAGTCTTGACGTTTCAGCTTGTGTGTCTTGTTCAGTGGTGGTCGTCTTTCAGCCTTTCTTACCTTGGCCATGTCTCTGAGTATTGCACACCTTGTGCTTTTGGGCACTCCAGTGATGTTGCAGCTCTGAAATATGGCCAAACTGGTGGCAAGTGGCATCTTGGCAGCTGCACGCTTGACTTTTCTCAGTTCATGGGCAGTTATTTTGCGCCTTGGTTTTTCCACACGCTTCTTGCGACCCTGTTGACTATTTTGAATGAAACGCTTGATTGTTCGATGATCACGCTTCAGAAGCTTTGCAATTTTAAGAGTGCTGCATCCCTCTGCAAGATATCTCACTATTTTTGACTTTTCTGAGCCTGTCAAGTCCTTCTTTTGACCCATTTTGCCAAAGGAAAGGAAGTTGCCTAATAATTATGAACACCTGATATAGGGTGTTGATGTCATTAGACCACACCCCTTCTCATTACAGAGATGCACATCACCTAATATGCTTAATTGGTAGTAGGCTTTCGAGCCTATACAGCTTGGAGTAAGACAACATGCATAAAGAGGATGATGTGGTCAAAATACTAATTTGCCTAATAATTCTGCACTCCCTGTAGAAGTAAGCCCAGTTCTGAAGGAACCCATACCCTTGCTGCACCTGCTTCTGATCCACGTATAGCTTTCTTTCTTTCTAGTGACATTTGTGGCACTTGTGGTATTTCTGATAACACTACCTTGAAGGTTCTGAACTTGAACCTTCCTCCTAGATCCCTAAAATAATTTTTAAGGACCTTCCATCTCCCTCTGAGTTTGCCATTGGTAACAATGTGCACTATGACAGCCAGGTCTTCCCCAGCCCCACCCAGCAATCTGTCTGATCTGCAGTATATCAAACCCTATCACCTGGAAGACAACACACTATTAGTCATTCATGGTTTCAGCGACAGATTATCCTGTCCATCTACCTGATAATAGACTCCCCTATAACCAGCATCTGCCTGACCTTACCTGCACTCTTCTTCCCATCTTCCTACAGCAGTCCTCTTCCTGGTTGCTAAGAGCAATGCCCTGCTGCAGTGGGCATGTATCACTAATATCCAGGGCCGGCTCCAGGTTCATGTGGGCCCTTGGGCGATAAAGCCTCAGTGGGCCCCCCTGTGCTAAGGCCCCTTGCAGACAAGCATTCCTCCCGCAGCGAGTCCGCATCGCAGCACCCGGCCTTACCTCCCAGCACTGATGGGATTCACATAGCATTATATTGATTTATGATGCTATGTAACCCTTATAGTCCTGGAATGTATTAGATGACACTAACAGCATTATGCCAGTTATCCAATACATTCCAGAACTTTAAGGGTTAGATCAATCAATATAATGCTATGTGACCTCCGGCAGTGCTGGGAGGTCAGGCCGGGTGCTGCGATGTGGACTTGCTGCGGGAGGAACGCTAGTCTGCAAGGGGCATAAGGGCTCTTTCATACGAGCGGATGCCGTGCGGGTAATCCGCTGCGTGAAAGAGTGCCAAGCCCCGTCCAGGACAGCAGAGACACGGAGCAGTAACATGATTGATAATGCTCTTTGCCTCTCTGTGATCATTTTACTACAAAATCACAGTGACAACTGTATCTCACTGTCATTTTGTAGTAAAAATGTCAGAGAGGCAAAGAGCATTATCAATCATGTTACTGCTCCGTGTCTCTGCTGTCCTGGACGGGGCTTGGCACTCTTTCACGCAGCGGATTACCCGCACGGCATCCACTCGTATGAAAGAGCCCTTAGGCCTCATGCACACGGCCGTTGTGCATCCGTTGCGGTCCCCAATGCACGGGCAACGTCCATGCAGTCGCCGGGACGAATCCGGACCCATTCAACTTGAATTGGTCCGTTAACCGTCCGCCCCCCGCAAAAAAATTGAATAAGTTCTATTTTATTGGGGTGCGGAGACACGGCCAGAAATACCACGGAAGCACTCCATAGTGCTTCCATGGGGTTCCAATCCATGCGTTCGTTCTGCATCTCTGTGATTGCGGACCCATTCAAGTGAATGGGTCCGCATCTGTGATGCGGAGTGCACATGGGCCGGTTCCCGTGTATTGCGTTGCGGACCTGCCGTATGCGGGCCGCAATACAGCCATGGGCACACAACGGCCGTGTGCATGAGGCTTAAAACAAACTCCTATAAGAAAATGATAATCAATAATACACTTTATTGTCAAAAATTCATAAGAGGAAAATTTCCTCTTATGAAGTTTTGCCAATAAACTGTATAATTGATTTAATGTGTTCTGGTATTTTCTTATAGGAGTTTATATTGTGTTTTAGGCCGAATGCACACGTCCGCGTTCCACGGCTGTGAGCGGTCCGTGGTATCCCGGCCTGGCATCCTGCTGAGAGCAGGAGCGCACGGCGTCATTGGTTTCTGCTATGACGCCGTGCGCTTCATGCCGCCGCTGCACTACAGTAATACACTCGTATGATCTATACGAGTGAATTTATGTAGTGCAGCGGCGGCATGAAGCGCACGGCGTCATAGCAGAAACCAATGACGCCGTGCGCTCCTGCTCTCAGCAGGATGCCAGGCCAGGATACCACGGACCGCTCACAGCCGTGGAACGCGGACGTGTGCATTCGGCCTAAAACACAATATAAACTCCTATAAGAAAATACCAGAACACATGAAATCAATTATACAGTTTATTGGCAAAAATTCATGAACTGGTCTTGGTATGTGACTGTTACTAGTTCACCTTAATTCTAAATTTAAAACGAGTCCAGCAGCAGCATTCAGCTCCTCCAGGTTTCCTCTGGGCTGGGCGCCAGGTTTCCTCTGGGCTCGACTATGCGTCCTGTCTTCTGAATCTTCTGCAGCTGCGCCGAGACGAGTCCTGCTGCTGGCCGAGGGCGGGCTTACAGTCAGACTCAGAACTGTGCCTGTGCGGCGTGCGCTGCTGTGGAAACCAGTACTCACGCCGCACGGCACACAGACGCTCTGCCTGGAGACAAGTCAGACGATCATGTGAGAGAGGGGCCGGGCGGCGGGCGCTGCGCAGCATGAATTAACTTGTATGTAAACATTTTAAAGGGGCCGCCGCCGCGCCGCGGAAACGAGTGGGCCCCCTAACTTACAGTGGGCCCCGGCACTTGCCCGGGTATGCCGGGTTCTGACGCCGGCCCTGCTAATATCAGTCAGTCATATTTATTAGGGCATGCCAACTCAGGACTAGCCTACCTGGCACTTTTCCCTCTACCCTTTCTGCTGTTATCCAACTATGGAACTCTGAGTACTGATTATGCACACCTCCATCCACCTCTATTTCACAGGCCCAAGACAGTTTCTGTGCAATGAAATCTAAACCTTTCTTCAGGTTTGCAGTGGTTCTGAGTGTTGTAATCTGCACAAAACCTTGGCTTCCAAATATTCAACATGCTTGCATCTAGTGCAGATATATTTACCCTGAAATAGTTGTTCAAGGCATGTATACATTGCACAAAACCAGAACACACTTAGTAGCATTGTCCATGCAGCACAAGAAAAAACAAAAACACAGAATAAATGGGGTGATGAGCCTGACCGCTGATGGAGGAAGACGTGTGAGAGCACAGCTCCTCCACAACAGTTTCTACAAGCAGCCTGAAAACCACCTTCTCCAGCTTCAACATAGTCAGACAAGAAGGTCTGATCAATCGGGTGCAAAACAACATCATAATAACCTGTTGGACCTTCACATATTTCTGCAACAGAAGACCTCGAACTCCAAGCCTGCAAAGATGGTGCCTGAAGAGTCGGCTGCGGCTGAGAGCGCAAATGACCAGCACAGAGTTACAGCAAGCAAACAAGGGGACTCTGACTAAGCTGCTACCTCCAAAGCTTTCTTCAAGGTGACTATCACCCAGGCCATGCGCCCTGTTTTATCTGAGCTTTCGGAGATTAAAACGGAAATCAAATACATTGGAGCATTGGTGGAAGGGCTAGAAGCCACATGCTCTGCCATCATGGCGCACTCGAGTTGAGATCTACGGAGCAAATTGCTCACATCAATAAGGCTCCTTTATATAAGTTCAGGACAATAGAAATAAAAGACAAAATATTCATATTAAGGGCAGCTCATTGGAGAACCTGCTGCACAGGGGGTTACCATCGAGATAATGCAGAGGTCTCTTAGGCCCAAACCTACAGTGTTCATTTTAGGACATGGTCAGATATCATAGTCAAGTATCAAAATAATGCCAATGTGACACCTGACCCTGACACCTGACTCTGACCCCTGACACCTGACCCTGACACCTGACCCTGACACCTGACCCTGACGCCTGACCCTGACACCTGACCCTGACACCTGACCCTGACACCTGACCCTGACACCTGACCCTGACTCCTGACCCTGACGCCTGACACCTGACCCTGACGCCTGACACCTGACCCTGACACCTGACTCTCACATCTGATACTGTAGTTTTATATGCTACATCACATAGATGAACAAAATTCACAAGCTTATATAAGGCTAGCTGGTAGCTCAGTGGTAATGCTGCTGCCCCATGTCCAGGCTTTCTGAGTTCAAAGCCCCTTTCAGCCTCTCAGAAATGTTTACATTTTATTATGCCCTAGATAAGAGGAAAATTTAAATGATGTGTGACGCTGATATGTGACGCTGATATCTCACGTCCTTCACTTCTCAGTGTCACAAAAGATCTTAGTTTTACTGTGGTTTTGTATGCTACATCACATAGATGAACAAAATTCACAAGCTTATACAAGGCAAGCTGGTAACCCAGTGGTAATGTCATTACCTTGTGTCCAGGCTTTGTGAGTTCAAATCCCCTTTCAGCCTCTAAAAATATTTTACATTGTATTATGCCCTAGATATGAGGCAAATTTAAATGATGTGTGCCGCTGATGTGTGACGCTGATATCTCACGTCCTTCACTTCTCAGTGTCACAAAGGATCTTAGGTTTAATGTGTTTTTTGCTATACTACATCTCGTAGATCAAAAAAATCACTAGCTTTGGTGTCTAAAGCTATAGCTCAGTGGTAAGACACTTGCTTTGCATGTAGTGTTCATGGGTTCAAAACCCCATTCAGGCTTTTATTAATATTTAAAATTTTATAGAGCTCTATATCAGAGACAAATTCAAGTGCTGTGTGATATAAGTAGTCCTTTTTTATTTTATTAGCACTATAGTAAAGGGGGCACTAATTTACTGTATCTTCATCTATTTCAAGTTGACAGTTTTTTTTGTTTTGTTTTTTTGTTGTCTTGAAACAGTCACTGTACAATATAATAATGTATATTCTGGAGTAGCTGATGAGGAGACTTGCCAGATTCATTACCTCTTCACAGCAAACCGAATTATCTTACTGTAAGTCTGGTCTCCTCCACTATCTTACATGGCTTATACATTGATTCACCTCTCTCAAGTGTGTATGCAGTTCCATATTAGCTAGAATCACTGTATTTCTGGTATTTTTAAAAACTGTCTAGTCATGCTGCTTTTACTGTATAGCTTCCTCTAATTTGTTGTTCAGTTTCAATAATAGGCATTTTATGCATCATATAAGCCACTTTTTTTTACCACTTAGGAGATATAGCATGCCTACCTACTGTCACTCTTTTCGACCAAAGTTCCTCTATCACTTTTTGCAACGTAAAAAAGTTGTCCGGATTCAGCTCTGGGCCCCTGTATTCACTCATATACTATAAGTGGAGCATCAGAGCTCCCCCTTGCACTTCACTGCATAGTGCAGGATAAGGGCTTATTCTTTACTACCGGTGACGTACTAGCATTGAGCCCAGTGATGTCACTGTCACAAATGGGCGATCTTCAGCGCTGCCCTAGGCTGTTTTAGAGCTTAGGGCAGTACTGTAGAATTCCCATTTGTGCCAACGACATCATCGGGCTCACTGCTAGTTGGAAGTTTTAAGCATTTTAAGCTGGCACCATCGCTATGTTGACTAAAGTACCTTATTTCCAGGAGTCTTCTTTTTACTTTATTTTGTTTTGTAGTTTTGATATAAATTTTCCTCTTATCTAGGGCATAATAAAATGTAAACATTTCTGAGAGGCTGAAAGGGGCTTTGCACTCAGAAAGCCTGGACATGGGGCAGCAGCATTACCACTGAGCTACCAGCTTGCCTTATATAAGCTTGTGAATTTTGTTCATCTATGTGATGTAGCATATAAAACTACAGTATCAGATGTGAGAGTCAGGTGTCAGGGTCAGGTGTCAGGGTCAGGCGTCAGGGTCAGGCGTCAGAGTCAGGCGTCAGAGTCAGGTGTCAGGGTCAGGCGTCAGGGTCAGGCGTCAGGGTCAGGTGTCAGGCGTCAGGGTCAGGCGTCAGAGTCAGGTGTCAGGGTCAGGTGTCAGAGTCAGGTGTCAGAGTCAGGTGTCAGGGTCAGGTGTCAGGGGTCAGAGTCAGGTGTCAGGTGTCAGGGTCAGGTGTCACATTGGCATTATTTTGATACTTGACTATGATATCTGACCATGTCCTAAAATGAACACTGTACAAACCATCCCCGTCAGATCCCCTCCAAGATGTTATATGTGGTATGCTCTCCTTTGTGGACACAGCCTTGATCTTAAAAGCTGTGCAAGAAAATGCCCCCATGTCATATGTAGAGTTGAGCGGACACCTGGATGTTCGGGTTCGAGAAGTTCGGACGAACTTCCCGGAAATGTTCGGGTTCGGGATCCGAACCCGATCCGAACATTGTCCCGAACCCCATTGAAGTCAATGGGGACCCGAACTTTTCGGCACTAAAAAGGCTGTAAAACAGCCCAGGAAAGGGCTAGAGGAGTGCAAAAGGCAGCAACATGTAGGTAAATCCCCTGCAAACAAATGTGGATAGGGAAATGAATAAAAATAAAATAAATAAAAATTAACCAATATCAATTGGAGAGAGGTCCCATAGCAGAGAATCTGGCTTCACGTCACCCACCACTGGAACAGTCCATTCTCAGATATTTAGACCCCGGCACCCAGGCAGAGGAGAGAGGTCCCGTAACAGAGAATCTGGCTTCATGTCAGCAGAGAATCAGTCTGCATGTCATAGCAGAGAATCAGGCTTCACGTCAGCCACCACTGCATCAGTCCATTGTCATATATTTAGGCCCAGCACCCAGGCAGAGGAGAGAGGTCCCGTAACAGAGAATCTGGCTTCATGTCAGCAGAGAATCAGTCTGCATGTCATAGCAGAGAATCAGTCTTCACGTCACCCAACATTGGAACAGTCCATTGGCATATATTTAGGCCCAGGCACCCAGGCAGAGGAGAGAGGTCCCATAACAGAGAATCTGTCTTCATGTCAGCAGAGAATCAGTCTGCATGTCATAGCAGAGAATCAGGCTTCATGTCAGCCACCAGTGCAACAGTCCATTCTCAGATATTTAGGCCCCGGAACCCAGGCAGAGGAGAGACGTCCCTTAACAGAGAATCTGTCTTCATGTCAGCAGAGAATTAGTCTGCATGTCATAGCAGAGAATCAGGCTTCACGTCAGCCAACAATGCAACAGTCCATTGGCATATATTTAGGCCCAGCACCCAGGCAGAGGAGAGAGGTCCCGTAACAGAGAATCTGTCTTCATGTCAGCAGAGAATTAGTCTTCATGTCATAGCAGAGAATCAGGCTTCACGTCAGCCAACACTGCAACAGTCCATTGGCATATATTTAGGCCCAGCACACAGGCAGAGGAGAGAGGTCCCGTAACAGAGAATCTGTCTTCATGTCAGCAGAGAATCAGTCTGCATGTCATAGCAGAGAATCAGGCTTCACGTCACCCAACATTGGAACAGTCCATTGGCATATATTTAGGCCCAGGCACCCAGGCAGAGGAGAGAGGTCCCGTAACAGAGAATCTGTCTTCATGTCAGCAGAGAATTAGTCTGCATGTCATAGCAGAGAATCAGGCTTCACGTCAGCCACCACTGCAACAGTCCATTGGCATATATTTAGGCCCAGTACCCAGGCAGAGGAGAGAGGTCCCGTAACAGAGAATCTGTCTTCATGTCAGCAGAGAATTAGTCTGCATGTCATAGCAGAGAATCATGCTTCACGTCAGCCAACATTGGAACAGTCCATTGGCATATATTTAGGCCCCGACACCCAGACAGAGGAGAGGTTCATTCAACTTTGGGAAGCCTCGCAATATAATGGTAAAATGAAAATAAAAAAGGATTGAATGACGAAGTGCCCTGGAGTACAATAATATATGGTTAAGGGGAGGTAGTTAATGTCTAATCTGCACATGGGATGGACAGGTGGGATCCATGCCTGGTTCATTTTTATGAACGTCAGCTTGTCCACATTGGCTGTAGACAGGCGGCTGCGTTTTTCTGTAATGACGCCCCCTGCCGTGCTGAATACACGTTCCCTGACCTCCTGTTCAGTCTGACACTGCAGAAAGACGCAGCAGTTGGCACCTGTGTTTCGTCATCATCAGAGACGTGCTGAGGTGGTATTCCCATGTCCTCATCATCAGGAAACATAAGTGGTTGTGCGTCAGTGCATTCTATGTCTTCCACCGCTGCGGAAGGGCTAGGTGGATGCCCTTGGGAGACCCTGCCAGCGGAGTCTTCAAACAGCATAAGAGACTGCTGCATAACTTGAGGCTCAGACAGTTTCCCTGGTATGCATGGGGGTGATGTGACAGACTGATGGGCTTGGTTTTCAGGCGCCATCTGTGCGCTTTCTGCAGAAGACTGGGTGGGAGATAATGTGAACGTGCTGGATCCACTGTCGGCCACCCAATTGACTAATGCCTGTACCTGCTCAGGCCTTACCATCCTTAGAACGGCATTGGGCCCCACCATATATCACTGTAAATTCTGGCGGCTACTGGGACCTGAGGTAGTTGCTACACTAGGACGTGTGGATGTGGCAGAACGGCCACGTCCTCTCCCAGCACCAGAGGGTCCACTAACACCACCACGACCATGTCCACGTCCGCGTCCCTTACTAGATGTTTTCCTCATTGTTATCGTTCACCACAACAACAAAAATATTATTTGGCCCAATGTCTTGAATTCAAATTCAGGCCTTTTTTTACAGACACCTAACACTATCTGGCTATCTATTTAGGTACCGTATTACACTAATACAGGCACAGCAGTAACCACAGATTTAGCTGGATATAAATTTGAGGCCTAGTATTTAGGCGCTGGGTGACAGGTATAGGTTTACTGACAGAATTAGACTTGGAAATGCACAGTAGCGTGTGTGTGAAGTTATTCAGAATGACCCTATGTGCACCTTGAATCTGATATACCCTTTTAGGGATAAATTTAACCACTTCAACCCCGCTAGCTAAAACCCCCTTCATGACCAGGCCACTTTTTACACTTCTGCACTACACTACTTTCACCGTTTATCGCTCGGTCATGCAACTTACCACCCAAATGAATTTTACCTCCTTTTCTTCTCACTAATAGAGCTTTCATTTGGTGGTATTTCATTGCTGCTGACATTTTTACATTTTTTGTTATTAATCGAAATTTAACGATTTTTTTGCAAAAAAATGACATTTTTCACTTTCAGCTGTAAAATTTTTTAAAAAAAACGACATCCATATATAAATTTTTCGCTAAATTTATTTTTCTACATGTCTTTGTTTGGGCAAAAAAAAATGGTTTGGGTAAAAGTTATAGCGTTTACAAACTATGGTACAAAAATGTGAATTTCCGCTTTTTGAAGCAGCTCTGACTTTCTGAGCACCTGTCATGTTTCCTGAGGTTCTACAATGCCCAGACAGTAGAAAAACCCCACAAATGACCCCATTTCGGAAAGTAGACACCCTAAGGTATTCGCTGATGGCCATAGTGAGTTCATAGAACTTTTTATTTTTTGTCACAAGTTAGCGGAAAATGATGATTTTTATTTTAATATTTTTTTTTTCTTACAAAGTCTCATATTCTTCTTTCCAAAATGGGGTCACTTGTGTCACTAGTTATACTGCCCTGGCAATTTAGGGGCCAAAATATGTGAGAAGTACCTTGCAATCAAAATGTGTAAAAAATGGCCTGCGAAATCCGAAAGGTGCACTTTGGAATGTGTGCCCCTTTGCCCACCTTGGCTGCAAAAAAGTGTCACACATCTGGTATTGCCGTACTCAGGAGAAGTTGGGGAATGTGTTTTGGCGTGTCATTTTACATATACCCATGCTGGTAGAGAGAAATATCTTGGCAAAAGACAACTTTTCAAAATTTTTTATACAAAGTTGGCATTTGACCAAGATATTTTTCTCACCCAGCATGGGTATATGTAAAATGACACCCCAAAACACATTCACCAGCTACTCCTGAGTACGGCGATACCAGATGTGTGACACTTTTTTGCAGCCTAGATGCGCAAAGGTGCCCAAATTCCTTTTAGGAGGGCATTTTTAGACATTTGGATCCCAGACTTCTTCTCACACTTTCGGGCCCCTAAAAAGCCAGGGCAGTATAAATACCCAACATGTGACCCCACTTTGGAAAGAAGACACCCCAAGGTATTCAATGAGGGGCCTGGCGAGTTCATCGAATTTTTTTTTTTTTTGCATAAGTTATATTTTTTTTTTTTTCTCACAAAGTCTCACTTTCCGCTAACTTAGGACAAAAATTTCAATCTTTCATGGACTCAATATGCCCCTCACGGAATACCTTGGGGTGTCTTCTTTCCGAAATGGGGTCACATGTCGGGTATTTATACTGCCCTGGCTTTTTAGGGGCCCTAAAGCGTGAGAAGAAGTCTGGAATATAAATGTCTAAAAATATTTACGCATTTGGATTCCGTGAGGGGTATGGTGAGATCATGTGAGATTTTATTTTTTGACACAAGTTAGTGGAATATGAGACTTAGTAAGAAAAAACAAACAAAAAAAATATATATTTCCGCTAACTTGGGCCAAAAAAAATTCTGAATGGAGCCTTACAGGGGGGGTGATCAATGACAGGGGGGTGACCAATGACAGGGGGGTGATCACCCATATAGACTCCCTGATCACCCCCCTGTCATTGATCACCCCCCTGGTAAGGCTCCATTCAGACGTCCGTATGATTTTTATGGATACATGGATCGGATCCATGGATACATGGATCGGATCCGCAAAACACATGCAGACGTCTGAATGAAGCCTTACAGGGGGGTGATCAATGACAGGGGGGTGATCAATGACAGGGGGTGATCAGGGAGTGTATATGGGTGATCACCCCCCTGTCATTGATCACCTCCCTGTAAGGCTCCATTCAGACGTCCGCATGTGTTTTGCGGATCCGATCCATGTATCCATGGATCCGTAAAAATCATACGGACGTCTAAATGGAGCCTTACAGGGGGGTGATCAATGACAGGGGGTGATCAAGGAGTGTATATGGGTGATCACGCCCCTGTCATTGATCACCCCCCTGTAAGGCTCCATTCAGACGTCCGAATGATTTTTACGGATCCATGGATACATGGATCGGATCCGCAAAACACATGCGGACGTCTGAATGGAGCCTTACAGGGGGGTGATCAATGACAGGGGGTGATCAGGGAGTGTATATGGGTGATCACCCCTCTGTCATTGATCACCCCCCTGTAAGGCTCCATTCAGATGTCCGCATGTGTTTTGCGGATCCGATCCATGGATCCATGGATCCATAAAAATCATACGGACGTCTAAATGGAGCCTTACAGGGGGGTGATCAATGACAGGGGGTGATCAGGGAGTGTATATGGGTGATCACGCCCCTGTCATTGATCACCCCCCTGTAAGGCTCCATTCAGACGTCCGAATGATTTTTACGGATACATGGATACATGGATCGGATCCGCAAAACACATGCGGACGTCTGAATGGAGCCTTACAGGGAGGTGATCAATGACAGGGGGGTGATCAATGACAGGGGGTGATCAGGGAGTGTATATGGGTGATCACCCGCCTGTCATTGATCACCCCCCTGTAAGGCTCCATTCAGACGTCCGCATGTGTTTTGTGGATCTGATCCATGTATCCATGGATCCGTAAAAATCATAAGGACGTCTGAATGGAGCCTTACAGGGGGGTGATCAATGACAGGGGGTGATCAGGGAATCTATATGGGTGATCACCCGCCTGTCATTGATCACCCCCCCTGTAAGGCTCGATTCAGACGTCCGTATGTGTTTTGCGGATCCGATCCATGTATCCGTGGATCCGTAAAAATCATACGGATCCCTGAACGGAGCCTGACAGGGGGGTGATCAATGACAGGGGGGTGATCAGGGAGTTTTTATGGGGTGATCATGGGTGATCAGGGGTTCATAAGGGGTTAATAAGTGACGGGGGCGTGTAGTGTAGTGTGGTGTTTGGTGCGACTTTACTGAGCTGCCTGTGTCCTCTGGTGGTCGATACTAACAAAAGGGACCACCAAAGGACCAGGTAGCAGGTATATTAGACGCTGTTATCAAAACAGCGTCTAATATACCTGTTAGGGGTTAAAAAAAATCACATCTCCAGCCTGCCAGCGAGCGATCGCCGCTGGCAGGCTGGAGATCCACTCGCTTACCTTCTGTTCTTGTGAGCGCGCGCGCCTGTGTGCGCGCGTTCACAGGAAATCTCGGCCCTCGCGAGATGTCGCGTATATGCGTCACCCTGCGCAGGGCTGCCGCCTCCGGACCGCACATCTGCGTTAGGCCGTCCGGAGGCGGTTAAAGTAGGCCTGATACAGCAGAAACCACAAAATTAGGAAATTGCTAAATTGGGAATTGTATTTCAACCCAGAACAAAAAATGTGCTTTGACGGACACTAAATAACTTGACCAGCCACAACAGTACAGCAGTAACGACAGATTTAGCTGGATATAAATTTGAGGCCTAGTATTTAGGCGCTGGGTGACAGGTATAGGTTTACTGACAGAATTAGACTTGGAAATGCACAGTAGCGTGTGTGTGAAGTTATTCAGAATGACCCTATGTGCACCTTGAATCTGATATACCCTTTTAGGGAAATTGCTAAATTGGGAATTGTATTTCAACCCAGAACAAAAACGGTGCTTTGACGAACACTAAATAACTTGACCAGCCACACCAGTAACGACAGATTTAGCTGAATATAAACTTGAGGCCTAGTATTTAGGCGCTGGGTGACAGGTATACGTTTACTGACAGAATTAGACTGGGATATGGCCAAAAAATAACCACACTATTGATGGTTAAATGCACTTGGTGTGACAGCTTGACCAACCACACTACTGAGGGTTAAATGCACTTGGTGACAGGCGCAGCTTACTCCTGATGTAGTATATGGCCAAAAAATAAACAGACTATTGCTGGTTAAATGCACTTGGTGTGACAGCTTGACCAACCACACTACTGAGGGTAAAATGCACTTGGTGACAGGCGCAGCTTGCCCCTGATGTAGTATATGGCCAAAAAATAAACAGACTATTGCTGGTTAAATGCACTTGGTGTGACAGCTTCACCCTGATGTAGGATTTAGCCAAAAAACAACCACACCATTGAGGGTTAAATGCACTTGGTGACAACTTGCCCCTGATGTAGTATATAGCCAAAAAATAAACAGACTATTGCTGGTTAAATGCACTTGGTGTGACAGCTTCACCCTGATGTAGGATTTAGCCAAAAAACAACCACACCATTGAGGGTTAAATGCACTTGGTGACAGGCTCAGCTTGCTGCTGATGTAGTATATGGCCAAAAAATAAACAGACTATTGCTGGTTAAATGCACTTGGTGTGACAGCTTCACCCTGATGTAGGATTTAGCCAAAAAACAACCACACCATTGAGGGTTAAATGCACTTGGTGGCAGCTTGTGCTGGCACACCACAAGACACAAAATGGCCGCCGATCACCCCAGAAAAAAGTGACTGAAAAACGCTCTGGGCAGCCTAAAAACAGTGAGCAATTCAATAGCAGCAGTTCAATCATCCACAGCTGCAGATCGATCTCTGAATGAAGTCCTTTGGAGGAGTTAATCACTGCCTAATCTCGCCCTAACCTCGCAGCTGCAACCTCTCCCTATGCTGATCAGAGCAGAGTGACGTGCGGCGCTACGTGACTCCAGCTTAAATAGAGGCTGGGTCACATGGTGCTCTGGCCAATCACAGCCATGCCAATAGTAGGCATGGCTGTGACGGCCTCTTGGGGCAAGTAGTATGACGCTTGTTGATTGGCTGCTTTGCAGCCTTTCAAAAAGCGCCAAGAAAGCGATGAACACCGAACCCGAACTCGGACTTTTAAGAAAAACTATACAGTTCGGGTTCGCTCATCCCTAGTCATATGCAACATCAGAGCTTGCCCTCTATCAAGATGTAGCTCCATCTATAATTGCTAAATGGAGAACCCTCCGACCCCTTCTGGAGCAACCACACATGAAAAATTTAGCCTACTCTTGGCTATAACCATTTGGTCTTTATATCACACATAATGGTCGGCACCTGAGAGTTCACACCTCGGATGATCTTGCTATCATGTGACAAGCACTGGATATAGCCCCAATCAAAATACCATCTTGGATGCCGGATATCTCCTTTCCCTCACTGCCTCGTCCGGAGCCATGGCACCCAGTTTCCAAGGGTAAACGCCAGCAATCTGGATCCCATGCAGCTCAAGGCCTCTTTGACCCAGCCTGAATGGGACTATGACTGTATCCTTAACTGTTTCTCTGAGGTTTGGGCCTAGTCGAGACCTAGGAGTTAGTGTTACTCCACCTCACTGTGAGCCCTCACACCTAATGTTGGTGCTTGGATTGGTTCTAGACATAGACTCAGACTCTTAACTAGAGTTGAGCGGACACCTGGATGTTCAGGTTCGACGGGTTCGGACGAACTTCGGAAAAAAGTTTGAGTTCGGGACCCGAACTTGACCCGAGCTTGACCCCGAACCCGAACCCCATTGAAGTCAATGGGGACCTGAACTTTTGGCTGTAAAAATGTCATGGAAAGGACTAGAGGGCTGAAAATTGCGTCAAAATGTGGTTAAGAGCATGGCAAGTGATCTGCAAACAAATGTTGATAGGGAAATGACTTTAACCCCTTAAGGACTCAGCCCTATTTCACCTTAAGGACTTGGCCATTTTTTGAAAATCTGACCAGTGTCCCTTTAAGTTCTCATAACTTTAAAACGCTTTGACTTACCCAGGCCGTTCTGAGATTGTTTTTTCGTCACATATTGTACTACATGACACTGCTAAAATTGGGTCCAAAAAGTTAATTTTTGTGCACAACAAAATACAATTTTTACCAAAAATTTTGAAAAATTAGCAAATTTAAAAGTTTCAGTTTCTCTACTTCTGTAATACATAGTAATACCCCCCAAAAATTGTGATGGCTTTACATTCCCCATATGTCTACTTCATGTGTGTAGCATTTTGGGAATGATATTTTTTTGGGGATGTTACAAGGCTTAGAAGTTTAGAAGCAAATTTAGAAATTTTTCAGAAATCTTCAAAATCCCAGTTCAGGTTTGAAGCCATATTGTGAGGCTTAGATAATAGAAACCTCCCAAAAATGTCCCCATTCTAGAAACTACACCCCTCAAGGTATTCAAAACTGTTTTTTCAAACTTTATTAACCCTTTAGGTCTTCCACAAGAGTTAATGGCAGATGGAGAAACAATTTAGAAATTTCTATTTTTGGGAAAATTTTCCAATATAATCAATTTTTTCCAGGAGTAAAACAAGGGTTAACTGCCAAACAAAACTAAAAATGGGTTGCCCTGATTCTGTAGTTTGCAGAAACACCCCATATGTGTTTGTAAACTACTGTTTGGCCGAAAGGTAGCACATAGAAGGAGGGGAACACCATATGGGTTTTGGAAGGCAGATTTTGCAGGACTGGTTTTGTTTATACCATATCCCATTTGAAGCCCCCTGTTGCACCCCTAGAATAGAAATTTCAAAAAAGTGACTCCATCTAAGAAAGTACACCCCTCAAGGTATTCAAAACTGGGTTTTCAAACTTTGTTAACCCTTTAGGTGTTCCACAAGAGTTAATGGCAGATGGAGAAACAATTTTGAAATTTCTATTTTTTGGAAAATTTTCCAATATAATCAATTTATTCCAGGAGTAAAACAAGGGTTAACTGCCAAACAAAACTCAAAATGGGTTGCCCTGATTCTGTAGTTTGCAGAAACACCCCATATGTGGTTGTAAACTACTGTTTGGCCAAACGGCAGGATATAGAAGGAGGGGAACGCCATATGGGTTTTGCAAGGCAGATTTTGCAGGACAGGTTTTGTTTATACCATGTCCCATTTGAAGCCCCCTGTTGAACCCCTAGAATAGAAATTTCAAAAAAGTGACTCCATCTAAGAAAGTACACCCCTCAAGGTATTCAAAACTGGGTTTACAAACTTTGTTAACCCTTTAGGTGTTCCACAAGAGTTAATGGCAGATGGAGAAACAATTTAGAAATTTCTATTTTTTGGAAAATTTTCCAATATAATCAATTTTTTCCAGGAGTAAAACAAGGGTTAACTGCCAAACAAAACTCAAAATGGGTTGCCCTGATTCTGTAGTTTGCAGAAACACCCCATATGTGGTTGTAAACTACTGTTTGGCCAAACGGCAGGAAATAGAAGGAGGGGAACACCATATGGGTTTTGCAAGGCAGATTTTGCTGGACAGGTTTTGTTTATGCCATGTCCCATTTGAAGCCCCCTGTTGCACCCCTAGAATAGAAATTTCAAAAAAGTGACTCCATCTAAGAAAGTACACCCCTCAAGGTATTCACAACTGGGTTTACAAACTTTGTTAACCCTTTAGGTGTTCCACAAGAGTTAATGGCAGATGGAGAAACAATTTTGAAATTTCTATTTTTTGGAAAATTTTCCATTTTAACCCTTCCTTTATTACTGGAAAAAATGGGTTAACAGCCAAACAAAACTCAAAATGGGTTGCCCTGATTCTGTAGTTTGCAGAAACACCCCATATGTGGTCGTAAACTACTATTTGGCTAAACGGCAGGACATAGAAGGAGAGGAACGTCATATGGTTTTTGGAAGGCAGATTTTGCTGGACTGGTTTATTTACACCATGTACCCTTTCAAGCCCCCTGATGCACCCCTAGAGTAGAAACTCCATAAAAGTGACCCCATCTAGGAAACTACAGGATAAGGTGGTTGTTGTTTTGGGACTATTTTAGGGGTAAATATTATTTTTGGTTGCTCTATATTACTCTTTTTTGAGGCAATGTAACAAAAAAATTAAATTCTAAAAATGTTTCTACATTCGCTATTTCGTTTTGTGGAACACCTAAAGGGTTAACATAGTTTGTAAAGTAACTTTTGAATACCTTGAGGGGTGTAGTTTCTTACATGGGGTCAGTTTTTTTGGAGTTTCTAGTCTAGGCTACATCAGAGGGGCTTCTAATGGGACATGGTGTCACAAAAAAAAAACTGTCCATCAAAATCTGCCTTCCAGAAACCGTATGGAGTTCCCTTCGTTCTATGCCCTGCCGTGCGACTATATTTCCATTTACGACCACATATGGGGTGTTTTTGCAAACTACAGAATAAGGGCCATAAATATTGAGTTTTGTTTGGCTGTTAACCCTTGCTTTATTACCGGCAAAAAGGATTCAAATTGAAATTTTGCCCAAAAATGGGTGTTTTTGGCACCGTTTTTATTTTATATTTTTAACACCGTTCATCCGAGGCGTTTGGTCAAAGGTTATTTTTATAGTGACGACTTTTATGCACGCGACGATGCCCAATATGTATGGCTCTCAGACTTTGGAGACACTAAGCAGGCATCCTAAAAACTGCGGCCCTCCAGATGTTATAAAACTACAATTCCCACCATGCCCTGCTGATGGCTGTAGTTTGTCTGGGCATGCTGGGAGTTATAGTTTTACAACATCTGGAGGGCCGCAGTTTGAGGATGCCTGCTCTAAAACTAATATTTTTTTGGGGGAAAAAAGTTTCTGTGTCTCCAAAGTCTAAGAGCCATAGTGTTTTATGTTCTCTAGTGAACTGTTGGGGATTATAAAAATTTTGTACTCCATGGAAGTGTGATACTCCCTGAAGCAATCGATAACGCAGAGGCCCGGATGATTGGGGCACGTGTCACATTGAGTAGTGGTGCCCTTCCGTATCCCCCTCTTGTGACACACTCTGCATCTTTTTTGGGTTCGTCCGTTCTTTCCAGTATGGGGGACCACACCTGGAAAGTGTTGGCCAGGGACGATCCGGGCGCCTCCAGTTCCCGAGGTACTCCGGCCTGCTCTTTCCCGGTCCGAAAAGATCAGGTCTTTGAGGACTGCCTCATAGAATTGGAGGAATGTCCCTGTGCTGCCAGCGCTTCGGGATAGTACAAAAGAGTTGTACATGGCAACCTGCACCAAGTAGACCGCAACTTTTTTGTACCATGCCCGGGTTTTGCGCATGGCGTTATATGGCTTGAGGACTTGATCAGAGAGATCAACTCCTCCCATATACCGATTGTAGCCGACGATACAATCGGGCTTGAGGACCGTTGCAGCGGTACCTCGCACAGAGACTGGGGTGGTGCTGTTACCGTGGATTGTGGACAGCATAAGGACATCCCTCTTGTCCTTATACCTGACCAGCAACAGGTTTCCACTGGTAAGTGCACGGGTCTCACCCCTGGGCATAGGTACCTGGAGGGGGTGGGCAGGGAGGCCGCGTTGATTTTTCCGCACGGTCCCACAAGCGAACGTGGATCTGGCGGCAAGGGACCTGAACAAGGGAATTCTGGTATAAAAGTTATCCACGTACAAGTGGTAACCGTTATCCAGCAGTGGGTACATAAGGTCCCACACGAGTTTCCCGCTAACACCCAGAGTGGGGGGACATTCTGGGGGTTGAATACGGGAATCTCGCCCCTCGTACACACGAAATTTGTAAGTGTACCCTGAGGTACTCTCACAAATTTTGTATAGCTTCACACCATACCTCGCGCGCTTTGTGGGAATATATTGGCGGAAACTGAGTCTCCCCTTGAACGCAACGAGAGACTCATCAACCGCGACCTCCCTTCCAGGTACGTAGGCCTGTTCAAATTTGGCCCCAAAGTGATCGATGACCGGCCGTATCTTATACAGCCGGTCATAGGCAGGATCACCTCGGGGTGGACATGCTGCATTATCGGAATAATGCAGACATTTCCGGATGGCCTCAAACCGGGGATGTGTCATGGCCATACTGTACAGTGGGGTCTGGTATAGGACGTCCCCACTCCAGTATTGCCTGACACTGGGTTTTTGGACTAGACCCATATGCAGCACGAGGCCCCAAAATGTCCACTCGGCTGCACTGACCGGCGTCCAGCCACCGGGTCTAGCCAAAAATGAGCCTGGGTTTTGAGCGACGAACTGTTGGGCGTACAGATTCGTCTGCTCCACCATCAAATTCACCAGTGGGTTACTGAAAAAAAAACTAAAATAGTCTATTTCAGTAAACCCCACTGTGGGAATCTGGATTCCAGGATTGCCAGCAAAATCCGGAATCTCAGGCTCAAAGTCCACTGGGGGACACCAGCTAAGTTCATCGGCAGGGGGCTCCGGTGAACTTATTTGGTGGGCCGGGAAACCAGTACGAACCCCAGGGCGACTCGTACTAGGGTGGGCCACAGGATCCCTAGCATGTGCGGCCCCTGGCTCCGCCTGGCGGCATCTCCGCCGCCTTGGTGGCTCATCGTCATCCGATGATGATGAGGAGGATGCGGATGATAAAAGGAACGTGGGGTCATCCTCATCCTCACTGGGGCTCTCAGAGTCGGAGGCAATCTGGGCGTGTGCCTCCTCGGCCGAGAACATCCGGCGGGCCATGGGTGTGTGTGCGTGTAGGTGTGCGTGTGTGGAAAACTTTATTATATGTGCGTGTGTGTGGGGGCAACGGGTGTTCGCGTACTAAAAAAAGGAAAAAAAAGGGGCAAGTGTTAGAAAAAAAAAAAGGTAGGGGGGGGGCAAGTGGCAGGGGGGGTCTGGGGTCTGTTAGATGGATCAAAGAAAGTTTTGTGTAAAAGTTCTTTTTTTTTCTTTTTTTTCCTAACTAACTTTTCCCTTCTTTCCCTTCCTAATGGTGCCTCTCCCTCACTGACCCTAACCTACCTGGGTGGCAATGGGTGCAGGAGGGTGATGGATGCCGATTAGGGGGACACAGGAGCTGGTGCTGGACGATGCTGCACGGTCAGGGTGCTGGACAGGAAGAGGAGGGGAGAGAGGAGCGCAGGAAGTTTGAATCTCGCGCCTCTCTCCCCTGCACCAATCAGCACCCTGGAAAGCAGGCATCAGCACCAGGGCCAGCTACGCCTCTGCAAAGCTTCGCACTGCGATTGGTGGTGTGTAATCACGCCACCGATCGCAGTGTTTTTCCGGTTCATCGGGTCACAGGACACCCGAATGGACCGGAAACGCTGAAAACCGCAGGTCTGAATTGACCTGCGGTTTTCTGCGATTGTCGATACGGGGGGTCAAATGACCCCCCCCCCCCCCCGCGTTGTTACGGGATGCCGGCTGAATTAACCCCCGTTCCGATTAACCCCCGCGGCGCCGGAATCTCGAATTAAAGCCATGACGTACCGGTACATCATGGGTCCTTAAGGATTCGGGATCCATGCCGTACCGGTACGTCATGGGTCCCTAAGGGGTTAAATAACATAAAATGAGTAAAAATAAAAAATAATAATCTTGATCTAGGAGGACGAGGTCCATATGGAGTAGGGGGTTGAGGAGGCGGTGAATGTGGCGGTGTCGGTAGAAGCGGCAGTGGAGGAGGAGGTAGCCTACACTGTTTTTTTTAAAAAATTTTATTTTTAAACTTAGGGTATACCCCAAAACATTGGGAAATATAAACTGTGATAACCCCCTCCAGTCATGCTAAACACACGTTCAGACAATACACTGGCTGCAGGGCAGGCCAGCACCTCCAAGGGGTAAATGGCAAGCTCAGGCCATGTGCCCAATTTGGAGACCTAGAAGTTGCAGGGGCTGACCACTTTAAGTACAGTTCATGTAGGCGTGTGCACACTTACTGCCCCACCATGTCGCACGTCCCCGTAATGTTCACAATCCAATTTGATATCTGCTCTATCAACTATAATTAGAGTTGAAATATGGGAGAAATTATTAAAGCATAAAAGTGAGACAACTTTTCAAAGTTTAAGCATTGAATGTAAGGATGTGGTGCACATTAATTACTGAATAATTTATAAAATTTTATTCCCTGTCACCTATGCATAGCAGGTGTTTATTCACGTCTAAAATTGTATAATGTCAACCCAAGAATGTAACAGAAAAATTATTGACATTTATTAAGCTGTCAACTAGACAGAGGAGGATATATTACACCCAAAAATTGGAGAATTTCACTAGGTATAGCAGTGGTACTATACACCCAAAAATGTGTTTATTTCGCCACAAAAAATGTAACTGACAATTTATTTATTTTTTACCGTTCTACTAGGTATAGCAGTGGTACTATACGCACCAAAATTGGTGAATTTCACCCTAAAATGTAAATGACAGTTTATTTATTTTTTTAACCGGCCAACTATAGTACATACACCCCAAAATTGGTTAATTTAAGCCGAAAAAGTAAATGACGATTTTTTTTTTCTTTGTTTAAACTGTCTACTAGGTATAACAGTGGTACTATACACCCAAAAATTTGTACATTTCACCATTAAATGTAACTGACAATTTTTTTTTTTACCGGTCCACTAGGTATAGCAGTGGTACTATACACACCAAAATTGGTGAATTTCACCCTAAAAGGTAAATGACATTATTTTATTTGTTTAACCTGTCTACTAGGTATAGCAGTGGTACTATACACCCCAAAAATTGCTAATTTCACCATAAAATGTAACTGACAATCTTTTATATATTTTTTTTCTCGTCTAATAGGTATAGCAGTGGTACTATACACCCCAAAATTGGTGAATTTCACACTAAAATGTAAATAACAAAGTAGTGAAATGATATCACATAAAACACATACAAAAAAAAAATGGATTTATGAGGTGGAATTCCATATGGAGTAGGAGTTTGAGGAGGCGGTGGATGCAGCGGAGTAGGTGGAAGCGGCGGTGGAGGAGAACGAGATAGCCAACACTGGTTTTTGGTTTTAATTTAATTTTGTAAAATTTAGGTACACTCCAAAAGAGTGTGAAATATCCAAAATACAAACATGAGCAATTCAGTTGCAGTATAACAATGGCTGCTTAGTGCCGGTATACATGTCTATTCTGCACAAGGTACAGACAAGTCCTGAGGGATCAATGCCTGATTCATTTTAATGAACGTGAGCTAGTCCACATTGGCTGTGGACAGGCAGCTGCGCTTGTCTGTGATGACGCCCCCTGCCGTGCTAAACACACATTCAGATAATACACTGGCTGCAGGGCAAGCCAGCACTTCCAAGGCGTAAAGGGCAAGCTCAGGCCATGTGCCCAATTTGGACACCCAGAAGTTGAAGGAGGCAGACCCGTCATTCAGTACGTGTAGGCGTGTGCACACACACTGCTCCACCTGTCGGGGATTTATTTCACATAAGATATGAAATCATAAAAATATGATTTCATATTTTTATGAAAAAAATAAAAAAATAAAAAATGAAAAATTTAATTGGCGGACATATAAACGCCAGTTCTTTTATTGATGAGATCTAAAGTTAATTTGTGCAGCTAATGAAACAGGGTGCAATTAATTATACAAAATATAATTTATTATAAATACAAGCAGAAAACATGGCATACAAATACAAAGATAATATCAAAATTGACCATAAGATGGTGCTCCACCGTTTACAGGCTGACTTAAGTACAATACAATACTACTTTTTCTTTTTACCAAATTATTACCGATTAATATACTGGTAATCAAAATATTATAATGCAACAACAAAAAAAAAAACAATAGAAATGAATCTGTGGAAAATCCCTTATGCTCAATCAGAGAATATGGCAGTAAGAGACACCTTATAAATACGCCCGTTGACCTAACTACGGATAATAAAATCCGATCAGAGATTCCACTCTGATAGCAATATTACAGGAATTCTAATGATGTGCACGTTCATAAAAATTTCCCGTAAAATTAATGTTAACCCTATTGACCCACTAATAATGGGGTCTCAACTATATGCCAATTGGAGCGATTTATAATTACTGCAAATAAAATGGATTATACATTACCCCTTGCTTTGGGATAAAGAGCTTTTAGAAGGGACCCAGCTTTCCAAGATTCAGATCTATCCCGTCCTGTGGTACGTTTTCTGACGTGTGAAGTGATGCTGATGAATGAATTCCCAAGTGTTCTCTCTGAAGAAGTTCCAAGTGATGTTTGGCTCAAGTCCTCTTTGTCTGAAGTGATTTTTCAAGTGATCTTTTCTTTTTTTGCATCTCCAAAAACTGCCTTAGATATCCTCATCCTTATCTATGCCCATCCCCTCTTGGATTAGGGATTTCCAATTAGATAAGGTGGGTGTTACGTATGGTAATCATGGAGATGATGTCATTTAATTGGCATTCCTTCTGCCCATCTACCACTTGATGGCACTGTTGTATCATATAGCAATTTTTAGAATTAACATATATATCCGGCTTTATTACACCTCTTAACCTTTGGTCTCTCCCAACTTAAATCAATTAGGAGGTATTCTTTCTGACACTTTAGGATCACTTTCCCAGACACCATGGATCCATTTTGACAGTTAACAGACCATCTTATTTATGGTCAGATAAGAGAACCATAAACTTCTAGCTTTTGCCCTGGTTTGTATACACCTAATTGTCACAGCTATTTGAATAATGATGTTTGAAATACCCTCAGCTCCTCTGAATAGACCCTTCTTAAGAGAAGAAAACAACAACTTGCTATATCCCCTCAATGAGATACAATACAAAAAGATACATTAATAATGTTTGGTTATAATACATTAATATTGCATAGTATATATGAATCATTAACAAGTTCAAACGCTAAATAAATGCACACAGGAATATATATATATATATATATATACGAATAGATATCTATTCCACACCAGATGTGTTTTATGGACGTCTCTTATCAGATGGTTTAGTCATGCAACACCCATTGTTCCTCAGACTGATATGTTTAGAGAAACCAGTGTTTTTAAGCAATAACCTCTCTTGACCCCGGTATTTGAGACAGTCTATGTGAGACCCATTACATTCTCTTAAGATACCACATCTGTTGGCAATAACTTTTAAAACAATATACATTATAGGCCAGTGACCATCATGAATTCCTCTGGCTTATTCCAACAGAGAGTTTGGCCTCTTAAAGGTAATGTGAATCTCCATTTTGGTTCTAATATTGTCAGACCTTAATGTGCAGATATAAATATGCCCGACAAATCCCCCTTTATTCCAAAATATTCCATAACATGTGAATGCATTTGGAATGTAATAAAGGGCTTTCCATATATTTTCTTCGATGCGTAGACTTGGCTTATAGTGTTCCAACCAGAGCTTGGTTAAAGTTCTTCTGGAGAACCTTATCTAACGCATGACTTGGATGGGACACAAATTCAAACATCCCATAGATCCTGCAAAACAGGATATACGTTCGATAAAGGTTTGTTTTGAGTCTCCATCTCCACATGAATGTTTAATAGGTTCCTTTTCAATGAACCAACTTCAAGTTCCAATGTCTTGATGGAGATGGAGTTGGCAACTGTCACACTTGTGGCAATAACAGCGCCCACTACGCCAAAGACTATGGCGGCTACGATTGCAAACATGAATCGCTTTAGTCTGTAGAAAACTGTTCTCTGGTCAAGGTCTTCCTTGCTTGCTTCAGGATCTGCGTAATCCGTTCTTGGAAATATCCGATGTGCATCTGGTACCAGGATTGGAGCTCCGTCGACAGGATCTCAGACACGTTGAGTTGTTTTCCGACGAAGACACGAGGATCCAGGCTGATGTAGATCTTCTGGGATAATATCCTCTTGTTCGTTAATATGAACCCCGCGGTGTCCTGTAGCATGATTCCGGATGAAGGACTTGGCATAGCAATCGGCTCAGCGTGGAACTTCTTCCCCAAGATCAGGACGACGTAGATAATGGCAATCATCTTTGATGACATCTTACGCCCCTAAAATATTGTATGACACATATGAGTACATACACTTTTCAACTTTATCCTGCAAGAAAAGAGTTACTAATACCATATACCTCTGATTGGCATAAGTTCTTTTCTTGGACAGAGTAAGTTTTGGTTTCAGAGGTGAGTTAGGAGACATTTTGTTACAGAGGAAACATACATCAGGATGGGTTAGTATGAGTTAAAGATGTTCAATAACAGATAACACTTTTTAGTTCATACGATACCAATCCTTATTTCCGTCTTTAGCTGGAACCATAAAGTCTCTTCACCTCTTTTCATCCAACTCCTTCAATCTCTCGAAGTCGCGCACTAGGGTGACAAACACGTAGCTGATTAATGTGCACCCATTTTTCAATAAACTCATCCCCCTTAGGGATTTTGATCTTGTAGACCACTGGAGATAATTTGTCAGTGATGACATAGGGACCTTTCCAGGAAGGTAGGAATTTTCTCTCCTTCACTTGATCCCGAGCGAAGTTATAGAGATATACCCGATCGGAAATTTGATACTCCTTCTGTGTAGTCTTCAGATCGTAGTATGTCTTAGCATTCATTGCGGCTTTCTCTATATTCTTCTGTGCGAACGCAAAAGCATGCTGAAGGTGCTTGCGTAAATTTTCCACATACTGATGCGATGTTGTAGCATTGATCAAGTTATGGTCCGTTGTTCTGTAAAGTAAATGCTGGGGTAACACCATCTTCCTTCCCGTGATCATCTCAAAGGGAGAAAGCTTAGTTGCTGCGCTTGGGGTGGCTCTGATGGCCATAAGCACCAAAGGCAACTTGACATCCCAGTCCTTACCAGATTCATTGACAAACTTTTTCAGGATGTTTACAATGGACTGGTTGTAACGTTCTACTCCACCACTAGAGGCTGGTCGATAAGCTATATGTAGCTTCCTCTTTACCCCCAGGATTTCCCACATCTTTGTCATCACCTCACTGGTGAAGTGACTTCCACGATCGGATTCAATGCGCTGGGGAAGACCAAATCTAGAAAATACGTGGTTAATGAGCAGAGATGCACATACGCTTGAACTGCATGTTTTGCACGGCAAACATTCCACCCATTTGGTGAACAGGCAAGTTACGGTTAACATATACTTGTTTCCTTTTGATGAGGTTGTTACTGGTCCAATGAAGTCAATTTGGATGTCTGACCATGGCATGGATATCCCCCTTTTCATCAGCGGTGCCCGATGAGTGGGTCCTTGTGGCTGGAATTGAGGGCAGATTAGACATCCGTGACAATATGTTCGCACATCTGGTAACATAGTCCCGTAGTAACTCGTAAGTTATTTTCTCACCTCGATGACCAGCGGTTGGGGCATCATGTGCATGTTGCAACATCAGACCTCGGTATGCTGCAGGTACTACCCATTGTGTGATACCGTTCTTCGAGGTCCTTATCAGTAATCCATCCTGTAATGAGAATTGGGACTTACCTTTCATCAAAATTAGTAACTCCTCGTTATCCATACAGTCTTCCGTGGTTATGGGACAGTTGTGTGGATCCTCAATGTACTTATAAAAGAGACCAATAATCGGATCCCCCTTTTGGCTCGCAATGAGATCTTCACTAGGGGAATCTTGGCTCCACTGTGCCACATTGGCTTCAGCTCCCTTTTGGGCCTGACTCCTTGTCATAGCATCCACTTGGACAGTTCCCATGAGGTCGTCAACATCAAAGACTTCTCCGTCAATGGCTGCCTGCTTGGCAAGGGAATCTGCTAGGTCATTCCCCTCTTTATCCATGCCTGGATACTATGAATGACCTTTTACCTTCTTCCAATAAACGATAAGACTGTGGACGGTAACCATCTCATCAATTTTACAAAACATCTTACCATGCTTTACTGGCTTGTTATTGCTTCTCATCATGTCGGATCTTTTCCATCCGGGAAAGTACTCCACAAAGCTGTTACGAACATAATCAGAATCTGTGATGATTACAAACTCCTTAATATCATATTCAATAGCCATTTGTACGGCTTTGTACACAGCAGTAAGCTCTGCAACCTGGCTGCTTTTAGAACCAATTTTGTATCCATCGGATACATCTAGGAATGTATTATTCCACACGACTCCAATACCTGCAACCAATGTACGTTCGGATCCTTCATCGGCATGGAATGAACAGCCATCTACGTACACACATGGTAACGATTTGCAGTACTCCTCTTCATAAGATTTATGTGGTGATGATGATTGTTTCTCCAGGAAATCATTTTCCGTTGTCTCACCTTTACGTTCCGTATTGGTACAGTCATGGAGTTCTGCTAATCCCTGAGCAACTGGGTTCTTATTATTTTGTTTGTACCTGATCTCCAATGGCCATCCCATTAAGGACATTGTCCAGGCGGTTATCCTGCTGTTTGACAAGTTTCCATCTCTTATACGATCACTCTGCAAGTATTGCAGCGGCTGGTGTGCGGTCTCCACAATGATCCTTTCGCCTTGGATAAAACTCCTAAAATATTGCAGAGCCCATACAGTTGACAATAATGCTTTTTCACAGCTATTGAATTTTACCTCTACCGGTGACAATGACTTGCTGGCATAGGCGATGATCTTGTTTCGGTTTTCCTGTTTTTGGAAAAGAACTGCACTTATGCTTTTATCAGTGAAACCTGTTTCCACGAAGAAAGGTTTTCCCCCTTCTGGATAAGCAAGGCATGGAGCCTGGATAAGTTTGGCCTTGAGCTCAGTTACAGCTTGCTCATGACGCTCGCTCCATTCCCATTTTACTCCTTTCTTTAGCAACTGTAAAAGAGGTTTTGTAATTTCGGCATAATTATCTATGAACTTACGTGAGTAGTTCATCATACCCAGGAATGATCTCAACTCCTTGAGATTTGTAGGAGATTTTGTCTTGGTCACTGCTTCCACCTTCTTTTTCTGTGGGTTAATTCCATCCGCAGTGACTTCATGACCTAGGAAATTAACCTTGGTCCGGCACCATTGAGCCTTCTGCAAAGAAAGTTTTACACCTGCTTTCCTCAGCTGGGTTAGTACATGCCTCAACTCCTGAATATGTTCCTCAAAAGTTGTACTTTTGATCAGGATGTCATCCACATAGGATAAGGTACCTCGTTCAGCGGCATCAGGCATTGCCTTATGCATGAACACTGCAAACTCATGGCCCGCATTTATGTACCCGAAGGGCAATCGGGTCCATGCATACTGTCGTTTGCCAAATGTAAAGGCCAGTTTGTACTGATCCCTTTCATCTATCTTAATCGTCCAATATCCTTGTGCACAGTCAAGGGCAGTGAAGATTTTGGATCCTTGTATTTGTGCCAAACTTTGGTCAATATATGGCACGGGCCATCCGGACATATAAACACGTTTGTTCAACTGTCTTAGGTCCGAGCAGAGACGAAATTGACCATTAGGTTTGAGGACTCCAAGTATCGGATGATTGAATGAACTGTGTACTGGACGGATGATACCCCTTTCCTCCAAGTTCTTGACGATTTCCGATAGTGACTCGTAAGCCGCCAGCGGAAGTCGGTATTGTTTGACAAAAACAGGGGGTGCATCGGGATCTGTTTGGATTCTTGTAACGTGTAGGTTTGTTTCCCCACAGTCATAAGAATCCTTGGCAAACATCTCCTGGAACTCTGCGAAGAGGTCCTTTAGCCGTTGACGCTTCGACTCGTCGGAGCATGCGTCAGCCATGGAGATTTGTTCTTCCACCCGCTCCTGAAATTCTGGGAAAATCTCAGGCTGACTTAACTCGTAAGCTTCTTCAAGCTCACTGGTTAAATCATTCTGGGTGTAGCGTACCTTATCCTTTCCTTGCTGGTATGATTCATACTCTTTTTCATCGATCTCATGGTTGAAAACTAATGATGACTCTTCGATGTGGCATGTACCTTCTTCAGAGCTGAAAGGATAAACAGAGTGTATGTTAAATAACCCCTCAGGGACTGAGGAAAAATGTTGTTCCACTGTTTGTTCCTCTGTCAGGTATTCATCAGGAATTATTCCAATAACATCATTTTGGAATCCAAACGTGTAGTATTCCGAATCCATAGCTAAACCAATTACGGTGTCCTTTTGTAGGGAAATGCTATGGGGAACCATGTTATGAATTACCATGTGTAACTGATCCTGATGGATGTTTATCAGTGGAGTAGGTTTTACCTTTAGGCTGAGTTGCTGCATTCGGTTGGATAAACAGATCAACGCGTCTGCGTTCTTCAGCTTCTGTCCCTTCTTTACTTTAATGTGGAGAAGAAATGGTTTGCATCCTTCAGGAATTTCAACTTTCTCAGCAACCATGATACTTACGGCATAGGGCATCTGTTGTCCCCCTCGTAAGGCTTGTTCTTCATCCTGGAACCCCTCTGGGTTTCCCGGCAATCTGGACCATAAGGTGTTATTTACCATGTCAATCTTTATGGCAAATCGGTGCAGAAGGTCATTACCTATATAGATTTGATACCGTGGTTCATTTACCACGATGAAAACGTGCTCCGTAGTTTTACTTCCTATGGAGATAGATAAAACACATCTTGCAACAATATTATGACTCTGGAAATCTCCATCCAGATCATGAACCCATTGGTCCTGTGGAGAGGAACTTTTAATCATTTTAGGGTTGGTGATCTGTTTTAAAAGTCCTAGGCTTATGTAACTCGCTTCGGATTTCAGATCCAACTTGGCATATTTCACCCGGGCTATATTGTTTACCTGTACAGGAATCAATAAATTGTCATTGACCTTTTCAATCCGTACCATCGATTGAATGTGCCTGGTCAGGTCCACGACTTCGTGATTCCCCCTTTCAAGAGAAATGGTTAATAGATCATCATCCAGAGTTACCTTTTTGATTTTGTCCCTCTGGATGGTAATGGTGTGAGCAGCACCATTGACATCTTCCTCGGGCTTACCATTCTTCAGGATTGTGACCTCCGGTATTTGATTGTTCCTGAAATGCACTTCAATAGAGTTAGGTTTCTCTTCAATCACATGACAACTGTGTTGTGCTTGTGTGTTGCAAGAGTATTCATAGGCAATGGGTGCCTTCACCTGAGTCCATACTGCTTCATTAATGAAATCAACTATGGGACTCAATCTTTTTAATAAATCGATTCCTATGATCATCCGATCATATGGAAGATCCACAATCAATGTGGGATGTCTAATTGTCTTCTTGCCAATCTTAAATGTCAACCAGGATGTTCCTTTTACCTGTAAGGCATTTCCGCCTACACTTATCAAAGAGCCATCAAATGACCTTAATCGTGGCTTCTTTGATGTTAAATCTGAAACTTGTTTGAAATAGGTGTAAGATAAAATGGTGGCTTGTGATCCAGTATCTATTAATCCTTTGATTGGTCCGATAAGTTCATTTTGTAGATATATGTCCACAAAGTATCGACCATCCACCTGCAACAAATCACAGAGAAAATTAGGATGTTTACCCATCTGCTGTCTGAGAGGTTGACCTCTCTGCAGCTCCGTGACCTCTGCATTCCTGAGTCTCCCAGGACAAGCTGGAGGAGCAGCGTTAGCCCCCCCCTTTTGGGACAAGCTGTGTGACATCACAAATCACAGCTGGCTTATGGCTAGATGCTGAAACGATGGGATTACACACTGGAACAGACATCTGGTCAACTGAATTGACATCACTAGCCTGCAAGACAAATGACATATTAGACATTTCCCCCCTGGCCCTAATTTCAGGGTCAGGGGTACTGCAAGGAAATAAAGAATTAGGAATCACATCAGATTCTACCACAATCAATTTAATATCCTTACAGTGGCCTGGGTTTTGACCCGGCCCAATCTGCTTTATGCTGTTACATTGCTGGGACCGGCAGTTGCCCCTAAAAAAAGATTAGGCTGTTTTTCTGGGGATAACTGGGACAACTTATTTACCATATTGCTCAGCTGGGCCACTTGCTCTACCAGCTGATCAAACCTGTTTGGTTTGGGTACATTTTGGCTTTGTTGGGCACCCTGGTTATTAGTAGGTGACCTACTCCTGGGTGAATTCAAGGATTCCTGCCTATCTTCCCTCTGTTGTCTGGGCCTATTATCCCAACGTCTATAACCCTGATAAACTCGATTGTTATAGGGCCTATATCCCTGGGGACCGTAATTGTAATAGGGACGGTAGTTAGACTTCCCATTACCTGAATTATTCCCCTCTAATCCATTATTATTTAGGGGTTTGGTCTGTTTGGGCGGTCCTACCTGTTGTTGCTGGGCTTGTTGAGAAGGTCCTGTAGACTGAGGGAACCTTCGTGGCTGGCTTTCAAATCCCAAGTTAGGGTTTACCTTAGCTTCAGCTACCCTTTGCTCTGGGGAATTTTTAAACCTTCTCTCACCTGTTGTATGGCACTCACTGATATTATACAGCATGGTGGCAGCCGTCACCAACCTATCCAAGGGAGCATCAATATCCAGATCTCTGGCTAAGTTAAGTTTGATCTGGGTTGGCATAGCATCATAGAATAACTGCTTGAATTCTTCAGATTCCCAGTTTGGGGATCTATATGCCAACCCATAGGCATTTTTGAGGACAGAGAGGAATTCACGGGGACTCTGATTGGGTCTACACGTAAGGCTATATATGTCCCGTTTTGCAGCAGTAGTGGTTCGGTATGGACCGAATTCCAATTTAACCTCATGCAAAACACTTGGCCAATCTAGTACTCCTCTCTCCTTAAAGGATGTAAAATAATGACGGTATCTATCATCAAATGCCCATGGAAGGAACCTAATCCGGTCAGCATCAGAGTATAATTTTAAAGAATCCATAGTGGATTCATACAGTTCTAAGTGATTGGCTATCTGAGAAGAACCTTTCTTGGAAAACTTGGATACTGTACTATTTAAAAACTTAATTATGCTGGAGGAGCTCTGATCCTTTTCTGAATATTGGGAATTTTTCTTCCTAGAAACCACCTCAGCATATGTTGGTCGCCTGTGATTTTGTGGCAAGGAATAAGTCACACGCTTCCCCACATCACCGTCAGACTCACATGCACTTTCACAACTTTCATGAGACTTATATCGCACAGGTGATTTAACCCTAACCCTAACATGTCTATCCAGGGGAGTATGAGGAGAGACACTTCTAGGGGCTTCCATAATATCAACACCTAGTAAGGTGGTTACAGTTTGGAATGCGCGACCTAATTGGGTTAATGCCTCCTGTTTAATCATGCTAACACTTTCAGGTTGCTGAGTGTTTTGAATGGGGTCTGCTGTAAAAGCATGTGATGGCATGTCTGGATATTGGGGAGTAAGAAATGGAGGGTCAGGAGATCTCACAGTGTTAGATGGATCCCTTTCAGCATTGACTATATTACGGGCTGATTCATCTGTCTGTTTAATTTTGGAATATTGGAGATATAAATCCTCTAAATCACTTTTTGCCTTTTGGCATGCGTCAAGGCTGAGACTAAGGTTGTACTCTAAGTCTTTGACCTTCGCTTCTGCGGATTTTAGTTCTGATTCCATTTTGGATACATATATTTTTGTACCCATTATAGACTCATACCTAATTTTAGAAAGAGTACTGACTGCCAACAATGCATACAAAACAGGTGGCAATGCACATAAGAGGTGTTGGTCCCTCTTGGTATTATCATTTGCCAAATCCATATATGTCAGGTATCTATCAACCATGCCACCTAACTTCCATACATCACAGCGTTCTTCAAAGGCCCTTATTTGCAGCTCATTAGTCCATTCATCTATATTTTTATCAATCTTCAAACGGGAATAAACATAATTGATAACCTTAGAGATTATCTTTTCTGGGTCAGAGGGATTATCTGCTAAAACCTGGCCATTACCTGGGTCGCTGTTTGTTACACTCATGATTATGATCAATAATCAATAACAACAACAATTTGACTTGCCAATAAGGATTAAATAATATTTTCACTAATTGCACAAATTGGTTATAGAAATATCTCAATCAATCTCGGTGGGACCTCCAGATATGTCGGGTATTTATTTCACATAAGATATGAAATCATAAAAATATGATTTCATATTTTTATGAAAAAAATAAAAAAATAAAAAATGAAAAATTTAATTGGCGGACATATAAACGCCAGTTCTTTTATTGATGAGATCTAAAGTTAATTTGTGCAGCTAATGAAACAGGGTGCAATTAATTATACAAAATATAATTTATTATAAATACAAGCAGAAAACATGGCATACAAATACAAAGATAATATCAAAATTGACCATAAGATGGTGCTCCACCGTTTACAGGCTGACTTAAGTACAATACAATACTACTTTTTCTTTTTACCAAATTATTACCGATTAATATACTGGTAATCAAAATATTATAATGCAACAACAACAAAAAAAACAATAGAAATGAATCTGTGGAAAATCCCTTATGCTCAATCAGAGAATATGGCAGTAAGAGACACCTTATAAATACGCCCGTTGACCTAACTACGGATAATAAAATCCGATCAGAGATTCCACTCTGATAGCAATATTACAGGAATTCTAATGATGTGCACGTTCATTAAAATTTCCCGTAAAATTAATGTTAACCCTATTGACCCACTAATAATGGGGTCTCAACTATATGCCAATTGGAGCGATTTATAATTACTGCAAATAAAATGGATTATACATTACCCCTTGCTTTGGGATAAAGAGCTTTTAGAAGGGACCCAGCTTTCCAAGATTCAGATCTATCCCGTCCTGTGGTACGTTTCTGACGTGTGAAGTGATGCTGATGAATGAATTCCCAAGTGTTCTCTCTGAAGAAGTTCCAAGTGATGTTTGGCTCAAGTCCTCTTTGTCTCAAGTGATTTTTCAAGTGATCTTTTCTTTTTTTGCATCTCCAAAACTGCCTTAGATATCCTCATCCTTATCTATGCCCATCCCCTCTTGGATTAGGGATTTCCAATTAGATAAGGTGGGTGTTACGTATGGTAATCATGGAGATGATGTCATTTAATTGGCATTCCTTCTGCCCATCTACCACTTGATGGCACTGTTGTATCATATAGCAATTTTTAGAATTAACATATATATCCGGCTTTATTACACCTCTTAACCTTTGGTCTCTCCCAACTTAAATCAATTAGGAGGTATTCTTTCTGACACTTTAGGATCACTTTCCCAGACACCATGGATCCATTTTGACAGTTAACAGACCATCTTATTTATGGTCAGATAAGAGAACCATAAACTTCTAGCTTTTGCCCTGGTTTGTATACACCTAATTGTCACAGCTATTTGAATAATGATGTTTGAAATACCCTCAGCTCCTCTGAATAGACCCTTCTTAAGAGAAGAAAACAACAACTTGCTATATCCCCTCAATGAGATACAATACAAAAAGATACATTAATAATGTTTGGTTATAATACATTAATATTGCATAGTATATATGAATCATTAACAAGTTCAAACGCTAAATAAATGCACACAGGAATATATATATATATATACGAATAGATATCTATTCCACACCAGATGTGTTTTATGGACGTCTCTTATCAGATGGTTTAGTCATGCAACACCCATTGTTCCTCAGACTGATATGTTTAGAGAAACCAGTGTTTTTAAGCAATAACCTCTCTTGACCCCGGTATTTGAGACAGTCTATGTGAGACCCATTACATTCTCTTAAGATACCACATCTGTTGGCAATAACTTTTAAAACAATATACATTATAGGCCAGTGACCATCATGAATTCCTCTGGCTTATTCCAACAGAGAGTTTGGCCTCTTAAAGGTAATGTGAATCTCCATTTTGGTTCTAATATTGTCAGACCTTAATGTGCAGATATAAATATGCCCGACACACCATGTTGGTGAAATGCTGCCTCCTGCTAAGACATTCCATATCAGCCGGTGGTGCTGGTTGTTGTGGCGTGCTGAAAAAGCTTTTCCACATTTCGGCCATGCTAATCCTGCCTTCTGAGGTGCTGGCGGTGCCCCAGCTGCGTTGGCGACCTCTTCCTCATCCTTCACCTTGTGCTTCCACTGTGCCCCCGCTGTCAGGTGGGAATGCCACCAGCAGCGCATCTACCAGCGTGCCCTTGTACTCGCTCATCTTACGATCACGCTCCAGTGACGGAATGAAGGATGGTACGTTGTACTTATAATGGAGATCCAGAAGCGTGGCCACCCAGTAATCAGCACAAGTTGGAATGTGGGCAACTCGGCGGTCGTTGCGGAGACACTGCAGCATGTAATCGCTCATGTGTGCCAGGCTGCCCAGAGGCAACGAAAAGCTGTCCTCTGTGGGAGGTGTATCATCTGTGTCCTCTGTATCCCCCCATCCACGCACCAGTGATGGCCATGAGCTGGTATGGGTGCCACCCTGCTGTGAACATGGTTCCTCCTTCTCCATCTCCTCCTCCTCATCCTCCACCTCCTCATCCTCCAGAACTGTGCCCTGGCTGGACAATTGTGTACCTTAGGTTTGTGGGTGCAGGAACCCACCCTCGGAGCCACTTGGAAATGACTGGCTGGAAACCTTTACGAAATGATCCCTCTTCCTCCTCCTCCTCCTGTGCCATATCCTCCTCCATCATCGCCAGGAGAGTTTTTTCAAGGAGGCATAGAAGTGGGATCGTAGCGCTAAGAATGGCGTTATCGGCACTGGCCATGTTGGTGGAGTACTCGAAACAAGGAACACAGGTCTCCCATGGAGGCCCAGTCATTGGTGGTGAAGTGGTGCTGTTCCGCCGAGCGACTCACTCGTGCGTGCTGCAGCTGAAACTCCACTATTGCCTGCTGCTGCTCGCACAGTCTGGCCAGCATGTGCAAGGTGGAGTTCCAACTTGTGGGCATGTCGCATATGAGGCAGTGAGCGGGAAGGCCGAAGTTACGCTGCAGCGCTGACAGGCGAGCAGCAGCAGGGTGAGAATTCCAAAAGTGTGCACAGATGGCCGGCACTTTATGCAGCAGCTCTGACATGTCGGGGTAATTTTTAAGGAATCTCTGCACCACCAAATTCAGCACATGCGCCAGGCAAGGGATGTGCGTCAAACCGGCTAGTCCCAGAGCTGCTACGAGATTTAGCCCATTATCGCACACCACCAGGCCGGGCTTGAGGCTGACTGGCACGAACTACTCATCGGTCTATTGTTCAAGGCCCGTCCACAGCTCCTGCGCGGTGTGGGGTTTGTCCCTCAAACAGATAAGTTTTAAAACTGCCTGCTGTTGTTTACCCCTGGCTGTGCTGAAGTTGGTGGTGAAGGTGTTACTCTGATCGGATGAGGAGCTGGTAGAGGATGAGGAAGCAGAGTAGGAGTAGGAAGCAACAGTAGGCAAACTTAAGCGCCCTGCAATCCTCAGTGGTGGAAGGACATGCGCCAAACAGCTATCCGCCTCAGGCCCAGCCGCCACTGCATTTACCCAGTGTGCTCTTATAGAGATATATAACGGCCCTGACCGTGCTTACTAGTCCACATATCCGTAGTCAGGTGCACCTTGCCAAAGATGGCGTTGCGCAGTGCACACCTGATTTTGTCCCCTACTTGGTTGTAAAGGGGAGGGATGGCTCGCCTTGAAAAGTAGTGGCGGCTGTGTACGACATCCTGTGGGACAGCCACCGCCATAAGGCCTTTAAAACTATCCGTCTCCACCAGACGGAATGACAGCATTTCAAAGGCAAGTAATTTAGAAATGCTGGCATTCAGGGCTAGGGATCGTGGGTGGGTAGGGGGGTACTTCTTCTTCCTCTCCAGCATTTAGGATATGGAGAGCTGAACGCTTACGTGTGACATTGTGGGGATGCTTGGTGACCCAGGTGTTGGTGTTGATGGCAGATCCTCTGTTTGTGGGGGGCCAGGTGGCACTGTCACTCCAGAGGTGGATAAAGTGGTCGCGACTGCAGCAGAAGAGGAAGCAGGAGGAGCCAGAGACCTTTCTTGGTTTTTGAGGTGTCTACTCCACTGCAGCTCGTGCTTTGCACTTAAATGCCTGGTCATGCAGGTTGTGCTCAGGTTGAGAATGTTTATGCCTCGCATCAGGCTCTGATTGCACAGCGTGCAAACCACTCGTGTCTTGTCGTCAGCACATTGTCTGAAGAACTGCCACGCCAGGGAACTCCTTGGACCTGGCTTTGGTGTGCTCAGTCCCTTGCTGCGGTGGGCAGTAGGAGGCGTACTGTCTAGGGGACGGCCGCTCCGCTTTTGCACCATTCTCCCTCTTCTGCTGTGCTGGTGGCTCTGTGCGACCACCGCCTCTTCCTCCGAACTACATAGGTCACTCGCATGGCCTTGATTCCATGTGGGGTCGAGGACCTCATCGTTCTCCACATCATCTTCCACCGCTGCCTTCCTTGTCGGTCTGCACACATTCAAAAGCCCCAGCAGTTGGCACCTGGGTTTCGTCATCATCCGAAACATGCTGCGATGGTCCTCCCATGTACTCATCTTGAAAAATAAGTGGTTGGGCATCTTCCACTTCTGGGGCAGGGCTATGTGGATGACCCTGGGAAACCCTGCTAACAGAGTCATTAAAAAGTAGAAGAGACTGCTGCATGACTTGGGGCTCAGACTGCTTGGCTGATTTGCAAGGGGGTGAGGTGAAAGACTGATGGACATCGGCTGCAGGTGCCAACTGTGGTCTTTCAGCAGGAGACTGGGTGGGAGACAATGTGAAGAAACTGGATCCACTGTCAGCAACCCAATCTACTATCACCTGTATTTTTTCAGGCCTCACCATTCGCAGAGAAGCATTTGGCCCGACCAAATACCGCTGCAGGTTTTGTCGCCTACTCGCACCTGAGGAAGGGGTTTCACTTGTGCATGTAGCTGACACAGATCAACCATGTCCTCTCCCTGCAACAGGAGCCCCACGAGCAGCCCCACAACCTGGGCCACATCCCTTATTTGACGCTCTCCTCATATTTTTTTTATTTAGGATCTTGCCCTAAATGGGTGGTTAATTAATAGTAGAATAGAACGACAGTATGTAAAGGGTGTATCTCACACGGCCTGAACCTCTGTAGGCCTGACGTAAATATATGTCTGCACAAAAAGGCTGTATTTCAAATAGCTGTATTTCAAATGCCTAATTCAAACCCCTGTATGTAGAGGTAGTATCTCAGAGGGCCTGAACCTCTGTAGGCCTGAATTAAATATATCTTTATGCAAAATAGCTGTATTTCAAATGGCTGCATTTCAAATGCATAATTCAATCCCCTGTATGTAAAGGTGGTATCTCACAGGGCTTGAACCTCTGTAAGCCTGCAGTAAATATATCTTTGCACAAAATGGCTGAATTTCAAATGGTTGCATTTCAAATGCATAAATCAAACCCCTGTATGTAGAAGTGGTATCTCACAGGGTCTGAACCTCTGTATACCTGCAGTAAATATATATTTTGCACAAAAAGGCTGTATTTTAAATGCCTAATTCAAACCTCTGTATGTAGAGGTGGTATCTCACAGGGCCTGAACCTCTGTAGGCCTGCAGTAAATATATCTTTGCACAAAATGGCTGTATTTCAAATGCCTAATTCAAACCCCTGTATGTAGAGGTGGTATCTCACAGGGCCTGAACCTCTGTAGGCCTGCAGTAAATATATCTTTGCACAAAAAGGCTGTATTTCAAATGGCTGTATTTCAAATGCCTAATTTTAACCCCTGTATGTAGAGGTAGTATCTCAGAGGGCCTAAACCAGTGTAGGCCTGCAGTAAATATATCTTTGCACAAATCAGCTGTATTTCAAATGGCTGTATTTCAAATGCCTAATTTAAACCCCTGTATGTAGAGGTAGTATCTCAGAGGGCCTAAACCAGTGTAGGCCTGCAGTAAATATATCTTTGCACAAAATGGCTGTATTTCAAATGGCTGTATTTCAAATGCCTAATTCAAACCCCTGTATGTAGAGGAGGTATCTCACAGGGCCTGAAACTCTGTAGGCCTGCAGTAAATATATCTTTGCACAAATCGGCTGTATTTCTAATGGCTGCATTTCAAATGCCTAATTCAAACCCCTGTATGTAGAGGTAGTATCTCACAGGGCCTGAACCAGTGTAGGCCTGCAGTAAATATATCTTTGCACAAAATTGCTGTATTTCAAATGCCTAATTCAAACCCCTGTATGTAGAGGTGATATCTCACAGGGCCTGAACTTCTGTAGGCCTGAAGTAAATATATCTTTGCACAAATTGGCTGTATTTCAAATGGCTGTATTTTCAAATGCCTAATTCAAATCCCACAGGGCCTGAACCAATTTTTTTTAGCTAACAGAATAGGAAATCTGTATATATTTAACTTGAATTTAACACTTGCAGATCTGGAAAATACTGTTTTTTTAGAAAAAAAAAAGTGTGTTTTTCAAAACCCAGAAAATGATGGGTGTATTTCTAGCTTAAATTGGACACTGAGTAATCCAGATGTTGTAGATTGCCAAAAAAGTCATTTTTTGCTAACAGAATATGAAAGCTGTATATATTAAACTTGAATTTAACACTTGCAGATCTAGAAAATACTGTTTTTTGAAAAAAAATTGTGTTTTTAAAACCCCAGAAAATGATGGGTGTATTTCTAGCTTAAATTGCCCACTGACTAATCCAGATGTTGTAGTTTGCCCCCCAACAAAAGGTGATTTGCAATGTCTCAAAAGCTCAGATGCAGTGCTGGTGCACTGAGCATGCATAAAATGATCCCACCCACCCACCTAACTAACAGAATTCTAAAAGTTAGTTAGTTTTTTGGTCAATGAGCTCAGGGCAGGGTAAAATGATAGTGCCCTGCACCCACACAAGTATTTGTCTGTAGATCGCTGAGTTAGATTCTCTCCTATTCTCTCCCTGAAATCACAAGTCCAGCAGCATCCTCTCCCTACACTTGTAACAGCAGAGTGACGTGCAGGGCTATGTGATTCACGCTTATATTGAGCCTGTGTCACATGCTGCTCTGGCCAATCACAGCCATGCCATTAGTAGGCATGGCTGTGATGGCCTCTTGGGGCAAGTAGTATGATGCTTGTTGATCGGCTGCTGCACAGCCTTTCAAAAAGCGCCAAGAAAGAGCCGAACACCAAACCCGAACCCAAACTTTTACGGAAATGTTCGGATTCGGGATCCAAAAATCCTAAAGTTCGGTACAGACCCGAACTTTACAGTTCGGGTTCGCTCAACCCTACTCTAAACTATTTAATTTTTTTCTCTACTACTAGCAAGCGGACCTTTGTTGGGTCTTACACTTGTACCCTGTTTTTTTTGGCTTGCTTGTGTCTTATTTTTTATCTTTTTTCCTTTAATTTTTTTATTTATGTTTCTATCTTTTTTGCATGGAGTCTAATACTTCTCCTTGTCAAGTTCCTTCTTCGCAGGGTCTGGATAGATTGTTGGGCTCTGTGCCCCATCACACCAGAACTCTAGAGTCTTTCTATGCACTACTCCACGTTAGACAGACCATAAGTCACCTTTTATGTTTATATAGATATTGCACACCAATCTGCTCTAGGATGTTTTGTTATATGTTGGAATATCAACCTTTTTTTGTATATTGTTGGTCCAGACAGGTTTTTGTCTTTGCTCATTCGCACAACCCCCCCTTGTCATTACTTATTTGACTCCTAACTCTACTCCCCTCCCTTTTTGTCCCTCTTATTTTCTCCTTCCTTCTTCTCCCCTCCCCCCCAAAAAACATTCAATTTACATCTAAAGATTTACTTTCCATCTACTTCCTACCAGCCTCCTCCACCTTCCAACATAGATGGATTGCACGATAACTACCTTTAAAACTAAAGGTCTTAATTCCCTCAACAAGAGGAGCCATATCTTCCTCTTGCTTCACAAATTAAAGACTCACATTCTCTTTCTGCAAGAGACTCACTTCAGAAAAAGTTGCATCCTCAAATTTCCTAAATCCCCTTTCTTGCAATGGTTTCACAGTAGTCATGCTTATTCAGCCTCCAATGGAGTGCCAATAGCTATCCATAACTCTAGCCCTTTTGTATTAAAACAACAATACACTGATTTGGAAGGGTGAGTACTAATGGTCAAAGGGGAGATTGGATCACAGATGTACACCCTAGCTAACTTTTATACGCCCAACTCTGTCCAAGTCTCATGGTTGTTAACCCCTTCAGGACTTAGGGCGTACTGGTACGGCGCGGCGGGGGTTAATTGTGACAGGATGGCCGCTGAAATCGTTCAGCGGGCATCCTGTCACAACCCCGTATCGGCGATCACCGCAAACCGCAGGTCAATTCAGACCTGCGGTTTGCAGCTTTTACCTTATCCGGCGGGCGGCGGAGACGGTGCCGTCGGGTCCCCATGCGGCTGTGGGGGGGACCCGATGGCATGGAAGGCAGAGCGATGTCTAAGGAAGGCTAAGTGAAGAGCCTGTGAGATCCAGCCCCCTGGATCTCACAGGCCCCGGAAGCTGTATGAGTAATACTCACAGGCAAATTTTTACTTGAAAGTGTGGGCCAAATTGCTAGCTGTCCGTATTAGCCCTATACTCTCCCGTCTCATTGGAAAAGAACAGGCAAGCTTTGTGAAGGGTAGAGAGGGCATAGACAATTCATGTAAACTACTTCACACAATGCATACAGTTGCAAGAAAAAGTATGTGAACCCTTTGGTTTGATATGGATTTCTTCAAAAATTGGTCATAAAATGTGATCTGATCTTCATCTAAGTCACAACAATAGACAATCACAGTCTGCTAATAACACACAAATAATTAAATGTTACCATGTTTTTATTGAACACGCCATGTAAACATTTACAGTGCAGGTCAAAAAAGTATGTGAACCCCTAGACTAATCACATCTCCAAGAGCTATTTGGAGTGAGGTGTCAGCCAACTGGAGTCCAATCAATGAGATGAGATTGGAGGTGTTGGTTACAGCTGCCCTGCCCTATAAAACACACACACAGTTCTGGGTTTGCTTTTCACAAGAAGCATTGCCTGATGTGAATGATACCTCGCACAAAAGAGTTGTCGGAAGACCTAGAATTAAGAATTGTTGACTTGCATAAAGCTGGAAAGGGTTATAAAACTATCTCCAAAAGCCTTGCTGTTCATCAGTCCACGGTAAGATAAATTGTCAATAAATGGAGAAAGTTCAGCACTGCTTCTACTCTACCTAGGAGTGGCCGTCCTGTAAAGATAACTGCAAGAGCACAGCACAGACTGCTCAATGAGGTGAAGAAGAATCCTAGAATGTCAGCTAAAGACGTATAAAAGTCTCTGGCATATGCTATCATCCCTGTTAGTGAATCTACGATACATAAAACACTAAACAAGAATGGATTTCATGGGAGGATACCACAGAGGAAGCCACTGCTGTCCAAAAAAAAAACACTGCTGGCATGTTTACAGTTTGCACAAGAGCACCTGGATGTTCCACAGCAGTACTGGCAAAATATTCTGTGGACAGATGAAACCAAAGTTGAGTTGTTTGGAAGAAACACACAACACTATGTGTGGAGAAAAAGAGGCACAGCACACCAACATCAAAACCTCATCCCAACTGTAAAGTATGGTGGTGGGGGCCTCATGGTTTGGGGTTGCTTTGCTGCATCAGGGTCTAGACGGATTGCTATCATTGAAGGAAAAATGCATTCCCAAGTTTATCAAGACATTTTGCAGGAGAACTTAAAGCAATCTGTCCACCATCTGAAGCTCAACAGAATATGGGTGTTGCAACAGGACAACGACCCAAAGCATAGAAGTAAATCAACAACAGAATGGCTTAAACAGAAGAAAATACGCCTTCTGGAGTGGCCCAGTCAGAGTCCTGACCTCAACCCGATTAAGATGCTATGGCATGACCTCAAGAAAGCGATTGACACCAGACATCCCAAGAATATTGCTGAACTGAAACAGTTCTGTAAAGAGGAATGGTCAAGAATTACTCCTGACCGTTGTGCACGTCTGATCTGCAACTACAGGAAACGTTTGGTTGAAGTTATTGCTGCCAAAGGAGGTTCAACCAGTTATTAAATCCAAGGGTTCACATACTTTTTCCACCTGCACTGTGAATGTTTACATGGTGTGTTCAATAAAAACATGGTAACATTACATTTTTTGTGTGTTATTAGTTTAAGCAGACGGTGATTGTCTATTGTTGTGACTTAGATGAAGATCAGATCACATTTTATGACCAATTTGTGCAGAAATCCATATCATTCCAAAGGGTTCACATAATTTTTCTTGCAACTGTATAGCACATAGGCGTAAGCTACCTCTTGCGCTACTGGGAATTGATGCTGAAAAAGTGTTTGATTGGGTCAATTGGTCATTCATGAAAGTTACCTTATGTAAGTTTAATTCCCCCCCCTGAGTTGGTCTCTGCCATCTTTACACTTTATGCACAACCAACCGCCCGTAACAAAATAAATGTCACCCTGTCTTCCCTTTTTTGCATTGCTAACAAGACAAGGCAGGGTTGCCCCCTCTCCCCCTATCTTTTTATTCTACAGTAGTATTAGAAACCCTTCTCCAAAGCGTACACCAGAACCCTTCCATTGTAGGCTTTAAGGCTGACCCCCTACAGATTAAATGTGTCGCCTTCACAGATGATTTGTTATATCTCCTTTATAACCCAGTCTCCAATCTCCCACTACTCACAAAAATACTAGATTACTTTGTCCCCCTTTAAATTTTCAAAGTAAATGTAACAAAATCAGAAGTTCTTAATGTTACGATCCCAGCCCCAGAGATCTCCAATGCCAAACAACACTCCTTGTACCCATGGGTCTCCACATCCCTAAAGTACCTAGGCATCCAAATCCCAAGCCATCTCACTGACTTGTATAAGCCTAATTTTCTACCCCTCTTAACAAAGCTTAAATGACTTCCAAAAGTCTATGATTTCCCTTTTATATTGTGGATAGGTCGCAAGAACCTACTCAAGACATATATTATGCCTAAAATACTGTATACTTTATCAATACTTCCTATTTACTTACCTGCCTCCTTTTTTAACTCCATCAGATCCCTGTTCACTAAATTCCTGTGAAAAGGACATAAACCCAGATTTCCATATTCTCTCCTAATGAAGAGGCGTGAGCATGGTAGAATGGGGGTACCGGACATTGCATCATATTACAAGGCTATACACCTCAACAGATGGTTAGAGTTGCTTAAACCTAGCAAACAACTGGACTTTGATGCCTTGATGCAGCAGTCTTTGGGCTCTTCATTGCCCAGAGCCCTTTGGCTGTCTGTTGCTGCTATCTCTCACATATCTGGAGGGAGTGTCCCCTCTTCACATCATACTGGAAACATGTTGAGCAGAATATTCAGAAGATTTGTTCTCCCTCTTTCACCCTCAGAATTGATTATGTAGTATTGGCCAGACCTAGCTCTGTCTACAACTCGTCTAAGAGAATCTCATTACCCATTTTATTAGCGACTGTCAAAGTCTTAATTCCTTTGCACTGGCTTAGCCAATCGCCTCCCTCACCCCAAGAATGGGAAGCGAAGGTGAACCAACTATGTCAATTCGAAGTCCTAGCCAATAGGACAAGAGACAGTTATTTTAAAATCTGGTCTCCGCGGCGACAATTCCAGTCACATTGAGCATACAATACCCCATGACTTGGCTCTACATAAAGACCATCAAAAAGGCTTGAGGACTATCTGGCGGTTCAACCACCACCCCCCCTTCTTTCTCCTCTTCCACAGTCGGTTGTATTTCAGCTGGATTGTGAAAAATGTATGAAACTTTCTATGCCTTGTCTTCATTGAACTAAGGCTTAGTGTTAATCTATGTACTTCTCTATGCCCGAATGTGCAAATTTTTGTTGGAAAATATGTTACATTCTGGCAATGGCAGACACGCTTCTCTGTAGTTCTGCCAGTGTCTGGTTGCTAGAGAGATGGCTGGGTTTGCCTGTGAAGGAGCACCAGCCAATCAGGGCCAGCACTCGCACATTAGCTGTGCTGTTGTCCCTGGTCACGTGACAGCACACGTGTCAAGTGACCAAGAAGCGCAACCTATTTAAACAGGCATACTATTGGCCACAGGTTGCCTGTGAATGGTATTGTCTTCTACAATTGGTTCACTAGCCCTTGGAGTGTACTACTGATTTCTGGATATCTGACCCTTGGATTTGGACCCTGACTTGGACCTTGCTTGACTCTGTTCTGGATGCTCTCTTGGCTTTGACCCCTGACTACTCCTGCTTTCTGCCTTCTGGTTCTGATTTGGTACTATTGTATTCTACTGGTATTGATCTCAGTATGGTACATTTCTAGATTTGACTTCTATTTTCTGTGTTATTCTTTCACTAGTCATTTTTTATGTTATCTTTTATGTTTTTATGTTTAGGGTAGATGTTTAGGGTAGATTGTGCAAATAGGTAAGGACAATGCTTAGGCAGGATTTCAGGGTTCTCTGTTCCTTATCATGACAAAATGTATGATACTGAATGTGTAAGAGTTATGTATACAGACTGTTAGAGTGTTCTTGTGCAGGAAACAACTCCAAGTCCTTGTTATAACAATGGACATTGTGTCTAACTTAATTTACTGTCTATAGCGTAATTGTATGATGTTGCTTGTGGTAAACTTTGTCTTTTGCCGTATGCGTACTGTTTATTGAACTATTGTCGCGGATGGTGTAACAGAAAACAAGAAGTTACAAATAAGGATCCGACTGGCTTGATCTGAAACTAAGGAACAAAAGGGTGACCCCTATTAAAGCCCTGAAGCTCTCCCTGTCTTCTCCGCCCATGCAAAGATCTCTATGATAGATAATTGCATGGCCTTGTGCCTCGACTGTATGACACCTGAACACCCTATAATAGTGAGGGGACACGACCACCGGCTCCCTACACTTAATACGGAGGGAGTCAGGGTCACCTAGGATCAAGGCAACAGGAAAACACAAATAAATGAACCGACTTATCTGTAGAAGTATCAGTTGCAGCTTGCAGCATGAGCACACTCCAGATAGTTGTATAAACCTCAAGGTGAGGCAGTATGGGGAGGAGATACATAGGGAGGCAATCATTGCTAATAGATGACAGCTGGGAGAGGGAGGAGAGATGTCAAAATGAAAGCAAAACAAAAGAAGATCATGCAGGAGGTACTGAAGAACGTCTATCAGAACTTCTCAAAGATCTGGTGGTGACAACTATTTGCTTTGTTTTACTATATGGGACACTGTGAGAGTGCCAACAGTCAGAGTTTTTCTTGTTTTGTTTTTATGCATAAAATGTAATGCAGAGCCACACTGCTCCTCAAAAAACAGGAGAAGCTTAATTTTCAAAAATACAATTAGTGAATTGGAAAGACACCAGAGTGTCTGATAAGCAGCCAGAAGCAGGAGGCTATGTTTGAGGAAAGCTGCAGGTCATTAGAGGGAAGTTGATTCAGACGATAATGAATTGCTAAGTAGGGCAAAATCTGCGTAAAGTGTGATAATCACAGTGAAAGATGCCATACTGAACTTCTAGCTACGGTGCAACCTACCCTAGTGAGAGAGTATCAAACATCACCAGACTCTATTACAAGAGAGCAACTACTGCTGTAGCAGCCACATTTACTGCTACATGGCCTCAGCCCTGCACTAGTAAGCATTATTTCTCTGGATGACTTGGCACTGGTAAAGAACATCATGATAATAGCTAGCACTATGAAGTTCTTTACTGTTTCTATGTAAAACAGTGCCCCACCCAAAAACAGTTTAGCACTAGAAGAGGAGTGCAGGAGAAGCATGCAGTTGTCCTGTGCATCCCAAACTGCAGTGTGTGTGCACCAGGGTGATGTGTCTCTGAGGCCTAAAGTGACTGTGTAAGTCGCAGAAGTGTGTAACTGTCTCTATCACTTGATTTGTAGATCAGTGACAAGAGAGAAAAGGAGTGGAGCGGGATATAAGAGGGAGGGAGGGGCTCAGAGGGAGGTAGGGGACACTGACATATATGGGCTCATGAAAAAATGACTAGTGACTACTGACCAGAAAGTGCTGCTGACTGCACCCCAAATGTCAGTCTGCACTGCTGACTGAGTTTTGGAGTGTTGTTACTGCTGTGTGGGACCTATTAAGAGATTCTGTTAATAAAGAGGTTGACCATCTTTTTTTTAGACCCTGCAGCGTGGCTAGACCCGCACTGGTGATCATACTCACCTGATCCCCATCTCTGGATTTCAGCTCCACAGCTCCACCGCTGGCTTTGCAGGTCCCCGTTCTCCACACATCACCATCCATTTTTTTGCATGGGGCACATGACTGCTACAGTCAATAACTGACCCGGTTCAAAAATGTACTGTGGAGCTCAGTCATTTCTAGTTACATCTCTGCTCTGATAGCTTTGCGAGTTGAAACTTCAGTGTTATTATCTCTGACTGACCACAGGAGGGCAAACATCCCCGACGCCACAGTCTTGAAAAGGTACCAGCCATCATGCTGCCCCATTTTGCTCAATTTATATTTTACAACAGCCAAGAATAGTGTCTGATTTCAGTGAAACCGCCAAGTGTTGTGTGTAAAGTGATAGTAACTGTTAACACTTCCAGTTGGAAGTGGGCTAATTTCTCCAAAGTCAACTTTAATCTAATGTGTATGGGCAGTCTTACTGCTATGATTAATAATACAATTAATTCCTTTGTTATGCTATAATGACCAATTATAGGGTGATATACAATAACCTTTAAAGGGATTCTGTCACCTCCCCTAAGGCAAAAAACGATTTAAAACCAGCCATGCAGCACAGCTTACCTGGATTAGGCTGTGCTGTTCAATCTTGAAATCCGTCCAGCAGTTAGTTCAAAAAACGAGTTTGATCAATGAGGAAATGCGTCCTGAAGGTGCCCAGAGGGGCGTTTTTTTCTTCTGAGAGAGCCCAGTCCCGCCCCTTTTTCAGTGCCCAGCCCGCCTTCCTTTTACTTCCTAACCGCCGCCCCCAGCCTGCCACAGCCTCCCCTTCCTCTCCTCCCCCTCCCTCTTGCCGAACGAAGTCTCGCACAGGCGCAGTACCCACTGAGGGCTGCGCCTGTGCGATCATCAGGAGACTGAGGGCGGCAGCTTCATCTTCGTCACTGGGCATGCGCCGAGCCCAGTGACGTCCGATGCTCGCTCTTCCCTCAGTCAGCAGGGAAGAGCGAGCATCGGACGTCACTGGGCTCGGCGCATGCCCAGTGACGAAGATGAAGCTGCCGCCCTCAGTCTCCTGATGATCGCACAGGCGCAGCCCTCAGTGGGTACTGCGCCTGTGCGAGACTTCGTTCGGCGTGAGGGAGGGGGAGGAGAGGCAGGAGAGGCTGTGGCAGGCTGGGGGCGGCAGTTAGAAAATACAAGGAAGGCGGGCTGGGCACTGAAAAAGGGGCGGGACTGGGCTCTCTCAGAAGAAAAAAACGCCCCTCTGGGCACCTTCAGGACGCATTTCCTCATTGATCAAACTCGTTTTTTTAACTAACTGCTGGACGGATTTCAAGATTGAACAGCACAGCCTAATCCAGGTAAGCTGTGCTGCATGGCTGGTTTTAAATCGTTTTTTGCCTTAGGGGAGGTGACAGAATCCCTTTAAACCACTCCCTAGTGAGAGACCACTCAAATGACCCATATTTTCTTGTAATCAAGGAACATTGAATTCTATTCACTTTAACTCCCCCCCCCCCTTCCCCCCAGCACCCACCCACCTTCCTTGGGTTTGACGATTCATTAGGATTTTGCAAGATGAAATATTTCATGTAATGTAAATTACCCTGGGACTAACTAATGCTGACCTTAAATTTTTCTGTGCTCCTTTAATAGGAGTCTCATAAACTGACTGAGCCTAACATTTATTAATATAAATGAAACAAAGCTGCAATATAGTAGAATACCCTTAATGAACATGCTGTTAATTAAAAAATGCAAAGCTGACATTTCGATTCAGCGAACACCTATTTAGAATTTGGATAGAAAATGGAGATGGCCAATATTTAATTTATACAGTATCTTTGTGAACAACGACATACATACTATATAGGCAGATATAGGGCTGTTATCAGGTCTATCAAGGAAGGTCGCCCAATTCAGGTTTCATCATGCTTCTTTTCCATGAAAACTTGCACACAGATCCTGAGAACTTGCACAAGGATCTTTCTCTAGATTAGCAAATTAGGCAAGGGGTATCAACACAGGCCGCAAGTCTGAAGATCAATGAACACCAAACTGTTCTGTTACAAGGATGGCATGAGCTCATTTCGCTTTTGCTATAGAGACCACTCCCTTCTATGCATGGCAAGAGTCTGCTAGAACATGGGGATGCTTATAAAACTACAGAAATGATGGGGTGCATTTGAGAATTACAGGGTGATTCATAAAGGAAGTCCTGTAGTTAAAGTAAGCAAATTGGGCACAGCTTTCAATTTTCAAAAACAGAATTTGTTTAAGGCCTTTGCCTTTACTCCATCCATTTTGAATCACCCTGTTTCTTGACTCTGTTGATTTCACGCTATGAGTTGGTGTGATATCCAACATGTATCAATTGTCACTGTTATAATTCATGTCATCGATCGATGTAATGACTTATTTCAGCCACTAGAGGTCACTGTAGCTCTGAGAAAGAGGAAGCTGAACTGTTTCTGAGATACACAAGAGGTAGGAGGAGCCAGAGTCCAGGCTAGAGGTGGGAGTGCCCTGAGAGCTGTGAGAGGATTGCTGCCATGTTAGGAGCCAAGTAAAGGCTAGTGATGGGACATGGAGCCTGACTGATGGAGTCCTGAGAAGCTGGCTGTGCTGGAGACAGGCCAAGATAGACTCTGAACTAAAGTGCTGCGGCTGTGACCCAGAGAAAGATACTGCACAGTGTGTTACAGAGGAGTGGGACCGTGCTTTAGAGACCACTACAAGCCGGATCCTTCCTGCCAGAGCTGAAGAAGATCTGCATCTGCTGTGACCAGAGAGAGAAAGACAGACAAGCAAGCAACTAGACCTGGAGCCAGACTGAATCTTATGGGATCAAGGCGAATCTGCAGAACTGTGAGTGGCACCGGTTCTTATCTGTGATAGGTTATAGAGTCAGGGACTTAGTCAGTGTGCTGTAGAAGCATCTCCTGGGTAGCAGGGCTAGATAGGAGTATACTAGTTGAGTGTAGCCTGGACTCTGATGTGTATACTGTGGAACGCATTTATTCTAACTCTTGTTCACGTATTCTGTGTAAACCTGTTTATACTGTTAATCCGATTTTCCGGCAGTTACATCTGGTTCTTTAAAGGGCTTCTACCACCTCATTTGGACCTAATTAGCTGTCAGACACTAGCGATCTGCTACTGTCTGCTCTACCTAACCATGCTATTCTAAGATCTTTCTGTGCGGCCGTTACACTAAAAAAACAAGCCTCCATCTCATCCATCGGCCGAATTCTCGCACCTGCGCCGTGTGCGCCTGTATTCAGCGCAGACGCAGTGACTGTCTGAACGCTCCCTACGCCGGCATCTCCACTGTGCCTGCGCCGATTAAGTCAGAGTGCTCCGAGGAACAGACGGCGCAGGCGCAGTGGAGATGCTGGCGCAGGGAGGGTTCAGACAGTCACTCCGCCTGCGCTGAATACAGAAGCACACAGCGCAGGCACGAGAATTCGGCCGATGGATGAGATGGAGGCTGGCAATCTAAAGGAGATGGGCGGGCTTGACGGACGAGCGGGGCAGAATACAGGGTGAGTAGACGGAGCCTCTAGGTGCTGAAAAGACGCCCCCATAGCACCTGGAGGCTCATTTGCATAGCAATAAAAGTTTTTTTTTTGTGTAACGGCTGCACACAAAGGTATTAGAATAGCATGGTTAGGTAGAGCAGACACTAGCAGATCGCTAGTGTCAGACAGGTAATTAGGTTCAAATGAGGTGGTAGAAACCCTTTAATAAAGCCGGTTTACCTTCAGTCTCCTTGTCCGCTGTACTGTACTTGAATCCTGCCTCGCGGTCTCTCCCTCCTCTGACTGCTACAGATAGGCTGCTTCCCTTGGGATCAATAAAGTGTATTGTACCATATTGTGCTCATTCCAGAGGTACAAATCTAATTTGGTAGTATGTAGAGCTTGGACTAATGTCCTTTTCATAATGCATGAAATTAGTTGTTCAGCTAGTAAAATATGCTTAAAAAAATTTAAATATTAAAATTGCTATAATTTAAAAATAAAAGTCATGGCCATCACTACAATCCCCTGCTGCAAGCATTCCAATGCTTCCACATTGGTCTCTACTTCCTGATCCTAATTTACTGTCCATGAAAATTAGGGTGGATTTACACTTGCCGATAATCTGGCAGATTATTGGGAACGAGTGCTACTGCGAATGCTTATTCCCGCTAATCTGCCTATCTAAAGATGTAGTCGATTACCCGATGCTCATCGGGTGAAACTATTGTTCGTGCAGCCAAGTAAATTATTGTTTCTGGAAAGCAGATCATACTATCTAAACAGAGATCTGCTGCCCAGAAACAATGCAGCTGTATGAGGACGATCAATCACAATGGTGATCCCTCGTCCTCATACTGTGGAGGTGATCGCTGCATGTAAATGCAGTGCTTCACCCTCACTGAATGAGCAATGATTCCTTTCCGATAATTGGCTGTTCCTTGGTACATGTAAATCCACCTTTAGACTGCTTTGTCCATCACTGCTAAGGCCATTGATGGACTATGCAGTCACATTTCTTGTGCTATGAGTAGATACCAGTGGGTGACCCAGAATGGGAGTCTCTGGGTTATCCATGAGAAGAGTATGACTTTAATTTATTTAAGCTATTCTGGCATTTTTATTTTTTTTCCTGACTGGATATCCTGATTTAGATATAGTGACGTATTCTGTTTTCTTACAAGGATTCAGACTTTACACTGCCTATACAAGGCATGCTCAGAAAGTAATTACATGGTTTCTGGAAGATAAGTATGAGTTCTGTGCTACATGCTGTGCATTAAAATATTCACAAATATGTTTGCTCTTTTTTCTATGTTTCCATATGCTGTACAGAGTTCCCAATTGGGTAACAAATGGTATTAGATATTTGTTTTAAATACAAGATATCCAAGTGGACTAAATTTGCGAAAGGAATTAATGTAAAATTTTTAATTTTAGCGATTCTTTTAATTTTTTTTTAGGTCTTGATGTATGGATTATGTTCTACATTTGTACTTCATTTGGGATATTTATATTTTTATATGGTTGTTGAGATGTTGTGTTTTGGTTTGCCTTGGTTTGCTCAAAACCGGAGGAAAATGTCCACATTCATTTGCAATGGGGACAAAACTGAACAACCTGGAACAGGGTGCATCAGAGTGCATTCATATATCGTATTTTTTGCTTTATAAGACGCACCTGGTGATAAGACGCGCCTGGGTTTAGAGAAAAAAAAAAAAAGAAAGAAAATATTTGGGACCAAAAGATGTGCTAAAATATGTGCAGTACATGGGTGTATTCCTATCAATGAAGGGGGTTCTGGTCATGTTTAATATAAACACTTAGGCCAATTACAGTACAATCCCTGGACAGTGTTTATATTAAATGTGACTATAACTCCCCTCATCCATAGGAATACAGGAGGCTCATTCCCATCGTGGCTTGTTATTGGCTAATCCCCCCTCCGTGGCCTGATGCTTTGATCCGTGCGAAGGGGAGATGCAGCGGCAGTCGTGCAGGCATCAGAAGCAACACAGGTCTAAGGTAGAGATGAGAAAACCAGTTGAGATTTGTTTTGGGTCTGGTTTCCCAAATTCTTGAAAAAATTTGGTTCGGACTGAACCGAAGTTGCTCCACTTGTCCTGAAAGTTGGTATATAACTCCCTCTAGCCTTCTAGGACTCATAGGGGCATATTTATTAAGACTGGCATTTTAGACACTGGTCTTAATAAACCCCTAAGCTGGCTGTGGTTCTGCCAAAGTTATAAAGAGGTGGATGCCTCTACATAAAGATGATCCCCCGACACTTCTACATTTATACCTTTTTCAAAGCATGAAGCAGGAATAGAAAATAATTAATGAGATGGACTGTCCGGTCTGCCCCCTTCCCCACCCATGCCACGCCTTATTTTTTAGACCTTGCGGGAGCATGGAGAAGTCGCAGATTGCGGCACAAATAACCGCTGTGCTGCAATCTGCACCTGAAATACAGCCTAATATAGGTGTATTTCAGCATCATAAATAACCCCCAGAATTTTTAGGAAAACTTGTTATCTTTTTTGTTTACTTTTTTATCAATTTTTTTCCCCTCCAACATCCTGCTCTGGAACACAATGACCGCGCTAGTAAATGATGACATACAGTTAGGTCCATATATTTTTGGACACTGACACAAATTTTGTTTTATTTACCTGTTTACTACAACTGGACTGTATTATTCAGTTGGGTTATCTAAACAGAGTGATCGTGCTAACGGCCATTGAGCCATATCTTTATCTTTATTTGTATCCTCTTTTTTGACATCCCCTGATGAATCCGATAATAATTTTTACCAGAGGAAACGCGTCGGGATACATTTTTAACATCTGGCTATGCAGACACTGGGAGATTTTTTCCAGGGTGAGAATAACAGGGCCGGCCACCGATAAGTGGGGTCGCTCCCTTTGGGGGTGATTCTCCCGCATTTAGGCGGGAGATCTCTCCGCTTTCAGGCAGGGTTAATATAGTTGGTTAGGGATATACTTCTCCCTTTAACTTACCCTCCCTGTATAAGGAGAGCCAGTTACCTTAGATTGATTTGGATTATTTTTGCAGCGAAGAAACGAACAACCGTGGATACTGCCTCACTTCCTGCCGCAAATACGTCCATCTGCCCTGGTACAGAATACCTCCACAATAGCGTACATCAAACCGTGAGTGGTGACTATCAAGTCTAAATTGTATTCTCAGCTGTTTATTCAGTGTCATTTTTTCCTTATATATCCGTGCATAAGCCTCATCTACCATATGCAGTTATTTAAGACTTTTTCTGTGGGACTAATTTTAACTAATACCAATATAAAAGTTACGTTTAAGTGGGATAATTATTCAGTGATATACAGTTTATATATACCTACAATATACGTTATCTTTTCATGCTGTGATTTTTTTATTTTATTTACCTGTTTGCTACAACATATTCAAGTTATAGTTTTATAATGGACATGGGCATAAAGTCCAGACTTTTAGCTTTCATTTGAGGGCATCCACATTAAAGTTGGATGAAGGGTTTAGGAGTTTCTTCTCCTTTACATGTGGCACCCTGTTTTTAAAGGGACCAAATGACTCAAAGGCTGTTTCATGAGCAGGAGTGGTCAATTCCTTCATTATTTCATTCTCAATTAAGCACATAAAAGGCCTAGACTTGATTTGAGGTGTGGTGCTTGCATTTTTATGACTTTGCAAAGAAGTAAAGGAGCTCTCCATGCAGGTGAAACAAGACATCCTTTATCTGAGAAAACAGAAAAAAACATCTTAGAAATTGTTGAACTATCAGAAGAGGTAAAATCTACAGTTTGGTATATCCTGAGAAAGGAAAAAAAAGCACTGGTGACCTCAACAATGCAAAAATACCTGGAAGCCCACGGAAGACAACAGTGGTGGATGATCGCAGAATAATTACCATGGGAGAGGGGAGAAAGATAGGCAGCGAGCAGCAAGCATCCGCGCGGTTGAGAAGCGAGAAGCCCTGTGTGTTGGGGATTGCCGCAGTGGATTTCTCCTCCATTCTCCCCTGCCCTGGCATTTCTTTGAAGGAATTGAAGGAGCAATAAGAAGGTGCTGTCCCTTGGAACCAGCTAAGCGTGGACGGTTTGCTGCAAAGGACGGGCAAGTTTGAAAACTTTTTTTGATATATTTATGCACCATTGTGACGGTGACGGGGCAGGCACTGTGCGGCGGTGGCGGTGGCGGGGCAGGCACTGAGATGAGCGCTTCCATTGTGGAAGCAAAGCGCTCATCTCCATAGTGATCTGTTTGTATCGCCATCCTCAGGACAGCTGCAATATGCCAGTCCTGCAGGGTGAGCGATTATGAGGTCACAGGGGACAGTTAACAGACTGAGGGCTGCTATTGGTACTCACAGTTTTTATTATACCCTGGGCAGGCGTACAGCAGTGATGGAGAGGCTGGCACATAGATCCTCTGGGGCACTCTCTGGGTATAAGGACCAGGCCTGGTGGTAGGTGAGGTGCCCTGAGTGTTGTAGGTTTAGTCTGCCGGTGGCAAGATCCCTTATAGTTCGTGACGCCAGTGCCGGTAACGGTGGAACACCGATTTATTGTAGGAATAATTAAGGTACACACAGTTTTAGTGAACCAGAACTCCTTTTTACTGAACAGTTCAACTATATACAGGTTCCATATGCAGGGACTTGGTAACAGGCAGGCTTCACATAAATGGCAGGCAAAGTTCTTGCAAGATACTCAGAGGGAATAACACTCACAGATCAGGCTGTACTTTCTTCAGATCCTGTCTGGCTATCTCCAAGGCCCATATGCCCTATAGCTGGCTTTATCCTTGGGTAGGGAAACCTTCCTCTGGTATAAATCCTCTTGCTGTAAATATCCTTCTGCCCTTCAGCTTTCTACTTGGCTAAATAAAAGTGTCTCTGTTCTGTACTTTTCAAGGTGCTAGATATCTTCAGGAGGCAACTTCTTCTCCTGGACTAACTTCTGAGCTTCACTTGCTGCACTTCAGGCAGGCTAGACTGCACTACTTAGCCTCCTGGACTAGACTAGACTGCTCCTTTCCTGTCTGGGCTTAACTATATATACTAGGGGGTTCCCTAGCTCCCTCTACTGCCTAGGAGGAGGAACTACACCCCTAACAGGCCTGGTACACAGGAGATAACATGACAACATACATTAAAATGCAATACAAAATACCATGACCATGTTCCGTGACCCAATTAACCCTTGAGTAGTGCCCACATTTACATAGTGGGACACTACATACCCTGCTGCTTTGAGGTTGCCCATCCTCGGCGCAACACAGGGAGCCCGCCCAGCTGGAAACTGTGACCTGAAAGACAAAAATGCAAAACAGGCATATACAACAATCACTCGTTTTGCAATAAAAATATATCAGGCAGCTCCACTGGCAAAGGACAAATGCGGTGAAAAGGGGCCGTCGTTCTCTTCACAGGATAGTACAGGGAACAGGGGCGCTGACCTGGTACAGCATATCAGCAATAACCAGGGTAGTCCATAATAATAAAATTGCAATAATAACATAAGTTCCTGGAGGCTCAAAAGAAAAACATGAGTCCGTACCCGGGTCTTGTAGACAGTTAAACAGGAGTTTCCTGGGGTGAGGTACTCTGGTCAACAACATAGTCTCTGAATCTCACAGGAGGGTGCCCCCTAGTAGGCTGCGGGGACCTCCTTACTGGCAGAGACTCTTCCTGCCTTAGCTCAGGGGGGCCAGAGGGATCCACAGGCTCTGGAGCCCTTTCTTGTATACCCTGGGATAGGTCATCCTGGGGTCGAGGACTAGTAGGAGCTGGAGCCGGTACCACCAAGTTCAACCAGGGTGTGAGGAACCAATGAAGTGTCTCCTTGTCATGTAACAGGTTATCGACAGCCTGCATAGGATCAACAGGTTGGGCTGACGACTCTGGCTCAGGAGACCCTGGCTCAATGTCCCCTGCTGCAGTTTCTCCTTATATGCAGGGCTTTAAATGGTTCCTGTGTACGATCTAGGAGCCTTTACCCTCCCTGTAAATTTGGTAAATGTGGGTCTCAGCTAGGGGTGGGCGATATGGCCTAAAATCTATATTGCGATATAATTTTAAGCATGTGCGATATGCGTTATATATTGCGATATATTGTTTTCTATATGGGGGGGGGGTGTTTAAATTATTTTTTTTTAACTTTTTATTTTTTAACTATTGGCCTCATTAAGGGCTAGAACCCTTATCATATTCACCCTAATAGAGCTCTATTAGGGCGAATAGGACTTTACACATGGCGCCAGCCTCTCATGTGCTCCCCCAGCCTCTGATCTGCCCCCCTTCCCCAGCCTCTGATCTGCCCCCCTTCCCCAGCCTCTGATCTGCCCCCCTTCCCCAGCCTCTGATATGTCCCCCTTCCCCAGCCTCTGATCTGCCCCCCTTCCCCAGCCTCTGATCTGCCCCCCTTCCCCAGCCTCTGATCTGCCCCCCTTCCCCAGCCTCTGATATGTCCCCCTTCCCCAGCCTCTGATATGTCCCCCTTCCCCAGCCTCTGATATGTCCCCCTTCCCCAGCCTCTGATATGTCCCCCTTCCCCAGCCTCTGATATGTCCCCCTTCCCCAGCCTCTGATATGTCCCCCTTCCCCAGCCTCTGATATGTCCCCCTTCCCCAGCCTCTGATATGTCCCCCTTCCCCAGCCTCTGATATGTCCCCCTTCCCCAGCCTCTGATATGTCCCCCTTCCCCAGCCTCTGATCTTCTCCCCCTGCTTCTGATATGTCCCCTCTGCTAACTCAACGCATTAATCATTGGTGGCAGTGGCCACAGGGTCCCCCTCCTCCCCCCCATCATTGGTGGCAGTTTGCCGTTCCGATCGGAGCCCCAGCAGTGTAATGCTGGGGCTCCGATCGGTTACCATGGCAGCCAGGAGTCACGCTGCTGAAGTCCTGGCTGCCATGGTATGTTAGTGAGCAGCGCATTATACTCACGTGCGCTGTGGCCGCCGGTCGCTCCTTCTCATAGGTCTGTGCGGCGCATTGCTAATGCTGTAAGCATTAGCAATATGCCGCACAGACAGAAGAAGCAGCGACCGGCGGCCACAGCGCACGTGAGTATAATGCGCTGCCCTCTGCTCACTACTAACATACCATGGCAGCCAGGACTTAAGCAGCGTCCTGGCTCCCATGGTAACCGATCGGAGCCCCACCATTACACTGCTGGGGCTCCGATCGGAACTGCAAACTGCCACCAATGATGGGGGGGGGGGGACCCTGTGGGATATGGCCGGCACAGTCATTGGTAGCGCAGTGGCCACAGTCCCTCCCCTCCTCCTCCTACTCTGTCCTCATTGGTTTTCAGCGGCAGCCGCGCACAGTGGGGAGGGAGGGACTCCCCCCTCCTCCCTCCTCCTCCTCCCTCCGCTGTGCCGGCTCAGGAGAAAATGATCATATCGCGGTCAGGCGATATAGGCGATATGGCGAAAATCCATATCGTGGCCCAAATTCATATCGCATATCGCCTATATCGCCTATACCGTCCACCCCTAGTCTCAGCATTAGGAATAGCAGTTATGACGTAGGGAGTCCTTTCCCACTTACTGTCCAGTTTACTGGTTCCTTTGGTTATTCCTCAACCACACCACGTCTCCTATAGCAAGAGGTTCTGCATGAGCAGCCAGGTCATAGTCTCTCTGTTGCTGCTCTCGGGCACTTTCCATGTGCTCCTGAACAATCTCTTTGTCATTAAGAAGACGTCTTTGATGCTCCACCACCCAATCAGTCTTTGGTAGTGGGTTGATGACATCGGGTACTTGCACGTCCAGGGAGTGGTCGGCAGGCAGCCTCCCTTGACGGCCAAACATCAAATAGAAAGGCATGTACCCAGTGGAGCAGTGAATTGTATTGTTATACGTATACATAAGTTGTGGCAGCAGAGTAGGCCAATTACCCCTTGTCTCAGGGTGTACTGCTCTCAACATTTCAATAAGAGTTTGATTAATCTTTTCACAGAGTCTGTTACCTTGCGGATGATAGGCTGTGGTCAGGACTTTCTGCCAATTGTGGAGCAGGCACATCTCCTAGAACAGCTAGGATTCAAACGCAGACCCCTGGTCGGTGAGGATTCTCTCTGGGCAGCCGTAGGGCAGGAGGAAATGCTTCCAGAACGCTTCCGCCGCAGTCTTGGCTGTCAGGTCCTTCACGGGCACTGCAACAACAAACTTAGTGAAGTGATCAATAATGCTCATGGCATAAGTATAACCTGAGCGACTTGGCTACAACTTCACATGATCAATGGCAACAAGCTCACAATAGGATGGAGAGGCGCTCTCTGGTCATGGCGCTCACTTCTCCCAACGGCACAGGCAGCACATTCCCGGCACCATTTTTCAATGTCTTCTCTCATTCCAATCCAATAGAACCTTCTGCGAATGGTGGCCTCAGTTTTCTGCACGCCGAAATGTCCGGACTGGTTGTGATACATCTCTAATACAAGACTGGCCTATCACAGGACACTGGATCCAGGCTCCTTATTATCAACAGGCCTTTTTGAAGGAAGAGTTGGTGGCGATGTCTCCACAGTTTCAATAGTTCTGGGTCTGCACTCTTCCTGCTGACTCTTTCAGGAGTTCTTCCACTAGTAAGGAAGTTGAGAAGTTCACTGAGGACTCTACTTTCTGACTGGAGCTTAATCCACCTTTCTTGTTTTCCCCTGGCCTCAGGAGTATTCGGTGGAGAGGGATTAGCAGCTGAGTTATTTTCAGTGTGAACATTATCTTGTTGAGCAAATTTGTTGTAAAACGCTGGCATCTCCACTTCTTCCCAGGTGTCCTTTGGTTCATCTGGTGCTTCTGTAGTGGGAAGCCGAGACAGTGCATCAGCATTATCATTTGAGCAGCCTGCCCTGTATTTCACAGTGAAGTCATAGTTGGCAAGGCAGGAGGCCCATCTTTGCTCCAGAGCCCCTAACTTGGCTGTATTCAGATGTGCCAGGGGATTGTTGTCTGTGAAGGCGACAAATGGAGTGGCAGCAAGGTAGTCCTTGAATTTTTCAGTCACAGCCCACACTAAAGCGAGGAATTCCAGCTTGAAGGAACAATAATTCTGATCGTTTTTTTCAGCTCCCCTCAGGGATCTTCTGGCGTAGGCAATCACCCTTTCTTTGTTGTCTTGCACCTGAGCTAACACAGCTCCCAGGCCTCTTTTACTGGCATCCGTATAGAGGTGAAACGGCTTCTGATAATCCGGGTAACCCAGGACAGGGGGTTCGGTCAGCTTTTTCTTTAGGAGCTGAAAGGCAATCTTTTTGGGATGCCCCCTTATGAGTTCCTGGATCGGATCCGCAATCTGTGCAAAATGCGGGATGAAGCATCTGTAGTATCCTGCAAAGCTGAGGTAACTTCTCACCTCCTTCACGGTGGTAGAAGTAGGCCAATTGCGGACAGCAGCAAGTTTATCAGGATCAGGCTGGACTTCTTCTGCACTAACAACATGTCCCAGGTACTTTACCGCTGGGTTCAGCAGGTGGCACTTGGACGGCTTGATTTTAAGGCCATATTTAACGAGGACTTTAAACACTTCAGTCAGATGTTTTAAATGATCCTCATATGTCTTGGAGTAGATAATGACGTCATACAAGTATAGCAATACAGTCTCAAAGTTCTTATGGCCTAAACAATGCTCCATCAACCGCTGGAACATCCCTGGAGCATTACACAGTCCAAAAGGCAAGTAGTTGAGTTCAAACAGGCCCATAGGCGTAGTGAAAGCGGTCTTAAGTCCAGAGTTGAGAAATAGGCTGATGACCCCAGGGCAGTCAAAGACTCTTCAATGCGTGGGAATGGATAAGCATCTTTGTGGGTGATTTGATTGATTTTTCTATAGTCCACACAGAACCTAATGCTGCCATCTTTTTTTCGAACAAGAACTAGGGGCGCAGACCAGGGGCTATGACTGTCCCGGATTATAATAGAGTCCTTCATTTCCTATATCATCTCTTTTATGGACTTGTAGGTAGTAGGTGTTATGGGTCTGTATCTGTCCTTGATAGGAGGATGAGAGCCAGTGGGTATGGTGTGTTTGATTACACTGACCTCTGGAGCGCTTGCTAAAGGCCTGGTGGTGCTCTTTCACCAGATTCAGGACTCCCTCTATTTGATCCTTCGGGGTGGATTCGTTCCCCACATGAAGTTCCTCCCACCAGGATACTGAAGAGGCGCTGGCAGGGGTGCTGCTGCTCTGTGCAGTTTGAGACGTCTCCGTGGCAGGCAGATGGATAACATCCTGGAAGGATACCTGGAAAAGCTGAGCAACAGGGCAGTGCTTAGAGAGAGTAACAGGGTGATCACTGAAATTAATCAAACGGACAGGCACTTTACCTTGAGATACAGTCACCAGGCTCTTGGCCGCTCACACGAAGGGATGATTCTCAATTCGGATAGGCTCCACTAGGGCTGGATAGTCTTGACCCTGGATCCGGGCAGTACAGATTTCTCCTTTTCCATTTGCAAATTTTTGCTGAGCACACAGCACACTCATAGTCTTTTGAATTACTCTTTTAGAAGCAGGTGAAGCTGAAGGTATGGATTGGTTCAGTGCCTCAAGCACTTCGGAGTAACAATTTTTAAAGACATTAGTCCCTAAGATCACGGGGTGTCCCCCTTTATCTCTGTCTTGCACCACAATTACACCTTGCTGTGGTAAGGTGGCTTCTCCCACCTGAAGGGCAGGTTCCCAGTACCCATGGACTTTCACCGGCTTGCCGTTGCTAGCAATGATATCCAGCCAGGATTCCGGTGGCTGGGTGAGGAGACTTGAATTCCAGAATTTGTCAAAGATGGGTCGTTGGATGGTGGTGACCTAAGACCCAGTATCCAGCAGGTCTTCAAAAGGTATCCCGTTGATGCATATGTTAATTTTTGGACGAGATCCTACGTATCTTGGCATCCAACTTGGATCTTTGGACCTACTGTTCTACCTCCCGAGGGGCGGTCCTCGGCCTCGGGGGTGGCCCGTTTAACTGCCAACACGTTGACTCAGTATGGTCATATTTTTTTAAAATAGGTGCAGACAGGCTGCTTGCAATTCATAGACCGGTAACTCGGTCGTCCATTGGGTTCTTTGGGGTAGACCTCTTTATATGCAGGCAGGAGGAGCCTTTGAGGTAGGGGGCTTTCGTCTTCCAAAAACAATGGTCTTTCCCATTCCTCTATTTTCCTGCTCACCTTTTCCAGGCTCTTAGTCAGATGGTTAACTTGCTCCATTAACGCCGCCACCACATCTGTTATTGGAGCCTGGGTGGCTTGACTGGCTCCGAACGGTTTCACATCAATAATTTTTGGCTGGCAGGCCTGAGGTTTAAGGGAGACCGCCGGCCCTGTGGGCGGGTTTTGACACAGGATACTGATGGCCAGCTCTTTAAAGTCCAAAAATGCACAATTGGGGTGTTGGGCCGATAGCATCCTCAGCTGGCCCTTTAAGTGCTCAGCATTTACACCCGCAATGAACTACTCTCTCAGAGTCCGGTCCTGGTCCTCAGCCTCCCGGGGGTCCACCTGGACCCCGGCCCTCAAGGTCTCTTGCAGGGACAAAGCAAAATCATGGAGTGACTCACCGGGCTGTTGCTTCCGGCTGAAAAATCACATCTTAACTTGCGACACCGTCCTGGCTTCAAACGTGGCCCGAAATAATATGGCATGGTCTCTCTCTAGGCCATTGCTATGGGTGACCACGGAGAGGGTATGGCCCTTTAAGGAGCGGCGGAGCAGGCCAAAATCCGAATTGGATGTGTTTCCCCTGGATCAAGTCCTTTATTACTAACGAGGGAACTCCCCCCAGTCTCCCAGCAAGGATAAGAATCTTTCCGGTACTTGAATACAAAGGGGTCGGTTAATACCGAAAGTTTACTCACTCCAGTGATGCGCAGTCCAAGTCTCGCGAGGTACGTGATTACGTCGTGCGGAGGTCCCACGTGCAGCGTCAGGAGATGGGCACGGCCTCTCTCAGCTTCAGGATTCAAGGTAGGCGGTATCTTCTTTGCAGGCAGGGCGGTACCTTCTCTTCCTTTTTGCACCAGACGGACACAACGATGGTGCAACGATTATCCAGTCAGCTTAGGCGGCCATCTTTAAGCATAATGCTGTCAATTCACTGACAGCAAGCGGTGACTCAGAAATCAGCAAACAGTCCACACTGTACAGTTTCACACTGCAATTTTTCACAGTTCTTTGGCCCAAACTGTTCAAATAAACAGGGCATTTATCACTTAGTAGGCAAAGCCGCTGACGAAGCAGCTGAGGTGAAACGCGCGTCGAGGTCTTGCGCTCAGGGCTAGTATCCTCCTGTGTTCATTATGTCTTCAGGTACGTCCCATGTATAGTACTGTTTTATATCTATACATGGCTTTGTATTACATCCATATTAGGCCAAGGACATATTTTGTTGGGTCATCACTATACCTTGGTATCTAGTGATAGACTTGACTCGAGATATTCTTTACTATACACTTTAGTCCTGGTTGTCTACTTTCCTTGGACATGAGGTGCTATTCATGGACATCCAGCTATTATTTGGTTCTGCCATATAGTATATAGCCCTAATTGAGCATTATCACCTCTACCTGTCGGTCATCTATGCTCACTGTTGCGTGGATACATATGTAAACGCAGTTGTGTATACCGCCCTTTGCTTCTCTGTATACTGTCTACCATCCTGTCTTTTCCCCATTTTTTATATTTGATAATAAATTGATATTTTGGTATATTATCTCCACTTGCTTTTTTGTTAGTAAATTATGGCACACAGTTCAGATTCCACTATGGCGTAGAAATATGTGTATCCTGTTCGTGACGCCAAAATATGCAATACGCCAGTCCTGCAGGGTAAGCGATTATGAGGTCACAGGGGACAGTTAACAGACCGAGGGTTGCTATTGGTACTCACAGTTTTTATTATACCCTGGGCAGGCGTACAGCAGTGATAGAGAGGTTGGCACATAGATCCTCTGGGGCACTCTCTGGGTATAGGGACCAGGCCTGGTGGTAGGTGAGGTGCCCGGGGTGTTGTATGTTTAGTGTGCCGGTGGCAAGATCCCTTATAGCCAGTTATGGTGTCAGGTTATATATCCCTTATATAACCTGACGCCAGTGCAGGTAACAGGCTAGACTGCATTACTTAGCCTCCTGGACTAGATTGAACTGCTCCTTTCCTGTCTGGGCCTAACTATATATACTAGGGGGTTCCCTAGCTCCCTCTACTGCCTAGGAGGATGAACTACACCCCTAACAGGCCTGGTACACAGGAGATAACATGACAACATACATTAAAATGCAATACAAAATATCATGACCATGTTCCACAGGAGGTGGAGAACACTGTGACCCAATTGACCCTTGAGTAGTGCCCACATTTACATAGTGGGACACTACACAGCGATGCAAACAGAAGGCTGTGCGGAGGAGCAGGGCAGGGAGGTGTGTCAATTTCCTGTTCCTCTGATAGGCTGCCGGCACTACTAGGCCGGCAGTCTATCAGAGGCTGGCATAGGCGGCACGATGATGTCATTGCGCCGCCTGGACCGTACAGCGCTGGAGTCGGGACACAGGCTGGAAGAGGCCTGCATTGCATTGCTCCAAAGATATAAGTATAAGTTTTAATTATTTTTTTTTAACTACATACAATACTTTTTTTTTTTTTTTCTGGCACAGAATAGGCGGGCCCTGTTATTACTGGCACATGATTGTGGGGCCCTGTTATTACTGGCACATGATTGGGGGGGGCCCTCTTATTACTGGCACATGATTGGGGGGTCTGTTATTACTGACACATGATGGGGGGGCTGTTATTACTGGCACATGATTATGGGGTGTGTTATTACTGGCACATGATTGGGGGGTCTGTTATTACTGGCACATGATTGGGGGGGCTGGTATTACTGGCACATGATTGGCGGGGTCTGTTATTACTGGCACATGATTGGGGGGCCCTGGTATTACTGGCACATGATTGAGGGGGCCCTGGTATTACTGGCTCATGATTGGGGGGGTCTGTTATTTCTGGCACATGATTGGGGGGTCTGTTATTACTGGCACATGATTGGGGGGGCTGGTATTACTGGCACATGATTGGCGGGGTCTGTTATTACTGGCACATGATTGGGGGGCCCTGGTATTACTGGCTCATGATTGGGGGGTCTGTTATTTCTGGCACATTATTGGGGGGGTCTGTTATTACTGGCACATGATTGGGGGGCCTGGTATTACTGGCACATGATTGGGGGGCCCTGTTATTACTGGCACATGATTGGGGGGCCCTGTTATTACTGGCACATGATTGGGGGGGCCCTGTTATTACTGGCACATGATTGGGGGGCCCTGTTATTACTGGCACATGATTGGGGGGTCTGTTATTACTGGCACATGATTGGGGGGTTCTGTTATTACTGGCACGTGATTGGGGGTTCTGTTATTACTGGCACGTGATTGGGGGGTTCTGTTATTACTGGCACATAATTGGGGGGGGCTGATATTACTGGCACATGATTGGGGGGCTGTTATTACTGGCTGATGAGAGGCGCTGGGGGGGCTGATGAGAGGCACTGGGGGGCTGATGAGAGGCAGTGGGGGCTGCTATGAGGCATGGGGCTCTTAACTGAGATCTGATTGGGGGTCATTCATATTGGGGTCTGAGCTGAGGTGTGATCTGAGGTCTTATTAACATGTGGGATCTTATTGGGGCTGTTAGCTAAGGTCTGATTAACATTGGGGGTCTGTCTGATTGATGGTCTGACCTGAGGTGTAATTAAAAATATTTTTTTCTTATTGTGCCCACTTCCAGCCCGGAGCCCAGCTGCCCAGAGCACTGATCCGGAGCAGCTTGGAGAAAAAGGCCTCACAGTCTCCCACACTCCTTCTGCCCGGCCAAGCCAGCCATCACCCCTGAGGCCAAGCCAGCCAGCACCCCAGAGTCTTCAGAACGGTAAGTAAATTATATATAAGGGGACATTATTGTTTCGGCGGGGGAATCTAAATCTTTTGTTATCGTACAGTATTATGATTCTTAGTTTAAATTTAGTTTTTTCTGGAACCTTAAAAGTCAGTTTGAGTGAAGAAAGTCAGAATGGATATCCGTGATTTTTTTTTTTTTACAAAGCCTAGTAAAGCAAATACATCCTCATCAAGCTCAGAAGCATGTCAACAAAAAGAGATCACTGAATCACCAGTCATGCATCATTTGTTGAGCCAGGAAAGGAATATGCTGAGACAGTGTCTTTAGAAGCAGTTGGCCTCATGGGTGACTCAAGAAGTGATGGTGAGAAAGACCATGCTTATAGTCCTGCAATCAAAACTGTAGATGTTCATAGTAAATCTAAAACATACATGAAAGGAAAATGCATTTTTCTTCCAGCTGATGATGAGAAAACATTACGAACGGCAGTGGTACCAAATCAACCAGACTACAAAACAATTCCAGCTCAGACCATTGTAACGCAAAAGGCAAAGAAGCGTGTTCTACATTTTCAAGAGTGCTGGTTCCAAAGCTTTCCATGGCTGCACTATAGTTTTACTCTTGAAGGGGTACTATGTTTCTACTGTGCTAAAGCAGCCGTCCTGAATCTGACTCAACTTGAAAAGAACACTGAGCCAGCATTTGTGCGTGTAGGCTTTAAAAATTGGAAAAAAGCTATTGAAAAGTTTAAAGAACATCAGTTGTTCTGCTCATACATATTCTATAAAGCAACTATTGTGTCATAAAGATTCACAACCCATTAATGCTCAGCTTTCACTACAAATTCAACAGCAACAGAATGATGCATGGCTGTGTCTCATCAAGATAGTACAAACAATAGCCCTGTTGGCAAAACAAGGTCTCCCTCTTCGTGGCCATGAAGACAATGATGGCAATTTTAAACAGTTTCTGCTTGCACGAGCAGATGATGTGTCTTATCTAAAAAATTGGATATCACACAAAGCAGAATACATGAGTCCCGACATTCAAAATGAGATTTTGAAGTTATTGTCTCACACCGTATTACGCCTTATTCGGAAACAGATTGGAAATAATGTATTTGCAATTATTGTTGATGGCACACAAGATATATCTGGTCAAGAACAAGAAAGTTTCTGTATCCGCTATGTTGATGAAGACTTGTACCCACATGAGGACTTCATAGGCTTATATCAAGTTGATGAAACAAGTGGATCTGCAATCGCACAGATTGTCAAGGATGCTTTATGCCGTAATGGGCTTTGTATGTTAATGTTGCGAGGGCAAACATATGATGGAGCTTCAAATATGGCTGGTAAATATCATGGTGTCCAGGCATTAATCAAGCAGGAACATCCACTTGCCATTTATGCGGTGCACATTGCACAAATTTAGTTATGCAGGCCGCAGCATATCAATGTCCAATAATGGAAGATGCACTTATGTGTGTGCAAGATCTTGGCAAACTCTTTGGGCAATCTATGAAATGCAGAACCACACTTTCAGAAATTGTGCATCGTGAAGCTGAAGGGTCTCTTAAAGTCTTGCATATTAAACCATTGTGCCCAACACGCTGGACTGTTCGAGTGAAGCCTGTGAAAAAAATTCGGGATAATTACCAGCTGATTTTGGAAACACTTGAAGAAATTGCAAATACCAGTACCACCAGTAGTGGAGATATAAATCCACGTGCACGTGGCCTACTACAACAATTTAGGCAAGGGAAAACTTTACTAGGTCTTCAAATCTCTCTTAGCATCATGGAGATCTTAAAATGACTGAATGTAGACTTGCAAGGCAGAGAACAAACCATATCAGGAGTTTTAGCAAGTGTACAATGGACCCATGATGCTATACGAAAGTTACGATGTGACACGTCCTTTGAAAGAGTTCTTGCTACCACTATTAATTTTGTGGAAAAATACCAGCTAAAAGAGGTTACGGTAACCTAATATTTCTAAACGCCTTCAACATGGTCCAACTGAACAATTTCATGCAAAGACTGTGAAGGAATACTATTGTCCTCAGTATTTCCAAATAATGGATATTAAATCGACACAGTTAATGCAGCGCTTTGATCAAGAGGGCTTACTTGTATATGAAAAACTGGAACATTATCTGTTGACAGGACAAGCTAGTGAAGTTCTTCCCCAGTACCCAGAGATTGAATATCAACCTCTCTGCCCAGATAACCACCTTATCAAGTGTTTACAAGTACACTTCAGTCTCTGAGGTTGTAGATATTTTGTGAAAGATGCCTGCCAGAGAAAGATGCTTTTTCTCTCAAGTAGAAAAAATTGTCAGAATCCTATTAACTATTCCTGCTTCTTCCTGTGAAGCTGAGAGAAGTTTTAGTGCACTGCGTAGATTAAAAACCTGGTTGAGGTCCACAATGACCCAGAAACGTTTGAACCATGTTGCTATATGCAACATCGATAGAGACATAATGTATAAAGTAGACATTGAAGCCAAAGCAAAGGAATTTGCAATGTGTTGTGATCGCCGAAAAAAAGTTTTGGGATTTTAAAAACTTGCGTTCTTCAGATTTGGCTTATAGGAAACTTTATGGAGAGTACTTATTTGTTCCATTGTGCCTTGTGTGAATGTGTGCACACTTACCACACATCTCCTGTAGCTTTAGTGTGTGAGCTGGCAGTGGCAGGCACACATTTACAGGAACAGCTACCTTGCACCTAGTTAGCTGAAGTACGCTGCAGTGGTTGTGGTGCTTGGAGGGTCTCACTCTATCTGCAGTTAGAAAATTTTGTATATAGTTATAGTATTTATTTGTATTTATACAAGATCTTTTGTTTTGTTAAAATCAGGCAAAGTGCATTACTTAAAGTATTATTACTACTAGTTTTAAGTGGAATAACTGAAATATATGCCAAACGTTTGGTTAATTTCTGTGACCTGATAAACAAAGAACTGTTCCTTTTTGCATATTTTTTTGTTGTGAGATTTTTCACAAACACACACTTAAAATTTAACAATATAAACAACTCGCAGTTCACTGAATAAGAATATACCCGGGGAGCAAAAATGCTGTCCCCCCCAGATTTTTGGGGGTTCCTACACCCATGGCGCCCAACCCTTATTGTAGGATATATATAGTCGTGGCCAAAAGTTTTGAGAATGACACTGAATCCTCTTTAGGAGACGATCCTGGCGCTTGCTGGACTTTCTTGGACACCCTGAAGCCTTCTTAACAAGAATTGAAGCTCTTTACTTGAGGTTCATGATGATCCTATACATTGTTGATGAGGTGCAATCTTGATAGCCACAATATCCTTGCCTGTGAAGCCATTTTTATGCAACGCAATGATGGCTGCACGCGTTTCTTTGCAGGTCACCATGGTTAACAATGGAAGAACAATGATTTCAAGCATCACCCTCCTTTTAACAGGTCAAGTCAGCCTGACATAATGATCTCCAGCCTTGTGCTCGTCAACATTCTCACCTGAGTTAACAAGACGATTACTGAAATGTTCTCAGCGGGTCCTTAAATGACAGCAATGAAATGCAGTGGAAAGTTTTATTGGGGATTAAGTTAATTTTCATGACAAAGAAGGACGATGCAATTCATCTGATCACTCTTCATAACATTCTGGAGTATATGCTAATTGCTATTATAAAAACTTAAGCAGCAACTTTTCCAATTTCTCAAAACTTTTGGCCACGACTGTGTATATATATATATATATATATATATATATATATATTCCTTCTTTTCTCTGATTGTCATCATGCCTGCTAAAGTTCATAACAGAAAGTCTGTTGGCCCCACATCTCCCAAATGAACTGTCCTTAAAAGCCCTCAGAAAAATATAGAAAAGTTCCTCAAGTCTTCTCCTACTAAAACCAGAGGGGCGACTTAAATCAATGTCAGGGTGGAGGGTAAGGAGGGGGTTATTGCCAGCCCTGTGTCAGAAGACCAAAAGCTGGAAGATATTTTAGTATATATAATGCGCTGGGTGCTCTAACCATGACAGTCTCCTCCTTGCAGTCAGAAATCTCTTTGATTAGAGATTATATTAACAAAGTACATTTAAGGGTGCAGGAAACGAAAAAAAAACTATTGGAGAAACAAAGAACGAGGTTGCCAATCTTAAAAAAAAAAGCGGAAGATATGGAGCTGGAATATAAATCTATGAGAGACAAAATTACAGACTTAGAAGACAGATCCCGCAGAGGAAACATGCAGTTGGTAGGTTTCCCTGAAGATGCAGAAGGGGATGACCCAGAGTTTTTTATATAGAAATGGTTAATTGATACAATGGGCAATTAATCTTTCTATCTTCCATGTTTGTAGTGTAATGGGCCCATAGAATTACAAATAAAAAAAACCCGGTGGGAGGAACGCCACGTGCCTTAATCGCTAAGATTCTCTGTTCTAGTGATAGAAACAAGATCTTTAGGCGCAAGAGAGAACGGGAACTAGATTGAAATATACCCAGACTATTCTAAAGATACCCAGATAAAAAGACGGGAATACCCCGATATTAAGAGACGTCTCTTGCAGGCTCATTTTAAATATTCAATGATGTATCCCGTTAGATTAAGGATAATATATGAGGATACTGTTATATTTCCGCAGAATCTTGTGGAGGCAGTCTCGTGGCTGGACTCCAAGGGTCTATAATCGTATATATGTAATGTCTCCATAGTTGGAGTTTAAAATTAATTGGCGGTTTGGTGGGGGGGGGGCATAGGTGATGTGTAAGAGGATCAGGAGGCAGGTTAGCCATTTGGACCAAGCTGGGAAGATGAATAGGGAGTGGGGAGGGTTGGGATATACTACTGCTGCTGGACCAAGGTGTAGGATGAAGATGGGGAAGGGTTGGGACTGCTTCACCCCACGGGAATAATGTCTTGGATTATGGCATGGAATGTCTGTGGTTTAGCGGACACAGTAAAGATAAAAGTGGTATTTGATTTAATCTCTAGACATCTACCTGCTATTATTAGTTTGTCTGAGACCCATTTCTCAGCAGAGAAGAGTCATTTCATGAGAAGAAGTTGGGCACGATATGAATACCACTCTTATCTTTCGGCATATTCCCATGGGGTTATACATCCATAGAAAGCTAGACTATAAACCATATGATCAATGGGTAGCTAGAGAAGGTAGATTTGTGTTCCTGTTTGGTCGATGGGAGGGCCTGATATGTATAATGGGATTCGTAAACATCCCACCACCCTTCTCTTCCAAAGTATTAAGGAAGCTCGCTACATTTATACGTAAAAGGGATAGGTGCCCTATATTGGTTTTGGAAGATTTCAGTTCTGTAATGGATAACGAGGGTGGGGGGTCCTGTAACGGCCTTAGTGGGATATACCAAGAGATGGCACTATTAGCTGTATGGCCTGTCGTGCAGTGTTCCAGATAGATAAAAAGATCCAAATCTACTCTACAGAGGTTCCATACGCAGTGCTACACACTTTGAGCCCATTCGTGAGAAACTAGGCCCAGCAGAGCTGGAGCTCGGACTTTGGCCTAACCGGAAGTTGAAGCCTCGGACAAAATTTTCGGCCCAACTGCGGATTTATCGGCACCCCGGGCAAAAACACCTCACCGGAGCTGATGACCAACACGAAGAAAGGCACACAATAGTTTACTTGATCTTAGACAAAGTGATCTATCGACTGGTATAGATGTGACCGCCAGACAAAAACACCTCGGGCCTAACTTCCACAACTGCTTTGCCCGCTTCACCGGATCACCTGATAGACACAGGAGATTGCTGACGGTTCCCACGTCCAGTCCGACACGGTGAGTGAGGGGATATTGGAAACCCCTATCAATTAGCGTCTGCATCTGGAGGAGGTGCGGACATCACAACACTACAAAGGTACACTGTTTAACCCTTGGAGCACTGGACTGCATTGAGAGTTCTAACATTAGACAGTGTAACATCTCTGGCAGTCAGCTGAAAGATTAACCGGACCTGTTTAACCCACCACCTGAATATCTATCTCTGCAGTCTGGTCATACGACAACAGGACCTGCACATACGACATGTGGGACCTGCACTTCCTGGATTCATGGTCGCTGTTATGGCACCCAACAGGTGAGCTTTAGTGTTAGGACCGGTCTTATAGAGATCGCCTTGGCGTTCGGCAGACGGGCTCAAATGATTTTGTACAAAATTTATTTGCTAAGCATCTCTAAGTTATTAGCATAGCATTTGCAATGTAATATACTTTTGTACTCTACTTTTGGTTTGTATATTTGCAGCCACAAGCAACGTGCACCTGCGTATTGGAATGTGCTGACCCCCCCTTTTGTGTTTCTAGTATTATATATAGGAGTAGTGGCTGACTCCTATATGCTGGATCATGCACTCCCTCCTGCCCCTTCCCTGCCTTGCAGGCTGATTTTAATTATATTGAGTACATAGTCTGCTCAGCATGCATGCTGGTACTTGTAGCCCCTAGATTCAATGAAGGCCATTTTGGCTCCACATAGACATAAATCAAGGGGGCCCAGCATGCATGTGGGACCTGCACTTTCTGGATTCATGGTCGCTGTTATGGCACCCAACAGGTGAGCTTTAGTGTTAGGACCCGTCTTATAGAGATCACTTTGGCGTTCGGCAGACGGGCTCAAATGATTTTGTACAAAATGTATTTGCTAAGCATCTCTAAGTTATTAGCATAGCATTTGCAATGTAATATACTTTTGTACTCTACTTTTGGTTTATAGAGTGCTGTTGCACCATGTGTTTGTCAGATGTATATTTGCAGCCACAAGCAACGTGCACCTGTGTATTGGGATGTGCTGACCCCACCCCCCCCCCCTTTTGTGTTTCTGGAAGAATTTATATCAGCAGGCACATATCATAAAAAACAAAGGGAATTACAAACACGACTATTACAAGATGAGATCTTACGACTAGAGAAGCTTCATAAAAAATCATTAATTGCATCCCATCTGCAACAACTCACTGACTCCCGTCTCCAATTAAAATATATTCTAAACAAATCCAAAGATTTTTGTGTCGGCCAAACACTCATTCTACGCACACGGAGACAAGGACTCAAAATTAATGATGTCACTTATTAAAAAGAAAAAACTCATATTATGAAACTTTCTTGTCGGTTCTCCTCCCCTATCTGGCAGACACATATAATGTATACCTTAATTCAGGTACTGAATTGCCACAACAATCTTTAGAGGCGTATATCACCCTCATTCACAAAGAGGAAAAAGACCCCACTCAATGCGGCAGCTACAGACCTATTTCGTTATTAAACGTAGATCTGAAGATATATGCTGGCCTCCTCGCTAACAGACTTAAACCTCTATTTCCTAAATTAATCTCTCCGGAACAGGTGGGATTTGTGTCTGGCAGGGAGGGAAAAGATAACACTATGAGGGTCCTGTCTCTGATACAAATTGCATCATGTAGCAAACTTCCATTAGTGTTGCTGGGGACAGATGCAGAAAAGGCCTTCGACAGGGTAGATTGGAGCTACATGAAACAGGTGTTACTAAACTTTGGCTTCCCACAACCTTTTATAGATGCCATTTTTATCATGTACTCACGTCCCACGGCCAGACTACGTATAAACCAATCTCTAACTGCCCCTTTTCAGATAAAGAATGGTACCCGTCAGGGATGCCCCCTTTCACCGACCTTATTTTGTTCTTATTAGCCTCGATCAGAGTTCACCCAGACATCAACGGGTTTGATGACGGAAAATATATACACAGCTCAGCTGCCTACGCTGATGACATTTTACTAGTATCTGATCCATCCTAAGCATTTCCTGCGTTGCAATCTCTCCTTCGAGAATACGGAGCTATCTCTAATTTCAAAATAAACACCTCCAAATCAGAAGCCCTAGGCTTCAATATAGACACAAAAGAACTAAACCTCTTAAAGTCACACTACCCATACCAAAATCGCACATTACATATTTAGGACTTAAACTTAGCTCTACCTGGAGTGAACTATACTCTCTTAACTATGCTCTTATCCCACAGAAGTTCAAACGAACACTAGAATCCTGGTCTCTCCCTTTTTTATCATGGATGGGATGGAAAAATCTTATAAAGGCAATACTACTCCCCAAACTGTTATATCCAATTCAAACTCTCCAAATCCCACTCCCAGCTCAATTCTTTACAAATATCAGGAGATTAATAAGCAACTATCTCTGGCGAGACGGCAGACTTAGACAATGTCATAACCTCCTGGTTCAGCCCAAACGGAGGGGTGGTATCTCTTTACCAGACTGGAAACAATATTATGAGGCAGTCCACTTGTCCAGAGTAATATACTGGCTACGTAAAGACACCAACAAACTATGGGTTCCACTTGAGGAACACTTAGCGAAATGCCCATTGAATTCCCTCCTGTGGGAAAAAGACCAAATACATCGTAAATCTCCTGCCTATCTTACACAAAACGCTATTACTCAAACCACACTGAAGATTTGGCGCACATATGCAGAAAATATTAGCCCAAACCTCTCTCCTCTAATGTCGATAGCTGATATTCCAGAACTATACCAGAAGAAATCACCAGAGACTATCATCAATATCCAAGATACGAAATCCATTTTACTATACTCATTTTTGAGCACTGACACATTGGATGACCCCATGACAGATTCCACCTTCCATTTTTTACAAAAGGCACACATACGCTTGTTAGTATTGCCTTACTTATCTCAAAGTATTGCACCTAGGGATCTCACAGCTTTTGAAAAATTGATAGCTTCAAAGAACATCCCTAAACATCTACTCTCAAATTTCTACGGAATTTTACAAATGGTTAAATCACCAGTAGACAGGGGATATGTTTCAGAATGGGGTATGGATTTTGGGACTATTTGGACCCCACTAGAGGTTAAACAAATATATAGTAAGGGTCCATTCACACATTCCGTTGTTTCTTTCCTGATCTGTTCCGTTTTTTGTGGAACAGATCTGGACCAGATCTGGACCCATTCATTTTCAATGGGTCCTGAAAAAAATCGGTAAGCACAATGTCTGATTTTTTTTCAGGACCCATTGAAAATGAATGGGTCCAGATCTGGTCCAGATCTGTTCCGCAAAAAACGGAACAGATCAGGAAAGAAACAACGGACATGTGAATGGACCCTAAATCTCACGGTATATCCCGATGCACCAGTATCCAAGAAAATTCATTTAAACTTACTTCCAGATAGTACCACACTCCAATGAGGCTTAAAAAGATGAACTGTCTCAGCTCTGATTTATGTTGGAAGTGTCATCAGTTGCAAGGCTCTTATTTTCACATGTGGTGGTCCTGTCCTGTGCTAACACCCATTTGGTCTGAAGTGATAAAATTCACCAAGAGAATTTGCTCTTTAGACAAAGATCCCTCCCCTATTGCTATTTTACTAAACATTAGATTGGAAGACATACCTCACACAAAACAGATATTATTCCAACATCTCATGGCAGCTGCGAAATCTGTAATCCCGTTGCGTTGGAATCAGCAGTGTCCTCCAAGTATATCTCAATGGCTACAAAAGGTCAACTACATATTCCTCATGGAGGAACTCTCGGCTTGGGAGTTACGATCACACACAAAGTTCCAATCTATATGGAAAGATTGGGTTACTTTCCGCTCTATTTCATATGCCCTCCAGCAATTAACTGAGGAACCTCAAGATACAACAGACTAACTAGCTTTAGATATCTGTTTACTTTGAGCCCCCTTTCCTCCCCCCTTCCCTCTCTCCCTCCTAAGCTATCCTTATCCCACCTTTCCATCTATAATATCTTCTTAACCTATAACATTTTGGTACAACATGCCGATTATATATATGTGCATTGTCAATAAATCTGGATACATGGTTTCTTTATTATTCATGCCAATTGTGTTTTATAATCAATAATGTACCACTTGTCCAATTTTCTGCTTACTTTAAAAGAAAAAAATCAATAAAAAGAGAATTGAAAAGAAAAGATGTATGGAGTTCATTATACGGAGATAAAATTGACTTCTCATGTTGTAGCAGGTCCTGCAGGGTGCTGTCCAGAATCGACCTCGCCCTTGCCGATGTTGAGTTCCTAGATAAGATTAAAAGAATGAGGTACAAACCACATGGGATCTCTGACCATTGCCCTGTACTTATTAATGTGGAGCTTTCAAACAAACAGGCAATAAGAAAGGCCTTCAGATTGAACCCTTATTGGATTCAGATCTTTCAGGAACAAGATACCATCTGTAGAGATTTCTGGTCCCAAAATATAGGGTTTACTCATATTTTTTTTGTTTGGGATGCCTTTAAAGCTATGCTGTGAGGTTCCTATTTAGTAAAGATAGCTAAAAAGTGAGCAAAATGTATTAGTACTAAAAGTTAGAAGACTGGAGGTGGACTTAGGAGGGAATAATGACTTGGCTACTCTGCAGGCATTGGAAAAGGCAAAGGGAGAACTTCAGGATTAGCTAGTTAAAAAATCTCAACACCGGCTCCTCTTTGCTGGTCAGAAGGTGTTCTATGAGAAAGGGAAACCAGGTAGGATGCTGGCTTCTATAGTGGCCAATCAAAAGAAGCAAACAATAATAAGGTGCCTTAAGTCAGGTCCGGGGAATTTAAATTTGAGTTATGATTTGGATACTATAAAAACGATTCTGCTTAAACATTTTGCTAAATTGTATCAGACGGCACTTGGGGAGGACAAGGACATAGTTATATCCTACCTGAAGAATATAGATCTCCCCCAGTAAACTGAACAGGATGCGTCTATCTTGAACGCCCCAATTACAGTAAAGGAGATCCAGGAAATGTTGAGGAGTATCAAGGGGAATTCTGCCCCTGGCAGGAATGATTTCCCCTTTGAGATTTATAGACAACTAAAATACTAATACCTCTTTTATTGGAAATATATAATCAGTCCTTCCAAGACGGTTCCCTTCCTCCCTCATTAATGGAGGCCTCCATTACTTTAATACTCAAAAAAGGGAATGATAAAACAGAAATTGGATCTTACCACCCAATTGCATTACTTAATACAGAATATAAGATCTTGGCTAAATTATTAGCTAATAGACTGAGGAAAGTAACCCATAAGCTGATACACCCGGACCAAACCGGATTTATATCTAAACGGTATATACAAACCAATATGCATAGAGCTTTTATAAACATCCATGTTGGTGGGGGGGGGAAGACCACTCCATCCTGTCGTTGGACGCTGAGAATGCCTTCGAAAGGGTGGAGTGGCCCTTCTTATGGACAGTTATGGAGAGAATGAATTTGGGATATAATTTAATCCGGTGGGTCCGCCTCCAATTTCAGGGACCAAGGGCAAGCATTAGAGTTAATGGTATAGATTCTGAGCCATTCTCCCTCTATCGGGGAACTAGACAAAGCTGCCCCCTTTCCCCATTGTTGTTTGCTTTAGCATTGGAACCTTTAGCATGTAATCTTAGACAGAATGACAATATTATGGGTTTTGGAGGGAAGAGCTTGGGAGGCAAACTTTGTTTATATGCTGACAACGTTCTTTTATTTTTGAGGTAGGGATGGAGTGTGCTCCCCTCAGTGATGAGTATTATAGAGACTTATGGTTCGGCATCAGGATTTAAAGTGAATTGGTGTAAGTCAGAATTTTTACCTCTGGTCCGGCCGCCCCCCAGGGGCACCTTCTAAGTCAAAAATCCTTACTCCTGATGACTCAATAAGGTATATCTGAATCAAAATCACAATATAATGTCTTGAATACTATCCCAAAGATTAACGGTAGTAGAGAAAAAACGCGTATTTGGCAGAAGCTGCCTATCTCACAAGCAGAAAGGATAGCGCTAGTGAAGATGGTGCTCCTCCCAATCGTTCTGTACACAATTACAGCCTGCCCAGTATGGATAGATGATACTTTGTTTCACCTTCTGGAAAGAACAATAAATTATTTGATTTCGGGGAGGAAAAGGGTGAGAATCAAGCAAAACTTTATATGGCTACCGGAGAAGGATGGAGGTTTATCCCTCCCCTTCTTTCAGGGATATTACTTGTGTGACAACCACCCGCCAATCCCGTCGTACTAAGCCACAGTTGCCATACAGGTCTCCACTAGAGACTTCTGGAGGCGAATCCACTGTGAGCACAGAAGACGTTTAAGATTGGTTGGTGGGCCCAGACAGGATGCAATCACGATTGTATGTACAATCGGTAAAAATAAAATTACTGATTTCACGCTGGAAATCAAATTAATTTGCTGCCACCACTCTTCGTATTGAATCGGGGCGAAGAGACCCCGGCTAGCTAATCCTGAAGGGACGAAACGGTTATTTGCAATCTAGCTAGTACATTAACAATTTATAAAAATAGCACAATTTGGTAGGACAGAGTTCTTAGCATAGATCGGGTCATCAAGTAACAAGGGCAAAACTGGAACGATGAAATCGTTAGTTTTTATTCTAAAACTACACACAAAAATATATACAAACCGGATTCCAAAAAAGTTGGGACACTAAACAAATTGTGAATAAAAACTGAATGCAATGATGTGGAGATGGCAAATGTCAATATTTTATTTGTAATAGAACGTAGATGACAGATCAAACGTTTAATCTGAGTAAATGTATCATTTTAAAGGAAAAATACGTTGATTCAAATTTTCACATTGTCAACAAATCCCCAAAAAGTTGGGAGAAGTAGCAATAAGAGGCTGGAAAAAGTTAATTTGAGCATAACGAAGAGCTGGAAGACCAATTAACACTAATTAGGTCAATTGGCAACATGATTGGGTATAAAAAGAGCTTCTCAGAGTGGCAGTGTCTCTCAGAAGCCAAGATGGGTAGAGGATCACCAATTCCCACAATGTTGCGCAGAAAGATAGTGGAGCAATATCAGAAAGGTGTTACCCAGCGAAAAATTGCAAAGATTTTGCATCTATCATCATCAACTGTGCATAACATCATCCGAAGATTCAGAGAATCTGGAACAATCTCTGTGCGTAAGGGTCAAGGCCGTAAAACCATACTGGATGCCCGTGATCTCCGGGCCCTTAAACGACACTGACCACAAACAGGAATGCTACTGTAAAGGAAATCACAGAATGGGCTCAGGAATACTTCCAGAAACCATTGTCAGTGAACACAATCCACCGTGCCATCCGCCGTTGCCAGCTGAAACTCTACAGTGCAAAGAAGAAGCCATTTCTAAGCAAGATCCACAAGCTCAGGCGTTTTTACTGGGCCAGGGATTATTTAAAATGGAGTGTGGCAAAATGGAAGACTGTTCTGTGGTCAGACGAGTCACGATTCGAAGTTCTTTTTGGAAATCTGGGACGCCATGTCATCTGGACCAAAGAGGACAAGGACAACCCAAGTTGTTATCAACGCTCAGTTCAGAAGCCTGCATCTCTGATGGTATGGGGTTGCATGAGTGCGTGTGGCATGGGCAGCTTGCATGTCTGGAAAGGCACCATCAATGCAGAAGAATGTATTCAGGTTCTAGAACAACATATGCTTCCATCCAGACGTCATCTCTTTCAGGGAAGACCCTGCATTTTTCAACAAGATAATGCCAGACCACATTCTGCATCAATCACAACATCATGGCTGCGTAGGAGAAGGATCCGGGTACTGAAATGGCCAGTCTGCAGTCCAGATCTTTCACCTATAGAGAACATTTGGCGCATCATAAAGAGAAAGGTGCAACAAAGAAGGCCCAAGACGATTGAACCGTTAGAGGCCTGTATTAGACAAGAATGCGAGAGCATTCCTATTTCTAAACTTGAGAAACTGGTCTCCTCGGTCCCCAGACGTCTGTTGAGTGTTGTAAGAAGAAGGGGAGATGCCACACAGTGGTGAAAATGGCCTTGTCCCAACCTTTTGGGGATTTGTTGACACCATGAAATTCTGATTCAACATATTTTTCCCTTAAAATGGTACATTTTCTCAGTTTAAACTTTTGTTCCGTGATATATGTTCTATTCTGAATAAAATATCAGAAGTTGGCACCTCCACATCATTGCATTCAGTTTTTATTTACGATTTGTATAGTGTCCCAACTTTTTTGGAATCCGGTTTGTATATTAAAGCTGACAGATAAATATACCGGCCAGTTGAACAGATTGGTTTGGATAGAAATAGGTAAGAGGTGGAAGGGAATAGAATGTCTGTAAGTTCAGAATTACCGTGGTAGTGTCAGTAATAGGCAAAGTCTTTGAAATAATAATCCAAGATGGTGGGGTGTGCCCGTGTCCCGCGGGCGGTCGAGATGTTAGACGACGTCAGATGGTAGGTGAAGGACGCAGGACCTGAGTGTGTCACTGTTTTTACCTACTCTGAAGCGGGGAGTGGTTATGACACGTTCAGGTCCAGCCATGTGTAATTGGAACAGGGGCCGTCCTTTGCCCCATAGGGAGAAAATCTGGCAGAATCTTTGCTTTGCCCATTTCTCCATATCCCGTAAGTCCAATCAAGAAATATAGTTGATATTGATAATCAGTACAATTTTACGCATCATCTGATAACAAATACGACTAAAAGATAATACAGGGTGCCTGAGAACCTTTATATCTCAGAGCGGGAATCTCTGATTTGCCCGCGGGTTTCCTAGAAGGTGGCTTAGAAGAACCAAAACCATCTCTGAAAAGATGGTTCCTTTCACATTTCCATAACCCATGAAATATTAGGAAAATATGGGAAAAATATGAAGCTTATGGATTGAAGAGGACTTTCAGGTCATCTTCCTTCCTGTACCAACCAGCTGTGTGATAAGGATCTGTCCTTTTCTTCTGAAGCTCGCTGCCCAGGCTAAAGGTGTGAGACCCCTGCTGGTATTGGAGACACTATGGCTGCAGAAAGACCAGGCTTATGAGGTTCTGTCATAAGAGAACTAGATTGATGGCTACTCAACTTGGCATGGGCAGGAAAAGTTTGTCACAAGGTGGTGATAAAGGCACCTCTGCTCTGTAAATTACTTTTTTTTAAGAGAAGATTCTTAGTGAAGGCTCTTTTGTCTTTGTGATTGTGAAATAAGATAGGGCCAGGGGCTATCCATAGTATTCAGTATATTGTGCAGACTAGATGGGCCAAATGGTTCTTATCTGCCGACACATTCTATGTTTCTATATTTGTATGCTGATATGGCGCATTTGCGATTTCCTAGTATCGCAAAGTGTCAGACCTCCCCTTCTGGAAGATTGGGGAAGGAGTGGTCAGCAAGACTGGGACTGAAGCAATCCCAACTCCCTATTTGAGCTCGTTACAGCGGGAAAGTCCGTCAGCATTCTGATGGCGACTTCCCGGTTTGTGCTGAATCGTGAAATCGTACTGTTGGAGCGCTAAGCTCCAGCGGAGAAGTTTTCCGTTGGTACCAGAAGTACGATTCAGCCAGCTGAGAGGGTTGTGATCTGGGATGACCATGAAGGATCATCCATATAGGTACGATTGTAGTTTCTGTAGGGCCCATACGATCGCTAGTCACTCATTCTCAGTGGTGCAGTACGCGGTTTCCCGCAGAAGTAGTTTTCGGCTCAGGTAGAGGACGGGGTGCTCATTCCCGGTTGTGTCCACCTGACTAAGGACGGCTCCCAGACCGTGGTCTGAGGCGTCAGTTTGTACTAGGAACTGACGGGAGAAGTCGGGAGCTTGAAGGACAGGAGCGCTAGCTAGCGCTTCCTTCAGGGCCCGAAATGCCTGTTCTAGTTCCGAGTTCCATGTGACCGTGTTGGGTTGTTTTTTGCCCGTTGCATCGGTCAGCGGTTTAGCCAGAGTACTATAGGATGGAACAAACTTCCTATAGTACCCTGCCGTTCCCAGAAATGCCTGTATTTGTTTTTTGGTGTTAGGCCGGGGCCATGCTACAATGGCATCGACCTTCCCTATCTGAGGTTTCAGGGTCTGGCTGCCTACTCTGTGTCCTAAGTACTGAACCTCTGTCATGGCAATCTGACATTTGTTGGGCTTAACGGTCAGATTGGCAGCGAACAGTCTTCCCAAAACCTGTGACAGATGGTCAGGGTGATCTTCCCAGGTTGGACTATATATGGCTATATCGTCCAGATATGCTAGGGCATAACCTTGCATTCCTTCCAACAGTTCATTCATGGCCCGCTGAAAGGTGGCGGGTGCATTCTTTATCCCAAAGGGCATACGAGTAAACTCATAGAGGCCAAAAGGGGTGATGAATGCGGATTTCGCTCTCGCCTCTGGCGCAAGCGGAATCTGACAGTATCCACGGCTCAAGTCCATGATTGTTAGATAGCTGGCGGACGCCAGCTGATCCAGCAATTCATCAATTCGAGGCATGGGATACGCATCGGTTATGGTGATGTCATTCAGTCTCCGATAGTCGACACAGAACCGGGTTGTCTTGTCCTTTTTGGGGACTAAAACAACCGGGGCGGCCCATGGACTAGAGGATTTCTGGATGACCATTAACTGTAGCATCTCATCAATCTCTCGTTTGATTTCAGCCTGCACTTCGGGTGAGGTGCGATAGGGGCCCTGCCGTAAGGGCTTGTGGGTCCCTGTGTCAACTCGGTGAGCTGCTAGGTTGGTTTGGCCAGAGATGCCTGAGAATGTGGCGCTGTGCGCACTCAGGAGAGTGGTGAGCTGAAGCTTCTGTGGGTACGAGAGGTGGGGGTTGATGTTCCAATCATCTGCCACGTCTCGTAGCTCTGCTAGCAAGTCTATCAGTGGATCTGGCTCTTCGGGTTCTAGCTGGCTACACACTGCTAATACATACTGCTCTCTTTCCTCGTGTGCTTTTAACATGTTCACGTGGAACAGTTTCTGTCGCTTACCCCCGAGACTCACTAGGTAAGTGACTGGGTTCACCTGTCTCAGAATGGTGTATGGCCCTTCCCAGGCAGCCTGCAATTTGTTCTGCCTGACAGGGAGTAGGGCGTATACCTTCTGACCTGCTGGGTATGACCGCTCTCTGGCATGCTGATCATACCAAGCCTTCTGTTTGGCCTGTGCCTTTGCATGGTTTTCTGTCACTATGGTCATGAGGGACTCCATCTTGTCCCGAAATTTTAGGACATATTCAACCACAGAGACTTCTGAGGGGTCACCTTTTCCCTCCCAGGTCTCCCAGTTTTAAGGGCCCTCGGACATCTCGTCCATATAGGAGTTCAAAGGGTGAGAACCCAGTGGACTCCTGTGGCACTTCTCTGTAAGCGAACAGCAAATGAGGCAGGTGCCGCTCCCAGTCCTCCCCCTGCGATTCCACGAACGTGGCCAGCATTTGCTTTAACGTTCCGTTGAAACGTTCGCAAAGGCCGTTGGTTTGCGGGTGAGACGCACTGGAAGTGGTGTGCTTGATTTGCATCCTCTCACAGAGGGCTTCCATTAGCTCTGACATGAAGCAAGAGCCCTGATCAGAGATCATCTCGCTGGGGAAACCTACACGTGAGAAAATCCCGATCAAGGCATCTGCCACCGTGGCCGACCTAAGGGAAGACAGTGCTACCGCCTCTGGATAACGGGTGGCATAGTCCACGACCGTTAAGATGTAGCGTTTGCCAGAACTGCTAGGATAGGGAAGGGGACCAATTATATCCACTGCCACTCGCCGGAAGGGCTCTGTAATCACGGGCAGTGGCTGCAAAGGAGCTTTGCGGGGTCCTCCAGCCTTCTTAACCCTCTGGCAAGTGGTACACGATCGGCAGTACTTAGTTATGTCCGTTCCCATCGTGGGCCAGTAAAAATTGTTCTGAACATGTTTGTGGGTCTTTCTGATACCCAAATGTTCTGCAAGTGGAATGTCGTGGGCTGCTTTGAGCACCTGTGCCCGAAACTCCCTAGGGACTACCAGCTGTCTCGTGTTCTCACCTGCGCCACCTTTTGCAGGCTGTACAGCTTCACAGTACAGTCGGTTGTTCTCCCAATAGATTTGATATGGAGTGCCCTCACCTGGAGGCCGGCCAGCTCGGGCCCTAAGTGCCTCCAGACTAGGGTCACCCTTTAAGGCCTGCACGAATGCAGCCCCACCGGTCTCCTCCAGCTGACCAGTGACGTATGAAGTCAGCTGTGGAGAGTTACCGTCAATGCTGGGGTCAGAGGTGGGTGGAGGGACGGCTGGTTCTGTCCCCGCAGCTCCATCTGAGCCCAGGTTACTGGCGACACTGGAAGCGTCTACCAGCGCAGTGACACAATCATCATCACATGGAAAGGTCTTTCTCGCATTGTCATCCGCCTGAGGGTCAGAATCGCCCGAGGGGGTCCCTGCAGTCAGTTCTGAGTTCAGGCGGCTGGCCATGGAACGTGTAATGGCCAGAACAGGTACAGCATCATGTATATCACCATTGCTAACACTAACACACGCATTCGGATCAACAATGACAGGTGCAGAAGTAGGCAAATGACATTCGGTTGCTTGTACATTTAAATCTGATACCTCCCTAGGTGCGTTAGGGACAGTAGAAATAGCAGGCAAAGTGTCCCCGTCTCCCTGTTTCCCCAAAGGGCTGTACAGTACCTGGTTTAGGTCAGGGAGCCCTGCTTGGGCCTCCTGCGCGCTTGCAGGGTATTCGTAATGGGAAACAAGGGTGCCCAAATTAGTACCAAGCACTGTGGCAATGGGAATATCATCCAGGACCCCAACAACTCGCTTTTGCCGTCCCATTCCCCAATCAATGGTGACTTGGGCTTGGGCCACATGAGTGCGAGTGCCCCCAACTCCGGTCAGAGCGAGGTACTTTCCTGGAAGGATATCCTTCTCCGTAACAAGATATGAACGGACCAAGGTGACATCTGCACCGGTATCACGGAATCCGATGACAGTCTGGCTGTTCACAGTGACAGGCTGGTGATTCTGGGATCCGCTGTGCACCTCGGGTCCTCCGACCAGCAATACAGCAGATGAGGTTGGTGTGAAAACGTTGGCGTCGTCGCGGTGCTAGGAGGTTGGGCCGGCTTCCCTGCGTAACAGTTTTGCTTGGTGTGACCTGGCCTGCGACACAGCTCACACCAGGGCCTGGTTGTCTCACGGTTCACAGGGCCAGTGGGCCTGCCTTCTCTCCAGTTCTGGGACATGGCTCTGTCCTGGTTGGGTACTGGAGTTTTGCGGCTGTCAGGTACCAGGGGTTTGCGGATGTCTGATACCACCGGCCTGCGGATGTCCGTCATCACAGGTTTGCGAATGTCCGGTACCCGGGTTGCGACAAACATGTCTGCCAGCTCAGCAGCTTCTTTCACAGACTGGGGCTTGCGCTCCAACACAAACTGTCTCACATCTGTAGGACATATCGCAAGGAGTTGGTCATGGATCATCAAATCCTCAAGGTTAGCATAAGTCTTTTCTTTAAGAATTCTAGTCCATTGGCGGAATGTGGTGCATAAGCGGCTAGCCACATCCGCGTAAGAGTCTGTGGATCCTTTCTGGATAGCACGGAACTTTCTCTGGTAAACATCAGGGGTTAACTGGAACTTAGCAATTATGGCATCCTTGATAGTTTGATAATCGCAATCTTGGTCTGTGGGTAGTTCAGCAAAAGCATCCAGCGCTTTACCAGTCAGCTGAGGCGTCAGGTGTAGAGCCCACTGATCCTCAGGGATGCAGAACTGGCGGCACGCTCTCTCAAACGAGTGTAAATATAAATCAATGTCCCCGTTTTTCTCCATAACTGGAAACCTTGCTTTGGGGACCACGGGTAGAGGAATGCCTCCTGCAGCAGGAGTGTTAGGAGAGGAAGACCGCTCGGCCTGTCTCACTTGGGCCAGTTCTAGTGCACGCTGGTGCTGCAGCGCTTCTCTCTGAAGCTGGAACTGCTGCTGTCGCTCCTCTATTTGCTGCTGTCACTCCTCTCTTTTGAGCTGCATCTGAAGCTGGAACTGCCGCTCCTCTCTTTGCTGCTGTTGCTGCATCTCCAGGTAAAAACGTAAATCCGCGCCAGTCAGGCCCGGTAACAACTGCTGGCTCATAGGGCCCAAGGCAGTGAAGTTCAGTCCAGAGCTGCTTGTTCCTTGCTGAGGGTTAGCAGGAGCTGTGGACATGCTGTTATCCAGGGTTCCTGCATCACCCGGAGCTGAAGTAGCAACATCAGCACTCCCATAGCTGGCGGTGCTGGGTGACGTTGAACGAAGGGGCAGCAAAGCCTCCTGTATGGGATTGGAATCCTCCATCGCTTGGCCGTCTCTCTCCGTCAAAGCTTTGATCAGCTGTGATCGATTTTTGTTCAGAATGGCAATGCCTTGCGACTCACACACGGCTTGTAAGTCGGCGACAGACCAACTTTGGTAATTTGGAACTGAATCAGACATTCAGAAAAGAAGAGGAAAAGAATAGGATATAGCAAAGAAAAGGTGTGGAAAATGTAAACCAATCTATTCCTATCAATGTGTACTGTTTTGCGCCCGGAACACAAGTTCCGCAGGACAGGATACTAAGTAACCGCTGTCCTATTGTTATGATTGCGCAAAAAGCTGCACTTGTTAGTTCTTTGTGCTCTGATCTCCCAAAAGCTGACTTCTGTCTGGTTTTGGGTTCTGCTATCCCACTAGCTGCCACCAATGTGACAACCACCCGCCAATCCCGTCGTACTAAGCCACAGTTGCCATACAGGTCTCCACTAGAGACTTCTGGAGGCGAATCCACTGTGAGCATAGAAGACGTTTAAGATTGGTTGGTGGGCCCAGACAGGATGCAATCACGATTGTATGTACAATCGGTAAAAATAAAATTACTGATTTCACGCTGGAAATCAAATTAATTTGCTGCCACCACTCTTCGTATTGAATCGGGGCGAAGAGACTCCGGCTAGCTAATCCTGAAGGGACGAAACGGTTATTTGCAACCTAGCTAGTACACTAACAATTTATACAAATAACACAATTTGGTAGTATGTCTTCTGAGGACAGAGTTCTTAGCATAGATCAGGTCATCAAGTAACAAGGGCAAAACTGGAACGATGAAATCGTTAGTTTTTATTCTAAAACTACACACAAAAATATATATATTAAAGCTGACAGATAAATATACCGGGCAGTTGAACAGATTGGTTTGGATAGAAATAGGTAAGAGGTGGAAGGGAATAGAATGTCTGTAAGTTCAGAATTACCGTGGTAGTGTCCAGTAATAGGCAAAGTCTTTGAAATAATAATCCAAGATGGTGGAGTGTGCCCGTGTCCCGCGGGCGGTCGAGATGTTAGACGACATCAGATGGTAGGTGAAGGACGCAGGACCTGAGTGTGTCACTGTTTTTACCTACTCTGAAGCGGGAGTTGTTATGACACGTTCAGGTCCAGCCATGTGTAATTGGAACAGGGGCAGTCCTTTGCCCCATAGGGAAAAAATCTGGCAGAATCTTTGCTTTGCTCATTTCTCCATATTCCGTAAGTCCAATCAAGAAATATAGTTGATATTGATAATCAGTACAATTTTACGCATCATCTGATAACAAATACTAAAAGATAATACAGGGTGCCTGAGAACCTTTATATCTCAGAGCGGGAATCTCTGATTTGCCCACGGGTTTCCTAGAAGGTGGCTTAGAAGAACCAAAACCATCTCTGAAAAGATGGTTCCTTTCACATTTCCATAACCCATGAAATATTAGGAAAATATGGGAAAAATATGAAGCTTATGGATTGAAGGGGACTTTCAGGTCATCTTCCTTCCTGTACCAACCAGCTGTGTGATAAGGATCTGTCCTTTTCTTCTGAAGCTCGCTGCCCAGGCTAAAGGTGTGAGACCCCTGCTGGTATTGGAGACACTATGGCTGCAGAAAGACCAGGTTTATGAGGTTCTGTCATAAGAGAACTAGATTGATGTCTACTCAACTTGGCATGGGCAGGAAAAGTTTGTCACAAGGTGGTGATAATGGCACCTCTGCTCTGTGAATTACTTTTTTTTAGTCAAAAGAGAAGATTCTTAGTGAAGGCTCTTTTGTCTTTGTGATTGTGAAATAAGATAGGGCCAGGGGCTATCCCCTGTTGTTTCACATTTTTTTGTTATGTATATAATTCCACATGTGTTAATTCATAGTTTTGATGCCTTCAGTGTGAATCTACAATTTTCATAGTCATGAAAATAAAGAAAACTTTTTGAATGAGAATGTGTGTCCAAGCTTTTGGTCTGTACTGTATGTACATTAGGTCTTCCCTTAAATTTAAACCCAAAGGGTATCTTGTATTTAAATTCAAGATCCAAAAAGCTTCCCTTTGAAGAGTTAATTTTTGCAGATCTCCTCCCCTTGATGGAAGAAAGATATGTTCAATTGCATATGCAGAAAAAGTATGCAGACTTCTGTTGTGCGAAGTAATAAAATGTTTGCAGCGTTTTTGAAATATTCACATATGCGCTGTTCATGATATAATTTAAGTGTTCCAATAATCTCGATTTCTATTTTTGAGTTGTACAATCCACATACAGAAGTCTGCATTCCACACATTCGATCATATAGACCACTCCAGTAGAGTTACAATTGATGTACGATTTAATGGGAAAACTGTTATTATCTGAAGAGTCTCGAAAAAGTCTTGCAAGGGAGGACATAACCGCATACTCTACAAGGGTGACTACCGCAACATGTGAACCCGGTGTATTTTAATCAAGTCTGTTTGGATTTAGACCTGGGTAAAGAAGTGAAGAGAGAGGGAGACAGTAAGGTCGCAAGATACGGAGGTCGTCTTGAGACCACCCTGTGTCCATCTCTCAACAATTGATATAACACTAGGGTCGGTAATTGTTTGGTGTTTTTGAAGGTATTGCTAGATTGCATGTTTCCAAACAACAGGTCCCTGTGCTTTTTCTCTGTGCTATTGCTTGCACCTGTTGTATCATCCATGAGGATATTTTCTGAATGCAAGACGTGCAGCGATGACATTGCTCTCATGATGAAAGGATATGTCATCACTGCAATTTCGTCTTCAGCAAAATTGCATCTCGGATGGGCTGCCACTGCCTAATCTCAAAGCAACACATGTTCCCTGCTGCTGAGGCTGTCTGGAGCATGACAAAAATTTTCATGGCATTCCGCTTATAGTACAGCTGCTCAAGTATGTGCAATGTCGAATTCCAGCGAGTTGGCATGTCGCGGATTAAGTGGTGAAGCAGTAGGCTGTTCTGTCGCTGCAGGTCCAATAGAGCATACCTCACCATGTAAGAGTGGCTGAAAAACCTGAACAGTCTCCTGGACTTAGCTAGCACCTTGATCAAGCCAGTGTATTTATTTAGAAAGCACTGCACCACTAGGTTGATGATGTGTTTCATGAAGGGAGCATTTGTTATTTCGCCCAGGGTTCAGGGCCGCCATGATGTTGTGCATATTGTTGCTGACCACTTTGCACAGTTGGATTCGGTGTGGCTACTTTCTCCTAGGCCAATCAGTTCCAACACTGCGTGGCAACGCTTGATCTGACATAAGTGATATGAAGTAGGGGTAGTGCCTTTCTGCTGTTGGGGACGGGACTGTGTCCATGGAGGGGGAAGTTGAGGAGGCAGATAAGTGCCTGCTGTGGGAGCAGGTCCCATGATATGGTGGGAGGTGGTCGAAATGACCTGCCCATGTTGCTGGGGTGCTGCCTCTCCACTGCTGCAAAAAACATTGACCAGTGGGCATTGAAAGACATGTACTATCACTGTTCATGGCTGAAAAACATTCCATTATAGATTTCTCATGATGGAGCTGAGAACAAATATACTGTACTGCTTGGGGATGCGGGTGTCACGGCCTATGGTGTATGCCATGACACTGTTGCCACGCTTGCTGTTGCCGGTGGCAACATGTTGCTGTTTTGGCATGTTGTGGCAGTGTCACGGGTTTTGCTCTGTGTGTCGTGACTTGCTGGCCATGCATGCTGTTGTCTGCGGCAACCTGTTGCCTTTTGCTTGTGTTTGCAATTCCCCTTTAAGTAGTGTCTCCCTGCTGTGTGGTGTGTGTGGGGTTAATACACTGGCTGGAGCAAAGTGGTGAGTTGGGTGTGGTCTCAGGTCTCTTTATATACTTTTTCTTGAAGACCGAGATGGGTTTTGGTTTGTCTGCCTTGCTTGTGAGATGCTTGCTCTGTGCATGAATGAGATCTGAGGGCCATCCAAGTTCGACATCGATGTTCTTAGCAATGTCATCTGCAATGTCATACTGTGTGTTTCCTCATTGTCTTCCTTCCCCTCCTGGTGTGTTTATAATGTGGGTTTGAGTTGGAGGTTTGTTGTACGTCTTGTTTGTTGTTGCATGTCTGAGATGTTGTTGGTGTTTGTCCCTGCATGTGTGCAAGACGTTTCCCTTTGTGTGTGTTACCTCCGAAAGGGGGCTGGATTCTTGGAGGGGTGAACCATAAGGCTAAATGCATCGCTACCTGGAGCTTCCATGCATCTGGTGTTCGAATGGAAGTCCGGGTAGAAGTTTGGTGTTGTTTTTCCATCTCTGCTGCGGCAGGTAAGTGTTGGTTGTTGCTAGTGTTCTGTTGTTACACTGTGTACTTACCTGCCGTGCAGTTGCTGCATTGTCTTTCTCCCTGTCAGCTACTGGGCCTCTGGAGACGCCTTTCATCTGTGGTGGATGAACAGGAGGTCTCTGGCCTGTCACAATGTTGAGGCTGATGCAGGGATTTCTAGACTTCTAGGTTTGTGGGTATGAGCCCCCTTACCATTGAAGGCGGCTCATACAGCTAGGAGACTATGGCTGCTTGAGGGAAGCTTTAGGAGGTGACCAGCTCCCTTTTCCCTGCCTATGGTCTAGTATTTGGTGACATTGTATTGTGGGGGGTGTCACGGATGATCCGTGAGAATACTGAACCGTTATCAATATCCCTATCCCTTATTGATCAATGGGTCTATTAAACAGTATTTATTTCCATAGTCCCAAGAACTTACAATCTGATTACTAAGAGCGTCTCCTGCTGTGTACCCAGAGAACAAAAGGGTACTTTTGTTCAAGTCAGTCAACAGATGCCCAGCAGATAACGCAATTACAGCTGATTTCCTTAGGTTGGCCCTACACAACAGAACTTCCCTTTCTGCAGAGATATCACAGCTTGGTGTGAAGACTACAACTGGGGGGAGCCATTTGGTGTTGCTGCCATAAGGAGCTTGTAAGCTAGCTTGAGTCAGTCAGACCGGCACCAAGGTTCCCAGATTGAAACATGAATCTGATATATGATTTTTACCCTTTTTAAGAGAGACCATGCATCTTACGGATGTAAAAATGACATCATCGTGTCACTCAGAATTCACTGGACATTTACATATGACAAACATAACTCTAGGAGATGCCCAGGTAAAGTTATGGTGTTACCCTATCATAGAACCAGTTATAATAGTCATGTTTGGTATCCCTGAACTCTATATTTTGTGGGGAATGTGAATATGTGCTTGTTACTTGTGGACAGCGGAGACATCCCGAGATATGGCACATACCATATTTCAGAACTGACATTCACCTCAGGAATACAGCCTGCCCCAGCAGGCAGACTCTCAATTCCCCGCCTTGATTCTGGGACCCTTTATAAAAAAGACCTAGAATCTGCTAAAGGAGTTCTCCACTTTTAACAACACCTGAAGAGGGCCTCAGCCAGAGAACCCGTGGGCTGTAGGCATATTCAGATTATTATACTGGACAAAGGTTTCTTGGACTTTATCCCTGCCACGGACTATTTCACCAACGGACATCTTTTCTGCGGACAATAAGTATTTTCTTTCTTTTCTCCCTTTTTGTTTATTGGACTATACTTTCCTTGATTATTGTTTTAATAATTACTGTACATCTTGATAATTTGTATTGTGTATATATATATATATATATATATATATATAAAGAAATAAAAAAGCAATGACAGCACCGTCCTCAATGCAGGCTGGTGGGTGCAGCAGGCCCAATATGGATCGCTCCAAAAATACAAAAATGGAAAAATGGGCAGCACTCCAAAGAGTAAAATATAGAAAAACTTTATTTACCCCAGTGGGAAATGCGCGACGTTTCGGCTCCGAATCAGAACCTTTCTCGAGCTTGAGAAAGGTTCTGATTCGGAGCCGAAACGTCGCGCATTTCCCACTGGGGTAAATAAAGTTTTTCTATATTTTACTCTTTGGAGTGCTGCCCATTTTTCCATTTTATATATATATATATATATATATATATATATATATATATATATAAAATAAATGACCTCCAAGTCATTTCTCTAGCCATATGCCTGTTTTCAAACACTGCAAAAAAACTTACCCTAGCCTTTCCGAAGAGAAAGCTACTCGGTTCTGTTATCTAGATAGTGGGTTCCTTGTTCCCATAAATTGCAAGGTGGTGGCAGTTAAACTACCCTGTGTGTGGTTCTGGTCCGGTCGCTCACACGCTTACTTGCGGTCAATCGGCGGTCCAATTCCTGCGCTTTCAGCCTATCGACTGTACGGACTCTAGTTAGACTGTCAGTGTGCTAAAAGTGGCTTGGAGGCCTGTTTGCGGATTGACCACTAGGGGCGCTGTGACGTTTCGTGATGTATTGTGGCCGCGGCAGTCGCAGTTCGTCACAGGGGTTTTTCCCCACTCCCTACCGTGACAGCAGGTTGGCTGCCACAAAGAGGACCAGGAAAAGGACAGACTTGTTCTAATTAGGAATGCTGGCCAGTTGTATTTTCCCAAAAGATCTGTTGATGCCGCCTTATGTGCTTCAATAGATTTCACCTCCTTCAGTCGGTCTTGCCTGTCCACATTTTGGTTTAGGCCCCTGTACTTAGTGGGACATGTCTTATGATGGATCATGCAAGTAGGAAGGGACAGTGGAGTGGGTGGAGTACAGAGCTGCTCTGTTGCCTTCCCCTTTTATGACATCTAAATTGCAGTTAGAGCAAGATGGCTGCCCCCATACTGAAGCAAAATATTAGATTTTTGTAGGGTGTTGCAAGTAACACAAGCATTTTTTATTCACACCTGGTCATGTTGTGCCACTCATCTCAGGAGGACAATAACATTCAAAAATCAAAAGAAACATTTGGATACATATTTCCTTAAAGCTTAATGTCAAAAACATTGCAACATCGATTGCCTCATAATTGCTGTATGTAAAACTAACTTTCAGATGTTTGATTTATTTCATCTTTTTTTTTTTCTTTAGCTAATCATTTTTATTCATCCTACTCACTTACCATTATACTTACAGAAAGATCCTCCTACATTCTAACAATGTGCTTTTGACTGCTGTTCTATGAACAATTACTTTTCAAATTCTTAAACTTTAATCAACGGTTTCTTGTAAACCTCTGGTTACATCTTCTCAGTTCTTAAAATCATACTACAATGATTTGCAAGTTATATTATATTTTTAAGTATTTTTCCCTATCTCTCAGCATAGACTATTAAATGACTAAGAGTAGAAATTTGCAAACCACCCGAGATTCGGTTCTTTTCAGGTTCGCAGAATTTTTGAAAAAGCTTAGTTCAGATCTGAATCGATTTAGGCCATACCAAGGTTGCTCCAATTGCCCTGAAAATTGATATATTACCCTCTCTAGCCTCCTAGAACTGTGAATTTTTTAGATAACTTATAATTTTGTTTATTTTTTTTTTCATATTTTTTTCCCTCCCCTCTCCCTAAGCTGTGGAACACAATGACAGCAGTAGTATAGTAAATAATGTCTTATTGACACTGACGCACATAGCTACTAGGGTTGAGCGAACCTGAACTTTCGGAGTTTTGGACCCCGGACCCAAACCCGAACATTTCCGTAAAAGTTCGGGTTTGGGTTTGGCGCTTTCTTGGCGCTTTTTTAAAGGCTGCACAGCAGCCAATCAACAAGTGGTTAACTGTCTGACCTTAGAAGCCATCACAGCCATGCCTACTAATGGCATGGCTGTGATTGGTAAGAGCAGCATGTGACCCAGGCTCTATATAAGCTTAAATCACGTCACTCTGCTGTTACAAGTGTAGGGAGAGGAGGCTGCTGGACTTGTGATTTCAGGGAGAGAATAGGAGAGAATCTAACTCAGCAATCTACAGAGAAATAGTTGTGTGGGTGCAGGGCACAATCATTTCACCCTGCCCTGAGGCCATTGACCAAAAAAAACCTAAAAACTTTTAAAATTCTGGGTGGCGGCGGCGACGGCCATTTTATGCAAGCTCAGTACACCAGCACTGCATCTGAGCTTTTGGGACATTGCAAATTACAATTTTTGGGGGGCGAACTATAACATCTGGAGGAGTCAGTGTGCAATTTAAGGAAGAAATACACCCATCATTTTCTGGGGTTTGAAAAACACACCTTTATTTTTCCAAAAAACAGTATTTTTCTAGATCTGCAAGTGTTAAATTCAAGTTTAATATATACAGCTTTCATATTGTGTTACCAAAAAAAAACACTTTTTTCGCAATCTACAACATATTGATTACTGTATTTTTCGCCCCATAAGACGCACTCCCCCCCCCCCCAAAAGTGGGGGAAAAATGCCCCTGCGTCTTATGGGGCGAATGCTGCCGTTTTACAACGCAGACTGCTGGTGTATTGTTTGAACGTGTGTTTAGCACAACTGGAGGGTTATATTTCCCAATGTTTTGGGGTGTACCCTAATTTAAAAAAATGCAAATAGATTTTAAAACAAAAAGCAGTGTAGGCTACCTCCTCCTCCACCGCCACTTCCACTTCCACCGCCACATTCACCGCCTCCTCAACCTCCTAATCCATATGGACCTGGTCCTCATATTTTAAGATTTTTTATTTTTTTATTTTTACGTATTTTATGTTATTTAAAGTCATTTCCCTATCCACATTTGTTTGCAGAGCACTTGCCATGCTCTTAACCACATTTTGACGACATTTTCAGCCCTCTAGCCCTTTCTATGACATTTTTATACCCATTTTAGAGCTCAAAAGCCCGGGTCCCCATTGACTTCAATGGGGTTCGGGTTCAGGGTCAAGTTCGGGTCCCGAACTCGAACGGTTTTCTGAAGTTCGGCCGAACCGGTAGAAACCGAACATCCAGGTGTCCTCTCAACTCTAATAGCTACAGTATGGGTAAACACGAGTTAAGAGGTTATTGGGTTTATTAGGGTATTAGATTATTGGTTATTTATTCAGGGCCTCTCTAACAACCCCCCCAACTTCCCCATGCTCACACCTCTCCCAAATAAGCACACACAGCCACTGTTCAGATTAAATTGGCCACAGCAGCCATTTATAAAATGAAATAAATACATAACATAAATAATAATAAATTAACCCTGACGAGGGAGGTCGTAGAAGCCCCAAAAATTAACATCCATAAAAACCAACATGACAATTCCATCTTGCCTCCAGCCGTGTAACACCAGCTCAGAGACACCAAATGATGGACGCCTCTCCAAAGCAACCAAGTGCCCCAACAATGAGAGTCCAGCCCCACCATTGAGGCCCTCCCATTCTCCAATACCATCCTATACCACCAGCTTCTATGACCTCCAACAACGCCCAGCTTGAACCCTACTACCGTCAAGCTTGCGTGTTCCTCCACAACCTTAACACTCTCTGAATACCTCACTGCAAACACAGGGACTACAAATCAATACCCACCACGTTGAGGTGCACCCCGTTAGCTCTTCAAAATCCACCACCACCTGACTCTAACTTGGGATGTCTGACAGCCATGGCCATGAACCTACCAATGGCCCTATTTAACTTAATCCTTGCCTTATTAATGTGCACTACTGACCGTGCCTCCCGCCACGTCTTATGAGGCACTATATCCAACCACACCATTATCATGGCTGGGAAAAGGGACCATAATCGCAATAAATCAAACTTTATGTCCCTGATCAGTTCCCTGCAGGGCCTAACTCCCAAGTCATTTCCCCCAACATGTAAGACTAAGATGTCTGGAGGTCTATCCAAATGGGCAAAACGATGAACTACCCTCAAAACACTGCCCCATAACATACCTCTGCACCCGAGCAACCTTATTACAGCGACTTCCCTCTCAAAGCCCAGCTGCCACCCAGAAACGCAAAAGCACAAATAACAGATCAATAACAATGCCCCCTTTACTACTACCAATCTCCCAACCTGACAAACGTCCTAAAACGGGCAGATTCCCACCTCCTGATCATTTTAATCACCTCATCGCTCATGCCTAGCCTGGCTGCCTCCGTTGCCGCACCGATCTGGAAGGAATGACCCGTGAAAGAAACGTGACAGGGGCCTCCCACAAAACTTGTACCCAACCTGTATTCCTGTAAACACCTAACCGGACACATAGGTGTGCGCACAGGGTATGCCGGGTGTGCCTGGGCACACCCTAATCAAGTCAAAAAATTGAGGTTCTGTCACCTCCAGTAGCTGCCTCTTGAGCGCCGCTGGCTGACGAATACTAATGAAGCGCTTCCATTTTGGAAGAGCTTATTAATACCGGAGGACCAGGAAGCGGTCCTCGGCTGTCGGCTGTGCAGGGCTGCACACAGCGTGAGGCGCTTTGTGACGTCACGCTATTCACAGCTGAGAGCCGACAAGAAAATTGCGGGCGGCGGCGTCCAGGAGCAGAGAGGTAAGTGGTTTTTTTTATTTTATAAAAAAATGAAGCTGCTGGGGGGCATAATGGAGGCTATTGAGAAGCATAATGGGGGCTAATGAGAGGCATATTGGGGGCTAATGAGGCACATGGGGCTAATGAGAGGCATAATGGGGCTAATGAGAGGCATAATGGGGGGGCTAATGAGTCATAAGGGCTGATAATGGGGGCTAATGGCATAAAGGCTACATACAGTGGATATAAAAAGTCTATACAACCCTGTTAAAATGTCAGGTTTCTGTGATATAAAAAGAATGAGACAGAGATAAATCATTTCAGAACTTTTTCCACCTTTAATGTGACCTAGAAACTGTACCACTCAATTAAAAAACAAACTGAAATCTTTTAGGTGGAGGGAAGAAAACAAAAAAACTAAAATAATGTGGTTGCATTTTCATTGTGAAAACCTGGGGGTAGTGCAGGCGATCAATTGTTTGACCGCTTCTTCACTTCCGGTGGTTCGGTTATTGCAACATTTGGTTTTACTTTGTTTGCCGCTTGGATTGTGGCTGTCCATGTGCCAGGGGTTTCTAATAGCATAGCTGATGCCTTTTCTCGTTTGTAGTGGCAGCATTTTCAGCAACTGGCCCCAGAAGCAGATACAGAAGGATTGGTGTATCTGGAGTCCCTGTGGGAGCTCTTGGAGGTACGGTAGAAGGGTTTTTGATGGAGTTATTGAGTGTGAGTACATGGGCGGCATATGGTAAGGTGTGGCGGAGTTGGGAACAGTGGTGTGAGGATTTGGGGGGGGTGGATGACGGGGAAGACCTTTTGTTATTATTCTTGGGGAATGGCAAAGAAAAGGGTTGGTCGGTAGTGCACGTAAATCATTGTATGGCGGGTCTGGCTTTTGGTTTTAAATTGAGGGGTTTACCGGATGTTACAAAAACATTCTTAGTCCAGCAAGTATTGAGGGGCTGTAGAAGGGGGAGGCGTGCGATGGATAGTAGGAGGCCGGTGTCATTTGTGATGTTGTTGCAGATAGGTGTTCAGGCGGGTTCGATGTGCAGGTCATAAAGCGAGGTGCGGCAGTTTAGGTTAGCGTTTTCACTTGCCTTTTTCGGGGTGTTTCTCTTGGTGGAGTTCATTTGCAAAAGTGTACAATCTAGGGGTGGTTTGTATGAGGAGGATGTAGACCAGTATAGGGACAAGGTTGTGGTACGTCTTCAATTATCTAAGACAGATAGGGAGGGTAGAGGTTGCTGCGTTACTTTGGGTGTTTGGTATGTCTGGTCATAGGCGTGCGCAGCCTATTGCATTAGGGTGTGCACCCTAAAGCACAAACACACACACCCCGTGTGCATGAGTATATATTGTAGGGATTTGCTCTGGTAGGCAGGGTAAGCGGATGCAGTACAGAGGCAAGAACACGGTAATAAAGGAAAGTTCAGTGTTTATCCACACAAAAAGCAACAAAGCAAAAATTACACTGTGCAGAGTCCTGGTGTTAATTCACACCACATAAAGTCCACAGCACAAATGTGTAATCTGGCGGACTGTTTTGTCCAGGGCAATCCTCAGGCGTCCACCGCAGTCTTTAAGGCGCCTGATTTTCAGCTTACGGCTCTCCAACACGCTAACAACTGTTTGGAACCCAAACACCTCAGTGCTTCACAGATCCACTATGAAATTGCAGGGTAATCCACACACAGCTGTGACTGCTGGCTGGATTTTTATTCCCAGCCCAAAACCTGGCCTGGACGTGGGGAACAGCTTTGGCTTTACAGCCACACTAAGTAAAGCAGTGTCAGCGAGCACTAGCTGGCGCTGACACACAAAATTACCAGTTCGTATGACGGACCCTTACGCCTTCCTACTATACATATATATACATATATATATTATATGAAATCCGGCAGCACTCACTTTAGAGGTTATCAGGTGCAAGCGTCTCGCCTTTGACCATAGACTTGTATATTCAAGGAAAAATCAACGCAGCACTCTTCTTGTAAAAAAACACAGTGTCTTTATTCACACATGTGACACAAAAATAGGCAACGCTTCAATCCCCTTCCGGGATCCTTCTCAAGCCAAGTGCACAGACCAACAACATGCTGGCATATAAATACATATCCAACTTTTCAATACATGTGTACAACATCAATGAATCAAGTGATTACAATTAGTGACAGCTGATACAAAATCAAAGTAAAAAAAATTTGCTCCATTCCAATCTTTCAACGGATCTTCTTGTATTGTGATCTTGATATATATATTCTCATGCGTCTTTGTATATAAAGTGCTTGTGCCAATAAAGTGCAGCTTCCAATCAAAGTATACAAGAACAATCTCATATTATAAAAAAGTGCAAGTGCATTTTAAAATCACAATAAAACCACTTGGCTATATTAAATTCATCAATTCATCAGGATAGAGAGGCGCGTGCTGTACTTGAATGCATTTCATCCAGCTTGCAGTTTTTTTGAAAAAAAACGCATAGTGTGAATCCGCATCTGCAGGGTACATAAAAAAAAATTATATATATATATATTTTTTTAATCCTTTATTTCTATAGATGATCATGTCAGTGCTATCTCTTGAGTTGCGGGCTGGTCTGCACAGGGATCTAGTGCCACGTGGTCATGTGACACCTATTTGGCGCCTAAGAATATCCAATCTTCCCACAGAGAAAAATGTTTGGGGAATCATCTTCTATTCTCATAGTTTTCTCAATTATGTTGTTATATTACACTACACCACAGAGCACCACTACTCTCTGTGCAGTCACTCATCCACAACACATAGACAACACTTCCCCAAAAACAAACGCATGCTTGGGAGTCGGTGTGAATTGCCGTCAATACCAGCATTCGGCATTAAGTATACTTCCCATTTAAATCAAATGTAGCACAAACATTTTTTGGGGGACATATTTAGTCATCCCGCAGGATGCCTCTCTCATCCCATGGATCCACATATCTGTAATACAAAACAAATATCATTATCCTCGCAAAAATTCATAACTGGTCTGTACATTCAATGTAATGATGTGTCTAGTGATCATGCAATCGGGAGCCCGTGTCCCTTATCTCATTCCTACTGTAACGCGATAATCTATATTCAAACCATGGGGTTTTAATGTACCAAGGTGATGTATCCATTTTAGTTCACATTTCTTCAAGAGAGTAAGTCTGTCCCCCCCTCTTTTTAACACATTAATTCTTTCCAAAATTGTAAATTTCAGATCTTGTTCCTTATGTTGTTTTTCGGAAAAATGTTTAGCAACGGGAAGATCTTTTCTTTTATCCCTAATAGACTGTCGATGATTATTTAGTCTCGCCTTAATATCGCACGTAGTCTCCCTCACATAGAATAAGTGACATGGGCACTACAACACGTATACTACCCATGAGGAATCACAAGTCAAGTATTCTTTGATCTCAAAACGCTCCCCAGTCTGCGGATGTGTGAAATCCCTACCCTTCTGTAGATACTTACAATTCACACACCGCAGACATTGGTAACAACCTGTCCTCTTAGATTTACATAAGGTCTGCTGGACTTGTTTTTTCTGCCCCTCTACCTCAGTTCTAACAATGCTGTCTTTGATGTTTCTGGAGCGTTTATATGACATTAAGGGCGGTGCAGTGAAGACCGAAATCGCAGGGAAACCGCTCCTCAATGCACCCCAGTGTGAACGCACAATCCGCTCCACTGCCGGACTTAACTCATTGAATGTTGTTACAAATGGTATCCTCTCTATATTTGATTTTACTTTACCCCTCAATTTTCCAATTTTTTTAACGCCCCTTCCGCGTGCTCCTCATTGTCTACAATGCTTTTTACCAGCAACATTTGGCCATATGGTAGTGACCTGATCGTTTTTCGTGGGTGCTCACTTGCAAAATGTAAAATCGTGTTTTTATCTGCAGCTTTAATATTTAGATCTGTATGTAGGCTCCCATTTTCCACATAGACCTGTGTATCTAAAAGTTGCACCCGCTCACTCGAGGCTGTTAGCGTAAATTTTATATTGTTATCCATATTGTTCAGAAAATCATGAAATACATATAGCGACTCGCTTGTACCATTCCAAATAATGAACACATCATCTATGAATCTCCACCACCCCAGCACATTGCTGAAGTGGGGAGAGTCGTAGATGACGCGTTCCTCCAATGATCGCACAAAGATATTTGCATAGGTGGGCACGACGTTGGATCCCATCGCCGCGCCCACCCTCTGCACGTAATACCTGTCCTGGAAGGCAAAATAATTATGCCGCAGCGTAATCTCCAGCATATCCACCAAAAGACTCCTCGCCTGTTCCGTATAATGGGAATGTTGCAACATATTGCGTACAGCTTCAAGTCCCTGTTCATGCCCTATTGATGTATATAGCGAGACTATATCAAAGGACGCCAATATCATTCCCTCCGTAACTGAAATCTTTGCAATCTTCTGCAAAAAGTCTCCAGTGTCCCTGATATACAACCTTGCTTCCATAGGAAACTGCCTCAGTGCTCTGTCCAAAAAAATTGCAATATTGGACAAGATTGATCCCCTGCCCGAAATAATCGGGCGACCTGGGGGATCAATCAGGCTTTTATGGATTTTTGGAAGGACGTATATCAGGGATGATTGAATATGTCCCACAATTTTTGTGCTACATTTGATTTAAATGGGAAGTATACTTAATGCCGAATGCTGGTATTGACGGCAATTCACACCGACTCCCAAGCATGCGTTTGTTTTTGGGGAAGTGTTGTCTATGTGTTGTGGATGAGTGATTGCATGGGAAGTAGTGGTGCTCTGTGGTGTAGTGTAATATAACAACATAATTGAGAAAACTATGAGAATAGAAGATGATTCCAATTTTTTTTTCTCTGTGGGAAGATTGGATATTCTTAGGCGCCAAATAGGCGTCACATGACCACTTGGTACTAGATCCCTGTGCAGACCAGTCCGCAACTCAAGAGATAGCACTGACATGATCATCTATAGAAATAAAAAAGAACTTTTTTATGTACCCTGCAGATGGGTGGTGTTCAAAATAACAGCAAGCTGGATAAAATGCATTCAAGTGCAGCACGCGTCTCTCTATCCTGATGAATTGATGAATTTAATATAGCCAAGTGGTTTTATTGTGATTTTAAAATGCACTTGCACTTTTTTATAATATGAGATTGTTTTTGTATACTTTGATTGGAAGCTGCACTTTATTGGCACAAGCACTTTATATACAATGACGCATGAGAATATATATCAAGATCACAATACAAGAAGATCCGTTGAAAGATTGGACTGGAGCGAATTTTTTTTACTTTGATTTTGTATCACTTGATTAATTGATGTTGTACACATGTATTGAAAAGTTGGATATGTATTTAGATGCCAGCATGTTGTTGGTCTGTGCACTTGGCTTGAGAAGGATCCCGGAAGGGGATTGAAGCGTTGCCTATTTTTGTGTCACATGTGTGAATAAAGACACTGAGTTTTTTTACAAGTAGAGTGCTGCGTTGATTTTTCCTTGAATATACAAGCCTATGGTCAAAGGCGAGACGCTTGCACCTGATAACCTCTAAAGTGAGTGCTGCCGGATTTCATATAATATATATATATATATATATATATATATATATATATATAGAAACCAAAAACAGAATCACAGCAGCACAAGACCAAAAAATTGCGGGTGCAAGTCCTCTCAGTCGCAGGCTCAAACGGCTATAAATGAGTATAGCATCCAAAGAACGAGGCAGCACTCCAGATAAAGTGAAAAAAGTGGATCCTTTATTCCCCTCTGTGCAACGTTTCAACCGGTTGAAACGTTGCACAGAGGGGAATAAAGGATCCACTTTTTTCACTGTATCTGGAGTGCTGCCTCGTTCTTTGGATGCTATATATATATTTATATATATATATATATATATATATATATATATATATATATATATATATATAGAATAAGTATCTTATAAGTGATAAGATTATCTGTTTGTGTGAGATACTGACTGAGGTATGTGTAAAATTGTATTGTGCTGTGGAGGATCGTTATATGCCCCACTTCTTCAGCTAGGAATATTCTGTTGACCCGGAGTACGTAAACGCAAGTGGCAGTCCAAAATAGTAATAGTCGATAGGGGTCCAAAGAGTATAGAGAGACATTAAGATACGAATCCGCTGATCAGTTGACAGGATTTTTGTCGGAGCCTCCACAGTTCAGTACAGCCAGTACTGACAGCGATTGTCTCACTTATTCTTTGAAATGAAAATACCAACATGGGAGGACAAGGGTCTAAAACTAAATACCCTAAACCAGAACCAGGAGAAACTTGCAAAATCTATGTAGCTTGTGTTAGTCCAACAAACTATTACCTGATCAACCCGTGGGTAGATAATTTAGCAGGCTGGACTGAGGTAATGGATGCTGCAGATCCATTCCCCAGGGACGGTGATAATAGTATTTATTATATGGATATGGTCAAAGGACTATGTCTAGGTGATAAGACAGCCGGGCCGCATTTTGATGCTGATCCTTCCTGGGACATGGAGTACATGTCCAGGGGAGGGGAATAGTGGCTGGAAATAGCCCCCGATTGGTATGATGCAGGTAATAGGTAAAATAATAAGAATCCAAAAGGTCCCAAAAATTATAGGACTCTACATGAAATAGAACAGGAGGTAGGCACAAAGAAGAGAAGTCAGAAACCCCCTCCGCCCTATAATAAATTCACCCCCATGGCACCTCTATACCCAGTTCTAACCCAAGATGAAGAGGACGCTGTGATAGCAGCCATACCATTAAAACTAGAAGAAAAATACCGACCCCCCACGCCAACATTTGGAAACATAATGGAGCGCGGTCTAATTACTGGTACATCGCATACTAGTTGTAATACACACAGTACAAGTAGAATGAAAGATGAAACAGAACAGGATGAATCAAAGGAGGAGGTCCAACTAACTGCTCCCTTTCTGACAGTAGGACAACACTTAGTAAAAAAAGCCCATAGAAATAGAGGACCTCAACAAAATTATTAAATATTGTCCCAAACCTTCCATAGCCCCACTGGGGACTATTACATACCTAAAGAAACCCTGTAAAGGGAGGAACTACACACAGGAAGATTTAAGGTTTATCCTGGATGGTATTATAGGCACACAAACAATATGGGATTGGGAGCAGGTAAAATCCATATCTACTGTTATACAACGTGTTGAGGCTCCAGATTATATATGAAACACAGAAGAGGGTCAGAAAAGGATATGGAGGGAGATAGAGGAACATATGAATGAGGTATTCAAGCAAAAATGTTCATTGCCCGTAGCAGTGGTCTGCAAACAGAAATCTGTTGAAACAGTCACTGAATTCTGGAAATGATTCATGGACTGTTGGAAGACTGAGGCGGGGCTACCTGTGCGTGACAATGATAGTTTGATTATCTCCACATTTGTGAACAATTTGTCAGACAAATTGATCTTAACTGTGAAACAAAATGTGTCCCCCTGGACTTCAGATAAAACCGATGATTTTGAGAGACATCTCTTTGAAAAGGAAGCAACAGAATGCTTTGAGATAAGGAAAACAACATCCCCCACACACGCATATAGTGGCAGAGGCAGGGGCAGAGGAGGAAGGAGGGGTGGAAATAACAGCAGACCCTACAATGGAAGACAGGATTTATTGCCAAATAATTGTTGTTATAACTGTGGAAAGGAAGGACATTGGGCACGGCAATGCTGCGCACCAAGGAGGGGTGGGGGAGGTCAAGACTACAACACACAGAGGCCCAACACTCACAGTCACAAAACAATGAAACAAGTCAGACAAGCCAAAGACAAGGTTCACAGAGTCAGCCCAGATTCCCACTAGATTGGCACCCGTAACAATCATACTGAGGATGCCCGGAGGGACAAAACCCAACTTTCACACAGGTTTAACAACACATTGGAAGGACACACCAGTAATTCTACTTAGAGTAGGAGGAAGGAGAGTGGGATTTATGGTAGACAGTGGAGCTACTTCTAGTGTGTTAAATAGCTCAATGTACAAGGGGCCTTTAAGGAAGTGTGAGCCTTCTATGGGAATAAATGAGGTATTGACAAGGACATACAGAACAGATTCCTTACCAGTAGAAACCATTGATAGGGAATACATTACAGATCATGCTTTTAGCATCATACCTGAATGTCCTGTGAGCCTTCTGGTAAGAGACTTGTTCATTAAGTTAGAGTTGCAAATTACTGTCGAGAACAATGGCATTAGTGTACACTCTGATGCTCTGCCCATAGTGACCCCTGTGCCTTTAATCCTCACAAGCATACAAGATCACTCAGAATTGGGGGACATAGACCCATCCTTATGGGCAAAGGGGGACTATGACACAGGATTCATTGACTGCACACCATACAAAGCAACCATCAAAGAAGGCAGTACACCTGTATATCAGAAACAATACCCGCTGTCAAAAGAGAAACTTGATGGACTTAGGCTAATGATAGAAGAATTCCTACAAAAAAGAATCCTGGAAGAGGTGATTTCACCCTACAGCATGCCTGTGAATCCAGTGACAAAGGCAGATGGTACTACTCGCTTTGTACAGGATTTAAGGGCAATAAATAATGTCATTGTGCCCATTGCTCCTATTGTCAACTCACTTCTTTCTGCAATTCCTGCAGACTCTGTCTATTTCAGTGTGATAGATCTGAAGAATGCTTTCTTCTCTATCCCAGTTGATAAGGCAACCAGACTACTTTTTGCTTTTTCCTTTGAGGGACGTCAACTGACCTGGTGCAGCATGCCCCAGGGATATGCTTATTCACCTGTAGTGTACAGCATAGTCTTCCAAGCCACGTTAAAACCATGGTACCCCCCCCCCAAGGTTCTGTGCTGTTGATGATTTGTTACTGTGTAGCATGTCAGCGGAGGCCAGGATTCGGGATGTTTGTTTTATCACTGCAAGATGTGGTCACAAAGTGGCACTTAAGAAAATGCAATGGTGTAAAATGCAGGCTGAATACTTGGGCTTTGTCCTCACAAAAGGTGAAAGGAGAATCAGCGCAGAAAGAGTCCAGTCTATTGCGGGCCTGGTCACCCCGCACACCAAGAAAGAAATGTTATCTTTCCTTGGTATGATAAACTACTATAGACAATGGATTCCTGATTGCGCCTATTATGACAATATTTTGAGGCAAGCCACTCTGGACGAAAATCCAGATTTGATTAAATGGTCTTCTGAAATGTACAATGCATTTGATTATCTGAAATGTTCACTCATGTCGAGTCCAGGGCTGGGCCTCCCTGACTATAATATGCCCTTCCACATGTTTGCACGCCAAAATTGTAAAACCATGGCAGGGTACAGTACTGACACAAGAACACGGAGGCAAGTTGAGTCCTTGTGCATTATTCTCAAAGGTTATGCGGCCTCTGTTCAGGGGATGCCGGCATGTCTGCGTTCCCTTGCAGCCTGTGCAATGATGGTAGAATTAGCAACCACTTTCACCCTGGGACATTTAACCTTCTTGCACACTACACATGATGTTGTAGGCTTGCTCAGAGGTGTACATACACAACACATGTCAGCACAAAGATTATCTGGATATGAGATCATGTTGCTCAGTAACCCTTCACTCCAGATTAAATATGCATCCAGCATTACAGGACTAGCACCTATTTTGAATGCATTACTAGGGCTGAAAGGAACAGAAGACGTCCTTCCTGACACACATGATTGCCTACAGGTGCTCAATCATGAGACATCACCCAGGGCTGACTTATCAGCTGTTCCCATACCTGACGCACCAGAAGTTTTTGTTGATGGATCATTTTCTCGCCCCACTGACACTATATTCTGTGCAGCATATGCTATTGTCATGCTGCCAGATATAGTCTTGGAAACAAGCCCAATTCCCATCCAGTCTGCACAGGCAGCTGAACTCATTGCACTCACAAGGGCTTGCATACTACACACCAATAAACCTGTCACTATTTACACAGACAGCAGATATGCTCATAGTGTAGTATGGGATCATGGAATGATTTGGCAGAGGAGAGGATTCACTGCAGCAGATGGTAAGAGAATCGCACATGCACAGCTAGTCACGGACCTCTTGGCCGCAATCAGATTGCCTTCAGATCTAGCTATAGTACATTGCAGGGCACACACAAATGGAAAATAAGGAATTTCAAGAGGGAATGCACTTGCAGATAATGTAGCTAAAGACACAGCCAAGAGAAACCCAAACAGAACGAATCATGACAATTGGGAAATGGCAGTCCTACACCCACCCTCACCTGATTCGACATGCTAGCAGACCTACAAAGGTATGCAACTGAAACAGAGGAAAAGGATTGGTGCTATCCAATTTTGCAGAAAAATCCACAGTCTGGATTTGTCTGCAAGGAGGGTAAGCCATGCATACCTCAGCATAGTGCATCCATCTTCATTGCACACTTTCACAGGGTAGGACATAACAGCATACAAACTACCCACATGTTGTTGAGCCAAACTTTTTACATCACTAATAGCAAACAGCTAGTCACGGACTACATACACAGAGGTAATACGTGCTTGAGAAACAACCCTAACAACCCACTGAAAATGCCCCACCAACACCTTGACTACCCCACTACACCATTCACCCACTTGCAGGTGAATTGCACGGATATACCTAAAACAAAAGGGAAACAAGAGTATGCATTAGTGATAGTGGACATGTTCTCAAGGTGGCCAGAAGTCTTTCCTACAAAGGCAGAAGATGCTAAAACTACAGCCAAAAGTCTGACTCAGCAAATAATCCCAAGGTGGGGCTGTCCTCTGGTTATAGAGTCAGACCAGGGGCTGGCCTTCACCTCAAAACTTAACAAGGAGATAGCCAGACTGTTACAAGTGGAATGGAAATTTCATATTCCGTACCACCCACAAAGCTCAGGCATTGTGGAAAGAATGAATAGGACAGTTAAAGACAAACTCACGACGGCCACTCCTGGTACATTTGAAAAATGGAAACAAATCGAGGGGACATCCTCTGCGTCTGGAGGAAAGAAGGTTTGTACACAAACATAGAAGAGGATTCTTTATGGTAAGAGCAGTGAGACTATGGAACTCTCTGCCTGAGGAGGTGGTGATGGTGAGTACAATAAAGGAATTCAAAAGGGGCCTGGATGTATTTCTGGAGCGTAATAATATTACAGGCTATAGCTACTAGAGAGATATCGTTGATCCAGGGATTTATTCTGATTGCCTGATTGGAGTCGGGAAGGAATTTTTATTCCCCTAAAGTGAGGAAAATTGGCTTCTACCTCACAGGGTTTTTTTGCCTTCCTCTGGATCAACTTGCAGGAAGACAGGCCGAACTGGATGGACAAATGTCTTTTTTCGGCCTTATGTACTATGTTACTATGTTACTAATCCTACCCATAATACGTGCAGAAATTAGAATGACGCCTAATAAGAAGTTAGGGATGTCACCATTTGAAATTCTAATTGTTAGGCCTTTCCCCACACCATGGGCAAAACGCCCCCTGGAAGTGCAAGAAGGGGACTTGGAGCTGATCAGAGAGGAGTATGTTACTAATCTGATCAAGGTCCTCAGTAAAACTGAAGAAAAGTTGCTTGTAAGTCTCCTTCTCTTTCCCAGGAACCAACCCACCCATTCCGGGTAGGCGATCAGGTGATGGTCAAGATCTTAAAGAAGGGAAAGGAACCAGGAAGCTTCACCTACGGACCACCCACCAAGGTAGTCACGATCACCAGAACAGAAGTCCTCACTGAACAGTCACCCACGTGGATCCACACCACAAGGATTAAGTTGGTGAAGAAAAGAGAGGTACTAACGGAGGCAAACAGCCTTGACCTCGAAGAAGATACAGAAGGGGTACTAACGGAGGCAGACAGCCTTGACACCCAACGAGATGATGCAGTCGGGAAATTCCTCGAGATGGCTGAGATGCAGTGCCTTGATAATTGCAATTTTGTGTCTCCTACTCACTGTCCCACGGCTGTGGAACAGACAGACATGCCTGGAAACAGGATGCAGGGGGAAGACAATTTATGGAAAACGAAGGAGAACTTGTGGCTGTACATAGCCAAAACTCTGAACTTAACTAATTTCTGTCTCCGAACCCTGTCTCCGAACCACTTTAACCGCATCTAACATCTTGGAGACCTGTCTGGTAGCAGTCCCCACCCCAGTAGCTGTATGGACGGGGCTTCTATGTTCCCAATGGAATGACACTGATCTACAAAATGATGATGTTAAATATGGACATGTAAATCCTTATCATGCTTGTTATAACTGTTCTAGATATGAGACTCTGCAAGGTAACATGATAAGAATAATTACAGGTCTTGTTACAGCAGCAGAAATATGTTACAAGTTCACCTGTGATGAGAAACTATTGCCTCCCTGCATACAATCAAAAATGCAGAACAAGACTAAGCCAAATATTTGAAACAGAAATATAAGTAGCTGTAAAAAGATAGTATCAGGAAAGAATATGCAATGTAATATTACAAAAACAGTACCATCTCTAGACAAACATGTACCTCTACCAACAGGATGGGTATTGGTCTGTGGAAATAATAGTTACACGTATATACCGGCCAATATTACAGAGGGACCCTGTACAATAGCTAGGTTGACATTTAACAATGATACCACTAGTCTCAGCAATGCGGACGTGACACACGAGAGACACTTCCCTACAGCTACCAGAAAATTGTGACTAATGTGAATCTCCTCTCTAGAACAGAATACATGAGTTTAGGGATATCTATGATAGGGGTACCAGGGTTGGCCATATATAATCACAGGACAATATCAAAACTTGCCTGTTTTATGGTAAAACAAATAAATGCCACTAGTGAAATTCAGCAAGATATACTGCTGGATATACAATCATAAAAAAAGGCTATCTTGCAGAATAGGGCAACTATTGACTATTTATTGCTACAACCTGATGTAGGATGCTCAGCGTTTGCAGGGATGTGTTTCAATTTATCAGATCACTCCAGTGGAATAAAAGATAAAATAGGCCAACTAGAAGAGATGATTAAACATATAAAACAAGATGTTGACCAAGGATGGTGGGACTGGCTTTTTGGCTGGAGACCTGACTTTGGTCAAATAAGGTATGTCTTAGGAGTGACACTCGCCCTGGTCGCTGCAATAGTGTGTTTCTGCTGTTGTCTACAGTGTGTGCCCTCCCTTCTTGCCATATGTTAAAAAGTGGCCGAAAGAGGGGTACACTCAACATTTCTCTATACTCTGGTAAAGATGGAAGAGGCAAACACAACCTCAACAAAGACTGAGGATTATACTCCTGAAGGGTATATGGAATATCTAAAGGCTTACAAACAAACTAAGGGAGAAAAGAAAAAGAACCATATAGTATAAGATATATAAGGTTCTAAGAGGGGATTGAAGGGATATATGTGACTCCATTGGACAGTTTCTTGAGATCCCTAAATTCCTAAGTGAAAACAGGTCATTCTGGCATAATATGTACCAGCCTATATGTGTCTACACATGCTTGGTTAATGATGTTACTATGTAAATTATACTCTGCCCTTTTAAAAGGCTGGACTGAAGGGCAATAAAATTAGAGTGAATTTGAACAGACACGTGTTTGTGTTGTATCTGATTTATTGTGTTGTATCTGATTGCGAATATTCAAGATTTTTTTTCATCTGTAACCAATAGGAAAGTTGCCTACCCCTTACTATATAAGAACCTCACCAGCAGACATTTTCTGTAGTTTTAATGAGTTCTAGGAGATACAGCAGTGTCATTGCTGTGCTCTGTGCTTTACTGTTTAATTACATTAGATAGTTAGTTAGCTTATATATATAATACAGATAGTTAGTGGGAGATAGTCAGTGTAGGCTAGATAGTGATATAGTGTAGCTGATAGGTTCTGCTGTCCATACATACATGCTACAGACATAGTGCTGTGATGTCACAAATTCACAACAATACTTAGTGCACCAATCAGTAATTTGTAGTCAGACCTGCTAAAATGTGAAGTTGCACGTATTGCGCAAAAATATGCGCATCATTAATTGCCGATTTGCGCAATATTGGAGCACTCTATCTGCATATATAGCTATTGTGATGTTCTTCCGTGCCAACCATTTTCTCGATTCTAAGGAAACTTCTAGCAGCTTGAAAAATGTAGCCACAAGTGACCCACGCTTGTATTGTGCGTGCAATACGTGCATATTACATTTCCGATTTTTGGAATCAAGAAAATAATCGCAAATTCTCAAATTTGCAAATATATGACGAATATTTGCCCAAATATTCGCAAAATATCGTGAATTTGAATATTGCGACTGCCGCTCATCACTAATTACCACCACCATCAACACACGTAAGCATGGGGTCCCCTAGCTCTACGGCATGGGGTCAGACTCTGATGTCACCTCCACATCATCCTTCTGCAATTGAGATCAGGAGTGAGCCATACAATCTACAATCTCATACTATTTTTCCAGTAAGCGTGACATCAATAGTGGGGAAATTAATGGAAACCATACTTAAGGAGAGGATTGTGGAACATCTAAAATCCCATGGATTGAAAGATGAAAAACATCATAGGTTTACATCAGGGAGATCATGTCAAACTAATCTTATTGATTTTTTTGATTGGGTGACTAAACTAATAGATGGAGGAGGTGCAGTAGACATTGCTTACCTAGACTTTAGTAAGGTCTTTGAGCTTAGACTCCCATATTGTTGAATGGATTAGGCAGTGGCTGAGGGACAGACAACAGAGGGTTGTAGTCAGACCATGGTCTTGTTACCAGTGGGGTACCTCAGGGATCTGTTCTGGAACCCATATTGTTTAATATCTTTATCAGCGAAATTGCAGAAGGCCTCGATGGTAAGGTGTGTCTTTTTGCTGATGACACAAAGATTTGTAACAGGGTTGATTTTCCTGGAGGAATATACACCAAATGGAAAAGGATTTACTGTAGGAAAACTAGAGGAATGTTCAAAAATCTGGCAACTAAAATGTAACCTGGCAACCTCCTGACGAAGCTGAGGGGAAACGCGCGTCAGGGTTTTCAGCCTGTCCTGTGCCTGCTGTTTCTGCCCTCCATCATGTCTCACGGTAGGTTATAATTTCCAACTAGATGTCCACAGGCGAGCTTTGGTTATAGTCTGTATTAGATGGCTTGATGGGGACCTGTTCACTTGAGTACTTTAGATAGATATTACTTTACTTTTGCTGCCATTTGTGTATTATAAAGTATCCAACATAGATATACTCGTCTAGTGGCTATGCATTGGAATGATGATCACAGGTATTATTTAAATGGTTAGTACCACATACCACTTTTCTGTGAATCACCCCACTGCATACTATACATACACCTGACATGTGTTCCACCTTTTTGGCGGGCTACAGAGACACCGGCCTGGGGACTGCGGTATCTGGGTCTTTTGCAGATTTTTTTCAAATCTTTTTTTGTGTTATCTTTTATATCTGTATAATCATGTTCTATTAATGATAAAATAAAGTATATATTTTTGAATACATTAAGCATTCTCTGGTTGTTTGTTTAGCAACATTTTTAGGTTTATACGGTTGTTTTTACGTTTGCCCTACCCTACGGCATCATAGTGAGTTTTTTTTTTTGGTTCTATAATAAAATGTATTGTTGAAAAGTAGAGTTGAGCGGACACCTGGATGTCGGGGTTCAACGGGTTCGGCCGAACTTCACAAAAAGTCAATGGGGATCCAAACTTTTGAGCACTAAAATGGCTCTAAAAATCTCATGGAAAGGGCTAGAGGGCTGAAAATGCCAGCAAAATGTGGTTAAGAGCATGGCAAGTGCTCTGCAAACAAATGTGGATAGGGAAATGACTTTAAATAACATAAGATACGTAAAAATAAAAAAATTATAATCTTGATCTAGGAGGACGAGGTACATATGGAGTAGGAGGTTGAGGAGGCGATGGATGTGGCGGTGTAGGTGGAAGCTGTGGTGGAGAAGGAGGAAATAGCCTACACTGCTTTTTTGTTTAAATTTTATTTATTTATTTTTAAATTAGGGTGCATCCCAAAACATTGGGAAATATAACCTGTGATAACCCCCTCCAGTCGTGCTAAACACACTTTCAGACAATACACTGGCTGCAGGGCAGGCCAGCACCTCTAAGGCGTAAAGGGTAAGCTCAGGCCATGTGCCTAATTTGGAGACCCAGAAGTTGCAGGGGGCAGAACCATCAGTCAGTTCGTGTAGGTGTGTGCAAACATACTGCCCCACCATGTCCCATGTCCCTGTGATGTTCATGATCCAATTGGATATCTGCTCTATCAACTTTCGATGTTCTTTTCTGCGCCTACCATGTTGATCACAGTTAGCGGCGAATCAGTGTTCCACCCCGGAGAGGGATCGTGAGAAAGAGAGACCACGTCCAAGGGAGATCAATGGATGAAATTTATTGTGATCGAGCGGAAATTTGGGAGAAGCTATTAAAACGGAAGAATTGAAGGAAAGAGGTAGTGACGATAAATAACAATACAGGACTCTTAAAATGCCCTGTTATTTGAATGATTAATACAAAAAAATACATGGAATGTCACTGCAGTATTTTGGATTAGGAAACGTTAGACAGGAGAGGCCCTGCTACCGCTTTGTTGACTCTAGATAACTTTTGCCTGATCGCATGGCACTGTGACGTCCACCATCCATTTGCATATCTTCTTTATCAACTTTCGATGTTCTTTTCTGAGCCTACCATGTTGATCGCGGTTATCGGCGAATCAGGGTTCCACGCCAGAGAGGGGGCGTGAAAAAGAGAGTATGCAACAATGGTCTACAATAGACCTTGAATCCCTATAGGGGTCCCTAACAAATTTTATAAAAATTATACTTTATTATTATTTGAAAATACACACTACAAAAAAAGAAATGAATAGTTAAAATTTTCAGTGTCACAGTGTTATATGGGATTTTGTCAGAGTGCTTTGATTGGCAGTTCTCAGGATGTGATTACGTGCACAATAATTTGGTAGGAACCCTTAATAGGGTACACCTCATCCCACCATTTGATGTGGGATGGTATTGACGCTGGCAGTTATTAGGCAGATTCCTTGGCAGTGGATGACTACGGAACGCTGATATGAATATCACTCCTGCCACACTTTCTTTGCTAAGTGGTCCCTATGTACAAGGTTACCAACCAGCTAACAATGTTGCTAATCTCGTGTTTGTAGCTGTTTGTATGCACCGCAGAGCTTTCAGTGATTCAACAGTTTTCCTAACCACTATCTGCCCTCCTCTCTAAACTCTGCTGACACTGCACTGCGTCCTCTATTACTGACTCATATGAGTGGCCGCTGCAATCTACATTCCTGTAGCCTAACACTCTCTCCTTGTCTATTCAGCTGCTGGCTGCAGCATATTATTGGCAGTTTCCCTGACACTGTTCACTGTGTTAAAAGGTCGCCCTATACCACCCCTCCCGACATGTTTCGCCACCAGCTGTGGCTTCGTCAGGGGATACGGGGTATATGAGCACGCGCGCTTCATAAGACCTTCTTATAAACTTAAACAGATCCCGCCCATCTGTCAGAGCCATCCCCGGCGACCAATCACAGGCGCCTCCTCCGTCGGATCCTCCGCTTTCCGGTCAGGTCAATCCACTGACGCAATATCCTATGCGTCTCCCTCTAAGGAGGAGTTAGGATCCGATGGAGGAGTGGACCCCCCCCCTTCTCACAGTTCCAAAAGATTGACACTTTTGTACAGCTGGTGTCTCAGGACATCAATAAAGTGAGAATAAATAGGGAAGTTACCCCTGGGAATTTAACTAAGGAAGAACTTGTGTCTCTGGACGAACTAGGAGCCAATAAAGATATAATAGTAAAACCAAGTGACAAGGGGGGTAACATAGTTATCCTGAACAGGGATGACTATGAGGGTATGGTGAATAGACTGTTGGGGGATAAAGAAGTGTATCAGATCCTACAAGAAAATCCCACCAAGAGATATCTGAAAGATCTTAAAGATATCTTGGGAACCGCGAGAAGAAATAATCTCATATCCAAAGACGAACTGGATTTTTTATACAATAAGAGCCCCACAATTCCAACCTTTTATGCACTGCCAAAAGTGCATAAGAGGAAGCATCCGATACCCGGGCGCCCGATAGTTTCGGGTAATGACTCTCTTAGCCAACCTGCCAGTGAATATGTGGATGAGATATTGAGGCCTCTTGTGTCTTCTCTCCCCTCGTACATCAAAGATACGACAGATGTACTAACAAGAATTAGGGGAATTTCCTTATCTTCATCCACATTCCTGGCAAGCTTGGATGTGGAAGCTCTCTATAGTAATATAGATCATGAGCTGGGCATCCAGGCTATCAAATACTTTTTGGACACAAAGAGCACCAATTTTCACGAGCACAGTTTATTTATTTTATCACTGTTAAGATTCATCTTAACTCATAACTATTTCCTCTGTAACGGTACCTTCTACCAACAGATGAAGGGTACCGCGATGGGGACCCCGTGTGCACCGACTTTTGCGAATTTGTTTTTAGGGTGATGGGAAGACACCATTGTCTTCACGGATAGTATGGCACAATTCACCAATCACATTTTATTTTGGGGTCGATTTATCGACGATGTTTTGTTGTTTTGGGAGGGGATGGAAGAGGAGTTTGTCACTTTTGTTGATAGGTTAAATCAGAACCAAATAGGTATGCATTTTACTTTCGAAATTCATCCCAACCAGATATGTTTTCTTGACCTTTTGATCCAGAAAAATGTGGATGGGCAAATCCTAACACAGATATATCGAAAACCTACCTCAACTAATAGCCTTCTCCACTGGACTAGCTGGCATCCAGTGGCCTTGAAAAAAGGAATACCAGTGGGGCAGTACTTGAGAGCCAGACGGAACTGCACCACGGAAGAGGCTTTCAAGAAAGAGGCTGATGAGCTCTTCAAACGATTTAGGAGCAGGGGTTACCCAAGCAAATGCCTTAAAAAGGCATTCAATCGTGCAAAGGGCATGGATAGGGATGAATTAATATCGGAAAATTACAAGGCCAATCAGGATAAAGAGGGAAGAGACAAAAGGATTACATGCATAGGGACCTATGACTGTGGCAATCAAAAGGTGATGAAGATCTTAAAGAAACATTGGAAGGTACTTACCAGCGATGACCAACTAAGAGCTGTTCTGCCATCTTATCCCAGTGTCACATATAGGAGAGGCCCAAACATCAGGGACAAGCTTGTCCATAGTTTCCTTCCTGAAAGACAAATGACAAATACGAGTTGGTTAAAATCCAGCATTACCGGTTCATTTCCCTGTGGAGGGTGCACCTTTTGCAAATACCTACCTAAAGTGAAAACATTCAAAAATCCTATAGATGGACGTGATTATGTGATCAGAGAGTTCTTCAACTGCCGGAGCAGTGGTATTATTTATATCGCCTCATGTAATTGTCCCAAATTATATGTGGGTAAGACCACACAGGAATTGAGGCGCAGAATATCTGGTCACATCAGTGCCATAAACACGGGAAAAGACACGTCATTATATAGGCATATAACTTATGCCCATGGTGGAAACCTGGAGGTCCTCAAATTTTGGGGACTTGAGAAGAAAACTTTGGGACCGAGGAGAGGCAATCTAGATACAAAACTCCTACAGGAAGAGGCCAGATGGATACACAGATTGCAGACCCTGAGTCCAGGTGGCCTAAATGAGGGTTTCTCTTATACGGCCTTCATTTAAATCCAACATAGCGCAAAGGTGACAAGTAAAAGAAATAAAAAGTGAAAGAAATTATATACTAATAATACTAAATCAGAAGAAATGTTCCATATAGACCTCAGTTCAATTACAGAAATTACCGCCATATAATCATAGGATAGTCAAATCAAATCCCCCTCTCCCCCTCTTTATCCCCCCCCCCCCAGAAAAACGAATCCGTATTAGTACAGGACAATGTTACTTACCCAGTTTTCATCTCCACCTATATATATCCAGTTTTCATCTCCACCTATATATATATATACATCATGGAGAAGAAACCGACTATAAGTGTTATCTTCAGGAAAAATATCAAGTGCAGCGGATGGACTATATTAGGACATTTTTGTCAAACAACAAATCATTAATTGTACCTAAAAAAAAGCCACCCGATTGAGTCGCAACTTCCCTGCGGCACATACCACTCTATGGTATAAAGTATGGTGGATACGTCATCTATTGGCAATCTTGATATAAGGATATAACTCTTACCATGAACAGTGTAAAGTATGGTGGATGTATTATATACTGTTGATAATATAATCAATTTTATAGCCTCATGTTAGTCATCCTGGATTATAAACGCTATTTTATGTGCATATAAATAGTATATGATCATACATAGTGAGGATGGACTATAACAGCTGGGAGACTATTAACGGAGGCTATGAACGGGTTAAAATAGACCGAGGAGGCAGGGGGAGTATTTACAAACAAAAGGGGGGTGGAGGCTAGTGACGAATACATCCATCTCAGGGAGATCGTAAGCGTTTCTCCATTCATACCTGATGCCGTAGTTACCAGGAAGTGGAGATGACGAGGAGTTAGAGGGAGACGCATAGGATATTGCGTCAGTGGATTGACCTGACCGGAAAGCGGAGGATCCGACGGAGGAGGCGCCTGTGATTGGTCGCCGGGGATGGCTCTGACAGATGGGCGGGATCTGTTTAAGTTTATAAGAAGGTCTTATGAAGCGCGCGCGCTCATATACCCCGTATCCCCTGACGAAGCCACAGCTGGTGGCGAAACATGTCGGGAGGGGTGGTATAGGGCGACCTTTTAACACAGTGAACAGTGTCAGGGAAACTGCCAATAATATGCTGCAGCCAGCAGCTGAATAGACAAGGAGAGAGTGTTAGGCTACAGGAATGTAGATTGCAGCGGCCACTCATATGAGTCAGTAATAGAGGACGCAGTGCAGTGTCAGCAGAGTTTAGAGAGGAGGGCAGATAGTGGTTAGGAAAACTGTTGAATCACTGAAAGCTCTGCGGTGCATACAAACAGCTACAAACACGAGATTAGCAACATTGTTAGCTGGTTGGTAACCTTGTACATAGGGACCACTTAGCAAAGAAAGTGTGGCAGGAGTGATATTCATATCAGCGTTCCGTAGTCATCCACTGCCAAGGAATCTGCCTAATAACTGCCAGCGTCAATACAATCCCACATCAAATGGTGGGATGAGGTGTACCCTATTAAGGGTTCCTACCAAATTATTGTGCACGTAATCACATCCTGAGAACTGCCAATCAAACCACTCCGACAAAATCCCATATAACACTGTGACACTGAAAATTTTAACTATTCATTTCTTTTTTTGTAGTGTGTATTTTCAAATAATAATAAAGTATAATTTTTATAAAATTAGTTAGGGACCCCTATAGGGATTCAAGGTCTATTGTAGACCATTGTTGCATATATATAAATATCCCGAGGGTCCTTAAAAGGGACTTTGATTAAAAATATAGTGAAAAAGAGAGACCACATCCAAGGAGATCAATGGATGAAATTTAATTTTGATCGAGCGGAAATATGGGAAACGTTATTAAAGCAGAAGGATCAAAGGAAAGTGCCAATCAAAGATGAAATTTTGAAATGTAAATCCCTGTCACCTATGCAGAGTAGGGGTTTTTCATCACCAGAAATGGGTTAATGTCACCCATCAATGGAACAGATGATTTTTTAAAATTTCGGTCCCTGCCACCTATGCACAACAGGGGTTTATTCACGTCAAAAATTGTAAAATGTCAACCCAAGAATGTAACAGAAAATTGTGTGAAATTTAGTAACCTGTCTACTAGGTAGAGCAGGGGTATTTCACAGCCAAAATTTGTTTAATTTCACCCGAAAATGTAAAAGTTAAATTAGTGTTTATTAAGCTGTCAACTAGGTAGAGCAGGGGTATATCACAGCCAAAAATTGGTTAATTTCATCCGAAAATGTAGCAGACAAATTAGTGATTTTTTTTTTATCTGTCTACTAGGAATAGAAGTGTTATATCACACCAAAAAATAGGTACATTTCACCAGAAAATGTAACAGACAAATTAGTGATTTCTTTTTTTTTACCTGTCTACTGTAACGGGGTGCCGAAGGCGCACTCGGTTTCCCATCAGCCGCAGACCTGCTGCTTAGCTTTGGGAGCGAGGATCTGTGTTTGACCTCGTTCCCAGGGTGGCTTTGCTAGCTGGGAGGCTCCCTGCTCCTAGGTCTGCCTTGAGCGTCGAGCTGATGACTCGGTGCTCGACTGGTCGGTCTGTTGGTCATGTGACACTGGTCATGTCACATGACCCTCACTCCCAGCTATAAATACAGGCAGGCTGCTGGCCACAGGTTGCCTGTTAATTCTAGGTTCCTGGCATTTTGTTGGACTACTGAATACTACCTGATCCTGTTCCCTGACGATCCTTTGCCTGCGCCTCCTGTACTGCGCATCCACCTGACGATTCTTTGTGGACTCCTGTTGTACTTCGTTTCTATCCTGGTATTTGACCTCGGCTTTTCCTGACTATTCTCTGCTCATTCCTTAGTACTGCGTAGCTCTCTAGGTATTGACCCGGTCTGTTCACGTTCCGTTAATTGTCTTGTCTGTCTTCCCAGCACGTATCCTAAGTTAGGGAATGCCGTCTAGTTGTCCCCTGTCATTAGGACTTGCGAGGCAAGTAGGCAGGGCCAAGGGTGAGGGTGGAGCGCATGGTCACTATCCTCCCCCTGTGTGTAGTGTACGTGACTGTCACATCTACTATGTATAGCAGTGGTATATCACACCCCAAAATAGGTGAATTTCACCTGAAAATGTAACAGACAAATTAGTGATTCTTTTTTACCTGTATACTAGGTATAGCAGTGGTATATCACACCCAAAAATAGGTGGATTTCACCTGAAAATGTAACAGACAAATTAGTGATTATTTTTACCTGAATACTAGTTATAGGAGTGGTATATCACACCCAAAAATTGGTGAATTTCCCCCGAAAATGTAACAGACAAATTTGCCCTTTTTTTTTTAACCTGTCTACTAGGTATAGCAGTGATATATCACACCCAAAAATTGGTGAATTTTTCCCAAAAATGTAACAGATAAATTAGTGAATTTTGTTAACCTGTCTACTAGGTATAGCAGTGGTATATCACACCCAAAAATTGTTGAATTTCACCCAAAAATGTAACAGACAAATTAGTGATTTTTTTTAACCTGTCTACTAGGTACAGCAGTGGTAAATCACACCCAAAAATTTGTGAATTTCACCCAAAAATTTAACAAAGTAGTGAAATTGTTTTACCTGTCTACTAGGTATAGCAGTGGTATATCACACCCAAAAATTGGTGAATTTCACCCAAAAATGTAACAGACCAATTAGTGAAATGACATAAAATAAAATACAAATACATTTAAAAAAAATTGATTTATGAGGTGGAGGTCCATATGGAGTAGGATTTTGAGGAGGCGGTGGACGTAGCCAACAAGGTAGCCAACACTGGTTTTAATTTTTTACATTTTTATTTTTTATTAGGGTACACCTTTAAAAGAGTGGAAAATATCAAAAATACAACAATGAGCAATTGCGCTGTAGTATAACAATGACTGGGAAAGGCCAATATACATGTCTATTCTGCACAAGGTAGGGACAAGTCCTGTGGGATCCATGCCTGGTTCATTTTAATAAACGTGAGCTTGTCCACATTGGCTGTGGACAGGCGGCTGCGCTTGTCTGTGATAATGCACCCTGCCATGCTAAACACACGTTCAGATAATACAATGGCTGCAGGAAAGGCCAGCACCTCCAAGGAGTAAATGGCAATCTCAAGCCATGTGCCCAATTTGGGGACCCAGAAGTTGAAGGGGGCAGACCCGTCATTTTGGTGGTGCTTGTTGTTGTGGCGTGCTGACAAAGCTTTTCCATATTTCAGCCATGCTAACCCTGCCTTCAGAGGTGCTGGCGGTGCCCCAACTGCATTGGAGACCTCGTCCTCAGCCTTCACCTTGTGCTTCCACTGTGCCCCCGCTATCAGGTGGGAATGCCACCAGCAGCACGTCTACCAGCGTGCGCTTGTACTCACGCATGTTACTATCACGCTCCAGTGAGCGAATTAAGGACAGTACGTTGTCCTTGTAATGGGGATCCAGCAGCGTGACCACCCAGTAATCATCACAAGTTAGAACGTGGGCAACTTGGCCGTCGTTGCCAAGACACTGCAGCATGTAATCGCTCATGTGTGCCAGGCTGCCGGAGGCAACGACAAGCTGTCCTCTGTGGGAGGTGTATCGTCTGTTTCCTCTGTATCCCCCCAGCCATGCACCAGTGTTGGCCATGAGCTGGTCTGGGTGCCACCCTGCTGTGAACAATGTTCCTCCTCCTCCATCTCCTCATCCTCCACCTCGTCATCCTCCAGAACTGTGCCCTGGCTGTGTACCTGGTGTATGTGGGTGCAGGAACCCACCCTCAGAGCCACTTGGGAATGACTGGCCTGAAACCCTACAAAATGATCCCTCTTCCTCATCCTCCTCCTGTGCCACATCCTCTTCCATCATCGCCAGCAGCATTTTTTCAAGGCGGCAAAGAAGTAAAGCTGCGAACACTGTTATCAGCACTTGCCATGTTGGTGGAGTACTCAAAACAGTGCAACAAGGAAAACAGGTCTCACATGGAGGCCCAGTCATTGGTGGTGAAGTGGTGCTGTTCCGCAGAGTGACTTACCCGTGCGTACTGCAGCTGAAACTCCACTATCGCCTGCTTCTGCTCGCACAGTCTGGCCAACATGTGCAAGGTGGAGTTCCACCTTGTGGGCACGTCGCATATGAGGCTGTAAGCCGGAAGGCAGAAGTTACGCTGCAGAGCTGACAGGCAAGCAGCAGCAGGGTGAGAATGCCAAAAGCGCGCACAGATGGCCTGCACTTTATGCAGCAGCTCTGACATATCGGGGTAACTTTTAAGGAATCTCTGCACCACCAAATTCAGCACATGCGCTCGGCAAGGGATGTGTGTCAAACCAGCTTGTCCCAGAGCTGCTACGAGATTTCACCCATAATCGCACACCACCAGGCTGGGCTTGAGGCTCACTGGCACCAACCACTCATCGGTCTGTTGCTCAAGGCCTGTGCACAGCTCCTGCGCGGTGTGGGGTTTGTCCACCAAACAGTTAAGTTTAAAAACTGCCTGCTGTCGTTTACCCCTGGCTGTGCTGAAGTTGGAGGTGAAGGTGTTACGCTGATCGGATGAGGAGTCGGTAGAGGATGAGGAAGCGGAGTAGGCGGAGGAAGCAACAGGAGGCAAACTGAAGCGCCCTACAATCCTTGGTGGTGGAAGGACATGCGGCAAACTGCTATCAGCCTCAGGCCCAGCGGCCACTGCGTTTACCCAGTGTGCTGTTACGGAGATGTAACGTTCCTGACCGTGCTTACTGGTTCACGCATCCGTAGTGAGGTGGACCTTGCCACAGATGGCGTTGCACAGTGCACACTTGATTTTGTCTCCCACTTGGTTGTGCAGGGAAGGGATGGCACGCCTGGAAAAGCAGTGGTGGCTGGGCACGACGTACTGTGGGACAGCCAGCGCAATAAGGCCTTTAAAACTATCCATCTCCACCAGACGGAATGACAGCATTTCAAAGGCCAGTAATTTAGAAATGCTGGCATTCAGAGCTAGTGATCGCGGGTGGGTAGGGGGGTACTTCCTCTTCCTCTCCAGCGTTTGGGAGATGGAGAGCTGAACGCTTCTGTAGGAAATTGTGGAGATGCTTGGTGACCTAGGTGATGGTGTTGCGCAAAGATCCTCTGTTTGCGGGGGTGGCATGCCTTGCTTTAGGCACTGATTGCATAAGCCTTTATGTCTTGTCGTCACCACATTGTCTGAAGAACTGCCACGTCAGGGAACTCCTTGGAGCTGGCTTTGGTTTGCTCGGTCCCTTGCTGCGGTGGGCAGTAGCAGACGTACTGTCTAGAGGACGGCCACTCCGCTTTTGCACCCTGCTCCCTCTTCTGCTGTGCTGGTGGCTCTGTGCGACCACCGCCTCTTCCTCCGAACTACATAGGTCACTCGCATGACCTTGATATCATGTGGGGTCGAAGACCTCATCGTCCTCAACATCATCTTCCACCCAGTCTTTACCCCTGCCCTCCTTGTCGGTCTGCACACTTTCAAATGCCCCAGCAGTTGGCACCTGTGTTTCGTCATCATATGAGTTGTGCTGCGATGGTCCTCCCATGTACTCATCTTGAAAGATAAGTGGTTGGGCATCGGTGCATTCAATCTCTTCCCCTTCTGAGGCAGGGCTATGTGGATGGCCCTGGGAAACACTGCTAATAGAGTCATCAAAAAGCAGAAGAGACGGGGCGGAGCTAGCGCCAGACCTGAATGGACGTGTGCGCTTGAGCTCTGCTGCTCAGACCCGGCTTTACATTAGCTAAAGTCAGTTTTTTACCTGAAATATGGGCAAGATTGGCCAGCAAAGAACAGGAGACTCGCCCCTACCTCCCAAGCACTCGTCGAACTGTGGCGACATGGATAAGTTTATTTAAAAAGCTGCAGCGATATCTGCCGCGATGGAAGCTAAAATGGCGCCGGAGCCAAGCAGAGACAGAAGAGAGCGAGGCCGAGATGCAAGCTGACGGTAGCGACGCTGAAGATTCAAGGAATCGAAAACATCTCCCGATCTCCAGAAAATATCTGGACTCTGCTCTCCAAAGGGCTATGGAACCGCTTGTTAGCGAACTCTCCTCTATGAGGCAAGATGTTAGACATATAGGCGGCAGAGTGGAAGCCCTAGAGAACAACCAGGCCGCAATCCTGGATTTCCAAGCGGCAACAGCCCTCAGCCTTCAAAAATGCCAATCGCCGCTAAATGTGGCGTTTAACGCCCTGGAGGACCAGGAGAATTGTGGGAGAAGAAATAATCTCCGATTCCGAGGAGTGACAGAAACAGAATCCGCTCAAGATGCCTCTGCCATAGTGAAAGAGATCTGCGAAGAATTACTGGGCCCGGCATTGCGCCCAAAACCTCAGGGCAATGAACCCCCCAGAGATATAATATGCCGGTTCCTCCACTTCCAAGACAAAGAGGCTATAATAAATAAAGCTCGTCTTCCTGGTGGAGCTAAGTATAAGGGGGTGCCGATCAATATTTTCCAAGACCTTGCTCCGGTGACCCTGCAGAAGCGGAGGACTCTTAAACCCCTCACCGATTGGCTCAGAAACAACAAGATTCTTTATCAATGGCAGTTCCCGTTCGGATTGTCCTTTTCGTATCAAAGCAGGAGAATAACCATCAAGTCGCATCTGGACTTAGGCCCTGCATTCGATCTGCTGGATATAAATCCCCTGGACATCGAGGACTGGGACGCTATACAGGACATTACTGCACTTCCGAAACTACCCAAGGTGGTACCGTTTGAAATGAAGGGTACCCCTAAAGCACAAAGGCAAAAGGAGAAGAAGAAAAATCACGCTCTTACCCCGAGGCGCATTGCTACCGACGTCTTCTGAGATTGAGACTTTATGCCTCGTACTAGTCATTTTCGCATCGGATGAGTATCAGTCATTCTATCTTCCTTCTTCTCACCTTTACCCCTGCCTCATGTAGTGTGTCTCTGGTGCACCTCTAGTCCTCCCATTGTATTGCTTCCCTGTCACTTCCTCCGAATTTCCAAGTCCGACACCTGAGGCACTTAATCGTGTTCCCCAAGTTTACCTTAACTTACACTTCGCATGTTGCGAATACTTAAGGCCCTTAACATCGCCGCATATTGTGATTTTCCTAAGTCTTACTGGATGAGATACGGCTTATGTTTGTCCATATCCTTCTTGTAACCGGCGCATTTAGTTGAATATTGAATATTGTTCGGTTACGGGATCACCTGGCGTCTCATGTTAGTGGAGATACGATTTGTATGTCGCCGTGCTCATTAGTATAGTCCAATTATTCTTTATATGCGCATAGTATGAACGGACAACTTTGGCTTCAAAGTTTGCTTTATATCTCCGAGATATGCGTAACATGCGATTCTGCTTGTGATATATCCTAGTGATATTCAGTATCGGTTTTCTATTATAGCTCATGGGCTACCTAAAAGACTGGTGTTTGCAATTTCTGCTTAACATGTGGGTTCTGTTTTATATACACTGTTGTCCTGGTATGCGCACTGAATCTATGCTTCTTTCTTTTTCTGCTGCGATTTAATGCGCAACCGTCTATAGAAAACTGTATTATGTACTCAGTGCCTCTGGGCTATTTTATATCCTCAGCAACCCCTGATGGTGTACTTGACTATACATTATTCCAGAACTCGTTTCCTGGGCCATGGCTTAGTGTTTATCCAACACTACGAAACTACATTTGGGTATCGGAGTCCCAGGGCTACCTTGCGACCCGATGTCCCGGCATGTCGGTCCCGTCTACACACTGAAGTAGGGCGCTTCTATCTATGCGATCATTTAGTGTGTAGTCGTCACCATATTTTAGAATGCTGTCATTGTCGTCTTGGGACAAGTTCTCGTTGGCACACTCACCTATGTGGGTCAAGTCTCTGATGAATATGTAGGAGCATGAACTGATCCCAACACCTAAGATCTAATGTATGTACTCAGCGACCCATGGTCTCCCCCCTTTTTTGCAAGCCGAGACTTGGACCCTTAGGGCCCTTACTCTGACAGCCATTGCCCTATTAGCATGTATATTAGACAGCTTATTGATCGAACGACTGGTTATATTTGTCCTTGAATGCCGGGTCCAAAAATTGGCGAATGCCATTCCCCCCCTTCATTAGAGTCCCTCAGGACCTATGTGTAGTTCCCATTTTTATTTTGTTTGTTTTTAATATGCTTTCCGATTGTTTCCGCAGGTCTCTCATTGTGTGGAGCACTACCCATCCAAGACAGGTTGCCCCGTCACCTAAACTTTAACTTTCTCTCCTGCTAGGTCACCTAGTTACTAAGTATTCTGCTAAAATTTTCTTCTTAACTGTTTCCCAGGCTCGCATGCTTCAGCATTTTGCCTTTCCTCTCTATTCCCATGATGGCTCTTAAAATTGCCTCCTATAATGTGAAGGGTTGCAGTTCACCTTCTAAGCGGAGCCAGATGTTCAGAATTTTGAGAAAAGATGAAGCAAACATTGTATTTCTACAGGAGACCCACTTTAAGTCCCAACACTTCCCAAACCTGTCCTACTCATATTTCTCTAAGCATAGGGTTTCAGGGCAAAGTACCTTTTATTCTAGACGACCAGTTGTGTGACCCTGTTGGCCGTTTCATAATGGTTAAAGGGAAGATAGGCCAACATCTGTATACTTTCGTGAATGTCTATGCCCCGAATAACCAACAGATTCCCTGGCTTAGATCTTTATTAGCAAAAATGGAATCCTTTAGAGAAGGAGTTACGGTGATGGGGGGGCCTTGAATCTTGTCCTCAACCCCTTTATAGAGTCCTCCTCCCATAAATCTGTCCAATCCCAGAAAGGGATTATTCGGGCACTATCCAAGGCTCACTTAATTGATGTCTGGCGCACTATACATCCAGATTCTAGGGACTATAGCTTTTTTTCACCAATGCATAAGTCCTATCAGCGTCTAGACTATCTGTTTATTTCAAAGGAACATCTCCAGCTCTGCTCTGAAGCAGATATTGGGTCCATTATCCTTTCGGATCATGCCCCCATATACATTCACATAAAGCCTCCTCTTACCCATAAACCCACTAGCCATTGGCGATTTAATGAAATGCTCATAGGTTCTCAGGATAGTAGAGCTAAGCTACAACACCTTCTAGAAGAATACTTTGACATTATCCATATGTAGAGCCTCCCTCAAAAATCTTTTAAATGTGGCATCAGCTAAACTTTTTTTACATTCCCAATACAAAATGTTTGCTCATGGGAACAAAGCCTCCCGTTACATGATGTCTAGGCTCAAGAGTAGGAAATCAAATAACTATATGCACAAACTGAAAACCCCAGAAGGTGGGCTAACTTTTGAGTCAAAATCGCCTCATTGTTTAGGGAATATTACCAATCCATCTACAATCTCGATTCCTCGCGCTCTCTCTCGGGTAGCACAGACTCCTCGACGCCCTCTAGTTCATATCTGGAGAACCTGACACTCCCCCTGATCACGGAACAAGATAGAATCCATCTAGCCCAGGGATGTCAAACTCGTGGCCCTCCAGCTGTTGCAAAACTACAACTCCAATCATGCCTGGGCATACTACAGCTATCAGGGAATGATGGGACTTGTAGTTTTGCAACATCTGGAGGGCCATGAGTTTGACATCCATGATCTAGCCTCTCCTTTCTCTTATGACGAAATCTTAGATGCAATTAGAAACTCCCCCAGAGGAAAATGTCCAGGTCCAGACGGACTCCCAACACCGCATTATCTATCCTTTCATGAAATATTGATCCCTCACCTCCTGCCAATCTACAACGATTCCTTACGAGGCGTTTCCTTATCTGCTGACATGACATTACGTTAATTCCCAAAGAAGGTAAAGACCATTCCCTCTGTCCCAATTATAGGCCCATTTCCCTTCTCAATATAGATTTGAAAATCTTAGCTAAGATGCTGGCAAACAGACTGGCGAAATTGCTTCCCTCACTAATTCATAGAGATCAAGTAGGATTCATGAAACATAGAGAGGGGAAAGACAATACAACTCAAATACTTAACATTATCCACTATGTCAAAAGGAAAGGCCTCCCCCTAGTCCTTCTTAGCACAGATGCGGAGAAGGCATTTGACAGAGTCAAATGGTCCTTTATGTACTCAGCACTGCGCACTCGAAACATCCCCCCCCCTCTTCATCAGTGCCATTGAAGCTATGTACTCACATGCCTCTGCCTCGGTTAATGACACTCTGTCAGATCCCTTTATAATACGAAATGGTACTCGCCAGGGCTGCCCTCTCTCCCCCTTATTATTTGTCCTTGCCCTTTAACCCCTTCTTCAGACCATTCAGTTGGATAGGGACATCCAGGGAATAGCTCTTGGGGACAAACAGCACAAAGTTGCCACCTTTGCGGATGATATACTTTTATCAATAGGTAACCCTGAAACGGCTCTCCCTAAGATTTACGGCCATCTGGAAGTTTATGGATCTCTCTTTGACTTCAAAGTCAATCACAATAAATCACTGATAATTTCCACTGGCATTAAAAATTCAGTTAAGACTCACCTAGAGGCTTGCTCGCCTTTCAATTGGTCTTCCCCTTATTTAACCTATTTAGGGGTGAAAATAAGTGCTGACCCTAACCATCTTTTTAACCTAAACTACATCCCTCTCCAGAATAAGCTGATTGAGGATATAAATTCCCTGGATGTCCCTACGCTCTCATGGTTCGGAAGGAAAAATATTCTACTCTCTCTTATTCTCCTTAAACTTACCTATCTTCAACAGACATTACCTATCCCTGTTCCATCCACTTACTACTCAAAGCTCAAATCTATGTTCAGATCCTTCATATGGAATAAAAAGAAGGCTAGGTTGTCATATAAACTGTTGTCCTACCCGAGAGAGAGAGGAGGCATATCTTTGCCAGACCCGGAATTATGTGGTCGAGCTATCCTGCTCACTAGAGTGGTAGACTGGTTGGTGGCCGCTGAACACAAATCCTGGGTTTCAATGAAAGAATCCTTATTGGGGACTCCTTTCAAAGCGGCCCTCTTAGGTCGTATATCCCAGATACCTACACACCCCAATTTTTCCCCTACCATAAAAGCTACCATTCACGCTTGGTACTCCCTGCAAAACACCCCCTTAAATTCCCGGCTACCGTCACCGACTCTCAAGGTAGCTGATGTTTGCCACTTGGCCCCACAAGCCCTAAGGGATAGCCTTCCCATTGAAATTAGTAGGTCGTCAGTGAGATTGGTGGACCTCTACAGAGATTGCCAATTACTCTCCATGAAGGATACGAGAGATCTTTTGAAAGTCTCCGGTTCAAACTTTTTAGGTCTCCATTTTCTACAGGCCTACATGTCCCAAAATGCCCAACTACATACTCTGCTACGGCCCATAACCTGGTTTGAGCACATAATCACTCAAAATCCCTTGCGCCAGAGGATGATCTCACAGTGGTATAAAAGATTGAGGACTCCCCCATTCGCCCTGACACCGGCTTTTATTAGGTTGTGGGAAAAGGACTTAGATAACTGTTTAGCCCTGGTTGATACCATTACTGTTTTTAACTCCTCACATAAGGCCTCGAGGTGTGTCAAAATCCAGGAGAATAAATACAAAATTATCACAAGATGGTAAAAAAAAAACTGACAAAACATGTATGTACTCAGCTACAGCTTCTGACAGTTGCTGGAGATGCCTGAAACAGAGAGGTACCTTCTTTCACATATGGTGGACGTGTCCATTATTATCAGCATGGTGGGGAAAAGTTTTTCAAACAAGCAATGAGATTTGTGGTTCTGATATAAATACATCTTCTGAAGTGGCTCTACTAAACCTTTTTCCACGAGACCCTTCCCCTCCTAACTTGGCACTTTTTAAGCACCTAATAAATGCTGCTAAATTACTGATCCCTCTAATGTGGCTATCCACGGATGTTCCCCCAATGGAAAAATGGTTCCAGAGAATTGACCAGATCTATAGACTAGACGAACTATCTTCCTGGGAACTTAGATCGCACCACAAATTTTTGAAGATTTGGGACAGATGGATCTCATTTAGAGGGTACCAGAAGATCATTGCCAATTAATTTTGCCTCAGTTAATACACATATGTGAGCCAATCACACACAATTGGACTTTTCAGTCCCACTCTCTCCCCATTACCTAATACCCATTTGCAGATAAGACCCCCCCTCCTTCGCTCTAACCTGTCTCGGATGTGAGATATTGCGATACACAGGGACTCCTGGTAGTAATAATAATAGGTGACTATTTTCGTTATTAAGCTACGGATTTTCTGCTACGTGATCTGTATCTTGGATTTATCTGTCTTATACGCATTGCATTGTCTGACCTGCAGTTTATGCTATGTTGTTTTTCTATGTTTTGATATATGTAGGAGTGTGGAGGCTTGTCTTCCAACACTCAAATATTGTATCTTATTGCTTGGCTCAATAAATTATGCCTTAAAACAAAAAACAAAAAAAACAAAAAAAAAAGGGAAAATGCTAATTTATCTTAATGCTTTTGCAATTGTGATAAATAAAAAGGCAGCAAATGCTATATTCAATAATAAATCAAATCTTGTAATGAGAAAAAAAAAAGCAGAAGAGACTGCTGCATGACTTGGGGCTCAGACTGCTTGGCTGATTTGCAAGGGGGGAGGTGAAAGACTGATGGACATCGGCTGCAGGTGCCAAGTGTGGACTTTCAGCATGAGACTGGGTGGGAGACAATGTGAAGGAACTGGAGCCACTGTCAGCAACCCAATCTACTATCGCCTGTACTTGTTCAGGCCTCACAATTCGTAGAGCCGCATTAGGCCCAACCAAATACCGCTGACGGTTCTGTCGCCTACCCCCACCTGAGGAAGGGGTTTCACTTGTACTTGTAGCTGGCACAGATCGACCACGTCCTCTCCCTGCAACAGGAGCTCCCCTGGCAGCACCATGACCTGGGCCATGTCCCTTATTTGACGCTCTCCTGATATTTCTCAAATTTAGGATCTTGCACTAAATGGGTGTTTAATTAATAGTAGAATAGAACAACAGTATGTACAGGGTGTATCTCACACGCCCTGAACCAGACTCAGCCTCAATTAAATTTGTTTGCCCAAAGTGGCTGTATTTCAAATATCTAAATAGAAGCCCTGTATTTAAAGGGTATATCTCACACGCCCCGAACTAGACTAGACCTCAATTAAATTTGTTTGCCCAAAATGGCTGTATTTCAAATACCTGAATAAAACCCCTGTATTTAAAGGGAATTTCAAATGTCTTGATGATGTAAGGGCAAAACAATTGTGTATTTTGCCTCAAAAAGGGTGCTTTATTAATAGAAGAATATAAGCCCTGTATATAGAGGGTTTATCTCACACGGCCTGACCCACACTAGGCCGCAATTAAAGATTTGTGCACAAAATGGCGGTATTTCAAATATCTGAATAGAACACCTGTATTTAAAGGGTGTATCTCACAATGACATCTGCAGGAAAGACTGCCAACTATTTTTTTTTTCCCCAAACGGGTGTTAGTTTAATAACTGAATATGACAGCAGTGTATAACCCTGGAATTTCAAACGGCTTGATGCTGCAAGGCCTGAAAAATTGTGTATTTTGCCCAAAAAAGGGTGTTTTATTAATAGAACAATATAACCCCTGTATATAAAGGGTGTATCTCACACGCCCTGACCCACAGTAGGCCGCAATTAAAGGTTTGTGCACAAAACAGCTGTATTTTAAGTAACTGAATATAACCCAAATATATAAATTGTGTATCTCACAATGACATATGCAGCAAAGGCTGACGAATATATTTTTTTTGCACAGAACGCATGTTAGTTTAATAACTGAATATGACAGCAGTATATAACCCTGGAATTTCAAATGTCTTGATAGTGCAAGGGAGCAACAACTGTGTATTTTGCCCAAAAAAGAGTGTTTTATTAAGAGAACAATATAAAGGGTGTAAATAAAGGGTGTATCTCACACGCCCTGGATCCAAAATAGGCCTCAATAAAAGATTTGTGCCCAAAATGGCTGTATTTCAAATGCCTGAATAGAACCCCTATATTTAAAGGGCGTATCTCACACCCCCTGACCCACACTAGGCCTCAATTAAAGATTTGTGCACCAAATGGCGGTATTTCAAATATCTGAATATAACCCAAATATACAAAGGGTGTATCTCACAATGACATCTGCAGCAAAGGCTGCAAAATAAAACAAAAATTGCCCAAGTTAGTTTAATAACTGAGTATGGCAGCAGTATATAACCCTGGAATTTCAAACGTCTTGATGCTGCAAGGCCTGAAAATTTGTGTATTTTGCCCTAAAAAAGGGTGTTTTATTAATAGAAGAATATAAGCCCTGTATAAACAGGGCATATCTCACACAGCCTGACCCACACTAGGCCGCAATTAAAGATTTATGCACAAAATGGCGGTATTTCAAATACCTGAATAGAACACCTGTATTTAAAGGGTGTATCTCACAATGACATCTGCAGCAAAGGCTGCCAAACATTTTTTATTTTGCCCAAACGGGTGTTAGTTTAATAACTGAATATGGCAGCAGTATATAACCCTGGAATTTTAAAAATCTTGATGCTGCAAGGCCTGAAAAATTGTGTATTTTGACCAAAAAAGGGTGTTTTATTAATAGAAGAATATAAGCCCTGTATAAACAGGGCGTATCTCACACAGCCTGACCCACAATAGGCCGCAATTAAAGATTTATGTACAAAATGGCGGTATTTCAAATATCTTAATAGAACCCCTGTATTTTAAGGGTGTATCACAATGACATATGCAGCAAAGGCTGCCAAATAAACTTTTTTTGCCCAAACGGGTGTTTGTTTAATAACTGAATATGACAGCAGTATATAACCCTGGAATTTCAAATGTCTTGATACTGCAAGGGCGCAGCAATTGTGTATTTTGCCCAAAAAAGGGTGTTTTATTAATAGAAGGATATAAGCCCTGTATATAAAGGGTGTATCTCACACGGCCTGACCCACACTAGGCCGCAATTAAAGATTTGTGCACAAAATGGTGGTATTTCAAATACCTGAATAGAACCCCTGTATTTAAAGGGTGTATCTCACAATGAAATCTGAGGCAAAGGCTGCCAAATATTTTTTATTTTTTTGCCCAAACGGGTGTTAGTTTAACCACTTCAACCCCCCTAGCTGAAACCCCCTTAATGACCAGGCCACTTTTTACACTTCTGCACTACACTACTTTCACCGTTTATTGCTCGGTCATGCAACTTACCACCCAAATGAATTTTACCTCCTTTTCTTCTCACTAATAGAGCTTTCATTTGGTGGTATTTCATTGCTGCTGACATTTTTACATTTTTTGTTATTAATCGAAATTTAATGATTTTATTGCAAAAAAATGACATTTTTCACTTTCAGTTGTAACATTTTTCAAAAAAAACGACATCCATATATACATTTTTCGCAAAATTTATTGTTCTACATGTCTTTAATTTTTAAAAAAATGTTTGGGTAAAAAAAAAAAATTTTTGGGTTCAAAAGAAATTGTTTGGATAAAAGTTATAGCGTTTACAAACTATGGTACAAAAATGTGAATTTCCGCTTTTTGAAGCAGCTCTGACTTTCTGAGCACCTGTCATGTTTCCTGAGGTTCTACAATGCCCAGACAGTACAAACACCCCACAAATGACCCCATTTCGGAAAGAAGACACCCCAAGGTATTCCGTGAGGGGCATAGTGAGTTCATAGAACTTTTTATTTTTTGTCACAAGTTAGCGGAAAATGATGATTTATTTTTTTCTTACAAAGTCTCATATTCCACTAACTTGTGACAAAAATAAAAACTTCCATGAACTCACTATGCCCATCACAAAATACCTTGGGATGTCTTCTTTCCAAAATGGGGTCACTTGTGGGGTAGTTATACTGCCCTGGCATTTTAGGGGCCCAGATGCGTGAGAAGTTTGAAATCAAAATCTGTAAAAAAGTGACCTGTGAAATCCAAAAGGTGCTCTTTGGAATGTGTGCCCCTTTGCCCACCTAGGCTGCAAAAAAGTGTCACACATGTGGTATTGCCGTACTCAGGAGAAGTTGGGCAATGTGTTTTGGGGTGTCATTTTACATATACCCATGCTGGGTGAGAGAAATATCTTGGCAAAAGACAACTTTTCCCATTTTTTTATACAAAGTTGGCATTTGACCAAGATATTTATCTCACCCAGCATGGGTATATGTAAAATGACACCCCAAAACACATTCCCCAACTTCTCCTGAGTATGGCGATACCACATGTGTGACACTTTTTTGCAGCCTAGATGCGCAAAGCGGCCCAAATTCCTTTTAGGAGGGCATTTTTAGACATTTGGATCCCAGACTTCTTCTCACGCTTTCGGGCCCCTAAAATGCCAGGGCAGTATAAATACCCCATATATGACCCCATTTTGGATAGAAGACACCCCAAGGTATTCAATGAGGGGCATGGCGAGTTCATAGAAATTTATTTTCCCTTTCCGCTAACTTGGAACAAAAATTTCAATCTTTCATGGACTCAATATGCCCCTCACGGAATATCTTGGGGTGTCTTCTTTCTGAAATGGGGTCACATGTGGGATATTTATACTGCCCTGGCATTTTAGGGGCCCGAAAGCGTGAGACGAAGTCTGGAATATAAATGTCTAAAAAAATGTATGCATTTGGATTCCGTGAGGGGTATGGTGAGTTCATGTGAGATTTCATTTTTTTACACAAGTTAGTGGAATATGAGACTTTGTAATAAAAATAAAATAAAAATAAAATATATATTTCCGCTAACTTGTGCCAAAAAAAAAGTCTAAATGGAGCCTTACAGGGGGTGATCAATGACAGGGGGGTGATCAGGGAGTCTGTATGGGGTGATCACTCCCCTGTCATTGATCACCCCCCCTGTAAGGCTCCATTCAGACACCCGCATGTGTTTTGCGGATCCGATCCATGTATCTGTGGATTCGTAAAAAACATACGGACGTCTGAATGGAGCCTTACAGGGGGGTGATCAATGACAGGGGGGTGATCAATGACAGGGGGGTGATCAGGGAGTCTATATGGGTGATCACCCCCCTGTCATTGATCACCCCCCTGTAAGGCTCCATTCAGACGTCCGTATGTGTTTTGCGGATCCGATCCATGTATCCGTGGATTCGTAAAAATGATACGGACGTCTGAATGGAGCCTTACAGGGGGGTGATCAATGACAGGGGGGTGATCAGGGAATCTATATGGGTGATCACCCCCCTGTCATTGATCACCCCCCTGTAAGGCTCCATTCAGACGTCCGTATGTGTTTTGCAGATCCGATCCATGTATCCGTGAAAATCATACGGACGTCTGAATGGAGCCTTACCTGGGTGATCAATGGCAGGGGGGTGATCAATGACAGGGGGTGATCAGGGTATCTATATGGGTGATCACCCCCCTGTCATTGATCACCCCCCTGTAAGGCTCCATTCAGACGTCCGTATGTGTTTTGAGGATCCAATCCATGTATCCGTGGATCCGTAAAAATCATACGGACGTCTGAATGGAGCCTTACAGGGGGGTGATCAATGACAGGGGGGTGATCAATGACAGGGGGGTGATCAATGACACGGGGTGATCAGGGAGTGTATATGAGGTGATCACCCCCCTGTCATTGATCACCCCCCCTGTAAGGCTCCATTCAGACGTCCATATGTGTTTTGCGGATCCGATCCATGTATCCGTGGATCCGTAAAAATCATACGGACGTCTGAACGGAGCCTGATAGGGGGGTGATCAATGACAGGGGGGTGATCAATAACAGGGGGGTGATCAGGGAGTCTATATGGGGTGATCAGGGGTTCATAAGGGGTTAATAAGTGACAGGGGGGGTGTAGTGTAGTGTAGTGGTGTTTTGTGGTACTTTACTTAGCTACCTGTGTCCTCTGGTGGTCGATCCAAACAAAATGGAACACCAGAGGACCAGGTATATTAGACGCTGTTATCAAAACAGCGTCTAATATACCTGTTAGGGGTTAAAAAAATCACATCTCCAGCCTGCCAGCGAACGATCGCCGCTGGCAGGCTGGAGATCCTGTCTCTTACCTTCCGTTCCTGTGAACGCGCGCGCCTGTGTGCGCGCATTCACAGGAAGTCACGGCTCTCGCGAGATGACGCGTATATGCGTCACTCTGTGCAAAGCTGCCGCCTCCGGACCGCAGATCTGCGTTAGGCGGTCCGGAGGCGGTTAATAACTGAATATGGCAGCAGTATATAATCCTGGAATTTCAAACGTCTTGATGCTGCAAGGCCTGAGAAATTGTGTATTTTGACCCCAAAAGGGTGTTTTATTAATAGAAGAATGTAAACCCTGCATATACAGGGTGTATCTCACACGGCCTGACCCACACTAGGCCGCAATTAAAGATTTGTGCACCAAATGGTGGTATTTCAAATATCTGAATATAACCCAAGTATATAAAGGGTGTATCTCACAATGACATATTCAGCAAAGGCTGACAAATAAACTTTTTTTTGCCCAAACGGGTGTTTGTTTAATAACTGAATATGACAGCAGTATATAACCCTGGAATTTCAAATGTCTTGATACTGCAGCCTTGTCAAGGAACCATGAACCAGACGTACAACAAGAGATGAGTGGAAATAAGAAGGCTTTATTGAAAATAAAGCTGTAAGGCAAAAGTCCAAATGGATGGCTAAACCGAAGCAGGGTCTTGCGAAACCAGAGATCAGGAACCAGAAGGGTAGTCAGATGAAGCCAGGATCAGGAACCAACAGGGTAGTCAGACGAAGCCAGGATCAGGAATCAGCAGGGTAGTCAGACGAAGCCAGGATCAGGAACCAGAAGCAGCAGCAGTCTTAGAAGCATGTGAGCACAGGAGGACCAAGCAGGGAACTGAAGCCACAGACCTCCTATATATATGAGCTGGGCATCCAGCTCCTCCCAGTGGGAAGGAGGAGCCGCAGGGTGGGAGGCTACAAGAAACCCAGAAACCAAGATGGCCGCCAGCACATGTCAAACGAAGGAGAACAGCAAGGAGGTAAGACCATGACAAGCCTGCAGCCTTTTCAAAAAGGGCTGAGATAACGCCAAACACCGAACCTGAACTTTTACTGAAAGGTTTGGGTTCGGGTCCGGGGTCCAAAAATCCTAAAGTTCTGTACGAACCCGAACTTTACAGTTCGGGTTCTCTCAACCCTAATTATTTGCCATTCAGCGGTGCAGTTATATGTTCTAGAGCCCTTTTTGGGGTGTATTAGTGGCAAAAATATATACAGGTCCTTCTAAAAAAATTAGCATATTGTGATAAAGTTCATTATTTTCTGTAATGGACTGATAAACATTAGACTTTCATATATTTTAGATTCATTACACACCAACTGAATTAGTTCAAGCCTATTATTGTTTTAATATTGATGATTTTGGCATACAGCTCATGAAAACCCAAATCTAAAAAAATTAGCATATTTCATCCGACCAATAAAAATTTGCTTTCATCCGAAAAAAGTACTTTGGACCACTGAGCAACAGTTCAGTGCTGCTTCTCTGTAGCCCAGGTCAGGCGCTTCTGCCGCTGTTTCTGGTTCAAAAGTGGCTTGACCTGGTTAATGCGACACCTGTAGCCCATTTCCTGCACATGCCTGTACACAGTGGCTCTGGATGTTTCTACTCCAGACTCAGTCCACTGCTTCCGCAGGTCCCCCAAGGTCTGGAATCGGTCCTTCTCCACAATTTTCCTCAGGGTCTGGTCACCTCTTCTCTTTGTGCAGCGTTTTCTGCCACACTTTTTCCTTCCCACAGACTTCCCACTGAGGTGCCTTGATACAGCACTCTGGGAACAGCCTATTCATTCAGAAATTTCTTTCTGTGTCTTACCCTCTTGCCTGAGTGTGACAAAGATGGCCTTCTGGACAGCAGTCAGATCGGCAGTCTTACCCATGATTGTGGTTTTGAGTAATGAACCAGGCTGGGAGTTTTTAAAAGCCTCAGGAATCTTTTGCAGGTGTTTAGAGTTAATTAGTTGATTCAGATGATTAGGTTAGTAGCTCGTTTAGAGAACGTTTTCATGATATGCAAATTTTTTTAGATAGGAATTTTGGGTTTTCATGAGCTGTATGCCAAAATCATCAATATTAAAACAATAAAAGGCTTGAACTTCTTCAATTGGTGTGTAATGAATCTAAAATATATGAAAGTCTAATGTTTTTCAGTACATTACAGAAAATAATGAACTTTATCACAATATGCTAATTTTTTTAGAAGGATGTTCTATATTATATATTATTTGAAATTATTTGACGTTCAGCGTATATTATTTGACGTTCAGCGGTGAAGTTACATATTCTAAAGCCTTTTGTGGCGTGTATAAGTGGAAAAACTTAAGGGCATATTTGCCATTCAGCTATTCAGTTAAATGTTCTAAAGCCCTTTTTGGCGTATATTAGTGGCACAAAAAGAAGTATTTGCCGTTTTGTGTTGAAGTGAGAAAATGACAGCCCTTTTTGGCGTGTATTAGTGGCAAAAAATATATAGAATATTTGCCGTTCAGTGGTGCAGTTATATGTTCTAAATCCCTTTTTGGGATGAATTAGTGGCACAAAAAAGTATTTGCCGTTGTGTGGTGAAGTGAGAAAATTACAGCCCTTTTTGGTGTGTATTAGTCGCAAAAAATTATATATTTGCCTTTAAGCGGTGCAGTTATAGCTTCTAAAGCACTTTTTGGCATGCATTAGTGGGAAAAACTAAAGTATTTACCATTGTGTGGTGTAGTGAGAAAATTACAGCCCTGTTTAGCATGCATTAGTGGCAAAAAATATATATTTGCCGTTCAGCGGTGCAGTTATATGTCCTAAAACCCTTTTTGGCATGTATTAGTGGAAAAAAGTAAGGGCCTATTTGCCGTTCAGCTGTGCAGTTATATCTTCTAAAGCCTTTTGTGGCGTGTATAAGTAGAAAAAAGTAAGGGCCTATTTGTCGTTGATTGGCCTTCTTTGGTGTGTATTAGTATAAAAAAGGGCTTATTAGCCATTGTGTGGTGAAGTGAGAAAATTACACAGAGTTTTTTTGGGTGTTTTAATTTCCTTTTTATTTATTTATTTGATCTAACAATATGTCAGACAGAGAAGTGCCAGGCTCTGCACGGGAAAGTGGCAGAGGCCTAAATGTGCAGGCAGAGGTCACAGCAGAGTAAGGGGGTGTGACAGCAGGAGTCGCAGCGAGAGGCCTGAGCTTCCGGTGTCATCTTGCAGTCGTGTCTCATGTACAGTGAGCATGAGCTACTAGAGGAAAATCAGCAGCTACTGGCCAGCCAAGATGTGAAGGAGACATCCGATGCTTCCTCCGGTAGTCGGGCAAGTAGTGATGAGTAGAGTGGCGTGGGAGCTGGTGTTGCGAGTTGTTAGGCTCTTGACCCAGGGATCGTTGAGGAGGACATCAGCAATGTACAGACAATACTTGATGATGATGATGTAGCTGATCGCACTTGGGAGCCGGGTGAATTAGGGGCTTCATCATCATCGGGAGAAGAGGGTGGCAGCTTGACCGTAAGGCAGCAGTGGAGCCAGCAAGTCGCTAGCATGGCCGGGAGTCAGCAGGGTGGCAGCAGTGGGAAGTTGTGAGCCAGATGTGCCTGGGGTAGACCATCCGCTTCGCAGGAGCCTAACTGCCCGGAAATTAGTGGTGCAGGGGTTCACAGAAGCAGCGGCGGTAACAGTCAGTCAGTGTGGAGTGTTAGGTGTAAAATCACCTACTCTCCGTGTGGTAGTTTTTTGTTAAGCCGCCGGGGGAGGTGAACATGGCCATTTATAGAATCTGTGGGCAGGAGGTGAAGCGTGGCCAGGGTGCCGTGGCTCCAATGTGGTGGTCCAGCCTGCCGCAGCAACTGCTGCATCACCCAATGGCACGCACCTAATTTCAGGCAGTCACCTAATTTCCACCTCAGCCGAAGGAAGCTGTCTGTCCTTGTCATATTCTGCTGGTCCTGATGCTCCTGCTTATCCTCAGTCATTCCATCAGCAATCGATCATCAAAGCGATTGCCAAGAGACAGCCATATGCGTGCACTCATCCAACGATGCAGAAGCTGAATGTGCTCCTGGCCAGGTTCCCTCTCTTTCCAACTGGTGGACTCTGCACCTTTCATAGAACTGATGCCTTGTGCGAGCCAAGGTGGAGAGTCCCGAAAAGTCATGTCTTTGCCAAAAAGGCAGTACAAGTCCTGCACACATATGTAGAATAGAAGGTGGGCCAGTCCTTGAGCCTGTTGGTGTCTGCCAAAGTGCACGGCAGCGCCGACGTGTAGAGCTGAAACTACAGTCAGGGACAATACATGTCCTTTAAGGCACACTGGGTGAATGTGGTTCCTGCACAGCCACAGCAGCAACTTGGCCAGGTGATACCGCTTCTGCCTCCACGATCTCACTCCGTTGGTCCTGTGACAATGTCCTCCTCTGTCTCCTCATCCTCCACCGTGTCCTCAGCCTCCACTGCAGAGCCAATTCACAGTGCCCCTCTAGCATACCATATGTGCAGGGCACGGTGGTGTCATGCTGTTCTGCACCTCGTTTGCCGGGGCGAACAGGGTCACACAGGGGAGGAACTGCTCCGTATCCATCATCAAGAAATCGAATCCTCGCGGCAACTCAAAATCTGAACCATGGTGACTGATAGTGTTAAGCGCGAATATTCAAATAGAGAATTTTAATTGCAAATATCCACACTTTGAGAATTAGCGAATATTTAGAATATAGCGCTATATATTCGTAAAATCGAATATTCTTTTTTTTTGTTTTATTTTTACACAGTACACATCATGTGATCATCCCTCCCTTCTTCTAGCTTGTGGGCCAATGAGGAGGCTTTGTCACAGCTTAGCAACATCCCTAGCAACCAATAGAAAAGTTGCCCATCCCTTATTATTGCCGAAAATTCTTAAGTGCAAATATTTTAGAGCTCTCTATCTGCATATAAAGCTATTCTAATGTTCTGCCGGTCCAACCATTTTCTCCAGTCTCAGTAAACTTATACCAGCTTGAAAAACGTAGTATAAGTGACCCACGCCTGTATTTCACTCGCATTACATGTATATTACATTGCCGATTTTTTTCAAGAATGTAATCTTGAATTCTCGAATTTGCGAATATATGACGAATATTCTACAAAATATTTGTGAAATATCGCAAATTTGAATATTGCCCCTGCCGTTCATCACTAGTGACCGACAACATGAAGAACATGGTGTCGGCACTGCGTCAAGGAGAGCTGAGCCATGCGCCCTGCATGGCACACGTGTTCAATCTGGTTGTCAAATAGTTCCTGAAGTCTGCCACCCATATGCAAATTATCCTAAAAAGGGCCAGGAAACTCTGCATGCACTTCAGCCACTCGTACACTGCAAAGCATACCCTCCTTGAGCTGCTGCAGCAGTACAGCATCCCCCAACAAAGGTTGATATGTGACGTTTCCATCCGTTGGAATTCCACCCTCTACAGTATATGTTGGACCGAATATACTAATGGAGAAAGGCCATAAATGATTTCTTGATGATCCAAGCGATCCTGTGTAACGTCGATGTCAGCCAATGGCAGCTCATGCGTGACATTTGCTCGGGCCACGTTATTTGTCAGTCACCAGGACTACAGGATGAACAACGTCATTCCATTGCTTCATGTCCTCGAACAGATGCTGGTAAAACTGTCTGGTCAGGGGACTGGAGACGTGGCAGCGCCTATACGAACCAACTCAATAGCCCCCATGAATGATACCAGAATATACTTATGTGATAAATCATGAATCTTTTATTATGACAAAAATTAATTGGACAAGGTGAAAATAACAGAAAAGGGGGAAGAGATAAAATAATCTCCTCACTCTCCTCATAAAATAATCTCCTCACTCCTGATACCCCTGATCGAGGGAATCGCACAGGTACTCAGCTGATTGTAATGATGATGTAAAATATCCCTGGGCAAAACATGTATACATAGCTCCCACAATGCACAGTGTGGATTAAACACACTGTGACTATGATAGTAGTTGATGGTACAACTAGAATATACACATAATGAATGGGGACCAATATCAAGCCAGAGCAATGTCCAGTCAAAGAATGACACAAATTAAATTAAAAGGTCCGCATGTCAAGGTGTTTATACAAAGGGGGGCTACAAGTGACGACAGCTGCTAACTGCAATGAACACTAATGCAGATACATGCCCACAGTAAATATATCAATGAACATACAGAGGAGATACAGCTGCATGCAGGTGGTTAGGGGGGACCAGTGGTCTATTAGACAGATAACCAGTACCAAATCATATAATAAAGCCCAATGGTCCACCCACAAACCACACAACCATTGCTGTAAGTATAAGTAACACAATATAACTGAAGACCAACATTGTTAGTTACCCATGATGAGCGAGATTATGCAGATTATGCTGCAAGACCCATGATATAGGGCCCAAAAAAGTGACAAGTGCCAAAAACAAATTACATACATGCAAATTTCATGATGGTATCAATAAGTAAATAAAAGTTAAAACATGATAATAAAGTGCAGTGCAGCAAGAGAACATAAAAGGTCAGAAGACCAAATAGTCCATGAGGATAAAGTGACAAGTGCAGAAAAGCCGTTTTCCCATCCAATCACAGCTTCTAAGGACAAATTATATCTTGCTGGAGAGATGCTTTAAATCAAAGGTGCTGGAAGTATAAAACACATAGTATATATGTGAATAAAAACGCATAAAAATACCCACAATCGATCTCCGCAGAGACCGAAAATAAAAAAGCGCACTTCAAAGAAAGGGCCTGAAACTAACTGTTTCATTCAATACCAGGGGGATCTCAGTTTTAAGCAAAACTATCCACTTGGTCTTCCTTTGCAGTAGAGTCTTTTTATAATCACTGCCTCGGCAGCCTAGGGATACCCTGTCGAAACCCCTTGCTCGCAAACCACTCGGATCACAATTATGTTTTTCTTTGAAGTGCAGAACAATGGGTTGCGACTTGTACAGGTCCTCCGTCCTCATTGTTTCTACCCTTCTAATCTTGCTTGTGTGTTCCAAAATCCTCACTCAGAGTTCCCTGGTGGTCATGCCCACATACAAAAGATTGCAGGGGCATTCTAGGAGGTAGACAACTGCTGTGGATCTGCAATTAATGTGGTGTACTATCCGATATTCCTTCTTACCACTGGAGTCTCTAAAGGTGGTTAACCTTGACATATGTGTACAGGCCCGACAGTTGCCACAAGGAAATGACCGCCATCTGGGACCCCTGCTGCCAAAGATACCACCCCTGTCCGGTGGGACGTAGTGACTCCTTGTCAGCAGGTCTCCCAGATTTCTTGACCTCTTACATGTAATTAACGGATAGTCGGAGAGCGATCCCCTGAGATCACTATCCGACAGTTGGATAGGCCAATAGTGGGACATAATGTCCCGAATCTTACCCCAGTGACAGTTGAAAGGTGTAATAAATCTTAATTTGGTGTAATTGTTCTTCTGTTTACTCACCAGCAGGGAATCTCGAGACTAGCCTCTGGCTCTTTCATATTCTCTCCTGATGTCATATTGGTTATAACCCCTATGACGAAACCTGGTGGACAAATCCCTAGACTGGGTTTCGAAGCGTTCATCACTGGAGCAGATCCGACGCAGTCTTAAGAATTGGCCAGTTGGCATGGCTTTAATCGTCTGTGGATAATAGGAGGAATTAGAGTGTAAAAGAGCATTTGTTGCTGTCGGTTTTCTGAAGAGGTCCGTAGAGACCCTTCCATCCGCTTTCCTGCGTAACAGAATATCCAAAAACTCAATTTGTTCCCTACTGTATTTCCATGTGAGTTTGATGTTAAGATCATTGACATTGAGTTGCGCAATGAAATCATCTAGGTCTACCAGAGAGCCCTGCCGCACAAATAGGATATCATCGATATACCTAACCCACGAGACCCGAGACCACCGCGCTGAACCCAGGCAGATTCTGGACAATCTCTCTCTCCCACAACCCCAGGAACAAGTTAGCATATGAGGGCGCAAAGGTGGCCCCCATCACTGTTCCCTGGAGCTGTAGGAAGAGGTGGTCCTTGAACGTAAAGTAATTATGTCTAAGTACAAAGTCCAAAATTTGGACAATGAACTCTAAATATTCAGGTTCAAAATACATGTCATCCTCCAGACTAACCCCATTAAATCTAGGAGACGTGGCACCTATGTCTCATGGCCACATGAGCCCTGTTGGGGCTGAACTGGAGGAGAAGGACATTGGAGCACAAGCAATATGTAGAGAAATGGGTGGTTTTTATACACAGGTGACAGGAGAGGAGGAGCAGGAACAGCCAGAGCAGCTACAAGGAGATGAGGAAGAGGAGGCAGAGGACCCAGACACACAATGGCAGTATGCAGTGAAGATGGAGGCAGGGAGTTCCTCCGAGTCACTTGCACAAATGGCCCGATGCATGCTTAAATACTTGCGTAGTGACAGCCGAATTGTTAGCATTTGGCAGATGGATGACTTCTGGCTCTCCACCTTGTTGGACCCTCACTACTGGTCCAAAATGGGAGCCTTGTTTACACTCGCTGAGAGAGAGGACAAACTGAACTACTATAGAGACATCCTATGTAGTCAGTTGGCTGCTGCCTATCTGTGCCATCGTCCATCCTCTCGTAGGTCTGACCTCTGCACTCACATTCCTCGGCCATGGTTGCTGTGGCAGGGTGGGCTGGTAGGAGTAGTTTCAGCTGTATCAGTCGCTGATGAGCAGCTTTCTTCACCCACCTAGTAAAGAAACTACTCATCAGCAGCAGCTAGACCTGGAGCAGGACCTGAACCAGCAGGTGGTGGCATACTTGGACAGCACCCTGCCTCCCCACATTGAAGATCTGTTGGACTACTGGGCAGCCAAACTTGATTTGTGTCCGCAACTGGCAGAATTTGCCCTGGAAAAGCTGTCCTGCACGGCCAGTAATGTGGAATCAGAGTGGGTGTTTAGTGCGGCGGGGGCCATAGTTACCCCAAGAAGAATTCGCCTCTCCACCCAAAATGTGAAGAGGTTGACCTTTGTCAAGATGAATCAGGCACCGATTAGCTAGGATTTCCACCCACCAATGCCTGATGCATTAGACTAGATCATCCATGGTGTCACACCAATACTTTGACAAAAGAGACCGGTTTCTTCTGGCTACTCGCCTCAGCTACTATTCTGATGCTGCCACCCGCTTGATGCCACACATCTGATGCCAAGTGCTTGTTCTTTCACCCACCATCTTCAGCTGGTACTGGTATTGCCACCCACCTCCCCACTCTGTCAACGGATCCCTCTGTAGTCTCCTGATGCTGCTGCTGCCACCTCCACACTGTCATTGTGCCAACCTGTGACCTCCTCCTGATGCTGCCGCTGCCACCACACTCTGTCATTGTGCCATTCTGTGGCATCCTAATGCTGCTTCTGCCACCTCCACACTGTCATTGTTCCAACCTGTGGCCTCCTCCTGATGCTGCTGCCACCTCCAGACTCTGTCATTGGGCCACTCTGTGGTCTCCTCATGCTGCTTCCACCTCACCACTCTATCATAGGGCCAATCTGTGGACTTCTCATGCTGTTCCCACCCTCCCCACTTCATAACTGGGCCAATATTTAGCCTTTTAGCCTGGCTGACATCATTATTTATTTGACCCTTCTTATGATCTGTCAGAAGGAAGGAAAAATTAGACGCTCAACGGATCTTGTCTATGTAACAGCTGTAAAGGCCTGCATGACACGGCCCCTATTTTGCATCCGAATTGGCATATGATTTGGTAGCCAAAAGCGGGAGTGGGTACAAAACAAAGAAGACATGAAAATATTCCATTCACGTGTCAACTCCGTATTGGATCCACTCCTGTGTTTTTTGGCTTTAGCAATACTGATGGATCCCTGACAAAATGCTGATCAAGTGAAGGCGATGCTCCACAGACAGGATCCATTTTTTCGGGGTTATTGTTCTGACGGATCAGAGGGAGAGCAATACAAATCAGTGGCATCAACACAAACTTACTGCTAACACCCACTACACTCTGTCGGGGAAAAGGGCTCTACTTGTATAAGTGTTTAATAGAATAGGTTATGTTGAAATGCAATTTATGTGGAATTAGTGAATTGGTGTAAAAGGCGTGCGCTCTTTCATGCTATAGTAGGATCTTGGGCCTCTACACGGTTCTTTATACCTGGTGTTAACATTGACCTGAAAGGCTGAGTTCACATTTGAGTTATTTGGTCAGTTTTGGCCCCGTAATTTCACAAATAAGTGAAGTGTGCCGTGATTCTAAGAGCGATGTCTGTCATCTACATGTCATACTGACTAACAGTATTATTTCACTACCACAGCAGTCTCCCTATGCGTATTACTGCAAGGCACAGTGTTCTACACTACTATAAAGGCTCTCTGCAACCAGGAAATAACCGTTTTATTTGCGTGATTCGCAGTGAATAAATTCGGATGAGACCAAATTTGTTCTGAAAATTTGGCAAACCGTCCGAATTGAATTTTTGAGAAAGTCGCTCATATCTAATTAATACGTTTGGATACAGAACTCTGTGAACAGCCAGCTTCTTTAGCAATGACCTTTTATGACATACCTTCCTCTCGGAGGGTGAAAATGACTTCTGGAAAACTGTCATTAGTCTTCCCCCTGACTGTGTAGCTTACCAAACCAGGCTGAAGGACCATTTAAAGGCTTAGGAAACCACAGCGGGAGTTTTGTGTTAATAAGCTGATTTTTGTGACACCATGAGTTTACAATAATGAACTTTTCCACAATATTCTATATTTCTGAGATACAAAATTTGGGTTCTAATTAACTGTAAGCCATAATAATCAACATTAAAAGAAATAAACACTTGAAATAGATCACTCTGTTTGTAATGAATAATATATATATATATATATATATATATATATATATATATATATGGAAACGGACAGCGCATCCAGTAGAAAAATAAATAATTTTTTGGGCCACAGTGGCACAGTGAGGCGACGTTTCGGCTCAAAACACAGAGCCTTTCTCAAGCTTGAGAAAGGCTCTGTGTTTTGAGCTGAAACGTCGCCTCACTGTGCCACTGTGGCCCAATAAATTATGCATTTTTCTACTGGATGTGCTGTCCGTTTCCATCTACATTTGTGGGTAAGCAGTGACACCCTTGGACATTGCACCCGCTATTCACATTGAGAATTGGTGCTGCCACACTTTTCCTTGTGTTTTATAAATATATATATATATATATATATATATATATATACACAGTACAGACCAAACGTTTGGACACACCTTCTCATTCAAAGAGTTTTTTATTTATTTTCATGACTATGAAAATTGTAGATTCACAATGAAGGCATCAAAACTATGAATTAACACATGTGGAATTATATACACAACAAAAAGTGTGAAACAACTGAAAATATGTCATATTCTAGGTTCTTCAAAGTAGCCACCTTTTGCTTTGATTACTGCTTTGCACACTCTTGGCATTCTCTTGATGAGCTTCAAGAGGTAGTCACCTGAAATGGTTTTCACTTCATAGGTGTGCCCTGTCAGGTTTAATAAGTGGGATTTCTTGCCTTATAAATGGGATTTGGACCATCAGTTGCATTGTGGAGAAGTCAGGTGGATACATAGCTGATAGTCCTACTGAATAGACTGTTAGAATTTGTATTACAGCAAGAAAAAAGCAGCTAAGTAAAGAAAAACGAGTGGCCATCATTACTTTAATAAATGAAGGTCAGTCAGTCCGAAAAATTGAGAAAACTTTGAAAGTGTCCCCAAGTGCAGTCACAAAAACCATCAAGCGCTACAAAAAAAACTGGCTCACATGCGGACCACCCCAGGAAAGGAAGACCAAGAGTCACCTCTGCTGTGGAGGATAAGTTCATCCGAGTCACCAGCCTCAAAAATCGCAGGTTAACAGCAGCTCAGATTAGAGACCAGGTCAATGCCACACAGAGTTCTAGCAGCAGACACATCTCTAGAACAACTGTTAAGATTGTGTGAATCAGGCCTTCATGGTAGAATATCTGCTAGAAAACCACTGCTAAGGACAGGCAACAAGCAGAAGAGACTTGTTTGGGCTAAAGAACACAAGGAATGGACATTAGACCAGTGGAAATCTGTGCTTTGGTCTGATGAGTCCAAATTTGAGATCTTTGGTTCCAACCACCATGTTTTTGTGCGACGCATGGACTCTACATGCCTGGTTCCCACCGTGAAGCATGGAGGAGGAGGTGTGATGCTGTGGGGGTGCTTTGCTGGTGACACTATTGGGGATTTATTCAAAATTGAAGGCATACTGAACCAGCATGGCTACCACAGCATCTTGCAGCGGCATGCTATTCCATCCGGTTTGCGTTTAGTTGGACCATCATTTATTTTTCAACAGGACAATGACCCCAAACACACATCCAGGCTGTGTAAGGGCTATTTTACCATGAAGGAGAGTGATGGGGTGCTGCGCCAGATGACCTGGCCTCCACAGTCACCGGAACTGAACCCAATCGAGATGGTTTGGGGTGAGCTGGACCGCAGAGTGAAGGAAAAAGGGCCAACAAGTGCTAAGCATCTCTGGGAACTCCTTCAAGACTGTTGGAAGACCATTTCAGGTGACTACCTCTTGAAGCTTATCAAGAGAATGCCAAGAGTGTGAAAAGCAGTAATCAAAGCAAAAAGTGGCTACTTTGAAGAACCTAGAATATGACATATTTTCAGTTGTTTCACACTTTTTTTGTTATGTATATAATTCCACATGTGTTAATTCACAGTTTTGATGCATTCAGTGTGAATCTACAATTTTCATAGTCATGAAAATAAAGAAAACTCTTTGAATGAGAAGGTGTGTCCAAACTTTTGGTCTGTTCTGTATATATATATATATATATATATATATATATATATATACATATATATGAGTTTCACTTTTTGACTTACCAAAATAAATTAACTCTTCGATTACATTTTAATTCATTGAGCTGCATCGGCACAATTAATACCTATTCATAGTATAGCAAAAAGAAAACTTTGGCTTATGATCTTTCCTGATTACATATTGCTCAGACAGTATACAGGACCTTAGCTAAGGCTTCATTGTTAGAGGCTAAAACAAACTGTGTGTATTCAGATACTACAGTCATGTATTAGTCTACTCTCTATGAAAATTAAAAGAATATCTTTAGCCAACAAAATGACCACCTAAACATATTTTACAGGCAAAAGTTTATCTTTAAAAAGATTAAAAGGTTAGCTGCTAAAATTCAAAATTCACACACAAATATTCTAAACTATAATTACCACTGAGTATCAGAAAGGGATTTTGGAATTACAGAAGAAGCAGAAAATAAATTGCAAGTTGTGCTAATGATAATTAAAGAAGCCATTGTCTAATTAAATAGAAAACATCGGCAAAGTATAGAGAAGAAAGCAGGATTTACTGATGTCTGTTCCATATTTATTAAAGTGGAGGATACAATAATTAGTGATTTTATCTTGGTAGTCTCTCCGAGAACACCAAGAACAGATGACATTTCTGTGATTTCTGTTTCCCACAATCCTTAGGGCTCCTAAGGGAGCAATGTCAATTACACCACCATAAATGCAAATGGCATTTTAAAGACTTTCTGTTATATGCCAGGAATGTTAATATTCAAAAAAGATACAAACAGTCAGTACGATGTTTCCAAAACCTCCTTAACCCATCATGTCTCTTTATTCAGCTGCTACTAATCCTATCATTACTTTGTGACAGACTGCTGGTCACCCACTTTGCCTGTCAATCAAAATCACCCACTAAAAACAAACCATTTTCTGAAGCCACCAAGTGTGGAATTAATTTTTCACAGTAAAAAGCTAAACTTTTGACTATACAGAGTGATTATGACTATAGTCAGCTGGCTTTCTTGCTTCATGGGTTATTCTTATTAAGATAAAATGTTTCCCGAAAGCAGCTTAAATACTTATCAATATAACAAGTCTGTGGAAAAAATATGAAATGCAGAAGGGTAAAAGCTGAAATAATCCAGGTGTGGCTTTTCCCATTTTAGATGTGTGCTGCAGCTCATGAATAATATTCACTTATAAATAAGACAGGGGTGAATGCATACTGTGTCTCCTGTCTAGAGTCTGAAAAAAATCAATCCATTTTCCATATACTGTCTGTAGCAAAGTTTAATAACTGCTATGGGGAAAAGAATGTAGCCCAATATCTTTTGGGAGGGGGGGGGGGGCAGACATCTTGCCTGAACAGCAGTTCCTGAAATTTGATTTAGGCCACTTTCAGGGTAGTTGCACATGTATGGTTTTTAGAGGTTTTTTGGGCTTCTAAAAGACTCTTGAATTTTAGGGTCACACAATGTTCCATTTTTTCATCCTTTTTCAATATAGTGAAGCCTAGTGGAAAATACTTGAAAAACACCACACCCAGAGCATGCTCTGATTTAAAAAACATGGACAAAAAAATGCTTGTTTGTAAAGGTGTGTGTTTTCTTACAAATTAGACTCCACCGACAGTCCTTGCTCCTAAAGTTAAATCTACGCCAACTAGATGCTGGTGTAGATTTAAGTCTTTCGCACAAGAAAACTGGCCCCCTTTTTGGGAAAGTGTCGAGGGCGAAGCAACAACTTAAAAACCTACATTTAGGCGCAATGGCATTTAATAAGTTGTTTTTATGTTAAAAAAAAACTGGTGTGAAGGAATAATAAATCTCCCCTAAGACTTGGAGGAACTTCAAATGAATAAAATGAATAAAAGTTAAATTCAATAGTAAGCAAAACTTAATTCACACATGGCGATATTTTATGCCACAGGCCAATTCGCTTAGCATGAGGATTTTGATGCAGATTTGCCACATACTTGCTGTAACTTTGACTGTTACTATGCATTACTGTGACTATTCCATGGACAGAGTCTAAGGCACAAAACAATCTCTGTCTACAGGCTCATAAGATGCAAATGTGGTGTTGGCAATTGTATATTGTCTGATTTAAATTCAATGTTGAATACCTTGTTCAGCCCATGCCAATTCTACGGACATAAGTAAATGAAACACCTCTTCTCTGCATGTTCTGTGTATGATTTAGGGATTTTTTGATAGTGAGTCAAAAAAAATATACTATTTACAAGAATTTCAATATCACATTTCACACTTTTTAATGCATTTTATATTATGATCCATATGTACAAAAGCCTGGTGAATGAGCCCAAATGCTTTTGAGTTTGATTAAAATCTTTCATAGTTCAAAAATTGCCCATCATTTTCCTTCATCATCTATTTGCTAGCCATATAAAACAGCGAATTATGTTATAACGGTCTATTTAATGCATCGCCTAATCTCCAGAATTTGCCTCATTTCTTTTACAATTACATATTGTTGAAAGTAGTTTTAGTTGGGAATTAATACAATTTTAGAGGATTTATGCAGGATTGTATACAAAAGATGCTAAATCACCACTGCAGTGATTTGTGAAGTAGGTAATTAAAATGTGTTTTGATGAGCATGGTTGAATCTGTAGTCTCCTGAGTTAATGTGCAGGATTTATTGAAAAGTTTTATCTTTAAATTTACTGAAACAAAATTGTTAGAAAGAAGTGATAAAATGTGCAATACCACAACCACAAAATGTGATGTTTTAAGTATGAATGTATGATTATTGTTTTGTTTTTTTACAGAAATCGGCACATTTATAGTCATACAACTGTAACAGCAAATAGGTTCTTTCAACGGGGCCTTCATTGTGAGAGACACTGTGATGATCTGCTCTTTAGAGAAGTCAGCCAAATAGTAAGGCTCCATTCATACGACCAATGTGCCTCCAATGTGCATTTATGCCTTTTTCTCTGTTCCACAGTCCCGCAAAAAAGATACAACATGTCCTATTCTTGTCCGTTTTGTAGACAAAAATAGGTCTGGAAGAAAAAAACCTTATGTTGCATCATCCATATTTTTGCAGACCGCAAAATACATACGGTCATGTGAATGCACCCTAATTCAGAAGAATGGAAGTGTATGTCATATATGGACCTTGTAAGATTGACAGAGCAATGGTTGCCACTTCATAATGTCTCTAGTAATTTAAAATGTATTTTTGCAAATGCCAGAAGTCTAGCTAGCAAAATGGGGGAGCTGGAGGCTATGGTACGAGAGGAACACATAGATGTAGTTGGTGTGGCTGAGACATGGTTGGACTCTTTGCATGACTGGGCTGTTAATAATAAGGGTTTTACACTATTTAGGAAAGACAGGGTCAATAGAAAAGGCGGTATCGTGTGCCTGTATGTGAGGAGTGATATGAAGGTGAGTGTGAAACAGGCAATTGTGGGTGAGAATGTTGAAACCTTATGGATGAAAGTTCAAAAGGATATAAACACTAAAAAATAATGCTTGGTGTAATCTATAGACCCCCTAACATCACAGAGGAGATAGAAGCTCAATTGCGTAACCAAATAGAGCGGACGGCACAGGCTGGTACAGTGGTCATAATGGGAGATTTTAACTTCCCAGACATTGACTGGGGTCATAATTCTGCCTCAACTTGCTGCAGGACCACTTTATGGGCCAGTTTGTAGAAGCTCCCACTAGGGGCGATGTTCTGTTGGATCTGGTAATTTCTAATGATCCAGAGCTTGTTGGAAATGTTACTGTTCGAGAAACACTAGGTAATAGTGACTACAATATAATTATATTCCCCCTGAACTATGAAAAGCTAACTCTGTCTGGCAGAGCAAAAACACTGAATTATAAAAGGGCTAATTTCCCTGGGTTAAGGGCATTCAGGGAATAGACTGGGAGCAGCTACTGTCACATAATAATACAGAGGATAAATGAGATCCCTATAGGTAACAAGTGTAAACGGCTAAAATTAAACCCCACATGGCTTACAGCTACTGTAAAAAGGGCAATAAATGACAAAAAAGGGCATTTCAAAAATACAAATCTGAAGGGTCAGATGTAGTCTCTGTAAAATGGAGATAAAATTTGTAAAAATACAAACAGCAGGTGGCAAAAGAGAGCAAAACAAATCCCCAATTTAAAATATATATATATATATATATATATATATAAATGCTAAAAAAAAAAACGATCACATAGATCCCCTAAATAATGGTAAAGGGGGGTTAGTCACTGAAGATAAGGAAAAGGCAGAGTTACCAAATGTTTTTTTTTTAGCTCTGCATATACAAAAGAAGAGAAAGGAGCTGATATCTGTGGTGCTGGGGCTGTTAGTGCCATGGATTTAAGGCGGGCTGCTGCCATGGGGCCATTTAAATAACAGTTTGGTTGTGACGCCAGTTGCATTTCGGCAAGGAGGGAATGAGTCCCCCTAAGTAGGTGGTGATGATGAAACCAAGGTGTAGGAATGCAAGAGTGGTGTAAGGGTAGCCTATAATGTCCCTTTAGGAGGTGTGGCTGTGCACATGTCACAGTGCTCCTATATGGATATCCTGGAACCCCAGGTGCAGTCATCCGAAGAAGTGCAAGGGTTAGTTGATGAAGAAATGAATTGAGTCCAGACTTGTGTTGGAACCTATAACAGCTTTATTTGCATAAACTTTCATCAGGAAACAGTCTTCAAACTTTGTCTTGGTTACCAGCAGGCTTTGGCTTAAATTCTGGCAGGCAAACACACTTGGCACTGGTACATCTGAAACTTTTTAGCTCTGCTGTGCTAACAGGATTAAATAAAAACGTTTCCTTTCTTTCTGCTGTACTTAGCTTGGCAGTCTGACTCTGTATTTGTCTCTCTATCTTTATCTTTATCCATGGAACCTTTCCAACTGGCCTCTGAGGCTTTCTGCTTCTTCCTCTTGTTCCACTAGAACTGATGGTGCTCTGCTGGCTGGGAAACAACATCCCCTTTGGACTCACTTCTGCAGGGCTTGTCCAGCAGGGATGAGGACCTGCTTCCTTCTCCAAGGAGGGGGTAAGCTAGACTGACTTTCACTAACTAAACTCCTTCCTTTGTAGATAGGGCTAGAATGAAAAGGCCTCCATTCTAGGCAAAATAGCTCTGCCATTGATGCCGCCACCAGGCACATTACATGTTAACAAAATCAGAAATACAAATACACAATGTGCAGGACCTGGAAATAAATACACATGCTGACATTAAATCAATCATAAAAGATTGTAGAGGAGCGTAAAAGGTGGAAATGCACCTCTGGGGTGTTACATTAGTACATCCAGTAAAATACTCAACTGTTCATATGGTCCAAGCTAAGTTAAATGAGGTAAATGTGTACAAGGCCCTGGGTCCAGATGAATTACACCCAAGAGTTCTTAAAGAGCTCAGTTCCGTCATTGCTGTGCCCCTGTTTATAATTTTTTAAGATTATCTAGGTACTGGTACAGTGCCAAATGATTGGCACAAGGCAAATGTGGTGCCCATAATAAAAAAAGGATCTAGGTCATCAACAGGTAATCATAGACCAGTTAGTTTAACTTCTGTGTTAAGAAACATTTTTGAAGGTCTCTTAAGAGACTATATACAGGAGTATGTTACTGTAAATAATATCATAAGTGATAACCAACATGGGTTTACCAAGGACAGAAGTTGTCAGACTAACTTGATTTGTTTTTTATGACGAGGTGAGTAGTAGCCTGGACAGAAGATAGGCTGTAGATGTAGTGTTTCTGGATTTTGCAAAGGCTTTTGATACTGTCCTTCATGGACATTTAATAGATATAGTAAGGTCTATAGGCTTGGAAAGTATAGTCTGTAATTGGTTTGAAAACTGGCTGAAGGACCATGTCTAGAGAGTTGTGGGCAATGAGTCCTATTCAGAATGGTCCTGGGTTATAAGTGGTGTGCCCCAAGGTTCAGTTTCTGGGCCCTCTATTATTTAATTTATTTATTAATTATATAGAGAATGGGATTAATAGCACCATTTCTATTTTTGCAGATTACACTAAGCTATGTAGTACTGTAAAGTCTATGGAAGATGTCCATAAAATACAAGCTGACTTGTTTGGGCATCAACTTGGCAAACAAGGTTCAATGTGGATAAATGTAAAGTTATGAATCTTGGTAGTAATAATCTCTGTCCTATGTTCTAGGGGATGTAACACTGGGAGAATCACTTGCAGAGAAGGACTTGGCTGTCTTTGTAGATGGTAGATTAAATAACAGCATACAATGTTGATCAGCTGTTTCTAAGGCCACCAGGAAACTGTCATACATTAAACGAGGCATAGACTCGCGGGGCAGGGATGTAATACTACCACTCTACAAAGAGTTGGTGCGGCCTCATCTGGAATATGCAGTTCAGTTGTGGGCACCAGTCCATAAAAAGGATGCACAACAGCTGGAAAAAGTACAGAGGAGAGCAACTAAACTGATAAGGGACATGGAGGGTCTTAGCTATGAAGAAAGATTAAAATAATTAAATTTATTTAGTCTTGAGAAGAGACGTCTAAGGGGGGGACATGATTAACCTATACAAATATATAAATGGGCCATACTAAAAATACGGTGAAAAAAGTCCATGTCAAATGCCCTCAAAAGACAAGGGGGCACTGCCTCCAACTGGAGAAGAAAAAGTTCAGTTTCCAGAAGCCTAAAAACTTCTTTACTGTAAGAACTGTGAATCTGTGGAATAGACTTCCTCAGGACGTGGTCACAGCAGGAACAGTGGACAGTTTACAGTTTTAAAAAGGGTTTAGATGAATTCTTAAAAGTAAATGACATTAATGCTTATGAAAACGTGTAGAAATCTGAGTCTCACATCCTTCTGGGATTCGCGTCCCTACACATCCCTTAGTTGAACTTGATGGACTTGTGTCTTTTTTTAACTGTATTAGCTATGTAACTATGAGATATAATTACCATTTTTGCCACACATAAAAACTATAAAGCATATTTCTAGGTTTGAACACCATTTTACAAATTCAATTAACCCCTTAAAGGCCAGACATTTGCATTTTGATTTTTCATTCCAAGAGCCATGACTTTTTTAATTCTCATTCATATAGCCATATGAGGGTTTATTTTTTTCATGGCACCATTTAATTTTCCATGTCATGTATTAAAAAACGGGGAAAAAAATGTTGTGGGGTGAAATTAAAGAACAAAATAAGTTTTAGGCTTTAATATTTGGGTGTTCACTGTGCTCTAAAAATGACTTGACATGCTTATTCTTCGGGTCAATAAGATTATGGTGATACCAAATTTGTATGGTTTCTTTTTTGTTTTACTACATTTAAAAAAGTTAAAACCCATTGCATCGCCATTTTCTGACAGCCATTGCTTTTTTATATTTCTGTCTACAGTGCTGTATGCAGGCTTTTTCGCTGGATAAATTGTAGTTTTTATTGGTACCATTTTCAGGGTACATAAGACCTGCTGATAGCCGTTATTCAATTTTTGTAGGGACAAGGTGACAAAAAATGGCAAATCATATGTTTTTATTCTATATTTGTATTTTAATAGTTCAGAAATTTTAAGGCGCGGCGATACAAGTTGTCTATTTTTTATTGTTTACTTTTATGGCCTTTTTAAACAATTATTTTTAGTCCCCCTTAGGGGGCTAGACCCTGTGATCTTTAGAAATTCTGGCTCTGGAAAAAAAAATTGGCCCCATGTTGTGGATGGGTCCAAAATGATAGAAGGTGGGGTAACACAAGTAGGCAGGGACAACAGAAAGTGGAGCCAGCAATTGCATAGTGCAGCACAATACTGCCCCATCAGAAGCAAATACTACAGTGCAGCACAATATACTGCTACCCTGGCCACAGTAGTTAACTGTCCTGAGGACAGCAATACAGTTGAATTAAGAAAGGTACCTGTGGCAGCTGGACAGGTACATAAATACCTTATGCTCCTAGCATTTATTAATGCTGAGAGCATCAGATCAGCCAGCAGCTGTGAAGGGTCTTGAGCTGCCCTCTGAGCATTTGCCCACTGGGAATGTCTCTGTAGGGTCTATTGCCAATCCACCCCTGATTGTGTTCTATGGGATTCTAACACTCTTCCTGCAGAGCCGTGTCTCATGCGTGACTTTACAGGCAGTTATCCATAACAGGCCCGGGAACCTTCAAGGCTGTCATGGTAACCGATCTGAGCCCCACAATTTTTCTGCAGGGTCTCTGACCAGAAGGCAGGGGGATCCCCTCTCTCTGCCTTACCACTCAGATACTGCCATTACCATTAAAGGCGGCATTTGAGAGGTTAAATGATTGTGTTCGGAGTCATCACTAATCCCGGTCTTTGTAGTTGGGCGCCTTATATATCTTATAGTCAGCACCAGTCATGTATGGAGCAGGCTCAGTGCAGCAGCCCACTCTATACAGCTCTTAGCACTTAATGACATACAAGTACGGGATTATGCGATAAAGAGTTAAGGTACATAAAAACATTAGTTAATGTAAGCACATTGCTCTAAGAGGATCAGTACAGGGGTCACTAACTGCTGCACTCCCTAGCTACAAAAGTTTCTAGTGAACAATGATTGCATCTATATATATAAGCTGCCTCTTTCAAAAGGTATACATAAAGGAGATCACATGCTTACTTTTTTCCAAAACCAACACCACCCGTCAGCAAATTGTAAATGATGTTACTTCTCGGCACAATTAAAGGGGTTGTCTCACTACAGCAAATAGCATTTGTCAAGTAAAGTTAATACAAGGCACTTACTAATGTATTGTGATTGTCCATATTGCCTCCTTTGCTGGTTTGATTAATTTTCCATCACATTTGTAACAAAAGCCCTCTATTTGTCTGTTGATATGATTGAGTTACATACAGTTTCTGACCTAATTATCTTCCAGGCAGAGGGGAGGCATTGTGTGTCCTGTATGGGGTTTTACTGTCTGGAGATGATTGGGTTACATACAGCATCTGACCTAATTATCTTTCAGGCAGAGGGAGGCATTGTGTGGGAGTGTCCCGGATTGTGTGGCTATTTCCATTGGTCTGTGCGTTTGTCACCCAGCTCCTTGCATGGGGACTTATATATAAGGCCAAGTGTGGTACCAATAAAGGTGAATCTTCCTATCCTCAACTCGCAGCCTCGTCTCGTGTTGTAGGGAACAGCTACAGTTGCAAGAAAAAGTATGTGAACCCTTTGGAATGATATGGATTTCTGCACAAATTGGTCATAAAATGTGATCTGATCTTCATCTAAGTCACAACAACAGACAATCACAGTCTGCTTAAACTAATAACATACAAAGAATTAAATGTTAGGCTACTTTCACACTTGCGTTTTTCTTTTCCGGCATAGAGTTCCGTCACAAGGGCTCTATACCGGAAAATAACTGATCAGTTTTATCCCCATGCATTCTGAATGGAGAGTAATCCGTTCAGTTTGCATCAGGATGTCTTCAGTTCAGTCGTTTTGACTGATCAGGCAAAAGATAAAAGCGCAGCATGCTACGGTTTTCTCTCCGGCAAAAAAAACTGAAGACTTGCCTGAACGCCGGATCCGGCATTTTTTCCCATAGAAATGTATTAGCGCCGGATCCGGCATTCAGAATACCAGAATGCCGGATCCGTCGTTCCGGCATGCGCATATCGGTAAAAATGTGAAAAAATGTACAAGACGGATCCGTCGGTCCGCATGACAAGCGGAGAGACGGATCCGTCCTTGCAATGCATTTGTGAGACGGATCCGCATCCGGATCCGTCTCACAAATGCTTTCAGTCAGCGGCAGATCAGCGGATCTGGCGGGCAGTTCCGACGACGGAACTGCCCGCCGGATCACACTGCCGCAAGTGTGAAAGTACCCTTATTCTTTAAAAAAAGTCTAAGTCAAAACGGATCTGTCCTGACTTGCATTGAAAGTCAATGGGGGACGGATCCGTTTTCAACTGCACCATATTGTGTCAGGGAAAACAGATCCGTCCCTATTGACTTACATTGTAAGTCAAGACGGATCCGTTTGGCTCTGCATCGCCAATCGGACACCAAAATGCTGCAAGCAGCGTTTTGGTATCCGCATCCAGAGCGGAATGGAGGCAGAACTGATGCAGTCTGAGCAGATCCCTATCCATTCAGAATGCATTGGGGCTGAACTTGGGGACCGAAGTTTGTGAGATCCCTGAAACAGATCTCACAAACGGAATTCAAAACGCCAGTTTGAAAGTTGCCTAATCATGTTTTTATTGAACACACCATGTAAACATTCACAGTGCAGGTGGAAAAAGTATGTGAACCCTTGGATTTAATAACTGGTTGAACCTCCTTTGGCAGCAATAACTTCAACCAAACATTTCCTGTAGTTGCAGATCAGACGTGCACAACGGTCAGGAGTAATTCTTGACCATTCATCTTTACAGAACTGTTTCAGTTCAGCAATATTCTTGGGATGTCTGGTGTGAATCGCTTTCTTGAGGTCATGCCACAGCATCTCAATCGGGTTGAGGTCAGGACTCTGACTGGGTCACTCCAGAAGGCATATTTTCTTCTGTTTAAGCCATTCTGTTGTTGATTTACTTCTATGCTTTGGGTCGTTGTCCTGTTGCAACACCCATCTTTTGCTGAGCCTCAACTGGTGGACAGATGGCCTTAAGTTCTCCTGCAAAATGTCTTGATTTAAACAACTCAACTTTGGTTTCATCTGCCCACAGAATCTTTTGCCAGTACTGCTGTGGAACATCCAGGTGCTCTTGTGCAAACTGTAAACTTGCAGCAAGTTTTTTTTTTGACAGCAGTGGCTTCCTCTGTGGTATCCTGCCATGAAATCCATTCTTGTTTAGTGTTTTACGTATCGTAGATTCGCTAACAGAGATGTTAGCATATGCCAGAGACTTTTGTAAGTCTTTAGCTGACACTATAGGATTTTTCTTCACCTCATTGAGCAGTCTGCGCTGTGCTCTTGCAGTTATCTTTTCAGGACGGCCACTCCTAGGGAGAGCAGCAGTAGTGCAGAACTTTCTCCATTTATAGACAATTTGTCTTACCGTGGACTGCTGAACAGCAAGGCTTTTGGAGATACTTTTATAACCTTTTCCAGCTTTATGCAAGTCAACAATTCTTAATTGTAGGTCTTCTGAGGCTCTTTTGTGTGAGGCATCATTCACATCAGGCAATGCTTCTTGTGAAAAGCAAACCCAGAACTGGTGTGTATTTTTTATAGGGCAGGGTAGCTGTAACCAACATCTCCAATATCATCTCATTGATTGGACTCCAGTTGGCTGACACCTGACTCCAATTAGCTATTGGAGATGTCATTAGTCTAGGGGTTCACATACTTTTTCCACCTGCACTGTGAATTTTTACATGGTGTGTTTAATAAAACATGGTAACATTTAATTCTTTGTGTGTTTTTAGTTTAAGCAGACTGTGATTGTCTATTGTTGTGACTTAGATGAAGATCAGATCACATTTTATGACCAATTTATGCAGAAATCCATATCATTCCAAAGGGTTGACATACTTTTTCTTGCAACTGTATATTACTACTAGCTCTTGTAGGAGCTGCACAGCTACTGGGAATCACAGCTCGGCCTTGGAAGTCGCTGGAGCAACTCTACAGTGCCACTCTTACTAGGGGAGAAGGAAGTTGCCAATGGTTGATACCGTTACATTGGTGGCAGCAGTGGGATGCTCCTTCTACCCCAGGAGGTGTGCAGGTCGAATGGAAAGCTGATATGAGCTAAGCTAAAAAGGATGCCCTCAAGGATCTACTGGAAAGTCGTGGAGGGAGTGCAAGCAACCGACCTAAGAGGGATTGCAGAGTTACAGCAGCTGGATCGGAATTCTGCCATGGCTGAAACCCCTACCCCATCTGGAGATGAAACGACTTGCATAGTGAGGGAGCAGTTGGCAATCTATGGGCCAAAGCCCTCTGAGGAATGGATTGCACAGATTTTTGCCCCGGTAGCAGCTGAAGTTCGAGAACAGAGGGAATATGAGCTGCAACTAATTATTGCCCAGCGACCCCCAGAGCCACCCCCAGTCATCCTTACTCCGGCCAGCACAGAAAAACAAAAGTACAGTTTGCAGCATTTAAAGAGTACCTGGCGGCAGAGGGAGATATTGACAGCTATTTGGCTGACTTTGAAAGGTAGTGTGTGCTCCACAAGGTACCCCCAGAGGATTGGGTTACCATTCTATTCGGCCAGCTATCCGGGAGCGCAGCAGAAGCCTTTCGGGCCATCCCAGAGGATGAGCTAAAACAATATCACCTTGTCAAAGACACCTTACTTAAACAGTATGCTATAACTCCGGAATCATACCGGCGGAAATTCCAAAATACCAAAAAATGGGCATGTGACACCCACATGGAATGGGCTAACAGGTTACACCGCACCGCTACCCAGTGTATAGATGGTTGCCAGGTTGTATCTGCCAAGGAGGTGCTACAACTTTTTCTCTTGGAGTATTTCTTCTACAATCTACAGCAGGACGTAAGCAACTGGGTAAGAGACCGACTTCCCCACACCATCACAGGCGACTGGACCCAGCGTTATCCCGACCTCATCCTTGAGTGGATCCCCGGGTCCCCATTGTATCCAGACCCTCTCCTCGACCGGAGTTTAGGTCCCCTGTTCTGCCCATGCCCCCTTGTTTTGCTAGTCCTTCCAGGAATAGTTCAGAGTATTCCAAAGTGAAATGTCAACAATGCCGCAAACCCGGGCACCTAGTGGTCAATTGCCCTTTTGGCCCTCCCGATCTTCCTGGAACAACTCACCTGCTGCATAACGTGCCCCGGCTGTCCACTCCGTGGACACGGACACTCACAATGAGGAATATCTGGGGATATTATGAGGCCAATCCCATTCAGGCTAATTCTGGGGATAATAAACAGCAGCACTACAAGAGGTCAAACTCGATGGACAGGTCACCCAAGAATTTACGGGACACCGGGGCTACCATTACACTGGTTCAGAGGCACTTGATTCCAGCCGATAAGCGTACGGGCTAAACCGTAGCTGCTCAAATGGCTGGGGGAGCCATATTTCGCCTGCCTACCGCCGGCGGGCACCTAGACTGGGGAGCCAGATCAGGTGTAGTAAAAGTCGGCATAATGGATCACTTACCTGCAGAAGTCCTTCTGGGCAACGATCTTGGCCCCCTCACTTCTGCCTACGTCCCCACCTCTACAGCAGCTGCACAACCTGTGATAACCAGGGCCCAAGCTAGAACCGAGCAGACCAGTTCACCAGCTCAGGAGACCCAGATAAGACAACACCCGACTGTGACTAAACCCTAGACCTTGATAGCTTAGGACAACCCTGAGGAGTTTGTGATGGAGACTAGAGGGGATCCGTCACTCCATAAATAAACAACAAAGTTTTTATGTGGGGCGCTAATAATGTATATCGGGTCACTGCCAGGTCAGAATCCCTACCAAAAGGGCCAGTTAGTAATCCCCAGCAAGTATTGAAGGGAAATCCTTAGGATTGGGCACAACATTCCTTTGGCTGGACACTTAGGAGTAACCCGTACCTTACACTGGTAACCCAGGCAGATGTACGGACTTACTGCTGAACCTGTTATGTGTGCCAGCGAGTGGGGAAAAGAGGGGATCACTCGAAGGCTAACTTGGTACCCCTGCCAATTATTGAAGATCCCTTCAGCAGGATAGCCATTGACCTTGTGGGACCCCTCGCCAAACCTAGTCCATCCGGTAAGAAGTACATATTTACTGTGGTGGACTATGCTACTCGCTATCCAGAGGCAGTTGCTCTGTCAAACATACAGGCAGACAATGTAGCTACCGCTCTGGTACAGATTTTCTCCTGAGTCGGGTTTCCAAAGGAAATCTTCTCATACAGAGGCACACAATTTACTGCAGAACTGACACAGCAGCTTTGGGGCAGCCTGCCCCCATATAGTAATTTGCCCCACACTGCCCCATACAGTAATTTCCACCACACAGAAATTTCTCCCACACAGAAATTTCCCCCACACAGTAATTTGCCCCACACTGCCCCATATAGTAATTTGCCCCACACTTCCCCCATATAGTAATTTACACCACACTGCCCCCACACAGTAATTTCCCCCACACACTTCCCACCACTACCCCCATATAGTAATTTGCCCCACACAGTAGTTTCCCCCACAATGCCCCATATAGTAATTTGCCCCCTAATAGTAATCCCTCCCATAATTATTGCCCCCACATAATAATCCCTCCCCTAATAATATGCCCCCACATGTCCTCCTCTTGTACCCCAAAGTTGGCACATAAAAAAAAAGAAGATAAATACTCACCTATGTCCAGGCGCTTGCTCGCAGAGGAAGGCGTCCCGGCACAGGTGCGCACGATGACGTCACCGGGTACGCCTGCCCTAGGATTTCACTAACGCATAGGCCTCAGGCTGTATGTATAAATATATCAGGGGACAGTACAGAGATCTATCCCATCAGCTATTTATCCCCAGGACTGTGACGAGGGGACATCCTCTGTGTCTGGAGGAAAGAAGGTTTGTACACAAACATAGAAGAGGATTCTTTACGGTAAGAGCAGTGAAACTCTGGCAAAAAGGTGGTGACGGTGAACTCACTAAAATAGTTCAAGAGGGGCCTGGATATATTTCTGGAATGTAATAATATTACAGGTTATTGTTATTAGATTTTTGGAGAGGTCATTGATCCAGGGAATTATTCTGATTGCCTGAGTCGGGAAACTATTTTTCCTCCTAAAATAAGGAAAATTGGCTTCTACCTCACAAGGTTTTTTGCCTTCCTCTGGATCAACTTGCAGGATAATAGGCTGAACTGGATGGACAGATGTATTTTTTCAGCCTTACAAACTATGTATGTCAGCAAAATAAACATAAAGAAACAATTCAGAATGTATAATTTATTAGTATACATTGTACACACATGGATATAATCATATAAACAAGTACAGTAAGGATACAAATCCAAGGTCTAAAGTTGAACAATTCCTAGTATTAAATCATAATTTCAGATATTGATTTGTTCACTTTGTTCTCTGTGCAAATGTTAGTCTACTACAAACTGGAATTGTGAATGTCAACATGTTTCACTTTTATGTCAGTATTACTTCTTTTTCCAGTAAAGCTGGAAAGAAACTTCCTTCTGATTTACTGCTGAAACCTGGAATCATTAGTACAGTAAATGCAAATTTGCTTGTGGAATCATCACTTATTCTTAATGACAAGTTCAATGGTTACAGTAGCTCTCATACTGCAATTATTGTGTGATATCCTTTGCAGATCTATAAATCATATATAACAAGGTCACTGATTTAGCTAACTGAAGCAGAGGTGACCCCATTAATAGTTAATACTCCCCTGGTGGATTTAAATACTTATTTTATTTATTTTCGCAGTGTTCCAGGGAATATCAGAAGGTTTATTTGAAAATTATCATCTTTTTTTTTATCTATAGTTGTACAACAGAAATCATGTTCATCAGTTCTGTGGCAGATGGACGCTATTTGTGGCATTTACTGATTTGATCTGGATGCTGAACACTTTAGTTTACTTGTTTTTCTAGTTTCTGGGCTGTCATGTTACTGCAATAGTGGTGTACATACATACCACTGTTATCTTATTGGGAGTTCATTTCTTACTTCTGGCCACGTGTGATCTATATTATTCGCTTTCTATACCTTTGAACACCTTTGTGCCTGTTAGCTTTAAGTATTGAGATCCTTGCTGAGCATGTCCAGGCTACAAGGCAATATTTGGTGCCAGGGGCGTAGCTATGGGCTCATGGGCCCTGGTGCTAGAGTTCAGCTTGGGCCTCCCCTTCCCTCAGTGCTTTGTGGCCAGGGGCAGGGAAGCACATAGCCTTCGTGCTGCCTGAGGCAAAAACCTCATCCTCACCCCTGACATGCCAAATTTAACCCCTTCCCTTCAGCCAACTTGACCAGCATGCACTTTCTATAATGCCAGTGTCTTTTTATGTGGCACAAGGGTCTTTGGGCCCCTTCAGGCTCCTAGGCCTGGTAGGGACTGCTACCTCTGCACCCCCTATAGCTACGCCCCTGTTTGGTGCCCATATCACCAATCTGGTTGAACCTTTTAGTTTCACAGTAAGCTCATAAAAGTGAAATGTTAAATCTGATTTATAACTATTCACATATAAGCCAGTTTTGGAAAATCAAGACATCATTGTTATTTTCAAAACTTTAAATAGGTTATACCCTCCCCTCCTCTTGGTCAGACCTTCAAATGGAAGAATACAGTATTTAGTAGCTTCCTGGCACTGGCTTCCCACTCTTTCTCACCCTGTCCCTGGCTTCTCCTCTGTGCTCCCAGACTATACATTTCTGTTTTGATGCAGATACAGCCACCCACTAGCTGCAGCTGTGTCAAAATGTTAAGAGCTGGATAAAATTGGAAAAAATATATATACATTTTTACACAGAACCTTCATACCCCAAAGGTTTCATTTTCTGCCAGAAAAGTGCCACAAGTTGTATAATAAATTAAACTCATAGTGTGCGAAACTATTACACAGGCAGATTCATTTATTTTATTGAGATACATCACCGCTGTAGCCAGTTATTGGCTACAGCAGTCACATGACCTATATCCAACAGGATGTTGATGCGTGGACATTGGTGGGGCCTTGGCGGAGCTAGACATCAGAGGCAGGGATCAGGTACGTACAATTGCCACAGTGGGTCTCTCCATGCTCATTAGTTCAGTAGGACTGTGGAGTGTTGAATACAGTGTTCCCGGTGCTGCACTTTGTGCTGTGACCTTTGTGCTGTGACTTCACACTGCGCAATATCGAGTTACAGCACAACGTGGCATGAAGAGCAGAAAAAACACTAGATTTCAGAAGCAGCGACGGCACAGGAGAGACGAGTTGATTTTATAAATCTTTTTTGTCTGATGTGAGATTTGATTAACATTGGGGGCCTGGGGTATAATTAACATTGGAGGTCTGATCTGAGATCTTATTGGGGTCTGACTAACATTGTGGGTCTGATCTGAGGTCTGATTTGGGGGTCTGACTAACATTGGGGGTCTGATCTGAGGTCTGATTGGGGGCTCTGAGCTGGGGTCTAATTAACATTGGGGGTCTGCTCTTAGGTCTGATTGGGGTTTGATTAACATTGAGAGTCTGATCTGATGTCTGATTTGGGGTTTGATTAACATTGGGTATCTGAGCTATGGTCTAATTAGCATTGGGGTCTGATTTGAGATCCAGTGGCGCAGATGGGGGGGGGGGGTGCAAAATTGCAGGGGGTGCAAGGCAGCAAGCACTTTAATGAGGGCCACAGGAGCCTATGGCTCCCATCCCTACGTTCTTCCTCATAGGCTTCAGTCTAGGCTAGTGGCCTGAAGCCTATGAGGCGGTACAGCGACCGTAGTGACTAGAATGCAGTTACTCCTGGCAGGTATGATGTTAGGGGAAGAGGCGGAGTCTCATCATCCAGGGGGAGGGGCCTCAATATTTGCAGGAGATTCTACAGAGCATGTTGTTGGAGAGAGGAGGAAAGGCTGCAGGTCAGTGTGTGGAGGAGAATATTGACTGGTATGTTTATTTGGGGGGCTTTTTGCATGGGCTGAAGGGAGGAGGAATAAAAAAACTCTTGAATAGAGAAACTTTTTGGATGCATGAATTAGGCACCTGTGTCCCAAGGGGTCTAAATAAGAGATATGATTTGATTTTACAATATTAATGAGAGTTACCCCTAACAATTGCCATTTTTTCTCATAAAGAAAAACTGTTATTCTATTGTATTTATTGTATATGTTGTTTTTTTTCTGTAGGTGAAGGGTTAATGAGTGTGGTGAATGTCCAACCGCCTACTACCGGTGAGCCTGCTTAGCCTCCCGATGTTTGATGGGAGTCAGGAGGTTTTATATAGAGTGACATTTGTAGAGCACATTTGTCATGAGTAAGGACTGTAATCTGTGAGACCGAAACACATAGACTGTGTACTACTGTCCTGTGTATGGGGAAAAAAAATTAACCACTGGAATAAAGAAAATTGGATTTTCGAAACTGGACCTTTCCATTTTTTCTTCATATTACAAGGAATAATCCTTGTACTGGAGACTGTAGGTTAGAGGGGTCTAAAGAGAGGGTAGCGGGGGTGATATTATTTACATGGGACTGTATGCTGGAGGAGCTGAAGGCGGGGGATGATATTATTTGACATGGGACTGTATGTTGGAGGGGCTGAAGGCAGGAAGAGTGGTGAATTTTACATGGGACTGTTTGCAAGAAGGGCTAGAAGGCAGGGGGAGTGATGTAGCTTATAGGACCGTTTGCTGGAGGGGCTGAAAGCCAGCAGTGAAGAGAGGGATGGTGATATTATTTACATGGGCTGTATGCCAGAGGGACTGAAGGCGGGGGAGTTTAGTATTTTACATGGGACTGTATGTTAGAGGGGCTGAAGGCAGGGAGTAATGTATTTTACATGGGACTGTATGCTGGACGGGCTAAGTCAGGGAAGTGATGTGTCATACATGGGACTGTATGCTGGAGGGGCTGATGGCAGAGGGGGGTTGTATATTACATGGGGCTATGTGCTGGAGAGGCTGAAGGCAGGAGAGTGATGTTTCTTACATGGGACTGTATGCTGGAGGAGCTGAAGGCAGGGGGAGTGATGTATTTTACATGGGACTGTATGCTGGAGGGGCTGAAGGCAGGGGGAGTGATGTATGTTACATGAGACTGTATGCTGGAGGGGCTAAAGGCAGGACGAGTGATGCATTTTACATGGGACTGTTAGCAAGAAGGGCTGGAACGCAGGGGTGTTATGTGTCTTACATGGGACTGTATGCTGAGGGGCTGAAGGCGGGGAGTGATGTGTCTTACATGGGACTGTATGCTGGTGGGGCTGAAGGCGTTAATGTTTTCCGGTATTGAGATCCGTCATAGAGTCTCTATACCAGATAAAACGCTTCCGTTTTGTCCCCATTCATTGTCAATGGGGACAAAATGTAACTGACCAAAATGGAATGCTCCAAAATGCATTCCATTTCGTTCTAATACCGGAGATGCGGAGCAAGATTGATTCGTCCTGAGATGCGGAGCAAGATGGATTCGTCATGACCCACAATACAGGTCTATGGGGACGGATCCGTTTTCTCTGACACAATAGAAAACGCATCTGTCCCCCATTGACTTTCAATGGAGTTCATCACAGATCCGTCTTGGCCATGTTAAAGATAATACAATCAGATCAGTTTATAACGGATGCAGATGGTTGTCAGTTATCAGTAACGGAAGTGTTTTTGCTGAACCCTGCCGGATCCAGCAAAAATGCTAGTGTGAAAGTAGCCTTACATGCTAGAAGTGTATAGCCCTCTGTGGGCATCTTTAAAGGGAATCTATCCCCATGATTTTGAAGTATGATCTTCAGTACTTTATGAATAGTACTGTGAAGAAGTCCAGGTGACTATAAACATGCGTGTAGGGACTAGGCAGGAAAGAGCTTTATAGGGCGCATTAATTCCAGGGTTAGGTTCCTGACTGTGCCTGGTCACAGGGGCCTGTAATCAGGTCACCTAGGCCAGTATAAGTTCCCTAGGGCATCACTAGGGCTAGAAAGCCTAGCGTCCCTAACCCTGTGTTTGGCAACTGCCTCTAGCAACAGTGTACGTTCATCATCTAACACTGGTGAGGCAATCGCTGTACTAAGGAGCATCTCATCAGAGTGGTAGGACCACCTGGTTACCTTTTTTTGGTGCCGCCAAGCACCTATTGTTACCTAAGTGTGTTCTGGTCACCGAGTGCCACAACTATTTGTGGGGTGACCTTCCGTGCTGCTCCCCCTTTTTTTTTGTATCTTCTATGTTGTTATCCATTTATCTTGGGGCCAATTTTCTATGAATAGATTATTAAAAGTTAAGTTTTAAATTGATCACTTATCTCAGTTTTCTGTATGACTTAGGTGGTCTAGCTCTAATCTGTTATCTATATTGTTATATACACATTATAACCATACCATTATGTCATCTGGGTGTTTATTCACTGTTCTGGAAAAGCAATTTTATTCCTATGAAAAATATCTCCCAAGTGCCCAGCTGGACGGGCTTTTTTTTTCAAACTGCCCAAGCCCCCTGCCCTTCCTTCAGTCTGCTCCTCCCCTAACCTCCTAAGGCTTCCTCCCCTGGATTGCTGTGATGTCAGGCGAGAGCGGTTGCAGCCTTGGGAGATTAGGGGAGAGGCAGACAGCGGGATTGGGCACTTTGGACCATACCTGGATATTTAATAAATACCCAGATGACATAAAGGTATGGTTATAATTAGAGATTAGCAAATAATTGAAAAAATGTATACGGCTTCTTCGTGGAATTTTACAAATAAAATTTGCTTTGTCACAAAGCGTATTTCTTTGTAAGTAGTGGGAGCAATGACAGGGAGCGGCGATTTCGCCACTCCCCGTCATTGCACCCCACAGATGCCTCGTTCATAGCTGATTGCGGCATCTTGCTTTGAAGATCTAGTGTGAAATCTCGCACGGCCTGTGATGACGCGTGGGATTTCGTACGAGATCTTTAAGCAAGATGGCAGTGGCCTGCCCTTCGCAAGCAAATGAAGCTGGTAATTTTTTTTTTTATTCATTAGTTTTTTACACTATTTCAGGTTAAATTGATTCGCTACCAAGAAGCACAAGGAAATTTGGCTTCACAGCGCATCAAATTTATCCTGAAATTCGAAGCCTAATTTCCTTGCGCTTCGTGGTAGCTAATCAATTTAACCTGAAATAATGTAAGAAAACAAAAAAAAAACATATTTACCTGATCCATTTGCTCGCAAAAGCCATCTTGCTTGAAGGTCTCGTACTAAATCCCATGCGTCCTCATAGGCCACACAAGATTTTGCACCAGATCTTCCAGCAAGATGGAGTCAAACTAGTTATAATGATTTTACAACATTCTGATGGCCATTGTAGTTATATTAGTGACATTTATATGATAGACTCCCTTTAAGGTTTGATTCCTACTTGGTTTCAGTTCCTGACCTCTACCTTCACCTTTATCAGGAGATTTTAATTTCTTGATACAAATTTATTAAAGTGTTTACACCACTTTTATTACATAAAAAAGTCACAAATTATGGTGCACTTAATATTTTCAACATTATTTGAGACTTTTAGAGCTTCTAGCCATGTTTGAAAAGTTGAGAAAAGGGGGACAGCACTTGCTATAATTTACACCAGAAAGCGTCATAAATTATAGTTCAATTCTACACCAGCTCATAGTTAGCGTAGGCTTCAGTTTCTGATTCTTATTAAATTGGTGAATCTTACTCTAGCAGTCTTTTCACTAGGACCAGCTTATGAAATACAGAACAGTTACAGTATAACTTAAAGTGCAAAGTCTATACCAGGGCCCTTGACCACCCTGTTCTATTTACAGTATTGGTGTTCTTTAAATTTGTGGGAAAGGGGCCATCTGGCCCCATAAGATAATAGGGCCTAAGTGTGACTGAACGTTTGAACCCTTATTTTGCATAAATACTTTATTTATTTAAAAAAATACACATATATATATATATATATATATATATATATATATATATATATACAGTACAGACCAAAAGTTTGGACACACCTTCTCATTCAAAGAGTTTTCTTTATTTTCATGACTATGAAAATTGTAGGTTCACACTGAAGGCATCAAAACTATAAATTAACACATGTGGAATTATATATATAACAAAGAAGTGTGAAACAACTGAAAATATGTCATATTCTAGGTTCTTCAAAGTAGCCACCTTTTGCTTTGATTACTGCTTTGCACACTCTTGGCATTCTCTTGATGAGCTTCAAGAGGTAGTCACCTGAAATAGTTTTCACTTCACAGGTGTGCCCTGTCAAGTTTAATAAGTGGGATTTCTTGCCTTATAAATGGGGTTGGGACCATCAGTTGCGTTGTGGAGAAGTCAGGTGGATACACAGCTGATAGTCCTACTGAATAGGTGGCTAGAATTTGTATTATGGCAAGAAAAAAGCAGCTAAGTAAAGAAAAACGAGTGGCCATCATTACTTTAAGAAATGAAGGTCAGTCAGTCCGAATAATTGGGAAAACTTTGAAAGTGTCCCCAAGTGCAGTCACAAAAACCATCAAGCGCAGCAAAGAAACTGGCTCACATGCGGACCGCCCCAGGAAAGGAAGACCAAGAGTCACCTCTGCTAAGTTCATCTGAGTCACCGGCCTCAGAAATCGCAGGTTAACAGCAGCTCAGATTAGAGACAATGTCCATGCCACACAGAGTTCTAGCAGCAGACACATCTCTAGAACAACTGTTAAGAGGAGACTGTGTGAATCAGGCCTTCATGATAGAATATCTTCTAGGAAACCACTGCTAAGGACAGGTAACAAGCAGAAGAGACTTGTTTGGGCTAAAGAACACAAGGAATGGACATTATACCAGTGGAAATCTGTGCTTTGGTCTGATGAGTCCAAATTTGAGATCTTTGGTTCCAACCACCGTGTCTTTGTGCGACGCAGAAAAGGTGAACGGATGGACTCTACATGCCTGGTTCCCACCGTGAAGCATGGAGGAGGAGGTGTGATGGTGTGGGGGTGCTTTGCTGGTGACACTGTTGGGGATTTATTCAAAATTGAAGGCTTACTGAACCAGCATGGCTACCACAGCATCTTGCATGCTATTCCATCCGGTTTGCGTTTAGTTGGACCATAATTTATTTTTCAACAGGACAATGACCCCGAACACACCTCCAGGCTGTGTAAGGGCTATTTGACCATAAAGGAGAGTGATGGGGTGCTGCGCCAGATGACCTGGCCTCCACAGTCACCGGACCTAAACCCAATTGAGATGGTTTGGGGTGAGCTGGACCGCAGAGTGAAGGCAAAAGGGCCAACAAGTGCTAAGCATGTCTGGGAACTCCTTCAAGACTGTTGGAAGACCATTTCAAGCTCATCAAGAGAATGCCAAGAGTGTGCAAAGCAGTAATCAAAGCAGAAGGTGGCTACTTTGAAGAACCTAGAATATGACATATTTTCAGTTGTTTCACACTTTTTTGTTATGTATATAATTCCACATGTGTTAATTCATAGTTTTGATGCCTTCAGTGTGAATCTACATTTTTTATAGTCATGAAAATAAAGAAAACTCTTTGAATGAGAAGGTGTGTCCAAACTTTTGGTCTGTACTGTATATATATTAGCTCACGGGACGGGATTAGCTCACGGGACCACCGTCTCCTGGGATAGACGGGCGCTATGGGCACATAAAACACAGTCCAGTCCAAGCAAGTATGGTGCTACTGGCCTCAGCCAATTTTATTGACTTTTGCAGAAAAATAAATATTGAACAAAACAGTTCAAAACAAATGAAATACCTGGCCGTCTGGCCACTACGTCTAAACAGGCTGTAGTCCCTAACTGCATGAAACTGAGCCTTGTGCCCAGCTCCATCAACAAAACACACTGTTGTTTTTCACTCACCCAGCAGGGTTCTTCCCAGGAGCAGAGAGAGCTCAGCTAGTGAGCTGTTTGCCCTTTTATAGCACACTCAGGTTCCAAGGTGATTAGCCACAGTTACCTGAATACCTGGAGTGGCTAATTGGAGCAGGAACCCACCCAACTCTCCCTGCTCCAAGCAGCCAGGCCCTTCTAACCAGGTTTTTAACAAAACCCTTGCAAAGAGAAAACCTAGTTATCCTTGCTGTCAATTCCCTGGCTGCTTTTTAGAACGTATAAGATAGGAACCTAGGTGAAATGTAGACTCCTTCTAACATTTTTCCCCTGGTCCTGTCACAATATATATATATACACACAATATATTACAGATGTCTATTCAAGTTTTCTTTAAATAGTGTATCATCTTCCTTAATAAGTGAAATGGATTCTTTGCACAGAAGCAGAAATCAGAGCTGTGTTCATTTAGCACATTTTCATGCATAAACGGAATGAGAGATTATTGAACAATTACTGCTCTTTTCAGTCACTCTGCACAATGATCACAGATTTGGACATGTGCTGTTGCATTAGAGAAGATCTTTAAGTAATGCTTAATCAGGGAGCTTTCCTTATTTGAATAGCTAATACAGACTGAATCTGCATATTCAATACAACTGCAATGTCACCTTGTACTGATTGATTTTTTAATATTCTAAGTGTTTAGCCCCATGGCTACTTGAGCATGGGAAAGTCTTTACAATTCTAAACTTAAGGACAAGATGACAAGCACAATGAATAGGCACAGAATATCAATACAACTTTTCGACAAACTTTGTTTAATGAAAATAACTTTTTAAAAACTAATCTGGAATGTACAATTGAAGCCTTACCTCTTCAATATGACAAGTATTGTCATCTATATAGATACACAAAGAATGTTATCTTAATTTACAGTCATTTGCACTAGAAACCTATGAATTTAACTCCCTTCTCCCAGGCAGACAGGTTCTCTCATGTAGGAGCAAAGCAAGAGCCACCAGGTGCAGAAAAGATCTAAATGCAACTGTTCAAAATTATAGCTCATGGGACCTAAAAATAAAAACATAGTGACACATTTGATTCTAAAGTTTGCAGGTCCCTCCATCATTATAATCATCCTACTCGGTCCATGGAGTAGACTTATACATTCACATTGTGCAAATAACTTAAATAAAGGTTCAGGAAAGAGGACAAGCATCACTCCAGACCATATAAGAAATTTGATGACCAGGATCACTTTAATTAGATTATCAAACACTGTAGATTTGGTAGATGCTGCATTTTCTGACTAACCGTTTCCATCCCGTAAATCAATTCTTTTTTTTAATTTTGAGGGACTTATTTTTTAATTGAGGCTATATGCACTGTAATATGAGATCATTTTGTCAAAGGACCAAGCTGTCTTAAAACCGGCAAGAAAATGAGGGCACATTCTAAGTCTATACACAGCAACTGCAAGTCGCATTTCATACTTTATCATTTTGATCCAAGACCATACTATAAATAACAATTCAACATTTATTTCTGAAATAAACATCTGGAAATAATTTGTTTCTGTTCCACTGGAAATTTCTCATGGAGTATCCAATAGGTAGAGCCTCATTATGAAGTCAGAACATGTCTGCATAGAACCAGATGTCTATGCCCGTGTATTTTGTTTGCACTTAACTTTATTGACAACATGACAACATCACCTAGAGACAGGCAGCCTTTTACAACATCACCAAGAAGCCGCAACCATGTACTGTAAATACGCACAAAGCAAAAGGGGGTCAGCACATCCCAATGCGTAGGTGCATGTAGCTATGTCTGAAAATACATATAGAACAACACATAATGCAACAGCACTCTACAAAGCAAATAAAGTACAAAGGTATATTGTATTGCAAATGCTATGCTAATAAATTAGAGATGCTTAGCAAACGCATTTTGTACAAAAGTATTTGAGCCTGTCTGCCGCACGCCAAGGCGATCTCTATAAGACAGGTCCTAACACTAAACTCACCTGTTATGTGCCATGGAAACGACCATGAAATTCAGGAAGTGTAGGTCCCACATGCATGCTGGGCCCCTTTTGGCTTATATCTCCGTGGTGTAAATACGCACAGAAATGTAGTTATTGTAATAACCACAATAAAAAAAAACACTGTTCCACTAGTTCTATATAGTTATCACATAAATGTGTCCTGTGTGTTCAGCCAGCACATGTTTGTGAAGTAAAACTGTTGTTTACTGAGTGAAGGGTGTCACATGACTGATGCCATAAATCAGTTAGTCCGTGAATACATTACACAGGACTGATACATGGGGTAAACCATTCTGCTGTGCATATAGGGGTCAACTGCCTGATATAAGAAAGGTATGTGAGCCAAATTTTAAATCTATGTATATTAGAAAATTGTATGATTTCCTATGATATAAACAAACAAAACACATACAAAAATAAAAAGTTGAATACCCCATAAATTTTAAAAAATATATAAACTTGAATACGGAATAAAGTTCAGCTCTTTATCTGTCTGGTTTAATAATTGTCTGTATTCACTATGAAATAACAATGCTAGACATAATTTTTCTTAGAACTGTGTCTACTGTTTTTCCACCTAGAAATGTCCCAATAACTTGTCAATAGGGTGCAGGCAATAAGAATTTCAATGTCTACTCTGTAAGGGCAAGTAGCTATTTATGCCAGTTTGAGTTTAGTAGAAATTGATAATGATGTCTTTACAACCAGCGTCCTAGAGCAAAAAAAGTATCTAATATATTAAAAACCTATATTCAGTGACAAAATAACATGTGATGAATACAACATGTCATATAACATTTTCTTATGTGGTGCCTCCTTATACTCTTCTATGTATCTTCCATTTACTGTAGATGACATAAATTTCTGTCTCAGTGACCACAGAGTCTTAGAGTCTAATCATGGTCACAGACAGTAATTCAGTTAGAGAGAAAATGGATGCTTCACCTACAAAGCCAGGGGCAGTTATTGAATATGGCTCACATGGTTAAGCAAGGGAATGGGAAACAGATGGAGTAAAAGGGTAGTCATGTGCATTGAGCTCGGGTTAATATAAAGAATACAGGCTTAAAGATGTGTCCACTCTTACATTTTGAACTTGGTTAAAAGGGTTCTCTGGTAAAAAGAAAATGAAAATGCTTAAATATTACTTTATTATAAATGTATTCCCAAATACCTTTCATTGGTTATAATGGCTTGTTATGCCTGGGGAGCAATCATTAGGAGAAATAAAATGCCCACCATCCTATTAGTACACACAAAACGTGTCTTAATCACACAGGTGGACAATTTACTTCACAGCACTGAAGTAAAGAGCTGCCTCATCCTCCTCTCTGCTCTTCTTGTAAGGGATTATGGTCCTGAATACAGCTGATAAGATCTTCAGCTAAATCGTTGTAGGAATGGAGTTCATGAGGAGACATGAAGTACAGAGAGGATGAACAGGACAGACTGTGGTAATGTGGGGCTGTGGTAATGGAGACTGCATACAAGAGCTGCTGCTCATTACCAACATCCCACCTTCTCTTTGTACTTCATGTTTCCTCATCATTTCCATTCCCACAGAGATGTAGGTCAGCTGAAGATCATATTAAACTTTATCCAGGATCATAATCTCTGACAAGTAGAGCAGAGAGGAAGATGAGGAAGCTCAGTGTTGTGAAGTAACTTGTCCTCTGTGTGATTCGGATAGGTTTTGTATGTACGAATAAGACAGTGACAATTTTATTTCCCCTGATGATTGCTCCCAAATCAAAATGAGCCATTATAACTAATGAAAGATATTTGGGAATATATTAATAATAAAGTAATATTTAGCGTAATTTTATTTTCTTAATAAACCCCTTCAAGGACTCCAGTTTTATATTAAACAAATTCCATACAATATCACAACATTCTAGCAAAACTACTGGCAGGCTATAATTCCCATCACAACTATGCATGTTTACACATAGTCATCTCATGCCACACATCTCAACATATTTTGAGTGAATTTCTCAAACAGTCGATTCTGTCGGTTTGCCAAATAGATTATTTTTATCTTAATTTATTGGCAGCAAATCGCATAAAAAAATGGCTATTTCCTGGCTGCAGAGAGACTTTATAGTGGTGTAGAACACTGTGCCTTGTAGTAGCACGCATAGGGAGTCTGCTGTGGTAGTGAAATAATACTGTAAGTCAGTACAACGATCATAGGGGTTGCTCTTAGAATCACTGCACATTTTATTTGGGCAGTTATGGGGCCAAAACTGACCAACTAACTCAAGTGTGAACTCGGCCTTACAGGTCGATGTTAGCGTCTTCACGCTTCAAGAAGTGCACTCCTTTTACACTGTCCTTTTACACCGCTGATTCCACATAGATGTTTACATAACCTGTTCTATTAAACGCTTATACAAGTAGAACCCACTGACAGAGTGGAGAGGGTGTCAGCAGTAGGTTTGTGTTGACATCACAGATTATTTTGCCCTTCCTCTGATCCGTCAAAACAATAACCCCCATAAAATGGATCCCGTCTGTTGAGCATCCACCTTCACTTGGTCAGCATTTGGTCAGTAATCCATCAGTATAGCTAAAGCAAAAAAAAAAAAAAACTGGGGTTTCCCCACCTTGCTTGGGATCCCTGTGGGTGTTCTGGTTCCTCCCCTCCTCCTTCACCATAGTTTGGGGATACCTCTCCCCCTTTGTCTTATTCCTCATTTTAACCCCCCCCCCTTCTCACAGTCATGATAAGTTTAGAGGGGGCTTTGCAGGCATGACCTCATTTTAACCCCCTTTTTCCCTTTCTTTGCTGGCCTTCAGGTTGGAGGTGGCAGGGCAGGAGTTAATGTGATCCGCCTTGTATCCCTGTTTCCTGGGTTTTGGCCTCTCCTGTAGCATACTTAACTCCCCCTTCCACTTCCGTCCGGCCTCTTGGCTGGAGAAACGTTGTTCCTCCCTCCCTAATCTATGTCTGCAGCTGCTCGTCATATGATTCGGTCTTAATTTATGATGTTTTCTTGTGGTTGTTTATATATCTTTCAGAGTTGGTTTCCTGGTTCAATAAAGTCACAGCTGGCGGAGGGGCCCAGTGACATAGTGGTGAGGTGGAAGCAGCATTAGGAGACTACAGATTAGTGATGTGGCAGCAGCATGAGCAGCAGTGACATAGTGTTGAGGTAGCAGCAGCAGCATGAGGAGACCACAGAGTGGCCCAATGACATAGTGTTGAGGTAGCAGCAGCATCAGGAAACCACAGATTAGTGATGTGGCAGCAACATGAGGATACCACAGATTAGTGAGGTGGCAGCAACATTAGAAGTCCACAGTGTAGTGAAGTGGCAGCAGCATGAGGAGAACACAGAGTGGCCCAGTGACATAATGTTGAGGTGGCAGCAGCATGAGGAGGCCACAGAGTAGTGATACTCTGTGGTGGAGCAATAGAGTGATTATCCAGCAGTCCGACTGCCCCCCGGAACAATGCCAGAAGATGCCAGTAGCACATAGGTTAAGAAATGACAAGCTCAGTCTTGTCTACAAATGCTTGCAGTTTAGGGAATAAGATCAATGAACGTGAGTCTATAATGGCATCTGAGAATATAGATTTAGTGACTGCTACTGAGACATGGTCAATTAGAGTGAGTAATGACTGGGATATAACAATACCAGGGTTCTCTCTATATAGGAAAAACAGAGAAGGCAAGAAAGCGGGAGGGGTGGCCCTGTATGTGAAAGATAGCATAAAATCTAATCTAATACAAGTTAGTCAGACCAATTTAGAGTCAGTTTGGGTTACGTTGCAGCTTGATAATCATAAGGTAACCTGGCCAAGTCAAAGAATTAGATGATCTACTAGTTGAGGAAATAGCTAAAACGACATTGAAGGGGTGAGTTATCATTATGGGAGACTTTAATCTTCCTGATGTAAACTGGAAAACCAAAATAGCTAGTTCTGCCAGGAGTACAGATATTCTAAATTCCCTAATGGGATTATCTCTACAGCAAGTAGTTGAGGAGCCAACCCGGAAGGAGGCCATTTTAGATTTAGTATTCACAAATGGGAATTTGGTATCTGATATTACTGTAGGAGAAAGCTTGGGATCTAGTGATCACCAGTCAGTGTGGTTTACTATGTACTTTACTAAGTACAGTGAGTCACACCACACAAAAATACATGTTTTCGATTTTAGAAAAACAGACTTTTCTCCCAGTCCCTATCAGACTGGAACAATTTTAATGGAGTCCAGGAGAAATGGGACTACTTAAAATTGGCACTATAGAAGGCAACTGTCACGGCGGGGAGTGGGGGAAACCCCCACCGTACAATATCAGTCGCTGCTATGTCAGATAGCAGGGAACAAGGAGCAGGTCACCTCCTAACGCGACCCTGAAGATCTCCCTAAACTCCTAATGCATTAGCCGCCTCAGAAGGTAAGGGGGCTCATGCTCACCAACCTAGAACCCTATGTATCCTTGCTATGCCCTAAGCCTGAAGACAGGGCCGAGACCACCCATTCATCCTACACAACGGATGCATGGTGTCTCCAGAAGCCCAGCAGCTGGCCACCAACTAGACAGGGTTCGCAGTCGAATGACAGGTAAGTAACAAAAGGCAACATGCACTTTCCATAATACCAGTGTCTTTTTATGTAGCACAAGGGTCTTTGGGCCCCCTCAGGATCCTGGGCCCAGTAGCGACTGCTACCTCTGCACCCCCTATAGCTACGCCTCTGAGAAAGGGTGTATCTCTCATGTACAGATCCAGACTAGGCCGCAATTAAATATTTTTGTACAAAATGGGTGTTTTATTAATAGCAGAATAGAACCACAGTATGTAAAGGATGTATCTCACACGTACAGATGCAAACTAGGCAGCAAATAAAGATTTCTGCCTTTTTTTTTTTTTTTTTTTTTATAGCAGAATAAAACCACAGTATCTAAAGGGTGTATCTCACAATGACATTTTCAGCAAAGGCTGCAAAATTAAGTTTTTTGCCCAAAACGGGTGTTTTTTTAATAACAGAATATGACAGCAGTATATAACGCTTCAATTTCACACGTGCAGATGCAGCAAGGGCTGTAAAATTGTTTATTTTGCCCAAAAAGGGTGTTTTATTAATAGCAGAATGGAACCAAAGTATCTACAGTGTGTATTTCACCCGTACAGATGCAGACTAAGCCGCAATTAAGGATTTTTGACCAATATGGGTGTTTTATTAATAGCACAATAAAACCACAATATCTAAAGGGTGTATCTCATACATACAGATGTAGACTAGGCCTAAACTTTTGCCAAAAATGAGTGTTTGTTAATAGCAGAATAGAACCACAGCATCTAAAGGGTTTATCTCAAAATGACATATGCAGCAAAGGCTGCAAAATCAAGTTTTTTGCCCAAAATGGCTGTTTTTCAAATAACAGAATAGAACCACGGTATCTAAAGTGTGTATCTCACAATGACATATTCAGAAAAGGCTGAAAAATATTATTTTTTTGTCCAAAATGGGTGTTTTCTTAATAACAGAATATGACAGCAGTATATAACGCTTGAATTTCACATTATAGCTGTATTTCTAGCTTAAATTGCATGCTGAGGCCTAAAATGAAGGTTATTGCCAGAAAAATGGGTGTTTTTTTCAAAGCCAGAAATTGCACACTGACTAATCCTGCAAATGCACCAGATGTTGTATATTGCCAAAAAGGGTGTTTTAAAAAAAAACAACAGATTATTAGTGCAGTATTTCAAGCTTGGATTTGAATGTCACAAAAGCACATATGCAGTGCTGGTGCACTGAGCTTGCATAAAATGGCCGCCGCTGCTCACCTAACTAACAGACGGATAAGTTCTTTTTTTCTGTCACTGGGCTCAGGGCAGGGTAGAAAGATTGTGCACTGCACCCACACAAATAAATCTATGTAGATCGCTGAGTTCAATTGGAGTTCTGATTAAAGATTCTGTCCTATTCTCTCCCTCACAACAGCAGCATCCTATCCCTACACTAATCAGAGCAGAGTGACGTGCAGCGCTACGTGACTCCAGCTTATATAGAGGGTGGGTCACATGCTGCACTGGACAATCACAGCCATGCCATTAGTAGGCATGGCTGTGATGGCTTCTAAGGTCACACAGTTAAACGCTTGTTGATTGGCTGCTCTACAGCCTTTCAAAAAGCGCTAAGAAATCGCTGAACACCGAACCCGAACTTTTACTGAAATGTTCGGGTTCGGGTCTGGGGTCCAAAAATCCAAAAGTTCAGTACAAACCTGAACTTTACAGTTGGAGTTCGCTCAACCCTAATCCTGATTCATCCTGAACGGATTGCTCTCCATTCAGTATGCATTGGTATAAAACTGATCAGTTCTTTTCCGGTATAGAGCCCCTAGGAACTCTATGCCGGAAAAGAAAAACGCTAGTGTGAAAGTACCCTAAGCTGCTTAATCTATTTACATTGTTTAATTATTTATAAAACCTTTCAAAGATACTAAATGTATTAAAATAATGAAAGCGCATGTGTCCCCACAACTTCTAGTGGTGCCCACCCGCTCTCTGTTTATAAATAGATTTGTATATTACAAAATATTGCAGCATTAGCTTCAGTGAATAGACGATGCACGCTTCACCAGACAATTTCCCAAAGTCCATGTAATATTAGTAAAAGTGATCCAGGCATTGAAGGTTACTTTATTGTACCACATGCAACATTTGTTAAGCATAGTCTCACATAGATCTGAAAACTGAAAAGTTAGCTAGCTAGCTCCTCACTTGCCTTTTGTCATACATTGCTGAGTAAAGTGATTGCCTTCTACAGTGATAGGCCATATACAGCTATACCACCACTGCAGCCTGTAAACAAACAAAAAATGAAAGTGAGGAGCAGAACTGCTTTGCTGAAAATTGAAAGATTAAGTGTTTTAACACATTGAGGTGTGTTGGGAGGCTTTTGAAATAATGTTGCTATTGCAAATGATTCCACTCAAAAGTATTTGTGATTATTTTATCCTGCTTACAATATAGCCATGCTCTCTGCAACCACATGACTACTGAACTATGCGATACAATATATTTTTAAATCTACTGTATGTATGTATATTATACAGCTATAGAATGAATCTTGCACCACTTGCTTTGGTCTGAATATTTTGGCAAAATAAAAATAAAATCTGAAACCTGGCTGCAGGGGTGGCATCCCACAGGTAATCGCCGATGTGGAAATTGTCCCTGCTGCCGATTTAACCCACAATGGGAAAACTTGGTATTTGGAGGTTTACAACATATGGTGGACACATTCATTACTCGTAAAATTAAATTTGTAGTCTATCTTATACTGTGTGCATATGTGGCAGGTTCTACATAGGTAAAACGATAAGGAGCCTTAGTGAGAGAATAAGAGAGCATCTTCTCTCACTCACCTCCGGGAAGGGTTGCCCACATCTTATGCAATTTTTCAGATATTGTCTGAATGATGAGCACATCTCTGACCCCAGAATGACCTCACAGGTGAGCGCCGAGGTTGAGCGCCACCCTGTGATGACAGACAAGGGGTTTGCACACAGGTATTTAAGCTTGCATTTGTATGCTGATGTTATGCTGGCCCGACGAAGAGCTGTACGTGCGAAGCGGCCGTCACCACACATCTATTTGCACTGCAAGTACGATTGTCCACCTACTGCCGATTTATACTCTTTATCCAAGCATTGGAATTAATAAATAAGGACTGCAACTAATGGTGAGTTCCACTGATTTTCCTGCTTTGTCTCAAATTTACAATATAGCCATGCTCTCTGCAACTACAATGACTACTGAACTATGCAATGCAATATATATATATATATATATACTGTATGTATGTATATTATAGAGCTATAGAATGAATCTTGCACCACTTGCTTTGGTCTGAATATTTTGGCAAAATAAATGTATTTGTATCCATATAATATCCCTATTGTTATAAGCTTAAATGGGCAACAATAATACATTCTGCAAATCTGCACAATATACATATATTTAGAACACTGAAGTACCGTATGTGAATTTCTAAAATGTGGAATATGGTAATGATCACTACTGTAGAACAGTAGTGACATCTACAGGCCAAACCAATGATTGCTTTACAATACAGTAGAATAATTCCTGATTCACCAATTGCTGTGCTTGTGGGGGCACTTAAATCTGTCTCAGAAATAGAGATGAGGGAATTTGTTGAAATTAGTTTTGGGTCCAATTCTAACAAATTGGTCAGAAATGTCAATTTGGGTACAAATAAATTTGACTGAAATCAAAATTGCTTCAATTGGACTTAACATTTGTGTAGCACACTCTGATGGCTCTGATTTATATTTTTCTCTCTTGTCTTTCTCTGTTTTTGTCTTTTTTTGGGGAAAATTTTCTCTCTCACTCTCCCCTCTCAAGCTCTTTAATAGAAGCACAGCAATTGTAAATGTGTGTTAAGGCATGGTTAACAAACAGCATGTTTAAAAACATGCAATGTTGGATTAAATTTTTATTTCAAATGAAAATAAAACCTTTCAAAATTTTTCCTTATGGTGGACAGATACCTGCCAACGTTTATACACAGACATGGTAGTATCAGAAGAGGCAGTGGCTTGTTCTGAACAAGCATCCAAAAATTCTCCCTTTTTAACATCAGCAACAGTGTGGCTGTGTAGGAGTAGTAGTTTCAGCAGCAGAAGCAGCACAGTATGGAACTTGCAGGACAAGGCAGGAGATGTGCAACTGTGTAGGCGTAGTAGTGGCAGTAGGGCAGATACAAACTGCGGCAGCAGCAGTATCAATACAGTATGGAACTTAGACAAGCAGAAAGTGGCAGTGACATCACTGGGCTGACGATAAACAGCCATGGTCATCAATGGCAGATCCTTTTACTGACATCAGTCAGAGGTGTTTTGAAATCCTCATGTATTCATGGTTGATTTTTTTTTTAAATGTAATGTTCAAATCTGCCTCCCCAGAAGTTCACATGGTCAGGGAACAGGGTATACGATTGAGAAAGGGCATAGTCTAGGAAGGAGTGAACCTGATTATTCACACAGTACCTATACATTTGTTGATTTGTGTCAGTTTGGTGCAACACTTGAAAAAACTGTTCCATCATGTTCGTGAAACGGAACGGAATTGGTTTCTGCTGAAGCTACTGTTGTTTCTTCAACTTGTCATAACATAGATGGCAGGAGGTCCGAGAGAGGCCTCCTGGACAGATGCAAGAACGACAGAAGTTTGCTCTACGAAAGCTGCAGCACGCTGTGTACATAGCGTATCCTGGAAGTGCAACAATTTTTACCTCCCTTTCAGCATCAGGAAAACATTATCCATTAAATGGTGAGGGTCTAGAAGCATTACTATCCAGTAGTCATCACTTTGCTTGATGCTAGCAATACATTTGTTAGCAGATAAGCAACCAAAGATGCAGCTTGCCATGTTCACTGTCGTACCTGAGGAACCAGTTCTCTCAGGTTCTTCCTTCACACTGTGATGGTTGGTCACCACCAGTGTCTTCATCATCAGAGCAACAGCAGCATGTCTGCCATTATGAGTGTCAGCCTAATCTCTGAGCTGTACCTCAGAAAGCTCCATGTCCCTCTGCACCATCAACTCCTGCCGACTATGTACACTTCCTGTCAACAGTATATCTAAAGGTGGTGGCCTCTTTTAGCAGGATAAATTGTCCTGTACCATTGCAAAAATGGTTGGAGAAACATGACAGAGAGTTCAAGGCATTGACTTGACATCAAAATTTCCCATATCTTTGTCAGATATTCTGGAAAAACAAATCAGATCCATAGATGCCCCACCTTGCAGCTTTAAGGACTAAATAATTGGTCTGGGCACCAAATTTCACAGACGTACAAGACTTTCAGAGGTCTTGTGAAGTCCATGTGAGTTGTTTTGGCTGACATAGGAGAGACAGGTTGTTTTAATGTTATAGTAAGTGTATATTCACATTGTAGCCATTTTTGTACTTTACTTTTATTGATGAAACAAAACCTAAACAGGCCTCAATACAACAAATCAGCGTATGTATATTGACCAGAACATATACCTATAATGTTGCTCACTCACAAACAACATACCCAATAGAGTCAAAAATATATCCACTTTATTACATAAAAATCCATGTACACAATGTATAACAATATAATGGTAATGGTAAAAGGAAAACGACAGATGTATAAGGGTGCCAGAATCACCTGACCTATGCTGCTACTACTCCCAAAAAGATCTTCCTCATGTCAAGTGTCACAATGTCCAAAGAGTATACACAATAAAACATGAATATCACAAAATGGCCTACCTGTTACTACATGCCTCCCTCAGTACGGGTAGATACCTATATCAAGTTCACATTTAGGACGCGTATAATAGCACTCCTTAATAAATATTGCCCAAAACAATGGTACAGCATAAGCCTAGGAATAAATAATGGGAAGGAGAGAATGGAGGAAAAAAATAAAAAACTGAAAAAAGAAGAGTGAAAAACAGAAAGAAGAAGAAAAAGGAAAGTAAAAGGAAGAAGAGAACCCCGCCAAAAAATACTAGCCACAACCTGGTCAGGAAAGCCAATAACAATGTGACCAAAATTTGCCACAAGTTGCCATAATATTATGTGCAATACATACCACAAGACATGATTGGGGGTTAACAAAGCAGCGCAGGTCAGCGAAAAATACCTCAATGGCGTTTTGCCTCTGCTTCATCAGGAGGTAGTGATATGTATCCCCAAACCCCTTTTTAAATCCAAAAAAGGCACCAAGTATCGATGAATAACTTGGCCATTGCATAACATTCCACTTCTTTCCCTTAAAAAACTCTTTGGTTGCTTTTGCAGTATGCTTTGGGTCATTGTCCATCTGCACTGTGAAGCGCCGTCCAATGAATTCTGAAGCATTTGGCTGAATATGAGCAGATAATATTGCCCGAAACACTTCAGAATTCATCCTGCTGCTTTTGTCAGCAGTCACATCATCAATAAATATAAGAAAACCAGTTCCATTGTCAGCCATACATGCCCACACAATGACACTACCACCACCATGCTTCACTGATGAGGTGGCATGCTTAGGATCATGAGCAGTTCCTTTTCTTCTCCATACTCCTGTTTTTGAGGCTCACCAATGGTTTACATCTTGTGGTGAACCCTCTGTATTCACTCTGGTGAAGTCTTCTCTTGATTGATGACTTTGACACACATACACCTACCTCCCGGAGAGTGTTCTTGATCTGGCCAACTGTTGTGAAGGGTGTTTTCTTCACCAGGGAAATAATTCTTCGCTCATCCACCACAGTTGTTTTCCAAGGTCCTTTGGTGTTGCTAAGCTCACCGATGCGTTCCTTCTTTGTAAAAATGTTCCAAACTGTTGTTTTGGCCACGCCTAATGTTTTTGCTATCTCTCTGATGGGTTTGTTGTGTTTTTTCAGCCTAATGATGGCTTTCTTCATTGATAGTGACAGCTCTTTGGATCTCATCTTAGGAGTTGAAAGCAACAGATTCCAAATGCAAATAGCACACTTGAAATGAACTCTGGACCTTTTATCTGCTCATTGTAATTGGGAAATGAGTGAATAACACACACCTGGTCATGGAACAGCTGAGAAGACAATTGTCCCATTACTTTTGGCCCCTTAACAAGTGGGAGGCACATATGCAAACAGTTTTTATTCCTACACTGTTCAACTGATTTGGATGTAAATACCCTCAAATTAAAGCTGATAGTCTGCAGTTAAAGCACATCTTGTTTGTTTCATTTCAAATCCATTGTGGTGGTGTATAGAGCAAAACATGTTAGAATTGTGTCGATGTCCCAATATTTATGGACCTGACTGTACTTAAAGAAAATATTGATTAAGGGGTTCTATATACCGGCTTCCACAAAATATAGATTGAGTGGTGTGATATACCTGCTTCCATAAAATACTGATCAAGGACTCATGCACATGACCATATGCCCTCTGAGACATATTGTCTGTGAGCGGGCCATATGTCCCGGAGTGGCATACATTGTGTGCACAGGAGCATACAGGATCATAGGTTACTATGATACTGTGCGCATCGGGCCGCCCACGGGGCTATTGTCCTGCAATCATATGATCATATGAGTGCAGGACAATAGACCTGCTGTCGGCCTGATGCACACAGTATCATAGTGTTGCGGCAGGCCAAGGGTCAGCCACGTGATGATCGTTGCCTCGTGTTCAGGTGAATGACGTTGACGGAGGAAAATGACAGAAGTCTGAGTATAGTTCAAAACCTTGTCAGGACCCTAAAGTGAAAGTGTCCTGCACCCTTTATTTATACACAGTTCAAAGGGTGTAACCCCTCAACGTAAAACATGATTGGTTTACAGACATTTCAATAATGGCTTTTGAATCCATCTATTGTTTGGTTAGTTATTTTTCAAGTTTCACTTTTACAAAAATGTGTTAACTAATGAGTTTAGATTTTAAGCAAGAGAGGCATAATTTCCCAGAGTAGTACAAATGTTATCTTATCTTAACACACACAGTTCACTTCTATAGTTTTTTTTAGCTTATGCTTGTTCTTTTCAAATGTCACCACATTATATCATATACACAGAGAAAATGAAAAACATCTTATGAATTTTATATCCACTTTCAGAAAAGCTGGATAATTTCCTTAACATTTCCCTCCTTTTTTTCAATTTTTCTGTTCACGTGGTAGACGTTTTATTCTGAAGGCTTCATTGTATCATGTGTGTGTCTTGCTAACTACTCACCTGCCTGAACAAACAAATGACCCCTTAGACAGCCCGTACTTCACAGAGTATACAGATAAGCTGCATAGACCATGCGATGCAAGCATCGATTCCAGTCTGTCTAGTAGTTGTCATTTGATTAAGCATACATACATTTTATTAAAACCACATACGGCACACAAACACACTAAGTGGATGTAGGTGCAGCATTGTTGTTCCATGCATCATTGTCCATAGTTCTGGATACACCTTCTTCTGCTCCTGTGTTGGAATCTCTAGGAGCTGGTAGGTCAGCTATACCTGCTAGGAGCATCAGCAGTAAGCCTAAAAGTTTCTGTGTAGCTGTTGTCCTCTGTTGTAGAATCAGGAAGATGAACATCATCTTGGGCGTTGCTGTCCCTTGGTTGGACAGTGCTGTCAATCATGGCATATCCCTTGACCAATATGGTGAGTAGGCCTGGAACCGCCTTGAAAGTCCACCTCCATCCTCCTCTAGTCAACGTTATGGACACTTCGGTGATGGGAAACCTGGAATGGACACTTCCTTCCTGCAAAAGATGTGTCTCCATCCGAACTTCCACTTAGGACCTAGAGCTACTTAATACAGAACAGAAAGTAATAAAGCAGTAACCGTACAACATGAGTGATTCCATCTTGGACCACCACTATAGTGACTCCATACTGTTGAGAGTGTAGAGCTTGTGTGATCCCTAGGGTCTTCAGTATGTGTCCCATTATCTCCCCAGTGAAGTGGGTACCTCTGTCTGACTCTATCACCTATGGGATCCCATATCTGCAGACTACCTCTGACAATATTTTCTTAGCAGTGTTTTTGGCTGTAGCCGTAGTTACTGGCCAAGCTTCTGACCAGCCTGAGAATACATCAATGGCTACAAGGACATACTCATATGTGCTCACCTTGGGTAGCTGTATGTAATCCACCTGCACTCTTTGAAACGGGTACAAGGGTTTGGGAGTGTGTTTCTTGGGGGTCTTTACAAACCTCCCAGGGTTATGTGTGGCACATGTAAGACAACCCTGAACAAACTTTTCAAAGAGGGTCTGAATTCCAGGTGCAAACACTAGTGCACTCATAGCTCCTTTCGACAAATGAGTAGGGCCATGTGCTAAATTGGCCATCATCGGATGCAAACTCCGAGGCAAACATGTTCTGCCATTTACCTGCCAGAGCTCTCCTGTCTTCGTAGCCCCCGCCTCCATCCATACCTTTTTGTCTTGAGGCATTATCTGGACCTGTAATTCCTGTAAGAGCGACAAATCTGGCATAGTTGGAAAACAATGTCAGGAGCGGCAGACCGGCTGCTTGTTTGGCTGCTTGGTCTGCTTGAGCATTTCCCACAGCTAGCGGATCATCTTGCTTCACATGGGCTGGCACTTTAACAATGGCTACCTCTGTGGGCAGCTCTAGGGCCTCTATGAGGCTCTGTACTGCTTCTGAATTTTTAATTGGTTTGCCCGCGGAAGTCAGAAATCCCCTAGTTTTCCAGATAACACCAAAGTCATGTGCTACCCCGAAAGCATACCTGGAATCAGTGTAACAATTTATTCTCAGTCCCTTACCCATTGTACATGTGTGGTTGTGCTCATATTTGCTCAATTTTTGATTCAAGATTTGGATGCGGTTTTTGGGATCCAGTTTTTTTAGCACCACAAGAGACCCCAACATGGACCCCCAGACACCATAACAGCAATCCCAAACACACATCACCAACGGAACACACAATAATATATATATAAAAAAACTGGATCCCAAAAACCGCATCCAAATCTTGAATCAAAAATTGAGCAAATATGAGCACAACCACATAGGACAACACATGTAGCACCAATAAGGAGCCCAATTCCCCCACCAGCACCTATCACAAAACACACTACCCTAACACCACCACCTAACACACCCCTGTCAATACACACAACAATACACTGCACTCTTCATTAGATATCACCACCCCACAAACACTCCCCAGAAACACATCACGTAAAAACACAGCAATATTGTAGGTAAAACACAAACACAAAAATCACACCAGGCCTCTTAGACACCAAATATCCCCAAAAATCAAACCTACCCAAAAAACGCACCCCAATCAAAAATCCCTAAAATCCACCTAAAAACACATTGCTGAAAAAAACGCACCATCAAAAACGCACCAGAGAAACGCAAAGGCAACACAGGAATACACCATATAAATCACAATAATGGATCCCAAAAACCGCACCCAAATCCTGGACCAAAATTGAGTATAATGAAAATCCATTCCCCCACTAACACCCAGAACGGAACGCACTACCCCAACCACCCACATTACCTGTCACTAATGTCCCCACACACAACCCCCGCTAACACTCATTATAACACACTGTTATGATCACAAAACGCACCATTGAAAATACGCAGCAATACCGCAGGGTAACAAAAACCACACAAGGTCTCTCAGATACCAAATTTCCCCATGAATAAAAATTAAAACACAACGCGGACAAAATACCGCAGGAAAGATCAAAAGCACAGAATCCAGAGTACATTAGAGACCAGTAATCAATAAAGAACAATCCACTGAGGGAAAAAATACAGCGGTAACATAACAAAAAAACACAGAATCCACACTAGGGTCCCCTAACAGGCCCGAATACAAAAATGCACAACTAGTAGAAGCCGCAGCGGTACCGCAGCAAACACAGACACTGAGAGAGAAAAAAAAAAAAAAAACGCTGAATTAAGTCAGAAACCATAAATCAACAAAGAACCAAAACAATAACGAGCAAACACATCACACTACCAACAACAGTACAAAAAACAAACACACACACACACAGAAAAAAGCAAACAAAAGAAGACACCTAACTAGTACTTATCCAGATTTTCGATGGAACCATCACATCCAAAAGTCTGGACCATAGAAAATGAGATCCAGTCCAGGTCTTTGAAAGATCCACCAGCAGCATAAAAGGCAGTACAACAGCAGTCAGAGGGCTACCACTGATGAAGAAGGCAGCTAAGTCCTTCGAAACGCGTCTGGTGACCTCCCTCTAAAACCTGCTAAGAACCTTATCCTGGAAGCGCTTCCGAATAACGAATTCCATCTGAATCCTCCGGATCGAAAAAGACCACCAACGAAAATCTCAAAACCAAGTCCGGCAAAGACATGTGAGACGCCGAAGAAGTGACGTCATATCCACGTGGCACGCCGAGAAGACCGGGAAAACAAACACTGCAGAGCGCAGCAAGGCTGCTCCAACAGCCAGGACACCTCGCAAAGAAGGTAAACAGTCAGGGTGCAGTCTTCTTTAATGTGTGGGACGCCACACTAAGTACAGCACCCGACTGACATACCACCTATATATATTTTTGTATTTTATATTTTTATCCTTTTTACCTTTTCATCGCTCTAGCCATATACTATATACTTTCTATGTGACCAACACCGGTGGTACAGACAGACAATTTTTTATGGACTGTACACAAATGGACACAGCCATTTACTGTACCCACTGAAGGTGGAAAACGCTACCAGACAATCACTGCATTGTCACATCTCCACTCTGCATATTTTTGTTATTGTGCACCTTTAATGCTGTATATTGCAAAACATCATTTTTATTTTTGTGAACCTCCTTTTTTGGGACTTCCACATTTTTAGAACCTCTACCTTTTTATTCTCCACTCTTAAAACGTACCCTTATAAAAATAAATACATATTTTACTATCCTGCGTGTATATTGCCTCCTTACACCACACTACCCTAACACCACCACCTAACACACCCCTGTCAATACACACAACAATACACTGCACTCTTCATTAGATATCACCACCCCACAAACACTCCCCAGAAAAACATCACGTAAAAACACAGCAATATTGTAGGTAAAACACAAACACAAAAATCACACCAGGCCTCTTAGACACCAAATATCCCCAAAAATCAAACCTACCCAAAAAACGCACCCCAATCAAAAATCCCTAAAATCCACCTAAAAACACATTGCTGAAAAAAACGCACCATCAAAAACGCACCAGAGAAACGCAAAGGCAACACAGGAATACACCATATAAATCACAATAATGGATCCCAAAAACCGCACCCAAATACTGGACCAAAATTGAGTATAATGAAAATCCATTCCCCCACTAACACCCAGAACGGAACGCACTACCCCAACCACCCACATTACCTGTCACTAATGTCCCCACACACAACCCCCGCTAACACTCATTATAACACACTGTTATGATCACAAAACGCACCATTGAAAATACGCAGCAATACCGCAGGGTAACAAAACCACACAAGGTCTCTCAGATACCAAATTTCCCCATGAATAAAAATTAAAACACAACGCGGACAAAATACCGCAGGAAAGATCAAAAGCACAGAATCCAGAGTACATTAGAGACCAGTAATCAATAAAGAACAATCCACTGAGGGAAAAAATACAGCGGTAACATAACAAAAAAACACAGAATCCACACTAGGGTCCCCTAACAGGCCCGAATACAAAAATGCACAACTAGTAGAAGCCGCAGCGGTACCGCAGCAAACACAGACACTGAGAGAGAAAAAAAAAAAAAAAACGCTGAATTAAGTCAGAAACCATAAATCAACAAAGAACCAAAACAATAACGAGCAAACACATCACACTACCAACAACAGTACAAAAAACAAACACACACACACACACAGAAAAAAGCAAACAAAAGAAGACACCTAACTAGTAGGGATGAGCGAACTCGAACTGTATAGTTCGGGTTCGTACCGAATTTTGGGGTGTCCGTGACACGGACCCGAACCCGGACATTTTCGTAAAAGTCCGGGTTCGGGTTCGGTGTTCGTCGCTTTCTTCGCGCTTTTGTGACGCTTTCTTGGCGCTTTTTGAAAGGCTGCAAAGCAGCCAATCAACAAGCGTCATACTACTTGCCCCAAGAGGCCATCACAGCCATGCCTACTATTGGCATGGCTGTGATTGGCCAGAGCACCATGTGACCCAGCCTCTATTTAAGCTGGAGTCACATAGCGCCGCCCGTCACTCTGCTCTGATTAGCGTAGGGAGAGGTTGCGGCTGCGACAGTAGGGCGAGATTAGGCAGATTAACTCCTCCAAAGGACTTGATTAACTGATCGATCTGCAGCTGTGGATCATTGAGCTGCTGATCCTCAATTGCTCACTGTTTTTAGGCTGCCCAGACCGTTTGTCAGTCACATTTTTCTGGGGTGATCGGCGGCCATTTTGTGTCTTGTGGTGCGCCAGCACAAGCTGCGACCAAGTGCATTTAACCCTCAATGGTGTGGTTGTTTTTTGGCTAAAGCCTACATCAGGGTGAAGCTGTCACACCAAGTGCATTTAACCAGCAATAGTCTGTTTATTTTTTGGCCATATACTACATCAGGGGCAAGCTGCGCCTGTCACCAAGTGCATTTAACCCTCAATGGTGCGTTTGTTTTTTGGCTAAAGCCTACATCAGGGTGAAGCTGTCACACCAAGTGCATTTAACCAGCAATAGTCTGTTTATTTTTTGGCCATATACTACATCAGGGGCAAGCTGCGCCCGTCACCAAGTGCATTTAACCCTCAGTAGTGTGGTTGGTCAAGCTATCACACCAAGTGCATTTAACCAGCAATAGTCTGTTCATTTTTTGGCCATATACTAAATCAGGGGCAAGCTGCGCCCGTCACCAAGTGCATTTAACCAGCAATAGTCTGTTCATTTTTTGGCCATATACTACATCAGGGGCAAGCTGCGCCCGTCACCAAGTGCATTTAACCCTCAGTAGTGTGGTTGGTCAAGCTGTGACACCAAGTGCATTTAACCAGCAATAGTCTGTTCATTTTTTGGCCATATACTACATCAGGGGCAAGCTGCGCCCATCACCAAGTGCATTTAACCAGCAATAGTGTGGTTATTTTTTGGCCATATCCCAGTCTAATTCTGTCACTAAATCCATACCGGTCACCCAGCGCCTAAATACTAGGCCTCAAATTTATATCCCGCTAAATCTCTCGTTACCGCTGTCCTGTTGTGGCTGGGAAAGTTATTTAGTGTCCGTCAAAGCACATTTTTTGTTCTGGGTTGAAATACAATTCCCAATTTAGCAATTTAAAAATTTAGTGGTTTCTGCTGTATCAGAGCTATTTGAAATCTATCCCTAAAAGGGTATATAATATTCAAGGTGCACATAGGGTCATTCAGAATAACTTCACACACCCGCTACTGTGCATTTCCAAGTCTAATTCTGTCACTAAACCCATACCTGTCACCCAGCGCCTAAATACTAGGCCTCAAATTCATATCCAGCTAAATCTGTCGTTAGTGCTGTAGCTGGGCGAGTTATTTAGTGTCCGTTCAAGCACATTTCTTGTTCTGGGTTGAAATACAATTCCCAATTTAGCAATTTCATAATTTAGTGGTTTCTGCTATATCAGAGCTATTTGAAATCTATCCCTAAAAGGGTAGATCATATTGAAGGTGCACATAGGGACATTCAGAATAACTTCACACACCCGCTACTGTGCATTTCCAAGTCTAATTCTGTCACTAAACCCATACCTGTCACCCAGCGCCTAAATACTAGGCCTCAAATTTATATCCAGCTAAATCTGTCCTTAGTGCTGTAGCTGGGCGAGTTATTTAGTGTCCGTTCAAGCACATTTCTTGTTCTGGGTTGAAATACAATTCCCAATTTAGCAATTTCATAATTTAGTGGTTTCTGCTATATCAGAGCTATTTGAAATCTATCCCTAAAAGGGTAGATCATATTGAAGGTGCACATAGGGACATTCAGAATAACTTCACACACCCGCTACTGTGCATTTCCAAGTCTAATTCTGTCACTAAACCCATACCTGTCACCCAGCGCCTAAATACTAGGCCTCAAATTTATATCCAGCTAAATCTGTCCTTAGTGCTGTAGCTGGGCGAGTTATTTAGTGTCCGTTCAAGCACATTTCTTGTTCTGGGTTGAAATACAATTCCCAATTTAGCAATTTCATAATTTAGTGGTTTCTGCTATATCAGAGCTATTTGAAATCTATCCCTAAAAGGGTATATAATATTCAAGGTGCACATTGGGTCATTCAGAATAACTTCACACACACCCGCTACTGTGTATTTCCAAGTCTAATTCTGTCACTAAACCCATACCTGTCACCCAGCGCCTAAATACTAGGCCTCAAATTCATATCCAGCTAAATCTGTCGTTAGTGCTGTAGCTGGGCGAGTTATTTAGTGTCCGTTCAAGCACATTTCTTGTTCTGGGTTGAAATACAATTCCCAATTTAGCAATTTCATAATTTAGTGGTTTCTGCTATATCAGAGCTATTTGAAATCTATCCCTAAAAGGGTATATAATATTCAAGGTGCACATTGGGTCATTCAGAATAACTTCACACACACCCGCTACTGTGTATTTCCAAGTCTAATTCTGTCACTAAACCCATACCTGTCACCCAGCGCCTAAATACTAGGCCTCAAATTTATATCCAGCTAAATCTGTCCTTAGTGCTGTAGCTGGGCGAGTTATTTAGTGTCCGTTCAAGCACATTTCTTGTTCTGGGTTGAAATACAATTCCCAATTTAGCAATTTCATAATTTAGTGGTTTCTGCTATATCAGAGCTATTTGAAATCTATCCCTAAAAGGGTAGATCATATTGAAGGTGCACATAGGGACATTCAGAATAACTTCACACACCCGCTACTGTGCATTTCCAAGTCTAATTCTGTCACTAAACCCATACCTGTCACCCAGCGCCTAAATACTAGGCCTCAAATTTATATCCAGCTAAATCTGTCCTTAGTGCTGTAGCTGGGCGAGTTATTTAGTGTCCGTTCAAGCACATTTCTTGTTCTGGGTTGAAATACAATTCCCAATTTAGCAATTTCATAATTTAGTGGTTTCTGCTATATCAGAGCTATTTGAAATCTATCCCTAAAAGGGTATATAATATTCAAGGTGCACATTGGGTCATTCAGAATAACTTCACACACACCCGCTACTGTGTATTTCCAAGTCTAATTCTGTCACTAAACCCATACCTGTCACCCAGCGCCTAAATACTAGGCCTCAAATTCATATCCAGCTAAATCTGTCGTTAGTGCTGTAGCTGGGCGAGTTATTTAGTGTCCGTTCAAGCACATTTCTTGTTCTGGGTTGAAATACAATTCCCAATTTAGCAATTTCATAATTTAGTGGTTTCTGCTATATCAGAGCTATTTGAAATCTATCCCTAAAAGGGTATATAATATTCAAGGTGCACATTGGGTCATTCAGAATAACTTCACACACACCCGCTACTGTGTATTTCTAAGTCTAATTCTGTCACTAAACCCATACCTGTCACCCAGCGCCTAAATACTAGGCCTCAAATTTATATCCTGCTAAATCTCTCGTTAACGCTGTCCTGTTGTGGCTGGGAAAGTTATTTAGTGTCCGTCAAAGCACATTTTTTGTTCTGGGTTGAAATACAATTCCCAATTTAGCAATTTCATAATTTAGTGGTTTCTGCTATATCAGAGCTATTTGAAATCTATCCCTAAAAGGGTATATAATATTCAAGGTGCACATTGGGTCATTCAGAATAACTTCACACACACCCGCTACTGTGTATTTCTAAGTCTAATTCTGTCACTAAACCCATACCTGTCACCCAGCGCCTAAATACTAGGCCTCAAATTTATATCCTGCTAAATCTCTCGTTAACGCTGTCCTGTTGTGGCTGGGAAAGTTATTTAGTGTCCGTCAAAGCACATTTTTTGTTCTGGGTTGAAATACAATTCCCAATTTAGCAATTTCATAATTTAGTGGTTTCTGCTATATCAGAGCTATTTGAAATCTATCCCTAAAAGGGTATATAATATTCAAGGTGCACATAGGGTCATTCAGAATAACTTCACACACACCCGCTACTGTGTATTTCTAAGTCTAATTCTGTCACTAAACCCATACCTGTCACCCAGCGCCTAAATACTAGGCCTCAAATTTATATCCTGCTAAATCTCTCGTTAACGCTGTCCTGTTGTGGCTGGGAAAGTTATTTAGTGTCCGTCAAAGCACATTTTTTGTTCTGGGTTGAAATACAATTCCCAATTTAGCAATTTCATAATTTAGTGGTTTCTGCTATATCAGAGCTATTTGAAATCTATCCCTAAAAGGGTATATAATATTCAAGGTGCACATTGGGTCATTCAGAATAACTTCACACACACACGCTTCTGTGCATTTCCAAGTCTAATTCTGTCACTAAATCCATACCGGTCACCCAGCGCCTAAATACTAGGCCTCAAATTTATATCCTGCTAAATCTCTCGTTAACGCTGTCCTGTTGTGGCTGGGAAAGTTATTTAGTGTCCGTCAAAGCACATTTTTTGTTCTGGGTTGAAATACAATTCCCAATTTAGCAATTTCATAATTTAGTGGTTTCTGCTATATCAGAGCTATTTGAAATCTATCCCTAAAAGGGTATATAATATTCAAGGTGCACATTGGGTCATTCAGAATAACTTCACACACACACGCTTCTGTGCATTTCCAAGTCTAATTCTGTCACTAAATCCATACCGGTCACCCAGCGCCTAAATACTAGGCCTCAAATTTATATCCCGCTGAATTTGAATACAATACATTGGGCCAAATAATATATTTGTTGTTGTGGTGAACCATAACAATGAGAAAAACATCTAGTAAGGGACGCGGACGTGGACATGGTCGTGGTGGTGTTAGTGGACCCTCTGGTGCTGGGAGAGGACGTGGCCGTTCTGCCACATCCACACGTCCTAGTGTACCAACTACCTCAGGTCCCAGTAGCCGCCAGAATTTACAGCGATATATGGTGGGGCCCAATGCCGTTCTAAGGATGTTAAGGCCTGAGCAGGTACAGGCATTAGTCAATTGGGTGGCCGACAGTGGATCCAGCACGTTCACATTATCTCCCACCCAGTCTTCTGCAGAAAGCGCACAGATGGCGCCTGAAAACCAACCCCATCAGTCTGTCACATCACCCCCATGCATACCAGGGAAACTGTCTCAGCCTCAAGTTATGCAGCAGTCTCTTATGCTGTTTGAAGACTCCGCTGGCAGGGTTTCCCAAGGGCATCCACCTAGCCCTTCCCCAGCGGTGAAAGACATAGAATGCACTGACGCACAACCACTTATGTTTCCTGATGATGAGGACATGGGAATACCACCTCAGCATGTCTCTGATGATGACGAAACACAGGTGCCAACTGCTGCGTCTTTCTGCAGTGTGCAGACTGAACAGGAGGTCAGGGATCAAGACTGGGTGGAAGACGATGCAGGGGACGATGAGGTCCTAGACCCCACATGGAATGAAGGTCGTGCCACTGACTTTCACAGTTCGGAGGAAGAGGCAGTGGTGAGACCGAGCCAACAGCGTAGCAAAAGAGGGAGCAGTGGGCAAAAGCAGAACACCCGCCGCCAAGAGACTCTGCCTGCTACTGACCGCCGCCATCTGGGACCGAGCACCCCAAAGGCAGCTTCAAGGAGTTCCCTGGCATGGCACTTCTTCAAACAATGTGCTGACGACAAGACCCGAGTGGTTTGCACGCTGTGCCATCAGAGCCTGAAGCGAGGCATTAACGTTCTGAACCTGAGCACAACCTGCATGACCAGGCACCTGCATGCAAAGCATGAACTGCAGTGGAGTAAACACCTTAAAACCAAGGAAGTCACTCAGGCTCCCCCTGCTACCTCTTCTGCTGCTGCCGCCTCGGCCTATTCTGCTGCTGCCGCCTCGGCCTCTTCCTCCGCCTCTGGAGGAACGTTGGCACCTGCCGCCCAGCAAACAGGGGATGTACCACCAACACCACCACCACCACCTCCGTCACCAAGCGTCTCAACCATGTCACACGCCAGCGTTCAGCTCTCCATCTCACAAACATTTGATAGAAAGCGTAAATTCCCACCTAGCCACCCTCGATCCCTGGCCCTGAATGCCAGCATTTCTAAACTACTGGCCTATGAAATGCTGTCATTTAGGCTGGTGGACACAGACAGCTTCAAACAGCTCATGTCGCTTGCTGTCCCACAGTATGTTGTTCCCAGCCGGCACTACTTCTCCAAGAGAGCCGTGCCTTCCCTGCACAACCAAGTATCCGATAAAATCAAGTGTGCACTGCGCAACGCCATCTGTAGCAAGGTCCACCTAACCACAGATACGTGGACCAGTAAGCACGGCCAGGGACGCTATATCTCCCTAACTGCACACTGGGTAAATGTAGTGGCAGCTGGGCCCCAGGCGGAGAGCTGTTTGGCGCACGTCCTTCCGCCGCCAAGGATCGCAGGGCAACATTCTTTGCCTCCTGTTGCCACCTCCTCCTTCTCGGCTTCCTCCTCCTCTTCTTCCACCTGCTCATCCAGTCAGCCACACACCTTCACCACCAACTTCAGCACAGCCCGGGGTAAACGTCAGCAGGCCATTCTGAAACTCATATGTTTGGGGGACAGGCCCCACACCGCACAGGAGTTGTGGCGGGGTATTGAACAACAGACCGACGAGTGGTTGCTGCCGGTGAGCCTCAAGCCCGGCCTGGTGGTGTGTGATAATGGGCGAAATCTCGTTGCAGCTCTGGGACTAGCCAATTTGACGCACATCCCTTGCTTGGCGCATGTGCTGAATTTGGTGGTGCAGAAGTTCATTCACAACTACCCCGACATGTCAGAGCTGCTGCATAAAGTGCGGGCCGTCTGTTCGCGCTTCCGGCGTTCACATCCTGCCGCTGCTCGCCTGTCTGCGCTACAGCGTAACTTCGGCCTTCCCGCTCACCGCCTCATATGCGACGTGCCCACCAGGTGGAACTCCACCTTGCACATGCTGGACAGACTGTGCGAGCAGCAGCAGGCCATAGTGGAGTTTCAGCTGCAGCACGCACGGGTCAGTCGCACTACAGAACAGCACCACTTCACCACCAATGACTGGGCCTCCATGCGAGACCTGTGTGCCCTGTTGCGCTGTTTCGAGTACTCCACCAACATGGCCAGTGGCGATGACACCGTTATCAGCGTTACAATACCACTTCTATGTCTCCTTGAGAAAACACTTAGGGCGATGATGGAAGAGGAGGTGGCCCAGGAGGAGGAGGAGGAGGAGGAAGAGGGGTCATTTTTAGCACTTTCAGGCCAGTCTCTTCGAAGTGACTCAGAGGGAGGTTTTTGGCAACAGCAGAGGCCAGGTACAAATGTGGCCAGCCAGGGCCCACTACTGGAGGACGAGGAGGACGAGGATGAGGAGGAGGTGGAGGAGGATGAGGATGAAGCATGGTCACAGCGGGGTGGCACCCAACGCAGCTCGGGTCCATCACTGGTGCGTGGCTGGGGGGAAAGGCAGGACGATGACGATACGCCTCCCACAGAGGACAGCTTGTCCTTACCCCTGGGCAGCCTGGCACACATGAGCGACTACATGCTGCAGTGCCTGCGCAACGACAGCAGAGTTGCCAACATTTTAACCTGTGCGGACTACTGGGTTGCCACCCTGCTGGATCCACGCTACAAAGACAATGTGCCCACCTTACTTCCTGCACTGGAGCGTGATAGGAAGATGCGCGAGTACAAGCGCACGTTGGTAGACGCGCTACTGAGAGCATTCCCAAATGTCACAGGGGAACAAGTGGAAGCCCAAGGCCAAGGCAGAGGAGGAGCAAGAGGTCGCCAAGGCAGCTGTGTCACGGCCAGCTCCTCTGAGGGCAGGGTTAGCATGGCAGAGATGTGGAAAACTTTTGTCAACACGCCACAGCTAACTGCACCACCACCTGATACGCAACGTGTTAGCAGGAGGCAACATTTCACTAACATGGTGGAACAGTACGTGTGCACACCCCTCCACGTACTGACTGATGGTTCGGCCCCATTCAACTTCTGGGTCTCTAAATTGTCCACGTGGCCAGAGCTAGCCTTTTATGCCTTGGAGGTGCTGGCCTGCCCGGCAGCCAGCGTTTTGTCTGAACGTGTATTCAGCACGGCAGGGGGCGTCATTACAGACAAACGCAGCCGCCTGTCTACAGCCAATGTGGACAAGCTGACGTTCATAAAAATGAACCAGGCATGGATCCCACAGGACCTGTCCGTCCCTTGTCCAGATTAGACATTAACTACCTCCCCATAACCATATATTATTGGACTCCAGGGCACTTCCTCATTCAATCCTATTTTTATTTTCATTTTACCATTATATTGCGAGGCTACCCAAAGTTGAATGAACCTCTCCTCTGCCTGTGTGCTAGGCCTAAATATATGCCAATGGACTGTTGCAGTGGTGGGTGACGTGAAGCCTCATTCTCTGCTATGACATGCAGACTGATTCTCTGCTGACATGAAGCCAGATTGTCTGTTACGGGACCTCTCTCCTCTGCCTGTGTGCTAGGCCTAAATATATGCCAATGGACTGTTGCAGTGGTGGCTGACGTGAAGCCTCATTCTCTGCTATGACATGCAGACTGATTCTCTGCTGACATGAAGCCAGATCGTCTGTTACGGGACCTCTCTGCTCTGCCTGTGTGCTAGGCCTAAATATATGCCAATGGACTGTTGCAGTGGTGGGTGACGTGAAGCCTCATTCTCTGCTATGACATGCAGACTGATTCTCTGCTGTCATGAAGCCAGATTGTCTGTTACGGGACCTCTCTGCTCTGCCTGTGTGCTAGGCCTAAATATATGCCAATGGACTGTTGCAGTGGTGGGTGACGTGAAGCCTCATTCTCTGCTATGACATGCAGACTGATTCTCTGCTGACATGAAGCCAGATTGTCTGTTACGGGACCTCTCTCCTCTGCCTGTGTGCTAGGCCTAAATATATGCCAATGGACTGTTGCAGTGGTGGCTGACGTGAAGCCTCATTCTCTGCTATGACATGCAGACTAATTCTCTGCTGACATGAAGCCAGATTGTCTGTTACGGGACCTCTCTCCTCTGCCTGGGTGCTGGGCCTAAATTTATGACAATGGACTGTTGCAGTGGTGGCTGACGTGAAGCCTGATTCTCTGCTATGACATGCAGACTGATTCTCTGCTGACATGAAGCCAGATCCTCTGTTACGGGACCTCTCTCCTCTGCCTGGGTGCTGGGCCTAAATTTATGACAATGGACTGTTGCAGTGGTGGCTGACGTGAAGCCTGATTCTCTGCTATGACATGCAGACTGATTCTCTGCTGTCATGAAGCCAGATTGTCTGTTACGGGACCTCTCTGCTCTGCCTGTGTGCTAGGCCTAAATATATGCCAATGGACTGTTGCAGTGGTGGGTGACGTGAAGCCTCATTCTCTGCTATGACATGCAGACTGATTCTCTGCTGACATGAAGCCAGATTGTCTGTTACGGGACCTCTCTCCTCTGCCTGTGTGTGTGCTGGGCCTAAATATATGCCAATGGACTGTTGCAGTGGTGGCTGACGTGAAGCCTCATTCTCTGCTATGACATGCAGACTAATTCTCTGCTGACATGAAGACAGATTCTCTGTTACGGGACCTCCCTCCTCTGCCTGGGTGCTGGGCCTAAATATATGCCAATGGACTGTTGCAGTGGTGGCTGACGTGAAGCCTCATTCTCTGCTATGACATGCAGACTAATTCTCTGCTGACATGAAGACAGATTCTCTGTTACGGGACCTCCCTCCTCTGCCTGGGTGCTGGGCCTAAATATATGCCAATGGACTGTTGCAGTGGTGGCTGACGTGAAGCCTCATTCTCTGCTATGACATGCAGACTGATTCTCTGCTGACATGAAGACAGATTCTCTGTTACGGGACCTCTCTCCTCTGCCTGTGTGTGTGCTGGGCCTAAATATATGCCAATGGACTGTTGCAGTGGTGGCTGACGTGAAGCCTCATTCTCTGCTATGACATGCAGACTGATTCTCTGCTGACATGAAGCCAGATTCTCTGTTACGGGACCTCTCTCCTCTGCCTGTGTGTGTGCTGGGCCTAAATATATGCCAATGGACTGTTGCAGTGGTGGCTGACGTGAAGCCTCATTCTCTGCTATGACATGCAGACTGATTCTCTGCTGACATGAAGCCAGATTCTCTGTTACGGGACCTCTCTCCTCTGCCTGGGTGTGTGCTGGGCCTAAATATATGCCAATGGACTGTTGCAGTGGTGGCTGACGTGAAGCCTCATTCTCTGCTATGACATGCAGACTAATTCTCTGCTGACATGAAGACAGATTCTCTGTTACGGGACCTCTCTCCTCTGCCTGTGTGTGTGCTGGGCCTAAATATATGCCAATGGACTGTTGCAGTGGTGGCTGACGTGAAGCCTCATTCTCTGCTATGACATGCAGACTGATTCTCTGCTGACATGAAGCCAGATTCTCTGTTACGGGACCTCTCTCCTCTGCCTGTGTGTGTGCTGGGCCTAAATATATGCCAATGGACTGTTGCAGTGGTGGCTGACGTGAAGCCTCATTCTCTGCTATGACATGCAGACTGATTCTCTGCTGACATGAAGCCAGATTCTCTGTTACGGGACCTCTCTCCTCTGCCTGTGTGTGTGCTGGGCCTAAATATATGCCAATGGACTGTTGCAGTGGTGGCTGACGTGAAGCCTCATTCTCTGCTATGACATGCAGACTAATTCTCTGCTGACATGAAGACAGATTCTCTGTTACGGGACCTCCCTCCTCTGCCTGGGTGCTGGGCCTAAATATATGCCAATGGACTGTTGCAGTGGTGGCTGACGTGAAGCCTCATTCTCTGCTATGACATGCAGACTAATTCTCTGCTGACATGAAGACAGATTCTCTGTTACGGGACCTCTCTCCTCTGCCTGGGTGCCGGGGCCTAAATATCTGAGAATGGACTGTTCCAGTGGTGGGTGACGGGAAGCCAGATTCTCTGCTATGGAACCTCTCTCCAATTGATTTTGGTTAATTTTTATTTATTTAATTTTTATTTTAATTCATTTCCCTATCCACATTTGTTTGCAGGGGATTTACCTACATGTTGCTGCCTTTTGCAGCCCTCTAGCTCTTTCCTGGGCTGTTTTACAGCCTTTTTAGTGCCGAAAAGTTCGGGTCCCCATTGACTTCAATGGGGTTCGGGTTCGGGACGAAGTTCGGATCGGGTTCGGATCCCGAACCCGAACATTTCCGGGATGTTCGGCCGAACTTCTCGAACCCGAACATCCAGGTGTTCGCTCAACTCTACTAACTAGTACTTATCCAGATTTTCGATGGAACCATCACATCCAAAAGTCTGGACCATAGAAAATGAGATCCAGTCCAGGTCTTTGAAAGATCCACCAGCAGCATAAAAGGCAGTACAACAGCAGTCAGAGGGCTACCACTGATGAAGAAGGCAGCTAAGTCCTTCGAAACGCGTCTGGTGACCTCCCTCTAAAACCTGCTAAGAACCTTATCCTGGAAGCGCTTCCGAATAACGAATTCCATCTGAATCCTCCGGATCGAAAAAGACCACCAACGAAAATCTCAAAACCAAGTCCGGCAAAGACATGTGAGACGCCGAAGAAGTGACGTCATATCCACGTGGCACGCCGAGAAGACCGGGAAAACAAACACTGCAGAGCGCAGCAAGGCTGCTCCAACAGCCAGGACACCTCGCAAAGAAGGTAAACAGTCAGGGTGCAGTCTTCTTTAATGTGTGGGACGCCACACTAAGTACAGCACCCGACTGACATACCACCTATATATATTTTTGTATTTTATATTTTTATCCTTTTTACCTTTTCATCGCTCTAGCCATATACTATATACTTTCTATGTGACCAACACCGGTGGTACAGACAGACAATTTTTTATGGACTGTACACAAATGGACACAGCCATTTACTGTACCCACTGAAGGTGGAAAACGCTACCAGACAATCACTGCATTGTCACATCTCCACTCTGCATATTTTTGTTATTGTGCACCTTTAATGCTGTATATTGCAAAACATCATTTTTATTTTTGTGAACCTCATTTTTTGGGACTTCCACATTTTTGGAACCTCTACCTTTTTATTCTCCACTCTTAAAACGTACCCTTATAAAAATAAATACATATTTTACTATCCTGCGTGTATATTGCCTCCTTAGCATTACTGATAGATGTAGAGTGCCGGTTTTCCACTATATACATAAGCGCACATGTCCCCCTAAAAACAGAGCCCCCTATCACATAGGTGCACAGCACCCCTAAGCACAGAGCCCCCTATCACATAAGCACACAACCCCCCTAAACACAGAGCCACTCTATCACATAGGCGCAAAGCCCCCTTAAACACAGAGACCCGCTATTACATAAGCACTTAGTGCACCTAAGCACAAAGCCCCCTATCACATAAGCGCACAGCACCCCTAAGCACAGATCCCCCAATCCACATAAGCACACAACCCCCCTAAACACAGAGCCCCCAATCACATAAGCGCACAGCACCCCTAAACACAGAGCCCCCCCTAATACATAGGCGCACAGCCCCCTTAAACACAGAAACCCCATCACATAAGTGCACAGCGCCTCTAAACACAGATCCCTCCCATCACATAGTAGCTCCATTCCCCTGAAGATGCCGCTGATGCGGTGAAACATGTTGGGGGAGCTGTGTCTTTAACATTTTAACAATAAATGGTAGGGCTGAGAAGGACATAGGGAAAGGCGATCTGCAGACGCCGGATCCCCCTGTGGGCCAGAGTAGGAATACATGTACGGCATAAGTAATTGCAGATAGGCAGTGAAGGACACACAAGTAAGGCAGAGCCTAAGACGCAACAATTAGCAATAAAGTGTGGCGTGACCGGTCATATACTCAGTGTCAGGCGACACCCGTAGACATCAAAGTGTAACTACACAGGCTAGACACAAGTAGCCTGTATATGGTCTGTGTATGATCTGTGTACTAAAGAGCAAGTCCCCCTGAATAATGCAATACAAGTCCTCCTGAATAATAGGTATACTGAGCCCACGGGTTCAAGCCCTCCATATACTTTTTTAAAAAGTGTGTTTTTTCTGTGTGGAATATAGTTTAATAAAAGGAAATAAAAGTTATATTTTAATTATAGGACCAGAAACGGGAAAATATAGTCAGTAGACTATTGGAATAATTGAATTAACTTCCTGGGTTAGTGGGTCATCTGAAAATATGTATCTCCCATCACATAAGCGCACAGCCCCCCTAAGCACAAAGCTCCCTATCACAGAAGCGCACAGCGCCCCTAAGCACAGAGCCCCCATATCATATAAATGCACAGCACCACTAAGCACAGAGCCCCCCATCACATAAGCACACAGCACCCCTAATCACAGCGCCCCCCTATCCACATAAGCACACAACCATCGTAAACACAGAGCTCCCCTATCACATAAGCGCACAGCGCCCCAAAGCACAGGGCCCCCCTATCCACATAAGTGCACTGCTCCCCTAAGCACAGAGCCCCCCGATCACATGAGCGCACAGCTCCCCTAAACACAGAGCCCCCTATCACATAAGCACACAGCGCCCCTAAGCACAGAGCCCCCCTATCCACATAAGCGAACAGTCCCTTAAGCACAGAGCTCCCATATCACATAACCGCACAGTGTACCTAAACACAGAGCCCCCATCACATAAGCACACAGCGCCCCTAAGCACAGAGCCCCCCTATCCACATAAGCGAACAGTCCCTTAAGCACAGAGCTCCCATATAACATAACCGCACAGTGCACCTAAACACAGAGCCCCCATCACATAAGTGCACAACACCCCTAAGCACAGAGCCCCCCCTATCCACATATGCGCACAGCGCCCCCAAGCACAGAGACCCCCCATCACATGAGTGCACAGCACTCTTAAACACAGAGCCCCCCTATCACATAAGCACACAACCCCCTAAACACAGAGCCCCCCTATCACATAAGCGCACAGCACCACTAAGCACAGAGCCCTCTATCACATAAGTGTACAGTGCCCCTAAACACAGAGCCCGTCCATCACATAGGCGCATAGCCCCCTTAAACACAGAGCCCCCCTATCACATAAGCACCCCTCACCCCTAAGCACAGAGCCCCCCTATCACATAAGTGCACAGCACCCCTAAACACAGAACACCCTATCACATATGAGCACAGCACCCCTAAACACAAAGCTTTCCTATCACATAAGCGCACAGCCCCACAAAACACAGAGCCCCCTATCACATAAGTGCACAACGCCCCTAAGCACAGAGCCCCTCTATATACATATGCGCACAGCGTCCCTAAGCACAGAGCATCCCTATCACTTGAGTGCACAGCCCGCCTAAACACAGAGTTCCCCTATCACTTAAGCGCACAGCGCCCCTAAACACAGAGGCCCCCTATCCACATAAATGCACAGCCCCCCTAAGCACAGAACCCCCTATCACATAAGCACACAGCACCCCTAATCACAGAGCCCCCCTATCCACATAAGCACACAACCACCCTAAATACAGAGCCCCCCTATCACATAAGCGCACAGCGTCCCGAAGCACAGGGCCCCCCTATCCACATAAGTGCACTGCTCCCATAAGTACAGAGACCCCCTATCACATGAGTGCACAGCTCCCCTAAACACAGAGCCCCCCTATCACATAAGCTCACAGCTCCCCTAAGCACAGAGCCTCCCATCCACATAAGCGAACAGCTCCTTAAGCACAGAGACCCCTATCACATAATTGCACAGCGCACCTAAACACAGAGCCCCCCATCACATAAGTGCACAATGCCCCTAAGCACAGAGCCCCCTATCCACATATGCGCACAGTGCCCCTAAGCACAGAGCCCCCCTATCACATGAGCGCACAGCGCCACTAAGCACACAGTTTCCCTATCCACATAAACACACAGCCCCCCTAAGCACAGAGCCCCTAAACACAGAGCCCCCTTATCACATAAGCGCACAGCGCCCCTAAACACAGAGCCCCCTATCACATAAGCGCACAGACCTCCTAAACACAAAGCCCCCTATCACATAAGCGCCCAGCGCCCCTAAACAAAGAGCCCCCTATCACATAAGCGCACAGCGCCACTAAGCACAGAGCCCCCCTATCACATGAGCGCACAGCGCCACTAAGCACACAGCTTCCCTATCCACATAAACGCACAGCACCCCTAAACACAGAGCCCCCTATCACATAAGCACACAGACCTCCTAAACACAAAGCCCCCTATCACATAAGTGCCTAGTGCTCCTAAGCAAAGAGCCCCAATTCACATAAGCGCACAGCGCCACTAAGCACAGAGCCCCCTATCCAAATAAGCACACAACCCCCCCTAAACACAGAGCCCCCCTATCACATAAGTGCACTGCGCCCGAAAGCACATAGCCCCGCTATCACATGAGCACACAGCCCCCCTAATCACAGAGCCCCCTTTCACATAAGAGTACAGCATCCATAAGCACAGAGCCCCGCTATCACATGAGCACACAGCCCCCCTAAACACAGAGCCCCCTTTCACATAAGAGCACAGCGCCCATAAGCACAGAGCCCCCCTATCCACATAAGCGAACAGCACACCTAAACAAAGAGCCCCCTATCACATAAGCGCACAGCCCCCCTAAGCACAGAGACTTCTATCACATAAGCGCACAGCCCCCATTAACACAGAGCCCCCATATCCACATGAGCATACAGCAACCCTAAACACAGAGCTTTCCTATCCCATAAGCGCACAGCGTCCCTAAGCACAGAGCCCCCTATCACATAAGCTCACAGCACCCCTAAGCACAGAGCCCCCATATCCACATAAGCACACAGCCCCCTATCACATAAGCGCACAGCCCCCCCTAAACACAGAGCCCCCCTATCCACATATGCGCACATCGCCCCTAAGCACAGAGCCCCCCCATCACATGAGCGCACAGCCCGCCCAAACACAGAGCTCCCATATCACTTAAGTGCACAGCCCCCCTAAGCACAGAGCCCCCTATCACATAAACGCACAGTGCCCCTAAACACAGAGCTCTTGTATCACATGAGCGCACAGCCCCCTAAACACAGAGCCCCCCTATCACATAAGCGCAAAGTGCCCCTAAACACAGTGCCCCCTATCACATAAGCGCACAGCCCTCCTAAACACAGAGCTTCCTATCACATAAGTGCACAGCGCCCCTAAGAACAGAGCCCCCCTATCACATAAGAGCACAGCCCTTCTAAACACAAAGCCCCTATCAAATAAGCGACAGCGCCACTAAGCACAGAGCCCCCTATCACATAAGTACACAGCACCCCTAATCACAGAGCACCCTATCACATAAGCCCGAAGCACAGGGCCCCCCTATCCACATAAGCGCACTGCTCCCGTAAGCATAGAGCCCCCCGAAAACATAGCGCACAGCCCCCTAAACACATAACCCCCCTATCACATAAGCGCACATCGCGCCTAAGCACATAGCCCCCCTATCACATAAGCACACAGCGCCCCTAAGCACAGAGCCCCCTATCCACATATGCGCACAAGGCCCTAAGCACAGAGCCCCCCCATCACATGAGCGCACAGCCCGCCTAAACACAGAGCTCCCATATCACATAAGTGCACAGACCCCCTAAGCACAGAGCCCCCTATCACATAAACTCACAGTGCCCCTAAACACAGAGCCCTCATATAAAATGAGCGCACAGCCCCCAAAACACAGAGCCCCCCTATCACATAAGAGCACAGCGCCCCTAAACACAGTTCCAACTATCACATAAGTGTGCAGCGCCCCTAAGAACAGAGCCCCCCATCACATAAGCGCACAGCCCTTCTAAACACAGAGCCCCTATCACATAAGCACACAGCACCCCTAATCACAGAGCCCCGCTATCCACATAAGCACACAACCTCAGTAAACACAGAGCCCCTTATCACATAAGCGCACAGCGCCCCTAAGCACAGTGCCCTCCTATCCACATAAGCGCACAGCCCCCCTAAACACATAGCCCCCTATCACATAAGCTCACAGCGCCCCTAAGCACAGAGCCCTCCTATCAACATAAGCGAACAGCCCCTTAAGCACAGAGCCCCCCTATCAAATAAGTGCACACCACACCTAAGCACAGAGCCCCCCTATCACATAGCACCCCTAAGCACACAGCGCCCCTAAGCACAGAGCCCCCTATCCACATATGCGAACAGCTCCTTAAGCACAGAGCCCCCTATCACATAAGCGCACAGCCCCCCTAAGCACAGAGCCCTTCTATCACATAGGCGCACAGCACCCCTAAACACAGAGCTTTCCTATCACATAAGCGCACAGCGTCCCTAAGCACAGAGCCCCCTATCACATAAGCTCACAGCACCCCTAAGCACAGGGCCCCCCTATCCACATAAGCACACAACCCCCTAAACACAGAGCCCCTATCACATAAGCGCACAGCCCCACTAAACACAGAGCCTCCCTATCCACATATGCGCACAAGGCCCTAAGCACAGAGCCCTCCTATCAACATAAGCGAACAGCCCCTTAAGCACAGAGCCCCCCTATCAAATAAGTGCACACCACACCTAAGCACAGAGCCCCCCTATCACATAAGCACACAACCCCCTAAACACAGAGCCCCTATCACATAAGCGAACAGCCCCTTAAGCACAGAGCCCCCCTATCAAATAAGCGCACACCACACATAAGCACAGAGCTCCCCCATCACATGAACGCACAGCCCGCCTAAACACAGAGCTCCCATATCACATAAGTGCACAGCCCCCCTAAGCACAGAGCCCCCTATCACATAAACTCACAGTGCCCCTAAACACAGAGCCCTCATATAACATGAACGCACAGCCCCCAAAACACAGAGCCCCCCTATCACATAAGAGCACAGCGCCCCTAAACACAGTTCCCCCTATCACATAAGTGTGCAGCGCCCCTAAGAACAGAGCCCCCCTATCACATAAGCGCACAGCCCTTCTAAACACAGAGCCCCTATCACATAAGCGCACAGCGCCACAAAGCACAGAGCCCCCTATCACATAAGCACACAGCACCCCTAATCACAGAGCCCCCCTATCCACATAAGCACACAACCCCGGTAAACACAGAGCCCCCTATCACATAAGCTCACAGCGCCCCTAAGCACAGAGCCCTCCTATCAACATAAGCGAACAGCCCCTTAAGCACAGAGCCCCCCTATCAAATAAGCGCACACCACACATAAGCACAGAGCTCCCCATCACATAAGCGCACAGTCCCCCCTAAGCACAGAGCCCTTCTATCACATAAGCGCACAGCCCCCTAAATACAGAGCCCCCTATCTCATAAGCACACAGCAGCCCTAAGCACACAGCCCCCCTATCACATAAGCGCACAGCGCCCCTAAGCACAGAGGTTTCCTATCACATAACCGCACAGCATCCCTAAGCACAGAACCCCCTATCAAATAAGCGCACAGCACCCCTAAGAACAGAGCCCTCGTATCACATGAGCGCAGAGCCCCCTAAACACAGAGCCCCCTATCACATAAGCACACAGCGCCCCAAAACACAGAGCCCACTATCACATAAGCGCACAGCGCCACTAATCACAGAGCCCCCTATCACATAAGCACACAGCACCCCTAAGCACAGAGCCCCCCTATCCACATAAGCGAACAGCCCCTTTAGCACAGAGCCCCCTATCACATAAGCGCACAGTGCCCCTAAGCACAGAGCCCCCCTATCAACATAAGCGAACAGCTCCTTAAGCACAGAGCCCTTACATCACATAAGTGCACAGCCCCCCTAAACACAGAGCCCCCCTATCCACATAAGCGCACAGAGCCCCCTATCATATAAGTGCACAGCCCCCCTAAACACAATGCCCCCCTCCCCTTCGTCTCTCTCTTACCTTGGACTACTAGCTTGATACAACAGTTTTACACACACACGACACTGAGCATGCATTATGCAAATGTAGGTGGGTCCTGGGGGTCCTGAGCGTCTCCTCATATTTTAATATAAATGTGTCAGGACATGCAGATAGTAAAAAGTTTGAGGAGAGTAATTGGAGTATTTGCAGAGGTGTGTTACTGTGTGTGAGGCTGCTGATTGGTGGATTTCCGGGGGTGTGAGATCAGCTAGAGGAGAATCAAATCTTGCTAATGTCCACCAAAATGACAGAAAGCCGGCAGTGCAGTGAATGGGCAAACAGCACAAAATATTCCGGGGCAATCTCTGTTGCAGTGAACACCAGTTATATGTTGTTTGAGGTGCCCTTGATGGTAATTGGTGTAAGGTGCTTTTGCCGCTGGGCCCCTGGTTCATGATGCCAGCACCGTTAGGTGAAAATGTTGAGAGTAGTAGTAAGAATAAGGAGTCATTTGTTCTAAACAAGTCGAACATTTACTGAAGAATAAATAGTCTCTGTGTGAGATTGTGGGACAGCTATTCCTGCATAATGTCTGTGCCTAAATTGCACTTAAACTGTTATTTGCATTCCGGGCACTAGAGGCCACTGTTTTGCAGCACAGTCAGCACACTCTGGGATCTGCATATGCAAAGCAGATGATGACTCATGCAAGCTGCTTCTGTGTGAACCAGGAAGTGGTGATCTGACATGGTGAAAGGAGTGTGCTGTGAGGGACTTGATCAGATTCCATCCTGGCTTATGGATGTCCGGCAGTGAATGAACACTCAAAGGACGGAGAGTAGCTGTTGTCCCCTTACTGGATCCAGCTCTTTGAACGAGAGATTGTCCATGGAAGACCGGTTCCAGTGTGTGGACAAGAAGCCTTATCATCAAGCAAGGCCGCTCGGTTGCTGAGAGCTTGGTGGCCATCCCGGGTAAGCGGCATCCTAGGGCCCAGAACGGACACAAGTCAGTACACCCGTATACTCATTGCTTTATACTAGTGGCGCCTGAAGCAACAGAAACTAAGCTTAGGCTTGAAATTAGATAGATAGAGTTATGTGATTGCCAGGCTGTGCAGAACTGTTCTGCGGCTCAGTATTGACTTTGCAGGCTCTGCTGTGTCCGCCATCGGTTAGGTTTGTCCTGTTCTGCGGCATAGTATTGATTTTTCAGACTCTGCTGTGTCCGCCATCGGCTAGGTCTGTCCAGTGGGCAGGGACAGTGACTGTGGGTGCGGGATATAGCATTTTCTGTGCATGTTTGTATTGTTGCGGTTATACTTGTGTTATTACTTTTGCCAAAGTAAAGTTTCTGTTCCTAAGCTGGTGTCAGTGTCGCTTTCCTTGTCTGTGACTTCGCTGTATACTGGGGAGCAGACTCCAGTACATGGCTTACAACTGGACGTTTGTACAGTTCTTCAAATGAAAGAGTTTTGTATAGCACAATTAATAATAAGTTCACTGGTAATCCTATTATCAGGCAGTGGCAGTTGTCAATGGAGGGATTCTTCTAATGCTGATACTTTACAGGCAAGGATCCTGGTGGTAATCCCAAGTTCACTCTTTACAGCACTCTGGCACTAAAGATGCTATTATCTATTTATTTAGGAGTTATCTTTTAACCCATAGAGGACCCAGACCGTACATGTAGCCTTCCGAGGTTTCTGTGGTCCGGGCGGACTTTGGAACAGCACACTGGGACATTTTTTATGAAATAATTTTTAAGCACCCTCTATCACATAAGCGCAAAGCCCCCCTAAACATAAATCCCCCTATCACATGAGCGCACAGCCCCCCTAAGCACAGAGCTCCCCTATCACATAAACGCACAGAGCACTAAATATGCTATTATCTATTTATTTAGGAGTTATCTTTTAACCCATAGAGGACCCGCGGCAGATGTGACTTAAGGATCAGCGTAGTACATGTATGGTGCATCTCCTGCACCCGCCCAATCCGCGGCAGGGGTCCGACATTCACTGATAGCCGGACCTCTGCAGCATGCGCCGGAATAAATAAATAACGTTAAAAAAAAAGTTAAAAAATAAAGTTTTCCAAAAAAACTATTAAAAGTTTCAAGTAAAAAAATAAATAAATATCCTTTTGCCAAAATAAAGGGGAAAATAACTGTAAAAAATAGGGGGAAAAAGAAAAGTGCACATATTAGGTATCTCCGCGTCCATATCGACTGGATCTATAAAAATAATGATGAAGCTGCCCTAAATTAGGGCATTTAAGATACACTCTGGTGTGCCAAATCAAAGTACCCCCCCCCCCCAGGGGTTAATATCCACGCGTGGCTGAGAGACTAGACACTGACACAGAAGTTGGTCAAAGCAATCTCTAACTTTAATTACATGGGGGTAAGCTTATTTACATTTTCAGAAGAGGGCAGTCCTCACTGAGGCTAAAGCATTGTTTCATTGGTCAAAAAGGAAGAAGAGATAAGAGAGAGGAGATAGCACCCTGGCTTCTGCACACTGGGTCCTACTTTGGAATGTGAACTAATGTAAACATCTGGTTACCATCGCCATTTTGTAATGGAGTTTATTCTAACAAGAATACTGCCTACGTCATATGTGACACTTCAAAGAGGTGCTTCTCTATAGGCAGTGAATAATATATACATATCATCAAGCCATATCATTGACTTACGCATTCCACCACACTCTATTGGACACCTGTAGAAAGATGAGAAATCGGACACTTCCCACAGCACAGCTCTTTGCCCCCCTCTCTCTCCTCTCCAGTCTTGAAACAAAGAGGGGGTGGGTGGGCACTTGGAAGTAGAAAAAGTTAACTCATTACAATCCTAGATATACAAAATATAGAATAAAATTCACACATCTTTAACAGTCCCCCCTTGAATTTCATTCTCTCCCTAAACCTAAACATCTGTCCGAATGCTCCGCCTCCTCTTCACCATCTTCCACGACAAGCCATACCTAGCGAACAGCCTCCCGTGACACTGGATTTGAGCAAAGGGGAAGTCAGATGATCTTTCCCTAACTGGCGTTGACATTATATGGGGGGACTAGAGGTCATCAGTGCTCCTGATTTTCTGGATCGAAGTTTTCATACAATTTTTCCATATTCTTTTGAGTCATGATCAACAGTCACACAAGGGAAAACCAGTCTCAACACTTCCTTGAAATCAATCCAATTATGCTTTTCTTTGAGCTTCACTGTGCTTGTGGTCAACAACACTCGGAATGGACCATCAAACCAGGGTTTTGGGACTTTTCTAACGTGTCTTTTTCTACCACCCAATCTCCAGGGTTCCTGGTACTTTATCAAAACCTAGAAGTGAAGCAAAAACTCGAAAATGTACTTTAGTCAAATGCTTATACAAAACTGATCACATAATCTGTCAGACAACCATGTTGCATCTGGAGCTGCTGTGGGAAGTAAAATCATATTCTAGGGACTGACCCAAAAAGGACCTTATAGGGACAAAGGCCTGTCTCACGGATAGGTGTATACCTTACTAAAAGAGGGCTACCAGCAGGCACTCTATTAAGGCTTTGAATCTTTAACTTAGTGTCCCGTTCAGTTTCTTTTTCCTACTCTACTGCTGCTTTGTGGATGGTACGAAGCATGTAAGGCCTGTCCTACACCCAAAACCTTCGTCATCTCCTGCATCACTTCACCTGTGAAGTGAACACCTGTGTCACTTTCAATGATCTAAGGTACCCCATACTTGCACACAACTTCGGCCATAATCTTCTTTACTTCTTTGGGTACGGTTTTGGCCATCCTGAAAACAAGTCATCACATATCAATACATACTCATACATGCCCACCTTGGATATTTGAAGGTAGTCTGCAAACGTTGAAACAGATACAAAAAGCAAGACGTGTTTCTTGGGTACCTTAACCACCTTGCCCACATTGTTCTGGGCACAAACCATTTATCCTTGAGTATGTCTGACTGTTACAGTGCTGAACCCTGGGGCGTACCATATGCTACGTACTAAATCACACATAGCAGTTTTTGTCTGGTGCATCACTCCATGGGTTGCCTGTGCCATCGTGGAGTAGAGGGACCTGGGAAGGTAAAGTTTCCCTTTTTATTTGTAGTCCCCCCTTTTTCATCCGGCAGTCCCTTTCCTCCTTCCCCATCTTGTTCTGTAAGGTCTTAAGAACTTTCGGGAGACAGGAGGAGTTATTTCAGGGACCTGAACTGTGGCCACTTAAGACAGGGGTCTGCTTAGGTAATTTGGCAGCCATCTTTGCCGCCTGATCTGCCGTGGCTTTCCCCTTTGCCTCCTCTGCATCTGTTTACAGTGGCCTTTCGTTGCTATCATCACCCCTCATGTTAGTGACAAGAGGGCTTCCATCAGAGACCTCACTGCTTCCCCATTTTCGATGGGTTTACCTGAAGTGATCAAGGAGTCTCTGTCTTTCCATATGGGCCCATAGTCATGGGCTATCCCAAAGCACACCTGGAATCAGTGTAAATGGTGGCTGTTTTTCCATCTGCATATCTGCAAGCCATCTTCAGAGTCTTTTAGCTCCACTTCTGAGCAGACATGTGTGGTAGTTCACGTTTAATCATCACTGCCCAACCTGTGTAGTACCTGCCATCCTGGCCATACCTCGATCCATCCACAAAGAGCACATGATCTAGATTACCTAATGGCTGATTTACCAAATCCCACTACCTCTTGTGACATCATCTGCAAACAGTCAGGAGCCTCTTCCTTTGAATCTGAAAGAAAAGTTTAAAGTGCGGTGCCCTAACTCTTCCCTCCCCCCTTGGTCCAGAGGGAACAGGGTGGCTGGGTCCAAAGTATTACACCTTTGGAGAGCAACATTGTCAGGCAACAAAATGGAACAATAATGGGCAACAAAACAATCATTTGGATTGTACGTTCATGAGGATAGATGTAATACTTTGTGGTTCAGAACTATCTCAGAGCTTTCATCAAGCATAGCTAGTACAACTACTACAGCTGTGATGCAGAAAGGGGCACCTCTGGCCACGGGGTCATGTCTGACTGAATAATATGGTATGGGGCGTTATTGCTGGCCATGCAGTTGGGTGAGGACTGCTGAGTCATGGCCACTCACTTCATAATAATACAATCTAAATGTAATCATCTGATAGGCTCAGTGTGGGGGAACACAAAATTGCCAGTTCTAGGCATAAAAGAAAATAAAAATCTACCACCTCATCTGTGAGGCGGTAGGGACTAAAGGACAAATCAATCACAGTGGAGTGAGTAGGGGTAATGGGAACCTGAGTCGAGAAGGTGTCTGTGTGTGTTGGGCACGATGTGGGTGTTAGAAACTGTGGCTTCATTAACGGCATGTAGGTCATGTACCATCCAATGGTGAGTGGTTTGCTTTTCTCAGCTTCTGGGAGTACTGATACAAACATGGACCAGGGAATTTTATCACTAATGGCCAACAAACAAAGTTCTTGGCCGTTGAGGGCACCTGTAAGCGTCACAGTGCCGTCCTCCTGATGTGAGATACCAGCATGTACTTTTGCAAACAAATCTGCACCTAGGAGGCAACAAGGGGCGTTACCACTGACTAGCAGACGGGCAAGCGCAGCTTGGTTAGGGGCAAATCTAATATGGATGGTTTCTGTTGAAAAAAAGGGAGCGTACTACTTTCCCATCCACTTCTACCCAAAGGCTGGTGTCCTTGGAGAGTAAATCAGGGGAGGCCATGTTTGCTGTGCACAACTGTCTTGGCTGCTCCAGTATCAATCAAAAACGGGACTACTTCTTTATCACCCAGAGTGAGGGATATCATTGGGCCAGACTGAATCTGCTAAAAATAAAATAAAAGTAGAGCCGATACTGGATTTCCTGTTTCCTAATCTTGATCTAACCCCCCCCCCCTGTCTTTGTTCTCCTTATGACAAAAAAAACATGGGTGTCTGTGGGGACGGACAGTGATCCGGGCATGGTCAACATAGAATACAATCCTCTCGTGTGGTGTGGACGAGGAGTACGAAACACACCACAACACTCTCTCTTCTGGGATCTGGGTCCCACAGACTCTGCAGGCCCACCATAGGGAGGCGTTTGACATCAGGGCTGAAGCAATGCCAAAGGAACACTACCTATGGTTGGCACCACTGAACCACCCAATGCCGCTTGATGTTACTCTGCATTTTGGCTTACAGAAGTATCCAACTTTTCCTATCACAGAATTAATAGACTGGAAAACAAAACAGGACTTCTCATCTTCCATGGGAGTGTCTGTAACTAGGGGATGGGCACAAGGGCTGTCGTTGTCTGTAACGTCCACCCCTATCCTCGTCCCTCCGCTCTGAGTCATCTAAGTCCACCCCCTTCAGTCCGACGCTGTGGTCCTCCTTCTTTCTGTCATTAGTGCCCCAGCCGCTCATGAGAACAGAGCTCTGATGTGAAGCACAACACTTAACATGTAACACGTAACTTCAAACATTGAAACAAACAGATCGGACAATACAGACAAGAACACACAAAGGGCCCATAAGAAACTTTTCATTGACTTCAATTTAAAAATAAAATAAATATGTACAGCTTGATCAATGCTGTTGGCAACAATAAAAACCCCAAAACTTCCAAGAAAAATAAAATAAAATACTCAATGCGCATATTATTAAAAAATAAAAAAATACCGTTCTCCATACGCATTCATATTTTCATGTTTTCATGTACTCATTTTCACAAGCAGCTCATAACTACGCCCTTATACATAAAAACTGAATTGCATTCACAGCTCTGCTAAAAACCTCCATTAGTCTTCACACATATTTGCCTCAATTACAACTCAAAGCCACACCCATTCACATTCCACTGAATCATTTATGTCTTCCAACCCACATTGTTTCATCCCAAAACTTGCAGCACAGACAATCACAGCTTTCCTGGAAACAGATAGCCACGCCACACCCAGAATTGCTGATGGTCTGTCGCTGTAAGACAATATACATGTTATAATCATACAGTCATTTTGTTAAAAGCTGGATTCCCACAGTACCCTGCTTGGGAAAGAAGAAAGAAAAAAAGAAAATTATTGAACAATTCTTTGTCTTGTATAATATATTACACATCACTTACTCTGCATCATTCCCTCATTCCCTCCCCCCTCTTTCCTTCGCCTGCTCCCCTCATCTCAGGAATGTTTCTGTTAAGGTGGGGGAAGTGAGTCTCTGTAGCTCGCACTGGATACAACACCTATCCATTAACTGACCATCTCTTACTGCTGTAATCTCTAGGATATTCCCTATTTAAACACACACATATTATTAGGGTAACAAAACTTAACCGGTTCGTTTTGGAACATTTAACACAAGCGCCGTTCTGATTGCAGACACTGGGGCACTTTCTTTCTTTCTTGTTAATGCCATCAATTAACATCCTGACATTGCTCTGTTTTCTTCACTCATTAGAACTCCCCCCCTCAAAATCACGGGAGTTCTGATGCCCACAGTCTGTAAGCTCTATCTTCACAGATTCTTACAGATCTTCATCCCTGTTGCCAGGGGGCGAACTCTGTCCGAGTCTACACTTTCTCTAACATTCTTTTTCACATTTTAACTTTCAATTCTTCCCTCGCTACTAGCTAGGGGCTGTATCTTTCTTCATAATACTGGCACTGACCCATATCAAAACAACAGTATTTCAGACTGACACACACACAAAACAGAGGAGTGATCAGCACCTTTAACCCTTTCCTCAGCAGACAAAGGATTCACCCTCCCCTCTGGTTGGCTCAAATCTGACCCTCACGTCTGACTAGTCATCTGGGACTCCCCGCACGTCTGCCCAAAACCAGGGGTCAGGCGGGCTCCGTCGCATATTCCTGGGGTCAGGTCAGGTGGAGAATATCTCTGCAGTCTTCCCTTATCTCAAGGATCTAAGGATCATACGGCTCCACGCCTCTTCCTAAGGTCAGGTCAGGTGGAGAATATCTCTGCAGTCTTCCCTTATCTCAAGGATCTAAGGATCATTTGGCTCCACGCCTCTCCCTGCCAGGTCAGCTGGAGTTTACTTTGTCCCACACCTCGGCGCTACAGCGCCCCCATCCCAACCAGGAGGTTACTGTCCCCTCCCTTTGTCTGTGGCTTTACCGTCTGTGCTCAACTCGCTCCTCACATAAATCACAGACACACACAAAACATACACACCAGAGTGATCTATCATTTCAGACTATTGGTTCTATAGACTCCAAGCTTTCAGCATTACAGCCGACTACTATACTTACATGGGTACCACCTCACAGCAGACTGAGCTATCTGAGCATGACGAAGTAACTAACAGAAAGGCAGATGAGATAAAAAGTTTTCTCACCTTTCTTTGAGGTTGCAATCCTCTCTCCTCTGCCGTTCGTCAAGCTCAGGGGCCCGTCTTGTCAGCTGTCTGATGCTACGTTTGCTCAGAGTCCCATCTGAGATACACTCTGGTGTGCCAAATCAATGTACCCTCCCCCCCCCCCCGCAAGGGGTTAATATCCACGCATGGCTGAGAGACTAGACACTGACACAGAAGTTGGTCAAAGCAATCTCTAACTTTAATTACATGGGGGTAAGCGTATATACATTTTCAGAAAAGGGCAGTCCTCACTGAGGCTAAAACATTGTTTCATTGGTCAAAAAGGAAGAAGAGATAAGAGAGAGGAGATAGCACCCTGGCTTCTGCGCACTGGGTCCTACTTTGAAATGTGAACTAATGTAAACATCTGGTTACCATCGCCATTTTGTAATGGAGTTTATTCTAACAAGAATACTGCCTACGTCATATGTGACACTTCAAAGAGGTGCTTCTCTATAGGCAGTGAATAATATATACATATCATCAAGCCATATGATTGGCTTACACATTTCACCACACTCTATTAGACACCTGTAGAAAGATGAGAAATCAGACACTTCCCACAGCACAGCTCTTTGCCCCCCTCTCTATCCTCTCCAGTCTTGAAACAAAGAGAGGGGTGGGTGGGCACTTGGAAGTAGAAAAAGTTAACTCATTACAATCCTAGATATACAAAATATAGAATAAAATTCACACATCTTTAACACTAACACATGACCTAACCCCTCAGGTGAACACCGTAAAAAAAAAAAAAACTGTGCAAAATAAACAATTTTTTGGTCACCTTACATCACTAAAAGTGTAACACCAAGCGATCAAAAAGGCGTATACCCCGCAAAATAGTACCAATCTAAGCATCACCTCATCCCGCAAAAATTGAGAGCCTACCTAAGACAATCGCCCAAAAAGGTAAAAAAAACTATGGCATAGAATATGTAGACATTAAAACATAATTTTTTTGGTTTCAAAAATGTTATTGTGTAAAACTTAAGTAAATAAAAAAATTATACGCATTATGTATTGCCGCATCTGTAACAGCCAGCTCTATAAAAATACCACGGTGTCAAAAAAGCTATTTTTTTGTCACCTTACATCACAAAAAGTGTAATCACAAGCGATCAAAAAGTCATATGCACCCCACAATAGCGCCAATCAAACCATCATCTCATCCCACAAAAATCATACCCTTCCTAAGACAATCGCCCAAAAACTGAAAAAGATGGCACTAAAACATGATTTTTTTTGTTTCAAAAATGAAATCATTGTGTAAAACTTAGACATATTGGGTATTGCCGCATCCGTAATAACCTTCTCTATAAAAATATCACATGACCTAAATAAAAAATAAAAACTGTGTAAAAAAAAGCTATTGTTTGTCACCTTACATCACAAAAAGTGTAATAGCAAGCGATCAAAAAGTCATATGCACCCTATTATAGTACTATTATTAGCTCCTAAGACAGTCACCCAAACAATAAATAAAACTATGGCTTTCAGAATGTGGACACACTAAAAAATATATTTTTTCCAAAAATGTTTTATTATGTAAAACTGGTATTGTCGCTTCCATAACAACCTGCTATATAAAAATATCACATGATCTAACCTGTCAGATGAATGTTGTAAATAATAAAACATTTAAACGGTGCCAAAACAGCTATTTCTTGTTACCTTGCCTCACAAAAAGTGTAATATAGAGCAACCAAAAATCATATGTAGCCAAATATACAATGAGCAAAAATATAAACGCAACACTTTCGGTTTTGCTCCCATTTTGCATGAGCTGAACTCAAAGATCTGAAACATTTTCTATACATATACAAAAGTCCCATTACTCTCAAATATTGTTCACAAATCTGTCTAAGGCCGAATGCACACAGCCTGGCATACTTCTCACGTCCATGTTCTACGGCCGTGTGCATTTGGCCTAAATCTGTGTTAGTGATCACTTCTCCTTTGCCGAGATAATCCATCCCACCTCACAGGTGTGGCATATCAAGGTGCTGATTAGACAGCATGAATATTGCACAGGTGTGCCTTAGACTGCCCACAATAAAAGTCCACTCTGAAATATGCAGTTTGATCACACAGCACAATGCCACAGATGTTGCAACGTTTGAGGGAACGTGCAAATGGCATGCTGACTGCAGGAATGTCTACCAGTGCTGTTGTCCGTGCAATAAATGTTAATTTACCATAAGCCGTCTCCAAAAGCGTTTCAGAGAATTTGGCAGTACATCCAATCGGCCTCACAACCGCAGACCACGTGTAACCACACCAGCCCAGGACATCCACATCCAGCATGTTCACCTCCATGATAGTCTGAGACCAGCCACTGGGACAGCTGCAGGAACAATCTGTTTGCATAACCAAAGAATTTCTGCACAAACTGTCCGAAACCGTCTCAGGTAAGCTCATCTGCATGCTCTTCGTCCTCATCGGGGTCTGGACCTGACTGCAGTTTCTCGTCGTAAAATGCAAATGTTCACATTCAATTGTGTCTGGCACGTTGGAGAGGCGTTCTGTTTACGGCTGAGTCCCGGTTTTTACTGTTCAGGGCAGATGGCAGACAGCTTGTGTGGTGTTGTGTGGGTGAGCGGTTTGCTGATGTCAACGTTGTGGATCGAGTGGCCCATGGTGGCGGTGGGGTTATGGTATGGGCAGGCGTATGCTATGGACAACGAACACAGGTGCATTTTATTAATGGCATTTCGAATGCACAGAGATACTGTGACGAGATCCTGAGGCCCATTGTTGTGCCATTCATCCACGACCATCACCTCATGTTGCAGCATGATAATGCACAGCCCCATATTACAAGGATCTGTACATAATTCCTGGAAGCTGAAAACATCCCAGTTCTTGAATGGCCAGCATACTCACTGAACATGTCACCCATTGAGCATGTTTGGGATGCTCTGGATTGGTGTATATGACAGCGTGTTCCAGTTCCTGCCAATATTCTGCAACTTTGCGCAGCTATTGAAGAGAAGTAGACCAACATTCCACAGGCCACAATCAACTCTATGCGACGGAGATGTGTTGCACTGCGTGAGGCAAATGGTGGCCACACCAGATACTGACTGGCAAAACTGTGCACATTTCAGAGTGGCCTTTCTTGTGGGCAGTCTAAGACACACTTGTACAATATTCATGCTGTCATCAGCACCTTGATATGCCACACCTGTGAGGTGGGGTGGATTATCTCGGCAAAGGAGAAGTGCTCACTAACAAAGATTTAAACAGATTTGTAAACAATATTTGAGAGTAATGGGTCTTTTGTGTATGTAGAAAATGTTTCAGATCTTTGAGTTCAGCTAATGCAAAATGGGAGCAAAACAGAAAGTGTTGTGTTTATATTTTTGATCAGTGTAGTACCAACAAAACTGCCACCTTATCCCCTATTTTCCAAAATGGGGTCACTTTTTTGGAGTTTCTACTCTAGGGGTGCATCAGGGGGGCTTCAAATGGGACATGGTGTCAAAAAACTGTCCAGCAAAATCTGCCTTCCAAAAACCGTATGGCATTCCTTTCCTTCTGCTCAATGCCGTGTGCCCGTACAGAAGTTTACGACCACATATAGGGTGTTTCTGTAAACTACAGAATCAGGGCTATAAATATTGAGTTTTGTTTGGCTGTTAACCCTTGCTTTGTAACTGGAAAACATTGATTAAAATGGAAAATCTGCCAAAAAAAGTGAAATTCATCTCTATTTTCCATTAATTCTTGTGGAACACCTAAAGGGTTAACAAAGTTTGTAAAATCCGTTTTGTATACCTTGAATGGTGTAGTTTCTAAATTGGGGTCCCTTTTTTGGAGTTTGCACTCTAGGGGTGCATCAGGGGGTCTTCGAATGTGACATGGCAGCTTAAAATCATTAAGTTTTGTTTGGCTGTTAACCCTTGCTTTGTAACTGGAAAAAATGGATTCAACTGGGAAATCTGCCAAAAAAGTGAAATTTTGAAATGTTCTCTCTATTTTCCATTATTTTTTGTGGAACACCTAAAGAGTTAACAAAGTTTGTAAAACCAGTTTTGAATACCTTGAGGGGTGGTTTCCATCATGTTAGCCTCACATGACTTCAAACCTGAACTGGTCCTTAAAAAGTGGGTTTTGGAAATGTTCTGAAAAATTTCAAGATTTGCTTCTAAACTTCTAAGCCTTCTAACATCCCCAACATTCACAAAATGATCCAAACATGAAGTAGACATATGGGGAATGTAAAGCAATAACTATTTTTGGAGGTATTACTATCTATTATAAAAGTAGAGAAATGTAAATGTAAAAATTTGAGAATTTTTTATAAATTTGGCATTTTTTAAATAAAAATATTTTTTTTTACTCAATTTTACCACTGTCATGAAGTTCAATATGTGACAAGAAAACATTCTCAGAATTGCCTGGATAAGATAAGATAAGTCAAAGCGTTTTAAAGTTATCACGATTTAAAGTAACACATGTCAGATTTGCAAAAAATGGCCTGGCCCTTAAGGTGAAAAATGGCAGGATCCTGAAGGGCTTGAGGGTGTTCCCCTCACGGCAGGCAAACACATCTGCTTCATTCTTTGGCAGGAAACTCTTTTACAAAGGTTTTTGGTTTTTACTACTACCTGGAAGGTTTAGTTAGTGATAAAGACAATTTGGCACATTAACTGTCAATACATGTCCAGAACTGGTCCTTAAAAAGTGGGTTTTGGAAATCTTCTGAAAAATTTCAAGATTTGCCTCTAAACTTAAAAGCCTTCTAACATCCCCAAAAAATAAAAAGGCATTCCCAAAATTATCCAAACATGAAGTAGACAAATGGGAAATGTAAAATAATAACTATTACTGTATATGAGGTATAACTATCTGTTTTAAAAGCAGAGAAATTGAAATGAAGAAAGTTGCAAATGTTTCAAAATTTTGGGTAAAGTAGGTATTTTTTTTATAAATAAAAGAAATATTTTGATTCAAATTTACCATTGTCATGAAGTACAATATGTGACGAGAAAACAATCTCAGAATGGCCTGGATAAGTTAAAGCGTTTTAAAGTTATCACCACATAAAGTGACACATGTCAGATTTGCAAAAATCTGAAAAATGACCCGGTCCTTAAGGGGTTAAAGGGACTGTTGCATGAAAAATATTCTACAGTTTTCAAACTAGCACTTGGATCTGAATACTTTTGTAATTGCATGTAATTAAAAATGCTGTATAGCCACTGAGCTATTCAATAAAATATATCTGTATTGCGCCACCTGCTGTTAGTTATTTTTCTTATTTTTTTTTTAACTGCTCACTGAGATGGCTGCACATGCTCAGTTTCATCCTTCAACTGCCTCCTGAGCTGTGATAGGTAGAGCATGGACACGCCCCTTATCTGCTGCAGAAAAGACACTCCCCTTGAACTTTCAGCTTGACATAAATCTAGTAGAGCAATGAATGGGGAGATCTCTGGATCCATGTGAGGTACAGGGCTGGTTCTGGATTGGTTAGAAAGAGATTGGCATGTACTATATGATGTCAGATTTTTATTTTTTGCATTAATCATGTGATAACCCCTTGAAAGCACCAGTTAAAACAAAGTATAGAAAATGTAGACTCAATGTTTTAAAGCATATATTTTATTAATCACTTTACATAATCTGAAAATTAGTTTTGTCAGCTACAGTATGACGTTGCAAATCAATTTTGATTAGAAATCATGTAATAAACTAGCGTTCTGCAGTTTGCTGCCACAGTATGTTTCTTTACTGAATTGGAAAATCATCTCTTCATTTCTGAAAATAAAAAATATATATTATATATTATTGTTATTATAATTATTATTATTATTGCATCCCATTGTAAACAATTGCATAAAAATATTTAGAAATGTCTTAGGCCCCTTTCACATGAGCGAGTTTTCTGTTCGGGTGCAATGCAGAAATTGAATGCGTTGCACCAGCACTAAATCCTGACCCATTCATTTCTATGGGTCTGTGTACATGAGCACAGATTTTCACGCATCGTCACTGCGTTACGTGAAAATTGTAGCATGTTCTATATTCTGTGTTTATCAGCCCTGGTCCTATAGAAGTGAATGGGGCTTCCATAGCCAACCAGATTTCTATACACGGTCACTCTCTAAACTGTACATCTACTGTTTTGGGGCACCTTGGGGTATTTATATTACAAAATGGCTTTGTTTTTGTTTTTTACTCATTGATTGCCAAATCATGATATAGAATGTAACCTACATATTTGTTTTACTTGACAGTAATATTACAACAGTTTAAATTGCTGAAGATCAATATAGTCTGAGATTTGAGACTGATGAAGATCTGCTAGAGAATAACTGGGATTCTAGCTATAAACATAGCAGTCATATATTAAGGTGCATGGAGGCTGCGGCAGCCTCTCCAGTGTGTGAACAGGGTTTCTTTTTGTGAGAAAAAACAAGTTGGTGCCATTTTTCTCTCACGGTTCTCCTCTCGTGAAACACATCTGATATACTGTATGGCGCTACTACAGATCCCTTGACTCCCATTGTTCCCATTTCCAACAATGAACAATATTATTATTAGAAGTATTTAAATAAATTCAGGTAATAAAACTAATGTGCCTCATGTGTTTTTTTTGTTTCAAGAACAGATAATAGAACTAGTCATACATTATTCATATGTTCAGAAGGCAGCGGGTTTTGATCTTTTCTTTAAAATTATAAAAAAAAAAAAAATGTATCCTTAGTGTGATGAACCAACTGATTTTAAAGCAAGCTAACCTCTGGAGGATGGAGTTGTTTGGGTTTCTATAACTTCCTTTTATTTCAATGAGCATGATAGTAGGCACTAACTAATCCCCACAGCAGTGATGGTAATAATGGCTGCCAATATTATATTTTAGAATGTAATTAACATGCCATAGGATTCATTTCTAGAACACCTCCTGTATAGAGTCAATTACATATTTTAATTATATAGTAATTATTATATGCATTTGTACTTTTATTCTTTATTTCAGAAATATATACATGAATAGAAATTTATTTTCATCACTCACACAAGTTAGCAATGCACTTTTGGATCACTCCCCAACCTTATAGTAAAAACTGTACAGAAAAAGACCGGGATCACACGTCCGCATGCTCAGCTTTCATATGTTGCTGTTAAGCATAATTTATAAACATGAACACAAGACGATTTGTAGGAAACAATTTGAAAGAGGCCACTGTGATATGGGTGTGGGCGAGTCTATGCATTATGAAGTGGCTCAGTGGTTAGCACTGGTGCCTTGCAGCGCTGGGGTCTTAGATTTAAATCCGACCACATTGACAACATCTGCATGGAGTTTGTATGTTCTCCCCGTGTTTGTGTGGGTTTTCTCAGGGCACTCAGATTTTTTCCACACTGCAAAGACATAGGCCCCTTTCACACGAGTGAGTTTTCAGTGCGGGTGCAATGCGTGAATTGAACGCATTGCACCCGCACTGAATCCCGACCCATTCATTTCAATGGGTCTGTGTACATGAGCTTTTTTTTTTTTTACGCATCAATCCTGCATTGCGTAAAAACGCAGTATGTTCTATATTCAGCGTTTTTCACGCAACCCTGGGCTCAGAGAAGTGAATAGGGCTTCAGTGAAAAACGCATTGCATCCGGAAGCAAGTGCGGATGCAATGAGTTTTTCACTGATGGTTGCTAGGAGATGTTGTTTGTAAACTTGTGAAAAATGCATCAAAACGCATTGCACCCAGAAAAAACTGAACAACTGGTCGCAATCGCAGACAAAACTGACTGAACTTGCAAAATGGTGCGAGTTTCACAGAACGCACCCGGAGCCAATACGTCACGCTCGTGTGAAAGAGGCCATACTGATAGGGAACTTAGATTGTGAGCCCCATTGGGGACAGGTTGAGGCTAATGTCTGTAAAGCACTGCAGATTATGTCAGCACTATATAAGTGCATTAAATAAAGCAGCAATAGAATAATGCATTATTAATGCATTATTTATGCCTTTTTCTCCCCAGTTTTTGCTAAACTTATATTTTGGCTACATGCACACGACAGTGAAAAAAAAAGTCTGTTAAAAACAACATTTTCAATGGAAATTTATTTCACTGATGCCTTTCTGAGAAACAGACGTTAAAAATCGATCCATTCAATTGCACGGGGGCAGTCTGTCCGTGATAGGCTACTTTCACACTTGCGTTCGGTGCGGATCCGTCTGGTATCTTAAGAGACGGATCCGCACCTATAATGCAAACGCTTGCATCCGTTCAGAACGGATCCGTTGGTATATTTTAACTTAAAGTGTCCCCATCACCATGTTAGATCGTGAAAACTCAGATCCGACAGAATGTTCTAACACAGAGGCGTTCCCATAATGATGGGGACGCTTCAAGTTAGAATATACTAAGAACTGTGTACATGACTGCCCCCTGCTGCCTGGCAGCACTCGATCTCTTACAGGGGGCTGTGATCTGCACAATTAACCCCTCAGGTGCCGCACCTGGAGAGGGGGGGCCGCACTGGCCACCAATGAATTTAATACTGGGGAGGGAGGGAAGGGGGGCCGCACTGGCTACCAATGAATTTAATACAGGGGAGGGTGGGAGGGGGACCGCACTGGCCACCAATGAATTTAATACTGGGGAGGGGGGGGCCGCACTGGCAACCAATAAATTTAATACTGGGGAGGGAGGGGGGTCTGAGATCCGCACAATTAACTGTTAATTGTGCGGATCACAGCCCCCTGTAAGAGATCGGGTGCTGCCAGGCAGCAGGGGGCAGTTATGTACACAGTTCTCAGTATATTCTAACTTGAAGCGTCCCCATCACTATGGGAACGCCTCTGTGTTAGAATATTCTGTCGGATCTGAGTTTTCACGATCTAACATGGTGATGGGGACACTTTAAGTTAAAATATACCATCGGATTGGAGAAAACTCCGATCCGATGGTATATTAATAGGGACTCCTGACTTTACATTGAAAGTCAAAGGGGACGGATCCGTTTGCAATTGCACCGTATTGTGTCAACTTCAAACGGATCCGCCCCCATTGACTTACATTGTAAGTTTGGACGGATCCGTTTGGCTCCGCACGGCAAGGCGGACACATGAACGCTGCAAGCTGCATTCGGGTGTCCGCCTGCTGAGCGGAACGGAGGCCAAACAGAGCCAGACTGATGCATTCTGAGCGGATCCGCATCCATTCAGAATGCATTAGGGCTGTACGATCCGTTCGGGGCCACTTGTGAGAGCCTTCAAACAGAACTCACAAGCGGAACCCGAACGCAAGTATGAAAGTAGCCATAAACAGACAATATATAACATGTTCTATTTTTTTACGTCCGTTTTTCACAGACAGTCAAAAAAACTGCAGCGTGAATAACTCCATCGTCTACCACTAATCTGAAAAAAACAGACTTGTGATGGCCGTTACAAAAAAAAATTAAATCACATGTCCGTTTTGCACTGTCATGTGCATGTAGCCTTAAACTTACCATACACCTGTCTAGACCTACTTTAAAATATCAACAATGTTAAAAACATTTTATAGTATTAAATGACAAAAAGACATTTCTTACCGTTTACTAACCCAACAATGAGTTAGATTTCTTGGTGGGAGAATTACCAAGAAGCCCACTTAAGATGTTTCCCACAGTGTTCAATATTTCACCTTGATGAATACCCCCGGAAGCCTCAGCATTTTGTTGTCTCAAAACATTGCTTTCTTGTTTAGAACCAGGACTTGCAAAACTTGTACCACTTCCCCCACTTGATAGCTCTCCACCAAGCCCTACACCAAAATTAAGATTGGTAGCTGTTCCACTATTATCATAAATAGTTTCACCAGCTAAACTTTGAGTTTTTGAAAAGCCAGACTTATTTGTTCCGAGGAGTCCACCAGTGAGTACACCAGTAGCTACACCTAATGGATTAATATCATTAACTACATTGCTAGTGATTTCATTAAGAGCTTCAGTAGCCCCTTTTAACACAGAGGTTATTATCCCATTACTGTTAGTTAATTCTCCAGCAGTTTCCACAAAATTCTGTATTACCCCTTCAAGTCCGCCTGTTAGTCCTGTACCAGCTAACCCTGTCACCAGTCCAAGTCCAATATCTTGTCCACTATGTAAATCTGATGCCCCACCAAGGCCAGAAGCTAAAATGCCATCAGTTTTAACATTCCCTCCGTTTAAACCACTAACCAATCCTGTCCCATCTGCAATCCCTGAAATCAGTTCAAAAGGTTTATTATCTCCTGTTATATCAATCAATGTTGATATGTCTCTTGTAACCGCTAAAGGCAAATTAGCAATCCCTTCTGTTACATCAACAATTGATTGTGCTATGTTTGAAACCCCTGAAGTCAATTCTGCAACAGTATTCACAATAGGTTCTGTTACACCACTAAGCAATCTGGTCTTATCTTCAGTCACTGCTCCCAAAAGCAATTCAATTAACTGAGGTAAAAGTCCTGGCACCCCAACATTCCGAAGAAGGTGGTTTCCACCATTTGTCTCAACAACATTCTGAATTCGTCCATCAAGGCTGGGGATACCAAGTATATACTAAATAAAAGAAAAGATATAAAGAGAAATTAAGAATATATAAAATGGTTAATTAGTATAACAGTATAGTAAGATAGAAAACATTTTAGAAATAATTGGACTAGTGTCACACCAAAAATATGGTAGGTGCCATACCTAAAAATCTAGATGTATAAAAATGGATACTACAGAACAAATGTGTTTGCAATGCAAGTTGTTGTATTACTACTGTAGGGATTTGCTCTGGTAGGCAGGGTAAGCGTTTGCAATACAGAGGCAAGAACACGGTAATAAAGCAAAAATTCTGTGTTTATTCACACAAAAAGGCTGAAATGAAAAACAATACTTTGCAGGGTCCTGGTGTTAATTCACACAGCAAGAGTCCACAGAACAAAACATGTCAACTGGCAGTCCACAGCAGGCTTTAGGGTGCCTGACTCCCAGCAGGCGGCTCTCAGCCTTGCAGCATGGCGAAACTCCTCAGCTCCCAAACACAGACCTTTCACAACTCCACTATCACCTGGAGGATCATTCCACCCCAGCTGAGCTGCTGGCTGGGTTTTTAAATCCCAGCCCAAAACCTCTTTGGCTGCTCCCAATAAGAACCGTCCCGGATTGGCTTTACAGCCACACTAAGTAAAAACAGTGTCAGCGAGCACTAGCTGCCACTGACACACAAGATTACCAGTTCCTATCTCACCGAGGCCAGGAACCTTGGTGACAAGTACCTTCCGTCAATGATGGACCCTTGCACCTTCCTACACTACTTAAAGGGGGTGTCTCAATATGACAACCATTTCTATGTGACAAGCAGATCACCACCCCAGGTCCAGCAAGCAGTTGTTATTGTTGCAGCCAGTAATACCAGGGAAATAGAAGTATTACATGACAGTGACTCAACTGATACTCTCCGGCTCTCTTCTCAGTTGTCTGTATGCCATTACAGTACATATTGTAGGGATTAGCTCTGGTAGGCAGGGTAAGCGGACGCAACACAGAGGCAAGAACACAGCGTGGGACACAGGCTGGAAGAGGCCTGCATTGCATCGCAGACATGGAGGTAAGTATAAGTTTTTTTTGTTAGTTTTTTTTTACAATAGTGTTACTGGCACATTGGGGGGCTTATTACAATACTGTGGCACATGAAATGATGGGGGGCTTAATGGCACATGATGGGGGGGCTTAATGCCACATGATGGGGGGACTTAATACTGGCACATGATGGGGGGCTTAATACTGGCACATGATGGGGGGGCTTAATACTGGCACATGATGGGGGGCTTAATACTGGCACATGATGGGGGGCTTATTACTGGCACGTAATGGGGGGCTTAATACTGGCACGTAATGGGGGGGCTTATTACTTGAACGTAATGGGGGCCTATTACTGGCACATAATGGGGGCTTATTACTGGCACGTAATGGGGGGCTTATTACTGGCACGTAATGGGGGGTTTATTACTGGCACGTAATGGGGGGGCTTATTACTGGCACGTAATGGGGGGGCTTATTACTGGCACGTAATGGGGGGCTTATTACTGGCACGTGATGGGGGCTTATTACTGGCACGTGATTGGGGGCTTATATCTTGTAACTGGCACATTGGGGGGCTCTTGTTACTGCCACGTGATGGGGGCACTTATTACTGGCAGTGGCATGTTATTGAGGGCACGTATTACTGGCACATTATTTGTGGGCACTATAGGGGCATCCACTGAGGCCACAAAGAAGGGGTGTTTTATATAGGGGGCTCTGTACAGTAGAATTTTATACTGGGACACATTATGGTGGGTACTATGGGGAAGGGGGGAGAGGAGTACTATGGAGTCATCTACGGGGGGCACTAAGAAGGGGTATTTTATACTTGCAAATTATGGGGGACACTGAGGGCATCTACTGGGGCATTTTATACTGGTACATTATGGGGGGCACTAGGAGGAAGGGGGAGAGGAGCACTATGTGGGCATTTACTGGGGTCACTATATAGGGGTATTTTATACTGGCACATTATAGGGGACATTAGCTCAACTGGGGGCATAAGGGGGTATTTTTTGCATCGTCACATTATAAGGAGAATTATTTATACTGGGGGGCATTAGGGTGGGTTTTATTACTCCCTCATGGTATGACCCCCTAGTAGCAGCACCAGCCTCTACCTGCTCTGCTATCCCTCTGCCCCTTCTCCAAATCCATATTATGAAATCTTTCTCATTAGGATAAAACACAACATCAGCTCGCCGAGCCCCCGGCCAAAGTGTTGAAGTGGCGTCCGAGATCCCCAAGGGCCAAGCCAAGTAACTGTAAGTTTTCATGTGAAATATGTTTATGTTATACACATATAGCCTACACTGTGCCCCACAATATACAGTATACCGCTATACTGTGCCCCACAATATACAGTATACCTCTACACTGTGCCCCACAGTATACCGCTACACTGTGCCACACAATATACAGTATACCTCTACACTGTGCACACAATATACAGTATACCGCTACACTGTGCCCCACAATATACAGTATACCGCTACACCGTGCCCCACAATATACAGTATACCTCTACACTGTGCCCCACAATATACAGTATACCGCTACACTGTGCCACACAATGTACAGTATACCTCTACACTGTGCACACAATATACAGTATCCCGCTACACTGTGCCACACAATATACAGTATACCTCTACACTGTGCCACACAATGTACAGTATACCTCTACACTGTGCCACACAATATACAGTATACCTCTACACTGTGCCACACAATGTACAGTATACCGCTACACTGTGCCACACAATGTACAGTATACCACTACACTGTGCCACACAATGTACAGTATACCTCTTCACTGTGCCCCACAATGTACAGTATACCACTACACTGTGCCCCACAATATACCTCTACACTGTGCCACACAATATACAGTATACCGCTACACTGTGCCCCACAATATACAGTATACCACTACACTGTGCCACACAATATACAGTGTACCTCTACACATATTGTTATAGCTGCCCCCCACCAACTTTTGTCCTGGCCCCCAGTGTGCCCCCCCAAAATTTGAAAGCTAGAGACACCACTGGGTGCAAGTAATGTACACCAGTATTTTGCTGCTAAATTATACATTCAGCTTAGAAATTCTGCTGTACAAAGCAATGGGATGTCTAAGATGAATGGCAATTCCTTTATCTCCTACCATACTAGCTCATGTATGCTAGGTTAATGCTAGTACAGGAATGCACGTGTTATAAGATATGATAATATTAACATTGCAAAAATGTGTATGAGATAGCAATTAACTAAGGGACAGTGTAGATGTACAACAAGCGAAACGTTTTCTAATTATGGATATTTATGACATATCAATATTTTCTGTCAACCATGTTTGATTAGTGGGAACACTGAACATATTTCTTTAGTTGCTTCCATATATTCCCCATACACTACAGAGAGTGGCAGCAGAGCATTGATTGTACCTAGAGATGAGTGAAGTTATCAAAAATTAGATTCAGCTGCTTCGCCGAATTTCACAAAGAAATTTGTTTTTCTGCTAATTAATTTGTCACAAATCACATTCCATTGTTTGTAGCGGGCGAAATTACGGGGAACAGTGATCGTGCCCCCCCCCCCCTATCATTAACGTTCATCGCTGATAGTGACATCTGATATTAAAATTGAGGCTTTTCAGGGGTTAATCAGGTGTGAGGCAGTGACAGGCCTCATGGTTGTTAGGGGAGATATATGGCAGGATTTGCTGTGTCTTCCCCAGAATCACCAGGTCTGAAGAAAGACCAGGTGCAGTAATCACCTGGGGATAAAGGAATCCTCAGAGTGAGAGGGGGTGGCGACTTGCACACAGAAGGCTGGAGTGGCTCTGTGTGGTCTGAGCCGGGAGGGCTGAGAGACTACTATCCCCCAAGAGACCCTGGTGTGGGAGCAGCCTGGAGGCTGCTGGAGGTTGGGCTGGGAAAGCCGCATCTCATCACGGGTGTGAACTGTGCTACGCTTTAGGTGAGTCAGGGAAACCTATGTGTTTAGATAGGGCCCTGACGGGCAAGGTATTTTATTTTGGCTTTGTGTCTTTCTTTATGCCATGTGCCACAATAAAGCACAGTTTGGCCCCTAAATCCTGGTGTCTGTGAAGAAGTGTGTGGTTGCAACCATCTGGAAAAGAGCTAATCCCACACAATTGGTGTCGGGTGCGGGCACATGTCCGTGCTGAAAAGTAAAAAAGTGGCGCGGTTTCTAGGGGCAACAACATCACTGAAAAGAGCAGGTGCTGCTCATGCTGTTCTGGACACTTTTTGCTGGGTTGCAAAGGAGTTACTGTGCAGGATTTAAAGGGCCAGAAGCCGAGTACGATAGACTGACCGGTAGAAATGGCTAAAAAATGGTTTAGCCTGTGGGAGAAATCCTGAGAGTTAGTGATCGGGGGAATCCCGCTGGGGGTCATTCTAGACTCTCGTCAGCAATTGTCTCGGGTCCTGCCTGAAATTCTGGACTTTGTAACGAGGGGGTTGGACTATGGCTCCGTACAGTGGGAGCTCTTGAAATGCGAGACCCTGAGGATAGAGTTCATACTGGGCAAGGACTTTCCGTTCTTTTGGCAGATATGGAGAGGCAAGAGTGCTTTAAGTTCTGCGGTTGGAGTTCCGGAGACAAAGATATGTGCCATTGCCAAGGGAACCGTCTGGAAGAAAAGGAGGTGGAGAGCGGTGCGGCTCTCAGGAGATCCTGTGTTTCCTGCACGTGTGCGCAAACTCCTAAAGGCTGCGGATGGAGTGACTTTCTGGGAAAAGGCTGGAGACAAGGCCAAGGCGTTTCCCGTGGCAACTACTGTATTAGGGAGAAGGGTGATGACCGTGCTGGAGATATTCCTAGACTCCCCTCATCTCCCGTGAATGCCGAATCCGTGACGACAATTGGTAAGATCTTTCCGATTATCCCCTGTGTAACAGACCAAGTGACATTGAGCCGGCGGCAGTTGCTACCCGCTGGATCGGTGGGTGATATGTCACCGAGGCGAGAAACTGTCTCAAAAGTGTGTGACTATATGGAAAATGCAGTGTCTGAACAAGTGGGTTAGCCTGTCGCAGTTGCTGTACTGTGTTGCCCAAAGAGCCTGTGACCAAGGTTAGATTTGGGGTGGGGAAAACTAAGATTTAGTCTTACCGGTAAACGGTTTTCCAGGAGTCTGACATGACAGTACCCACTGGAGGATGTCCTACTGGATCTCTGTAGGGACAGGAAGCGTGAGAGGTTAAAAGGCCCATCCCCGCCCTCCCACCAGTGTTCTTTCCAATTACTACACCAGATAGGATCCAAAGCATTTATTGAACTTCCATGTTAATCTCACATTGGAAAGGTAATTAAGGATCCTGGCAAGAACCGGAAAATAAATATGGGGGGGAAAATAACGGGTACTGTCATGTCGGACTCCTGGAAAACCGTTTACCGGTAAGACTAAATCTTAGTTTCCAGGACGTCCCTCCATGACAGTACCCACTGGAGAACTACCAGCTAAATAACTAGGGGGGGACCACAGCCTGAAGGACCTTACGACCGAACGCCAGGTCCTGGTTGGCCAGAGAATCTAGTCTATAATGCTTAACAAATGTAGAGAAACTGGACCAGGTAGCGGCTCTGCAAATCTGCTCCACTGAAGCATCTGTTTTTTCTCCCCACGACGATGCCACTGCTCTGGTGGAGTGGGCTCTTATAGATAAAGGGCAAGTAAGTCCTTTCTGTATGTAAGCCTCTCAAATCGAGTCTCTGATCCAACGGGCTAGAGTCTGTTCCGAGGCCTTGTTGCCTCTGTTCCTTCCTCCAAACAAAACAAAGAGGTTCTGTGATCTTCTCCACGGCGCTGTCCTCTGAAGGTAAGCGAGAATGGATCTTCTTACGTCCAAGCAGTGGAATCTTCCTTCCTTCGCATTCTTGGGGGAGGCACAAAAGGAGGGAAGAATTATTTCCTGATTCCTGTGAAACGGACATACCACTTTTGGTAAGAAAGACGGATCTAATTTCAAAATGACTCGGTCATCCAGAATCTTCAAGAATGGTTCCCTGATGGAGAGGGCCTGAATCTCTCCAATTCTACAAGCTGTGGTAATGTCTGGAAGAAAGACAGTTTTAAAGGAAAGTAACTTATCCGATAACTGGTCAATTGGTTCAAAGGGAGAACTACAAAGACCCTCTAAGACTACATTTAAGTCCCATGGGGGAACTGTCTGTCTAATAGTGGGTCTTAACCTAGAAATTGAATTAACAAATCTCCTAATCCACCTGTGGTCTGCCAGAGGGGTGTCAAGAAAACTACTCAAGGCCGAAATCTGGACCTTAAGGGTACTGGGTTTTAGGCCCAAATCGAAACCTGCCTGTAAAAAGTCCAGAATGCAGCCTATAGATGGGACAGAGATCCCTGGATGAGTGTCTGAAAGCCATGATGTAAACCTCTTCCATATCTTTAAATATATGGCCGAGGTTATAGGTTTGCGGCTTTGCTGCAAGGTTGAAATTACCTTATCTGGCAGGCCTTTACTTCTCAGGATCTGCCTTTCAGGATCCAGGCTGTTAGTTTTAGTTTCTCGAGGTTCGGGTGTTCCAGGGGCCCTTGTACGAGAAGGTCCTTCCTTCCTGGAAGAGTTTTTGGATCTTTTAGGAGTAAATCCTTCAACAGCGTGAACCAGGCTCTCTTCGACCAGGCCGGGGCTATCAGGATAAGGGTCGCTGAGCAAGTTTTTCGTTTCTTCAGGACCAATGGAATCAAGGGAAACGGAGGGAAGGCATACGCCAGGTCCATGTCCCAATCCTGGGATAAGGCGTCTACCCCTAGCGGATTGTCTCTCGGGTTCAGAGAGAAGAAATTATTCACCTGGGTGTTCCTCCTTGAAGCAAATAGGTCTATCTGTGGGAACCCCCATTGGTGGCAGATCTGAAGGAAAACCTCCCGGTTTAGGCATCATTCGCCTGCCTCGAGACAGTGTCTGCTTAGAAAGTCTGCCGCTGAGTTCTCTGCTCCTTTTAGGTGAACAGCCGTCACTGAGAGGACTTTCCTCTCTGCCCAGTGAATTATTTTTTCTGATAAGTCCTGAAGTAGAGGGTTTCTGGTTCCCCCTTGACGCTTCAGGTAACACACCCTAGTCACGTTGTCTGACAGAACTCTGATGTGGTGGTTGGAGAGAATGTGTTCGGCCCACTTTAGAGTCTTCCATACCGCCTTCAACTCCCTGTAATTTGAAGATCTGTGACTGTCCAGGCTGGACCATCTGCCCTGGAAGAAATGATCCTTCAGATGGGCACCCCAACCCCACTGGCTTGCATCCGTGGTGATGACTATAGATGGAGACGGGTTCCAGGCCACCCCCTTCCTTAGATTTTCTGGGTTGGTCCACCAGGATAGAGAACTTAGACACTGCTTTGTAAGCACTATCTTTGAGTCTAAGGAATGATGATCCCTGTCCCATGATGCCAGGATTGCGGACTGTAGGATCCTGGAATGAAACTGAGGCCACGGGATTACCGAAATACATGATGTCATTAGGCCGAGAATCTTCATTGCCTCTCTTAGAGTATGGACCTTTCTTTTCTGGAAGGATACTATCTTTCCCCTTATTATCTCCTGCTTGGACTCTGGAAGGAAGGAGAATTGATTTTCTGTGTCTAAGAGAACTCCTAGAAATTGCTTCCTGGTGCTTGGTACTAGGTCTGATTTGGGGTAATTTATTACCCAGCCCAGATCCTTGAAAAGGGCTATGGTCTGATGGATACTGCTCTCGAGATTCTGTCTTGTGTCTGCAATTAGGAGAAAATCGTCCAGGTACAGATCAATCCTTATCTACTGTTGTCTTAGATATGCCACTACCTCTGTGATGACTTTTGTAAAGATGAGAGGGGCCGACGAAATTCCAAAGGGGAGGCACTGGAACTGATAATGAAGGACAGTCCCCTCCTGGATGATTGCAAACCTGAGATATTTCTGGTATAGATCGGGATGTGATAGTAGGCATCCTTCAGGTCCATGGTACATAGGAGATCTCCTACTGAAATTAACGGGATTGCTGACTTTATGGATTCCATCTTGAACTTGTGGTAAGCTAATGACTTGTTCAGAGACTTCAGGTTGATAATTGTCCTGTAAGTTTCATCCGTTTTTTTTATTAGAAAGAGACTTGAATAATGACCCAAGTATTTCTGATCCTCCGGAACCTGGACTATAGCATTTAATTTTAAAAGTTTCTGTAAGTCCAGACCTAACTGATTTTGTTGCACCACCGAATGGAATCTTGTGATTAGGAATCTTCTCGGGGGAGGACCGCGAAATTCTAATTTTACCCCTTCTCGGACGGAATTGAGGATCCACTGATTTTGGGTAACCCGAGTCCAGGATTCCCAAAACAAGCGGAGCCTGCCCCCTACTGGCCTGATGTCATTGTTTGCCTGGGCCTGGGTTAGGATTGAAGAGGAAACCCCTACCTTTCCCTCCTTTAGGGTAGCTCCATCTACCTGTTTTACCTTTCCCTCTCTCTGAGGATGTAAACTGCCTAGAGGTTTTACGAAAGGGCTGCACTGGCTTTTTTGCCTTCTCTTCCGGAAACCCCTTCTTTTTGTCCGCTGCACTTTCCAGAATGGAATCGAGGACCTGGCCAAAAAGGTATGCTCCGGTAAAGGGAATTGCACATAATTTATTTTTAGAGGCAACGTCTCCCGTCCAGGATTTGAGCCAGAGGGCTCGTCTTGCTGTATTTGTAAGAGCGTCATTTCTAGCTGCGAAACGAATAGATTCTGCCGAGGCATCCGCCATGAAGGACGCTGCAAATTTCAATAAGGGTAAGGACTCTAATATTTCCTCCCTGGAAGTCTTCATCTTGAGATGCTCTTCCAGTTGCTCTAGCCATAAACACATGGTGCGGGCTACCGAGGTTGCTGCAATATTAGCATTAATAGTGGCTGCAGAAGATTCCCAGGCTTTCTTCAGAAGTCCATCCATCTTTCGATCCATGGGATCCTTTAACTGTGAGGAATCCTCGAACGGTATAGACGTCTTCTTCACCACCTTGGCCACCTGAATGTCGACCTTCGGAATCTCATCCCAAAGTTTTGTTTCCTCAGGGTTGAAAGCCAGCCTGCTTTTGAATTCCCTGGGTACATAGAGCTTTTTGTCACCCTCTTCCCATTCATCTTTAATAAGATCCTGTAAATAAGCATTCACCGGAAAAAGCTTTGTTTTCCTGGCCCTTAATCGGCCGAACATCTCGTCCTGTACTGAACGTTTCTGCTCCTCCTCCTCAACCGCCATGGTCTGTCTTACTGCTGTTAGGAGCGAGTCAAGATGTTCTGTGGAAAACAGATATCTCCTAGGTTCCTCCGTCACGGAAGGGGGGATCTCTTCCTTCAACTCGTCCGAAGGGTACCCGGTTTCCTCCTCCGAATCCGAAACTAAGTGTACTCTGGCACGCTTGGACAGAGGGGAAGAGGGGAAGAGGGGACTGGAAGGGAAGGGGGCTGACTCATTCCTGCCGCCTGTACGTCCTCTCTGACAATGGTTCTCAGCTCCTCCAGAAAGGACGGTTGTTCCTCCTTCAGGATCTTTGCTAAGCAATCAGTGCAAAGGGCCTTCTTATATGACTCAGAAAGCTTCTTAGTGCACGTTGCGCATTTCCTAGCTTTTTTCTTGGAGTCTCCATGCGGTCTATGTCCCATCTCCTTTTCCACCTTAACAGGGGGAGAAGGAGATATAAAACCGGTCCAGTAGGAAATTTACCTAACCAGCAGGATACTACCCCTGGATGAGGGGGTCAGCAACAGCATCTAGCTTGCTCAAACCTTGGGCCTCCATGATGTAACAGCCTGAAGCAAACATCAATGCGTTTTTTAAAGGTCTTACCTTACTGGCCCTGCCCCTCATCGCCGCACGGATCCGCCTCCTCTTCCGGGGGACTCATTCCTAAGAAGAATAGACCCCTCATGCGAGGCCTCCAGCTGAGGCCTCCAGCATGGATGCGCGCCGCCATCTTCAACGCGTCACTTCCGGTCGCACAGGAAGTGACATGGAACGCGTCAGCAGAGGAGCGACGGAGCCGCTGCTGTGCGCAGTGCTCCACCGGAGAAGCCACAACAGCGTCCTGGTACCGCGGCCTGCAGCAGAAAGAGGTACCCGGAGAGCTAGGGGACCCCCTCCCAGAGGGGTGCTGGCTTTAGGCCGCGACAAAGGCTGAAGAGGAGAGGCATGAGCCCCCCGACCAGCCTCGGCCTAGTGATGTTCCCTACTTCTAAGCAGGGATTCCTTCTCACTGCTCCTATCCCTGTAGGGACAGGAAGAACACTGGTGGGAGGGCGGGGGAGGGGCCTTTTAACCTCTCACGCTTCCTGTCCCTACAGAGATCCAATAGGACATCCTCCAGTGGGTACTGTCATGGAGGGACGTCCTGGAAATTAGAGATCCTATGCTAGCCCGGGTAAGAGGTAGCACGAGGAAGAAACCTGGAAGTAATAAAATGCTAAGTGTACGGGACAGCCATGCGGTTAATAAGAACTGTTCGGTGGTTCTCACTGACCGTGAGACCGCGGAGAGAACTGGGACTTATGGACTTGCTAGTTGAACTACGCTCATACATGAGGGAATGTTGGGCCATGATTTCCCATTGTTCTGTGACTTGTGGGGTGGTGGAAACACTTCTGCAGTCAGTGATGAAACTCCTGCAGAACTGGTACCTAATCCTTTAAGTGAAGTGACCATTAAAAACAATGGTGCGGATAAGGTGCAAGGTGATTGTGCCAAGTTGGCGGAAATGCATAATGAAAGTGGGATGTCATGTGAAATCTCTGATGTTGATAACATGCCTTTTGCGTTGCAGGTTGTGGTTAGGTGAGAAGCTCCCCCTGGTGGTAAAATTGTAAATGATGATGATGATGAAGCTTTATTTTCTTCATCTGCTATTTTTCATGAAGAACTTTATGACTTGATCAGGAGGTTTGAAGAATTGCATATAAGTAATGTGAACCAGGCACCTGAAAGAGAGCCTGAGCAAGTGCAGATGGTTCTGACTGATGAAGAGTCTCCAGTGAGAATTGGGTCTTGTGGACCTGATGTTACAAATATGTTCTTATATGATGTGATGTTGGGTTGTGATAACGTTTCGTTGTTATGGGGCAAGGTAGACACTTCTGCAGATACTGACGAAACTCCTGCAGAACCTGTACTTGCCCGTTTAAATGAAGGTCTAAGGGAGCTGCACATTGACTGTCATGGGGAAAGAATATTGCCTATTGAAAACAATGGTGCTGATAAGAAACATGTGAATGATGCAGAAGTGCAGATAAATGTTGTGAGCGCCGAGTGGAGCAATCCTACTCTAGTGAACATGCAAGAAAGGGTAGCAGTCCTAGAGGGTGTATCACACGTACCAGAGGTAGACATGCAGTCTCCACAGTTATACCTGACGTCACGAGAGCTGAGTGGGGAGATGGCAGCCTAGTGTCTGAGACCCATACCCAGGTAGGGGTAGATGACCTGATATGTCAGTACAGCTGCAATCTTGAAGAGCTGGTGTGGGAGCAGCCTGGAGGTTGGGCTTGGAAAGCCGCATCTCATCACGGGTGTGAACTGTGTCGCGCTTTAGGTGAGTCAGGGAAACCTATGTGTTTAGATAGGGCCCAGACAGGCAAGGTATTTTATTTTTGCTTTGTATGTTTTTGCTTTATGCCGTGTGCCACAATAAAGCACAGTTTAGCACCTAAATCCTGGTGTCTGTGAAGAAGTGTGTGGTTGCAACCCTCCGGAAAAAAAGAGCTAATCCCCCACACAGGGTTTTAAAAAAAAAAACATATTCACCTTATCCATTTGCTCGCAGAGACACCATCGCGGCCATCTTGATTGAAGAAACTGTGAGAAATCTCAGTGACTGATAACATCACGGCGCCGGGCCAGTGCACAGTGCAAGTCACCACGCTTGAGATTTCTCGCAGCTTCTTCAATCAAGATGGCCCCAACGGCCTCTCTGCAAGCATGTGAGTATGTTTTTTTTTTTTTTTTTATTACCATTACAGGAAAAATAGATTAGTTACCATGATACACGAATTACTATGAATGTTTCCAGAAATTTGGATCTAAGTCAATTAGTTTGTAATATAAGGCCATGTGATACAGAGGCAGAGCACATATAAAGCTCCCATAATGTCATATGTAGACCACAACCAGAATATATATAAAGTTTCAGTTGTTTTACTCACCAGTATCTTTGTTACTTTTGTTAGAAGAGGCCCCTGCACCATAGGAATAAAAGAATAATGAATATAAAATCTGAAAAATTAGTTGCTGAGATTTACTAATTACATATCTGTAATTTGTAGAAAGATTTGAGCTTGATGATTGTCAGGGCCGTAATAAGAGTTTATGACAAAAATTCTAATTGGGGACATTTTTATTCGTCTTAAAGAGAATTTCTCTGAAATGTTCCCTGTTGGAGCCTAGAAATATTTTATTTTAGGCCACGGGAGTATGGGTCTTAAAAGTTAGGCATTCACCTGACATAAAAGAAATTCTGATTATGTAGCTCGAGGTACATTATGTGGTCAGTGGATGAAAAATTTAACTGTAGGCCACTGGACTACAGGCCCCAAACATTAGGCATTCACCAGACAGAAAAGATCAAGTGATTATGTGGCCGGAGGTATATTACACGGTCAATAGATATCCATTTTACTGCAGGCCAGTACAAATACAGGTCAAATACATATGTTTAAAAGAACTAAAAATATAAAATTGGATAAAAAATATGGCTAATGAAATCCCTAATGATAATAGTTAAAATTCGATAACACGTGGTCGTCACTGGTGTTCAATTCCTCCGAGGCCCCAACAATTATTCGTTCACCGTACAGAAAAGAACAAGTATATATGTGGCTGGAGGTAGATTACACGGTAATTGGATATCAATTTTACAGCAGACTAATGGACTACAGGCACCAAAAATTATGCATTCAGCGTACAGAAAAGAGCAAGTAAGTATGTGGCTGGCTGGAGGTAGATTACTCGGTCATTGGATATCAATTTTACAGCAGGCCAATGGACTACAGGCACCAAAAATTATGCATTCAGCGTACAAAAAAGATCAAGTGACTTTGTGGCTGGAGGTCTATTAGACGGTCAATGGATATCAATTTTACTTACAAATACAGGTCAAATACATATGTTTAAAAGAACTAAAAATGGATTAAAATTAAAAACATGGCTTACAAAATCCCCCCACTTGAAAAAATCCCTAACGATAATAGTTGAAACACGTGGTTATCACAGGTGTTGAATTCCTCTGAGGCCCAAAACATTAGGCATTCAACGGACAGAAAAGGCCTTTTATGCCGCTGTATTTACCTAAGACAGGGATCATTATTTGTTCTGGGTGGTGGCGGATATTTGTGGACTGTCATGAGGAAATTCAATTAAACGTAGTCGACTCGTCACATGTTGAATTCATCGGAGATCCATGCTTCATTCATTTTTAGAAATGTGAGGTAGTCCACACTGTCGTGAGCTAGGCAAGTGCGCTTAATCGGTCACGACCCCCCCCCCCCCCCCTGCTGCGCTGAACGTCCTTTCGACAGGACAATGGACTAGGGTCAAGCCAAGAGTTCCATTGCAAATTGTGCCAGCTCTGGCTACAGGTCAAGCCTGCACACCCAGTAGTCCAGGGGTTCCGCGGTTCTCAGAGCATCCACATAGGCTGTTAATCCAAAGTAGTCGGACACCTGTGGGTCTAGGTGTTCCCTGAGGCTGGATCCGGAAGGCGGCTGTCGATAGGTTGGCTGCAAGAATTATTTCATATCTGAAGTGACCAACACATCTTCAAACCGCCCTCTTCTTGCATGTGTTGTTGGATTGGTACCCGCGACTGTTTCTCTGTGAGTGGAAATTCCTCTTCCAGCGCCTGCAAAAGCAGAATGCAACATTTCCCGAAGCAAAGTCTGGAAGTGCTGCATTATGACAGCCCTCTGTGATGCTGATAACATGTCTGCCATTTTGTTTTTGTTCAGGGGGTCTAAGTATGTTGCCACCCAGTACTGGTTTTTGCCCTTTATGCTTTTTATACGGGCTTCCCTCTTCAAACACTGGAGCATGAAGGCCCCCATTTGCACTTAGCTGGAAGCGATGGAGTGGCCTGGCTCTTGCTCATCATCCAGGATAATGTCGTCCTTGGTGTCTCCTCCCCCAAGCCACGGACAACACCAGGGATCCCAGAAAAATGTAAAGCATGCTCGTCTTGATCCTCCTCCTCCGCCCCCAGCACCATCCTCTTCAGACTCCTGTCTGTCCTGTCTCAGACTTGTCTCAGATGGAGTAGCCCCCCCCCCCCTAGGAATTCATCCAGCATTGCGACTTCCTCATCTTCCTGCTCCTCGGCGGCTTGATCAATAACACAACGCAATTCACGCTCCAGAAAGAAGGCGTAAGGTTTGATGTCACTAATGGAGCCCTGGCATCAAATGGCCGCAGAAGTCTGCATGCATCGTGTATGAGCAGCCACTGGCGCTGTGAAAAAGAAACAGGCTCCCCAAAACGTGTCCTGCCACAGAGTTCGTACAAGTAGTCGTTAACTGCACCTTTCTGCTGGAGCAGCCTATCAAGCATATACAAGGTGGAGTTCCAGCACATTGGACAGTCAGAAATCAGACGGTCTGACGGGCAGGTGGTGTCGCCGCTGAGCGTCAGCAAGGTGAGCCATGGCCATGGCCGCAAGACGTCCTGGACCCCGGGTATTTGGCAATAAATCGCTGCACGACTAAGTTGACGTGTGCCATGCAGAGCACGTGTGTCATTTTGCCCCGTTTCCGCGTTCTCAGCAGATTGGCACCATTGTCGTACACAACTTTGTGACCACAAAGCTGAAAGGAGCGCAGGACCGATGTGGTTTTTGGCTTACAGGCACAACAGCTGCAGCACAGCATGGTAACGTCTCAACTGGCACATCGAATAGGTTCTGGGGAGCTTGGGAGGCACAACAGAAGAGGCGGTAGCAGCGGAAAAGGAGGAGGAGACGGAGGATGGAGTAGAAGGAGGAGAAGAAGAGGCAGGCCTGCATGCAATCCATGGCGGTAACATCAAAATCACACGGGTGCCACGGGTTGCATGCTTGACAGCCGTCACAAGGTTCACCCAGTGGGCAGTAAAAGTTATGTACCTTCCCTGCCTGTGTTTGCTAGACCACGTGTCTGTACTGTGTGCCAGAGATACATTCACTTGCAGCTGAACGTGGCCATATAGCTCCGGGATGCCCTTCTGGGACAAATATTTCCTTCCGGGGACCTTCCATTGCGGTGTGCCAATAGCCACACATTTTCTAAAGGCCTCAGAGTCCACCAGTTTACATGGCAGTAGTTGGCGGGCTAGCAATTCTGACAAGCCAGCGGTCAGCCTTTGGGCAAGAGGGTTATCTGGCTATCTCTATCTCTCCATCCATCATCGTCACCTTAGAGATCTCTGAGTAGGCAGCAACAGCAGAGACCACCCTTTTTGGCCTGATCTTGGTACTGTTGTCAGACTGCTGGGTGGCGAACCTTGCCAAGAATGGCTGCGCATTGGTAAGGTCTTGTAATGGATGGGAAAATAATTCCTCTGACTCGAGCGGAGGGGATATGATGATGGTGGTGGTGCTGTCTTTGGGGTGCACACAGCAGAGAGTGAAGAGGGTGTAGATAGAGAGAATGAGGAGAGTGCAGAAGCGGAAGGCTGAGTGAGCCACTCAACCAAGTCTGGTGCATCCTTTGATGTAATCGCACACACCTTCTGCAACTTCCCACTTAGGCTCCGGCCTGGTGCACCTGTCCGACCCCTATCACCCCTGCAGAATGGCCTGCCTCTTCCTCTGCCTGTCATTTTCAAAATGACCCTGTGACAAAAGTCCCTGTAGAAGAGCAGTATTTGTGGAAGAAGGCATACAGGTCCTTCTCAAAAAATTTGCATATTGTGATAAAGTTCATTATTTTCTGTAATGTACTGATAAACATTAGACTTTCATATATTTTAGATTCATTACACACCAACTGAAGTAGTTCAAGCCTTTTATTGTTTTAATATTGATGATTTTGGCATTATAGCTCATGAAAACCCAAAATTCCTATCTCCAAAAATTAGCATATCATGAAAAGGTTCTCTAAACGAGCTATTAACCTAATCATCTGAATCAACTAATTAACTCTAAACACCTGCAAAAGATTCCTGAGGCTTTTAAAAACTCACAGCCTTGTTCATTACTCAAAACCGCAATCATGGGTAAGACTGCCGACCTGACTGCTGTCCAGAAGGCCATCATTGAGACCCTCAAGCAAGAGGGTAAGACACAGAAAGACATTTCTGAACGAATAGGCTGTTCCCAGAGTGCTGTATCAAGGCACCTCAGTGGGAAGTCTGTGGGAAGGAAAAAGTGTGGCAGAAAACGCTGCACAACGAGAAGAGGTGACCGGACCCTGAGGAAGATTGTGGAGAAGGACCGATTCCAGACCTTGGGGGACCTGCGGAAGCAGTGGACTGAGTCTGGAGTAGAAACATCCAGAGCCACCGTGTACAGGCGTGTGCAGGAAATGGGCTACAGGTGCCGCATTCCCCAGGTCAAGCCACTTTTGAACCAGAAACAGCGGCAGAAGCGCCTGACCTGGGCTACAGAGAAGCAGCACTGGACTGTTGCATGTCATTCGGAAATCAAGGTGCCAGAGTCTGGAGGAAGACTGGGGAGAGGGAAATGCCAAAATGCCTGAAGTCCAGTGTCAAGTACCCACAGTCAGTGATGGTCTGGGGTGCCATGTCAGCTGCTGGTGTTGGTCCACTGTGTTTTATCAAGGGCAGGGTCAATGCAGCTAGCTATCAGGAGATTTTGGAGCACTTCATGCTTCCATCTGCTGAAAAGCTTTATGGAGATGAAGATTTCATTTTTCAGCACGACCTGGCACCTGCTCACAGTGCCAAAACCACTGGTGAATGGTTTACTGACCATGGTATTACTGTGCTCAATTGGCCTGCCAACTCTCCTGACCTGAACCCCATAGAGAATCTGTGGGATATTGGGAAGAGAAAGTTGAGAGACGCAAGACCCAACACTCTGGATGAGCTTAAGGCCGCTATCGAAGCATCCTGGGCCTCCATAACACCTCAGCAGTGCCACAGGCTGATTGCCTCCATGCCACGCCGCATTGAAGCAGTCATTTCTGCAAAAGGAATTCCTGACTAAGTATTGAGTGCATAACTGAATATAATTATTTGAAGGTTGACTTTTTTTGTATTAAAAACACTTTTCTTTTATTGGTCGGATGAAATATGCTAATTTTTTGAAATAGGAAATTTGGGTTTTCATGAGCTGTATGCCAAAATCATCAATATTAAAACAATAAAAGGCTTGAACTACTTCAGTTGTGTGTAATGAATCTAAAATATATGAAAGTCTAATGTTTATCAGTACATTACAGAAAATAATGAACTTTATCACAATATGCTAATTTTTTTAGAAGCACCTGTATCACACCCCTGCTTCAATCAGTTTTTTGGGGGGGCAACTGGTATATCACACCAGTAGAAATTATTTGTTCCAATAGCGTTTGTCTCTCTGTGTAGCTGCGGTAACACAGCAAAACCGCAAACAAATGCTGCACTACCCAAATGCACTATATAGAATGTATATTATTGATATATAACACCCCTGCTTCAATCATTTTTTTGAGGGGGCAACTGGTATATCACACCAGTAGAAATGATTTGTTCCAATAGCAAACTCTCCCTACACTGGCTAAAGACTGAATATAAAATTGCGGCCAGATCGGGTTTATTTATAAGGTTGGGGATATGTCCATGTGATGACATGTCTCAATTGGCTGTCCTGAACCACCTGAAGGATGTGTCATGGGTCAAAGTTCTTCACAATGTAAAATAATATGGCATTCGCGGACATCGCCATATGTTCGCCCGTTCGGCGAACCATGAACGAGCAAACGACCGCCAGGCGAACCGCAAGGCTGTCTCTACCAATCACAAAGCCATGGCAAAATGACAAGTTAATACATGGGGAGATTTATCAAATTTTCTAAGCCACTTATGATATTCCCTACACTACCAAAGGATGTTCTTAATTTATGGCGAGGCACACTACTCTCAATAAATTAAGAGCATCCTCTGGCAGTCTGTGAGTGTAAAACCAAATCTATCAGCTCATAGCATCGCCCACACCACTCGCCCTTTTCATAAAGTGGCAAGAGCAATGTAGAAACTTTGACCAGGGTTTGCAATTTTTTTATGCCAGAAAATTGGAGTATGGGAAAGATGAATCTCAGCCATAGCGTTTTAACATGATAGCATCTACTTTTGGCCTCTCGGCTGTTATTCTGTACATATTAACATAAATAGCATGCAGCCAGTGTTTGGCTGCCGCAGTCCTAGGAGTCATAGCATTCAAGTAAACAAGACCTGTCATAGGACTATGGGTATGAGAACAGAGAGGGATATTTAAAGGTGGGTATATAAGAATTTGGAAACCCATTTAACATTGTTTACTGCCTCTAGAGGTTAGAAGGTTAGCATTAGGGATGTCAGCATTAATCATTTCAGTACCCCTGACTCTAGGCATGATAGATAATAAAGGCGTATATAAATTTAATTAAATTTTTAAATAAAGTTAGAATGCTAAAAAAAAAAATACTACCATGTTCTCTACATGTTTTGTGTTTTTTTTTTTTTTTTGATAGGGGTTGTCCTATCTTGCAAACTTTCTTTCAGTTTGTTCCTTTTAGCATAATAATAATCTTGCCCTATGCATGTTATTTTCAATATGGCCTCCTTCTCTTCCTATTTCTAATTCTTTACCTTGGTTTATTGCTCGTTGTTAGGAGTGACAGACACGGTGCTATAGAGCAGTGGTGTCCTCACTTGCGCAGTGTCCTTGCTATGGGCTGTACTAGCCAGGCCCACAGGGAATGCGCATAGTCTCCCGTTCCAGCCACCTTTCTGGACCTCCATTGAAATGAACTGAACAGCCCTTGGGCATGAACAGCAGCTTTCGGCAACCGCTCTTAACCACTTAAGGACCACAGGTTTATACCCCCCTAGTGACCAGGCCCTTTTTTACAAATCGGCACTCCACAACTTTAGCGGTTTATTGCACGGTCATGCAACTTACCACCCAAATGAATTTTACCTCCTTTTCTTCTCACTAATGGAGCTTTCATTTGGTGGTATTTTATTGCCGCTGACATTTTTACTTTTTTTGTTATTAATCGAAATTTAACGATTTTTTTGCAAAAAAATGACATTTTTCACTTTCAGCTGTAAAATTTTGCAAAAAAAAACGACATCCATATATACATTTTTCGCCAAATTTATTGTTCTACATGTCTTTGATAAAAAAAAAATGTTTGGGCAAAAAAAAAATGGTTTGGGTAAAAGTTATAGCATTTGCAAACTATGGTACAAAAATGTGAATTTCCGCTTTTTGAAACAGCTCTGACTTTCTGAGCACCTGTCATGTTTCCTGAGATTCTACAATGCCCAAACAGTAGAAAAACCCCACAAATGACCCCATTTCGGAAAGTAGACACCCTAAGGTATTCGCTGATGGGCATAGTGAGTTCATAGAACTTTTTATTTTTTGTCACAAGTTAGCGGAAAATGATGATGATTTTTATTTTTATTTTTTTTCTTACAAAGTCTCATATTCCACTAACTTGCGACAAAAAATAAAAAATTCTAAAAACTTGCCATGCCCCTCACGGAATACCTTGGGGTGTCTTCTTTCCAAAATGGGGTCACTTGTGGGGTAGTTATACTGCCCTGGCAATTTAGGGGCCCAAATGTGTGAGAAGAACTTTGCAATCAAAATGTGTAAAAAATGACCGGTGAAATCCGAAAGGTGCACTTTGGAATATGTGCCCCTTTGCCCACCTTGGCTGCAAAAAAGTGTCACACATCTGGTATCGCCGTACTCAGGAGAAGTTGGGGAATGTGTTTTGGGGTGTCATTTTACATATACCCATGCTGGGTGACAAAAATATCTTGGTCAAATGCCAACTTTGTATAAAAAAATGGGAAAAGTTGTCTTTTGCCAAGATATTTCTCTCACCCAGCATGGGTATATGTAAAATGACACCCCAAAACACATTCCCCAACTTCTCCTGAGTACGGCGATACCAGATGTGTGACACTTTTTTGCAGCCAAGGTGGGCAAAGGGGCACATATTCCAAAGTGCACCTTTCAGATTTTGCAGGCCATTTTTTACACATTTTGATTGCAAGGTACTTCTCACACATTTGGGCCCCTAAATTGCCAGGGCAGTATAACTACGCCACAAGTGACCCAATTTTGGAAAGAAGACACCCCAAGGTATTCCGTGAGGGGCATGGCGAGTTCCTAGAATTTTTTATTTTTTGTCGCAAGTTAGTGGAATATGAGACTTTGTAAGGAAAAAAGAAAAAAAAAGAAAAATCATCATTTTCCGCTAACTTGTGACAAAAAATAAAAAATTCTAGGAACTCGCCGTGCCCCTCACGGAATACCTTGGGGTGTCTTCTTTCCAAAATGGGGTCACTTGTGGCGTAGTTATACTGCCCTGGCAATTTAGGGGCCCAAATGTGTAAGAAGTACCTTGCAATCAAAATCTGTAAAAAATGGCCGGTGAAATCCGAAAGGTGCACTTTGCAATATGTGCCCCTTTGCCCACCTTGGCAGCAAAAAAGTGTCACACATGTGGTATCGCCGTACTCAGGAGAAGTTGGGGAATGTGTTTTGGGGTGTCATTTTACATATACCCATGCTGGGTGAGAGAAATATCTTGGCAAAAGACAACTTTTCCCATTTTTTTATACAAAGTTGGCATTTGACCAAGATATTTTTCTCACCCAGCATGGGTATATGTAAAATGACACCCCAAAACACATTGCCCAACTTCTCCTGAGTACGGCGATACCACATGTGTGACACTTTTTTGCAGCCTAGATGCGCAAAGGGGCCCAAATTCCTTTTAGGAGGGCATTTTTAGACATTTGGATCCCAGACTTCTTCTCACACTTTCGGGCCCCTGAAAAGCCAGGGCAGTATAAATACCCCACATGTGACCCCACTTTGGAAAGAAGACACCCCAAGGTATTCAATGAGGGGCCTGGCGAGTTCCTAGAATTTTTTTTTTTTTTGCATAAGTTAGCGGATATTGATTTTTTTTTGTTTTTTTCCTCACAAAGTCTCACTTTCCGCTAACTTAGGACAAAAATTTCAATCTTTCATGGACTCAATATGCCCCTCACGGAATACCTTGGGGTGTCTTCTTTCCGAAATGGGGTCACATGTGGGGTATTTATACTGCCCTGGCTTTTTAGGGGCCCTAAAGCGTGAGAAGAAGTCTGGAATATAAATGTCTAAAAATGTTTACGCATTTGGATTCCGTGAGGGGTATGGTGCGTCCATGTGAGATTTTATTTTTTGACACAAGTTAGTGGAATATGAGACTTTGTAAGAAAAAACAAAAACAAACAAAAAATTTCCGCTAACTTGTGCCAAAAAAAATGTCTGAATGGAGCCTTACCAGGGGGGGGGGGGGGGGGGTGATCAATGACAGGGGGGTGATCAATGACAGGGGGGTGATCACCCATATAGACTCCCTGATCACCCCCCTGTCACTGATCACCCCCCCTGTAAGGCTCCATTCAGACATCCGCATGATTTTTTACGGATCCATGGATACATGTATCGGATCCACAGAACGCATGCGGACGTCTGAATGGAGCCTTACAGGGGGGTTATCAATGACAGGGGGTGATCAGGGTAATCAGGGTGATCACCCCCCTGTCACTGATCACCCCCCCTGTAAAGCTCCATTCAGACATCCGCATGATTTTTTACGGATCCATGGATACATGGATCGGATCCACAGAACGCATGCGGACGTCTGAATGGAGCCTTACAGGGGGGTTATCAATGACAGGGGGTGATCAGGGTAATCAGGGTGATCACCCCCCTGTCACTGATCACCCCCCCTGTAAGGCTCCATTCAGACATCCGCATGATTTTTTACGGATCCATGGATACATGGATCGGATCCACAAAACGCATGCGGACGTCTGAATGGAGCCTTACAGGGGGTTATCAATGACAGGGGGTGATCAGGGTAATCAGGGTGATCACCCCCCTGTCACTGATCAACCCCCCCTGTAAAGCTCCATTCAGACATCCGCATGATTTTTTACGGATCCATGGATACATGTATCGGATCCACAGAACGCATGCGGACGTCTGAATGGAGCCTTACAGGGGGGTTATCAATGACAGGGGGTGATCAGGGTAATCAGGGTGATCACCCCCCTGTCACTGATCACCCCCCCTGTAAGGCTCCATTCAGACATCCGCATGATTTTTTACGGATCCATGGATACATGGATCGGATCCACAAAACGCATGCGGACGTCTGAATGGAGCCTTACAGGGGGGTTATCAATGACAGGGGGTGATCAGGGTAATCAGGGTGATCACCCCCCTGTCACTGATCACCCCCCCTGTAAGGCTCCATTCAGACATCCGCATGTGTTTTGTGGATCCGATCCATGTATCCATGGATCCGTAAAAAATCATGCGGATGTCTGAATGGAGCCTTACAGGGGGGGTGATCAATGACAGGGGGTGATCAGGGAGTGTATATGGGTGATCACCTGCCTGTCATTGATCACCCCCCTGTCATTGATCACCCCCCTGTAAGGCTCCATTCAGACATCCGCATGATTTTTTACGGATCCATGGATCGGATGCACAAAACGCATGCTGACGTCTGAATGGAGCCTTACAGGGGGGTTATCAATGACAGGGGGTGATCAGGGTAATCAGGGTGATCACCCCCCTGTCACTGATCACCCCCCCTGTAAGGCTCCATTCAGACATCCGCATGATTTTTTACGGATCCATGGATACATGGATCGGATCCACAAAACGCATGCTGACGTCTGAATGGAGCCTTACAGGGGGGTTATCAATGACAGGGGGTGATCAGGGTAATCACCCCCCTGTCACTGATCACCCCCCCTGTAAGGCTCCATTCAGACATCCGCATGATTTTTTACGGATCCATGGATCGGATCCACAAAACGCATGCGGACGTCTGAATGGAGCCTTACAGGGGGGTTATCAATGACAGGGGGGTGATCAGGGAGTGTATATGGGTGATCACCCGCCTGTCATTGATCACCCCCTGTAAGGCTCCATTCAGACGTCCGCATGTGTTTTGCGGATCCGATCCATGTATCCATGGATCCGTAAAAATCATGCGGAAGTCTGAATGGAGCCTTACAGGGAAGTGATCAATGACAGGGGGTGATCAGGGAGTGTATATGGGTGATCACCCGCCTGTCATTGATCACCCCCCTGTAAGGCTCCATTCAGACGTCCGTATGCTTTTTGCGGATCCGATCCATGTATCCGTGGATCCGTAAAAATCATACGGATGTCTGAACGGAGCCTGACAGGGGGGGTGATCAATGACAGGGCGGTGATCAATGACAGGGGGTTGATCAGGGAGTTTATATGGGGTGATCAGGGGTTTATAAGGGGTTAATAAGTGACGGGGGGGGGGGTGTAGTGTAGTGTTTGGTGCGACTGTACTGACCTACCTGAGTCCTCTGGTGGTCGATCCTAACAAAAGGGACCACCAGAGGACCAGGTAGGAGGTATATTAGACGCTGTTATGAAAACAGCGTCTAATATACCTGTTAGGGGTTAAAAAATTCGGATCTCCAGCCTGCCAGCGAGCGATCGCCGCTGGCAGGCTGGAGATCCACTCGCTTACCTTCCGTTCCTGTGAGCGCGCGCGCCTGTGTGCGCGCGTTCACAGGAAATCTCGGCTCACGCGAGATGACGCCAATCGGCGTTAGTGTGACCTGGCAGCGCCGCAGCATTGACGCCTTTCGGCGTTAGTGTGACGGCAGAAGGTTAATATGGCTGGGGCTTAGGATCCTGTAAGACTGCCGGACTGACCAAGCTATTGGACACTTCTAGCAGCTTCATTGGGAGTGCGGTCAAGCAGGCAAGCAGCACAATTATGTCACCAGAATGTGGCTTGCCTGTATAGTCCATTGAACCAGATATAATTTTACCTCTTAAAAAATCCCCTTCCTGACTGGAATACATTGGCTAAAGTCTCAGTTTTTAAGTATTGTCAGTTGCATATCATTGTTGTGCACCTTTTGCAGTGATTTATGTATTTGTATATTTTCATCCACACACTACTCCATCTTGTGTGCCTTTGTGGTCCGCTGCCGACATCCTCCATTGTATGCATTTTGGGCTGGGGATTGCTGCTAGCAACGGATCACATGCAGAGCTATTGCTCCCCCCGGGTCTAAACATGCTACAGTGTTTGGGGTTTTTGAGCATTTCCTCCTATTTAGGCCACTTTATTTTAGTGATTTTTTCTTTTTTTTTATATGTATGGAATGTGTGATTGCGTAATGCTGGTATCATTCTGTTGCACCTGGTAGCCTGTGTCACATGGCCTGTTATAGGTGGGGCTCACAACCTTATCCCTTTTCCCACTGCATGAGTGATCTCACTATGGAGGTATGTGGGAGCTTGGCTGTGAGTTGTATCTTAGCACCTCTCAGACCGTGTTCACACACCGTAGGTAGTCTAGTGATAGGAACCCATGCCAAACTGAGATACCTTGACGGTGGTGCAAAAGGGCTCCGTTGTGTTCCTGACTGGAATATATTGGCTAACGTCTCAGTTTTTAACATCAGCCTGAGGGATTAGCCAGTGTTGTCAGTTGCATATCGCTGTGGTGCACCTTTTTGCAGTGATTTACCTTTTATAAATCCCTCTTATGGCCACATCTTGAATATGTGATTCAGTTTTTGTCTCCATATATTACGAAGCAAAAAAGAGAGCTAGAAAGAGCTACCAGCTTATAAAATGGGAAGGAAGCTCTCTCTTAGACCTCTTTCACACTACCATATGGCTATTTCAGTGTTTTGCGGTCCGTTTTTCACAGATCCGTTGTTCCATTTTTTGTTTCCGTTCTGTTTTTCCGTATGGCATATACAGTAATTACATAGAAAAAATTGGGCTGGGCATAACATTTTTAATAGATGGTTCCGCAAAAAACGGAACAGATATGGAAGACATACGGATGCATTTATGTGTTCCGTTTTTTTTGCGGACCCATTGACTTGAATGGAGCCACGGAGCATGATTTGCGGGCAATAATAGGACATGTTCTATATTTCAACGGAACGGAAAAATGGAAATACAGAACGCATACGGAGTACAGTCTGTTTTTTTTTTTTTTTTTGCGGAAGCATTGAATTGAATGGTACCGTATACGGACCGAAAAAAACGTCCCGCAAAACAGAAAAAAACCTGTAGTGTGAAAGAGGCCTTATAATGACAGCCTTAAAAAATTGGGCGTGTTCCGCTTAAAAAATGAGACCTTAGAGGTGCTGATTTACATGTTTAAATACATGTGTCATCAATACAAAGAACTGGCACAGGATTTATTTGTTCTAAGTACTTTACAAGGGGCCAGAGGACATTCATTACGTGTGGAGGAAAGGTGATTTGGACATCTATACAAGAAAGCATTCTTTACAGTTAGAGTAGTCAGACTATCGAATGCCCTACCCCCAGAGGTAGAAATCGCAGATACTATGTCATCATTTAAAAAAGGGTGAGATGCTTATCTAATAGCAGATGGCATAAAGTGTTAAAATAAATCTAAAGATCTTTTTACAACTACAGTATGTAGCTGTGTGTAACTAAAAACCCCTCTAATTCCTGTGCATGTAAAATACACAGGTATCTTTTAGGCTACTTGGATCCAGCAGGGATCAGCAAAAACGCTTCCGTTACTGATAATACAACCGCCTGCATCCGTTATGAACGGAAGACGGATCAGTTTTCTATTGTGTCAGAAAAAGCGGATACGTCCCTATTGACTTGCATTGTAAGGTCATGACGGATCCATCTTGCTCCACATCCCAGGACGGAAAACAAACCGCAGCATGCTGCGGTTTGCTCTCCGGTATGAGAATGGAACGGAATGCATTTTGGAGCATTCCGTTCTGTTCAGTTTTGTCCCCATTGACAATGAATGGGGACAAAACAAAAGCGTTTTTCCTGTATTGACAATGAATGGGGACAAAACAAAAGCGTTTTTCCTGTATTGAGACCCTATGACGGATCTCAATGCCGGAAAATATTAACGCTAGTGTGAAAGTAGCCTTAGAACGTATAGTCATTACTTCCCAGACAGCCTTTGTTCACACTATAATTAGTACTGATCAATGTGCTGATTACGGTTGGATTAACAATGGTATACATGTATGGTATTGTGCGGAAACTATATCTCACAAATGATGTACATGGACGTCATTTTGCACGAGGAGATTTTTGGGGTTAGCCTATAGCAGTTATAGCAAAATCCATAAACGTTTAAAGGGCTTCTGTCACCCCCCAAAAGCCTTATAGGCGCACTAAGGAAGGAGCGGCCGAGCGAGCGTACTCCTCTCAGTGCGCCTGCGCCAACTGAAGACCGGTACGGCGCAGGCGCGAGATTTGGAACGCAGACAGGGCCAGCTGGAGGAGGAGAGCGCTCGATGGCCCTGTCAATCAACAGGAGGAGGGGGCGTTTTTTGGAAAGGAGGAAGCGGCGGCTACCAGCAAGTAACCGCCCTACTTGCTGGTATCGAGGTAATTAACATATTATAAAAGTGCGGTTTGTAAAGAAACTAAGCCACAGAAAAAGGTAAGAGCACTATATATTAAATAATCGCACTATAAGGATTTTAATAAGCCCAAAAATGAAAAATGACTATTAGGGGGTGACAGAAGCCCTTTAAATGTCATTTAATATTAAATAAAATCAAGAGTTTAAAAAAATGTATGAATATATATTTATTCTATAGGCTCTAAAGTTTCCATAGTGTAATATATTTGAGAACTACTCTTAGAAGGGCATGATCACATCTGTGTTAGGGTCTGTTTGGGGTCTCTGTCACAACTTTTATAAAGTATAGAGTACAGAAAAGTCCTGCATTCAGAATCCATATGGATCTCATCATAGTCTATGGGATTTGTTTGGCTCTGTTCCTGTCAATTATGTGCTGACACCAGCACTTCCGTTATATTTGGCACTTGACCTAACCCAAAATAAGGGCCTGCTGTTTATATTGTCCATTTCTCAATGCTACAATAAATGTATGACCAATTAAAACATCTTGATATCTTGATATGCATATTTTAAATGTGTCTTACCAGTGGTCCACAAAGTGGTGTAGTGAGAGATCCAACATTAAGCCCATTCTAGAATGTAAGAAAAATATATGACATTTATAACCTAAAAACAGACGTAAATATTCCAGGCAAGCCACCTTTCTCTGAAAGAATAAATAACATTTGTAAGCCTAAATCTTAGGAAAATCTTATGTTTAGATCATTGGTGCAGATGAAAAAAAAACTATGGTTGTGTTCTTATTGGCACCACTACGGTGTACATACGTATAATTTTATGAATAAATGTAAAACAAATTGGAGCAGAAGACAGCAATTTAGAGATTGTTTTACTTCTTTAGCTGTTAATTGGGGGGGGGGTCAAAAAAGGTAATTTTACCATTGTGACAGTATGAAATGTGTCTTTTTGTATGGTAAACTTTTACAAAATATGAAAATTATTTTACTTTTTGCCTGCCTAGTAGGCATATGCTTGTAGCAGACATGGGGACATAGTAAATGCATTGTAAGGGGCCAGAGTAGATGTGGTGAGCTCCAAACTGTCAACGTGTCATGAGAAGCAGTGACAGAGAAATGATCGCAACTGTCACTGGCAGTTTTCTAATGTACTGTATGGGATCACACGGGCCCCATGTCTGTGAACGCTGTGATTGGCCAGTCAGTAACAGACTGGCCAATCACAGTGCTGAATACTGGATTTACCAGCACCGCCAGCTCTGACTAGCTCAGTTCTATCATAAAGCTTGTCAGAGCAGAAGATTGATGCTGCACAGCAATCTTAACATGGAAAATAACATGGAAAATAATAGCATTCTTAATACAGAATGCTTACTAAAATGTGGCATGAGGGGTTAAAAAAAATAAAAATTAACTCACCTCATCCACTTGATCGTGCAGCTGGCATCTTCTTCTTTCAGGACCCGCAAAAGGACCTTTGATGTCAGCGCAGGTCCTGCTGAATGAAGATAGAAATCTTGGTGGGGAGTGCAATTATGTCTTCAAAGGTCCTTTTGCAGGTCCTGAAAGAAGATGATGCTGGCTGCGCGAACAAGTGGATGAGGTGAGTTAATTTTTATTTTTTTAAACCCCATATATTTAAAAAAAATGTAACCCCTCATGCCATATTTTAGTAAGCATTTTATATTAAGAATGCTATTATTTTCCTTTATAACCATGTTATAAGGGAAAATAATACAGTAAATTGACTTTTATCAATTTACTAACATCATTTCCTAGCAACCATGCATGACAATCGCATTGCATCTGCACTTGCTTGCGGATTCTATGTGATTTTTCACGCATCCCCATTCATTTCTATGGGGCCTGCGTTGCGTGAAAAACGCAGAATATAGAACATGCTGCAATTTCCGCACAACACACAAGTGACGTGTGGAAACCACCGCTCATCTGAACAGCCCTATTGAAGGGAATGGGTCCAGATTCAGTGCGGGTGCAATGTTTTCACCTCACGCATTGCACCCGCATGGAATTCTCGCTCGTGTGAAAGGGGCCTAAGTGTTGCATGGTAGACTCATGCCAACTGAAACAAATGCTTGGCTGTCTAATGACAGCAGGACTCCTACTCTAATAGTTGTGATTGGAGGAAGTTCTGATACCCTCTGTTCAACCCCTTAACACGTGTGGCATCTAAGTAGTTTCAGAGTCACAGCATCTTTCCCCACCCCACCCAGTCCGTGACACAATTGCGGGGTTCTGATGGTTGGCTATGGTGGCTAGATTTCTAACAATGCCCTCAGGATCTGACATCTATGGAAGTCTATTAGAACCTGTTAAAGTAAAATGAAGAAAAAAAAAAAAAAAGTAAAATAAAATGGTTAGTTACAAGGGCCCACATAGGGGTTAAAGCAATTAACAACACTTTTTAATTTACTTATCAGGCAGAGGATTAGAAATATATGTATACTTCATTGTCTGCTAACCTGTGTCAGGATAATTATGTAAAACTACTTTCAGCTAGGGAAGGTAATTATTTATAGCATCAATTAGGTTTGAGAAAGTGTAAGTAAAATTTATTATACATGACAACAAATTCTGTTCTAAAATTGAGAATGAATCTTAAATGAATTTACCAGCAAGTCAACCACAGCCCTTAGCACATACTGCAGAATACCGTTCACATCAGCATTTAGTTCCTCCTAAATATGTTACATAGAGCGGAAAAAAATATTAATTTACAGACATTATGGTTTTCCTTTAAATTATAAATGCAGATCATTGTCAATCACATATATATTTTGTCTTACGGGGCAAATGCTGCAATTTACAATGATACACGGCCGCCGCGATGCCGCACAGCACGGTCGGCGGGTGTATGTATCAACTGAGAGGGAGGAGGGGCTGGGGGCCGGCATCTGGATTAGGAATGACAGCGGGGACCTGTGCAGTCCCTGTATTCTAAAGCACAGTCCCCGCTCACTGTTGTATAATCTTATCTAACCTGTAGGCATTGTTAAGATATAATAATCATGTTAATCCAGCTGTATAACTTACAACTAAGTTCTGTAGCAGAGAGGAGGAGGGAGGAGGCAGGGCGGGCGGCGCATCACTCACTACATCATGTACCTGTGCCGCCCACTTTATGAATGAAGCAGGCGGCACGGGCGCGAGACGTAGCAAGTGACACATCGCCCGCCCGTCCACCTGCAAGACGATCAGGGCTAGTATCCTCCTGTCTTCACTATGTCTTCAGGTACGTCCTACGTACAGTACTGCTCTACATCTATATATGGTTCCTTATCACATCCATATTAGGCCCTGGATATATTTTGTTGGGTCATCGCTATACCTCAGGACTAGTGACAGACTTGACTTGTGATATTTTGTACTACACTTTTCAGTCTTGGTTGCCTATGTTCCCTGGATGTGTGGTGCTATTCATGGACATCCAGCTATTATTTGGTTCTGCCATATAGTATATAGCCCAAATTTTGGCTCACTACTACTATTTGTTATGCAGATTCGGTTGTCCTTGTATAACAGCCACCTTTACCTGTCTGCCATCTATGCTTATTGCTGCGTGGATATATATGTGAACGCAGTTATGTATACTGCCCTTTGCTTCTCTGTACACTGTCTACCATCCTGTCTTTTCCCCATATTTTATATTTGATAATAAATTGATATTTTGATATATTATCTCCACTTGCTTTTTTGCTACACCATTACTTCAAAACCCACCAAAAGCACACCTTTTGGTTCAAAATATTTTTTTCTTATTTTCCTACTCAAAAACCTAGGTGCATCTTATGGGCAGGTGCATCTTATAGGGCGAAAAATACGGTACATATACCAACACAAATCCTAATATCTTATCCAGGGTTAGAAAGATTTAGAACATTTTAAGGATTTGTTATAAGCCAACCTAACTCTTGTTTATACATGACGTTAATATAGTAATATGTGGTGCAGAGCAAAAGCTGGAGTTGTTCTTTCTATATATTCTGTCTTGTTTTTCTACTGCAAATAAGGTTGAAAGTCAGTCCAAAGAAGGGTTGGACACAATAGATTGCCCCTCTTATGGCTATAATGCATACTTGAATTTGGACACTTGTCTGGATGGTGAAAGCTTAGGGACAATGCCTCTTTTTCATTCAATAAAACTTTACTGGCAGGTAGGCTCTGAGGATTGGAGTTGAGGAACACTGCTGTAATCCACTCTTTTGACTATAGTCACTATTTTGTTAGGCTGGGAAAGATATTCACTAAATGGCCACTTTTTCCCCCCTATGATATTATTTGGGCACAAGAATGTTGTCAAGAACCTTCATACAGCAGCATAGATTTTAGCTTCCTGAACTCTGTAAAAAGGATCAACAGTGGTAAATAGTATTAACTCCTATGAAAATGGAATTTTAAGATTTCATTGGAAGTGGAATTGGAGAGTATTAACGCTAATTGTAAGCAGTGTGAAGGCTGTTATAATTAGAGTTGAGCGAACACCTGGATGTTCGGGTTCGAGAAGTTCGGCCGAACATCCCGGAAATGTTCGGGTTCGGGATCCGAACCCGATCCGAACTTCGTCCCGAACCCGAACCCCATTGAAGTCAATGGGGACCCGAACTTTTCGGCACTAAAAAGGCTGTAAAACAGCCCAGGAAAGAGCTAGAGGGCTGCAAAAGGCAGCAACATGTAGGTAAATCCCCTGCAAACAAATGTGGATAGGGAAATGAATAAAAATAAAAATTAAATAAATAAAAATTAACCAAAATCAATTGGAGAGAGGTTCCATAGCAGAGAATCTGGCTTCCCGTCACCCACCACTGGAACAGTCCATTCTCAGATATTTAGGCCCCGGCACCCAGGCAGAGGAGAGAGGTCCCGTAACAGAGAATCTGTCTTCATGTCAGCAGAGAATTAGTCTGCATGTCATAGCAGAGAATGAGGCTTCACGTCAGCCACCACTGCAACAGTCCATTGGCATATATTTAGGCCCAGCACCCAGGCAGAGGAGAGAGGTCCCGTAACAGACAATCTGGCTTCATGTCAGCAGAGAATCAGTCTGCATGTCATAGCAGAGAATCAGGCTTCACGTCACCCACCACTGCAACAGTCCATTGTCATAAATTTAGGCCCAGCACTAGTGTTGAGCGGCATGTCCCATATTCGAATTCGCGAAATTTTGTGAATATTCGAAAGAATATTCGTAAAATATTCGCGATTATTCAAATTCGTTATTATTTCGCATATGCGATAATTCGAATTTTCGCATCGCATAATACATATGCTATGCAAAATTCACATGTGCGCTAATGAAATCGCCTTACGAAGATTCGCAACTCAATTCAATCACTAATGTATGAATGCAATGCCCTTTGCCTCTGTTCTGGGACAAGTGTAGATATTCGCATGTGCGCTAATAAAATCGCCTTACGAAGATTCGCACCTCAATCACTTTCTAGGGAATGTGAGACTTTTGGGAATCAATCGAGATACAGTGGGGGGTGATGACAGTAGTTGACAGAGTACAGATCAATGTAATCTGTAAGGTGGAAAGTAAAATAAAAAATACGAATTTTCGTTAATCAAATTTTACGAAGTTCTACGTATTCGCGAATATGGTGCTATACTATATGAATGCACAGGCCTTTGCCTCTCTGTTCTGGGGACAAGTGTAGATATTTGCATTTGCGTTAATAAAATCGCCTTACGAAGATTCGCAGCTCAATTCAATCACTAATGTATGAATGCAAAGCCCTTTGCCTCTGTTCTGGGACAAGTGTAGATATTCGCATGTGCGCTAATAAAATCGCCTTACGAAGATTCGCAACTCAATCACTTTCTAGGGAATGTGAGACTTTTGGGAATCAATCGAGATACAGTGGGGGGTGATGACAGTAGTTGACAGAGTACAGATCAATGTAATCTGTAAGGTGGAAAGTAAAATAAAAAATACGAATATTCGTAAATCGAATTTTACGAAGTTCTACGTATTCGCGAATATGGTGCTATACTATATGAATGCACAGGCCTTTGCCTCTCTGTTCTGGGGACAAGTGTAGATATTTGCATTTGCGTTAATAAAATCGCCTTACGAAGATTCGCAGCTCAATTCAATCACTAATGTATGAATGCAAAGCCCTTTGCCTCTGTTCTGGGACAAGTGTAGATATTCGCATGTGCGCTAATAAAATCGCCTTACGAAGATTCGCAACTCAATTCACTAATGTATGAATGCAAAGCCCTTTGCCTCTGTTCTGGGACGTGCCGATATTCGCATGTGCGCTAATAAAATCGCCTTACGAAGATTCGCAACTCAATTCACTAATGTATGAATGCAAAGCCCTTTGCCTCTGTTCTGGGACGTGCCGATATTCGCATGTGCGCTAATAAAATCGCCTTACGAAGATTCGCAACTCAATTCACTAATGTATGAATGCAAAGCCCTTTGCCTCTGTTCTGGGACGTGCCGATATTCGCATGTGCGCTAATAAAATCGCCTTACGAAGATTCGCAACTCAATTCACTAATGTATGAATGCAAAGCCCTTTGCCTCTGTTCTGGGACGTGCCGATATTCGCATGTGCGCTAATAAAATCGCCTTACGAAGATTCGCGCCTCAATCACTTTCTAGGCAATGTGAGTAAGATCTGAGCTGTTGGACCTTTGGGAAACAATCAATTATATGTGTACTGTAATTTTGTGGGGGGGGGAAAAAACAAAAAACGAATATTCGTTTTTACGAATATATAGCACTATATTCGAAATATTCGCGAAATCGCGAAGTTGCGATATTCGCGAAAAAAATTTGCTTTTCGAATATTCGCGCTCAACACTACCCAGCACCCAGGCAGAGGAGAGAGGTCCCGTAACAGACAATCTGGCTTCATGTCAGCAGAGAATCAGTCTGCATGTCATAGCAGAGAATGAGGCTTCACGTCAGCCACCACTGCAACAGTCCATTGGCATATATTTAGGCCCAGCACCCAGGCAGAGGAGAGAGGTCCCGTAACAGACAATCTGGCTTCATGTCAGCAGAGAATCAGTCTTCATATCATAGCAGAGAATCAGGCTTCACGTCACCCACCACTGTAAGAGTCCATTTTCATAAATTTAGGCCCAGCACACAGGCAGAGGAGAGAGGTCCCGTAACAGAGGATCTGGCTTCATGTCAGCAGAGAATCAGTCTGCATGTCATAGCAGAGAATCAGGCTTCACATCACCCAACATTGGAACAGTCCATTGGCATATATTTAGGCCCCGGCACCCAGACAGAGGAGAGGTTCATTCAACTTTGGGTAGCCTCGCAATATAATGGTAAAATGAAAATAAAAATAGGATTGAATGAGGAAGTGCCCTGGAGTCCAATAATATATGGTTAAGGGGAGGTAGTTAATGTCTAATCTGGACAAGGGACGGACAGATCCTGTGGGATCCATGCCTGGTTCATTTTTATGAACGTCAGCTTGTCCACATTGGCTGTAGACAGGCGGCTGCGTTTGAGGCCTAGTATTTAGGCGCTGGGTGACCGGTATGGATTTAGTGACAGAATTAGACTTGGAAATGCACAGAAGCGTGTGTGTGTGAAGTTATTCTGAATGACCCAATGTGCACCTTGAATATTATATACCCTTTTAGGGATAGATTTCAAATAGCTCTGATATAGCAGAAACCACTAAATTATGAAATTGCTAAATTGGGAATTGTACTTCAACCCAGAACAAAAAATGTGCTTTGACGGACACTAAATATCTTGCCCAGCAACAACAGTACAGCGGTGGGTAACGAGAGATTTAGAGGGAATTAAATTTGAGGCCTAGTATTTAGGCGCTGGGTCACCGGTATGGATTTAGTGACAGAATTAGACTTGGAAATACACAGTAGCGGGTGTGTGTGAAGTTATTCTGAATGACCCTATGTGCACCTTCAATATTATATACCCTTTTAGGGATAGATTTCAAATAGCTCTGATATAGCAGAAACCACTAAATTATGAAATTGCTAAATTGGGAATTGTACTTCAACCCAGAACAAAAAATGTGCTTTGACGGACACTAAATATCTTGCCCAGCAACAACAGTACAGCGGTGGGTAACGAGAGATTTAGAGGGAATTAAATTTGAGGCCTAGTATTTAGGCGCTGGGTCACCGGTATGGATTTAGTGACAGAATTAGACTTGGAAATGCACAGAAGCGTGTGTGTGAAGTTATTCTGAATGACCCAATGTGCACCTTCAATATTATATACCCTTTTTGGGATAGATTTCAAATAGCTCTGATATAGCAGGAACCACTAAATTATGAAATTGCTAAATTGGGAATTGTACTTCAACCCAGAACAAAAAATGTGCTTTGACGGGCACTAAATAACTTTCCCAGCTACAACAGGACAACGGTAACGAGAGATTTAGAGGGATTTAAATTTGAGGCCTAGTATTTAGGCGCTGGGTGACAGGTATGGGTTTAGTGACAGAATTAGACTTGGAAATACACAGTAGCGGGTGTGTGTGAAGTTATTCTGAATGACCCAATGTGCACCTTGAATATTATATACCCTTTTAGGGATAGATTTCAAATAGCTCTGATATAGCAGAAACCACTAAATTATGAAATTGCTAAATTGGGAATTGTACTTCAACCCAGAACAAAAAATGTGCTTTGACGGACACTAAATATCTTGCCCAGCAACAACAGTACAGCGGTGGGTAACGAGAGATTTAGAGGGAATTAAATTTGAGGCCTAGTATTTAGGCGCTGGGTCACCGGTATGGATTTAGTGACAGAATTAGACTTGGAAATACACAGTAGCGGGTGTGTGTGAAGTTATTCTGAATGACCCTATGTGCACCTTCAATATTATATACCCTTTTAGGGATAGATTTCAAATAGCTCTGATATAGCAGAAACCACTAAATTATGAAATTGCTAAATTGGGAATTGTACTTCAACCCAGAACAAAAAATGTGCTTTGACGGACACTAAATATCTTGCCCAGCAACAACAGTACAGCGGTGGGTAACGAGAGATTTAGAGGGAATTAAATTTGAGGCCTAGTATTTAGGCGCTGGGTCACCGGTATGGATTTAGTGACAGAATTAGACTTGGAAATGCACAGAAGCGTGTGTGTGAAGTTATTCTGAATGACCCAATGTGCACCTTCAATATTATATACCCTTTTTGGGATAGATTTCAAATAGCTCTGATATAGCAGGAACCACTAAATTATGAAATTGCTAAATTGGGAATTGTACTTCAACCCAGAACAAAAAATGTGCTTTGACGGGCACTAAATAACTTTCCCAGCTACAACAGGACAACGGTAACGAGAGATTTAGAGGGATTTAAATTTGAGGCCTAGTATTTAGGCGCTGGGTGACAGGTATGGGTTTAGTGACAGAATTAGACTTGGAAATACACAGTAGCGGGTGTGTGTGAAGTTATTCTGAATGACCCTATGTGCACCTTCAATATTATATACCCTTTTAGGGATAGATTTCAAATAGCTCTGATATAGCAGAAACCACTAAATTATGAAATTGCTAAATTGGGAATTGTACTTCAACCCAGAACAAAAAATGTGCTTTGACGGACACTAAATATCTTGCCCAGCAACAACAGTACACCGGTGGGTAACGAGAGATTTAGAGGGAATTAAATTTGAGGCCTAGTATTTAGGCGCTGGGTCACCGGTATGGATTTAGTGACAGAATTAGACTTGGAAATACACAGTAGCGGGTGTGTGTGAAGTTATTCTGAATGACCCTATGTGCACCTTCAATATTATATACCCTTTTAGGGATAGATTTCAAATAGCTCTGATATAGCAGAAACCACTAAATTATGAAATTGCTAAATTGGGAATTGTACTTCAACCCAGAACAAAAAATGTGCTTTGACGGACACTAAATATCTTGCCCAGCAACAACAGTACAGCGGTGGGTAACGAGAGATTTAGAGGGAATTAAATTTGAGGCCTAGTATTTAGGCGCTGGGTCACCGGTATGGATTTAGTGACAGAATTAGACTTGGAAATGCACAGAAGCGTGTGTGTGAAGTTATTCTGAATGACCCAATGTGCACCTTCAATATTATATACCCTTTTTGGGATAGATTTCAAATAGCTCTGATATAGCAGGAACCACTAAATTATGAAATTGCTAAATTGGGAATTGTACTTCAACCCAGAACAAAAAATGTGCTTTGACGGGCACTAAATAACTTTCCCAGCTACAACAGGACAACGGTAACGAGAGATTTAGAGGGATTTAAATTTGAGGCCTAGTATTTAGGCGCTGGGTGACAGGTATGGGTTTAGTGACAGAATTAGACTTGGAAATACACAGTAGCGGGTGTGTGTGAAGTTATTCTGAATGACCCTATGTGCACCTTCAATATTATATACCCTTTTAGGGATAGATTTCAAATAGCTCTGATATAGCAGAAACCACTAAATTATGAAATTGCTAAATTGGGAATTGTACTTCAACCCAGAACAAAAAATGTGCTTTGACGGACACTAAATATCTTGCCCAGCAACAACAGTACACCGGTGGGTAACGAGAGATTTAGAGGGAATTAAATTTGAGGCCTAGTATTTAGGCGCTGGGTCACCGGTATGGATTTAGTGACAGAATTAGACTTGGAAATACACAGTAGCGGGTGTGTGTGAAGTTATTCTGAATGACCCTATGTGCACCTTCAATATTATATACCCTTTTAGGGATAGATTTCAAATAGCTCTGATATAGCAGAAACCACTAAATTATGAAATTGCTAAATTGGGAATTGTACTTCAACCCAGAACAAAAAATGTGCTTTGACGGACACTAAATATCTTGCCCAGCAACAACAGTACAGCGGTGGGTAACGAGAGATTTAGAGGGAATTAAATTTGAGGCCTAGTATTTAGGCGCTGGGTCACCGGTATGGATTTAGTGACAGAATTAGACTTGGAAATGCACAGAAGCGTGTGTGTGAAGTTATTCTGAATGACCCAATGTGCACCTTCAATATTATATACCCTTTTTGGGATAGATTTCAAATAGCTCTGATATAGCAGGAACCACTAAATTATGAAATTGCTAAATTGGGAATTGTACTTCAACCCAGAACAAAAAATGTGCTTTGACGGGCACTAAATAACTTTCCCAGCTACAACAGGACAACGGTAACGAGAGATTTAGAGGGATTTAAATTTGAGGCCTAGTATTTAGGCGCTGGGTGACAGGTATGGGTTTAGTGACAGAATTAGACTTGGAAATACACAGTAGCGGGTGTGTGTGAAGTTATTCTGAATGACCCTATGTGCACCTTCAATATTATATACCCTTTTAGGGATAGATTTCAAATAGCTCTGATATAGCAGAAACCACTAAATTATGAAATTGCTAAATTGGGAATTGTACTTCAACCCAGAACAAAAAATGTGCTTTGACGGACACTAAATATCTTGCCCAGCAACAACAGTACACCGGTGGGTAACGAGAGATTTAGAGGGAATTAAATTTGAGGCCTAGTATTTAGGCGCTGGGTCACCGGTATGGATTTAGTGACAGAATTAGACTTGGAAATACACAGTAGCGGGTGTGTGTGAAGTTATTCTGAATGACCCTATGTGCACCTTCAATATTATATACCCTTTTAGGGATAGATTTCAAATAGCTCTGATATAGCAGAAACCACTAAATTATGAAATTGCTAAATTGGGAATTGTACTTCAACCCAGAACAAAAAATGTGCTTTGACGGACACTAAATATCTTGCCCAGCAACAACAGTACAGCGGTGGGTAACGAGAGATTTAGAGGGAATTAAATTTGAGGCCTAGTATTTAGGCGCTGGGTCACCGGTATGGATTTAGTGACAGAATTAGACTTGGAAATGCACAGAAGCGTGTGTGTGAAGTTATTCTGAATGACCCTATGTGCACCTTCAATATTATATACCCTTTTTGGGATAGATTTCAAATAGCTCTGATATAGCAGGAACCACTAAATTATGAAATTGCTAAATTGGGAATTGTACTTCAACCCAGAACAAAAAATGTGCTTTGACGGGCACTAAATAACTTTCCCAGCTACAACAGGACAACGGTAACGAGAGATTTAGAGGGATTTAAATTTGAGGCCTAGTATTTAGGCGCTGGGTGACAGGTATGGGTTTAGTGACAGAATTAGACTTGGAAATACACAGTAGCGGGTGTGTGTGAAGTTATTCTGAATGACCCTATGTGCACCTTCAATATTATATACCCTTTTTGGGATAGATTTCAAATAGCTCTGATATAGCAGAAACCACTAAATTATGAAATTGCTAAATTGGGAATTGTACTTCAACCCAGAACAAAAAATGTGCTTTGACGGACACTAAATATCTTGCCCAGCAACAACAGTACAGCGGTGGGTAACGAGAGATTTAGAGGGAATTAAATTTGAGGCCTAGTATTTAGGCGCTGGGTCACCGGTATGGATTTAGTGACAGAATTAGACTTGGAAATACACAGTAGCGGGTGTGTGTGAAGTTACTCTGAATGACCCTATGTGCACCTTCAATATTATATACCCTTTTTGGGATAGATTTCAAAGAGCTCTGATATAGCAGGAACCACTAAATTATGAAATTGCTAAATTGGGAATTGTATTTCAACCCAGAACAAGAAATGTGCTTGAACGGACACTAAATAACTCGCCCAGCTACAGCACTAGGGACAGATTTAGCTGGATATAAATTTGAGGCCTAGTATTTAGGCGCTGGGTGACCGGTATGGATTTAGTGACAGAATTAGACTGGGATATGGCCAAAAAATGAACAGACTATTGCTGGTTAAATGCACTTGGTGTGACAGCTTCACCCTGATGTAGGCTTTAGCCAAAAAACAACCACACCATTGAGGGTTAAATGCACTTGGTGACAGGCGCAGCTTGCCCCTGATTTTGTATATGGCCAAAAAATGAACAGACTATTGCTGGTTAAATGCACTTGGTGTGACAGCTTCACCCTGATGTAGGCTTTAGCCAAAAAACAACCACACCATTGAGGGTTAAATGCACTTGGTGACAGGCGCAGCTTGCCCCTGATTTTGTATATGGCCAAAAAATGAACAGACTATTGCTGGTTAAATGCACTTGGTGTGACAGCTTCACCCTGATGTAGGCTTTAGCCAAAAAACAACCACACCATTGAGGGTTAAATGCACTTGGTGACAGGCGCAGCTTGCCCCTGATTTTGTATATGGCCAAAAAATGAACAGACTATTGCTGGTTAAATGCACTTGGTGTGACAGCTTCACCCTGATGTAGGCTTTAGCCAAAAAACAACCACACCATTGAGGGTTAAATGCACTTGGTCGCAGCTTGTGCTGGCGCACCACAAGACACAAAATGGCCGCCGATCACCCCAGAAAAATGAGACTGACAAACGGTCTGTGCAGCCTAAAAACAGTGAGCAATTGAGGATCAGCAGCTCAATGATCCACAGCTGCAGATCGATCAGTTAATCAAGTCCTTTGGAGGAGTTAATCTGCCTAATCTCGCCCTACTGTCGCAGCCGCAACCTCTCCCTACGCTAATCAGAGCAGAGTGACGGGCGGCGCTATGTGACTCCAGCTTAAATAGAGGCTGGGTCACATGGTGCTCTGGCCAATCACAGCCATGCCAATAGTAGGCATGGCTGTGATGGCCTCTTGGGGCAAGTAGTATGACGCTTGTTGATTGGCTGCTTTGCAGCCTTTCAAAAAGCGCCAAGAAAGCGTCACAAAAGCGCGAAGAAAGCGACGAACACCGAACCCGAACCCGGACTTTTACGAAAATGTCCGGGTTCGGGTCCGTGTCACGGACACCCCAAAATTCGGTACGAACCCGAACTATACAGTTCGAGTTCGCTCATCCCTAGTTATAATGCTCAGTGCTGAAATCATTTGAATTTTTTATTCCAGAAATGATAGCGGGAATTCTCAATTCATGTTATTTTCAGTGTCCCTGAAACTTCTGCAGTGTCCCTAAAAAGAGTATGCATACTGAAATTACATTAGAAAAAGTGCCATAAATACTCACCATTGTAAAATCATTTCTGAGAATGTTTTCAAGAGCACACTGAGTGACTTCCTGAAAGACAAAGAAAGTAAGCACAGTAAAATCTCTCTCGGATGGTGACGACCCAAAAATTGCATAAATGGTTGAAATATGGCTGTGATATAAAATATGGTCTGAAGAAGTTAGTGGTCTCTTTAAAGAGCTGGTGGTCTTCTCAAAGATAGATTTCTCAGTATTTATGATACAGTAGATAAACTCCAATCCATAATGCTTTCCTTTTATCATGTAGAGAAAGTTAATACAAGGCATTTACTAATGTGTTGTGATTGTCCATATTGCCTCCTTTGCTGGCTTGATTAATTTTTCCATCATATTATACACTGCTCGTTTCCAGGGGTTATCACCACCCTGAAATCCATCAGCGGTGGTTGTGCTTGCACACTATAGGAAAAAGCCCCAGCCTTGGTGGGATGGTGGGAGCGTGCATAATCATGCATGCACAACAGGTCCCGCCTGCCCACCTACTATTTACACTGCAGTGGTGGCTGCAACCCCTGGAAACGAGCAGAATATGATGTAATGGAAAAATGAATCAAGCCAGCAAAAGAGGCAATATGGACAATCACAATACATTAGTAAATGCCTTGTAATAAATTTGTCTACATAATAAATACCATTTGCTGAAATAAGACAACTCCTTTAATGTTTAAGTTTAACCAGCCAGGAAAAAGGTAACCATGTCATGGCATTTTGTACTGTACTTGTGACATACTTGTCAGCTGACCTATTTTGAGGGAGGGATTTTTACTTAACCCCTTAGCAGTGTAATTCAGGGTTGTTTATGATTATTATTATTATTATTATTATTGATTCTTTTTACCTATATATATTGTGGGAATTCGATCTGGTTGGTAGAATTAGCAGGTGCAGCACAGAGGCAAAGTGCAAGTTCTTGGTTAAAAACATCAGTGTTTATTCACACGTGAAAGGAAAACAAAAACGCAAGTTGCTTGGTGATCGTTTACACACATGAAAAGTTCATATACAAAACAGTTGGAAGTTCTGCCTTGTCAAGTCCACAGGCAGGCGTTAGGCGGCCTGTTTGCCATCACAGGGGTCTGAGACCTCCAGCCCGGCTCAAGCCGCAGATTCCAAAACATCCCTCAGATCACAGCACACAGACCTCCTGAGCTCCACTGTCAGACGGAGGTAATCCTCTCTACCTGGCAGTGCTGGCGGGTTTTGCTAGGCATAAAAACCAAGCCTGGAACATGGGGAGTAGTAACCCACCCAGCACTTTGACTACTCACAGTAAGAGCCGTCCCGGATCAGCTATTATAGCCATACTAGGTATCAAAGTCTCAAACATCAACTGCTGCTGACACATAAAAACCGGCTTTTACTCCACCAAGGCTAGGAACCTCAGTGACACACACTTATCATCCACGATATTACACATGTTTTAAAAGTAAATAAATTATAAATATTACACTTAGACATTTATTTATTGGGGAAAATGTTCCAATATCACATGTCTGATCTTCACAACACACGTTTGTGGAAGTGTATCATGGCACAAACAACACAGATTTCTAAGGACCTCAGAATAAGAACTCTAAACAGTTTGGACATCACCAATCCACAGTCAGACAGAACGTGTACACATGGAGGAAATTCAAAACCATTATTACCCTCCCCAAGAGGGGTCGACCCACAAACATCACACCAAGATCAAGGCAAGCAAGTTTGTGAAGTTACAAATAAACCCATGTTAATCTCTAGCAGGAGGACACTGAACAGCAGCAGAGTGCATGGCAGGATTGCAAGGAGAAAGCCACTGTTCTACAAAAACAACATTGTTGTAACACACATATGTAGTCTGTTAAAGATCACTATCAGGCAATTAGAACAATGTGTTGTGGACAGATGAGATCAAAACAGAGTTTTTTTTAAAAGAGAAGCAATATGTTTGGAAACATAAAAACTTCATCCTGTTTTTAAACATGGTGGTGGTTGTATCATGGTCTGGGCCTGTTTTGCTGCATCTGGGTTAAGACAGCTTGCAGTCATTCAAGGAACAATGCTTTCTGAATTATACCAGCAAATTCTAAAGAAAAATGTCAGGACATCTGTCTGTGAGCTAAATCTCAAAAAAATGTGGGTCATTCAGCAACACAATTATCTTAAGCACACAAGTTGTTCTACGAAAGAATGGTTAGTGAAAAACATCTATGAGAATATGGTCCACCACACACAAATACTTGCAGGTGCAACCCAAATAGTATAAACACAAAGGAAACGGAAGTTTCTAAGGAGTTAAACAGCCCGTATCTGCACTTCTGGCAGCTCAGGCCATTAGAACAGGAGCCTGGTTCTCATGTGAAAACTGAGTTCCCGTTCTGCGTTGCATGGGAGACCCTTGCATCGTGTAGACTAGGCTGTCATAATGAGGCAGTGGCCTAGCCTAAGGCACTTTATGACTGCCGTAAAAATGTGTATTAGCGATCCATTAGTTAGTTAAACCAAAAGAAATATTAGTGGAAGGACCTGAAATGAGTAGTTCATGGGAAGAAACCCACTAACATAACAGAGTTATATATTGGCAAAGAGCAGAAATCGATTTTTGGGCACCCCTTTACCAATGTAACTGTGTAAATTATCCCCTTTTTTAGGTTAAATTGTAGCATCCAGCCCTTCCTTACAGTAATACCCACTGAGGATATTCTGGGAATCCCCATATAGGTTGGATTAAATTGTAGCAGTTAGCCCTTCCTGATGATGCATTCTGAATTATACCAGCAAATTCTAAAGAAAAATGTCAGGACATTTGTCTGTGAGCTGAATTTCAAGAAAATGTGGGTCATTCAGCAACACAATGATCTTAAGCACACAAGTTGTTCTACGAAAAAATGGTTAGAGAAAAACATGTATGAGAATATGGTCCACCACAAACAAATACTCGCGGGTGCAACCCAAATAGTATAAACATGGATGAAACAAAAGATGCTATTAATGGAAAAGATTAATGGAATCTAAAGAGTTAAAAAGCCCATATCTGTATTTCTGTCAGCTCAGGCCATTAGAACAGGAGCCTGGTTCTCATGTGAAAACTGAGTTCCCGTTCTGCGTTGCATGGGAGACCCTTGCATCGTGTAGACTAGGCTGTCATAATGAGGCAGTGGCCTAGCCTAAGGCACGTTTATGATTATAGTAAAAATGTGTATTAGCGACCCATTAGTTAGTAAAACCAATAGAAATATTAGCGGAAGGACCTGAAATGAGTAGTTCATGGGAAGAAACCCACTAACATAACAGAGTTATATATTAGCAAAGAGCAGAAATCGATTTTTGGGCACCCCTTTACCAATGTAACTGTGTAAATTATCCCCTTTTTTAGGTTAAATTGTAGCATCCAGCCTTTCCTCATAGTAATACCCACTGAGGATATTCTGGGAATCCCCATATCCGTTGGATCATCTGAACTAAGGCCAGTTCTGGAAGCCATCTTCCAAAACTCTTTCTGGCTTTATGGGTGCATTATTCCTAACCTTTCCACCTCTCTGACCTTTATTTGTATATAGGGACTAAGGGTGTACACAGATCTCATAGAGCAGCAAAGCAAACGTTAGTATAGTCCCCCTGCCACTCCCAGTTTCCCAGTATGAATGTGTCAATATGGAATGCAAAGCTTAAAACGTCAGATTTCGAATGAATTTATGATATATATTTTTTTTAAATAAGTGGAAGATATTTTTAATAAATCAGTCACCCTCTGTCTCACCCACTTTATCGGACTTCAATATCAGAAAATATGGAACAGGTGCTTCATAAATATGACGTTCATTCTGCACATCATATTTCTCACTGTATTTACACCATCCAACTGAGATAAACACATCGTTGACCTGACATACTATAAAACTGTCTGCCTGCAGCCACCACTAGGGGGAGCTCAGTGCAAAGGAATGTATACAGTTACCATTGATTTTAATGGAAGCTGTAAATAATCTGTTAAGCTCGGTGCAAACAGCATAAGTTGTTTGCACTGAGCTGCCCTAGTGGCATTTGATGGACAATAGAGTGTTTTCATGTTGGGAACAGGAGACGCAGTTCAGCGCCATGTTTCACCTCCCCCTGGGCCTGATAGAAGTCACGTATTCTGCCTCTATAGTAGGTACACCACTGATAGAGAACACAACAGTTATGTCTGTTATAGACTCTAGAGTCACTGAGACAGGAGGTTATGCCATCTGATTGACACTTGCAGATAGGAGGACATCATTTAATGCAGAAAATTAGATCAGATAGAAAAATGGATGTAATCATGTTGCATCTTGTCTCTTATATCAATCGCGTTACTTGTCAATGAAGTTAGGTTTTAATATTTAACATACTTCCATAAGCATATTATACGAAGGCTCATTTAAGGGACTGTATAACACCCAATTAGCAATCTATATAGACATGATTCTGAAACAATTTTCCCTGTTCTATACACATGTCTAGTTGCAGTTAAACCTGTTGCTTTAATGTTTTATAGTTGCATAGTATGATTATTAATTTACCATAAGATTTCTTAGTGCCTTTATTATTTCAGCTTTATTTTTCATTGCCTAAAAAGAAAGAAAACTTAGTAATCAATATTAAATATGGTAACATATAAGAGATGCCACAGAAGATGTTTAGCAGGACAGAAGACCTGCAAATACCTGGAATTATGTTTAAAAAATCGCTAAATGTAAACAAAATGCACAAAATTCCCATATTTTTCCATGTATAACTTCGTATCCTGTTTTATACTGCAGCCAAAACTTTGAAACCCTGTTGTTCCCATTTTGGAAACTATACCCCTCAAGGTATTTATTAAGGGTGCAGGGGATATCAAGACGGCCCAAACCAAATTAACCTATTGAAAGTACAAAATTCTACCAGCAATAGTAGGGTGCATACATTTGTGAATATCTTTTAATAACAATACATTTTAGCGTTGTTAATCATTTTATAGAACATATCTGGAAAACATGTCCTTACCTTACACCTGTCATAGGCACATAAGAAGTTGGCCATAGCGCCAACAGTTGCCATTGGATTTTTTGCCTGTGAATATAAAGCATATTTGTATGTAGAGAACAGTAGCTTTCTTTGCAAGATGATAGAATTATTTCTTCCTTTAAGGTATGTTCATATCTGCATTGGAGGCTCTGTCACAGAGTTCATCAAAAATATCTGAGAGAAAAGTCCTACATGCAGGATTTTTTTCTCTCCTAAAAAATGTTCTTCAGGATGGAAACCTAATGGATCCCATTATAGCCAATGGAATCTGTTAGGTTCCAATTATATTCGTTATGTTCATTCTGTTATTTCCATTCTTCTGCTGCTATAACAGAGCACAAGAACGGAACATAATAGCCCTGATGTGAACGAGCCTTTAGTTGTCTTAAATGTCACAGATTATATATATATATATTCCAATTATTAAATACAGTTTGTACTTAATACCTACATAACGTTCATTGAATGCTCATAAACTTAAGAAGAAAATGAGTGCAAGAAGCAACTTCATACTCAGATATGATCAGCTTCTCTTTTGCTAAACTCTTTTTTAATGGTTCATTTCCTTTAACATTCTAGTCTATTTTCAGCAAGCCTTTAGTTTATAGGGTACCCACTTGATAGGCTGATCTAGGCGGTCCTACCACTCAGTTCTCCTCATTGGCAGAAGTCAAAGAGCCATTTGTGGACTTGCCAAATCCTCAAGAACAAGAACTTCTCTTTGTAGTGGCTATTTGCTCTAGAATTCAGAAAAATAGACCCCCTCTACAGACTCAGTGTATGTGTTATTTTACACAAGATCCCCCATTTCGATGTAAAGTAGCTTTTTAATGATTTTATTTATGAAACACATTATAAACCTTTATAACTAGTTTGGCATTGTTACTTACCAAGGCCCGTGCTAGGCAATTAAAATCAGTAACTTGAGGCTGCCAGCAACTTTTAGCACATCTCTCCATGCAGTTAGCTGATGCAAGGTCTTGATGGATGAATGAAAAACACCATTAAAAGCATCATAGCAATACTAGGGAATGTGTTACACAAATTCAATGTCAACTTAAAAACTTTATAGGTACCACAGTAAGCTAGGCTATAAACCAAATGACGGAAAATCTGAGGTCGGAACATTACACAGATGTAACGTACACTAGCTTGTCAGATACTTGCTCTCCTTCCTTGCAGTATGCTGCTATTCCATATAATATAGCACTAGAATATATAGTGCCAGTTGCTTTTATATGCCAAAATGCAATTTTGAAAAGCAAAACTTATCCTCAAATGTAGTCATGGCATTTTAGCACTACTGAGCTCAATCTGGCAAGAGATTACTTGACCTTTCCAACATATGGTATATTATGAGATATATATTTCATAGATGTGTCTCATAATCTGTGGAAAAGATGGTTCTCACCTTTTAGCAAAAGACATTACAAATTTAAAGTATCACCACATATAACATTTCCAACGGGGGAAAAAATGATATGACAGACAGCAGTTCTATTCTTTATGAAGTGCACATTTCCTTCTATAGAATAAACCTTATATTAAGTATAACTTACCAAAGTAGCAGCTGACAGCTACTAGTAGAAAGGAGACGGTGATCTTCATGATTGCTAGATGTAGTAATCACCAGACAACTGCTCTTTTATATACAGTTGGGTAAGGAGCTCACAACGCCAGATCGGAAATTGACAATGACATTTCAAAAGTATGGTCAAGTTCATGGTTTCTAATCTATTAAGATAATCCCCATTTGTCATGGTCCACTAAAGAGATGAGTATTACAAAATGTCTACATGATTTGTAACGCTTCTTGGAAGAAGAACTAATCAAAACCTTATGATATTATCAAATTGCATATTAGCAGAATTTCTAAGGTAGTGTAGAACTGAGAAAGTTGGGTGCATTTCTTCAATGTGTGTTGAGTCTTGGAAAGAAAAGTATACAGATACGTCTATGTTGCATGGAATAAAGTGCTCTCTGACCCTGCAATCCTGTATCCCACCTTCATATCACCTTCATTCCTACTACAATGTTACATGCATAAAAAGTCTAGGAAGAGATTTTGAACACTACTGTATTTACATTCATACAGTGGTTCCTCGAGATACAATGGCCTTAGGATACAACATTTTCAACTTACAGTGGTCCTTTCTGAGCCATCATTAGTTGAAACTACAATGCTTCAGACTCAGATCCAACCATTTAAAATGAAATTTTTTTCTGGCAAAATGCCTATATTGGTTGTCTAATAGCTCTTCATACAGAATACAGTGTGGTGCTACACGTCCTGTACTGCCCTCTGTCTGTGCCAGGATGGGTTGCTCCTTTTGAATACCAGGTGTGGGCAGCTCCATTTTATTTTTCTGGGACACTGTGTGAACTGTACTGGACTATGAAGAAGCTCCAGTCATCATCGTAGAATGTGATTTAAAGCTTCCAGCATTTATTGCTTGTTATCTGCTTATTTTTCTTAAATCTTGGGGGCCTTGCAATACAGTTTTGGACTCAAGTTACAATGGTCTCAACATACATAGTCGCCCCAGAGTCAATTAATATAGTAATTTGATGGACCACTGTAGATACATCAGTATCATATCTTCTCTAAATACATATTTTTTTATTCCTATAATATGGAAACATTAAGATTTTGAACTGAAACAACTACTTTCTCCTACCATGAGCACATCTGCATTACTCATTTATCTAATACTACCCAATTCATCATATCTTCAGATCATATATTATAAGTAGAGATGAGCAATGTTTTCAAAAATTTGATTTGGTCACTTCACCGAATATTAAAAAATTCACTTTGATCCAAATTAATTTGTTACGAAGTGTGTTAAATCAGCTCTATCCAGACCTGCAGTTAAACTTTAGGGAGAATGTATCCTAGTGTACCGTACATCACTGTGCAGTGCAGCAACATGCATAGCTAGTCCTTTCTGGTAGTGAAATAGTTACTGTGCGCCTGAATGACAGCAAGGTCACATATATGGATGTGCACATTATAGTGCCAGCCACCAACATGCCTAGCTAACCCCTAGCTATTCAAAAGAAAAAAAAAGCATATAGCATCCTTCAGTAAAGCAAAGGAAAAAAAACTCTGTGCTCCCCCGAAGGTGTCCCAATGGCTCTTTAGTGGAATAAAATAATGACAATAAAGTAGTGGAGAAAAAAAAGATTATTTTAATCCATGATATGGCAGTTGTAGGAAGGCGCAAGGGTCCGTCATTGACAGAAGGTACGTGTCACCGAGGTTCTTGGCCTCGGTGAGATAAGAACCTGTAATTTTGTGTGTCAGCGGCAACTAGTGCTCGCCGACACTGTTGTACTTAGTATGGCTGTAAAGCCAATCCGGGCCGGTTCTTATTGGGAGCAGCCAAAGGGCAGGGTGGGTGGCTGTTCCCCACGTCCAGGCCAGGTTTTGGGCCGGGAATAAAAACCCAGCCAGCAGTCACAGCTGTGTGTGGATTACCCTGCATTTTCATAGTGGATCTGTGAAGCACTGAGGTGTTTGGGTTCCAACCAGTTGTTAGCGTGTTGGAGAGCCGTAAGCTGAAAATCAGGTGCCCTAAACCTGCAGTGGACGGCTGTGGATTGCCCTGGACAAAACAGTCCGCCGGGTGACACGTTTGTGCTGTGGACTTTATGTGGTGTGAATTAACACCAGGACTCTGCACAGTGTAATTTTTGCTTTGTTGCTGTTTGTGTGAATAAACACTGAACTTTTGCTTTATTACCGTGTTCTTGCCTCTGTACTGCATCCGCTTACCCTGCCTACCAGAGCAAATCCCTACACAGTGCAAACACATACATTTGAATCACTTCTTTTAGCTGTAAAATGACTTTGCGTTACTATTAGGCTTAGTTCACACTTCACTTATTTGGTCAGTTATTGTCAGCTGAAAGCAGATAAGGGTCAAACCCATAGAACAGGTGTAGATTCATGATACCTGATCCGGAGTAGGCTTGGCTCCTGAATTTGCCTCACAATAACTGATGGAAATAACTGACCAAATAATAAAAGTTGTCAATGTTAGCGTCAGGTCTAATTTTTCAATGTGGACTTAAACGTGCAGTGGCCCAAGATTCAAGTAGTGGCCCTATGACAGTAGGGAGGGTGTCAGTAGTTCCTGCAGATCCTGTAGTTTGAGCATCTGTAACACCCCAAAGTTGTTACTAAACTCTTTTACCCCGCTACTGCCCTTCAGGAGCCGTTATATTGTCATTTGATGTGATTTTAATTATATCCTCACAAATGTGCATAAAACCATGTTAAAGGTAACTTTTTCCTTGTAATGTTCCAGGTTGACCAGCAGGTGGCAGCATCATTGGTAGGGATAGTTTTAATGTTATGGCCGTTCAGAGTGGGACGATCCTGTTCTGTTCTGCCCCCCTGCTTAAGGGAAGTGGAGTTTCCCACATCCTGCTGATCCGAGGGAGCAAAAAAACTGTTAGAACCCAGTTCTAGCACTCCCTGCATAGGAAAGACAGCAAGGACCAAGTGTCGTGCTGATATTTGATCAAATTCCCAGTCTGAGCTTTGCAGCTCAGCTGGATGAAACAAAGAAGAAAGTTGCAGACAACTTCAGTTCCAGGAAGAAACCATACCCTGTGGAGATAACTGTGAGTAAAATCCAGAGACCCCAGGAGAAGCCATTCCTCTTCAGCTAGTCAGTCCCCATACAGCAGTGCAGAAACCAAATTCCTGCCACAGTATAGAGCTAACAAGCAGACGTCCTTTCCTGCAAGCTCCAGGTTGATAGCGCAGAAGATAAATCCCTGCCAACCATTGCCAATACCTGTTGGGCCCTAAGACAAAAGCTGTATCTTGCTTGGATGAAAGTTACAACCAGTAAAGACAAGTTTGAACTTCACCAAAAGTCTGGATCTCAATTTCTGCTGCAAATTCCTCTATTACTCCCACTATCACTACCCCCAATATATTGCAAATGAGCCAAGAGTCCAGCCGTACCCAGGTAGGAGACACCGTTGACACCATTACCACTACCATGCAGAGACATTACACCACTCTGGCATTCCTAACCTGGGGCATGAGTTATAACATCTTTGAAGGGCCCTGTGAGTCTGACAATACCCTGCGACACTGCAATTGGCGTCACAAACAAACTATAGACTATTATACCCGCATACTGGTCACTGCACATTCGCCTTCGCACTGTCAATATTTGGTCAGCATTTTATCAGTACTGGTATGGCAAAAACAAGAGTGTGTCCAAAACAGAGATAAAATGTGATGGAAATATTTGCATGTCTTCTTTAGTTTGGACCAACTCCTGATTTTGGCTTCCAAATCATGATGAAATCTTGATACAAGATACTGACCGTGTGATAGAGGCCTTCTGGACACTCAAACAACAAGACTCGTTATGTTATTTTTCAGTTCTTCTAATGGATCAGAAGAATGGAAAAATAAACGGTGATGTCAACACAGCCAAACAGGGCCACTAGTGGCCCTGTAACAGACTGGTGAGGGGGGAAACAGCATTAGGAGTCAATACAGTGGCACAGTCACAGAGTGGTGAGGGTGGCAACAGCATGAGGAGTCACAATAGTGGCCCTGGAACAGAGTGAAGAGGGGGGGCTACATCAGTGGCAGTAACAGCACAATGTGGTGGTACATCACAGTAGGGACAGGTTAGGGCACAGAGGTTGTTCCTGGGCCATGCCAACTAAGTGTGGTGTCAGAGGAACCCACTGATTCCTGACTGTGTCTACCTGTTGTCATTAAGATTATGTTGAACAGTGAGTCAACCATTTCAGTACAGCTAGATTGTTGGTCAAAACAAGAACACTGGATGACAGTGGCAGCTGTTGTCTGTTGCTGCAGCTGCTGCTACCGCCACCCCTTCTTCTGCTGCTACTTGTGCCGGCTACATAAGCATTTTTACCACTGCCCGTTCCTTTTGAGGGCCCAGTAACTGAATCAGTAATGTAACAGATGAAGTATGAATGGCGCAGCAGATAGACTAGAAAAAGTGCCTATATATTAGATCGCCTGTTGACAATGAGTCTGATGCACCATATGTCTATGTATAACTGAACAGATTAATTATTAAAGGCACAGCAGGTGAACTAGGTACACACGCCTATGCAGTATAACAGACCGGCTGTTGAGACTAAAGGCACATTTATTTAGAACGGCATTTTAGACGGCAGTCTTAATAAACCCCTAAGCTGACGGTGGATCTGCCGAAGTTATGAAGAGGCGCCGGCCTCTACATAACTTCAGTGGATCCTCTGCACTTCTAAATGTAAGCCAGCTTCCTAGCTGTCTTAAATTTAGACCTTTTTCTATATGCCTGAAACAGGCATAGTAAATGGTAAATGAGATTGGCCTTGCCTCAACCCACTTGATCGCGAGGAGTCGGCCGCCGTCATTTTGTGAAGATCTAGTGAGAAATCTCACCCAGCCCGTGATGATGTCATACATCACCACACATGGGATTTTGTGCGAGATCTTCAATCAAGATGGCGGGGGCCGTCTCTTCGCACTCGAATGAATGGGGCAAGTATGATTTTTATTTTATTTTTTATTTTTTTACACTGTATTATTGCAGGGAAAATCGATTTGCTACCATGAAGCACAAGGAATAGAAGTTTTCCTGAAATTCGGATTAAATTCAATTTGTTTCACTTCGACTCGCTCAACACTAATTATGGGCACCTTATTTCATCATAATGTAAAATAATAAGACAAAAATAAGCAAAATATGCTACAGGATTCCCCAATATAATGGGTCATTGATAGTACTTTGTAGTACTTTGTAGGTATGGTGGCTAAGTGGTTAGCTCACTGGTGCTTTGCAGTCCTGGGGTCCTAGGTTTGAATCTGACTAAGGGCAAATCTGATATTACACTTCAAGTTACACCTTTGTGTATAATGTTGCTTTAGAACAAAGACCCAATTTTAGTGTAACACGTACCTCCCTTTCTTAGCTTTTAGCACAGTCTCTGCACATTTGTTATAATCAGATACTGACATTTTTTCGTGAAGGCACTAGAGGGCTGTGGAAAATCAGGTAAAAATTGGTCACAAACTTACCTGTCTGGGCTCCAGCGGCGAGATCTCTAGCAACGGTGCAACTGCGCCTGCTCCCTTCTCCATAGTACCCACTATAATGTGTCCTAGTATAAAATGCCCCTAAACAGTAAAAAGTGCCCCCAATAATGTGCCAGTAAGAAGCACCCCCATAGATGCCCCCAACAATGTGCCGGTAAGATGTGCCCCCATAGATGCCCCCTATAATGTGCCAGTAAGTGCCCCCATTGATACCCCCAATCATGTGCCAGTAAGAAGTGCCTCCCATAGATGGCCCCCCAATTATGTGCCAGTAAGAAGTGCCCCCAATCATGTGCCAGTAACAAGTTCCCCCCAATCGTGTGCCAGTAACAAGTGCCCCCATAGATGGCCCCCCAATCATGTCCCAGCAGCCAGTATTGTACCATATAAATAAAATAAACACTTATACTTACCTTCATGGCAGCGATGCGATGCAGGCCTCTTTCGGCCTGTGTCCCACACTGTACGGCTCAGGCGGTGTGATGATGTCATCGCGCTGCCTGCACCAACCTCTGATAGGCTGCAGGAACGAGGAGGGGAGATGCCTCTCCTCTGCCCGGCAGCACTTCCATCTGTATCGCTGTCCTGAGGATGGCGATACAGATGACTATGGGGATGAGCGCTTCCACAATGGAAGTGCTCATCTACCTGTGCCCTGCCGCTGCCCCCCACTTGTGAGCAGTGCCGCACCGCCTGGGGCGATCGCTTCACTTTGCCTAATTAGCTGGCTCCCCTTAAAATTTTGCGCCAGAGGCAAAGGCGCCACCCCCCCCCCCACGCTCCGCCACTGGGATGATTGCTCAACTGTACTACTTTTTCTAACTTATGGAGCGCCAAGTCATGACCTATAAGGTTCTAATTCTGGGATTTGGTGCTCTATTTAAACCCCTTCCTAGCCATATACCAGTGATGGTGATAGTCTTGTTTGGGCTCATCACTAGCTAGGTTTCTGGTTCATTGACACATTTGGATTTGTTTGTGCTTTTGTCCTTGTCTTTTGACCAATCTCGCCTGATTTGTACTGTGCATCTCATCTGGTATTTTATCTTGGCTTGTCTTATGACTACTCTCTGTCTCTCACTTTTGTATTGCATTGTCCGTCTGGTTCTTACCCATTTTCATACGACTATACCTTTGTGTTGTTTTTGTCTCTTGGTGTTTGTCTCTACACCTTATTAGCATAGGGACCGTCGACTATTTGCGGTCTTGCTACCTAGGGCTTGAACTGCACGTAGGTAGGGAAAACGGGCCAGACATCCAGCTCAGGGCTCACTGTCCGTATCTGTCCCTGCAAGCATAACAGGATTTTCAGAATTCCATAACTCCACAAGTCTAAGCTTTGCCAGATTGTCTTACTTACAAAGACAACTCTGGTTATGAACTTCTTTTCCCTATTTTTGTTTCTTTTTGTGCCTTTTTAATTTTTTTCCTACTCGTTTATATTTTATATACAGTAGCCAATACCATTGTAAAATACATAATATTTCCCATCTGATTCCCCCCCCCCCCCCCCCCTTTGTTATTATGGAATTGTTTCCACTTGGAGTTGTTTCTATAAACCTTTTGTCATATACTGTATGTTTGTACCAATAAAATTATTTTTACAAAAAATATTGGTGACCAGGGATAACAGGGGAGATTTATCAAACTGGTGTAAAATAGAACTGGTTTAGTTGCCCATAGCAACCAGATTCCACCATAAATTTTTGACCGCTCCTTTGGAAAATGAAAGGTGCAATCTGATTGGTTGCTATGGGCAACTAAGCCAGTTCTACTTTATACAAGTTTACTAAATCTCCCCAAATGTTTATAAGTTTGTGGTAAGTTACATTGGGACAAATTTACTAATAGTTATTGTAAACATGTAGACAAAGGGTATATAACTGTCCCTATATACAGTGGAAGAGCTTCCCTCTGCCTCACTGCATTGCCAGTAGTAAGCGCTTACCGCTCACTCAGGCATCTCTCCTGGTGGATGGTTCATTACGCAGCCTGTCTGGAGTACAAAAGAAAAGCTCACGCTGATCAGCAAGCAGCACCTAAATGTATATATATATATTTTATTTATAGTTTAGAGTGTACTGTCCCCACTTCTATATGAGTGACAAGTGAGCAGTGATGGCAGATGCCCACCAGCTTCCACCCTAACCCATACTCTTAGTCAGTACAGCACTATGTTGTTAGGAAGACAGATGTCCCTTATCAATGCTCATTTAAGAGCATATTTCATTTCTGCCCAAGTTTTGTACAATAAATAAACAATTATCCTAAATAAAACATATTGTAAACATGTGCCCTTTCTGTCCTTACACATTAGTTAGGCCTCTTTCACACTTGCGTTGTCCGGATCCGGCGTGTACTCCACTTGCCGGAATTACACGCCGGATCCGGAAAAACGCAAGTGTACTGAAAGCATTTGAAGACGGATCAGTCTTCAAAATGCTTTCAGTGTTACTATGGCAGCCAGGACGCTATTAAAGTCCTGGTTGCCATAGTAGTAGTGGGGAGCGGGGGAGCGGCATACTTACAGTCCGTGCGGCTCCCAGGGCGCTCCAGAATGACGTCAGAGCGCCCCATGCGCATGGATGACGTGCCATGCGATCACGTGATCCATGCGCTTGGGGCGCCCTGACGTCACTCTGGAGCGCCCAGGGAGCCGCACGGACTGTAAGTATGCTGCTCCCCCGCTCCCCACTACACTTTACCATGGCTGCCAGGACTTTAGCGTCCCGGCAGCCATGGTAACCATTGAGAAAAAGCTAAACGTCGGATCCGGCAATGCGCCAAAACAACGTTTAGCTTAAGGCCGGATCCGGATCAATGCCTTTCAATGGGCATTCATTCCGGATCCGGCCTTGCGGCAAGTCTTCAGGATTTTTGGCCGCAGCAAAAAGCGCAGCATGCTGCGGTATTTTCTCCGGCCAAAAAACGTTCCGGTCCGGAACTGAAGACATCCTGATGCATCCTGAATGGATTTCTATCCATTCAGAATGCATGGGGATAATCCTGATCAGGATTCTTTCGGCATAGAGCCCCGACGACGGAACTCTATGCCGGAAGAAAAGAACGCAGATGTGAAAGAGCCCTTAAAAAAATTAATAAATTGGCAGTTACACTTTAAGCCAACTTTTCTTTCTCATTTCTATGCTTGAAATGTTGATGCATTTTGGTGCAAAAAGTCACATTTTATGCCACATTTTCTTTCCCACTAAGCAGTACTACTTTTCAAATAGATCATGCCCCCTCAAAAAGCACAGTGGAAAAACTGTCTAAAATTCTAGACACAACGTTTTGAACCAAACTGCAGACTATTTTGTCCTGTCATGGGGGCGCTCTGGGCCCGCCACTGCCCTGATATGGGGCAGGAGGAGTCACAGAGCCTAGCAGCCGGTCCCTACTGGATCTATTCTCACTTCTAGCAGCGGGGAAGGCCACCATAATCCTTTGCCAAAGGCTGACTTAAGGTTTTCTTCACAAGTGAGAGGTGCCTAAGCTTTGGGTTCCTAGTTTACTAGTTAACCAGCGAAAGTGTGTTATTCTGACTGTCTGCCAATGAACTTCTGTCTGTTAACTGACTACTCCAACCCATACCCTGACCTTTTGTCTGTCTGCCATATTGCTGCCTGCCCTGACCTTCTACTAGTTTCTCAGATACACACAATCACCAGTGAAGGTGCCCTGACTTCAGCCTGTTTACTGATTATGAGTACCGCCTGATCCCTTGGTGCTTTGCACTGGTATCTATGACCACTGTGGGTCAGCTACTAACTAAACCAGGACTATTCTAGGAGGATGCAGCCTGGTAGTTTCCTCAGCATAGGTCAGATCCCTTTATAGGGGGATAAAGGGTAAAAAACAGGGTATCATTAGGACACAGTGGAGCCACATATTGAAAATTCACAGATCATGGATCAATATAGGATTTCAAGAAGATGTTATGCGGTATATGGACAAACAAAAGTAAATAATGCATAAATCTATAAACTGTTATAGACAGTATCAAGAGAGAGTCAACAGCCAAAGGCACACCGCTTAAAAGTACCAGAACTGTCAGAAAGTCTAGCTACCAAACCGAACCCAGAGTCTAGTACAGCAGAGAAAGAAAAAGCAAGATATCCAAGTTGGCCTGCCAATTTACCCCAAAACCTGCTGGAGCCAAGAGAAAGATCAAATAGTGTCTGGACGCAAGTTTATTCAAGTAAAATTGTTGAACGTTATAAAGTCTTGACTTATTATCGCTAGCTATGACACCCCCCTTAATTGCTATTGAGCCTAACCCTAGAGAGCAACGGTATCAAGGTAGGAGCACCATTGCATACAAACTTTACAAGCCGCATCACTACTCGGCAATTCTTAAAACCTGTGATGCGATTGGTCCTGGGGGGTGGTGCATCGCATGTGGCTCCTAGCAGAACTGCAGATGCTGCAAACCTCAAAAGCAGCTACCTAAAAGGGCATCCTTTTTTCTCATTTTCACAGAAATCATTTTGGGGTGGGGGTAGGGGGGTAGAATAATTGACAACTGTACAACTGTATGTATTCTACAATCAATATAGAATACTAGTGAGAACTCTTATTATATTTTTTTTTTAGTTTGAAGAACAGTATACAAAATCAGTTAGAACAAAATATTAGGGCTACATCAGTTTATCATCTCCACACATTTCCAATCTTTTTTTTTTTTTTTTTTTTGGGGGGGGGGGGGGGAGTGGGTCATTGAATGTAATTAATCCAAGGCAGTATTTTACCTGTGAGGCTTAAAATAAATTGAGCATCAGGCCTGGCCCTTAAATTGTTTTATAGCCATACTTTTTTTTAGGGGGTGTGGGGGTTAGATTGTTCAATTCAATGAAACCAGCTTATAGGTGATGAGTACACCAATACACAGGCTAGGGCAGCAATTTACCTGTGCGTGTTAACGTGAAATTGAACATCAGGCCTGGCCCTCAGTCATCCGTTTTTGTTTATTTTATATCCTCATTTTTGGAATTACATTTTTTTTTTTGGGGGGGGGGGGGTTCAATTTAATTAATCCAGCATATAGGTGAGCAGTACAGCAATACACAGGCTAAGGCAACAATTTACCTGTGAGTGTTAACATGATATTAAAGGGATTCTGTCAGCTCGTATTAGCTTATAGAGCTGCGGACATGCACGGCTAGATCGCCGCTGGCATGTCCGCAATATACCTGTCCCATAGCGCAGTGTCCATTTATTGTGTTTAAAAAATTATTTTATAGATATGTAAATTGGTAAGGAGCCCAAGGGGCTGTACTAACCTTCTTGGAGCCCAGCCACGCCCCCCTGTGAAGGAGCCCAGCACCGCCTGCATCCTCCGAATCTCCTCCTTGCTCACAGTTATATTGCCGTAATCTTGCGATGCAAGAGCTCGCGCATGCGCAGTGTCGGTATAGTGTTTCTTCCCTGTGCTGGCATCAGCCTCAAGGAAGGAAATGTGCATGCGCGAGCTCGCGCATCGCGAGATAATGGCGATCTAACTGTGAGCAAGGAGGAGATTCTGAGGATGCAGGCAGTGCTGGGCTCCTTCACAAGAGAGGCATGGCTGTGCTCCAAGAAGGTTAGTACAGCCCCTTGGGACTGAATAGCAAGTCCCGCGAGACACACATCACGTGACGCGGAAGTCTCGGTCGAGGACGCCAAGCAGGAAGACGCCGGCAGCGAGTGGTGAGTGGAAACTTTAGCGGTGTCCCCGATATTACAGGGGAAATCACCATTATACGCCCTACCACTAAAACCACACACAATAATTATAATAAACCGGCAAACCAAGGTCCTGCATCTGACTACATTGCTCGGCCACGTCATCCCTTATACAGGGAATACCACCTAAGGTACGCAGAGTTATTGTATTAAACGGACATTAATTATTTCAACTCCTCCAGTCCTATACCTGGACACATGCTTCGTTAACTTATTGTGCTTTTACAAGCCAAATTCGTTGAAGGAATAGACATCTGTACATCACGTGCAGTTTGCACGAGTGTGCACACCATCTGCGATTTTGCACAGGATTTAATTGTATTTTTACTATTGTATTTTTATTATTGTATTTCATTTTTACATGTGTTTTTAGTGTATATTAATATTGCTGCAATAAATTGCTACGATCTGTGTGACCCACATATCTGAGTGCCAGTCTCACACTTTTTCAATTTTAAAAACCTCCTATACTGATTGGGTGATCAGTTTTTTGACTAGAGCACCAGTTCCATACCATAAAGAAGGTGAGCTATCCACTTTAGTGTCGGTATAGTGTTTCTTCCCTGTGCTAGCATCAGCCTCAAGGAAGGAAATGTGCATGCGCGAGCTCGCGCATCGCGAGATAATGGCGATCTAACTGTGAGCAAGGAGGAGATTCTGAGGATGCAGGCAGTGCTGGGCTCCTTCACAAGAGAGGCATGGCTGTGCTCCAAGAAGGTTAGTACAGCCCCTTGGGCTCCTTACCAGGTGTGGCGAAACCAACCTCGCCACTGGGTGCTGGAGAAGCCTGGTTGCCAGCCTCTTGCCCCAGGATTATGGGCCCTCTCATCAGCCCATGCTAAACTTAAACTCCATGGCAATTGAACTGTATTTGTATAGTCTGAGTGCCATTCACCTAATCATTGAATGCACTCAGACCGAAGCTATTTTGGGATATGTTAAATGTCTGTGTTTACTGTAATGGTTGTTACATTGTATATTTGAATAGTGATGTCATGTCCTCAGTATGTCATGTGTATATAAGTCAATGCTGTGTGTTCAATAAAGAGTTCCTGTTTTACATTCAACAGAGAGCCTCGTCTCATGTGTATGGGGATTGCTATATGCTGTATACTCCCCTGGCTATAACTCCTAGCTCTTGTAAGAGTTGTTCCTGCTCTCTGGATTTAGGAGAGGTTCACCCACTCTAGCCTGGAGCGTTGTCGTAGATCCAGGGTGGGTAGGAGACGGTGAGACCTCAATCAAGCTTCAGCGGTTCGTGGGGTCTGCAGTGCTTACTGTGTCAAGTGGAGTGCTTGGAGTCCTCTGGAAGCACTAGGAGCATCCTTCAACGGAGGTACCCGGTCGGGGTGCCAGGAGATCCGTTACACCAGGGTCATTTTCATATCTATAAAATAATTTTTTTAACACAATAAAAGGACACAGCGCTATGGGGCAGGTATATTGCGGACATGCTAGCGGCGATCTAGCCATGCATGTCCGCAGCTCTATAAGCTAAAACGAGGTGACAGTATCCCTTTAAGGGTCAGGCCCTAATCGTCCATTTCTATTTATTCTATTTCAACGTGCTTGAAATTTTATTTTTTGGGGGGATTTTTTAATTGATTGAAACCAGCATAAAAATGATCAGTACACCAATACACAGACTAGGGCATGAGCTGAGCTCAGCATGGCTGCCTGTTGCTCTGTGTGAGCAACGCCTGTGTGGTGCTTTTTCTCTACAAGGTGGGCACACAAAACCACAGCTGTGTGCAAAATCTGCAGGATTAAAATAAGCCTTGGCCATTCAAACACAATTTATAGGTACGAGAGGTCTATTGCAGCACATGAGACAGCATCACCAGATCTTTTAAGATAATACAACCAGAATTCCCAATCAGAATAAGTCTGTCCTCTTTCTCCTAATCCCCTTTGTGGCAGCCAACCCACATCCCCACCCCAAGCAATACGGTATATTTGTCATCATCACTACCATTTTCTTCTTCTCCTGCTAAGACTCCTCCTTGTCCTCGGCTCCATCGTGAGACATCTATTATGGAATGTTTGGCCATGAAAAAACATTTCATTACCAGCAATTAGCTTGTCTAGAAGCTGAACCCTCACCTGGCCACGTTTCTGACCATGTACTCGCATATTGTAAAAGTGTCTTGCACTCTCTTTTGGCAGAGAACGTGGGCCACTCCTTGCGACTCTCACTGTGCGGCAAGTTGCAGCCTGCGGTGGACACCTGAGCAGTTGTTAAACGGTCCGTACATGCCTTTTATGGTCCACTATGTAAATTTTTTTGTGGCACTGGAGAAGCAGCACAGCCACTTTTTCTTCTGACAATCAACACTTTTGTGTGTCGTATAGGCAGGCATTCTGACCACCAAGCCACTTTTTTATTTTTTATTTTTAAATCCTATAGCACCTTGTGTGTTTAAACATCATGTGTCTCCAATAAGGGACAATTTTTGGAAGCTTTGGAATATGAAAAAGGATAACATGTGCCGACACTATGTGATATTAAACACTCGGTATGTTGACAACACCAAATGTGCGTTTACCCATAGCTATGTATGTCAGTGTCACTCAGACATCAAAGATAATTTTTCCTATTAATTCTGAGTCCTAGGAGGCTAGAGGGGGTTGTATCCCAATTTTCAGGGCAATTGGAGCAACTTCGGTTCGGGTCGATCCGATTCAGGTACAAACCAAACTTTTTCAAAAATTCAGCGGACTTGATCTGAACCAAATCTTGAGTGGTTCCCTCATCTCTAGCAGAAACCTGTGGCGAGAGGAAGTCTTGGCTCAGAGATATATGATGGAAGCAGATCTGATATGAAAGAAGCCCATAACAGAACAGCACTGAGGCTAATGAAATCTGAAGGTCCATCCATATTCTAGGTGCCATGACCCCTTAGGTCAGTGGATTAAGGGTAGTCTCAGCTCCCAGTTCAGATTAATGAAACTTTTTCACATCTCTTACTGACAAGTCAAAAAGTATTAAAAAAAGAAGCCTTAACTGGTTCAATATACAATATTCAAAAATAAAACTACATTGAAAATGCATTGTCAGGGACGTTCCCGCGACAGGTGGCAGAAGATGGGTGAGACTGGCAACACGTGGTTTGATCTGACATGTTTTCCGTTTGGATCAAATGACATCTGTGTTGTTTCTGGTGCTTGCCACACCGTCTTTCCACAGGTGTGGCTATTAGGGTCATTTAACCTTCTCTATTTATAGTTGCTTCTCCCACACTGCTGTGTGGTTTATAGCTTCTGTTTGGACCTTTGGATAGATTGTGGTTGGATCTCAGCTGAGTTCCTGGTGCTTCCATTGCTCCTTTGAAGTTAAGTCTTTCATTTTCCTTTAGTATTTTGTTTGGGTAGTATGTGTTGAATTTCCCTATTGTTTGTATTAGGCTTGAAGGAGACTCCTGTTCATCCTTCCTTTTGGAGGAACAGGTAGTTTCGTCCCTGCCATTAGTACCAGGGTCCTATAGGGCTTGATAGGACTTTAGGTATTCCTGCGTATTAACTCACCTACATTTGGGATCTGTTCATACTGGTAGTCAGTTATGAATTTGGTTAGAGTTTTCACAAGGAGGTGTCCATTTTCCTTCCCTAGTTCTCAGGCCTGATTCCCTTTTGCCCCCTTCCCTCCTATGCTCCGTGTGGTGTTTTCCCTCCCACACCAAAGCGTGACATGCATTTAACCAATTTTTGGTTGTGACTCATTTGCCAGTAATCTAAGAAGTAAATAGGAAGGCTTAGCTCTGTAATTTAATACTTGAAGACATGCTTAGACTAAGCTAAAAGCTAATGCTAACACTATTAGAACATTATGCGTTAAATCATAGTAACATAGTTTATAAGGCCAAAAAAATACATCTGTCCATCCAGTTTGGCCTGTTATCCTGCAAGTTAATCCAGAGGAAGGCAAAAAATAATAACTGTTAGGTAGAAGCCAATTTTCCCCACTTAAGTGGAAAAAATTATTTCCTGACGCCAATCAGAATAACTCCCTGGATCAACGACCCCTCTCTAGTAGCTATAGCGTATAATATTATTGCACTCCAAAAATACATCCAGGCCCCTCTTGAACTCTTTTATTGTACTCACCATCACCACCTTCTCAGGCAGAGAGTTCCATAGTCTCACTGCTCATACCGTAAAGAATCATCTTCTATGTTTGTGTACAAACCTTCTTTCCTCCAGACGCAGAGGATGTCCCCTTGTCACAATGACAGTCCTGGGGATAAATAGATGATGGGATAGATCTCTGTACTGACCCCTGATATATTTATACATAGTTATTAGATCTCCCCTCAGTCGTCTTTTTTCTAAAGGGAATAATCCTAATTTTGATAATTTGTCAGGGTACTGTAGTCCCCCCATTCCAGTTATTACTTTAGTTGCCCTCCTCTGAACCCTCTCCAGCTCTGCTATGTCTGCCTTGTTCACAGGAGCCCAGAACTGTACACAGTTCCATGTGTGGTCTAACTAGTGATTTGTAAAGTAGCAGTACTATATTTTTTATCACGGGCATCTATGCCCCTTTTGATGCAACCTATTATCTTATTGGCCTTGGCAGCAGCTGCCTGACACTGGTTTCTACAGCTTAGTTTGCTGTTCACTAAAATTCCTAGGTCCTTTTCCATGTCAGTGTTACCCAGTGTTTTACCATTTAGTATGTACGGGTGGCTTACATTATTCCTTCCCATGTGTATAACCTCACATTTGTCAGTGTAAAACCTCATCTGCCACTTATCTGCCCAAGCCTCCAATCTATCCAGATCCCTCTGTAGAAATATACTGTCCTCTTCCGTGTAAATTACACAGTTTAGTGTCATCTGCAAAAATGTATATTTTACTGTGCAAGCCTTCTACAAGATCATCATATCAGTAAATATATTGAAGAGAATAGGGCCCAATACTGACCCCTGAGGTACTCCACTAGTGACAGTGACCCAGTCTGAGTGTTTACCATTAATAACCACCCTCTGTTTTCTATTACTGAGCCAGTTACTTACCCACTTACAGACGTTTTCTCCCAGTCCGAGCATTCTCATTTTATATACTAACCTTTTATGTGGTACAGTGTCAAATGCTTTGGAGAAGTCCAGATATATGACATCCATTGATTCACCGTTGTCAAGTCGAGAACTTACCTCCTCGGAGAAACTGTGTGGGATGCTGCATATACATTATCTAAAGGAAAATCTATATATATAAAGAAGGATGTATATAAGTGTGTATGTATGTTCCACGATCACTCAAAAACGCAACCATCGATTTCAACGAAACTTGGTATACACATCCCTTGCTACCTGGAAAGAAATCTTGTTGGGGTCTCAGCTCTCTAGGACTTACCGTTCCTGAGATATTCTCAAAGAATTACCTACATTAGCCAATACAAGTCTTTCTCTTCATATGCCAACTGCCATACACACGGTCACATGTCCCTTATCAGCCAATAGAAGCTCGCAGGCCCTTAGTCTCCACATACACACAGTTTTACTCCAGGTTTCCATAACAACTCAGACATTTTTCTTCACTGCTGTATGTCAGCTTTAGGCTAGGGCTACATGAAGACATGTGTCATGCGACAATAAGTCGCACGACACATAGGGCACAACTACACTGCTACATGTGTCAAGCAACATTGATGTCGCACCAATGTTGCGCAACAATTTTTATAATGATAGTCTATGGTGTTGCACTGCGACATGCTGCGACTGTGACGTGACAGTCACAGAAAAATCCATCTTGGATGGATTTTTTGCAACTGTCATGTCGCAGTCGCAGCATGTCACATGTCGCAGTGCGACACCATAGCCTATCATTATAAAAATTGTTGATACAAAATGTTGTGCAACACATGTTGTCGTGTAGCCCTAACATTAAAGGGGTAAGGCGCTGTGCAGTTCACTGTTTATGGGGCAGGGGCCACTATTAAATGGGCAACCACTGTGGAGGTCACTGTTAAGGCAGCAGGGTACTGTGAGGTCACTGTTAAGGCAGCAGGGTACTGTGAGGTCACTGTTAAGGCAGCAGGGTACTGTGAGGTCACTGTTAAGGCAGTGGGGTACTGTGGAGGTTACTGTTAAGGGTTTGGGCCCCTGAGGAGGTCAATGTTAAGGGAGTGGGGTGCTGGGAAACTCACTGTTAAAGGGGCAGGCTGCTGTGAATGTCAAAGTAAAGGGGATGGACTGCTGTGGTGGACCCATTTTAAAGTGGCGGGGCACTGTTGGGGGGTCAGTGTTAAGGGGTGGAGGACTGTGGAGTTCACTCTTAAAGGGACAGGGTGCTGTAGAGGTCACTGTTATGGGGGATACTGTCGATATATTTTAACGAAAGACACTAACATTAAATGAAATAGATGAACTATACCCTTCTGCTAGTATGTTAATAAGTTATATCTTATATATGATATGGAATTGTTGACAAACAGTGTTGAGCAAATCGAGCTTCGGATCCTAGATCTGAAGAGGATTCCTTCAAAACTTAGTTTGAATGTTGTACGGACATTCATCTCCGTACAGCATTCAAATGTATAGGCGAAGTGAAGTGAGTTATCACTGAAGTCTCGCAGGACTATGGTGAATAACTTCGGGACTTCTGATCCATGTTTTAAAATGGTTTTAAAGTTTAAAAATCGTTGGCCGAAGTTATTTACAGAACTCTCGCGAGACTTCGGTGATAACTTGCTGGAGCTCATAAATTTTAATTTTAATGCTGTACAGAGACAGGTCTCCGTAGAGCATTAAAACGAAGTTTGGAGCGAATTAACCTCAGATCTAGGATCTGACGCTCAGTTGGCTCAACACTAGTGACAAACTAAACTCTGTGTGCCTCCATGTAAAACCGGAGCCATACAGAGGTACAGCATAGACCCATATACAGTAACATGCAAAAGTTTGGGCACCCCTGGTCACAATTAATGTTACTGTGAACAGTTTAGCAAGTTGAAAATGAAATGAAATTAGCATTTTAAGCAAAAACATTATTTTTTTATTTCATCTTTTACATTTAAAAATAACAAAAAAGGAAAAGGGTACAAAGAACCCTGCATGGTTAGTACATAGTAGCAGTCACTTTGGTAAGTATCACAGCTTGTAATTGCTTTTTGTAGTCAGCCAAGAGTCTTTCAATTCTTGTTTGAGGGATTTTCATCCATTTCATCCTTGCAAAAGTCTTCCAGTTCTGTGAGATTCCTAGGCCATCTCTGCCCTCAGCATGCTGATGTCTAGCCCTTTCAATCGAGGGTAGGGGTTAGTGTGCAGAGCACAGGGATGTTACAAAGCAGTGCTGCAAGGATTCATCCCCGCCACCTGGTGCGCCATATCTCTTCAGCTGTTTAGCAAACAGACAAAAGAAAGGTATCATTTTTATCAGCATGATGAGCCTTAGGCTACTTTCATACTAGCGTTTCTTCTGAATCCGGCAGGGCTCAGCAAAAACACTTCTGTTACTGATAATACAACCATCTGCATCCGTTATTAACGGATCCGCATCCCATGACAGAAAGAAAACCAAAGCTTGCTGCAGTTTGCTCTCCGGTATGAGAATGCAACCAAACGGAACGGAATGCTTTGTGGAGCATTCTGTTCTGCTTAGTTACGGTTAGTCCCCATTGACAATGAATGGGGACAAAACAGAAGCGTTTTTCTCCGGTATCCCTCGGCTTTAGAATGTAATCCTTATTAGAGATGGCCTTATGGTTCACCCAGCGGTCGTTTTGCGGCAAACTTTGCGTGTCTGCGATTCGCCGAACATGCGAACATATGGAGCAATTTGCGCCCGCCATATTCTTTTACATTGTGAAGAACTTTGACCCATGATACATCCATCAGGTGTGACAGGACAGCCAATTGAGACATTTCAGCACATGGACATGCCCCCTACTTTATAAATAAACCTGATCTGGTCGCCATTTTACATTCACTGTTTTGCCAGTGTAGGGAGAGGTTGCTGTGTGGAGCAGGGACAGGCTGTTAGGGACACCAAATGCTAGCTAATAGGGCCACAAAGGTCCTTTTAAGAACTGGTATAGGTGTGCTATTGATATGTGTGATACACAGAGAGGTACAATATGCTTATAATATACTTTTATAATGAGTCAAAAACACATAGATCTATAGTGATCACCTGGAAGTCAGGGGCCTAGGGGGTAGGGGCTTACTAGGGCCATTTTTATATAGGGTAAGGTTCCGGACGGGTCGCTCTTATCAGGGCGGGTGGTCTGTGGTTAGGCTATCAGGGCCAGAATAGCAGCCCCCTGTAGGGCAATATCAGGGACAGTTCTTTGCCCACCCTGTCCTTCAATACCACATCATCATCTAGCCCAGGGATAGATGGTTTTTGCTTTCCGTCCTGGATTCATGGATGTGTACTGGAACCCCCCCGGATTGCGGTAGAACATATGGTTTCTGATTTGGTGCCGCCGAGCACCTGATTTAGTGCCGCCAAGCACTTGTTATTGTCTACCACATCTATGCTTTTTGCTTAACTTTAATCATTTAATTCATTTTCATTTTGAGGGATTCCATTCACACGTCCGCAAAATGGGTCTGCATCCGTTACGCAATTTTGCGGAACGGGTGCAGACCCATTCATTTTCAATGGGGCCGGAATATGCTGTCCGCATCCGCATTTGCGGATCCGCACTTCCGCATCCGTGCTTCCGTTTCCGCAAAAAAATATAACATGTCCTATCCTTGTCCGCAAGATTAGGCATTTTCTATTATAGTGCCGGCGATGTGCGGTCCGCAAATTGCGGAATGAACATTGCCAGTGTGCGTGTTTTGCGGATCCACAAAACACTTACAGACATGTGAATGGACCCTCATAGTAACATTATTAAAGGTTTACGTTTTATCTTCATGTATATTCTAATAGATTGCCTTCCTTGTATAATGTTATAATAATCTTTCTATGTTAGAAAGTATACTATAGTGCATTTGTATTGTGCGGCAGAGTGCGGTTCTGCTGCGATATTGCAGGTATATAGAGGGGCAAGCGTTATTGGAACAAATAATTTCTACTGGTGTGATATACCAGTCGTCCCCCCAAAACCTGATTGAAGCGGGGTGTTATATACCAATATACTTTCTTTATAGTGCATTTGGGTACTGTATAGTGCGCGTATGCGAAAATTATATTGCCGATATTTTGCATTGAAAAAAATAATGAATGGAGAGCGCAAATTCGAATAATACATCTGGTATGTCACTGTCCATGTTGTGGGACTATTTGTGCACTTCTAGTAATTATTTCTTGGCTGCAAATATGAGCTGAAGGTTTTTCAGGTTCGCCTACCATTAAAATGAAAGGGACCAGCCGCGAACTTGCGGTTCACAAACATTTGATCGCATTCTCGCGATCGCGTTTGCGAACCGTCCCGGCAGATATTTGTCCATCATTAATCCTTATACCTGTATGCATTTATTAGTTGAAAATAGTGAGTGTTGCATTCCATAAATATAACCTCTGTTCATGTCCGGTTTGGACATATTGATATCATATTATATATTATATTTGTGCTCGGATCGGCTCATTACGAGAGGGTCCCCTACCTAAGCCTATACTCCCCGCCCCTACCTAGAAGCAGCAGAGTTATGCCCGAACTGCTTATCGAAGGGTAGCCTAAAGGGGGCCACACCAATGATGAGTCCTGAGAAGAAGGGAGGGCTTCTGGGTGGGTCGAAAGCATTCGAACCGACAAGTGGGGGCAGGAGAGCCAGGTTTAAATAATTAAAGCCCCGCCTCCCCTCACACAAACACGGCACTCTTTAATTGCCTACCACTTGTGCTCGGATCGGCTCATTACGAGAGGGTCCCCTACCTAAGCCTATACTCCCCCCCCCTACCTAGAAGCAGCAGAGTTATGCCGGAACTGCTTATCGAAGGGTAGCCTAAAGGGGCCAAAAGAACCATGCATAGGAGTTTTGAAAGACTTTGATAACAGAAACTACAAAACCAAAACTCGGAAAGCCAGTGACATTTTGTATTATGGATCCGGGATATAACGCATGGAACACGCGGAACTCCAACGACCCAACCGTTTGATTACATGGTAACTTATGCATGGACGCCGCAGCTGCTGCGCCCCTGTGGAAGGAATGTCCTGTGATCGAGAGAGGATCGACCCCTGAACCTGTTAACTAAACCCGAATGTGCTGAATACCTGCCAGGTATAGTTAACAGTCCTATAGGACAGGTTTAATTGAGAGTGGCAAAAAACCCGACGAAGCCCAATAGGTGAGTGATAGTCCCCCCGGCCAGCAGCCGGGTAGGTGTTCATATTTCTGAAACAGGCGCCAAGCTGTCTTGTAAGCCCTCAGGGTATTACTGGCCAAAGAATTGGCCATCAGTCTGTTAGCTATGGTGAGATGAGAGACTAGTCCCAGCGCAGCTGGGCCTGGTGAGGAATTGGCATTGGCAACCGATCTGCCCCTGGACTAACCTGAAAGAAAAAGTGGAAAAAAAATTATTATTTTGTTTTAATTGTTTTTTTTTAAACGGAGAAGCCATGCGTGAGACTCTAATGGCAGAGTCATATGTGTAACCTAAACGTAGAAGCCATGCATGAGAGACTAATGGCGGAGTCATATGTGTAAACCTAAACGGAGAAGTCGTGCGTGAGAGACTCTAATGGCAGAGTCATCTGTGTAAACCTAAAGTGGAGAAGCCATGCGCGATAGACTAATGGCGAAGCTATGCGCGAGAGACTCTTATGGCGGAGTCATATGTGTAAAACTAAAACGGAGAAGCCATGCGTGAGACTCAGATGGCGGAGTCATATGTGTAACTAAAACGGAGAAGCCATGCGTGAGAGACTCTAATGGCGGAGTCATATGTGTAAACCTAAAACGGAGAAGCCATGCATGAGAGACTCTAATGGCGGAGTCATATGTGTACACCTAAAACGGAGAAGCCATGCATGAGAGACTCTAATGGTGGAGTCATATGTGTACACCTAAAACGGAGAAGCCATGCGTGAGAGACTCTAATGGTGGAGTCATATGTGTACACCTAAAACGGAGAAGCCATGCATGAGAGACTCTAATGGCGGAGTCATATGTGTAACCTAAACGGAGAAGCCATGCGTGAGAGCCTCTAACGGCGGAGTCATATGTGTAAACCTAAAACGGAGAAGCCATGCGTGAAAGACTCTAATGGCGGAGTCATATGTGTACACCTAAAACGGAAAAGCCATGCATGAGAGACTCTAATGGCGGAGTCATATGTGTAACCTAAACGGAGAAGCCATGCGTGAGAGCCTCTAACGGCGGAGTCATATGTGTAAACCTAAAACGGAGAAGCCATGTGTGAAAGACTCTAATGGCGGAGTCATATGTGTAAACCTAAAACAAAGAAGCCATGCGTGAAACCACATCTAATTGTGGTTTGAAATATTTTTTATTTTTTTTTAAACTATAAACCACTTACGCAGCTCCAGTATGGGCACAGCTCTGAGTACGAGCACAAAGAGCATAGTATAACGCAGGTCACCTGCACGGACTAACTAACATCCTGTGCCTAAATGACCCCCTTGGAACCTTCTGTACGGCCGGCAGCAGGAAGCCAGCCACCGCCTATGATCTGCTCCCCCTGACCGAGCCTAGTACTCCTTCCCCCGATCCCTGCCTACCTAACGGCACGGCGGCCCGTGCCAGACTTTATTGAACATGAGGAGCGGGGAAACGGTGTCCTGTACCTTTACCCCCAGCCGCGTGGGGAGCTCACGCTGCTCCCTGGCAGAGTGCACCAGTGCGGGGGAGCCCCCCCCTCAGCCAGGGCCGACCCACCGCCGGCTGGACACTCGTACCGCATGGGGAGCAGCGCCGCTCCCTGGCAATGTGCACCGGATCAGAGGGAGACCTTCCTTTACCGTGAGCCCTGGCCCCCGCCGGTTTGAATTGTGTGCCGCATGGGGAGCCGCATAGCTCCCTGGCATTATGCGCCGGCGCGGGAGTGCCCCCACCTAGGGGCTGGTTATTGTGACTGGAACCCGCTGGGAGACTGAGGCCTGACCGGACCTACCTGTGACCATGAAGGCTGACCCCCCAGGCCGTGGCTGACCCGCGTGCGTAGATGTGACGCAACTACCTGTAGATGCCCACCCAGTGCCTGTAGACAACGGGAGTGCGACCGAGTCTGTGGATGTGACCGACTGGCCCCTGTAGTCGTGAGGGGACCCTACCTCGGGAGTAGCGGTAACGGACCATCGCCTGTAGACGTGGTAGTATTACCTCACGAGTCTGTTGACATGAGACTAATGCCTGCAGTCGTGGCAGGGCTTTATAACGAGTCTGTAGTCGTGACAGACTAATGCCTGCAGTCGTGGCAGGGCTTTATAACGAGTCTGTAGTCGTAACGGATTTGTGCCTGCAGTCGTGGCAGGGCTTTAGAGCGGGTCTGTAGTCGTGACAGACTGATGCCTGCAGTCGTGGCACGGCTTTATAACGGGTCTGTAGTCGTGACAGACTGATGCCTGCAGTCGTGGCAGGACTTTATAACGAGTCTGTAGTCGTGACAGACTGTTGCCTGCAGTCGTGGAAGGGCTTTATAAGGAGTCTGTAGTCGTGACAGACTGATGCCTGCAGTCGTGGCAGGGCTTTATAAGGAGTCTGTAGTCGTGACAGACCTGGCAAAGCAACATTCCTAACTATACCATTTTATTTATTTTTTTACTACTTTCCCCCCCACCAAAGGCCGGGACTGTAGGCGCCACCCTGTAAGAGATGCGCCAGAGGCCTGGCCATAATAGTCCACCATCCCCCGTCCCCTAAGCCTATGCAGGAGAAAAGGAGGGGGTTGGCCCACGCCTGCACCACCCCTGACTCACCTGGCGGCCATGACAGCCACAAACCCCACAGTATCGTAAGTTAGCCAACCACCTGTGGACCTGAATAAACAAGGACAGACATGTGAGTGAGCGCACGGTGGCTGGGTGACCCTTCACTCCTGCCACCGCTCCTTAGCTGTCCACCGGATTATTGCGACTGCGCCCGAACCAACCCCCTGACTCGCCGTATGGGCTTGCTGGTGGCCCGGCTGCGTGCGCAAAGTGACGTGGCCAGCCCCCCTCTTTGGAGCCCTCTTTATATTTGATCCTTAAAACATATCCCAAATAGATAATTTTTTTTTTTTTTTTATTTTTTATTTTTTATTTTTTTTTTTTTGTCCTGCCTTAGTACCTAGCCACTGTGCCTTAGCAAGGAGCCCTGTACCTGGACTGCAGTACCAGTATGGGCCTGTAGGTGTCACCCTCTATCAAGCCAGGGCCTGCTGGAGCGCAGCAAGCCAGTGAGCTGCGCTGAGGAGCCGATGGCCGGCGTGACCGCTGCTCTGGGTGTGTGAAGGACGTGTGACCCGTCGCTGCTGAGCCACCGATGAGGGGTGCCCGCCTGGGGGACGCTGCACGTGGGAGCGGGGGTGCTTGGCGCGGGGCCTGGAGCGGATCGGGGTGCCTGGAGCGGGGTGCCTGGAGCGGGGTGCCGGAAGCGATCGGGAGTGCGGGCAGTCGCCAGCGCGGCTGGGGGCCGGCGGCACGCTCGGCAGCCCCCCATGTTATACATAGCGAGATGGGTGTGCAGCCACCCTGCCTACCTAATCACCGAAGCGACGAGCCCGACGCAGCCGACCACCCGATTCTCCAGTGACGCACGCACTTCTCTGGCACCAACCCACAAGCCGATTCGAAAGCATTCGAACCGACAAGTGGGGGCAGGAGAGCCAGGTTTAAATAATTAAAGCCCCGCCTCCCCTCACACAAACACGGCACTCTTTAATTGCCTACCACTTGTGGTTGTGGCTATGGATAGTGAATGAGGATGTGAGGTTAACTACTTGTAACCATTGAGCGACCTGGTAGAACTGGCCTGAGGTGTGCCCGAAGCCATGTCCATGGGTAGGCCTATAAGAGGGCAAAAGAGACTGTTAGGTTGAATTTACATTTATTTCATGATTACAACACGAGGTTACAGAAAGCGTCAGAGATTTCCTTGTGCGGATTAGGGATATATCTGGAGTAGCCGGATGATTGCCAACGGCCCATTTTGCGGAAAATATGGCATGGGACATTGTGTTTGGAGGCTGCCGAGGTGGCACCTATGCGGAAAGAGTGTCCGGATATGGTTCTGGGATCGTGGCAGAACCCCTTAGCCAGGATGCGAATATGGGAGATGAACTGGGCCGTGGTGAGATATGTTCCTTTGAATGGTAGTAGTGGTTCATTCGCGGGGTAGGGAACCAATAGGGCCAACAGTTTATTAAGAACCAGGACCGGGCACCACTTATTAAGAACCTGGACCGGGCACCAGGGGGCCCGGATTGCGATGTTTTTGTAGATGACAGATTTAATGCGTGATGATCAGGATTAAGTACTAGCTGGCTTCTGGTTAAACCTTTGACTTTGGATGATACTACAGTGAATTCTCCTGGGCACAGAAAACCATAAAAGCTCAGATACATGGCAGCCTTAATGACCATGGAGGGAAGGAGGCCAAAAGGACTGCCATCTAGTGAGTCTGAAAGCTTCCTGAACAGCTCCCCGGAGACAAGTTGCCTGCTGGGCGCGCTGCTCTGGCTGTTCTTGAGGATGCCCCTAAGGGTGGCTTTGACTACTGGAGAAGTGAAGACTGACTTGCTGCCTGGGTCCCTCAGCATGAAATGGTGCTGAACCCCTGCCAATACAGTTTAATGGAGTTATAGGAGAGCTTGAGATGCTTATGACAATATGCTAGAAAAGCTATTAAATATGTGGACTTATCTGTGTTGATTCTAGGATAAAGACAGGATTTTTTTTTGTAGATGTTCTAACCAGTCCTGTAATTCCTGGTCGTGTTGGCGGAAAGTGAGCTATACACGAGGGACTTAGCTGTGAAAATGAAATGTCCTAATCCATGCGGAGGCTGTGGTAATCCGGAGAAGATAGACCCATTGGTTCGGCCTCTGGCATGATCTGGAAGAAATTATGAAGGCTAAAGCGGGACAATGCGTCAGCTGCAGCATTTGGAATGCCCTGGATATGCCTGCCTGAAATATGAAAATTGTGATGTAAGGATAGCCATACTAGCTTGCGTACGAAAGCCATGATTCAAGGACATTTGGAGCGTCCTTCACTGAGGATATCCACCACTGTTTGGTTATCCGTGATGAACGCAACTGGGGAATCTGCCCATTGATTACCCCAGACTGATCCACCGCCACTATTAGATAGATCTCCAGCAGGGGAGATGACCTAAGGGACTCAGGTAATGAAGAAATTTCAGTGGGCCACTGGGCGGCAAACCACTGCCTTTTGTATATGGCCACGAAACCTCTCGATGCTGCAGCATCTGAGAAGACCATGGGGAAATCTGGATTCCATTGGGGGATAAACAAAGAAATCCCATTACAATGAGCTAGAAATGAATTCCACATGGCCAAATCAGCCATTGCCTGGGCATCCAAACACACTGGGGAGTCCTGCTCGAAGGCTGACGGCAGTAAATCTAGAAGCCTGGAAATGAAAGCTTTCCCTTGGGGCATGATCCTGGTTGCGAAATTTAGCATGCCAAGGAGTGACTGCAACTCCTGTTTGGTGAGGACCTGGGAACCTGTGAATTGAGCAATGATTGTTTTGATTTTAAGAAGCTTTTTGGCTGGCAGCTTAGCTTCCATTTTCTCTGTATCGAGCACGATGCCGAGAAAGGTTACTACCGTGGCGGGTCCCTCGATTTTGGCTGGAGCTACCGGAACCTGGAGATCTTTGAGAATGTGCAGGAAATTGAGTTTTCAAGGTTTAACACTGGGTTGTTCTATCAGGAGGAAATTGTCGAGGTAATGTAGCGCCATTGGACATTTGCAGCGATTGACCAAGATCCAGTGGAGGGCTTGGGCGAACCGGTCAAATAACCAGGGACTGCTTTTTGAACCGAATGTTAAACGGGTAGCAAAATAATAATGGTCCTGCCATTTGATGCCATGGAATTTCCAAAGCTGAGGGTCAATGGGCAACAGTTTAAATGCGTCTGCGATGTCTGCTTTAGACAACCATGCTCCTTTGCCTGCTAACAAAATGAGAGAAATGGCCTCCTGGAGTGAAGAATATTTCATGGCAAATTCTTCCGAGGGAATCAAAGAGTTTAGGCTGGGAATATGCGAACCATGAGGCGCTGACAGAGCGTAAATCAGGCGTTTTTTATTTGTAAATTTTTTGGTTACAATGCCGACTGGGTTGATCCTCCAGGAGTCAAAAGGAACATGCGGAAAGGGGCCGATAAGGAAACCCTTCTCTACTTCCGACTGAATGAGGGAATCCACTGTGTCGGCATCCTGGACCGCGGACAGTAAATTGGGGCCCTCCCAGGTGGACTGGGGGAGGGCTATGAGACCCGTGTGGAAGCCATGACTGAATCCTGCGAGTAAGAACTCGACCATGTCAGGGCTGTGGTGGTCCTGGAGCAGCCTGCCCAAAAGCTCCACATTAACCCTGCCTAGTCATTTATGCCGTTCTCTGCGGGCAGACTGAGATGGGATGAGCCCAGAAGCAGGAGGAGCAGACATGCAGTGCCCTGCACTGATTGCAGTTACAGGAGGCTAGGTTATAGTTGTTCCAGATCTGACTGTTGCCTAAGAAAATGATGGGGCGACCCAATTTGTCTGTGTTGCTGTGCCTTTGCTGAGTTCCGGAGGGGCCGACCGAAGGCCTGCTAAGAGCCATCAGTTGACCAATGGAGGGACACCAGTCGGAGGTGTGGAGAATAGACTGGCAAGAGCTACAAGCTGGAGCCTTTAAACCGGCGAAATGCCGGCAGAAAAGTTCCATATCCAGACACGCCCAGTTAGTAACCCGATGGAACTGAGCCAGTGCTACGGCAGCTTTGGCCAAGAAGGAGCGGTGATAGTCATAAAAGGCAAACCCGCCATATTTATACCCCAGACCGGTGACTCTGTACATGTATAAATCCAACTCCTCTCTTCTTTCCGGGTGGGCAGAGAAGACTATGTCCCTGAAGAGACTTAAAGCCAGGACAAATTTGGGAACAGTTAGTTTTTTGTCGTGAGTAGCTATCAAGATGGCGGCTAAATTGACATCTTTGCCCTCCAGAATGTCTTTCTTGATGCTATCTGTGATAAAATGGGCTGCGGCTATCTCGGAGGAGTGGAAACCCTACCTGGGGAGGTTGTCTGAGGTGAGGGAGCTGAAACGGAAGGAAGCGCGGGTATGTCAGCTGCCGAGCACCTGGATTCCACCGCCGACAGCCTGTTTTGAACGTCCAGCACCGATTTAAGACAGGCTGTTGATAGTGGCATGTAACTGGGTCAATGACAATTGTATGGTAGACATTGACACATGATCCCTGGGTGGGGAGGACGAGTCTGACATTAACCCTCTGAATAATTCTGCCTTCCTGGCAGAAGCTGGGAAGCTGGATAAGGTATCCCTCGTCTATTGAGCTCGGCAATCAGCTTGGGCACGGTCCAACTCCTGAGGGAAGTAGCACTGTCGTGCTCTGAGGCTAGGGTCTCCGGAATTGAAGAGGTCTCCCCCATGTTGTCCAGATGAGACATGCTAGAATTGGAAGGATTGACAGTTAAACTGGATAAAGGATTCTACCCGGGAACCATGCTAGTGCTGTGGAGGTGATGATTGTGGAGAGGAAACCGCCCAGAAGGAGAAAGGAAGGCGTGAAGGAGCTATATCACCGCTTGTGCCCAGGGGTTTAAGAGACTAACGTACCTGATGGTTTGGAGCTCCTGGGATTTGTGAACCGACTCAGGAAATTCCTGTTTTATAGGAATGGACCGCAACCGAGCTTGAAGAAACCATGACAAGTAAATCGGCTGGACCGAAGGTAAGAGCAAAGTAAATGGGGTGAGAGCGCCGTGCCCTGTTCGAGAAGCTTCCCCTAACAGTGTGAACAGGACAAACCTGTATCCTATGGAAAAGAAGAAAGGAGGGATGCAGGGCCCGCGGGACGTGACCGGGCGGGACCTGGACCGTGGAAACGGGAGGACATAAAACCTAGACAAGGAGACCTGAGTGACAGAGACAGTGTGGAAAAGATGAAGAAAGGGCCTGAGTAATGTGGACAGTCGTGAATTGATGAGAACGGAGGGCCTGAATAACGAAAACAGACGTGGAATCTGAAAGACGAGAGGCCTGGATGACGTGACAGGCGAGGTACGTGGAACGGGGAGGCCTGAGTAAAGTAAACAGGCGTGAATTCAGAAAGACGAAGAAGCCTGGATAACGTAAACAGGTGTGGAACATGGGAGACAAGGAAGCCTGAAAAACGTAAACAGGCATGAGACATGGAAAAAGAGACCTGAATAGCTGAACAGGTGTGGGATGGTGCAAGACTGATAGGACTTGAAAAACGTGGACAGGCGTGGAAGACGGAAACGAGAGACCTGAGAGGCGTGGATAGACATGAGGCATGAAAACGTGGAGGCCTGAGTAACGTAAATAGACGTGGAACGTAGGAGACGAAGAGGCCTGAGTAACGTAAACAGGCGTGAACATGGACGAAAAGAAGGCCTGAGTAACGTAAACAGGCGTGAAACATGGCGGAAAAGGAGGCCTGAGTAACGTAAACGGGCGTAAAACATGGAAGACAAAGATGCCTGAGTAACATAGATGGGCGTGAAACGTAAGAGGCAAATGAGCGAGAGAAATGAAAACAGGCATGGTACATAGAAGGCTGAGAGGCCTGAGAAACGTGAACGAGCACAGAAGAATGGAGGCCAGGAGGCTTGAAGGACGTAAATGAGTGTGAAAGTGGAGATGAAGAAGCCTGAGTAACGTAAACAGGCGTGAACATGGAATGGAAGGCAGAATGACGAGACAGACGTGAAAGGGAAACAGAGAAACTGACAGCTGGACAGGCGTGGGACAAGGACAAATGGAGAGGCTGAGAAAAGGAGACAGATGGCCGACGTGAGACACAGACTGGAAGGTGACAGAAAATACGGAACGAGGACCGAAGGCCTGCGTGAGACGATAGCTGTGCGGTATACGTGGAGACAATGCTGCGAACCAGAGATAAGCAACTTACCGTGGTTGACGGAGAAAGCGGTGGAGAAGATAATAGCCAGGGTAACGCAGCTGGGTCCCGGAAGCGCTGAATTTGCCCAGGCAGGAAGCAAGCGCCCGCAATGGGTGGGGGAGGCTTGTGAGAATTTATGAGCCTCCGCCCCTCCCACAATTACAGGCTAATCAGAAAGGGAAGCTGCTCTTTAATAGTCCACAAAAAGGCCAGTCCACAAGTCAAATCAGCATAATATAGTAAGTCAAATTATTGTTACTCACAGTTACTTTGGTTCAATTCTTTATTAACATCTTTCCATTAGAATAGATGACAGGATATTTTCTGTTAGCCATCATAGAGACCGCCAGGTTTTCCTCTCTCCTCCTCATATGCTGCCTTCATCTTTTGAAAAGATGTTTTTGAAGTGCCTGATGTTGGTCATACACATAAGATATATCCCTGCAGAGAGGAATGGGGAGAGTTGAGAAAGCCAATGTCAAACACCTCTAACAGCAACTTGTATTTCTGACAAGAACAAAAGTATGGATCAGCGGAAATCCAACGGCAACTGCAGTTTTTTGGGGAGATTTGTGAGGCCAGATGATTTGGTTAAATTTGGGAGCTTTGGCCAAAATGTATTACATTTTTATGCCCTGCTTTAGTATGTGTTGAGCCACTTCATTATCTCAGCTGTGAAGGCCCACATTCTGTGCCCTAGCCTCAGATGCCCCAGGAAATCCAGTCACACGACTCTTAAAAACTCAGCCACAGATGCTGTGCAGAAACTTGCCCAACCTAAGCTTCTTCACTGTGTCTGATTCATGTAAAATGTGATGTCATTAAGTGAAGTACATCAAAACATTTGGTCCTACCATTTCCTCTTACATTGATTTATCTGCTAGTCACAGAGATCTACAGTAGACTTTTTTAAAGATGAATTATGTGAAATAGGATACAATAAAAAACTGAAATAGTTCTAGAAACAGTACTTCCCAGGGAATGGATAGTTTCCAGCATTAAAGGGTCACTGAGTTTCATCAAACTTTTCATATATCTTCGAGACATATCAAAAGTTTTTAATGGGTGGGGGTCTGAGCGCTCAGACATACACCGGTCGCTAAAACAAGGAGAGAGAAGCGCTCACATATCGCATTCTCTGTCTTCTTGCCGCTGGGGTAGGAATCGAGATGCGGACATAGACTTTCTATTGAGTCTGTCCTCTCTTGAAGTGAAGAGAGAGTGCTATGTGAGCGCTTCTCTCCCCTCGTTCTAGGGATTGGTGGGGGATTCGGCACTAAGACCACCACCAATCAAAATGTTTGATATGTCTATGACATATGAAAAGTTTGATGAAAACTCAGTTACCCTTTCCCAGTATGTCAAATGCCGCTTACACAGAATTGAATAATAATGGTTAATTTCAAAACTAAACACATTTGAGCCTGAGTAATTGAATATGTCAGAGTCTAATTTATCTAAATGATGCTTTTTGTGAAAATGTATTTGCCTTGTAAATTTTTAAGCTAACAAGTATCAGAAAAGGAGAGGATCATATCACATGAAGTCCTGCCAAGTGCAACAGATTACAATTTAGAAATTTGGAACAAAAGATATTTATCCTGCAGCTTTCACCCTACCATAGCACTTCAAAGAAAAGTCTGGGTAAATAGAAGTTTAGGACAAAATGTCACATTTGTTTGTTAAGAAAAGACGACATCATCTCTCACTAAGATAACATTATCAGGTGTGTTTCACAATGACAGGTCTAGTGCCTTTTACAAGGGCAGACTTTTTTTGCCTGAAACAAGCCCCAACTGATGATATATCATGTTGATTTGTGCTCGTTTAGCTGAAGTGATCATCAGCACTGTATGGGACCCATTGTGCGGCACATGCCTTTGTAACTCCCTGCAAGGGGGCATTGCCACTCTTTATACCCCTTCACTATCATTAATGGTGTACCTTGTATCATTTTGTGCATTTATCTCTAAGTCCTGCACAATACAGTATGTAAATATATTTATGGTTTGGTGATGTTTAATATGTAATGTACAAATCTGAAATACTCAGCGGCTCACCCTCTCACCGTATGGATAAGTGCACACCTTCAGGTCCCACCCTCAGGACCAAAATCAACACGTAAATGCCAAACAGAAAAGGGGCACACTCAAAAGGGATACACTTGATGAAAATGATGCACACTTTATTTATACTAAAACACAACCCCTAAAATCTATAAAACATACAAAGGGCTCAAATGACATAGATGCCCTCTAATACTGTGAGAAAGGAATCCCATATATCAAAACACCTTTGCCAAGGTGATTTCTACAACTCGATAAAAGCCGCACAATTCTGTGTAATGCGCAAGTCCCATATACAGATGCAGATACTCCTATCCCAAAATGGCTAGACCTTCAATGCTGGTACTTGCCACGTTAATTCACAAAGCCATTAGTCCATCCACATCAATAGTATAGAACTTATAGTACTTGGAATAAAGTTCTTAGTCCATATACATCAGTAATTTACTACTAGGGCTAATGCAGTATGTTTGTAACAATCGCAGCTGTCAGGGAGCACAGCTCAATTGTATAGCACTGCTCCACCTTTGATTGCACAGCAGACAAGTCTCCTAGTATGTTAATGTAGACTCCACAGGAGTCGGGTCTTACCCGTCTTCACTGCCTGAATGCAGCGTTGAGTCCAGGCGGCCGCACACCAGCGGCGTCCCACGTGGTGTGCCTGACCTCAGCGTGGCGTCCCACGTGACCTGGTTGCTTAGGAGACCGACTGGAAGCTGTACTGACGTCACTGGTTGGCGACAGCTTCCTCCGGCACAGGATCCAGATAATTCCCTTTAGTCTTTCTGCTTGTTGCTTGTGACCTGGGAGATGTTTTATTCCTTTTTCTTTGTCACAGATGTGCATATAACGCTCACTCTGTATGCCAGACGCGTTTCGAGGTGCTGTACCCCTTTCCTCAGTGGCCAACTGAGTCAGCGTGTCCTCACCACTTATAAATGGGACCCCTATTCCCATGGTGCTTCACACTATTGTGTATTCCCTAATTTCTGGAGTGGATTCCCTAATTTCTGGAGTGGGAAAGGCTCTTGTTGATTCCTCTTTTACATGGTCATCCTATATATAGAGTCCCAATGTTATTCTACCTAAATCTTTAACACCATAAATAATCCCACATATTAAAATCATAATGACATAAAATACGTGCAACAGTGATTACATTCATAAAACATAGGATGTGGAGAAAACTGCAAAGTCATGCTGTCCCCAATCAGGAAAACGCACAAAAATCACATAAAAAAAGGCATCAAAAACGCATATGCGTTTTCTGTGCGATTTGTGCCTGTACTTATCCCTTAACATGGCTAGACCCCCCGGTCAACTGATATGATGTCTCTGGTGCCCACACGATATGGAGACCCCGGGTCCCTGGGTATGATGGATGAATGTATGCGGTGAATGCCGTACAGGGGGAGCTGTCCGACAGGGAGGGGAGATCGGAGAGTCGATAAACGACCAGACTACAATGTCCCATCCCCACCGAGCAACCCCCCCATAAGACCTCACAAGAACCCAAAGACCTCCATTTCAGCATTTAAGCCCGTCAGGATGATGGTGTCATATTCAAAGATTCTTCGCGATTCCTGTCGCGACATACAGTACAGACCAAAAGTTTGGACACACCTTCTCATTCAAAGAGTTTTCTATATTTTCATGACTATGAAAATTGTAGATTCACACTGAAGGCATCAAAACTATGAATTAACACATGTGGAATTATATACATAACAAAAAAGTGTGAAACAACTGAAAATATGTCATATTCTAGGTTCTTCAAAATAGCCACCTTTTGCTTTGATTACTGCTTTGCACACTCTTGGCATTCTCTTGATGAGCTTCAAAAGGTAGTCACCTGAAATGGTCTTCCAACAGTCTGGAAGGAGTTCCCAGAGATGCTTAGCACTTGTTGGCCCTTTTGCCTTCACTCTGCGGTCCAACTCACCCCAAACCATCTCGATTGGGTTCAGGTCCGGTGACTGTGGAGGCCAGGTCATCTGGCGCAGCACCCCATCACTCTCCTTCATGGTCAAATAGCTCTTACACAGCCTGGAGGTGTGTTTGGGGTCATTGCCCTGTTGAAAAATAAATGATGGTCCAACTAAACGCAAACCGGATGGAATAGCATGCTGCTGCAAGATGCTGTGGTAGCCATGCTGGTTCAGTATGCCTTCAATTTTGAATAAATCCTCAAAAGTGTCACCAGCAAAGCACCCCCACACCATCACACCTCCTCCTCCATGCTTCACGGTGGGAACCAGGCATTTAGAGTCTGTTGAGGAAGGGTTGAGACGCATGCATATATATATACATATATGCATGCAAACACGCGCATGCATGTATGATATATATGCATGCGTTAATCACGTAATAGGAGGATGTGCGCAGATGTTCCCAGCATCTGCACACATCTGCCCTTAGTGGCCCACTGGGGCTCATGGAAGCCCCTGTGGGATACATGTGACCCCTTTTAATATATGTAGGGGCTTGTGCCCCCTTATAATGTAGGGGCTTATGCCCCCTTATATGTTTAACTGTGCCCCCTTGTCATCTATGCCCCCTTATCTATAATCCCCCTTAGAATATTATTAATGTATACATGTGTATGGATGTGCCCCAAACATCCATGCACATGTATATTATACAATGTTCCCCCTCCCTAACACCTGAAACCAGGTGCATCGGTGTGAATGTGCCCCAAGCATTCACACCGATGCAATCTGGCTAATTGCATCAGAAAAACCGGACAAGGGTCCGGTCATCCTGATGGATACAAAGAGCTCGGATTCAACAGAATCTGAGCCCTTTGTTGTAATTACCTCCAGCTCTGAAGCCTCCCCTACTTCTATTATGCGCATTCCGACAGTACGATTACTATCGTACTGTCCGGAATGGTAGGTGCTGCAGGCAGGAGATCAAAGGCTTCTCCCGCCTGTCTGCTGAAGTGCGTCCCCGATGTGATGCGGGTCGGCGCAGTGACGTCATATCACTGCGCTGGCCCACAAGGATGATGGGGGCGCGCGCCCCCTGGTGGGCGGCGCGACGCGGGAGTGCGGACCACCGGGGATAAATATCCAGCGGCCCCGTCACTCAGAGGTTAGGATCGGGACCCCCCCCCCACCTGATAGGAGAGCGCCCCCTGCGCTCCGGAGTAAGGGGTCAGGGCCCCCACCTTAAGAGCGCAATCGGCGCTCTGTACAGCGCGGCTCCCCCCCCCCCCCCTCTCCGGCTGAAGGGAAGTATCGGGACCCCCCACCTGAAAGGGAGCGCATCCTGCACTCAGCCGGACCGGACCCCTGCCGCCCCCACCCCCCAGAAGGAGGAGAGCGCGATCGGCGCTCTGTACTGAGCGGCCCCCTGGCTGGCGAGGATCTCCCTAGAAGAACGAGCAGAAGGATTAAGTACCTCTATCCCACCAACGTTTCTGCCCCTTTTATTAACCCCCACTATCCCACTATAACCCCTGCAACCCTATAACCCCTGAAACACCCCCCTATCAACTCCCACTATCCCACCAACGAACCCCCACTTAACCCTCCCTGATTTATCCTGTTAAGTAGGGATGAGCGAACTCGAACTGTATAGTTCGGGTTCGTACCGAATTTTGGGGTGTCCGTGACACGGACCCGAACCCGGACATTTTCGTAAAAGTCCGGGTTCGGGTTCGGTGTTCGTCGCTTTCTTCGCGCTTTTGTGACGCTTTCTTGGCGCTTTTTGAAAGGCTGCAAAGCAGCCAATCAACAAGCGTCATACTACTTGCCCCAAGAGGCCATCACAGCCATGCCTACTATTGGCATGGCTGTGATTGGCCAGAGCACCATGTGACCCAGCCTCTATTTAAGCTGGAGTCACATAGCGCCGCCCGTCACTCTGCTCTGATTAGCGTAGGGAGAGGTTGCGGCTGCGACAGTAGGGCGAGATTAGGCAGATTAACTCCTCCAAAGGACTTGATTAACTGATCGATCTGCAGCTGTGGATCATTGAGCTGCTGATCCTCAATTGCTCACTGTTTTTAGGCTGCACAGACCGTTTGTCAGTCTCATTTTTCTGGGGTGATCGGCGGCCATTTTGTGTCTTGTGGTGCGCCAGCACAAGCTGCGACCAAGTGCATTTAACCCTCAATGGTGTGGTTGTTTTTTGGCTAAAGCCTACATCAGGGTGAAGCTGTGACACCAAGTGCATTTAACCAGCAATAGTCTGTTCATTTTTTGGCCATATACAAAATCAGGGGCAAGCTGCGCCTGTCACCAAGTGCATTTAACCCTCAATGGTGTGGTTGTTTTTTGGCTAAAGCCTACATCAGGGTGAAGCTGTCACACCAAGTGCATTTAACCAGCAATAGTCTGTTCATTTTTTGGCCATATACAAAATCAGGGGCAAGCTGCGCCTGTCACCAAGTGCATTTAACCCTCAATGGTGTGGTTGTTTTTTGGCTAAAGCCTACATCAGGGTGAAGCTGTCACACCAAGTGCATTTAACCAGCAATAGTCTGTTCATTTTTTGGCCATATCCCAGTCTAATTCTGTCACTAAATCCATACCGGTCACCCAGCGCCTAAATACTAGGCCTCAAATTTATATCCAGCTAAATCTGTCCCTAGTGCTGTAGCTGGGCGAGTTATTTAGTGTCCGTTCAAGCACATTTCTTGTTCTGGGTTGAAATACAATTCCCAATTTAGCAATTTCATAATTTAGTGGTTCCTGCTATATCAGAGCTCTTTGAAATCTATCCCAAAAAGGGTATATAATATTGAAGGTGCACATAGGGTCATTCAGAGTAACTTCACACACACCCGCTACTGTGTATTTCCAAGTCTAATTCTGTCACTAAATCCATACCGGTGACCCAGCGCCTAAATACTAGGCCTCAAATTTAATTCCCTCTAAATCTCTCGTTACCCACCGCTGTACTGTTGTTGCTGGGCAAGATATTTAGTGTCCGTCAAAGCACATTTTTTGTTCTGGGTTGAAGTACAATTCCCAATTTAGCAATTTCATAATTTAGTGGTTTCTGCTATATCAGAGCTATTTGAAATCTATCCCAAAAAGGGTATATAATATTGAAGGTGCACATAGGGTCATTCAGAATAACTTCACACACACCCGCTACTGTGTATTTCCAAGTCTAATTCTGTCACTAAACCCATACCTGTCACCCAGCGCCTAAATACTAGGCCTCAAATTTAAATCCCTCTAAATCTCTCGTTACCGTTGTCCTGTTGTAGCTGGGAAAGTTATTTAGTGCCCGTCAAAGCACATTTTTTGTTCTGGGTTGAAGTACAATTCCCAATTTAGCAATTTCATAATTTAGTGGTTCCTGCTATATCAGAGCTATTTGAAATCTATCCCAAAAAGGGTATATAATATTGAAGGTGCACATAGGGTCATTCAGAATAACTTCACACACACCCGCTACTGTGTATTTCCAAGTCTAATTCTGTCACTAAATCCATACCGGTGACCCAGCGCCTAAATACTAGGCCTCAAATTTAATTCCCTCTAAATCTCTCGTTACCCACCGGTGTACTGTTGTTGCTGGGCAAGATATTTAGTGTCCGTCAAAGCACATTTTTTGTTCTGGGTTGAAGTACAATTCCCAATTTAGCAATTTCATAATTTAGTGGTTTCTGCTATATCAGAGCTATTTGAAATCTATCCCAAAAAGGGTATATAATATTGAAGGTGCACATAGGGTCATTCAGAATAACTTCACACACACCCGCTACTGTGTATTTCCAAGTCTAATTCTGTCACTAAACCCATACCTGTCACCCAGCGCCTAAATACTAGGCCTCAAATTTAAATCCCTCTAAATCTCTCGTTACCGTTGTCCTGTTGTAGCTGGGAAAGTTATTTAGTGCCCGTCAAAGCACATTTTTTGTTCTGGGTTGAAGTACAATTCCCAATGTAGCAATTTCATAATTTAGTGGTTCCTGCTATATCAGAGCTATTTGAAATCTATCCCAAAAAGGGTATATAATATTGAAGGTGCACATAGGGTCATTCAGAATAACTTCACACACACCCGCTACTGTGTATTTCCAAGTCTAATTCTGTCACTAAATCCATACCGGTGACCCAGCGCCTAAATACTAGGCCTCAAATTTAATTCCCTCTAAATCTCTCGTTACCCACCGCTGTACTGTTGTTGCTGGGCAAGATATTTAGTGTCCGTCAAAGCACATTTTTTGTTCTGGGTTGAAGTACAATTCCCAATTTAGCAATTTCATAATTTAGTGGTTTCTGCTATATCAGAGCTATTTGAAATCTATCCCTAAAAGGGTATATAATATTGAAGGTGCACATAGGGTCATTCAGAATAACTTCACACACACCCGCTACTGTGTATTTCCAAGTCTAATTCTGTCACTAAACCCATACCTGTCACCCAGCGCCTAAATACTAGGCCTCAAATTTATATCCAGCTAAATCTGTCCCTAGTGCTGTAGCTGGGCGAGTTATTTAGTGTCCGTTCAAGCACATTTCTTGTTCTGGGTTGAAATACAATTCCCAATTTAGCAATTTCATAATTTAGTGGTTCCTGCTATATCAGAGCTCTTTGAAATCTATCCCAAAAAGGGTATATAATATTGAAGGTGCACATAGGGTCATTCAGAGTAACTTCACACACACCCGCTACTGTGTATTTCCAAGTCTAATTCTGTCACTAAATCCATACCGGTGACCCAGCGCCTAAATACTAGGCCTCAAATTTAATTCCCTCTAAATCTCTCGTTACCCACCGCTGTACTGTTGTTGCTGGGCAAGATATTTAGTGTCCGTCAAAGCACATTTTTTGTTCTGGGTTGAAGTACAATTCCCAATTTAGCAATTTCATAATTTAGTGGTTTCTGCTATATCAGAGCTATTTGAAATCTATCCCTAAAAGGGTATATAATATTGAAGGTGCACATAGGGTCATTCAGAATAACTTCACACACACCCGCTACTGTGTATTTCCAAGTCTAATTCTGTCACTAAACCCATACCTGTCACCCAGCGCCTAAATACTAGGCCTCAAATTTATATCCAGCTAAATCTGTCCCTAGTGCTGTAGCTGGGCGAGTTATTTAGTGTCCGTTCAAGCACATTTCTTGTTCTGGGTTGAAATACAATTCCCAATTTAGCAATTTCATAATTTAGTGGTTCCTGCTATATCAGAGCTCTTTGAAATCTATCCCAAAAAGGGTATATAATATTGAAGGTGCACATAGGGTCATTCAGAGTAACTTCACACACACCCGCTACTGTGTATTTCCAAGTCTAATTCTGTCACTAAATCCATACCGGTGACCCAGCGCCTAAATACTAGGCCTCAAATTTAATTCCCTCTAAATCTCTCGTTACCCACCGCTGTACTGTTGTTGCTGGGCAAGATATTTAGTGTCCGTCAAAGCACATTTTTTGTTCTGGGTTGAAGTACAATTCCCAATTTAGCAATTTCATAATTTAGTGGTTTCTGCTATATCAGAGCTATTTGAAATCTATCCCAAAAAGGGTATATAATATTGAAGGTGCACATAGGGTCATTCAGAATAACTTCACACACACCCGCTACTGTGTATTTCCAAGTCTAATTCTGTCACTAAACCCATACCTGTCACCCAGCGCCTAAATACTAGGCCTCAAATTTAAATCCCTCTAAATCTCTCGTTACCGTTGTCCTGTTGTAGCTGGGAAAGTTATTTAGTGCCCGTCAAAGCACATTTTTTGTTCTGGGTTGAAGTACAATTCCCAATTTAGCAATTTCATAATTTAGTGGTTCCTGCTATATCAGAGCTATTTGAAATCTATCCCAAAAAGGGTATATAATATTGAAGGTGCACATAGGGTCATTCAGAATAACTTCACACACACCCGCTACTGTGTATTTCCAAGTCTAATTCTGTCACTAAATCCATACCGGTGACCCAGCGCCTAAATACTAGGCCTCAAATTTAATTCCCTCTAAATCTCTCGTTACCCACCGGTGTACTGTTGTTGCTGGGCAAGATATTTAGTGTCCGTCAAAGCACATTTTTTGTTCTGGGTTGAAGTACAATTCCCAATTTAGCAATTTCATAATTTAGTGGTTTCTGCTATATCAGAGCTATTTGAAATCTATCCCTAAAAGGGTATATAATATTGAAGGTGCACATAGGGTCATTCAGAATAACTTCACACACACCCGCTACTGTGTATTTCCAAGTCTAATTCTGTCACTAAACCCATACCTGTCACCCAGCGCCTAAATACTAGGCCTCAAATTTAAATCCCTCTAAATCTCTCGTTACCGTTGTCCTGTTGTAGCTGGGAAAGTTATTTAGTGCCCGTCAAAGCACATTTTTTGTTCTGGGTTGAAGTACAATTCCCAATTTAGCAATTTCATAATTTAGTGGTTCCTGCTATATCAGAGCTATTTGAAATCTATCCCAAAAAGGGTATATAATATTGAAGGTGCACATTGGGTCATTCAGAATAACTTCACACACACGCTTCTGTGCATTTCCAAGTCTAATTCTGTCACTAAATCCATACCGGTGACCCAGCGCCTAAATACTAGGCCTCAAATTTAATTCCCTCTAAATCTCTCGTTACCCACCGTTGTACTGTTGTTGCTGGGCAAGATATTTAGTGTCCGTCAAAGCACATTTTTTGTTCTGGGTTGAAGTACAATTCCCAATTTAGCAATTTCATAATTTAGTGGTTTCTGCTATATCAGAGCTATTTGAAATCTATCCCTAAAAGGGTATATAATATTCAAGGTGCACATTGGGTCATTCAGAATAACTTCACACACACACGCTTCTGTGCATTTCCAAGTCTAATTCTGTCACTAAATCCATACCGGTCACCCAGCGCCTAAATACTAGGCCTCAAATTTATATCCCGCTGAATTTGAATACAATACATTGGGCCAAATAATATATTTGTTGTTGTGGTGAACCATAACAATGAGAAAAACATCTAGTAAGGGACGCGGACGTGGACATGGTCGTGGTGGTGTTAGTGGACCCTCTGGTGCTGGGAGAGGACGTGGCCGTTCTGCCACATCCACACGTCCTAGTGTACCAACTACTTCAGGTCCCAGTAGCCGCCAGAATTTACAGCGATATATGGTGGGGCCCAATGCCGTTCTAAGGATGGTAAGGCCTGAGCAGGTACAGGCATTAGTCAATTGGGTGGCCGACAGTGGATCCAGCACGTTCACATTATCTCCCACCCAGTCTTCTGCAGAAAGCGCACAGATGGCGCCTGAAAACCAACCCCATCAGTCTGTCACATCACCCCCATGCATACCAGGGAAACTGTCTCAGCCTCAAGTTATGCAGCAGTCTCTTATGCTGTTTGAAGACTCCGCTGGCAGGGTTTCCCAAGGGCATCCACCTAGCCCTTCCCCAGCGGTGAAAGACATAGAATGCACTGACGCACAACCACTTATGTTTCCTGATGATGAGGACATGGGAATACCACCTCAGCATGTCTCTGATGATGACGAAACACAGGTGCCAACTGCTGCGTCTTTCTGCAGTGTGCAGACTGAACAGGAGGTCAGGGATCAAGACTGGGTGGAAGACGATGCAGGGGACGATGAGGTCCTAGACCCCACATGGAATGAAGGTCGTGCCACTGACTTTCACAGTTCGGAGGAAGAGGCAGTGGTGAGACCGAGCCAACAGCGTAGCAAAAGAGGGAGCAGTGGGCAAAAGCAGAACACCCGCCGCCAAGAGACTCCGCCTGCTACTGACCGCCGCCATCTGGGACCGAGCACCCCAAAGGCAGCTTCAAGGAGTTCCCTGGCATGGCACTTCTTCAAACAATGTGCTGACGACAAGACCCGAGTGGTTTGCACGCTGTGCCATCAGAGCCTGAAGCGAGGCATTAACGTTCTGAACCTGAGCACAACCTGCATGACCAGGCACCTGCATGCAAAGCATGAACTGCAGTGGAGTAAACACCTTAAAACCAAGGAAGTCACTCAGGCTCCCCCTGCTACCTCTTCTGCTGCTGCCGCCTCGGCCTATTCTGCTGCTGCCGCCTCGGCCTCTTCCTCCGCCTCTGGAGGAACGTTGGCACCTGCCGCCCAGCAAACAGGGGATGTACCACCAACACCACCACCACCACCTCCGTCACCAAGCGTCTCAACCATGTCACACGCCAGCGTTCAGCTCTCCATCTCACAAACATTTGATAGAAAGCGTAAATTCCCACCTAGCCACCCTCGATCCCTGGCCCTGAATGCCAGCATTTCTAAACTACTGGCCTATGAAATGCTGTCATTTAGGCTGGTGGACACAGACAGCTTCAAACAGCTCATGTCGCTTGCTGTCCCACAGTATGTTGTTCCCAGCCGGCACTACTTCTCCAAGAGAGCCGTGCCTTCCCTGCACAACCAAGTATCCGATAAAATCAAGTGTGCACTGCGCAACGCCATCTGTGGCAAGGTCCACCTAACCACAGATACGTGGACCAGTAAGCACGGCCAGGGACGCTATATCTCCCTAACTGCACACTGGGTAAATGTAGTGGCAGCTGGGCCCCAGGCGGAGAGCTGTTTGGCGCACGTCCTTCCGCCGCCAAGGATCGCAGGGCAACATTCTTTGCCTCCTGTTGCCACCTCCTCCTTCTCGGCTTCCTCCTCCTCTTCTTCCACCTGCTCATCCAGTCAGCCACACACCTTCACCACCAACTTCAGCACAGCCCGGGGTAAACGTCAGCAGGCCATTCTGAAACTCATATGTTTGGGGGACAGGCCCCACACCGCACAGGAGTTGTGGCGGGGTATAGAACAACAGACCGACGAGTGGTTGCTGCCGGTGAGCCTCAAGCCCGGCCTGGTGGTGTGTGATAATGGGCGAAATCTCGTTGCAGCTCTGGGACTAGCCAATTTGACGCACATCCCTTGCTTGGCGCATGTGCTGAATTTGGTGGTGCAGAAGTTCATTCACAACTACCCCGACATGTCAGAGCTGCTGCATAAAGTGCGGGCCGTCTGTTCGCGCTTCCGGCGTTCACATCCTGCTGCTGCTCGCCTGTCTGCGCTACAGCGTAACTTCGGCCTTCCCGCTCACCGCCTCATATGCGACGTGCCCACCAGGTGGAACTCCACCTTGCACATGCTGGACAGACTGTGCGAGCAGCAGCAGGCCATAGTGGAGTTTCAGCTGCAGCACGCACGGGTCAGTCGCACTACAGAACAGCACCACTTCACCACCAATGACTGGGCCTCCATGCGAGACCTGTGTGCCCTGTTGCGCTGTTTCGAGTACTCCACCAACATGGCCAGTGGCGATGACACCGTTATCAGCGTTACAATACCACTTCTATGTCTCCTTGAGAAAACACTTAGGGCGATGATGGAAGAGGAGGTGGCCCAGGAGGAGGAGGAGGAGGAGGAGGAAGAGGGGTCATTTTTAGCACTTTCAGGCCAGTCTCTTCGAAGTGACTCAGAGGGAGGTTTTTGGCAACAGCAGAGGCCAGGTACAAATGTGGCCAGCCAGGGCCCACTACTGGAGGACGAGGAGGACGAGGATGAGGAGGAGGTGGAGGAGGATGAGGATGAAGCATGGTCACAGCGGGGTGGCACCCAACGCAGCTCGGGTCCATCACTGGTGCGTGGCTGGGGGGAAAGGCAGGACGATGACGATACGCCTCCCACAGAGGACAGCTTGTCCTTATCCCTGGGCAGCCTGGCACACATGAGCGACTACATGCTGCAGTGCCTGCGCAACGACAGCAGAGTTGCCCACATTTTAACCTGTGCGGACTACTGGGTTGCCACCCTGCTGGATCCACGCTACAAAGACAATGTGCCCACCTTACTTCCTGCACTGGAGCGTGATAGGAAGATGCGCGAGTACAAGCGCACGTTGGTAGACGCGCTACTGAGAGCATTCCCAAATGTCACAGGGGAACAAGTGGAAGCCCAAGGCCAAGGCAGAGGAGGAGCAAGAGGTCGCCAAGGCAGCTGTGTCACGGCCAGCTCCTCTGAGGGCAGGGTTAGCATGGCAGAGATGTGGAAAACTTTTGTCAACACGCCACAGCTAACTGCACCACCACCTGATACGCAACGTGTTAGCAGGAGGCAACATTTCACTAACATGGTGGAACAGTACGTGTGCACACCCCTCCACGTACTGACTGATGGTTCGGCCCCATTCAACTTCTGGGTCTCTAAATTGTCTACGTGGCCAGAGCTAGCCTTTTATGCCTTGGAGGTGCTGGCCTGCCCGGCAGCCAGCGTTTTGTCTGAACGTGTATTCAGCACGGCAGGGGGCGTCATTACAGACAAACGCAGCCGCCTGTCTACAGCCAATGTGGACAAGCTGACGTTCATAAAAATGAACCAGGCATGGATCCCACAGGACCTGTCCGTCCCTTGTCCAGATTAGACATTAACTACCTCCCCATAACCATATATTATTGGACTCCAGGGCACTTCCTCATTCAATCCTATTTTTATTTTCATTTTACCATTATATTGCGATGCTACCCAAAGTTGAATGAACCTCTCCTCTGCCTGTGTGCTAGGCCTAAATATATGCCAATGGACTGTTGCAGTGGTGGCTGACATGAAGCCTGATTCTCTGCTATGACATGCAGACTAATTCTCTGCTGACATGAAGCCAGATTGTCTGTTACGGGACCTCTCTCCTCTGCCTGGGTGCTGGGCCTAAATTTATGACAATGGACTGTTGCAGTGGTGGGTGACGTGAAGCCTCATTCTCTGCTATGACATGCAGACTGATTCTCTGCTGTCATGAAGCCAGATTGTCTGTTACGGGACCTCTCTGCTCTGCCTGTGTGCTAGGCCTAAATATATGCCAATGGACTGTTGCAGTGGTGGGTGACGTGAAGCCTCATTCTCTGCTATGACATGCAGACTAATTCTCTGCTGACATGAAGACAGATTCTCTGTTACGGGACCTCCCTCCTCTGCCTGGGTGCTGGGCCTAAATATATGCCAATGGACTGTTGCAGTGGTGGGTGACGTGAAGCCTCATTCTCTGCTATGACATGCAGACTAATTCTCTGCTGACATGAAGCCAGATTGTCTGTTACGGGACCTCTCTCCTCTGCCTGTGTGTGTGCTGGGCCTAAATATATGCCAATGGACTGTTGCAGTGGTGGCTGACGTGAAGCCTCATTCTCTGCTATGACATGCAGACTAATTCTCTGCTGACATGAAGACAGATTCTCTGTTACGGGACCTCTCTCCTCTGCCTGTGTGTGTGCTGGGCCTAAATATATGCCAATGGACTGTTGCAGTGGTGGCTGACGTGAAGCCTCATTCTCTGCTATGACATGCAGACTAATTCTCTGCTGACATGAAGCCAGATTCTCTGTTACGGGACCTCCCTCCTCTGCCTGGGTGCTGGGCCTAAATATATGCCAATGGACTGTTGCAGTGGTGGGTGACGTGAAGCCTGATTCTCTGCTATGACATGCAGACTAATTCTCTGCTGACATGAAGACAGATTCTCTGTTACGGGACCTCTCTCCTCTGCCTGTGTGTGTGCTGGGCCTAAATATATGCCAATGGACTGTTGCAGTGGTGGCTGACGTGAAGCCTCATTCTCTGCTATGACATGCAGACTAATTCTCTGCTGACATGAAGACAGATTCTCTGTTACGGGACCTCCCTCCTCTGCCTGGGTGCTGGGCCTAAATATATGCCAATGGACTGTTGCAGTGGTGGCTGACGTGAAGCCTCATTCTCTGCTATGACATGCAGACTGATTCTCTGCTGACATGAAGCCAGATCGTCTGTTACGGGACCTCTCTGCTCTGCCTGTGTGCTAGGCCTAAATATATGCCAATGGACTGTTGCAGTGGTGGGTGACGTGAAGCCTCATTCTCTGCTATGACATGCAGACTGATTCTCTGCTGTCATGAAGCCAGATTGTCTGTTACGGGACCTCTCTGCTCTGCCTGTGTGCTAGGCCTAAATATATGCCAATGGACTGTTGCAGTGGTGGGTGACGTGAAGCCTCATTCTCTGCTATGACATGCAGACTGATTCTCTGCTGTCATGAAGCCAGATTGTCTGTTACGGGACCTCTCTGCTCTGCCTGTGTGCTAGGCCTAAATATATGCCAATGGACTGTTGCAGTGGTGGGTGACGTGAAGCCTGATTCTCTGCTATGACATGCAGACTGATTCTCTGCTGACATGAAGCCAGATTGTCTGTTACGGGACCTCTCTCCTCTGCCTGTGTGCTAGGCCTAAATATATGCCAATGGACTGTTGCAGTGGTGGCTGACGTGAAGCCTCATTCTCTGCTATGACATGCAGACTAATTCTCTGCTGACATGAAGCCAGATTGTCTGTTACGGGACCTCTCTCCTCTGCCTGGGTGCTGGGCCTAAATTTATGACAATGGACTGTTGCAGTGGTGGCTGACGTGAAGCCTGATTCTCTGCTATGACATGCAGACTGATTCTCTGCTGACATGAAGCCAGATCCTCTGTTACGGGACCTCTCTCCTCTGCCTGTGTGTGTGCTGGGCCTAAATATATGCCAATGGACTGTTGCAGTGGTGGCTGACGTGAAGCCTCATTCTCTGCTATGACATGCAGACTGATTCTCTGCTGACATGAAGCCAGATTCTCTGTTACGGGACCTCTCTCCTCTGCCTGTGTGTGTGCTGGGCCTAAATATATGACAATGGACTGTTGCAGTGGTGGCTGACGTGAAGCCTCATTCTCTGCTATGACATGCAGACTGATTCTCTGCTGACATGAAGCCAGATTCTCTGTTACGGGACCTCTCTCCTCTGCCTGTGTGTGTGCTGGGCCTAAATATATGCCAATGGACTGTTGCAGTGGTGGCTGACGTGAAGCCTCATTCTCTGCTATGACATGCAGACTAATTCTCTGCTGACATGAAGACAGATTCTCTGTTACGGGACCTCTCTCCTCTGCCTGTGTGTGTGCTGGGCCTAAATATATGCCAATGGACTGTTGCAGTGGTGGCTGACGTGAAGCCTCATTCTCTGCTATGACATGCAGACTAATTCTCTGCTGACATGAAGACAGATTCTCTGTTACGGGACCTCTCTCCTCTGCCTGGGTGCCGGGGCCTAAATATCTGAGAATGGACTGTTCCAGTGGTGGGTGACGGGAAGCCAGATTCTCTGCTATGGAACCTCTCTCCAATTGATTTTGGTTAATTTTTATTTATTTAATTTTTAATTTAATTCATTTCCCTATCCACATTTGTTTGCAGGGGATTTACCTACATGTTGCTGCCTTTTGCAGCCCTCTAGCTCTTTCCTGGGCTGTTTTACAGCCTTTTTAGTGCCGAAAAGTTCGGGTCCCCATTGACTTCAATGGGGTTCGGGTTCGGGACGAAGTTCGGATCGGGTTCGGATCCCGAACCCGAACATTTCCGGGATGTTCGGCCGAACTTCTCGAACCCGAACATCCAGGTGTTCGCTCAACTCTACTGTTAAGGCTACTTTCACACTAGCGCTTGATCGGATCCGTTCTGAACGGATCCGATCATATTAATGCAGACGGAGGCTCCGTTCAGTACGGATCCGTCTGCATTAATAACTTAGAAAAATTTCTAAGTGCGAAAGTAGCCTGAGCGGATCCGTTCAGACTTTCAATGTAAAGTCAATGGGGGACGGATTCGCTTGAAGATTGAGCCATATGGTGTCATCTTCAAGCGGATCCGTTCCCATTGACTTACATTGTAAGTCTGGACGGGTCCGCCTGGCCGTGCGGGGGCGAGCGGAGCGGAGGCTGAACACCGCCAGACTGATGCAGTCTGAGCGGATCCGCATCCATTCAGACTGCATCAGGGCTGGACGGAAGTGTTCTGCTCCGCTCGTGAGCTCCTTCAAACGGAGCTCACGAGCGGACAGCAGAATGCTAGTGTGAAACTAGCCTAACCCCTGGTGGACAACCTCTGTTTCACCACCTCCCCTGATAAACCCTTTCCCTGCCAAGCCTTACCATACCCCTTAACCCCTGCTATGACCCTTAACCCTTCCTGATTCCCCTGAGTTACCCCTGCATCCCCTGGTTAACCCCTGATCCCCTGGTTACTACATTTGCAGGGAATTAACCCTTGCATTACTGTGTAGCTGTATTTGTGTCGGTGGCCTGCATACACCCCTGCAGTGCCACCGTTAACCCTTGTCGTATCTTAGGGATAGAATTAGGTGGGGTGGGTTGTTATATACTTGTATGTGTGAACTGTATAGTTAGTTTATGGGTGGAATTTGGGAACGTGTAGTGTAGTTTAGGCTGTGTATTTACTGTATATCGTGTGCGTCAGGTGTCAATAAATACTTGTTAGCGGTAGTGAGTTAGTAAGGCGCATGCAGCTAGTGTAGTGATTAGTGAAGAGCATAGCGAAAGTATTGTGTAATTATTATATAAAGGCATAAATAGGCAGAGTCATCAATAGACGGCTCCTCCTATTTATGAATATTAATTATCGATATTTACATAAATATTGATGATTAATATTCCCCCTTTACATTGGTGAGCCAGGCCCACTGCATGGATTTTGCGTTTATTTTTGGTCTTAAGGCTGAGGGTCGCTGGTACTGTGAATTAGCGGGCAGGAGAGACACGGTCAGCGGAGTGTCTGAGCGTCTAGGACCCGATAATTCGGACAGGAGAAGCGATACTTCCCTTAGAGTACCAGAAATAAAACTAAATCTTTTGCAGAGAATCTATAATCTATCTGTGTATTAATATTTTTGTATTTGCTTTACACGGTCACCGTCGCTGGGGTAAGAGAAGAAGGCCCGGAAAAAGATCCATCTTCGTTGGAGGTACATAGAAGTCCAGCTGGTCGGGAAGAAGCAATCCAGAAGAAAAGGACTTCTTTCAAGCAGCTGCAAGGGACGGAAAAGTACAGCACCAACAAGAAGATGGAGGCTCAGAAAAATGTCACTGCATCGCTCAAGTGATTGCAAAGGGAGAAGGGGACACGACGTCACTGAAGGAGATCCATCTTCGTGGGAGCAGCGTACAAGTCCGGCTGGTCGGGAAGAGGCGATCTGGGAAAATTGACTTCTTCCAAGCAGCTGCGAGGACGAAGAGGTACGGCCCCAAGGAGAAGATGGACGCTCATCAAACAGTGAGTATGGACTTCCCCACACTGCAACACTTGAGCAGACACAGCACATTTAACCCCATCCTCCCACTACATACACGTCAGCAGAAATGCTGTGGTCCAATTTGTTGGCACAGGCTTGTAGTTATGACAAACTTTGTGTGAACAAACAGATGGCCACTAAACGGCTTCAGATGCTAGCCAAACTCGTTCATACGTTTGAGGCTAGCATCTGTAAGCCAAAGGAAGTGGGGCTAGTGTCTCAGTCAATGGAGGCAATTTCTCCGGCCGTTCACTGCCAGTGCTGTGCCAGTAGTTCGGACCAGGTTTTGGCATTACGGGCACAGCTGGCGGAGAATGTGCAGTCTACTGTTGACCGAGATGCGCAGGTGGCTAGGATACAGTCACAGTTAGTAGAGCTGCAGAGGCAGATAATGACTGGCATGCAACAGGTCATCACCAAGTTGGTGCCGGCCCTTTCTTTTCCTATAAAGTCAGGGTCGGAATCTCCCAAAACTTTGCCCTATGCAGGGCAAAAAGGGGGGAGAGTAGTCTGTGACAGGCCAAATCACCAGACCAAGCCTGTCCAGACTAACAGAGATTTTTCCCTGACTTTGGGGAAAAGAAACATCGTGAAAAGTGCCTCCCTGAAGATGGAACAATTCAGGGAGCGCAGTTGCAGTGTGGACGGACCTAAGCCATGCCGGGCAAACATCAAATGTTTTGCGTGTGGTGGCTTGGGTCATATAGCGAAGCACTGCAAAACACACAGGGCAGAAAGCCTAATCGGGTGCTTCAGGTGTGGGAACAAAGGACACATTGCAAGGAATTGCCCTTGTGCAAGTAATTGCAATGTGCCCAGTGATGGGATTCAGGTAACAAATCGTGCAGCGGGGTCTAGTCAGCTTGGCCATAAAGGGGTTACCTCTTGGCAGCATCACCAGCTGCTGAGGGGTCAGAGTGGCCAAGCTAGGCTAGGCAACATTTGACACCCCTGTACTATTTGTTACACAGTTTGTTCCCTGTGTATGTCCATGTTGTGTGTTTTTGTTATCTGTATGTACGTTCTTCTTGGTATTGATGGTGGTCCTTGTCTATGAGTGTGTTCCACCATGCTGATTTATGTAGTGTTGTAAGTCCCGTCTGCTGTCTTTGTTTCATTCTGTGTCCCCTTGGAATGGAACAGTGTTATACTGTGGATCGAGAACGTATAGGTTCGCGAGCAGATAATATCACACAGGAAATCCTGCTGGTCGGGAGAAGGCATAAGGACCTTCTCCATGCAGCACACAAAGGATGATGTGATATTATTCTGGGCAACCAGGGTCTCAGATCGATACGGATAACACTGTTGTGCTCAAGGTTTTCGGTAGGGCTGTGTTGCGCTGGGGACTGGAGCGGACAGACAACATTGGTGTAATGATGTGCCGCGCACTTAATTCTAGTCCGAGCAGGTAGCACAGCTCTGATAGGGATTGGACGCAGAGTGTTTGGCAGCAGAGTGTGGACTGTGTTCTTGTGTTGTGGGGTCCTGGGGAACCAGGGCATGCCTATGCCATTGGTTCTGCGGGCCTCCACAAGATGGGATCACAGGGGGAAATCAGCCTGGGTACACATGAGTGGACAGGGATGCAGTGCCATCAATAACAAGATGGTGCTTTGTCCACAGAACTCCAGTTATCCTAACCTAGTAGGGTGGCCATCCTTATCTGTTGGTGCAGAGGGATGTGTAGCAGAGGACGCGCTCCTCTGAAGGTAGGGTGTTCAGACACCAGTGTTGGGATAATGAGGAGTCCTGTGAGATAAAGGGCAGCCCAATACCTTTCTCTACCCATGGGTCAAAGGTATTGGTGCTGGGAATTTTTACATTTTATCGCACTGTGAGGGGAGAAATTCCCCTGGCAGTGCCTGGTATTTTCTTCTGCCATAGGTGTGTTTTATATGGAGCGGAAGAAAAACCCAGGAGAGGCCATGGAAGAGGTCAGCTATTCCCCCTGACACTCTTGTGAGGCTCCAGAGGATCCCACTGGATTTTGGCAACCAAGCGACCTCTGCCTAGAGGTGTTCTAGAGATGGAAGACTGTGCCACAATCCAGCGGGAGCATTATTTAAGGCTCTGGAGGAAGACTTGGAGACGTTCGGGTGGAAGAGCATATTATCACTTGTTTCACCCAGTGAAACTTCTTCTGGTTCTGGTGATCGTCATCTACAGTAGACTGTGTATCGGAGGTTCAAGGGACTTATTGACCAAAATACACCAGAACCAGACAGAACTTTACCGAACTAACCGACGGAGGAGGCTCAGAACATAACGCAAACATTGTTCCTGTAGCCAAATATTGTATGGATACACTTTGTTTCCTATGAGGGTTCGGGACGTAGAACTTGTACTACACTGAAACCCCATAGCACATTGTATTTGTTAATTTGTTTGTCGGTTGATTGTGTACCCATGGACACTCTAGGTGCAAATGTGTGACAGCCTATATTTGACTGTACACATTTGTATCCTATAGTTGTTTCCCATTGACACGGGGGTCTACAACCTACCTGTGTCTTTGGAGGTAGAGAGGAATGCCAGGTTGCGTGAGTCTCTATGGGTACACACATAAGGGAATTTGGTGGTGTTGGGAGGGATGTGACATGTATTTTGTGTGAATGGGGATAAGGTTAGGTCACGATAGGGACAGACATCATTCATTTGCCACCTTGAACCCTGGAACGGTGAAGTTCTTAAGGGAAGGGCTGGATGAGTAGTGTGGCGGAGGTGTTCTCCGCAGTAGAATTTAGGTACTGTGACATTGCCGCTTAAGAGTCTGACCTTCCTTGTAAAGACCTATTAATCTGTCCACGGGAGAACCGCACCCATCAAGATGGAAACAGACGTTGGATAGAAGAAAGTTGGGACTGAGACTGTGAGGGTGAACCTGCTCCAGATGCCTTGGAGGCGGGCCATACCTGAAGATCGGCAGAATTACCGAGAGACTGTGGGGGTGTGGTCACTCCAAAGTGGGGGTGGCCGACACTGAAAGACTGTTAGAGAAAGGACAGTTAAAGACTGTGAGGGTGAACCCGCTCCAGATTCCCTGGAGGCGGGCCATACCTGAAGATCTGCAGAACTACCGAGAGACTGTGGGTGTGTGGTATCAAAGTTCCAGCGAGAAGAAGACTGTGTATCCTGTGGATGGAGAAGTAGGTTACGGTGAAGGGCAGGTCGGAGGAAGCTGGATTAGGTAAATCTAAGTACCTAAAGATCAGGGTGCACTACAGTTCTTCCTGAACTTCCACCTAGGATGGGGAATTAGGTGGGGTGGGTTGTTATATACTTGTATGTGTGAACTGTATAGTTAGTTTATGGGTGGAATTTGGGAACGTGTAGTGTAGTTTAGGCTGTGTATTTACTGTATATCGTGTGCGTCAGGTGTCAATAAATACCGTTATATTTGTACCCTTTGTGTAGCGTGTACTTGTCAGCGGTAGTGAGTTAGTAAGGCGCATGCAGCTAGTGTAGTGATTAGTGTAGAGCATAGCGAAAGTATTGTGTAATTATTATATAAACGCATAAATAGGCGGAGTCATCAATAGACGGCTCCTCCTATTTATGAATTTTAATTACCGATATTTACATAAATATTGGTGATTAATATTCCCCCTTTACAGAGTCCATCCGATCAACTTTTCTGCGTCGCACAAAGACACGGTGGTTGGAAGATCTCAAATTTGGACTCATCAGACCAAAGCACAGATTTCCACTGGTCTAATGTTCATTCCTTGTGTTCTTTAGCCCAAACAAGTCTCTTCTGCTTGTTTCCTGTCCTTAGCAGTGGTTTCCTAGCAGATATTCTACAATGAAGGCCTGATTCACACAGTCTCCTCTTAACAGTTGTTCTAGAGATGTGTCTGCTGCTAGAACTCTATGTGGCATTGACCTGGTGTCTAATCTGAGCTGCTGTTAACCTGCGATTTCTGAGGCTGGTGACTCGGATGAACTTACCCTTCGCAGCAGAGGTGACTCTTGGTCTTCCTTTCCTGTGGTGGTCCGCATGTGAGCCAGTTTCTTTGTAGCGCTTAATGGTTTTTGTGACTGCACTTGGGGACACTTTCAAAGTTTTCCCAATTCAGACTGACTGACCTTCAAGTATTGATGGCCACTCATTTTTCTTTACTTAGCTGCTTTTTTCTTGCCATAATACAAATTCTAACAGTCTATTCAGTAGGACTATCAGCTGTGTATCTACCTGACTTCTCCACAACGCAACTGATGGTCCCAACCCCATTTATAAGGCAAGAAATCCCACTTATTAAACCTGACAGGGCACACCTGTGAAGTGAAAAACATTTCACGTGACTACCTCTTGAAGCTCATCAAGAGAATGCCAAGAGTGTGCAAAGAAGTAATTAAAGCAAAAGGTGGCTACTTTGAAGAACCTAGAATATTACTAATTTTTAGTTGTTTCACACTTTTTTGTTATGTATATAATTCCACATGTGTTAATTCATAGTGTTGATGCCTTCAGTGTGAATCTACAATTTTCATAATCATGAAAATAAAGAAAACTCTTTGAATGAGAAGGTGTGTCAAAACTTTTGGTCTGTACTGTATGTGCTATGTGGTTTCCCCCTCTCCATAGCTTTTTGACCTTCTCAATAGCTGTAAACCTTAGGCCAGTCGGGTCGTAGTTGTACTTTAACTTGAAGTGTTTTAATAGTGAATGCGTATCTAAACCCTTCTTAATGTTTGTAATGTGTCCCGCTACCCTCTTTTTAAGGGTTCTTTTTGTTCTCCCTATATACTGTTTTCTGCAACTGCATTCCAGCAAGTATATAACGTCCGTGGAATCACAAGTCAAACATTCTTGTATCACCAAACTAAAGGAATTCACTGTTGATTCCACCTTCATAGTTTTCTTGGGGAAAGTCGCAATTCTGCAATTCGCACATCTACCACATCTAAAAAAGCCATTGACCGCCAGCCAATTATCTTTGTTATGACCATCCTTCTTTCTTTTAACCGTCGGGGCTACTTTTCCAGCTAAGTTACCTGCTTTTGTGTAGGAAATTTTAGGTACTTCACTTAATAGGGGACCTATCAGTTTATCATTCAATAGGTGTCCCCAATGTCTCTGTATACTTATTTCCATTGTTCTATATTGGGAATTGAATGGAAGGACAATTCTCAGTGTTTTCTTCACCTTCTCTAGAGACCTGTCTATTATCTGAACTGGGTAGTCCCTTTCTAGTAATTGCTGTTTCAAACCAGTGGCTTCATCCTCAAATCTGCTATCTTCAGTAAAGTTCTGTTTCAACCTCCGAAACTGACTGGTGGGGACATTAATCAGCCATCATGGAAGATGACAGCTTGCAAACCTGATAAAACTGTTTTTAGCCACTGGTTTGAAATACGTATTACAGTGTAGTTGGTCCCCCTTGACACTTATCTCTAAATAAAGGAACTCTACCCTTTCTCTGCTGATACTTGGACTGAATACCAGATTCTTCTCATTACTATTAATGTTCCTTAAGAACAAATCCAGGGATTCAGGTGTATCTTGCCATATGAACAGAATATCATCGATATAGCGCCGCCACAGCCCCAGACCTGCCCCCAGCCTTGGCATGATGATCTCCACTTCCCACTGGGCCAAAAATAGATTGGCATAGCTGGAGGTGAACCTGGTACCCATGACGGTTCCAGTCCGCTGTACATAGAACTCCTGTTCAAAAGCAAAATAGTTGTGAGCGAGAATATACTTTACTCCACCTAGTATGAACTCCAACTGCTCAATAGGCAGATTGGTATCTCCCGATAATTGTTCATAGCGCTTGTACACCCTGAGTGTGGTCAATCACTGTATATAGGGACCCAAAATCCAGCGCCCCCAAGATCCACTCGTCTTCTCATTTGATTGTTTCTAGGGTTTTTATAATGTCCATAGTGTCTTGAATGTATGATGGCATTCGTTTCACATAGGGCTGCAGCCATTGATCTATATATTTAGACAACGAAGAAAGAAAGAAGAAGCTCAGAGTACCAAAAAAATAAATAAATTAATTAATAATAAACAAGTAATGTATAAATAGTATATCAATGTTTTATTAGGATAGTATCAAAACATGATTAAAAATACATATAGATGATGCCATGAACAGGGTGGAGGGAGCAGAGAAAAGGAGAAAACAGGTGCCACCCTGGGAGAACACACAGGTCACAAAATACTTAATACAAAAGAATAAAGGAGCCAGATGAGAAGTCTCAACAAGCCATCCTGGGTTGTGTGTCCACACAAGGTCCATCTTAGGTAAGCTCTAGTTCATAATCTTCCTCCCACGACCTGGTGTCGCCGTTGTTGAGACTTCTCATCTGGCTCCTTTATTCTTTTGCTGGCCATACACTTTTTTATCATCCTTCTGTTCAGCATTACATGCATCATAGCCGTGGTTGGTTTTCTTTATTGACCTTCTCTTACCTTACATCACCCTACCATTTCCCGTTATATTTGGCCTATGGGCCGGTCACTGTACCTAACATTTCCCATTTGTATTATGTATTTTGTGACCTGTGTGTTCTCCCAGGGTGGCGCTTGTTTTCTCCTTTTCCCTGCTCCCTCCACCCTGTTCATGGCATCATCTATATGTATTTTTAATCATGTTTTGATACTATCCTAATAAAACATTTATATACTATTTATACATATTTTTTTTTTGGTACTCTGAGCTTCTTTCTTTCTTCGTTATTGCACTCGGAGCTTGTACCGAGTTATCTCTTCACGGGTGCCCCACTGCGTTTACATTGGGTAGGCACTGTCCTCCATCCGTTCTGGGACACCCGGGGTCTCTTTTCTCCTTTTCTGACTATATATTTAGACAGGTTGCAAGATATAGACTCAATCCCCGACACTACCGGACTCCCTGGGGGCGACTTCATATCTTTGTGGATCTTGGGGATGCAATAGAACATCGGGATCCTTTTTTCGTAATCCAAAATAAAACTAGCCTCTTGATTAGAAAGGAACCCTATCTCTAGTCCTTTGTTGCAATACTCCCTTAGGGTCTTGTAGTATGCATCCGTCGGATCCCCTTTAAATTTTTGGTACGTCTATTCCTCTCTCAATAATCTATAGCACTCATTAACATAAGCTTCCGTATTCAATATCACTACCGCCCCTCCCTTATCTGCTGGCCTAATAGTGATCTCTTTAGTATCTTGCAATGTTTTGATTGCCTTTATTTCTTCTTTATTTAGATTTGTGTTCAATCTCCAGCTTTTTGTTTTTCTGAGATCTCGCTCCACATTGTTTTTGAAAGTGGCCATCTCGTTGCTAATTTCCTGTCTAGGAAATTTTCTGGATTTAGCTTTCAAGTTAGTATGTGAATATTTGTTTATATTCACTCCCAAATCCATCTCTCTATTAATGGGGTTCTTTAGGTAGTAGTTTTTAAGACATAAACGTCTGCTAAATTTTTTTCCACCCCAATATATGCAGCAAATTTATCCAGAGGATTAGTCGGGGCAAATTTTAAACTTTTATTTGGTAATTGGACCTGCATATCGGTGAGTTCGATGTCACTGATGTTGACTATGTTGGACGTCGATTGTGTGGATTTGTGTAATTTCTTCTTATCAGAGTGTCGTCCTCTACGTACCTTTAGTTGTATTCCTGCCTTTGTGTTCTGGTATGTGCCGGTGTGTGATAGTGTTCTGGCTTCTGGTGCTGTCTGTGATCTTGTCTCTGTGTCTGGTGATTCCCTCTGTTGTGAATATGTTCCATCGGACGTTCCCTCAAATTGTAATCGTGTGTGTATCCCTGTGTCCTGTGATTGTATTTCCTTATATTCTGTCGTGGTGGGGTAGGAGTGCGTGCCCTTGTTCGTGTTTTGTGATGGGGTGGGGTATAATGTAAAAAATGCGGTGTCGCCAGTGTTTCAAATCTTTTGGAAATTTTAATATTCTCCAATTCTAAATTGGAGGCTTGTGTGTTTGTGCTGTCGACGTCCCTCGACAGCATTTTCTCTCCATATGATTGAGTTTTCTAGATGTTTTAGAGATTATCTCTCTCTAAGGAGTCGAGATTTCTACAGATCTGATCATGCCATTTGCGGGTAGTGTCAGTATCTGGAAAAGCCTCCATCTCTTTTTTAAGGATATCTATCTGTCCTGTCATCCCTTCTGTCATTTGTATTCTTCTTTTGATGATCATTTGTATCAGGATTCCTGACTGTGTCTTAAGGAAGGTGTCCCATTCTTTCCCAAATCTGTCATTCACCAAGTCCATAGCTGGTGCTTTGGTGAGTGTCAGACCCTTAGGAATAAGACCCCTTTCTACATACTGCGTAAGTGACCTAATTTCCCACTTATTCCGCAATTGACGTTGCAACATTTTATCCAATTCCTTAAAAACATCATCCGTAGACCTTCCCAACCCTGTCAATGTTTCCCCTTCCACATTGAAGTTAAATGAGTCAATCTTCTTATATTTGTTATTCAAGTGTTCCCAGATGTCCATATCGAGGAGAGGAGAGCTCAACTGTATAGTGTGATACAAAATACAAAGGGGGGGCTTAAATGCTGAAATGGAGGTCTTTGGGTTCCTGTGAGGTCTTATGGGGGGTTGCCTTGTGGGGACATCGTAGTCTGGTCGTTTATCGACACTCCGATCTCCCCTCCCTGTCAGACAGTTTCCACTGTACGGCATTCACCGCATACATTCATCCATCATACCCGGGGACCCGGGGTCTCCATATCGTGTGGGCACCAGAGACATCAAATCAGTTGACCTGGGGGTCTAGCCATGTTAAGGGATAAGTACCGGCACAAATCGCACAGAAAACGCATATGCGTTTTTGATGCGTTTTTTGTGCGTTTTCCTGATTGGGGACAGCATGACCTTGCAGTTTTCTCCACATCCTATGTTTTATGAACGTAATCACTGTTGCACGTATTTTATGTCATTATGATTTTAATATGTGGGATTATTTATGGTGTTAAAGATTTAGGTAGAATAACATTGGGACTCTATATATAGGATGACCATGTAAAAGAGGAATCAATAAGAGCCTATCCCACTCCAGAAATTAGGGAATCTACTCCAGAAATTAGGGAATACACAATAGTGTGAAGCACCATGGGAATAGGGGTCCCATTTATAAGTGGTGAGGACACGCTGACTCAGTTGGCCACTGAGGAAGGGGTACAGCACCTCGAAATGCGTCTGGCGTACAGAGTGAGCGTTATATGCACATCTGTGACAAAGAAAAAGGAATAAAACATCTCCCAGGTCACAAGCAACAAGCAGAAAGACTAAAGGGAATTATCTGGATCCTGTGCCGGAGGAAGCAGTCACCAACCAGTGACGTCAATACAGCTTCCAGTCGGTCTCCTAAGAAACCAGGTCACGTGGGACGCCACGCTGAGGTCGAGCACACCACGTGGGACGCCGCTGGTGTGCGGCCGCCTGGAATCAACACTGCATTCAGGCAGTGAAGACGGGTAAGACCCGACTCCTGTGGAGTCTACATTAACATACTAGGAGACTTGTCTGCTGTGCAATCAAAGGTGGAGCAGTGCTATACAATTGAGCTGTGCTCCCTGACAGCTGCGATTGTTACAAACATACGAGATCTACTGTGGCATACTGCATTAGCCCTAGTAGTATATTACTGATGTATATGATCTAAGAACTTTATTCCAAGTACTATACCATTGATGTGGATGGACTAATGGCTTTGTGAATTAACGTGGCAAGTGCCAGTATTGAAGGTCTAGCCATGATCATTTTGGGATAGGAGTATCTGTATATGGGACTTGCGCATTACACAGAATTGTGCGGCTTTTATCGAGTTGTAGAAATCACCTTGGCAAAGGTGTTTTGATATATGGGATTCCTTTCTCACAGTATTAGAGGGCATCTATGTCATTTGAGCCCTTTGTATGTTTTATAGATTTTAGTGGTTGTGTTTTAGTATTTATAAAGTGTGCATCATTTTCATCAAGTGTATCCCTTTTGAGTGTGCCCCTTCTTTTCTGTTTGGCATTAATATTTAATGTGCCTGGTTCACCAGCAGATGGCAGCACTACTGGCAGAGCTGATTTACCTAGAATAGAATCCTCCTTCCATTCTAGCCCCTCTCTAGAGAGGGAGAAGTTAGTGGTGAGTGAGTCAAGAGGATCCCGTCCTTGTGGATGGAGCATGCCCTTGCCCCTGCTGGGCCAGCCTGCAAAGAGTCAGTCTAGCCTTCCCCTCCTTGGGGACAGGTTGTGCAGAGTCTAGCTTACCCCATGTAAGGGGATGGCTGTGCTCCACTTAGCAGAGCACTGTCTGCTCTTCTGGGCATAGAGGTCCAAGCTACAAGCTTAAGAAGCCAGGAGGAAAGTTCCCTGGACAAGCTAAGGATAAAGATAGAGTCAGAAAAATATACAAGTTGCAGCAGAAAGGAAAAGTTCCTATTTAAGTCAGCCAACATAGCAGGGCCGAAAAGTTCAGATGTAGCAGGCTGAGAGTGTCTGCATGCCAGAACTTCATGCCAAAGCCTGCTGGTAACCAAGATGAAGTTGGAAGATTGATCCCTGCTGAAAGTTTATGCCAAGTAAAGCTGTTAACTACTTCAATACAAGTCTGGACTCAATTCCTTTCTTCATCCACTTCATCCACAACCCTATTTGCACTGCTTCAGACTACAACGCTTGGGGTTCTGGATATCCAGGTAGGAGCACTGTGACAAACGCCACACCGAAGGGACACTTTAGGCAACCCTTACACCACTCTGGCAATCCTACACCTGGGTCCACCACCACCTTCTACATAGTGGGATCTAATCCCTCATTGCTGAAATGCAATGTGTCACGATAAATACTCTAAAAACTCTTATAACACCTGTAGAAGAGACCCCAGGTCACTAGTAGGCCCATTGAATCAATTGGCGTCACAAACAGGATTCATGCAATGTTAAAACTCTGTGTTATTAAGAACAGGATTCGGTCAGTACCAATCGGTGTACCTACAAACGTTATTAGCCTATTGGAATTGCAAGCTACTTGAGATACCTTGGCGCAGTGCTCGGGCTCAGATATGTCCTTCATATAAGGATATATTGGCTAAATTCTCAATTTTAACACCAGTTTGAGGGTTTAGTTAGATTTGTTTGTTTCAATCCACAGTAGTGCACCTTCCTTTTTTAATGTTTATTTCATATAGCTATTTACATCCATACATTTTTCTATCTTGTGTAAGATGTCTTTTTGTGGTACTTGTGGTCCACTGCAGGCATCCTCCACTGTATGCATTTTTGCTGGGGATCGCCATTAGCAACGTGCCGCAAGTGCAGGATCTGCTCCCCTAGGTATACAGTCAGGTCCATAAATATTGGGACAGCGACACAATTCTAACATTTTTGGCTCTATACACCACCACAATGGATTTGAAATTAAACAAACACAATGTGCTTTAACTGCAGACTGTCAGCATTATTTGAGGGTATTTACATCCAAATTAGGTAAACTGTGAAGGAATTACAACAGTTTACATATGTCCCTCCCACTTGTTAAGGGACCAAAAGTAATGGGACAATTGACTTCTCAGCTGCCCCATGGCCAGGTGTGTGTGTTATTCCCTCATCATCCCAATTACAGTGAGCAGATAAAAGGACCAGAGTTCATTTCAAGTGGGCTATTTGCATTTGGAGTCTGTTGCTGTCAACTCTCAAGATGAGATCCAAAGAGATGTCACTATCAGTGAAGTAAGTCATCATTAGGCTGAAAAAACAAAACAAACCCATCAGAGAGATAGCAAAAACATTAGGCGTGGCCAAAACAACTGTTTGGAACATTTTTTAAAAGAAGGAACACACCGGTGAGCTCAGTAACACCAAAAGACCCAGCAGACCATGGAGAAAAACTGTGGTGGATGACCGAAGAATTCCTTCCCTGGTGAAGAAAACACCCTTCACAACAGTTGGCCAGATCAAGAATACTCTCCAGGAGGTAGGTGTATGTGTGTCAAAGTCAACAATCAAGAGAAGACTTCACCAGAGTGAATACAGAGGGTTCACCACAAGATATAAATCATTGGTGAGCCTTTATAAACAGGAAGGCCAGATTAGAGTTTGCCAAACAACACTAAAAAAGCCTTCACAGTTCTGGAACAACATCCTATGGACAGATGAGACCAAGATCAACTTGTACCAGAGTGATAGGAAGAGAAGAGTATGGAGAAGGAAAGGAACTGCTCATGATCCTAAGCTTATTACCTCATCAGTGAAGCATGGTGGAGGTAGTGTCATGGCGTGGGCATGTATGGCTGCCAATGGAACTGGTGCTCTTGTATTTATTGATGATGTGACTGCTGAAAAAAGCAGCAGGATGAATTCTGAAGTGTTTCGGGCAATATTTGTCACAAGGGTGTCAAGAACCACGCCTGACTCTGTTATACCCGGGGTCAGGAAGTCGCAGCGGTTGGCTGCGCGCTCTATGTAGTAAGATAGGGCTGTTTCCTTATGGTAGCTTTCTGGGTTTCCTTTGCAACCCTTTTTAGCTCACTCAGGGATCCGTAGCTCTTTCTCCTCAGCTGTTCCTTGTCCAGCACTCCCAACCTCCTTATATTCCCCTCTCACACTTCTCTGGTTGCCAGATATAGAGCTTCCTGCCTGGTCTTCTATACTGACCCACTGGAGCTGTGTTGCTACGTTCTCTGGTTGTTGGTCCCGAATGTTTCCCTCCGGATCCCTGTTGGACCTTTGTGGTCTGCTGTGGTCGCCCACCTGGGTTTATGTGTTTGTCTGTATTGTCTGTCCTCTCCCTGGTGTTTTTCCTCTTAGTGTCAGTGGTGCGGACTAGCGATCCCACCGGCCCGTTCACTATCTAGGGCTCATTTTGGGGAAAGCCAAGGTTTAGGCATGTGATCGCCGCACGGGTGAGGAACCAGTCTAGGGACGTCAGGGCAGTCAGGTGCCAGCCACAAGGTGAGTCAGGGGTCACCCTCCCTGTGCGTGACGCCGGTCATTACATTATATCTGGCCCTTTTTTTGTGTAGCTAAAACCTACCTACTTAGAATCCAGTATGGATCCAATTGCTGCTCTGTCCAAGCAATTTCATGGCCTGTCTTTGGAGGTGGCAGGATTGAAGGCGTCGGTCCTCCAGCAACAGCAGCAATTACAACTGACCGCAAGCCCAGCGGTTGCTACTGGTAACCAGGTTGTTGCTGAACCCAAGGTTCCTCTCCCTGACAGATTTTCTGGGGGAAGGGACAAGTTTTTGACATTCCGTGAGGCCTGTAAATTATATTTTAAACTTCGCCCTTACTCCTCTGGTAATGAAGAACAGCGGGTGGGGGTTGTTATTTCCCTGCTGCAGGGGGACCCGCAGTCCTGGGCGTTCTCTATACCCACTGATTCCCAGGCTCTTCGGTCAGTGGATGAGTTTTTTGGGGCCTTGGGTCTCATATATGACGACCCTGACCGAGTCGCACTGGCTGAATCAAGATTGCGGAGACTCCTACAGGGAGAGCGGCCGGTAGAGGAGTATTGCTCTGACTTCCGTAGGTGGGCTACTGATACCCAATGGAACGACCCGGCTCTCATGAGTCAGTTCTGCTCTGGGTTATCCGAAAGGGTTAAGGATGCGCTTGCATTATATGAGACCCCCTCTTCCCTTGATGCGGTTATGTCCCTTTCTATCCGAATAGATAGACGCCTTAGGGACAGGTTGAAAAAAACAGAGCAATTGGTAACCCCTCCCAAGCAGCAGTTAGTCTGTACGGACTTAGACGAGCCTATGCAGCTAGGAGGAACCACTTGTCAGGTCCGTCCTCCTGAGGTTCGCCGTAGGCGTGGGGTTTGTTTTTTTTGTGGGGAGAGGGGTCATTTCCTTAATGTCTGTCCTTCTTTCCTCAGAAACAAAAGACCGTCGGAAAACTACTAACCCCAGGCTGTGTGGAGGATGTCAGCCGGGGGGTATATGTTTCCTCCATACGTACATCGCAATTTGTGTTGCCAGCGGTTATTGTTTTTGGTGTTAAGACGGAGACTATTTCTTTCTTTCTAGACAGTGGAGCAGGGGTAAATTTGATAGATGCCCATTTTGCCCGCACTATGGGTTTGTCTCTCTGTACGCTACAGAGACCTATTCCCATATTCGCTATTGATTCTGCTCCTCTGTCTCAGAGAAACCTCACCCACATTGTTCATAATTTACACCTTCGGGTAGGGGACCACCATAACGAGATGCTTTCATGTTATGTTCTGGAGGGGCTTCCCACTCCAGTAGTGCTGGGCCTTCCCTGGTTGGTAGCGCACAATCCAGTGGTGGATTGGCAGGCCAGGGAGATATCGGAGTGGAGTGAGCATTGCAGAGAAAATTGCTTAAATAGCAACTGCTTAGTCGCCTCCATAACTACCCTACCTACATTTATTTCGGATTTTGAGGACTTTTTTTCTGAAAAGGGTGGTCAGAAGTTACCACCTCACCGTCCTTATGATTGCCCGGTTAACCTTATTCCCGGCGCAAAATTACCCAAGACCAGGTTATATAATCTTTCGGGTCCAGAGAGACAAGCCATGAAAGATTATATCTCCGAGAGCTTGGCTAAGGGACACATGAGACCCTCTTCTTCACCCATGGCTTCAGGGTTTTTCTTCGTTAAAAAGAAAGATGGGGGTCTGCGTCCTTGCCTAGATTTTCGCGAATTAAATCGGATAACCATCCGAGACCCATACCCTCTTCCTCTCATTCCTGACCTGTTTAACCAGATTGCGGGTGCTAGGTGGTTCTCCAAACTTGATCTTAGGGGGGCCTACAATCTGATTAGTATCAAGGAGGGGGATGAGTGGAAGACAGCCCCCTGAGGGGCATTATGAAAATCTAGTTATGCCTTTCGGTATGACCAATGCTCCTGCTGTCTTTCAACATTTCGTTAATGAAATTTTTAGTCATCTAATCGGCAGTTTTGTGGTAATATACCTAGATAATATTTTAATTTATTCGTCTGATCTGAGAACACATGAGGTGCATGTCAGACAAGTACTGCAGGTCCTACGGACGAATAAATTATATGCTAAAATTGAAAAATGTGTCTTCGCCGTTCAGGAGATACAATTCCTAGGTTATTTTTTATCTGCTTCAGGTTTCCGTATGGATCCTAGGAAGGTCCAGGCAATTTTAGATTGGGATCTTCCTGAGAACCTCAAAGCACTGCAACGGTTCTTGGGCTTCGCGAATTTCTATAGGAAATTCATTAAAAATTATTCAGTTATTGTAAAACCCCTTACTGACATGACTAGGAAGGGGACTGATTTTTCTAAATGGTCTGACGCCGCTAAAGTTGCTTTTTCCTCTCTAACGCTGGGTTCAGACCTGAGCGTTCTGAAACGAGCGCTCTGTATGCGCGATTGTACGGGCGTTTACAATCGCGCATACAGAGACTGGCGTTCACACATTGTCGCTCGTTCCCGAATTTCTATGTGCGGGAACGCGCGACAAACGCCCAAAAAAAAGCTCAAGCACTTGTTTGAGCGTCGGGCGTTTTACAGCGCGATCGTACGCGCTGTAAAACGCCCAGGTGAGAACCATTCCCATAGGGAATCATTGGTTCTTGCCTGTTGTGCGTTTTACAGCGCGTAGGAACGCGCTGTAAAACGCTCAGGTGTGAACCCAGCCTAAAAGAGAGGTTTACCTCGGCACCTGTACTAGTCCAACCTGATGTCTCTCAGCCTTTTATTGTTGAAGTCGATGCGTCAGAGGTGGGAGTGGGGGCAGTGCTGTCTCAGGGTCCGTCTCCTGGCAAATGGCGTCCTTGTGCTTTCTTTTCTAAAAAACTATCTGCAGCAGAAAAGAACTACGATATTGGCAATAGGGAACTATTAGCTATTAAACTAGCGTTTGAAGAATGGCGTCACTTTTTAGAGGGGGCAGTCCACCCCGTCACTGTGATTACGGACCACAAAAATATTCTGTACCTCGAATCAGCTAAGCGTCTCACTTCTAGACAAGCTAGGTGGTCGCTATTTTTTACCAGGTTTAACTTTGTTATTACCTATCGTCCTGGGGCAAAAAATACCAAGGTTCTCGTTGTTTCCCTGGAGGGGGTAATGTGAGTGATCCGGTACCCATTCTTCAAAGAGGAGTGGTTGTTTCTGCGGTACACTCTGCTCTGGAGGGGAAGGTGTTAGAGGACCAGGGGGACGCCCCGGTCTTTTGCCCCTCAAAGAAATTGTTTGTACCGTTGAACCTGCGTTTCGAATTATTAAAGGAACATCATAATTTGTGCGCGCGCAAAAGTTTTGCATACATGTCCTGCAGGGTCTCTATTACCACTCGTCATTCCCAATAGACCATGGACACACCTGTCAATGGATTTTATCACTGACTTACCTTTGTCTGCGGGTAAAACAGTTATTTTGGTAGTAGTGGACAGGTTTAGCAAAATGGTACACTTCATTGCGTTATCCGCACTACCTAATGCTAAGACTCTTGCTCAGGTATTCATCAGTGAAATCGTGAAGCTTCACGGGGTCCCTTCCGATGTTGTTTCAGATCGGGGTACCCAGTTTATTTCTAAATTTTGGAAAGCTTTTTGTTCCCGTTTGGGGGTACACTTGTCGTTTTCTTCAGCTTTCCATCCTCAGTCGAATGGACAGACTGAGCGTACCAACCAAAACCTTGAGACATATCTAAGATGTTTTGTGTCTGAAAACCAAGAGTTGTGGTCATCATATTTACGGTTAGCTGAGTTTGCCATAAATAATCGTCGTCAGGAATCCACTGGCAAGTCACCATTTCTTGGTGCATATGGTTTTCATCCCCAATTCTGTACTTTCAAAGAGGGGGGGTCTTCTGGGGTTCCCGAAGAGGAACGGTTTTCGTAATCTCTTTCATTGGTATGGCAGAAGGTGCAAGCTAGCTTGAAAAATATGGGAGGTAAATACAAATGCATGGCTGATAAGAGACGGTCGCCAGGTCCGGACCTAGGAGTGAATGACTATGTGTGGTTATCTACTAGGAATATTAAATTAAAGGTTCCCTTTTGGAAACTGGGTCCTAGGTTCATTGGCCCTTACAAAATTGTAGCCATCATCAACCCCGTGGCTTTTCGCCTGGAGCTACCTCAGACTTTTAAAATCCATAGCGTCTTTCATAAGTCGTTACTCAAAAAATATGTTCCACCTCTAGAACCGTCACCGCTGCCACCCCCTCCTGTTGTTGTGGATGGTAATCTAGAGTTTCAGATATCCAAAATTGTTAATTCTCGTCGGGTCCGCCGCTCTCTTCAATATCTGGTGCATTGGAGAGGTTACGGTCCCAAGGAAAGAATGTGGGTTCCTGCGTCTGAGGTGAATGCCGACAGGCTAGTTCGGGCTTTTCATGCCTCTCATCCTGAGAGACCTGGTCCTGAGTGTCCGGAGGCCCCTCGTAGAGAGGGGGGTACTGTCACGAGGGTGTCAAGAACCACGCCTGACTCCGTTATACCCGGGGGCAGGAAGTCGCTGCGGTTGGCTGCGCGCTCTATGTAGTAAGATAGGGCTGTTTCCTTATGGTAGCTTTCTGGGTTTGCTTTTTGGCTCACTCAGGGATCCGTAGCTCTTTCTCCTCAGCTGTTCCTTGTCCAGCACTCCCAACCTCCTTATATTCCCCTCTCACACTTCTCTGGTTGCCAGATATAGACCTTCCTGCCTGGACTTCTATACTGACCCACTGGAGCTGTGTTGCTGCGTTCTCTGGTTGTTAGTCCAGAACGTTTCCCTCCGGATCCCTGTTGGACCTTTGTGGTCTGCTGTGGTCGCCCACCTGGGTTTATGTGTTTGTCTGTATTGTCTGCCCTCTCCCTGGTGTTTTCCTCTTAGTGTCAGTGGTGCGGACTAGCGATCCCACCGGCCCGTTCACTATCTAGGGCTCATTTTAGGGAATGCCAGGGTTTAGGCACGTGATCGCCGCACGGGTGAGGAACCCGTCTAGGGACGTCAAGGCAGTCAGGTGCCACCTTTCCCTCTCCCTTGGGCAGGGTTTTTCCTCCCTGTGCATGACGCCGGTCATTACAATATTATCTGCTCATATTCAGCCAAAAGCTTCAGAATTCATTGGACAGCGCTTCACAGAGCAGATGGACAATGACCGAAAGCATACTGCAAAAGCAACCAAAGAGTTTTTTAAGGGAAAGAAGTGGAATGTTATGCAATGGCCAAGTCAATCACCTGACCTGAATCCGATTGAGTATGCATTTCACTTGCTAAAGACAAAACTGAAGGGAAAATGCCCCAAGAACAAGCAGGAACTGAAGATGGTTGCAGTAGAGGCCTGGCACAGCCTCACCAGGGATGAAACCCATCGTCTGGTGATGTCTATGCATTCCAGACTTCAGGCTGTAATTGACTGCAAAGGATTTTCAACCAAGTATTAAAAAATGAAAGTTTGATTTATGATTATTATTTTGTCCCATAACTTTTGGTCCCTTAACAAGTGGGAGGCACATATTCAAACTGTTGTAATTCCTACACCGTCCACCTAATCTGGATGTAAATACCCTCAAATTAAAGCTAGCAGTCTGCAGTTAAAGCACATCCATTGTGGTGGTGTATAGAGCCAAAAATGTTAGAATTGTGTCGATGTCCCAATATTTATGGACCTGACTGTAGATGCACAACTGCATATGGGGTTAAGCACTTCCTGCCTTTTGAAACCATGCCATTTTTTGTAGTTTGTATATATAGTACAGACCAAAAGTTTGGACACACCTTCTCATTCAAAGAGTTTTCTTTATTTTCATGACTATGAAAATTGTAGATTCACACTGAAGGCATCAAAACTATGAATTAACACATGTGGAATTATATTGTAAAGGGGGAATATTAATCACCAATATTATGCGAATATCGATAATTAATATTCCTAAATAGGAGGAGCCGTCTAGTGATGACTCCGCCTATTTATGCCTTTATATAATAATTACACAATACTTTCGCTATACTTTACACTAATCACTACGCTAACTGCATGCGCCTTACTGAACTAACTATCGCCAATAACTACACGTTACACAAATAGTTACAAGTAACACAGTATTTATTACTTACAATACACTACACACGCAATACACTGACAATACACAGCACTACACATATACAATCCTAAACTACAGTGCACGTTCCCAAATTTCACCCATAAACTAACTATACAGTTCACAAATGCAAGTAATAACAACAACCCACCTATCTAGTTCTATACTATCCCTATGGGGTACGCCGAGGGTTAACGGTGGTCTTACAGGGGTGTAAGCCGACCACAAACACAAAGGGTTAACAATGGGGATAATATCAGAGCTGTACAGTAATGCAGGGGTTAAATACCCTGCAAGTGTACAGTGAGGGGTGGTGTGTGGCAGGGTTTAACCACCTCCGGACCGCCTAACGCACAGATGCGTCCGGAAGGTGGTTGATTTACTCCTCCTGGACGCATCTGTGCGTCATCTCGCGATAGCCGAAATTTCCTGTGAACGCGCGCACACAGGCGCGCGCGCTCACAGGAACGGAAGGCAAGCGAGTGGCTCTGCAACCTGCCAGCGGCGATCGCTAGCTGGCAGGCTGGAGATGTGATTTTTTTAACCCCCTAACAGGTATATTAGACGCTGTTTTGTTAACAGCGTCTAATATACCTGCTACCTGGTCCTCTGGTGGTCCCTTTTGTTTGGATCGACCACCAGAGGACACAGGCAGCTCAGTAAAGTAGCACCAAACACCACTACACTACACCCCCCCCCTGTCACTTATTAACCCTTTATGAACCACTGATCACCCCTGATCAACCCATATAGACTCCCTGATCACCCCCTTGTCATTGATCACCCCCCTGTAAGGCTCCATTCAGACGTCCGTATGCGTTTTGCGGATCCGATCCATGTATCCGTGGATCCGTAAAAATCATACGGAAGTCTGAATGGAGCCTTACAGGGGGGTGATCAATGACGAGGGTGATCAGGGAGTCTATAGGGGGTGATCAGGGGTGATCAGTGGTTGGGACCATCAGTTGCGTTGTGGAGAAGTCAGGTGGATACACAGCTGATAGTCCTACTGAATAGACTGTTAGAATTTGTATTATGGTAAGAAAAAAGCAGCTAATTAAAGAAAAACGAGTGGCCATCATTACTTTAAGAAATGAAGGTCAAGTCAGTCCGAAAAATTGGGAAAACTTTGAAAGTGTCCCCAAGTGCAGTCACAAAAACCATCAAGAGCTACAAAGAAACTGGCTCACATGCGGACCACCCCAGGAAAGGAAGACCAAGAGTCACCTCTGCTGCGGAGGATAAGTTCATCCGAATCACCAGCCTCGCAGGTTAACAGCAGCTCAGATTAGAGACCAGGTCAATGCCACACAGAGTTCTAGCAGCAGACACACCTCTAGAACAACTGTTAAGAGGAGACTGTGCGAATCAGGCCTTCATGGTAGAATATCTGCTAGGAAACCACTGCTAAGGACAGGCAACAAGCAGAAGAGACTTGTTTGGGCTAAAGAACACAAGGAATGGACATTAGACCAGTGGAAATCTGTGCTTTGGTCTGATGAGTCCAAACTTGAGATCTTTGTTTCCAACCACCGTGTCTTTGTGCGACGCAGAAAAGGTGAACGGATGGACTCTACATGCCTGGTTCCCACCGTGAAACAAGGAGGAGGAGGTGTGATGGTGTGGGGTGCTTTGCTGGTGACACTGTAGGGGATTTATTCAAAATTGAAGGCATACTGAACCAGCATGACTACCACAGCATCTTGCAGCGGCATGCTATTCCATCCGGTTCGCGTTTAGTTGGACCATAATTTATTTTTCAACAGGACAATGACCCCAAACACACCTCCAGGCTGTGTAAGGGCTATTCGGCTATTATACCATGAAGGAGAGTGATGGGGTGCTGCGCCAGATGACCTGGCCTCCACAGTCACCGGACCTGAACCCAATCGAGATGGTTTGGGGTGAGCTGGACAAAAGGCAAAAGGGCCAATAAGTGCTAAGCATCTCTGGGAACTCCTTCAAGACTGTTGGAAGACCATTTTAGGTGACTACCTCTTGAAGCTCATCAAGAGAATGCCAAGAGTGTGCAAAGCAGTAATCAAAGCAAAAGGTGGCTACTTTAAAGAACTTAGAATATGACATATTTTCAGTTGTTTCACACTTTTTTGTTATGTATATAATCCCACATGTGTTAATTCATAGTTTTGATGCCTTTAGTGTGAATCTACAATTTTCATAGTCATGAAAATAAAGAAAACTCTTTGAATGAGAAGGTGTGTCCAAACTTTTGGTCTGTACTATATATAATGTAGTATATATATGTATATATGTTTGGAGGTATATAAACTCCATATTTAAATGTGCCTGATTTTCATCCACAGGCAACATTTAGATGCACCTGTGAGGCCTGGGCCTTATCAGTCAGTCTTGGTGGGACTCACAGCCGCCTCCCTCCTCCCATTGCAAGCATGGCTGCATGCTGGAGGTAACTGGGAGTTTGCTGTCAGTTGGACCTTACGCTCCTGTAATTCGCCCACTGGCTCCTGGTATTGCCCATACGGCACAGTTAGGTTAGCGTTAGGTTCCGAGCTACTTGACATACCTTGGCGCGGTGCTCTGGCTCAGATATGTCCTTTATATAAGGTTATATTAGCTAAATTCTAAATTTTAACACCAGTTTGAGGGTTTACTCAGAATTGTTTGTTTGCATCCACAGTAGTGCACCTTCCTTATTAATGTTATTTCATGTAGCTATTTACATCCACACATTTTTCTATCTTTTTGTGGTACTTGTGGTCCACTGAGGGCATTATCCACTGTATGCATTTTTTCTGGGGATCTCCATTAGCAATGGGCCACAAATGCAGGATCTGCTCCCCTGGGTATAGATGCACAACTGCATATGGGGTTGAGCACTTCCTGCCTTTTGACACCACGCCATTTTCTGTAGTTTGCCTATTGTATTTACAGATATACCTTTAAAAATGACTTAGTGACAAGTTTACTGCCGAGCGACCAGTGCAATATGCTGCGCGCCAGCATCAGAAGGGTTAATCCCCCATTTTTGCCTGTAATGGCACAGCTTCTTCATCACCAAACAAAGCGGCAAAGTCTAGGAAGTCTAGTTAAAGCAGGAAACTCTAGCCCTGCCCACCGGGAGCAATGTTACTGCATATTGAGGGAGGGAGGAAGCTGCTCCCAGGAAGCCCCTCCTTCACTTCCTCTCAGTGCCGACACCAGAGAAGACAATATGGCGCAGCGGAGTCCTCGTCAACCCAATTGGGGAGGCATTGTATGGGGTGGTGAGGACCCTGAAAAGAGGAAGGCGCCTGAGGAAATCTATGTCCCTCAGGTACAGATACCCTCACCTGACAAACCAAGGGCATTCCCCGTCCCGGCTGGTGCGGCGGAGGCGGCCGGAGTGCCATGCTCGAGTCTCCAACCTGCACATTACGCAGCTGCTAAGCTGCCAATAACTGTGCAGGTAAGTACTGCCATCACTGTAATGCCAGTAGCCAGTGGCGTAGGGATCGCCATAGCAACCATAGCAGTGGCTATGGGGCCCTACGCCACTGGGGGCCCGTCCGGACCGCATTCTTTTTTTAAATTTATTAACAGAGTCACAGTGCACAGTAAAAACACACAGGCAGCCAGGCCCGACCGCCCGCCCAGTGTAGTGGGCGGGGCGTGGGCGGTCCGCGGTTCGGGCCTGGCTGGGGGGAAGGCAAGGAGGAGTAGTCAGGTCAGGACTGGAGGCTGAAGCAGGTGTACGAGCAGAAGAAGAGGTAGGTAACTAGAGGGAGGAGGAGGAGGACTCAGGCGGTGAAGGGGGCGGGGCCGGGCGGGCCGGAACATAGAGGGGGCGGGGCCGGGCAAGGCCGTGGAGGGGGGGTTACCTGTTGTGATGGGACTAGGGAGTGCTGCTGCACTGGCGCCAGTCAGATTAGCGCTATCTCTATCTGAGTCGCTTTGTCACTGACCTGACATCAGTGACATTGCTCCGCCTCTCCCCTCCTTAGTTCTTATGATGGACAGTGACCAGCAACAGGACGGCCCGATGTGGGCGTAGCTATAATAGCCCCGCCCCCTTTTCTGCCCCCGATTCCTGCTGCTGCCTGAAGTTGAACCTTCCCTGCCCAGCATGCTGAACACCAGTTGGATTGCCAGTTTGCCACAACTGCACCAGTGATGTGAGTGGCAGGGGAACTGGGGTTATATTCAGCTTTCCCAGACTGTGCACATGTGACCTGCTGTACAGTAGGAAAGCTGGGTGAATTATATCATGAGATGTCATCCAGCTTCCCTGCTATCCTGCATGGCACAAGTGCAGAGGCATTAGAGTATGGGGGAGAGGCACAGCAGGAAAGCTGGGTATCTGTCTATATATGTGTATTGTATATGTGTGCGTCCATGTATGTGGAGAGTGCGTGTATGCAGGGGTCAAGTCCTGGGAAAAAAGTGTGGGAACTCACTAATAGCCCCCCTCCCCCGTGGCAGTAAAGTAACAGTCCGGTATTTAAATAAAAAAAAACACTTTTAGAAAAGTTTGTCCTGGGATTCGATCGCATGACCTCTACACATCAAAGGCAAGGCATATGCCCTCACAGCCATGAAAGCTGTCTAGCTAGCTACTTAAAAAAAAAAAATATATATATAAGACTTCTACTATAGGTAACTTTGCCCACTGTGTATGGATGTAGCAGAGCTGGGTGTGTTGGGGCAGCTGTCATGTGTATGGTTGTACACTAGGTATCAGTACACTAGGTATCAGTAGAAGTCTTATAAAAAAAATAAAAAAAACACTTTTAGAAAAGTTTGTCCTGGGATTCAAACTCATGACCTCTTTACATTAGAGGCGAGGCAAGGCACTTACCCTCACAGCCATGAAAGCTGTCTAGGTAGTTGCTTAAAAAAAAAATATAAGACTTCTTCTTATACCTAGTGTACTGATACCTAGTGTACAACCATACACATGACAGCTGTCATGTGTATGGTTGTACACTAGGTATAAGTAGAAGTCTTTTTTTTTTTTTTTTTTTTAACCAACTACCTAGACAGCTTTCATGGCTGTGAGGGTAAATGCCTTGCCTCTGATGTGTAGTGGTCATGAGTTCGAATCCCAGGACAAACTTTTCTGAAAGACATTCTAAATGATCTCATAGCTATGTGTCAGCTGCCAACGCTCTGCCTGAAGTGACTGAACATACTCCAGTGCATCTGGCCGACAGAAGAAGTGAAGGAGATGATGTCAGTAGGGGGTGGGGCGCCATGAGAGGAGTCACAGTGAGGCAGTCGCAGGCAGCAGCACCGCACAGACAGCTTCCTCTACTTCTGTCTTCTAAACTGAAGCCGCTCCTCCTCCCTTAGCCTGCCCTGTACAGTGCGCTTCAGCAGGGCCTTGCCTCCACTCCGTCTCCGCCCCCTGTGAATCTGATTTCAACCGTGTTCTCCTGGCTTGAGGCTGAAAGGGAACGGCGTTCCTGCCATGAAAAAAGTGCAGGAACGCCGTTCCCCCTCCACTCGATGACTGCGTCCATGTATGTGGAGAGTGCGTGTATGACTGCGTGCATGTATGTAGAGAGTGCGTGTATAACTGCGTCCATGGCTGCAGTATGAAAGCTACAGAGGCTAAAATACTTGTGGATATGTAAAAGGTAGATCAGACATGTCTATTACAATTGCAGCGCAGGTTTTAAAGGGGTTGAGTTGAATATAAACTCCGTCAGCAACTGTAAATGTTAAAAAAACTAAGTTGTGCTAAAAATGACAGTAAATACAGTAAATAAAAAGTCACAAAATAGCCATATAAGAGGAGTTTGCACAGGAGGAGGTGGTTTATGAAGAAGGGGGGGGGGGCCCCGTACAAAAATTCGCTGTGGGGCCCAGTCAGTTCTAGTTATGCCTCTGCCAGTAGCCATTTTGGCTGCTGGCATTACACTGATTGTCTGGCCGGAACGCATCATCAGGTGCTATATAGTTCTTGGATCAGTCATAGTCAGGGAGAGCAGAGGGTAGGAAGGGAAAGGCAGTGTAGGGAGCAAAATTAACAGTTATTGTTCGAAGAAAGCTTTGTGTGTGTGTTGTTTAGAGCAGCAATATATTTTTACCTGCACTAAATTGATCAGTCTCGGGGACATCCGTACTGAGGAAGGGACAAATGAGCAGGGAGAGAAATTTGCTGTTTTTACTACCAAAAGCTTTTCAAAGACCCCAGAAAAGAGTCCTTTTAAGGACTACTGTGTGTGTGTTTGACAGCAGGAAGATATTTTTTTTAATACCTATTAGTGACATATACTGTACATCGACTGTGTCTTTTTGCGTAAATTTAAATAATCAGCGCTACATATATTGTCTATAGTGTGCTTTTAATACACATCCGTGACATATACAATACTCCATCCAAAAACTGTTTCTTTAGGGCAAATTTTAATAATCTGGGCCTAATCTAGTGTTTATAGTGTGTTGTTTTTCTGTGACATATAGAGTACGCCATCCAAAAACTGTTTCTTTAGTGTAAATTTAAATAATCAGGGGCCAGTCCTCATCTACTGTCTCTGTAGTGTGTTTCTTTAACGTAAATTCCAATAATCTGGGCCTAATCTAGTGTCCATAGTGTGTTGTTTTCTGTGACATATACAGTACGCCATCCGAAAACTGTTTCTTTAGGGCAAATGTACCTAATCTGGGCTTAATATAGTGTCCATATTCTGTGGGTTTCTGTGACATATACTGTGTCTTTAGCGGACTCTAAAACAATCTGCGCCATATCTGGTGACAAAACCATTAATTTGAGAAGGCGAGCACTAAGGGGCGGGGAAGTGGGAGTGATGCTGATGGTGCACGCAGAGGCTGTGGCGCTAGGCGCAATGAAACTGTGCCTGCTGCCAGTGCACCAGAAAAAAATATATAAGCATCCATCGTAACCAGCTTCATGTCCAACTTAGCTGGGCGGTGCAGGACAACACTGTCCGAGTCGGACCAGTGCCAAAAGTTGCTCAGTTGGATTGCTGAAGATAATGCTTCCAGCCAGTTAAGCACCACCCTCTCTTCCACCAAGTGCAGTCTCTGTAGTCAAGAGTCTGGTCAACCGAATCCTCACTCTGATCATCCTTCCTCCCATCATGCAGAGGCTTGCCAAACAAGTGATCCCACACGCTTGAAGAGGGACCTGAGATATTTTGCCCTGATTCTCAAACTCTTGAGCCTTCACAGTCTCAAGAAGATGACGGTGGTGAACAGCAATCATTCGTTCACGAGGTGTATGATGATGAGACACAGTTGTCAATCACTGAGGTTGTGGTTAGGTCAAGTCAGGAGGATGAGCAGAGTGAGGAAGTGGAAGAGGAGGTGTTTGACAATGAGGTCACTGACCCAACATGGGAAGGTGAAAAGCCGAGTTAGGACAGCAGTACAGAGGGGGAGGGATCCACAGCACCGCAACAGGCTGGAAGAGGCAGTGGGGTTGCAAAAGGGAGAAGTCGGCCCACACCAAACAGGCCCGCAACCGTTACTCCGAGCACCCATATGCATAAATCTACCTTGCCAAGGGGTATGTGTTCCGCAGTATCCCGCTTTTTGTTATGAAATTGCAGACGACAGAAGAGTGGTAGTTTGCAACCTGTGCCGTACCAAAATGAGCCGGGGCGTGAACACTAGCAACCTGACCACCACCAGCATGATCCACCACATGGCATTCAAGCACCTTAATAAGTGGGCCGAACGCCTGGGTCCACAATCTGGGTCTGCGGGTCACACCACTGCCTCCTCTTCCGCTGTGTTATGCACTGCTGGCCAATCCCCTGACGAAGGCGCAGGCCTGAATGCCTTAATGCTCCTCGCCCTGCACCTGAACCTTCACATGAACCATCAGCAACAACATCCACTTCGCTGTCCCAGTGCAGCGTCCAAATGTACATAACACAGTCATGTGAACGCAAGCGCAAATAACCACCCACCCACAGGCCATAGCATAAATGCGCAACTTTCCAAATTACCGAATTGGAGCATGAAGAGGAGGAGCAGGATCTGGAAACAGTTGCCTCTGCTACAGAGGGTAGTAACTTTAATTACATCTGTTCAGCGTGGATGGGCAGAAAAGTAGGAGGAAGATGAGGAGATAGAGGGTCATGCTGATGTCGACATCAACGTCTTGCCTGTTGGTACTCTGGCACACATGGCTGACTTCATGTTAGGCTGCCTTTCCTGCGACCCTCGCATTATATGCATTTTAGATAACACGGATTACTGGGTGTTTACCCTTCTTGAACCCGCTACAAAGAGAACTTCTCATCTCTCATTCCTGTGGTGGAGAGGACGAGTAAAACGATGCAACACCAGAAGGTACTTGAGAGATTGCTCCTAAATTTTCCATCTGACAATGCTGGCGGCAGAGTCCGTACTTCCTTAGGCAACCGAGGAAGGGAGACAAGGGGAACACACAGCAGTTCCAACAAAGGCAGGGCAACACTCTCCAAGGCATGGGACACTTTCATGACACCCCGCCAGCAACCTCACTCCGAAGTGCAGCCTAGTCGTACAAGGAGGGAAAAGTTTGGGAAGATGGTGAAGGAATACATAGCAGACCGTGTCAGCGTCCTAATTGATCCCTCAGTCCCTTACAACTACTGGGTGTCCAAGCTGGACACGTCGCACAAAATTAGGCTCTATGCCTTGGAGGTGCTTGTCTGAGTGTGTATTTAGTGCTGCTGGTGGCATTATAACAGATAAGCGTATTCGCTTGTCCACTGGCAATGCTGACAGGTTGACTCAGATAAAAATGAACATGGCCTGGATTTCCCCTGACTTCTCAACTCCACCAGAGGAGAGCTGAGCTGATAATGAACATAAAGGCAATTTCAATCTATCATTTATAATGTACTCAATCTACTGTAGTGTTTTCCCATGCAGGGTCACCAGCAGGCCATCAATCATCATTTTTCAAGGGTGTGTATGATGCCCTTCTTTATGTGTAACAACGGGTGTTTTGGAGTGCCGGTTTCTTGTAATTTTTGGCAGCCCTTTCACTTAGTGCATAGGCTTAATGAGTGTAGGAGTCCCACTACCTGAACAATTGTACCACAATGTGAATGAGGCCCTCCTTTATGTGATATGCAGGCTGTTTCGGAGTGCCTCTTGCTTGTAATTTTTTGCAGCACTTGCACTTTATATACAACTAGCTGAAGGACCCGGCTTCATTCGGGTATATTTATTCTATTTCATTTAATGTTTGTGTGTGTCGTTAAAAGATATCAACACTATCCACTATAATAGTAATACAATGTGTCGATCGGCACTGCAGTGAAGTGGAGTAGCGGTGCAAGTGTCTCGGGGCCGGCGTCCCGTGTAGATAAGAAGAAAAGAGACCGGCACTCTCTTGTTTAGATAATCTTGCTGTGATTTATTGTAACATTCCAGGAAATTGTTTTAGGATACAATCTGCCTTTGTCAAACAGTTTGACAAAGGCAGCCCACCCCCTTAAGTTTCACCTTTACACCAGCCTTCCCCATTAACAGTGAGTTTCACAGCACACCACCCCCTTGACAGTGACCTCCACAGGGCCCCCCCCCTTAACAGGGTCCTTTACAGCAATGTGCCCCTTAACACTGACCTCCATTGCGGACCATCCCCTTAACTGTGACCTCCACAGCAGCCTGCCGCTAGGGTGGCCAGAGGTCCAGTTTTAGACCAGACATTCCTGCTTTCAGACTCCCTGTCCTCCATCTGGGGCAGAGCCTGGACGGACACAATTCTTTTTGAACAGCTCACTCTCAGACAGCAGCACTGTGCTGTCTGAGTTTGAGCTGCAGGAAGAAAGTCACCGTCTCTCCCACCCCTGCAGCTGACAGAAGTTGATTTTTAACTTAATTTTTTCAATCCCTGTTGGCTGGGGAGTGGGAGGGAGGCGTGGCTAACCAAATTGGGGGCGTGGCTTAGTGGGACCTAGAAGTTGATTTTTAACTTCATTTTTTCAATCCTTGTCGGCTAAGGAGTGGGAGGGGCGTGGCTAACTGATTTGGGGGCGTGGTGTAGTTAGGACTTTGGCGCGAAAAGAACCAGACGGAGTCATCGCCCAGCCAACAAGGAAAAGGTGCCGCCTACCTGAGTCCCGGAGCTACGAGAGGCCGCGCCCATCTGCTGACGCGGTACGCAGGACATCCAACACCCGTAGCTGCGCATCTCGTGAGACCTGGAGCGAGCACCACCGGAGTAAGTACAGACTTTAAAAACTTTTGCCGGCTTCTCCACTTACCTTACCGGAAGCTTCCCGACCCCTGCCAGGGCACCGGAGGGACCCCCGTTAGTAACCAAAGACTTGTCTGAAAAAAAAAAAGTTATTGCCATTGCCGCTCCGGTCCACTCCGCTACATTTAAAGGGCCATACCCACCTAGCAACGCCATGTCCACAGCTGAGGAAATCGGACAGGCAGCCCCAGTCGTGCCTGCCGAAGTACCCGCAGCCGACTCTAGGGTCCCTGCCGCCGCGGCACCGCCAAGCCTGATGCCGCTAACCATGCCATACTATTTCGGGGCCCCCTGGTTCCCATGTTATTCAGGGAAAGCCCACAAGTTAAAAGACTTCAGGGAGCAGATACTGGCCCATAACTGCTGAACAACAAATGGAGATCCTCCTAGCTCAGTTAGAAGGGGCCGCCCGCAGGGAAGTAATGTCATGGCCCCGTTCTGAGAAGAGTAGCCTGGAACAGATCTTTGAACGCTTGGGCACCACATTTGAGGCCAGAACGGTGTCAGAAGTTAAAATGCGTTTCTTCAGCAGAAAACAGCAGCCTGGAGAGTCGCTCCACGAATTTGCCCTGTCCTTACAAGAGACACTGAGAGCTGTAGTCCAAGTGGATCCTAAAGAAGCTGAGGACCAGGACCGGACTCTTAGAGAGCAATTCATTGCGGGCATCGGTACTGAACATTTAAAGGGCCAGCTACGCATGTTGTCAGCTAAACACCCCCACTGTACATTTCTGGGCTTTAAGGAATTGGCCATCAGTATACTAGGCCAGAACCCTGCTCCAGGGCCAGCAGCCTTCCCTGAAGCTCAGGCTTGCCAGCCAAAGACTGTTAATGTGGGGCCGGCAGGAGTCAGTCAGGCCACCCAGGCTCCGGTCACAGATGTGGTGGCCGCACTAATGGAGCAAGTGAACCATCTTACTCTAAGCTTGGAGAAGGTGTGTAAGAAAATAGAGGAGTGGGAGAGACCTCTGTTACTGGAAGATGAAGGTCCTTTTCCTCCAAGGCTCCCTCCTGCATATGGAGATGTATATCCAAAAGAGCCTGATGGGCGACCGAAGTACCGGCCCAGAAGTAAAAGACAGCCTGTCTGCCACCACTGCAAGAAATATGGACATACTGAATCAATGTGCTGGCAGTTAAACGGGCAACCCCTGAGGCAGAGGACCGCCCCTCGGGAGGTAGAACAGTAGGTCCAAAAGATCCGATCCAAAAATTAATATATGTATCAACGGGATACCCTTTGAAGCCCTGTTGGACACTGGGTCGCAGGTCACCACCATTCAACGGCCTGCCGTTGACAAGTTCTGGGATCCAAGTCTCCTCACCCAGCCACCAGAGTCCTGGCTAGATATCATCGCTAGCAACGGTAAGCCAGTGAAAGTGCATGGGTATTGGAAACCTACCCTTCAGGTGGGAGAAGCCACCCTGCCACAGCAAGGCGTGATTGTGGTACAAGCAGGAGATAAAGGAGGACACCCTGTGATCTTAGGGACTAATGTTCTTAAAAATTGTTACTCCGAAGTGCTTGAAGCATTGAATTAAACCATATCTTCAGCCTCACCTGCTTCCAGAAGAGTTATTCAAAAGACTATTAGTGTGCTGTGTACCCAACAAAGGTTCGCCAAAAAGAAAGGAGAAATTTGCACTGTCCGGATCCGGGATAACCGGACGGTAATTTTGCCTCCAAATTCCCAGATCATCCTGTGGTGCCGTGCTGAATTAGGGATCCAGGGCCAGGACTATCAAGCCCTAGTGGAACCTATTCCCATTGAAGATCATCCCTTCATACGGACAGCCAAGAGCCTGGTGACCGTGTCTCAAGGTAAAGTGCCTGTCCGTTTAATCAACTTTGGTGATCATCCCGTTACTCTCCTTAAACACTGCCCCGTTGCTCAGCTTTTCCAGGTGTCTTTCCAGGATGTGATCTGTCTGTCTGCCGCGGAGGCGTTCCAGACCACACAGAGCAGCAGCACCCCAACGGCATCCTGGTGGGAAGAACTACATGTGGGGAATCCACCCCAAAAGAGCAAATAGAGGGAGTCCTGAAGCTGGTGAAGGAGCACCACCAGGCTTTCAGCAAGCACTCCACGGACTATGGAGAGGTCAGTGTAATCAAACACACCATACCCACTGGCTCTCATCCTCCTATTAAGGAGAGGCACAGACCCATACCACCTACTACCTATCAGTCTGTGAAAGAGATGATACAAGAGATGAAAGACTCTAATATAATCCGGGACAGTCATAGTCCCTGGGCTGCGCCCCTAGTACTTGTCCGAAAAAAAGATGGCAGCATAAGGTTCTGCGTGGATTACAGGGAAATTAATCAAATCACCCACAAAGATGCATATTCCTTGCCACGCATTGAAGAGTCCTTGACTGCCCTGGGGTCATCAACCTATTTCTCCACCTTGGACTTAACCAGTGGGTACTGGCAGGTACCCATGGCCCAGAAGATCGAGAAAAGACTGCTTTCACTACACCTATGGGCCTGTTTGAATTCAATTATATGCCGTTTGGACTATGTAACGCTCCAGGAACGTTCCAGAGGCTGATAGAACGTTGTTTAGGCCATAGGAATTTTGAGACGGTACTATTATACCTGGATGACGTCATTATATACTCCAAGACGTATGAGGACCATCTAAAGCACCTGGGTGAGGTGTTTCAAGTTCTTACCAAATATGGCCTCAAAATCAAGCCATCCAAGTGCCACCTGCTGAAACCAGCCGTCAAATATCTCGGGCACGTTGTCAGTGCCGAAGGAGTACAGCCTGATCCTGATAAACTTGCTGCTGTCCGTAACCGGCCTACTCCAACAACCGTGAAAGAGGTGAGAAGCTTTCTCAGTTTTGCAGGGTATTACAGGCGTTTCATCCCGCATTTCGAACAAATTGCGGATCCCATCCAGGAACTCTTGAGGGGGCATCCAAAGAAGAGCCAAAAGACTCCTATTCCTGTTGAGTGGAATGAAGAGCGGGAAATTGCCTTCCAACTCCTAAAGAAGAAGTTGACTGAACCCCCTGTTCTGGGTTACCCAGATTATCAGAAGCCATTCCACCTCTACACAGATGCCAGTAAAAGAGGCCTGGGGGCCGTGTTGGCTCAAGTGCAAGATAACAAAGAAAGGGTGATTGCCTACACCAGCAGATCCCTGAAGGGAGCTGAGAAGAACGACCAGAATTACAGTTCTTTCAAGCTGGAGTTTCTTGCCTTAGTGTGGGCTGTGACTGAAAAGTTTAAGGACTATCTTGCTGCCACACCATTTGTTGCCTTTACGGATAATAATCCCCTGGCGCATCTGAATACAGCCAAATTAGGGGCACTGGAGCAAAGATGGGCCTTCCGCCTTGCCAACTATGACTTTACTGTGAAATACCGTGCAGGCCGCTCCAACGACAACGCTGATGCTCTGTCACGACTCCCCACTACAGAAGCCCCAGATGAACCAAAAGATGCCTGGGAAGAGGTGGAGATGCCAGCGTTCTACAATAAATTTACCCAGCAGGATAATATCCGTACTGAAGATTCCTCTGCTGCTGATCCTTCCTCATCAGATGGTCCTGAGTCCAGAGGCGATCAAGAAAGATGGATTAAGCTCCAGTCCGAAAGTAGAGTCCTCGGTGAACTGCTTGACTTCCTTACCAGTGGGAAAATCCCTGAGAGGATCCGCAGGAAGAGTGCAGACCCAGAGCTAGCGAGACTGTGGAGACATCGCCACCAACTATTCCTTCAAAGAGGCCTGTTGCTCAGAAGGAGTCTGGATCCAGTGTCCTATGATAGAGTGTACCAAATTCTCCTGCCACGTCGGGATGCCAACCTGGTGCTGGATATGTATCACAACCAGTCCGGACACTTCGGTGTGCAAAAGACTGAGGCTACCATTCGCAGAAGATTCTATTGGATCGGGATGAGAGAAGATATTGAGAAATGGTGCCGAGAATGCACTGCCTGTCCTGTGGGGCGGACTGAACGCCATGACCAGAGGGCGCCTCTCCATCCTATTGTACTTGTTGCCATTGATCATGTAAAGTTGGAGCCGAGTCGCTCAGGGTACACGTATGCCATGACTATAATTGATCACTTCGCCAAGTTTGTCGTAGCAGTGCCTGTGAAAGACCTGACAGCCAAGACTACAGCAGAGGCGTTCTGGAAGCATTTCCTGCTGCCCTACGGCTGCCCAGAAAGGATCCTCACCGACCAAGGGTCTGCGTTTGAGTCACAGCTGTTGTATGAGATGTGCCTGCTACACAACTGCCAGAAGGTCCGGACCACCGCTTATCATCCACAAGGTAACGGACTCTGTGAGAAAATGAATAAGACTCTCATTGAAATGCTGAGAGCAGTACCCCCTGAGACGAGGGGTGATTGGCCTACTCTGTTGCCGCAGCTCATGTATACTTACAACAACACCATTCATTGTTCCACCGGTTGCACCCCGTTCTATTTGATGTTTGGCCGACAAGGGAGATTGCCTGCGGATCACTCCCTAGGGGTACAAGTGCCGGATGTGATCAACCCACTGCCCAGGACTGATTGGGTAGTGGAGCACCAAAGGCGTCTCCTCGATGCTAAGGAGATCGTCCAGGGACGAATGGAGATTGTTCGGGAGAGGCAGCAAAAGGACTATGATCAGGCTGCCCATGCGGAACCTCTGGCCCTCGGAGACAAGGTGTGGTTAAAAAACAACCACCGGACCAGCAAGTTGGACAGCAAGTGGGAAAGGATTCCCTATATCATTACTGCCATCCCCAATGCTGCAGCCCACATCTATCAAGTCTCCAGAGATGGAAAAGGTTCCCAAGTCGTCCACAGGAACCGCCTCAAGCTTTGTATGGAAGGAGAACCAGCGGCAGAGGATATGGAGCCTGAGCCTTCTGAAGTAGAGTTGCCAGCTCCACCTATGGACCCTATGCGGGCTGTGGAGAACTTAATCCATGATAAAGAGCCGCTCCACTGGGCCCTCACGCCTTGGTTGAATTTATTGGTTCCTGCTCCTGTTCCTGTTAGCCCTCAGCCTCAGGACACCTTACCCCAGAGAGCACCTGAAGAAGCTCCAGAGGTGGTGGGCGCCTCTGACATTCCTGAAGCCAGGCAGGAAGAATCCCTGCCAGTAAGGAGGTCCACCCGTTCTACCAGGGGGCATCCACCTGTGAGGTTTGGGGACTACATTATGGGCTCAGGTAGCCCCTCACGGGAAACCCCTGTTTAACCTTTGCAAGCCTGGGTACGGGCTCATGTGATCCTTTGAGCCTCCAAGGACTTATGTTTATTTACATTTATATGGACTATCCTGGTTTATTGATATGCTGTGCCAGGTCAGCGCCCCCGTTCCCTTATGTTATCCTGAGAGAAGAGAACGACGCCCCTTGTCACCACTCCTTTCAGTGATCCTATTTGTCAACTGTTATATTGTTAATATGGTGAATGCAGTATATGCATGTTCTCATCTGTCTTTCAGGTTGCCGCTTCCAGATGGGCGGACCCTCCATGTTGCGCCTAGGACGGGCAACGTCATAGCGTGGGGGTATGTAGTGTCCCACTAGGTAAAGGTGGGCACTACACAGGTTAATATGTTGTATTGCTTTGGTGTATTTTCCCTGTGTTATCTGGGTGTCAGGCCTGTCAGGGTGTAGTTTAGCCTCCCAGACGTTAGAGGGAGCTAAAGAGCCCTAGATATATATAGGAAGGCCCAGACAGAGGAGAGGTGTAGTGTATTCCAGGGGACTAGAGGAGTCACCTCGTCAGCCTGAAGCTCCTGAGGCTAAGGATAGCTCAGTTGAGACACCCCAGTAGAAGGACAGCACCTCCTGGGAGCACCCCACAGTCATCTGTCACCTGAAGCAGAGAGAGACAGCTAGGAAGTAAAAGGTATTGTAACCTTAAGCAAGCGCCAATACTGGAGGAAGGAATTCATACCAAGGATTTAAGCCAGCGAATAGGCATCCGGGCCTTGGGATCCAGCCAGCTAGAATAGCTGTGGGGATAGAGCAGCATAGCACTGCAAACCATTAATTATATACCCTCCAAGTATCTTGCAAGATTCAAACCTGCTGTGATAAACCTGCTGTGCTTTTGGAACTGTAAAGGACTGCATTAACCTCTTCTGTACTGCATGTATAAAGTTGGACTGTTACAAGTAAAGCAACGTTTGGTTCACCATATCATCCATGTACCTCACTTATTGCTCCTGAAAACCGGTGTGCCACCGTTACAGGCACTGGCGTCACGAACCTTAAAGGGACCTTGCCTCAGACACTCTAAACACCTGCAACAACCAGGGCACCTCACCCAACATCAGGCCAGGTCTCTACACTCAGAGTGTGCCCCAGAGGAACTAGTGTCTGCCTCTCATTCACTGCTACAAGCCTGCCCAGGGTCCTCCAAAAAGTGAGTAACCCTCGATTGCCCATACCGTGACCTCACTGTCGCTATACCCTGCAGGTCTGGCGTGCTGCAGTGGCTTAGCGGGACTTGGGGGCAGAGTTAGTTAGTCTTTTGAGGGTGGACACATTGTGGAATGGGGCGTGTCTGGGCTCCTTCCTGTAAGAGTAACACCCCTCTGGGCACCTTACTGGCTCATTTGCATTTCAAAGACTGTTAGTAATGACCCGAAGGATGGGGAGGGTAGGGGTTACCCTCCTATACCCACTGGCCCCGTACACAAACCATCCCCGCAAATAAAGACAGCAAACACATACTTCTTTTAACTCTTTATTGTTGGATGGTAGTCGGCCACAGCTATTTTATTCAAAAACGGCAAACATATAAACTGTGCGATCTGCCAGCCGCTGGCCTCCCAGCGGGCAGTTCCGCCAATTCTTTCTTTTAACACATCTTATTTGCCTTAACTTGCCGCCAGCTGTGACTTAAAATTTATTCCGAGGGCATACAGTCTGCCCAAATCAAGATTTTAATCCACCTGCCAAACATGAATACAGAAAAGAAAATGAACTTCAGAACAGAACAACCAAAGGGAGGGAGGGATACCACGCTTCCGTTCAAGAGGGAGAGAATAGGCGGAACCCAGCTTAAGTACCCTCACTTTACTACACCCCTTCCCCTTGCTGCCGGATCCCCAAGTTAACCCCTGACGGACCCTAGACTCGCTGGACTACCAATTAACCCCTGAAGGTCCCCAAACACCCTAAATCCCCAAACTGCATAGAAAAAGGGGGAAGAGGGGCCAGTAACATAAATAACACCCCCAGAGAACTAAAGGGGGGAGGGGGACCACCAGTCACTAGCTACCCTCCCTAAACAGTCAGGCAGCCTCCAGACTGTTGGTAATGACCCCAAGGTTGGGGAGGGTAACCTCCTATACCCACTGGCCCCGTACACAAACCATCCCCGCAAATAAAGACAGCAAACACATACTTCTTTTAACTCTTCATTGTTGGATGGTAGTCGGCCACAGCTATTTTATTCAAAAACGGCAAACTTATAAACCGTGCGATGTGCCAGCCACTGGCCTCCCAGCGGGCAGTTCCGCCAATTCTTTCTTTTAACACATCTTATTTGCCTTAACTTGCCCCCACGGAGGAGACCTGCCCTCAAACAGGGCTCCTACCACCACCCAACAAGAACAAAGCTGCTCCACTCCATCCTGAAGACCCGAAATGAAGATATCTAAGCCAATGTCGGATAGGTGGACCCCATCGGTCCTCATCAATGCACAATTGTCCCCTTCCAACTGCCGGCGGCGTACCACAACACCCCCGGGGACCTAACAAAACAGGAAATGTGCAAGTTCACAGTGCGCCTGCATAGTTCAACCGCTTCCCCATCCCTACCACTTTGCCAAACCACCAGTGGCACGATTTCAGACCACACCAGCACAACTTCCCTAAAAAAAGACGTGAACTGCTTCAAATCTGACCGCATCAGGGTCAACAGCTCCATTAAGGGCGTAGAACCAATATCATTACCCCCGGCGTGGACTACCAGGATCACTGGACAACCCACCTGAAGACCTATCTCCAACACCTGCGAGAGGAGCTGCAACCATCTGAGGCCACAAATCCCTTTCCATGACACATCCACTTCCGGGAAACCGAGGGATCTCCCGCCAGGTCTGCATTCGGCTCGCTGCACCGCCCAAAAAACGCTGCCGATCATCTACACGACCGGCCTGCCCGAGCCTGAAAGAAAAAACTGTTAGAACTAACATCTTTATTGCAAAATTCCAACCTTATGAGTCGCATGCGGCTAGAAACAATAAGTATATATATATATTTTTTTTATAGAAATTTTTTTTAGATCAAGAGATCCTGCAAAACAGGCGGACTTTCATCTACATATTCTCATAATTTCAGACTCCGGTAAACCCGCCCTAACCGCCTCAGTGGCAGCCCCAATACGAAATGAATGGGTCCTGAATTCCTTGGGATAAACCAGAGTAACGCTAAACAAGACCTAAAAACCGTGGTAAACTGGAATCTGGTAAGAGGGTCCCATCCACATGCGCAAAGAAATTATGACCAGCAATGCGCAGGGAACCATAATGAGAGATCAGCTGAACCGGGCATGACTCGCCAGGAACCAGGTGAAGAGGAAAACTGCCCCTTCGAAACTGGTCCATCTTGGAACGACTGACCCGGATCCAAAGAGATTCATTTCCCAGAACAACATCAGCGACCGCAGGACCCCCCGGTTTGAGACCAAAGGGGGCTACCAACTCTCTGACCCTAAGGGCCGCAAAAAAAGCTAAACTAAAGCTGCCCGCGAACAACGCAAGCTCAAAGTGGGATGAACAAACCTCGGGAAGCTTGGCAATAAGCCTACCTAGCAGGCTGAATGAGACAGGACTCCTTCCTCCAACCCCGTAACGCCTGACGGATAACGAAATGCTTGGTAACATCAGGCCAACTGAGCAGCCTAAAGTGAAAAGCAATGCTAGGCAGCCGACGCTGCGCAACTACTGCAGAAACGTGCATGGACCATAAGTGTAACAACCATTCTATCGTGACCTCCAAGCGCAGATTATCTGTAGAACAGACGTCTCGAGCACCCACCATCCCCCACCATTCATCCCATGCCTTACCGTGCGCCTACCAGGTAGCAGGGGAAACTGAAGATCTGACCAGGAGCATCAACTGCTGCCCACCAAACCCCATGGGTGCTGCGGGCATTCCCTGCCCTCCTACTTCCTCTCCCGGGAGAAAAGAAACGAAAATCATGCCAACGAAAATGGGAAAGGGCATCAGCAACCCTATTCTCAACACCTGGAACGTGACGGGCCCTAAAATAAATATTAAACGTAAGGCATTGAAGAACCAAGTGCTGCAGCAAGGCCAAGATCGGGAGGGAAGAAGATAACCTGTTGACGCAGCAAACAACCTCCAAGTTGTCGGTCCAAAATGAAATGTGCCTGTTGGACAGTCTGTCTCCCCATAGCTCCACCGCTACAACAATAAGGAACAACTCGAGTAAAGTACGGTTTTTACATAACCCAGATGACCGCCACGAATCAGGCCATGATGAGGCACACCACTCAGTCCCAAACATTGTCCCAAAACCACATGACCCGGACGCATCTGAAAACAGGGACAACTCAGCGTTAGGGATTTATTTGTCCATATAGCACGTATGGCCATTGTACGATAGCAAAAACGCCCTCCAGATCCCCAAGTCTTGGAAAGCCGAATGCGGTGCCGCAGAGATTTAACGCCTCTAGTAGCCAAAGACAAACGCTGTGCAAAAACGCGACCCATGGGCATTACCCTGCATGCAAAACATAAAAGGCCTAACGGGGACTGAATTTGGAGAAGGGTAACCTTTCTGACCGCTTCCTGAGAGGAAGATGAGGAGCTCGACTGTCCCCTGTGCGTCCGAGATCATGGGGTAGCGGAAGGAGGAGGGGGTGCAACCGGCTGAGCAAGTATGGTGGAAGGGCCTTCAAATACACCACTAATACTACCAGGGTTCCCATTTGGATCCATGGCCATGGTAGGAGCTATGGGATCCATGTTGGCCTGCTGGCTCTGAACAGCAGGGGGCACTGTGGGCTGAGTGGAAGAGGGGTAGGGGGAAGACCTTGTGAGGAGGCACTGCTATTATTAGACCTCATTCTGGCGCCTACACTATCAAAGCTCCCTCCCTGCAGACACGCAGCAACAGGAAATGCCAGGGGCAAAGGGAAGGAAGGGCTGGAGCTTCCACCCCAGACGCCGAGCCGGCAGCATTGAAACCCAGCTTTGGACCGCACAGGGTAAGTGAGGGGGGGGGGCTATGCCCGAGTCGCACAGGGGGGGGGGGCGATTCGCCTAGCAGACCGCCTGCCCCCCGCTGGAGTTCTGGACTCTCTTCCTGATAGCGCTATGCATCCTGCCGCCTCTCCAAGGCCAGAGGGAGATGAGGGTTAGGGGTGAACCAAGACTGCCCAAAAATGCGCGCAGCCATCCCTCGCCTCCCTCCGCCCAGAGAACTAAAGGGGGAGGACCACCAGTCACTAGCTACCCTCCCTAAACAGTCGGGCAGCCTCCATTAACTGGATAAAAACATCTATTGCTGGAACAAAGGCACATCTTGAAATAAGGTACTAAGTGCTATTAGGCCATGGCTTTACTTCAATTGTGATTATCCTGATAAACAGATTTCCTATAAAGCTGAGCTACAGCAGTGAAAATAAATGACTGGGTTGTTATGGAAACCAGGAGTAAAACTGTATGTGGAGACTGGAGGACCTTCAAGCTTCTATTGGCTGATAAGGGTCATGTGACCAAGGTTCTATTGGTTAATGCATTTTTTCAGAATATCTCAGGAACAGTACGTCCTAGAGAGCTGAGACCTGGTCTAAAACCTTCCCGGAAACCTGATGTACCTGTGTGCCAAATTTTGTGATTGTAAATGCGACGGTGCGGATTCCTTTAGCGGACATACACACACACACACACACATATTTATATATTAGATTGAATATACTGGAGAGGAATGTTTCCTAACAATTTTCTCTGTAAAATAGATTTTCTTTTGGGGGGGTTTGTGCGTAGTTTTGTTAGTCTGTAAAAGTGGCGTACAACTCGGACAACATGGTTCCCAGCAACGACCTGGGAGTCAAAGATGCATCCAGACATTGTCCCTATGCTGTTCCTGATCCATTTTGGTGGTGTTTCTGTCACTTTCTGAATTTTTCCAATGGACCAGGCACCCTCCCCTCTTCAGAGCAGGGGGTGCCTGGTTGTCTCCCATTGACTTCCATTATACTCGGGTGCTCAGCCAAACAAAAATATAGCAATGTGTTTGGGCCGAACACACAAATACTTTGCTGCTCGATCATCACTATTGCAGTGGTCTGTTTACCTTGACCCCTGGTGCCCCAAACTGCTCCGGAACAATGGCTAGAGAAACCATCCACGCCAGGCAGAGTGCGCAGTTTATATGAAGGACCGGAAGTTGTGCTCCGCTTTCAGGAAAAGCCAACACCAAAGCCCCAGTCAGAACCAGAGCTGGAGTTACTAATCCCTGGTTTACCTGCCCCTCCAACTATTGACCATTAGATAGGAAGTGCATCTCAAGCTGCCATGGTTTACAGTCCAACCATTGTAACTTACTTATCAGCTGCCCTGGCAATCCCATCCACAAGTGGTGAAGGAGATCCACCCTGAACTGATCTGTCTCATTACAGCCAGAGGTTCTGGATCATCATGGCCTGGCTGGAGCAGCTACATCAACCAAACAAAAAGTCCCGATGCCCATGAAAAGCACCACCACCAGGACCTTGCCCAGAAGCGACATTAGGTGTTGACAGAGCACCACCATCGAGGCAAGAATGAAGTACCAGAGGCAGGACAAACCTATGATGTCCTTTTCTAGTTCCAGTAGTGAAGAGGATCTGAGGCCCTTCCCTTAACCACCTCAGCCCCCCCCCCCTAGCTTAAACACCCTTAATGACCAGACCACTTTTTACAATTCTGCACTACACTACTTTCACCGTTTATTGCTCAGTCATGCAACTTACCACCCAAATGAATTTTACCTCCTTTTCTTCTCACTAATAGAGCTTTCATTTGGTGGTATTTCATTGCTGCTGATATTTTTACTTTTTTTTGTTATTAATCGAAATTTAACTACATTTTTGCAAAAAAAAATGACATTTTTCACTTTCAGTTGTAATTTTTTTTTTTTTAAAACGACATCTATATATAAATTTTTCGCTAAAATTATTGTTCTACATGTCTTTGATAAAAAAAAATGTTTGGGTAAAAAAAAAATGGTTTGGGTAAAAGTTATAGCGTTTACAAACTATGGTACAAACATTTGAATTTCCGCTTTTTGAAGCAGCTCTGACTTTCTGAGCACCTGTCATGTTTCCTGAGGTTCTACAATGCCCAGACAGTAGAAAAACCCTACAAATGACCCCATTTCAGAAAGTAAACACCCTAAGGTATTCGCTGATGGGCATAGTGAGTTCATATGATTTTTTATTTTTTGTCACAAGTTAGCGGAAAATGATGATTTTATTTATTTATTTATTTATTTTCCTTACAAAGTCTCATATTCCACTAACTTGTGACAAAAAATAAAAACTTCCATGAACTCACTATGCCCATCATGAAATACCTTGGGGTGTCTTCTTTCCAAAATGGGGTAGTTATACTGCCCTGGCATTTTAGGGGCCCAAATGCGTGTGAAGTAGTTTGAAATCAAAATCTGTAAAAAATGGCCTGTAAAATCCGAAAGGTGCTCTTTGGAATGTGGGCACCTTTGCCCACCTAGGCTGCAAAAAAGTGTCACACATGTAGTATCGTCGTACTCAGGAGAAGTTGGGCAATGTATTTTGGGGTGTCATTTTACATATACCCATGCTGGGTGAGTTAAATATCTTGGTCAAATGCCAAAAGTGGGAAAAGTTGCGAAATTTGGGAAAAGTTCCTGAAATTTGAGGAAGAATCCTGTTCTCCCAGCCTTACTGTAGAGAACAAAACTATTATATACAGCCAATTGAATTAAATATACAGACACCTTCTTATACCAGCGTCTGGTGCGTCAAGAAACTAAATAGGGAGCCAACATCTGGTCATTGAAGTCCACCCCTCCCATGAGCGAATTATAGTCGTGGACACAGAGGGGCTTTTCAATGACAGTGGTTGCTCATTCAATTTGGATTGTCGTGTCTGCGTGAATGGAGGAGAGCATGTAAACATCACGCTTGTCTCTCTATTTCACCGCGAGCAGTTCTTCATTACACAAGGCAGCCCTCTCCCCCCTTGCAAGACGGGTGGTAACAAGCTGTTGGGGGACACCCCGGCGACTAGGTCGCACGGTGCCACAGCAGCCAATCTGTTCTAGGAACAAATGCCTGAAGAGTGGCACACTTGTGTAGAAATTGTCCACATAAAGATAGTACCCCTTGCCAAATAAGGGTGACACCAAGTCCCAGACTGTCTTCCCACTGCTCCCCAGGTAGTCAGGGCAACCGTCCGGCTCGGTTAAGGGGCTGAATTTTGTGGAGCCGGTCAAAAGCTGGATGGCCTCTGGGACAGGAGGTGGTGTTATCGCTAAAGTGCAGGAAACGCAGGATGGCCTCAAATCGTGCCCTGGACATGGCAGCAAAGAACATGGGCATGTGATGAATTGGGTTCGTGGACCAATATGACCGCAATTCATGCTTTTTGGTTAGACCCATGTTGAGGAGAAGGCCCAGAAAAATGTTTAATTCGGAAACTTGGACTGGTTTCCACCGGAAAAGCTGGGCATAAAAGCTTCCCGGGTTGGCGGATATAAATTGAGTGGCATACCGGTTTGTTTCTGCGACGACTATGTCCAAGAGCTCCGCAGTCAGGAAAAGCTAAAAAAAATCCCAGGGCCGAACCGATCTGAGCTGTCTCAACCCGAACTCCAGACTGGGCGGTGAAAGGGGGAACTAATGGTGCGGCTGAAGTTGGGGACTGCCAATCAGGGTTTGCCAGCACCTCAGGGACTCTAGGGGCTCTACGGGCCTGTCTGTGCTGTGCCTGCAATGGGGTAACTATTGCACGTGCCACCGTACCAGCTTCAACTGCCCTTCTGGTGCTCGCCACTTCACCATGTTGTACGGCAGTGCTGGTACTAGGTCCAGGGTGGGCTGCGCTGCTGGTGTATGCCTCACCACGTAATCCGACAGTGCCAGCCCCACTCTGCTGCCCTTGAAGCAGATCCTGCGCAATCTGTGGTCTAGCAACACGGGGCTGGGTACGCCTGGTGCTATCAGGGACCTCAACCTCCTCGTCCGAACTTTGGGTCAGACTGCCACTGCTTTCTACAGGTTCATATTCTGATCCGCTAGATTCGTCAGATGAGGGTTCCCATTCCTCATCCGACTGGGTTAGAATCCTGTAGGCCTCTTCACAAGAATACCCCTTGTTTTACATTTGGACTACTAAATTTAGGGGGTATTCCCTGAGACTACCCAAGAAAAAAAGCAAGCCTGTCTTACAAATGGGAGGCTAGCGAAGTACCGGAGGCCGCTGCGATTGATAAAAAATATCAAAACTGATTTTTTTTTTATCGCCGCAGCGCTTGGTAAGTGATTGTGCATTGATCAAAAAATAAATAATTTTTTGTCACTGCGGCGGTGCGGGCGTGGGTGAACGCACGTGTGGGCGACCAATCATGCCTGATCGGGCAAACACTGCATTTTGGGTGGAGGGCGAACTAAGGTGACACTAATACTATTATAGATCTGACTGTGATCAGTTTTGATCACTTACAGATACTATAAAAGTACAAATGCTGATTAGCGATACGCTAATCAGCGAATCAGTGACTGCGGTGCGGTGGGCTGGGCGCTAACCGATTGCTAACTACCTAACCAAGGGGCCTAAACTATCCTAAAACCTATCAATCAATCAGTGAAAAAAAAAGTGACAGTTTACACTGATCACTTTTTTCCCTTTCACTAGGTGATTGACAGGGGCGATCAAGGGGTTAATTGGGGTGATGGGGGGTGATATGGGGGCTAAGTGAAGTGTTTGGTGTACTCACTGTGAACTGTGCTCCTCTGCTGAGACCAACCGACGAAAAGAATCAGCAGAGGAGCACAGCAGCCATTTAACACTTTATATTTATAAATATAAAGTGTTAACTGGCCTGTGATTAGTTTTTTTTTAAATCATCAGCCTGCCAGCCACGATCATTGGCTGGCAGGCTGATGATGCAACCCCCCTCGAACTTTTGCCGGCCCGCAATGCGCATGTGCGGGCCGGCTGTGCGCGTCATCTCGCTACTCGCGAGATGACGCATCCCTGCGTGACTGTGCCTGAGACTGCCGCCTCCGGACCGCGATCCTGCGTTAGGCGGTCCGGAGGCAGTTAAAGAGCCTCATCTAAAGCTTCTACTGACTTTGGGAGCCACCCCGTGGACAGCGTCTGAAGGGTGTGGCTTGTTATTATGTGTTTTTTGTTTTTAGGTTGCCCAGGTTGTGCCCTCACCCGGATGATCATGTTATGTTAGGACTCCCCCCATTTTCATCTACTATCTCCTCGGTTGCGTTTTTTTGAGCAATTTATTTTATTTTTCCCCCTTTTCAGGTTATTTGGGAGCCTTTTACTAACAGAACCCATGACCTGTGCTGCTGTTCTCTTCTTACCCATATGGATTATAAATTACTTTCTTACCCATGTGGATTACAAATATTGCCTTCTGTGGATTGCAACTATTACCTCTCTTGGATTACAAATACATCAATACCTGAAATAAATAATACAATGCACTGCACCCCTGAAATAAGTGTTAGGCAATGGTTAACATTGCTGTATTTGTGCGAGGGGAGGCGGGGCTATGTACGGTTAAAAGGCAGCAGCCTTTACCTGCTGCGTGGTCAATGTCAGTTCTGGGTCAAGAGTCAGTCCAGCACTTCCGGGTTAATTCGGCTCCACAGGTCGGGCATCTTGCGTGATAGAGCTATTCATCTCGACTTCAAGTAAGGCCTCATGCACATGACCGTTGTGTGCATCCGTGGCCGTTGTGCCGTTTTCCTTTTTTTTTCGCGGACCCATTGACTTTCAATGGGTACGTGGAAAAGTCGGAAAATGCACCATTTTGCAGCCGAGACCGTGATCCGTGCATCCTGATCGTCAAAAAAATATGACCTGTCCTATTTTTATGACGGACAACGGTTCACGGACCCATTCAAGTCAATGGGTCCGTGAAAGAACGCGGATGCACACAAGATTGGCATCCGTGTCCGTGATCCGTGGCCGTAGGTTACTTTCATACAGACGGATCCGAAGATCAGTCTGCATAAAAGCTTTTTCAGAGCTAAGTTTCCACTTTGTGAAAACTCAGATCCGACAGTATATTCTAACACAGAGGTGTTCCCATAGTGATGGGGACGCTTCTAGTTAGAATATACAACAAACTGTTTACATGACTGCCCCCTGCTGCCTGGCAGCATCCAATCTCTTACAGGGGACTGTGATCCGCACAATTAACCCCTCAGGTGCTGCACCTGAAGGGGTTAATTGTGCGTATCATAGCCCCCTGTAAGAGATCCGGGGCTGCCAGGCAGCAGGGGGCAGACCTCCCTCCCTCCCCAGATTAAATTTCATTGGTGGCCAGTGCGGTCCCCCCCTCCCTCCCTCTATTGTATTAATACGTTGGTGGCACAGTGTGCAGCCTTCCTCCGCCCCCCCTACCTCTATTGTAATAAGAATATTGGTGGCCAGTGTGCGGCCTCCCCTCTCTCCCCCCCCCCCCCCCCCGATCATTGGTGGCAGCGGAGTTCCGATCGGAGGCCACAAATGATATTTAAACTGGGGAGGGTGGGGGGTCTGCCCCCTGCTGCCTGGCAGCCCTGATCTCTTACAGGGGGATATGATACGCACAATTAACCCCTTCAGGTGCGGCACCTGAGGGGTTAATTGTGCTGATCACGTCCCCCTGTAAGAGATCGGGTACTGCCAGGCAGCAGGGGGCAGTCAAGTACACAGTTTGTAGTATATTCTAACTAGAAGCGTCCCCATCACCATGGGAACGCTTCTGTGTTAGAATATACTGTCGGAAATGAGTTTTCACGATGTAACTCATATCCGACAGTATATTCTAACATAGAGGCGTTCCCATGGTGATGGGGACGCTTCAAGTCAAAATATACCATCGGATTGGAGAAAACTCTGATCCGATGGTATAAAAAGGACTCCAGACTTTACATTGAAAGTCAATGGGGACGGATCCGTTTGCAATTGCACCATATTGTGTCAACGTCAAACGGATCCGTCCCCATTGACTTGCATTGTAATTCTGGACGGATCTGTTTGGCTCCGCACAGCCAGGCGGACACCAAAACGACTTTTTTCATGTCCGTGGAGCCTCCAAAAATCAAGGAAGACCCACGGACGAAAAAACGGTCACGGATCACGGACCAACGGACCCCCGTTTTGCGGACCGTGAAAAAATACTGTTGTCTGCATGAGGCCTAAGACGGGGGTTTTTACATGGGACCCACCGGGGTCTGCGGTCGTGCGGTGCGCCAAGCACAATGGTAAGGGAGGGCAGCGGGTCGCAACTTCGGTCCTGAAGGCGGCAGTGGCTCTCGTGAACTAGCTGGTTGCCGACATCAGCGGTGTCCGGGCGCTGCCACTTGTTCTTGTGAGAGCGCTCCGCCGCACAGTGCCGCCTAGTGGATACTGGCAGGATCATGCCTTATGGTCTCCGGTGGCTGGGGGAATGGAACGATGCGTCGATATATAGGAAGAATATGTTAGGGCACTGTGAATGAGCATTGTCATTTGTCATGTTGTACACATTGGTAATAAATGAACTTAACCTAATTTGCATGTTCCTTAGAATGTCCCATAGTTTATTTGTTTGCACTGAAGTTGTCATAGTTGCAGGCGGGTCATGGTCCAGATAACAGCTTGAGCTGGTTACAAATACATTCTAATGAAACATTTGGTGGCTGTTGTCTTGGCCTTATTAGGGTTGTTGCACGCAAACTTACCTGGCAGCGTATTTGTCTATTACCAGGGGCAGACTTCCAGGGACATCTGACTACGGCAGGCTGCGGACGTGATGGGGGTGTAGATGACGGAACGAAGCCACGCACTCCTGATGACAGCAGGGGTACTCGCATGCCCGTCGACTATCAGACTTCAGCTCGCTGCTGCGGTCGACGTGGGGTGCGGGCGCCCTCTGCTAGTCACATACATAGCAGCTGATGGTTCCCTGAGGTTGTCATAGGGGGCTGTTGTCGACCCTATGCATGGGTTAGCTGCTAATTGCATGTGGGCGGTGCTACGTTCCAAAAAGAAAATAAAAAATTGATGTTTCCACAGTTACGTGTCACGTCATCGTGATACTACAGGCAAATAGGCGGTTAGATAAGGTCGGTATTAGTGCACGGACTACGGCATGCAAACTGTCATTTACCTGTCACGTGCTGGGTAGCGGTGAGGGGGTTACCACAAACTGTTCCTGCTACCCCCAGGCCTATAGGCGGGAGGGAAAGGAGAAAGAGAAAAGAAAAAAAAACCCTGTCACGACTACAGGCACTTTACTGGCATGTCTGTCACGACCTCAGACACATATAAGTCCTGTCACGACTATAGGCATTCCAATTAACGCATCTGTCACGTCCACAGACTTAGTATATAGTCCTGTCACAACTACAGGCATTTTGTTTAAAGCGTCTGTCACGACCACAGACATAAAAAATCAAGTCCTGTCACGACTACAGGCAGTCTTGGTAACACGTCTGTCACGTCCACAGACTCAGCATAAAGTCCTGTCACGACTACAGGCACACCATCTGCTCATCAGTCACGTCTACAGACAAGCAACGAAGTCCTGTCACAACCACTGGCGTACGAATCAGGGAATTACATTACACATTCGGTGCCACGCCACAGGCGCAGCCAGGTCATGTCTGTCACGACTACAGACTCGACACCAAGTCCTGTCACATCTTTAGGCACGTTACTCACAGACATGGATAAACGACCACTACGATCAAGTCACAGAGTGAGGCCCAAGTCATGTGGTAGGCAACACTTACCAGGCCAATAGACAACGAGTTCCGTCCCGCCTACATGTTTGGTCACGGCAGACCCATAGGTGGCACAATTGCGCACGTAGCAGGTGGCGGTTGCACAGTACAGTCCGCCACAGCAAATTGCAAAGTTGGTTGGGATCCACTGGTGGTCACGGCGGTCGGGCACATGGGCATAATGTTTGCAGTTCATAGTTCGGGTTAGGGGGGTTACTAATGGCTCTCATTTACTGGCTGGTAGGAAGATGTCGCAATAATTCGTTCCAGGAGGCTCATCCGCATCTCGGGACAGTGGGGACACACAGTCTGAGCGAAGTGCGGGGCCATCCTTACGATCCTGGACTATTCCTAAATTATCCGCCAAGCTGCGGAGGAGGGGCATCTCCTTTCGCGCCTCCGCAAGGAAAGCGTAGCTATATTGTCTCCTTATGACTGATGCACCACCCGTGAGCCAAGATGAGGTGCTCACACAGCTACACGCCGTCATCAACAGCATGGCATCATCCATGACGAACTTACAGGCCAGGATGGAGTCTGTGGAGGCCAGTTCTGCTGCGGCAATTTTGGCGGCGCCAACACCAGCGGTAGCTGCGGTAGGGCAGTCCAACGTTTCTGGTGGGTCTTCTCAGATTCCCACAATCGCCCCATCCTACTTCATTCCGGCTAATATCAGGCAGGATATATTGGAGGGTAGGGACGTCAATCTGGCATCCCTGCTTATTGCCACACATAAGGCCCCGGACAATAAGACCATAGCATGCGGTGAGGTTTCTGTCATCCTGAAGTCTAAGGATGCCAGGTTAAACAGGAAGCTTAATATCACAGAGTTTGTGCTAGCATTCAGCCTATACCGGGACATCATTTGCACAGCTAACCCACATAGGAGGGCTGAGCTAGACTTATACATGTATAAAGTAGTGGAATTAGGTTATAATTATGGCAGCACAGCGTTTTTTGATTACCGTCGCTCATTCTCGGCTAAAACGGCAGCCGCCCTGACACAGTGCCAACATATCTACGGCTACCACACTGGTCTTCTCGCCCTCCCACAGACCACATTCGAGTGCGGGAATTTGCAGTCACAGCCTCTGGGTCTCTAGCTGCTAACACAACTAATCAGCACCGAATTAGACAGGGGTTATTTGATAGGTCCTTTCAGCCAACCTCCCTTTGCATGCTGGAGGGTCAATCCAGTAGGCATTGTGACTGGGAAGTTCAATAATAGAAAACGGTTAATTTATGACTTGTCGGCCCCACATTCATTACAAACACCAAGCTTGAACGCGTTAATTCCTTCGGAGGAATTCTCCATGAGATACGCATCTATAGACGAGGCTATCCAGGTCATAATAAAATTGGGGAAGGGTACTTGGTTGTCAAAAGCAGATATTACTGACGCATTCAAGTTACTGCCCATCCAACCAGAGTTATGGCAGTGGCACGGCATGAAATGGCAGGGATCTTATTATTTTGCGAACAAATTGACCTTCGGGTCCAAGTCCAGCCCCTGGTTATTCGACCAGTTTGCCAGCGCTCTGCATTGGGTCTTGTCCAATACCTTCAGGGTAAATCATGTTATCCATTATCTGGACGACTTTCTCCTGTTAGAATCCCCATATCAAGAGCCTCAAGATTTAAAGGTCCTGTGTACGGCATTTGAAGACCTCAAAGTTCCAGTGGCCCCACACAAGGTCAAAGGCCCTAGCACAGGGATCACATTTCTAGGCATACACCTAGACACAGTAGACATGCAAGCCAGTCTTCCAAAGGACAAGTTGGCCAGAATCAAGGCAGTCGTTCACAGGCTAGCCCAAGTGAGGGTCACCACCAAGGCAGATCTTCAGTCACTTCTCGGCATGCTGAATTTTGCCATGTGGATCATTCCGCAGGGCAGATCATTTATTTCAAGACTGCTGGTGCTCCTTCCTCAAGCACCATGCCAAGATAGCCCAGTTCACCTGGATCAGAATGCCATTTGTGATCTACTGATGTGGGACAACTTCCTCTCCCACTCTCCTCCCTCTTCCTCTCCTTGTTCATTCCAGTGGCATCCAATCATTCGCCAGTAGTCCATACAGACGCCTCTCCCACTGCCGACTTCGCAGCCATACATGGCACCCATTGGTTTACTGAACCATGGCCAGTAGAAATTACCAGCATACCTGGGTTTTCCAGAAGCTCCTCACTGTTCGAAATCTATTCCATAGTAGGAGCAGCAGTGACATGGTGTGAACAATGAAGAAACCAGACGGTTTTATTTCTAACCGACAATGAGGCACTCACTGACATTCTGATGAAGGGGAGGTCCGGTTCCAGGCAAATAATGGCTTTCGTGTGGAAGCTTGTGTGGCTATCATTGCACTTTAACTTCAATTTCATTTGCTCACACATTAGTGGACTATGTAATGTCGCAGCCGATGCACTATCCCGCTTTAATTTTCCACTCTTCTTTCAGGTTTTCCTGGAGGCAGACCATTCACATACACCAGCTCCGCTTCATGGCCAGTTGCTGATGGAGTAGCTCCATTTCTCGAGATGGCCAAGAGCCTCATGTCCAAGTCGTTGTCCAGCAACACACAAAAGGCATACAAGACGGCCTGGCAATTGTTTGATAAGTTTAATTACACATACCCCTCTGCCGGTGAAGGTCCCATCACATATCTGTTAGCATTCACAGCTTTTTGCCACTCTCATTTAAACCTGTCCTATAGTACCATCAAGCTGTAACTGGCTGGCATACAGCATCATTGGTACATCCAGTTTCCGGATCAACCTTCCCTATTTTCAGCCCATCCAATCAGATCCTTGTTGAGAGGTATTCAGAAGCAGTCCATCAAGAGAAGGCCCACCAGGCGGCCTTTCTCCGATAACATGATCAGGTCAGTTTCTGATGCACTGTCGAACAAACCGTTCGGCCAGTACATTAGCTTACTCATCAAAACTGCTATGTATTTGGCTTTCTACGGATTCCTCAGGCCGGGGGAGTTCACTTGCGCCAAGTCATCCAGTGGCTATCTGCTGAGAAACCAGCTGCACTGAAACGGTACGCACTTTATCCTTCGCTTGGACTCCAGCAAGACAGCCTGACCTGGGGAGTCAGTTCAGGTCAGATACTTTGCCACAAACAACAAATGGTGTCCAGTCACAGTGTTGCATGAGTGGTTGCAGTGCATCAGGAATGAGCCTGCCGAGTCCCCTTTGTTCAAGTTTAATGGTGCTCCCTTGAACATTCAAACCTTCCTCAAGTACGTTCGCCTGCTGCTGTCCTCTTCAGGAGTCAACCCGCTGGCGATCACAGGTCATTCATTCAGGATAGGTGCCGCCTCAGCGGCCTCCAAAAATAATGTGCCCGCACATGTCATCCAGAAATTGGGCAGATGGAAATATGCGTGTTATGCCCGTTATGTTCCTGACCCACAACAGGAAATGTCCCTTGCCTTCAATAATTTGGTTTTGTAATTACTATGCGTTAAATATATATATTCAATCCATTCCTGCATCTGTGTGGTTTTTGGCCCCTTTAGGCTACCCTCCTACAGCAATTCCGGCATAGCTCTACTGCTTCAGGTAGGTACTGTTAGGTAGTTCCTCACAGAGCCGATTCAAGCACAAATAATACAATGCACTGCCCCCTGAAATAAATAATACATTGCACTGCTCCCATGAAATAAATAATACAATACATAACGCTCCATTTGAAAGAATTTATACATATATACACACACACAGGTGAAACGCGAAAAATTTGAATATTATGCAAAAGTCCATTTATTTCAGTAATGCAAATTATAAGGAATTGCATTAATGCAGCTTAAAATTAGAATTTTGTGAAAAGGTTCAATATTCTAGGCTCAAAGTGTCACACTCTAGTCAGCCAATTAGTCCATACCCCCTGAGCAAAGGTACCTCAAAATTATGACTTTGGGGTTGCATAAGCTGTAAGCCATAATCATCCAAATTATAATAAAGGCTTGAAATATCTCGCTTTGCATGTAATGAGTCTATCTCATATGTTAGTTTCACCTTTTAAGCTGCATTACTAAAATAAATGAACTTTGCACAATATTCAAATTTTTCTAGTTTCACCTGTACATGCACACATATAATTACACAGACATATACATAAACGTACACACACATATTTCCACTTACCTGGAGGCAGATGAAGTTCAGCTCAGTGTCATGAAGATGAAGTACTGCTCATGAGCAGTAAGCTGCAGGGTCTGGACAGACTTCAAGAGCAGGGGGAGGCAGGATCGCCATTTCCTCTGCTCCGAATTCCTGCTCTGCCACAGCAGACAGGGCAGCTTAATTTTATAAAAGGGGGGGGGGGCTGCATGATGATTCAGTGGATCTGCCCAACGGGCCCCTATTCTACTATCTAGCTTAGGGCCCCATACAGCAGTAGCAGCAGATAACAGCCCTGACTGCTCCAAACCCCTTCTAAGCTCAAGCCTCAAAACAATTGCTTCCCCTATAGCTACGCCGCTGTATCATACCTTGAAATTTTGGCTGTTTGGTAAAACTTCATATTTACTAATACTGTACATGAACATTTTAAAAGAGGTTATGTGCATTTTTTTATCCCCCCTCTTCATGCGATTAAAGCTACTTTCACACTAGCAGCACGGACCTCCGGCAGGCTGTTCCGTCGGGTGAACAGCCTGTCGGATCCGTACTGCCACTAGTGACCGTGTGCCTCCGGACTGCCGCTCCGTCCCCATTGACTACAATGGGGCAGGGGAGGAGTTCCAGCAAGAAAAGGCAGCGCACGGCGCTTTAACATGCTTGAAAAGGCTCTAATAACCGAAACGTTGCATCTGGAATAAATCTTCACTTGAGGAAAGAGGATGTGCTGTCTCCATCCGATTTTTTCTACTTAAGCACTTTAACAGTGATAAGTTTGAAAATATTCTTACTAGGCACGCCAGTGTAATTAGGTTGCAGACACTTCATGATCCAAGTGCAGTTACAGCAACGAGGGTTGCGCCTGCACAGTTTGGCAGTTTTTGGCGCTGTGAGAAGTCAGTGCAACACTGGACTGGTTTAAGGGGAAACATGTAAATGTGTTGGAATGGCCTAATCAAAGCTTACATCTCGATCCAATGGAAAATCTGTGGTCAGACTTAAAGATTGCTGTTCACAAGCGCAAACCATCCAACTTGAAGGAGCAGTTTGGCAAGGAGGAATGGGCAAAAATCCCAGTGGTAAGATCTGGCAAGCTCATAGAGACTTATCCAAAGCGACTTAGAGCTGTGATTACTGCAAAAGGTGGCTCTACAAAGTATTGACTTTAGGGGGATGAATACTTATGCACAATAACTTTTTCTGTTATTTTGTCCAATTTGTTGTTTGCTTCACAATAAAAAATGTAAAAAAATCTTCAAAGTTGTGGGCATGTTCTGTAAATTAAATGATGCAAATCCTCAAACAATCCATGTTAATTCCAGATTGTGAGGCACCAAAATACAAAAAAGTCAAGGGGGTGAATACTTTTGCAAGGCACTGTATGTTAAAGGTCAGACCATTGACTTATAAGATAGATGCCTTATATCTGGTGGCATTAGAGACAATGCTTGTTAAGAGCTCATTTGTATACCTTTCTTCCAAGAATTTCTAAAAATCATGTATGGCCTCCTCATGCCGATTAAGGCGCTCTCTCCCCAAGGAGAAATAGTACCCACCAAATCTGGACAAATACATTGACATGAAATGTTTTACAATGCATTTCCAATTTTTGCCACCAGATGGTGCAAAGCAACAAAATATCTGCTCATTCTGCTGATTTCTAGATGACATAATAGTAATGCTAATGATCAGGGATGAGCGAATCGACTTTGGATGAAACATCCAAAATTGATTTGCATAATACTTTGTTTGAATAATGTACAGAGCGAGCGCTCCGTACAGTATTAGAATGTATTGGCTCCTATAGGCGAAGTTATTACTTTGCGAAGTCTTGCAAGACATTGCATAATAACTTCATAAATCAATTTCTACTGTAAGGTACCACTTAGAACTGAAGCCGAGTTCGGGAAATGGGGTACCATAGCCTATTATTATAAAAATTGTTGCGTGACATTGGTACGACAAAATGTCGCACGACACATGTTGTCATGTAGCCCTAGCCTTAAAGGGTCACTGTTAAGTCAGCAGGGTACTGTGAGGTCACTGTTAAGGGTGCGGGGTACTGGGGAGGTCACTGTTAAATGGATGGGTGCTGTGGAGGTCTCTTTTAAGTGGGCAAGGAACAGTGAAGGTCACAGAGGGAACGGTCCCCCATGGGGCGGGGTGCTGTATAGGTCACTGTTAAGGGGATGGGCCACTGAGGAGATTTGATGTCAAGGGAGTGGGGTGCTGTAAAACTCACTGTTAAGGGGATGGGCTGCTGTGGAGGTCCCATTTTAAGGAGGCAGGGCACTGTGGGGGGTCAGTGTTAAGCGGTGAGGGGCTGTGGAGTTCACTGTTAGGGGGCGGGGTACTGTAGAGGTCACTGTTATGGGGGATACTGTCGATATCTTTTAACGACACGCAGAGACGTTAAATAAAATAGATGAAATATACCCGTGCGAAGCCGGGTCCTTCTGGTAGTCTCTTATATTATAAAAATTTGTTTCTGTCTGTCTAGACATCTGTCTGGATGTTCTTTATGCGCGACCAAACGACTGGACCGATCTTCACCAAATTTGGCACACAGGTACATCAGGTGTCCAGGAAGGTTCAGCTCTCTAGGACGTAACGTTCCTGAGATATTCCCAAAAAATTACCTGCATTTGCCAATACAAACCCCCAACTGCCATGCACACGGTCAATAGAAGCTCGCAGGCTCTTAGTCTCCACATACACACAGTTTTATTCCAGGTTTCCATAACGACCCAGCCATTTTTCTTCACTGCTATGAGTCAGCTTTAGGCTAGGGCTACACAACGACTTGCACAGCTCAGCAGACAGTGTCACACAATAGACTTAGATACACAGCAGACAGTATCACACATGATAGGATTAGATACACAGCTCAGCAGACAGTATCACACAGGGTAGTATATTAGATACACAGCTCACCAGACAGTATCACACAGGATAGGATTAGATACACAGCTCAGCAGACAGTGTCACACAGGATAGTATTAGATACACAGCTCAGCAGACAGTATCACACAGGATAGGATTAGATACATAGCTCAGCAGACAGTATTACACAGGATAGGATTAGATACACAGCTCAGCAGACAGTATCACACAGGATAGAATTAGATACACAGCTCAGCAGACAGTATCACACAGGATAGGATTAGATACATAGCTCAGCAAGGATTAGATACACAGCTCAGCAGACAGTATCACACAGGTTGATGCAATGTCAGCCGTTTAACCCTTTCCATACAGGAAAAGGTATGGAAAAGGTTAACAGCGCAGGGAGCTCCCTCCCTCTCCGATCGGGGGGCTGCTGAGGGAGAGAGCCTCCAGGCAGCCCCCCGAAGCCCCGTCCTCACCCTTCCCCATCTGCGAAGTTGTGGCAGACGGGGAAGGTTCCCATGGCAACAGGACGCCTGCTCAGGCGTCCTGCTGTCCATGGTGCTGAACAGATCTATGCTAAAGACATAGATCTGTTGAGTGTAAGTAAAATACAGTACAGTACTATATATTGTACTGTACTGTATTATACAGACATCAGACTCACTGGATCTTCAAGAACCAAGTGGGTCTGGGTAAAAAAAAAGTGAAAAAAGTAAAAATCAAAAAACAATCACTGATTACAAATGAAAAAAATAAAATTCCCTACACATGTTTGGTATTGCCGCGTCCGTAACAACCGGATCTATAAAACTGTCATGTTACTTTACCGGAACGGTGAACGCCATAAAAATAAAAAATTCAAAACTATGATGAAATTAAAATTTTGCCCACCTTACTTCCCAAAAAAAGGTAATAAAAGTGATCATAAAAGTTGCATGTACGCCAAAATTGTAACAATCACACCGTCATCTCATCCCGCAAAAAATGAGACCCTACTTAAGATAATCGCCCAAAAACTGAAAAAACTATGGCTCTTAGACTATGTAGAAACTAAAACTTTTTTTGTTTTAAAAATGAAATCATTGTGTAAAACTTACATAAAAAAAAATTGTATACATATTAGGTATCGCCGCGTCCGTGACAACTTGCTCTATAAAATTACCACATGATCTAACCTGTCAGATGAATGTTGTAAATAACAAAAAAAAAATGTGCCAAAAAGGTATTTCTTGTTACCTTGCCGCACAAAAAGTGTAATATAGAGCAACCAAAAATCATATGTACCCTAAACTAGTACCAACAAAACTGCCACCCTATCCCGTAGTTTCAAAAATGGGGTCACTTTTTTAGAGTTTCTACTCTAGGGGTGCATCAGGGGGGCTTCAAATGGGACATGGTGTAAAAAACAAACAGTCCAGCAAAATCTGCCTTCCAAAAACCGTATAACATTCCTTTCCTTCTGCGCCCTGCCGTGTGCCCGTACAGCAGTTTACGACCACATATGGGGTGTTTCTGTAAACTACATAATTAGGGCCATAAATAATGAGTTTTGTTTGGCTGTTAACCCTTGCTTTGTAACTGGAAAAAAAATATTAAAATAGAAAATCTGACCAAAAAGTGAAATTTAGAAATTGTATCTCTATTTTCCATTAAATCTTGTGCAACACCTAAAGGGTTAAAAACGTATGTAAAATCAGTTTTGAATACCTTGAGGGGTGTAGTTTCTTAGAAGGGGTCACTTTTATAGAGTTTCTACTCTAGGGGTGCATCAGGGGGCTTGAAATGGGACATGGTGTCAAAAAAACAGTCCAGCAAAATCTGGCTTCCAAAAACCATACGGCGCACCTTTCACTCTACGCCCCACTGTGTGGCCGTACAGTAGTTTACGGCCACATATGGGGTGTTTCTGTAAACTGCAGAGTTAGGGCAATAAAGAAACAGTCTTGTTTGGTTGTTAACCCTTGCTTTGTTAGTGGAAAAAATGGGTTAAAAAATTTGGCAACAAAATGAAATTCTCAAATTTCATCCCCATTTGCCAATAACTCTTGTGCAACACCTAAAGGGTTAACGAAGTTTGTAAAATCAGTTTTGAATACCTTGAGGGGTGTAGTTTAAAGAATGGGGTCATTTTTGGGTGGTTTCTATTATGTAAGCCTTGCAAACTGACTTCAGACCTGTAGTGGTCCCTAAAAATTGGATTTCTGAAAAATTTCAAGATTTGCTTCTAAACTTCTAAGCCTTGTAACATCCCCAAAAAATAAAATATCATTCCTAAAATAATTCAAACATGAAGTATACATATGGGGAATGTAAAGTCATCACAATTTTTAGGGGTATTACTATGTATTACAGAAGTAGATGAACTGAAACTTTGAAATTTGCAAATTTTTCACAATTTTGGGTAAATTAGGTATTATTTTGTGCAAGAAAAAAAAAATTTGACTTCATTTTACCTGTGTCATGAAGTACAATATGTGACGAAAAAACAATCTCAGAACGGCCTGGATAAGTCAAAGCGTTTTAAAGTTATCAGCACTTAAAGTGACAGTGGTCAGATTTGCAAAAAATGGCCTGGTCCTTAAGGTGAAATAAGGCTGTGTCCCTATGGGGTTAAGACATATAATTACAGAAGTGAACTAAGCATATTTAATTCTTTCTGTACTGAAATAGTGTCATGGTGGGGAATGTCAAAGGGAAAAGGGGATCAGCCTGGCCAAAAAGGAGTAATACATATACCCATGCTGGGTGAAAGAAATATCTCTCTAAAATGACAACTTTGTATAAAAAAAATGGGAAAAGTTGACTTTAAGAGAGATATTTCTCTCACCTAGCATGGGTATATGTAAAAATACACCCCAAAACACATTTCCCTACTTCTTCTGAGTACGGCGATACCACATGTGTGACACTTTTTTGCAGCCTAGGTGGGCAAAGGGGCCCAAATTCTAAAGAGCACCTTTAGGATTTCACAGGGCATTTTTTTACATATTTGGATTTCAAAAAACTTCTCACGCATTAGGGCCCCTAAATTGCCAGGGCAGTATAAATTGAGGCGGAAACTGAAGGTTTTCCGTTTGCTTGTAGTTCCCGTTTTGTCCTGCCTGCCAGGGTGGCGCTAGAGAGCAAGAACATTTTTTGTGAGATTTTTGTAGATAGTGGAGCAGCTGTCAATCTCATTGATAATCAATTTGCGATAATTCATGGTTTCCAGGTATGCACTTTGGGAAAGGATATTCCTGTTTTTGCTATTAATTCCGCTCCACTTTCTCAGAAATCGTTAAAGGGCATAGTTCACAATATTCGTTTAATTGTGAGTGATGCTCATGTTGAGGATGTGTCATGTTTCGTCCTTAGCGGATTGCCTACTCCTCTAGTGTTGGGGCTACCCTGGCTCACTAAACATAACCCCACCATTGATTGGCAAGCGAGGCAAATAAATGGTTGGAGTGACTTTTGCAGAGAGAATTGCCTCACGACATCTGTTTCTGAGGTTTCTACTAAGACTGTACCATCTTTTCTCTCTGAATTTTCGGATGTCTTCTCTGAGAGTGGAGTTCAGAATTTGCCCCCGCACAGGGAGTACGATTGCCCTATTAATCTCATCCCAGGTGCCAAGCTGCCTAAATCACGTTTATACAATCTCTCCCAACCTGAAAGGGTCGCTATGCGTGCTTATATCTCTGAGAGTCTGAGAAAAGGACACATATGACCCTCAAAGTCACCTGTTGCCGCAGTTTTTTTCTTTGTTAAGAAAAAAGATGGTTCTTTAAGACCATGTCTGGATTTCAGGGAGCTGAACAGTATCACAATTCGTGACCCTTATCCGCTTCCTCTGATCCCGGACCTGTTTAACCAGATTGTTGGGGCAGGGTCAGAGAAGGAGACGAATGGAAGACGTCCTTCAATACCCCTGAGGGCCATTTTGAGAATTTGGTTATGCCTTTTGGTTTGATGAATGCTCCAGCCGTTTTTCAGCATTTTGTAAACAGCATTTTTTATCATTTAATGGGGAAATTTGTATTAGTGTATTTAGATGACATTTTGATTTTTTCTCCTGATTTCAAAACTCATAAGGAACACTTATGTCAGGTCTTGCTCATCCTGCGGGAGAATAAATTGTACGCGAAACTGGAAAAATGTGTGTTTGCGGTTCCAGAAATTCAATTTCTGGGGTTTCTTCTCTCTTCTGGTTTTAGCATGGACCCCGAGAAGGTCCGCGCTGTGCTTGAGTGGGAGCTTCCTGAGAATCAGAAGGCGCTGATGCATTTTTTGGGCTTTGCCAATTATTACAGGAAGTTTATTTTGAATTATTCCTCTGTTGTTAAACCACTCACTGATATGACTAAAAAGGTGGTAGATTTTTCTTCCTGGTCGGTAGAGGCGCGTAAGGCCTTTTCTAATATCAAGGAGAGTTTTGCTTCCGCTCCCATCTTGGTACAACCTGATATTTCTCTACCCTTCATAGTTGAGGTTGATGCTTCTGAGGTGGGTGTGGGTGCGGTCTTGTCTCAGGGTTCCTCTCCTGCCAAATGGCGACCGTGTGCCTTTTTCTCGCAGAAACTCTCCTCCGCAGAGAGAAATTACGATGTGGGAGGCAGAGGTGCAGGTAGCCCAGTCAGAGGCTCCTGATCTTTGTCCTCCTGGGAGGTTGTTTGTGTCTCTCGCTTTAAGACACAAGATTTTTAAGGAACACCACGATACGGTCCTTGCTGGGCACCCGGGGGCAAGAGACACAGTGGATCTCATCGCTCGGAGATTCTGGTGGCCGGCGCTTCGTAAGTCGGTTGAGGGTTTTGTGGCAGCCTGCGAGACCTGCGCTCGTGCCAAACTCCCTCATTCACGGCCATCAGGTCCTCTCCTTCCCTTACCCATTCCTTCCCGTCCTTGAACACATCTGTGCATGGACTTCATAACGGACCTGCCTCGTTCCTCGGGGAAGACTGTGATTCTGGTGGTGGTGGACCGTTTTAGCAAAATGGTTCATTTCATCCCTTTTCCTGGCTTGCCCAATGCTAAGACACTGGCGCAGGCATTTATTGATCACATTGTCAAATTGCATGGTATTCCTTCAGACATAGTCTCTTAAAAGGGGCACGCAGTTTGTTTCCAGATTCTGGAAGGCTTTCTGTTCTCGCTTGGGGGTTCGGTTGTCATTCTCTTCTGCTTTCCACCCGCAGTCGAATGGCCAGACAGAGCGCGTCAATCAGAATCTGGAGACATATCTGCGCTGTTTTGTGGCGGAGAATCAGGAGGATTGGTGTTCTTTTTTGTCCCTTGCTGAGTTTGCTTTAAATAACCGTTGTCAGGAGTCCTCTGATAAGTCACCATTTTTTGGTGCATATGAGTTTCATCTGCAGTTTGGGACATTCTCGGGAGAGGGGTCTTCTGGTTTACCTGATGAGGACAGATTCTCCTTGTCTTTGTCATCTATTTGGCAAAAGATTCAGGATAATCTAAAGAGCATGAGTGAGCGATATAAGCGTGTGGCGGATAAGAGACGTGTGCCTGGTCCGGACCTGAATGTTGGTGATCTGGTGTGGTTGTCTACTAAGAATATCAAATTGAAGGTTCCCTCCTGGAAGTTGGGTCCTAGGTTTATTGGGCCTTACAAAATCTTGTCTGTCATCAATCCTGTTGCCTACCGCCTTGATCTTCCTCAGACTTAGAAGATCCATAATGTTTTTCATAAGTCATTATTAAAACCTTATGTCCAACCCATTGTACCCTCGTCTTTGCTTCCTCCTCCGATTATGGTTGATGGTAATCTTGAATTTCAGGTCTCTAGGATTGTGGATTCTCGTGTTGTCCGCGGTTCTCTCCAGTACCTCGTTCATTGGGAGGGTTATGGTCCTTAGGAGAGGATGTGGGTCCCAGTGACGGACATTAAGGCCACTCGTCTCATCAGGGATTTCCATAGGTCCCATCCTGAGAAGGTGGGCTCTGAGTGTCCGGAGTCCACTCGTAGAGGGAGGGGTACTGTCACCACCAGACATCTGAGAAGCTCTGACAGATGCCTTTCAGAACCTCCTCCTTGAGCTTCCTTTGTTTTGCTTTCAGTTCCTCATCTTATTAGCCTCTCTCAGCTGTCATGTAGTTGTACTGATTGTATACCTTTAAATCCCTCCCCATAGTGCATCAGTTTGCGGTTTATATTACTTCTTGGAGTGTGTGTGCATGATGATCCTACTTCCCAGTCTTCTACAAGATAAGTGTTGTGCATTCATTTGTGTTTTTCTGTTTGCTGGATCCCAGGTGACCCTGACTCCCTCCGTATCTAGTGTAGGGAGCCGGTGGTCGTGTCCCCTCACTATTATAGGGTGTTCAGGTGTTATACAGTCGAGGTATGAGGATATGCGATCATCTACCATTGGGATTTTCGCATAGGCTGAGCAGTCAGGGAGAGTGCAAGGTCTGATGCAGGGGTCTCCCTTTTTGTTCCTTAGTTTTGGATCCAGTCAGTCGTATATTAATTTTGTGTTGTCTTGTTTCCTGTACAGCTTCCGTGACAATGTCCTTCCACCACCGAGGATTGCAGGGCGCTTCAGTTTGCCTCCTGTTGCTTCCTCCTCCTCCTCCGCTTCCTCATCCTCTACCAGCTCCTTATCCTGTCAGCGTATCACCTTCACCACCAACTTCAGCACAGCCAGGGGTAAACGACAGCAGGCAGTTTTAAAACTTATCTGTTTGGGGGACAAACCCCACACCGCGCAGGAGCTGTGGACGGGCCTTGAACAACAGACCAATGAGTGGTTTGTGCCAGTCAGCCTCAAGCCCGGAGCACGCACGGGTGAGTCGCTCGGCGGAACAGCACCACTTCACCACCAATGACTGGGCCTCCATGCCTGACCTGTGTTCCTTGTTGCGCTGTTTCGAGTACTCCACCAACATGGACAGTGCCGATAACGCCATTCTCAGCATTACTATCCCACTTCTATGCCTCCTTGAAAATACACTCCTGGCGATCATGGAAGAGGATGTGGCACAGGAGGAGGAGGAAGAGGGATCATTTCGTAGGGTTTCCGGTCAGTCATTCCCAAGTGGCTCCGAGAGTGGGTTCCTGCACCCACAAACCCAAGGTACACAATTGTCCAGCCAGGGCACAGTTCTGGAGGATGACGAGGTGGAGGATGAGGGGATAGAGAAGGAGGAACCATGTTCACAGCAGGGTGGCACCCAGACCAGCTCATGGCCATCACTAGTGCGTGGATGGGGGGGAAACAGAGGACACAGACGATACACCTCCCACAGAGGACAGCTTTTCGTTGCCTCTGAGCAGCCTTGCACACATGAGCTATTACATGCTGCAGTGTCTCCGCAACGACCACAGAGTTGCCCACATTCTAACTTGTGCTGATTACTGTGTGTGCCACGCTGCTAAATCCTTGTTACAAGGACAACACACCGTCCTTAATTCCGTCACTGGAGCGTGATCGTAAGATGCGCGAGTACAAGCGCACGCTGGTAGACGCACTGCTGGTGGCATTCCCACCTGACAGCGGGGGCACAGTGGAAAAAACAAGGAGAAGGCAGAGGAAGAGGTCGCCAACGCAGCTGGGGCACTGCCAGCACCTCAGAAGGCAGGGTTAGCATGGCCGACATGTGGAAAAGCTTTGTCAGCACGCCACAACAACCAGCACCACCAGCTGATATGGACCGTCTTAGCAGGAGGCAGTATTTAGCCAACATGGTGGAGCAGTATGTGTGCACACACCTACACGTACTAAATGACGGGTCTGCCCCCTTCAACTTCTGGGTCTCCAAATTGGGCACATGGCCTGAGCTTGCCCTTTACGCCTTGGAGGTGCTGGCCTGCCCTGCAGCCAGTGTATTATCGGAACGTGTGTTTATCACGGCAGGGGGCGTCATCACAGACAAGCCGCCTGTCCACAGCCAACGTAGACAAGCTCACATTCATTAAAATGAACCAGGCTTGGATCCCACAAGACGTGGCTGTACCTTGTGCAGAATAGACATTTATACCACTATCAAACATACATTCTTGTACTCAAGTCAAGTGCAATGATTCTTTCTTTTTTGTTTTTTTATTTGTCACAATATTTTGGGGGCTACCTACTCCAATAAAAAAAATAAAAATAAACATTGTTGGCTACCTCCTCCTCCTCCAATGCTGCCTCCACCTACAACACCACATTCACCGCCTCCTCAACCTCCGACTCCATATCCACCCCCCTTCTCTGAGTTGCAGGTTAATAATTTGTAATTTTTTGTTATTTTATTTTAAGTTATTTCCCTATTCAGATTTGTTTGCAGAGCAGTTGCCATGCTCTTAAGCACATTTTACTGCCTTTTACACCCCTCTAGCCTTTTCAAGGACTATTTTATAGCAATTTCAATGCAAAAAAGTGCCAATTTTAGAGCCCTAAATTGAAAAAAATTCTTATGTTCAATTGTCGGGTGCCATTTTACCATTTTTGGCATATACAAACCACTGCTGTGCCTGGGTGACAGGGGCCTAAATCTCTCAAAATCCTCTGTTCTATTGCTGGGTGACATGAACCCCCTTTTGCCGTGAATGAACCCCTGCTGTGCCTGGTGACAGGGGCCTAAATCTCTCAAAATCCTCTGTTCTATCGCTGGGTGACATGAACCCCTTTTGCCGTGAATAAACCCCTGCTGTGCCTGGGTGACAGGGGCCTAAATCTCTCAAAATCCGCTGTTCTATCGCTGGGTGACATGAACCCCCTTTTGCCGTGAATGAACCCCTGCTGTGCCTGGGTGACAGGGGCCTAAATCTCTCAAAATCCTCTGTTGTATTGCTGGGTGACAAGAACCCACTTTTGTCGTGAATAAACCCCTGCTGTGCCTGGGTGACAGGGGCCTAAATCTCTCAAAATCCTCTGTTCTATTGCTGGGTGACATGAACCCCCTTTTGCCGTGAATGAACCCCTGCTGTGTCTGGGTGACAGGGGCCTGAATCTCTCAAAATCCTCTGTTCTATTGCTTGGTGACAAGATCCCCCATTTGCCATGAATAAACCCCTGCTGTGCCTGGGTTGACAGGGGCCTAAATCTCTCAAAATCGTCTGTTGTATTGCTGGGTGACAAGAACCCCCTTTTGCCGTGAATGAACCCCTGCTGTGCCTGGGTGACAGGGGCCTAAATCTCTCAAAATCCTCTGTTCTATTGCTGGGTGACATGAACCCCCTTTTGCCGTCAATGAACCCCTGCTGTGCCTGGGTGACAGGGGCCTAAATCTCTCAAAATACTCTCTTCTATTGCTGGGTGACATGAACCCCCCTTTGCCGTGAATGAACCTCTGCTGTGCCTGGTTGACATGGGCCTAAATCTCTCAAAATCCTCTGTTCTATTGCTGGGTGCAGGGCCGTCTTTGATATTGATTGGACCCGGGCAAAAAATTTCTTGGCCCCCTGGATCCCGCCTTCCCACACCTTAGCATGCAATCACGCCCTCCACCACAACACACACACAAAAAATCCACACATCTGGTAGAGTACAGTGAATGACTGTAAATACTTCCAGTTCTAAAGACTCCAGCGGCTCAGGATCAGTGCTCTGGACAGCTGGGCTCAGGCTGGAAGTGGGCACCACTCTCCAGGAAGGAGACCAGGGCTCGGCTCACACTAGTGTTACAGTGCACCCCAGCACCCCACAGTATGCAGTATAGCACCCTATAGTATACAGCACCACACAGTATGCAGTATAGCACCCCACACTATACAGTACCCCACAGTATATTGTAGAGCAGTATAGCAGCCCACAGTATACAGCACCCCACAGTATAGCACCTCAACGTATACAGCACCCCAAACTATACACGATACAGCCCCCCACACTATACAGTACAGCAGTATAGCACTCCACACTATACAGTACCCCACAGTATATAGTAGAGCAGTATAGCAGCCCACAGTATATAACACCTCACAGTATAGCACCTCACCGTATACAGCACCCCAAAATATACACGATACAGCCCCCCACACTATACAGTACAGCAGTATAGCACTCCACACTATACAGCACCCACAGTATACATTATACAGACCCCCACAATATACAGTACAGCAGTATAGCACTCCACACAATACAGGCCCCCCACACTATACAGGCCCCCCACACTATACAGGCCCCCACTCAGTATACAGGCCCCACACAGTATACAGCCCCCCACACAGTATACAGCCCCCCACACACTATACAGGCCCCCCACACAGTATACTGGCCCCCCCCACAGTATGCAAGCCCCCCACAGTATACAGACCCCCCGTATACAGGCCCCCACACAGTATACAGCCCCCCACACAGTTTACAGCCCACCACACAGTATACAGGCCCCCCACAGTATACAGTATCCCACAGTATATTGTAGAGCAGTATAGCAGCCCACAGTATACAGGCCCCCACACAGTATACAGAACCCCACTATACAGAAGTTTTCAGTATATTAACATAACAGCCCCTGTCACCTTTTTCTGATGTAATCTTCACACAAAAAAAGCTCCATAGTTAACTTCTGCAACACTCCTGGTAGGACCTGTGATGACCTCATAGCCATGTGACCAGTAATATTGCTAGGTTACTGGTCACATGGTGATGATGTCATCTAAGGTCCTAGCTCACATTCACAGCTCCAACACAGTACGATGCCTGGACTCAGTGCCGGCAGGCATGGCATGGCAGTACCCCCTGTGTCGCTGACAGTCTGACACCCGGGGCAGTGGCTAGCAGGGATCAAGAGGCAGCTGCCTTGGGCCCCCCAGAAGCAACTGGACTCAGGGAAGCTGCCCCTTTTGCCCCTTGGTAAAGACAGCCCTGGCTAGGTGACATGAACCCCCTTTTGCCGTGAATGAACCCCTGCTTTGCTTGGGTGACAGGGGCCTAAATCTCTCAAATTCTCTGTTCTATTGCTGGGTGACATGAATACCCTTTTGCCATGAATGAACCCCTGCTGTGCCTGGGTGACATGGGCCTAAATCTCTCAAAATCCTCTGTTCTATTGCTGGGTGACAAGATCCCCCTTTTGCCGTGAATGAACCCCTGCTGTGCCTGGGTGACAGGGAACCAAATTTAGTGAAAACATCTGTTACTGATCGGAAGATGCTCGAGCACACAGTACAAGTGCATGCTGATAGGCGCAGTATGCTGCCTGAGCTGCCTGGGGGTCAAGATATTTTTTATGGTGGGGCCCAACAATAGGTAAAACAAGATGAGATGGAAGACTCTTTTTCAAATAAGGATCTGTAAGCAAAAGTAGCCAATGTTTACATAAAATATTTCTTATTTGCTGATAAGAGGAGAAAAAAGTAGTAATGAAATTATTAGGGATGTCCCGATACCGATACCAGTATCGGTATCGGGGCCGATATCAGACATTTGCATGAGTACTTGTACTCGTGCAAATGTCACCGATACCACGGCCGATACCTCATGGCCCAGATCAGCGGTGGCAGAGGCGTGTCCCATCTTCTTCCGGGCGGTGGCTGCAGCGGCGTGTCCCATCTTCTCTTCCGGTCGGCGGTGGCGCTGCTCCCAACTGATCAGCATGGGGTTGGCAGCGGATATTATACACCTGGAGACATGCTGGCTCGGCAGCGGCAGGAGGAGGCTGCCTCTGGCTGGGGTTCTGGATATTATCATCAGGGGACTGCAAGAAGCTGGGCCGGAGGTGGAGAGATGGCAGGAGCTGCCGGAGCCCAGGTACTGCAGTCCATTCTTATGTTTGCCAGCCACATCTGATTCTGAGAAAGCTGTGTGACAGCCAATATGGCCGCCTCTCATAAGCAGAGCCATCCAGAGCAGAAGTGGGAGGAGCTGGCATTGAGAACTTCAGGGAAAGTGTGTGACAACCCCTGTGACTGCTGTGATGCTGGCTGCTGTGGTTGTCACCAAGGATCTACCAGACTGGGAGCACTCATACAGTCTGTGACTATTCAGTCGCCTTCATTATGCTGGCCATTAAAGGGGTTGTCACTAGTGTTGAGCAAACTTGTGTTTTAAGTTCGGCATCTGAAGTTCGGGTTTGGGTTATTGAAGTATCCCGTTATGGATTCCCGATACCACGGACCATAACGGAATTTAGAATCCATAACGGGATACTTCGATAACCTGAACCCGAACTTTAGACGCCAAACTTAAAACACAAGTTCGCTCAACACTAGTTGTCACAGATTTATGGCAGTGCATAAACCCTGCATAAACATATGCAGCGTTACCATATGTGGTATCCTGATGCTGCTGCTGCTGCTGCTGCTACTGCCATCTCCACACTATGTCACCTTGCCACTCTTTGGTATCCTGATGCTGCTACTGCCATCTCCACACTATGTCACCTTGCCACTCTGTGGTATCCTAATGCTGCTGCTGCTGCTGCTACTGACATCTCCACACTATGTCACCTTGCCACTCTGTGGTATCCCATCTCCACACTATGTCATTGGGCTTCTCTGTGGTCTCCTCATACTGCTGCCAATTCCAGACTCTATCATTGTGCCACTCTGTGGCCTCCTCCTGATGCTGCTGCTGCCTACACCTCCACATTCTGTCATTGGGCCAGTCTGTGGTCTCCTCATGCTGCTGCCAACTCCAGACTTGGTCATTGTGCCATTCTGTGGCCTCCTCCTGATGCTGCCGTCACCTCCATACTTTGTCATTGGGTCACTCTGTGGTTTCCTCATGCTGCCGCCACCTCCACTCTCTGTCATTGGGCCACTTGGTGGCCTCCTCATACTGCTGCTGCTGCCGCCGTCTCCACTCTGTCAGTGGGCCACTCTGTGGTCTCCTCTTGCTGCCGCTACCTCCAGGCTTGCTCATTGTGCCTCTCGGGTGGCCACCTCATGCTACGGACACCTCCACACTTTGTCTTCATGCCACTCTGTGGCCTCCTCATGCTGCTGCCAGCTCCACAATCTATCGTTGTCATGCAACTCTGTGGCCTACTTATGCTGCTGCCACCTCCACAATATTTCATCGTTGTGCAACTCTGTGGCCTCCTGATGCTGCCACCACCTCCAGACTCTGTCATTGGGCCACTCTGTGGTCTCCTCATGCTGGTTCCACCTCACTACTATGTCATAGGTCCACTCTGTGGACTTTTCATGCTGTTACCACCCTCCCCACTTCTTGACTGGGCCACTATTTTGGTCTGGCTGACATCATCATTTATTTGACCTTTCTTCTGATCTGTCAGAAGAAAGGAAAAATGAGACGCACAACAGATCCTGTCTGTGTAGCAGATGTAAGGCCTGTATGGTCCCATCAGAATTGGCTTATGATTTGGTAGTCAAAAGCAGGACTGGGTGCAAATATTCCATTCCCGTGTCATCTGTTTTAGATCCACTCCTGTTTTATTTTTGGTATTAGCAATACTGATGGATTATTAAGCAACTGCTGACCGAGCGAAGGCATATGCTCCACAGACAGGATCCGCTTTTTGTGGGTTATTGTTCTGACGGATCAGAGGAAGGGTAAGTTAATCAGTGATGTTAACACAAACTTACTGCTGACACCCTCTCCACTCTGTCAGGGGGGCTCTACTTGTATAAGCGTTTAATAGAACAGGTTCTGTAGACATCTATGTAAAATCAGATGGTGTAAAAGTAGTGCACTTCTTCTTGGCACTAAAATCAACCTGTAAGGCTGAGTTCATACTTGAGTTATTTGGTCAGTTTTGGCCCAGTGACTGCCCTAATAAGTGAAGTGTGCAGTGATTCTAAGAGATACACCTGTCATCTGCATGTCATACAGACTCACAGTATTATTTCACTACCAAAGCAGACTCTCTATGCGTGCTACTACAAGGCACAGTGTTCTACACCACTATAAAGGCTCTCAGCAGCCAGAAAATAGACGTTTTTTAATGTAATTTGCCGGGAATATATTCGGATCAAACCAAATTTGTCACGAAAAATTTGGCGAACCTATGAATCAAAGTTTTGAAAAATTCGCTCATCTCTACCCACGATGCTAGGGATCCTGGTCACCGCCAGGGCCTGCTACTGGCTGTTCCCCCCTGTCGCTGGATGTTTTTGATCCACGCGATAGAGAGATGCAGTGGCAGCCATGTGGGGATCCTGAGGGATGCCAGGTAGCGAACTAAGTATAAGCTATATGAGCGGCCCGGGCATTGGGGAGGTCATTATAAGGGTTGGATAACCCCTTTAACTAAAATAAGAGAAAAAAGTGCCTTTACACATGGCAGATTTTGTTACAGAAAATTCTGCGACTGAAAATCAGTTCTATTTATATGGATGGGGTTGTTTTGGCAGGAAGCACGTGGATTTCTGCAAATCCCATTCAAATGAATGGAAATTATTTTCAGTCCTAGAAACTTCTGCAACAAAATCTGCCATGTGGGCTAATTCAAGCCATGTGTCCTCTTTCATTCCGTTCAGGAACAGTATATAAAAAGACACATTTACCTAATAAAATAATCATCAGCATCTTTTAGTTTCATTGGCGATCTTTGATTCCAGGGCCGTCTTTAACAAGGGGCAAAAGGGGCAGCTGCCCCGGGCCCAGTTGCTCCTGGAGGGCCCAAGGCAGCTGCCTCTTGAGCCCTGCTAGCCACTGCCCCGGGTGTCAGGCTGTCAGCTACACAGGGGGTGCTGCCATGCCATGCCTGCCAGCACTCCCGTCAGCGTATTGTGAGAGCTGTGATTCTCTAGGACCTTAGATGACATCATCACCATGTGACCAGTAACCTAGCAATATTACTGGTCACATGGCTATGAGGTCATCAAGGTCCTTTCTACCAGGAGTGTTGCTGTAGAAGTTTGCCTTAACTGTGGAGCTTTTTTTGTGAAGATTACATCAGAAAAAGGTGACAGGGGCTGTTATGCTAATATACTGTAAACTACTGTATAGTGGGGTGCTGCATACTGTGAGGGCATGTATACTGTGGGGGGCTGTATACTGTGGGGGGCCTGTATACTGTGGGGGCCTGTATACCGTGGGGGCCTGTATACTGTATACTGTGGGTGCTGTATATTGTGGAGTGCTATACTGCTGTACTGTATAGTGTGAGGGCTGTATACTGTATACTGTGGGTGCTGTATATTATGGAGTGCTATACTGCTGTACTGTGGGTGCTGTATATTGTGGAGTGCTATACTGCTGTACTGTGGGTGCTGTATTTTGTGGAGTGCTATACTTCTGTACTGTATACTGTGGGGGGCTGTATACTGTATACTGTGGGTGCTGTATATTGTGGAGTGCTATACTGCTGTACTGTATACTGTGGGGGCTGTATACTGTGGGTGCTGTATATTGTGGAGTGCTATACTGCTGTATTGTATAGTGTGGGGGGCTGTATACTGTATACTATGGGGGCTGTATATTGTGGAGTGCTATACTGCTGTACTGTATACTATGGGGGCTGTATATTGTGGAGTGCTATACTGCTGTACTGTATACTGTGGGGGGCTGTATACTGTGGGTTCTGTATATTGTGGAGTGCTATACTGCTGTACTGTATAGTGTGGGGGGCTGTATAGTGTGTGGTGCTGTATCATGTAAAGTTTGGGGTGCTGTATACAGTGAGGTGCTATACTGGTCTACTGTATACTTTGAGGTGTTGTATACTGTCGTGTGCTGTATACTGTGGGCTGCTATACTGCTCTACTATATACTGTGGGGTACTGTATAGTGTCGGGTGCTATACTGTATACTGTGTGGTGCTGTATACTATAGGGTGCTATACTGCATACTGTGGGTTTCTGTATACTATAGGGTGCTCTACTGCATACTGTGGGGTGCTGGGGTGCACTGTAACACTAGGGTGAGCCGAGCCCCGGTCTCCTTCCTGCAGAGCGGTGCCCACTTCCAGCCTGAGCCCAGCTGCCCAGAGCACTGATCCTGAGCCGCTGGAGTCTTCAGAACTGGAAGTATTTACAGTCATTCACCGGACTCTACCAGATGTGTGGATTTTTTGTGTGTGTGTTGTGGTGGAAGCCGTGATTGCATGCTAGGGTGCGGGAAGGCGGGATCCAGGGGGCCAAGTAAATTTTTGCCCAGGGTCCAATCAATATTAAAGACGGCCCTGTTTGATTCCCACCAGCGCTGCGGATGGATGCACCTCATCATAAATTAGGCGTATCTTCAGCAGTCCATGCACCTGGTGTGAAAACTACTCCAGCCCCTGACTGAAGAAGTGTTTTTTAAATCTTTATGCATAATTCCAGGCGTAAATGCTAGTAATTTTGTTATGGACGATGTCCTCGCCCCCGTCATTTCCAAGTGGCAAAGACATCTTAAAAACACCCGTGCAACAAAATATTGATCTTTGTAAATGAGCCCCATTGTGTGTGTCTGTAATCTTTTGTTAAAATTCAGTGTGGAATATGTCCTAACTAGGGATGAGCGAACTCGAACTGTATAGTTCGGGTTCGTACCGAATTTTGGGGTGTCCGTGACACGGACCCGAACCCGGACATTTTCGTAAAAGTCCGGGTTCGGGTTCGGTGTTCGTCGCTTTCTTCGCGCTTTTGTGACGCTTTCTTGGCGCTTTTTGAAAGGCTGCAAAGCAGCCAATCAACAAGCGTCATACTACTTGCCCCAAGAGGCCATCACAGCCATGCCTACTATTGGCATGGCTGTGATTGGCCAGAGCACCATGTGACCCAGCCTCTATTTAAGCTGGAGTCACATAGCGCCGCCCGTCACTCTGCTCTGATTAGCGTAGGGAGAGGTTGCGGCTGCGACAGTAGGGCGAGATTAGGCAGATTAACTCCTCCAAAGGACTTGATTAACTGATCGATCTGCAGCTGTGGATCATTGAGCTGCTGATCCTCAATTGCTCACTGTTTTTAGGCTGCACAGACCGTTTGTCAGTCTCATTTTTCTGGGGTGATCGGCGGCCATTTTGTGTCTTGTGGTGCGCCAGCACAAGCTGCGACCAAGTGCATTTAACCCTCAATGGTGTGGTTGTTTTTTGGCTAAAGCCTACATCAGGGTGAAGCTGTCACACCAAGTGCATTTAACCAGCAATAGTCTGTTCATTTTTTGGCCATATACAAAATCAGGGGCAAGCTGCGCCTGTCACCAAGTGCATTTAACCCTCAATGGTGTGGTTGTTTTTTGGCTAAAGCCTACATCAGGGTGAAGCTGTCACACCAAGTGCATTTAACCAGCAATAGTCTGTTCATTTTTTGGCCATATACAAAATCAGGGGCAAGCTGCGCCTGTCACCAAGTGCATTTAACCCTCAATGGTGTGGTTGTTTTTTGGCTAAAGCCTACATCAGGGTGAAGCTGTCACACCAAGTGCATTTAACCAGCAATAGTCTGTTCATTTTTTGGCCATATACAAAATCAGGGGCAAGCTGCGCCTGTCACCAAGTGCATTTAACCCTCAATGGTGTGGTTGTTTTTTGGCTAAAGCCTACATCAGGGTGAAGCTGTCACACCAAGTGCATTTAACCAGCAATAGTCTGTTCATTTTTTGGCCATATCCCAGTCTAATTCTGTCACTAAATCCATACCGGTCACCCAGCGCCTAAATACTAGGCCTCAAATTTATATCCAGCTAAATCTGTCCCTAGTGCTGTAGCTGGGCGAGTTATTTAGTGTCCGTTCAAGCACATTTCTTGTTCTGGGTTGAAATACAATTCCCAATTTAGCAATTTCATAATTTAGTGGTTCCTGCTATATCAGAGCTCTTTGAAATCTATCCCAAAAAGGGTATATAATATTGAAGGTGCACATAGGGTCATTCAGAGTAACTTCACACACACCCGCTACTGTGTATTTCCAAGTCTAATTCTGTCACTAAATCCATACCGGTGACCCAGCGCCTAAATACTAGGCCTCAAATTTAATTCCCTCTAAATCTCTCGTTACCCACCGCTGTACTGTTGTTGCTGGGCAAGATATTTAGTGTCCGTCAAAGCACATTTTTTGTTCTGGGTTGAAGTACAATTCCCAATTTAGCAATTTCATAATTTAGTGGTTTCTGCTATATCAGAGCTATTTGAAATCTATCCCAAAAAGGGTATATAATATTGAAGGTGCACATAGGGTCATTCAGAATAACTTCACACACACCCGCTACTGTGTATTTCCAAGTCTAATTCTGTCACTAAACCCATACCTGTCACCCAGCGCCTAAATACTAGGCCTCAAATTTAAATCCCTCTAAATCTCTCGTTACCGTTGTCCTGTTGTAGCTGGGAAAGTTATTTAGTGCCCGTCAAAGCACATTTTTTGTTCTGGGTTGAAGTACAATTCCCAATTTAGCAATTTCATAATTTAGTGGTTCCTGCTATATCAGAGCTATTTGAAATCTATCCCAAAAAGGGTATATAATATTGAAGGTGCACATAGGGTCATTCAGAATAACTTCACACACACGCTTCTGTGCATTTCCAAGTCTAATTCTGTCACTAAATCCATACCGGTGACCCAGCGCCTAAATACTAGGCCTCAAATTTAATTCCCTCTAAATCTCTCGTTACCCACCGCTGTACTGTTGTTGCTGGGCAAGATATTTAGTGTCCGTCAAAGCACATTTTTTGTTCTGGGTTGAAGTACAATTCCCAATTTAGCAATTTCATAATTTAGTGGTTTCTGCTATATCAGAGCTATTTGAAATCTATCCCTAAAAGGGTATATAATATTGAAGGTGCACATAGGGTCATTCAGAATAACTTCACACACACCCGCTACTGTGTATTTCCAAGTCTAATTCTGTCACTAAATCCATACCGGTGACCCAGCGCCTAAATACTAGGCCTCAAATTTAATTCCCTCTAAATCTCTCGTTACCCACCGGTGTACTGTTGTTGCTGGGCAAGATATTTAGTGTCCGTCAAAGCACATTTTTTGTTCTGGGTTGAAGTACAATTCCCAATTTAGCAATTTCATAATTTAGTGGTTTCTGCTATATCAGAGCTATTTGAAATCTATCCCTAAAAGGGTATATAATATTGAAGGTGCACATAGGGTCATTCAGAATAACTTCACACACACCCGCTACTGTGTATTTCCAAGTCTAATTCTGTCACTAAACCCATACCTGTCACCCAGCGCCTAAATACTAGGCCTCAAATTTAAATCCCTCTAAATCTCTCGTTACCGTTGTCCTGTTGTAGCTGGGAAAGTTATTTAGTGCCCGTCAAAGCACATTTTTTGTTCTGGGTTGAAGTACAATTCCCAATTTAGCAATTTCATAATTTAGTGGTTCCTGCTATATCAGAGCTATTTGAAATCTATCCCAAAAAGGGTATATAATATTGAAGGTGCACATTGGGTCATTCAGAATAACTTCACACACACGCTTCTGTGCATTTCCAAGTCTAATTCTGTCACTAAATCCATACCGGTGACCCAGCGCCTAAATACTAGGCCTCAAATTTAATTCCCTCTAAATCTCTCGTTACCCACCGCTGTACTGTTGTTGCTGGGCAAGATATTTAGTGTCCGTCAAAGCACATTTTTTGTTCTGGGTTGAAGTACAATTCCCAATTTAGCAATTTCATAATTTAGTGGTTTCTGCTATATCAGAGCTATTTGAAATCTATCCCTAAAAGGGTATATAATATTGAAGGTGCACATAGGGTCATTCAGAATAACTTCACACACACCCGCTACTGTGTATTTCCAAGTCTAATTCTGTCACTAAATCCATACCGGTGACCCAGCGCCTAAATACTAGGCCTCAAATTTAATTCCCTCTAAATCTCTCGTTACCCACCGCTGTACTGTTGTTGCTGGGCAAGATATTTAGTGTCCGTCAAAGCACATTTTTTGTTCTGGGTTGAAGTACAATTCCCAATTTAGCAATTTCATAATTTAGTGGTTTCTGCTATATCAGAGCTATTTGAAATCTATCCCTAAAAGGGTATATAATATTCAAGGTGCACATTGGGTCATTCAGAATAACTTCACACACACACGCTTCTGTGCATTTCCAAGTCTAATTCTGTCACTAAATCCATACCGGTCACCCAGCGCCTAAATACTAGGCCTCAAATTTATATCCAGCTAAATCTGTCCTTAGTGCTGTAGCTGGGCGAGTTATTTAGTGTCCGTTCAAGCACATTTCTTGTTCTGGGTTGAAATACAATTCCCAATTTAGCAATTTCATAATTTAGTGGTTTCTGCTATATCAGAGCTATTTGAAATCTATCCCTAAAAGGGTATATAATATTCAAGGTGCACATTGGGTCATTCAGAATAACTTCACACACACCCGCTACTGTGTATTTCCAAGTCTAATTCTGTCACTAAACCCATACCTGTCACCCAGCGCCTAAATACTAGGCCTCAAATTTATATCCAGCTAAATCTGTCCTTAGTGCTGTAGCTGGGCGAGTTATTTAGTGTCCGTTCAAGCACATTTCTTGTTCTGGGTTGAAATACAATTCCCAATTTAGCAATTTCATAATTTAGTGGTTTCTGCTATATCAGAGCTATTTGAAATCTATCCCTAAAAGGGTATATAATATTCAAGGTGCACATTGGGTCATTCAGAATAACTTCACACACACCCGCTACTGTGTATTTCCAAGTCTAATTCTGTTACTAAACCCATACCTGTCACCCAGCGCCTAAATACTAGGCCTCAAATTCATATCCAGCTAAATCTGTCGTTAGTGCTGTAGCTGGGCGAGTTATTTAGTGTCCGTTCAAGCACATTTCTTGTTCTGGGTTGAAATACAATTCCCAATTTAGCAATTTCATAATTTAGTGGTTTCTGCTATATCAGAGCTATTTGAAATCTATCCCTAAAAGGGTATATAATATTCAAGGTGCACATAGGGTCATTCAGAATAACTTCACACACACGCTACTGTGCATTTCCAAGTCTAATTCTGTCACTAAATCCATACCGGTCACCCAGCGCCTAAATACTAGGCCTCAAACGCAGCCGCCTGTCTACAGCCAATGTGGACAAGCTGACGTTCATAAAAATGAACCAGGCATGGATCCCACAGGATCTGTCCGTCCCTTGTCCAGATTAGACATTAACTACCTCCCCTTAACCATATATTATTGGACTCCAGGGCACTTCCTCATTCAATCCTATTTTTATTTTCATTTTACCATTATATTGCGAGGCTACCCAAAGTTGAATGAACCTCTCCTCTGTCTGGGTGCCGGGGCCTAAATATATGCCAATGGACTGTTCCAATGTTGGGTGATGTGAAGCCTGATTCTCTGCTATGACATGCAGACTGATTCTCTGCTGACATGAAGCCAGATCCTCTGTTACGGGACCTCTCTCCTCTGCCTGTGTGCTGGGCCTAAATTTATGAAAATGGACTCTTACAGTGGTGGGTGACGTGAAGCCTGATTCTCTGCTATGATATGAAGACTGATTCTCTGCTGACATGAAGCCAGATTGTCTGTTACGGGACCTCTCTCCTCTGCCTGGGTGCTGGGCCTAAATATATGCCAATGGACTGTTGCAGTGGTGGCTGACGTGAAGCCTCATTCTCTGCTATGACATGCAGACTGATTCTCTGCTGACATGAAGCCAGATTGTCTGTTACGGGACCTCTCTCCTCTGCCTGGGTGCTGGGTAGTGTTGAGCGCGAATATTCGAAAAGCAAATTTTTTTCGCGAATATCGCAACTTCGCGATTTCGCGAATATTTCGAATATAGTGCTATATATTCGTAAAAACGAATATTCGTTTTTTGTTTTTTCCCCCCCCCACAAAATTACAGTACACATATAATTGATTGTTTCCCAAAGGTCCAACAGCTCAGATCTTACTCACATTGCCTAGAAAGTGATTGAGGCGCGAATCTTCGTAAGGCGATTTTATTAGCGCACATGCGAATATCGGCACGTCCCAGAACAGAGGCAAAGGGCTTTGCATTCATACATTAGTGAATTGAGTTGCGAATCTTCGTAAGGCGATTTTATTAGCGCACATGCGAATATCGGCACGTCCCAGAACAGAGGCAAAGGGCTTTGCATTCATACATTAGTGAATTGAGTTGCGAATCTTCGTAAGGCGATTTTATTAGCGCACATGCGAATATCGGCACGTCCCAGAACAGAGGCAAAGGGCTTTGCATTCATACATTAGTGAATTGAGTTGCGAATCTTCGTAAGGCGATTTTATTAGCGCACATGCGAATATCTACACTTGTCCCAGAACAGAGAGGCAAAGGCCTGTGCATTCATATAGTATAGCACCATATTCGCGAATACGTAGAACTTCGTAAAATTCGATTTACGAATATTCGTATTTTTTATTTTACTTTCCACCTTACAGATTACATTGATCTGTACTCTGTCAACTACTGTCATCACCCCCCACTGTATCTCGATTGATTCCCAAAAGTCTCACATTCCCTAGAAAGTGATTGAGTTGCGAATCTTCGTAAGGCGATTTTATTAGCGCACATGCGAATATCTACACTTGTCCCAGAACAGAGGCAAAGGGCTTTGCATTCATACATTAGTGAATTGAGTTGCGAATCTTCGTAAGGCGATTTTATTAGCGCACATGCGAATATCGGCACGTCCCAGAACAGAGGCAAAGGGCTTTGCATTCATACATTAGTGAATTGAGTTGCGAATCTTCGTAAGGCGATTTTATTAGCGCACATGCGAATATCGGCACGTCCCAGAACAGAGGCAAAGGGCTTTGCATTCATACATTAGTGAATTGAGTTGCGAATCTTCGTAAGGCGATTTTATTAGCGCACATGCGAATATCGGCACGTCCCAGAACAGAGGCAAAGGGCTTTGCATTCATACATTAGTGAATTGAGTTGCGAATCTTCGTAAGGCGATTTTATTAGCGCACATGCGAATATCTACACTTGTCCCAGAACAGAGGCAAAGGGCTTTGCATTCATACATTAGTGATTGAATTGAGCTGCGAATCTTCGTAAGGCGATTTTATTAACGCAAATGCAAATATCTACACTTGTCCCCAGAACAGAGAGGCAAAGGCCTGTGCATTCATATAGTATAGCACCATATTCGCGAATACGTAGAACTTCGTAAAATTCGATTTACGAATATTCGTATTTTTTATTTTACTTTCCACCTTACAGATTACATTGATCTGTACTCTGTCAACTACTGTCATCACCCCCCACTGTATCTCGATTGATTCCCAAAAGTCTCACATTCCCTAGAAAGTGATTGAGTTGCGAATCTTCGTAAGGCGATTTTATTAGCGCACATGCGAATATCTACACTTGTCCCAGAACAGAGGCAAAGGGCTTTGCATTCATACATTAGTGATTGAATTGAGCTGCGAATCTTCGTAAGGCGATTTTATTAACGCAAATGCAAATATCTACACTTGTCCCCAGAACAGAGAGGCAAAGGCCTGTGCATTCATATAGTATAGCACCATATTCGCGAATACGTAGAACTTCGTAAAATTTGATTAACGAAAATTCGTATTTTTTATTTTACTTTCCACCTTACAGATTACATTGATCTGTACTCTGTCAACTACTGTCATCACCCCCCACTGTATCTCGATTGATTCCCAAAAGTCTCACATTCCCTAGAAAGTGATTGAGGTGCGAATCTTCGTAAGGCGATTTTATTAGCGCACATGCGAATATCTACACTTGTCCCAGAACAGAGGCAAAGGGCATTGCATTCATACATTAGTGATTGAATTGAGTTGCGAATCTTCGTAAGGCGATTTCATTAGCGCACATGTGAATTTTGCATAGCATATGTATTATGCGATGCGAAAATTCGAATTATCGCATATGCGAAATAATAACGAATTTGAATAATCGCGAATATTTTACGAATATTCTTTCGAATATTCACAAAATTTCGCGAATTCGAATATGGGACATGCCGCTCAACACTAGTGCTGGGCCTAAATTTATGACAATGGACTGTTGCAGTGGTGGGTGACGTGAAGCCTGATTCTCTGCTATGACATGCAGACTGATTCTCTGCTGACATGAAGCCAGATTGTCTGTTACGGGACCTCTCTCCTCTGCCTGGGTGCTGGGCCTAAATATATGCCAATGGACTGTTGCAGTGGTGGCTGACGTGAAGCCTCATTCTCTGCTATGACATGCAGACTAATTCTCTGCTGACATGAAGACAGATTCTCTGTTACGGGACCTCTCTCCTCTGCCTGGGTGCCGGGGCCTAAATATCTGAGAATGGACTGTTCCAGTGGTGGGTGACGGGAAGCCAGATTCTCTGCTATGGAACCTCTCTCCAATTGATTTTGGTTAATTTTTATTTATTTAATTTTTATTTTTATTCATTTCCCTATCCACATTTGTTTGCAGGGGATTTACCTACATGTTGCTGCCTTTTGCAGCCCTCTAGCTCTTTCCTGGGCTGTTTTACAGCCTTTTTAGTGCCGAAAAGTTCGGGTCCCCATTGACTTCAATGGGGTTCGGGTTCGGGACGAAGTTCGGATCGGGTTCGGATCCCGAACCCGAACATTTCCGGGATGTTCGGCCGAACTTCTCGAACCCGAACATCCAGGTGTTCGCTCAACTCTAGTCCTAACATGTCCTGTCCATATACCATATAACACATCTGTATAGACTATATGTAGGGGACATGTCAGGCTACTGCAAACAGTCTGAAAGTAGAGACTAGAGAGACAGAAGGTCACAGATCAAACACTGTCTTGAAATGAAAGCTGACTCTTTGTTATGCAATGACAGCTGAGCCAGAGCCTTCTGGAAGTAACCAGATTCAGGGAGGGCAGCACCCACTGCTGAACGTTCAGCTTTCTGCCTAGTCCTCATGTCTTCTGCTTTAGCTTGTGCTCATACTGGCGTTTCAACTTGCACCAGTGTTCTTATTAATGATGGCCATCTGAATACACACAACGTGCACAAACCAGAAACTAAAGGGAGAAAAGATAAAATACTTTATCACAGAATAATGCAAAAATTGCAAGGGGTACGGCCACAAGTGGTAGGTCTGCTGGAGTGGATTTTTTGTACTGAAAATACACAGTATTTAAATTATTCACATACTTACCAAATCGCCATCTCAGGAATGCCCCAAGCTCACGCAGGTACACCTACTTATCATTGGTTCTCATATAAATCACACTCATTTTTAGCCTGGGACAGCCCAAATTTGCCTCGACTGTTGGCAACTATGCATTTGCAGTGCCCTAGAAAGTTATTTAATCTGTTCATACTTTGTATTATGCATTGTATCTATTCGCAAAATATGTCTGTAGGTGACACTGTTTAGTTATGCCTTGACTCAGAAGAGGGATCTAACTTTCCCCTCTGATGGAGGAGCTCGCTAGTCAGTATTGAGTCAGCCACTTAGAGGTTTAGGTCTGCCTGCCATTTAGGGCAGATGACAGTTCAGCTCCAGGAGAAACATCATTCTTGTTGAGAGAAAGCTGGAGAAGACATTAATAAACTGTCCAGACTCAAGGCCATATGTGTATTCGCTGTTTATAGCTATAGACACTGGCATAACTATAGGGGTCGCAGTTGTGACTGAGCCCCTAAGCCCGTGGTGCTGTATATTTCCCTTAATAAGATGCAGTGCACTTTTTTTTGTCACTGCGGTGGGGCGGGCGTGGGTGAACGCACGTGTGGGCGACCGATCAACAATGCGTTTTGGGTGGAGGGCGAACTAAAGTGACACTAATACTATTATAGATCTGACTGTGATCAGTTTTGATCACTTCCAGATACTATAAAAGTACAAATGCTGATTAGCGATACGCTAATCAGCTAATAAGGGACTGCGGTGCGGTGGGCTGGGCGCTAACTGATCCCTAAACTACCTAACCAAGGGGCCTAAACTATCCCTAAAACCTAACAGTCAATACCAGTGAAAAAAAAATGTGACAGTTTACACTGATCACTTTTTTCCTTTCACTAGTGATTGACAGGGGCGATCAAAGGGGTGATCAAAGGGTTAATTGGGGTGCAGGGGGTGATCTGGGGCTAGTGTGTGGTGTTTGGTGTACTCACTGTGAAGCCTGGTCCTCTGCTGGATCCAACCGACGAAAAGGACCAGCAGAGGAGCAGGGCAGCCATATAACAGATCATATTTACTAATATGATCTGCTATATGGCTTCTGATTGGATTTTTTAAAAATCATCAGCTTGCCAGCCGCGATCATTGGCTGGCTGATGACACGACCCCCCTTGACGAAATGCCCGCCCGCACTGCGCATGCGTGGGCCGGCTAAGCGCGCCATCTCGCGTCTCGCGAGATAACGCGCCAATGCGTGATTGTGCGCAGCGCTGCCGCCTCCGGACCGCGGATCTGCGTTAGGCGGTCCGGAGGCGGTTAAGGGGTTTGATATACCTGCTTCCACAAAATACTGATTAAGGGGTTTGATATAACTGCTTCTACAAATTACTAATTGAGGGGTGCGATATACCTGTTTCCACCAAATATTGATTCAGGCCTGCAATACACCAGCTTCCACAAAATACTGATTGAGGGGTGCGATATATTTGCTTCCACAAAATACTGATTGATGCCTGCGATATACCTTCTTCCACAAATACTGCTCTTCTCTAGGGACTTTGGCACAGGGTCATTTTGGAAATGACAGGCAGAGGAAGAGGCAGACCGTTACACAGGGGTGGTAGGGGTGGGGCACTTGCACCAGGCCAGGGCCTAAGTGGGAAGTTGGAGAAGGTGTGTGTGATTATGTCAAAAGATGCACCAGAGTTGGTTGTGTGGCTCACTCAGCCTTCCGCTTCTGCACCCTCCTCATTCTCTGTATCTGCACCCTCCTCACTCTCTGCCGTGTGCACCCCCAACGACACCACCACCACCATAGCCCCTCCATTTGAGTCAGAGGAATTATTTTCCCATCCATTTCCAGACCTTACCTATGTGCAGCCATTCTTGGCATTCGATGAGGAAAAGGAGGTAGCAACGGCTGCCACCCAGCGGTCTGACAACAGTACCCAGATCAGCCTAAGGAGGGTGGTCCCCGCTGTTGCTGCCTACTATGAGCTCTCTAATGTCAGTATTGGTGAAGGTGACGATGATGATGTGTCGATGGACGTCATGTGGGTACCCACAAGAGAGGAAGAGGAGGGGAGTTCAGAGGGAGAGACGGAGCAGCAGATAGGGGGGAGGAGAAGAAGCAGGCAGAACTCGAAGTGCACAGGAGGCAAAAAGCAGACTGCAAATGTATCTGGAGCAAGCCATCCACCATGCAAAGTCACATCTTGCGCTCCCAGGATGCCGGCACATGGTTCCACAGTGTGGGCTTTTTTTAACATGTCAGCTGCTAACAATAGTGTTGCCATCTGCAGCCTGTGCTGTCAACGCATAAGTTGTGGTAAGCCCAACACTCACCTAGGGACGACCGCCTTAAGAAGGCACCTGGCCTCCCATCACCAAGCCCAGTGGGAGCAACGCTATCAGAACCCACAAAGCCTAACTCCCGGTGCTTCACATCCTGCCTCTTCTCCTTTTCCCCTCTCCTCCCATTTGTCCTCCACTCCACATTCCATCGTGCCGTTGTTGTGTTCTTCTGGAAGAAGTCAGGCTTCATTGGCCCAAATGTAAGGTCCCCGGAAGGAAATATTTCTCCCAGAAGGGCATCACAGAGCTATATGGCCACGTTCAGCAGCAAGTGAATATATCTCTGGCACACAGTGTCGGTGCCAAGATACATCTGACCACTGACACGTGGTCTAGCAAACATGGGCAGGGAAGGTACATAACTTTTACTGCCCACTGGGTGACCCTTCTGACGGCCGTCAAGCATGTAACCCGTGGCACCCGTGTGGACTTGGTGTTAATACCACGGATTGCATGCAGGCCTGCCTCTTCCTCTCCTCCTCCTACTCCATTCTCCGTCTCCTCTTCGGCTGACTCCTCCTTTTCCACTTCTACCGCCTCTTCCGCTAGACCCCCCCACCTGCCCAACAGACATCTGATTTGTGACAGCCCGACGCACTGGAACTCCATCTTGTATATGCTTGATAGGCTGCTCCAGCAGCAACGTGCCGTTAACGACTACCCGTACAAACTCTGCAGCAGGACAGGTTCTGGGCAGTTTGGTTTCTTTTCACCGCACCAGTGGCTGCTCATGTGCGACGCATGCAGACTTCTGCGGCCATTTGAGGAGATCACCAAACTGGTCAGTCGCAGCCAGGGCACCATTAGTGACATTGTAGCTTACGCCTTCTTTCTGGAGAGTGCATTGTGTTGTGTCATTGATCAAGCCATCGAGGAGCAGGAGCAAGAAGATGAGGAAGTCGCAATGCTGAATGAATTCCCAGAGGGGGCTACTCCATCTGAGAAAAGTCAGCAGGAATCTGAAGAGGTGTCAGAGTAGGATGGTGGCTGGGGGTAGGAGGAGGAGGAGTAAGAAGAGCAGGCTTTGCCTGGGACTTTAAACTTTTTGGGGATCCCTGGTGTCCGTGGCTGGGGGAATGAGACAGGATGACCTTCTCCTGGGCGATGAGCAGGAGCCAGGGCGCTCCACTGCTTCCAATTTAGTGCAAATGGGGGCCTTCATGCTCCAGTGTTTGAAGAGGGACCCCCGTATGAAAAGCATAAAGGGCAAGAACCAGTACTGGGTGGCAACGTACTTAGACCGGTACAAACATAAAATGGCAGACAGGTTACCAGCATCACAGAGACCTGTCAGAATGCAGCATTTCCTGGCCTTGCTGCATTCTGCTGTTGCGGGCGCTGGCAGAGGAATTTCCACCCACATCGAAACAGGTGCAGGTACCACTGCTACCGTGCCTGTAAGAAGAGGACGGTTTGAACATGGGTTGGTCACTTCGGATATGAGATCATTCTTGCAGCTAACCCATCGACAGCGCCCTCTGGATCCAGCCTCAGGGAACGCCTAGACCGACAGGTGTCCGACTACATAGGGTTAACGGCCGATGTGGACACTCTGAGAAGCGAGGAAACCCTGGACTACTGGGTGTGCAGGCCTGACCTGTGGCCAGACCTGGCACAATTTGCCATGGAACTCTTGGCTTGCCCCTCGTCGAGTGTCCTGTCCGAAAGGATGTTCAGAGCAGCAGGGGGGATAGTGACCAAAAAGCGCACTCGCCTAGCTCACTCATTAATGAGGCATAGATCTCGGAGGAATTCAACACCTGTGACGTCCACGTGTAATTTAATTTCCTCATGCCAGCCCACACATATCCACCACCACCCAGAACAAAGAATGGCCTTTTCTGTAATGTTTTAGGCCTGTATTCCACTGGCCTGCAGTAAAATTGTTATCCCATGACCGTCTAATATACCTCCAGTCACATAATCACTTGTTCTTTTCTGTCTGGTGAATGCATCATTTTTGGGGCTTGTACTCCCGTGGCCTACAATAAAATTGTTATCCACTGACCATTTAAGGGTACTTTCACACTTGCGTCAAACTTTTCCAGTATTGAGTTCCGTCCTAGCGGCTCAGTACCAAAAAATAAAAACTGATCCGTTTTATCCCAATGCATTCTGAATGGAGAGCAATCCATTCAGTATGCATCAGGATGTCTTCAGTTCAGTCACTGTACAGTTTTTGGACGGAGAAAATACTGCAGCATGCTGCAGTATTTTCTAAGTCGTAAATTCCGGAACACTTGGCTGAGTGCTGGATCTGGCATTAATTTGCATTGAAATGTATTAATCCGATATCAAGTGTTCCGGTAAAACGGATCCTGTTTTGGGATTGCCCAATGGTGGGTAGTTACTGGAGTTCGGTCCAGACCACCTTGGCTTGTAAACTTAACATTGTTGTTCCTCTGTCTCCCAGGATATGGGTCTTGGGAGACCTATTGGAGGTTAATTATCAGCCCATAAAACGTCAATTATTGATCAAGGTTATGTTCCTGGCTAGGCTTCTTGTCGCTAGACTATGGTTTAGCTCCTCCGCTCCAGACTGCAGCAACTGGCTGGCTCTGGTCGAGAAAGTGAAAAGCTATGAGAAGATTCTGTACAAACAAAGAGGATCTTATCTAAAATGGGGTAAACTGTGGGAAGAGTGGGACATGGTTTAATTAATTTGGAATTTTCCTTTTTTTTATTATATACCTCTCTTTTTTTTTTTTTTTTTTTTTTTTTTTTTTATATTTTTTTTTTTTTTTTTTTTTTCCTGCAAGGTTGGGAGGGGGGGGGGGATAGGTGGGGTGGGTTGGGGATGATTTCAGAATTTATAATATTATAAATGTTATGCGGATATGTATTTTTGCATTATAAATAAAATATGGAAATTAAAAAAAAAAAACGGATCCGGTTTCCAGGTCTGTTAAAAAATAATAAATACCGGATCCGTTTTTCCGGATGACACCGGAAAAATGGATCCGGTATTGCAATGCATTTGTCAGAATGATCAGGATCCTGATCAGTCTGCAAAGACATGCGTTTGCATACAGTTTTCCTGATCAGGCAGGCAGTTCAGGCAACTGAACTGCCTGTCAGAATCAAACAACACAAGTGTGAAAGTACCCTAATGTACCTCCAGTCACATAATCACTTGTTCTTTTCTGTCAGGTGAATGCCTAATTTTTGGGGCCTGTACTCCCGTGGCCTAAAGTAAAATTTTTCTAGGCTCCACCAGAGCACATTTTTGAGAGTTTGCCTTTAACCACTTCCGGACCGCCTAACGCAGATGTGCGGTCCGGAGGTGGCAGCCCTGCGCTCAACGACGCATATACGCGTCATCTCGCGAGGGCCGGGATTTCCTGTGAACGCGCGCTCACAGGAACGGAAGGTAAGCGAGTGGATCTCCAGCCTGCCAGCGGCGATCGCTCGCTGGCAGGCTGGAGATCCGAATTTTTTAACCCCTAACAGGTATATTAGACGCTGTTTTCATAACAGCGTCTAATATACCTCCTACCTGGTCCTCTGGTGGTCCCTTTTGATAGGATCGACCACCAGAGGACTCAGGTAGGTCAGTACAGTCGCACCAAACACCACACTACACTACACCCCCCCGCCGTCACTTATTAACCCCTTATAAACCCCTGATCACCCATGATCACCCCATATAAACTCCCAGATCACCCCCCTGTCATTGATCACCGCCCTGTCATTGATCACCGCCCTGTCAGGCTCCGTTCAGACGTCCGTATGATTTTTACGGATCCACGGATACATGGATCGGATCCGCAAAAAGCATACGGACGTCTGAATGGAGCCTTACAGGGGGGTGATCAATGACAGGCGGGTGATCACCCATATACACTCCCTGATCACCCCCTGTCATTGATCACCCCCCTGTCATTGATCAACCCCCTGTAAGGCTCCATTCAGACGTCCGCATGATTTTTACGGATACATGGATCGGATCCGCAAAACACATGCGGACGTCTGAATGGAGCCTTACAGGGGGTGATCAATGACAGGCGGGTGATCACCCATATACACTCCCTGATCACCCCCCTGTCATTGATAACCCCCCTGTAAGGCTCCATTCAGACGTCCGCATGCGTTTTGTGGATCCGATCCATGTATCCATGGATCCGTAAAAAATCATGCGGATGTCTGAATGGAGCCTTACGGGGGGGTGATCAGTGACAGGGGGGTGATCACCCTGATTACCCTGATCACCCCCTGTCATTGATAACCCCCCTGTAAGGCTCCATTCAGACGTCCGCATGTGTTTTGTGGATCCGATCCATGTATCCATGGATCCGTAAAAAATCATGCGGATGTCTGAATGGAGCCTTACAGGGGGGGTGATCAGTGACAGGGGGGTGATCACCCTGATTACCCTGATCACCCCCTGTCATTGATAACCCCCCTGTAAGGCTCCATTCAGACGTCCGCATGTGTTTTGTAGATCCGATCCATGTATCCATGGATCCGTAAAAAATCATGCGGATGTCTGAATGGAGCCTTACAGGGGGGGTGATCAGTGACAGGGGGGTGATCACCCTGATCACCCCCTGTCATTGATCACCCCCCTGTAAGGCTCCATTCAGACGTCCGCATGTGTTTTGTGGATCCGATCCATGTATCCATGGATCCGTAAAAAATCATGCGGATGTCTGAATGGAGCCTTACAGGGGGGGTGATCAGTGACAGGGGGGTGATCACCCTGATCACCCTGATCACCCCCTGTCATTGATAACCCCCCTGTAAGGCTCCATTCAGACGTCCGCATGTGTTTTGTGGATCCGATCCATGTATCCATGGATCCGTAAAAAATCATGCGGATGTCTGAATGGAGCCTTACAGGGGGGGTGATCATTGACAGGGGGGTGATCACCCTGATCACCCCCTGTCATTGATAACCCCCCTGTAAGGCTCCATTCAGACGTCCGCATGTGTTTTGTGGATCCGATCCATGTATCCATGGATCCGTAAAAAATCATGCGGATGTCTGAATGGAGCCTTACAGGAGGGGTGATCATTGACAGGGGGGTGATCACCCTGATCACCCCCTGTCATTGATAACCCCCCTGTAAGGCTCCATTCAGACGTCCACATGTGTTTTGTGGATCCGATCCATGTATCCATGGATCCGTAAAAAATCATGCGGATGTCTGAATGGAGCCTTACAGGGGGGGTGATCATTGACAGGGGGGTGATCACCCTGATCACCCCCTGTCATTGATAACCCCCCTGTAAGGCTCCATTCAGACGTCCGCATGTGTTTTGTGGATCCGATCCATGTATCCATGGATCCGTAAAAAATCATGCGGATGTCTGAATGGAGCCTTACAGGGGGGGTGATCATTGACAGGGGGGTGATCACCCTGATCACCCCCTGTCATTGATAACCCCCCTGTAAGGCTCCATTCAGACGTCCGCATGTGTTTTGCGGATCCGATCCATGGATCCGTAAAAATTATACGGACGTCTGAATGGAGCCTTACAGGGGGGTGATCAATGACAGGGGGGTGATCAGGGAGTCTATATGGGTGATCACCCCCCTGTCATTGATCACCCCCCTGTCATTGATCACCCCCCCTGTCATTGATCACCCCCCCTGTCATTGATCACCCCCCCTGGTAAGGCTCCATTCAGACATTTTTTTTGGCACAAGTTAGCGGAAATTTTTTGTTTGTTTTTGTTTTTTCTTACAAAGTCTCATATTCTACTAACTTGTGTCAAAAAATAAAATCTCACATGGACGCACCATACCCCTCACGGAATCCAAATGCGTAAACATTTTTAGACATTTATATTCCAGACTTCTTCTCACGCTTTAGGGCCCCTAAAAAGCCAGGGCAGTATAAATACCCCACATGTGACCCCATTTCGGAAAGAAGACACCCCAAGGTATTCCGTGAGGGGCATATTGAGTCCATGAAAGATTGAAATTTTTGTCCTAAGTTAGCGGAAAGTGAGACTTTGTGAGAAAAAAACAAAAAAAAAATCAATATCCGCTAACTTATGCAAAAAAAGAAATAAATTCTAGGAACTCGCCATGCCCCTCATTGAATACCTTGGGGTGTCTTCTTTCCAAAGTGGGGTCACATGTGGGGTATTTATACTGCCCTGGCTTTTTAGGGGCCCGAAAGTGTGAGAAGAAGTCTGGGATCCAAATGTCTAAAAATGCCCTCCTAAAAGGAATTTGGGCACCTTTGCGCATCTAGGCTGCAAAAAAGTGTCACACGTCTGGTATCGCTGTACTCAGGAGAAGTTGGGGAATGTGTTTTGGGGTGTCATTTTACATATACCCATGCTGGGTGAGAAAAATATCTTGGTCAAATGCCAACTTTGTATAAAAAAAATGGGAAAAGTTGTCTTTTGCCAAGATATTTCTCTCACCCAGCATGGGTATATGTAAAATGACCCCGCAAAACACATTGCCCAACTTCTCCTGAGTACGGCGATACCACATGTGTGACACTTTTTTGCAGCCAAGGTGGGCAAAGGGGCACATATTCCAAAGTGCACCTTTCGGATTTCACCTGTCATTTTTTACAGATTTTGATTGCAAAGTACTTCTCACACATTTGGGCCCCTAAATTGCCAGGGCAGTATAACTACGCCACAAGTGACCCCATTTTGGAAAGAAGACACCCCAAGGTATTCCGTGAGGGGCACGGCGAGTTCCTAGAATTTTTTATTTTTTGTCACAAGTTAGCGGAAAATGATGATTTTTCTTTTTTTTTCTTTTTTCCTTACAAAGTCTCATATTCCACTAACTTGCGACAAAAAAGAAAAAATTCTAGGAACTCGCCATGCCCCTCACGGAATACCTTGGGGTGTCTTCTTTCCAAAATGGGGTCACTTGTGGCGTAGTTATACTGCCCTGGCAATTTAGGGGCCCAAATGTGTGAGAAGAACTTTGCAATCAAAATGTATAAAAAATGCCCTGCAAAATCCGAAAGGTGCACTTTGGAATATGTGCCCCTTTGCCCACCTTGGCAGCAAAAAAGTGTGACACATCTGGTATCACCGTACTCAGGAGAAGTTGGGCAATGTGTTTTGGGGTGTCATTTTACATATACCCATGCTGGGTGAGAAAAATATCTTGGTCAAATGCCAACTTTGTATAAAAAAAATGGGAAAAGTTGTCTTTTGCCAAGATATTTCTCTCACCCAGCATGGGTATATGTAAAATGACCCCGCAAAACACATTGCCCAACTTCTCCTGAGTACGGCGATACCACATGTGTGACACTTTTTTGCAGCCAAGGTGGGCAAAGGGGCACATATTCCAAAGTGCACCTTTCGGATTTTGCAGGGCATTTTTTATACATTTTGATTGCAAAGTTCTTCTCACACATTTGGGCCCCTAAATTGCCAGGGCAGTATAACTACGCCACAAGTGACCCCATTTTGGAAAGAAGACACCCCAAGGTATTCCGTGAGGGGCACGGCGAGTTCCTAGAATTTTTTATTTTTTGTCACAAGTTAGCGGAAAATGATGATTTTTCTTTTTTTTTCTTTTTTCCTTACAAAGTCTCATATTCCACTAACTTGCGACAAAAAATAAAAAATTCTAGGAACTCGCCATGCCCCTCACGGAATACCTTGGGGTGTCTTCTTTCCAAAATGGGGTCACTTGTGGCGTAGTTATACTGCCCTGGCAATTTAGGGGCCCAAATGTGTGAGAAGAACTTTGCAATCAAAATGTATAAAAAATGCCCTGCAAAATCCGAAAGGTGCACTTTGGAATATGTGCCCCTTTGCCCACCTTGGCTGCAAAAAAGTGTCACACATGTGGTATCGCCGTACTCAGGAGAAGTTGGGCAATGTGTTTTGCGGGGTCATTTTACATATACCCATGCTGGGTGAGAGAAATATCTTGGCAAAAGACAACTTTTCCCATTTTTTTTATACAAAGTTGGCATTTGACCAAGATATTTTTCTCACCCAGCATGGGTATATGTAAAATGACACCCCAAAACACATTCCCCAACTTCTCCTGAGTACGGCGATACCAGATGTGTCACACTTTTTTGCTGCCAAGGTGGGCAAAGGGACACATATTCCAAAGTGCACCTTTCAGATTTTGCAGGCCATTTTTTACACATTTTGATTGCAAGGTACTTCTCACACATTTGGGCCCCTAAATTGCCAGGGCAGTATAACTACGCCACAAGTGACCCCATTTTGGAAAGAAGACACCCCAAGGTATTCCGTGAGGGGCATGGCGAGTTCCTAGAATTTTTTATTTTTTGTCGCAAGTTAGTGGAATATGAGACTTTGTAAGGAAAAAAGAGAAGAAAAAAAAAATCATCATTTTCCGCTAACTTGTGACAAAAAATAAAAAAATTCTAGGAACTCGCCATGCCCCTCACGGAATACCTTGGGGTGTCTTCTTTCCAAAATGGGGTCACTTGTGGCGTAGTTATACTGCCCTGGCAATTTAGGGGCCCAAATGTGTGAGAAGTACCTTGCAATCAAAATGTGTAAAAAATGGCCTGCAAAATCTGAAAGGTGCACTTTGGAATATGTGTCCCTTTGCCCACCTTGGCAGCAAAAAAGTGTGACACATCTGGTATCGCCGTACTCAGGAGAAGTTGGGGAATGTGTTTTGGGGTGTCATTTTACATATACCCATGCTGGATGAGAGAAATATCTTGGCAAAAGACAACTTTTCCAATTTTTTTTATACAAAGTTGGCATTTGACCAAGATATTTTTCTCACCCAGCATGGGTATATGTAAAATGACACCCCAAAACACATTCCCCAACTTCTCCTGAGTACGGCGATACCAGATGTGTCACACTTTTTTGCTGCCAAGGTGGGCAAAGGGGCACATATTCCAAAGTGCACCTTTCGGATTTCACCGGTCATTTTTTACACATTTTGATTGCAAAGTTCTTCTCACACATTTGGGCCCCTAAATTGCCAGGGCAGTATAACTACCCCACAAGTGACCCCATTTTGGAAAGAAGACACCCCAAGGTATTCCGTGAGGGGCATGGCAAGTTCCTAGAATTTTTTATTTTTTGTCGCAAGTTAGTGGAATATGAGACTTTGTAAGAAAAAATAAAAAAAATAAAATCATCATCATTTTCCGCTAACTTGTGACAAAAAATAAAAAGTTCTATGAACTCACTATGCCCATCAGCGAATACCTTAGGGTGTCTACTTTCCGAAATGGGGTCATTTGTGGGGTTTTTCTACTGTTTGGGCATTGTAGAACCTCAGGAATCATGACAGGTGCTCAGAAAGTCAGAGCTGTTTCAAAAAGCGGAAATTCACATTTTTGTACCATAGTTTGTAAATGCTATAACTTTTACCCAAACCATTATTTTTTTTGCCCAAACATTTTTTTTTTATCAAAGACATGTAGAACAATAAATTTGGTGAAAAATTTATATATGGATGTCGTTTTTTTTTGCAAAATTTTACAGCTGAAAGTGAAAAATGTCATTTTTTTTGCAAAAAAATCGTTACATTTTGATTAATAACAAAAAAAGTAAAAATGTCAGCAGCAATAAAATACCACCAAATGAAAGCTCTATTAGTGAGAAGAAAAGGAGGTAAAATTCATTTGGGTGGTAAGTTGCATGACCGAGCGATAAACGGTGAAAGGAGTGTAGTGCCGAAGTGTAAAAAGTGCTCTGGTCATGAAGGGGGTTTCACCTAGCGGGGCTGAAGTGGTTAAGATGCATAAAAACGGCCCCTGATTAAAACACATTTTTTTGTGGGAATTCTTGCCATTGATCCCCCTCTGGTATGTCACTGTCCATGTTGTGGGACTATTTGTGCACTTCTAGTAAGTATTTGGTGGCTGCAAATATGACCTGAAGGTTTTTCAGGTTCGCCTGCCATTAAAGTGAATGGAGCCTCCTGCAAACACGCGGTTCGCAAACATTTGATTGCGAATGTGCGTTCGCGAAACGTCCTGGCCGATGTTTGTCCATCACTACTAAGCTTGAAAGGAGCCCAAGGGGCATTACTTGCCCTTGCTGCAGCAGTAAAATCTTGCACATGCACAACATCATGTATCAGCCGCAATAAAAGAACTGCGCATATGCCAGCTGTATGCAAGATGTACCAGATGATGGGAGGAGCGGGGCTCACTGAGAATGGGCATGACTGAGCTCCATTAATGATAAGTACCGCCCCTTTGACTCTTTTCAAGCTTATTAGCATATTTATAAAATCGTTTTTTGAGTCACACTAATTTATAATGCACATACAGGTATTCTTAGAAAGTTCACCAGGAGAGCTACAGCTATGGCATTTTACTGTACAAAATAGCACAACATGCCCACTTTTCCACTCACGTTTCAAGTTCTGAAACACTGAAAAACATTGGGGGAAACTGGTGTACATTATACAGCAAATCTGATGGGCCATGGGAGCTAAACCCAGCCCACTTTAAAAAGTTTTGCAATTGAAATAAAAAACCCTTAAAAGTCACAACATTTTTGCATAGATGAGGCAAAAACTGAATTTTTACAGGTGTGGTCCAGGATTATAAAAACATGGCTGCTTTAGTTCAAAAACAGTAGTTGAGCTGTAATACCACATACAACCCATGGACAGGGGTGGTGCTGTTTTTGGAAGAAAGCAGCCATGTTTTCCTAATCCCAGACAACCTCTTTAAATCCCGTTTTCTGCACAAAGGCTGTGATAAATTCCACCACTGTCCTAGAAGGCCACCAGAAATGGACTGACATGGTAAAACATTATAATACATTCAGCTCAGGGAATATGCCCGGGCTATCCGGCAGGCACACAGCCTGTTTATCCCAGGACGAGCACGTTCATATGAAATAGCCCTTACTTAGGTTCCACATAAGGTGAATCCCATACTGGTAATTGCTGCTGTAACACTGATCTTTTCAAAGACTTGCATGTCAGCTTAGATCAGTATTCCCACTGGGGACACTCATAAGTATTCACACCCGGTGTCTGAACGAGGATGTTTCAGCAGCATGCACGTGGATTTCTGCAACTCCCGATGAATGGTATAATAGTCCTAAAAATATCTGCAACACCCAACACCTTAGCTGTGGAAAGTGACTAAAGTCACCAGTAGGTGGAGTGCTGCACCCACTGCTGCATGGCTGGCCAATAGACAGGAGAGGGTTGGCTTTGTGCCTGGCTATATAAAAGGCCTGCATGGGATTCCACTTCAGTCAGCTGAGTAAAGAAGTACTTGAAGGGGGAAGTCATTTTTGGGGTGGGGGAAGATTCACGTAATGCCCTTTTCTATGCACAAACTAAGTATTTTTATGGTACTTTGAGAGAACAATCAGCATTTGCCAAGTCAAGAAAGTAAAAGCAACTTCTGTAACTTAAGACACCGACCTCCCACACCTCTTAAAAGGTAAGTCGTATAGTTTAATGCACTTAGATGGCGGATTTAAATTTGCTGTGCTTATGCTGTAATGTACATAACGAATGCATGCGAGTTCATCCAAGTTTTGACAATTTCTGAGTTGCTTTGTCACTTTGCTATTAACATTTATGAATTGATTTGCCAAGTTTGAGGACATGGAAATATGTGTAATCTGAAATAAGTAATTAGTGTTGCTGAACTGCTCCTAGTCTGGTTATCTATACTAAACGGACATATGCTAGCGGTCTTTAGACTGTAAGCTCTTGTACGGTTGGGGTAATAATCACAGAAAGTAGTCCTTTTTACCTAGAAGTACATGGTATAATGCAATGAATGAAAGGCCCACTCTATGTAACACGTTCTATAGGCAGGACAAGTCTAGGCTTGTCCTCTGTAGCTGGGGAGAGGGCTGTTCCCAGCTGCTTAGGGGGAGGCTCTGCAGTGACCTCATCATCCTTTGCTCTATAGTCTACAGGCCTGATGGGAGTGGCAGTAGTGTCAGAGCACAGACTTCATTCTGCGGGGAGGGGGCTGGAATATGGAGAAGGGGGGGCTGGGCTGGTGGCTTACAATAGCAGTGTCAGCAGCAGCTGCTCTTCATGGTTTGCTGCTTCTCAATAGGCCTGGCTGTGACACTTGAAGGCCACTGAGCCAGTACCTGGAAATGCGAGGCCTGTTGGCACAGCCAGCTGCTCTGCTAGACTGGTGGCACCTGAAAAGAAAAAAGGTGAATCCCGCAGTGCAGCCACATTTCTAACCTGCAAAGATCTTTTCAAGCAGACATCACTGATCTTGCATGCCTCGGATACTGTTCTAACCAGGACTAGCTGGCATTTAGGGGCTGCCATGTTCTTGTCCCACAATTAAACGTTGGGGGAAGGGGGGGTTTCAAAAGTATACTAAACTCCACAGGATGGAAAAGTGAAGTAATCTATATTTAATTTTTTTTTTATATATAATCCTGACATTTAGGCCTAATGATAGGTAATTTTCTTTTCTGTACAGGTAACTTCTCAGTAGCAATAAGTCATTGGGGGATATTAGTAAAGTGTTTATGGGAGTGTTAAATTATGGTGCATGCCATAATTTGTGATTTGAGCTTCTTGACACTTTTCTAAAGTGAAAATTGCAGGATTATATACAATCTATTTTCTAGCTTAAATAGGACATTTTCAGATAACACATTCCCTAAAGTTTTTAGTTTTTTTTTTATAATGGAACCCTATGGTGAAAGATACTACTGTATAATATCCATTTAAGGCACCAGTTTAGCGTAATTGTGTATACTAAAAACGTAGAACAAAAGTGATGTGAACGCAGCCTAAGTCATACTGTAGGTTCTGTAATGGCAGCCATATTTGCTGTAACCCAGCTTTCCCAGCGATATATTATCAGTGCTCATTTAAAAGACGTTTTACACAGGACTGTTGGTATTCAAGAAAACGGGGGTTAGGATAAGACATACCTTCAGGCCCACCCCCTTTATTAACTTATCTTAGGACAAAGGACGCGGACACCGTTCAACTTTAAAATTCTCTTTTACTGGGTGATTATCGGCCACAGCTCACATTATGAAGGCAATTTTAAACTCCAGAGGGAACGTGCGCCAAATCTGCTCCCATCATGCTCCTGTTCTCTACATTGCCGCCAGCTGTGACTTCCGAATTCCACACCAACCAGGAACCTTGAAAAAAGGAAATACAACATGACCATCCAAACACAAAATAATCAAAACCATACAAGGGAGGGCGGGCGGGACCTCCCTACTCTGTCGGGTGCTCTCCAGCCGATGCAAATTGTATGGAGGCAACTGATCGTTACTATGATTTGGTCCCCTTATGGTACATATTATTGGTAGCACGTCCCTGTTTATCTGGGGACATCTGCTGCCAAAACTATTTATGCATAAATACAAAAGTCTGAAACAAGTGTGTCAGCTGATTGGGGGTGTTTAGATGGACCATCAATCTGCCAAACCAAGTGTTTATACAAACATGTTCCCTATTGTCTCCCCATGTAAAAAGGCCTTAAAGGGGTATCCCAGTTGTGACAAGCTATCCTCTATCAGTGGTATAGGGGATAACTGAGATAGGTGGGGGGTCCTATTGCTGGACCCCCCCCCCCCCACCAATCGAGAACTGACACCTCTAACCCTTTAGGGCCCCCAGAAATGAAGAGCAGCTGGTTGGGCATGTGCACCACCGCTCCTTTAATCTATACAGGGGATCCTGAGACAGCAGAGTACAATGCTCAGCTATTTCCATAATTCCCAGAGATGAATATAGTTCCAGTGCCCATGCCCAACATGCCACTCTGTTCATTTCAGGGGGCACCAGGAGGTATGGTGTCTGTTCTCCCAGTGGTAGGATCCTCACTGATCTAATAGTTATCCCCCTATCCTGTGAATAGGGAATAACGTGTCACAATTGTAATACCCCTTTAAGGCCTCATCACACAACCATATCTGCTGTCTGAACCCATTAATTTCATTGGGGTCACAAAAAATGTGTGCTATCCATATGTCCATTCCTATTTGTCGGTTTTGCGAAGAAGCATAGGGCATTTCTACAGGAGATGAATATAAAATGGCGGCATACACATGGGTGGTAGCTGTGCTTTGCGGATCACAAGACACTTGTGGTTGTGTGCATAAGGCCTAATCCTCACACATATGCTTAATCTTGTGTTATGGAAATGAGTGGGGAGAATGTTGTCCTCATAACTAATAGGACAAGGGGCTAATAGTTTACTGCTCTTCTTCCTATGACTGAGCGGAGCACTCATTGTACACGCATGATCTATACATTAATCTCCTTCCACAAAACAAATTCAGCGATGTCACTATACATACAGATCATGGCTGGGTGTGACCTATCTTCTCTTACATTTCAGATGATTGACACACTTGTAACATCAGAAGCTCAGGACCTTCTTTACCAGTTGAACTCACTCTTGGAGCAGGAGGTGAAATGTCAGCCAAAAGCTTGTGGTTTGCGGCTGATTGAAACTGCTCACGACAATGGCCTCCGGATGACGACCAGACTTCGTGACTTTGAAGTGAAAGATTTGCTTAGCTTAACTCAGTTCTTTGGTTTCAGTACAGAAACATTCTCATTATCTGTGAACGTCTTGGACCGATTTTTAGCCAAAATGAAGGTAGGTGACCAGTTATTGTAACCGTAATAGAAACACTGATGTAGGGTGGGTACAGACTAAATACCCAAATAATTTCTGTAATGAGAGCAGCGATTGTCAAAATGATTGTATACAGGATTTATCACTAAAAGCTGTCAAAATGAATCGGATCAGCCCGGTTTATAGGAAGGCCACGTGTTCAGCTGTTTTCACTGGGGAACCTAAAGCAAAGTTACGTCCTTAAATACATGGCTGCCCAATGTCAGTCTGGGTGGAAGTTGCTCTTTGTATTGTCTCAGGGAAAAGTCTTTCAAATGAGTCCCACACATACTAGGTGCTAGCGATCTTGCAGGGAACAGCCTGCCGGGTCTCTTTGCATTCTGGCACTGCCAGGAGGTTGTACGTCTTCATCTGGCCCTATTAACTCTAATGTAGACCGGCAGAGATACAGCCACATTCCGGCAAATGTGCTAAGAATCGGCTGGGAAAAAAAGCTGCACCCTTATTTTATTTTTTTGTTGCACGTGCTTAAATTTCATCTTTTTGTTACTCTAATTTCAGGTACAACCAAAATATTTGGGCTGTGTCGGCCTAACCTGTTTCTACTTGGCTGTAAAAACCACAGAAGAAGAAAGAAATGTGCCCCTGGCCACTGACCTGATCAGAATAAGTCAGTACAAGTTCACTGTGTTTGACATGATGCGGATGGAGAAGATCATTCTGGAAAAGTTGGGCTGGAAAGTGAGAACTACAACGGCATATCACCTCCTAAAACTTTACCACTCACTTGTTGTTGAGAACTTATCCAGTGAAAGGTAAAAATGCTTTTAATTGCTTCTAAAATGTAAATACTTGTCGTATGCTGATCCTGAGTTCCAGCCTGTCTATAGACGGCTTCCACGCAGCGGAGCTCCGATAGTGCAGTGCATGCTGGGAGACAGCAGAATGGGTAATGCTGCTGTAGATAATGAGCAGTCAGATATTCCTGAAATATCAGTATGATGAAAAAAACAATATCTTGTAACCATTTTCTGAAATGAGATCTGTCAGCAGACCCCCTCACTTCTACCTGATGATGATGAAACCCTTCTGGCCTGATATTTGACATTTCTCCCCATCCAGACCAGCAGATTTTCATACATCTGGTCTTAAAAAGGACTTTTAGCCTCCCCTGACATGCCTGTTTCAGTAACCACTTGCATCACACTAGTAGTAATGATTCTGTGTCACAACCAGACAGCTGAGAAGCGCTGACAGAAGCCTTTCAGAACCTCCTCCTTGAGTTTCTTTGTTGTGATGTTCAGTTCCTCATCTCGTTAACCTCTCTCAGCTGTCATGTAGTTGGACTGATTGCTTCCCTTTAAATTCCTCCCCATAATGCATTACTGGGCGGCTTATACTACTTCCTGGAGTGTGTGTGCATGCTGATCTTGTTTTCCAGTCTGCTACAAAGTTAAGTGCTGAACATTTATCTGTTATCTTCTGTTTGCTGGATCCCAGGTGACCCTGACTCCCTCCGTGTCTGGTGTAGGGAGCCGGTGGTCGTGTCCCCTCACTATTGTAGGGTGTTCAGGGGTTATATAGTCGAGGTACGTGGATATGCAACCATCCACCTCTGGGATCTTTGCATAGGCTGAGCAGCCAGGGAAAGTCTCAGGTCTTGTGCAGGGGTCTCCCTTTTGGTTCCTTAGCTTTGGATCCAGTGAGTCATATATGCATGTTGCTTTGTCTTGTTTCCTGTACACCGTCCGTGACATTATAAGCCGCCAAAACCGTCTCAAGCATGGATCCGGTTTCACTTTTGGCTGAAGGCTTCCAGGGTCTTTCATTGGAGGTAGTTGATCTCCGTAAGACTTTTTCTCCGTTTCAAGTGACCGGTTCAGCTTGCGTTCATGGAGTTTGTTCTGAGCCTAAGATCTCGGTCCCGGATATGTTCTCCGGGGGTAGTGAGAATTTTGTGCGTTTTAGAGAGGCTTGCAAACTCCATTTTCGCCTTCTTCCCCATTCCTCTGGTGATGAGGAACAGAAGGTGGGGATCATTATATCGCTGCTCAGGGGTAACGCTCAGTCTTGGGCCTTTTCGCTGCCGGAGGGGGCACGGCCTCTCCGTTCAGTGGATGAATTCTTTTTAGCCCTGGGTCAGATATATGATGATCCGGATCGTATTGCTCTGGCTGAGTCTAGACAACGTCTATTATGCCAGGGTAAACAATCCGCAGAAATATACTGCTCAGAATTTCGGAGATGGGCAGCTGATACTGGTTGGAATGATGCTGCACTCCGAAGTCAATTTTGCCATGGTCTTTCAGAGGGATTGAAAGATGCATTTGCCTTTCATGAGAGGCCTATTTCTTTGGACTCTGCTATGTCTCAGGCCGTTCGTATTCACAGGCGTCTTAGAGAGAGAGGAGAGATGTCCCCTTCCTGTCATACTCAGTCCAAGGACAGTGCAGCGGTCTCATTCTGTGCGCAGGGGTCTCGGTCGCTGTCAGCCACTGCTGAGCAGGAGCCCATGCAGCTGGGGTTGATTGCTTCTGACAATAGAAGATTCAGCTCGCATGGGAGGGTTTGTTTTTGTTGTGGAGGTATAAATCATTTGGCAAATGTTTGTCCCTCTGGGAGATTCAGGCAGTTTTCTGGGAGTAATAAAGAAACAAACAGGAAAAAATCTTTTAAAAATGTTCCGTCTGTTACTATTGGCAGGGTTGAGGCGGAAATTGAAGGTTTTCCGTTTGCTTGTAGTTCCCGTTTTGTCCTGCCGGCTAGGGTGGCGCTAGAGAGCAAGAACATTTTTTGAGAGATTTTTGTGGATAGTGGAGCAGCTGTCAATCTCATTGATAATCAATTTGCAATAACTCATGGTTTCCAGGTGCGCACTTTGGGAAAGGATATTCCTGTTTTTGCTATTGATTCCGCTCCACTTTCTCAGAAATCATTAAAGGGCATAGTTCACAATATCCATTTAATTGTGAGTGATGCTCATGTTGAGGATGTGTCATGTTTCGTCCTTAGCGGTTTGCCTACTCCTCTAGTGTTGGGGCTACCCTGGCTCACTAAACATAACCCCACCATTGATTGGCAAGCAAGGCAAATAAATGGTAGGAGTGACTTTTGCAGAGAGAATTGCCTCACGACATCTGTTTCTGAGGTTGCTACTAAGACTGTACCATCTTTTCTCTCTGAATTTTCGGATGTCATCTCTGAGAGTGGAGTTCAGGATTTGCCCCCGCACAGGGAGTACGATTGCCCTATTAATCTCATCCCAGGCGCCAAACTGCCTAAATCTCGTTTATACAATCTTTCCCAACCTGAGAGGATCGCTATGCGTGCTTCTATCTCTGAGAGTCTGAGAAAAGGACACATACGACCCTCAAAGTCACCTGTTGCCGCTGGTTTTTCCTTTGTTAAGAAAAAAGATGGTTCTTTAAGACCTTGTCTGGATTTCAGGGAGCTGAACAGTATCACTATTCGTGACCCTTATCCGCTTCCTCTAATCCCGGACCTGTTTAACCAGGTTGTTGGGGCTAAAGTATTTTCCAAATTAGATCTAAGAGGGGCATACAACCTGGTCAGGGTCAGAGAAGGAGACGAATGGAAGACGGCCTTCAATACCCCTGAGGGCCATTTTGAGAATTTGGTTATGCCTTTTGGTTTGATGAATGCCCCAGCCGTTTTCAGCATTTCGTGAACAGCATTTTTTATGATTTGATGGGAAAATTTGTATTAGTGTATTTGGATGACATTTTGATTTTTTTCTCCTGATTTCAAAACTCATAAGGAACATGAACGTGTTTGCGGTTCCAGAAATTCAATTTCTGGGGTTTCTTCTCTCCGCTTCTGGTTTTCGCATGGACCCCCGAGAAGGTCCGCGCTGTGCTTGAGTGGGAGATTCCTGAGAATCAGAAGGCGCTGATGCGTTTTTTGGGCTTTGCCAATTATTACAGGAAGTTTATTTTGAATTATTCCTCTATTGTTAAACCTCTCACTGATATGACCAGAAAGGGGGTAGATTGTTCTTCTTGGTCAGTAGAGGCGCGTAAGGCTTTTTCTAATATCAAGGAGAGTTTTGCTTCCGCTCCCATCTTGGTGCAACCTGATATTTCTTTACCCTTCATAGTTGAGGTTGATGCTTCTGAGGTGGGTGTGGGGGCAGTCTTGTCTCAGGGTTCCTCTCCTGCCAAATGGCGACCGTGTGCCTTTTTCTCGAAAAAACTCTCCTCCGCAGAGAGAAATTACGATGTGGGAGATAGGGAATTGTTGGCCATCAAGTTGGCTTTTGAGGAATGGCACCATTGGCTAGAGGGAGCCAGACACCCTATTACAATATTTACTGACCATAAAAATCTGGCCTACTTGGAGTCAGCCAAGCGTCTGAACCCGAGACAGGCCAGATGGTCTTTGTTCTTTTCTAGGTTTAATTTTGTTGTCACGTTCCGCCCTGGAGTTAAGAATGTGAAGGCAGATGCCCTGTCACGTTGTTTTCCGGGAGGCGGGAATTTTGAAGACCCGGGTCCCATTTTGGCTGAAGGTGTGGTGGTCTCTGCTCTTTTTTCTGAATTGGAGGCAGAGGTGCAGGCAGCCCAGTCAGAGGCTCCTGATCTTTGTCCTCCTGGGAGGTTGTTTGTGCCTCTCGCTTTAAGACACAAGATTTTTAAGGAACACCACAATACGGTTCTTGCTGGGCACCCGGGGGCAAGAGCCACACTGGATCTCATCGCTCAGAGATTCTGGTGGCCTGCGCTTCGTAAGTCGGTTGAGGGTTTTGTGGCAGCCTGCGAGACTTGCGCTCGTGCCAAAGTCCCTCATTCACGGCCATTAGGTCCTCTCCTTCCCTTACCCATTCCTTCCCGTCCTTGGACACATCTGTCCATGGACTTCATAACGGACCTGCCTCGTTCCTCAGGGAAGACTGTGATTCTGGTGGTGGTGGACCGTTTTAGCAAAATGGTGCATTTCATCCCTTTTCCTGGTTTGCCCAATGCTAAGACGCTGGCGCAGGCATTTATTGATCACATTGTCAAATTGCACGGTATTCCTTCAGACAGTCTCTGATAGGGACACGCAGTTTGTTTCCAGATTCTGGAAGGCTTTCTGTTCTCGCTTGGGGGTTCGGTTGTCAATCTCTTCTGCTTTCCACCCGCAGTCGAATGGCCAGACAGAGCGCGTCAATCAGAACCTGGAGACATATCTGCGCTGTTTTGTGGCGGAGAATCAAGAGGATTGGTGTTCTTTTTTGTCCCTTGCTGAGTTTGCTTTAAATAACCGTCGTCAGGAGTCCTCTGATAAGTCACCATTTTTTGGTGCATATGGGTTTCATCCGCAGTTTGGGACTTTCTCGGGAGAGGGGTCTTCTGGTTTACCTGATGAGGACAGATTCTCCTCGTCTTTGTCATCTATTTGGCAAAAGATTCAGGATAATCTAAAGAGCATGAGTGAGAGATATAAGCGTGTGGCAGATAAGAGACGTGTGCTTGGTCCGGACCTGAATGTTGGTGATCTGGTGTGGTTGTCTACCAAGAATATCAAATTGAAGGTTCCCTCCTGGAAGTTGGGTCCTAGGTTTATTGGGCCTTACAAAATCCTGTCTGTCATCAATCCTGTTGCCTACCGTCTTGATCTTCCTCAGACTTGGAAGATCCATAATGTTTTTCATAAGTCCTTATTGAAACCTTATGTTCAACCCATTGTACCCTCGCCTTTGCCTCCTCCTCCGATTATGGTTGATGGGAATCTTGAATTTCAGGTCTCTAGGATTGTGGATTTTTACATGGGGATGCAGGTTACAGGTCCTCTTTAAACTGCGGAACTAAGCTACAATATGCAGTGGGAACTAAGCAACACTGGTATTAAGCTGACCATACACGTTAAATGGCTTTTGTCTGAAAGCCACTTCTCTCCCCCAACATGCACATTCCACCCAACAGAGCATTAAGGTCTTCTAAATGGGAATAGGGGAGTAAGCTGATGCCAGGCACCTCCGGTGGTGGCTTATCTCGCCTGAAAACAAAAGGATCTACAGGTGGAAACCCTTCTTTCATAATCACATCTACTGTTGGGAGAGACTAGAGCAGGCATGGCCAACCTGCGGCTCTCCAGCTGTTGTAAAACTACAGCTCCCACCATGCCCTGCTGTAGGAGGCTAGCTGTAGGCAGTCTGGAGCTGTAGTTTTGCAACAACTGGAGAGCCTCAGATTGGCCATCCCTGGACTAGAGCCATGATGGTTTACCTAACAAACTCCCAAAAAATGCACACTTCCTTAGATGTTTTCAGAACTCCATAGAAATGAATGGAGCATACTGGGAGTCGTAGTTTCACCACAGCTGGAGTGCTTGAGGTTAGCTATCACTGGACTAGAGATACCACCATACTCATTGTTAGCCAGGTAGTGTACAGAGACATTTGTAATGGAATGAAGAGATTTTTATACTCCTTTATAAATCATCAAAAGTAAAAAAAAAATAGTTTAATTTGCTTACAGGTATTTAATTTTTTCCCCCCTCCTAGGCAAAAACATTTTACTTTGGAACGTCTTGAAACCAGTCTCAAGGCCTGTCACTGCAGGCTTGGATTCTCTAAAGCAAAGGTAAGTCATGGAAGAGAACTGGGCAAGTGATCCCCTAATATTGAAAAAGTTATCAAGTCTCATTTAAAAAGGGTTTTCCCACAATGGTCATTTATCGCTTATACACAGTATATGTGAAACGTTGAGCCTCTCCTAGCCCCCTGTTCCTCCTCACGGCATGACTATGAGGAGGAGCTTGAATCTGCCCTGCTACTCTCGGGACTGACAGATATATGCTTTCATCTGTGTAATGTTTTTATGGTTTACAGCTTTTCTTCTTTCTCTTGTTAGCCCTCAATGTTGGCATTGTCTGTATTGGCGATTGAGATGCAGGAGCAGAAGCTGTTTGAATTGGCAGATGCAATAGAAAGTCTACAAAAGCATTCCAAGGTAAGATTTCAGTCCATTTATCCAACCCATTTTTGTATGTTTTGTGTTGCAATACTGTATACTGACATAACAGATTGTGCTTTAGATATACCTTACATAATGGACTATGGGAAACTGCAGAAGAATAGCCCATCATGTAGTGATCACAATTACCCTTGACTTTCTCCAGATCACCATCAGAGACCTCATCTTCTGGAAGGAATTGGTATCAAAGTGCCTGGCAGAATATTCTTCAAGCAAATGTTCAAAGCCAAATGTTCAAAAGCTCAAGTGGATTGTATCTGGCCGTACAGCAAGACAGCTGAAGCACAGTTACTACCGAATAGCACATCTTCCCACAATTCCAGAATCTGGCTCCTAACGCCTAATGAAGGTAATTGATCATCTATGACTTAAACATGATAAAGGAACAGGTTATAGGCTGTAAATGTAGTCCCCTTGGCATCACCTCACTATGTACATTTCCTTACCATTCTGCTAGTAAGTAGTACAAGACCCATGTAATGTGATACACATGCCCAGTTTTACATTCCATATTATGGCCACAAATCCTGGCTGCTCAGGACAGTATAAAATAAGCCATACTTGCCTTTCCGATCCACCAGCTACCCCCGATCTGACACTTCCAGAAAATGATCAGCCAATTACCTGTCTCAGCCAGTAGTCCTTTCCTGATTGAAAAGGGGAGCTAAAAAGTAGTGACCTCCAGGAGGTCGATGTGTCAAAACGGGAGTGGTGAGGTATCAATATTTTATACCATTCTGAACCATCTTTAATTGACCTGACAACCGCTTTTAAGTGCAATTTTACATATAACTTTGTTTTGTTAATTCTAATATTATTAAACCTTTTGGTGCCAGCCTCAAAGCAAAAATGGTATTACTTATTCTGCCCTATTAAAGGGTTTAATGAGTAATCTCATTAAGCAGTCACTATCTTTTGATGGGTGGCATCTGCACAATAGATTATCAAAGTTAATGGGCGCAAATGCTTACACTAAAGATTCCCTGAAAAACCAATCTTGGAACCAAAAGTGATTTCCCAGAGTAAAGCTTTTTCTATGGTGTTAGGGCTTTGTCATTTGACCCTTATGGAGAACCTGAAAGGACTCCTATGAGAGAAGCATGACAATAAGGAGTCACATCTCTAGATGACCAACTCTGCTCAAACATGTTCTCCAAACCGAGAAACCCTTTTGATATATCCAGGCAGTAGGATCTCCAGTGCTGAAGTCCGTTCTCCTAATCTTCTGGTCCCCGCTGGACTGGAAGTGTGATGTACATGTCACAGCTGATGCTCAACTATGGCAGTAGTCACCTGCAGTGCCTGCACACATCACTGCGGATGCCAATGATTGACCAGCCGCAGTGACGTGCTGAAGCTGAGTACAAGGGAGCTCTGCACTTGAACCAGATCACTGGTGACAAGATTTTTATTTTATTTTTTGCTTAAAACCTTGTAATCAGTCTATCAAGAGGTTCCTAGTCTTGAAGATCCACTAAATGTGGTGTTCAGCACAAATATAGCCGATTAGCCAACATCAGAGCTTGGATTACTGACCATCCTAAGGTCTAATGCAAATGACTGTCTGTATTGCAGTCTGCAAACCATGGATCTGCAAAATACTGACCTTATGTGTACAATATGAATTTCTCACCCTCACTACTATTCTTATTTGTAATAAGGACATGAAACTGACATATTGTGTAACTTGCAGATAGCACACTGACATCTCTGTACTGTTTTTTGGGGACCTTTAGAAATGAATGAGGGGTGCAATCCACAAAAAAGTGCATTGGACACGAATATAAAATACAGTTGTGTTCAGGAGGTCTAAGGGTGTTGGATGAAAGGTAAACCTTGCAATATACCACCAATTGCTGGTGGCACCTGGACTTGTTTTATGTAGCAAGTCTGTGTGGCCTGGCAATCTGTGATAGTGCTACCCACAGCCAATAACGCTGTGTAATAGTGCCCTGTGGTTAGCTGATCTTGCGATGTGTCTAGCAATGTATAAGGCTATGCATAGGGCCTTAACCCCTTCCTGACATCCGCCGTACATGTACGGCGAATGCTGGGTCTATAAAAATGGTGCCCGCCCCGCAGCGGAGCAAGCAGACTAATGTCCGCAATCGGCAGTATTGCTGAGGGAGGGCATTTAAAAGGGAGTCTGTCACCTCCATATGGCCATATACAGTGCTTACATTGCCCTATAGCACACCTATAAATGAATGTTCCAGAAGCTGGAAAAACGAACTTTGATATGCAAATGAGCACTCGCAAGTGCCCAGGGGCGGTGTTCACTGTGTTGGTGCCCAGGCTGCCCTGCCTTTTTTTCATTGTTCCCCAGCCTCTGCATATGCCCGCCCTCCTATTCCCTTGCGTCATCCTACGGTCCGGCCGAGATCCCGCGACTGTGCACTGCCTCGCCAGGCCGGAGCATGCCCACTGCGATGCCCATTGTTGGCACAGCATCGCTTTAACTACTGTGCATGCTCCGGCAAACGGCACAAAACCAGCGGCAATGTGGCGTTTTCCAGCGCATGTGCAGTAGTTAAAGCATTGTGGGCACTGCAGTGCGCATGCTCCGGCCCGGCGAGGCCGGGCATATGCAGAGGCTAGGACTGGGGATCAATGAAAAAAGGCAGGGCAGCCTGGGCACCAACACAGTGAACGCCGTCCTTGGGCACTTGCGAGTGCTCATTTGCATATCAATCAAAGTTCGTTTTTCCAGCTTCTGCAGGTGTAAAGACAAAGGTACCATAACATTCATGTATAGGTGTGCTATAGGGCAATGGAAGCACTGTATATGGCCATATGGAGGTGACAGACTCCCTTTAACCCTTCAGATGCCATGGCCAAAGAGGGCTAAAACCTGGAAGCGTGCAGCGGGGCAGGAATGCGTTCCGCCAGCATAGACTGGGGAAAGCGTTCTATGTGCATAATGAGCCTATACTAGACTTCCAGGCTCATTACCTGTATATTACAGTTTGTGGCAGCACTGAACTGTAATATACCCATTTCTGTACAGGATTGCATTATTCTATGTAAACTGCAATCTGATTATTGCAAGATGGGGTCCACTTGAGAACCTAAAAATGTTTTTGAAAAATATTTAACAAATCTAAAAATTCTAATGACCCCCTCCTTTCCCCAAAATCAAAATAAACAAATGAAAACATCATCATGGGCATTGTCGCATGCAAAAATACCTGCACTATTAAAATAGAAAAATTATTGCATACGAAAATAAAAATGGCCAATTTTTTATTTTTTTTCCCCTCATCACTTTGCTTCTCAAAAAAATGGAATAAAAAGTGATCAGATATATACACACATTGTATTGGCAAAAACTACAGCTCATCCCTCAAAAAATGAGCCTTACACATTTCTGTAGATATGACAAGAGAAAATGAAATTTTTCCAAAGAGGCTTTTATTTTTTCAGTCTTAAAACACAAGACAAACTATACAAGTGTGGTATTGCAGTAATCGTACTGACCCGGAGAATGAAACGCGAGTCAGTTTTACCGCATAGTGAATGCTGTAAAAAACGAAACGCATAAAAACTGTGGCGGTATTGCGTTTAGTTTTTTTCCACTCCATTTGGAATTATTTTTTTTTTTTAGCTTCCTTCACACAGCTATGTAAATGGAAAAAAAAAAGTTTAGCTCTAGGAAGGTAGGGAGTGAAAAACAAACGCAAAAAACTGAAATCGCTGGGGATAAAAGGGAAAGGTCATAAGTGTCTTGTTTTAGGCTATTTCATTGACTGTTCTTTTCAGTATGTTTTATAACTAATTTTTTTTTTTTTTTTTTCTGCAGTCTCAAGAAGGACAGGAAATGTGTGTGACTTTATTTTCTATGGACAATGAAGCGTGTTTGGAATGCACAAACTGTGAAGCCTACAGATAATATGGCAGCTAGCTTTTAAGTTCTGACATTTCAAAGCTGAAAAACAGGCACAAAAAGTGGTGGCAAGGTTTTCAGTACTCGGAGAAATCTGCACAGAACCTAGAGCTTTTTGGCCAGGAGCACTTTTCAGTAGGAGTGCTGGTGGCAATGTGATGCTGAGTGAGATCCTATAAGCCTGTGACGGTGACTGCTGTATGTTCACTCCAAGCGGCAAGATCAGTTTTATGAGGGAATGTTATACGAAAGGGCTAATGAAGTATTTTATTTAATTATTTGAAAGATTCTCTCCTTTACTGATGGACTCCTCAGAAAGTCAGCCATTGACAGGCACCAAGAATGCACATCCACAAAATGCCAAGCTAATGTGCTGTGTATTTGCTCAGAAAAAAAGATGCACTTTACTAGTTTTATATTTTAAGATGGTGCCATGAGGAGTTTCAATGTTTGTTAGTTCTCGATGTCAAGCAATACATAACTCTCATAGATGACCCAAACTGCCTATGCCGATTGCCGCGGTAGTCGTCTGTTCTGCACTGTTTACGGCCACCATCTGTCTAGCATTTAAGTTATTGGAAAACAAAATTAATTTAACCTTCTGATGTTGGCAGATATTCTTCTAGTCACCCTCTGTGTCTGTTAGACCACATTTTAGGTTCCCTCCTATAAACTGAAATGCGGTTAGGTTACTAATGGTGCATGAGCATCTATTCTCCAGGAGGGAGATGAGAACCATGCTAGAAAACTTTCTGAAACTAAATACTAAGACTGGGAGAAGAACTAAGTCAAATCTACTGAAGTCACTTTCAGTCTATGCACCAATGAAGAGCATGGGCACAAGTACAGCCTCCATTATATCAGATTGCTCTGCATTTCACGTTCCATATACTGGAAGAATGTTGCCATTATTTATAGTCCAGTATAAAGAGGTTGTATGACGTGTTCGTGTAGCAGCTGATGGACAGCGTGTGAAATGTCTGGTATCTCCAATGAACATCTACTGCAATGTAGACCAAGGATGCCCAAGCTGTGCCCCTCCAGCTGTTGTAAAACTACACCTCCAGCATGCCTGGACAGTACAGCTATTGGGGAATGCTGGGAGCTGTAGTTTTGCTACAGCTGGAGGGCTGCAAGTTGAGCATTCCTGATCTAGACAATAGCTGTCCATCACTGCAGGAGCAGCCTACATGTTGGGATATTCTAGAGGGCCAATGCCACACTGTTACAAGGCCTTGCACCTGTACAATGTAGTAAGAAATGTACCTTTCAATAAATTTATTGGAAAGAAACAGATCTGGCTTTTCTTATTTTATATGTACTGTATGTATAGGTGAAATGTGAAAAATTTGAATATCGTGCAAAGTTAATTTATTTCAGTAATGCAATATAAAAGGTGAAACAAACATATGAGATAGACTCATTACATGCAAAGCAAGATATTTCAAGCCTTTATTTGTTATAATTTGGATGATTATGGCTTACAGCTTATGGAACCCCAAAGTCACAATTTCCGAAAATTTAGAATCTAGGCTCAGTCACGCTGGTCAGCGAATTAATCTATAACGCCTGCAAAAGTTCCTGAGCCTTTAAGTTGTCTGTCTGGTTAAAGGGGTTGGCCACCATAAGTATAAAAAACAATAAAGTGCCCCAGATAATAACTAAAGCCAAGAGGAATTTGTATAATGAGAGATATACTGTATATATATCATTTTTCTACTGCATTCGGCATAGCATGCTCCCATTAATGAGGGGTTGTGTGGGTGGAGCAGCTGCAAAGTGAAAGTAAAAATCCCAGCATGCATCACAGCAAAGCATCTCCAGGGGAGCAGTCACATGACATCTCTGCCTACTTGTGATGCCATAGGGACAACAGCACATTAGGTGTCATTTCATCAGTGCTTTAGCATACCGCCCAACTTTAGAATAGAAGGAAGAGGGACACTACATGCCCAAGGCTACTTTCACACTTGTGTTTTTTGCAGATCCGTCATGGATCTGCAAAAACGGTTCTGTTACCATAATATAACCGCATGCATCCGTCATAAACGAATCCATTTGTATTAGGTCTTCTATAACCATAACGGATCCATCTTGAACACCATTGAAAGTGAATGGGGGACGGATCCGTTTTCTATTGTTCCAGAGAAAACGGATCTGTCCCCATTGACTTGCATTGTGTGCCAGGACTGATCCGTTTGGCTCAGTTTCGTCAGGCGGACAGCGTTTTGGTGTCCGCCTCCAAAGCGGAATGGTGACTGATCGGAGGCAAACTGATGGATTCTGAGTGGATACTTTTCCATTCAGAATGCATTAGGGCAAAACTGATCCATTTCCGACATACCTCCCCGTACCAGGACCGCCACTGAAATCCGGGACAGTCCTGCCGGATACTGGAAAGAGGTATGGCTTTAGGCCTCATGCACATGACCATAGCCTGCCTGTATTGTGGCCAGCGAACAGGGGGTCTACAATATACAGGCATCAGCCGTGTGCGCACCGTAAGGGCCGGTTCTAGGTGAAATGGGGCCCTGGGGCAAAAAACAATAAGGGCCCACCACCCATGACGCTTGATGACTTTTACAGAAGAAACTGTATATAGTGTGGCACAGTGTATGCTATATGTGTATAACAAACAGTTTTCCCATGAAAACTTAGTTACTTGGCTTGACCCTTGGGGATTTCGGACGCCACTTCCACACCTTGGCCAGGGGCTCGGCGGAGCTGATGTTGTGTTTTATCCTAATGAGAGAGATTTCATAATAAGGATTTGGAGAAGGGGCAGAGGGATAGCAGAGCAGGGAGAGGCTGGTGTTGCTACTAGTGGGTCATTAAAGCCCACCATAATGCCCCCCCCCCCTAGTAGAAATAATTCTCCTTATAATGTGCAAAAAATCCCCCCTTAATGCCCCAGTTGAGCTAATGTCCCCATAGTGCCCTCATAATGTGCCAGTATAAAATACCCCTAAATAGTGACCCCAGTAAATGCCCCCAGAGTGCTCCTCTCCCCCTCCCTCCTAGTGCCCCCATAATGTACCAGTATAAAATGCCCCAGTAGATGCCCTCAGTGTCCCCCATAATTTTTAAGTATAAAATACCCCTTCTCAGTGCCCCCACAGATGACCCCATAGTAGTCCTCTCCCCCCTTCCCCATAGTACCCACCATAATGTGTCCCAGTATAAAATGCCTCTATACAGAGCCCCCATATAAAATAACCGTTCTTTGTGCCCACCAATAATGTGCCCCCAATGTGCCAGTAATAAGTGCCCCCAATAATGTGCTAGTAATAAGTGCCCCCATATATGTCCAATAATGTGCCAGTAAAATGTGCCCTCATGGATGCCCCCCAATCATGTGTCAGTAACGAGCCCCCCATCATGTGCCAGTAGCCAGAGCCCCCCCTCTATCATGTGCCAGTAGCCAGAGCCCCCCCTCTATCATGTGCCAGTAGCCAGAGCCCCCCCTCTATCATGTGCCAGTAGCCAGAGCCCCCCCTCTATCATGTGCCAGTAGCCATAGGCCCCCCCATCATGTGCCAGTAGCCACCAGTATTGTACCAAAAAAAAAAAAAAAACAACACACTTAAACTTACCTCCTTGGCAGCGATGTGATGCAGGCCTCTTCTGGCCTGTGTCCCACGCTGTACGGCTCAGGCGGCATGATGACATCATTGCGCCACCTTCGCTGGCCTCTGATAGGCTGCAGGCACTAGGATGGCAGCCTATCAGAGGAAGGGGAAGGGACACACCACTCCCACCCCTGCCCTGCTGCACAGCCATCTGTATCGCTGTCCTGAGGACGGCGATACAGATGACTGGAGATGAGCGTTTCCACAATGGAAGCGCTCATCTCCATGTGACTGTCCTGCCTATAGTTAGTTGCGGGCCGGCGCAGGGGGCCCAGGGGCAATTGCCCCCCTTGCCTCTATGGAAGCGCCGACCCTGCGCACCGTATCAAGTGATGGGTCTGAAATTCGAAAGATACGGTGTGGTCTGGAATAAAAGCACAGATCGGAAACCTATGGAGTGCATCCATGAGTTTTCCGTCCATGCCTCCGCACTGCAAAAAAGTACTGTTGGATGCAGATTGCAGACCCCATTTAAATGAATGGGGGTTCATGTCTGCAGACAGTGGACACGCTGTCGGCGCACATGCAGTGCAATGTATACACATACACACGTGTGTAAATATATATATATTTTGTGATACCAATGCTGGATTGGTAGTGGAAGGGAGGTATATTTCCCCTAGATTCCTCTCCTATGTAAGTAGCAGGTGAAAGAATCTCACCTGTGAGGTAATTAATGAAGCAGTACTGAGGGTGGGGATATAACAGAGCAGGAGGTCAGTCAGTCTCTCTCTGCCTGGGGACACAGAAAGCATGTCTGTGTGAGTGAGCAAACCGTGAGTACTAGGTTGCTGATGCCTTGTTTTGTGAGCTGGCTGGGAGAAGCCCACCAGCGGACAGATAGGAACCTCTAATGTTTAGTAAGTGCCGGACAGGCAAGACTTTTTTCTTTTGTTGTTTTATTTTATTTGTGCAACCTGCTCAATAACCCTGGCTCCAGGCCAGCTTAAAACTTCTACCTTGGTGGCTGGTTGGAATTGTGTGAAACAGACAAGTGTCCTTTGACCCCAGCAAAGGCGATCCCGAGCTTATCCCCCAACAATACACACACACACAGTACAGACCAAAAGTTTGGACACACCTTCTCATTCAAAGAGTTTTCTTTATTTTCATGACCATAAAAATTGTAGATTCACACTGAAGGCATCAAAACTATGAATTAACACATGTGGAATTATATACATAACAAAAAAGTGTGAAACAACTGAAAATATGTCATATTCTAGGTTCTTCAAAGTAGCCACCTTTTGCTTTGATTACTGCTTTGCACACTCTTGGCATTCTCTTGATGAGCTTCAAGAGGTAGTCACCTGAAATGTGAAGGAGTTCCCAGAGATGCTTAGCACTTGTTGGCCCTTTTGCCTTCACTCTGCGGTCCAGCTCACCCCAAACCATCTTGATTGGGTTCAGGTCCGGTAACTGTGGAGGCCAGGTCATCTGGCGCAGCACCCCATCACTATCCTTCATGGTCAAATAGCCCTTACACAGCCTGGAGGTGTGTTTGGGGTCATTGTCCTGTTGAAAAATAAATGATGGTCCAACTAAACACAAACCGGATGGAATAGCATGCCGCTGCAAGATGCTGTGGTAGCCATGCTGGTTCAGTATGCCTTCAATTTTGAATAAATCCCCAACAGTGTCACCAGCAAAGGACCCCCACACCTCCTCCTCCATGCTTCACGGTGGGAACCAGGCACGTAGAGTCCATCCGTCACGGTGTTTGGAACCAAAGATCTCAAATTTAGACTCATCAGACCAAAGCACAGATTTCCACTGGTCTAATGTCCATTCCTTGTGTTCTTTAGCCCAAACAAGTCTCTTCTGCTTATTGCCTGTCCTTAGCAGTGGTTTCCTAGCAGATGTTCTACCATGAAGACTTGATTCACACAGTCTGCTCTTAACAGTTGTTCTAGAGATGTGTCTGCTGCTAGAACTCTGTGTGGCATTGACCTTCTCTCTAATCTGAGCTGCTGTTAACCTGCGATTTCTGAGGCTGGTGACTCGGATGAACTTATCCTCCGCAGCAGAGGTGACTCTTGGTCTTCCTTTCCTGGGGTGGAACCAGTTTCTATGTAGCGCTTGATGGTTTTTGTGACTGCACTTGGGGACACTTTGAAAGTTTTCCCAATGAATCTTGGTAACCATGAATCTTAGGTGAATCGGCTGACAGTGACTCGATCCAAACGACACCTTGTAGATCGTGAAGAAGTTTATTCCAAACTGTGCAGATCATACACCGATGAACAAATGGATAGGTCAAAAAATCATGCTGTGAGCAGCTAACAGAGCAAGTAGCTGAGATGAGGGGTGAAGCCAGAATGAAGAATAGGGGAGGAGACAAGAGAGAGAGCAGAAGCTAGGGGAAGAGAGAAGGGACACATATAATGAAAAGGCAAACTATGAATGTGTGACATGATACTCCCCGTCGAAATTTCTAATAACATTTATAACCAATATTAACCTTGTTGAAGTCCATGAATATAGATGTTTTTCTACTTGAACACCTTCCTTTAAAAGGTTGCCTTGAAGGACTGTCTTCAGAGGGGGAAGGCAGCAACAGCACCAGTCCTTCTTACCTCCCTTTGTATCAACCTGGTGTGAGGCATTCATCTTTCTGTTTAGGCAGAAGCAGTACTAGCTCGTTTATGGGTCTCAAGTAGTGTCTAGCAGAACCTTCTTTCATTACCTTGACTTCTGCTTTCCATACCTTGCCATTGTTACTTGGAATAGTCTTTGTGATAAGAACCATAGGCCAATTATTACGATGAACGTCCTTATCCTTGAAGAGAACAATGTCTCCAACTTGCAGGTTGGGTTTGCTTACTTGCCATTTTCTGCGACTTTTAAGGTTGCAAAGGTATTCCATCTTCCAACGGCTCCAAAATGCATTAGCAAAATGTTGAACTCGTTTCCATTGGTGTTTGTAAACATTGGTAAAATCAAAGTCCTGAGGAGGAATACTAGCTATTCTGATCTTTTGAGTTAGAAGGGTAGATGGGGTTAGCAATACTGGAGACAACACTGGAGTCCGTGGAAACAGGAACCAAAGGTCTAGCATTGATTATGGCAGACACTTCGTCAAGGAAGGTGACCAAGACTTCATGAGTAAGCTGAGATTTGTGATCCAGCAGCATAGAGTCCAGGATTTTTCTCGAACCTCCGATCATGCGTTCCCAAGAACCTCCCATGTGAGAAGAGTGAGGCGGGTTGAATTCCCACTTACACTTGTTGGTATTTAAGAAGTTCTCCATTTTCTCTGCTCCTGTAAAGTTTGTTCTGCAGTCGGATCTAATTAACTTAACAGGTCCACGTATGGAAATAAATCTTCTGAAGGCATTAATGAAGCAAGAAGAGTCCATAGTTTCTATAACTTCAATGTGCACAGCACGAATACTCAAACAAGTGAACAGTACGGCCCAACGTTTATTATTAACGACTCTGCCACGGGTCTTACGTGTAACTATGGTCCAGGGGCCGAAAGCGTCAATACCGACATTGGTAAAGGGTGGTTCGGTACTCAATCTGTCTGTTGGTAGCTCTGCCATTTGTTGATTTAGATTATTTCCCCTTAGTCTTTGGCACTTGACACATTTATGGAGTATGAAGGATATACATCTTTTCATCCCGATTATCCAGAAACCAGCAGACCTGATTGCGCCTTCGGTGAAGTGCCGGCCTTGGTGTTGAACTTGCTCATGGTAATGTCTGACTATAAGAGCAGTAACGTGGTGACGGCCTGGAACGATGAGAGGATTCCGCTCCTCGCTAATCGCAGTAGACCTTGCAATGCGACCGCCAACGCAAAGTAGTTTATTCTGATCAATTATAGGATTCAACTGGTATAGAGGGCTATCCTTGGATAGGTTGAGTCCTTTTGACAAGTTGTAGATCTCTTGTGAATATACTTCATGTTGGACACATTGGATGATGACTTTGTGTAGTCTGAGGTTGGCAGTGGCGAGCATGTTCTGGGTTCTGGTGAGAAGGTCAATGGCCACTTCTTCCGTAGGTAGGGACAGTCATCCACGTAGAAGTTCCTTTCCACAAACTGACGTGCATCCGTCCCAAACTCCTGTTCGCCTTCTTGGCCAGTTTTTCTCAGTCCATAAATGGCAACTGATGGGGAAGGGCTATTGCCGAACATGTGAACTTTCATCCGATAATCTATGACCTCGTTTGTTGACATCATTGTTACAATACCATCGGAACCTGAGGAAGTTATAACAATGAAACATTTGTTGAATGTTGGCCATAATGGCAATTGGCTCTTGTCTAAAGCGGAGTAGGACTCCCAAGAGGTTGTTGTTCAGATTGGGTCCAGAGAGAAGATTGTCATTGAGAGAAACGCCTTCATAGCGAGCACTTGAGTCAAAGACCACTCTAATCTGGTCAGGCTTACGAGAATGATAGACACCAAAACACGGTAGGTACCAGCATTCTTCTCCTTGTATAAGAAGGGGTGCAGGTTCAGCATGATCTCTCTCAAGCACCTTCTGCATAAAGTCGACAAAATGTTTCTTCATCTCCGGTTTCCGGTTCAGGTTGCGCTCTAAAGAGATGAACCGTGAATCTGCTTGTTGTCCATTATTTGGAATACTTGAAAAACCTTTGACACACAGTCTTTCTTTCACACTATAGTGATGTTGTTGTCTTGGAAAGCAAGTAGGGCGTCCATTGGGCAGGACCTGAGTTTTAAAGGAAGAAACCAAGAGAGGTTTCCTGGCGTTGCTATGACAGACGTTGCCAATAATGACCCAGCCTAGATCCAGACGCTGGGCTTAAGGTGCATCATGTGGGCCGTTGATTTGATGGCACACCTTGTGCACCCTTAGGATGTCTCTCCCAAATAGCAACAGGATATCATCATTCTCATCAAAGGCTGGTATTTGATCAGCTATGTCTTTCAAGTGAGTATGGTGCAAGGCAGCTTCAGGAGTGGGAATCTTATCCTTGTTAGCTGGGATCTGATTGCACTGAATGATAGTAGGCAAGGGTATTTCCAAGTTGCCGTTGAGAGGAGTAACTACAAGGTCACTGGCTCTTCTACCCCAGACTTCTGTAATCCCTGCACAAGTACCTAGAGTATAAGGTAGAGCACTTCCTGTTATGCCTAAGAGATCAAAGAACCTTGTACTTGCGAGAGATCGGTTACTCTGGTCATCGAGAATGGTATACAGTCTTACGGCCCTTTCAGGTTTGCCCTTTGCGTATACGCGAACCAAGCATATCTTAGCGCAGGATTTCCCACAAAGTCCTTCCCCACAGACTTCAGTACATGTTGAGAACACTGGGGTGGAGGTTGCTGTTTGTTCAGCGTGCTCCACGCCAAGCTTTGCCCTGGGGGGGATGTCAGTGGATGGAGTAGTGCTGTGTTGGTACAGATGAAGGGCTTGAACGTGGTTGTCACTACCACATTCTATGCACTTAATGATGGCCTTACAGTCTTTTGCCAGGTGTTCTGTGGAAGCACAGCATCTGAAACAAACTCCAAATTCCTTTAAAAGTTCCTTGCATTCCTGTAGAGGTTTCTTTCTGAAGCCGATGCACTTCTTAAGTGGGTGTGGCTTGATATGTATGGGACATTGGCGATTCGGATCTTCAAGTTTCTTGTTTTGTCCAGTCTCCGGAAGAACCGTAGCAGGTGCAGGTCGAACATCAGTCCTTTTCACTGACACTGGACCCCTGCGGTCTCTGTGCGTTATGCGCGTGTTTGCAAGTCCTGGAGAAGGTGGACTAAGAGGGTTACAGTCACCGTAGAAGAAACTTGGGTAATTCTTAGAGTCCGCAATTTCCTTTATGAAGGTACAGAAGTAGGAAAAGGGAGGAAAGGCTACTCCATACCTTTTCTTTTAAGTAGATCCTTGACTAACCCATTTTTCTTGGATGCCATATGGTAGCTTAAGGACAATAGGGTTGATGCCACGAGGGGTGTCAAGATAACTAAAACTGGGTAGGTGGGTGTCAGCCTTAGCTAGTTGAAGCTCTAGTAGAAGATCACTAAGTTCTTGGAACTTTAGATTGTCTTTAGCTGTCATCCTTGGGAAGCCTTGCAACCTTTTGTGTAAGGCATCTTCAATGGCCTCAGAGCTGCCAAAGCTATTATCAAGTCTGTCCCAAGCAGCGTCGAGACCTGCAGCAGGATTGGAAATGTAAACGGTTTTAAGTCTCTTGATACGTTCAGCTGACTGAGGACCTAGCCACCTGATGAGTAGATCCAATTCATCTGCAACAGTGATATCTAACATGGTAAGGCCCATCCTAGTGAGTTCTCTGCGAAGGATGTACTTGGCAAACTGCGACATGTCTGTGTTTTCAGACTTCGGGTATACAATTGCAGGCGGAACAAAGTTAGTTGCAGTAGCTGGTACATTGACGTTGAGTGACTTAGGAACATAAGATGGTGCTGAGGCGTTTAACATTGGAGCTGGTGTACGGTCCAAAGGTGTTTTGGTTTGTAGCCACATAATAGTGGATTGGTTAGTGCGATAGTGTGGTACGTCATTCCTATTCGTACCCGTTTATGCCACTTGAGAAGGTGTAATGGATGTAGAGACAACACCTTGGTTGAGTTCTTTGGCTGCTATGATATAGTGATGGAGTTTTGATGAGGTCTGTGATGACACTGATGCATAAGATATAACAGAGTGATGGCTACTGACACTTCTTTCATTGTCACTTACAGCCTGCTCTAAGACTCTTAATCTTGCCATGTCTTTGGCGTGCTCAGATTGCTTTTCTAAGACTTCTCTTTCTGCTCTCTTCTTTGCAGCCTCAGCTTCCCTCTGTGCAGCCTCAGCTTCCCTCTGTGCAGCCTCAGCTTCCCTCTGTGCAGCCTCAGCTTCCCTATGTGCAGCCTCAGCTTCCCTATGTGCAGCCTCAGCTTCCCTATGTGCAGCCTCAGCTTCCCTATGTGCAGCCTCAGCTTCCCTATGTGCAGCCTCAGCTTCCCTATGTGCAGCCTCAGCTTCCATTTCCGCTTTCTTCTGTGCAGCCTCAGCTTCCAATTCCGCTTTCTTCTGGGCGAAAACTGCCTGGATTTTAGAAGCTTCTGCATCAGCGCGGGCTTTGATGAGTCGTTGGCTGAGAGTAGAAGATGTTGATCTTAAAGGGGTTGTCCGGGTTCAGAGCTGAACCTGGACATACCCTTATTTTCACCCAGGCAGCCCCCCCTGAGCCTAGCATCGGAGCATCTCATGCTCCGATGCGCTCCCGTACCCTACGCTAAATCGCGCAGGGCACGGGCTCTTTTGTTTTCAATAACACACTGCCGGGCGGTAACTTCCGCCCGGCAGTGTGTTCGGTGACGTCACCGGCTCTGAGGGGCGGGCTTTAGCTCTGCCCTAGCCGTTTTACTGGCTAGGGCACAGCTAAATCCCGCCCATCAGTGCCGGTGACGTCACCGGGGTTCCTGTCAGCCCCATGGAGAGCCCCGGTACGTCACCGGAACTCCTAAAAATGCCTTTGTCCTGCGCGATTTAGCGCAGGGCAAAGGAGAGCATCGGAGCATGAACTGCTCCGATGCTCCTGTCAGGGGGGCTGCCAGGGTGAAAATGGAGGGATGTCCGGGTTCAGCTCTGAACCCGGACAACCCCTTTAAGGATTTGGAAGATCGTGTGGAGCGCTTAGAAGTTGTGGAGAGATGGGATCTAGATTGATGGAGATGTGCGATTTTAACATCTGTTTTTGTCTTTGTTTGTATTACTAGATCGTCTCTTTCAAGATTGAGCTCATTCAATTCCTGTAATTCTTTTAAGGAATTTTCTGTGTTGTACCGCTTTAAGAGATCAGCATATTTAGCAGACAGTCTTTGGTAGTTCTCATAGGCAGCATTCAACTGCTTAACTGCGCCCTCTAGGTGCAATACCTTATGAGTTGGTTGAGACAGAGCTGACATGCATTCAATAGTTTTAGACCATGAGTGGCTGATGTTCTGCAGCAGTTCTCTTGGACTTTCCAGGTTGGCTTCACTAAACGTTTTTGTTTTATGTGGCCTTGAGGATCTGACTCCTGATCTGTTGGAAGTTCAGGTTCTTTCTGTGTATTAGGTTCCTCAGATTGCACATTGCCTTGCTGGTGCATTGTGATGGCAAGCAGAGGGTTAAATCACCAGGTATGTGTTTGCATAGAAATGTATCAATCTTCTGGCTCTGGGAGAGGGTTTCCTAGGCCAGGGGGGGGAAGAGAGTCAGAGTCAGAGAGAAGTTTAGCAATGGCTGCTGCAAAGTTAGTTCTGATTGCATACAGAGCTTAGATTGACTTGCAGGCAGAATGCATGCGACAATACAGACAGTCTAGGAGCTGATTACATAACAGTTTCTTCAATAATCTGTGCAGAAAACTGATGAATCTTTTGCTGAGATTTACTTGCTGGCTGGAGTATACAGGCTTGTACATATATTCTCCATATACATCTCACTAGACATGCATAGCTAGCAAGGATCCCTTGAAAGATATTTTGCAGATCTTGTAAGATCCCTTCACAGATTTTTTGACTGTTCTGCCTCTCCAATCTAAGCATTGAAAGTGTGATCTCTGTAACTTACAGTTCTGCTGAGATGGCGATAACCATAATCTTAGGTGAATCGGCTGACAGTGACTCGATCCAAACGACACCTTGTAGATCGTGAAGAAGTTTATTCCAAACTGTGCAGATCATACACCGATGAACAAATGGATAGGTGAAAAAATCATGCTGTGAGCAGCTAACAGAGCAAGTAGCTGAGATGAGGGGTGAAGCCAGAATGAAGAAGAGGGGAGGAGACAAGAGAGAGAGAGCAGAACCTAGGGGAAGAGAGAAGGGACACACATAATGAAAAGGCAAACTATGCATGTGTGACATGAATATTTTTCACATGGGTGAATAAAGATTTCTACTTTTTTCAAGTCTTGGAGTGCTGTCCGATTCTCTGCATATATTACAAGGTGGAAAGCTCATTCCTTTGGACATAGCACCTGAGCCAACAGACTGGTGCCGCCAAATCTTCTTTTCTGCTATATATATATATATATATATATATATAATCCAAAAAGCAGGCAGCACTCCAAGGTAAAGGTGCAGGTATACACACACACACACAAAATCAAAGTCCTTGCTGGCTAGATGTCCTGCTTTCCCTGTTGGTTGCAGGGGGCGTGGCCTAACTGACCGGTGGGCGTGGCTAAGCGGGTCGGCTGTGTGGTGATCGTGCAGGGGGGGATGGGGATTGACTAAGTAGCTTCTGCAGTAGGGACTCGGAAGGTTTTTATCACAGCCAGCTTCTGACAGGGATCAGCTGTTTGTAGAGAGGGAACAAGCAGCTGATTCCTGTCACAGTTGGAGCGGGCAGCAGGGAGCCGACCACTGACAGGAGCAGACTGCACATGCACATGGACAAGCTTCCTCTCAAGCTCCTCCATGTCGCGTGCAGCCATGGACGAACTCAGCTGCAAGGTAGAGCAGGGCTGAGGGGGCCGTGGCTTATAACTGAAAGAGAAGCAGGCCGATGTGTTTAATGAAGTATATTAGCAACTTCATTTTTTTCCTGCCTGCCACACAGTAGTGGAGAGTATTTAAAGAGTGGCCAATTCCTTTAAACATTACTGAAATAAATGAACTTTTGCACGATATTCAAATTTTTCGAGTTTCACCTGTATATAATTAGTGAACTGATTTTTCCTACTAAATATACAGTATTAAAATGCTTCTATTTAGTGGATTAATTTGGTCACACAGAAGGCTCGTCTGAACTTTAAGCGGAAGGGGTAATACCATCTAGTGAAGTGACGGCATATTGCTTGGAGGAGATCTGAACTCTGGGACCCCACAATTCTATAAATGAAGACGCCACAGCGCTGATTTAGCTCTGCATCCACTTCAGTTTTTTCCGCTTAGCTGAGTGGACAGGAGTGCCACTTTGTAGGGAAAGGGGATGCAGAGCTGCAACATCTTCCTTTGTAGTTTTAGTGGGTGTCTGAGAGATTAGATCTCCATCCTAGCAATATTTCATTACTTTACAGCAGGCATCCTCAAACTGCGGCCCTACAGCTGTTGTAAAACTACAACTCCCACAATGCCCTGCTGTAGGCTGATACCTGTAGGCTGTTCGGGCATGCTGCGAGTTGTAGTTTTGCAACAGCTGGAGGGCCGCAGTTTGAGGATGCCTGCTTTACAGGATAGCTTAGGGAGGCCAAATTTCCGGCTTTAGGCTGGACAGTCTGGTTTCCTGCCAACCTGTCATGTCTGGGCCAGGGCCTGGACGGATGCTGGGGTGTCCTCTTTTTCAGTGGCCCCATGCTCAGACAGTTGCAGGCACAAACGGACTGACTTATCGCACCCCCAGTAAGTCACTAGAGCTGTCCGACCTGTCACTCTGTGACTGACTGAGGGTGAGAGAAGTCCTCCAGGCCCCTGTGCAGCTCATCTTCAGGTCCTCCAGTTCCTAATTTATTTCTCCCCATTTGCAAGCAACAAGAGGCAAGGCCTAAAATGTCTTCTTGAGATGAAGCAAATGGCCACCCTAGGATGGCTATAAACTTTAAAGGAGCTTTTCAGTTTGCTTCAACATCCTTTAAAATTTTTGAAGGTAGCTATAACTTTGTAATGCATTTCTTTTTCCATTTATTGCTTCTATCTTCCATTCTGGGCTGTGGTCACATGACCATTTCCATGCAGCTCTTTATTTCTTGTATATGTAACTGGGAGGAGCTATAAACTAGCTGGGGACTGTTAGAGCAGTCCTGGAGCTGTGACAGAGTGCATCATGGGATTGGTTAGATACAGGAAATGCAGCATACAGAATGGAAACAATCCAGAGTGATTTATTTACATCAGAACAGGTCAGAATCCAAATGGTGGGTGGGGGGATCATGAGGAAGATATACATGAGGTAAGCAACAATGTGGGTTTTAACTACATTAAAGACCATAGTAATCCAGGAAACCCCTTAGACTACTGAAGTACTGTGTACGTCATGTTGTGGTGTTAGTTACCGCATCATGACGTGCACAGTATGTCATGAGATCAAAGTGTCACCGCAAGTACACTTGCAGTGACACCGGCATCTAAACGGGTGCTACAGACACCTGAGCTGCAATTGGGGTCAGTCAGAGTTGAGTGAGATTGTGGCTGAGTTGCTGTGTTCACTGTGCCCTGATCTCCTGTAAGAGGCAGGAGCCTGATCAGGCTTACTGTGAATGAAAATACACTGCAGTACACTATACAGTGTATTGTAGAACCATCAGACCCACTAGATCTTCAAGAACCAAGTGGGTCTGAGTATAAAAAAAAAAAAAAAAAAAAAGTGTAAATAAAGAGAAAAAATGATCTAACATTTTCCCATATACACACACATTTATAATTGGTTAAACATGAAGAAAAGAAAAGCTCTATAAAAATATCACATAACCTAACCCCCTCAGGTGAACACAATAATAAAAAAATAAAAAAAGTGCCAAAAGATTTATTTTATTTTTTTGTCACCTACCGTCACAAAGTGCAACACCAAGCGATCAAAAGGGTGTATGCCCCCCAAAATAGTACCAATCAAACGGTCACCTCATCCTGCAGTAAATGAGATCCTACCCAAGACAATCGGCCCAAAAAAATAAAGCTATGGCTCTCAAACTATAGACACTAAAACATGATTTTATTGTTTTTTGTATCAAAAATGCTATTGTGTAAAACTTAAATAAAAAAATAATAATAATACTAGGGATTGCTGTGTCCGTAACAACCTGCTGTATAAAAATATCACATGACCTAACCCCTGAATGCTGAAAAAATAAAAACTTTTCCAAAATTACCAATTTTTGGGGGGTCACCTTGCCCCAAAAGGTGTAGTAATGAGTGATCAAAAAAATCATATGTACCCAAAAATGGTACCAATAAAAATGGCAACTCTTCCTGTAAAAAAATCGAGCCCCTACAAAAGACAATCGGCAGAAAAAAAAAATATGGCGTTCATAAAATGGAGACCAAAAGCATTTTATTAAAAAATTGTTTTTATGTAAAACTGTAACAAAATAGACCTATTTGATATCATCGCATCTGTAACAACCTGCTCTATAAAAATAGCAGGTCTCCCATCAGCCGCAGAGCTGCTGCTTAGATTCAGGAGCGAGGATCTGTGTTTGACCTTGTTCCCAGGGCGGGTTTGCTAGCTGGGAGGCTCCCTGCTCCTAGGTCTGCCTTGAGCGCCGAGCTGATCACTCAGTGCTCGACTGGTTGGTCTGTCGGTCATGTGACGCTGGCCACGTCACATGACCCTCACTCCCCACTATAAAAACAGGCAGCCTGCTGGCCACAGGTTGCCTGTTAATTTAGGTTCCTGGCGTTTGTTGGATACCTGTGTACTTACCTGATCCTGTTCCCTGACTATCCTTTACCTGCTCCTCCTGTACTGCGCATCCTTCCTGGTATTTTGACCTTGGCTTCTCCTGACCATTCTTTGCTTATCCCTCTGTACTGCGTTGTCCTCTTGGTTTTGACCCGGTCCGTTCACTATCCGTTATTTGTCTTGTCTGTCCTTCCCGCACGTATCCTAAGTTAGGGACTGTCGTCCAGTTGTCCCCTGTCATTAGGACTTGCGAGGCAAGTAGGCAGGGCCAGAGGTGAGGGTGGAGTGCAGTGGTCACTATCCTCCCCAGTGTGTGTGTGTGTACGTGACCGTTACAGATCTAATGTGGAAACAGGAACTTGGCCTCTCCCTGTGGCCTGTGAACTATACAGGATGACGTAATCACAAATCTCCCCTGTTAGATCCCAGGCCCTTCTGCTTCATATACCAGTATTCTAGTGAAACAACACTGAAAAATGTCACGCTCATCCACAGGGAACCAGGAGCCCGGACCTCGCCCTGAACCTTGGCGCACAGCAAGTTCCAAAACAACAAGAAAAACGGTCCAGCTTCACTGAAGATACTTGAGGCTTTATTTAAATCCCGTGCAGATAAAAACCAACATACAGCAATGCAGAAAATCGACCGGTTTCGGATCACTACAAGTACGGATCCTTAGTCATGATGTGCATCAGTGAGAGGTGAAGTAGAGACTGAAATACCAGACCACCAGGAACAGGTGATCGCAATCAGGTACAGGACACACCTCCTGATGACATCCTCCACAAGTAAAACATATTACACCGTGCAAACAGACATAGAAAAAATAAATAAAATCAGATCAGATTACAATGATGGGGAAAAAAAGAGATTAAAATGTTAATAATGTAAAATGGTATCATGACGCCGGTTCAGCCCTGATGGTATCCGTGAACCTAATTTGAAGATCCAAAAGCACTCACGATTGAGCAGCTTTTTCTTGTGATCACCGCCTCTGCTTGGTCTGTTAACCCTTTCTACTCCTTGTACTATCATGCTGTCTGTGTTGCCATTGTGAACCGCAGCAAAATGTAAGCTTGCGGCAGAAACATTTTTTGTTTTGGCATGGGGTACATCAGAAATGTGACGACATATTCGAACTTTTAAACAATTTGATGTACACCCCACATATTGTAAATTACACAAGGAACATGTTATGCAGTAAACCACATATGTGGTATTGCAATTAATGTACAGGTCCTTCAAAAAAAATTAGCATATTGGGATAAAGTTCATTATTTTCTGTAATGTACTGATAAACATTAGACTTTCATATATTTTAGATTCATTACACACAACTGAAGTAGTTCAAGCCTTTTATTGTTTAATATTGATGATTTTGGCATACAGCTCATGAAAACCCCAAATTCCTATCTAAAAAAATTAGCATATCATGAAAACGTTCTCTAAACGAGCTATTAACCTAATCATCTGAATCAACTAATTAACTCTAAACACCTGCAAAAGATTCCTGAGGCTTTTAAAAACTCCCAGCCTGGTTCATTACTCAAAACCGCAATCATGGGTAAGACTGCCGACCTGACTGCTGTCCAGAAGGCCTTCATTGACACCCTGAAGACATTTCTGAACGAATAGGCTGTTCCCAGAGTGCTGTATCAAGGCACCTCAGTGGGAAGTCTGTGGGAAGGAAAAAGTGTGGCAGAAAACGCTGCACAACGAGAAGAGGTGCCCGGACCCTGAGGAAGATTGTGGAGAAGGACCGATTCCAGACCTTGGGGGACCTGCGGAAGCAGTGGACTGAGTCTGGAGTAGAAACATCCAGAGCCACCGTATACAGGCGTGTGCAGGAAATGGGCTACAGGTGCCGCATTCCCCAGGTCAAGCCACTTTTGAACCAGAAACAGCGGCAGAAGCGCCTGACCTGGGCTACAGAGAAGCAGCACTGGACTGTTGCTCAGTGGTCCAAAGTACTTTTTTCGGATGAAAGCAAATTTTGCATGTCATTCGGAAATCAAGGCGCCAGAGTCTGGAGGAAGACTGGGGAGAGGGAAATGCCAAAATGCCTGAAGTCCAGTGTCAAGTACCCACAGTCAGTGATGGTCTGGGGTGCCATGTCAGCTGCTGGTGTTGGTCCACTGTGTTTTATCAAGGGCAGGGTCAATGCAGCTATCCATCAGGAGATTTTGGAGCACTTCATGCTTCCATCTGCTGAAAAGCTTTATGGAGATGAAGATTTCATTTTTCAGCACGACCTGGCACCTGCTCACAGTGCCAAAACCACTGGTAAATGGTTTACTGACCATGGTATTACTGTGCTCAATTGGCCTGCCAACTCTCCTGACCTGAACCCCATAGAGAATCTGTGGGATATTGGGAAGAGAAAGTTGAGAGACGCAAGACCCAACACTCTGGATGAGCTTAAGGCCGCTATTGAAGCATCCTGGGCCTCCATAACACCTCAGCAGTGCCACAGGCTGATTGCCTCCATGCCACGCCGCATTGAAGCAGTCATTTCTGCAAATGGATTCCCGACCAAGTATTGAGTGCATAACTGAACATAATTATTTAAAAGGTTGACTTTTTTTGTATTAAAAACACTTTTCTTTTATTGGTCGGATGAAATATGCTAATTTTTGTTAGATAGGAATTTTGGGTTTTCATGAGCTGTATGCCAAAATCATCAATATTTAAAACAATAAAAGGCTTGAACTACTTCAGTTGTGTGTAATGAATCTAAAATATATGAAAGTCTAATGTTTATCAGTACATTACAGAAAATAATGAACTTTATCACAATATGCAATTTTTTTTTAAAGGACCTGTATTGCTGAACAGCATGAGTAGTGCGATTCCTAGTAGACAAAATATGTATCTGCATATATGAACAACATGTAAATTTTTTATGCCCACATTTGTAGTTACCTATATGTCTCAGCCAACTCGGCTGGGATCCAGGTTTGTCAAAATATAGAGAGGGGCTCACCATATTTGCCAGAGTGACAGCACGTCGGGCAACACATTTAACACCACTTTTTACAACATCACCCCAAAACTGATCATATTTAAGAAGATGGAAATGTTTTTTGACAATATTACATATTTGTGCGAATTCACAACTATAGCTGGTAGAATAAGTTGCTTCTCGTTATGACCAGACTTGGGCGTTTTTTTTTAGGAAAAATTAGATTATCCCTAGATATGGTAGAAACCATATTTCTTGATCGATTCAGAAGTTTACTTGGGTAGTTCCTAGCCAGGAGACGAGTAGTAACAGTCTTCATTTCATCAATACAGGTTTCACTAGAGGAGCAGTTACGCAAAGCGCGAGTGTATTCACCCCTAGGGATGTTATTAACAGTATGTGTGGGATGACAAGATCCCGCATGCAGAATGGTATTTCCTGCGGTTTCTTTCCTATACGTGCGACTCTGTACCCGGTCGTCCCCCACGTAACACAAATCGAGAAATGCCATTGAGGTCCTATGAAAATTTAAGGAAAAGCGTAAATTGCAATTATTAGCATTAAGGAAGGATCCGAATGATGGCACGGCCGCCACATCACCCGACCAAACAAATAGCACTCCATGGGTTGGAATCAGAGAATAGAAAATGATTTTCCCACCACGCCATATATATATATTTGCAAGCGACTTCACCTCTCACTGATGCACATCATGACTAAGGATCCGTACTTATAGGAGTGCAGTTATACAGTAGGTAGGTGTGTATATAGGACCATGTTAATGCATTGTGCTGGCAGTGTAAAGGTTTAATTGTTCACTTCTTTTCTTCTGAGGTTATTCAGTCATTTTAACGCAACCTTTCAAGTGTCATGCTGTCCAAACCACAGGCAACATGAAATCCCAGCAGGCTCCCTGGTAACCAGTGTAGGACTGGGGTGCCTAGGGCCCTCCAGTGGAAATTAATCTAGGGGCCCACCCTACAGCTACCAAAAAGAAATATTACTTGTTCATTTTTCGGGCTCATGCACATGAATATTTGAAGTCTAGCACACAATACAGTGCAGAACAGAACGGTATTGTGCACTGCTCTATATCAGATTGTTTCTCATTAAGCCGATTATTGTAGTTGATAACCTAATCTGTTAGGCCCCATTACACAGGGCGACAGAGCAGGAGATTGTTGGGAACAAAGCGTTCCTTCCCGACAATTGCCTTCTCTTTAACGGAGGAGAACACTGTATTTACATGCAGTCATCTCCATTGTATGGGGAGCAGTGATCACTACTGTCATTGTTCTTCCCCATACTGACTAGTTGTTTGCCGTAGCAGATCGTGATTACACAGCACAATCTACTTCCAGTAAATGATCATTTTTATGTGCGCACAAACGATCAAATTATGGTATCCGCTCATCAGGTAATCAGCCTACATGGCATCCACCGCAGTCATTACGCCCAAGAGCTACTAAAGCGAGCAACACGGTAACCTGTAAACTACACTGTGACAATATGTCTATCTTTATATTTTTTTTACATAATAAAGCTTTTTTTTAAAATCATGTTTCCATTTCTGAAAGCCATATATTTTATTTTTCTGCCAATGATCTTGTGTAGGGGCTCCTTTTTTGCAGGAAGAGTTGACATATTTATTGTTGCATTGTTTGGGTGCATATGATTTTTTGATCGTTCAATATTACACTTTTTTGGGGCAATGGGAACAAAACATTGCTTGTGTGTGTGTGTTTATTTTCTATTAAAGGGGTTGTCTCATCTCAGACAATGGGGGCATATTGCTAGGATATGCCCCCATTGTCTTATAGGTAAGGGTCACACCTATGCTGGTACCCACACCTAAATTGAGAACGGAGCCCTGAAAGTGGTGGAGGGCGCACTGCGCATATGCAGCCGCCCTCCATTTATTTTCTATGGGCCACGACAAATAGCCGTGCGCTGGCTCGGCCATTTCCATCGGGCGCATAGAAGTGAATAGGAGCGGTGGCTGGTCATGAGCGGTGCACTGCCATTCACTTCTATGGGGAGACCGCTTGGTTGTGACCAGACCGGAGTCCTCCAGCCACTACCTTGCGGGACTCCGTTACTGATATAGGTGGGACCCACATCTATAAGACAAGCCATATGCCCCCATTGTCTGAGATAAGACAATCCCTTTAAGTTTTACACAGTGAAAAATATCTTTTTGTGTTATGTAAGGGATCGTCTCTTATTTGGGGGTCATTCTCACAGAATTATCTTCATAACCACTGGGTTTCGGGTCCAAACAGTGCAATTTATTTTACACTCTTCATACAAAACATGGCGTAAAACAAAAGCCTGCCCGTCTGGGCTCTAACTAAACATAATAAACATCGTAACCCTAAGGCCTCATGCACACGACCGTTGTGTGCATCCGTGGCTGTTGTGCCGATTTCCGTTTTTTTTTTTTGCAGACCCATTGACTTCAAATCCGATCGAACTCAAATCTGATGGTATATTCTAACATAGAGGCGTTCCCATGGTGATGGGGACGCTTCAAGTTAAAATATACCATCGGATTGGAGAAAACTCCGATCCGATGGTATAAAAGGGACTCTTGACTTTACATTGAAAGTCAATGGGGGACGGATCCGTTTGCAATTGCACCATATTGTGTTAACGTCAAACGGATCCATCCCCATTGACTTGCATTGTAATTCAGGACGGATCCGTTTGGCTCCGCACGGCCAGGCGGACACCAAAATGACTTTTTTTTTTTTTCATGTCCGTGGATCCTCCAAAAATCAAGGAAGACCCACGAACGAAAAAACGGTCACGGACCTACGGACCCCGTTTTTGCGGACCATAAAAAAAAAAACGGTCGTGTGCATGAGGCCTAACTCGGAACCAGGTATGGCTTACCCTAGACATGGAGTCCACCAGCCCTCAGGCTGTAACAAATGCAGTACCTTTGGAGGGGGTTGTGGTCTAGCAGTCCTCCCGACATTGACCTTTCAATGCTTGTTCCCAGGTGTCGCTGAGTCCCCCAAAGTCCAGGCTATTGCATAACCTCATGGCCCCTCAGCCTTGCCTAGCTGAGACCACACTGACAGAGCCTCACCAGGCCTCTGTCTGCACACTCTCCAGAGTGAGACACACCCAAGATCCAGTAGCAGTAATAAATAGGATCCCTGGACATGAGCATGCCCTAAGTCCCGGACTGGAACCTGGGGAAACAACACCTCAATGTTCACATTGCCACAGTTACCATTTTCTGAAAGCCATATTTTTTTTAATTTTTAGGCGATTGTCTGTAGGAGCTTGTTTTTTGCAGGTTGAGGTGACAGTTTGATTGGTACCATTTCGGAGAACATACGATTTTTTTTGATTGCTTGGCATTAGACTTTGTTTTGGCACTGTTTTTATTTAGTTTTTTTATGGCATTCACCTGAGGGGATAAATCGTGTGATATTTTTATAGAGCAGACGCAGCGATACCCTTTCATATATGTCTGTTTCTTCTTTTTTCTGTTATTTATAATTGTATATGACTTTATTATGGGAAAGCTGCGTTTTTGGTTTTGTTTTTTACTTGAAACCTAGGTATCTTAAAGGTAAATACAAAAAAAAAACTGAAGCACAAAATGAAACAAAAAATATTGTATTTTTTTACACTTACGTCTACGGAGCTGTATGAGGACTCATTTTTTGAGGGGCTGATCTGTACTATATTGATACCATATGTTGGAATGTGTGACTTTTTAGCAATATTTATTAAAATTTTTGTAGCATGCAGTCACAATTGTGATATAAAACTACAGCATGTTGCAGGAAAACTACAACTCCCAGCAGGTCCTGAAGGTTTGCATCTCATAGGGCATGCTAGGAGTTGTAATTTCCAGAGGGGAATGCAGTAAAATGTGAAATTATATTTTTATGAAACTATAGATTTACCTATATTATACTGTCTTGGGGGACTAGCGGCAGCCTGTGATGTCCACCACTGAGTCACGGGCAGCTTCTGTTTCATGGAGGAGGACAGCAGCATCACCAGCACGTCTGTACACTCAGGAGTAAAAACCCTCTGTGAGGACGCAGCGTGCGTGCAGCACAGGGAGTGAGAAGGAAGCGCAGGCACCGCACCACATGTCTCAAGAGGCGGGTCCTGCCGCCCACTGAAAGATGGCAGCACCAGCATCACTGCAGGGCAAGTTAAGTGGCGAGATGATAAAGATCATCTCGCCACCTTCTGTATGTCTGTGTAGCTCTGCTCTTCCTATTGAAGCGGCAGGCAGCAGCGCTTGCCAGCAGACAGATGGGGCTGCCTGCCACTGCTGATTAATACTGTATGTAGACCAGAGGTCGCACTACATTTTTTCCAGAAGAGTAAAAATACTCCTATTAACAATTTTGAGGAGTATTTTTAGCCGAGGAGGAGTACAAATTTTACGGTAATTCACATATATAATGTATGGGCCCACATAACGTTATGAGGCTGATATTTCTGCAGGGAAACCATTGCTAGTCTCCCATGCAGAAATAAATATAGACAATTTTACATTTATCCAAAATCGTACACTAAACATAAGACCCGACGCTGCCAGGCACTGCGCCCACCCGACGCTGCCAGGCACTGCGCCCACCCGACGCTGCCAGGCACAGACCTGACACTACTATATACATATTACATACAGCTCTACCACATGCCCATTACACAGATAGTTTACTATATACACAGCTCTGCTACATGTCCATTACACAGATAGAACTACTGTGTGCACATTGCACACGGAAAACTGTGCAACAGACTGGTTACACTAACATAACCCTGCTTTATACACACCTTCCATACATAAAGTACCTCTGTATTCTCCACCAGCACTGCCTGTGTTCCCCTTACTCCTCCCACACATATGGCTGATCACATGACTGTGACATCACCACAGGTCCTGTAACCACAAAGTAGTGTTTGGTCCAGTCTCTCGAGCTGCTCCTGGTGAGAGAGATGTACATGAGGGGCAGGGCTTCAACTAGGTAGGGGCCCACCGAGGATTTCCCCGGTGGGCCAGTCCGAGCTGGCTGGTAACAAACAGGTGTATGTTACTAGGAAGTGCTGTATACAGGAAAAGAACAGTTGAACTGTTAAAGAGGGCGGGCACTGTGGAGGTCACTGTTAAAGGGGCGGGCATTGTGCAGGTAACTGGGGGTCACTATTAAAGGGGCGGGCACTGTGAAGGTCACTGTTAAAGGGGTGGTCACTGTTAAAGGGGTGGGCACTGTGGAGGTCAATGTTAAAAGGGCAGCCACTATGAAGGTCACTGTTAAAGGGGTGGTCAATGTAAAGATCACTATTAAAGGGGCAGACACTGTGGAGGCCACTGTTCAAGGGGTAGTCAGTTAAAAAGGCAGGCACTATTAAAGGGATGGGCACTGTGGAGGTCACTGTTAAAGGGGCATGAACTGTCGTGGTCATTGTTAAAGGGGCGGGTACTGTAGAGGTCACTGTTATGGGGGATACCGTTTATCTTTTTACGACACACAGAAACATGAAATGAAATAGATAAATTTACCCATTCGAAGCCGGGTCCTTCTGCTATTCTCTTATATACAGTACAGACCAAAAGTTTGGACACACCTTCTCATTCAAAGAGTTTTCTTTATTTTATGACTATGAAAATTGTAGATTCACACTGAAGGCATCAAAACTATGAATTAACACATGTGGAATTGTATACATAACAAAAAAGTGTGAAACAACTGAAAATATGTCATATTCTAGGTTCTTCAAAGTAGCCACCTTTTGCTTTGATTACTGCTTTGCACACTTTTGGCATTCTCTTGATGAGCTTCAAGAGGTAGTCACCTGAAATGGTCTTCCAACAGTCTTGATGGATTTCCCAGAGATGCTTAGCACTTGTTGGCCCTTTTGCCTTCACTCTGCGGTCCAGCTCACCCCAAACCATCTCGATTGGGTTCAGGTCCGGTAACTGTGGAGGCCAGGTCATCTGGCACAGCACCCCATCACTCTCCTTCATGGTCAAATAGCCCTTACACAGCCTGGAGGTGTGTTTGGGGTCATTGTGCTGTTGAAAAATAAATGATGGTCCAACTAAACGCAAACCGGATGGAATAGCATGCCGCTGCAAGATGCTGTGGTAGCCATGCTGGTTCAGTATGCCTTCAATTTTGAATAAATCCCCAACAGTGTCACCAGCAAAGCACCCCCACACCATCACACCTCCTCCTCCATGCTTCACGGTGGGAACCAGGCATGTAGAGTCCATCCGTTCACCTTTTCTGCATCGCACAAAGACACGGTGGTTGGAACCAAAGATCTCAAATTTGGACTCATCAGACCAAAGCACAGATTTCCACTGGTCTAATGTCCATTCCTTGTGTTCTTTAGCCCAAACAAGTCTCTTCTGCTTATTGCCTGTCCTTAGCAGTAGTTTCCTAGCAGATATTCTAGCATGAAGGCCTGATTCACACAGTCTCCTCTTAACAGTTGTTCTAGAGATGTGTCTGCTGCTAGAACTCTGTGTGGCATTGACCTGGTCTCTAATCTGAGCTGCTGTTAACCTGCGATTTCTGAGGCTGGTGACTCAGATGAACTTATCCTCCGCAGCAGAGGTGACTCTTGGTCTTCCTTTGCTGGGGCGGTCCGCATGTGAGCCAGTTTCTTTGTAGCGCTTGATGGTTTTTGTGACTGCACTTGGGGACACTTTCAAAGTTTTCCCAATTTTTCAGACTGACTGACCTTCATTTCTTAAAGTAATGATGGCCACTTGTTTTTCTTTACTTAGCTGCTTTTTTTCTTGCCATAATACAAATTCTAACAGTCTATTCAGTAGGACTATCAGCTGTATATCCACCTGACTTCTCCACAACGCAACTGATAGTCCCAACCCCATTTATAGGGCAAGAAATCCCACTTATTAAACCTGAAAGGGCACAACTGTGAAGTGAAAACCATTTCAGGTGACTACCTCTTGAAGCTCATCAAGAGGGTGCAAAGCAGTAATCAAAGCAAAAGGTGGCTACTTTGAAGAACCTAGAATATGACATATTTTCAGTTGTTTCACACTTTTTTGTTATGTATATAATTCCACGTGTTAATTCATAGTTTTGATGCCCTCAGTGTGAATCTACACTTTTCATAGTCATGAAAATAAAGAAAACTCTTTGAATAAGAAGGTGTGTCCAAACTTTTGGTCTGTACTGTATGTATATATATATATATATATATATATATATATATAAAAATTGTTTCTGTCTGTCTGGACGTACTTTACGCGTGACCAAACGACTGAACTGATCTTCACCAAATTTGGCACCCAGGTACACCAGGCGTCCGAGAACGTTTTTGTCTGGTTCTCAGCTCTCTAGGACTTAGGGCTGTTTCACACGAGCGGATGCCGTGCGTGACATATGCTCCGTGCCTCTCTAAGACCTCTTTACTACGAAATCACAGTGAGATAAAGTTGTCACTGTGATTTCGTAGTAAAGAGGTTACAGAGAGGAACCGAGCATTATCACTCATGTTAATGCTCCGTGCTTCTGCAGTTCGCATCGGGTCTTGGCTGTCATTCACGGAGCGGATGTCACGCACGGCATCCGCTCGTGTGAAACAGCCCTTATTGTTCCTGATATATTTCCCCCAAATGACCTGCATTAGCCAATAGAAGTCTGCAAATCTATCACTCATATCCCAACTGCCATACACACGGTCACATGTCCCTTATCAGCCAATAGACGCTCGTAGGTCCTACTCCAGGTTGCCATAACAACTGATCACAACTGATAATGGAAAATAGAGATACAATTTAAAAATTTCACTTTTTTGGCTTATTTTCCATTTTAATAATTTTTTTCTAGTTACAAAGCAAGGGTTAACAGCCAAAGCAAACTCAATATTTATGGCCCTGATTATGTAGTTTACAGAAACACCCCATATGTGGTCGTAAACCGCTGTACGGGCACACGGCAGGGTGCAGAAGGAAAGGAAAGCCATACGTTTTTTGGAAGGCAGGTTTTGCTGGACTGTTTGTTATTTTATTTTTTACACCATGTCCCATTTGAAGTCCCCCTGATGCACCCCTAGAGTAGAAACTCCATAAAAGTGGCCCCATTTTAGAAACTACGGGATAGGGTGGCAATTTTGTTGGTACTAGTTTAGGGTGCATATGATTTTTGGTTGCTCTATATTACACTTTTTTTGAGGCAAGGTAACAAGAAATAGCTGTTTTGGCACTGCTTTTATTTTTTGTTATTTACAACATTCATCTGACAGGTTAGATCATGTGATATTTTTATAAACCAGGTTGTCACGGATGCGGCGATACTTAATATGCATACTTTTTTTTATTTACGTAAGTTTTACACAATGATTTCATTTTTTTAAGCAAAAAATTATAATGTTTTAGTGTTTCCATAGTCTGAGAGCCATAATTTTTTCAGTTTTTGGGCGATTACTTTGGGTAGGGTATGATTTTTGAGGGATGAGATGACCCTCAAAAATTGGCACCATTTTGGGGTGCATATGACTCATGAGGTGACGGTTAGATTGGTACTATTTTGGTGGGCAAACACCTTTTTGATCGCTTGCTGTTGTACTTTTTGTGATGTAAGGTGACAAAAAATGGTTTATTTAGCATTTTTTACGGTGTTCATCTGAGGGGTTAGGTCATGTGATATGTTTATAGAGCCGGAAGATACGGACGCGGTGATATCTAATATGTAGACTTTTTTTCCTATTTTTTTTTTTTACTTTATTTGGGGAAAATTACGTTTTTGTTTATTTTTACTTGAAACTTTTGTGGGGGAAAACTTTATTTTTACTTTATTTTGTCCCACTTTGGGACTTCAACTTTTGGGGGTCTAATCCCTTTTACAATGCATTCCAATACTTCTGTATCCAGGGGGGTGGATCTCACAGGCTCGTCACCAGAAGGCAGCACGATGCCTTCCTTAGACATCGCGCTGCCTTCCATGCCATCGGGTCCCCCCTGCCTTCCATGCCATGGGGACCCGATGGCACCGCCACCCGCGGTAAAATCCGCAAACCGCAGGTCTGAATTGACCTGCAGTTCGGATCGCCGACACGGGGGGTTCACGGGACCCCCCCCGGCGTTGTGACAGGATGCCCGCTGAATGATTTCAGCAGACATCCTGTTGCGATTAATCCCCGCCACAATCGCGATTTAAAGTTAGGACATACCGGTATGCCCTGAGTCCTTAAGGGTTTAAAGGGGAGGTCACTGTTAAAGGGGCGGGCACTGTGGAGGTCACTGTTATGGGGGAAACAGTTGATATCTTTTTATGACACACTGAAACAAAAAATGAAATAGATGAAATATACCCGTGCGAAGCTGGGTCCTTCTGCTATTTAATTATAAAGAGGGGGCCATTATATTAATAACAAAGAGGGGGCCATTATATTAATAACAAAGAGGGGGCCATTATATTAATAACAAAGAGGGGGCCATTATATTAATAACAAAGAGGGGGCCATTATATTAATAACAAAGAGGGGGCCATTATATTAATAACAAAGAGGGGGTCATTATAATATACAGGGGGAATAATATTATGGGGAATGGGGGACTATCTGTATGGCTCTAGCACAGTATTGGGGGTAGCAGCAGGATGACAGTGTTGAGACACCAGGAAGGAGAGGATGATAGTAAAGTGATGAACCTACATTTTTTTCTATGAAACTCTGCAGAGACGAGAAGCGGCTGAAAGAAGGTATCATGGCTCTCTTATCTCTGAATGAAGACATTGAGGAAAGTCTACATCACAGGAGATGTCACTGGATAAAACAGGCATGTGGTGCTGTATTCTCCTGTATATAATAATGTCCATCCACATATCTGTTTCACGGTAGGGTTGGGGGAATAGATTGAGAATTTGGCCCACCCTGCTGCATCCTGGCCCCAGACTTAAGGTCACACTGTGCGTGTTCTGAATTCTGGGGGCTCACACCCATCTACTACATTGTCTGTACTCAGAGTTATCACTGTGCTATCTGTGGTGTTACATAGGACTGCAGGTGAATCTACTACATTATCTGTACACGGAGAGTTATCACTGTTATCTGTGGTGTTACATAAGACTGCAGGTAACATCTACTATGTTATCTGTACTCAGAGAGTTATCACTTTGTTATCTGTGATGTTACATAGGACTGCAAGTGATCTACTACATTATCTGTTAAAAGAGGCGTGCCCACAGGCTGATGGGAAGGGGTGTAATTTGTGGCAACCCACGCTATGCCACTGACTTCACCAATAACACGCAATCCCTCCGCATTTTCAAATCCTCACTCAAAACAGGCCTACTTATCATCTCTCATATCTTCCCTGTCCCACAACCCTGAACAACTTTTTAACACTTTCAAATCTCTTCTCCGTCCCCCAGACCCCCACCCTCACCTCTCTTTTAAGCTGAGGACTTTGCCACATACGTCAAACAAAAGATAGTCAACATCACAGAAAGCTTCAGCGCACAGTTCCCACAGCCCCTCTACACAACTAGCAAAAGGGCCCCCTGAGGGGGGAGTATCATTAACTAAAATATGACTTTTAATTCAATGTGCAGCTAAAACAGACCACTAAGATGCATCATCATAAAAACAGATAGGGTCCAATCTGGTACCCCAATACTGGTAGAAAAGTAATTAAACCTGCTCCACCTGGTGAAAGGTGCGAGCAGTCTTACCAGACCAAAAGAGCTACTGTGATCAGCGAGAATTTCCTGGAGGATCTGTCCAAGGACATCAGAAGTAGGCCGGGTACGACACGGACAGAAACGTGCCACGTCGGGAGGTCAAAAGGAATTTATTAACTGGCCACATTTATTATTTTCTAGCACTAGGGATCAGGTCCGGGATAGGGACAGGTATCCGGACGGGGTCGCCCCTATCGCGGCGGGTGCTCTGTGTAGATAGGCAGAATGAAACTAGCCCCTTTCATAGGCTTATATAGGGCACAGTTCTGCGTCGCCTTTACAGATGCCACCCCCATCGATTGACCTCGTACCCGGCCTACTTCTGATATCCTGGGACAGATCCTCCAGGAAATTCTCGCTGATCCCAGTAGCTCTTTTGGTCTGGTAAGACTGCTCGCACCTTTCACCAGGTGGAGCAGGTTTAATTACTTTTCTACCAGTACTAGGGTACCAGAGTGGACCCCATCTGTTTTTATGATGATGCATCTTAGAGGTGTGTTTTAGCTGCACATTGAATTAAAAGTTATATTTTAGGTAATAATACTCCCCCCTCAGGGGGCCCTTTTGCTGATTGATATTGGAGTACTGGTGAAGCCCATATACCTTTGAAGCTTCTATTGTATTGTACCTCTACTAGAGTTGAGCGAACCCGAACTTTAAAGTTCGGGTTCATACCGAACTTTAGGGTTTTCGGCACCCGGACCCAAACACGAACATTTACGTAAAAGTTCGGATTCTGTGATTTTTATGGCGCTTTTTGAAAGGCTGCACAGCAGCCAATCAACAAGCGTCATACTAGTTGCCCCAAAAGGCCATCACAGCCATGCCTACTATTGGCATAGCTGTGATTGGCCAACTGCAGCATGTGACCCAGCCTCTATTTAAGCTGGAGTCACGTAGCACCGCCCGTCACTCTGCTCGGATTAGTGTAGGGAGAGGCTGCAGCTGCTATGAGGGAGAGATCAGGTAGAAATCTTATGAAGATTTTGAACTGCTTCTTTACTCAGCAATCTACAGCAAATTGTTTTGTGGGTGCAGTGCAACATTTTTTTAAGCCTGCCCTGAGCCAACTACTACTAAAAGTAAACTTTTTTTTTTCTTCAGTTAGTCAATATCAATACATAATCGGCAGCCAATTTATGCAACGATAGTGCACCAGCACAGGCTATCTGCAGGTCTGCAAGTCCAAAAATACAGATTTTTGCTTACTGGGGTGAAAAAAATACATCTGTTACATATAGTGCACATCTGGGATTAGACGTGCATAAATGATTGTCACATTTAGGCCAGAAATACGGCTTTGGCATACTGGGGTGAAAAAAGCCTCTGATATACTGCACATCTGGTATTACACTTGCATAAATGAGTGTTACATTTAGGCCACAAATACCGCTGTCATGTAGAGTAAAAAAATAATAATGGAGTGCAATACCCTACATCAAGGTTTTTATTAGCGCCTAATTATTTTTAACAGACTTAACCACTTTTTACTTTGCTTGGTGAATGCTAACTATGAGGCAAACATCTAATAAGGGACGTGGTCACGGTCGTGGTGTTGGTGGAGCCTCTGGTTCAGGGAGAGGACGTGGCCGTTCTGCCACAGCTACACGTCCTACTGAACCTACTACCTCAGGTCCCAGTAGTCGCCAGAATCTACAGCGATATTTGGTCGGGCCTAATGCTGTTCTAAGGATGGTAAGGCCTGAGCAAGTACAGGCGCTAGTCAATTGGGTGGCCGACAGTGGATCCAGCACGTTCACATTATCTCCCACCCAGTCTTCTGCAGAAAGTGAACAGGTGGCGCCTGAAACCCATGCCCATCAGTCTGTCACATCACCCCTGTGCATATCGGGGAACCTGTCTGAGCCTCAAGTCATGCAGCAGTCTCTTATGCTGTTTGAAGACTCTGCTGGCAGGCTTTCCCAAGGGCATCCACCTAGCCCTTCCCCAGGGGTAGAAGACATAGAATGCACTGACGCACAACCACTTATGTTTCCTGATAAGGACATGGGAATACCACCTCAGCATGTCTCTGATGATGACGAAACACAGGTGCCAACTGCTGCGTTTTTCTGCAGTGTGCAGACTGAACAGGAGGTCAGGGAGGAAGACTGGGTGGAAGACGATGCAGGGGACGATGAGGTCCTAGACCCCACATGGAATGAAGGTCGTGCCACTGACTTTCAGAGTTCGGAGGAAGAGGCAGTGGTGAGACCGAGCCAACAGTGTAGCAAAAGAGGGAGCAGGGTGCAAAAGCAGAGCAGCCGTCACCAAAACAGTTTGCCTGCTACTGGCCACCGTCACCAGGGACCGAGCACACAAAAGGCAGCTTCAAGGAGTTCCCTGGCATGGCAATTCTTCACACAATGTGCTGACGACAAGACCCGAGTGGTTTGCACACTGTGCCATCACAGCCTGAAGCGAGGCATTAATGTTCTGAACCGTAGCACAACCTACATGACCAGGCATCTACATGCGAGACACGGGCTGCAGTGGAGTAAGCACCTTCAAAACCAATAAAGGGCTCAGGCCCCTCCTGCTCCCTCTTCTGCTGCTGCCTCGGCCTCTTTCTCTGCCTCTGGCGGAACATTGGCACCTGCCGCCCAGCAAACAGAGGATGTGCCACCAACAACACCACCTCCGTCACCAAGCATCTCCACCATATCACACGGAAGCGTTCAGCTCTCCATCTCACAAACCTTTGAGAGACAGCGTAAATTCCCACCTAGCCACCCTCGATCCCTGGCCCTGAATGCCAGCATTTCTAAACTGCAGGCCTTTGAAATGCTGTCATTCAGGCTGGTGGAGACGGACAGCTTCAAACAGCTCATAATGCTTGCTGTCACACAGTACGTTGTTCCCAGCCACCACTACTTCTCCAGGAGAGCCGTGCCCTCCCTGCACAACCAAGTATCGGATAAAATCAAGTGTGCACTGCGCAACGCCATCTGTGGCAAGGTCCACCTAACCACAGATACGTGGACCAGTAAGCACGGCCAGGGATGCTATATCTCCCTAACTGCACACTGGGTAAATGTAGTGGCGGCTGGGCCCCAGACGGAGAGCTGTTTGGCGCACGTCCTTCCGCCATCAAGGATCGCAGGGCATAATTCTTTGCCTTCTCTTCCTACTCGGCTTCCTCCTCCTCTTCTACCACCTCCTCATCCGGTCAGCGACAGACCTTCACCACCAACTTCAGCACAGCCAGGGGTAAATGTCAGCAGGCCGTTCTGAAACGGATGTGTTTGGGGGACAGGCCCCACACCGCGTAGGAGTTGTGGTGGGGTATAGAACAACAAGTGGTTGCTGCCAGTGGGCCTCAAGCCCGGCCTGGTGGTGTGCGATAATGAGCGAAATCTCGTTGCAGCTCTGGGACTAGCCAGTTTTACGCACATCCCTTGCCTGGCACATGTGCTGAATTTGGTGGCGCAGAAGTTCATTCACAACTACCCCAACATGTCAGAGCTGCTGCATAAAGTGCGGGCCGTCTGTGCGCGCTTCCGGCGTTCTCATCCTGCCGCCGCTCGGCTGTCTGCTCTACAGAGTAACTTTGGCCTTCCCGCTCACCGCCTTATATGCGATATGCCCACCAGGTGGAACTCCACCTTGCACATGCTGGAGAGACTTTTGTTTGCAGAGCAGTTGCCATTCTCTTAAGCACATTTTACTGCCTTTTACATCCTTCTAGTCTTTTCAACGACTATTTTAAAGCCATTTTAATGCAAAAAAGTGCCATGGATGAGGAGGAGGAAGAGGGGTCATCTCTAACACTTTCAGGCCAGTCTTTTAGAAGTGGCTCAGAAAGAGGATTTTTGCAACAGCAGAGGCCAGGTACAAATTTGGCCAGCCAGGGCCCACTACTGGAGGAGGATGGGGATGAAGCATGTTCACAGCGGGTTGGCATCCAACGCAGAAATAAAAGTATAAAAAAGCCTTTAGTACGTTGCCTTTCTTTTTGGTGCGTCGCGAGTTCCAATAGTGAAGTGGGTAATGTTCACATCTAGCAAAGCGTTTCTGTAAATGGACCGCGCTGTAAAGGACAAAGCTTAAAATCCTCCCTTCCAGATCTCACAGACATTTCATGGACATGGGTAAGCGATCAGTTCACTCAGATTCACCTTTCCTTTGGGAACCTTATGAAAAATCAAGGTGCCACAGATTGTACTTCACTATCACAAAAGTTCCAACTGCAAGGTTTTATTGTGCTTACAAGATGGATATGGTAACAGGCAGTATGTACAAAACATTCACCCGACCCGAGTTTTGCTTCAGAAAGCTTCGTCAGGGGTTTCTCCTCTGCCTACCTAGAGGCGGTCTTTATATACCTGCCGGTGGTAAGTTACCACACCTCCTTAAAATGATCATAGCCCTTTCGGCTCATTATAAAAAATAAAAAAAATCTCAATAAGGTACATAAAATACATATCACAAAAATACTGGTTAACTGGTATTCACAAACAATTCTGGACTACACCGGAATAATCGCATCCGATCGAATATCATGCGATCACATCAGGAATAATCACATCCGATCGCATAACATTAGAGCCGATATTCTTCTCACTAATACACTGACATATCTGGACTAATCGCTTCCGATCGCATAGCATAGCATAACTTTCACATAAATAACACTAACATTCTCATGGTAAATGTGCACACATATCTGGAGTGATTGCATGCTCTTCTCATTATCTCCACTCCTCACCCCCCATAAAACTCAATATCTAATCAATACTACAGGCACGCCTCCTAGAGGCTGTCCCTTCATTTCTAAATAGCTGGACATATCACCAAAAAAGAGTGGTAGGACAGCACCACTTACATGAATTCATTCAAGAGGCTTTGCGGCGGTGCTCGTGACGTCAGGTCCCGGCCTCATAGACCCCACAGATACCAGAAAAAACGAAGAAGGTCACGGCACTCCAAAGGCTATTCAGTGTTTTTATTACACCACAAAATCAGCAGCAACGTTTCGACAATAGTCTTTTTCAAGCTTGAAAAAGACTATTGTCGAAACGTTGCTGCTGATTTTGTGGTGTAATAAAAACACTGAATAGCCTTTGGAGTGCCGTGACCTTCTTCGTTTTTTCTGGACATATCACCACCCACCTGCATAGTTGGTTGCAACCCTTAGTCGATTCGACATAGGACCGCCCTCCTTCATTCATTGATGTACTACGTGCCATATCTCACATGGTCCAATCCCACCAATGGGGATATCAAGGATTCACATGACTCATTCCAGCCAGTGATAGTCTCACACATCATAGGACCGCTCTCCAATAGTAGTTTACATATCGTGGGACGTCCTCCTTCATTCATGGATGGCCACTCATCCAACCCCACGAGATGCTCCCCCACCAATGGTGTTGTACATCTCCTAGGGACACCTTCCTCCTTCCACGAATGACTGAGCACATCCCAAACCGCATGATTTCCTACAATCGGATGCGATCACTATCACAATACTCCCACAGATCTTCACATGGCCCACGCAGGAGCTACAGAAAATTCTCTCATGCGAGACAGGGTTTCAAATCAAATTCCACATTCATCCCTTTTGGTGGTAATGAATCCATCTAATAGAGCCATTCAACCTCCCTCCTATTAATCTGCTCGATGGAGTTCCCTCCCCGCCAATGTGGTTTGACCAGCTCAATCCCCACTAGGGTCTTTCTGATGTTTACTTTTAAAATGCATCGAGACACTATGTGTCTCAAGTCCCTTTCCGATGTTTCGAACATGTTCCTGAATCCTCACTTTCAATTTTCGCATGGTTCGGCCTACATACTGGAGGCCAAACGGGCACTCCAGCATGTAGACCACACCTACGCTCTCACAGGTGATGAAGCCTTTTATTCTATAATCCTGATCCTTTTGGTTGGAATGTACAGTCTGAGTATCCCTCTTTCTTTTCTCTCTCTTCCTATTACGACACGGCAGACAAAACCCACACCAGGTGAATTTATTCCCTTTTCTAGCACCCTCAGAGTGTGAGGAACTATGCACCAGTTTACAAACCCCTGCTGTGCCTGGATGACAGGGGCCTAAATCTCTCAAAATCCTCTGTTGTATTGCTGGGTGACATGAACCCCCTTTTGCCATGAATGAACCCCTGCTGTGCCTGGGTGGCAGGGGCCTAAATCTCTCAAAATCCTCTGTTCTATTGCTGGGTGACATGAACCCCCTTTTGCCGTGAATGAACCCCTGCTCTGCATTGGTGACAGGGGACTAAATCTCTCAAAATCCTCTGTTGTATTGCTGGGTGACATGAACCCCCTTTTGCCGTGAATGTAGCCCTGCGTGACAGGGGCCTAAATCTCTCAAAATCCTGTTCTATTGCTGGGTGACATGAACCCCCTTTGCCGTGAATGAACCCCTGCTCTGCATTGCTGACAGGGGCCTAAATCTCTCAAAATCCTCTGTTCTATTGCTGGGTGACATGTACCCCCTTTTGCCGTGAATGAACCCCTGCTCTGCTTTGCTGACAGGGGACTAAATCTCTCAAAATCCTCTGTTGTATTGCTGGGTGACATGAACCTCTTTTTGCCGTGAATGAATCCCTGCTGCGCCTGTGTGACAGGGGCCTAAATCTCTCAAAATCCTCTGTTGTATTGCTGGGTGACATGAACCCCCCTTTGTCGTGAATGAACCCCTGTTCTGCATTGTTGACAGGGGCCTAAATCTCTCAAAATCCTCTGTTGTATTGCTGGGTGACATGAACCCCCTTTTGCCGTGAATGAACCCCTGCTGTGCCTGGGTGACAGGGGCCTAAATCTCTCAAAATCCTCTGTTGTATTGCTGGGTGACATGAACCCCCTTTTGCCGTGAATGAACCCCTGCTCTGCCTGGTGACAGGGGCCTAAATCTCTCAAAATCCTCTGTTCTATTGCTGGGTGACATGTACCCCCTTTTGCCGTGAATGAACCCCTGCTCTGCATTGCTGACAGGGGACTAAATCTCTCAAAATCCTCTGTTGTATTGCTGGGTGACATGAACCTCTTTTTGCCGTTAATGAATCCCTGCTGTGCCTGGGTGACAGGGGCCTAAATCTCTCAAAATCCTCTGTTGTATTGCTGGGTGACATGAACCCCCTTTTGCCGTGAATGAACCCCTGTTTTGCATTGTTGACAGGGGCCTAAATCTCTCAAAATCCTCTGTTGTATTGCTGGGTGACATGAACCCCCTTTTGCCGTGAATGAATCCCTGCTGTGCCTGGGTGACAGGGGCCTAAATCTCTCAAAATCCTCTGTTGTATTGCTGGGTGACATGAACCCCCTTTTGCCGTGAATGAACCCCTGCTGTGCCTGGGTGACAGGGGCCTAAATCTCTCAAAATCCTCTGTTGTATTGCTGGGTGACATGAACCCCCTTTTGCCGTGAATGAACCCCTGCTCTGCATTGCTGACAGGGAACTAAATTTAGTGAAAACATCTGTTATTGATCGGAAGATGCGCGACAACAAGCGCACGCTGCTGATGGCATTTCCACCTGACAGCGGGGGCACAGTGGAAGCACAAGGCGAAGGCAGAGGAAGAGGTCGCCAACGCAGCTGGGGCACCGCCAGCACCTGAGAAGGCAGGGTTAGCATGGCCCAAATGTGGAAAAGCTTTGTCAGCCCTGGAGGTGCTGACCTGCCCTCTAGCCAGTGTATAGTGTGAACGTGTGTTTAGCACGGCAGAGAGCATTATCACAGGCCGCAGCCAATGTGGACAAGCTTACGTTTATTAAAATGAACCAGGCATGGATCCCACAGGACTTGTCCGTACCTTGTGCAGAGTAGACATTTATCCCAGCCTCAACCATCCATTCTTGTACTCAAGTGCACTTATTCTTAGTTTTATTTTGTTATATGTCCCAATATTTTGAGGGATACCCCAATAAAAAATTAAAAATAACACAAATCAGTGTTGGCTACCTATTCCTCCTTCACCGCCGCTTCCACCTACACCGCCACATCCACCGCCTCCTCAACCTCCTAGATCCAGATTGTTATTTTACATTTTTCCATATTTTATGTTATTTCCCTATCCACATTTGTTTGCAGAACAGTTGTCATGCTCTTAAGCACATTTTGATGCCTTTTGCAGCCCTCTAGCCCTTTCCAGGACTATTTTAGAGCCATTTTAGTGCCCAAAAGTTCGGGTCCCCATTGACTTCATTGGGGTTTAGGGTCAAGTTCGGGTCCCGAACCGGAACTTTTTTTTCAAGTTCGGCCGAACCCGAACATACAGGTGTCCGCTCAACTCTTATTTTAATAGATTCATACAAGAGATTTATACGATTTTAAGAAATTCATACAAGAGATTAATTTCATACAAGAGAGTCATACAAAAAGGTTCATAATATATATTTTTTTAAATCATACAAGAGGTTCATACAACCTCAATATCTTTTTATTTTAAAGATATTTAAACTTAAAGGGGTTATCCCATCACAATGATCACTGTTAAATCTGTTAATGATTTGACAGTGATCATTTTTGTAAATATATTTGATAAGCCAATTCCCACTGTTTAGGAGAAAATTCATCCCCACTTACCTCATTGTTGTCATTCGGTCTCCCCTGGTTACGGCCACCGCTCTTTTTCGGAATCCCGGTGGCCGCGCTGCACAGAAGACTACTTCTTTTCTCCCGGCCGCACACTGTCCTGAACACGCACGCCGCCGCACATGCGCGATAGTGACTTCTTCCTGGCCAAAATAGTACAGAGCCGCGAACGCGCATGCCGGCTCTGTCCTATACTGGCCAGGAATAAGTCACCATGGCGCATGCGCGGCGGCGTGCTCGTTCAGTCCAGCGCGCGGCCCGGCTGGGAGAAGACTTCAATCAAGATGAAGCCTGCCCCCAGCTAGAATCCAGGAAGTGTGGCAGCAGGTAAGTATGAAAAGGCGAAGTGGGATAACCCCTTTAATTGAATTACTGCCAGAAGTCACGCCTAGGGGCGTGATACTTTTGAGTATACAGCTTCAGTCCTTAGACTTAGGGTCCATTCACGGATCCGCAAAACACTGACAGCGGCAATGTGCGTTCCGCATTTTGCGGACCGCACATTGCCGCCACTAAGAGAATATGGACATGTTCTATTTTTTTCACGACTGAAATTGCGGACCCGGAAGCGCGGGTCCGCAATTCCGGATCGGTGCCGCACATCGTGCAGCCCCATAGAAATGGGGCCGCAATTCCGTTCCGCAAAATGCGGAACGGAATTGCGGATGTGTGAATGGAGCCTAAAACTCATTCTGCTTTCAGCAACACACAGGAACAGACCCCTCTCCACAAACACACACAAAACAATACTTATTCAATGTAGTAAATAAACTGTGCTGCATATGGTGACCCCTCCAGAACACCGGGGTACATGGGGAGCCCTCTTAAACCTTAGGACTGGTGGGGGAATGATTGAATAACCCTATCAATCTTTTCATCTGCTAAGGTCACGGAGGGGTGAGGGAGGAGGGGGCGTGGTGGGAGCGTTCAATCAAAGGGGCCTGGCACCTGTCAAATTGAGTTTTACAAATAATATAGATGTTTCACTAAATCTGTTGGACAGAGACCAGACTTTCCATCAAGATGGCAACCACTGCACCACCAATGCTCCTGTGCTGACCCAGACTCATACCTTATCGTACTCTCTCCAGGCTTGGCATTTCATTTAGGATTTAGGAAAGTGTAATCATTTCCTCCCCTTTCTGTCAAAGCGAGTTATGTTTATTGGCCTATCCTGCTGTTATTTTGATTTGATTGAAAGCTATACTTTTATTATCATTAATGGTGTGTGGTAGATTTTTAAAAGGGTCTCAGTAGTAGCAGAACTGTGGACATTTGATGCAGATGCATTATATTTGGTCCCAAATATGTGGGAATTGTCTTTCTTTATGGCCATGAGATTTCAGAGAAACCCATCGGGACAAAGTTTGCATTCCTGGGACATATGGTTATGTGCTTCTTTTTTTTTTTCCACTGGTGATCAATACCTGGACACCACTAGTTTATTTGGGAGCATATATGTATTATGTGCAATTATTTTTGCTGTAACTTTATTATTTTCTGATACATGCATTGACTTATGACATTACTATTGGACTGTAGTCATATTAGGTCTCTTCTCGGGTGGTGGTATCTATCCCTTGTTAGGGACATATAGGTCCTATCAGGAGGTTCCTGACACAGGATCACACCTATTGGGGAGGCCATTCTGTTTTGCTAGGCAGGGCCTATTCCTTGATAGGGCATATGTTAGGGTGAGTCAATTTCCCTTTCCTTGTCCTGCCCAGCCCCATTGTTAATTGCTTTTTAAGGGCACAAATTGGGTGATTTTTTAATGATCATCAGTAGACTGGTGAAGGTACTCTGTGACTACATTATAATGAAGTTACACTAGTGACTACCTGACATCTATAGCTATCAGAACTGTGAATAACGTTTATTTTAATAGTAAGAACAATGGAAAGGTTAAAGGGGTTGTCCAGCTTTCAAACACTTTTGGACAGAAGACTTACTTGCTTCCCGCCGCTCAGTTGCGGATCCTTTGGTTCGCCACGCTCCAGAGTGGACAGGGATTACATACGGCTCTACAGTAAGTGACTGGCTGTAGCAGTGACACGTCTCCCAAGTGGTGCTTCACCGCTGTGGCCAGTTATTGACAGGGGGGACCAAAGTGTGGTGAACCGAAGCAGATGGAACCCTGTGGCAGGGAGTAAGTAATTATGCTTCCCAGTAGGGTGGATGCCCAAAAAATGTTTGAAAGCTGAAGAACCCCTTTAATGTCCCCTACCCTCAAAAGAAAATTGATTATGAGAAGTACTGACTTTTTGATTGAGAGGTTGTTTGGTAACTAATTTTAAAAATAATGCTTCTATGTCTAGACATTGATGTTACATACATATTATGGCGCCCCCTGGTGTTCCATTGATTCTGTCGCAGAATGGTAGTTACATATGCTCAGTAGTGCAATGCCCACACCCAGGATCATCTTGTACACAGGCAACAGAGTGATCTGTGCAGATCTCTAGAAGTGGCTTCTCACCAGCACTGGGCATATTAGGTGTGCATTCTGAGAGGGGGATGGGGGAAATATCTACACATATTAAATCAAAAATGTAACCCTGCACATCAATGTTCTGAAACCTACAGGTCTCCAGCTTTAGCTCTAAGTCTGGGTTCATACCTGAGCGTTTCTGAGACGCGCGTTTTATGCGCGTTTTTTGCAATAGTAAACGCGCGTTTGACGCGCGTTTCTGTGATTGACTGCAGTGTTGTCCTCATGGGCACGGAGGTTGGCATACATATTTGCTCATTGGACAAGTTTTTTGACTACACCAGGATGTCCATCCACAGGTTAGTACGTATACGTGGTTGCAATGTTTTTGCAATGGTTAAGCTAAGTGTTTTGTGCTTTTTGTATAGTTAACTATGAACATTTTATTGTTTCCCAGCTTTGACGAGCTCCGGGTTCTGTTGTCTCCTCATTTGCAGCGTCAGGACACCTTCATGCGGGACTGCATCCCACCAGTGGAAAGACTGGTCATTACTTTGCGGTAAGTAGCCTATTATTGTGGCCATTTAAACCATTTGCAGTGTGTTGTGCCATGATCTGAGTTTCGCCCTGTTTCTCTTGCTGTTTGTGACGTATGAGTGTTTGTGCGGGGGGTATGTGATGTGTATGTTGTCAACGTGTGGCATAGATATCCCATACATGCATCATGTATCCACATTTGGCCATGTTTTACCCCTCACTTTCCAAAAATAGTCCAAACAGTTGCTTCAATTTTTTTAACTTTGGTGAATGTATTCACATCATACATTTCCAAATAAAATGTGTTTAAACTGTTTTACAAACAAAGGAGCAATGTAGTATAAATAACATAAAAATATTACAAACATTTTTCTATATAAGTGCCCTTTTTGGCTCCCATGGTCCGTGGTAGCGGAATCAATAATCGGCCATTATTGATTCCGCTACCACGGACCACAACGGAAGTCGGAATCCATATCCGGTTCCAGATCGGGATTCTCCGCTAACCCGCCCCCGAACTTTAGACGCCGAACTTAAAACAGAAGTTCGCTCATCTCTACTCCCAAACCCTTGAGCCGGAGAATTTCCCTCTTCTCCGTTTCTCAAAGGGTTTCATATTGCGGCCCAGAAAACTCTGCCTCGGGATACCGCCGTGTTTCTCTGGCTCCGCGAGACTGATTGGCGGGTGGCATTTCAGTGGTGGTGATGGTGGAGGTGCTTGGGCCCGTGCTTGAAGAGGGATATGGGTATGATGTGTGTTGTGTCTGCCATGTCTCAAGAGGGTGTTGTATGTTACTTTGTGTGTATGTGTGTGCTGGGTATGTGTGAGGGTGTTGTTGTGCATGTTGGGGATGTAGTGGGCCATATTGTGGGCAATATTGTGCCCCATATTGGTGGCCATATTGTGGTGGCTGCTGTGGGGGATGCTGTGGGGCAGTGCTAGACGTTGCTAGCTCGTAAGGGAGGCAATACTTGTCTATGGTGTTAGTCACCTCCTCCCTTACTTTGGTGATCAGATGTCTCGGCACATGCAGCATTTTCTCCTCTAGACTCAGGAGAAAATATGCGTCGCTGCTAAGTTTGGGCACAGGATGTGCCAGGGCATCTAGGCAGCCGATTAGGCGGTCCTCCTGTCTCTCCGTTCTCCTCCTTTTATGTCTGGTCTGCCGAGTTGCCTCTGGTACGGCTTGGACAGTCTGCATGGGGCTGACGAAAGTCGGAGTGGGGGGGGGGGGCTGGAGGACTCATTGGCCCCATAGATGGGCCCGGCTCACTGTCCATTGTGCCCTCGTCCTCTTCCTCATCAGCTTGCGCCTGGCTGGGTTCCCAGCTACTATCGGTGCTGTGAAGTGGAAAATATAGGTAAGTATGTTCCCCATATGAAATTGAATGTATGTAATGTCATACCACATCCTCTCCTCAATGTGTATGCCCTTGACTCACCTCCGCATTTCGGTGCACGATATCAAAAATGACATTTGTGCTGCATGCACATAACTGGAGCGTCCGCCTGGGGAGGATCCGCTCCTCTGCTCCTTTTGTTTGCGGCGATGGCGGATAAAGGCGTCTTTCAGGCTTTTCCATTTGCCTTTGATAGTGTTGACTATGAAAAACGAAATAAAAAGCATCCGTTAATATCTCTTTATTTTCTTACATTTGTTTCAGGTATTTAGCTACCGGACAGTCATTGGCCAGTCTACACTTCGCCTTTCTCATTGGGAAGTCCACAGCCAGCATGATCATCCGTGAAACCTGCGTGGCAATTTGGGACGTCCTTCATCCTGCTGTGATGGCCCAACCACAGAAGGAGGACTGGCTGCAAATTGCGGATCTGTTTTTCCAATCCTGCAATTTCCCAAACTGTGTCGGCGCAATAGACGGGCAAGCATATCCGCGTTCAGAAGCCCATAAGGAGCGGGAGTCAATTTTTTAATTATAAAAAATATTTTTCTTTTGTTCTTTTTGCGGTGGCTGATGCAAACTATTGCTTCCGATACATTGATGTGGGGTCCTACGGCAGCAGCTCAGACTCCGCTGTTTTCGGGCATTCGGCCTTTGGGCAAATGCTCAATAATAATGAGCTGGACCTCCCGGGGAACACCACACTGCCTGGGACCACTTTTCCCGCTATGCCCTTCGTTTTTATGGGGGACGAGGCCTTTGCGCTGGGGGAGCATCTGATGAGGCCGTACTCCAGCCGGGGACTCTCCATTGCCAGGCGGGTATTTAATTACCGGCTGACAAGGGCACGCAGGGTGGTGGAGTGCGCCTTTGGGATTTTAGCGAACAAATGGCGCTTTCTCCATTCGCCCATTTATTTCAAATTGGAGACCGCTATCTCGGCCGTGAAGGCAGCGTGTGCTCTGCACAATTTTGTACGTCTACGGGATGGGTTTAATTTCGAAGATTCCCTCAGCCATTCCTTGGAGAGTCGGAATCAGAGCGGTGTGCGTGGGACCCGGCACGGTGCAGCTGTCCGGGACCACTTCAACACATATTTTGTGAGCCCACATGGGGCGTTACCATGGCAATTGGAAGCCATCTAAGTTTCTGTTCATTTATATTTTTTGTCAGAAAAGTGTGTTTACATATTATTTGATTTTCTAATTTGTTTGATTATGACTAGGGCTAAATGAAAAATTTGGAAACGATCTTTTGTGCATTTGTTTTTTTTTTTTCCTATATAGTGCCCCTTGAGGATGCCCCTATAGTGGCCATCAATAGTCGCCCATTAACAAGGGTTTAGAAATATGGGCGAAATTATGTGTCCCATTTAAGTGGCCAATACTCGGCCAGTAGAATATAAGCCAAGGAGGGTGAAATAACGGATCCCATCAAGGTGCCCAATACTGGCACGTTACAAACCCAAACACCTAACATATGCCTTGCCACCCAGAGCCCACAAACAGTCTCATTCTAAAAAATACACAATATCAATAACAACTTAGGATTCTAATCCCTCAACCCAAACTTAGGCCTACATTTCAAAATGCCACTACATTTGCGGATTGAAAGAGCGCAGTCTGGCACAAGATAGTGGAACCACTGCAAATTGATCATACTGGCCCATTGCATTGTACCAGAATGTGGGGGAGGGTGAACCAGGACAGTACTAAAAAATAAAGGGGCGAGGGGACACTATTACAACATGTAATGTGCACATTATTCTTTGTAAACTAAGGCCACTGAGTGCCCATATACAAGAACAGGGATGGTGATGCTGCGTCCCTCTAGCTGTTGCTAAAAAATCCAAGTCCATGCATGCCTGCACAGGCTCCAGCAAGTAAAATACAGCCCAGCATTTGTGGAGGTGGCGTTTGACAACAGCTAGAGGGCTGCAGGTAGAGCTGGCCAGGGCTATTACATATAGTTGGGACACCACTGCACACAAGGAGTTTACTTTCACTTTACAACACACATGGAAATACCTTTTCCCTGTTTCACTGTCTTGGTTAAACTGCTCCAATCTGGCCAGATGCTTTTGGCAATATCCTCCCAGGCCTGCTGCCTGCTCCTCCGATTTTTGTAGTTGCCATCCTGCGTATCATACAGGCAGCGTTTGGCTTGCACCAGCCTGATGAGGGTCTCTGTGTCACAGCCGGACTCCTCCATGCTGGCTTCTCTCCAAAACTGTGCTTTGCACCTGGTGTTGTGCCTTTTCCAGCATGTTGCAAAATCCAAGACGCGCGTTCGAACGCGCGTTTTATGTGTCAAAAACGCGCTAAAATCAAGCGTTGCGCGTTCCCATTGAAGTCTATGGGCCAAAACGCGCGACAAACGCCCAAAAAAAAGCTCAAGCACTTGTTTGAGCGTCGGGCGTTTTACAGCGCGTAGGAACGCGCTGTAAAACGCCCAGGTGTGAACCCTTCCCATAGGGAAGCATTGGATTTCATGTCTTGAGCGTTTTACAGCGCGTTTGAACGCGCTGTAAAACGCTCAGGTGTGAACCCAGGGTAAGAGTATGCTGTGGGTTGCTGGAGAAAAACAGTTTGCAGACCTTTGATATACCGTAGTTTATTTCAGGAACTGACCTTTTTACACTTGTGGCGGAGGACACAATTCACACAGTTCTGATTTGACTAGTTCCCACTAAGAGGAAGACATATTTTATGAAGCAGGTACTATTAGGCATTTTAAGGGGATCTTCTTGAATGATATAAAATGGTCACAAGCAACCTGTCCTAGAATGTGAGCAGGATTCCAGTATTGGATCTCAATACCGGAATTAACTTTCTCAGAACCGCCGTACGCAGGATTGCGTCCTGCCGGCGGCCCTGTTCTTCTGGGTGGACGCATATACGCGTCCTCCCGCGAGAGCCGAGATTTCCTGTGAACGCGCGCACACAGGCGCGCGCGCTCACAGGAACGGAAGGTAAGCGAGTGGATCTCCAGCCTGCCAGCGGCGATCGCTCGCTGGCAGGCTGGAGATGTGATTTTTTTAACCCCTAACAGGTATATTAGATGCTGTTTTGATAACAGCGTCTAATATACCTGCTACCTGGTCCTCTGGTGGTCCCTTTTGTTTGGATCGACCACCAGAGGACTCAGGCAGCTCAGTAAAGTAGCACCAAACACCACTACACTACACTACACCCCCCCCTGTCACTTATTAACCCTTTATGAACCACTGATCACCCCATACAGACTCCCTGATCACCCCCCTGTCATTGATCACCCCCCTGTAAGGCTCCATTCAGACGTCCGTATGATTTTTACGGATCCACGGATCGGATCCGCAAAACACATGCGGACGTCTGAATGGAGCCTTACAGGGGGGTGATCAATGACAAGGGGGTGATCACGCATATAGACTTCCTGATCACTTCCCTGTCATTGATCACCCCACTGTCATTGATCACCCCCCTGTAAGGCTCCGTTCAGACGTCCGTATGATTTTTACGGATCCATGGATACATGGATCGGATCCGCAAAACACATGCGGACGTCTGAATGGAGCCTTACAGGGGGGTAATCAATGACAGAGGGGTGATCACCCATATACACTCCCTGATCACCCCGTCATTGATCACCCCCCTGTAAGGCTCCATTCAGACGTCCGCATGTGTTTTGCGGATCCGATCCATGTATCCATGGATCCGTAAAAATCATACGGACGTCTGAATGGAGCCTTACAGGGGGGTGATCAATGACAGGGGGGTGATCACCCATATACACTCCCTGATCACCCCGTCATTGATCACCCCCCTGTAAGGCTCCATTCAGACGTCCGCATGTGTTTTGCGGATCCGATCCATGGATCCGTAAAAATCATACGGACGTCTGAATGGAGCCTTACCAGGGGGGTGATCAATGACAGGGGGGTGATCAGGGAGTGTATATGGGTGATCACCCCCCTGTCATTGATCAACCCCCTGTAAGGCTCCATTCAGACATTTTTTTGGCCCAAGTTAGCGGAAATATATATATTTTTTTTGTTTGTTTTTTCTTACAAAGTCTCATATTCCACTAACTTGTGTCAAAAAATAAAATCTCACATGAACTCACCATACCCCTCACGGAATCCAAATGCGTAAAAATTTTTAGACATTTATATTCCAGACTTCTTCTCACGCTTTAGGGCCCCTAAAAAGCCAGGGCAGTATAAATACCCCACATGTGACCCCATTTCGGAAAGAAGACACCCCAAGGTATTCGCTGAGGGGCATATTGAGTCCATGAAAGATTGAAATTTTTGCCCTAAGTTAGCGGAAAGTGAGACTTTGTGAGAAAAAAACAAAAAAAATAATCAATTTCCGCAAACTTATGCAAAAAAAAAAAATTCTATGAACTCGCCAGGCCCCTCATTGAATACCTTGGGGTGTCTTCTTTCCAAAGTGGGGTCACATGTGGGGTATTTATACTGCCCTGGCTTTTTAGGGGCCCGAAAGTGTGAGAAGAAGTCTGGGATCCAAATGTCTAAAAATGCCCTCCTAAAAGGAATTTGGGCCCCTTTGCGCATCTAGGCTGCAAAAAAGTGTCACACATCTGGTATCGCCGTACTCAGGAGAAGTTGGGGAATGTGTTTTGGGGTGTCATTTTACATATACCCATGCTGGGTGAGATAAATATCTTGGTCAAATGCCAACTTTGTATAAAAAAATGGGAAAAGTTGTCTTTTGCCAAGATATTTCTCTCACCCAGCATGGGTATATGTAAAATGACACCCCAAAACACATTCCCCAACTTCTCCTGAGTACGGCGATACCAGATGTGTGACACTTTATTGCAGCCTAGGTGCGCAAAGGGGCCCAAATTCCAACGTACACCTTTCGGATTTCGCAGGCCATTTTTTACACATTTTGATTGCAAACTACTTCTCACACATATGGGCCCCTAAATTGCCAGGGCAGTATAACTACCCCACAAGTGACCCCATTTTGGAAAGAAGACACCCCAAGGTATTCCGTGAGGGGCATGGCGAGTTCCTAGAATTTTTAATTTTTTGTCGCAAGTTAGTGGAATATGAGACTTTGTAAGGAAAAAAATAATAATAATAAAATCATCATTTTCCGCTAACTTGCGACAAAAAATTAAAAATTCTAGGAACTCGCCATGCCCCTCACGGAATACCTTGGGGTGTCTTCTTTCCAAAATGGGGTCACTTGTGGGGTAGTTATACTGCCCTGGCAATTTAGGGGCCCAAATGTGTGAGAAGTACTTTGCAATCAAAATGTGTAAAAAATGGCCTGCAAAATCCAAAAGGTGCTCTTTGGAATATGTGCCCCTTTGCCCACCTAGGCTGCAAAAAAGTGTGACACATTGGTATCGCTGTACTCAGGAGAAGTTGGGGAATGTGTTTTGGGGTGTAATTTTACATATACCCATGCTGGGTGAGAAAAATATCTTGGTCAAATGCCAACTTTGTATAAAAAAATGGGAAAAGTTGTCTTTTGCCAAGATATTTCTCTCACCCAGCATGGTTATATGTAAAATGACACCCCAAAACACATTCCCCAACTTCTCCTGAGTACGGCGATACCAGATGTGTGACACTTTTTTGCAGCCTAGGTGGGCAAAGGGACCCACATTCCAAAGTGCACCTTTCGGATTTCACCGGTCATTTTTTACAGATTTTGATTGCAAAGTACTTCTCACACATATGGGCCCCTAAATTGCCAGGGCAGTATAACTACGCCACAAGTGACCCCATTTTGGAAAGAAGACACCCCAAGGTATTCCGTGAGGGGTATGGCGAGTTCCTAGAATTTTTAATTTTTTGTCGCAAGTTAGTGGAATATGAGACTTTGTAAGGAAAAAAAAAAAATCATCATTTTCCGCTAACTTGTGACAAAAAATAAAAAGTTCTATGAACTCACTATGCCCATCAGCGAATACCTTAGGGTGTCTACTTTCCGAAATGGGGTCATTTGTGGGGTGTTTGTACTGTCTGGGCATTGTAGAACCTCAGGAAACATGACAGGTGCTCAGAAAGTCAGAGCTGCTTCAAAAAGCGGAAATTCACATTTTTGTACCATAGTTTGTAAACACTATAACTTTTACCCAAACCATTTTTTTTTTTTGCCCAAACATTTTTTTTTAATCAAAGACATGTAGAACAATAAATTTGGCGAAAAATTTATATATGGATGTCGTTTTTTTGCAAAATTTTACAGCTGAAAGTGAAAAATGTCATTTTTTTGCAAAAAAATAGTTACATTTTGATTAATAACAAAAAAAGTAAAAATGTCAGCAGCAATAAAATACCACCAAATGAAAGCTCTATTAGTGAGAAGAAAAGGAGGTAAAATTCATTTGGGTGCTAAGTTGCATGACCGAGCGATAAACGGTGAAAGTAGTGTAGTGCAGAAGTGTAAAAAGTGGCCTGGTCATTAAGGGGGTTTCAGCTAGCGGGGTTGAAGTGGTTAAAGGATCTGTTTTGATTTTTACACACAGGATAAGGTTGTGTGAAATCAAAACGGAAAAGAACACAAAATACACCGAAAGTCAATGGGTGACTGACTCAGTTTTTTAGGCTCCTAAAAAAAAAATATGATCCGTCACCATTGACTTACACTGTTTTCAGTGCTGGGTCTGTCTATATGACTGGACAGAAAAACACAGCTTGCAGCGGAATGCTGCAGGAACGGACGACAGATCTTTTTCCATTCTAGGACGAAACAGATTCCCCCCCCCGGTATTTAGATCCTCTGTCGGATCACAATATTACAACGCAAGTGTGAAAGCAGCCTTAGATTCTGGGCCTCGTGGCAGCTGAATATGGTGTGTTCTCCCCTGGTTTTTCTGATATTTGGTTGGAAATTGCTTACCAGGTCCACATGAGTACATGAAATCCTCTAAACTGAAGTGATATCTAGTCTTCAGCAGTAAGTGTAGTAAAACGGCGGACACACTACTGTGCCAAACCATGCGATCATACAAAAACTGAACAGATATTCAGGTTCATGTGTGAACATTTCAGCTCAGAGCGGACACACCTCCATTGTGAGATAACCCAGCACCAATACATACTTAGGCCTCATGCACACGTCCGTAAGTATTTTGCGCTCTGTGCCCTGTGCTATTGTAGAAATGCCTATTATTGCTCACAATGAAGACAAGAACAGGACAAGTTCTATCTTTTTGCTCAGTCGCGGAACGGACATCTTTTGCAGCCCCATGGAAATGAATGGGTCCACGTCTGATATGCAAAATATGCAGACAAAAAAATACAGTAATGTCATGAGGCCTTAAATCCAGCTTTGTAATACTGATGGCCTATCAATATCAGATCAGTAAGGGGCTGACTGTGAGTGACCGTTTACCCCAGCTGTTTGAAGGGGCTCGGGTGAATGCACTGCCCAATGTTCATACTAAAGATGCCAGCTTTTTTCTATTCTTGAATACTCAAATGAGACAAGGCTGCAAGAAAAAGAAGCGTAAATCTTTATATTACCCATTAGATGTGTTTGCTCCTGATAAAAAAATACTCGTGCAATACTGACTGAAGTGTGAATAAGCCCTAACAGCTGCCTGCATTTTACATACACAGACTGCAAAGTATAATTAAAGGGGTTGCCCAGGATTTAAAAAAAAACACTGCCACATGGATTGTGCCCGATATTGCAGCTCAACTCCCTTGAGATGAATAAGATTGAGGTGTAATACCACGCGTAACCTGTGGACAGGTGTGGAGCTGTTTTTGGAATAAAAAATCCATGTTTTTCTATCCCTGAGCAACCCCTTTAATAATGAGTATTCCACTGCATTATAATAGTAAAAAAATCCCAAAGTAGGACAAAAAAATGAAGCAGCACAGTCAGGGAAGTGGGGGCAAAATGCAACTTTTTGAACATCGCATTGGAACTGATGCCAAGCTTTTTTTCTATCTAGTCAAATTTTGTGGCTTTGGTCTTCTAGGAGACAAAGGGGGTCATTTACTAACAGATATACAACAGGTTATTTGTGCCGAAATCTGTGACTTTTCCCCGCTCACGCCAGGTCTAAAAAAAAAGCGGGTGGGCCACCATTTTCTACGATTGTTTTAGGTTTAGAAAATGGTGTAAATCTATGGCACCTGGGAAGCTGGCGTACATTTAGACAGGTGGTGGATACACCGAAGTTATGTAGAGGCCTGTGCCCCTGCATAAATTCGGCTCATCCACCGCCAGTATTAAGATCGGGGTCTAAAACGCTGATCTTAATAAATGACCCCCATAGTTTTAGCCAAATATTAATTGCAGAAATGGAGCAAATTTATATTGCATACAAAGCAAGCTTTCACTAACTTCCCTCTCCGCATATTTTACATGAATGAGTCTTAGTAAACGTGCTCTATCAGACTGCCCACTGTCACTTACAATGAAGTAGACACTGCGCCATCTGGTGGCCAACAGAATTTCATGGCGAAACCTAAATCATTTCCAGAAACAGACATCATATTTTAGCATGCATTTTCCAGTATCCTGCAATGCTGTACACCTTATTAGCAACGATTAAAAAAAGATTACGTTTCATCCATTTATTTCTAACCGGAAACTGGTAAAGTATAAAAAGTCCTTTGATAAGTGGTTTACTTCTGTAAATTGGAAAAGTCAGGCCCCCCTTTGCTGTAGTTTCCTGAAATTTCTGCTCCACTAAAATCAAATCCAGGGTTCTGAAAAAGAGAGACATTAGCAGTGAGATATTGATTGATAATTTTAAAACATGACAGGAGGCTTCCTATTTTGCATAAACTCTCTTTACTAACTCCACAGCAGTAAAGAAAAATGTAAAGAGTAACAAGTAGATCACTGCGCCACATAGTATATAAGGGTCATGCTGCCTGTGCACTTCCTCTTTCTTTACTGCTCCATCACAGACAGGTCAGACTTTTTGCTCCCCTGGAACTATATTACTTCTTGTACATTTATTCTTACTATATTGTATTATTATCATTTACCTCGGGTTCCTCAGGTCCCCCTCTAGCCTGGAGTGCCTCCTGGCTTCCTCCTATTAGCGCCATTTTGCGGCCGTTTTTTCCCGCCATTTTCGCGGCCGTTTTCCCGCCATTTTCGCGGCCGTTTTCCCGCCATTTTCGCAGCCGTTTTTCGTGCCAGCCCACTTCCAAATCACGGCTGGCCTAAAAAAATTTAGTCTCCGGCTTACGGCCATCTTAATTTTACCTCATACCATCTCACTGGGGATTCAGTGTGACTGTACTAATTAGCTGTTACTCCCTCATTACTGGTTTTCACCCCTGGGCCTATCTCAGACTACTATTCAGTTCTCTCTGTGCCTCATGTGGCTGGGTCAGTCAGGTCAGTGCTGCTGCCTGTTTATTATTGTGACCTGCATTTAAGGGTTTCAACCCTGTGCGAACCGGGGTGAGCCCCCACTATTAATACGCTGCTTATTGGGAGACTAGCTGTTGCAGTTCTCTCTAACTGGGTGAGCCCCAGTTTTTAAGGTCACTACTTTACCCTGCTGGGGTTTATACTGGGCTTTGTTCCCATACTATTAAAACTGACCATACGCCTGTTCTCAAGACCTGGGTGCCCGTTTATTACTGTACCTTTCAGTGACATACCAGCCGACCCTTATTATGGAGAATTCCCAGAATGTCCCTGTAGACTTCCAGGCTATGATTAACGCAGCTGTCGCTGCCTCTGTGGAGAAGGCACTCTCCAAGGCCCGAGCTTCGGCTCCTGACGTACCTAAAACTCGCAGGCGTCCACGGCACGAGTCGGAATCCGACCTGTCCGACTATCAGACAGGGGATGAATCCCGCCCTACGAAACGCCATGACAAAGGCGAGGAGTATACACCCAAACCACCCAAGGGTAAGACACCTGCCAAGCGTAAACCTGCCAAACTTCACACTCCGGCCCCGCGTCAGGAGTACTCTTCAGAAGAAGAACAGGACCCTACCCACTCCATGTCAGTGCTAGATGAGTGGCAAGCTGACGCTTCAGAGTCGGATTACGACGCATGGGGCTCGGACGAGAAGTCTGTTTCTGCTTTCATGCAGGAGACCCTCCTGGGTGCGGTCCAGGCAAGAGGTATCGAAGACACTGCTGACGCAGAACCTCCTCTTGACTCAGACACCATTATGGACCCCTCAGGTCAGGCGATGTTCGATCCTCGCAACATACGACACCCCAGATCGGGTGAATGGTCGCCTCCAGAACACCTTTCCAGGTTCATGCACCTGTGGCTCCGCAAACCTCTGGAGAAAGAGGTCCGCAACCGACTCAGGTCTGAATGCCCACGCCCTTCCCTGCCGGATAAGGTCGCTCAGACCCCAGAATTTGACAAAGTTATGACAACCTTTATGATGCGCAGTGGCAGAGACCCTCGACGGGGCTTAGAGAAAGGCCTATGGGGCGCCCAAGATAACCTACTGGATTCCGTAGGCCCCCTGGCTCGCATTATGTATCTGGCGGATGATGCCTACGCCAAAGCCGATTCCTTCTCCACCGAGGACTTCAGGGAATGGGCACATGACATTCGTGAGTGGGCACAACGTTGTTTTTGTTTCATCGGAAACGCCAATGTTACGCTCTCTTCGGAGAGACGAAAAGCAGCGTTATTCCGTATTAACGGTAAATTGGCAGACCTTGGCACAAAAGAGATTGGGCCCCAGGCGCAAGGAAAACTTTTCGGTGAACCATTCCTCAAGGAATTAAACAAACATGTCAACGTGTTCACCTCCCTTAATAAGGCGCAATCCTCAATGCGCAGTGTCTTCAGGAGCAACCCTACCAGAGGGGTTTTTGGAAGGGCTGGCCGGCAACGGGGCCGTGCCGCCAGCCGATTTTGGCCTTCAGGCCCCCGTACTCAACCAACACCATTTTATCCGACAAGGGACTGTCAACAACGACCCTTTTCCAGAGGCTCGGATAGAGGCCGTGGAATCCGCGGACGCGGACGTTCCCGCTTTACTGCAGGTAAGGACCCATATTCCTCCGTTGTTACCATGTACCCGCATTGCGGGCCGTATTTCCCTTTCTTTCCACAATTGGGCATCCCTTTGCTCAGACGCATGGATTCTACAAACAGTGCAGGGATATATCATAGACCTAGTGGGAACCCCCTTTCAGGTTCAGCCCCCTCACCCCATCCACATGTCGTCTTTCGACCACAACCTCGTCAACGCGGAGCTACGCGAGCTTCGGGACAAAGGGGCTATTCAACCAGTCCACGAACAGGGAGGTTACTTCAGCAACATTTTCCTCGTGCGGAAGAAGTCGGGAGAATACCGCCCAGTTATCAATCTTCGTGCCCTCAACGCGTACGTGGTCTACCGCCACTTCAAGATGGAGGGCATCCACCTCCTGCGGGACCTTCTTCGGAGCAACGACTGGTTCGCCAGGCTCGATCTAAAAGATGCATACCTGTCAGTCCCGGTGCACCCGGACTGTCGAGCACTCCTACGTTTCCTCTGGCATGGTCGCCCTTGGCAATTCACTTGCCTCCCTTTCGGGCTCAGCTCAGCCCCATGGTGTTTCACCAAACTCCTAAAACCGGTGGTGGCCCATCTGAGGTCCAGCGGCATTCGATGCATCATCTACTTGGACGACCTCCTCCTGTTCTGCTCCGACAAACGCAGACTACGCCAACACACTCACCTGGCAGTATCCCTACTGGAATCTCTGGGCTTCGTGGTGAACCAACAGAAATCGGAGCTGACCCCTACCCAGACGATACAATTCCTCGGCTTCGAGATCGACTCGACGACGTGCACTCTGAGGCTACCAACCTCAAAGATCGCAACCATTCGCAAGGAGATTCGCAGAGTTCTCCGACTCGATTCCATCCCTCTACGCAACCTGGCCAGGATTGTAGGTCTCCTCTCAGCTTCCATTCAAGCCATATTTCCGGGTCCTCTCCACTACAGGGCCATGCAACGACTCAAGGCAAAATACCTTCGCCACAGACCTACCTACGATCAACCCGTCCCGGTGACGACAGAAGTTCACGAAGAGCTGTCATGGTGGCTGGACAGCATGCAAGCCTGGAACGGCAAGGCCATTTTCGGAGACACTCCAGATTTCGTTTTAGAGTCAGACGCCAGCTTGTGGGGATGGGGTGCCACCAATGGAACCATCTCAACGGGAGGAGCATGGATGACGCAGGAGCTCTCCATGCACATCAATTGCCTGGAACTCCTAGCAGGATCCTTTGCGATTCGCAGCCTGGCTCGGGAGAGCTCCAATTGTTGCATCCTCTTTCGCATGGACAACATCTCTGCAGTCCAGTACATCAACCGCCTAGGAGGCGCTCGCTCACGCCTACTGTCGGATATCACGAGGGACATCTTCGACTACTGCCTCCCTCGCAACATCACGTTACAAGCGGAATACTTGCCGGGAGAAATCAACCTCACAGCCGACTGGTTCTCTCGCCACTGGAGAGACGTCAGCGACTGGAAGCTGAACACGAGAATCTTCAGGGCCCTGGCAGCCCGGAGGGGTCCCTTTCACCTGGATCTGTTCGCCTCTCGCAACAATCACCAGACCCCGGAGTTCTTCAGCTGGCTCCCGGACCCGGAGAGCAAGGCGACAGACGCATTTCTCCAACAATGGCCGGCGACAGGAGCCTACGCTTTTCCCCCATTCTCCATGATTGCGAGAACACTAACCAGATGCGGACGCAGCAAATCAAACTGGTTCTCATAACGCCCTTGTGGCAGAGTCAACCATGGTTCCCGGACCTCCTGGCCTCCTCCTACATGGATCCTCTCCTCCTTCCATCCTTCCAGGACCTGCTCACGGATCCCAAAGGATGTCTCCACCCGCTCATCCTGGAAGATCGACTACCCCTGGTGGCTTGGTCTCTTTCCGGGGTTCCTGGCGAGTCAGCGGACTATCGCAGACTGCTAGGGACCTCCTATGGGACTCATGGGCCCCGGGAACTAGACGCTGCTACCTTTCAGCTTGGGCCTCCTGGTCTACTTGGTGCATGGAACGGGACTCCGATCCATTTACGGCACCTGTTCCCATGATTCTCAATTTTCTTTCCTCCTTGTTTTCTTCTGGCCGCTCTTATCGCTCTATCAACGTCGTTCGCTCCGCGATTTCGGCAGCCCATACTCCCGTCGGGGACCTCCCGGTCGGCAAAGATCCTCTGGTCTGTCGCCTACTCCGCGGCATGCGGCTCCGCCGCCCCCCAGCCCCCAAATACCATCACCTATGGGACGTGGGACTGGTTCTCCATTTTTTCAGGGATTGGCCTCCGAATGACCGCCTCTCCCTTCGCCAACTATCCGCTAAGTGCGCTTTTCTCCTTTGTCTTGTGTCTTTCCGACGGGTGTCGGACGTTCGGGCCTTCGATGTCGATGCCTTTGAGGTGACCCCTGAAGGGGTCACATTCCATATCTCTCGTCGCACTAAATCAGGTTCGACGTCGGTCTCTTATCCCTTTGTTGTTTCCACCCTTCGCAGTTATGTTTCGGTTACCTCCTCACTCCGTTCCTCTACGTCGGGTCAACTCCTAGTTTCCTACGTGCGCCCTTACGCCCCAGTCTCTGTCACCACGCTGGCCCGTTGGATCCGCTGGATCCTTTCCCTCACAGGTATAGACCCCGCTTTCGGCGCCCACTCCGTTCGCGGAGCGGCGGCTTCATCAGCCCTAATGGCAGGGGCGTCCCTTTCGGATATTCTCCGAACGGCGGACTGGTCTAGGGAATCTACGTTCCGTACCTTTTATTTTCGCGCTCCCCCTTCTGCTGGGACATCTCTTCTTCAGCGTTAAAATTGCAAAATAGGAAGCCTCCTGTCATGTTTTAAAATTGAAGATTATGCTAGCTTTAGTGTACTAATAATCTTAATTTTAATAAAGACAGGAGGCGAGTATTTTCCCTCCCTTCTATTCCCTACCCTGACTCTTTGGGGGAGTGAATCTCAAGGTGTCGGATATGGGGCTTGATTTTAATAATTTCTCTGTTTTGGGACATATTTGGAATTTCTCACCCTAAGTATTGCCACCCTGACGGACAGTTCTTAGTTGTATTACATACTTACACCTACCATACATTTAGCCACTAGATAATTTGCACCCTATTTGTGATGATTTAACTTTACACTATTCCGTTAAAGCCCATAAGCGTGAATAGTTAAGATTCTATACCTAACCTATTTTATACTCTCCTTTCAGCGTAACCCTCTTCAGGTCCTCCACTGGTCGCTGGTTTGTTAATCTTACGACCCGATAGGATGAGATGAGAACTTTGTTCGGTCTTACCTCCAACCTCGTTTACCAGAAGTCTCCTCAAGTTCTACTCGCCAGAAACCGCTGTTACAGTTTTCGTTGAATATCTGGATGTTCGAGCTCAACCTGGACTTTGATGTCGCTTTTAGAAAGAGGAAGTGCACAGGCAGCATGACCCTTATATACTATGTGGCGCAGTGATCTACTTGTTACTCTTTACATTTTTCTTTACTGCTGTGGAGTTAGTAAAGAGAGTTTATGCAAAATACTCGCCTCCTGTCTTTATTAAAATTAAGATTATTAGTACACTAAAGCTAGCATAATCTTCAATTATATATTATAAATGTGTTAATCAGATAATCCTACATGGACTGACCATGCCCCCCCACCGTGTTAATGGACCTTAAAGGGGTTCTCTGAGATTTTCATAAAATCCTGCCATCTTCTGTCCGATGTAGGAAACCTACTTTGGTCAGGACTTACCTGTCCGCCATGATGCTGTCTCTGCTGTGCTCTCCCGCTCAGGTCTAGACTGGACAGGTAGACTCAGGAACACATCCTGTCGGGACCCGAGTGAAGGAGCCTGCGGCTAGTGTGAGCGCAGCAGCATTGGTGGTGCAACGGATACGCAAGTCCTACACAGGGCAGAAGATACCAGGATTTCATGATAAGCCTGGATTTCACATTCATGTAAACAGCACTAAACTAATCCAGGGTGCAGTTAAAACATATGTACAATGGGGGAAATTTATCAAACTGGTGTAAAGTAGACCTGGCTTAGTTGCCCATAGCAACCAATCAGATTCCACCTTCCACAGCTCCTTTGGAAAATGAAAGGTGGAATCTGATTGGTTGCTATGGGCAACTAAGCCAGTTCTACTTTACACCAGTTTGATAATTCTCCCCCAGTACATTTACATTTTTGGTATTGCACAGCTAATGTTACTCTCTTAAAGGTATTCCACATGTGTCTTTGTTTTTCAGTTTGGTCGCAACAGGCAACGCATATACACAGTCCTCAATCATCTGCATTTACTGATGCCCCTGTGCATGCGCAAGCACTACCATTACCTCTACTACACTCTGCAAATGCAAATCTCAGGATGACGACCGTGGGAGTGACAAATCTGCACCATGTGAGTGCAGCACTGAGTATTGCGCTCGGAGCTGCCATAGATTTTGGTCTTCATGTGCACTTAATTTGTTCCAAGTACTACTAAACTTGCAAACAAGAGGTTGGGGACTTTTTTTTAAGTCAAAAAGGAAGCACAGGGAGGTGATTAATCCCCCCCATACAGCTTGAGCCAAACCTTTAAAGAGGTTTTCTGGTACTTAGATACCGATGGCCTACCCTTAGGATAGGCAACCAATATCAAATCCGGGGTGTTCAGAAACTCCGCACCCCACTGATGAGCTGCTTCAGACAGCCGCCAGGAGCTATAGAGTGGACTGAGCCAGAAGCAGCAGGTTCCATCCACTGGTGTCAGAAACTATGAACTAAGAGTACAGTTTCTGGTGTCAACCTGAAATAACTGATTGTATGTGGTACCAGGTGTCGGACCCTGAACAATCTGACGTTCATGAGCAATCCTGAGAATACGTCATCAATACCTGTCAGAATAGGACATCAAAATCTGATTGTGGGAGGGCAAATGCCGGTGTAACGTTACATTACCCTACTTTGTGAGATTTCTCTACCTCGTAACTTCTAGTCGCACTGGAAATGGCAATTTTTTCTGTTAAATATTTATGCGCTGTGTTCCGGTGTCCAGCTGAACTCCGCTGTCAGATTTCCCTGAACCGTTGTTTTGCGCATGCGCAGATCGCACAACTCTGGCACGCCTCCTCATGTCAAGTTACGAGGTAGGGAAATCTCAAAAGTACGGTAATGTAACGTTACACCGGTACTCCTGCCAATCAGATGTTTGAACAGACCTCTGCGGCTTTGTCCTAGACCAGTGACGTCACATACATCGGTCACATGACCTAGGCGCAGCTCAGTTGATTCAAGTGAACAGATCTGCAATACCGCGCTTACCCATTATACAATGTATGGAGCTGGGTAATAATGTGAGAAAGCTGCACTGCCCACCAGAAATCTGCGGCCTCTTCAAACAGCTGAACTCCACTGATATCTCCTAAGGATAGGTCATCAATATTTTAATCCTGATGAATGAAAGACCTAATTATTGTGCAAATAAATATTTTACATCATCACCTCTCTCTGGAATCTCTCCAGTGTCAGTTTCTTCTGCATCTCATCTTGAACCCAAGGATCAGCAGAATACTCTCCTTCTAGTAAAGATGGCCAGCAATTGCCTGCATCCCGGTTGGACTTGGTTAATACTATTCGGATTAGTTTTTTGTCCTCTTCATCAACCCAAAAACAACAACATATTTTTGTTTAAAATGACTTAATGTTTTTGCATTTATTTATTTAGCATGCACATACCAACAATCACCGTACAACTATCACACAGTGCCATTCACATACAGAGGTCGACAAGAACTGCTCCTAGATCTCCAGGTAGAAGTTTGATGTAACTAGAATTGTGTGTGTGTGTGTGTATATATATATATATATATATATATATAAATTAGTTTCTGTCTGGACGTCTGTCTGTTCTTTATGCACGACCAAACGACTGACCCGATCTTCACCAAATTTGGCACGCAGGTACATCAGGTGTCCGGGAAGGTTTTAGACCGGGTCTCAGCTCTCTAGAACTTACCGTTTCTGAGATATTCCCCCAAAATTACCTGCATTAGCCAATACAAGCCTGCAAGTCTTTCTCTTCATATGCCAACTTACATACACATGGTCACTTCGTACGTTTATTTCGTATTTCCGGGTTTCCCTGTCTTCGTATGACGAAGACAGGGAAACCTGGAAATACAAAATAAACGTCATGCAGTCATGCGCAGTGGAGTTCTGGGCACGCCGGACCGCACGCTTCAATATGGATGATGGCCGGTCTCCCTCCTTCATTTTCCGTACGCATCTCGTATATAGTAAGCACCTCACACTTTATCAAATTAACACTTAATCAATTGATCACAGTTGGTACAGCTATTAATATTAATCATTTGTTAATGCATGGAGATAACTACATTTTGTAATCACAAATGGATTTTATGTGAAATTATGTGTATTTTGATTATACAACATTGCTTGTTTGTGTTTTTTTCTTTTCATATCTCTTTTATATTTGTTTTGCACTGTTTATTTTGATGATTTACTAATTGCTATTGAATGAGTTCACCTGATGTGTAATACATTGTAATTTGGCACAACACTATACAGTGGCGGAAATAATTATTTGACCCCTCACTGATTTTGTAAGTTTGTCCAATGACAAAGAAATGAAAAGTCTCAGAACAGTATCATTTCAATGGTAGGTTTATTGTAACAGTGGCAGATAGCACATCAAAAGGAAAATCGAAAAAATAACTTTAAATAAAAGATAGCAACTGATTTGCATTTCATTGAGTGAAATAAGTATTTGAACCCTCTAACAAAAAAAGACTTAATACTTGGTGGAAAAACCCTTGTTTGCAAGCACAGAGGTCAAACGTTTCTTGTAATTGATGACCAAGTTTGCGCACATTTTAGGAGGAATGTTGGTCCACTCCTCTTTGCAGATCATCTCTAAATCCCTAAGGTTTCGAGGCTGTCTCTGTGCAACTCTGAGCTTGAGCTCCCTCCATAGGTTTTCGATTGGATTAAGGTCCGGAGACTGACTAGGCCACTCCATGACCTTAATGTGCTTCTTCTTGAGCCACTCCTTTGTTGCCTTTGCTGTATGTTTTGGGTCATTGTCGTGCTGGAACACCCATCCACGACCCATTTTCAGTTTCCTGGCAGAGGGAAGGAGGTTGTCGCTCAGGATTTCACGATACATGGCTCCGTCCATTTTCCCGTTTATGCGAATAAGTTGTCCTGTGCCCTTAGCAGAAAAACACCCCCAAAGCAAAATGTTTCCACCCCCATGCTTGACGGTGGGGACGGTGTTTTGGGGGTCATAGGCAGCATTTTTCTTCCTCCAAACACAGCGAGTTGAGTTAATGCCAAAGAGCTCTATTTTGGTCTCATCAGACCACAGCACCTTCTCCCAGTCACTCTCTGAATCATTCAGGTGTTCATTGGCAAACTTCAGACGGGCCTGCACATGTGCCTTCCTGAGCAGGGGGACCTTGCGAGCCCTGCAGGATTTTAATCCATTGCGGTGTAATGTGTTTCCAATGGTTTTCTTGGTGACTGTGGTCCCTGCTAATTTGAGGTCATTAACTAACTCCTCCCGTGTAGTTCTAGGATGCTTTTACACCTTTCTCAGAACCATTGACACCCCACGAGGTGAGATCTTGCGTGGAGCCCCAGAGCGAGGTCGATTGATGGTCATTTTGTGCTCCTTCCATTTTCGAACAATCGCACCAACAGTTGTCACCTTCTCTCCCAGCTTCTTGCTAATGGTTTTGTAGCCCATTCCAGCCTTGTGCAGGTCTACAATTTTGTCTCTGACATCCTTGGACAGCTCTTTGGTCTTTCCCATGTTGGAGAGTTTGGAGTCTGCTTGATTGATTGATTCTGTGGACAGGTGTCTTTTATACAGGTGACTAGTTAAGACAGGTGTCCTTAATGAGGGTGACTAATTGAGTAGAAGTGTCTAACCACTCTGTGGGAGCCAGAACTCTTAATGGTTGGTAGGGGTTCAAATACTTATTTCACTCAATGAAATGCAAATCAGTTGCTATCTTTTATTTAAAGTTATTTTTTCGATTTTCCTTTTGATGTGCTATCTGCCACTGTTACAATAAACCTACCATTGAAATGATACTGTTCTGAGACTTTTCATTTCTTTGTCATTGGACAAACTTACAAAATCTGTGAGGGGTCAAATAATTATTTCCGCCACTGTATATGTTCAGCATTTGGGTTGTACACACTGCTTGAGGAAGGCTCCGGTGTAGAACCGAAACTTCGCATGACCTTTGTGGGTAAATAAAGTATTTTTCTATTTTTTATCCGTTGGAGTGCTGCCCGTTTTTACATATTTATTTATATATATATATATATATATATATATATATATATATATATATATATATATATATATACACACACACACACACACACACACACATACACTAGCAGGAGGACCCGGCTTTGCACGGGTATATTTCATTTAACCCCTTAAGGACACAGGGCGTACAGGTCCCCCGCCCGCCTCCCATTGCATAATCGTTGGCGTCTAGTGGGTATACCAGGGTGCCAGCACATTGCTGGCACCCTGGTATAAACGGCTGACATCGGTGATGCGATGTCAGCCGTTTAACCCTTTCCATACAGCGGTCCGTATGGACCGCTGTATGGAAAAGGTTAACAGCTCAGGGAGCTCCCTCCCTCTCCCATCGGGGGGTTGCTGTGCCTTTGCAGCCCCCCGAATGGAGAGGGAGAGAGCTTCCAGGCAGCCCCCCAAGCCCCGTCCTTACCATTCCCCGTCTGCGAAGTTCTGGCAACTACTGAGCAGACGGGGAAGGTTCCCATGGCAACAGGACGCCTTCTCAGGCGTCCTGCTGTCCATGGTTCTGAACAGATCTGTGCTGAAAGCATAGATCTGTTCAGACAAAGTGTAAGTAAAATACTGTACAGTACAATATATATTGTACTGTACTGTATTATGCAGACATCAGACCCACTGGATCTTCAAGAAAATAAAGTAAAAATCAAAAAACACATTTATCACTGATTAAAAATGAAAAAAATAAAATTTTAAATAAAACCTGATCTATAAAACGGTCATGTTACTTTACCCGAATGGTGAACGCCATAAAAATAAAAAATTAAAAACTATGATGAAATTGGAATTTTGCCCACCTTACTTCCCAAAAAAGGTAATAAAAGTGATCAAAAAAGTCGCATGTACGCCAAAATTGTAACAATCAAACCGTTATCTCATCCCGCAAAAATCATACCCTACCCAAGATAATCGCCCAAAAACTGAAAAAACTTTGGCTCTTAGACTATGGAAACACTAAAACATGATTTCTTTTGTTTCAAAAATGAAATCATTGTGTAAAACTTACATAAATAAAAAAAAGTATACATATTAGGTATCGCCGCGTCTGTATTGACCGGCTCTATAAAAATATCACATGACCTAACCCCTCAGATGACCACCGTAAAAAAATAAAAATAAAAATGGTGTAAAAAAAGCAATTTTTTGTCATCTTCCGTCACAAAAAGTGTAATAGCAAGCAATCAAAAAGTAATGTGCACCCCAAAATAGTGCCAATCAAACCGTCATCTCATCCCACAAAAAATGAGACCCTACTTAAGATAATCACACAAAAATTGAAAAAACTATGGCTCTTAGACTATGGAGACACTAAAACATTGTTTTTGTTTTAAAAATGAAATTATTGTGTAAAACTTACATAAATAAAAAAAATTGTATACATATTGGGTATCACCGCGTCCGTGACAACCTGCTCTATAAAATTACCACATGATCTAACCTGTCAGATGAATGGTGTAAATAACAAAAAAAAACGGTGCCAAAAAAGCAATTTCTTGTTACCTTGCCGCACAAAAAGTGTAATATAGAGCAACCAAAAATCATATGTACCCTAAACTAGTACCAACAAAACTGCCACCCTATCCCGTAGTTTCTAAAATGGGGTCACTTTTTTGGAGTTTCTACTCTAGGGGTGCATCAGGGGGGCTTCAAATGGGACATGGTGTCAAAAAAACCAGTCCAGCAAAATCTGCCTTCCAAAAACCGTATGGCATTCCTTTCCTTCTGCGCCCTGCCGTGTGACCGTACAGCGGTTTACGACCACATATGGGATGTTTCTGTAAACTACTGAATCAGGGCCATAAATAATGAGTTTTGTTTGGCTGTTAACCCTTGCTTTGTAACTGGAAAAAAAATATTAAAATGGAAAATCTGCCAAAAAAGTGAAATTTTTAAATTGTATCTCTATTTTCCATTAAATCTTGTGCAACACCTAAAGGGTTAACAAAGTTAGTAAAATCAGTTTTGTATACCTTGAGGGGTGTAGTTTCTTAGATGGGGTAACTTTTATGGAGTTTCTACTCTAGGGGTGCATCAGGGGGCTTCAAATGGGACATGGTGTCAAAAAACCAGTCCAGCAAAACCTGCCTTCCAAAAACCAAACGGCGCACCTTTCACTCTACGCCCCGCTGTGTGGCCGTACAGTAGTTTACGGCCACATATGGAGTGTTTCTGTAAACGGCAGAGTCAGGGCAATAAAGATACAGTCTTGTTTGGCTGTTAACCCTTGCTTTGTTAGTGGAAAAAATGGGTTAAAATGGAAAATTAGGCAAAAAAATGAAATTCTTAAATTTCATCCCCATTTGCCAAAAACTCTTGTGCAACACCTAAAGGGTTAACAAAGTTTGTAAAATCAGTTTTGAATACCTTGAGGGGTGTAGTTTATAGAATGGGGTCATTTTTGAGTGGTTTCTATTATGTAAGCCTCGCAAAGTGACTTCAGAGCTGTAGTGGTCCCTAAAAATTGGGTTTTTGTAAATTTCTGAAAAATTTCAAGATTTGCTTCTAAACTTCTAAGCCTTGTAACATCCCCAAAAAATAAAATATCATTCCCAAAATAATTCAAACATGAAGTAGACATATGGGGAATGTAAAGTCATCACAATTTTTAGGGGTATTACTATGTATTACAGAAGTAGAGAAACTGAAACTTTGAAATTTGCTAATTTTTCAAAATTTTGGGTAAATTGGACATTTTTTTATGCAAAAAAAAAAATTTTTTTTTTAACTTTATTTTACCAGTGTCATGAAGTACAATATGTGACGAAAAAACAATCTCAGAATGGCCTGGATAAGTCAAAGCGTTTTAAAGTTATCACCACTTAAAGTGACACTGGTCAGATTTGCAAAAAACGGCCTGGTCCTAAGGTGTAATAAGGCTGTGTCCTTAAGGCGTTAATATGGGAGATTCAGCCCGCACAACCCCTAGCAGGTGCAGATTGCTATGGCGAAAAACAGATGCAAACGTAAAAACACAAAATGCAATCGCACACTGCAACTAGCACTCTGCCCTGCCTCTATGCTGGATGTTGAATAAGGCATTGGTGTACATTTTGGCCAAAGCGTAATAAGCCACTCACCACGTCAAGGTCGCCTTAATGAGTGGTCCCTAACACTAGTTCCTACCTTTTATGGGCCATGACAGCCACACAAAGTCCAGGGAGCGCAGGCATATTTCATTTAATGTTTCTGTGCGTCGTTAATAGGGTTGTTTCGAGTAACTTTCGATACCCAATCTATACTTTTAGCCCGGTATCGATACGACTCAGCCCAGTATCAGAGAATATAGATCGCGCTGGTCTCAATGTGTGCCATGTCCCCTCATCAGCACAGGGAAGAAGGAAGCAGTCTGTCCCTCAACAAAACTCAATATTTATTGCCCTGATTCTGTAGTTTGCAGAAACACCCCCATATGTGGCCGTAAACTACTGTACGGGCACACAGTAGGGCGTAGAGGGAAAGGTGCGCCGTGTGGTTTTTGGAAGGCAGATTTTGCTAAATGACCTTTATCAGAGCAGGGAGAGAAGCTGACATCACAGGTCATGTGACCCTCAGTGAAATCTGAGAAACCAGCCACTGGAGATAAAGTGAGTTAATTGGAAAGCTGTTATATTTGCCCAGTTAGGAACATAGAAAGAACAAAAAAATAACTCGGACAAGCCCTTTAAGGTGAAAAATGGCCCGGTCCGGGTTAAAAAAAAAAAAAACACACACCAAAATATTAAGTATAAATCACCTACTTTCCCAATTTTACATATAAAATATATAAACAATAAATAAACATATTACATATCGCAACGTCAGAAAAGTCCAAACAATTAAAATATGAAAAAATCTCTCCTATGCGGTGAACGACGTAAAAGAAAAAAAAAATTTTTTTAAAACGCACGATTCGCTATTTTTTTGTCACCTTGTCCCCCCAAAAAATAGGATAGGACTGGTCTATTATGGGCCGGACGTTCCATAAAATGCACGCGTTTTTTGTTTTTGTTTTTTTTTGCGTGGAATTGAATGGTATTGAGTAGCCCAATACTTTTTTATGGTATCGAAACCGAATCAAAATTTTGGCAGAGACAATTCTACTGACTATAAGATGAAAATATTAAAGGCGAACGACTTCTTTTCAAATAATGCTCTGTTATCTGTTGTTGTCAAACTTCAACAGAGGAACGTTCTATTTAGTTAAAATCGTCCATTTTGATCACCTTTAGGCTGCGTTCACACGGGCGAGATTTCCGCGCGGGTGCAATGCAGTAGGTGAACGCATTGCACCTGCACTGAATCCTGACCCATTCATTTCAATGGGGCTGTGCACATGAGCATTTTTTTTTCATGCATCAGTACTGCAATGCTTTAAAATCGCAGCATGTTCTATATTCTGCGTTTTTCACGCAGCCCTGGCTCCATAGAAGTGAATGGGGCTGCGTTAATAACGCATTGCATCTGCAAGCAAGTGCGGATGCAATGCGTTTTTCACTGATGGTTGCTAGGAGATGTTGTTTGTAAACCTTCAGTTTTTTATCACGCGCGTGAAAAAAGCATCAAAACGCATTGCACCCGCGCGGAAAAAACTGAACAACTAAACGCAATTGCAGCCAAAACTGACGGAACTTGCTTGCAAAATGGTGCGAGTTTAACTGAACGCACCCTGAACGCATCCAGACCAAATCTGTCACGCTCGTGTGAACTCAGCCTTAGACCTATGGGGCCAGATTTATCATTAGCTCAGGTCAGAATAATGGAGTAAAAAAGTCCCAAACGCTAAGGCTGGGTTCACACCTGAGCGTTTTACAGCGCGTTCCTACGCGCTGTAAAACGCTCAACAAGGAGAAACCAATGATTCCCTATGGGAATGGTTCACACTTGGGCGTTTTACAGCGCGTACGATCGCGCTGTAAAACGCCCGACGCTCCAAAAAGTACATGAGCGACTTTTGGGGCGTTTGTGGCCATAGGACACTGTAGTGAATCACACAAACGCGCGTCAAACGCGCGTTTACTATTACAAAAACGCGCATAAAAATGCGCGTCAAAAACGCGCGTAAAACGCGCGTTTGCGCAACGCTCAAGTGTGAACCCAGCCTAAAACTGCGCACAAATTTGCGACTTTTTTCTGCTCTGCACTATGCTCGCCAGTTTTCTGAAAGTAGGCGTGTTTTCTTATGTAAATGAATCTATAGACAGATTTACTATTGGGACTATTTAAAAAAAAAAAAAATCGCTAAAAAGTCGCAATTTCACTCCAGTGAGGACCATGCTTATCTTATGAGACTTTTTAATAGAACATGCGACTTTTTCATAAAAACGTGCGACTTTTGTAAAGCTGCTTACTGATGGATAAACTGCTACTGTCAAACCACATTCATTACAGTCTTAAAGGGCCGATCATAAATCTGACTTGGCTAAAACTGACTTTAGCCATATGTTAAAGTGGAGTGAGCTGTCAGAGTCATGATAAATCTGACTTGGCTAAAACTGACTTTAGCCATATGTTAAAGTGGAGTGAGCTGTCAGAGTCATGATAAATCTGGCCCATGGTCTGTAGTGACTGGGTGAGTTTTAGAAAAGACACAAGACAGGACAAGTGCCACATACAAAACAGCGGCTCCTTTCCATTATTTGCAACAGACACTGAAGATATGGCAGTGGATATTATTGCTCATAACAGTGAAAATTAATAATGGGTCACATGTTAAAGGGGTATTCCCATCTGCAAGATCATATGTCAAAAGTTTACACTAGTGCCATATATCATTTTTTTGCAATTTGCTTCTATTATTTAAAATGCAGCCATTTTGATATATTCCCTTCCCTCTTACCCTATTGTTTAGATGTGGTAACCCATAGATATGGCCACCGCTCCACGGCCGCATCTATGGGCCGCGCTTGCGCAGACCGCTCTCCCTTTTCACCCAGGCGGCCGGTGATTCAGACGAGTACGCGCACGCTGCCGCGCATATAGTCTTTCCTCACTGCCACAGATCCGCACTGTCCTTCCCCCGCCTGCAGCCCTCATCGTGCCGGTTTATTTTATAGATGGCCCCACTGGGCGAGCGAGCGAGCAATCTCCCGGCCTCCCCCCTCTCATTTTCAGGATGGCTAAGCGGTTTTAGAAGAGTGTCAGCACATAGCTCACACTCTACTTGAAACGGCGGACATTTGTGCTGGCAGCCGTTTAACCCCTTCCGTGCCACGGTCCATAGGGACTACTGTATGGAAGGGGTTAACAGGGAGGGAGCTCCCTCCCTCCCCCATCAGCTGCTATTCTGTTGTGGCAGCGGCTGATGGTTACCATGGCAACCGGACGCCTTCACAGGTGTCTGGTTTGCCATGGTAAAGCTGAGTCGGATCAGGCTTTTGCTAAAGGCAGAAGTCTGATCAGCCTAAGTGTAATGTCCCAATACACTACAGTACACTATAAAGTAGGGATGTCCCGATACCATTTTTTTAAGACCGAGTACGAGTACCGATACTTTTATTTAAGTACTCACCGATACCAATTATGGTGTGGTAATATTTTACAGCAAATTCCAATTTAATTTAGTCATAGGGGAGATTTATCAAACCTTGTACAAAGAAACAGCGGTGGAGTTGCTGATAGCAATGAAAAAAAAAAATCAGGAATTTGGTTGCTATGGACAACTGCTTTACTTTTCCTTTGTACAAGGGTTAATAAATGGGCATATATTCAGTGTTTCCCAACCAATGTACCTCCAGCTGTTGCAAAACTACAACTCCCAAGGCTGTGCAGGCATGCTGGGAGTTGTAGTTTTGCAACAGCTGGGGGCACACTGGTTGGGAAACACTGGCATATAAGGAAGGGAATGGGCATATGAAGGGAAAGAATGGACATATAATAGTGTTTCCCAACCAGCGTGCCTCCAGATGTTGCAAAACTACAACTCCCAGCATGCCCGGACAGCCTTTGGCTGTGCGGGCATGCTGGGAGGTATAGTTTTGCAACAGCTGGAGGCACACTGGTTGGGGATCCCTATTATATGCCCATCCCCCCCACCTTATTTTATTATTCACTGTTTGTCTGTTTTAACATGAAATGGAGAGAAATTAAAGGGAACCTGTCACCGGGATTTTGTGTATAGAGCTGAGGACATGGGTTGCTAGATGGCCGCTAGCACATCCGCAATACCCAGTCCCCATAGCTCTGTGTGCTTTTATTGTGTAAAAAAAACTGATGTGATACATATGCAAATTAACCTGAGATGAGTCCTGTATGTGAGATGAGTCAAGGACAGGACACATCTACGGTTAATTTGCATATGTATCAAATCAGTTTTTTTTACACAATAAAAGCACACAGCGCCATCTAGCAGACCACGTCCTCAGTTCTATACACAAAATCCCGGTGACAGGTTCCCTTTAACTGAATTTCTCCTCCATTTCATGCACCATACCCACCTGGCCTGCTGCAATCCTCCCCATGCAGATGCACCAGAGTACTGGGAGGAAGTGGCTTTAACTTCCTCCCAGTGCTAGGCAACCGCATGGAACTTGAAACACCGCCGCCCAGAAGTCCCGTCCCCACGCCGATCAGCTGGGACACGCTGTTGTCCCCACGCTGATCGACTGGAAGCAGCACCACCGTCGCCCAAAAGTGAAGATTGGACACGCCACCGTCCAAAAGAGAAGATGGGTCACGCAGCCGCCGCCACAGCTGATCTGGGACACGGGACCCGCTGCACGGCCATGAGGTATCGGCGACATTTGCGCGAGTACAAGTACTCGTGCAAATGTCCGGTATTGGCCCTGATACCGATACATGCCTACTATATAGTGTACTGTAGTGTATTATATAGGCATCAGACCCACAGGATTTTCAAGAACCAAGTGGGTCTGGGTAAAAAAAAAAGTTAAAAAAATGTAAAAATAAAAAAAATGAATTTCTTCTTATAGCAGCACATTTATCACTGATTAAAAAAATTAAAAATACACTACACACGTTCGATATCACCACGTCCGTAAGGACCTGATCTATGAAGGGGTCATGTTACTTTCCCTGCGCGGTGAATGTCATCAAAATAAATAAGTGATGATGAAATTGAAATTTTGCCCACCTCACTTCCCAAAAAAGGTCACAAAAGTGATCAAAAAAGTCATATGTATGCCAAAATGGTACCAATAAACAGTCACCTCATCCTGCTAAAAATGAGCCCCTACATGAGACAATCGCCCCAAAAAATAAAAAAAATATGGCTCTGACCATGGAGACACTAAAACATTTTTTTCTTCTAAAATGCTTTTATTGTGTTCAAGTAAAATAAATAACAAAAAGTATACATATTAGGTATTGCCGTGTCCGTAAGAACCTGCTCTATAAAAATATCATATGACCTAACCCCTCAGGTGAACACCATAACTTTTTTTTTTTTATAAAACCTATGCCAAAAAAGCAATTTTTTGTCACCTTACATCACAAAAAGTGTAATACCAAGCGATCAAAAAGGCGTATGCCCCAAAATTAGTACCAATCAAACCGCCATCTCATCCTGCAAAAAAATTAGCCCTTACCTAAGACAATCGGTCAAAAAATAAAAAAGCTATTACTCTCAGACAATGGAGACACTAAAATATGTTAGTTTTTTTAACTTCAAAAAGCCATTTTTTGTCACCTTACATCACAAAAAGTGTAATACCAAGCCCCCCAAAATAGTACCAATTAAAACAAACCGTCATCTCATACTGAAAAAAATGTATGCAGCGTGGACTCTGGATCAAGCTGGGCACAGAGGGGGTTTGCATTGGAGCGATCGGAGGAGAGTGGAGGGACAATGGAGGACAATTTTATTTAGTGGAGGGACAATTTTATTTAGTGGCAGATGTAGCAGAGCTTAGGGGTGGGCGATATGGCCTAAAATCTATATTGCGATATAATTTTAAGCATGTGCGATATGCGATATATATTGCGATATATTGTTTTCTATATTGGGGGGGGGGGGGGTTTAAATTTTATTTATTTTTTACTTTTTATTTATTAACTATTGGCCTCCTTAAGGGCCAGAACCCTTGTCATATTCACCCTAATAGAGCTCTATTAGGGTGAATAGGACTTTACACTCTCCCTGCTGCCCTGTGCATAGTGCACACAACAGCAGGGAGCTGACCATGGCGGCAGCCTCTGATCTGCCCCCCCGCAGCCTCTGATCTGCCCCCCCGCAGCCTCTGATCTGCCCCCCCCCCCAGCCTCTGATCTGCCCCCCCAGCCTCTGATCTGCCCCCCCCAGCCTCTGATCTTCCCCCCCCAGCCTCTGATCTGCCCCCCCCCAGCCTCTGATCTGCCCCCCCAGCCTCTGATCTGCCCCCCCCCAGCCTCTGATCTGCCCCCCCCCAGCCTCTGATCTGCCCCCCTTCCCCAGCCTCTGATCTTCTCCCCAGCCTCTGATCTGCCCCCCTTCCCCAGCCTCTGATCTTCTCCCCAGCCTCTGATCTGCCTCCCTTCCCCAACCTCTGATCTGCCCCCTCTGGTAACGCAAACCCCCCCTCCCTCCCTCGCCAGTATTAATCATTGGTGGCAGTGGCCACAGGGTCCCTCCCCCCCATTGGTGGCAGTTTGCAGTTCCGATCGGAGCCCCAGCAGTGTAATGCTGGGGCTCCGATCGGTTACCATGGCAGCCAGGAGTCACGCTGCTGAAGTCCTGGCTGCCATGGTATGTTAGTGAGCAGAGAGCAGCGCATTATACTCACGTGCGCTGTGGCCGCCGGTCGCTCCTTCTTCTCATAGGTCTGTGCGGCGCATTGCTAATGCTGTAAGCATTAGCTATCCGCCGCACAGACAGAAAAAGGAGCGACCGCCGGCCACAGCGCACGTGAGTATAATGCGCTGCTCTCTGCTCACTAACATACCATGGCAGCCAGGACTTCAGCAGCGTGACTCCTGGCTGCCATGGTAACCGATCGGAGCCCCAGCATTACACTGCTGGGGCTCCGATCGGAACTGCAAACTGCCACCAATGATGGGGGGGAGGAGGGGGACCCTGAGGGATATGGCCGGCACATTCATTGGTAGTGCAGTGGCCACAGTCCCTCCCCTCCTCCTCCTCGGTCCTCATTGGTGTTCAGCGGCAGCCGCGCACAGTGGGGAGGGAGGGACTCCCTCCTCCTTCCTCCTCCCTCCGCTGTGCCGGCCGGCTCAGAACATGGTGCGCGCGATCATATCGCGGTCCGGCGATATAGGCGATATGGCGAAAATCCATATCGTGGCCCAAATTCATATCGCATATCGCCTATATCGCCCACCCCTAGCAGAGCTGTACTGAAAGCTGTTCAGCCACAGTGCTTGTGGGGAGGGGAAGACAGATGTAGCAGAGCTGCATATGAAGCAGTTCATCCACAGTTCTTGGGGAAGAGATAAATAGACAGATGTAGCCTAGCTGTATATGAGGCGGTTCTGCCACAGTGCTTGGGTGAGAGATAAATAGACAGATGTAGCAGAGCTGTATATGAAGCACTTCATCCACACTGCTTGGGGGAGAGATAAATAGACAGATGTAGCAGAGCTGTATATAAAGCTGTTCAGCCACACTGCTAGTGGTGGAAGGAAATTGACAGATGTAGCACAGGTTTATACACAACTATAGTTCAGCTGTAATGGAAACAAATCAGCATCAGTGCCGGTAGGTGGGGGTTGGTCATGTTTTATGGGAGTCAAAAGCAAAGATTATAAGTCTACTAGCTAACATGCTTTTGGGCTAATGTATAATATGGAATTATAGTTTTTTTCTGCCCAGAATGGGTTTGTAAAAGAGAAGACTGAGATTTTGTGTGTAAAACTGTGCAGGACAGCCACATGTTACTGTCTTCGGCAGGGCCGGTTCTAGGTGAAATGGGGCCCTGGGGCAAAAAACAATAAGGGGGCCCCCCTCATGACACTTGATGACTTTTACAGAATAAACTGTATATTTTGGGGCACAGTGTAGCGGTATACTGTATATTGTGTGGCACAGTGTAGCGGTATACTGTATATTGTGTGGCACAGTGTGGGCTATATGTGTATAACAAACATATTTCATATGAAAACTTACAGTTACTTGGCTTGGCCCTTGGGGATCTCGGACGCCACTTCCACACTTTGGCCGGGGGCTCGGCAGGGCCGATGTTGTGTTTTATCCTAATGAGAAAGATTTCATAATAAGAATTTGGAGAAGGGGCAGAGGGATAGCAGAGCAGGGAGAGGCTGGTGCTGCTACTAGGGGGTCATACCATGGGGGAGTAATAACGCCCACCATAATGCCCCCCCAGTAGAAATAATTCTCCTTATAATGTGTTAGTGCAAAAAATACCCCCTTGTAATGCCCCCAGTTGAGCTAATGTCCCCATAGTGCCCCCATAATGTGCCAGTATAAAATACCCCTATATAGTGACCCCAGTAAATGCCCCCATAGTGCTCCTCTCCCCCCTAGTGCCCCCCATAATGTACCAGTATAAAATGCCCGATATATAGTGCGCCAGTAGATGCCCTCAGTGTCCCCCATAATTTGTAAGCATAAAATACCCCTTCTCAGTGCCCCCGTAGTAGTCCTCTCACCCCTTCCCCATAGTACCCACCACAATGTGTCCCAGTATAAAATGCCCCTATACAGAGCCCCCATATAAAATAACCGTTCTTTGTGGCCTCAGTAGATGCCCCTATAGTGCCACCAATAATGTGCCAGTAAGAAGTGCCCCCATTGATGTCCCCCAATAATGTGCCAGTGAAATGTGCCCTCATAGATGCCCCTTAATCATGTGCCAGTAGCCTGAGCCCCCCATCAACATGTGCCAGTAGCCTGAGCCCCCCATCAACATGTGCCAGTAGCCATAGGCGCCCCCCCTATCATGTGCCAGTAGCCATAGGCGCCCCCCCTATCATGTGCCAGTAGCCATAGGCGGCCCCCCCTATCATGTGCCACTAGCCATAGGGCCCCCCTATCATGTGCCAGTAGCCATCAGTATTGTACAGAGAAAAAAAAAAAAGGAAAAAAACACTTATACTTACCTCCTTGGCAGCGATGCGATGCAGGCCTCTTCCGGCCTGTGTCCCGCGCTGTGTACGGCTCAGGGCTCAGGCGGCGCGATGACGTCATCCGTCTGTCCGCATGACAAGCGAAGAGATGGATTCATTCTTGCAATGCATTTGTGAGATGGATCCGCATCCGGATGCATCTCATAAATGCTTTCAGTCACATCAAGATCGGCGGATCTGGCAGGCAGTTCCAACGACGGTACTGCTTGCCGGATCACACTACCACAAGTGTGAAAGTAGCCTTAGTGTTTGTGTTTTATTTTTACTTACTATTAGCCCCCTTAGGGGCTGGAACCCTTGTCCTATTCACCCTTAGGCCCCTTTCACATGGGTGAGATTTCTGCGTGGGTGCAATGCGTGAGGTGAACGCATTGCACCCGCACTGAATCTGGACCCATTCACTTCTATGGGGCTGTGCAGATGAGCGGTGATTTTCACGCATCACTTGTGCGTTGCGTGAAAATCGCAACATGCTCTATGTTGTGCGTTTTTATGCAACGCAGGCCCCATGGAAGTTAATGGGGCTGCGTGAAAATCGCATTGTATCTGCAAGCAAGTGCGGATGCGGTGCGATTTTCACGCTTGGTTGCTAAGATGAAAGTCTATTCACTGTGTTATTTTCCCTTATAACATGGTTCTAAGGGAAAATAATAGCATTCTTTAATACAGAATGCATAGTAGAAGGTCAATATAAACATTATATACACCCCAGTATAATAAACATTGGTGGCGTAGTGCGCCCCGCCCCCCTCCCCAGTATAATAAGCATTGAGTGCCCCTCCCCAGTATAATAAGCATTGAGTGCGCCCCACCAGTATAATAAACATTGAGTGTGCGCCCCCAGTATAATAAACATTGAGTGTGCGCCCCCAGTATAATAAACATTGAGTGTGCCCTTCCAGTATAATAAACATTGAGTGCGCGCCCCCAGTATAATAAACATTGAGTGCGCGCCCCCAGTATAATAAACATTGAGTGCGCGCCCCCAGTATAATAAACATTGAGTGCGCGCCCCCAGTATAATAAACATTGAGTGCGCGCCCCCAGTATAATAAACATTGAGTGCGCGCCCCCAGTATAATAAACATTGAGTGCGCGCCCCCAGTATAATAAACATTGAGTGCGCGCCCCCAGTATAATAAACATTGAGTGCGCCCCCCCTAGTAAAATAAACATTGAGTGCGCCCCCCCTAGTAAAATAAACATTGAGTGCGCGCCCCCAGTATAATAAACATTGAGTGCGCGCCCCCAGTATAATAAACATTTTGTGCGCGCCCCCAGTATAATAAACATTGAGTGCGCCCCCCCCTAGTAAAATAAACATTGAGTGCGCCCCCCCTAGTAAAATAAACATTGAGTGCGCGCCCCCAGTATAATAAACATTGAGTGCGCCCCCCAGTATAATAAACATTGAGTGTGCCCCCCCAGTATAATAAACATTGAGTGAGCCCCCCCTAGTAAAATAAACATTGAGTGCGCCCCCCCTAGTAAAATAAACATTGAGTGCGCCCCCCCTAGTAAAATAAACATTGAGTGCGCCCCCCCTAGTAAAATAAACATTGAGTGCGCCCCCCCTAGTAAAATAAACATTGAGTGCGCCCCCCCAGTATAATAAACATTGAGTGCGCCCCCCCAGTATAATAAACATTGAGTGCGCCCCCCCAGTATAATAAACATTGAGTGCGCCCCCCCAGTATAATAAACATTGAGTGCGCCCCCCCAGTATAATAAACATTGAGTGCGCGCCCCCAGTATAATAAACATTGAGTGCGCGCCCCCAGTATAATAAACATTGAGTGCGTGCCCCCAGTATAATAAACATTGAGTGCGCGCCCCCAGTATAATAAACATTGAGTGCGCGCCCCCACTATAATAAACATTGAGTGCGCGCCCCCAGTATAATAAACATTGAGTGCGCGCCCCCACTATAATAAACATTGAGTGCGCGCCCCCAGTATAATAAACATTGAGTGCGCGCCCCCAGTATAATAAACATTGAGTGCGCGCCCCAGTATAATAAACACTGAGTGCGCGCCCCCAGTATAATAAACATTGAGTGCGCGCCCCCAGTATAATAAACATTGAGTGCGCGCCCCCACTATAATAAACATTGAGTGCGCGCCCCCACTATAATAAACATTGAGTGCGCGCCCCCACTATAATAAACATTGAGTGCGCCCCCCCCCCAGTATAATAAAGATTGGTGGCGCAGTGCCAATGAGGGTTAAAAAAATAAAATAAAATTAACTCACCTCCTCCAATTGATCGCGTAGATGCCGGTCTCCTGTTCTTTCTTTAGGACCTATGGTGACATCACTGTGGTCATCACATGGTACATCATATGATCCATCACCATGGTAATGGACCATGTGATTAGCTCAGTGACGTCACCACAGGTCCTGAAGAAAGAACAGGAGACAGGCAGCTGCGCGATCAATTGGTGGAGGTGAGTTAATGTTTTTTTTATTTTTTTAACCCTCATTGGCACTTCCCACTGCGCCACCAATGTTTATTATACTGGGGGGGGGGCGCACTCAATGTTTATTATACTGGGGTGTTGGGGGGGGCGCACTGCGCCACCAATGAAGATAACTGACGTGTTAATACAAATACAGGAGGCGGGTGCCGGAATGAAATAGCCGGCACCCGACCTCTATGATAGGGGGCTGCGATCAGCGGCAGTTAACCCCTCAGGTGCTGCTCCCTGTCATAGAGGTCGGGTGCCGGCTATTTGATTCCGTCACCTGCCTGTAATTGTATTACAGGTCAGTTTTCTTCATTGGTGGCGCAGTGGCCACAGCCCCTCCCCTCCTCCTCCCATCTCTCTTCTTATCTGCGGAGGCGGCGGCAGCAGCAGCACAGGGGGGAGGGAGAGAGCCCCCCTTGCCTCTATGGAAGCGCCGGCCCTGCCTAAAGTTAGTATAACAAGTGATGTTTGGTGTGAATAAACAGGATCAAGCAGCGGTGCCCTTAATGGAGTAGGTTCAATCTCCTCAATGTAAAATGAAAGTTAGGAACGGGAACCGCGCTATATATTAACAGTTAATGAGAGTGGTTGGAAAAAAGAACCATAAATATACTCAGCCGAGCTTCTACTCAGCTGCCGGCAGTGTCAATCACAGGTCCGTACTTCACATGGAATGAGCCTGCTATCCACCTCCAGCCAGCCGTTTGATTTCCCTTTGAGCCACCAGCCGTGCACCCCAAACCGGATCAGGATTACCTTCACAAGAAGCACAAACAAATGGTGCAATACCCTCTATATTTCGAGGTGATCAATTTTTATTATACTCACATATTCCAAATTTTCACATGCATATATGATTGCCCGACCCGGGTTTCGCTGTTAGCTTCGTCAGGGGCTGCGGTAACAAACACCGCCAAAGTCCATGAATATATAGCAGTTGCTATATATTCATGGACTTTGGCGGTGTTTGTTACCGCAGCCCCTGACGAAGCTAACAGCGAAACCCGGGTCGGGCAATCATATATGCATGTGAAAATTTGGAATATGTGAGTATAATAAAAATTGATCACCTCGAAATATAGAGGGTATTGCACCATTTGTTTGTGCTTCTTGTGAAGGTAATCCTGATCCGGTTTGGGGTGCACGGCTGGTGGCTCAAAGGGAAATCAAACGGCTGGCTGGAGGTGGATAGCAGGCTCATTCCATGTGAAGTACGGACCTGTGATTGACACTGCCGGCAGCTGAGTAGAAGCTCGGCTGAGTATATTTATGGTTCTTTTTTCCAACCACTCTCATTAACTGTTAATATATAGCGCGGTTCCCGTTCCTAACTTTCATCTGCCTAAAGTTAGTTGCGGCATGGGGGGCCCTAAGGACTCGGGGGCCCGAAGCGCCGTCCCTGGTCTTCGGTCACTTCCCATGGCTCTCTGATGATTCCCCAGCAGGGGGGATGGGCTGAACAGACACTGCAGGCTCCCAGACTGATGACTCATACGATCCACATGAATGAGCACACAAGGACTGACTTCTCAGTGTGATGTCATACAGAGGTGTGGCCGGCCACTCAAACTGCCTAAGCCTGCCCAGCCTTAGGCTCCATTCACAAATCCGCAATTTCATTCCGCAAATGCGGAATGGAATTGCGGACCCATACACTTCGGAATTGCGGACCCATACTGATCCGGAATTGCGGACCTGCACTTCCGGGTCTCCAATTCCGATCCTGAAAAAAATAGAACATGTCCTATTCTTGTCCGCAATAGCGGACAAGAATAGGCATATTCTCTTAGTGCCGGCAATGTGCGGTCCGCGAAATGCGCAACGCACATTGCCGCTGTCCGTGTTTTGGGGATCCGCAAAACACACACGGATGTGTGAATGGACCCTTAGAAGCAGGAAAGAGTGAACAGCATAGCAGGCTGCAGGTAAGGATGAAATAGCAAGATGGGAATACCCCTTTAATACTTCTTTACATACAATTATGAAGGAAGGTGGTCTCACCTAATGTCCAAGTGCTTTCATCGCTTATCGTGGAATCATACAGCCGTCCCTGAAAAATACATGACAATCAATAATTTAAAGAGGTTTTCTGTGTTCTGTGACATATACACACAGATATGGATGACCCATCTTCAGGATAACGGAGGATTAGCAGAAAACTCACTGTATATTGGCCATGCCGAGTTCTCATTCAAATGAAATGGAACTGAACCGCAGTACGCCTGCGCCGGACACTACACCGTGAATAGAGCCTATGGGGGTGCCGGGTGTAGAACCCCCACAAATCTGATACTGACATCCTATCCTGAGGATAGGACATCATTATCTTAGTCCTAAAACCTCTTTAAAGGGGTTCTGCAGTTTTTTTAAACTGATGATCTATCCTCTGGGTAGATCATCAGTATCTGATCGGTGGGGGTCCGACACCCGGGATCTCTGACGAACAGCTGTTTGAGAATGTAGCGGCGCTGACAGTAGTGCCACGGCCTTCTCGCTGTTTACCGCAGGCCCAGTGACGTCAGGACTAGTATCACTGGCCTTGGCGCGGCTAAGCTCCATTCAAGTAAACAGAGCTCAGCCCAGCCCAGGCAATTGATACTAGTCGCGACGTCACTGGGCCTGCGATAAACAGCGAGAAGGCCGCGGCGCTGCTGCCTTCTCAAACGGCTGATCGGCGGGGGTCCCGGGTGATTTTTATTTTACTACTTAAAAAAAAAAAACTAAAAAAAAAGAATTTCTTTGCCATAGCCCCGACAGAGCTGTGGGACAAGCTGCAGTCTTTATCCACTGGCAGCACTGACTGGATAATGTCAGACTGTGCAGGGACACCCCAACTGGTCAACACCTTTCCTGACCTTCATTGCAAACTGCTGGCAACCCAGTCATAACTTCTGGTAGGAATAACACAGGAATGGCAGTCATAAGAACAGATGCTCCAGGATTGCCATTACAAGGGGGGTGCAAGTAGTTGATAAAACAGACATGTCAGGGATGTCCAGCTTGTTAGACAGTTTTAACCTTCACCAACAGCACATTCACTTGCTCCCTGCTGTGCTGCTCCGGCTCCATTCAGCAGTCTTCTGGACGGACAGGGTAACGTGCACCGCTGCAGCCAACAATTGGCCTCAGTGTTGTCATGTCCCAGAAGGAGCTGGAGCAGAGATTGGGAGTCAATCACAGCAGATATCCTTACACAGTTTCTCCCTAGGGTCAGTGCAGCGCAAAGGACACACCCTGGTTCCGGGGCCCCTGATGTTAAAGGGGTTATCTTGGAAAAGATAATGATGACTTAAGCTACATGCACACAACAGTGAAAAAAAGTCTGTTAAAAACTGACCTTTTTAACGGACATTTATTTCACTGATGCCTTTCTGAGAAACGGACGTTAGAAATGGACCCATTCAATTGTATGGGGGCAGTCTGTCAGTGAAAAACGGACAACATAGAACATGTTCTATTTTTTTTACATCCGTTTTTCACTGACAGTAAAAAAAAAAAAAAACTGCCGTGTGAATAACCCCCATCGACTACCATTGGTCTTAAAACAGACGTGTGATGGCCGTTAAAAAAATGTACATGACATGTCCGTTTTTCACTGTCGTGTGCATGTAGCCTTATCCTAAAGATAGGTCATCATTAACACATCAGTAGGGGTCCAAGTCCTGGTGTCCCCACAGCTCGGCAGGAGCTATAGTGAGTGATACAGGCTCCCGGCAGCTATCCAAGAATAGCGCCATGCATCGTATAGTGGCAGTGCTTGGTATTGCAGCTCAGCCCTATTGACCAGAATGGGGCTGAGCTGCAACTAGGCCACGTGAGCAATGTACGGTGATGTCACCATCCAAGGAAATGACGGCACTCAAGGCCTCTTCTAAGAGCTGAGTGGCGGGTGATTCTGTCGTTCATGCAGGCACCTCAATTAACGTCTAGGCAGCAGATCATGATGTCCAAACAGTGATCTACTGTAACTATCACTTTTTTCAACAAGTACATGTTGCTAGCAGGGCCGGACTGGCCATAGGGCAGACTGGGCATTTGCCCGGTGGGCCGGGCCGCCTCAGGGCTCGAGTGGGTGTGCCGGGTATGGCCTAATCACACCCCTGTCTGTCTGTGCTCCACCTCCTGCCAGCCCCGGCCGCACATCTTAATAATCTGTCTGATCAGGGCCGGACTGGTCATAGGGGGGGCCGGTCCGCCTCAGGGCTCGAGTGGGTGTGCCGGTATGGCCTAATCACACCCCTCCCTGTGCTCCGCCTCCTGCCAGCCCCGGCCGCACACTCGCACATGAGTCCATGACTGACTGTGACACAAAGACACATGACAATGACATAGATACTTACTGACTGTGTGAGTCCACCCCCACTGCTCCGCCTCCTGTGCCCCGCCTCTGTGACTCCATCTTCCGGCGGCCGGCAGCGTAACGTCGCTCACTCCGACGTCACGCGCCTGCTCCGCCTTCATTAATAAAGAGGGAGGAGCGTGCGACGTGACGTAGTGAGTGACGGCACGTTACGTTACGCGGCCGCCTAGTTTGAATGTTGAAGAGCGGGACTGGACTGGAGACACCACCGCACCAGCCCACCAGCTTCTGCCTGCCCTAGTACTAGTGCCCAACTGGCTGTGGCTGCCGCCTGCCCAATCCATGCCCACACCACAGAGTAGACACAGTGAATGGATGTGACGGGACCGGTTGTGGTGAACCGGCGTGAATGACAGTCTTTTGTGCACTGCAGCACTAACTGTACTGTCTGTGAAAAAGAAAAACAGTGAATTATACTTGTGTTGTGAATACAATTGGAGTCCTCCTGACTGTCCCAGGCAGTAAGTTAGTGATGATAGTGATAGATTATATTAGATAGTAACTTTATGTAAGTGAGTGAGCTATTGAGCTTGTAAATAAACTTCTGCAAACTGCAAAGTATATGAGTAGTTTAGTTACTAACTACTCATATACTTTGCACAAGTTTATTTACAAGCTCAATAGCTCATTTACATAAGGAACAGACGTCTTACAATAGGGAGGGACACTGTCAGGGACACTGTTATTGGGGGGGGGGGGGGGGGGGGAGATGTGATATGTGGATGATGACACATTTATATAGCACAAGATGCTTGCGCTGCCATATATGTGTGTCATCCACAGATCCCCCCCGGCCACCCATAACAGTGTCATCCACAGATGCCCCCATAACCGTGTGTCATCCACTGATGCCTATAACAGTGTGTCATCCACAGGTCCCTCATAACAGTGTGTCATCCACAGATCCACCATAACAGTGTGTCATCCACAGATCCCCCATAACAGTGCGCCTGCGAGGAGAGACAGAAAAGAGGGCAAATAATCAGTGGAAGCAAGCAGAGGACTTGCATAAACCAGTGAACGTGTGGCGGCAGTGCAGCATGCTTGAAGTTATCTGTGGCTCATTGGCATGCAAGTTGCCAATGAGCATGATGCAACCAATCAGAGTTCAGCTTTCATTTCCAGAACTTCACTGGGAAAATAAAAGGTGACGTCTGATTGGTTGTCATAGGTAAAGCTCTGACAGTCCTAACCGCAGGGCTCTTGTAGAAGCTGGCTGCTCACAGCTGCGCATGCACCATTCACCCATATCATCCAATGGAGCACCTGTAGGATGTGTGTGTCCCGCACATTCAGTGCTATCTCCCTGATGCCCAGCTTACAGCGGATATGTCGGCTCTGTGTACCAGGGGGCACCTGGACATCAATGAACACCTCCTCCATGGTCTGGTACCAGCAACCCCAGGGAGTCTTGCATGGCACCACCCCGCTCCTCTCATCGAAATGCACAGACATCACATGCAGAGCAGCGCCCTGACAGGAGAAATTACTTGGACACACGATGGCGCAATGCGCATGCGCAGTCATACGACTTGAAACCGCGCAACAACAACAAAAAATGGCTTTTAACGATGTCTATCAAGATTTCAACCAATAGAAGCCCGTTTTACAGACTACCTAAACAACAAGCTCCAGCGGTCTGATTGCACTTCCTGTTTCTCCTTTCAGAGATTGTGATTGGACGTCTACTGTGCCTTCTTGATTGGCTGTGGCGCCTGTTGCTAGTCGGGAGGACGTCTGCTATTGGTGGACGGCTCTTTGCGCTGTTTTTAAAGAGGAGACGCGAGGCGGCGGCTTGTTTAGTTAGCGACTGATTGTGGCGGGTCACCGGTAGCGGAGTCTACGAAGATGTCTTTCCCTAAGGCTCCCCTCAAGCGGTTCAACGAGCATGTTGGTACGTATGAGGGCGGGGACGGCTTTGTGTGCGCTGTGAGGGTCCCTTGTCAGTGCTGGCACTGGGTGTCTGTGCCCTGTTACTTCACTGAAAGGGGCTACACCCTGCTGGGCATGACTAGGTAGTACTGTATGTCTCTATGGGCACATCTGTGTATCTGGACTTGTCCAAGGTCTATGACAACCGGGCACCTGGCAGACACAGGACAGATCAGTTCGGACTTGTTCACACGTGATGGTTTTTTGTGTGTGCGGTTGACAGCACCTGATCTGTGATAAATGCCACCGGGACAGCTGGTGGCCCAGAGATAGCTGGTTTTAGACTGTGGAGGACTACATGCCTAGGTTTTCCTACAGGGATTGTCTGAGCTATTAAAAACTAAAACTCTCCCTGGAATTGTGACAAACTAAGATTCCCCCCCCCCCCTCCATGGCAGCAATGGCATGTGACCAGTGAGAACTGATATGGCACACCCCTCACAGTCCCCAGTTAGATTTCAGTCTGTGGTTCTCTTGACGTGCAGGGCATGGCTGCTCAGGAAAGCACTGAGTGGGCACTCAATTTTAAAAAGGTTGTCTCACTTCAGTAAGGCTACTTTCACACTAGCGTTCATGGGTCCGTTCGTGAGCTCCGTTTGAAGGAGCTCACGAGCGGACCCAAACGCCTCCGTCCAGCCCTGATGCAGTCTGAATGGAGCGGATCCGCTCAGACTGCATCAGTCTGGCGGCGTTCAGCCTCCGCTCCGCTCGCCTCCGCACGGACAGGCGGACAGCTGAACGCTGCTTGCATCGTTCAGCTGTCCGCCTGGCCGTGCGGAGGCGTGCGGATCCGTCCAGACTTACAATGTAAGTCAATGGGAACGGATCCGCTTGAAGATGACACCATATGGCTCAATCTTCAAGCGGATCCGTCCCCCATTGACTTTACATTGAAAGTCTGAACGGATCCGCTCAGGCTACTTGCGCACTTAGAAATTTTTCTAAGTTATTAATGCAGACGGATCCGTACTGAACGGAGCCTCCGTCTGCATTAATATGATCGGATCCGTTCAGAACGGATCCGATCAAGCGCAAGTGTGAAAGTAGCCTAAGTGGTATTATTAATCATGTAGAGAAAGTTATTACAAGCCACTTACTAATGTATTGTTGTCCGTATTGCTTCCTTTGCTGGCTGGATTCATTTTTCTATCACATTATACACTGCTACGCGCGTTGCTCCTGCACCTAGAGGCTCCCGTCTCCCACCTCAAGTAACACCTTCCAAGGGTTTATTGACAGGGCCAGGCGTTGTTCGCATCCTTCTGCCTGCCCTGTGCCCTGGGGAAATCTCGTGCCGTTCAGTATTCTGCGCAGGCACAGTGAGGGAAGGACGCTCGCAGGCTGCAGGATAATCACTAGAATAGCAGAGTTAGGTGCAGCTGACATTAGCACGTCGCTAATGTCAGCCGCACGTATGCAGCGTACATGGGGCTGTATGCCGTGGCACGTATGCAGCGTACATGGGGCTGTATGCCGTGGCACGTATGCAGCGTACATGGGGCTGTATGCCGTGGCCACGTATGCAGCGTACATGGGGCTGTATGCCGTGGCACGTATGCAGCGTACATGGGGCTGTATGCCGTGGCCACGTATGCAGCGTACATGGGGCTGTATGCCGTGGCCACGTATGCAGCGTACGTATGCAGCGTACATGGGGCTGTATGCCGTGGCACGTATGCAGCGTACATGGGGCTGTATGCCGTGGCACGTATGCAGCGTACATGGGGCTGTATGCCGTGGCACGTATGCAGCGTACATGGGGCTGTATGCCGTGGGCACGTATGCAGCGTACATGGGGCTGTATGCCGTGGGCACGTATGCAGCGTACATGGGGCTGTATGCCGTGGGCACGTATGCAGCGTACATGGGGCTGTATGCCGTGGGCACGTATGCAGCGTACATGGGGCTGTATGCCGTGGGCACGTATGCAGCGTACATGGGGCTGTATGCCGTGGGCACGTATGCAGCGTACATGGGGCTGTATGCCGTGGGCACGTATGCAGCGTACATGGGGCTGTATGCCGTGGGCACGTATGCAGCGTACATGGGGCTGTATGCCGTGGGCACGTATGCAGCGTACATGGGGCTGTATGCCGTGGGCACGTATGCAGCGTACATGGGGCTGTATGCCGTGGGCACGTATGCAGCGTACATGGGGCTGTATGCCGTGGGCACGTATGCAGCGTACATGGGGCTGTATGCCGTGGGCACGTATGCAGCGTACATGGGGCTGTATGCCGTGGGCACGTATGCAGCGTACATGGGGCTGTATGCCGTGGGCACGTATGCAGCGTACATGGGGCTGTATGCCGTGGGCACGTATGCAGCGTACATGGGGCTGTATGCCGTGGGCACGTATGCAGCGTACATGGGGCTGTATGCCGTGGGCACGTATGCAGCGTACATGGGGCTGTATGCCGTGGGCACGTATGCAGCGTACATGGGGCTGTATGCCGTGGGCACGTATGCAGCGTACATGGGGCTGTATGCCGTGGGCACGTATGCAGCGTACATGGGGCTGTATGCCGTGGGCACGTATGCAGCGTACATGGGGCTGTATGCCGTGGGCACGTATGCAGCGTACATGGGGCTGTATGCCGTGGGCACGTATGCAGCGTACATGGGGCTGTATGCCGTGGGCACGTATGCAGCGTACATGGGGCTGTATGCCGTGGGCACGTATGCAGCGTACATGGGGCTGTATGCCGTGGGCACGTATGCAGCGTACATGGGGCTGTATGCCGTGGGCACGTATGCAGCGTACATGGGGCTGTATGCCGTGGGCACGTATGCAGCGTACATGGGGCTGTATGCCGTGGGCACGTATGCAGCGTACATGGGGCTGTATGCCGTGGGCACGTATGCAGCGTACATGGGGCTGTATGCCGTGGGCACGTATGCAGCGTACATGGGGCTGTATGCCGTGGGCACGTATGCAGCGTACATGGGGCTGTATGCCGTGGGCACGTATGCAGCGTACATGGGGCTGTATGCCGTGGGCACGTATGCAGCGTACATGGGGCTGTATGCCGTGGGCACGTATGCAGCGTACATGGGGCTGTATGCCGTGGGCACGTATGCAGCGTACATGGGGCTGTATGCCGTGGGCACGTATGCAGCGTACATGGGGCTGTATGCCGTGGGCACGTATGCAGCGTACATGGGGCTGTATGCCGTGGGCACGTATGCAGCGTACATGGGGCTGTATGCCGTGGGCACGTATGCAGCGTACATGGGGCTGTATGCCGTGGGCACGTATGCAGCGTACATGGGGCTGTATGCCGTGGGCACGTATGCAGCGTACATGGGGCTGTATGCCGTGGGCACGTATGCAGCGTACATGGGGCTGTATGCCGTGGGCACGTATGCAGCGTACATGGGGCTGTATGCCGTGGGCACGTATGCAGCGTACATGGGGCTGTATGCCGTGGGCACGTATGCAGCGTACATGGGGCTGTATGCCGTGGGCACGTATGCAGCGTACATGGGGCTGTATGCCGTGGGCACGTATGCAGCGTACATGGGGCTGTATGCCGTGGGCACGTATGCAGCGTACATGGGGCTGTATGCCGTGGGCACGTATGCAGCGTACATGGGGCTGTATGCCGTGGGCACGTATGCAGCGTACATGGGGCTGTATGCCGTGGGCACGTATGCAGCGTACATGGGGCTGTATGCCGTGGGCACGTATGCAGCGTACATGGGGCTGTATGCCGTGGGCACGTATGCAGCGTACATGGGGCTGTATGCCGTGGGCACGTATGCAGCGTACATGGGGCTGTATGCCGTGGGCACGTATGCAGCGTACATGGGGCTGTATGCCGTGGGCACGTATGCAGCGTACATGGGGCTGTATGCCGTGGGCACGTATGCAGCGTACATGGGGCTGTATGCCGTGGGCACGTATGCAGCGTACATGGGGCTGTATGCCGTGGGCACGTATGCAGCGTACATGGGGCTGTATGCCGTGGGCACGTATGCAGCGTACATGGGGCTGTATGCCGTGGGCACGTATGCAGCGTACATGGGGCTGTATGCCGTGGGCACGTATGCAGCGTACATGGGGCTGTATGCCGTGGGCACGTATGCAGCGTACATGGGGCTGTATGCCGTGGGCACGTATGCAGCGTACATGGGGCTGTATGCCGTGGGCACGTATGCAGCGTACATGGGGCTGTATGCCGTGGGCACGTATGCAGCGTACATGGGGCTGTATGCCGTGGGCACGTATGCAGCGTACATGGGGCTGTATGCCGTGGGCACGTATGCAGCGTACATGGGGCTGTATGCCGTGGGCACGTATGCAGCGTACATGGGGCTGTATGCCGTGGGCACGTATGCAGCGTACATGGGGCTGTATGCCGTGGGCACGTATGCAGCGTACATGGGGCTGTATGCCGTGGGCACGTATGCAGCGTACATGGGGCTGTATGCCGTGGGCACGTATGCAGCGTACATGGGGCTGTATGCCGTGGGCACGTATGCAGCGTACATGGGGCTGTATGCCGTGGGCACGTATGCAGCGTACATGGGGCTGTATGCCGTGGGCACGTATGCAGCGTACATGGGGCTGTATGCCGTGGGCACGTATGCAGCGTACATGGGGCTGTATGCCGTGGGCACGTATGCAGCGTACATGGGGCTGTATGCCGTGGGCACGTCAGTGCAGCGTACATGGGGCTGTATGCCGTGGGCACGTCAGTGCAGCGTACATGGGGCTGTATGCCGTGGGCACGTCAGTGCAGCGTACATGGGGCTGTATGCCGTGGGCACGTCAGTGCAGCGTACATGGGGCTGTATGCCGTGGGCACGTCAGTGCAGCGTACATGGGGCTGTATGCCGTGGGCACGTCAGTGCAGCGTACATGGGGCTGTATGCCGTGGGCACGTCAGTGCAGCGTACATGGGGCTGTATGCCGTGGGCACGTCAGTGCAGCGTACATGGGGCTGTATGCCGTGGGCACGTCAGTGCAGCGTACATGGGGCTGTATGCCGTGGGCACGTCAGTGCAGCGTACATGGGGCTGTATGCCGTGGGCACGTCAGTGCAGCGTACATGGGGCTGTATGCCGTGGGCACGTCAGTGCAGCGTACATGGGGCTGTATGCCGTGGGCACGTCAGTGCAGCGTACATGGGGCTGTATGCCGTGGGCACGTCAGTGCAGCGTACATGGGGCTGTATGCCGTGGGCACGTCAGTGCTCCAGACAAAAAAAATGCCTAGTAGCCGTTGGCTCCTGAACTGAAAAATTTAGGAGCCAAATCAAATTTTTAGTCGCCAAATCGAAACCGAATCAAAATTTTGGTATCGTGACAACGCTACTCCGATCAGATCGGCATAGGGTTGTTTTGATACCAAAATTTTGATTCGCTTTCGTCACCATAAAAAAGTATTGCGATACTCAATACCGCACAAAAAAAAATAACACACCCCAAAAAAAGCTGCGTGCATTTCGCATTTTATGAAACATCGGCCCATAATAGAACAGTCCTATCCTATTTTTTGGGGTGACAAGGTGACTAAAAAATGGCGAATGCTCACCGCATAGGAGATATTTTTTTTTTTTTTTTTATAATTTAATATGTAATGTTTATTTATTGTTTATATATTTTAGATGTAAAATTGGGAAAGAGGGGATTTAAACTTAATATTTTAGGGTACTTTCACACTAGCGTTTTTCTTTTCCGGCGTAGGCCTCTTTCACACTTGCGTTGTCCGGATCCGGCGTGTACTCCACTTGCCGGAATTACACGCCGGATCCGGAAAAACGCAAGTGAACTGAAAGCATTTGAAGATGGATCCGTCTTCAAAATGCTTTCAGTGTTACTATGGCAGCCAGGACGCTATTAAAGTCCTGGTTGCCATAGTAGTAGTGGGGAGCGGGGGAGCGGTATACTTACAGTCCGTGCGGCTCCCGGGGCGCTCCACGTCATCCATGCGCTTGGGGCGCCCTGACGTCACTCTGGAGCGCCCCGGGAGCCGCACTGACGGTAAGCATGCTGCTCCCCGCTACACTTTACCATGGCTGCCAGGACTTTAGCGTCCTGGCAGCCATGGTAACCATTGAGAAAAAGCTAAACGTCGGATCCGGCAATGCGCTGAAACAACGTTTAGCTTAAGGCCGGATCCGGATCAATGCCTTTCAATGGGCATTAATTCCGGATCCGGCCTTGCGGCAAGTCTTCAGGATTTTTGGCCGGAGCAAAAAGCGCAGCATGCTGCGGTATTTTCTCCGGCCAAAAAACGTTCCGGTCCGGAACTGAAGACATCCTGATGCATCCTGAACGGATTTCTCTCCATTCAGAATGCATTAGGATAAAACTGATCAGGATTCTTCCAGCATAGAGCCCCGACGGCGGAACTCTATGCCGGAAGAAAAGAACGCAGGTGTGAAAGAGCCCATTGAGTTCCGTCACATGGGCTCTATACCCGAAAAGAACTGATCAGGCATATCCCCATGCATTCTGAATGGAGAGCGATCCGTTCAGGATGTCTTCAGTTCAGTCATTTTGACTGATCAGGCAAAAGATAAAACTGCAGCTTGCAACAGTTTTATCTCCGTCCGAAAAAAACTGAAGATTTGCCTGAAAGCTGGATCCAGCATTTTTTCCCATAGGAATGTATTAGTGCCGCTTCTGGCATTCAGAATACCGGAATGCACACTGTACAGGGAGTTTGAGAAAGAATTGAATGAGTCACTAACTACGGGA